>NC_090983.1:12507500-15007500 GCF_041146395.1 Eulemur rufifrons | reverse complement strand
CAAATTACTTGCTCACAAAACTGGGAAATAATGGGATTATACTAAGCAATGATTAATAACCTTTGAAATCTGGCTTTGTAACAAAGAGGAGAAAATTTAACTGTCTTAATAGCTAGCATCAAAATTTCTCCTCAAGGCACCCTAAGACATCACTATACATCCATTCAAATGACTAAAATTTAAAAGGTTGACAATGCCAAGTGCTGATGAGACTATGCAACAATTAGATGAGAATGTAAAATGGTACAACCACTTTGAAAACCTATATGGCAGTTGTTTATGTATTTAAACATATACCTACTTTTTCAGATCAGCTTTTTTCATTCTAACGAATACTTGCAAACAACTTAAATGCCCATCAACCAGCAAATATCCATATCTGGAATTCTACTCAGCAATAAAAAGGAACAAACTGCTGATACATTTTGGGTAACCATGTGATGGTTACTCGGGTGCATAAACTTGTCAAAATTCACCAAAGTTTGGACTTAAGATCTATGCAAAATAGCAAAATCTACTTAAAATATGCCCCAATAAAAGATTATCTTCAAGAGAAAGCGGGCTTATCTTGGAAATTCATTGATCAGGTCTTTATGTAGAAAGTGAAGCCTTTCCTTTCCCTCTAACCCCACTCCCTACCCTATGTGGGATGTTGGTGTCCATGTGCCAAGGCTACAGAAAAGAGAACAAAAGTGCTCCACGTGATAGAGTGAGCATCCAGGAGTCAAGAGAGAAGAGAGGGAAAGGGAAGAAGAAGAGGTGGAATAAGAAGAAGGTGAGTGTTCACATGCTGAAAATATAATCCCTTTCTGGTATCCCTTAGAACATTTAGTAAAATTTGCTAAATAGAGAATTGATGACTGTAAGTGATTTTGTTACTGTTGGTGTAGAAACCAAAGATGGAGCTAGATTTCACTTTGAAGAAAATGTAATGAGGAAGACAGCTCAGGAGGAAAGCAGAGTCCTAGAGGCAGAGGAGACAGGAAGCATGGGCATACAGAACTAGTATAGGGTTTTGGATTTTATGGGCCGTGCAATTTCACGTGGATCCCATGCAGTCTAGAGGTTTCCCAGAAGAGATGTGAGCTAATGTATGATGCCTAATTGTACCTAGCTCTTCTTTATTTGTTTGAATCATGCTTTTCTGTGGTCTAAATTTAGACTCTTCCAGGGTTTTGTCCAATTGTTTTAATAAAGAGTTCTCGGGGGGTGGGGAGGCAAGGAATCATGCTTGATGAGGATTACCCATACCTTGGATTCTCTAAATTAATTCCCCGTTATAGCATGAAATATCATAACCAAAGCTCAACTCCCCATAAGCAGGAAGCATATGCTAATTAAAAACTAAGTGCCTAGAAGAAATAGGTATCTCTATTAGTCTTAAATCCAAATCAATAAAGTGACAATATATAAACAGCACCCCCTTTTCAGATTAGATTCTATGACCCAAATAAGATTGAACGGAGAAAGAGAGATACTCCACAGAAAAGTACCTGAGCAAGAGTGAGGGAAGGGACCTCAGTAGTTCATATTGGCCAAAGAAATATGGGTTTAACATGGATCTTAACTTCATGTGCAGAGGATAGAATTAGAATTCCCTGTGATTTCTTTAAAATCACCTCCCTTTAATTTCTCCTGGTCTCCTTTCATTTTCTACTTTCTTATAGTCTGATCTCATGAGACTGCCTGGCTTGGATCTGAATCTCCCACTTGAAGGCATTTGCACTCATTTAATTAATTGACCCGGTGAGTGCTCCTCAAAAAACAGGGCCACTCTCACTTTCCTATTAGATAATTGCACAGTGCCACAATGACACCGCGGAGTTCATCATTCGCAAGATTATATATTAAGGGGTGGAAACTCACAATGAATGATAATATATACACTTATAATCCACTTATCTTTATGTCACTTGATCACTTGAAGATACAAAGAACTGCAAAAAAAGAAAAAAAAGTCTTTTTATGCCCGTGTTGCCATTCTCTGACCTGTTGGTTAGTGTCTCCCATAAAGGAGGCATTTATGCCGGTGCGCCTAGGAACCCACGGGAGTTTTATGTCTGAGGGAGCCTCATGAGTCTTTCATACTTGGATACAGCCTTAGTGAAGGGCATATTAGCATCGGTAAATCTCGGCCCCAGTGACTTCGTGGCATCTCAATAAAAGAGTGTGAAAGACTTTTTCAGAATGCAAGTAAAAACTGATCAGAGACCTTTAAAGGAAAATTCCACCACCACCAGCTTTTTATTGTGTCTTAAGCTTTTTTTTCTTGGCATGTTAACCATTAACTAAGTGAATGCATTTCAAATATTAGACAATTTTGTTCACACCAAAGAGTCTATTCTTGCATAAAACTTAAATTGAGATCATCTTATGTTTAATAGAAACAGACGTGTGTTTAAAACGAGACGTGGTGGGAGCAGAAAACCTATAAAAATGGATTTTATTTTTATAGGAAGTAGAAGTAGTACAGAGTCATTTTTAAAGAAATTACCTAATTGACGGGATTCTGGGTGATTTTATTCACTTCTTTACACTTATCTGAATTGTCCAATTTTCCTCCAATAAATATTTTACTTTCATAATAAGAAAAATGCCTAATAGTGGGCAAATCAGGGTAAGTTTATTTAATGGGCATGGAGTTGAAGCAATGGAGGCTTGCTGTATCGGTCAGATGTTTCCTATCCTCGGGTTAGGGGGAGGCCTGATAAAAAGCATTTGTAAAATCTGAGATACTCATAGACTGGCCAGCTATGAAACCTCTCTAAGCCACAGTTGCCTTGCACGTAAAATGGGGAAAATGAGAGTATACCTGATAGGTTTGTGAGGATCAAATGTTCTACAAAAAGTATTTAGCACATATCCTGTCATGTAATAAACATCCATTATAGCTCAGTTATTATTAGTAATTCCACCAATGAAGCTAGGCTAAAGTCTGCTTATTCTTCCTGCTTTGGGGTTCAAAAACTTTCTATAGGGTTAGTTTATAGATAGCTAATCCCTTGCTGCTTTTCTTAGGGCAGAAAACCCTCTGCTTAGAGTTGTACAAACCTGTTCTACATAAACATCCACACACTTCTGTGTAGAAGTTCTTAGGTCACAAAATCCTTTGCTTAGAGTTGTATAGACCTGCTGGACAGGAAAACACACAAATGCACACACAACACATGCTTCTGTTTAGAAGTTCAGTGATGTCATGGTGGACATCCAAGCCTGGAAGGGGACTTCCAGGGGGTTGAAAGACAAGTGAATAACCAACAACCACCAACGGGGACTGGCCAAGGAGTGTATGAACAGCAGCTGCCTCTGTGCTAATGGTGGGCCTGAGGCCACAGCAGTTCAGCAAGGCAGACAATGAGGAAGAAAAGCAGATGTGAAGTGGATGAGAGTGAGGACAAACTGGGACCCTCATCTTTAACCTCAGTGATGTGGATGACCTGCAGAATAAGCTCAAGACCTTCCCCAGGGAGCTGCACATGCATCTGGCTCAGACCTCAAAGAAGCTAAAAGAGGAGATCCAGGGAGGTAGAGCAGCTGTGGGCTCAGCCTGTGGCCTCTGCCAGGGATTGGGCCTACAGAGCAGCCACACATGCAAAGTCTTCAACAACACCTGACACTTACATTGACCTTCAGAGAATGATGGCTGCCGCTTTACTCCTGCCTTCCTCTTGCGGCCTGCCCTACCCCAGAATCACACTAGGAAAGGGCTTCTTGGATATGGGGTTTCCTTCTTGGATATATGGTTCTGGTTTTTAGCTAAGCTGGCACTGTACGAAACCACCCCAGGTGGCCTTCTATTTAGGTTCGGGTTCTGGTGGGCACAGTGCTAATTTTGACCCAAGCTCACCTGATTTCTAAGGCTCTGAGTTTAACTGGTAAAATAGAAGAGCAGCTTTTCCTTTTTTTCAGGGGAATAATCTCAGACTCACTGCAATCTACCTAAATTTATCACATCTATCTGAAGTCTCTTAAAATCTCTGCAGAGAAGTTGAATGCACTGAAGGGCAGTTGTTTCTATGCATTCCCCTCTATCAGTGCTTCTCAAACAGAGTTACCTGGAAGTGATTGCTGTTCTGTCCCCCGCCCCCTTCCGCCACACACACACAGCTTCTGACCTATAGATCTGGAGCAAGGACTAAGAATTTGCGTTTCTAACAAGTGCCAGGTGATGCAGATGCTGATGCTGGAGCCACACCTTGAAAACCACTGTTCCTAATAATGGTTAGGAACCATACCAGAATCACCTAGGGAACTTTCTAAAATTCAGAGAATGGTGCCCATGCCACATTGTTGAATCTGTTTCTTCATTTGGGGAGGAGGGTGTGTATTTTCTTTTTGAAAAAGTTTTATAAGTGATTGCAATATGCACATCCATCTAAAAAGTACAGTTTTAGAATGTTCACATAGTTTATTTCCAGTATGTCAATAGCTGTTATTAAAAAAGGGGGAAAGGGGTTCCATGATCAAATATGGTGTGAAACAGCATTCAATTATGTTAGACTGGTTTCTGTGCAGGACATATCTACAGCTAATGTTATGTAGCAATTGTTGGTGTCAGCATTGTGCGTGACAAATTAACCTGAACAGCAATGCATAAGGGAAGTACTATTATTTAATATTATTATTCCCAGTTTGCAGATGAGGACACTGAGGTATGGAGAACTCACTAACACGCCCCAGGTCACATGGCTACTAAGTGCAAGAGCCAGACTAAAACCCAGGCACTCGGGCTACAGAGTCTGAGATCTGGACCACACTGCGGTGGTGATAACTCATGCACTTGGGCATACCTAAGAATGACATGCAGCCTTCCCTAAACCTGTTCAACTATGGACCATTTTCCTCACAACCTTTTTGTTTTGGAGGAGCTTTTAGAGCTAGTATTCCTGGAACACATTCTGGGAAACACTGCTTCAGAAATTGTAAAATCCACTCTTGGATTAAACTAGATTATCTAAGCATTGGTCATTTGGGCAAAGATGCATCACTCTTGCATAAAACGTGTTAACCTGATCACTGAGCTCTGGTGAGGAGCCATCAGCTTATATTATGAACTACAATGAAAACATAACCCCATGGAAATCATGGTTGTGCTTGCTGTAAGAATGTGGTTTTTCACATCTCACTGTGTCCTGGTTGTATGGCTCCAGGCTTGGTATCAGGAATAACTGTGACTTTTCAATCCTGAGCAACTGACTTGTTTGTATCTCAGGGAAACTGTGAATTATGTAACTAATTATGTTTTACTCCTGGGTTTTGCTACTGGAAAATAGGGCTTCACCATCACAAGCATATTATTATTAGCAATAATTAATACTAAAAAAAAAAAAGACCTTTTAAATCAGAGACCAAAATTTTCTAGTAAATGATCATGGTAACTGGGGGTGGGGGAAGAGAGGATTGATAGAAATTTTATTTCAAAAAGCAAAATTAAAAAATATTTATTTTCTCTTTTAACGTACTTAGAAACTATGCACTAATTTATCAAACAAAGCCCAAATCATGTTTATTATTTATTTGGCTCTTTTATTTACTGATAAAATTATATGATAGCTTAGTGAGACATCTTTTACATTTGACTTTCATGGTAAGACATAGAAGGTCATTTTTACAGAAATATTCAAGAGCTTCATTGATTTTCCCAAGGGCCTTTCTGGTCCTTTGATATTCAAATCCTTCGCTTTTGAAGCATGCACTAGTGATGTCCTCCTCATCCATTTTTCCTTATTGAGTTGTTAACCACCCCAACTCTGCCAGATCCTCATTTGCCACTGGCTTGTGATTCAAGCAATTATCCAATCTGACTTTCATCTACTTCATGAAGCCCTGCATCTTTTTCAGAATTCACAATTTCACTGTGCAATGCACTGTTTGCATTGTAGAATTGCAATAATCAGGGAGAGGTTGATAGAAGACTCAATTGGTAAGGACAGATGGGAGGGTTAAGCAAGGAGACCATTTTCGAAGTTGACTTTCATTAGTGAATGTTTTCATGATAACTCTGCTTCCTTAGGCAACCCTTGCAACTTCTCAGGCTCTGTTAATGAATTCAGGTTATAATGACCCCCTCTATGTAAATTTCATGGCATGCCTGTTTGTGAATTGACTTCATCCATGTCTTTATTATGACCCTACTCTCGTATTCCCTTTGTTTTATCTTTCTCAATTGATTCTCATTTATGTCAGTTTTTGCTCGATTTTTGCATTTCTATAAGCAAAAACATAGCACTTTTTGGAAGGGGTGAAAGTGGAATAAGAGTACCAAGTAAATATTACAAATTATGTATAATCTCTTCTTTCACACTGTTGTTTATTGCCACAGTGTCTGAGGATTTTGACTGACACCCTTCACATTGCACTGTCTTTGAACCATGACATATTGATCGGCACCATTCAAGTTTTATGTCTCCAGTTAAGCCTCATGACACTTGGTTTCAAAGCATGTCTGAACTCTCATTTTTCTGCTTCTGTTTGCCAAATATTTACATGAATCTTTATATTATTTAAACCTAGGATAGGTCCAGCTGTCAGCAATTGGGACATCCATATCTAGAGGAAATGAAGTATAAAATGATTTGCTCTAGCTCTTTGTCCAAAAGGCAAGTGAGAAACATTTTCACAAATATATATAATCCTCACAGCTAATTATGATTTTTCTCATTTCAATTTTAACTATTATTTTTTTTTCATCCACACTTTCTTTTATCCCTCATGGCGGTTTCATTGTCATTAAAAGTACTGCTCTATTGTGTACATCCTCTATTCATATTCATGAGGTCAGGACCATTCAACCACGGTAAATGAGCAGTCTGATTGGCTGAATGTCCCACAGTGGTTTAGAGTGATGCTGATTAACAAAAGGCACCAAAGCCTCTGCCATGATAGGGAGGATAATTATGTAGGACCCTAAATGGGGACTCTAATCATTTGACAATGCCCATTGGACTTGCATAATATTAGTACATTATCTATCATCTCACTATGATTAAGTAGTACTTAATTATTCTTTTATGGGGATTATTCCCAATAAATATGTCTCATACCTACCAACTTAGCACACCTGCTTTTCTGGGTTTTCTGGAAAGGGATTTTTTATGTAATATGAAATCAGACATCAGCATATCTAAATTGACAATCACCAAAATTGGTAAGAAATTTTCAGAAATATCTGAGTATGCAATGATAGTGCTGAATTGGATATAGACTGCTTTATTCCAGGCTGGATAAAGTAGGACTGCAGTTTGTCTCGTGATTCCTCTCTTGGAGCTTCAAGGGAGCTCCTGACATCCACTTCTTCCGGCACCCTGGAGCCATGTAACCTCTGGCACAGCATTTAACCTCACTGGGTTTCTGATCTTTTATCTGCAAAATGAGGGAGGTTAGGGAAAATACCTCGGAAACCATCTTCTAGCTTTAGAATTCTGTGATTTCATATAAATGAATGTCTATATTACTTCATGGATGGGATTTTTTTGTCCTACATGGTAATTTATACACTGGTCTTCAAAGTGAAGTCTGTAGTTCATCAGAGATATACAAAACCATTTACTGGAAAACAGAAAGAACACATTAGAATTTTATTCGTTTATATTTATTTTAAAATATGTTTAAAGACTTTCTATTATATATTTATGTTTATATTCACTAAGATTTTTAAGCACTTAATATGTGCCAGGCACTATTCTAAGTGCTTTAAAATTATTAATATGATTTAATCCTTACAGCAACTCTATGAAGTAGATGCTCTTACTGTACTCATTTTGCTGATGAAGAAACATGAGACACCAAGGTTATAGAAATTGCTCAAGATCATACAAAATTGTAAATGTTTTTTAGCAGAGACTTGATCCCAGGCATGTGTTCAACCTCTCAACCACTCACTATGCAATACTCGTACAGTTATAGAATCCAAAATAAATAAACACAAAGTAATTAAATTATTATAATGCTAGAAGTGTTGCAGACATACTCTAAGGTGACTCCCCCATGATCCCTGCCTCCCAGTATTTATAGGTTTGTGTAATCCTTTTCCCTTGAGTATGAGCAGGACCTGTGACTTCCTTTTAATGAGTAGAACATGGCAAAGGTGATAAATGATCACTTCCATGATTACTTTTGTTAAAAGATTTGCTCTAACAGCTCCTCTCCTTTGGTAGATTTGAAGAAGCAAGCTGCCACCTTGCAAACTGCCTATGGAGAGGGCTACGAGGCAGAGAACCGTGAGGAGCCCCTAGTAGCTAACAGGAGCTTCCAGCAACAGCCAGCAAAAAAACTAACACTCATTCCCACAACCACAAGGACTTGAATGCTGCCTCCAATCAGGTGAGTGAGGAAGTGGATACTTTCCCAGTCCATCCTCGACTGAGAACTGAGTCCTAGTCTACACCTCAATTAGTGCCCTGCAGAGAACCCAGCTAAGCTGCACCCAGACTCCTGACCCAAAGAAGCTGTGAGATAAAAAAACAAAAAGTGTTGTTTTAAGTCTTTAACTTTGTGTTAATTTGTTACATAGCAATAGAAAACTAATACAGGAGGAACCTACTCATTATTTTAGCCTATAAAGGTGAACCATTAAAAAACATACCACTTTGTTTCCTCTCTCTAACCAGTCAAATGGAAACAAAGAATTTGGTTTTGATCTACTATGTTTTCACCATTGACATCCAAACTTTCTAATGAAAAAAAAAGGAGATCTTTTTTTAAAAAGGCATCAAATATAACTTATTTAAATCTGGGACTTCTCTTTCCCCCACACTTTACATATTTTAAAGCATTTTCTCCTGAAAGGGAACGTGGCATAAATGTCCTGCTAGTTATTATGTAACTTTTACAGTTTATAAAGCTCTTTGTTATTTGGATTTCAGAAAGAACTGTTGCAGACCATTAGGATGTCTCTTCTTCTTCCTCCTTCCCAAGTATATTTTATTTGCTTTTCTCTATTTTCATAATGCTGACAATACTTCTAATTATGGCCACTTTTGTACAAGATTACTGCTCCCAGACCACTATTCTTATATGAATATTAATTGGTTGAATTTTTGATTCCGAAAAAGAGAAATTACTTATCATGAAACTTAATGCAAGAGGAAGCAGGGGATTCTGGAAAGATGGGAGTTTCTGCCTTCCCGATATGCTCAACTCCATTCCAACTCACCTGTCTCTCACAGCCAGCAGCTCTTAAGGGAAGTAGTCAGGTGATCTTGGAGCACATTAGTAAAGGAGTCATAGTGGGCTTTTCCTGAGGATCAGCCGAGAAGAGCATCGGGCACTTGAGAAGCACTGGCCTGTTGGGAGGCCCAGACATCTCAGAGAAGCTGGCATCTGTCCCTTGTGTGCTGGGCCATCCGAGCCCACAAGGGCTTAGAATTCAACAGGCAGGGAAGAATCCTTTCCACCCACAAGGTTTGGAGAACTTTGAATACAAGGAAGCAGAGATCACATCAGAATTCTGAACACCTGTCTGCTGCTGTACCTATAGGCTGCAGGGACCACTGCCACTTAAAGTTCTCTTGCAGCTGGAGTACTGACACCTAAGGGACACAAAGGAGAGGGAAAAAAACCTATATATCTAAGCAGGGCTCAAAATGCAGGGAAGGAAAAATAAATAGAATAGTCTCCTAAGGAAATTTGCTGTTTAAGGAGACAGGTGACAATTTGAACAATTAGTATAGTTGAGTGGATTTAAGATCGACATAATTTAGCTGAATGTTTTTTCTGCATCTATTGAGATGATCATATGATCTTGGTTTTTGCTGCTGTTTATGTGGTGAATCACACTTATGGATTTACATACGTTGAACCATCCTTGGATACCTGGAATGAAGCCCACTTGGTCATGGTGGATTATTTTTTTGACGTGCTACTGAATTCAGTTTGCTAGAAGTTTATTGAGGATTTTTGCATCTATATTCATAAGGGATGTTAGTCTATAGTTTCCTTTTTTTGTTGTGCCTTTTCCTGGCTTTGGTATCAAGATGATACTGGCTTCATAGAATGAGTTGGGGGAGGATTCCTTCCTTCTCAATGTTATGAAATAATTTCTGCGGTATGGGTACGAATTCTTCTCTGTAGGTCTGAAAAATTTTGGCTGTGAAACCAACTGATGTGGCCCTTTTTTGTTGGAAGATTTTTTCATTTTTTCTTCAATTTTGTTGCTTATAGTTAGTCTGTTCAGGAGTTCTATCTCTTGCTGATTGAGCCTTGGGAGGTTGCATATTTCCAGGAGTTTGTCCATTTCCTCAATGTTTTTGAGTTAATGTGCATAGAGATTTTTATAGTATTCACAGATGATATTTTGTATTTCTGTGGTATCAGTTGTAAACCTAAGACATGAAACCATAAGAATTCTAGAAGAAAATGTTAGAAAAACTCTTCTAGATATTGATCTAGGCAAAAAACTTATGAGAAGACCCTAAGGGCAATCACAGCAACAACAAAAATAAATAAATGGGACTTGATTAAATTAAAAAGCTTCTGCACAGCTAAGGAAACAATCAACAGAGCAAATAGACAATCTACAGAAGGGGAGAAAATATTCGCACACTATATAAAATGTTAACAGCTGGAATCTACAAAGAACTCAAGCAAATCAGCAAGAAAAAAATAAAACAACCCCATTAAAAAGTGGGCAAAAGACATGAACAGAAGCTTTTCAAAAGAAGGTAGACTAATGGCCAATAAACATATGAAAAAAATGCTCAGTGTCACTAATCATCAGAGAAATGCAAATCAAAACCTCAGTGAGGTATCACTTATCCCCAGTGAGAATGGCCTTTATCAAAAAGTTCCAAAACAATAAATGTTGGCATGAATGCAGAGAGATAGGAACACGCTTACACTGCTAGTGGGACTGCAAACTAATACAACCTCTGTGGGAAGCAATATGGAGATACCTCAAGGAGATACAAATAGAACTACCATTTGATCTAGCAATCCCATTATTGAGCATCTACCCAAAAGAACAAAAGACATTCTATAAAAAAGACACCTGCACTAGAATGTTTATAGCAACACAATTCACAATTGCAAGGATGTGGAAACAACGCAAGTGCCCATCAATACATGAGTGAATTAATAAAATGTGGCATGTATATACCATGGAGTTCTACTCAGCCACAAAAAACAATGGTGATCTAGCACCTCTTGTATTATTATCCTGGATAGAGCTAGAACCCACTCTACTAAGCATCCCAAGAATGGAAAAACAAACACCACATGTACTCAGCATCAAATTGTTATTATCTGATCAACACTTAAGTGCACATATAGTAATAACTTTCATCGTGTGTCGGGTAGATGGGGGAGGAGGGGATAGGTATATACACATGTAATGGGTGTAGCGCACACCATCTGGGGGATGGACACACTTGAAGCTCTGACTCAGGTGGGGCAAGGGCAATATATGTAATCTAAATATTTGTATCCCCATAATATGCCAAAATAAATAAATAAATAAATAAGTTTACATTTTATAGCAAAAAAAAAAAAAAAGAATTTAACATAAAAATTGGCCAGGCACAGTGGCTCATGCCTGTAATCCTAGCACTCTGGGAGGCAGAGGCAGGAGGATTGCTTGAGCTCAGGAGTTTGAGACCAGCCTGAGCAAGAGCAAGACCCCATCTGTACTAAAAATATAAAAATTAGCCAGGCGTCTTCGTGTGCATCTAACAGTTAGAGAATACATATTTTTTAAGAACACTTGGGACATATCTAAAAATTGAACACACATTAAAATTCAAAGGAAATTTCAAAAGTGTTGAGGAATTTCCACCTCAAAGATCATGTTGTCTCTGAAATAAAGTCAAAATAACTAAGAAACAGAGACCAAATCCTTGAACAGGAGTTAAGCAGAAAATGAAAGAAGAGGTACGATAGGGTTGAGGGGATTAAGGAGACACTATTCCAGACCAAGAGAAGAGCGTTAGCAGATCTCCTGTGGGTGGGAGGGGGCTTGGTACTGGTCCCTGAAAGGAGAGCAGTGTGGCTGGAATTCCATGGTGGAGGAAGGGAAGAAGGGGAGAAGGTAGGATGGGACAGAGCTGAGAAGATGAGCTGGACCAAGCAACTGTTTGTGAATCATGTTTGTTTTTTGATGGATCAAGATTTGGGTTTTTATCTGAAAACAATGGGAAGTCATTGGAAGGTTCAAGAAAAGAGGCAGACAGGATTCGATTTGGGTAAGGAAAACACTCCTGCATGCTGCCCAGCGACCGGACTGAATCATACAAAAGTGGGAGTCAGAGACCATTTGGGGAGCAAATGTGTAATTCAGGGAAGGGATGACTGGGCTTTGGACAGGATGGGAGCAAGAGGGAGGGTGGAGATGAAAATGGAGGGGCTAACCTGAGAGACATTTAGGAGGTAAAAGTTATAGGATTCAGTGATGACGTGGCTGTGGGAGGAGGAAAGGAGTGTGAGAAGTGTCAAACTTGCTGAAATGAATAGATGATAAGACCAATAAAAAGAGAACCAGACATTATGTTGCACAAACATGTTGAATTCTTTCTTGCCTCTGGGTTCTTTGTTTGGAATGCTGAATTTCTTGCTTTTCTTTTAAACACACTACACATATCCTGCAAGGCCCAGAGGATGTCTAATGTTTTCTATTCTTGGTAATTTATATTCCTACAGCAGTATCTGGCCTTTACAATTTCACTTAATTATTGCAGGAATAGACCCAGGTGGGCCTGAGGTCTACTAGTGAGGCAGGATGCTCAGCAATGTGAACCTGGGAAATTGAGTTTTGCTTCACCTTACACACTCAGGAATATTTCAGAAACACCAGGGTTGTTTCCAGTTACTTGAGTCTAGCAAGAAGACACATTATACCCAGAGACTTCAGGAACACTGAGAAGGGACTGGAGACTATAAAAACCCTGTTAAAATGGCAAAAAGCTTCTCAAAGGACCTACAAGTTCCTTTCCCCAAGTGGTAGTAACAGCAGCTTCTGGGCACCTTCAATTAGAAGCTGCCCTATCTCCTGCTCCATGTAGCAGCCATCTGTGCATACTCAATTAATTTGTTTACCCATATTAAGGGAACTCATATCCTTTGTGTGTCTTTTGACATTTTAGGGCTTCAGCTGGTGTTAAAAAAAAATAAAAAAGACCTGAAGGATTTATTCGTGTGAAATCAAAACCTTGGAACTGCCTGCATCTTAAAACCATTTGGATCACTTTCTGTTTATCCAACTGATTAGTGACTCTTTTTGCCCTTACACATTTATTCACTTTGACAGTTTATCATTTTTTGTTTATTATAGCTACTTTTATGTTACTGCATTTTTGTGATAACAAGAGTGATTCATAAATCAGATCATATCACTCCCATTCTCAAATCTCTCCCTCTCTTCCCATGATACATGGAATGATAGTGATGGGCTACAAGATCCCCACATGAGATCCCCATATGATCTGACCCTTGGCTACTTCTTCCACCCCATCCTCTTTTCCCCTCTTAACTTAACAATCCTCTAGCCACATGGCCTTTCTTCATGGAACACAACAAGCTCATCCACACTGCGGGGCCTTTGCAATATCACCCCCTTTACTTAAAAACTCTTCCTCCAGATATTGATATGGTTTTCTCTTGATAGTAAACATCACAAATGCTCACTAATGTCTGGTTCTTTTTACTTCTGGGTACACAGAGGATTACTTTCATGATCAGCCAATGCTATGTGAATGGAAGGGACCCCTCACTGTTAAGTGAAGGGTTTAGTTGTATTTAGTTGTGCTGTCTGACTCTACAGCCCTGTCCCCTTGTTTTTATCGGGAAGGCCACATGTTCCAAGTGGCCCTACTACAAGACGGCAGAGCCAGAGTGAGCAGGGATGACTGCATGGGGGTTTCAGAGCCCTCACCAACCCAAGTTGGACATCAGTGTGGGAGAAACAAATCAAATTGTTTTAGGCCACTGAGGTTTGGTGGTTGTTGGTTACTCTAGCATAACCAAGTCTGTCCTGACAGAACACCCCATTTAAGTCTTTGCTCAAATGTCACCTCATCAAAGGTCTTCCCTGATACCCTATCCAAAATAGCTGCCCTCTCCCTGTCACCCTCTGTGCCCCAACTTGGCTTATTTTGCTTTATATGATCTATTTTCCTTATAGAAATTAGAATGGAAGATCTGTGAAAATAGTGACTTTGATTTGTTCATTAATATACTAAGTAGCATCAAGAATAGTCCCTAGAACATAGTAAATGATCAATAGCTATTATCTGAATGAATGTTCATTGTAAAAAACTGATATAGTGTAGATAGATACATGTAATTTAGAAAGTAAATTCCCATGTAATTCCTTCTCCCAGAAATAATTACTACGGTTTACATATTTTTTCTAAATTGTATTCTATCCATATACTAACTCATGTGTAAATACATTGCTTTTTTTCCTAAAATGAAATATGCTCTTCTAAATGAATTATTCTGCAACTTGTTTTTTCATGTAACAATTACTCATGGATGCTTTCCATGTTAGTGTTTAAAGAATTCGCATTCTTTTTAATGAAGTGGTATTTGCCTTCCTAATAACCATAAGTATGAGTTTCCCAAGGTTTCTGACACATATCAGAAATCAGTTTATTCACTCCAACTAGTATTTATTGCATGCCTGCCATTCTAAGGTCTGGAGTTTATCAATAAGCAAGAAGACAAGGTTCCTATACTTAAGGAGTTTATGTGAAAAGCTCTGAAAGACCAATAATAAACACAAATAAACTAAAATATTTTATATGATGATTAAGTGCAGCAAAGAAAATAAAAATAAACATGGTAATGTGATGGAGAGTGGCTGGGGATGGAGTTGATCAGCGCAGACTTCTCTTGGAAGGACTTTTGAGGTTGGCCCAAAGATGAAGAGGAACTAGCTCTACACATATTCGGTGGAAGAGAGTTCCAGGTACAAGGTGCTCACCAGCAAGCTTACCATGACTGAGCAACAGAAAGGCCAGTGTAGATAAAGTGTACTCTTTGAGGAGGAATAGATACAGAATGCAGTAAACAAAGAAGACTCAGATAACGTGGAATACTTAACAGGTGTTCAAAAAAATGTAACTGATCAATTCCTATTATACATCAATAAGTACAATTTAAAGGTAAAGCCCCAATAAAGAGAATGCACAAAAGCTCCCATTTTAGTCTCTACTTACAGCATTTCATAAAACATATTGAATCCAAAGGCTGAGCAGAACGTAGAATGTTTCAGCTCTTTTATAAGGTACCATTAATATGGCCATAAAACGCGAGGCCCTTAAAAATACTTCCTATAGCTCGGCAGTACGTCTGAGATAACTTTAAATGTTAATGAAATGTTTCATACGTCCACTGTTTTTAAGGCTGTTTATAGTTTAAGGAACTTCTTAAATGCCATCTCATTAAAAAAAATCTAATCTTAAGGCTAACTTACATAGAAAAAACATGTCACAGAAAACCTGGTATATGACTTAAATTCAATCATTATTTTCTTCTGAAAAGGAAGCAGGATTGATTCTGTACTGGCCTCAAGTAGATTCTTGAAAGATCTATTTCTTTCCAAATGAAAATATATCAGTGGAAATAAAATTCTTTATAGCCTGTAATTCAGAAGCCAACTTTTATGAAACGCTTTGGCATTGTGGATGTGTATCCAATGGCATCACATATAACTGAAAAATCTAGATTGGTTTAGTTTCTAGTGAACCATTAGGATAAATTTGGGGGCAGTGGAAACCATATTTCTTGACATGCCCTGTTCATTCGACTTGAGTCAGGTGACGGGAAATAAGAGCACTGTGTTCTTACAGACACACTTTCTGGTTTTGTTAATTTTTTTTTAATGCACTCTTTAATTCCCAGTAGTGACACCCTTCTGAAGGGATACTGAAGAAACACCTAGGGGAGAAGTAACAGAAGCTGAGCTCAGGACGTTAAGGGGGCGTAGCAGCTACGAGGCAGTAAAATACACATATCTTAAATTTACAAAGATCTTTCATTAATCTGCGAGAAGTTTCATGTGGATTTGCCTTGTTTAATTAACTTTCTTTAGTACACTTTACATGTTTCACACTGGGAGATATATGTGAGTTAAATCAGAACAGCATGACAGTATTTTTGTCAATGCTGGAAAAGCAAATTGTTCCTTTCAATTACCCGGTTCCTTTCTCCCTGGACCGATGCACACAATGGAGTTGTTAATGTCATTCCTCTTTCCCCAAAGGATATTCTGACCAAGAACCTCTATTTCTCCTTTTGGTTTGGTTGGGTTGGGTTTTGCTACCACCACGGAAGTAATGAAGGCGACATTCATTGTTCCTCGCCATTTAATGGAGGTAATAATTGCCAGCCAGCCTGGGCTGTGATGCTAAAACCAAGGAAAAGCCTTTTCAATCATGGCCCCTGCATTTCAATTGAAGCCCCTGCTGTAGAACACTGGAGAACAAGGTGTAAATCAGTTTAAGAACATAGTTCTGCATTCAAGGCATTGTGGTTTACAGCTCCCAAATGACCTCCATCTATCTTCCTTAGCTGTAGAGGTGTATAATTGAACTAAAGAGAGTCTTGAGTAATGAGGTTGAGAGTGGCAGCTCCATTGCTGTGGCTTAATAGTGTAACTGCCGCATGCTTTTTTATCCCCTAAAATGTAACAAAATAGTCTAGTAGGCCCAATTCTTCAGGGTGACACTTGCTGAGAGTCTATATTTCAAAATAGAAATAGGGTTTTATAAGCAAAAAACTATAAATCTCTCTCTACAAGAGAGCTTCCCAAATATAATTATACAAGCCACTCTCTGCTGGAGAAGAAACTAATATGAATACATGCAATAACCTGTACTTCTTTTTGTGGGGAAATTATTTTTAAACCTTTATTTTTCTTAGGCAAGGAGCAACTGTTTTTTTAGACTCCAGAGGGGCTAGGGAGTGACAATATGTCACACTATGTTCTGCTGGGAGCTATAGCCAGAGGACAAACATTATTGCCATTTTTTTTTTTTTTTTTGCTTTTATTGTTTGGTTTGGTCAATGAAACTTGTGAAAATATTGCATTTAGAGAATTCCTTTTTTCTAAGGAGCAGTTCACTTGCAGATGATTTTTTTTTTCTTTTAAGAATATCTAGTTTACATGCGTTTATCAGGCCTTGACCATGTACAAATGGCTGTGTAAGGACATTAGTAGAACATAAAAACTAAACAAAGACATAACTACTTTCACGTGGAATGCTCTGGGATTATAGTATTGGCTGAGTGTTATGAATGAACCTATTAAATACAGTCATTTAATATGAGTATTTAGGATTACATGGAGGGTTTCAGAGATCTCTATCCTCCCAAAGACTAGAAAAAATTAAAAACAAATAACCTGCCTGCTGATTGTGCTTGAAATTTCATCATTGGGCATTCAATACTATTGTACAAGATACTCCAGGTTAAAACACAAATCTCACCAGAGGAGCAAGTTATTATATGATAGTAAAAACAACAGCTAATACTTATTGATAGCTTATGACATTCAGAAGAGTTCCAAGCACTTTATATGATTTAACTCATTTAGTCCCCAAAATAATCTATTAATTGTCCCCATTTTAGAAATGCAGAAACTGGCCGGGCGCGGTGGCTCACGCCTGTAATCCTAGCACTCTGGGAGGCCGAGGCGGGTGGATTGCTCAAGGTCAGGAGTTCGAGACCAGCCTGAGCGAGACCCCGTCTCTACTAAAAATAGAAAGACATTATATGGACAACTAAAAATCTATATAGAAAAAATTAGCCGGGCATAGTGGCGCATGCCTGTAGTCCCAGCTACTCGGGAGGCTGAGGCAGTAGGATCGCTTAAGCCGAGGAGTTTGAGGTTGCTGTGAGCTAGGCTGACGCCACGGCACTCACTCTAGCCTGGGCAACAAAGTGAGACTCTGTCTCAACAACAAAAAAAAAAAAAAAAAAAAAGAAATGCAGAAACTGAAGCAAGGACAGAAGTTAATGTGCCTAAGTTTTCAGTTAATATACACCAGAGCCAACGTGGTCTGACTTAGAAGCCCTTGGTCTTAACCACTCTGTTAGGTGGGAATAAGTTTTCAGATCCATTAGTGGGAACAGAGAAGGAGGGCTGGCAAGGAGGGCTGGGAAGGCTGAGAGAGATGAGGGGGGCATGATCAGGAACCTCCTCTGGAATGCACACCTCTGCCTGGGACCACCAATGGGGGTGGTCTGTTTTTGGAGATCTGATGATATCACCACGTTCTCCTTAAAACCAATATATCATTTATGCCATTAGTGTGTCATAGAAGGTCCTCAAGGTCAAACCTATTTTCATAATAATATATGTTATTTGCCATTTTCACTTTGTTGACATCTGCAATAATGATTCAAAATAAATGGTGGGTAAAACAGCTGGTGACTCAGTCCGAAGTAAGGCAATGGCGCCAAACATTGAATTCTTCTCTGCCACACTTGCAGTAAAAATATGCCAGTTTCACGTAGGAAGGATGTTGGTGAAGCAGCAAAAAATATTAATTTTTTAAAATCTCAACCTGATGTATATATGCTTTTTAATATTCTCTGTCATGAAATAGGCACCATACATAAAGCACTTCTGCTGAATACTGAAGTATGATGGTTGCCTCAAGGAATACCACTCATGAGATTAAGTTATGAGCTGAACTAGCCCCATTGCTCACATAATACCATTTTTTACAGACAAACCTGGGTATTTGGTAAATGTGTTATCTAAAATGAGCCTACCATTCCAAGGAAAACAACTGACAAGATTTGGTGCTGATGATAAAATTTCAGCTTCCAAACAAAATTCAGAATATTGGAAACCTTTTTGGCCTCCATGATCTTTAAATGCTCCTAAAACTTGAAGAATTCCTGATAAGCTTAGTGGTGCTATTAATAAATATGACTTTTTAATATTGTATAATATAATGAAACATATCAGTAATTAGAAGATCTGCATAACTCAGTGAACCAATGTTTTCCAAGTGATCACTGTATGATATTACAAAATCATGCCTGGGTGAAAGATCTATTGAAAGTGCTAGACAGACCAATGGATCTTCATGCAAAAGAGTATGAAGAGTTAGTTGATATGATTTCAGATTCCACATTGCAACAAACACTTAAGAAACTACCACCTGTTGACTTTGACTAATATATCAAAAAAAGAAAGAAATTCACAATTATTTGAAAAAGCTATTATTAATAAAACAAATATAAAATAAACAGCAAGTAATAAGTCATTATCAAAAAAATAAAGCAAGAAATGCACCCTAAAATGATGTACAACATAACCACATTTATTTAAGAATGTATTCCAATATCAAATGCCAAATGTCAACAATGCGAAAGCTGCAATTACATTTGCACCAACCTAATGAAATGTTTCTCCCTTCTTCTTTTTTTTTTAATTTCAGCATATTACAGGGGTACAAATGTTTAGGTTACATATATTGCCTTCACCCCACAAGAGTCAGAGCTTCAAGCGTGTCCATTCGCCAGACAGTGAGCACTGCACCCATTAGATGTTCCCTTCGCCTGCTACCTACCCAACACCTGATGAATGTTACTACTATATGTGCACCTAAATGTCTTTTCTAACTACATGGTAGCATGAGACTGAATTTCTTTCATATATTTTAACCAAAGCAACATATTACAACATATCACAGAAGCAGATATAGGAATCCAGCTATCTTTTATTGAGCCAGGCACTTAAGAATATCTTTAAAAATATAAAACAGTGTTGGATTGTTTCCAGTTTTAGGGGGAAAATATGGATTTTATATCCATATCATTATAAATGCTTATGATAATATGGAATGAGTTCATTACTGTTATTTTTAAATGAATTAATAAATAATTTGAAAAATTTTATATTTTAATTATGAATAAAGTAAATATCAATAGATGTGACCCACACAAAAGTTTCTTGAAGTCTTCAAAATTTTTTATGAGTGTGAAGGGATCTGGAGATCAAAAAGTTTGAGAACCACTGTACATCCTTTAGGACAGACTGGGCTTCTGACAATAGAATGCCCAACGGGGAATGGCTTAATGGGTAAAATATGTTGTTCTCTGTGAGGAGTTTTTGCCAGTAGTGAACAGCAGAGGAAATAATACTCTGCACAAGACTGATTTTACTTCTGACATCAAATGCAGTTCAGGGGTCCCTCACACCACCCTGGGTTTTGATAATTCACTAGAAGGACTCAAAGAACTTACTAAAAACAGTTACAGCTTATTGCAGGGAAGAATACAGATTAAAATCAAGGGCAGAGTCCAGAAGGAGTGGAGCACATGTGCAGTTTACAGTTGTTTTCTCCCTGTGGAGTCATGGACAATGTTAACTACTCCTGGCCATAATGTGTGACACCCACAGAGTATTGCAGGTGAAGCGCACCCAACTCTCAGTGTTCGGAGTTTTTACTGGGACTCAATCTCATGCTGTCTGCATGGCTGACCTTTGGCACCCAGCCCTTCCAGAGGTCAGGCTGATACCTTCAGTCTCTAGTCCATCCAAACGTAAAGCTGGAATGACTATTCCCACTGAAAGTTCCCATGGTAAGTCACATTGTTAAACTATCTGTGGCCAAAGTACCCAGGGAAAGACACTCCTGTCCTGCAGTGTCCTTGATGTTCTAAGGACCTAGGGATTGCCTTTCAGTAGTTGAAGGCAAAGGCCAGGCCTTTCTTTGAGTAAGGTTATTTTTTTACAATGTATTCTCTTAATAAGAACACTCTATGCAGGTACTAGCAGGGCTGGTTCGGGATCTCAGCAGTATCCTCAAGGACCCAGGCTTTAACCTTACACTCTGCCATTTTCATCGTGTTGGCTTGTCCTCATTTCTGTCGCCTGGATGCTAAATGGCAACCCAAATCCAGGAATTTTATCCTCTCACAGCATTCACAGGGAGGATGCAAAGTATGTGGAAGGGTAGATGGAGAGGAAAAATATTTCTGGAAGCCTCCCAAGAAAATTCCGCTTTTATATTAAACATATAATATATATTTATATTTATATTTCAGAATGATGTCAAGGGGCCACACTGCAGCTTCAAAATGTATCTGGAAGTGACCTTCTGACACTTACTTTCCCAGGGGCAGGAAGGCAATGGTGGGCTTTAGCATGATTATGATTCACTGCTGCCCACAGCAAAATCAGTAGTTAAAAGGGGGAAGGAGAATGACTATCTAGTACAAGAGCCCTTCTCAAAGGTTAATGTGCATGCAAATCCCCTGGGGATTTCACTAAAATGCAGATTCTGATTCAACAGTCTGGGGATAGGGCCTGAGCATCTACATTTCTTAACAGCTCCCATGGGATTCCAATGCTGGTTTATGAATTGCTCTTTGAGTATCAGGGAGTTAGGTAACAGTGGTTGCCACAGTGAACCTAGTACAGGGATACAAATAGTGTGTCTCCCACAGGAGCAAACTTGCCTTCTGTTCAACTACTATATGAATTAAGCATACTATAGAATTATAGATGATAGAATTTCAGAGGAGATAATTTTAATGACAATTGTTATGGATGGAATTTATTGAGAGGTTGTTGTGTACCAAGGACTTTATATTACTCTGTTTAATTTTCATGACAACTTTATAAAGCAGATATTCTTTTTATCCTTACATGAGGAAACAAAGACTTGAAAAGGTTGAGTAAATTGTCTTGTTCAATAGGACCTGCTGGCGAAGTTTAAAACCAAATCTGTTGGCCTCCAGAGCCTAAATTCTAAGACACTAGAATATTGGCAAATGCTCTCATCACACAAATGAGAAGATGGACTTATTTGAGATTTCACAGTTAGTGACAGCAGGGGCAGTTTCTTGGTCCCCAGTCCCTACTCCACTCCCATGTTCTCTGTGTAATGAATGAGATTATGCAAGGCAGAGATGAGATTATGAGATTATCCCTTCCTCTCTTATCGTTTTCTCTCCCTTCCTCTCTCCCATAACACTCTTTCTCTCTTTCTCTCTCAATTCGTCAGCCTCATCACCACTATTATACACAACAGGATTCCAGGGGATTTTTCTTCTCTTTGAAATAAAACATCTTTTTTCTAAATTGAGTGTTCTGCTATTTTCTAAATATAATATGACTTCTTTCTCAGGATCTCACTCTGTCACCCAGGCCAGAGTGCAGTGGCCTGATCATAGCTCACTGTAACCTTGAACTCCCAGGCTCAAGCAATCCTCCCACCTCAGCCTCCTGAGGCAAACACCACCACGCCTGGCCCCCATCATGTTTCTGATCCTGGTAGAAATATGATTTTTTTTTTTTAAAGAAAATTGTGCCCAAGGGTGCTGAACACAAACATGTGTAGAATGGGCTTTGGATTTTGAAATTGATTTGTCTGCATTTGTTCCCTTTTTTTGTTTGCTCATTTATGAAACAAATATATATCAAGCAGCCTCTTTGTGTCAAACATTGTTCTAGATGTACACAATATGGATACAGACTTAAAATTAGTTTTTAAATCAGTAGGATAAAAAATATTTTGCTGAAAAATTTGCCACTGTTCCAGGGATGGTTCCCTAGTCATTTAGACACAACCACCTTTCTTTCATAGCCTTCAACCAAAGAATAACCTATATGTCTCCATCAATGACACTTCAACAATATTTTCCCAGACACAATCCCTACAAACATTAGGCAAAATAAACAATAAAGAGGAAGAGGTAGTGATCTTTCTCGAGGACACAGCTGTGCCTAAAGCTGTTTATTGCAGCATTCTTCCCTAGGAGCAAGATATTTCAAAAATGACTAGTAGCTTATGTATCTAACAATAGAGAAATGCTTAGGTAAATTAGAGTGCATCACCTTGATCAACTTTGATACAGCAAGTATTACAAATAATAAATTCTAATAACAATATAAAACTATTTAAAACATGATGCAAACATGGCTAGTAGTTAAAATGTATTAATCCTGGGTGGTAAGAATTATATTATTTCCTATACTGCTAAATGTTTAATGTAGCTCAGAATAAAAAAAAGAAAAAAAGAGAGAAAAGAATTACTAATGAACTGAAATGCAAATGCAGTCTTCTAAAGCTCTGCTGTCTAGAGAATTCATCCTATGATATCCATCCCCACTGTGATTGCCTTAATTCAGGCCTTCCTATTTCTTGGCTAGCTTTCTGTAGCGGTTCTTTTATTCATTCATGTGTTCAAGAAAAACTGGTTAGGCCCTGGAGACATAGAAATGAAAGATTTGTACCTGTCCTCAAATGGCTTAGTTTGGATTCAAGGCATTGCTTCTTAATTAGACTCCTGGCTTCTGGCCTCTGCATTGCTTCCAGAAGTGATTTTTCTATAAAACACGACTTTGATGATGTCCAAAATCCTACAGAGGTTAGCTGTTGCCTCTGATAACATCCAAAGTCAGTGGAATGTATGACATCCTTCTCATGGGACCTCTACGGGCTTTTCTATTTGGTTCTGTTGTCATTGCTCTTCATCCTGACCTAAGTCTCACCTCTGCTGAACCTCGGGCCTTTCAGTGAGTGCACACCACCACTGCCTTCTCACTCATTGTGTTTGCACTGCTGTTTTTTCCACCTGGAATCCTTTACAGCCCTTACTCACCTGGCTCAGTCCCAGGGTTCACCTCAGGCTGGGTTACCTGGGAAGCCTCCCTCCCTTCCAGACTGGGTGTGGTGCCCCTCCTGGGAGCTCTTCTCATCAGTAAGCCAGTACTTACCAATTCATAGTGCCTATGACTCCATACTGCCCCTGTCTGCCAATCAATAATCTTCCCTGGGACAAGAATGGTATCCTTTATCTCAGACAGTCTAGGGACTACACACAAGGATTTCTGGAGTCAAACAGCTTAGATTTATATTCCAATAATATCATTTAGTTACCTAATAATAGAACTTACCTCATTGAGTTACTGTGTGCAATTAAATGAGATAATGCAGGTATAGCAGTTGGTGCATGGTGATCATGCAACACATTTAAGCTCTTGTTATTTCTAGCACTTTTTAATCTCTTTATCCCCACAGTGTTTGGCAAGTATTCAGTGAACATTTGATGAATGAAAACATGAATGAAAGAAATAGTACTACCCAAATTTAAGGCTGACTGCTTTTGATCTGGAAATTTCAGCTGGTACCTCTGTGCCCGGAAAAATACAGAGGAAGGACACCCCAGAGAAAAGGAGCCACTGAACAAGGAAAGCCCATAAGAAGAAGATCATGGGGAAGGGATGTAGGATGGAGACTCACAGACTGGGGTGGGGAGGAAAAGAAGAAAAGGAAGAGATAATTGGAAGGTAAATTAGAGGCTCAGATGTTTCCATGAACTCTGTTATTTGGGCAGTCCATGAAATAACTAATTTAATTTTAATTTTATTGACTTTTTTTGTTTATACTAGTTTAATTTCTATTTCTGGCACATGCACTCAAAAGAATCATAACTAAACTTTATCTATTTGGCTCCATTTCCCACCATATGCCTCTAGGCACCTTCTGTTCTACTCACTCTAAACTACTCGACATACCCCAAAAAAGTATTTGTGCATTTTCACATGCCCTCACCTTCTAAGTTGCCATTTCAGTGCAGAATTCTTTTTCTTCCTATCAAAATTCTTTCATTTCTCAAGGCTTAGGTCCAATATCACCTACTCAGCTAAACCTTTCCTGGCTCACTCACTCTATCCCAGATCTCCTAGCATATCCATGATGGGTTGTGTTTTTTCTATTGTTTTTCTCATTCATCTCTGTATTGTGGTTATGTTACCAGCTGTCTTTCTCCCTAGATTTTACTTAGCTGTGGCAAGGCCAGCGTCCCATTCATCTCCCATGCTTTAAGTCTTAGTACTTCAGACACAGCACGTAGTTGGGCTCAATGAGATTTTATGGAATGAATAGTTCAGGTGAGAGGATATCTTAAAAGGGAAATGCTCTACTAAAGAATTTGTCATTTGTGTGTCTCCAAAGCTGCAGGGTAAATGTCTTTCTTTCTTGTGATATTTGTTCCCGTAATTGACAATATCTCCATTTTTTGCATTAGTGCCTTGTTTTTCTGATCTGTCTTCACTCTTATGCAGTTAAGGCCAAATTTTCTTCATTATAAAAATATTTAATCTCAGAGCCAAATGTTCCATTTACTAAAATAACACTTTATCTAGCTTGGTGATTTTTTTTCCCCCATCTCTTGTTATTATCAGAACTTCTATTTACAATATTCAAGGTGTTTTTTTTTTTAAATATGATTAATCCTGCACATTGTATTTCTTTCAGCATGAATATATTTAAAGTCAATATATGGATTCCTTTGTATTTGCATTAAGTTCTGTTTCTTCTTACTTTGTATTTTATGCCACAGAACTGAGAGTGGGCATTGAGTGAAGATGATAGACCAGAACAGTATCCATATTTTAGCTCACTCAATAGAGAAATTTGCAATGAATAAAGAAACAATAATCTAATTGTACTTAAGTTTCACTAAAGTTGAATCATAAGTCTTGGATCAAGAGAATCAAACATATAATTCAGAAAGACTTGCTGGGATTCTGAGAGTAGAAGACATTTGCATCAGTCAGAACTGAGTTCAAATCTCAGTTACTTCACTTACTAGCTGCATGGCCTCATGCAACTGATCATAAATCTTCATAAATAGATTTAGTCCTGAAGCAAAGTCTTAGAGAATATTTTAGATAGTACCTAGATACAAAGGTAAAAATCAATATTAATCAGTCAAATAACCAGAAAATTTTCATTGAAAACTGGCTCTATGCTGAGCAAGTTGTAGTTCATCCATAAACACAACACAAAACAAACAACAAAAACAAAAGCTGCAATGACTTTAAAACAGCAACCCAGCTCCACTTGTTTGCTCTCACTTCTCTGCATCAAGCCCTGCTCTTTCATCTCTCATCTACCCCATGGCATATATGATTGCTATTAATCTTTCTAAAAAAGATTCTAAGAACAAAAGCACAAGTATAAAGTGTCAATCATGTATGTTTCATGTGAGATACATTGCATTGCAAGTTAGTGATAAAAGTTATATTTTAATGATAAATTATTGTTAAGTCATCATCTATGTGGAAAACATAATGACATTTAATCTTTACCTTATGCCATATCATAATATAAATTCCAAGTATAGAACAAATTAAATGTAAGAAATTAAAGCACAAAAGAACTATTGTATAAGTGAATATTTTTATGCTTCAGGGGAGAAGAAAACCTTCACATGCATGATCTCCAAAGACATAAACCACAAAGAAACACAGTGATATATCTGACTACATAAAAAGTTAAATGTAAAATTTCAAAAAGCCCATTAATGAATAAATAGAAAAATTCCTTCATTTGACTTTGTCCAAGTTGAAGACCCTGTGTCTTGGAGGTGTCCTTCCTGTATGCTATGAATCTTCTTGGTGTTCGATGAGCATCTTGTATCTGGATAGCTGAATCTCTGAAAATACCAGGCAAGTTTTCCTCAATAATTCCCTTGAGTAGGTTTTCCATGATTTTAGCTCTTTCTTCTTCTCCCTCATGGATACCTATAATTTGCCTATTGGTTCTCTTCACAAGTCCCATATTTCTCTGAGTGACAGTTCATTCTTCTTTATTCTTTTTTCTACATCTTTGAATGACTGAGTTAGTTCGAGAGCCTTGTCTTCAAGCTCTGAGATTCTCTCTTCTGCTTGGTTTTACCTGTTGTTGAAGCTTTCTGCTGTGTTTTGAAATTCTCTAAATGACTCCTGCATTTAAGTTCTGATAGCCTTTCTTATATTATCTAGCTCTTTAGCAAATTTTTCATTTTTTCTATTGATGTCCTGACATTCTTTTTTGACTTCTTTGTGTTGGTTTTCACCTTTCTCTTCAATCCCATTCATCTTATTTGCCATCCATATTTTGAATTCCATGTCTGACATTTCAACAATTTCATTTTGGTTGAGGTCCATTTCTAAGATCCATTGTGATCCCTTGGGGGTGTCAAATTAGCTTCTTTTTTCATGTTGCCAGAGTTCTTTTGCTGGTTTCTTCCCATCTGAAACCCCTTCTCTCAGCTCAGGCCAGATAAGTTTGCAGCACATCTGTTCTCCTTTGCTGGAAACTCTCTTGCTTGATGGTGCTTTTGTGACCTACTCTGGAAGACTGAACCAACAGGGGAGAGGTGGATGCACTGAGAGCCTATAATGCAGCTGTTCTGTGTTGTTCTGTTCCCCTGTGAGTGTCATAGTCCCTGCTGGTGCTGGATGATATTCATACAGAATAATGGGTTGTTCCTCAGGCCACTGTTGCAAACTCTGGTTGGGGGCTGAGTGAGACCCTCTCCACAGAGGCTGGCATTATGGGAGGTTGCTCTGCCCAAGTCTCCCTGCTGAGGTGACAGTGATAGCCGTGTGAGGCTTTTTAGCCAGCAGTCATGGGTATCTGGGCTGTGGGCATTCACTCCAACTGGATCCAGGTGCAATGCTAGCTCAAGACCAGAAGGTACCTGGAGGAAGGCTGGACCAGGGGCAGTTCCTGCCAGGTGGCTGGTGGAAGCCTTGGGGGCTAGATCATGATTGCACTTAAAACATCAGCACAGTAACTGACTTTGGCATTGGTCTTTTCTCCTTCTGCTTCACTATTCCTGGTCCCTCCCTCCTTCTGCCAGATAAGCTTTCTGCATACAAATAAACCTTATCTCAGGCTTTCCCTTTAGGGGTACTCAGGCTAAGACATGCATATGTTAATTTCTTCACAATAAGACGCAATAATACTGAAAGCACTTGATATAATTTTAATACAAATAATCAAAGGCTCAGAGTTCTAAAGCACATGGATAACTATGCCAGCATCTGGGGTTTGCTTTTTTTCAGTAGTACTTATAAAACCACAGGAGAACTCTGCTTCCCATTAGGCAAGCTCAATACTATACAATGTGTTGCCCTTAATCATTTCTAAACTACTCCTTAGATTTTGTAGGAAATGGATCTGCACTTCTGCTAGAAATGGTTGAGTATTGTTAAGCAAACAACACCTGTTACTACCTCCACCAGAAGAATCCCACTGTGTGGATGATGGCAAAGAACCTATCATCTCCTACCACCAGGAGCAGCAGTCCTAAAATGTCACCTCACTGCATAGTTCTCAGGTGTCAGGGTCACAATGACTCACAGAGGCATTGGATAGACCAACATTTTATCCACAAAGCAAGACAAAGTCAGATATAAGCTTCAACAGTGAACATTTGTTCCCACTGGCCAGCAGGTCTCATCCTGCAGCAGGGAGATGGTCTCTGCACGCCTGTGACCTCTCTGCCAGGAACATACATAGCAGTAGGGTTGGCCAGGTACCATATGATGCACATGCTTAAGCAGAACAAAGAAGTACACATCAAGTCTGGAATAGGTAAAAATATTCCCAAAGCTATGTACCCATCACAGGCAATAAGGGTTCGTTATCTCTCTGCAAGAAAATGTTCTCAGCCCACGGTACCTTGCCACCAAGCAAGGGGTTGAATGTCTGCACATGTGACTGCCTTTCCCAACAAGGATTCTGTAGTGTAAAATATGACATTCATAGGAAGTAATCCCACAGCGGCCATGGGAATAAACCTGGACTCTAGACTATATATTCTGTCTAGGTGAACCTTTTTGTACAGGTCAGAAGAGTTTTTTTTTTTTTTTTTAATAGGATCACCTACCTTTATGGGATTAGAAAGTTCTATTCTTTTTCTAATTACCTCCCACTTCCTGGCAAGCCTTGATAACCTAATTCAGTGGTGCTTAGAAGAGCCACAGAAATCTAT
Organism: Eulemur rufifrons; assembly: GCF_041146395.1. Taxonomy (NCBI): domain Eukaryota; kingdom Metazoa; phylum Chordata; class Mammalia; order Primates; family Lemuridae; genus Eulemur; species Eulemur rufifrons. The sequence continues at coordinate 14,978,772 of NC_090983.1, read as the reverse complement.
CATTAAAATTGATTGATGGCAGTCATTTCCCATGTCCCAGAGAAAATTAAGTTTATAGATATCATCTTTTTCCATTTTAAGTATTTCTTCTATAACTTAGGCCTAAACCTTTGACTTCTGGTCTCAAAGATCTCTGCTAGAATATAGTCTACAGTGATATCTGACTTGGTACAGTCACATATTTATTTTGTAATATAAACTTGATTGCCATTCCTTTGGGTGGCTATGCCACCTCAAACTATTTGAAACACTGTCCTAGGGGAGCAGAGTTTAGCTGTTGCACTTTGTTAGACTCCTAAATATCTTTTGAGTGTTTTATAAGAATTATCCCAATGCTAAATGGGAATCAAAGTGGTAGAAAATTAGAATATGGCCAACATTTCCTTGTCCTCTGACTTTGAGTCCTATTCTGTCTCCTCTAACTGCCTGTAGCAGGAACTTTTGCAGAAGCTGTAGAGGAATTGGCATTATTTTCCTTCCAAGGAAGTTCCTTGAGCTTTCCACAGCTGAACTTCGGATCCTAGTGGCAATGGTCTTATTTACAACCAGCTAATCATTAGAAGCAATGATGTCACAATACAGTGCAAATCAAAAGGTGAATTCTGAAGCAAAATCTTGCCATAACAGACGAACTGATACCTTTCAGGTGAGAAGCTGGATGTCTTAAAAAGGCCTCAAGCCATACAGAAAAAATGAACTGGACCCAAGAAACTGGAGGAATATGCGAGGCAGAAATTGCCCCTCTGAATGGGCCACATGGAGTAGGTGTTCTACAAGAGAGCAAGCTCGCCACTGGTGTATTCAGGAGATTGTCTAAACAAGCCAGGGCAAAAAATACCATAAACTCTTCAGTGGTTCAAGCTCTTGAGGTGTCCTGAAAACTTTTCATTACATCTAGAGCCCTATTTTCAAGTCAAATCCCAGAGAAAGCTCCAACCAGAGCTGTTTCATTTGAGTTGAGAGGGAGAAGGCCTGAAGCTCCCCTAATCTCTCTTCCAATTTCCTCCCCCACTGAGACTCTCCAGGAGCTAGTATGGATATATTTGGGCGGATTTCTGAGTGGAGGCTCTAGCCAAAGAAATGTGATAAATCCCTAGAATATATACCAGTCCTTCATGTCAGAGCAGCCTCTGGCATGAAGATTATACTACGATTTACTGAACTTGGCTCATCTATCTTCCTGGATTGCCTTTGACTGCCTGTCAACCCTGGAAATTATTTACCTCCCCAGAGTTTAGACTAATCCCTAGTTTTCTTCTTTTCATTGCCACATTGCTTATTCACCTGTCAGATGGCAACTGTATTTCTTTTAGCTCCAGGGAGTCTACCTGCTTTGAACCTACTTGGTAGATTATAGGGTCTGAGCACCTTAACTTTTGGGAATTCCACAGACTCCTTGTAACCATTAGAGAATTCTGACTGTAGCTTTTCAGTTTTGTCTGTTTTTTACATTTCCTTAAATTGGAACCTATCACTGTATAAATTGAAGGGACGGGGATGTGAGTCCACAGCATGATTTCCCAGCCTCACTTTTCAAAGGCTCCACTGGAAGATTGTCCCTATGAAGTCCAGAACCCAGGTGTATAAAGGGATAATCTCACTCACTTTTTTTGGTGATGTCAGGAAATGGAAGGTGAGGACTGGACCCTGTTGTCAAGCCAGAATTCCAGCCATCAGTCTTGACCCCTCCCTACCTCTTGCACCTTACCTTCAAGCCATCACCAGGGCCTGTCAATTCCATCTGCTAAATCTCTCCAATCTCCCCACTTCCCTCTATTCCTAATGTCACTACAGCTAAGTCCCATCTTACTTGAAGATCAGGCTGTAAACACTTGAGGCTGGATGAAAGTCATGTATAGTTACGATTACCCTTAAGAATGCCTCAGGAAGGTACCCTAGTGGAGACAGACATATTGCTTCTCAGTAAATCCAACACAGTTAGTTTTAGTTTTCTCCCAAGTGTTGGACCAAATTGCTGTTTTTTCAGCTGAGCTCTAGATGAAAACATTAATATGTATTTAGGGACCATATTGGATGGAAATATATACATATTTAAACTCTGTTATGACATTCAGCATGGTGAGCTATCTATACCATGAGATACACAGAAATTGAAGAAACAAGAGTTTTGTATAGTATCTCCTGTTTGGAGCTTTCTCTGGAGCATACACTCCTTTTACCAAATGGTAGAGTGGAACTGTTGGCATTATTTATAGTGCTATTTCTCTCTATATTTTTGTCTTTCTCCAATTTCCTCCCCTTTCTTTGTTTCTTAGAGTATATAATTGAATTCAAGTAAATATATGATGAGACTCCACTGTGTTCATTTTAAGGTACCAACTTCTCTTGTCTGAAATACAATGAAAGTCCTCTAAATAGACCCTTATCCCCAATATTAATCTTCTTAAATTCATTCATCATATGCAGCCAGAATGACAGCTCAAAAACAGATATGATTGTGATTCTTCCTTACTTGCCTATGTGCAATCTTTCAACTGCTTCCCATTGCTTTCAGGATGATTCCAAAGTCTTTGGCATGTCATAGGAGCCCTTCACAGTTTTCTCCCTGTTCTTGGCATATCTCTTTTCTCACCATGCTTATACCAATCCCACTGCCACTTTCGGTGAAATTGAACTGCTTACACTCTCTAAAAGGGCAATGCTTTCCCATGCCTCAGGGCCTTTGCATATGTCTTCTGTCTCCACCTTCGTGTGTGACTAACTTCTTGCTTAAGATCTCAATTTAAGAATCATCTCCTCTGGGACCTTGTTTGCATATCTGTAGCACTGCCATTTCTCCTGCTGGCTAGACCTTTACATTTCTGTAAATGTAAAACATTCAAGGTCCCCAGTGAAATGTTGGGCAATCTCTCCATACTCTTAACACTCTAGGGAAAATGAGAGACTTAGAAACCATTTTGTTCTATGGGCCATGTTGTTGATTTCTTTTCCCATAATATTAGCTCATTTATAACTCAACAGCAGCAATAATTATTATAATTACAACAGTATAACAATAAGAACAGACACTTATGTTTGCAGTGCATATGCCAGGTATTCTTCTAAGATGTGTATATTCATATATGATAAATATATTCACATTTATTTATTTATGCCCATATATTTACTCTTTTAATATGCACAGAATTGCTATTACACTTTTATATTATAGGTGGAGAAGCTGAGTCACAAAGAGACTAATTAACTTGACAGGTAGAGACAAAGAACACACACATACTGTCTCTTAATAAATTCCGCCCAGCCAGTCTTTCCTTGGATGTTGGACTAAAGTGGAAAAAAAATCAGGATCCATGCCCAGGAAGGTTGATTTAAGAACCTGCCTAACCAGTGTGTACTCAGCTTCTCTTATTTGATTGGACTAAGTTTTGTACAGACTTTGGCTTCCTGTTGACGGTTATCCACTTCTCGTGCCAGTTGCTCAATGAAAGTTCATGCTGATTTGAACAGAGAAAGTACTTAAAAATGAAAAAAAAAAAAGAGCCTAATCTTAGAAGACTTATTATACAAGCATGAATACATTGTTCCACGCGCCCTCCTCCACCATTATTTACCACAACCAGGGGCTCTCTGGCCTCAACAGTGTCTCTCTTTAAAAAAATTGTTGAATTCCACCCACAGAACCACGCTGAACATTTCCCTGGTCTGCCCTGATCCGCCATTATGCTATTTATATTCATTAAAACTGATTAGCGTTTTCTTCATATTTATCACCAGTTTGACTTTCATAGCTGAGGCTTACTCTGCTATCAGCAGGATTCCTGGTCGCCTTTGGAAGTTTTCAAAGTGAAAATCCAAGAACACAAATGAATTCTGGCAGCCAGAAGTCCCTAATTTAGTGTATGAGTTCCAGGGAGATGAGAGGAGCTGTATTTTTGGATGAAACAATTAGATAATCCTGAACTAAACCTGTGGTGTACTCATCACATTCTTTTCTTAGATTCATGTGCAATGTTAATGTACTTGACATGATCCAATTATATCTTAAATTCCTGATTGCTAAAGCTAATCAAATAATAGAAGTATAATAGAACAGTCATATTTACAAAAGTTGTGTAGAGCCATTGACCCTGGAAAGGGCATTTTACCTCTAATTGTGCATTATGGACAATGTGGCCCCTACAAATCATAAAAAAATAATCATTAAAATGTTAAAATTAGATTATGAGTTCAACGAAAGGTAGGGGCTCTCCATTAAGTTTTATTAATATTGAAAGAGGACAAGGAATGCAAATGGGCACAAACTATAGCATCTTTTTCTAGTCTGCTCTGTGGCTCCAACTCCAGGTCCCTTCCCAGGACCACCAAATGCCTGTAATCCCTTGCATACCTGAACAATCTCATTAGAGGAAAGGGTGCCATGGATCCCTCTGGGACTTTTCCTGTTGAACTAAGCAGAAGACCTTGGCTTAAGAGGAATATGATATGTGTATTCACGGCCCTTTCAATTTCACATCTCTGCAACCTGCCCACACTGGCTGGAAACTATGGAGGTCATTTGGAGTTTGAGATGTGTCTCCCATTACAAGCACACACAACTGCTACTTATAAGGGTGTGTTGCTGGCTATTTGTTTTCAGCACTCTGCCACCAAACATGCCTCAAGGAAAAGTGAAATCTGGCAGCAAACTGTCACTGTCTCGAGTCTGTCGAATGCTATGCTCGGATTTCTGTATAAAGAAAAACACAGGCCGTTTGTTGCTTTTCTCAGAAGTGTTGTCTGCCTTTGGCTTGTACTTCTTCTTATAGGGAACTTTCTTTTTCTCCCTATTATTCTTTTTATGACCTTAGATTCAAAGAGAATAAAATTGTACAATTTGGAATAATAAATCCTTCCCATCTTTCGGGTTTGGCTGAAATCTTACCTCTCTACTCCCTAAGCATCAGGCTATTATAAACTCTCTTTGACCGGCTATTGTCTGTACTCTGTCAGATCCTTATTCACTTTTATGTGTTTGTATCTTATCTTTTCAACTAGACCAAGAGCTCCTTGAAGGCAAAGAATGTTTTACAGTGTTGTGCATCCCCACAGTCCCTAATCTCAGCACCTGCACATCACAGGCTCCCAGGGATTACCCTTTGATGGATTGATTTATCAGGAGAAGCCACTGCTGATGACAAATCTAAGCTCCAGATTAGAACCACTGTGTCTTAGATCGGTGCTTGTCACACCTGAATGTGCACATCACTCACCTGGGGATCTTGGTAAAATGATTCCCAGAGCTATGATGGTACCTGGGGTTGTGCAAGCCCAAGTCCCCAGATGGTGCCAGAGCTGCTGGTTCAGGGACCTCATTTTGAGCACCAAGAGCTTAGACGTGAAGACAATTAGACATGAATAAATCATTTATAAATCACTTCTTTGCTTTTTACATTTTGCAGAGCCACACCTAGATCACACTTCTGGCTGATGTGAATCTAACCAGTTCAGAGACTTTTAGAAATATTCAATAACCAATTAAGGATCTTCTATAAAATAATAATAGCTAGTCTGGCAGGGTAATTCACTGAGGTACTAATTTGGATGTTTTCCCCCTTATCTCGTATGCATTTGTTCTAAGCAGGTAGTCAAGCCCATTCAAATGCTTTGCATCACAGACTTCAAGAGGTGGGGAGGGGGAGGGCAGGAGCTGCTGGAAGACAACCTTTTCCCTGTCTCTCTTGAAATCTGAGTGATTGAAAAGATCATATTAGGCATTTTTTGGGAAGGAGAGGGGAGAAAGAATGAGAAATAGGAAAAAATTATCCCTAGGACTGGGAAGGAGAGGAAAATTAGTGTATCTCATAAATTGAAGAACCAGGCAGGCTGGGCACAAGATACTGGGCTCCCATTCTGTCAATGTGACTTTGCCATGGATAACATGAAAGCCGCAGATTTCTGGTACTATTTGGGCTCAGAAAATGAGCATCACAATAGTAATCAGGGTGGACTGATGCCTGGAAGGTTTTCCAATGCTTTGGCACTGCATAACTATTCCCTTCCCACCACCGCCACACAAACACCCAATTTAATTAATTTTAAATTTAAAAAACTGAAAAAAAGGGAGGAAAAGGAATCACAATAATGTTTGAGAATAAATGTCAACCTAGCAGGTGGAATTTGGAACTGGTATCTTGTTTAACCAAGTGTGTGTAGTATGATTCATACTTGATGAAACATCTATTGATTGATGATTTAAAGATGAAATCAATCATGTCATCCTCATCCTCCCCCCACCCACACATATACACCTTCCGCAGCTCAAAACCCTCCAATTGCTTCTGATCCTTATAATAAAATCCAAATTCTTTTCCGTGAACTAAACACTCTGGGCTCTACATTTGCACCATCTGGGATGGTAGACACTGGCCACACGTGGCAACTGAGCATTTGAAATGTGGCTAGTCTGAATTGAGATGTACTAAAAGTGGAAAATATGTGCCAGATTTCAAAGATTTAGTAAAAAAAAAAAAAAAAAAGATATACATGTCCAGGTCATATGTCTTATAGTGATTATGTGTTGAAATGATGTTTTGAATATATTGAGTTAAATATAAATATAATTTCAACTGTTTCCTATATATTTTTTTAATGTAGCTCCTGGAAAATTTAACATTATATGTATTTTCCTTCTGTTAGACAGCACAGTTCCCCAGAAATTGCCCTAACTAGATCTCACCTCCCCACCTCTCCCTCCTTTCTCAGTGTCACAGCCTCACAGCACTCTCGGGTCCTCCCGGCAACACAGTTCAGCCTACCAGACCAGGCACCGTGCATCTGTGACTATCTGGAATCTCTTTCCCTAAGATAACTGCTTCCTTTCTCCCTCATTTCATTCAGCTAAGACTCTGCTCAAATGTCACCTCGTCAGAGAAGCATCTTCTTACTACCTATTTAAGCCCACTCCTATCCTTCTTTTTCCCCTTACCCTGCTTTTATTTATTTCATGAGGCATCAGATTACCCATTTGTTCATTGCCTGTCTCACCCCACTGGCACTCAAATTTGGCTTGTCTGTTTCCTTCACTGGCACATCCCCAGTCACTAGGAAAGAACCCGGAGTGTAGTGAGTACATGCTAAATATATACTCAGTGATTGAACTAGTTATTCAAAGTGAGTGCTTGCGGTAGACTAGTCATTTTGCTGAGAGCTTTGCATACTTTTTTCATATTTCATTCTCACAGTCTGTCCACAAGTAAATTTTCTCCGTCTGTCCATAAGAAAAATCCTAATTTTACACATGAGAAAATCAAGGCTTAGAAGAGTTAATAAAAATAGCTTAGTATTTCCCAAACACCTTACGTGGACTTGTTTACTTGATCCTAAGATGCAGACGCTATCATTGTCCATTTTTGCAGGAGAGGAAACTGAGGCACTGGCGGTTAGGTAACTTGCCTAAGGTCATACAGCCAGGAACTGGCAGAGCTGGAAGACAAAAGCCGGGAGAGTTTGACCCTAGAATCCAAGCTTCCCTGCCCCTGGGCCAGGTCCACATGTTAGTGAGTGCAAAGCAGGTTTGGACCAGGTCTGACTTTAGCGACGCTGCTCTCAATCCCCCAATAACGCCTTTACAGTGACATCTATTCTCAGTAGAAATGATCACCACCTGGCACTTCCAACAATACTTACCTCCCTCCTAAACTCTATATTCCGATTCTTTATCTGCAAAACAGCCAGACACTGTTTGGCTCTTCAAAATATAGTTGGTTTCCTGTATTTTCTCTTCATAAGAGCACCACTAATATTCTCAGTTCTCCAGAATTAAAGTCTCACAGGCATTTCTATCTTGTTCCTCTTACTTCTTACTCCTACGCAGGACAAATCTTCCTTCCCAGTGTTATGATTTTCTTCTTTTCTTTCAATTTCTATTGCCACCGACCTGGTTCAGGATTTTCTCAATGCAAACCTGGACTATGGGAATAATGTGTCAATTTTTCTGCTTGTCGTCACTTTCCGTCTTTAAACTCCTTTTGGTGAATGATAAAAAAAAATTATTTTTAACATAACACTCCAATCCATTACTGTCTTGCTTAAAAGTTTCGAATGTGCTTTCTACTGCCTAAAGGATATAGCCCTTTGAAGTTTATTCAATGTCATTCGATGTCATCCCCAGTTAAGGCTAACCTATGCCTTATCTCCCACCACCGCCATATCTGACCTGCTGCTGCAGTAAGGCTGCTTCTCTCGCTGTCAGAAAATCATCCCTTCTATGTTCCCATCTTTGCATTATTACTCTTGGCATCCTCTTGCTCGATGTCCCTTTTACATCCCTTGCTACAACCTAACTCAAACTCTTTTGTAAAGCCTTCTCTGGGCATCCCAGTCTGAAGTGTTATTTTCCCTGAAGCCTTTATACCAAGTAGTGTTTGTCTAATTTACTCATGAAATACCTCCTTGGATTAAACTGAGATTCCTTATAATATAGTTTTAATTCCTGTTCCTTTGCTAAATATCTTCCCCAGTGTTACACACCCCCTAAGGGTATTGTTTACATAGATAATTTTGAAATTATCTATGTTCAGAGAGAATCCAATATCAGAAGAATTTTGAAACCAAAGGCCACATTTTAGTTTGAGAAATTAACTAAAAAATTTGGTAGCTTTCCCATAAACTATTCTTCCTGTTTACCCTGCCACCCTTTATGCAAATGAAATGCCTGAAAGCTAAATCTTACATTTTATTTACTTGTAGAAGCAGAAAAGAATTTAGAAATCAACCTAGCCAACTGCCTAATTGCATAGGAGAAAAAAATGAAGCTCAGACTAAAGAAAAGCCAATGGCCAATCCAAAATTTGTGCAAAAATTTTCTGAATTTTAGGGTATACCATGTTCTACCTTGGTGCCTCTAATCTGGAGAAAAGAAATACTACTCTACCTCACTGATGTTTGATGGATCATCTAAATTTGACTTACAACCATATTCCGTTTTGAACTTTTGATTGTAGTCCTACAGCATTAATCATTTGCAGTCAGTTTGCAGTTTACAGTTTACCATGAATTTACACATGCATTATATAATGTGAAGCTCACAATTACCCTGGGATGTAGGTGTCTGCAAGTCTAAAAGCAGAAGTGAGATGGGCTGGGAGAGTGTGGGTGCATCAGATGCAGCTGTCTAGGAATTCCTTGACTCGATAAATTTATCTCTTCACAATCCCTTGATCAATAAATACATCAAGTGCCTATTTTCTGCAGATACATGCTATCTGCTGTCCAGAGTTGGAGAGAAACTAGCCATGCCAGGTGACAATTTATGCACATGAAATGTCAAATCATGGTTTTTAGGACAACAGAAGAGAGAGAGGAGTGATGGGACTCACTGTAAGCTTCTTCCTAGAGAGATGATTTGAGCAGGACCTGGGAGCCCCAGCAGGATTTACATAACAATGGTGCCCAAATCCCACATGTGCATTCATTCTTTTTCTCACATACAATGTACACTTTATAAAGCACTTTTATATTCATCATCCCATTTAATCCTTTCAAGATCCTCACCGTTTAAATGGACAGTTGTCTTGTAGTTTAGAGAACCAGGGTAATCTTTGAGTATTACCCATTTTCAAGAAATTCTTCTGAATGCTAACTCCCTCTATTAAGTTGAAAATTAAATTTTCAAGAAGTAGAGCATGGGTGGAGGAGGAAAAAGAAGGGACTGCATTGTGCAATGTAGTCCAGAGTTCCTGTCTCTACTCTGTCATTCTTTGATGGGAAGTAGGTCTAAGCAATGGAATGGAGTCTAATTGTGCTAATTGTGTATTAACCTGGTGTTAGATTACCAAAGTGCTGAGTCAACAATCAGAAACAATCCTATGGATACAAAACTTCTCTTGGATAGAAATATCAGGGTAAGGTGGCATTCCATGGGTCAATTCCATGACTTGCTTGGGTGTTTGAAAATAAATTTCAAAAAGTTTATTGTAGAAGTAACTATTCTTTCTAAAACCAGAAAAGCTTCAGACTAGTTTGGAATTGATTATATCCCATTACTCACATTGATTAAATAGCTGGCCACAGGTTTTAAAACTTCACAAGTGCAATGTAGTATCATAGGAAGAAAGTATCAAGCTCTTATTATTGTATCTTAACTTTCCACACTGAGCTTTCCATAGAAATTCCATATCATCCTTGACTTTTGTACTTCAGTCCGACCCATGGGCTCTCCTTTCCTTCCTCACACTTCTGGAGCAGCTCCTGTTGACATATCTATTAAATGTCTAGCATTCAGACTGGTTTCTATGGTTGCAGAGTGAAAGATGGGTTTTCTATTATATTTTTCAGCACAATGTGGATAGCCAAGAGTGTCGGAGAAATACCAAATCTAGATATAGAGCCAGGAATTGAAGATCAATTTTGAAACAGAACCAGAAAGCTGGGCCTGGATAGAGATAGGAACGGATCAGCCTTAGCTGGCTGGGATGTCCTGGAGCAGAAGAGTCTGCACGGGATTCAGCATGAAGAATAAGCTCAGGCAGTTGCATTGGTGATGTTTGCCTTAGCCAGGCTCAAAAGTGATGCCTTGGATGCCAAATGAACGCTTTCTGTAGGTTGAACCTTGGGAAATTGTCATGCAAAAGTTGGTTTGTTGTCTTAGAAGGAATGAGTGAGAAAGAGAGAACAGATAAATGAGTGAGATTCCATCACCCACTAAGATGGGTCACAATGCCCAATGTGTACATTGAGAAAAGCACCCTTTCTACCCTCTCACTATGGAGTGGTTTCACTTCCAGGCTAGACCACTACAACAGGTGTAGGTTAAGAGCGATAGAACATCTCATTCACAGGAATACCAGCAATCTGGCCAATCCAATCACTCCATGTCAGGATTTCCCAACCAATTAGTGGTGTTTCCAGACCTGAGCCAAGAATTTGGTTCCAATGGGAACTTTAAGGATCATATTACTTAGCACATAGGAGCAGTAATTTACTAAATAGGACATCAGTGCCTTGTAAGAGCTAATGAAGCTTCCCAAGCGCCTTGCCTAGTTACACTGGAGTAATAAGGTTGCCTGTCATTTCTCATAAATGGTATGTTCAGATTATGATTTAACAGGGACATCAAAACCCTACTGTCATCACCCTGATAATAGTTATACGTCATTATTAGCACTGCTTTAAGACAAATAGAAGAGGAAATTCTTAAGAAATATTGTTGGACATTTTCAAGATCATTGTAAAGTCACCAACGCATTTATATCATGTCAACAATGTTAGAATTTTTATTATAAGAAAAAAAGAGCAAATCATTTAGAGATAATATCATATAAATTTAGAGGGTTTTTTTTTTATTATTGCATTTCTTACACTACAAATGTATGAAAAATACCCTTTATGGGCAAACTGTCAACTTTAATTATAATTTAGTTTTCCTGGACTCCGGGGAGTTGTCTTTCAGGCAAGAAAAATCACTATGTTTTCCATTTCCTTTCTTGGTATACAAGCCAAATGTACTGAACACACACTGTGTGCAAAGACTTATGCTCAGAAGTCCCCCTCCCCTGCCTGGAAGCAAAGAAATAACCATAAATGAGAAAGCATAAAATTAATGGTAAGTAACAGTGCACAGAACATAACTAGGCCATTGTACTTTCAGGGGACAGCGGCACAAAAATATAGTGATGGAATGTTTATGCCATGTTGCTGCCATCTATGTAGCACCTGTAACTCTGCTTTGTATCACAGAAATGTCAGGGATCAAAAGAGCATAAGCTACCCTTAACTATAAACGGTTGTCCTCAAATACGATCTGTTCCCCAGAACGGCTGTGCCCTCCACCAAAGCCTTTTTGTATTTGTACTTGATGTCTGCACCCCTGAGAGAGCTGTCCATTTATTGTGTCCTCAAAGTGCCCACTGATTCTGGCCCTGTTCTTCACTCCTGCAGTTGTGTAGGTGGCTATTGTCATACTTCGACTTTATAAGAAAGAAACTATTACTTACTGAGGGCCATCTAGGGAGACAGCAGTACAGAAACAATAGTGCATGGGTTAAAATTAAAACGTTTACAGTCAGACTGACCTAGTGAAAAATTCCTTTTCCTCCACTTCCGACCCAGAGGACTTGGGGCAAGTTGCTTAACCCCTGTGTGTCTCAGTGTTCTCATCTGCAGAGTGGGAACACTACCAGCATCTACCTCACAGGGTCATTGTGAAGATTGAGAGGCTGCATCCATTAGGCTTACTCTGGAATACATTGAATGATCGATAAAGGATAGCTACTTTTCATGTGTTCTTTGTGAAAAATGTGCTTGGAAGCCTCAATTGTCAACTTAGAAATGAACTTATGGAAAACAGCCCACTTTTGGTTGAAGAGCAGAAAAACCTGTCAAATATATCTGAGAGACTGAATATACAAACAATGGCCAGCTTACATATAAAAATAGAACTCTGACCTACGACCTGCAGCCATCCAGCCCAGGAAGCCAACCTATCCACAGTAACCAACCCAAGAAGTCAAACTACCATCTGCATCAACCAGTCCAGGAAGCCAAACAGTTACCCCTGTAACCAGCAGCCCCAAACAGCCACGATTTGATCAATAACTGACAGCTTCCCTAATTTGTGTCCCAGCTCCCAACTTAGGACCAACTGTAGCAAACCAAACATACATCCCTAGCTAACCACGTAGGATGCCCCACTTCTGGTTAGACCACCTACTACTTCTCCATGTCAACAGCCTCCAATCAGGGAACAACTGAAGCCGTCCTTTCTTCTGCACTGTAATTTCTTACTCCTCTGCCTGCCTGTGAGACTCTACCAAATGTAAGTGACGGTGGTTGTCTTCTTGTTGTAGAAAGCTCTGAATGATAGTATTTTCCTGTTCTCATCTGCGTGGTCTTCACTGATTTCCATGCAGCTCTCAAATCACAAAGCCAGGCTGTTATACTAGTGGGGGTGGGGACTGAATCTGCTCTTGTCTTACCATTTTATTAATAACTCCAGCACCTAGCACAATGTCTGATTCATAGAGACATGGATGAATGAATAAAAATTCCTCTTCAAAACCTGTCGGGTTACCCCTAGCACACTAGTGAAGGAAATGGAAACTGTGAGAAAGGAGGGACTTGTCTTCAAAGAAGAGGTCAGGCAGGCAAAAAAGCTTGGATAAGGTGTAGCTCTTGCATTATCGGACTGTGCAATCTTGCTCAAACAACTAAGTTCTGGGAGCCATGTAAGCCCCTTATCCACAATATTAAGATAGCAATAATGCTATCTTAAGCACAAGGTGCTACTAAGGATTCAATGAGATCCTGTGAACTTGAATGAGGGTCTAGGGAGTGAAGGAGACTTGCTTTTCTTTGTATGTCCTATAGCCGTGTTTCTGTTCTTTACTATCATATATAACTTTTAAAATATAGAACATGAAAAAACAAGAAAAGCCATTCTTAACTTTCAGTGCTATACAGACTTCAAATATTACTTTTAAAAGAAATAAGAAGTAATCTTTTATTTTTTTCATATTTTATTTGAATATTTCATACTGGGCATATTTTATTGTTTCAGCAATAAAGAACATTAACATTACTGAAATGGACTTTTGACAGGTAAAGGATAGAATCGTCTAATCTGGATTTGAACATGATTTCTTCTTCAGCAATTACATATACATATTTTGACTCTTTATTTGCAAAGCAATACACTAGGCATGAGGAAGTTTATAAAGGTATGTGAAAGACTGATTCTTGCCTTCAGGAATTGGGCAATTTTTAAAAATCTTTCTCATATAAGCAAGTAAACTTCAATATTGGATAAGGAATGTGGTAACTGATGCGCCCCTAGATGCAAAAGGAAGGCAGAATGCTTCTTATGGAGGTGAGTGAGGAGACAATGCAGGAGGGACATTTGACTTTGTGCAGGAGGCTGTATGTGGATTTTAATATGCAAAAATAAGGAAAGGACATTCTAGGCAGAGGGCAAGAGCAAGAGATCAGAAAGAAATATGCAACATACTCTTCTTATACACCCACATAGCACTGTGAACTTCTTCTTCATGGCATTTATTACAAATATAATTAATTAATTATTTGAACTATTTTTTTTAATGTCCCCATGAAGACTACAAGATTTATAATTGCAGGAACCACATCTGTCCCTGTTCACTATCGTATTCTTAGAGTCTTATTCGGTTTCCAAAGCAAAACTGATGCTCAATACATATTTGTCAAATAAAAACGGTAAGTACTTTTGAATGACTAAAATGTAGTGTTAATATGCACAAGCATAGGTAACCCCCAATGACAACTAAATTTGGGTCCTGGGGAAAAAAGGACAACTTCATTCATAACAAATGGGAATAAAACTAGACATATGTAGGAGTTTTAAAATGTAATAGTTACAAATATGAGTGTGTTAAATATAACTTTCTTCCACTTTTCATCATAAACCTAACTTAGTTTTGGAGCCCATATTTCTGCTTGGGAGTGGAAAAATATTAATATTGCTCATTCAGAGTAACTAGGTTCATTTCTGATTTGACATCAGTCTCCTCTGGGTAACTCATTCTCTTCTGGGTAAATTCTCAGTTTTGTTGATTGCTTTTTCCTCTTTTTCCTGCTCCCCCACTGGTACCCATGGCTACAGAAAGAGGCCCAGAGGAAGGAGAGTTCTCTTATCCTTGGGCTGTCATCCAGTTTTCTCTAACTCCCACTGACGTCCAGTTGAGTTGCACTTCATCTACCCTGGCCTTTGGATGACAGCTTCTGTATCAGTGCCCTGCCGTAGGTGTCTGGCACAGCACAGGACTGTCTGGCATGATCTTGACTCAAAGGTTCCTGATGGTGCTTCTAGTGCCCTTAGGTTTAGTTATTCCTTGATCTAACCCCCAGCTTTGAACTGCCCACTGGCCACCTCTGCAAAATTATTCCATGATGACTCCCCAGGTGAATGGAAGGCTATACAGACAGCCCCTTGTCCATAAGTAGGGCCACATGAGTAATGCTAGTGAATGGATTGTAAGCAGAAGTGAACCACACTCCTTTTGGGCTTAGGCAATGGAAAAAGGCTTTGTGGTCCTCAGAATCTCTCTTCTCTGCCATGATAGCATGGAGACCTTGAGTCAAGGCAACAGTGTCATAATGGAAGCAGTATGGAGGAGCATTTACCTGTTGTGAGAGTGAAAAATAAAAAGATTTTGGATTTATATGTTACTGCAACATAACTTGGCCTGCTCTGATTTACATAGAGTATTAGATAAGAATTTCATTGTCTGTATTCTGATGCCTTGACATCTGGAGTCTTGCAGACCCTGGAGAGACTGCCTTTCCCAGAGCTATCCAGTTCCTAGAGATATAAACAACTTTCCTGCAAACATACTTTTTAAATACAAACCAATCAATCCAGAATCCACACCTCAACTACCTCTTCTAACAGGCTCTCTTGTTCTGGGCAACTATCCACCAGCCTTGATCACTCCAGGGCTAGGTAGTAGACAACCAGAGACAGCCTCTATGTCCCTGAGCCCACAGAGATTATTCGAACCGGCCAATCCTAAACCTGCTTGCCCTGCCTTGCCCATCCTTCCCATAGAAACCACAGCAAAGGCTCTTACCCACAATTCCTCTCCCCCTCTGCCTCCTGACTGACTCAGCACCTCCCTGTGGACCCCTCGCCCACTGTGGCATGGTGTGTCCCCTCCTCTTGGCAATTGTGAGCTCCTTTCAATGGCAATCATCTCTTCATCTGTTGACCTTACTACGCAGTAGTCCCGCTTACATGTGGCTTCATTTTCTGTAGTTTCGGTTACTTGCAGTAAACATAGTCTGAAAATATTAAATGGAAAATTCATACATTTTAAATTGTGTGCCATACTTTCAATGCCCCTCTCCCTTCTACATAGGATGTGAATGATCCCTCTGTCCAGTGTTTGCACACTGTATAGGCTACCTGCCCATTAGTCACTTAGTAAGCCTGTTGGTTATCAGACTGAAAAACATAGTATGTGTAGGCTTCAGTACTACACATGGTTTCAGGCATCCACTGGGGGGTCCTGGAATATATCCTTTTTGTAGTAGAAGGGGGACTACTATACCTCAAATTTTCTAATAATACACTGTATTTTAAAACATACAGTGATGATTTTCACCAATGGGATGGCGAGCAACTTGATCGCAGACACGTTACACTCATCTTTAGAAGGCAGCCAGTAGTTCAGTGCTTGGCACATAGCAGGTTCTCAACAGCTATATATCAGATATATTAATGAGAACAACACAAATTAATATATTAAATGTATTTTCCTTAAAACAGGAGTATAGCAATGATAAAACCTCGGGAAATACCCACATTTGAGAGTGGTTGGGAGAAAGGAGTGACCAAAATGTTATGAGCAAGATCCCATTCTAAGGTACAGTCACAGATGCCAGAAAAAGAAAAATTCTAACCATGAATGGTGACAAATATGCAGAGATTTTTAAGGAAAGTGATAAAGAAAAACAGGAAACATAGTGAATGTGAGTATGATGGGCACTTGGAGGCTACTCACTTGACAGTAAAATTTTAAGATCATCACATAATGGATCATATCACAGACATGCAAATTAGGAGGCTTAAGTAGAAACAATCAACAAATAAAATATGCATAAATGTACTGTTGCAAATTGTAAAATTTTCTCTCAAGGAAAATGTGCAGATTGATATGACAATTATACTAAAGGACTAAATTTACACTAATGTCAGGGAAGTTGCCTGATGAAGTGACATTAAAGTTGAGACTTGCAAGACTAACTATAACCCAATTAAAACTATTAACATATCTATAAAATGAAGATGGGTGTGTTCAGCCGTGGAAGCAGAGAAATGAAGTCACAGGAGGGGAAATCTCACCCTCCAGACTTTGAGTGTCAGCAAAACCATCACTAACATGAAGATGGATGCAAAGTTCCGTTTGCAAGATTCTTATTACCACGAATAGCCAGCTCCATTAGCCTCAGCCATTAAAACTTAGCTTCAGCCATGAGAGTTGTAATTTGTCTACCATCCCCTGTTCTGAATCCACGTCAAACTTCTGATTACGGGCATACCTCAGAAATACTGCCGGTTTGGTGCCAGACCACTGCAATAAAGCAAGTATCTCAATAAAGTGAATCACACACAGTTTCTTATTTCCCAGTGCATATAAAAATTATGTTTATACTGTACTGTAGTCTATTAAGTATACAATACCATTATGTCTTAAAATGTGCATACCTTAATTTAAAAATACTGTATTGTTAAAAATGCTAACAATCATCTGAGTCTTTAGTGAGTCATAATCTATTTGCTGGTGGAGGGTCTTGCCTTGATGTTGATGGCTGCTGACTGATCGTGGCGGTGGTTGGTTGCTAAAGGTTGGGGTAGCTGTGGCAATTTCATAAGATAAAACAACAGTGAGGTTTTCTGCATCAATGGACTCTTTCTTTCATGAAAGATTTCTCTGTAGCGTGTAATGCTGTTTGATAGCATTTTACCCATGTAGAAATTCTTTCAATATTGGAGTCAACTCTCTAAACTCTGCCACTGCTTTGTCAACGAAGTTTAGGTAATATTCTTGGTTCCTTGCTGTCATTTATTTCTACAGTGTTCACATCATCAGGAGTGGATTCTGTCTCAAGAAACCACTTTTTTTGCTCATCCATAAGAAGCAACTCCTCATCCATTGAAGCTTTTCATGAAATTGCAGCAGTTCAGTCCCATCGTGAGGCTCCACATCTAATTTTAGTTCTCTAGCTATTTCTACTACATCTGCAGTTACCTCCTCCACTGAAGTCTTTGATCCCCTCAAAGTCATCCTTGAGGGTTAGTTAGAATCAACTCTTTCCAGACTCCTGTTATTGTTGATATTTTGACCTCCTCCCATGAATCACAAATGTTCTTAATGTCTTCTAGAATGGTGAATACTTTCCAGAGGGTTCTCAATTTATTTTGCCCAGATCCATCAGAAGACTCAATATCTATGGCTGCGATAGCCTCAAAAAATGTATTTCTCAAATAATAAGACTTGAAAGTCAAAAGTACTCCTTGATCCATTGGCTGCAGAATGGATGTTGTGTTAACAGGCATGAAAACAATATTAATCTTCTTATACATCTCCATCAGAGTTCTTGGGTGACCAATGCATTGTTGATGAGCAGTAATATTTTGAAAGAAGTTTTTCTTGAACAGTAAGTTTCAACAATGTGCTTAAAATATTCACTAAACCATGCTGTAAACAGATGTATTATCATCCCAGCTTTGCTATTCCAATTATAGAGTACAGGCAAAATGTATTTAGCATAATTTAAAGGGCCCTGGGAGTTTTAGAATAGTAAATGAGTGGTGGCTTTAACTTAAAGTCACCAGCCACATTAGACCCTAATAAAAGAGTCAGCCTGTCCTTTGCAGCTTTAGAGCCAGGCACTGGCTTCTCCTGTTTAGCTATGATAGTCCTACATGGTATCTTCTTCCAATATAAATATGTTTTGTCTACATTGAAAATATGTTATTTAGTGTGGCCACCTTCATCAATTATCTTACCTGGATCTTCTGAACAACTTGCTGCAGCTTCTCCACCGGCATTTTCTGCTTCACCTTGCACTTTTATGTTAGAGAGACGACTTCTTTTTTTAAACCTTATGAATCAACCTCTGCTAGCTTCCAAGTTCTCTTCTGCAGGTTCCTCACTATCTCAGCCTTCATAGACTTCATGGGCCTTTGAAGAATTATTAGGGCCTTGCTCTGTGTTAGGCTTTAACTTAAGGGAATGTTGTGGCTGGTTTGATCATCTATCAAGACCACTAAGACTGTGTATACGTGTTCCCTTCTCTCCACATCCATGCCAGCATCTGTTGGAACTTTTTGATAAAAGCCATGCTCACTGGACGTAGGTGATATCTAATTGCAGTTTTGATTTGCATTTCCCTGATGAGTAGAGACTTTGAGCACTTTTTCATATGTTTATTGGCCATTAGTATACATCCTTAGAATGAGATTTCATAAAAATAAACTTTAACAGGGAACAGTTCACCATGGGTCTTCCAGCAATTTGTGGACACATCAGAATCTCAGCACAAAAGACAGCATGGATCCAAACTGACTTGCATATTATACAGGACCCCCATGTCCCGGGAATAAGTCTAAATAGAGAAAGTGAAGATCTAGACTGGTTGAGAATAACAGTATGTACAGAGGAAGAGACAAAGTAGGTAACAGAGACAAAAGTAGGAGAATATTGAGAGATCAGCTGAAGGAATATATTAGTGGTAAGAAGCAGACAAATTCTGAATGATTGGAGTTTGGTATCTGGAAAAGGATCAAGAGTTGAGATAAGAAGCCCTGTGTTCTTGCTGGAATGTTGGAGTAGTAGATGGTTCATGTGGTGGATGTTGGCAGACACTACAGACCACTGAATTTTACTTTCCTGGAGTAAAATTCCTAGGGCTTGGCTGAGTTACATCATCTTCATTCCCGAGTCAGTGAGTGGTAGCTTTTATTACTGAAAGTGCTCTGTCTTATAATGTATAGATGGTAAAATAGTATACATAATGCAAATGGATGGGTATAATTAATCTCATATGGCTCATGAAGAGGAAAAAGATGCCAACACAAATCACTGCCCTGGAGCCTTGATGTTTCACTGCCCTTGGAATCAGTGACACAGATTTTGTTATAGGTAAAACTACATTATAATGAGATCCTTCTGGTGGATTTGTAACTAAGTCCTCTTGGATGAGGTCCATTCAGACAGCACGACACTGAATGCCACATCATGAGAAGTCATCTGTGAATATAGGGTATTTTAATGGTGTCTTTCGATTTTTAAAAAGTCCATTCAAGTGGGTAAATACATAGCTATGATTTGACTCTATTTCTTTTTCTAGTATATGCCAAAAACTTGACATATTAAAACTTTAAACAGAATTGGTGTTTTTCCAATTTTTAGGATAAAGTTTATGTAGTTGATATAAGCAGTTGACTATAAATTAATGCTGAAATGTTTTTAGTTATTTAGGTTATAGTAATACTAAAAATCATAATCATAGCTTGTATTGTTGAGTACATACAATATGCAAAATATGCAAGGCAGCTTTCTAAATGCTCTGTGTGCATTATTTTTACTTTATCCTTTAAAAAATAATAGGTTGGTATTTTTTTATTTTAAGATAGGAAATTAAATCTTTACTTTCCCAAGAATGCACAATTATTGAGTGTTGGAATAGGAATTTAAATCTAAGTCTATCAAACCCTAATCCCAAGCTTTTGACTGCTACTCAATACTGCTACTTATTCTTAACAACAAAATCAGAATAAATATCTCTGATCTTATTTATTAGCATTAGATTCCAATACTGAGAAAAGAAAACATAGCAATTTAAAATCTGCTAGGCCCAATCAATGAGTATTTCTTGAACCTCTAGAGTGTGTTCAGCAGAAAAGAGAAATGCTCCTTACTTCTTAACTTAGAAGAAAAAAGGAACCCAGACAAAATAATAGCAAACAGAAGAATAAATAGAATTAATGGGGAAAGGAAAAATATGTGGTACAGAACCTTAATGGTTGAGATGATGAGATAGTTGGAGGGATGAAGTGACCAGCAGATTTAGAACAAAAGAGTCTTGAGATGAATCAGAAGGAAAAGATGACATCTATGCTACATGCTCTTTGTCTTCATAGAAATGCACTATGCATTTGCATATATGCATGTATCACATTTTTTAAAAAACATGAAATAACTTATATAATCAAAATATATAAAGCATATATGTACAGTTTGATGAATAATTATAAATCAAATATAACTTTCTCCCAGATCAAGAAATTGAACATAACTAGATCCCAGAATCTCCCACATGTTCTTCTCAATCCAAACTCTCACGAAGCACATCTGATGAACTTGTATTATATGAAGAAAAGACTATAAATAAGGGCCAAACAACTGTATGCCTGGCAGCTTATTGTTGTTCTGAATTAGAAATGGCTTCAGGCATAGACAAAGTAAAATTGTCATCATGCCTTCAAAACCAGAAATCCTCACCAGT
Source organism: Eulemur rufifrons (assembly GCF_041146395.1). NCBI lineage: Eukaryota > Metazoa > Chordata > Mammalia > Primates > Lemuridae > Eulemur > Eulemur rufifrons. The sequence continues at coordinate 14,957,790 of NC_090983.1, read as the reverse complement.
ATTCAGGCTGTTTTCTGCTTAACCAATGCTGCATGTATCTCACAATGAATCAACAAGGAGTTTCTCAAGTAACTTTCCAGATGTTGTTGACTGAGACCTGGTTCTACACCCATGACAAACAGGGCAGCACTGAGTGAATGGCAGGCACGCCCGCCTTGACAGGACCTACTGCAGCAGCAGCCCTTGACACGGAATCATGGGAGTAAATGCACCTGAACACAAGTTAAACCCACTCTTGTTTTCCTTAACTCTCGTCCTGCCCTAGCTGGGGACTCATCAGGTTTAGGGAATGGAACAGTCATATTTTTTTGAAACATATAGTAACAAGAAAAGCCTAATTAGAGAGCAAAGGGTAGATAATAAATATGATGTGCTGAATGCATTATCTATTTGGCAGAAAACAAATTATGGAGTAATCTGCAGCATTCAGACTGTCTAATTTATGGCAGCTCATTTAAGGGAAACTCTTTAAACCAGCATTTTGAGATCATAAAACATATTTTAACAAATGCAAGCACAATTTTCTGGAATGTACAGAGGCCTTTAAGAGATGAGAATTTTCTGGACTATATTGAGACCATTAGAATGTGTTTTAAAATAGATTAATTCATAAATACTATTATAGCGGCTTGATATTACCAAATGATAGGGAACACATCTTTTAATACGTATAGTTTTAAAAATAAATGGAAAAATTTTTAATGGATAATTGTTTTACAGGACTCACTTGATATTTGATCACTGCTGCCTATGACCTTTCATTTGCCTTCTGTTGTGTCCAGAAACCCAATCCCCAGCCCTCCCACTCCACACCTCCCTCAACTCTCTCTTTCAGTTAGGCTTCAGCCACGGTGGGCTACTTTCCGATTCTCTGCCAGGCTACTTCTTGCCTCTAGGTCTTAGCACCTACTTCTTGCCTCTGCCTGAAAAGCTTTTCTGCAGAACCTCGTTGGCTGGTCTCTGCCTATTGCCTCTTGTTGTTATTATTTTTATTTATTGAACACTTAGATGCCAAGCACTATACAAAGCACTTTACAAACAAAACCTAATTTTATATTTCTAATACTTTCATGAAGTAGATATTATTGTCCCATCTATGATTTATGAAAAAAAAATTGGCAAAAAATGGTCTGAATGCATCACAGTCTTTAGGTAAGCTGTTAAAGTATAAAAATATTATTTTTATCTATTCAGTTGTTGGTATTGTCTATACTGTACACAGCTGTTTCTATAAACTTTTAATTATGGAAAATTTCAAACATATGCTGGCCTTGATTTTTTACTTTTCCCTGGGTCCATGCCCTTGGTGACATAAGTTTTTTGCATTCTCCTCCTCTTCCATGTAACATGCTAAGCCCAAGAGAATGAAGCTAGTTTCAAGTTGAAGCCGCAAGAGTTTTTACAAATTTCATTTTCTCTTTTGCGCCTCTGTCACAGCAGAACAAACATGCCTGGCTGCACCGTTGAAGAATGAGAGATTTGTGAAGCAAAGCTGAGTCACCTCCGTCCTCTAAACATAGCCATCCCCAGTCAGGTGGCAGCCGGCTAACACCAGACATGAGAATGAGCCCAGCCAACATCAGCAGCACCACCTAAACCACTCACAGTTGACCACAGAGGTGTGGGTACACATACTCCTGGTGGTATGCCACTGAAGTTTTGTGACTATTGGTTATGGAGCCTTATTATAATAGCTAATTGATAGATGTACAAGAATAGAGACAATATTTTACCACACTCTCATGCATCTATCACTCACCTTCAACAGCAACCAACAAATGGTTCATCTTGTTTCATATATACTTATGACTTCCATCTGGGTTATTTCCAATCAAATCCCACACTCGATTTTGTTCATCATGTGCCTGCGGTGTCATTTACCATGTTCTTTGGCCCTTTTATTTCCCATTAACATGTAGTTTGATCTACAGACTCGGCGAGGTTCAGGTTTCATTTTTAGGCAGTAACACTTCAGAAATGGTTATGAATTCATTTTGCATCACCTGGGAAGCTCATCATGTCTAGTTCTCTCTCTTCTTATGATGTTAATATTAAACAGTGGTTCAGACATTGCCAATCTAATCCATCCATTACAGACTCCCCATCAGCATTTCCTCTAGCAGTTTCAGCAGCTTATAATGGTCTTCACTTAGATCTATTATTTCATTTGGGGCTGCAAAATAGTGATGTCTTCATTCCATTATTCTTTATACATCTATTACCTGAAATTTCCCTGTAAAGAACTTGATCTCGTTGACTATATTGATACTCTGATGCAGAGACTTCTCAGAATTAATTCTTCTCCTTTATTGATTACTTTTCAGAAGAACGATTTGGCTTATAAAAACCCTTCAAATATGACTGAGTTTGAGCATTTTTGAGAATCATAATAAATTCAATGATGTTAGCTTATTTTTGTATTTAAATTCATTGGAATAATTACACAGGCATTTTTTAAAAGAAAAAATTATAAACATTATGTTTTATTTCTTTTATATCATCACTTCTAGTATATTTTTATTCCAACCAAGCCTATCTGTAATATAATCAGGTCTACTGATTCTATATTCCTAATTTTTAGCTGTAAAATATATTTATTCTATTTGTAAGGAAAATCATTCTGCTATCAGTCAGTCTTCTGGATATTCATTGTGAGTAGAAATGTCTTCTCTTGGGGATACTTAAAAAATGATCTATTCAGGTAATTTAAGTTAGTTGAGTTAATATTAATTAAGTGCCATATAATTCAGACATCAATACCATGGCATATCACACAAAGAAAAAAATGTTTTCTCTTATTTAGAAAACTATTTTGGCATTATTTTAAAGAGAGTGCTAGGAGAGAATCAGAAATAATTCTGTGTATATGTGTGTGTGCATGTGTGTGATTTCAGTGACTAGACCTGCTTGATTTGCAAAAGAGCTTTAGATGTCTATGCAATATATGAGCCCAAAGCCAAAGAACTCTGAAATTTTCTGAATGTGGTCCTTGTCAATGTGATGAAAGTTAGTTTATTGCTACTGGGAGTTTCCTGGCAAAACAGAAGGGATAAGGCAATTTCTGCACCATCTATTCATCAGGAAAAACATGGCAAATTGAAACTGGCTCTTTAAAATGCAACTTATTGTGTTTCCCACCCCACTTCTACCACCTTAACATTTTCTCTCCCTATATCAGGACACTCTTCTAATGCATCTAGCTTCATTTTCAGTCCTTCACATTTCTCATTCCATAAAATAAATTAATATTTTTTATTAATAAAATTTTAATTTATTTATAATTTATATTATATATATAATTTATAAAATTAATTTATACCAAATCATCCATCAATATAGCATCCTAACTAGGTAAACGATCATGATCTGAAGATCATCTTACTTCCTATATTACAAAGTGAAGGTTATTAAATGCTATACTAAACATGTAGTAAGATTGAAATAATTAAACTTTGCCTTATAGTATCATGACGGGACATTTACATATTACTACTTTTATCACATTAAGATTTTCTTTCTGGTTATTTTTCTAACAGAATATCAGTTTTTGATGATCCATTTTAATTAATTTCTGAAACTAGATGAGAAAAGACACATTTTGAAGCTTTGATATTACTTTGTGGTACTTTCTCCTTTAAAAGCAAGAATAAATAAACTAAGAAGTTACTCCACAGCAAAAAAACAACAAAATGAAAAGGCAACTTACAGATTGGGAAAAATATTTGCAAACCATACATCTGCTAAAGGGATAATACCTAAAATTTATAAAGAACTCTACAACTCAATAGGAAGAAAACATTGAAAAATGAGCAAAGGATCTGAATAAACATTTTTCCAAAGAAGACATGAAAATGGCCAACAGATTTATAAAAAGATGCTGGCCATCCTTAGTCATCAGAGAAATGCAAATTAAAACCACTAGGCAATATCACCTCACACCCATTAGGATAACTATTATAACAAAGACAAGAGATAATTGTTGCTGAAGGTGTGGAGAAAAGGGAACTCTTGTGCACTGTTGGTGGGAATATAGATTAATGTCATCATTATGGAAAACAGTATGGAGGTTCCCAAGGAAATTAAAAGTAGAACTAGCAGATGACCCACCAATCCCTCTTCTGGGTGTATAACCAGAGGAAATGAAATCACCACCTTGTAAAGATACCTGCACTCACATGTTCATTGCAGCATTATTCACAATAGGCAGTGTATGGAAAGAACCCAGCTATCCATCAACAGATGAATGGATGAAGAGAAAAAAGGAGGCAACCCTGACATTTGCAACAACATGGATGAACATGGAGGCTGTTATGCTAAGTGAAATAAGCCAGACACAGAAAGATAAATATTGTATGACTCACTTATATGTGGAATCTTAAAAAAAAAAATCAAACATACATAGAGAATAGAGTTGTTACCAAAGAGGGGGCAAGGGGAGGAAATAGGGAGATTCAAGTCAGAGGATACAAAGTAGCAGATATGTAGGATGAACAAATTTAAAGAATTAATGTCCAACATGAAGACTATAGTTAATAATAGTGTATTGTATTCAGGATTTTTGATAAATGAGTAGATTATAGCTGTTCTTGCCACAGGGTGGAGAAATGGAAAAAACTATGTGAGATGATGGATATGTTAATTTATTTTACTATAGTAACCACTTTACTATACATATGTCTCTCTTAACATCATGTAGTATACGTTAAATATAGACAATAAAATTTATTCCAAAAAATAATAATAATTGCAGGGCAGTTTTGTGAAAAATAACCTAAAATGTATTCTGAACTGACATGGAGGGAAGATCTGGGAATGTAGGTGAAACTTACAGGAAGTGAAGTTTTGGCTGAACTTAAATGAACTTGGTTTTCTAACATTTTAAGATCACAAATAATAGTATTATGCTGGAACAAACTTGTCCTTGTTCGTGAATGACAATTGTTAAGTTTTAAGAAACCTAGCAAGCAGATTGACATCAGGTTGGTAGCTTGAAGTTTACCCTGGTGGGAGAATTTACACCATGAAAATTGGCAAATGCTACAAACGAGGGCTTCCTACCTCACCTCCAGCATCCTACAGCCACAGGATATAGAACGGTAACGTATGTGACTGAATCAGACTAGGTATCTAAAACTAGGGAGTGGCTCAGACTGTGGCAAACTGGATAGCCCTCTATAAGGGAATCTCCTCAACTCTAGACATATTTCCTTGACCCAGTGGTCAAATGTGACCCAGTGTTTTCAGTCTTGGTTTTATGGAAGAAACCCATAAATCTAGATTTTCTAAAGTGAAATTCTTTGAATTTTAAAATACTATTATAGAAAAGGAAAAAAGATGCTCTTAGGCTGAATACAAACTATGGGCCACCATTCCTTTTGTCTGACTATGTCAAGAAGGGTATGAGTGTTTTCTTACTGGACACGGTGAAAGAGGATTCTTGCTTTGAATAGGGTATTGGCTGGAAGATCTGTAAAGCTCCTCCAACTCAACAACCTCTGTGACTTTATGATTCTACATTTCTCTTTTCTTAAATGCCTTTCATTATTTGGGGGCATCAATCATTGATAGCCATGTGATACCTAATTGTGGTTGTGCTGAACTCTGCTTTACCTCCTGCATCAAAGGATATTGAGATCCCTATTCTGGGAAAATTGGAGGCTTCTGATTTCACAGAGTCTTACAGTGTCAGAACTGTAGATGAACTAGCCTACAGGTTTTTAACCCAGCATCCATAACTGAGCCTGGATGGTGATCGTAAACCCACTGAAAAAGGTCCATAGATTTCATCCATTATTCAAGTGTCCATGATCCAAAAGTGGGTGAGAAACACAAACATATTATGTGTTTCTCATCATTCAATAAAGATTTATTGAATACTGTCTATATACCAGATTCTATAGGTAAATGTTGGTGAGCAAACAAAATAAACACCTTTATCTCTCCTCAAAATGCTTAAAATCTAGAAGAGAAGACACAGTTAAACAAGCACTCACATAATAAAGCATGTCTATTCTGTGACAAAAGGAGCACAGAGGATTGGGGAACTCATAAACTGAGTAACTGTCCCAGCCTGAGAGCACCGGGGAGAGATGTTGTCAGAATAGAGCATTAGAAGTGATGTGCAAGTTAATATCTGAAGGGTGAGTAGTAACAAGCCAGTTGAAGAGGTGATTATCTTCCCAAATAGTTAGGAACCACGGACTACATACAGCACTTTCATTTAACATAGGAAGAAACTGAGATCTGCAGACCCAGCAAATCTTTCTTAAGTGACTCGAATAGAGTGGATATTGAACAAAAGTTTGATATATGAATATGAATGAGTAAACAAATAACAAAAACAAAGGTGCCTCTGCTGTGGAACACTAAGCTTATTTTCCACTCACTGGGTTCATCCACCCATGTTGGAAGCCGGGAATGCAACATCCCAACATCACGAGGGGAATCAATTAATCAGCCTGATGAGGCCGATATTTCCACAGATTGTGGCTTTGGCTGACTTGGCCTTATTCTTTGCCTGTTGGGACTGATCCTGCCTTTACATGCAGGATTGCTCCTAACTCATCTTAAGTTTGAATTAGAAGCATGGAACGTAGTGGCCCTTACCTTTAGGGCCTCAAATACCCTTTTCTTTCTTGGTAGGGTTGGCTACTGGGAGACATTATTTGTATAGCCCCAAATTCTAAGGAATTTCTAGAATGAGAATTCTTGCAATGCTTTGTGATATATTTTCAGATCACGTCTTTTCAGTTTTTCTTTTTAAAAATGCAGTCATTGCAATATTTGCTTTTTAATCCCTTTCTTCTTCCTCATGACATATACCCACTACATGATTTCATTACCCCCAAGCCTCTGAGGTACCTGCTTTTAAGTATTTTGTTAGTATTAAATGAATACTAATAATATCTGCAATTTTATCTTAGATAAATACTTTCTGTCGTCTCTTAGATATTTGGGTACCAAGGGCCCAAAGATTCTAAAGACAGACTCTAGATACCTACCTGCAAGACTCACTAAAGGTTAGCTGAAACCTTAATTAGGATGTTCATGTAACATATCCAAGCTAGAACAATTTTGAGAGTAAAAGGGAGTACTAATAATAATTTACAATGACTCAAGAAGTTTAAACCAGAATATATAGTAACTTTACCGTTAACCCAGCATCCACCTGTAGCCACAATGGGAGACAAAGAGAGGAGTGTTGTTTAGCTCCCTTGAGATAAATGAGGGGGAATTGGAGAGTGATTAGGATATTTTTTCTTGCCACCTGGGTGACTGCTAAAATAAAAGAACTCATAGGCTGTGATTAAATAGCAGTCCCCCAAAAGATATGTCTATCTTTTAATCACAGAGGCGAATGTGGACCTTATTTGGAAAAGAAGGCCTTTGCAGATGTAATTAAGGATCTTGAGATGAGATTATCTTGGATTAGCCACGTTGGCTTTGAATCAATGACAAGTGACCTCCTAAGGGACAGAAAATGAGAAGATAGACACAGAAGAAAAGTCTATATGAAAATAGAGGCAAAGATCAGAGTTTTGCAGCCATAAACCAAGGAATGCCTGGAGCTACCAGAAGCTGAAGGAGGAAAGGAAGGATTCTCTCCTAGAGTCTTTGGAGGGGCCCTGGTCCTACTGACACTTAATTTTCAACTTCTGCCTCTCGAATTGCAAAAGAATAAACTTCTGTTGTTTTAAGCTACCAAATTTGGGGTAATTTGTTATAGCAGCCCTAGAAAACTAAAATACAAGTGCAGAAACGGAGCACAAAAGAATTTTTAGTATACTATTATTCCTTGAAGTTTGGGGTTGCAGAGCCTGGTGCCTACCCTCTGCAAAGTCAAGGAGAGGAGAGAAGGCTACAGTCAGAGCAAGCTGCACTTCCCACACAGGGCAGCCCAAGGATACATCTTTTCTTTGAACTAAGTGGACACTTCTGAGGGAAACTAGGTTAGATCTGTAATGAGAAGACCATTCCCAAGAGGACTGCTTTTAGGGATAAAGCAACCTCAGGCACGTACTGCTAGGGACAGAGCTGAGAAAAGGATTGTTATCTACTGCTGTGTGACAAATTTTCCCAAAATTTAGTAGCATAAAACATAAAATATTTAAATATCTCACACAATTGCTAAGAGTCAGAAATCTAGGAGCAGCTCTGCTGGTGATTCTGGTTCAAAGTCTTTTTTTACGAGACTGCACTCAAGCTGTCAGCTGGGGCTACAGTCATCTGAAGGCTTGAGTGGGGCCGTAGGATCTGTATTCAAGCTCATTCACGTGGCTATTAAGAGGTGGTTTCAATTCCTGACCGGGTGGGTCTCTTCATAGTGTTGTTTACAACATAGCAGCTGGCTTCTTCAGGAGCAAGTAATAAGAGAGAGAGAAAGACAAAGGTGGAGAGAGAGTGAGACAGAAACCAAGACAGAAGCTACAGTAGCTGCAGTATGTTTTATAACCTAATTTTGGAAGCAATATACCATCATTTCTCCTGTATTCAATATCGATGCTGGTATACTGTGGTACAATTCACTGCACCAGAGTGAATACAAACAGGTAAGAATTGTTAGGACCCATCTGGCTGTCTACCATAGGCAGAGTTGTAAAAGGCCAAAAAGAGAGTGTATAGTGGCCATCAGGGATTAGTGTAGTCCAGAGATAACCTGGGATTGTGGTGGTCATGGGGTGGTTTTCCAAAAACCCTGTGAAGTGATCATAAAACAGAAAGAGCCATTGGATGTCTGATATGACAAAGGGCATAGCCAAGAGAGAATTACAGATGGCATCTGCTAAGTAAAAATAACTTTCCCCCTTCTTCTTTATTTCCTTTTCCCACCATCCCACTGCTTCCCTGAAGGAGTCAGAAGCCACACATATAATTGGAAAGGAAGTGAATCAAAGAAAAGGGAAAAAACGATTAATAATGTTCCTTGCTTCACTGCTAGTCAGAGAGAATACAGAGGAGGTGTGAGCTGGAGATAAAATGAAACCTCTGAATTTGATGAGAAATTGAAGTTTTTGTTTGTGTTGCTTACTTTTTATTATAAAAAATTTTATTCATATGCAATAAAGAGAATGGTATAATGGACCCAACTTCAACAATTGTCAACATTTTGTCTCCCCCTCCTTTGTTTATGAGTATGTTCCTTTACCCCTGTCATCTTCATCTTTTCTCAACTTCTATAATCTCTTAGATTTTCCTGATCAACATAGCCCAGAAGTCTTCATCTCCTCTGAAATTCTAGTAAGTTTCAGTACAGCCTAGAGCCCAAATTCCAGGGCCTAAAAATTGATCCTTCTCTCTGCTCTCATCTCAAGGACTCCAACCGATGCCAGTATTGACTAACAAGGCTCTAAGAAAGAGAAAGGGGGGAACAAAAGTGACAAGATAAAAGATGGACATCAACAGGCAGATTCAGAAACGGTCTTCCTGGACTGAAAAAGAAGAGGTATAGACCACGTGTGCTTAGGGCTGTCCAGTGAGCAGAAGCTGCTCAAAGGACTGGGGTAGATTTTATATTCAAGGTGCCAACACAGATCAGGATACTTGGTGCAGTGAAAAGAATCTAAAACTAAAAGTCAAGAGTGGGTGTTCATCCTAGATCTGCTTCTAATTTGCAATGCAACCTAGGTCAAATCATATCATCTCTCTGGTCTCCAGGGTCGTCCTTTGCAAAAATCAGTGGTAGGAATTGACAAGATAATTTCAAAATTCATCTAAAACAGTGTCTTTCAACCTTTTTAAAATTATTATTATTAATATTTTCACCACACTGAGGAGACTTTTTAATATTTTTTCTTAATCATCCTGCCATGAAATAGCAATACCACAGACATTCAATATATCTGTTTATGTTCCGTATGTGTATCTGTTGGTACTTATCCATAAAAAGTAAGATTCTTTGCCCCTCAAGAACTAATTTTCACCCTCTCAGGGGTGATATTACTCATGTTGTTGAGAATACATGATCTAGAATCAATCAAGTAGAAAATAATTTGGAAAAAATATAGAACAAGAAGAATTATAAAAGATCACTTTCCCAACCTAATGCCAAAACATGGTAACATTAAATTAATTAACAGGATATGTTGGTATTGTACTAGATGATGGAGCAGACTAGCATCTTGAAATATATTCACATATAAGGAATATTTAGAAATTCAGTATGATCATTTTGGCTTTTCAAAATCAGTGAACAAAATCGAAACTATAATGATTTTGGGGAAACAGACGTCATTTGGAAAAACTTCTTTGCTCCCTTCACCATCTGTATAAATAGATTGTAGGTGGGTTAAAGAGTTAAATCTATGAAGATTCTATACTAGATTTTAAAAAATACAGAAAAATATGTTTTATATTTTAATTTTTTTCTGTTCTTTCATTAGAGCTTTCTTTTTCATTTTAGTCATTTAAAAATGTACCTTATATTCTTTTTCACATTGTTCTAGTGTTTGCAGTTCTCTGGAGTTTTTTTCTCCTGTGTGTTGCATGTGCAGACATCCTCTTTCTCTCTCATGGTGGTTTCTTTTTTGTAATTTTTTAGTGTGAGCTCATCTTTGCCAGGATTGTGCCCTGGCTTATGAAAGCAGACCCATAGAGTATTTTTGCATCTGTCTCATCTGGACCTCCAGGGATTCTGGACTCATATCTATGTTAATTAATTCTTGTTTGGGGATCCCATACCACATGGGGAGTGTAAATTCACATCCCATAAAATTTCATGGCAGAGGGTTTCAATTTCTCAGTAGACCTTTTCCTCTCGACTGAAAGCCTGTAGAAGACAGTGAGTGAAGTTCTCCCCCTTCATATTGGAAGGTCTCCAAAAATTCTAGCTCTATAGAATGTCCTCAGTTGTGGCTATGTGCCTCTCACAGATGTCCTAAGGGCACAGAAGAGCTCACTCATGTCCTCCTCTAAATAAACCAGCACATGGACACCTGCCACAAAGGAGGCTTCAACCCCCAGTTTGTGTTGGCTACTAAGGCAGATTGATAGCCACTCTCCCAGGAAGGTGAAGTGGCATTGGCCCTTTTGACTCACCACCACCACCACCTCATCCCCACCCCAAGTTCCAACCAGCAGAAAAACAAGGATCTATAATATAGAGTGAAGAGGTAGGTACAAGATGGAAGTTTTAAGTTGGACTATTGTGAGTTTGCTGTTGTTTAAATTATTGAGAGATCAGGCCTAGATGTCATTAAGAGGCTCGAAATGGGGATTAGATGGGGTATTATGATCTCATTGTTTGTGTCCCTTCACATTTCATATGTTGAAATCCTAACTTCAAAAGTGATGTTATTAGGAGCTGAAGCCTTTGAGAGGTTATTAGGTGATGTGGGTAGAGACCTCATGGTTGGGATTAGAAGCCCAAGAGAGCTTGCTAGCCCCTTACACCATGCGAGGATACAGTGAGAAGGTGCCGTTATGAACCAGAAAGCAAGCTCTCATCAGACACCAAATCTGCCTTAACCTTGAACTTCCCAGCTATGAGAAATAGATTTCTGCTGTTTATATGCTACCTAATTTATGGTATAATGTTTAGCAGCCCAAATGGATTAAGACATGGGGTATGGTTGGAAAAAAAGTGAAACACTGCCATGTTTGCATTACAGGAGTCCAGAATATTCATTAAACTGATAACATGACTATTTAAAAAAATTGTGAAACTGTTAAATCACGTCTATGTGAAGTGTAGCATGTTACTACCTCTGTTACCTTGGGCCATTTGCTTAGCCCCTCTGTGTTGCAACCCTCCCCCCCACTCCCAAGGGTGAAAGAGGAATCATACTAGTAAATGCTCTGTGGAATTTCATGAAGATTATGTGAGTTGATATAGGTCAATGTTTCAGAATAGTGTCTGGTACTTGGTAAGAGTCATAAGTTTTGATATTATTTTTCTATTTAATGCACAGAAAAAGGCCTGCAAAGATATTTATCAAACTGCTCATGCCACTTGTCTCAGCACAGAGGAGCATGCTTAGGTAGAGAGCTAAAGATTTAATTTCACATTTTACTTCCCCCTTCCAAATAAAACCTTTGAATTGCTAGAATATTTATGCAGAAAATGTATTCATGAGTTACTTGTTTAATTTTAAAACGTAAAAATATTAGAAAAATGGTTGCTCTAAAAGATAACCACATTTCCTTTTCAATGGTGACGTTTCATAAATCTTACAAGACTTAATGGCTTTTATGACTCCTCTCAGCCACCTGTTGCTGTCAGCCCTTGTTTTGTAATCTTGTACCATGAGTTATCTTTCTAGGTGAAAGTTTTGTCTTTCCAAGTAGAATATCAGCTCATTCAGTGCCAGCACCATTACACATCTTTCTGTGTAACCTGACCAAGATAAATGCAGTGTGGCAAATACAATACATTGCAATATAGCCAACGTCTAGGTTAACTTATTAACCACCTCTTAAAGCCAGAGATGCATAGTATATCAGCAATTTTTAAACTCAGTTTAGGCATTAAATCCTCCAGGCTTCCTTTACCATACTTTCTCCCCTGACTCATCAACAGAATCCCCATCACAAACAATCTAGCTTTTAGGTCTCATAGTAGCAATAACAGTAACAGTTAACATTTAGATATTTCCTTTATGTTCTCATTAGCTGTTCTCAAACTTGTTGGTCTTTGGTCCTTTTCAAATTCTTCCATGAAGACATGAAAGAGCTTTTGTTTATGTGGGTAATGTCTACTAGTATTTATAATATTAGAAATTAAAGCTGAGAAAATTTGAAGACATTCATTAATTAATTCATTTTAAAAAAATGGTTCAGATAAATCAGACAAACATGTTAATGTAAATATTTTTAATGAAAATCATGTATTTTTCAAAACAAAAAATTGTGAGAAAATGATTTTGTTTTACATTTTTGTAAATTTCTTTAACGTCTGGCGGAATAGAAGACATCTGGATTCTCCCATCTTTTTCTGTGTTCATTCTGTTGAGATATCACATGTCGGGTAGCCTCTGGAAAACTCCACTGTACATTCATGAAAGAATAAGAGGGAAAAGGCAAATAATATCTTAGTATTAGTATTAGTATAAAAATAAAAGGAGGATGAAAACGGTAAATAATCTCTTCACATTATCTCTTCCATTTATTATGGAAATAGCTTTGACCTTGCAGAAACCTTGAAAAGACCTTAGGGAGCTCCCAGACCACAGACCCTTAACTATTATGCTATATTGTCTTTACAGTAGCCTCCAGGTCCTGTTATATTGGCTGCATAGAGGTCAATGGTTGCCCTTGTCTCTCTCATCCACTTGATTATTTAATATCTACCTATCATCTATCTATTTGTCTATCTACTATCTATATGCCTATCATCTATCTACTGGAGATAACAGCACATCTATCATTTGGAGTGATCATTTGTGATTCATCTTTGTACTCTTTTCCTGACAGTTTGTGGTAACGTAATTTGAGTAAATGAGTAGAAGCATTTTTTTTACATTGATACAAGTAACATTAGGACTTAGAAAATACCTCCTTCAATGGTTGCTCCAACCCGTACTATGGCCCCAACTATGTGATGCACAATTTCTTCTCTTAAAGCTAGGAATACACGTACATTGGGCAGCCTTTGCAATAGAGTCTAGAGTGAGTGGTACTGGGAATGCCGTCAGAGAAAGCAGAGCTCTAAGGCTATTTCAACACTCTGCCTGTGATTTAGAAGGACACCAGTAAATCTGAAGTCCACATTCTTAGCAAAACACCATTTGCTTTTCTAGTCTTGAGTTCATGTGAGATGGCTCCAAATAATACATTGTCATATGCTTGGCAGGTCTGTTCCCAGGCTTTTAGTTCAACCACATAAATATCCATGGGTCCTTTGTGTACTCAGTTGTGGACATCAGTTATTTTATAGACCTGGAACATGAGAAGTAGGAAGGAAAATCCTTGAGCTCATATATCCAACAATATTTCATTATGGTCAATCTCATTGAGATGCTGGCGTTAGGCAACAAGCACTTGGTTTATAACTTTATGGCAAGTTGATTGTTGAAAGTGGCACTTCGCACATCACCACAAACATGGGGGCCTGAGATGACCCACAGGGTGAAACGTGGGACTTTACGGGCTGGAATTTTTATCAGGAGAGGCACAGTGTAGCGAGGCCATTGTTTTACCTTGGCATTTTAATTGAAATTTCTGAAAAAGAAACATGTGGTTTTAAATATGTAAAATGGAAAGACAGAATGAGGAAGGGAAGAAGAAAAGGGAACATTTCTGTGGTTACCTTAAATCAAATAAACCTTACTAAATAATTTAGTTTTTCTGATTATTCTCAAAGAATGCCCTTATTCCTCTCTAGTCAGGTTCTTATGCTCACAGCCAACACACTGAGTCTTTTTCTCACTTTGATTTTGACCTGCAGGTACTCTAGAGTCAATCGGAGTTTTGTTGCTCTTAAACCTGTCCTTCTGACAAAGAAAGAGCCAAAAAGGACTAGGTTCAAGGTGCATAAACCTTGGGTAGACAAAGGAGTGTCAGTCAATCTCAGAAGGTATAACATGTCCATGAAGTGCTGTATCTTACTCCTGACTTCATCTTTCCAGACCATATGCTCTTATATAATCTCAGGACAAAAGAGAAGCCATCAAGGCAAATTGTCACTCCTTTTCCTGGGAAAAATGTCTCTCTGTCAGAGGATGCTGCCTCCCAAGGCACCTAAAGCTGCAGGACTCAGTTCCATTCGCATCACCTCCTGCCCTACAAAACCAAAAATTACCATAGTCCATTACCAGTAAGCAGAAAATCCTCTAACCGGAGCCGAAATAGCGGTGCCTCCAGATGATCACTTCGGATAACGAAAAAGATGGAGAGTAACCTGATGCAGGAGTATGATGAACTGAAACAATTAATTAAAAATAAATGGCTGGAAAAGCATTATCTGATAAGGGAATGCTATTAAATGCTAAATGTTAATAAGAAAAGAAATAAAGTAAATGATTTCTAACTATATTGTGATGGTAATTCACTCAAGTTTACATAATCCAGGAGAGATAATAGTAAGTAGATGTTTTCCCAGGAAATATTCATTTAATAAAAGTGCAAATTATTTATGTTTTTACCTTCTTCTAAGATAAGAGACATACAGTAATATCTTCTACAACAGTTTTGCTTTAAGCAGTGATTTTTGGAACACAGATTGCATATGATGAATAATATGACCTTTTATACTCTATTATCTGCCTCATTTGAAGTTCAACAGATGTATTACCACAATTAAATATTTCCAGCTAAAATACCAATTCTGGGAAAAATTACCATATTCATTGTGAAACCTTCCCACTCTCTAATCATTATTGTCTGGAAAGGTCTGAGCACCCTGTGTTTCTAGCACGGCCCAGAGTTTTGAGTCATCTGTCCTACTTCCTGAGGCCTGCGGGATTTCAGGAGACCACTCAGGGCCTTCTGCTTGAGCTGGGTACCCAGACACAGCCCACACACACATCCCCGCCAACTTCTAATTATTTACCCACTCTTTCGTTATGAACCTCGCCTCTCACTTTGGACTTAATTCTTATTACTTCTTTCCTAGTCATAATCTTGGTGTGCTGCCTCAGTGAGTTGATCAAGGTGCATAAATACAAGCAGCAGAAATTACTCTGGCTGATTTTAGCAGAACAAGTTATTAAAGGTATATTGCCTAGTTTACAGAATCTCTGAAAAATCTGAAGGCTTTGTCTATAATTGTGGTGCAAAACTAATGTTGTGATGACAACAATCCTGCTCCCATTAGGCAGGAGATGCCACTACTCGCACTAGTAACATTTCTGGCAGTAGACACAGGGTGCTTCTGTTAGAGGTCTATGTGGTTGAACCTATGCATAATTCTCATCACTGCCACTGAAGCCACGTCATATCACCTACTCGGGAAGCATCAAGGTGGCAGGGCAAAGAGGCTTCTGACAATCTTAAGATGGGTCATTTTAACCACTTAATTATTGGATTTCACCAAAGCTAATATAGTTATTTTCACTACTAAGTTCCCAGTATACCAACAGAAGAAGTCAACACTGTCCTGGTATGGCACTATTCCTTGAAGATGGATAATTGGCCTTCTATTAGTAGTTTGATTATATTGGACCCATTGCACCATTGAAGGGGCAGCTAATATTAAATATATATTCCAGGTATGATATCTTTTCAGCCTATAGAACTTCTAGCATTGTAACTATTCATGGACTTTCAGAATGCCTTATCTATCACCACGATATTTTACACGAGAACCAGGGAACATATTTTATCATAAAGAAACATGAAAATGGGCTAATGCCTATGAAATTCACTGGTGTTACCATTTGCCCAAATACTTGGCAATGGCTGGCTTGACATAACATAGGAATGGCTACTGTTTAAGACTCAGATATGGCCCATACCAGGAGGCAATGCCCTGTAAGGTTGTTTGCTATCTTACAGCATCTAATCATGCTTTAAATCATCAGCTGGTATACAGAACGATCTTTTACATAGTCAGAAAATACAGAACCAAGAATGAAGTGGGTGGTGGCAGAAGTACCCTTCCTTGCTATTATTGCTACTGATCTACTTAAAGAAGTTTTGTTTCCTACTTTCAAGTCCTTAGGTTTGGTGGGCTCAGAGATCTTAGTGCTCAAGGAAAGAATGGCTCCATCAGGAAATACATTCATAGTATTGGAAAATTAAAAGCTGAGATTCTCCCCTGACCATTTATCATTCTTCATGCTGCTAAACCAACAGGCAAAGAAGAGTGTCATTATTTTGGACTAAGGTGACTGATCCCATTTATAAGGAGGACACTGGGCTGCTGAAATGCAGTGGGGAGAAAGGGAAACTGTGTCCGAAATCCAAGGGATTCTCTAAAGCAGCTCCAAATACTTCCTCACCCAATAGTTCTGGTCAAAAAGAAAACCCGCAACCAACTAATAAAGACACAACCACCAAGAATTCAAATATTATAACAATGAAGATTTTGCTCACCAGAAATGGGTAAAGAACTTTGTCCATCCCATGTGCTGGCAGATGGTAAAGAAGGGGGATGCAGAATGGACAGGGGAAGAACGTGGTGATCGCCAACCTCAGTAACCAGCTATAGAAGGAGAACTCTAGTAGCTGTGTTTTGTTACCTTATGTGGAGAATATCAGTGGTGGCTAACATCCCAGGCTCAGGTCAGACTCCGGCCATCTTGACATCAACCTGTGATGATATGGTTGCTTACTGGTTTTGAGTGTTCCCCATGTTGAGAATATAACTATTTCCCCCAGAAAAGGGGCAAGAGTAGATGTTGAGGGATAAACTGCTCACCTCATTCAGATCTACCCTTCACCTTTTCCACTCTGCTCTGTGCCCTGAAGGAGGCTGACCTGCATGGACTACATTAGTGGGCTCCTGTTCTCAGGCTTCAGGTTGACTTTGGCCAATGGGTAGCCCTGCAGTAGAACAGTAAAGTAAGATCAGGGTATTTGTTCTCTAATCTCCATCCCCACGGGGTTGCCTCGGGTTGGCTGTGTCTCCCTACTAAAAGCCATAGCTCCTGTCAGGCAATTATCTTCTCATAATTTCCTCCTTCCAGGTTCTGGGAACTGCTCCTTTTTCCTGCTCCGTAAGTTCTAGGAGTGCTAACTACCTCCCACTCTTCTGCTAACCCTAGAATACTTCATTATCCATTGGGGATTTCCCTAAAATCTTACATAATTCTTTTATTTGATTCTTTTCTATTACACTACTTAAGAATGCCACTGGCTTTCTTCCAGAGCATCAACAGAAACAACAGTTAAATTACATAGTCCTTAATATGAGCTAAAATCTGTTTAAGTGCTTTATGAATGTTAATCTTCATGATAATTCTACAGGATACTATTATCATCCCCATTACACAGGTGAGGAAACTGACACACAGGGAATTAATAAACTAGTTTCTGGTCTTTTTCCTATTTTTCTTTTCTCTCAGTTTCTTTTTTCTTTTGTTCTATTTTCATTCCTTTCTTATACCAACTAATCACAGTTCTGCTGATAAGTGATGTAATAAGCTTCAGTTTATATAGCTTAATCAAGACAGCAAAACAATTGATCCTTTCATTACTATTTCATTTCGAGAGATGTTTCCATCGTTATATATCTTCTGCTGGAGTGACACTAATCAATTACATTGTTTGAATCCTATTTCTTCTCGGCAGAGTTTGGATTTTAGGGTGATAAACCTCTGCATTTTATTACCCCAATCCCGTTGGTAGCAGCAAAATCATGGAAGTCCTGGTTAAGAGAGATTTATTGATTTCCTGAATGACTATATCTGGTTTTCTAGAATAACCTTTTTCTCTAGACCAATTTTAAAGGTGTGATATAAAATTCATACATACATACAATCGAAACAAGGAAACAGGGGGCAACAAGAGAGAAGATGTAGATAATCCCAAGTTAACTATATTAGTCAGAATCTTAATTGCAAGTGCCAAAAACTCAAAATGGCTTAAGAAAAAGTTTGAGTTTATTGACTTATATGACTGACAAGAGAATGGATGAACAAACACGTCTGCACCTAGGACTCAAATGAGGTCACCAGGTTGTCCTCTGCCTCATGTCCTCCGCAGCAGCCTCGGGCTTTCCTAGTGTGGTCTGGTTTCTTATGTGTATTGTGGATATTGGGGGAAATGTGGCCACAGCCAGCTTTGGCCTTACATTCTCTCAGCTTGGCTACCCCAGAGAGATAAGAGAAGATTTCAGTTTCCCAGTATTGATCTAGAAACATCAGGGAAAGACTCTGATTGGTTAGGCCTCAGTCACATGCACATCCTTGGATTTTTCACTAAGGTTGAGGGAAGGGTAATTTTGATTGGCCAAACCTGGATTATATTCCTAAATCTGTGATCAAGGGGTGAGGTAGAATAATTGAAATCTTCACTAAAACTACCTAAAGGAGGGAAGGAGGGATTATCTAAAAGTTGCAGGACATAGTTCCAGAAGATGAGGAGTAATGGATGCCGATACAATGAAAAACAAGATGTCTGCTCAAGGATGTGCTGGTAAATGCCTAACCACCATCCCTCCACTTCCTACCAGAAAAAAACTGACTTGACTTGTAGCTTTTGCCAATTTCTTTAGAGTGAATACTTTTACTGTGGCCAGTTTCAAGCAACCCATGTGATATCACTGAATGCAGAGTTGGGTAGATATGCCCACGTGCACATCATTTTATAGTTCCCCCATATAGATACAAAAGAAATAAATAACCTCAAGGGCATATATTATAGTAAAATGCAGTAAAATGATTGGAGGTAATGCATTTGAACATTTATTACCTTTGTCATTAATGCAATACATTTAATTGCAAGTTTATCTCATTTAATTTTTAGTAACAGCTGTGTTTAACAACTGGCTCACAAATAAATTTTCTAAAAATTTAATAAGTGACCATACAAGCTGGCTCTAGCACACTACATAGGATTAAAGCAAAGCTAATCAAAATATGATGTAAAAATCAATCAAAATTGCCTCACTAAGGGCAAAAAATTCCCCCACAATGGGAAGAAATAATAGGTACCCCTTTTCTGGTAAGTTCAGGTGACTGAAATCTCATGATGCCTGACAGCTCCTAGTTCCTGCCCAGGCTGACCCTGGAAGGGTCTGGATTTGCATCTTTCTCTCTCCCTATCTTTGGTCCCACAATACTGAGAGTGCGGGTAAATACCATAGTGTCATTCCATGGAGAGAGAAGAGAGCTTGGCTACAAAAAAAAAAAATCTATCTCTACCTCCTTCCCTCCTTCACATTGCATTCTGTCCCAACCTTGCTCAATTATCTGTCTATATTTTATTCCAGTTAATACACACAATAGATAATTTACCCCAAGATAACCCTAAAGCTCCTTCCTTCCTCATTCCATCCTTTTCTCCTTTTCTCCTTTTCTCCTTCCTCCCTCTCTCCTTTGTTCCAGACTTACTGGTAGCCTACTGTGTGTCCAGCACTGTATCAGAGATAGAGTCTGAGTGTGTTGTATACATGTAAAATTCCACCCTAACAGACCCCGTGAATACATGTACATATATTTCTCATACAATACATCTAAAAATGATGCTATTATTAATAGTATTATGGGTCCCATAATTCTCACCATCTGTAGGATGTGTATTTCTTATTGAACAGATGGTTTATCTTGAATTATCCATAAATTTCCTTTAAAGCAAGAAGAGCTGGTTTCCTATTTTGAGTGGTATGACCTGAATTTTTAAATCCCTTTCCCAGAAATTATTATACATTGGCAAAGACATCTGGTCACTTACCTGGTAAATATAGGACTCCCCAAGAAGTCCACCCTGACGTAGAACCACATATGCCAGAGATGCCGAAATAGGTCCTACAAAGCCACGAAACAGCTGCTGGGCCACCCTAATCCTCCCACTTCCTTTATGTTCTAACTTCCTCAACTTCTTCCTCTTTATACAAAAGTTTCTTCTCTGGCCTCACAAAAGCTTAAATGCACGTATGCTTGCTTGCTTTATGTATTTATAAATAAGCATAGTACATTTTTTTTTTGCTTCTTTTACATGATGTTCTCAAATGGTTTTCCAACCTTGAATTTATTCCAATTTTGGCAGTCGTTTTCTTGCCGTGCATGCCCACTCCTGATTTCCAAATAGACCAAAGGAGAAACAGTTGACTGTCACTTTTGGCTTAATTTGTTGAATCTAACATACACACACTAACAACGATTTGAGCCTATGAGAAAATCAATTAGTGGAAAGTTTTGATTTTCTGTTTGTTTTACTTTAGATTCTTAGAAGAGAAAGGAATTGCAAAGCTACCTCAAAAATTTGTCCCCAAAGAGAAGCATTTCTAGGTCTAGCATAACTACACGATTTGTTATATCAAAGAGCTAGTCGAGAATTCCCATTTTATAGGCATCTTAGTTCAAGCTGCTATAAAAAAATATCATAAATTAGGTGTGGCTTATAAACGACAGAAATTTATTTCTTACAATTCTGGAAGCTGGAAAGTCCAAGACCAAATCACTGTCACAGTCAATGTCTGGTGGATTAACTTTCTGATTCACGAAGATCGACCTCGCTGTGTCCTCACATGGTAGCAGGGGTGACGGGTCTCTCTTGGGTCTCTTTTTATAAGGACACTAATCCCATTCATGATGGCAGAGCCCTCATGACCTAAGTACTTCCAAAAGTCCTACCTCTTAATACCATCTTGGGGGTTAGGATTTCAACATATGAATTTGCGGGGGAGTGAAACACAAACCCTCGGACCACAGTAGTAGGGAACGCAGGACATTGAAATACCCAAACCCCTCAAGAACCAGATCCCAAACCTAGATGCCTCCAGGTTTCCATGATAAGAGAGCTCTGAGGTCTAATCACTGCACTAGGGCAAAAATCATACCATTTTAAGCAGATACAACATTTTTTTGTATGCATACCTTTATTTTACACACAGCTTCACAAAAGATTAGAAATAGAGCAAAACAAGTTTAGTTGGGTAAAACCAAAAGGCACATTCATTATCAAGGAATAAATCCCATAGATGTCAAACTGAAACTCCAAGGTCCATCATGCAATCAATATTTCTCTACTTTTTCTTCCTTTTATATTTTCAGTTTATAGTAGCTATAAATATACTGATGCATGAAATTTACTGGAGTAGAATAAGCAGCTGGCATTTCTGACCAGAAGCTGAACCATACAACCTCATCCCTTCCCCACCGTCATCAACTCAGACAACGTTGTGAGCCTCGGTTATTAGTCCCCAAATGACATTTAATTGTAGTTCTAATTGGAGGTCTCATGGCTATTCTTCTAAATTGAGGTATGCTCCGTGAAGTCTTTGTAAAATGATTCAGGGTAAGTCATAATCCACTAAGCAATTGAAGAACAACACATCCATGCTTTCAGTTTATCTCTGTGGGTAACAAAAAAAAAATGCTTAGCTTAGATTTCTTCTTCCCAACACTTTCCCTTCAAAATTAGGAAATAACCGAATTATGTTAGGCACAGAAGAACCCAAATTGTGTTAGAAAAAAACATCATCTGCTTTAAACGTGTTTTTGCAGAAAAAGTCAAGTACATACCCAGCACATACACAAGCAAATGTGGCTGTTTGTTCTGAATTCTGTCTTGGATTCTATCAAGCAGCAAGAGTGAGGGTATGACAAATGGTTATTAAGAATGTCAAGTGAATTGTTGGATGTTATTTATTTATTATTGCTCATCATATTATACCTTACTTTCTTTTCTATTGTTATTTTGGTCATTAATCCTTTATAATAACTACTTCTCAAGAGTCATGGTGACCAATCATTTTTTTCCTCTAGTGAAACTGTTCCTATGCAATTATTTTGTGCTATTCACATTTTGTGCTCTTTTAAATGAACGTTTGCAATACAAAAATTGATCACTGGGGTTTTGTGTTTCGTTTCACATTTCTACTTCAGACACACCAAATTATTTATATAGAATGATAGATTTTTCTAATGGTCTTTTCTCTATAATCTTCATGAAAAAAAGGAGAAAAAAAGACTTGGTCTATTTCACCAATAGATTCTCAACATCTAGCATGGGTCTGGCACTTAACGGCCACTCAAGTACTTGCTCAATAACATTCCACCATGGACACGCAGATTTGATATTTTATAACTGATGTTGACTTGTCATTTACTTATGATTTCATACCAGTCAGGATAATCAGTGCCATTTTAAAAATCATTTTTTATTTATACATTAAATGTATTCCATTTAAATATGGATTTTAAGATAAACGAAGGCTAACATAGGCAATAAAACAATTTTACCTAAAATTATTGTGAAAGAAAAAAATGCGGTTTTCCTGACGGAAATATGCCACTTCAAAAATAAGAGTCTTCCAATTAAATAAGAAAATTCTGTACCTACAGGTTATCTTTTATTTCACTCTTTATAAAACATTCAATAGATTTTTTTCAACACTTACTCTGGTGATGGGCAAATCTCAGTTTCCTGAATCTGTAAAATGGTGATAATAATCACACTTATCCCAGGGTTGTTGGAAAAATAAAGTGAAATCAGGTACCCAGTGCTTTCTGCCTGTGCTGGGCACACAGTGAGGGCTCTTTCGATTATTTTACTTGTCCCTCTCCTATTCCCCGTCCCTCAAGCTCTCACTGCCCTGACACAGAGCAATCAACAATTGTGGCAGATAATGCTGTCCCAGGAGTGCATGAAAGGGCTTCCCTTGTATCTCTGGTTGGAGATAAGAACAGCAGATGGTCTGCTGTTAGAAAGCTAATGATCTCAAATCAAGAGAGAAAGGTTTCATTTTACCGGCAGCAACAACTGGGCAATTTCATGTACCTTGAAAGTGTGCAGTTTGTAATGGAATCTCCAAGTAGCTATTTTTTTTTTTTTTCACTGTTATAGAAGAATGTGAAGGCCTAATTAGCTCAGGGGATTCAGGACTATCACAATGACACGGTTTGCTCTGGCCCCTGTGGCTGCCATCACTTAGACATGATTTGGGCAGCACCCGCCCATAGAAATTGCAATATCTGGCTTCCCACTCTGACAGCTTTGCTGACAGTTTACAAAGCCAAGCAGCCCAGAGGAGCAAAATGGAAAAGATTATTTGAAATCTACTTCTGTGATCAGTAGAGACTTCACAGGAGGAAGGGCATCTTGTCCTTTTCTGATCCCACATAAACATTCAGGCAGGTACATAGGAGCAGGATGTGTAATTGCCTGGTGGCCTTGTCAGATCCCTGTTGTCTCTGCTTCTGACCGCTTTGGTCTTTTAGCTTAAGAAAAATGAGGCTTAACACTCTCTTTGTAAATAAGGAAAGCGAACCAGTGTTTCTAAGGGACCAAGCAAAGGCCGGATTAAATTGCAACCAAGAGGTTTTATGAAATAAACCAAAGGGGTGATTTACAATAACAATGTTGTTAGATTCTGGGAGAACTAGTCTTACGTGTCCTGCAAGAATGGTCATCATGTTGCCCAAATTATAATCTATTTTTTATTCCAATCAATAATTAGACCACCAAATAATTTATCTCCTCATGTTATTAATTTGAATTAAACAATCAACCATTTGCCATGTAGTCATTTCTCTTCCCTAAATAAACACAATCTTAGAAACTTGGTTAGACACCAGAGGTCAGATGACAGACCATGGTCCCCCATTCTTAATTTTTATTTTCCCCGGACAGAGGAGATTGTGGAGGGTAATCCAAAGCTTGGGATTTGAGCTCATACACCTGAGTTAAAGACCCATGTCTACTTAAAAATGTATGATTTTGTAATGTAAACTCACTGGGTCTCTGGTTATTTATTTGCAAAATGAGAATGATGACTGACCTTACTACCAAAACCCAAGATTGTTGTAAAGGTAACAATATTATATAAAAACTGGATTTGAAAGTAGAAAGCCATTGGCTATTGTTTTTATTAGAAGTGAAAATTATTTTTTCAGTAAAATTAACCATCCAAATAAGTATTCATTGAGACTTTTAATAATAGACAGTCTTGAACTCATAGGAGTTCATTAATTCCATCATTTCCTAGCTAAATGATGCTGGGTAAGATCTCCAAGCCTCAACTTCTCCATCTATGAAGTGGAGCAGTAATAGTAATCTCATTGGGCTATGGGGGCTTCAAGGGCTTCACATGTATTAACTGTCTGGCCTATAGTTGGTTCCCTTTACCTGTCACCTGAATGACACTGGTGTGGGCACATAGGACAATGCTAATAATACAAAGAAAGTTATTTTGTAAATGTGAAAGGAGCCACAACAGTTCTTCCCATCCATCCCTGAAATGTCATTTCCCTTCTTCCACTAGCCCCTCCTCCCAAAACTAAATGCTAACATCTCTTCCTGGGCAATCACAACTGAACCAAAATCTAAACTATCTGGCTGCAACAGTTGGACCAGCAGAGGATAGTTAGAGACTTTTTTAAAAGTTCAAAATGCTTCATAAATGCTAATAAGATCTACTGACCAGGCTGAGAAGCTGAACTTCATCAGTAATTACAGGACATAGGTAGGCACGTAGGCAGTGTAAATAAAGATGGGTTTGTTTATTCCAGCAGATGTTATTGACCCTTTGTTGCAAGATGCCATGGGACTAAATTCAGTTTCTTTGTATTTGGACATCCTTCTCCATTTTATTTTATATATTTTCAGACTTTGAAAACAAAATGGATTTTTACCTAGCTTTGCTCTCTAATGTTGATACAGAGGCTGTACAAGTGCTGGTGCCCAAATTCAATTTCTGAGTTCATTCACATTTACTCCTAATAAATTTATCTAATTAGATTACTTGTGCTGTTTTTAAATGGCAGGCTAAAGCCATTTGCTTAATTCTAAATTTGATTATTTTTCTTTTATTTAGAAGCAAATTGTAGAAAACTTATCATGTCGTTGCTTTTGAGGGTTAACCATTAATGAGATTAAATCTTTTTTCTTTTAGATAATGTTCTCATTGGTATGCAACAAATTAGGCCTTGTTGGCACAGTAAGGTTTGGCTTCATCTAAGTGTACTATCATCAGGAACTGTATCTTGAAATTTTCTGCCCATCTCGAGTGCTCTCAGTAAGTCTTGTTGGTGTTTATATGAAGCATTTTGAACTCTCTCTCTGTTTTTTTGTCTTTAATTCCATAACTATCTTCTACTAGTCCACTCTATACTTATAAAGTTTTGATCTTGGTGCAGTTGCAATTGCCAAAGAAGAGAAATTAGCAGTCAGTTCTGGGATAGGGGGCAGGAAGAAAAATGAAATTTCTACCAGAATTCCAGTGACTTGAAGAGGTATAAAGGGCAGCCCACAGAAACTCCCAGCCCTTTGTGTTGTCTCCAGTGGGATGGGAAGACTGAGGCTGCAGTCCCTCGATGTTGATAGCAGTTTTTACCTCTTTTGGACACTGTTGGACACTGTAGGAGTACTTGGGACTTTTACATGTAGCATTTTCTAAGGTACAAAAACCTGCTAGGATAAGAAGGAAAGGACAGCACCTCCTGCAAGAGTTTTGATTGCTCTTCAATCTTAAAATATTTAAAGTGTCATAGGGGCTAAAAATGCTCACATAATTCTTTTAAGGGTGTGCGCATGTGTGGTTCAGTTGAATAGTCAAAGACTGTGACCCAAATGGCCACTTTTCCAGCACTTTTTCTATAATTCATTAGAACCTGATGGTGCGATGACAGCCAAGACAAGGATGACGTTGAATGCAAACTCGGATGTATGTTTCCTTTTTCCTATGCTTTCATCTATAGAAGAAGCTATTTTGTTTACTGTCCCCAGATCTTTCATATTTCTATGCTTTTGAGTGGACAGGAAAATGACACTCAGGATGCAATTTCTCCTTGAAAGAGGAACCATGATGGGCATTGGCATCTAGGCTAAGAAGACAATAATGATACCACCAGTGGCAGTAGAAATAGATGTGATGGTGGCCACCAGGGAGCACACACTATGTGCCAAACACCCTGCTGAGCAAGAAGTTCAGAGGGTGACAGAGCTGCCTTTGAAGGCTTTTACATGGTCAATGTGGGCTCAGCTGAACTAGATCTGTCACTCAAGGTTGAGAGGGAAAAAAGGGGGACAGTAAGAATCCCTCAAGACCAAATGGTGGCAACAAAGGCAAAGGCTGAGTCCTGGGGTCGTGATTGAATCTGTATGCAAGGCAGGGGCAGGAAAAACAGATACCAAGAGCCTGTTCCAATTGCTTGATAGACAAGGTGGCATTTCATTATAACACCCTGAACAGACAAATAATGCGAGTCACAGGCCCATTCCACAATCTTGAAATCCAAAAATTTCTGAAACACAAAAGTGTTTTATTGGCAAACTGACAAAGTAATCCAATCTCAATTAATATGAGGCCTACTTGTAGTCTTTATTTATCCCAGTTGGCATGAATATCCAAATGTTTCACTGGAGACATGATGTAATCAAAGGGTATTTGTACAAACCTCAGTCAAGATTCTACATAAAATGCAGTGGATTAGAACTCTATGAGCTACCCAAAATCTTAAAATTCTGAAATCTGAAATATTTCTGGTGCAAAGATTCCAGAGAAGGGATGGTGGACCCAATTTATAGATGAAAAAGTTGAAGCTTTGAGAAGGTGGCTGAGCAAGCTCAAACAGCTTTTAAATGTAGAGTCATTTCTTCAACATATAACACTTTACGTAGACCAGGCGGTCATTGGTGGGATTTGGAGGCAATTGAGGAGGGCTACAGTTGTGTGTAGACAAGATTAGGGAATTATTTTTGTTTCTCAAGTCTGAAACAGTATTCTGACTCTAACCAAACATTATAAATGAAGAAAAACAAACATAAGCAACTCCAGTGGAATAATCTGTGATATCAAGGGAGGGATTCTAGAGACTGAACACTGTCATTGATGATCCACTCGGGGTCAGGACACCTTCAATCATTAAAGGAGACTCCTTTCCCTGTAATTTGTACCCGTTTGTCCTGGTTTTGACATCTGGAGGACAGAAAGAAGAAAGGAGGAAACTGTGAGTCACTGGATTTCTTTAGGATTTTTTATTTCAAGGACTAGAGAACCTATTCAAAATAGCTGACAAGAAGGGTGTTACAAGCATAAAGGACATCTCTGCTAACCTAGTTCTGGACTTTCGGAATCTGGAATGTCACCAGATATTTTTTCTCCATCACTTCTCTGGGCTTTCACTGTCTCTTATCTCCTCTTCTCCCTGAACATCTGCTTCTTTCTTATTTTTACAGACTAGATTCATCTGACAGGCTCCAGTAACATTAACTCGCCATTGGTCCAACTCCGATCTTGTAGCCAGCTCCATTGTCCCCAGCCATCTGACTACATTTTCTTTCTTTGTGTTTTTGAGAAAGGAAATCTGAGACATGTGGCTCCTGGTATAATTAGCTGCAGCCAGGAGAGCAGGGTCACCTAATGCAGACGTACATAGCATCATTTGGCAGGTGAGGGTCTCTTGTTCTATGTGCCTCGTAGGGTGGAGAGGGGGTGGGGGCACTTATAAAATAGGGGCTAGGCTGTGTCCCTAAAATTACGTTTTTATTCTTTGTGCCAGAAATTTTTCTAAGGACTTTACCTTCTTTATCACATTCATTTTTTTTTTCCTGGAATAACACAGAATAAATTTGCTCCCTCATTTTATCAAACAAATGTTCGCTATCATATCCGTCCTAGGCATCCTAGGTTCTAAGAACTTCAAATATCCTTCACACAACATGGTCACTACCACTTACTCTCCAATTTGTCAGCACTGCAGAAAGAATTAATATCAACTTTAAAAATCTAGTTTTAAAACTAAATGGAGCATCTGCAGTTATGACAAAATATATCTGACTGTGTTTTCTGATCATGAAAAGCTTTGGATTCTGAAAATGTTCTCTGGATAGATACTGACTCCATTTGTAGACATTTATAGATTTGTTTTTACAAATGTTTGCATCATCTTTATTTTTAAAAATAATGAATGTTTCTTATTCATTATGACAAAAAATCCGAATGAACTGTTTTATGATTTTTAAGAAAAAGTCTTCAAAGTATTTCGTCCTGTCTGGCTTAGACAACATCTGCATTACCACACGAAGATCACAAAAGAATGATTCACGACGTGCAGTTTGTTTTAACACTTTTGGTGGGCTCCTGGTAGAATGCCTGTAATTTCTGAGGTTTTGTGACTTCTAGGCCTTGTTAGAAGCTTATGTGAAATAGAAAAAAAAAAAAACTTGATTGTTTTGGTGTCATCTGACTTTGGCTTGGTCTATAGGTGAGTGACGTCTTAAGAACAGAAAAAAAATTAAATTGCTTAAATGGCCTTGAAAACCTATCTCATAGAGCTTGCGATTTGTTACTAGGCATTTTCTTGGCTCTGTTGGTAAAAAGCTTTTCTCTCGTTCACTTGCTTATTCCCCCAAAGCTTAGTTTGTCATTTAAATCAAAATGATTTAGATAAAGAACTTGATCGGTGAGAATAAATTTACAGGTTTTCTCCTGCACAGAATATCTTATTTTTTAAGGTGATAAACTTAAAAATATGTTTGGTTCAATACTCTGCTTCTCATTTCTCTCTCTAAATGATAGTGCAATGTTATGTCATCTGCTGGTAAATCACTGCGGCATTTCATTCCAGAGGAGACAGGATTTTTAATGGTCCAGAAAATGACACCACATATATCAATCGCAACACATCTCACCTGCACTCAGGTAAAAGGCAATGTGAACTCATTGATTTTTCCCCTCCTTTTTCCTAAACATTTTGGAAGGAACACAGTTGTTTTGGGTTTCTTTGCATGAGACCCCTGTTGGCTTGTCTCGAGGAGCAAAGAAAGATGAAAGGTCAGAATTACAATAAGCTTATCTATTTATATCTATTTATGCTTATGTGAGATTTGATAGATTAGCTACACTCTGGGTTAACGGTTAATACCTGGCAATAATGGCTGTAGTATTGCACAAATGTTGATTGAAGAAAAGATGTAGCATATAAGACCAATAGAAAATACTTATAAATTCAACATATTCAACAGGAAGCATTTAATTTCCAAACAGCCTAAGAATTAAAACAAGTACATGTCAGGGTACCTGGAATGAGGAAGCTGGTGAAGTTGTTTAACTCAGCCACACTTGTGTGTTGAACAAGCAAAGCATTCATCAAATTGAAACTGTGTTTAAAGTAATGTTATGTTTACATGATAAATAGAAAGGATCAATCAGGTGTGAGTGCTCTATCTGTGGTGAAAACTCTAGAAGGAAAAAGATGTAATAGGAGATGCCCATGTTCTGTGTAGAAATGTGACCAGGAAGATATTGTGAAAAAGTTAAAGAGAAGTCCAGAGAAGATTCTACTTTAAAACAAATCTTCAATAATCTTAGTATCTCTTGTCTCAGTTATTTCACATCCACAAATTTTATAAGTGTAGAAAAAATGCTTTCTTGCATGGATGTTCACTTTAAATAGAAAAAAAAGAGGAGACAACAGACAAGTTCAACAATAAGTTTTGGTACATCTATATAATGAGATAATATGTAGTCACAAAAATCATCGTGATGATATAAAAAATATTTAATGATATGACATTAAGTGATAGAAGTAGTTTTATAGAGTGTTATGTGTCATATTATGGCAGTTTGGTATTAATAGAAACAAAATATGTACTCTGTAATAGTCATGTGTGAGTGTATGAATAGGCACAATTGTGAAGGGATATTTACTAAAATATTAACAATGGCAATCTCTGGATGGTGAGATTATAAATAATCTTCCCCTCTTTTTGATTCCCTGTATTTATATTTTCTAAAAGGACAATGCTTTATTACTAGTATAAATAAAAATTTTAAAAATTTAAAATTAGGAACAAAGCAATAAATACATTATGATCAGGCAAAGACAGGAAATACACAAACCAAAATGTTGACAATGGCTATCATTAGGTAATGGACTAAGAGTGCATTTATTTTCTCCTTTCACCTGTTTATGTCACAATTTTCCATAACAAATATACGTCAGTTTTATAATATAGGTGTGGAGAGTCTGCATTCCTCTGCTTTACATGACCTAAGTTTAGCAACCCATGATGATTATAAAAATAATGAAGACTTAGTAAACTATAAGATCTTAGAAGAACTGTACTTAGAGGGAATCAATGACCACAGGAAGAAACCTTTGACTACTTGCCTTAGAGCTAAGCCTTCCCCAAAGTCTCAAACCATAAAAGATTTCTAGGTGGCTTTAAGTTCTTGAATAACTGCTCATATAGCCACAACTCATTTGGAATTATGTTGGGAGAAGGACTGATGTGGGTTCATGGGTGAGAGCTAAAAAGAGAAGCAGATGTAGCTCTTGACCTTGAATGGGCCAATTTGTGGAGGCAAGATTTGACTACAATAATTATTTGAGTTGTATGTGTGGTTAATGAAAATTAGTTATATTAGCAGGGCACAATTAGTTAGCATTTCAAAGTAATGATTAAACAAGGGTATATAAACATAATACAAAGGTCGAGGGGAGAGAGGGATCATAAAAGCTATGTGTTACCTTGAAGAAGTTTGATGTGTTACTAAGTTGTAAGACGGTCAATTGATTTTAGCAGACTTAATGCATCATCCAAAGAATAGGAGATGGAATATGGTTAGGCTCAGAATTATAGACAATATCCCTTGATTCACTCTAAGGTGAATATAATTCCTCTACAAAACAAACCTTTACTGAACACCTGCTTTCATTGCTTTCAATCTGAAGATTTGAGATAACGTGTCAGTCAATATCAACATCACAGACTCATCTCCCTAAAATTTCCATTTTAATTTAAGGAAATTAAAAAAAAAAAACTAAAACAATATTAGGTAAATTTCAGAACTGAATACTTGGAATTGCTTAGTTCATGCAATGGTTTATTGGGTAACTACTATGTGCTCACATGGAACTCTGTTGGAGTAAGGTGCCTACCCTCCTGGAGTGTACCTTCTGGGGTGATATGTATATATTTAAACAAATACGTGTTTATGATCTATGGCTGTGTCAAAGTGCAATGGAAGAAATGGAGTCGGATGAGGGCACTATGGAGAAGGTGGGAATTGGGTGCGGGATCATCTGGATTTTGAACAAAACCCTAAAGGAAATGAGGGAGGAGGTGATCAGATATCTTGAGAAGATTATTCCAAGCAGGAGGACCAGCAGAAAAGGTGTCCCTGAAGTGGGGGTGTGCTTGGTGGATTCCAGGAACAATGAGGAGGCCAGTTTGGCAGAAATTGGGTGACTGGGGGAGGGGGGAACAGTGAGAGCTGATGTGGGACGTGCAGAGTACAGAATTCGACTTTCACACCGCGGAGGGTGGGAAGCCGTGGAGGTTATGCAGCAGAAGAACGACTTGATCTGACGAGTTGGGTTCCAAGAGGCCCACGCTGGCTGCTGTGCTGTGGGCAGACAGCAAGATGTAAAAGCATCAGGACTAAGGTGGAGGTGGGGAAGCGGGTTAGGAGGCTACTGTAAAATTCTGAGTGTGAGATGATGGCGGTAACTGGTGAGAAGTGGTTGAGTCTGGATGTGTTTGTCAGGATTTCCGGACGGATGAGGGGTATTAGAGAGAGAGTCAAGGATGACTTTAAGGGTTTTGACCTAAGCAATTGGAAGTTTGGCTCTGCCAGGCATTAAGATGAGTTGGGAGAAAACAAATTTTGCGTGGCTTCTTACATCGAAACTGGAGACTTAGGATCTCTCCAGCCTGTGGTGAGACACATTGGGCTGCACTGTCAGACCCTCCGAAGTGTACCTGCAGCGGTACTCTTACTCGCCCCTGGCAAGAACAGTACTTCTCCCCACTTAACGCCCGAGGCGCTGCCCTGGTCCTCCTCCAGCTACACCTTTCTTATGGGGTGAGGAGTCCTTGAGGCCTAGGGGATGTGCCCGCTCAGAACCCACCTACTTTCTAGAAAATGCTCCAGGTAACCAGAGCTGGAGTCCTCAGTCCTCTGTCCCATTCGACACTGTTAAGCCTCCTTCCTTGGGAACCTCCCCGAGGACAAGAATCTCACCATGCGGCGATTGCCTGCCTGCTTCCCATAAGCTCCTGGGAAGCAGAATGAAAAACTTAGCCGTCTTTGACACCGTGGAGTCTAACAGAACAGCAAGCTAGTGGGTATAACCTCAAAAATGTTTATGGAGGAAAGGAAGGGAAAGTAGGGAGAAAGGAAGGAAAGAAACGATAGATCTGATTTCAAAAACCTAGTAGCAGAAACTAGACAGTGTTACCCATACCTGGAGGCACAAAGTAATACATGCCCTGGGTGGAGCGTAAGTGCTGAGGCAGTTCAGCAGTGATACGGGCCTTTAATGCTTTCTACCGGGTTGCTGGGTGGCTGGATAACACCACTGACCTTCAGAAAGTCAGGTAACCTACCTGCTTCTGGTCCCCCATCTGTAAAATGGGGCTAATAATACCGCACAGGGGTGTCGAGAGGATACGTGAGATAATATATGCAGGAACTCTTTTACTTTTACAAAAGAAAGACACTATATAAACCTAAGGTATTATTATCATTCATTTTAACTTTGGAATAGCATCATCCTGTCATTTTTGATCCCATAATTACAATACATCAGGTAAGCACAGATTTTAAAACCAAGGGAGCACTGTACAATGCACGGAGACATGAAAACTTTGTCACATGAGAACAGCCCTGACAACTTCAAAAGTGCCTTAGGGCTGCATCGATTTCCATATTAATGCAAGCCGCATACATCATGAAAGAGAAATGCAAGCGTGCAGTGTTTGCTAGCCTGTACCTCTTATTCGACAAACACACAGAAATGGCCTGTCTGGGCTTTGTGGTAACGGGTAACTGCTGGCAACGGGCACTCTTTTTATTCCGACAAGGGAGTGAATGTGATTTTTGTTTGAAGCGAGCCAAGGGCCATGACTGCCCATTTGGGATACGCAGAGGTCCCTGATTTTAAAGCACAACTTGAAATTTAGGTATATAGGTAGTCTTTAGCCCTCTTTTCAAAATATTTATCCATGCAGCTTGGTCTCATGGAGTTTTTTTGAATGTGGTCATTTGTAGAAGTTATACAGGCTAAGTAGTGCCATTTCAATACCTTTTTTCAATGGGAATATGTAAGATAGCTCTGGTCAAAAACATTTTCTTTCTTTCTTTGCCTTTGTTCTTACAAAGGCCCACATATTCCTGGTAAATGAGGTAAAAGAAAGAGCACTAGTATAACAATTAGGAGACCTTAGTTTTATGCTAAAGTGTGGCTGTAGCCAAGCCCTTGAGCCTCAGTTTCCTACTCTTGTAAGATGCAACAGTGAGCAAAGGTCCCGCAGTCCTCTGGCTCAGTCAACAAAGGAGTACGGTGTCCAGCTTAAGATGTGTGGGTCGACAGTGTAGGGATTAGAAGAAAATGTCCTTCCAGTCCTTCTGTGCACCACTCTTACCCAACAGTGCTTTCTGAGTGCAACTAGATTATTTTTGGAATCACCATCAATTTAAGAAATGACACCGGAGAAAGCTGCAGTTGCATCTCTCCCTGGTGGAAACCCTGGAGTGTTATGCCGCTTTAATTAACAGTGAGATGTTGTTGTTTTGGACGAAGACCAAGGTACAGCCCTTCGGGTATCTTTTGGCATTCATTACAGGGATCGCAGGGTGATTCCATCCCTGATGTTCCTTAGGCAAGACTGAGACACTGAACTGAAGTGTACCTGGGCAGCAGTGTGGGAGCTCTCCTCAGACATCAGTGTTTCCACAAAGACATTTGGCTGTGAGAGCCAGGGTACGTGTCCTGTGCTGTGAATCGAGCCCAGGATGCTGCAGCATGTCCCTTTCATCTCTCCCTCTCTGCATTCTCGATCCCGCGGGTCAGAGGCCACCCACTCTTGAGTGCCTCCACAGGGTGGAAAATGTGCGCCGAGCGCCTTGCTGTCAGAGCTCCAGTGGTTCAGGGCACAAATGTTGCCTTTGGCCCGATTAATGGAAAAAAATAAATTATTCCACAGTGTACCTGCTGGAGGTATGCGTGGAACAGAAATTACAAGGATTTTTACCCCCTAATTCTTTTTCCCTACCTTTCCTGTTGGTACAAAATTCAGCAACTTTTAACTAGTTTTGCATTTTTTTAGAAGGTAAAATAATGGGTCTGTTGGTACTAATTTGGATTTTTTTTTTAATTGATGACCCCAGAGGTAGCTCCTGATTAGAAAATTATAATAGTAATAGAAATGTCTCTTTATTTCTACCCCGTATGGGCAGATCAGGGTAAAAATAGTCCGATGGTATAATTTAGGTATTCTCCACTGATCCAGATGCAAGATCCGTTAAACTCATTATGCGCCAGACACTGGAAGGAACGTTTACAGACATTATTTCACTTAATTCTCACAATCTCGTGCTGCAGCCTCATTTACAGGTAAGGAAGCTGAGGTGAGGAGTTAGTGGACAGCATGGCTGGGATTAGAAACCAGGCTTTTCAATTCCTTGTTTAAGTCACTCTTTCCACTAAGACACACACTGGCCGGGATAAGTCATAATGCACTAGGGAATACCCTACTTTAAGGAAACAATTTTCCCAGTAATTGGAAGATAGAGAAAAAGAAGTGGTAACAAGGGAAGAGGCTTGAATTATTAGTGTAACCCAAATATATCTCGGTGGCTTAGACCAGTCTCTGCCCATTGATTTATGGCCCAGAACACACATCTGACCTCACATGTCTTAATGAATTATGAAAATCCTTCTTTTTTAAAAAACAAAAACTTATTTATTTATTCATTTGTTTTTAATAAACCTGTGTAAGCACCTTTCATCTTAAGAATTAGAACATCACCAGTAACTGTGAGGCCTCCCATATTTTCTTCCTGCTCCCATCTTCTTGTCTCTTCGTTAGAGTTAATCATTATCTATGATTATGGGAATACTGACTCTCATTATTCTTTTTTAAAAATTTTATTTTATTTTTTAATTGACATAATAATTGTATATATTTATGGGGTACATAATGATGTTCTGCTATATACAATGTATAATGATCAGATCAGGGTAAGTAGCCCATTTTTCTTTATAGTTTGAATAACTATGTATATATCCCTAAACAACATGTTGAATTTAAAAATTAAAAAAAAATTTTTTACCTTTTTTTCTCTGATAAGAACACACAGGATCTACTCTCTTAGCAAATTTTCAGTAGCCAAACATAAAAATAAAAATACTGCATGATCTCACTTATATGTGGGAGTACCAAAAAAAAAAGTTGAACAGAGTACAAAGGGGTGACCAGGGGTGAGAAGGGGGAAAAATGGGGAGATGTAGGTCAGAGCGTACAAAGTTAGAGTTCTATAGAATGAATAAGTCTAGAGATCTAATGTACAGTATGAGGTCTAGCGTTAATAATATTATATTGCATATTGGAAATGTTTAGTTTTCTTGAAAAAGCGTTGCTATAGTTTGGATGTTTATCCCTCACATCTCATGTTGAAATCTGATCCCCAGTGTTGGAAGTGGGGCTTAATGGAAAGTGTTTGGGTCTTGGGGGCAGATCCCCTATGAATACTTTAGTGCTTTCCTTGCTATAATGAGTGAGTTCTCACTCTGTAGAGCTGGTTGTTAAAAAGAGCTCAGCCCCTGCCTCCTCTCTCTCTTGCTTCCTCTGTTGCCAAGTGATCTCTGCACACACTGGCTCCCCTTCGCCTTCCAGCATGGCTTTCACTGGATGCCCACTCTTCCAGCCAGCAGACTTGTAAGCCAAATGAAGTTTTTTTCTTTATAAATTACCGGCCTCCAGTATTCCTTTATAGCAACGCAAAATGAACTAGGACAAATGTGCAGAAGTTTAACTACAAATAGCACATTAGTGCTAGATGGTGCTAGATTAAATAGTGATTCCACATTACACAGTGAAACATCCTAAAATTCCTAAGAATACATCATCTGCCAAAAGACTCCACAGTAACTGTTCCTCCCACTTTGTCCCACCCATTATCTCTTTCTGTGTATTTCTCTATCTCATTTTCTCTACATATACATCTTCCTCTGTGTGTCTGTCTTCCTTCCCTTCTTTTCCTGGCCATTTGCCTCTCCTGCTTTCCCACACAACCATTCCACGTGTGTACTCCGCTCCCAACTTGTGGCCCTCTGCTCCATGCAGGGCCCCAGGGAAGTCTGTGACTGATGTGAATCTCATAGGGAACAGGCCCTGGAATTTTGGTGAGTAAAATTCTCCATCTCATTATACAGGTTAACAAGCACCCAGAGCATGTTCAGATCCTATGAAATATTAACGACGTGGCACAGAAGTTGCAGGCGGAGGCTATCTTAGGCTCAGAGCATTAGGAGACTTTGCCAGTTGGACATCAATCAGAAATCAAAACAAAGCATTGTTAAATGCATCATAAAAAAATCAGTGGAAAAATATTTGATTTCTAAATGTCTGATATAGGAAGCAAATTCTAGGGAGAACATTCATTACTACTTATATGGATATATATTCAAAACAGAATATGTACGTAAGCTTCCTACTAGTAAATAAATAACATGTTTTGCGTTATACAGAACAAAACTGGAAATCATTTTGGAAGTCAAGAAGTTGTAAAGTTGACATTTAGTGACAACAGTTCTTTATTCTACAGGGTGTGATGGGCAGTAGGTGATATGAATAGCACTCAGCTTCCAGTTCAGAGCTGGTGGAATAAAATATCTTTCTGTGAGTATAGCTCTAAGGCAAGGCCTCCACCAAAGCTCTCAAAACAATAGAGAGGTTTGAATATGAAACAAAAGCTTTTCTGAAAAGGTATCAATTTTATGTACTCCTTAAAGATAAATGTAAATTAAACTTGTATACTTTGATGTCCTGCATTGACCTGTTAGGTTAAAAATGGCAACCCTGAACGAAGAGACCACAGAAAAGCTTATTTCTTTTCTTGTTTGTGTGTGTGTGTGTGGGGGGGGGGGTGTTGCTTTACTCCTTTTTGGCCATGGTAATACACTTCATTGCTGCAATGCTGTCATGTTACGAGGGCTACCTCACTGGTCCAAGTAGGATAAGACAGGGCCTGAAGCTTCTGGCAAATTCAAAACTATGTGGTCATTTCTCCAGTCTCAAGTATCATTTTGCCCAAACAAGCCCTCCACAGCCAGGTGTCCCTCCTACTCACACATTCCCCAAAGCAGTCCCCCAAATGATGTTTAAGGCCAAAGTCTGCCAAAGTCTTAGTCAAAAGCCACAGGTTCTCTGCCATTTACACAGATTCTCTGTTAGATTAAAGTTCCTCCCACTTTTATGTTTTAGGATAATTTGAAAGCTCTTTTGATCATCCAGACTCTTTGCACATTTGGGAAGGTCCAGAATGGTCAGATATCAACAGTATTTTTTATGCAGATTTTGGAAAAGGACTTATTGATTTCCAGAATATAAAGTTTCAAGAAGGAAAGGAGATAAATCACAGAATTAGCCTAATGAAGGCATCCTCCAGGGACCACATCTGTGCTCTGGATTCCTGGGTCAAGGAATAATGACGGCAACACTATGAACTCCCAGTGGGTGAGATATCATAATTCATAAGCTGACTTTACAATTATTCTGAATTTCTTTTTCAGTTGCTGCCTTTCCTGTTTTCCTTGCAGCTGGAGGTAGCCATGTGACACAGTGCTAGGCAATGGAACTTCAGCAGAATTCCAATGGGCAGAGGAAGAAGGTCTTTCTTAAAAATAAATGTGTATATATACAATATAACTTGCATCTACCTTTTGGCCCTGCCTTGAATACAGATTCTGTGTCTGGAGATGCAGCAACCCTCTAGAGACCATGGGGGAAATGCCAAGACAATGGCAGAGACCTAGGATCTGGCATCATTGAGCCATGGAGCCAATGCCAGCTGCTGCCTCCTTCCAATGATTTTTTTATTAAGTAATAATGAAAAGAATCTCTATTTGAACCACTATATGATAGGTTTTCTGTTACTTGAGCCAAACACATTCCTAACTGGTATAATAACCCTAGTTAGTGCCTAGCAAAATGACTTTCAACCAGAAAGGTGGAGCAAACACATAGAAGACCAGGCTTTAATAACCATGGCACTAGCAATCACTCTAAAACCTGCTACTCCAATCCCAATCCGCTTCCTAAATTTTAAAACCATGTGTTGCATGGCCTAAAAGGCACTCCCAACAGGGTAACTCACAGCACTCAAACTCTTCTTGTACAACACTGAACCCCTCTTTTTATCCCTAAATCTGTTCCTCTGAATTCCTCATTTTAATTAGTAGCACCACAGTGACCCAACTGTTGAAGTGAGGATATAGGCACCATCTGATGGCACTCTGCTGGGTTTGAAAAGAGTTTCAAAGACCTGATCAGAGATTCAGAGATTCGTAACTTTCTCTGTACTAGAGTTTTGGGAGTTTTCTTGTCGGTTTTTTTTTTTTTTTTCCTTTTTAAATCTGAAAACTAGTCACATAACGAACTGGGAAAAAAATATACAGTGACCTGTGGCTTTCTCACACCACTGCTCCTCCTCCTCCTGTATCCTCAGATTCCAGGACAAAAGAGATGGAAGAGGTGACAGGAAGCGTCCACACCCAGCCTTCTGGCTCATCCTGTCTCTGCCCAGCTCCTTGGACTTGGCGGGGGAGGGGACCTCTGTAGAGGGCAGAGCAGGGCCAAGCATCCAAGACTCTTCAAAAGACAAAAAGATTGCAGGAAAATCTCTAAAGGAGGGAGTTATGTGAAAACCAAAATATGAAATATGCTTGTTTTGTTTTGTTTTTCAAATTTCACAGCCTAATCCTACCCACGGGGTCATTAACATGGGTCTCTCCCTGGAGACTCAACTCCAACCAGCTAAAGCACAGAAGAAAAATGCTTCGGTTCGCATGAACTGCCCATTGTAAAGGTGAGATCGGAGCTGGCCCTGGGGTTGGCTGGAACTGGGATCAGCGTCCCTTCAAACATACTGTGCCCATCACATTCACTCTCTCAGTGTAGTAAGGCTGCTTCACACTGGAGCTCATGGGCCACGAACCTCTCAGCCCAAGACCAAAAAGGAAAAGTCGTCTCTCACCTTGCCTCCGTGCAAAAAATCCCAGGAAAATAATCAGTAGGAGTTTTCTGGGGTCCTTGAGGACAGCCTTTGCACACATAAAAGACTGTTTGCAGCTACTTGGTTTCTAAGATAAATATTCAATATACTGAAGTAATGAAGTTTTTTTTTCCTTAAGCTTTTAAGTTCAAACTACAAATCTTATTATTCTTTCTATAAATCTAATAAATTTTTAAGGGGCACTTTACAATTTTGGCAATTAAGTTCCCTTAAACAGTCTAAACCGCATTTATAAATGTAATATATACGATTTTCTTTTTAAGTACTTCAAATACTTGACTAACAAGCAAAACTTTTCCAAGTACCTAAGCAGTTCTTATAAATCTAATAAATTAAACTTTTAAATATCGTGACCCTTAAGTTCCCTTAAATATTTCAATACTGTTTACAAACTTAGCCAACTTCTCTTGGAACTTTCAACTCAAAAGCTTTACTCTGAAATCAACCACTTAATTAGACATTTAAACTAGAATCACATGGCTAATTACAAGGTTGACTATGCCAGAACCTCTTAAACATTAAAAACACTTTACGATCATTACAAGCACTTTAATTACTAGACATATAGGGATTGTCTTAAATGCAACACAGAAATGTTAAAAGTGGGAGTTTTGTATATTTCATCCTCTCTGGTTAATTCTAAAACCTTCCAAGATTGGAAAATACCCGATAAGGGAACAGTTGTATAATTTCCAGAAAACTGAAGCTACCTTCTCACTGGTTGGTATTTCTCATTAACCAGAGATTTAGGAACAGACACCAGGTTTTAGGAGTTAAAACCTTCAACTCAATAGTCTTTATTTTCCTGACAGACATGATAAAGCCCTTTTTTAAACAATCAGCAGAGGACGCTGAGCTCATGTCCTGAAAATGAGGTCTCCTGAGCTGAAGCTAAACTCTTAACTAATTTATATGAAACAGCTGTTACCTATTTTCACCAGATTTGAGTCCATGAATCAGGTAACTTCTCAGCTAGATTGCTTCATCACTTGATTGGATTCTGCCAATCTATTTCGTGTTTGATTCTTAATGCAACCTGCCCATGGGCTTCAGCTGCAAAGACCATTTTAACAGTGGGAAGAAGGAGAACGCTGGCTATTTTGGTCACGTGCCCATTCCCTGGGCCAAGTGAGCTGAACATCTGCTTATGGACCTGACACATGGGTCTACAGACAGCGTAGAGGAAGAAGAGAGAGAACAAAGTCATTGTTTAGAGAACCACAAGCAGCTACTGACAATTCCCCCACTGCCCACACTGCACACCCCTTCCCAATCCATCTTCTACTCTGCAGCCGGTACTATTTTTCTCAGGTGTAAACCTGGCCATGCACCCCACCCCCCTTTAAAACTTCCGATGGACCTTCATCAGCTACACTTGTGGGATCATGACCAATGATCCACAGAGCTCTAAATCCTCTATGAGTTGTTACACCTTCCTTTCTTCATACACATCAGTCTCTCCACCTCCGACACCCTTTCCTGTTTTCTTTTGCTCAGTAAACTCCTGTTCACACTTCAGAAATCCATTTCAGGATGGTCTTCACTCAACATCTCTCTGCCTTTTACTTGAGCTCTCTTCTGGAGCTCCAGAGCACCTTTGTGACTCTATTTAGCACTCATCACAATGTTTGGCAATTACTTGTCAGCATATTAGACTATCAGTCCCTTCAAGTCAGGAGTATGTGTTATTTTTCTTTATATCCCCTAACACCCTCCGTGGTACCTGGCACACAGGCAATTTCAATAGAGACATCACCAGTGTAACTGTGAAATGTGGGAGCGATTAATACTTATCGTGGTGCACGATGAAAACTCATGACTGTGTATGTGTTTGTGTTTAGGGGTGAGAGAGAGAGAGAGAGAGAGAGAGAGGATGTAGGAACCCTAGTTAAATGAATGAATGACCTCAAAACCAGGAGAAACTTTAAAATCCTTAAAGGCACATACAAATGAGGGAACATGGAATATTCAAGACCTTTTAAGTTCCTTCTAAATAATAATAATAATGGCAAACACTTAAAGAGTTCTTGACAATTCACCACACATTAGTTACTGTAGTAACTTAGTTTTTCACGAAGCTCCCATGAGATAGGTACTATTATTTTCCTCCTTTTACAGAGGAGGAATCCCAGGTACACAGAGGTTATATGACTTATCCATGCTTCTAAATGCATGCAGCTTACCAATTGGAGACATTCGGTGCTCTATCATGAGATGGAACCAGTGAACAACAAACCAAGAAATGAGAAAAAGGAAAGAGCAGAAAGAAAGAACAGATGGGAATCCAGGAATAAAAGAAGCTTTCAAGGGTGAGACCCTGTCTTAATCCATAAGGAGATGGTCACCTTTGCATGAGGGTATTTATTATAATGGTATTATTTGCTGTCTGTGATTTTATCTGAATTAACATACAATCATCCCTCTATGTCAGTAAGGGATTGGTTCCAGGTAGCACAGTCCACGGTGCTCAAGTTCCTTACATAAAATGGCATAGTATTTGCATATAGTCTACGCACATCTTCCCTATACTTTAAATCGTCTCTAGATTACTTATAATACCCAACACAATGTAAAGGCTATGTAAGTAATTGTTATACTATGTTGTTTAGGGAATGATAACAAGGAAAAAAAGGCTTTACCTGTTTAGTACAGACTCAGCTATCTGTTTTTCTCTGAATATTTCTAATCCGAGGCTGGTTAAATCCACAGATGCAGAACCCATGCATACAGAGGAGCAACCCAGTTGCTAATAGATGAGGTCTAAATCTTAATAGTTGATCGATTTCATCTACAATAGCCTATGTAGGGTAACTGTCCTCTAATGAGTTTGCCAAAAGCATAATTAGCAATCCCAACCACTCTCAATTAAACAAGAAGATTTATATTATGTTTAACTGAATTAACCTGTTTAAACTGGAATAATACTACATCAGCAAACATCGGCGTCCACTCTGTGGTGCCCTTGGTTAACCGTGGCATCTCCAGCATCCACCTCGTCATGCCATTACTGCATTGTCACTAGGGGTTCTGCCTCTCTCTACCAGGGTCAAGCTAAGACGGAATGTCAAGTTGAAGGGATCCATGTTTCCTGACAGGAATCCCTGCCTGTTTCTTTGTCTGCATCACGTTTGTAGTTTCTGCAGAGCTGAGAGGCTGCCACTCCAGCGGATCACTCTTTCAGTGGTCAGTCCAAACTTGTGACACAATTGTTAACAAGCAAATTGGGAGCAGGAAAGTCACTTTTGGCTGTACTTCTGGCAGCAGGGACTCTCTGGGATGGGTTTCTGCACTTGTGACATCAGTTGGCACCATAAGCAGATATATGAAGTGGGGATTAAGATCATAGAAAATAGAGAGCTTGGGGAACAATGTCTTCCTGTTTTAATCATATGCTGGCACATGCCCCTGTGGTCTCTTTAGTTTGAGAAACAAGGCCATTTCCCTGCTTACAAATGCACGCTGGATGCTGGATATGCCTCCACGGGTTGTTAAGATGATGAATGCCAAGTTGTGTGTGTGTGTGTGTGTGTGTGTGTGCGCGTGTGTATGCATTTGTGTTATGTTTGAAGGAGACTGTGCAGATTTCTGTAATTAAAAGATTCCTTGAATTGGTAATTGTGCGATTATGTTTATAATAACTCTCCCTTCTTAATCTTGGACAGATTCCTGTATGTTTATTAGCTGTGGGTCCATTTCTGACCCTATGTTGCTTGTAAAACTTACTGAGTGCAAATATTGTGTCCTCTTTAGTCTCTCAGCTTCCCCATCTGTGAAATAATGGGCTTGAGGCAACTCATCTCCATGCTCCCTTATAGCTTTACAGGTCCAGAATTTGAGATGATCAATAGGTACTTGTTGGCATGTTATAAATACCGTCCACTTGCAAGACACTTGACATCCAGGGACTAATTTGTTTGGAAATAACATTCTCCAGGAGAGGAATGAAAGCAAATATTGTATTGCTTATTGACTGCTGATCTGTGTCTCTGGCTGGGATCTAACACCAAATCAATTGGCAGTAAAGGTTGCATGCAGTATTAAGGTAACTCTTCTGAGAAAGGTAGAATTAAAGACATGACAAGGGTTGTCACACACTTTCTCCAATCTGCATGTGTCCATTCACCTGGCGCATGCGACACGTTTGTTGGACAGTGCGCTATTGCATCTCTTCCCCAGGCTCCCGCTGGAATGGGCTAGTGTCCTTCTAGAATTCAGTCCTCTCCTTTGGTTCTCTGATTGAGTCAGATTCAAAGCTGACCCTTTGATCACTAAGGACCTTCAGCAAAACCTATTATGGTTTATAAAATGGCTCCATAATGTGCTAGCCTCTTTCCTGGTCTTCGTGATGTGATTACTTTGTCTTATTAGGGAAATGTTTCTGATTCTCATCGAGTCTGATTCCAGGGACAGAAACTAAGTGCACTGGCATTCTTCTGGAGCACGAGCCACTGCCTTCATTAGTTTGGCTGCCCTCTCTGCTCTGGACTTCTGCTTTATACACGTCTCACAGTCCTGACACCTCTGTTCAATATGTCTTGTCATTCTTGGCTAATAAAATTGGTCTTGTGCCAAGCCAACCATTCCCTCAAATCCTGGGTGTCCCATCTCATCATGTTTTCTTTTTATCACTGAATAAAGTATAGTACTGTTTGACCAATGTTGTGTGTGTGTTTCTTTGTTCTGTCCTACAAATACAAACCTTTTTCCAACATAAGACTAGGCCATTTTCTCAACTATGATTTTGTTTCTTCTCACTTTCCTACAGCTAAGGTAGGGTCTAAGAATGTGATTTTTTGAGATGTGTGGCTCTTTGTTCTCTTTGAACATATTCAATCACTAAGAAAGGAATTATTCTCTATAAGCCCATCAATTTGCTTAAGAAACTCAGCTTCCACTGGGACATCCTGCTTCTCATTAGGAGTATTTCAGTCTATGTCACAGATCAAGACGTTCAGCTTCTCACTCTGCTTCCCTCATAACCCTGTGAGCCAGGAAATCTGTGTTGTTTAGTCCCTTTTGCCACATTGCCCATTGGATTTTTTAAAAATTAAATTTACATGTCTATGATGTATAATTTTTTCTGTTGTTTTTGGCTAATTTGTGCAGATTTTTTGTTCTTTTCCTTTTTTGCTCAGCTGCCCTCTCTCCTGTTCTAC
The DNA here is from genome assembly GCF_041146395.1 of Eulemur rufifrons. Taxonomy (NCBI): domain Eukaryota; kingdom Metazoa; phylum Chordata; class Mammalia; order Primates; family Lemuridae; genus Eulemur; species Eulemur rufifrons. The sequence goes on along the minus strand of NC_090983.1, from coordinate 14,913,069 downwards.
CCACTGCTGTTCCCACCACATTATCCCCCTTTGCCCAATTTCTGTGTGTCTCTTTTTAGCCAGGAAATCTATCACCTTCACTATTTCCCCATATTTATGTCATCATATACAAACATGAATATACATGTGTACATTTGCAGAAATAGATGTTGTAGTAGCCAGGGGCCCAGCAGGAAAGATGGCAACTTCCAATTAAGATCATTCAAAAAGAACCTAATAATGGGATTATTCATAATAGTGCAGAGAGAGTATCAAGAACGAGAAGGAGTGGAGCTATACCCCAGGGCTGTTAACATCCCTAAGGCTAAAGCAAAAAATGTGTGTGGGGGGAGAGTGGCTACCAGAACCTGAAGGAAAGTCACATAGAAGTGGCTGTCCTGGGGGAAGCTGTCATGCTCAGAGGCTCAGCCAGCCCTGACCTCGCTCTGCAGCCTCTCACGTCACCTGCTGGGGCCCCGATTGGCTGAGCCTGGCTGGAAGTCAGAGGCTTGAGAGAGCTCCGTCCAGGTCAGTGCCCAGGGCACAGAGCAGCATGCCCTGTGAGAGAGCGGAAAGTAGATCACAGGGGAGGAATGAGGGCACTGGCTTAGAATTTTTGTTGTTGTTATTTTCTAAAATTGGGATTATATTATTCATACTTTGCTACATCTGCTTTTCTCTTCAATACTTGGTGAATAGCCTTCCAAAGTGACTGGCATGACTTAATTTATTCTTTTTAATGGCTGCATGAGAGTCCATGATGTGGGAAGTTTCAAAATGTATTAAATTTTTTTTTTTTTGCTGTTAAACAATATTTGAGTGTGTGTGTGTGTGTACATGCATATATGTATGTAAGTATGCTGGTGCTTTTAAGAATACACTTTTTATTCTAATAGGTTTTGCCAAATTGCTTCCCACCAGACTCTAACTTTTCCCATTAACAAAGTATCTGAGTATTCTTTTCCCCTGTTCTACTCCAAAAGTAGGTGTTATAGTCTTTTTAATTTTTGCTAATCTGAAAGTAAAGTGCTGTCTTGTTGTTACTCTAATTCATATGTTCCTAATAGTCACTGAATTTGAATGTATTTTCCTATGGTTTTGGCTATTTGGGGAGCCTTCTAGATTTTCTAACCCACTGGCTGCTGGCTGGTATGATTCTTGGATATTTGCATCCAGCCAAAGCCGGCTATCTACACTTCCCTTAATGAAAAGGGCATATTTTCCTAGGGGTGATGCTATCTGTTTGTGTACACGTGTGTGTTCTGCCTATCAGTGAAGGCCTTCTCTCCAGTGCCCACGATCAAAGCCAAGGACTTTATCCTCCTTGGCATGAGGACTGCCATTCTGGCTGGTTTCCAGCCTAAAACTATTTGCCCTTCTGATCAGCATCATTACGGATGCTTCCGGAAGCAGGAGCTCCAAAGCACTGCTTACTTACGCCACTTCTCTTACTAGTGTCTTGTAGGCTGTGGTAGGACTTTAATAGCATTTAAGGTATCATTCATTTGAGATGGATCCTAAAGAAAAGAAGAAAACTAATATTATGTGTCTGCCTATTAACAATGTGCCACTGCTTTGCTTCTGTCACCTCCCTTATCTTATGTAAAACCCTGAGACGTCAAGGCACAGCAAACACTACTGTGCACACAGATCAGCCAAGGATCTAGCTACAATGCAGATTCCAATTCCAATTCCGTAGGCCAAACTGGGGAGTCTGATAGTCTACATTTCTTGCAAGCTCCCGGGTGCTAATGCTGCTAATCCAATGACTGCCACTTAAAGTAGAGAGAAGGGAGATAACAGAGGCATCAGTAGACTAAGCAGCAAACAAACAGAGTAAGGTGCTGTACAGTAATAAGTAGAATGCAATCGTTAATCATAGTCTGTCTGAGTGCAAAGCTTCTGCAGTCAAGCTGGCCTGCATGCTTGTTTTCTGTCCCCAGAATCAGAAACCTCGTATTGATGGCATCACAGTATTTCCCCCAACAGATTCTAAGCTTCTCTAGGACAGAGACTGCGTGTTGTTCTTCTTCATGTGCTTGGTCTTGCACAGTACCTGGCACACACATATTTGCTAAATGTCAGATGGCAGAGTTGTACGGTTCAGCAAAAACGTACGGAACCTGGAACAGACCCACAATCTTCACACTTAACTGCACACCTCAGCGGCAGCAGGAAAGAAGCTTCTAGCACCTGGACCAAGAGCAAAGAATCCCTGCACTGTAGCTCTCCCAATATAGAGCACCATTTTGCTATGGGTACCTCTCCTAACTATAATATAACCCAGCTCAATAAATCACTGAGGAACTAAGGCCATGAGGTAATTTATGACAAGCCACCTGAAACAGAAGCAAAGCTTGTTCTCCTTGGGGCAAAGAAGACAAGACAATTGTGAAGTGTTACCTGGAAGAGTATCGACTAGGCATCTCCCTGTGACTCTGAGCACCTCTGAGTACAGACATAAGTGAAGTAGACAGGGCCTTGGCTTCATGCAGCTCACAGAGAAGACACCAAAGCAAAGGCCAACAGGTATATGAAAAAAACGCTCAATATCACTAATCACCAGAGAAATGCAAATAAAAACTACAATGATATATCTCTCCCCAGTTAGAATGACTAGTAAAAAAAGACCAAAAAATGATAAATGCTGACAAGGATGCAGAGAAAAGGGAATTCTTATACACCATTGGTGAGAATGTAAATTAGTGCAGTCATTATGGAAAACAGTATGGAGGTTTCTCAAAAAATTAAAAATAGAACCACCATACTGTCTAACAATCCCATGACTGGGTATTTATCCAAAGGAAGAGAAATCAGTATATCAAATGGATACCTGCACTCCCATGTTTATTGCACCTCTATTCACAATAGCCAAGATACAGAATCAACCTGCATGTCCATCAACAGATGAATGAAGAAAATGAAGTACATATAAACAATGGAGTACTATTCAGCCTGCCATTTGCAGCAACACGGAGGAGCTGGAGCTCATTACATTAAGTGAAATAAGCCAGGCAAAGAAAGAAAAATGTCACATATTCTCACTCATATGTGGGAGGTAAGAAAGTGGACCTCATGGAAGTAGAGAGTAGCACGGTGGTTACCAGAGCTAGGAAGGATGGGGAGAGAATGATGAAAGAGGTTGCTTAACGGTTACAAACATACAGACCTAGTGCCTAGTGTTCGATAGCACAGTAGGGTGATTATAGCTAACAATAATGTACTGTATATTTGAGAATAGCTAGAAGAGATTTGAAATGTTCCCAACACAAAGAAATGTACAGTTTCTGGAAATGTACAGGTGGTGGACATCCTAAATACCCTGATTTAATCATTACACATTGGACGCATTTATCCAAATATCACACGTACTCCATAAATATGTACAATTATTGGGTATCAATTTAAAAAGGATAATAAAATAATAGCAACCATTTATTGAAGAAGCCAAGTCCTGTGTAAGGACCTGGCACCTTATATACATTGTGGTATTGTGTTTCTTCTTTATCACAGCTGCCATGGCAGATGCCATCCTCACATGGAAGATGCCAGTGAGACTCAGAGACGCTAACTACCTTGTGCAGGCCACAAAGCAAGTAAAGGTCACAATCAGGATTTGCACCAAGGTCCATCTGACGTGTCCTTGTTTTCATTCAACAAGAATTAATTCAGTGCCTACTCTGGGCTTGGTAGAGTCTGGGCTGTGCATTCAAAGCATGTTTCTTCTGCTGTGTTTGGCCACCTCTTCCCTTTACTCCCTTACTTTTGAGTAAAGTTAAATGTCTTAGAGTGGTTCTATTTATATACTAAAATGGGAAGAAGAAAGACTAACTGGACATCTCATAGCCCCCAACCACTGTTTCGCTGAGGAAAAACACACATGGTGGAGTTGGTTTATACACATGGTTTCCTGATTTGAACCTACTTACATGAATAAAACCAGGGTTGCCAAGTCCTTCGCAGAGGAGTAGATAGGCGCTACACCTGCTGTGTGTGTGTTTGAAAACTTTCCAGAAGCTTTTGAGAACAGTATTTGGTGATAATAGAATACTTACTGAATACGTGAAGGAACTTCTTTGTTTTTTGACATTAGTAACAGACTAAAAGCATGAATCTTCTTGTGCTGTGTGCAAGCATTCTCCCCTTGGATTGTTATCAAGCCGCCTGCTCCAGGATCTCTTGTCAGGGTAGGTTACAAGGAGTAGTAAACTATCAACTTCCAGTGACAAGAAGCTTAAGTTAAAATGCAAACTCTGCAAGGTACAAAATTTGCTAGTTGAATTCCACGAGAACAACCCTTTTGTCTGGCTGAGGGCTGATGGAAGGATTGGTAGGGAGCGGAGCCTGAAGGCTCACTCAGCCTTCTGGAAACTTTGCAACCTTCCTCTGCTTTGTGAATCTCAGGCCCAGCCACAGAAGGAGGGATGTGCCTCCCCCAGGTTCTTCCCTTATCTTCCCCCAACACGGCTGGGTAACCATGGAGACGGAGAAGACCTGTGGGAAGAACAAAGCCAGCTCTGTCACCGTGTTCCACTCAGTGGCCAAAAGCTTTAAAATCAAACAATATAGTTGGAGACATCATGTCAATACAAGTTGCACCAACGGTCTCTGGCTGAAGGCAGCTCAGGGGAGGAGCAGGTAGTGCTCGTGACTCAGGCAGAGGCTGCAGATCTGCCCAGGAATCACCCAGCTGAGAAAACGACCTGATTTTAAAGTCCCTGTTAAATTCTTTCCACTTAATCTTTATTTAAGGAAACAGTGTTAATTAGCTGTGACTATCTCGTGTAATTATCTTAAAATAGGATGGGTATTAAACGCTGATAAAAGCAATCTCAAAAGGCAATAGTGGGTTTTGTTAGTTTCAAGTATATATTTAAACTAAACAGAGGTGAATATGGTGAAATAAGAAATATTTTTAACCAACTGACACACTTGTTCATGCTCTGCTTTGAAATTGGGAGGTTTATAGGAACTTTCTATGTGTTTTAAGTGCCTAAAAGTTGCTTCTCCTCTGTTTCCAGATTCACCTTTTAAAATCTGAAGCATATTTTATTAATTCTATCCACCAATCAATTAACCAGTAAAATATTTATTGAGTACCTATAATGCCCAAGTTTTGGACAATACACAAAAGATAGAAAATATGATCATGTCTCCTCTTGAGGAGATTATAATCTACTTGGGGTAGGGATGAGAAGTGTACAAATCATAATCAGAGATATTTAGGAAACTATGAAATTGACTCTAACTTTGGCTCTGTCTAGGGAATAATTTTTATCCTTGACTCCCACCAAGACTTGAACATGTACTTATCAATTGCAGATAACTACAGATACTAAAACTTCCCATATCTCTGGGAATGTTTAGTTTTAAATATGACTAGACTTTTCATTTGGAAATGATGGCAGAATGAAGTTGCAAAAAGATTCCACAGTTGTAATAATGGGCTACCCCTAATAAGGTTATTTTTAACTAGATTAAATAGGAGGGTCTACATTCTAGAGAACCAATGAGATTCCAAGCCCTGTGGTATCAGAGATGGAGCATGTCTAGCTACTTCATCTAGGTTCAGTATCGCCAGTGCTCAGCACAGTGTTTTTGACATAATTGACACTAATAAATATTTGTTGCATGAATGAACCTGCCCAAGTTACAGAGCTAGTGAGTGAGAAGTGCTAAGAAGATTTCACAGTGGTTAATCCTGGAGGCACAGCAAAGAAGCATTTCACATGGCCAGAAATGCCCAGGAAAAGAGACACAGAGGAGAGAGACGTGGTTAAAAGAGAGGCTTTTAATTCACTCCACGGTGTTTTCCCATTAATGGGTTCTGGCCTATTTTGGATTGAAACCCATTACTGGGTAATGAAATTAGTTGGTTCAGAACTGGCATTGTTTTAAATGGAAAGGAAGGGAAGGGAATATGAATGCATCCAAGAATGGGTAAGTCTTTTTTCTCTAAACTTTTATTTCTCATTGATGTGAGTAAATATATGTATGTATTATACACATGTGTGTATTATATATGTGTAATGCTTTGCAATATTAATGATAACCAAAAGATTTTGAACAGTATTTCTCTAGAAGGAAACTTGTTGATTAGTCACAAGAAAGAAAAAAACCTTCTATCTGAGAAATGGGAGCTCCTTTAAATTATCAGGTCCAGAAGGGCAGCCCCTTGAGCTAACTAATTACTTCTTGAAGCCACTTGCTGTGGAGGCTGGAGACTAACTGACGCCAAGTAACCAGAGATGCCACGTGTCCTGTAGCTCAACAATGTATAGCTGATCACTGGCCAATGTTACTTCTGTAAACCAATGAGAATTCCTGAAGAACAACTTTTGTAATCATCCCTTCCCCAGATTTGCCCATTTTTTTCTTTAAAAACTTGAGCCTCTCTTTTGTTTCCCAGAGCACTCCCCAAGGCAGCTTGGAAGTGTGTCCCCACTGCGGTCCTCAACACTTACACTTAAATACATCTCTTTAAACTAGATTCTGACCCTTTTGATTATTTTAGGTTGACAGTCATGAAGGCTGGAACAGTTTAAGCAAAGGAGGGAAGGATGGAAAGGCCCAACCAGGTGGAGAGCTGCAAGTAATTTGGTCTGGCTACAGGATCAGATGCCTGAAGGACAGAAATGGGAGTTGAGGCTGGAGGGGCAGGCAGGAGACAGCTACAGAGGGCATTTTGCTCAGCAAAGAAATTTGTGCCTTATGCTGAAGGAATTTTAAACAGAGAAGCTAATAAAGAGTGACCGGGAGGGTGGGAAGATAGGGAAGAAACATTGCAGAAGTCAAAGAAAAGTTGACTTTCAAACAGAGTTGCGGCTGTGGTCAACAGTGTCAAATGCCCCACTGAGGTCAAACACAATAATAATAAATATAAAGGTCATATTTGGCAGGAAAGAGGTCAGTCATCTTGGTTCCTTGTTGATTTTTTGTTGATGTTGTTGTTTGGTTGGTCTTTTTGTTTTTGCAGCTTTTTGGCACTAAGATCCTACAGTAAGACATACATTACATTTGGCAACCCAGTATGTATGTAATATATAAATCCAACAAAATTTTCACAAAAATAACATATATATTGTTACCATGTACAATGTACTCTGTCATTTTTTTTCTTTTCTATTATGTTTATGTATTGTTTTCATTCTTGAGATCCACTAAATTGATTTCACACCCAAGTACTGGCTAGTGATCAACAATTTGGAAACTACCACATTAGATCACAATGCAACTATGTGGAAATGAATTACATGGCAACCAGTACAAGTTCTCCTGCAGCCAAGGGTAGCAATTTTTTTCTGCTGTGTGTATCTGTTTTTATACATCCTGTGTGCTTTGCAAAGCCAAGCCTGTAACACCTGCATGTGTATATATGTAAATATGTAAAAGTAAGAATTCTATTCAATCTATTCTCCAATTAAGTCTCCCAGACCTTTTCTAGAAATGTGTTTTTAAAACCATTCATATTGGTAGTTGTAAAATTGCTTTATGAACCTATCTGTCTTTGAAAACACAGAAGCACTTTATAGTCACAAATATTTTGTGGGATTGTGAAGGTGGAGGTAGGGAAAAGTCTAAACTGTCTGACTTCAGTTTAAATAATGAAAAACAAAAACAATCCTTACTTTTCGAAGGTCACGAGGGATTTTCCTCCTTCCTAGACAGGAATAGAGTTCAGAGAATATTCCCAAATTGGCTCACCTAGGGTCAGAGAATGTTTAATAAATTTTTGTGATGCATATGCATGTTTTCTATCTTAAGGGTTGAAATGTTTAAAATGAGAGCTACATTTTTAAATAATTACTTTCCTCCCTATTAAGAACTTTGCAAACAAAGACAATTAGATTTTTTTTTAACATACCCAGGGCATATTAAACACATTCTAAGTGTTCCACGTGGGGAAAAATATTTTAAGCAAATATCTATATTTTATTAAGTTTACATAAGTTAAAATTTTGGCAAAGATTTATTTTAAGGTCAACGAATTTTCTTAGGTTTTTAATCCTTGCCAAAGACATTTGTCATCATCTGACTGTAGAGCTTGATAGGTATAAACTTAGTACTAATAGCTTTGTACTATTTTCGTTAATGCTTCATTAATTATAAAATATGTTTCCTTTGTCATAAGTCATCCTGGAAATCCTAGAGTTTTTAGAAAAGTAAGTTTTTGGTTTTGTGTGCAGGAAAGTTGTTTCCTAATGTTCCTGAGAATTGAGTGATGTCCTAAAATCATATCTTGAAATAAATGAGATGAAATGTAAGAGATTAAACATTTAATTTCTTTATAAACTTCTCCTGGACAGGACAGAGCAGGCTTGGATTCCATAGATATAACTCACTTCTAAGAGACAGAAGGATTAACTCACACTTGTCATTGTTACTGAAAAACATGCTGTTGGAACACACCCATCCAGGAGACTATTCCCCATTGAAGCCGTGCACTTACATTGCCATGTGTTAGCTGTGTGCTCACCAGCATCTGACAAGTATGTCTCTGAACCTACTGAAGCTGGTTGCACTCGGTATTACTGTGAGAGAATTCCTTTTCCTCATTCCTTGATTCCATAATGAATGGAATGGGATAAATTATGAATGATAAAGTTGTGAAGAATAACTAGGATGGTTGGCTCAGCTTCGTTTTTCTTTCTTGCATAAACAAGCCGAGTTCTGCTTCCATAGGAAGTTTGTCCCTGTTGGGGAAGGCCAGCCCAAGTCCACTGCTTCTTAGGACTGTGTGCTTAAGTCTTGGCCTAATTCCTAGCTGCACTATCAACTTGGCTAAAAAAGTAAAGTCAACTCTTTCAACCTGACTTCTATAATTATGAAAGTGATATTCTGACCTCTATATGAGCTTTTTGTTTCATTTTCTAATCATTTCAAACCTGGGTAGGAAAGAAGAGAGCTATTTATGGAGCCCCCTTTTATAGACTCCTAAAAATATTAATTGTGTAATTTAATTCAAAATTACTTAAGTTGATGAGATATGATTAGAGTTGTTGATTCAACTAAGTTGAATACTTTTGAAAAACTTGACAAAGGCAAATAATTTAATAAATGTTATTGCGAGCATGACAACTGGAAATGTTCATCAAAAATTATAAAAATCTAGAATTCTGCACTCATATTATTTCTCCAGTGTCCTAAAATTCTCCCTTCATTGGAAACAAACTGAAACTCCTATATGATGCTTTTAACAGTATGCTTTTTATAAGACAAACACAAAATTCCAATTAGCTTACCCAAACAGAAAGAAAAAGGCCTTAGCCAGTCATCAAAAAATGGCAAAATTTGCATATGTATATGTTTTAAGTCAAACAAAAAGTCTAGAGCATTTATATGTCCTTTAAAAGTAATTTTCCTCTTTAACTGACCTTTTTAATTTTTTTTTTTACCAGATGACTTCAATAGTTCTAATTTAAAAACTTTTTGAAATTTGGGGGGCCAGAAACCTTTGAGAATCCAGGGAAAGCTGTGGGTGCCCCTTCCCCTAAAGTGCACAGAGACACAACCCAAAGCTCCCAGGACCCATGAAGCTCATCTTTGATTGAGTTCATGAAAACCTCCCATTTCTAGTTGTTGTTTGAAGACCAGACTAATATGTGCCAACATTGCAGGTTAGCCATCAGTTAAAATAAATGGGATCTGAGACCATAGAAGTAAAAAACTGTCATCCACTTTATTCTGATCTTACCCGATTATCTATCTAGAGGATGGTTTGAAGTTCAGGCACCATATTGTAAGGGGTATGTTCAAAAACTAGAACCTGTTTAGAAGAAATGGCTAGCATAATGCAGAATGTGGAAACTAGGTCACAGGACTGATGGCTGGGGAGGTTTAATCTGAAGAAGAATGCCTTAGCGATGAAAGATGAATAATACCCTGATGAGGGAGGCTGGCATGAAGGTGCGGGCTGTTCCGTGTTGTTCTGCGTAGTAGGGAGACCGTGGAATAATAGGAAGAAGCTACTCCCAGGCAGGTGTGGGCTCTGCGGGAGAATCCCTTCAGCTGGAGAGACATGAATAACGACTGATTAACAAGCAATTATAAAGAGCCTACTATCATTTTAAGATTTTAGATTACCTGTCTCTTCCATGAGGTATGGATATACTTTAATCTCTAAATTTCTGAACAACTGAATGTACTATATTATAAAGATTGCTTTTCCACTTGCTTGGATAAGTTACATATTATTCTACATTTTCTAAAAGAAAAAGTGACATAAGTATTTCAGTGAGGGATTTCTATAGTATTATAATACATCAATTTTCTTGGTATTGTGTTCTTGATTTGCCTATTCAAAAGGATTTCTTGATTTTTGCCTCTTTTCTGGGAAATCCTTAAGCATAATGATAAAATATGCTTAATTTTTCTTTGGAAATCCATCCATTTTTGACCTATGTACTAACCTCTGATTTCCCACTTCTCACAGAAATATTACTGTAGGGAAAAGGGAGGGTTTTTTGTTTTTAATATTTTAATTTTCTAGTGAAAGTTGGATAATATTACAAATAGTGTTTCCCCCACTTTCCTCCTGCTTCTTTTCCCCCACCTTTGATTCTTTGCCCTTGTCTCTTTTCCTTTACCTTGTGCTCAAATTCTTTTAGGGTAACTGTGCCATCAGGACTGGCTATGTGATTTGCAAAGCTTGGTGTAAAATGAAAATAGAGGGCCCCTTGTTCAAAAACCATTGGGAATTTCAAGACAGTGACAACAAAGCGTTAAACCAAGTACAAGGCTTTTCCGTGTGCACAGGTTGCACGCCCATGAAGCCAGCCCACCTATTAATATAATTGCCATTTGCTGAGTGCCTCCTATATGCCAGGAGCTGAGCAAACTATTTAACATGCATGATTCCATTTAATCCTCCCTGCAATATTATTATCCTAATTTTGTGAGTAAGAACAATAAGACTTACTGGGGAGAGATAATTTTCTAAGGTCACACACATAATATTTAGAGTTGTAGGATCAGAACCCATACCTTACGCCAACACCCTTCCTTATAGGGAATTAGGGAAAGGAGAAAAGACAGAGACAATGTGACCAGCTAAGACCATCATCCCCTCAAAGTTTGAGCAAGTAACTTCTCTATGTGCATCACGTAAGCCAATGTGAAGTTCTGTGGAGTCAAAGGAAAATAAAAAGACTAACCCCTTCCTTTTAGCCACATGCAATGAAATGGGAAGCGGATGTAGCAGGAGGATGATGTCTCAGTCACTCAGAAAATGAACGTGGTCTGGTAAGAATTCAGCTATTCAGGGAAGATCAAAAGTCCTTCCCATTAATACATCCTAGCCCCCAGACCTGCTCTCCCCAGCTGGGCAATGGCAGACTGTCTTCATGCCAGTCCTCCTGCCCTGCTTCCTTCTCTGGAGAGATTGAGTTAGTTGTGTCAGGGTCCTGAAAGACGCCTAACCTGCCCCCTTCCTTCCCTATGATGAAAAGCAACTCACTGGGCTGATGGGTGGTAAGGATCTGGCAGGCATCGATCCACATTTGGGGGCTATGTGGAATTAATTTATCAAACTGCTGTAAGCAATGGAGATTCACTGTCTTTGTTCCATTCCTGCCCTGGACCAGTGGTAACTGAGGATCTTGGATATTTATTTCTGCTCTGCAGGTTAAAACTTTCCTTTGAGTGGACTTTTTCTTGAGGTCCACAGTTGAAGAATAGGATGTTGGGAAGACTTGTGGCTGCACGTCTAATATTTTCCAATTAGTGTTAACAATAAAGCAATTTTATCTCTATCTCTTGGCCTTTATAACTTACTTATGAATTGCTTTTGGATTTGAGAGGAAGAAAGAATATTACTTTTTTCCTTCCCAAACCTCAACAATGATTCCCTCTCCCTTGTACACATACACACTCATTCACATGTTCTCCTTTCTTCAAACCCTTGTAACCTCACTTGGCTCAGACCTGTCGCTCAGTACTGTTGAGTATATTTCTTCTCCTGAAATGTGTCTGTACTGATACATAGAGCACTAAAGAGACTTAAGCCCTGGACTGAACTCTTATTAATTGGTGGTGTGGCTTTGCACAAGGCACCTCCCCTCACTGGGCCTCAGTTTTTTCATCTGTAAAAAGAAGCATTGGCTTTTGTGATCTTAAGAGTCCCTTCCACCTCTGACATTGTCTGAACTATTCCTTTGGGGTCAGGGTCTTAAGATCTTTCAAGGTGGCGACACAATGGGTTCTCTGACAAATTAAACTCAATCTACATAATTATGTAAAAGAAATGGAGGAGAAGGCTTCAGGTAACACATAGTGAAGATCATTGGGACACAGTGTCTCAGCCTATGTCATCTATTCAGGAGCCACTTGAAGGATACAGATTTGGGACAACAGTTGAGGATGTTTCTCTGATGGTTCAGGAGGGAAATATTTTGAGAAAGACTGGATTTCATTGAGCTTCCAATATCATACAATGTAAGTGACCTCTTGGGTTTTTAGATCCAGGTTACTATCTTCTTTGAACAGATTAATTAATTACTTTAATCACCTACTTTGTAAATATACATTATTTGGGCATTCCGAGGTGGCAGGCATGCTCCTGATTGAATCAGTGAAGAGCATCTCTTCCCAGAAGGGATTCATATTCTAGAAAGAGAAGGATAGCATTCCAAGTAGGAGAAAGAGCAGGACAGAGAAAGCCCGGCTGCAATTTAATGAATAAGGAGAGCGTAATGGTTAATTTTATGTCTCAACCTGGCTGGTCTACAGGATGCCCAGATATGTGGTCAGACATTATTCTGGTGTTTCTGTGAGGGTATTTTTGAATGAGATTATTATTTAAACTGGTGGACTTTCAGTACAGCAGATTATCCTCCATAAAGTGTGTGTGTCTCATCCAGTCAGTTGAAGGCCTGAAGAGAAGTGAAAGACGAGTCTCCACTGAGCAAGAGAGAATTCTCCAATAGACTGCTTTTGGGCTTCACCTGCAACGTAAGAGCTTCCTGGTTCCACAGCAGATGGCCTTTGGGCTCAAACTGCAACATCAGCTCTTCCCTGGGTCCTCAGCCTGCTGGCCTACCTTGCAGATTTTAGACTTATAAGCTTCCATAATTGCATGATCCATTTCCCTATAAAAAATCTCTTTGTATACATACACCAATATCCTATTGGTTCTGCTTCTCTGTAGATCTCGGACTAATACAGAGAGGAACAATGAAAATGAGGTGGAGAGGTAGGCAGGGGCTGTGCTGGTTGGGACTTTTTCGACATGGTAGGTATTTAATAATATGTGTTTTGAAAGCATTGAAGGTTTTCAGCAGGGGCATATTAGCATCTAACTTCCATTTGGCTCACTGGTGTGGAAGATGAACAGAGAGAGGCAGATACGCAGGCAAGGAGACCACAGAGATGGTGCCTCAAGCCTCCAGGCAAGAGATGGTGGCACGTTCAACAGCTGTTTAAGAAAATGCATTGGCAGAAGTCCTCAGATTCAGAAAACATTCTGGAATGAGTGCTGACGGAACTTACTCTTAGATTTTATATTTATTTTCAAATTTGAAAAACAAAGATTATTTTCTTCTCCCACAAGAAGAGCAGATAATTAGGTCATGACTCTGGCCCAGAAGAATCTATAGCTATTGTGTGTAGACTGAAGAAAACAAAAGTAAAATTTGTGGTTATTAAACACAAAGTAGATCTAAGGGTAATCAAAATGCCTGTGATTATTCTGAGGGCCTTGGATGACACCTGTGTCTCAGTTTCCTCAACTGTAGAATGAAGATAATAACAGGACCTACCACACAGGTTGTCATAACACACATATAGGGCTTAGAACAGTGTCAGACATGCAGTGAGCATCAGGTATGTCTTAGTTGTTACTACAATTTCTATTATTATTATCATTATCATCATTATTATAATTGGTAAAAACCCAAAGCTGATCAGACTTAGAATCAAAACCCAAATACTGTACTAAAATGAGCAAGAGTCATGCTCTGGATTAATCATGAACAGAGATTAGAACAGACAGAGGCTTATGGAAACAATGCACAAATACAAGCACCAAGACCATAGTCCCAGAAATAAACAGCTCAGCAGTCAGAGCCTCCCCCACACCAAAAACCACAGGAAAGGAAGCTGCCAAGGGATCAGAAAAATCCCATAGTCCCTAGACACCCACTCTGATTTAAAATATAAAATTCCTAAAATAAATAAATAAAAAACATAAAATTACTTAGAATAATGATAGCAAAGTTAAGTACTTATAATGGACAATGCACATACTAGCCTATTTATATACACTATCTCATCTAATCTAATTCAATTCAAGTAATGATCCAACAGGAAATATTATCCCTATATTAGATAGAGATGAGGAAACAAAGCTCAGAGAAGTGAAGTAACTTGTCCAAGATCCCATTCTAGGAAGTAAAAGAGCCACACTTTTGTCCATTTCAAAACCCATGCTTGGTGAGCTAAGTTGGAAAAGAATAGGAATGATATACAGGGAGAACCATAAACGTCTTTACCAGGAAGGAAAAACCCTTCTCTGTGTTCCTTCAAATGTGTAATGTGTGGGGATTGATGAAACACAGCCCCTGCCACTGCATGTGCTGGTGGGAGCAGCTGCCCTAAAGCTGGGGGGAGCCCTCTGACATTGACCCCGCTCCTCTCCAGCCTGTCTCACTGCCCTTCCTCTCCCTCCTTCCCTAACAACAACCACAAAGGAAAACAAACCATCAAACCACCCCTCACACATATACTCCTACACATACTTTTAGCCCAACCAGCAGGGTGGAGCAGTTGGAAGGGAGGAATGTCCTAAGGCTTAGTCTTCCATCTTTCACCTGACTCGGTGCTTCGCTGCTCCCCAGATACTTCCCCCAACAAAGAGCTCTCCCCGACATACCAGAGATGGGGCATAACTATGGCCCTGAAGGAGCTGAGGAGACATTGTGTCTAAAGAATGTTTGGTTGAATCTGGAGCTAGAGGGCAAGATCAGTATCTTTCACTCCCTTCTGAAGTTCTGGGAAAACACTGGAACAAGATGATTTTATGAAGATACCAAAAGCTTTGATTTGTTACCTGACTTCTTTGGGAAATATCATACATTTTCTCACATTCCCCATGCTCTCTCTCAGCTATCACCTGGACTAGATACCAACTGGAGATACCTGACCCCCCTTCCTCATCACTCTTAGAGCCCTGCTACTAACCTGATCCACAGACCAGTATCATGGTTAGACCATTAAGGACCAAACTGGGGTCTTCTAGGGTGGGCATAACTTCTAGCAATTGGGTGGAGAGATGTGAAAATTCTTTGTCGACTGTAGCCTGTAAGGGACAGAAAGAAACGCCAACACCTACCCATCCACCCAAGAATGTGGTGGTCTAAAATTACTGGTTTGTTAATTAGAAGTAATTTGACCCAGTAACCATCAATGAAAAGAAGTGTAAGTGAACAAAATAAAAGACCTAAACATACCAGTCCTCTAGAAGTGATTTGAACCATTGGTACCAGGGATGCAGTGTACCCAACAGAACTAAAAATCGTCACTTTTCTCTTCCCTGGAAATCAGAACTACAGTTTCATACGAGAGCATCAACACCTTCGACTCTCCATTCTCACATGGTTTCTGAAACATTTATCCTTATTGTGTAATAAAATGAGGCCCAGAAAATAGGTGACAGAGCAGGTTTTTGTAGTTTGTTTTGTGGTGGGGTGGATAGAGTGAGGAAGGAAAAGGGGTTTCTAGACATGGAAGATGAAAGGGAGAGTGGAGAGACAGCAATGTCTTCCTCCCCAGACGTAGGCAGAATGATATTAACACACGCCAGCATTGTGCAGTTGATAGAACATTTGTACATAATTTATCTCTTCTGACTTGTACAGAAACCTCAGGGCAGATGTTTTTATTGATTGCACCATTTTACAGAGAAAGAAAGTAAGAGTCTGAGAAGTGAATCGACTTGCCTAAAATGATAAAATTAGTAAGCAGTGAAACCCATCCTCATACCCAGGTAGATAGGTAGTGAGGGTGTTTTCTACTGGACAAGAAAAAAACGAAGGGAGGGAAGGTGGAAAGAAAAGAAAAATAGAAGATAGGATGACGAATAAAGGAAGGAAGGGAGGGAAGGATGATAAAAGAAAGGATAGAAGGAAAACTGCTAGTTTTTTATTGCGATATTCTAACATTTTGACTAGACATTGATCCCCTTGCTTTCTCTTTTGCACTGTGGTCCTACTTATTGTTTACTTGACATAAAAAATATCCCTTAGTCTCTAATTACTAGTTACATATGAAAGAGAATTGAAATTTCGAGTAAGTGTGAACATTTTAACTAAAATTATGACACACAGAATCAAAGAATATTTCCCAAAAATCTCATTTCTGCTACAGCTTGTCATTTCAGTCAATGTGAGGCTGCTTATACTAAAACTTTGTATTTTATCTTAACTGGTGTCAAGGTTAATGTCCTCACGGTTGTAATTCAGAATTTGCCCTGAAGAGGGGATCCAGGAAGAAGTGTTTGGATGCACGTTTGTTGTTGTGACTGTTTTTGCAGCTTCTGTTGATTAGGAGAGTCAAAATCCTAAAACTATACAATGTTTAAAAGCTTGGAGAAGACCTGAGAAGTGACCTGTTTCAACCGTCACATTTCATGATGAGGAAATAGCTGCCCACAGAGGGGGCCAGTGGTTTGTCTAAGGTTCCACAGCTGCTTAGTTAGAACTTGAGCTTCGATGTTCAGTTTACATAATAAGAAAAATAACATTTTAAACAAGCTAAAGATGTCCCCTTATTGTCGGAACATTAGCATAATCACTCTGGCCTCTTAGTATCAAAGCAATCGGATGTTTTTCTTTTTACCTGCCTGGTCAAAATAAATCATTTTCACAGCACTGTGCTTTATTTTTCCCCTGGAGAGCTAATAACAATAGAGCTCCGTTGGCTTCTGCATCTTTTGCTGTTTCTCAAATATTTTAATTCCATAAAGGATAAGGAAAGACTTTGGCCTGAGATACCTCAACATTCTATTCTACCAGCTTTTGCACAGAGTCTGATGGCAATTTTGTGTCCTCAGCACCTGGCACAAAGGCTTAGCATTGTATTAGTTGGTGAAATAATTTATTTAATCTTATCAGTCCTGTAAGCGGTAGAATTCCCATTCTACTGAAGATAAAACTGAGGCTCCTCAAGGTTAAGTCAGTAGCCCAAAGCAACACAGCTAAAACTTGACTTGTACAGAAACTTCATGGCAGATGTTTTTATTGACTGAAACCCAACCTGTCTCACTTGAAACTCAGTGGCTTTCCTCTGTTGTAAGTACAAAAATTGCATCTTGATGAAGTGAATGAATAGGGATCAAATGAATAAAAGAATACCCATCTTTACCTTAAGGTCTGGAAGTTGCACCAACCATTTTAGAAAGCCAGTCAAAGAAAAAAAAAATCTATAGCAGTTTGATATCTCAATTGTTTGCTAGAATCACCTGGAAGGAGACAAAACTGCCAGAGGGGATCACCATGAGAGATATTGACAGAGACTGATAAGAGGAGGACGCTTTCCTAACTCCTGCCACATCAAAGTGCGTCGGAAAGAATGCAGGGCCTCCATCTCCCGTTCGGGGCCATCGGGGCAAGTGGCCAGCTGCCAAGTTGCTATAAATCTGTTTTTTAATTTAACCTTCTCTCTGGCCTCACCATTAGGATTGCTGCACAAGCAAAGAAACCAAGTGGAGCCCCTCTGTGATTATCACCGGAAGAAATTCGGAGAATGAAATAGAAAAGGCAAGAGCAGCGGTGGGGGTGGGGAAGGCTTATTTCAGGATTCCGTGAGGGTCTTTATAAATAATTGAGAGTAAGAAACAAGTTACACTGAAAATAAATGTAGCATATGAAATTATCAGTGTTACCCTACAAGGGAAATGTTTAAATACAGCCGGAATCTTTGGAACGTAACCAGAGGACTCCTGTTGTCTCCAAAGCTATTCACAATAAATAGCTCCTGAGACTCCAAAGTGCCAATTCAACAGTTTGTCTCTGCCTCAACCTTAATTTGGCAGACAGCTCTGTTGTAAATCTGCGTCCTGGGATGGTGAAAATTTGTTTCTTAGCTGCACCCCCCAGAGTTTACTCTTTGCTTAACTCAAAATGTAAATATGTCATTGTGTTGACTGCAAGTCAAATGAAAGATGCCAATTGGAAGGAAATAGCCAAGTCCCGGGTTAATTAATGTTAGAAATATTTTAATTGACTGCCCATGATTTGCATGTCAGAAAAGACACAGGAACCTGAAGATCTTGAAGATGCAGAGCTATTTTAGGACTTAAGAAGGAGAAATCTAGAAACTCAAACCATTGTACTTTGTCAAGATCAGATGTGTAGAAACTGCCTTGTCTGAAAACTAGATCATTTCAATCAAGGGGCAGAGGCCATCAGAGTCCTGGCAGCAAATTCAGTAGCCACTTGACATAATTTAATCTTACAAAAGTCAAGAATCACATTTAAACATTTTTTTTTTACAAAGTACTTGTTTCTATTTATTGATTTGAGGGTTTAGCTTTGAGAAATATAAATGCCTGCCAACTAGCTGGAAGGTTGTTGGCAGATTTTATGGGACATCCATTCATAGTTTCACTATAAAACACTCTCAAAAAACTCTCTACAACTCAGAGGTGTTTCTTCTGTACTGTAGGTAATGATTCTCTTAAAGAAAAGAAAATTGAATAACTTCCACCAGACCACTCAATGTGGTGGGGACAGTGAGTGCAAGACAGCAAGCTAAGAAGAATCTAGCCCAATCTACCTCTGACAATGTTGGACTGAATCTCTTGCTTTCAGGAAGCCGTGTTCCCATCCACAAAGTAAAGAACCAATTTGGTACAGGAATGAGAAGAAGATAGTCCAACCTGGACCTGCCCTCTAATTTAATTCAGGGTTCTAAAATTATTCTTGAAGTAGGTTCCCATCTGCCCGGGATATGGGTGAGATGTAACAGTAATAGGTAAGCTGCACCAAACAATACCATTTATACAATCTTCATTGTTTTCTTAATAAACTTTTTATTTTTGAAAAACTGTATATTTACTGAGAAGTTACAGAAATAGTACAGAATTCCTATATACCCTTCATCCAGTTCATTTTACATCACCATGGTGCATTGCCAAAAGAAACACCGGCTTGTTACTATTAACTAGACTCCAGATTTATTTGGATTTTCCAGTAATATCCTTTTTCTGTTCCAGGCTCCCATCTGGGATATTTCATTGCATTTATTGGTCATGTCTCCTTAATCTCTTCTGGTCTGTGACAGTTCTCAGTCTTTCCTTATCTAGCCTTTGGAAGGTAGCCTCTAAATCTAGCTCAAATTGCCAGGAGAAGAGGGTGGAGCATGACTAAGCTGTACCTCTAGGAGTGGGGAATATATTATTTCAAATTCTTATGTAAGGAAGATTTGTCTTTTCTCCCTTATTTATTTATTTATTCGATTATTTATTTATGTCACTATGGAATCATGTATATTTATTTATGTCACTATGGAATCATGTATATTTATTTTATATGTTGGTTTACATTTTGACTCATGTATATTTATTTCATACTATGGGTTATAATTCAATATGATGTTATTTATTTTGTTGTTCAAATTCCAGCGTTGGCCATTGGGAGCTCTTTCAGTTGGCTCCTGTGTCCCTTTGACATGCCCCCATTCTTTGATTTTTTGAGTATTTCCTTACTCCAGGCTCATCTTATATTTTCCCTGCCTTAGCCCTAGAACCAGTAATTTTTCCAAGGATCCTTGGTTCTGGTTATCAGCAAATAGTATTTTGAAATCAAGATCTGGGTGCTAGATGTGCTCGTGGTACTGGGGTGTCACTGCGTCTAGGTAGCTAAGAGAACTAGGTAGTAACACATGTATACTAAGATACACACTTATACAATTACACAATTATAGATATGCACAGCCGTACATGTCTATCTACACCAGTATCTATGATTATTCCTGCATCTGTTCATCTGCATATATAGTAAATTAAACATGAGTTCATACTGACATCTCAGACTCTAACCTGGCACCTCATGGCTCCTTCTGACCATCCCTTCCTGCTTACCTCTCACTCCCCATTCCAATAGTGAGAAGCCTGGCTCCCCGATCCATCACCCTTTTATTTATGTGTTCACCGCCAGTATACATATAAATCAGTCTCACAATTGTTAACCCATACCTCTAGAAGAAACAAATTTACCAGCTAGAACCCAGTGTGTATCCTTACAGTTCCCAGACAAAACACTTTCCCAGAGGTATTTAGGTCAGCTCCTTTACCCCCACCTCTTCTGTAAGGTTATTTCATACATTTGCAATACAATTAGATTCACATGTCATAGTCTGCACTCCATCCTGGTGGTGGTGGTGGTGCTGGTGATTTTAATTTGCAAACATTAAAATTCTTTTTTTTTAACTATAGGATTCCTTAAAAAGCTTTAATTTGTAAGCGTTCTGTTCTTTTTTCAAATCACATATTATATTTGAATAAAATTTTATGACAGAAACTATAAAGGTTTTTAAAATTCATTGATACCTCCCTTAACTTAGAATGCTGTTTTCTTTTTCTTTTTTTCCAATCTCTTTTTTTTTTAGTTGCAATTTTTTTTTCAGAATATTATGGGAGCACAAATGTTTAGGTTACACGGATTGCTCTTGTACTGCTTGAGACAAAGTTGTAAGTGTGCCCATCACCCAGAGAGTGTACATTGTACACAGTAGGTATGATTGTGCCATCCCCTCCTTCTCCCTCCCATCTGCTTGATTTCCCTTGAGTTTTACTTTCTGTTGTGCACATGAGTGCTGTTCGGTTAGTTCCAATTTAATAGTGAGTACATGTGGTTTTTTTTTTCCCCCATTCTTGCCATATTTCACTTAGGGAATGGTCTCCAGTTCCATCCAGATTCTTACAAAAGGTATTAATTCATTTTTTGTGGCTGAGTAGTACTCCATGATATACATATACTACCTGTGAATTGATGGGCACTTGGGTTGATTCCACATCTTTGCGATTGTGAATTGTGCTGCAATAAACATTTGAGTGCAGGTGTCTTTTTGATAAAATGACTTTTTTCCCTTTGTGTAAATACCCAGTAGTGAGATTGCTGGATCAAATGGTAGGTCTACTTTTGAGGAATCTCCATACTATTTTCCAAAGAGGTTGCACTAGTTTGCAGTCCCACCAACAGTGTGTAAGTGTTCCTTTCTGTATCCACACCAGCATCTATTGTTTTGGAACTTTTTGATAAGAGCCATTCTCACTGAGGTTAGGTGATACGTCATCGTGGGTTTGATTTACACAAACACCAACACACTCCTGCCTTCCTGCTTATCCTCTGGGTACCAGTACCTGGGAATTCTCTGCCTAAATGGCTCTAAGCTACTTCCAAGTCAAGCATGGGCCTCTTCCCTAGGTTCCTCCTCCTGAGGCTGAGGGATGTCCAAGGGGAGGCTGTCCCCGGGTGGTGATGGGTGGAGGGGAGAAGGGCAACAGCAGTGGGTTGGGGAGGGGGGTTCCCTTCTTACTCTTGCCTTGAGCCCCACAAATAAATATATTAGGAGCAGGTCGTGTGCTACATGCTTGAGTTATCTCATTCAGTCCTTTAAGAAGTCCTGCCAGGTGTCCACATTATACTGAGGAGCAATAGGACAAAAAAGTCATGTCGATTGTCTAAGGACTCACAGCATGTAAATAGTGGAAGGCGGGATGCAAGTCCAAGTTTATTTCACACTGTGTATTTTAGGGTCACCATGTCTCATGACTCCACTCACATTGTTGTCACATGCATGTGCATCCCAGAGTCAGGGACTGTACAGCCAGTGTGGCTACACCAGGTAGCCATGACTATTCAGAGAAAAAAATTACTCGTTCACAACATCCAACTCATTCAGCGTGTTCAACCTCATTTCTCACCTGCTACCCTGACCCTTCTCGGCTTTTGGATTTGTTCTCAGCCAGCAGTGTGGGCTTCTGAATGTACAGCCTCTGTGGTCCGCATGCCATTCTCTGATGCACATGTATGTACTTGAGAATCCATGTGTCGTTCAATCATGAGGTTTAAAATGGGTAAGCTTATTCTTAGGGAAATGGCAGGTATGCCTCTCCAGGTGGGAGGGCATGACATTTCTGCCACGTGCCACCTCAACCCCCCTTGCCTCCCGCACAAAGGAGTATTTTAATAGAAGGTTAATGGAGGGCATACAGAACAAAAAGAAAACCCTGTCATCGTTATTCCGTGTTTTACTGTAATAGAGGTCAGCTCTCCCGGATTCTTCCTAGTATCCATCTTTAAAATGAATTGTTCAGCCTATGAAAACAAAACCAGTTTATTTATGATGACAGAGAAGCTGTAAATGTGCTCCTGATCTGTGCATTGACTAATTAGATTAATTAAGCCGGCATGCATTTCAGAATAGGCAGGCAGGTGGCAAATAACACTGGAGGTGATTTATATGATATATTCCATCAAGCTTCCAGTTGATAAATAATATCACATTCATTCCATTAAGATATCGAAGTGGAAAAAGAAAACAGTGCATTCTTGGCTCTGTGCTCTTACCAAAAGAGCAACTGTTGAGGTTAATACACTGAGCATAATTTACACTCCTCAAAACAGTGAAGAAAAACCACACAGGCCAAATCTCAAACTCAAGTTAGTCTCAGCAGTCCCTTTCCTTATGCAGACGTAATTCTTTGCCACTGCAGTGGAATTGAATTTTAGGAACAGAGATGAGATTTGAATCTTAACTAAGTCATTGCAGCTTGCTAACAAATTTTGCTAGAAGCCCCCATACCACGGTGCTCTCCTAGTCAATCTGCTTTCAGTGGATACTCTTGGAAAATTACGATGAATTTGGCCGAATACAAGGTCCTTCCTTCCATGGCCTTCAAACTTCAACATGCCTGAGAATCACTGGCAGCGTTTGTGTGAGTGTGGACTCCTAGGCCTTTCTCCCAGTAGGCCTAGATGAAGCCCAGTAATCTATTTTGTTTTGTTTTTTGTTTCTGTGTTGTTTTTTATCAACACCTAGGATATCAATATCACCCCATATCAATAAGCCCACACTTATAGAACTGAATCCTGTTATCTGATCCTTGGTCTTTCAAAATTCTCAAGTTTGTTGGATGTATTAGACCTACTCCTTCTGTTAGAGTAGTCAGCGTTTATCAAAACTTGGTTAAAGGACTGCCTGCATTAGAATTTCCTAGGGGATGTTGTAAAAAGTCAGATTCCTAGGCTTCACTTGATACCCAAAGAATCCAAAGTTACAAGGGTAATACAGGAAAATCTGCATTTTAACAAACTACCCAGATGATTCTTATGCATACTTAAATGCAAGGACCACTGCCTTGGAGCAAGGAACATTTGAGTAAGTGTAACAGAAAACAGAGGAGTCTCCTCTGTATCTTCCCTGTAGTCATAAATTTGCCCAGAAGACAACGATGTATGTCTCACCCTGCCTAGATCAGTAACCTCTCAAAGAATGAACTTAGGCTTGGCTAGAAGATAGTGTTGGAATGGTCTGCCCTCCAGGTCACCTTTTGGTCTTCCAATTCCTTTTGGTCTATGCCTTAAAGGATTCTGCAAAATTGCTACCATCTTGTTGATGGCGACTTCCAAATTGCCTCTAGGACACTGGGAAGAAATTGGTTACATGGAAAGTCCCTTGAGCTACCTTCACGGTGGGACATGCAGGTGCCATTGCAATAACTAATGGCAGAAACTGATGTGTGAGACAGACCCCAGTCAAAACTTGACATCCTCCTCGGCCCAGGAAGAGATGATAACCCTTGCTGTTATAGCAAAAAGGCAGGCAAACAAGCAGAAGGGAAGTTTTCAGACTAGAGAGTGACAGAATGGCACAGCAGCCAGGTAAAAAAGAAAAAGGGCAGCTCACATGTTACAGAACGTAGCAGCCAAAGCAAAGCCTCCACCAAAGTCATTGGATACTGTCTGTATTTAAGCTTTGTGCAATCATGTAAACAGAGATAGAGAATAATCAGAAAATCGTAATGAGAATTCTAATTATAAGATGTTATCATTTCATCCCAGACTACATCAGAGAGGGATGAGCTGGATGGAAAAGGAGAACCTTGAAACCTAGAGGGAGAGGACATTGCACAAGACCAGAACAGACGCCCTTCCTTTAATCATGCTGGCTAAATTATCACTCATTCCACAGCGAGTAGGAACTAAAAATTTATTTGGGAGACTCTTTTATATCCTTCATAATTCTGGCAGTAATTCCTTTTGCTCATTACTATATATTGTTTTCTCCTTCCCTAGCAGAGATTCAGGTCATTCATAATAAACTCTGTGGTTATCTTCATTAAGTTCCCAAAGAATAGCCCTGCCAGGTATCACTGCATATACGTACTTTACATGGGGAAATCCTCCTTGGTAGACACAGAGAAGATTCTAGTCTCCAGAGTGGATAAAATCTTGAAAATGACATTCCTCCAGAGCATCTTCCGGAATAGGTGAACTACATCTTAGCTTAGTGAAAGGAATGATACCATTCAACATCATTAATGTATATCCTAACACAATTTAAATGCCTAACCTCATAAAGCATTGCTGTTGAGATGTTCTTTATTGAGCTATAATTTCAAGATTATACACAGGCAGTTTTTCTTTATAAACAAGTATTTTTTGGAATCCAGTTCTTGAGTGGCCTTTCCATCTGTAGCCTCATCATAACATTGGCTTGCTCTGCCTTGGACCTACCTGTCAGCAGAGAAAGGCAAATTGAATCAGCAACAGGTTTTTTTGTTAAAGGCACATGATTTTGTCCTATCCTCTCAATTGCTAACCTCTGTTAAGCTTCTATCTCCTTATAACTATATGTATGTTTTAGGTCTTATTTTATGCTTTGCCAGTTTCTTAAAAAACTTGTGTCTCATAATAAAAGACATGCAGAAAGGAGAATCATTAAAAATAAATAGAGAATGTCAACTATACCTAAAGAGAGTGCATTGCTAATCCAAAAGATGCTCACTCATTGTTACTATGATTGAGGGTTACATTTAGGTGTAAACTTCCTCTAAGCCAGGGAAAACATGGAGATAAGATGTATTACATAATTCTTATTATTTAGAGAAAAAAAAATCTATCAACTCTTTAAGGCATAAAACTATAAACTCATCTATTGAAAGTGTGCATTTGACAAATGTTTGTAATCAGGTATGTGACCATTACTAAAGTCCATAGAACATTCCATCATCCCAAAAAGGCCCCTCATGCCCTTTTACTATCAATCTCCTCCTCTAATCCTCACCCTTGGAGACTGCTCTGCTTATAGTCACTATATTTTTCTATTTCCTGTAATTTCACCTGAATGGAATCAGACCACACCAGTTAGTGTCTGGTGTGTAGGGTATGTTCCATGGGGGCTATTTTCACTTCTTTCCTTAGTACATTTCTTATATCCCTGGGGTTGGGAGAAGCTTCAGTCTTTTATGTCTCGTTTCACTCAATATAATGCTTTTGAGAATAAACCATGCTGTTTCATATATCAGCAGTTCATTCCTTTTTATTGCCGAGTAGTATTTCATTGTAGAGGTGAATTGTGATATATTTGTCCATTCACCAGTTGAATATTTTTTCCAATTTTTAGCTATTATCAATAAAACTACTATACATGTTCATGTGTAAGTATTTGTGTAGACGTATGTTTCCCTTGGGTAAATATCTAGGAATTTCTCCATATCCTTGTTATGCTTGATATTGTTGGACTTTTTGGTTTTAGCTGTTCTAATGGCTATATAGTAGTATCTCTTTGTGGTTTTTATTTGCATTTTCCTAATGACTCATGATATTGAACATTTTTATATGCTTCTTTACCATTCATATATCTTCTCTAAGTGTCAAATCTTTGCACACGTTTTATCAAGTTGTTTGCCTTTTTGTTTACAGTGTTATTTTCTTCCCTGTTTTTCAATAGAATCTCTTTTATCAATAGAACCCAGTCTGGACTGAAAGTCCATTTTCAAACTTAAGCATAATCCAGATGGTATAGGAATGAGAATCAAAAAGGGAATATCATATAAAAAATTCCAACTGTAAAAAGAACAAATAATCCAACAAATATAAGTATTCCTAGGTGTCTCAGGGCAAAAACAGATTGGGTAGAATACAAATCACATCTGAGTTCAGAGATCAAGATTGACGACAAGGTCTCCTAACTTGGGATCCCTGAAAACTGACTCAAAGGGCAGACTAAGATCTCATCAGGGACTGAGGACATGTGGTTACTTCTAGAGCCCTCAAAGGCAGACATAGGAGGTTGGAATTGGTGTTCCTGTGTCAGTTTTCCCAGGTGCCAATCCAGGTGTCCTCTGGTAGCCACCACTTATCTCTGCAAGGCTCCTACACAATAGGTGGAGAAAGCACCCTCTAGCCAATAGACAACTTCTAAGAGGGCCAACAGAACTTCCACAGCCACGGCAGAGCTGGTATCTGGTGTGGAAGGTGTGTTCCACAGAGGCTATTTTCACTTTTTTACTTGGTACGTTATATCCCTGGGGTTGGGAGGGAGCTTCCAGACCCTGGAATGTCCAAACTGGATATCTGAGGGCATTTCTGAATCAGCACATAGTGGGGAAAAGATCTGAAAGAGAGGGACCAAGAGCAATAAAGGTGACTGTAATTGATGTGTATGTTTGTTTTAACATGATGGCTAGAAGTGAGGTGAGTCAGTAAAATCATTTTAAAATAATGTTTCTTTTTCTCTTCAGGGATAGACCTGAATTCAAGTTTGAGGACAAATTGCTCTTCTGTTTCAGGAAAACCATCCCAAATGAGCTCTTTTGATTACTTCAAGCTATAGCTCCAAAAGGAGCCAAGTGGTCCTCTCAAAATTGGAGCCAGGGGCAGGGGCCAAGGACAAAACAACCCCACAGTGGACTTGTGGAGAGTTTTGATGTGTGGATTCTATCACACAGTAGCCAACCTTTATGGATTTATTTTCCCATATTATCCTCTTCTATTTTCTCTCAGTTTCAGACTATTCTTATCTGAATAAAAAGGAACAATGCCAGAACTAAGAAAATGTAAATAAAGTATGGACTTCAGGTAATAATAATGATCAATATTGGTTCATTAATTGCATGAACATGCCAAACTATCTTAACAATTTTCCCGTAAATCTAAAACTGATATACAAATAGAATTTATTTATTTTTATTGTTTAAAAAAGGAACAGTGCCTTTTGAAGACCAGACATGTATGGGACACTCGGGTTATACAGTGTAACCCGAGTTACACTGGTTTCTCAATTTTTCTTAGCTCTAGTTATGTTTACCTTCACATGTTTGAGAACAAATAGAAACAGTGGGATGAAGAATTACTGTTGTATATTGCCTTGCAGGGATACAGCTTGGAGAGAAGAGTGTTCTGGAGCAACATGATGCCTGCCAGAGGCTGCACATACTTTATGATGATTTCCTTGTTTATTTTTTAAAGCAATTGACTTACCTATAAAGGAGCCAAAAATTATATAGTTTCTTTCTCCTACTAGCTTATTAATTCCTTGAATGTATAAGCCAGGCCTTCTCATTTTTTTGTGTAACACGTAGTATCTCGTATTCAGTAAGTCCTGAATAAATAGATATATTTGAATAAATGTCATACACGGAGTCCTTGATGACCACAGGGCAGTCTATAATCTAATATGAGAAAAAATATAATAGTCAATTTATATTCTGGTCAATTAAATATAAAAATTTTTGCTACATCTTCTTAAAATTAGCTGCTGTTAAAATTGCTAAGACAAGTCTACATCATGAATTCATCACATTGAAAGCGCTCCTCCACCCAGCAAAAAAATAAAAGGTTTTCAGTTCAACAAGCAAAAACCATATTTTGAAAGATTAATTTCCATCTTTTTGACATCCTTGTCACTCAAAGCCAGAAAACTTGATTTAGGGGTTTCAAACTCTGTCACTTAGAACAAATTTCAAGCTGTGGATGTCTATGCAAAATTTCAGTGGTAATGTTTCCCTGGCCAAGTTGTTGCGGCCTTCAAAATAGAATTTGCAGCAGAGACTCTGGCAGGTTCTAAATGTAGCAGATTGAATATTGATGTAATGTCAAAAGGGTTCCATAATTAAAGGTGTTTCTTTATAGCATCTCCCTTCACCCATTCATTAATTCAACAAATATTTATGGAACACCACCTCTTTGCCAGGCACCACATTAGCAAGGCTTTTCTGTTTCCTGAATCAGATAAATTTACTTGATGAAAGAATGAATGTATGAATGAGCAAATGAATGAATGAATGATGCCTCCAACCGCCACATTACTCCATAGCTCCAGGAGTGGTGAATGTGAAAAGAAAAATAGAAAAGCACAAAAAACTCCTGACTTAGAAAAACTTCTTTGGGAGCCCGGGGAAGTGAAGTCCCTGTGATTCTGTTGGGGCATATTCTCTGACAACTCCCTCCCCAAACCTGTTATATGAGTACATTGAGTCTCTCCAGCCCTTCCAAATCTCAGCCCAGAAAGGGAGCCAGGCATCTTCAGCTGAGCTCTTGCCTTTCTGTTCTTCTCTCCTTCAGTCTCCTCCAAGCCCCAGAAGGCTTTTCCTTTTCCATCTTTCAGGAATTGCTCTTATGTCATATTCATCTTTGTGAGAGACATGAGACTCAGTTTCACACCTAAGTCTGTATTTTGTTAATTTTGTTGCTGTTTGTTTGCTAGTTTAATCTTTATTATGAAGAACGCACAAAACTAAACAAAACAGTATAATAAACCCTCATGTATCCATCACTCACCCCCCAAACCCATCAACCCAGGGCCAATCTCTCCCCATCCATACCCTCATCTACTTTCCCATCCTTATATTATTTTGCAAATTCAGAGCATCCTACATTTTCAGTTATACCCTAGTGATAGAAAGACTGGATGGAAAAACCTCAAATTACTGAAAGGAAAAGTGAAAAGTAGTTAAAAATTAATATTCACCTACAGTAGGGCAATCTGCATAAGTGAAAGGATTAATAAAATCTCCCAGCTTTGAGTAAATGGGAGAACACAACCCTAGGAACAGCAAGATCTGGGGACCAGAAAACAGTCTCAACATTTTTTCTTGCTTTTGTTTTCTTTCCATCTTTCATCACTGCATTTCTGTTTATTGGCTTAGTCGATCCTCAAGCACGTTGACTCTGCCATACAAAGGGGACCAGGGCTGCAGGAGCCATCTCTGAACTTAATGTCCCAGTAAGTCCACAGTTTTCAAGAAAAGACATCCCTGTCAACTTCAGTCTGAAAAATCCTGGGGAATACTCTGATTGGTTCATCTTGAGTCATGTGCCCTTTCCTGAACCAATCACTGAGGTCAGGGGGCTGCCAAACTGTAGCGGATGCAGACTTGGCCACGCCCATCCCTCCTGCCCTGTGAGTAACTGGAGGGAGGTACAGAGGAAAGACAAGGGGAGCACACAGACCTCAATCATGGGAACAAAAGGGACATAACCTTTACTGAGCTTCTCCTATGTGACTGGAAAATCATAATTTATATAAACTAAAATGTCTTTAAAAGTAAATATGATTATTTGTATTTCTGAATGAAGAAAGAGGAAATCAGAAAAGTTAGGCAGTTTTCACAACCGTTAGCCCTTTTGGTATCTCTTTCCATCCTCATTCATGCTGTTCCTGAGACTGTTTTGCTTTTGTTGTTTTTTTCTTTTTTGTTGTTTGGTTGGTTTTTTTTTTAGTGACAGGGCCTTACTCTGTCACTCAGGCTGAAATGTAGTAGCATAATCACTGCTCACTGCATCCTTGAATTCCTGGGCTCAAGCAATCCTCCTGCCTCACCCTCCAGAGGAGCTAGAACTACAGGTGTGCACCACCACACTTGGTTACTTTTTCTAATTTTCTGTGAAGATGGGATCTTGCTGTGTTGCCCAGGCTGGTCTCAAATTCCTGGTTTCAAGTGATCCTCCTGCCTCAGCCTCCCAAAGTGCTGGAATTACAGGTATGAGCCACCACACCAGGCCTATTTTACTTTCTTATCTTTCATGTGTTCACTGGAGTAGCATTTTTAATTTCCTTCAAAAACTTTTCCTTTGCATTCACAACTTGGCTAACTGTTTGACACAAAGGGCCTAGCTTTTGGCCTATCTCAGCTTTCAAAATGCCTTCCTTGCTAAACTTAATCATTTCTAGCTTTTGATTTAAAGTGAGAGACATGCCACTCTTCCTTTTACTTGAACACTTAGAGGACCTTGTAGAGTTATTAACTGGCCTAATTCCAATATTGTTGTGTCCTAGGAAATAGGGAGGCCCTGGGTCAGGGAGAGAGACAGAAGAATGGTAGGTTGGTGGAGCAGTCAAAATATAAACATTTATCTACTATGTTTGCTGTCTTATGTGGGTGCTATTTATTGCACCCCAAAACAATTACGATAGGAACATCTAAGATCACTGACCATAGATCAGTCTAAAAGATATAATAATAATCAAAATATTTGGAATATTGTGAGAATTACAAAATGTGACACAAAGACATGAAGTGAGCACATGCTGTTGGAAAAATGATGCCAATAAACTTATTTGTTGCAGGGTTGCCACAAACCTTCAATTTGTAAAATACGCAATATCTGCAAAGTGCAATAAAGTGAAGCTCAATTAAATGAGGTTTGCCCGTGCATGGTGAGCCTCCATGGAGTAAAGAGGACATTGCAAGAGACAAACCACAAGTGATTTTGATTACCTTAGACACATAAGGTAATATGAAGCTATATGCCCTTAAAATTTTCCTTAACTTCTCTGTGCCTCAGTTTTCTGGTGTGTAAAGTCATGGTAACAATATTTACCTTGCCAGGCTGACTGCTGATTGAGACAAAGAATGTATGTGAAGCGCCTGACACACTGCCCAGCTTATAGTATGAAATAAGTAAATGGTTGTTATTATTATTATTATTACTACTACAGCCCAGTGCTCGAGGTGAATACAAAGAATTGATTATTAAGGAGAAATCTGGGGTCACCAACCATGATAAATGCTGTGATTGTGAAATGAAAACATCTTGCCTTTATTATTTCTTAAAAGCAAAGATCCAAAATATACAAAGGTGTGTGTTATTTCCCATATCAGTTGAACACACTTTCGCCCCAATCCAGGAATTCACTGGAAGCGGCACTGAGGAGGGTAATGAGGTTACTAAAAAGGGAAAAATTGAAGAGCACAAAAACCTCGCTGACCTAGAAAGTGAAATGTTTGAAAGTGGTTTTGTCAAATTAGGGTAGATATCATTCTCATTTCTGGTTCTTGTTTGAGAGGGAAGCCAATAAAATTGCCTTAAAGAGGAAAATTGTCCCAATGAATGGTTCCAGCCTTCTAAATCTAACGCGTAACAATGTGACAACATACTGTCTCTATTTGCTGAAGTCTAGGCAAATGCTACTGCTGCTACAGCTGGAAAAGATCAGCAGCGAAAATGGAAAGACAATTCTGGATAAATACTACCTTGAGAATACGTTCAGTGCTCTAGATAAAATTGTCCGTGCCTCAATTTGCAGCTGGCTTGCCAGACATGTGTTTTGTTATGAAGGATGTAACTCACTCTAGAAAAGGATTGTGTAAGAATGGCTCAGTGGATTGTAAGCCAGTGGAATGCAGGAATTTCATAGAGCCCCATTGTGAGGTTTCTGGAACCCGGAAACAACTCGTTATGGGAAGATCCAGGCGGTTGGGAGAGGTATGTGAGACGCCTTTCCTCTCTTCACTGCAAATTGCTGTGCTGCCCCATGCAGATGACTTTGTATTATCTCCGGTCTCAGCTAGGTTAAGCTCTGAGAATTTACTCAGCAACCTGAGCCACAAAAAACAGAAAATCTGATAGGAGCGGCCAGGCAACGCAGAAAGTTCTGCATTTCTTGTTGCAGACTACCTTTCCCTGTGTTGTCACCTAATGAGGGGAATGGAAAGAGCAAAGGGTTTGCAGTAGGGAGCCTGCCAAGCAAACCACAGAGGCATCTTTTAGCAAGGAGGCATCCTTTTTTTTCATGATGTTGAAAGACAACTTTAGAACAAATCTCTAAGCACTTGGAAGCAAGAGTTATATTTCATTTAGAATTTTATTTCCAGGGCCCATTACTCTGCCTAGAACCAAGAAATACTCAGCAGATGTAGACTGAATGGACGTATGAATGGGAGACACACATTTGATAATACAGTCAAATCTAAGTTGCCTCCCGAATTGGTATTTTCAGCAATACCAGGATCAGGTATTTTCAGCACTTGTCAGTAAGGCCAGACAAAATCTGGAATAAATCTTTATTTCTTACACCAGAGCGGCTGCCGTTGAAACTGGAGGGAGCACAATAACGAAAGGTGAGAACGCTCCTTCTGCATCTGATGTCTTGGATTTGTGCTGAGCTTTGAGAAAAAGAAGTAGGATTCATTTACCCATTCATTCAAAAATGGGCTTTGCCCTTACTGACTCCATCATCTCTGTGAAATCCCTAGTGATGTTCAGAATGGGAAGATTTGGGATAATTAAAGCCTATCCAACATCTGCAATTCCAAAGGGTACGAGTTACTTTAAGACTCAGTGGGTTGGGGCAGGTAGCTCTTGATTCCATGCAGGCTTTTCATGTTTCTCATGTAATGAGCAAACACCACTACAGTGTGCTAAGCTCCAGTACGGGAGGGAGAGCCTGGGGACCGGCTTTGCAATCTCTGCTTATTTTGACCTAATCCCTTGCCTCTCTGGTTATTCTCAGTCCTTTCTTTCCTGTTTCTCCTTTGATACCAACCAGGCTCCCAATCTCTAACCTGAGCCCTAGCAGGGACTTGGTTGTGCCCACAAGGGGTGACTAGAGGACTTATGTTGCCTCTTGAGTTTTCCCTGATCTTGGCAGTAAGACACTCTGGGCTGCCTGAACAAACTGCTCTATGCCACCACAACCCCCCACCCTCCCCCATATTCACACACACTTGGCCAATGCATGGGCTGCCTGGGAAAACTGCTCTATGCCACCCCCACTTGGCCAACCCATGTAGCTCTGGAAACTATGATGTCTGCATTTCAAATTCATGTTGGCTCTTGGCCCATTGAATGGTCATGTGCTAAATATGAGTAAATAATATCAGGCTTAACTACTAATTGGTAAGGCCAACATGTACTTTTGTAGTCCCTTTTATTCAATAATGCCATTACTAACAATTACTTTAAAATTTTTGTTATGGAAAATATCAAATGTATATAAAAGTAGAATGAACTAGCATGCGCCCGTCAGGCAGCTTCACAATTACTTCTTAAGTTTGTGACTATAAAAATAGTTGCATAACCAGCAAATCTCTTCAGTACTGCACATTTTTGACTAAAGCTATATTTGCAACGTGGCAGTTTTGGCAGCCCTGCCTTTTAAGACCATATCCTGCCTGGCTCAGTAATGATAGACCATTCCTCCCAGACAACTTTGTCTAAACTGCTTAAGCAAATCTACTAAAGATATTATGTGTTTGCTCTCTTCCTTAAAAATAGAAGGTGATTTAAAAGATCATAAAAATGTTCATTCATCAGGTCAGTCCATACAGTCCCCTGTTTTTGTCTGTGATAACAATTTGGCAGGAGAGCATGTTTATTGTCTCTGATCTCAACCACAAAAAGGCCAGCAAGGTAACATAAACCGTTCCAGCCTCCCTTGATAATTAATTGCACAGTCCATCCGTGAGTTTATCTAAACATTTTTGAAGCCGTTTCTATTTCCAGCCTGTACCAGTTCTGAACAAGCCTAGTAAAGGCCATGGAGATAACAGAGTAGAATCCCAGGGTGATGGGGCAGATGATGAAACACACGCACATGCATTTCACTTTACTAGACACAACTGGGTTAAATGGACCCTAAACCCAAGCAGTAGAATTAGCAGTTAAACTAGTAAAGCTTTTTATTAATTACTAAAGAGTTTATCACCTAAACCAATAAATCCTCACACAGTCAAAGGTGAGTGCATTTCCAAAAAACTAAAGTTACTTTAAGGTATATTATAACCCATAGTGCAATCTAGACTTGTGGAGATAAGGTATGTGTGTATAAGAGCTCTTCCTATCCTATCTCCAATAACTTTAGTATGGGCATTTATCTTTATTAAGGTGAAGATGAATATAATGTGTGTGTATGTACGTGTATATATAAAACATACATGAAATTGTTGTTGTTTTTGTTGTCGCCTCTTGAGGTTAAATGTAACTCTGAAGGTGATGAATTTGCATCTCCAAACAGGCATGTTGGTTTCACTAAGGAATTTAGCAAATATAATATTAACATGCATTTGGAGAAGTGCACTCTTGCACTGCTGGTGGGAATGTAAATTGGTGTGATCTCCCTGGTGGTAACATGGCATGAAAATAGTTCTGACCCTTTCACTCACTAATTCCCAGATATTACACAAACAACTAAACCTTTAACAGTGCCTCAGAAGCTGACCTGCATCCCTTTGCCTGCTCCTTCCTTTTCCTAATACATCGTGTACTCATCTTTATGGGTCACAAGGGAGGAGAATGTCAGGAGATAAAACTGGGTGACTATAGGCATAGTTCAGTAAAATCTACAACCAAGAAAAAAAGTTCAAAGAGCACACCATATTGACAAATGAATTCTAAGGAACACCATATATAAAAGACAAACACTTAGGTATTCTGTGTAATCACGTTTTGAACTAACTTGAATTATGTCAGTTAGAAAAGGTATAATATAAAAATACTAATAGAGTCTCACTTTAAGGACAAATTTGATACAATACAAATTCCTCCAAATTAGAAATTTATTTATTATAACCTGTGTTTGTGCCGTTGACATTTAACAGCACTGTTTTTGTGGATACGTCAAAATAACTGCCATCCATCAACAGGTTTCATCTTGAATCATGTGAATTTGAATGAGATACAAAAGCATCCCTTGAACCAGTGGTCCCCAACCTTTTTTGGCACCAGGGATCAGTTTCATGGAAAATAATTTTTCCATGGGGCAGAGGGATGGTTTGGGATGATTCCAGTGCATTACATTTATTGTGCAGTCAAACCTCTCTGCTAATGATAATCGGTATTTGCAGCCATTCCCCAGTGATAGCATCACCACTCAGCTCCACCCCGGATCATCAGGCATTAGATTCTCCTAAGGAGCGAGCAACCTAGATCCCTCATATGCACAGTTTACAGTAGGGTTCACACTCTTATGAGAATCTCATGTCCCTGCTGATCTGACAGGAGGCAGAGCTTATGTGGTGATGCCAGCGATGGGGAGGGGCTGTAAATACACATGAAGCTTCACTTACTTGCCCGCCACTCATCTCCTGCTGTGGAGCCCAGTACCTAACAGGGTACAGACTGGTACTGATCTAGGGCCCAGGGATTGGAAACCACAGCCTTGAACCAAATGCAAAGTTTTGTATTGCTAACAGATGCTTTTACTTGAACAGTGTTTGGTTTTCTGAGCTGACTCAATGAATTTGTCTCCCAGAAGCTGCAGGCATTTCCTTAGTGGCCAGAGGGTCACTGATTGTCTATCTGTCCAAGTGTTAATTGGGGCACAGTTAGGCAGAAGACAAGTCAATTAAGTGATGAGGAAGGTCAGTTTTGCAGCTTAATCACAGAGGGAAGTGTGACTCTGCAGCTGCCAGGTGTATTCTAGGACTGGGACGCTATGCCCCGAGGGAAAGAAGAACAGAGGGCTGTCCTCCTTTGTCCACCCTGGGAGACTTGCTGTGACCTATATAATCATGGGATGACTGTATGCTGTGAAACATTGGCTCTCTCCTGTTACTGGAGGGGCCTTGCATGCGCTGTTCCCTTTGCCTGGAATGCTCTCACCGACTAGGCAAACCCCTCCTCATCCTCCCGATTTCAGCTCTTGCCCAGGGGAGCCACTCTCAGTCTTGGCCAGGATTCTTTAGAAATGCACAGAACCCAGGTTATATTATACAATTTATGTCGTCTATAAATGACTTGTAAATACTTCAGCATACACAATGTGTTTGTCTTGATCTCCATCCTCAGGACATTTAATTCATAGTTGAAGGACCTTAATCTAAAATACACACTCAAGGTATGATTAGTTACCATTTAAAAACTAACTGAAAATCTATACTCAGGGCAGCTACACAAAGCTCAACTATCTCCATCTCTAACTCACCAATTTAATAATCAGCAAATTGTCTTTTTAAAATAATTTTTCATTAATTTAATGAGTGGTATTTTAAACAATGTGAACTGGCTAGAAATCTAGCATATATTCTCTTGCCTTCACAAAAATAGGGTAAAGAATTGAGGATGGCCAGCAGCACCAACTCTTCAGAAGGATGCCTTAGGTTTAGGGTTCCATCTGGTTCTGGGTCAAGATGCTTACAGAGGATGCTGACACCTGGATCCTGCTGCCAGAATATTGTCACGTTAATTTCAAGTGAACCCTTTCTGCCATGGGCTTTGTCAGAGCATTAAGGCTTGCTGCTTGCTATGTGGTGTGGAGACAGCAGCATCAGCAATCCCTGGGAGGTGACTAGAAATGCCAACTCTCAGGCCCCACCCCAGACCGACCACATTTCGACAAGACTCCCAGTGATGTCTATGCATGTTGGCATTTGAGAAGCACTGCCTACATTTAACAGCTGAAGACTGGGAGGGACTTCGTAGGGTTTACAGACCAGGTTGCTTGACTGCATTTTATTTTTCTTTTTGGATGCCAGTCTACTGATAACCTTTCATGTGACAGAATTCCACTGGAGGCTTACTGTCACTGTAACTGACACCTGGTGGTGAGGAGGTAAGTGGGGAGAACTGCAGATCTCTCCAACCTTAATTATTGGAGTGCACCTTTATCTACCGTAAATCACGGTATCATTGTGAACTATCAATTGGCTTAGGTCAGTTTGCAACCCTTTCTTTTTCCAGCTTGTCCTTGCCTGTAATTTTACATTCATTCTGTGCTTCTGTGGTGAATGCATGTCTCCTTCGGCATAAGGTTAGGCTCTAAGAGGGCACAAACAGGTTTTATTTTGTCTTTCTTTTGCCTCCCTGGTTAGGCATGTAGCACTGTTCCTAGCAGACACACAATAAATATTTAAATATTGTTAAAGGAAGGTTTGTGATTTTCTGAGCAGGCAGGAGAAACGCATTTAAGCTTTTGTGGGCTTTAGAACTTTGAAGCAACTCTTGGTTGCTGAATAAATAACTTTCATTGTGATTGGCCCCTCAAAATGCAAACAACATTTCCCAAGATCTTGTGTACTTCTAGTGCCACTGCTGTGAAGTCCAGGATATGGAGAATTAATTATGAAAGTTTTTTCTTTCTTTTTTTGTTTTTGTTTTGTTTGCTTATCTTTTTTGTTTTTTTTTTTTTTTTTTTGTTGTTGTTGTTGTTGTTGTTGTAATTGAAAATTATTTCATGACTTCAGTACTTTGTTCTGGGCTCAAGGTGGCAGACAGCCATTTTATCAGAAGGAACAAAACCAGCCGGTGGTGACACACATATGCCTTCTCCAAAATCCAGTTTGTAAAATACAAAATCTTATCAGAAATATGTAATCAATGTAAGCTTATTTTATGCTAATTAAACCCTATTAAGGAAGCTTGTGAACAAAATCTCTGAAAACAAGATTCTGCAGGGTTTTTTTGGCACCACTGTGATAGACAGTACTAAATGCCAGCAGACTTGCATATTTAAAATATTTAATGATGGGGAGAAAATATAAAATTAATTATCTTGGTGAGAAAAAAAACTGTCAGACAGATAATTTATTAAAAACTATTTTGGAAAATTGTTACATAACACATTTCTAAATATGAGAAATTGATCTATCTAATAATAGGTATTGGAACTATACCAAAGTGGTGCCAAATTAAGATTTATGTTGAGCTCCAATCCAAACAATAGATGAAATAAAACATATCTATAATATACAATTGACTGCTCATGGCAATCTCAGGCCATAAGAATAGCTTGCCAGCTCTTATTTGCAGTTCCGAATATTGTATATGAGTGCTATTTAAGGGAAGGGAAGTATTTTTAATGTTCTAGCCATGCCTGCAAAAGATATTTTTCAAAAGAGTGTGCCCTGGATCATATGGTTTATTTCAATATAGTTCTTACAGGACCACCTTCATCATTGTTTTTTTAGCATTGTAGATTTCTTCCTATTTTCAAAACCACATGCATAGGAAAAGAAATATGCCAGAAAGAAATTCATACACCATAATAATATGTGGATGAAGTGATTGAAATGGTTAAGTAATACTGTATTATTAAAACATAACATTTTTCTTAGATTTTCAACCTCATGTAGGGAACTTCGTTTGAAAAGGACGAAACTAGAAGATTTTATTATTTAGAGATATTTATGCACCTAGATCCCTGAAATGGAAAGGCACACACTTTATTGCCCTGCTGCTATAACTCAAACCTGTTGAATAGATTTAGTATTTTTTTAAGTGAATTAAAACCAGACATGGACAATTTAAACTCCAAAGCCGGTGGTTTCAATAGGAATGAGGAGAATAAAATGGTGATGATGGAAAGTTTTTGCCTGGTAATAGGCGTGTGCTCTTACTTTGAAAGAAAGAGGATGTGAAGATAGAAGTGTGATTTAGAATAAGGATGGAGAGAGCAAGCAAAGCCAAAAGGTGTAGAACAGAAAAGGGAGGTTTCAGCTTCCTAGAGCCGAGGTCTTTCTTTTCTTCAAGTGGAGGCCATTCACAGCATGGAGCACTTCCTGGGGCCCTGGGGTGGAAGAGACTGCCTTTGTCACAATCCCCTAAACTGGTTATTTCTGAGTTTGCAAATGCCATAACCAAAGAAAGTACACTCTAGCCCCTTTGCCCAGGTTTAGTCACCTGAGTAGGTAGTTATTCAGTCACCTGAGTAGGTAGTTATTCTAATATTAAATCTATTTATGGAGAGCTTCACAGCTACACAGACTAAAGAACTGGAAAGGAAGCTAGTCTCACTCTCTTTGCCCCTCCTCCCCGCCACCCCCTTGCATATTTCCATTCTTACTTCCCAGGAGAGCACCTCTGTTCTTTTGGGATATTGCAAATAAATGTTTCAGAACTTTCAAAAAGAATATCCACTCTGTAACTTGTAAATTCTTTTCATGGTAGCAGAGTGGTCTTAAAGAAAGAAGACCTAGTTTTTAACCTTACCCGTTTAGCTTAAACAATTAATTTGATAAATGTTTGTATATTTATAAATATAAATATTTGTCTTGCTTTCTATGTGCAAGCCGAGATAAATGTAGAGCTTACTAAAATGGCGATAATAAAGATGGCAAGGAGCTTGCAGGAGAGAAAACTCGTAAATGATTACAGCACTATGAGATGTTTGCAAGCTCACACTAGATCACAGGTGATATTGAGAAGAAAATGATCATGTTGGCTTGGGTCAAGAGGAAAGGCTTCTATCAGGAAAGTACAGCTGAGAAAGGACGTTAGCAAGTCTCTGCACCACACTCTCTTCTAGATCTCTCTTTCTCCACAGTTTTTCAGTCTTGATTCTTTCACCTTTTTCCTTTTCTCTCATACTTCTTTCTCTTCAAAGGTTTGGGTTAATATTAGTTATTCACACCATCTCTAAGATTGTAAAAGTATATCTTCCTTTTCTTACCTATTGACCTATTT
The DNA here is from genome assembly GCF_041146395.1 of Eulemur rufifrons. Taxonomy (NCBI): domain Eukaryota; kingdom Metazoa; phylum Chordata; class Mammalia; order Primates; family Lemuridae; genus Eulemur; species Eulemur rufifrons. The sequence continues at coordinate 14,873,467 of NC_090983.1, read as the reverse complement.
CATCACATATAAGCATATTTATAATTTTACAGAAAAACAAAATGCAATCAGACTCTGTGTTTATGTATGTGTGTATGCGTGTGTGTGTATTTTCATTCATTTTACAGCACTTTTGTTCCTCCCAGTTTTTGCTTGGTCCTCCTAACTCTGTAGCTAATTCCTGTTGACAACTTTCAATGCTGTCCTAGAGTTTCCTCATGATCACATAAACACACACACACACACACACACACACACGACATACATGCACGCATATACATATCTATAAGGTTGTTTCCTCATTGCTGGTTTTACAAACATAAGATTATATTATGCATACTTTTCTATATCTTGTCTTTCTCATTCAAAAGTATTCATAGGAATTTCTCTGTCCACTAGCAGAGTTCCAACTCATTCTTTTTATGGCTACATAATATTCTGTGGTGTGGACACAGGGTGAATTTGACAATCATTCCCATAAAAAGCTAGAACTTCACCTCCAGGTTTGTGCTGTAATAGTTGTTGATGTTCATATATCCTTACAGGTTTTTATTTCTCGGTTATAGATTCCAGCAATGGGATTGTTAGGTCAAAACACACACACACGCACACACACACACTCCATTTTAATAGATATTGCCAGGTAGGTTCCTTTCAAAAAATGTTTTAATTCACACCACCAATGTGTGAGAAAATATTCTTTCTGTATCCCTGTCAGTAACAGATGTTTACACTTTTTTTTTCAATCTTTAGGCATTGCTTTCTTCATTTTTGAATCTATTTAAATATTTAAATATGCAAAACATTTCCATGATTCCAAAGTCAAAGCTATATAACCAACTATATCCAAAGAAGTCTTATTTCCATCACTATCTTCTCCAACGTTCAACTTAGGTAATAATTTTTATTCATTTTTAGTTTGTCCTTTAATATTTCTTTTTTCAAATATACTTAATTACATTTACATTTCTACATTTAACCCCTTTTCTTACACAAAAGCTCCATGTCACATATATTTTTCTGTACTTAGCTCTTGTCACTTAAAAATATATCATGGTTCTCAATCCACATGAGTGAACAAAGACCTTTCTCATTTTTTTTATAGCTACACACTATTATATGAATGTACCATATGTTATTCAACCGGTCTCAAATTGATAACATTGGGGTTGATTTCAATCTTTTACTATTCTAAAAAACATCATGGTGAATAATCTTGAGCATAAGTCATTTCATATTTTTCCAGTGTATTTTTAGGCTAGATTCCTAGAAGTGAGATTGCCATGAAAAGGGTAAATGCATACATATATATATATGATATTACTAAATGCCCCTCCATTGTGTTGTACAACATGCTTTCCCACCAAATGTAGGAGAGTGACTGTTTCTCCATAGCCTTGCCAAAATTCTCTGCTTTCAAGTCTTTAGCTTTTCATCAAACTGACATATGAGAAATGATCATTTCATTTAATTTTTTTCTCTTACTATGAGTAAGATTGAGGATTTTCTCATGTTTAAATACTATTAACAATTTTTTTCTACGAATTTCTTGTTTATATCATTAGCTCATTTCTCTATTGGATTATTGGTCTTTTTTCTCCTCAATTTTAGTTGTATTTTAGTGAAACAACCTTTCCTGCTCTAAATTTAAAATATTTGAAATTTATATTTTGACATTGTGTGTTGTGACTTTGTCATGCAAAGGTGTTTTTGTGTGTGTATAATTGAACCTAATTATTTTAAATTGCTTATGGCTTTTGAGTCATAGTAAGTTATTTTCAGTTTATAAAGGCCTGATCCATGCTTGTTCTCATGAGTTGTATGCATTCAATTTTTGGATATAGATCTCCAATCAATTTGTAGTTTATGCTGGTATATGAAGTGAGGTAGAGATCTCATTATATCCTTTTACAAATGTCTCAACACCAATAATTTAAAAGTCCAATTTTCGCTACAGATATGAATGAGATGTATACACTAAATGTCCATGTGCATTGCCGTCAATTCTGTACTATATCCCATTTGTCTACCCATGCACCAACGGCACACTTATATGAAGGGTTTATAGCGTATATCTATATATTTTATTATCAGACAGGGATACTCATCATCCCAACACCAGTACTCTTCTTTTTCAGAGTTTTTCTGCCTAGACTTGCTTGTTTAGATTTCTGTTTAAAATTTAAAATCAAGTTGGGTTGGACTATTAAAAAAATCCTTTGTATTTTTATTGGAATTGCATTAAATTTATAAAATATCTAGGAAGAACTAATAGCTTCATGATACTGAATCTTCTTTTCCAAGAAAACTGTAGATTTTTCCACTTGTTTAAATCTAATTTGAGGTCTTACAGGAATATTTCAAAGTTTTTCTCATTTAGCTTTTGCACATGTCTTGTTAGGTTTATAAATAGGTATCCCATTTTGTTTGTTTGTTGCAATTTTAGTTGGGTATTTTCTTCCATTACATCATCTTTTATATACACAAAGCTGTATTGATCTCTATGTATTAACTTTATATCCTGATTTTCCTTAACTACATTCTTTTGTTTGTAATACTTTTCTCATTATTTTCTTGAGCTTTCTAAATATTCAATTTCAGAAGTTTACCCCTTTATTTCTTTCTAACTCTCATGCATATAATTTCCTTCTCATCTAATTTCATTGGCTCATATATCTAAGACCATGTTAAATAGTATTTTCTATATTAGACATCCTTATCTTGTTTCTCACTTTAGCAAGAACGCTGCTAATGATTCCACATTAAGAGTCAGGTTTGAAGGTTATACATATGCATTAATATATATAAAATCATAGTAAAAAAATCTATAATTTCTGTTCCATACATTGATTTTATCAGGAATGGGTGTTGAATTTTTTGAAATGTCTTTTACATACTTCTGGTAATTATCCTTATTTTTTTCCTAAGATATATTAATATTATGAATTTCTTACATTTCAAAATTATATTTATAGTTTGTTGATTTTCTAATATTGAAGCATCCTTGCATTCTTGGAATAAACCTCACTTTGCAATGATGCATATATATTTTCAATGTATTGTTGGAATCTGTTTATGTTTTAAAACATTTTTGTATTAATGCTCATGTGACATTAATTTATGGTTTTTTGCATAATTTTATCAAGTATTAATATATGGGTACATGTCTCTTAAAAACGGTTTGGAAGAGTTCCTTCTTTCTGTATATTCAATAACCTCTTAAGTAGTATTGGGATTACCTCCTCTATACAGATTTGGCAGAATTTTTTCTGTAAAACCATTTGGGCCTGGTGCTTTTTTATGGTGGAGCTTTTTTAAACTTTGCACATTTTTTCCTGATAAAACTATTTTGTTTAGATTTTCTATATAGTATAGGCTCATTTGGGATAGATTATATTTTACTACAAAATTATTAAATTCATCTAGGTTTTAAAATATGTTTACATAGAATTGTACAAATAGTTTTTCACAATTTCTTCTCTTCCCTTCCTTCCTTCCATTCTTTCTTTCTTCCTCTTATGATTTCTATAGCTTTTGTTCCCTTGTCATTTCTTATTTTATGTTTTTCTCTTTCTGGACTTTTCTTAGTTACTTTTTCCTTTTTCTTTATCAGATTTTCTCATAGTTTGTCACTTTTCTCAAATGTTTTTAATGAACCTTATTTATTTTTTTACTGATTTTCTCTTTTCCAACTCATTAACATATACTGTTATATTTACTATTAAAACTACTTCCTTCTGTTATCTTTCAGTCTATTTTGTTGTTCTTTTCTAGTTCTTTAAAGTGGACATTAAATTCATTTACTTTTATGTTTTTTCTTTTGATAGTTATTTAATGCTATGAATTTCTCTGTGTTTTAATTGTGCCCAAACAATTCTAATACACCATGTTCTCATTAATACTATTTTCTAGAAATTCTACTACTCAAGCTTTTATTTCTCTTTGATGAAAGAGTTATTTGTTTTTTTCATTTTGAGGGAGGAGAAAGATTTTATTTTGTTATTTATTGTTATTGAAATGTGATCAGATAATAATGTTTGTTTTGTTTTAGTTTTGAGATTTTTTGTTATTCTTTGTAACTTGATTGACTGTGTTGTGGGTCTTTTTTTTTTTTTTTGACATCCAGAATACATACTGGATGATTATGCTCTTTATTTCTTTAGGTCCTTACTAACTTTTGTCTGCTTGATCTGTCTAGGTCTGAGAGATACGTTTAAGTCTCCTGTTCTTGGTGTGTGTCTGTTATTTCTCCTTTCATCTCCTATAGTTTCTGCTGTATGAAGATTGCTGCTGTGTTATTTAATGGATGGATATTAATAATTGCTAAATTTTGGCCAGGTGCGGTGGCTCACGCCTATAATCCTAGCACTCTGGGAGGCCGAGGTGGGAGGATCGCTTGAGGTCAGGAGTTCAAGACCAGCCTGAGCAAGAGCAAGACCCCATCTCTACTAAAAATAGAATAAAATTACCCAGTCAACTAAAAATAGAAACAAAAAATCAGCCAGACCTGTTGGCTCACACCTGTACTTGGGAGGCTGAGGCAGAAGGATCACTTGAGCCCAGGAGTTTAAGGTTGCTGTGAGCTGGGCTAATGCCACGGCACTCATTCTAGCTTGGGCAACAAAGCGAGACTCTGTTACAAAAAAAAAAAAACATAATAATAATGATTACTAAATTTTATTGGGCATTATTGACTTTAGCATTATAAATGTCATTTCTGTTTCATTTAGTACTTTAGTACTTTTGTCCTAATTTTACTTAGTTTTATATATAGATTACAAACCTTTACCTTTTTGGTATTTTTTCACTATTTCCATTCATTTTTAATTATGTGAAGATATCTATTTCTTTTGATATTATAGGTCACTATTTTATATTTGAACAATGACCATGCTCTATTCCAATACATCTCTGAATAATTTATTTGGGAATTCATGTGTTTAAGCTCCAGGAAGTTATTTTTTTGTGCTGCATTGCTACCTTCTAATATGCTATTATTATTTTTTTGTTCAAATGGTATCTTTTAGCAATTCACTTCCATTTAGCCTATGTATTCATTTTCTATTGCTGCATAACAAATTAACACAAACTTAGCTTAAAGGAACACTCATATATTAGCTCATAGTTCTGTGAGTCAGAAGTTGAGAAGGGATCACCAAGGTTAAAATCAACAAGAGTCAAGCTGAGCTCTTATCTGGAGGTTCTGGGAAAGAATCCACTTCTAAGCTCATACGAGCTGATAGAATCCAGTTCCATGAGATCTTCATTTCTCTGCTAGTCATCAGTTGGAAGCTTCTCACAGCTCCTTAAGCTACCCACATTCTTTCCCATGTGGCCTCCTCCACCTTCAAGCAAGCAATGGCACATTGAAACTTCCTCGTGCTTTGAGTCTCTGCCTTTTTCTTCTGTTTTTAAGAGCTAATATGATTAGATCAAACCCACGTGGGTAATCTTCCTATCCTAAAGTTAACTGATTGGGGTGGGGCGCATTGGTTGGAGGGGAGCAGATTTTAGAAATTCTGTCTACCACAGTTCACCCCCATCCTCCAAAGAGTCACATCACTCCTCAAAGCAAAATACATTCATCCCTTCTCAAGGTTTCCAAGTTCTCATCTCATTTTAGTATCAATTCAAAGTCTAAAATCTCATCTAAATTTCATCAACTCAAAAGTCCAAAATTTCATGTTCTCAGTTATTTATATCAAGTGCAATTGAGGCTCCTGACCACAATTCTTATCCATTTGTGGATCTATGGAACTAAAGAAACAAGTTATCTGCTCCCAACATACAGTGGTGAGACAGGCATATGATAATGGTTATAAACATGCAGATTCAAAAAGGGATAAACTTAAAAGTGCAAACTAGTCACCTACACAAAGCAGTTTTGAAATCTGGCTGAACAAACTCCTTTGGGTGTCAAGCTTTCTGTGATTCTCAGCTCTGATACCTGTGTGCTGGGCTTCAGGCTTTGTGCTCTTGGTTCTGCCCTCAGATCCACTGCTCCTTCTTCGTGAAAATGGTAGCACGAAATTTCAGCTGCATAGTTTTATTAGTCTGCTTCCTGTCAAGAGAATGTTGGATCCGAGAGCCTTTGTTATCTCGCTGTGCCTTTCAGCACAAGCTGGTAGTGTTTCTACTGATGTAAGATTCTCAAGAACATTGTAGGCATAGGTTTCATGGTTGTTCACTCTTAGACAGGAGATTAATCCACAGATCTTCCTTAATCATCTCTTTTCTCTTTTCAGCTTCTGCTGAGTGAAAGACACTGACCTTAAATTTCCTAGGGCCTTCTGCTTTGATTGAGACCACCCACAACCCTTAATTTCTTGTTACTGAGTACTCTGATCTTTTGATCTTTCAGAGTTTCAGTAAAAGGTTTCAGTAAGATGTTTTACAGTCACATCCTTGGCTTTTTCTCCACGCTATGCTTTCGAAGGCAATTTCTTAATTTTAGCATCATCTACCATCTGGAAAAATTGAGAATTTCCCAAACCATCCTCCAGTCCTGGTTTTCTACAGTCACAAACCATTCTTGTCAGAAAGAGATCATAAAATTCATAGAAATTTAAAGCTGATTTTTTTTCCTTGGGAACTTTCTAAACTGGTGATTCTCAAAATGGGAGTAATTTTTGCCTGTGAGAAATATTTGACAATGCCTAAATACATGTGTGGTCCTCGAGGTGCGGGGAAGGTGGGATGGGTGTGACTGGTTTCTAGCAGGTAGAGGCTGGGATGCTGCTAAACATCCTGCAATGCACCAGACAGCCCCTCCCCACCCCACAAAGCCGCCTCTGGCCCTACAGTTGAGAAACTGAAGTACAAACTCCTATATTTTAAAGATGAAATTGCCTAGTCCCAGAGAGGTAAAGGATGAGACCAAGTCACAGAGCCTTGCAGTAGAAGAAACAGAACTAGAACCCAACATCCAGTCTTCTTCCCATCACATCATTCTTCTCAACGGTTTCGTATCTGTAGATCCCTCAGTCAACATTTGACGCAGGTTAAGTACATTTTAAGAATGTTTGTCAGAATTAGAAATTTGACTAAAAATATGATATTTCAAAATGAACCATAATGTTAATCATCATCTCTCATCAGCGAGTGAAAAACTCGCTCAGGCTTCTCCTTCTGGAGTGAGTGCTTTCCCCATAACGACAGAGATCTTCAACCATTGACTCACTTTTACATTCTTAGTAAGCTTCTTTACTTACACTTTATTTTTTACTAAGCTAGGCAATCCACACACAATTATGGACTGTTTAAACTGTCAAATAGTTCCATATATTAAGATAAAACATGAATCCAGAAATTACTGAGTTATTTTTTTAACCACAGACTACTTTCCCCTAAAGCATATTATTCTCAAAAACTGGAAAGGTGACTATTTCAACTTTGGAAATAACAACAAATGCATTTCAAGTCCCATCTTTGGTTGCATTTTCCTAGTCCCGTTGTGGTATATGAATGTGTGTTCTCCCCTCCCCCACCCACATCTCATGGAGTGTTTTACCACTGAGTTAAAAAAAAATTAGAAAAGAGACAGACTGTTAGTGATTAAGCCCTTTCCACCACAATTCTAACTTTTAAGAAATCCTAGTATTTATAATACAGCTGAAGTGAATAGTATTAAATATATCAGCCCTGAAGATTGGGCTATTGTAAGTATTGTATATATATGGCTGAGATACACAACTTACACAACTCAGAAAGATAACTAAAATCTTAACTGGCTCATTACAAATTTTTTTAAAAGTTTGTGCACCATCTCCCCAACAAAAAGCATACTAGAGTGAACAAGCAAAGGACCAACTGATCTCACTGTCCTTTTCTGCTTAGAGCACTGTGGTGGAAGGTCTAACAAGATGCCCCTTTGGAATGCATGACTTCTTCATCAACCTGCTGGGAGCTTTGTTGGAAGAGAACCCTCAACTATCAGCCCTCTGCCTTGCTAAAGGTTACACCTCCTTCCAAGGGCAGCCCACATCCAATGCATGATTTCACAGGGCTGTAAAGACCCAGCCTCTTTGCTCAAACTTAGGACAATTCTGAAAGACGACCCCTGCTACAGCGATCTCTAAGAAGTCAATGAGGCCTTCAGCAGCCTGCTCAACTTCTCCCTCTGCCCAGTACTGCTCCTTTCTCTCCCATGTAGTAGATATCAACCCCCAAACACTCACTAATAGATGTCTTGAATGATAATTTTCCTCTCAGAGATTGCTTCCCAGGAAACCTAGCTGAAAAGTACACTTAAGAACTGAGATTTTTCTATGTATTTTTTTAAATCAGTACTGATCCCAATGCACCTCTGCAAGTCATTCTGATTAAATAATTTTGTCCCTTTAGCATATTTTTTAGTGATAAATGAAAAAGTCATCAAGCTTTTCTCCTCCATGAACAGTGGAGCATGATTGCATGGGCTCTGGAGTTGGCTGCAGATGGTCAAGCATTTCCACTTGACCTTCTCCTCCAAGCTATGCCTTTCTTAGCTGTCAAGTAGAGATAGGAATAGTGCATACTTCATAGGATTTGGGGGCTGATTAAATGAGATAGAACACCAAAAGCACAGAGTACAGAGAATGTTTTCCATAAATATTTGCTCTATTTTCTTGTGTATCTTTTGCTTATTAGGCAAGAGTTAATTCCGCACACCAATGGTCTCAAGTAACTATAAAGCAAAATACCTGCTACTGTGACATTGACATCCAACAGTGTCCTTTGATAAAAGAATTTTTCTAGAAACTCATACTACTTCCTTTCCAAGCACAATATTTGCCATTAAGTTTTATAAGCTTGTCATCATATTGTGACTGGAACAGGGTTTTATTTTGTTTTTTTTTTTTCCAACAAGGAAAGCAACTCTGAATGGCCTTTTGTCAGCCTTCAGAAACAAAATGTATCAGTTGAATACTGGAAAGCATGGTTTTATTGTTATTCTAAAAAAATTGATAAAATTTCTAGTATGGTGATTATACTTCAAAATGATTTGAAAATTGGTGGCTCCATACTACTATTTGACTAAGTATCATAGCAGTCAAAATACTGAAATCTTAAGAAAAAACAAAAGCTTGGTCCAACAAAATCAGATTTTTAGACATCCATTGTTCTTATTTCCACTTTTCTTTTGCAGCTTGTGAAAATTTATCACATTTACAAACTCCATTATCCCAGCACATGCAGAATCACAGTCTATGTTCGCATCTGAGCCCTGTTCACTATTTATATTTACAATGTTATTCAAAGTTGTGGTATTTCCTTTGCTATTTTCATCACTACTTTCATACTTCAGTTAACAACTTTGGAGCCACCCATCCATTGCTGTGAGTCAAGAATATGACACCTTAGAAAAGCAACAACGAAACGTGGAAATCTAACAAATGTAAACAAACGTATGCAAATGAAGCGAGAATGAGTCACGATAAACTACACCCTGTTCACGGAATGAACTGGCAGGGAGGAAAGGGCATAGAAGTCCTTGTATTATAGAATAAGTAGAATCTTCAGAATATAATCATTAATCATGTCTTTCAAATTCTGCAATGTCTGTGAAAAAAATCATTTCTTTACATTTCTTCTGAAGCCATCAAACTGCGTGCAGACCACGTGAAGAGTTGCTATAGACCCACAGAAACCAGCACCCCACACTGTGAGATACGCACGTTCTACCTGCTGCTGCCTCCGTGGGGCTCCTTAGGCAAAGGCACGGGCATCCGTCTTGCCTCAAACCAGCTTTTCCAGCCCTGGGTCAAACTTGCTTTTCTGAGCTGTAGTTAAGACTCAAAGTTCAGTTAAATTTGCTTACTCGCCTTAGAAATGTTCAGTTCTACACATGACAGATTACAGCGCATTAACCACTATTTTCATCAGTTAGTTGGGCTTGTTAAGTGGGTCAAGGACTTTTCCTTATCTTCTTGGGCTGTTCACAAAATAGATGCCATGAGAATTAGCATAAAATTTAGCTCTACTTGAAGGGATCTGTCTGAAATTAGGGTTGCTTGGGCTAATGCCTCGCACACACCAGGGATTCTAAATTCTAACCCCGATTCTGCAAATCACTGATGATAGAGATTTTAACTAATGATTTCGTCTCTTTTAACTCTGTCTGCTTCTTCTTTACAAGCAAAGAAAGGAAGAGATACAGCTTTTTGGTGAAAAAGCGGAGGTCAAAAAGTGCAAATAAAACAGACTCACAAAATAGCTCTTCTATGAAACCAAGATCCTAAGAATGCTCAATTAGATTGAGCATTTTAATTTTGAAAGTAGTAGCCCAAATTCATGGCTTTTGGATTGACAGTTAAAGCCTAAAATGAAGGTGTCATTTCTCTCTTCCCTTCACCCCTCAGATGCTTCTTACTCCCACACCTGGTGGGAAGGGGAACCTTCAGCACCTAAATTGTACCACATGAGGAGAAAGGGCTCATGAAGCCTGGCTTGTCAGTCTTACGGATGCCTGGAGCCACTGGTGTTGGTCAGCCAACTTAAAATTGAGGCATAGCAGAAAAATGCTTTCTCTGGATCTAACCATGCAGGACCTTGGGAGGTTGGATGGAGGGTCCTGTGGGGGTGTGGCTGGGAGACAGAAAATGGAAGTAGGAGAGAGACTAAGACAGAGGGGACTTTAAGGTTCCCCTACGTGAAGGCCAACTCTGTTTGGAGTGAAGGGAGACCAAATTGGAATGGTAGAGAGGCAATTTGGGATATTCCTTTGTACTCTGTGTTCACAATTAGGCAATAGAGTTGTGTTTTTTCTGGAAAGGGCACCACGTGGTGCCCGGTAATTGAGGGGCAGGGTTACATTTATTAAGGTGCACTGTGTCTTTAAGAAAGTACCATTTCCAGGGGAGCTGAATTCCCTCTTTCCTTGCCCCGCTCACCCTGGGTCAGTATCCCAGGCTCAGTGCTTGTTTTCTGCCCTCAGCGCCTGTGTTCTGTTCCCAACACAGGTGCAAAGGAAGCTCTGCTTGGCTAGGGACAGCTCTTCTGTCCTCATGGCTACAGGTCACAGCCCATGTTTGCCAAAGAAATTTTCACCTAGGCCTTAAAGGCAGGTGTTTTATTTTTTCTTTTTAATTGGATGTTTCTGTATAAACAGTGAAGACATTAAAGAAAAAAATCTGTACCCAGAATAAGAAATAAAATAAACCATAGTTAAGCACTTGAGGCATGCGATACAACTAAACAATGTTCAAACGTTTTTATTTTGGAGGCCGAAAAAATATATCATTATTTCTTTAGCACAAGTTTAAAAAGAAGAATCCTCTCTTCAGTTATATAAAGTTATCCTTCTAGCCTCAATTTTTAAATTTGGAATAGGAATAACTATCTCTCTGTCACAAAAACCAGAACATTTTTCAGGTGAGGAATAGAAAAAATAAAAGAGAAAATGACTTCTATCTCTATTTGTGTGGGTGTTTTTAAAAACAGTCATCACTTTGGTATGAAAGTGTCATTATATCAGTGCAGGATGACAAATTTCATTTTAGCTTCCTTATCTAGTCGTATATTCACATAGTGTTAACAAGTGAGTGCTACTTGGGGCTTGATAGAGACAGCCACAAAAAATTCAAAATAATCATGAAAATCAAGGAGCTGTGTTGTTGCAATATTTATATTCCTGACAGGTGCCCTGCTGCTTGGAGTGAGATCTCTTACATGTATTGTCTATGCCTCTAGCTGTACCTGGTACAAACAGCACACGTCCTTGACTGTCAGGCCATGCTTTCCAGGATAGACTGCAAATCAGACCAGATCAGTGGCAGTGGGGCCCCTCTACCTCATGCACACATTCTTTCTGTTCCATTGTGCATGTAAGAAATTATCAAATGCCAAATAGTTTTAGAAGTGCCAGGGCAGAAGAAAGAGCAATGGGGCCAGGGAATAAAAGCCTTAAAATGGGAATTCAGAAATATCAGCTGAGGGCAGGGCATGTTCCTGCTAATGCTGACTATTCTCTCTCTCTCTCCCTCCCTCTCTCCCTCTCTCTCTCTCTCTCTCTCTCTCTCTCCCTCTGTGTGTGTGTGTGTGTGTGTGTGTGTGTAAGAGGAAAGAAGGGGTGTTAGCGGAGACTGAAAAGCAAAGGGAAAACTGTTTGCAGAAACAGAAATGAGATCTGATATAATTTGAAAGGGTGCAAAAACAACCAGAAGGAGTCTATTAACTGGTCACTAGACTCAGCAAGAATCAGAAAGAGAAAGCTTAAATACAGAAAAATGTTCCAGGCTGACAGACAATGAGACATGAGGTTCTGGAAACATTGCTCCACCTGGCATAGGAACACAGCTAGGAAGAAAGAAGCCAGGAAATGAAATGTTGAAAATTGAGGCAAGTTGAATTAATGAATGCCATTCATACTTAAATATATACTTACCAGTTTAGAAGAGCCCTAACTTTATCTAAGCCTGGAAAAATATGATTTTTTTTTCCCACTAAGCCCTCTTTAACTATCTGTGTTATTTGGAAAACCCACTAGGCTGTAGGAGGCCAGATGAAGGTAAAAGAGAAGAGACAAACTTAATCCCCATTTCAAGTTCCCGTAATTCTGAAAAAATGCTTCCAAGATTTGGTTATCGAAGGGATCCTCAAGGGTAGCCATGGAAAATATCTAGGAACAGAAAGCCGGGGAGCCTCCTTTGTGGGGTGTGTTCTGGGCCTGTTTTGCCACCACCCCACTTCTGTAGCTCCATGAGCAGAATATTTTTTTTTCCACTATAGCAAGTCTGGAAGCCTCGAGCAACTGCGTGCTCAAACCAAAGTCTAATGGATGTGGGATATTAGAAGCAGGATAAGAAAAAGAAACAGTGTATTTTTATCCAAACCACAGATGCCTCACCATCTCCTGCAATTCATTGGTAAATAAATAAAGCCACAGCACCACTTAATAATATTCTGGGGATTATAGAACTGTTATTTGATACTCATGACCCAGTTAGTCTGGTACGTCACCCGTTTAACCACTACAGGTTTATTTCGCACCATCTTGTAGGTGGGCTGGAGCCATTTGGGTCTGAAGCCTTGGCCATCTTTCAAGGCACAGCCTGCATTTTCACTGCCCGAAATATTTCATCTTCCGTCCCCACAGTTAAGTCAATAAAGATGAAAATCGTATGACCAGTCGTTCTCACTGTCCAATTACTTAACCTAATTTATCTTCTTTAAATGTCACTCAGCAACTCAAGTCCTAGCTCCCTCCGCCCTCTGCCCATCCCACCCTCGAGTTGGTGTTTGTACAATTAGTCAGATGGAGAATTTCAGGACTAGATCAAAAACTGTCTTTGTTTTTGGCAACCGTTTTCCTTTAGAATAAACCTATTCATTCAATTTAAAAAATATCTTAATTTAGCTGATTAAAGCTTGATCAGTCTTCCTATAACACTAATTTGGTCCTGGTCTTTTCAAAAAAGATACACCTACGATCTCTGCCTGTAGAAGTCTAAAGGAACATCAAAGAACATCCACTGAAATGTTATCTTCATTCAGAGTTTCCCAATATTCTTTTTCCATCCACGTATAGATAGTGATGACTCCATCCATCATCTTTATGTCACCTGTCAAAAAAAAAAAAACTAAGGCACCCGTGCTTTGTGGCTCCCACAGATTCTAGATGCTGCCAGGATATAGAGCTCGTTTCTCAAGTCACCAGTTTTTTTTCTCCACAGCTATTGCCTGCAAAACCCTACACTTGAGGACTTTTATTTTAAAAGGAAAACTACCAGCTCTGCAAACGCTTGAGCATCAGTTTTGATAGCACTGTGGGAGCTCACTTAAAGAATGTGTTATAAAGCAGGAGACATATATCCCTTTATGCATTGAGTATAATGAGGTATACCGATTAGTCTAACTCACTGCAGCAAATCACTACGTAGTTTTAAAAGGTCTACTGTTCAATGCACCATAATTAAATTAAAGTTAAAATACTGTAATTATTTAGAACCGAGATGCCATTTTTTTTACTGACTTTGTGAACTTTTAGGTTCAAATGAATGCAGAGATAAAACAGCATAACATAAGTTCGCTATATATTATCTTGTCTATCTTGTATTTGGAGTTAAATTACACAGGAGTTCAGAGGTTGATAAGAAACATAAGAGCTGCCCTCTATATAATAACAGTAGCATCATATTGACTGAGTTTAAATATGAGTGGAGAGGATTATTTTGATTATTTACATACAGGGACGCAAATTTAGATGTGCACACATACACATACTGTCATCCTCAAGCTGTCTTCTCAGTTTTACTGAGGGCCTTTTATGTGACAGGAATTGTGCTTTATATACACTTTCTCCTGTCATCCACAGAACCACCCTGTCAGACAGGTATCATCAGGTTCACTTTAGAGATGCTATATCTCAACCTGGGTATTGCAAAGACAATTCAAACTCTAGCATGAACGAACAGGGCTCATTGTGGTCCTGCCCCATCATTACCTCCATTTTCTCCCCAGTCTAGTCTTTCCCATTGTTTTCCACCTTAACCAGTAGTCTCATTCTCTGTTCACCTGCAGAAACAAAAATTAAACAAATAAAAAAACACCTAGGAGTTATCCTTGATACCTGCTTCTCCTTTACCCCATGTTCAATCATAATTCATTCTTGTAAATTTTTATCTCCTATATGTCTGTCAAGTCTTTCTCTTAATTCTGTCACTCACATTACAAAACTAGACCAAACTGCCATCATACCTTATCTGGATTGTGGTGATAGTCTCCAAATCATCTTCCAGCATTCATCCTTCTTCACTTGATGTTCTTTTTTTTTTTTTTTTTTTTTTTAGACAGAGTCTTGCTCTGTTGCCCGGGCTAGAGTGAGTGCCATGGCGTCAGCCTAGCTCACAGCAACCTCAAACTCCTAGACTTAAGCCATCCTCCTGCCTCAGCCTCCCGAGTAGCTGGAACTACAGGCATGCGCCACCATGCCCAGCTAATTTTTTCTATATGTATTTTTGGTTGGCCAGATAATTTCTTTCTATTTTTAGTAGAGACAGGGTCTCACTCTTGCTCAGGCTGGTCTCGAACTCCTGACCTCTAGTGATCCACCCACTTCGGCCTCCTAGAGTGCTAGGATTACAGGTGTGAGCCACCACGCCCGGCCTCACTTGATGTTCTTAAGGCAAATTTGGTCATGTTACTTCCCTGCTTAAAATACCTGTATAGCTTTCCATAATGCTTACAAAAAAAAAAAAATATATATATATATATTTAACAGAGCCCACCAAACCCAATGATTTTGCTCCCTCAGTCTCTTCAAGCTCAAATTTCATCCTCTCCACCTCCTTCCCAGTCCTCCAGTATCAATGACTTCCTTCTGCTTCTTAAATAAATGCTCTATGTTCTGACCTGCCTCAGGACCTTTGCACATGCTGTTATCAATGGCTGAATGAATCACTCTTTCTCTATCCCTTTTGCCTAGTTAATGCCAGAAACAAGATCTTGCTTTCATTATTGCTTCTTCAGGGAAGTCTTCCTTGATCCTGTCCTAGGAAATATCTGTTGGTATATGTCCTCACAGCATCCTATCTATTTCCTCCATAGTATTGAGCATATCACATGAATATGCATTTAGAGGTGTGGTTATTTGATTTTCACTTTTTACTCCCCACTTAACTGCAAATACCTTGAAGGTAAGAACCTTGTCTTTTTGCATTCCACTGTAACCTTAGTGCTTAGCAAAATGCTATGTTTAGCAAACATTTTAGCCACATGTTTGATTCTTACTCTGACTTTAATAGCCTATCTAATTACTGAATACAGAAGAGAACAAATTTCTTTAAAGAAAGAACAGAGAAAACAGGCAGAAGCAAATATTCAAAGTAGAAATGGCTTCCTATTTGATGTATTTTGATGGTTAGGAGGAAAAAATGTGTCATTGACATACCATGATGTCTGGAATTTCCACAATTGAAAACTCTCCTTTGAGAAGAGTCATATTTTCTAGAAACTCAAATCAGGTAGAAAATTTATCACCTTTATCACCTTGAATAGAACCATTAGTCCACATCAATCCAACTGGTAGGCAACAGAAAGCAGATTCTCAAGAAAATTGGTCCAAAAAGAGGTGATTTTGATCAGCAGAAAGGGTTTGAAAGTCACTGGAAGTATCAAAGCTTGAGAGAACACTTGGGTGAGGAGATGGCATTTAGCGAAGAATGCACAGAGAGCTAGTAGTCAATCTCCCCACAAGACGGTGCTCGTAGCCACAGCTGTAATGTGTAAAATGGAATCACATTTTGGGTGCCAAAGATACAGCAGTTCGGCAACAAAATAATTTAAGAACATTTTACCTACTCCAATTTCTTTTTAAACCATTGAAGGAAAAACACATTTAGAATGTCAAACAAAACTCCTTAAAAATCCTCATTCCCATGTCCCTGACTCTCTATTTCATTCACATGCCACAGCGGCCCTGATACCCCGCCCCACGTCTGCGACTCCAGGCTCCCCGGCGTTCCTGTATACCCTGCTCTTGGAGGCTTCTTGTCACTTATCCTTCTTCTCTATGGCTCAGTTTTTATGAGATAGATGAATTATCTGAGATCTCTGGCTGCTGTTTGCCCCTTCCCCAGGTCCCCCAGACACCAGGAATGGATCCAACAAGCAGAAATCTTACTTCCTTAGAGTAAGGGAACAGGGAGGGAACTGAAAATATTTGTAATTTAATGATATATCTTTAAAAATTACTATTATTTTCATCTTTGTTGTTGAAACGTGCATTTTTTTTTACCATGGCAAAGCAAATAAAACTTCAATTTGTAATTCATAATTTATGGAGTGATTTCATGCATTATCACGTTTTGGAAAGCTATGATTTTTTTCTCCTTTCTTTTGAGCACTGTGATATTGGGGGTCGGGGGCAGGTGGCACAGACCTCCTGGTTCCCGTTAGTCATGTACTGTTTGGATAAATGTGTCTGAGTAGAGCATTATATTGAAGAACTCTGAGTGTCAGACAGCTACAGGAGGCCTTAGGCACCAAGATAAGGAGTCAGAGCAGGTACTAAAAGAGAGGATCATGATAGAAAGAATATCACTAAAAACAACCCACCCAACTTGCCGTTTTGCTTCAGCGGGGCCCTGGCATGAAGGGATCAGAGAGGCAGCTCTATGAGCCATCGGTAATACAGTTCGGGAAGACTGACTTGAGGTAATTAATCCAAATTTGAGGGTCCAAAATGTTTATTGCCATCAATGCACACAAATGAGCCAAAGGACCACATATCTTCAGAAATGAGAAATGGCCCCTTGATGAAATCTCCTCTAATGACCTGCTTGTTGTAAACCCTGGTTAGCACTGCGCTCTGAAGTGAAACACTCCGAGTAATGTAGATTTCAAAGTATGTCATGCTTTCTGCAGTGCAGCACATTTAACGATTTTCTCATTTGATACCTAATGAGATTTTTCAAACTAATTGCAGGCTTACTATAACTTTTTTTTTTTTAAAGAAGACAGGAACAACATTAAGAAAACAAACTATGGCAATGATTTCATGCTGGGGAGGATTGAATAAGATATCTTTGGTCCCAAAAATCTGGTCTTAAATAAGAAGCTAACCAAAGTATGTTCCATCAAATTAATCAAGAAAGAGCTTTTAATATAGTAGATATGCTAGATCATAACAGAGATTCAAACCTCTGCAAGCCTTGCAAATAGACCTGGACATTACAAAGACTAGTCAACTGTAAACCACCCTTGGTTACATTTTAATTTAAATTTCCAGTGAAATTTCTACTAAAATTCATACAAGGTGGTTTCCATTAGAGTCATGAACTTTCATTATCCAGAAAAGCCTATGAGATATACCCTTGTAGTTCTCTAGTTTACTTACAGACTATTCTACAATGTATATCACCATAATGGTTTTTGACATGATGTTTTTCTAGTATAATATATTTGAAAAAAAACAGTGTATGTAATTTCATTCCCCACTAAATTCTCCCACTAAAAGATAAAATGATGCTATTTGTTTTGGCTTCCTGGCTTATTTTTAAAATTATTTTCCAAAAGGAAATAGAAAAGAGAAAAATGAAGAGAAGGAAACCTTCTAACAGCTTGAGATTAAATTTATCAGCCATTGAGAGGCCGTTGCCACATATCTATATAACTTAGTAGGAAGACTCCACGTGGATGATTTCACAATCAATTGTTTTTGTTCTTTAATAGAATGCATATGCCAAAAGATAAACTGTTTGGGTTCAAAGGGCAGTGAATTCATTAAAAGAAGTTCCTAATAAAAGTGATTCAATCTTTATATTTAGCTTTTAATACAAAAAATTAATTAACATTTGCATTATGAGACCTGACCTCCCCAAGGAAATATAATCAATTCTCCCAATACAAGATGGATTCTGCAGAGGACATAATTTCTAATTGTGGTGCTAATCAATCATGTCCAAGGTACAGGGGAACTGTAAATGATGCGCAAAACTATTAAACTCTAGGCTCTCTTAAAGCCAGTTGTCAACACCATAGTATATAAATATATACTTATAGTGGGGACTGTTTAATTATAATATTGATTAAATTATTGCAGTTCCTGGCATAACGCATGATGATGGTGTACTATCTGGAAAGAATACAAGACAACTGAAAACATATCTACAGTTTTGCAAATGTGGTTTCACAAGAAAATTGTGTTAATTATAGCAGTATGATGCATGCATCTACTACAAAGGCTGCCTTGCTGAGGAAACACAGTGTGTTTTGGTTGAAGACTATAACTTAAGAAGAAACAGTCTAGATGATTTCAGGTCATTTTTAAACCACTATTTATTTCCACTATTTTGAAGCATTCCTTTTTTAAATGTGTTCCTGATTGTTTTTGTTTAATTGAGGTAAAATTTATGCAACATAAAATTCACTATTTTAGCCATTTTAAAGTGTATGATTTGGTGGCTTCAAGTGTATTCACAATATTGTACAACCATCATCACTATCTAATTCCAGAATATTTTCATCACCCCAAAAAGAAACCCTGTATCCATTAAACAATCCTTGTTCTTGAATAAAATCAGATAGTATGTGGCTTTCTGTGTCTGGCTCTTCTCATTTTGAATACTGTTTTCAAGATTCATCCATATTGTAGCATGTATCATTACTTCATTCCTTTTTGTAACAATAATATTCCACTGCATAGATGTAACTTATTTGTTTATCTGCTCTTTAATAGTCATTTGAGTTTTTCCACTTTTTAGGTGCTAGGAATAATGTTGCTATGAATATTAACATTCTGTACAAGCTTTTGTTTGAACACCTGTTTTCAATGCTCTTCTGTGTATACCTAAGAGCGGAATTACTGTTAAACATTTGAGAAACCACCAAACTGTTTTCCACAGTGGCTGCACCATTTTACGTTTCTACCAGCAATGTATTGATATGAAGGTTTCAGTTTCTCTACATATGTGCCAACACTTTCTATTTTTCTTTTTTTTTTAATTATTATTATAATAGCCTTCCCATTGTTGCCTTCCTAGGGGATAAAAAGTGATATCTTTTTGAGGTTTTGATTTGCATTTCCCTAACAACTAATAATGTAGAGCATTATTTCACATGATTATTGGCCATTTGTATATCTTCTTTGAAGAAATACCTATTCAGGTCCCCTGTCTAGTTTTTAATTGAGTTTTTTGGTCTTTCTGTTGTTCAGTTGTCTAAGTTCTTTGTATGTTCTGGATACTAGACCATTATCAGATTTATAATTTGCAAATATTTTCTCCCCATGATGTAGTCTTGTTTTTTACTTTTTTGATAATGTCCTTTGATGCATAAAAGTTTTAATTTTGATGAAGTCCAATTTATCCATTTTTTATTTTGTTGCTTGTGCATTGGGTGTCACGTGAAAGAAACCATTGTCAAACCTAAGGTCATAAACATTTACACCTATGTTTTTTCTAAGAGTTTTATAATTATCTCTTATATT
Organism: Eulemur rufifrons; assembly: GCF_041146395.1. NCBI lineage: Eukaryota > Metazoa > Chordata > Mammalia > Primates > Lemuridae > Eulemur > Eulemur rufifrons. Next base: position 14,853,582 of record NC_090983.1, on the reverse strand, counting down.
TATATCTTTGATCCATTTCTATCCCCCACCCTTTATGTTGTTATTGTCACAGATTACATCGTTATACCTACATTCCCATCCACATTAATTTATAATTATTGCTTTATGTAGTTGTCTTTTAAGCCATATGGGAAAAAAAGAGAAATTACTAACCAGTCATGCACAAATACTGATTTTGTATTTACCTAAGTAATTACCTTCACTGGTGTTCTTTATTTCTTCATGCAGATTTGAGTCACTTTCTATTGTCCTATTAGTTCATCCTTTAGCATTTCTTGTGGAACAGGACTGCTACCAGAAAACCCCTGTTTTTATTCTTTATAAAACATATTAATTTATCCTCATTTTTGAGGGATAGTTTTGCTGGTTATAGAATTTTTCCTGACATTTTTTTTTCCTTTTGGTACTTTGAATATGTTATCCCACTGCCTTCTGGCTTCCTTTTTTTCTGATGAAAAATCAGCTGTTACTCTTATTAAGGCTCACTTGTATACAAGAAGTCACTTCTCTCTTGCTTTTGTCAGTATTCTCTGTCTCTGGCATTTGACAGTTTGATTAGAATGTGTTTCAGTGTGGATCTCTTTTAATTTATCCTACTTGAGAATCATTGAGCTTCTTGGATATGTACATTCAGATTGTTCCTTAAATTTTGGAATTTTTCAGAAATTATTTCTTCAACTGTTATTTCTAGCCCTTTCTACTTCTCCTCCCCTTATAGAACTGCCATTATGCCTATGTTAGTACACTTGATGGGTCCCACAGGTCTTTGAGACTCTGTTCATTTTTCTTCACTTTTTTTTCTTTCTTCTCCTTAGACTGGGCAATCTTCACTAACCTATGTTCAAGTTTGCTGATTCTTTCTGTTACCTGCTGTTGAACTCTCATAGTGAATTTTTTATTTTGGTTATTATACTTTTCAACTCCAGAATTTCCATTTGGTTCCTTTCTTGTTTCTTTGAAGGGCTCATAACTTTTTGTTAAAAAGTGGGTAATTTCAATATTATAGCATAACTCCTGAAATTATATTCTCTCCCCTCCCTGGGTTTGTGGTTGTTTTGTTTTGTTTTGTTTTGGTGGTTGTTGCTGCTGCTGCTTGTTGTGGCTGCTGTTATTTTTTTTTTTTTCTAAACTAATTTTGTAGAAGTTTATATTCTTTGTCAGGTATATGGCCACTGGTGTCTCTATTTGGTTAGCTTAGTGATGAATTTGGGATTTGACGTGGATTTCTTTAAACACCTAGGAACCATCCCCACCCCAACCTCACAGTCTTTGCACATAAACTCTGTTTGTGAAGAGCACACCTTCAAAATCTCTGGGAAAGTCACAAAACATATCACTCCCCAGCTTTTTTCCCTGTGCTTTTCAGTGTGTCTCTTATTTTCCCCGATTGTTATCTCTTGACCCAAGTGGCAATGGCTAATACCATTGTCTTTAAATGTTTCTGGAAAATGTGCTCCATGTAGCCATCTCTCCATCTGGGGAGAGTTCTAAGTGAGGTGAAATAAGACAAGCCCTTTGAGGAAGTCCTTCAGGGAGCCACCAAACAGCCACCAAACTCACAACCACCGTTCTTTGGGGACAGGTCTGCTCTGCCTCAGACAGCACCAGGAACCACAGCAGGCAGGCAGGCTGCTATCCTCAGGATTCCTGAACCAGGGAGAAGGAATGAGGCCAGGATAAGTTAAAACACTACAAAGTTCTCCTTCTGGGATTCAGCCACCTTTTTCTTGATTAAACGTTTTTCTAATTGCTATAAATCTTTAGCTAGTTTCCAAAGTTCTCATAAAGTTGATTCTGACAGGGTTTTTTTCTCCCAGTTTATTCACTGTTTTTGTGGAGAGACAGGGCTTTGGAGTTCCCTGTGCCACTATTTTTATTGATGTCACCTAGAGCATTCCTTTTATATCACAAAAACAGCAGAGGTGGAGGGGAGAATTCACAAAGAAACCGTTTTATGAAACATTGTAGTTCATAAAACAGTGAGTGACTTATCTAATTTTGGTATTTTGTCATATTTCTTGGAGTTGACATTTTACATGGCTGTAAATCATTTGTAGGTCTGTAAAGTTTGCAGGTGATATAGAGGCTGTGCTTCATGAGAAGAGCGTATCAAGTGATTTGCCCCAAGTTGAAATTTTCTAGCTGCGTGAATGCCATATTTAGTGTTCAAACCCCTGAATTTTAAAAAGAAAGCAGGAAACTGTGGTCCAATTTAATGCACATAGTCCCTTTTAATTTCATATTTGATTTGGTGTGGGTAACTGAATGTTCTAGTAGCAAACCTCTCATATGGAGCTATAAATACGGGGGATAATTTTTTCAAGATAGAGAAAGAAAGGAAAAAGAATAGGTAAAATTAGAAGCATCTGCAGTTCTTTGCCAAGTTGGAGCGGACAAGACTCAGACATTCAAGAAAAGTCCAACTCCCCTGATCACACCCATCCCACTTGCCCCTTGATCCTTCATTTTGCCTAACCATGTGTCTGCAACCAAATATCTACTCCGTACACATTTGTCTAACTAATATAATCATTTCAGATGACAGGAACACCAAATTCAGTCTATAAGGTTCTCCATATGCCCCGTGGACATGGAGGAAAGAACAATATCAACATTATCTTCTGCATGTTCTGAAATTTTATCACAAATCCTACAAATTTAAGACTGTAACAAGTCCTTGAATTTACAGACTAATGATGAAAAGTAAAAAAGGTAACTTAAATCTCTACTCCCTCTCTGTTTTAAAAAGAATATTAGTATCATATTTTTGTATTTCAAGTTATTTTCAGGAAGAAGAAATGCTTGAAGTAATTATTAAGACTATCACTGTGCGGCAGATTAAACATTATGTTCCTTTAATGTAATAGCATTGAATGTTCTCAACTCATTTATTCCACAAATACTGATCAATGCCTTCTGTGCACCAGGCATTGCAAATATAGCCTGTGGTTCCTGTCATCACAGACATTACAGAGGAGTGAGGAATTAGGATATAGAAACAGGCAATTGCATTATATTATGGGGAAATGTGCTACAATTCAGGAAGTGCTGAAGACCAGGGATGAATCAAGTTGGAACAGAGGCTGAGAATCAGGAATAGCCTCCTGGCAGGAGAGACATCTCATCTGAGATCTGCAAGCTCACTGGGAGTTAATCACATGAATGGAACCGTGCGGGATGGGTTAGAATTACTGATAGGATGTGCGAATGCTCAAAGGTAAGAAAGAAAGTAAACTTTCACTGGAACAAGTGAAGAATTTGCTCAAGAGTCCAGTATGACAGGAGCAAAGAGCAAAGTTAGCCAGAAAGAAATCCAAGAACACACATTTTAAAGGAACTTTTAGGCTCTGTTAAAGAGCTTGAATGTTATTCTGAGTCTTATAGGGAGAATGTTGATGTGTTTTAAGCAGGGAGCAACATGATCTGATTTTTATTTTAGAAAGATCTTTGTGGTTGCTATAGAAAAACAAATATATAGCAGAGGATGAGGAGAAGGCCATAGACAGGAAGACAGCCAAGGAGTGTTGAAGCAATATAGGTAAGATATGGTGATAGAATAAATTAGGATTTATTAATTGCGCTGGATTGAATAGTGTCCCCCAAAATTCATCTCCACCCAGAACCTCAGAATGTGACATCATTTGAAATATAGAGTCTTTCAGAGGCGATTAGATAAATTAAAATAAGGTCACACTGGATTAGGGTAGGCCCTAAAACCAGTGTCTGGTGTCCTCCTAGGAAGGCCATGAGAAGGAAGCCTGGTGACAACAGAGACAGACATTGGACTGATGCTGCCACAAACCAAGAAACACTTGGGGTCACCAGAAATTGAGAGAGGCATGGAAGGGTTCCCCAGACAGTTTTCGGAGGGAGCATGGTCCTGTTGCCACCTTGATTTTGGACTTCTGGCCTCCAGAACTATGAGAGAATAAGTTTCTGTCATTTTCAGCCACCTAGCGTGTGACCATTGTTAGGGCTGCCCTAGGAAACTAACACAGAGGTGAGGAAAAGAGGCCTGATTTTAGAGGTCTTAAAGAAATGTCTGCTGCATTTGGTGATCACTCAGATAAAGAAAAGTGACCTAGAGAGGCCATGGCAAGAATAACTCTGTTTTCTCACTTGAGCAGCTCAGCAGTTGGTGGCCTCACTCATTAGTTAGAGATCACGGGGAACAGAAGAGGCTTGAAGAGGAGAAGCTAAAGTTATCGGCCAAGTGTAGGTGCGTTCTGCCTGCGCATAGTAAATCAATCACTGTGACACGGGTTAAATCCACCTCCTGGAAGATGAGGCTTAGGGTATTTATGCGTTAGGGAAGTGGGGCCCGTCTAAGATGTGGCCAAAGGTGATGGGCAGTGGGGAAAAATGAAATAACAGGTTTGATCTACTCAAGTGTACTTGGGGTTTATGGTGTTTCGTAGGACATAGGTGCACAAAATGGCATTAGCATGACCCAGTGATGGAGTGTTGGCCCTGGGACTTGAAAAGGCCACTTGAAAAGTGCTCAGGCACTTGCCCAGGCCCAGGTGAACAGTCGGTGGTCTCAACTGGTATGAAATGGGCAGAAGCTAGAGCAAGTTCCTGAAAAACAACTGAAGCAAACATTACCATGGTGACTTAAGAATGTTATCCACAAAGTAGCCAGCCATGGTTAAGTTTCAGTGTTCAGCGGTGCAGCCTTCTGTACCACAGCCTTCAGCTTCATGGAAAAATGAGAAAACAACAACAAAAAGCAAGTGGGGTAGGCAAATCCAATCAAATGAAACCCTCAGTTTCACTAATGAGTTTATTTGTATTCAAAGTGTGTTTGTGGGCCTGTAAGAAATGTGAAACTGCCCCATAGGCAGTTGGATAAGCAGGAGTGGATAAGTGAGGCACAGAGACCCGGACTGGACATGAAAATTTAGGAGCATCTGCATATGGGGGTAATTAAAGCTAAGGGGTAGATTAGATTGTCTAGGTCATACGAGCAGAATAAGACCGGGATGGGACTGGAATAGACCTTTGGAACACCAACATTTAGTAGTCAACTAAGAAAAATATCAGACTTTGCCCACTGGATTTAGCCACACACTGTTTGTTAGGGGCCTTACTGAGAATAATTTTGAAGGGGACAAGAGCTAGATTGCAGGGGATCGAGGCATGTCTAGGAGGTAGAGGGTTAAATGTGTCTGTGAAGAAGACAGGTATGGTAGCTAGAGCCAGGCACAGTAAGAGAGTAAAGGGGTCAGATGAATGACAAGAGGATGATTAAAGTGATGGACCCTGCCACTGAGTTGGGTAGGGAAGGACAAACAGACACAAGGTGATTGAGTGGCAATGAAGGAGGACTTAGAGTTTTGGAGGTCTCATTGAGATCCAGTAACAGGGACTGCCGAAGTATCGAAGTGAGACAGCTTTCAGGATAGGAGATGGTGGTCTTTGAGTGCAATGTCTCACAAGCAGGACAATTTGGGAAGATCATAAGCTGCAGGTGTTGTCCCTATGTGTGGAAGGGTAAAGAGAATTAAAGATGATAATCAGCTGGAGAGGAAGATTTCATTACTTGAGAGTCTGGAGTTAAATTAGATGTCCACCAAGATGTTGAAGAAAAGATGGTGGAATCTGGGGAAGTGAAGTTCTTGAGCAGCTGAGGGTCAAGCCTTGATCTTGTTCACTGACTCTCAGGTCATCGCCCTTAATGTCCAGTAATCCTACAGCTTTGTCCTTGTTTTTGTGGCTTATCTAGAAGGGCTCACACGAAATTTCCAGTCACAATATTCTTTTAGTAGGGCTTTTGTGATCCCAAAGAGTCTCACTTTTAAGCACCCCATTCAGAGACAAGAAAAGAGATGCACAAATTTTTTATTCACATCATATCCTTACTTTCAAATATCTTATTCCTGAGCTTGTCACTCGGGAGGGTTCTGAATTAAGGAGGAGGGATATGAGGGCTCCAAGGTTTTTATTCACAGTTTTCTTATAATTCATTTTGTTGTTGTTTTCTCTCTGCCCATATTCAGATTTCTCCATAGCAAGAAGCGTAGTGAGGAAAGCACACTTTGATGTTCTTCCTGTGCACCCCAGCCCAGCATGATTAATTGACTTAGCAGGCTATTCCATTTGCCACAGTAAATTCAGTAAATCCTGGTGGTTAGTCTTCCTTGTGATCACAAGAAACCAGCTCAGTGCCTTCCTTGGCATAAGGAGAGAGGGAAGTGCCCTATCAACCCTCAGTTCTCATGGAACCATGGCCACCTGCTTGCAAAATCTATGACATCCTGGGAGAAACGTCAGGTCAGTCAGCCTATATGAAAAAGATTGCCAAACATCGTCTGGACCGCTGGCTCCACAAATGCTCTGCCCGGCTCCAACATACCCTCCTCCTTTTGGGGGATTATACAAAAACCCATGCAGACTACATGTGAGCTAGCAAGCCCTAAGGGCACTGGCAAGCTCCCACAGCCACACACAAAGCTGACGGGAACCAGCTGACAAGCAGGATGCACATGTGCTCCAGAGACAAGAGCCATAAGGTGAGAGGGAAGGAAACAAGCATCGCTCATCACTCTGAGCCAGGCAGGCAAATCAGTGGGACCAAGGATAACGTGGGGGAAAATGAGCCACGTCCTTGCAACTTATGACCAGGCCCAGCATCCTCAAGTGACCTCCTCACCCATTCCAGATTATCATTCCTACATATCTGATTAAGGGGAGAAGCTTCCAACGGCTCGTGCTCCTAATTTTACCATGGCCAGAACACCTGGGAAACTTCCTGGAAGGAAACTGACAACTGTTTCATCAGTGGAGAATTTGTATTCTTCCTTCTACTTTTTAAATGTCCTATTTTTTCCATAATAAACATGCTTATCATGAAAGAAATATAAGCTTATTTAAACTTTATTTTCCTTAGTTTAAAACTAAGTCCTTTTTGTCATTTTATCTATAAGCTAGGGCAGACTTGAAACCCCTTCTAGCAACTCCTGAGCCAGGGTTTCTGGCAGAAGGAACAGAGTTTATGAAATGGCTTCCTATTTTATTGAAGTGGCAGCCCCCATATTGGAGTCCCTCAGTAGGTGCTGGAATGTTCCCAGCACAGGAGAAAAACATGAAAGAACACATCACCATCAGCACCAAAACTTTTCAGAAAAATCTTATGGTATTATTTGAAAGACGTAGCCTTTTTTTTTTTTTTTTTTTGAGACAGAGTCTCTCTCTGTTGCCCAGGCTAGAGTGCCATGGCGTCAGCCTAGCTCACAGCAACCTCAAACTCCTGGGCTCAAACAATCCTCCTGCCTCAGCCTCCCGAGTAGCTGGGACTACAGGCATGCACCACCATGCCCGGCTAATTTTTTCTGTGTATATTTTTAGTTGTTCATATAATTTCTTTCTATTTTTAGTAGAGACAGGGTCTCGCTCTTGCTCAGGCTGGTCTCGAACTCCTGAGCTCAAACAATCCACCCGCCTCAGCCTCCCAGAGTGCTAGGATGGACTTAGCCTTTTAAAGAAGAAAAAACTTATATGTAAATCTAACTGGTATGGTCTGAATGTTTGTGTCTCCCTGAAATTAGTATGTTGAAATCCTAACCCCTAAAGTGATGGTATTAACACATGGGCCTTTGGAGAGTGATTAGATCGCGAGGGCACATCCCTCACCAGTGGGGTTAGTGCCACTCTAAAAGAGGCCTGAGGGAGCTCGTTTGCCCCTTTCCACCATGAGGATACAGTGAGAAGGGGCCATCTATGAATCAGGACATGAGCCCTCGCCCAGCACTCAGTCTGCCAGTGCCTTGACCTTGGACTTTCCAGCTTCCAGAACTGTGAGAAATAAATTTTTGTTCTTTACAAGCTCCCCAGCTTATGGTATTCTGTTACAGCAGCTTGAATAGACTGAAACACAAACTAAATCGAATCCTTCCTACTCCACCTCCACCCAAATTGTCCTCACTCACTGTCTAGCACACCCAGAACCGATTATGCAGCTGAAGCACTTGGGAGCCAGCTTTTGCCTTTGTCAGTTTATGCCATTTATTGATATTTATACCATTCATTTATATAAGACTTGACATATGTATTTACAGCACTATAAAAGATACTTTTATCTTCATATTATATTGGTTTGAGGAAGAGGACAAGATGAAAAGGGGCTAGAAATAAAGTTTGGATAGTCAAATAGTTAAAAAAAAAAAAAAAAAAACCTCATTGAAAATGTATTCAAACTTCCTAAATCTAAACGACTCTGAATGCAATTCACCTTCAGTTCTGATTTCAGTCGTGTACGACCTGACCCCACTCTACCTTACCCCTGGAGAAGTGGTGTGAGGAGAGGCAGCAGGTGCACATTGAATGTGTGAACCATTACACGTGGAGACTTTGAATAAGATTCGGTAGAATGAAACCTCTGTAGACTAAAAATGCACCCTTTTTATTAATTGAGTAGGATTTTATAATCATCCTTCTTATCTCTGCCACAAGGGAGCTGTTTCTCTCTAAAGTAGGACAAATTTACATAAATTAAAATTTTGCTCTACGTTTCAAGTTTTAGAGGGAAGGAAAAGGGTATCTACTAATTATTAGATATCTAATATTAGATAATTAGCTATCTACTGTGAGCTAGGCACTGTGGCATTTGGTTTAGGCACATATTTTACTTCATTTTTGTCAAATCTCCTGAGTCGGGAGCACTGAAGTGCAGGGGCCAAACGACTTGCCCCACATCATGCAGATTAAGAGACAGGCACAAGTTCAAGGTCTACTTGAGCCCAAAGCCACCATCCCCTCCTCCTATTCCATTCTTAAGGATTTTTTTTCCATTAGTTCCAATAATTCATTTAAATTCTGAATAATGTACACTTAGCCTTATAAAAAGGGTAGATAATACAAGAAAAGTAGGACCAATGTATATAATAAATTCATTGTAGTAGATTTTCCTAGTCTGATAAGTGCATATATTTAATATAAAGTTCTCTTTTCAAATGGCACAAATAATCTTTTTTATTATTTAAATGTTTTAGATCATCCTAAGGTATTCCTGTGGAGGCTATCACACCTTCTGAAAGGACCTTTTGGTATTGCTTAGAACATGCGGACTTTTTCCTTAAGGATTGTAAGGATTTATATCGAAACCAAATTCATTCAGATGCCCCTAACTTATTCCCTTTGCTTCCCATCTTGACTCATTTAGAAGAGTCTAAGTCAGGTTTTCAAAATGGCTTTTTGCAGTTTTTCATCTTTTGAGATTTAAATTTTAAATTTATGTCTTTGCTACTCCAGGCCTTCTCGCTTCCTAATTTATTTTTCACTTACTTCAAGCCATCAACATATCCCTGCCATCAGGTTTGATTTATATTACCTAGGAACATAATCTAATCATGTATCTTCCTTGGGAATGCCAACGTGGCAGGAGAGAGAGCCCACTTTAATGATCTTTCTAGAATAGAAATCAAATGGCAAAAAAATGGGTGGGACTTTAAAAATACTACAAAGCTAACCCTATAACCCTCTGGTCATATAAGAAATTTGGCACGTCCCTGAATCCAAAATTAAAAGCAACAGTGCTTCAGGCCATCACCTTTTGCTATTCTTGCCTTTTCACATGGAGGAACTGGAATTGACCAGTTGAAGTCATAAATAAGATCCCAAATAACCACAATTTTACCACCTCCACACCAGGTCTATGCGCATCTCCACTAAACCCAGTCCCTTACTGTTTTACCTACCCAGGCAAACATATCTGGTCATTGCTATGTCCCACAGCTAAATGAGCATAGACACCCCTGAGCCGAAGGGTGTTTGTATAGGTTTTTTCTGTTGCCAGTTAAGTAAACCAACATTAGTGACTCAAATAAAGGAGATATTTATTTGCAGAATATTGTGCTACATCTCAAAGTTACAGTGAAGCCTCGGCTAGGGCAGGACACAAGGAGGCTCCAGGGATGCCAGCTGCAAGATTTCACAGACTTTGTAATTTCTGTTTCATACCTAAGATGATTCAGATTCAAAGACTCCCATGTTTGGAGTCTCCTTAGTCAGATTCTCAAGATAGAATATCTCATTTGTGCAGTTTGAGGTAAGTGACTACCCTGGGTTCCTTCATTTTGCCGAGGGTCCCTGAGTACACATACAGCCACCAAGAGTCAAACCCTGGGTCCTGGGAGTTGTGCCCTGAAAAGGGAAAGTTTTATCCCAGGAAGCTTCCCTAGGAGGCATCTAATAGATGCAGGCTCTGTGCCAATGCACAGGTGTCCTGAGGCTCCCACAAAAGTGGGCGGTCCAGGAGACACCTGAAGTTTAAGTTTGCAAGTACAAAATGGGATGTTTAATACTGACTTCATGTATGACATCAGTCAATAGAAAGTGCTGTCTTTACTTAGTTTAATTCAGCAAACTTCAATATAGCATTTACAAGGTATAAAACACTATGTTGTATATTAATAATATAGGTCTATTTAAGAGGAAAAAGAAATGACCTCTTTCCTCAAAGCAAACTGTTTCTGAATTTGATCAGGAAGTCTTAATTAATGGTCATTCTCCAATAAATATTTACTGAGCTCCAACTATTTACCAGGCAGTGGTCCAGCTCTGAGGGATTTAGCAGTGAACACAACTGACAAAAATCCCTGCCCTCATGGAGCATTGGTTGTAGAGAAGCAAAGTAAGTAATGGTTAAGAGACCAGGTACAGATCTTGGTTCTGCTCTAGGTGAGGGGCACATTTCTGAATCTCTCTGTTCTTCAGTTTTCTCATTTTGAAGCTGAGAATGATAATAGTACTGGTCTCATAGTATTGTCATAGAAGTGTATCTATCACATAGTAAGAGCTGCTATTGTCATCATCATTACCACCACCATCATCATCATCACCAAGTGAGCCTTCAGTCAGATCTTCCTTCCCTTTTACCCCAAGATCTGTACCCATAATTATCCCTCTCTCAATCCAATGCTGCCAAGAAATTATCTAGAACCAGACAGATGAAGCTGAGTATGGAAGTTTTATTTCTTAATACTTATTCATTCAGTGTGTAAGGGACTATGTAGCATGTCAGGTTCATTAGAAGCAGATGCTGAAATGAAGTTGGTGGTACAAGATGTTTGTTAGAGGAAGAAAGCAAGATTGGGCAGAGGGGGAAGCTGAACTGCAACTCAGGCCCAGCACATCCTCAAGCAACCTGCAAGGTGATCTGAAGCTAGCATGGCTCATTAAAATGTCCCTTTTGGGGCCAAAGTGGCTTAGTCTTTATACTCCCACTGCTGGGGAACCTGGAGGATTTGGCCAGGGTGTCTCTATGTCTACCACAGATGAAATAAAGTGTGAATAAGAAAAAAAAACAAAAACATGATTTTAAATCCTAGTAAACATATAGTTCATTTAGTGAAAGGAGGTTGCATGAATAATGATAACAGAGAGGCTGTGTTCAGGCAAACCATTATTAAGTGCTGTGAGAGTTCATGTAATAGAAAGATTACTTCTGGCTGAGATAAGAACATAATATAATAGTATTTAACTCTTAAGGCTAAGAAAATATTAAAAGATAGATTGAACAACAAATTAATAAATTCTTGCATGATCAGTATATTAGTAGTTCTCATTTAATTGAGTGTTATCTCTTCAATTAAATTGGCATGAGACTATCTGACAGTCTATATCAAAGCAACCCAAAGTATGGCCCACAGACTATGATGGTCTGCAAACTGTTACCAGCCCTTAAGTAGATAAGTATAGAAAGTAAGTGTAAGCATTTAGAAAAGTTTTCTTAGCAATTTGACATAGCAATTTTCTGTCTGTTGACTTTAAGGATAAAAATTGTACATCCATTTTTTTCTACTTTTTTTTTCTAGTAATACATTTTCGAAGTGTTTTATAAAAGTATTTGTAATGGATTATAATTTTTTCTTAAAAAATACTTGTTTTTTCATCATAGATTTTGAAGAAGCACTGGTTAGCACAGCATATGACTTATTTCATTAAAACATCTTTTTCAAATTTTTGAAAAACATCTCCTGAAATCTAAATCTCTGTCATATTCATGCTTGTTAATTTGGAAGTAAGAGTGTATTTCATTTAAAGAATAAATGTATTCCTACAAATGGCCTAAGTACAGAACTATTTTATGAGTCCAATTTTCTACTAACTTTCATTTAGTTATAGGAGATGTTGACATGCATATAAAATCAACAAAATGAAATAAAACCAAATAATAATGTAAAACATTTTTAAAAAGCATTAGTAGAGAAATAGTTTCCTGATAAAATAAGAATAATCCTCAAAATAAGTTATCAAGCATGAACACAGAAATATCATGATTTTGAGATTTTTCAACAGAACCCTCAAGCTATAAAAGAAAAGTAGTGAAGAATTAACAGACTAACAGTCAATGAGCTGAGACATTTCTCTTTCCACAGAGCTTGCCTGGAGATATTTAACAATAGACCACTCTGCCACTGAGCCCGATTTCTCTGGCTCTTATGGAAACTCCCAGCCATCATAAATTATTATTTGGTCTAATAAGGGCTAAAGGAAGAAGGGAACTTAAACGTCATAGAGGTATTGAATTAAAATTCAATGCACAGACCAATATTAAATAAGACAGTAGGAATACATAAGTAGAAAAAGTTGCTGAAATTTTTTAAAAGAAAATAATTGCGTTGGCAATACAGCAATTAAAATTCTTGATTTACAATTTCTAAAATAAGTCATTGTAAAAATAATGATGATTAAAGTAAGATTCTTTTCAAATAACTAAGTAGGGACTAGGACATTTTAAAGAAACCCTAATGTAACCAAATCAGGTTTTACTGCATCAACACATTATTTGTGCTAGAAACTACTCCTACTTGTTTAAAAGGAACCATCATAGTTGTGTGTTTTTTGTTGTTTTGTTTTGTATTTAAGCAAACAATGGCCTTAACATAAGGGATTTCTTTTAATCACGTTACAGTCCACCTGGAGGTAGATAGTGGAGACAGCCAACTGGAAGAATTCAAGGATATGAGCTCTTGCTATCTTCAGTCTCTTCTCTTCCACCAGCCACAGTGGATAGTTTTCATCTTTATGGTCTCAGAATCACTGTCGCATCTCTAGGTATTTTGTCTGAGTTTCGGTTTTGAAGAAAGGCACCGAAAAGGGATCAAAGGCTTATTCTAGCTGAATCTGTTCCTTTTTATCAGGAAAACACTGTATTTCTTGGAAGTGCCAACAAGTAGATTTCTGATCATATCTAATTGGCCAGAACTGTCTTGTAACTATCCCTGCAAGGGACCCTAGAAAATTGAGAGGTATTTTTTTTTTTTGTTGTTGTTATTGTTGTTGTAAGCTGGGCACAGTATTTCACCAAACAAAATCAGGGTACTGTTAGTAAAGAAGGAAGGAGAAGAGATACTGATTAGGAGACTAGCAGTGTCTGCACCTGCAGACATTACTATTCCTATTTTCATATGAGGAGAATGAGATTTTAGGAGGTTAAATAATTTGTCAATGTCACATAGCTAATAGGTAGATGTCAGAGAATGAAGCAAGACCTGTCTGGACTCTCAAAACTGATATGTTTTCCCCTCAAAAGACAGCCTCTGGGAGGCAGGGAAAGAAACAACCAGGAAACATCGTTTAAATGTAGCAATCTTACAGAATTAGACAAGGAAAAGTCTCTAGATTCAGCTCCTAAAAGGAAAAGAGAGCAGAGGACTAAAGTGCTTGTTTATTAAATTCGTGCATCCAACAAAGTAAGCTGTAAGTTGGTAAATAAGCGTCATTTGTCTTGGCCTCTATTAGAATATATGTCTGGGCTACAAGGAGAACAGACCCTCCTAAGAGTCTTCTGGTGCATTCATCTTCCCCTTCTCTCCTTTTCCTTCTTCTCCAGATACACATCCTCCCCCTGGCTTCCCCACACCCACTCCACATACACCTTTTTCAATACATCCTGTGCTCTGGGAATTTTCCACACTAATTTCTCCTCACAGAGTCCAAGAGAAAATGAGGAGAAGATGCAAAAATGACCCTCCGTCCTAGCTGCGGGAAGGCTTTGTGTTGCTAGGAAACCAACGGTAGGTGCTAACCATCCCTCACTAAATGAGGGCAGCTCCCAGCAGAATAATCCTTTATGTGGAAGAACCTAGACCATAATTTCACTTCCTACCTCCAACTGGCTCTGTCCACATGTATGCTTTTATTCTCCAAGAACAAGCAGCAGAAATGATTAAAAATAATTTTAGGGATGTGAAACTTCGCCTATAAGGAAGGTCAGAGGAGTTGTATAACATAATATAGAGCTACAAGGTTGAAAGATTTCTTATTCTTCAAATGTTTAGACCATTGTTGAGAGAAAGAGAGAGAGAGAGGAAAAAAAGAAAAAGGGAGTGGGGAGAGAGAGAGCTTGTGCATTCCATTCTGCATGGGAACAAATTGAAAAATATTTAAATTAGATTTGGGTTAAATATATAAATAAATGACTCCTGTTGGAAGTTTGTACATTTCAACAGAGATAGACAGACAGATAGATAGCAGTAGTTAAATATGATGTCTTCTGTATATAACATATTACTTCATCATTCACAAGATATGTCTACTGAATTGATTTTCTTAGAATGTTTGTCACAGATGGGTATTATAGATTGTTTATTCACATATGGCCTGAAGGTAGCTAAACTTAGAGGTCTAGGATTGTATCATTTGAGCATGAGGGTAGATATAATCAAGAATCACAAGATAGTTTATAAAATAATGATTTATTCATTCATTGAACAAGTATTTGCATGCCAATTATGTACCAGGCTATTTCTAGATATAGGAACAAAAAGATCTGACCTCATGCAACTTATATTCTGGTGGAAGAGATATTTAATAAGCAAGATGAATAAGCCAAATGTATATGTTGTATAATACCAGTGCTGATAAAGGGGGCGTGATACCGGCAAGGAAGGTCAGAACAGGTAGTGCAAAGGTAAATTTTGAATTACAATCTGACGGAAGTGAGGGCTCGCATGAGGCATGCAGATGTATGGGGAAAGAACCTTCCCGGTAGACTGAACAGCAGGACAGGGACTCTGAGGCAGGGGTGCACCTGACATGGGCAACAAAGTCTGCAAGGCAGAAGCAGTGGGAATGAAATGGAGACTGGTGGCAACGAAGCCAGCTAATTCACAGGACAGAGGGGGCGGATGCCAAGCGATGGAAGTTCCTGGAAGGCCTTATATTAACAGTTCATAGCAAGGACTTTGGCTTTTCCTCTGAAATAGGAATGACCAGGAATGTCAGTACTCACAGAATAACCTTGCGCCCTTCTACGTGTCCCAGGCTCCTTTGCAGCTGGGCTCATGCCCTGTACCTGGCTATGAGCAATAGATCCAAGTGGAAGTAACACAAATCACTTCCGGGTCACACCAAGGCAGTGGAGAGATGTGGGCCTTCTCCATGTCTCTCTCCGTACTGCCAATGACTTTCAAACTCTTGTGTCCGAAATGGAAGTGGATAAGAACTATCTGGCCTATGTCAGACTTCACCTGAGTGAAAAATAAGAGCTTGGCTGCCTTAAGCCACTGAGATTGTTAGGATACGTTTGTTTCTGCAGTGGAGCCCTACCCGTCTGGCTAATATATATGTGGAGTTATTAGAAGAGTGTTGAACAACAGAGTGACGTTACCTGTCTGACATTTTAACAAGGTGACTCCAGCTCCCGTGCTTAGTCTATCTGGGTAGGCGGAGGGTGAGAGGCAAATAGCAAAAAAGATACCAAGTAGTCTACTGCAGTGGTTCAGGTGGAAAATAGTAGTAGTCGGGCAAAGGTTATGGCAGTTACAGTGATGAGAAGCAGTCAAATGGAGATAAGTTGCTTAAGTTTTTGAGGTACTGAAAGTAAGGTGTGTGAGAGAGAAGAGACACAGGGGTTTGTGACCTGAGGAATTGAACTGTAAGGATGGAGCTGATGTTGACTGAGACGGGGAAGTCTGGGAGACAGGGGGAGGATCAGAAACCCACTTTGAAGTTAGAGGTGCCTACTGCACATTCAGGGGAAGGCTATTGAGTAGGCAAGTGGATATACCCATCTGGAGTTCAGGAGAAAAGATTGAGCTTGTGATAAATATTTGAGAGTCATCAGCACATAGACTGGGACAAAATTCCCAAGGAAATGAGTATGCATAAAAGAAAAAAAGAAGCCTATAAGTATGGTATTTAGTGAAAAAGAACACCGATTCTAGAAATAACTTCTAGGTCAATGAATGCTGATGAAACTCCTCTTTCTTAAAGCAGACAAATGCTATGCAGAAGAATACCTTGGCAAATCCTTGTTGATATTTAGAAACAGAGAAACCAGATTTATTGTGACAGTGGACTCAGAGCAATGGGTTTTCACCTGTGAATCAGGATTGATGTAAAAAGAAATCATGCAAAGATGTCTATTTGGGACTAGAGTGCCTGTATGGAGAGAATAATGAAAGTGGTTTCTGCACATAAAAAACAGCCATTGCTGATTGGAAGAGAAAGCATTATTAAAATGATGCTATCGTCTACAATCAGGCATCTTGGCACCTGAATAAGCACTGCTAGCCTCCTTGCCCCACATGCTGGTCACGCAATGATGTAGTGAGAAGGACTAGCAGACTTCTTTCTAGCGTCACCTCTGGAAGCGAACAGGTAATGTCTTCACTCTGACTCTGTTCTATCTGCACATGTTCTTATCACTCTTTCTTTTGGTGAAGAATCCAAGTAGACATTAAATTACATAACATGAATATGTATATGTATGTTTTCAGGATAAGCTAACTGCTGTAACAAACATCCTTATCATCTAAATGGCTGAACACAATACAGAGTTTATTTCTCAATTCTATTACAGTCTGAATTGGATATTTGGTGAGTGGCCTTCCACGCAATGGTTCTGATACCAAGTTCAACAGTTCTCCCTTAGACCTTCTGCATCCAGACAGGGAATAAGAGAAGAGTGAGTGTGGAACATTTCATAAGAGTTTTCAAGGTATGAGACCTGGAAGTGGTTTTCATTGCTTCCATCCATATTCTATTAGCTTAAACTCAGTGTATGGTTTCACTTAACTTCAAGGGTGGCTGGGAGAGGCAGTCCAGCAGCATGCAGGAAGAAGAATGAGTTGGGTAACTATTTAACTATTCTCTGCCACTGAGTGAAAGCCTGCCATATTATCTGCAGTCTTACCCAGATCTTGAGTAGATTCAAGTATCTGAACTTATAAATTCAGCCCAGGTTTGTGACAAAACAAACCCAGACAGAGGGCTCATTGAATTCAAGGCTATTCATTTTTATTTTCACAAGCCAGAAGACTGAGATAATGTCTCTTTAGAATGTGATCTGGGAACTGGACCAGAACCTTTATAAATTAGTTAGTATTACATAATTCAACAAAGTTATTGAGCATCTCTGGCCGGACACAGTTCTGAGCATTGATTTTCTAAAGATGAATAAGAAATAGTCCTTTCTTCAATGGACTCACAGTTGAGTGGGGGCAACAAACAGAGAACAGTATTACAGGTATCAGAGGAAGGTGGGAAAATTAATTCTAATTGGCATGGCAGAGTTTGGGGAGGAGTTCTGGGAAAACATCAAAAGAGAGGTGGGACTTAAAATGAAAGGTAGAAGATGAGACAGAATTCTCCAGGTAAAGAAGAGAAGGGAGAGAATTACAGAAGAGGAAATCACACAAACCATCAGAGCTGAGCTCCAAAGGGAACAGCCACAGAGGCTGGTTATTGTGAGATGGAGAAAGGCCCTGGCTGCTGAACTAAGGAATGTGGACATTGTTCCCCGAGTCAAGAGGAGCCATAAAGAGATGAGCAAGAGTGACAAGATTCAATTCATCTTAGCAAGATCACTTAGGCAAAGAGAGTCTACAGATTGAAGCTGGGAAGAACAGGAGACAAGTGAGCAATTAAGGAGCTATTGCCATCACACGTAGAGGATAGAAAGAAGGTAGGTTTAATAAATGCTCTACTCTGAAACGTAAAATCAATAGGCCTTGATAACTTTGAAGGGAGGGAGGCAGAGAAGGAAAAAGGAGCATAAAACCTAACGTATTTACCTTTGTGCCCCTAATCCTTGGCATGGTGCCTGGAATATAGCAAGTGTTGCTTTGTTGCTTCTGCCCAAGGGAAGTGGTTTCAGAAGATTGAGAAGGTTTTTAGATATAAAACAAATTCCTTTCTCAAAAGCTCTCTAATCCTGGAAATTCGTTTAATAAGGATTAAAAACCTTTTATTATAACACACTTTGTTTTGAGGCTGTGGGGAGATGGGTACCCTTGTATGTCACCAGTAGGAGAGTAAATGGTTACAGGTCCAATAGAGGGTGATTTGGCAATATTTGTTAAAATCACACATGCACATGTTGGTGAACCTAGTGATTTTATTCCTGGAAAAATTTCATAGAGATATATTTGCACATTCTCAAAATGACTTATGAGATTGTTCTTCATTGTATCTTTTTTAATAGCAAACATTAAATTAACTTAAATGTCTCTGAAAACTGAGAAAATAATGCATGTATGTCCATAAAAAGGACTTTCATGTGTGTGTAAGAATTAAGAACAAGTATGTTTTCTGTGTATTGATAGAGATCTTCAAGATATATAAAGTGAAGTAAGTAAAATGTTAGCAGTGTATATAACATGCTACCTTTTGAATAAAAGAAGGGATCAGAATTTATATTTTTTTCTATTATGTGCATAAAAATTCTCAAATGATATAAAACAAACAAGAAAGACTTTTAAACCATATGGATGTATTACCTATTCAAAAACTCAAGTTGATAATACTAACAGTATTGTTTAAAACGTGAAGCACTTCCCCTACTCCATCCTTGATTCCTGTCCCTTAGTCTCAGGGGACTGACCAACTTCATGATAGTGTACCATGCTTAGAATTCATGTATAACTTGCTGGGCTATTTATCACAAAGATGCTATTTCTTAGGGACTTTTCACTAACCACATGGCCATTAGTTAATCAGAAGTACAGGCAGAGTTTTTTGGAGTTGAAATATTAATAAATCTGAGGTTTGTGGTTCCTTGAAAATTTCCTTTAGGTATTTCACAAAAATTGGATCACCCTTAAAAGTGAAGGTAAATTTGCCTAAATGCTCAGGCAATTTATCAACCTGTGAGGCCTTCATTTAAAGAATCTTGACAGATCTATCTATCTGAAGGTTGGTGTTTGGTCAATATTTGTGGACCCAAGACAATTAACTAATGTTACCCAACCAGGACTATTTCTACAGGAAACCATGATCCCATAAGAGCAATGGATTCTCCACATTACCAATTTTGCACCACTTACATTCTTGAAGATTCCTCCATAATCCCAGAAGATATCCTGAAATAATTTCTCACAACCACACATAGATTGTATATCAGCAACTGAAAAAATGCTTATTCTTCCTAAAAGCTAAGTTGCTCACTTTGTTCACCAACAAAACTTTGTAAGCAACTAAGAGTCTCTTCATTTGTCCCTTACTACACATGGGAGATCTTTGTAAAGCAACATGGAAGACACTTGGTGATAATCTTGGATCAAAGTCAACATCACAGTACATCAAGCTCCTGGTTTCAATTACACGGCCCAACTTTTCCATCACCACCAGCATTCATTTTGAAATTATGAAGAAAGCTTCGGCCATCTGCCCTCCAGCATAAATTCTTCCTTTCCTGCTGTCAATAGGACCTCTTGTTATACCCATTTCCTTCCACCATACACCTGACATTTCTCATGAGTTTCTGCAGGATACACTTTTCACCTCACAGAAGGTGGAACCTAGTGTCATCTGTGCTCAACACATGCCCTCAGACAACACAGAAAGAGACACAGTGAATGTCATTTCCACAGATGGCCTGGACAAACCCACAGATCTCGACAAATGACTGTACTCATGAAGTTATGGTAGATTTTGAAGCCTCTAGCTTTTCATTTGCTGCTTCTCTGTAGAAGCCTCCTACCACCCATCTGTCCACACTTCAGCCTTTACTACTAACCAGAAGGAACTGCTGACCTTTGGAGCAGAATGAGATTTTCTTGATATTATTATTTCTCTTTACTAAGAGAAATTAGACTCAAGTCTTGACAGAAGACAAGGATGGAAGGAGGAATAGAACTTCCAGGTTTGCTGCGTTCTGTCTTTCCTATGTCCCAGAGATCTGTAGTCACTCAAGCCAACATCTGTGGGTAATATTCCCAAGCAGGCTAAGAGTGCTCCTTCTCCTGTTACTAACCATTGTATAGTTTCAGAAATCTCTCTTTTTTAAAAAAAAAAAATATCTCCAGGAGAATAGAATCTTTTTCTCAAGGCTTCCTCATTATAACACTTTTTTCACTCTGCCTCATAAAAATGATTGTATTTCAACCAGTCTCATCCACTGGATGGCAATTTTCTCAAAGAAAAAGACCATACCTTCCTCATCAGTAGCCATCATATCCCCCAACACTGCCAAAGCATTTGGCAAGCAGTAGGTTCTCATAAAATATCCACCCATATTTCCGGGCACATGGATCAGGAATCATTCCTCTGGTATCAGTATTTAGAGCTGCAAAAGAACTTAGAGATGATCAAGTCTTATAAAATCCCTCTAGTTTTGATTCAGATATTTCTAGTTCTACTATAAATATCTACCTCCCACATCAATATTTTTGTGGCTTTAAATGTGATTACATTTTTGTTTGTCACATTTATTTATTTTATAATTGTTAGCACTAGAGACTATTTGACATTAAAAAAAAATGAAAAATCTCTTGGTTGGCAGATCATCTTTAACTGTTAGTCTATTTGGTGGAAAGAGGAAAGTTAAAATTTTTTGCCTTAACTTGGGGCTGTTATAGCTGCTCCTATGGTTCTTGGTGTTATCAATGGATCAATTAATCCATAAAGTTGGTTTTTGAAAAATTGTTGAGAGGAGGAAAATATCTGAAGGAAATGATCAGTAAAAAGCACTGATTGGAGAGTGAACTTGGCATTTGGGAAACCATTCACTCACCCAGCAAGTTATTACTGAGCACCCACTATACTCAGGAACTGTTCTTGCCTGTGTGGAACTTTCTGTCTGGTAACGGAGATTGATGTTAATAAAATATTAAACACATTTAGACATAGAAGAAATTCTTTTAACTAACCACTAACTTAACAGTTTGGGGGATTAAACAACACTCTGTATTCGCTCTAGAAACTCCCTGATGGATGCTCACAGCCCATTGATCACTCTTGGCCAAGCCCCCCTGCTCCTCTGTTCCTGTTATAAGCTTTCCAAGACTTAGTTGTGTTTATTCCCAAACTCGCTGATGCCAGTTGTATAATTTATTATAATTAAATAACTTAGATATATATTACACAAACCTATGAAATATGAGTGTGAAAGGAGTTGTTTCTATGAAAACTATGAATGTTAGAGAAAGATGCAATCAAGACGAGCTACTGAAAAGGCCATTAAATTCAGCGTAGGCAAGGAAACTGTAAAAGACGAACAGGGGGAAAAACATAAAACAGAAAGGATTCTGCTTTCAGATTCCCTCCCAAGTGCCTTTTGGTTCTCTTTTGTAAAAAAATGGGAAAATGTAGATACTACATTTTGTGTGTGAGTGATACAAGAAAAATGATGTAAAACTTTAGTCAGTGGACCTCAAACTCAAACAAAGGACTGGGTCTACATCATAAAATTAGAAAAATAGATGAATGTTTACATTTTAACTTAAAACAGAATGTTCAAATATATGTTTCATTTCCTCCTCCAATTTACTGCTTTAAAAGTCTTGATAACCAACTACCAGCCTTGGACTACACAGATGAAAGTGCTTCCTCTGGCTATAAAGTGCTTATTGTACATGTCCCTGAAGTTCAGCTGGTTATGGTGTTTCTCTGGCCACTCCATCCAAAGAACAGACAAACATTCAGTGCTCAGGGGAAACTTGCTTACAGATTTATAAGTAACAAGTGAAAAAACAAAATATGAATTAGCAAAGATTTTAAACACACGCTCATTTAAACCTTTTGAAACCTTTCTTAAAATGTTTACCACATGTACTGTTAAACAGGCATCATCTGTTTGGAACTTGGTGTGATGCAGGAAAGTATGTAGAACTCTAGGAGCTTCTGAATTGGTCACAAGGACAGACATCTGCCTGACTTTTCTAACACCTCCCAGAATCAGGCAAGGAGTACTTCATGCTACTCTGTCAAGAATCACAGTTACTGAAATCACTAAGTGTTATCTCTAAAAACGTTGTTAATATTTCATGATAAAAGGTATAAATGAAAAGGTACAATTTGTTAATTTTTTATTAATGACAAAGATCTATCAGAAACATCCATATCATGCTTAGTACAGGTAATAGTTATATAATTACACTTGCAATACTTGTTATATAAAAAAATACAATGTGAATGGAGCCCTGATATGGTTTGGATGTTTGGCCCCTCCAAATCTCGTGTTGGAATTTGATCCCTCCAAATGTGTTGGAGGTGGGGCAAGGTGGGAGGTGTTTGGGTCATGAAAGTGGATCCCTCACGAATGGCTTGGTGCCCTTCCTGCAATAATGAGTGAGTTTTCACTTTATTAGCTCATGCAAGAGCCCGTTGTTTAAAAACCTGATACCACCTCCTCCCTCTTCTTGCTCCTTCTCTCACCATGTGACATGCCTGCTCCCCGTTCACCTTCCACCTTGATTGGAAGCTTCCTGAAGCCCTCACCAAAAGCAAACGCTGGTGCCAGGCTTCTTGTATAGTCTGCAGAACTGTGAGCCAAATAAACCTCTTTTCTTTATAAATTACCCAGTTGTAAGTATTCCTTTATAGCAATGCAAAACGAACTAACACAAGCCCCTAACAAGAGGGCTCAGGCTGATGAGGGCATTCCTGGAAGGCTTCCTTGAGGAGGCAGGGTTAAGTTGTGGCTTGAAGGATAAGTAGGAGCCAGCCAGGCCCACATAGGAGGGAGCAGGGGTTGGAGAAGGGCAGCTGAGGTGAAAGGAACAGCAAGTGCTAAGGTCCCAAGGCAGGAAGAAACTGGCTCTTCAAACAAACTGAATAGTGTGAGTCCAGATTGACTGGAGCAGAAGGTAGACCTGGGGGAGAGGGTGAAAACAATGAGGTCAAAGAGAAGGAAGATGAGTGGTTATAAAAGCCCAAGACAGGCAGCAAGAAGGGAAGGTGAAAAAGCAGGATCTGCTCATTAGTTTCTGTACAGTCTAGCCAAGTTCCGTTCCAAAAAGAAACTGAGGTCAGATAAACTACTTCCTCTCTTTGTCATAAAATATTACAATTCAGCCCTATTTTCTGGACTACCAAAATACTTATGTTATATGCCAGGTGTGGCCACTCTGCAGTCAGACTATTCCTGTAGTTTCCACATTGTAATTCAACTCTCCCACCTCACACCACACAAATAAAACCACTCTTCTTCAGTTACTTCAGGGACTAGCTCAGTGCTACACAGCTCCTGCCTTCTCTCACACACTCCCCCACTTCTCTGTCCCCCGACTGGGCTCCTTACCCCCACCACTTCCTGGCCCTCCCACCATTCCACCAAAAAAAAAAAAAAAAAAATTACCCAGGCCTCCAGCCAGGAAAAGTTGTTAAACCCTGTCCTCTGCAACTTCACAGCACATTTGCTTTAATACCAAAAGAGGATTCATCTTGGCCAATGAGAAACAAATGAATATGCAGTGATTCGCCACTTGCTATAAAGCCTTGCCAACAATTCCCACTGCTATGTTCTCTTCTGTTTTTATAATCAATTAAAAAGGTTCAGTTCATTAGGGACATTTTTCCCCCTCTGAAAATGGAAAGAAAAAGCAAGCAGCTCTCAGAAGAGGCACAAAGCTCTTCTGAGAACTGTCTAGCAGACAAAGCCTCTTACAGTAACACTTTATTTTAATGCTTCTTTAATGCGGAATTGACAATGGGACTCCCACTGAAGCCCTCACAGCAGCCTCATTCACCCTAAATAAAAATGACGATGTTGCCAGAGTTAGGTCACAACTAAGATATCAACCTCAAAGCCCACCCCAGAGGACGCAGAGGGGAAAAGATGACTCCCTCCCTGTGTTTCCAGGATAAATCCTCCCTTCATTCCTGCACCCTCTAATCCAACTCTCGATTTCCTCATTTAGATGAGCATCCCTTATATATTTAGGAAATTATTCCTCAGCGGAGACTCTATAGGTATCAACTTTCTGAGAATTGGATTGTTCTTCCCAGAAACCAAAGGGAGCCTGGTTGGTTTGAATGCTTGCTTGTGGGTGAGCCAGGGAGCCGTGGACCGCAGCGCATGGCGAACCAGCGTGACACTGCTCACATAAGTACTCAGCATCCACTCATCACTAGCAGCAGATTGAAGGTAATGTTTTAAGAGGTTTCCAAGCTGCTGGGAAATTGTGGGTTTGAGAAATGTTCTTTAAGCCTTTTGAAATTCAAATTCCATTTCAGCAAAGATGTTGAAATGGTAACCAGAAGAAGGGACAAAAGACTGACAGTTCACCCATTTATCGCAGCCCCTCCAGGGTCCCCTCACCAGCAGGCCCTTCAGAAGGGTAGTCATCGAATTGCTAAAGCCCCACCCAGGGCCAGTGTGGGAAGAAGTGACAAGGGACAAGGAGAACAGCCCGGCTGAGAGTCTGCTGTCGTGCGGCTGTGGGGGGGGGGGGGGTGCCAGGCTGCTTGGTAGCAGGAGCCAAAAGCAAATGTGGGCAATGTTAACGCTGTTTTAATAAGCAAGGGAAGTGTCGGGAGCAGCAGCAGCACAGTCATCGCAGAGAGCACAGTCTGGGCGCCCTGCTGGCTTGCTGTCTGGGATTCATGCCTAACCACATCAGCGCATGCCTGACCACATTGCATAGGCATAGCTGGTGTCCAGGTCGTGATAACACTAGGAAATATTAAGGTGGCAAGTGTGATGAGGCTGGACTTTGAGAAAGTCATGAGGTAAAATATGTCCATATGCCTAAATAAACAGAGAGAAGGTGAAAAGTCAAGCCACTAAAGGAGAGATGCAGATTAAAGTGGTGACCTCATGGGGAAGTGGCAGGGCATCAGCATGGTTAAGGTTGTGGACCCTGGAATCCTACAGAGCAGAGGTCACAGTCTTCCTCCACCATGTGTTATTTTGTGGGACCTTCAATGAATTACTTCTCTATTAAATGGAGCCAATGGCAGCATCTAGCTCAAAAGGTGGGCTGTATTAAATAAGATGACCCAGGAAAAAAATGCTTAACCCAGTGCCTAATATATAGCAATCACTAAAAAAATGATATTGTTTGTTATTTTAAGGGTTAAAGTCAGCCGTATCCCACTCTCTGCCAAATGCATAGGTCACCACGACCATCCCCAAATGCATAGGCTCCCACGCTCACATGTTTGGCATGTTCTGAATATGCTTTCTTAGCATTCCCATGCACCTGCAGTGATTACACAGATCCCTTATTCTCTGTCTTCATTGACTTCTCTGTTTAGTTTATCATCCTCTAAATCCTTCTCAGGCTAGCTGTCACTTGATATTAGATGTTGATTGGGGAGAAAGTAGCTGCTCCAGATAAACTGGTATTAGCCTGAAATAAGCAATAAGGCCATCTGTAATGACTGATGGATCATCTGAGTTTGAGTCTAGTCAAATACACAGAATTCCAAGATAAGACAGGAAGGAAATACACCAGGTCCAGTCTTATCCTGTCTCAGATTAAGTAGCATAAAGGAGAAGGTCTGTATTGATGGGAAAGTAATGGTGTCTTTTGTTAGAAGAGGAGGAAGAAATGCAGAGATGGTCTCCAACAGTCACTGCCATTGCAGTTCTGTTCCAGAAAGATTATTGCTCTGGAGCCCAGGGGAAATAGCAATGTACCATGCAAGTCTGCTTTCTCCCACACCCAGAGTTACTAAAATAAAAGTCACACTCTTTAATACCAACCTAAGGGAAGTGTCAATTACAAAAATGAAGTATTTAGTAACTGCGTAATTATTTAACACATTTCTCCAAATAACTCAAGTTGTTTATAAACAGGCTAAAAAACACCAAAGAGAATATTTTACTTAAACTCATGCATTTTACTGCTAACTTTCAACACACTTCTGTGATTTGCTTAGCAGTGTTTAGAATAAATCAATACTAGATGTCATCGTGGGCCTTATAGAATCCTTTGTCAAAGTCCTAAACAATTTACCGTTTGGATTTCCCACTCCATAAGTGGAGTATTTAAATCTCCTTTTATTAGCCATTTCTTTTGGTCACTTATCATCCTATTGACACAAACTATATTTTCTGAAGAGCAAATTAGAAAGGAAGGCAGAGAAGGAAGCAATGAGATCAGATGCCAGCTCTGAATCTAGAGTTCCCACCAGTGGAGACTGTGAAACAATGGTTATCACTCACAATGGTTACACCTCAGTCGTCCAGGTAAGAGGCCTGTAGGGAACAGGCTGTAGGGAAGTTTCTCCATATGCAATTATGAGAGTGGAGGATCCGCAGCACACTCCTCCCTAGAGATTGAGCTCTGGATGATCCGAAGCTGTTTGCCTCTACAACTTGGTGTCTTTCTACTCCCTCCCTCCCAACCTCCCAACCTCCCAACACTGCACTGCAATAGACAGAACTTATGCAATGAGTCCCCATCCCCATTCCCCCCATTCTCCACTCCAGCTCACATGTGCCCATCCCTCTGCTTAGAAAAATCATATTCCTCTCTTTACCTGGGTATCCTGCTGAGCCTTCTGGTTTCACCTTAAACATCACCTCCTCCAAGATCCTTCTTTGCCCTGCCAATTAAGTGGCATTATGTGTTCTTCATTTGTGATTCTTTGGCAGAGTATGCATCCCTCATCTTAGCATCTATCATAAATCTATTAGTTAAGACTCTTTAGCTGCAAGATGTTGAAGTCAGCTTGAGGGAATGTAAGCAATGTACAGATACGGTGCTATCGTACATAATCCAAAAGCAGGATTGAAATCAGCCCTTAGGAAAGCACTGGAACCAGGAAATAAAAATTGATAGAATTATCTCTCCTTCATGTTTTTTGCTAACTTTTGCATATCTACTTCTTTCCTTTCTGTCTCTGCAGTCCAGCTTTCTCTGCTCCCTAGCCATACGGAAGAATATGGCAGGCCACAGCTCCAGCCACATGCAGAAAACTAAATGTCCCTGACTGACACTCCTAAATTTCTGCCACAACCTTATTGGATCTGTTTAAGTTAGGCGTCTAATGGAGGGCCCACTTTAGAGAAGAGAGCAATGACTATGGGACGAGCTATTACCCCTACAGATGTACGGTACCATACTATTTGTAATTGCCTACTTGTTTGTCTGTATCCTCACCCTCCATAAGCTTTCTAAAAGTAGGTCAGTCAGTGTATCACATCTACCTTATTCACCATTATCTTCATGAAATTGTGCCAGACACATAAAAATGTTCAATTTATGATATAAAAGAAAGAAATGCCTATATAAGTCCCTCTGTATCAATGACTTCTTCCTATCTTCCACACACACTAGTTCTATCATTACTATTTTGGTTGGTAATCTCCTATATCCCTTGTATATTTTGACCACTGTAAAATCTTCCCTTATCCTCTCCAAACAGTCCCAGGGAGTTTGCACTTTATAAGTCTCTCCACCTGGACTAACAATAAGAAATATAAATTATTTATATCTCACGATGTGGCAAGCATAGTGATAGGCATGTTGCATACTTTATGTCTAATCTTCATAGCACTCAATATTTTCCCCAGCTAATGCCCAAAAATACCTGAATAACTTGTTCAGGGTTACAACTAATAAATAACCCTAGTTCATCTTAGTGCAAAACCTGATATCTTTCTACTTTCTAATCTTTCCACTCATGCAACCCAGTAGGCTGCAAGCTCCTCAAATCTAGTAATCATGACTAAATTTATTTCTATATCCTCAGAGTCTAGCACATTTCATATTTCATATCAGCATATTAAGTAAGCTCAATAAATATTTGTTGAAAAATGAATAAATGAATGAATGAATGAGTAGATGTACTCTACTTGGTTGGAAAGGATGCATTTATCATAAGTAAAGTTTTTCTTGATCTCAACAATTTTTAGTCTTTCTATACCAACAAAATAATTAATTTAAATAAAAACAATTATGTTAGTGGTACTATAAAGTTGATATGGCTGGAGAACTAGCTTCTATCATGTAAAACTTCTCCCTAAGAAAAACCATAAAAGCTGCATATAATATTACCAAAATGAAATAATACAGCATCTATTTAAGGATTACCAAGGTAGCAAGGAGTTAGGCAGCAGACAGAAAAGAAAAAAGAATCTCAGAGAAGGAGCCTAACATAGTGTGAATCTGCTGCGCTTTCAACAATTGATAAATCCTAAGATTTAGGAAGCAAGAAGCCAATAAGCTAAGCCAAATGCAGCTACTAAGGGGCTAAAATGCTAAGCAGAGCTTTTGGCTATCCCACGGAGCTGGGGAGACAAGGAGAAGGGGTCCTGGTTAACATTCCAGGTTTTTAGTAATAGTTGAGATTCCTGAATTGAAATACCCTAGAACTCAGAAAAAAACCCTGAGAATAGACTAACTTCTTGCACGAAATAAAATCAATTAATTCATTAATCAATTAATTAAATCCTCTCTGGAAAATACAAATTGTCCAAGCCTCTAAAAATCTTTATACACAATGCTCAGCATTGAGTCAAGAATTCCCAACTATGCAAGGAGACAAGATTAAATGACTAAATTAAAAAGAAAAAAATCAGACAATGAAGACATGCACCAAAAACCAAATATGGGAGTTATGAACCTGGAATTTAAAATAACTATCTATAATACAATAGATAATATGAACATATTATGTATGTAATATATAACTGTATATATTATAGGTAATATAATTTCAATATAAATAAGGAATATACAACCTATATAAATTTGTGGGTAAAGTGAAAGCAATTTTTAGAAAATAATAGCTTAAATACACATACATACTACATATATAATATATATAATGTATACATAAGAAAACAATGGTCTAATATTCCTTCTCAAGAAAAACAATGTAAACATAATTAATTTCAAAGTAAATAGAAGGAAAGAGGTTAAGAAGAGAAAGCAAGAGAGCAAACATACAATAGAAAAAAAGAGAGTTCTTTCAAAAATGTTAATAAAATTGTTAAATCACTGGCAATATACAACAAGAAAAAGAGAGAGAAGCCACAAATAATCAATACCAGAACAATAAAAGGAAACATCACTATAGATCTTATGGAAATTTAAAAGCCAATTAAGAGAGTACTGTGAACAACTTTATGCCAATAAATGTCATGTCTTAAATAAAGTGTAAATACTCCTTGGAAATTTTGTTAATTAAATGGACACAAAAAATTAAAAATCTGGATAGCCTATATTGACTAAGAGAATTTATTTAATAATTTGAAATCTACCCGTTAAGAAAATTACAGGCCTAAAATGGCTTCATTAGGGGGTAACTTCCAAATATTTAAAGAACACATAATACCAATATTAAATGAATTCTTTCAGATAATATTGAAAGTTTTTTTTATAAAAACAAAACAAACAAATAAAAACCTCATAATTTGTTCTATGAGGTAGGAATAACCTTGATACCAAAACCTAACAGGGACATTATAAGAAAGAAAAATTATAGGCAAATTTGGACACAGTAATTTTAAACAAATGTCAGTCAATTGTATTCAACAAACATATTAATATAATAAGGATAATACATGATTACTAAGTGGGATTTATTCCAGGGGAAGAGGAAGAAAACAAGTTAACATCTGAAAATAAATCAATGTAGTTCACCATATTAGCAAGACAGAAAATGAAAAGTTAAAAATGAAACATTGCAATACCATCAAAAATAATCAGCTATATTAGAATAAATAAAACCTGTGAAAATTGTCTACATAGAAATTACAAAACATTACTGAGATTAATTAAAGAGTATCTAAACTAATGAAGGGGTATGCCATGCTCATGGATTGGAAAACATAACAGTAATGTGGTAAGATGTTAGTTTTTCTACATTGATCTAGGGATTCAATAAATCCCAATCAAAATTCCAGCACTATGTTTATCTAACTTGATAATCTGATTATAAAGTGTGTATGAAAATGCTAGAAAAGTCAAGACAATCTTGAGGTAAAATAAAGAAACTAGAAAAATTAATCACTAGATAGCTACAATTATCAAAAAGTTAAGTAATTAGGAGAGCATGGTATTAATGCAAGGACATGCAAATAGATTAATGGAACAGAATAGAAAGAAAAGAAACAGACCACATGACTTGTGACAAAGTTGACAATGCAGAGCAGTGGAGAAATGATGATTTTTTTATAAATGATACTGAGTAAAATGGATATCTATATATCTAAAAACAAATCATGATCTCTTCTATACACTAGACATAAAAATGAACTCAGGTATATTGTAGACCAAAAATGTGTAAAGTAAAACAAAAAAACCTTTGAGAAGAAAATGTTGACAACTATCTTATGATCATCAGAAAAATAAAGATTTCTTAAACATTTGAGAGCTCTAAAAATGAAGAGCCTGATAAATTATGCTATATTAAAATTAAAAACTTCTGTGCATACAAATCACTAAGAAGGTATAAAAGTATGGTACAGAGTGAGAAAAGCTATTCTGGATTCATAACCAGAATATGTAAAGAACCCCTACAAATCAATAAAAAAAATAGACAGGTAAATAGAAAAAACAGTCACATATAAATAGACATTTCACATAAAAGAATAGATAAATGACCAATAAACATATTAAAATGTGCTCAACGTTAGATATCAGAGAAACTAGTTGGCTAAAAATTTTTAAATCAATAGTACCAAGCGTGAGAAAGTATATGGAGCAATTAGAACTTTCATATCTTATTGGTGGCATTGTAGATGGGTACAATCATTCAGTTAAACTCTGAAAAGATCTACTAAAGCTAAATATACCCAAAACCTGTGACCAGCAATTCCACACTGATCCAACTGATACACAAACAAATGTGCACATGTACAATACATGTTTATACCAGTACTTTTCACAGTGCTCAACACTGGAAATAAACAAAACGTTCATCAACAGTAAAACAGATAAACACGTTGTGGTACAATTGTATAATGTGTGCCTGATCATATCTTCTGGTAAGCAAATAAATGATGGAAAGAGTTCAAAGTGAAGTTATTTATTGAGAGTAAATAATGCCTGTGAAATAAAAGGGGCAGGAATGAGCAGGATAAGCCTTCAAAACATAATGCAGGTGTGCCATTTGTGAAAGAGAGGGGAAGGAAGAAGGAGTGAGTGGGCTGAAAGGAGCCTCAGACTATGGTGTGGCTCTCAGAGTGTCTCAGCCAGTCCAATGGGGAGCCCCAGTGGAAATATTGCCCATGGAGGAGTCCCACACTGAGCAGAAATACTCAGGCCTTAATACTCCCGGTCACTGGCTGGATGCTGTCCACAAACAGCATGTTCATGACTTGAATGCTTCAGCAGATCCCAAAGGCACTGCAGCTAAACGCTGTCAGTCACCTGCGCTCCTCAAGGCCAACCCTCACACCTCCATGGCTGGATACAATGAAACATTGTAAAACCTATGCAAATAAACAAACTACTACAAAGTGCAACAAGATCTAACACCCATAAATAATGAGAACCCAGGCTTGAAGCAAAAAATTTCATTTTTTTCATTACAAGAAATTCCATATATATAAAGCTCAAAAACAGTGAAAAGTCATTTATAATGGTAGATGTCAGAATAATGATGACCTTCCACCAGTGCCTGCTGAATGGGAGGGGCATTAGGGGGTCTGCTCTGGCCTGCACATAGTGGACTGGGTGATGGTTACATATACGTTCCCTTTGTAAAAATTTATTGGGCTATATACCAAGACGTGTGCCCTTTTTGGTATATATGTATGTACATCATATTTTAGTAAAAGAAGTTACTTTTAAAAAAATTGGCATGGCTAGATAAAGGTATTAACTAGGAATAGATGCCATATAAATCCAGAGAACAAAAGCCTAGGGTACAATGGCTTTGTGGATTGTAGTGAAATATGAAGAGAATAAAATACATTTATTTTGATATAGAAGATTCAAATAATTTTACCAAAATATTTCTGTGATTATTAAACCTCCATCATTAATGGAAACAGCTGACATGCTATTGCTTTCTTGATTTTTATAAACAACTTTTTGAAAGATTAATAGCTATTGTATTTCTATTCTGAAAAAGCTTGCACAGACCGATATTAGCTTAACACAGCACTTCTCAACTTTTTCCAGGCTGACATAGTGAAAATTTAGAAAAACGACCATTATGGTGCTCCCTTTAATTGAATTTGCATTCTACTTTGCATAACAATTAATGTCTGTATTACTTAAGTATCATCTTTATAAAATGCTTCCCCATACATGACATGCTATTTCCTTTTTCTCTTGGCTAAGCCATTTCTACTAATAGTCTCAAAATGATAACAGAATGGGGAGAGAATTGAGAAAATGTATAGACCATGGTACTGCAGTTAATAGGAAAAATTCTAGAACTAACGGGAGTTATCTAGATTCATGTAACCTAGGAAATATTCATTCAATCAACAAATAAATATCAGAACCTGCTATGTGCTGGGCCCTGTTTTAGGTGCTTTTCATTTCTGCATTCTTACACACAGGCTAGATAGAAATTAGCATGCATGGAACCACAGCAGACCATGGGGAAACACAGGACTGGCACATAGCACTGAGTTTGATCATACCTCTGATTGGATCTCCATGATATTGCGCAAGTGATTAAACATGCTGGCCCATGGGTGGTTCCTGGGTTGTAAACTGAGGAGGCTGAACCCTATGATCTATAAGATTTGTTCTGGCAGTTTCACGTCCTGGATTTGGATCCCACATAGCAGCCTTGTGACCTTGACAAATCACCTTTTATGTATAAATTTTCTCATCTAACAAAATGGTTGTGGCAGCTACTTTTGGTATCTTCCCACTTCTTTCTTTCTCCATTAGAAATCCAATTTTGTTCCTTTGTCTACTCCTTCCCTAAGGAGTTAAGAGATGGTCACCCCATCCTAGCTCTAGGTATGGTGACTAGCCTAAACTATGGCGATAATAGCACTATTCTCCTCTCCAGGGTTTGCTGACATGGGTACCTGACGAAATGCTGGTCAACAAGATAGGCGATGTGTGGTGGGAGGCACATAACAAAAAATGGTCTATTCTCTTCCTGGCTTTGTTGTATCTGAAAGTGACAACTGGAACTGCAGTAGTCACCCTTGGAGGGAAGCCAGCGAGGTGAGGGGAAAGCTGGCCCAGTGTGGAAGACAGAGAGGCCCTTGGTACAAGCGCCTCTTGGGACAAAGAAGTGGTATGTACTTGGTAACATTCCTGAGCCAAAGATTATACTGTGCCACGATCCCACTTGATCTCTGGACTTCTTATGTGAGATGATACATTTACTTATTGTTAAAGCCAGTTTGATCCTTTTTTTCTCTTAATAGGTGATGAAAATATCCTAACTGGTACAATAATAAACAATATTTACCATACAGAAGAATTGTAAGTTGAAGGAGAATATTCTGGTGGCTAGGACCTAGTAAGTAGTGTAATACATTTATATTAATAGATGAATGCATTTATTATACATGGTTTTACATAAAACATATATTATATATTTTAATCTTTAAATTCACAGCATTTTAATTTTAATATATAGCATAAAGTATCTATGGTTTATACATACACACACACAAAAAATGTGGTGAATTCGAGGATTAAAAAGATTAAAACAATGGTCAGGGAAGCCAGTCTTCCTTTTAAAATTAGAATTTTTCAAGGCTATATTTAGGCTACTACATAACTGCCTTTTCCCCACCACGACCATCAACTGGCTACTTAGAAAACTGAACAATTATTCACTCAACAAATATTTCATAATCTCTTCTGGAAAAAGAGAAAAGAAATACAAGAAATAGTCAATTTATTCTAAAAAGTCAAAATACATACACAATGATAAGGAATGATTATTGGAAATAGTTAAGTAACAAAGAAAGACCAAAATCCCTGAAGGAGTATTTCAGGCAACATGTACTCTATGAGTTCAGAAAAAGTGGAGGTTGTGGATTTGAAGGATTAGTTGTACCAACCGGCAGAAAACAGATCACCAGAGGAATATAACTCTCAAATACGGCTTCAGATCCCTGATGCCTGAGACATACTGACCTCCTTCCTACTGTCTCTGTGGAATGTTCAGGTAGTTACAAGTTGAGGTCAAAGGAGACCCTCCAATGGTAGGGCAGTGGAAATATATGGCACCGGGTAGTAAAAGTTTAAAGCCAACAAAGATGTTACAGGTCAGTTGGAGAGGGAGGACTTTTTCCCCACTAGTTATCACATGATTTGGTGTGAAGCAATGGGTAAAACCAGGCAAACATTTAAAAATAAGAATAAGTAATTCTCCATCAGATAAGTGAGCTACCCAGGGCTACAATAAATCTACAGAGTAATCTCAACAGAGAGATGTGGCTTCTTTCCAGCAAGTTTATCTGTTGATTTTATGTGAATCCAAAGGCTTTCAGGCAGTGACGAAGGGCTGGATTATGAAAATGATCAGACCAAGAGATTGCTCTTTGTGATGGGAAGTCTTTCAGTGCCATAAAGATTATATGAGATGAGTCAAGTCCTCAGAGATATGCCTATCATCACTAACGTTGTGCTTTCTCTTCAGGAGAAGCACATGGATGTTTCTTTCCTATTTTTGTCTCTCAATGATAATGTGGAACTTAATTGATTTATGCCCTTTTAAAATAAATGGCACACAGTAAATACTACAAACACATAAGGGAACATCTGGTCTACCAGACTCTTTCATTCTAGTCTCAAAGTCATAAAGAACAGAACATTTTTTGGGCTGATGGGCACCAAGTCATGCTCTCTTCCATGTCATTTCTAGTCAAGAAAATGACGTGTTTTGATGAATAAGAACACTCACAATTTATATAATTTTAGAGAGAAATAAAATTAATATAATTGTAGAAATGTAAATATATTTATTTGATTTCGTTGAAATCAAAGCCCTCTAATCTATAGCTATTTTAATTACCATGCATTCAATGAATAGTTGTAGAATGTTATTTCCCAGGACACTGTTTTCTAGTGTGATACAAAAGCCTTGCAGAAGTCAGATAATTTTAGGAGATACAC
This sequence comes from Eulemur rufifrons, assembly GCF_041146395.1. NCBI lineage: Eukaryota > Metazoa > Chordata > Mammalia > Primates > Lemuridae > Eulemur > Eulemur rufifrons. Next base: position 14,818,411 of record NC_090983.1, on the reverse strand, counting down.
TAATAAATACTTTTTATTTTATTGGTTATATATTTATTTTGATGTGTGTGTATAGACAAAAAGACATAGATAAATATACACACACACCCAGCAAATCAAATCCATGATCCAAACTTTCCTTTTAAAAAATACGTCTAAGTTTTAAAAGTGAGTTCATTTAAAGACTAATGTTAAATAAATGTGGTAGGCAGAATTTTCAGATGGCCCCAAAGATTCTCATCCCCTGGCATGTATGCTCTATATAAATCTCCTCCCTTGAGCATGGGAGGAAAATGAATTTGATCATAGTCACACCTATGATTAAATTATGTTATATCAGACAATGTCATAGTAGATTAGGGGACTCACTATCAGTTGACAGCAAGCAAGAAGGTAGAGACCTCAGTCCTACAACTGCAAAAAAAATTGAATTCTTCCAACATCCTGAGTGAGCTTGGAAAAGAACACCAACCTCCAGATGAGACACCGATACCTTGTGACACCTTGATTTCAACCTTGTGAAACCCTGAGCAGAGAATACAGCTAAGCTGAGCCCTCTAAGTTTGTACTAATTTGTTACACAGCAATAGAAAACTATTAATGGAGTAAATAAGAGAGTGAGTGATATGGAGCAATGGCAGAAATCACAAAGGTGGTAATTCCAATGCCTGAAACTTTAAAAACACTACTGCATCCCAGAAGACAGATCTATTCGTAGGCTCAGGGAAAGAAGAGATCCCTTGCCTTGGGTCCTGCACATCAGAGAGCACCAAATATCACAAACACAAGCACACAAAATAGGTGCACACATGTGCTGCTCTGCCACTTGGGGTCCAAGACTTAGTGCTGGCACAGCACAATCTGTAAGTCTGAACATCTGCTCTCACAGCTAACATCATTCAGGTCCCTGAAATGCTTCTACTCATTTCTCACCCAATGTCCTTAGTCTATTCAAGCTGCTATAACAAAGTACCATAAACTTATAATCAACAGAAATTTATTTCTCATGGTTCTGGAGACTGGGAAGTCCAAGATCAGGATGCCGGCAGATTCAGTATCTGGTGAGGTTCTTGCTTCTTCATACATGGTTATCTTCTCACTCTAACCCCACATAGTAGTAGGGGCAAGGGGAATGAGCTCTCTGAATTATCTTTTATAAGGGCATTAATCTATCAATGAGGGGTTCTCTCTCGTGACCTAATCACTTCCCAAAGGCCCCACCCCATAGTACCATCACCTCAGGGGCTTAGGATTTCAACATATGAATTTTCAGGGGACACATTCAGACCATAACAGTCCTTGAAACCAAACCTGAGGGCTGTAAAGCTTTGTGTGTTGTGCTGCTCTAGACATCAGAAATAGACAATGCTCTGGAATGCAAGCAGTATTTGAGCTGGGTGGGGTGAGGGGGGGAAGTACTCACGTATCTCCTTTTTCTTCAGTTTTCAATTTATGGTTCTGTGGAATACTAGGGAATTCACTGGGTAAGTACAAAATTTACACATGGTGGCTAAGGAAAATTTTGCATCAAACACTTCATTTTACTCTCAAATGTGTATGTGTAACTGGCCCATAAACAAATTTCAATGACCCCTATATGTTTTTTGTAATCCTCTGCCTTAACTAACTACTTGACCTTTTGAGTTGTTTCCCAGAAATGGTGGATCTTCTGCAAGATAAAGGAGCTGAGATTTTGAAGGGCCCCTGGGCAGACTTCCGACAAGAGTCACCATCCCCCACAGCCTGCCCCCAATGCATGTAGCCCCCTGTTAGTTATACCACAACCACCCCAAGGCACGTGGCCCCTTCTTTAAAAGCCCATGATCTCCATTAGCCAGGGAGACAGATTTGAGGCAGCTTCTCCCATTCTCCTGACATATGTCTGTTGTATTAAAAATTTCCTTTCTTACTTGGCAATTGTCAGTGTCTCAATAATTAGATCTTTGTGCAATGAGCAACCTAGACCTAGATCAAAAGTCCCTTGCAGTTTCAACAATATATGTGCACAACACACATACCAATTCTTTACATTGTCAACTAATTGGACATTGGATGCTAAAATTGCAAATTCTTGTAATTTTGCAAAATGTTAAATAAGGTTTAATCAAATATTTAAAATGTCAGGAATGTTAAATAATACAATAAATAAACAAAACAGATTGGGGAAAATTCTACAGGACAAACAATGTGATTCCTTCAAGAACCAAATTGCAAAGAAGAGAGACAGACAGACAGAGATGGAGAGACAAGGACAGAGAAAAAAACCTAAAGATTTAAAGAGATTTAGGTAGTCCAACAAATTGCAATGTGTGACCTTATGATGGTTAATTTTGTGTGTCAACTTGAATGGGCCACAGGGTTCCCAGATTAAACATTGTTGCTGGGTGTGTCTGTAAGGGTATTTCTGAATGAGATTAGCATTTGAATCAGTAGACCCAGTAAAGTAGATTGCCCTCCCCAATGTGGGTGTGTATCATCTGATCTGTTCAGGGCCTGCATAGACAAAAGGCAGAGGAAGGAGAAATTAGTCCCTTTATTCCTGTCTTTCTGCTTTAGCTGAGACATCTCAGCATTACTCCCTCCGCCCACCCACCCCACCACCATCACCAGCACCACCAATGTGTTCGGACTGGGATTTACACCATTGGCTCCCTTGCATCTCAGGCCTTCAGACTTGGACTGAATTGAACCAGCAGATTTCCTGGGTTTCCAGCTTGCAGACAGCAGATCACAGGACTTCTTAGCCTGAATCACATGAGCCAATCTTCATGATCTCTCTCTTTTGTGTGCCCTCTCTTTGTACTCACACACACACCACACACACACACACACCACACACACACACACACACACACACGCACACACACATGCACACACACCCTATTGGTTCTGTTTCTCTGGAGAACCCAGACTAATACAGACCTTTATTTAGCTCTTGATGCAAACCAGCACTGTAAAATAATGTAACACTTGAGACTATTAGAACATCAAACATTTACTGGATATTTGTTGATATTAAGGAATTATTACTATGCTTAGGTGTGATGATGGTATAGTTATGTTAAAAATCTGTTATATTTTAGAGACATATACTGACATAGTTACAAATCAAATTGTATGGTGGATGAGATTTACTTCAAAATAATAACGGGATGAGGGGACAGATGAAAGAGTGAGATAAAATAAGACTAGCCAGGAGCTGATTAATTATTAAAGCCAGACAATAGGTATGTGAGAGTTCATTATGCAATTTTGTTTACTGTGTATATTTGAAATCATCCATAATAAAAAGTTTAAAAAAAAGAAAATCATTTTAAGTAAAAGTTTTAAACTCAGTTTAACTTAATTTTATTTAGAATGTTTATATTTATTACTAACTTAAGTTTCCCTTTTAATTTTAGTGGATAATTTTGAATAATTTAGAGAACTATTAACTTTTTGAAAACTAAATGTAATAATTTTAATTGCAAAAGATGTACATTTACTTGAATTTACATTTTTTTGATAAAAATATTTTCGAATGTTCTAAGCATTGAGTGCAAATACATTTCTTAATCCTTTAGCTTCTTGAAAATGATTACAAATTGAAAAAAATGACAGAAATGAAAACTCTAAAAAGGAGCTCAGAATAGACCAAAAGGCTGAAAAGAAAAACAGAAATAGAAATTTTCCAAAGAGATGGTTTGCTTAAATTTTTAAAAACTGGAAGCAATGAGAGAGACTAGGTTTGTGTTAAACATAACCCACATAAAATTCACGAACAGGATATCATACATTTGATATCATGACTCATCAAAAAAAAAATGAGCAAAACAACTATTGTCATCAAGTCCTCACTTTGAATTAGTCAAATAAAATCCCTGCAATTTCCTATCTTTTCCTACAGAAAGATTAATTTACCAATCAAGATGATGGGAAAGCATAAGGCCCTCAGTTGGGAGGAAAGCTGCCAGGAAACAGGCCATGCCTACTGCTCTTAAGTGGCAAACAGTCCCTTTTAGAAAGCAATTATTTTTAAAATTTCAAAACATTATATTTTATATCTTAAGAGTTCAGAGAATAAAGAGAATTGCATAGCTCTAATGAATTAAAAAATTGGAGGAGACTCATAGGAGGACGTACACTTGATCTGAGCTTTGGTGGAAGAAAGAGTTTTCTGAGATGGAATGTAAAAGGAACATCATTCCTGGCATAAGAATACAAGAGAGTATAGATGCAAGAATGAGGAGTCCAAATAGGATATAAGACCCTGATTAATGGAGACAGGCCCCAATCTATTTTACACCAAGAGTGAACGTTTAAGCTGGATTGGTCTAGCCATGTTAAGTAAGTATCTTGTTCAGGAACTGAAATATTATGGCTACAACATGGCTAGCAGAGGAAATAAAATGGAGGCTATAAACCACAAAGTGTATAACAGGAATGCAAATTCAGAGAACTAAGTCTAGTTTTATTTTAGGGCTGTACTGTAAAGGTGACTTAGAGGGACCCAAGGGCCAGGGAGCTGTGTGCATGTGTGCGGGCCTCTTGTGATCATTAACTTTTGAGAAAAAAAAAAAAGTTACATGGCCCTGCAAGTAAGGCATTTCGTGTAGCTATTTCTGTGTGTCATAAAAACAGCGGGATTTTTTAGAATGAGCTGATATTCTTTATCCCGGTCCTCCCTAAAGGGAATTAAAGAGCTGAGACCTGTAGGAATTTATTGGTCTGATGGGATAAAAACACAGCACCAAAAGGAGCACACACTTTCCCAGTGACTCATTTGAGTCTCTATCTAAATGCAAAGCCTGGTCTTATTTTTTGAAACCTGCTTTCTGGTAGACTGTTTAAGAGTTAAGGGATTACAAGAATAAGTCATTGATCTCTCATTTCTAAGGCTAAAAAAGAATTCCATATTACTAAAGCCAGACATTGCCTTTAAAACCACAGATTTCCACCAGAAGGAAGGAGGGAGGCTGTTTTTGTTTGCTCTGTGATGACTTTAAAATTCTATGATATTTTTGGTTAAAAAAAAAAAAAGAAAAAACAGTAAATATTATGAGAGCACTTGCCCCGTGCTCTCCCTAAAAAGGGCAAATTAGAAATTACCTTGGACAGAGTGTGCAAAATGCAATAACCCAAAGGTCTTTGAAGGGTGGTCTATCTTTTAAAATCAAGAAGCATTATTTATTGCATACTTAGAAAAAAACATTGTTTTCAGTCAGAACAATTCCAGGTGAAAGATGAGGTACTTATAAATGAGATATTCCCATTGCTATATGGATGAAATCAAGCTAAATAAATACTGTACAGCCCTTTTGACAAAAGTTTTTGATTAAAGGAATCATAGGTAGGGCTAACCTACTGCTAATCAAGATGAGGTATCTTGATAACATAAAGCAACTGAGTCTTAAAATAAATACGCCAACCTTATACAACTCAGTGAGTATTGTCTCTCCCAAAGGGGTTGGAAAGCTATAAACTTAAATAAGGCTGCAGCAATTGCTTAGAAGAGCTTCCACCTTTTCTATTCAAGCCTTCAGGGACAGTGGTCTATTGCTCTGACTATCTTCAAAAATAAAAAAACTTCAACACATGAAAAATAGAGTTTTATTTTTGAAAAATAATCAAAAGTCCATTGAAAGCAAGTTTTGGAGACTGAGGTAGGCAATTAAGCTGAGTAATACTGTTTTTATTTTAAAATAAGTTGTAAATTGGATGTAACAGGGTGACTTTAAGTGCCTTTGAAACTGAAGCTGGAGACAATTTTCAAAGAATTACAAATATGATTTGTGGAAATAAGCGTAAAGACTCCTAACCACTTTAGAGAGAAAAAAAGATTAATCTCGGCATATTATAGACATATTTTATACTTAAACATTCTAATATTCATGCAACCATCCTGAAATGGCAGTGTGCTTCAAAATATAAAATGTGCTTATCCTCCAACCTAGAAATTCCATTTCAAAGACATTGTTTTAAAGATACCTGAAGAAGTAAACAAAGATACATATGCAAAACTATTCATTACTGAACTGGTGAAAAATTTAAGACATATTAATTGTCACCAATTAAGGGTTAGTTAAAATATACTATGACTACAGTAGAAAACATGCAGTTGTTTTAAAAGGATAGTAAAGCAGGGAGGCCATGCAGACTTTAAGTCATGTGTCAACTGAAATCAAATACTATGTGGAGAAGGACTCTGAGACTGGGCTTAGTCTCGAAGGAAGAAAGCTGCTCTCCATTAGTGATGGAGGCAACAGTAGCAGGATAAAGGAAATAGTAGCACAGTGACTAGGTCCCTGCCATCCCTAATTAGTCAGGGTCAAGACAGGTAGTTTAGTAGAAGGAATTTAATTGGGAGAACTTGTTACAGACATGTTGGGAAATGCTGAAAGAGGAAACAGGGAGAGTGGGACAACTCAAGGATTTACAGCTATAGGAAGCCACTACCACTCCGTGGCACTGAAGACAACTGGAGAGTGGCTGTCCAAACAGTCACCTAGGTACTCTGTGACAAAGCCACTAGGCATGAGTCAGAATCACGGAAGAGATGGAGCCCCTGCCAGAGACCAGAGCTGGCTTCTTGGCATGAAATCTGTGTAGTCACACAGAGTCTCCCCATGCATAGGGACCCCAAGGTGAGATTGGGTTAATGCTCTGATGTTGCCATCTTGAAATTTCTATTATAATAAGATTTAAACAAGCAGCTCTCATTCTTATTTTCCACTGGGCCCCAGAACTTATGTAGCCTTTCCTGACAGACTCTCCAACCAAAGCAGAGAGAGATGAAGAGAAATATTCAGGGTGCTCCATCTTCCCATCCTTCATTCTCCCACTGACTCCCACTGGCCTAATTTAAATGCAAGCTCTTTATAAGAAATAACGGTGATATGGCATCTCTTTGGTTCTCCTGGAGAGAGCTGGAACCCATTCTATTAAGTGAAGTATCCCAAGAATGGAAAAACAGGCACCACATGTACTCACCAGCAAATTGGTTTCCCTGATCATCACCTAAGTGCACATTTGGGAATAACATCAACTGGGTATCGGACAGAGGTGGGGGTTGGGGGGAGAGGATGGGTGTATACCTACTTGATGAGTGCAATGCGCACTGTCTGGGGAATGGACATGCTTGAAGTTCTGACTGGGGGAGATCGGGGGGAGGGGATGGGTGCATACCTATGTGATGAGTGCGATGTGCACTGTCTGGGGAGTGGACACACTTGAAGCTCAGACTCGGGGGGATGGGGGGACATGTGCAATATATATAACCTGAACTTTTGTACTCCCATAATAAGCTGAAATAAAAAAAATAATAATTAAAAAATATATATAAAAAAATGCAAGCTCTTGGGGAAAAAAGGTATAGTCTTCAGGGATTGGCCCCAAAAAACAGCAAAGCAGATTATGGTGGGGAAGAGATCTGAGAGCTAACAGGAAAACAGCCAGCACCCCCAAGGTAGGTCCATATTTTGTTATTGTGGACAAATATTCAAATATACCTCAAGTATTTTAAAAATTATAGAACATGGAACAATGTAGGATTCTAAATGTATATATATTCACATTCACTTTTAACAGTCAAGACGTATATAGACCAAGGTGTTTAAAATATGTGAGAAGGGACATACATAAGCCAAGGTGTTTAACATAGTGGTAGGCAAATGAGATTATAGCTATTTTCTATACTTTTTATTTAATTATATTTTCTGACATTTCATATATGTATGAATTTATATAGACATACATATATTTACATATACTATATACATTATAACAAATAGAATAGCTTGATTTTTTAATTTCTAAAATATACAAAGAAGACCCACTCGTAGAATGCGCAATTACTATATCTTGTGTTTTTTTTATCACTGAGAGAGGCTAGAACACAAATTTAGCTTCTAACACAATTTCATCAGATATGGCGGGGAGATAGCCCAGGATAAGAACTGAGGAAACAGACCTTGGATTTAGTCACTGACAGGCCTTTGGGGATTGTCTGAAATACAGTTTCAGTAAACTGATGAAGTCCAAAGCTTGACTCCACGTTGTGGTGGGGAAATATAAGCAGCAAATGAATGTAACTCCCTCTAAAGCAGGGCAGGCAAATGAAGCAACGGAATGATGTTTTGACAGAATATTACACCCGGCAACCAGGACTGACCTCACCCAACTCTCAGACCCACAGTCCCTTCTAGAGTGGGCCTGGGGAGTTGGACCATTTCCCTTTCAGACCAGCAGTTACCGTTACTTTTATTTTCTTCTGAAAGCCCTGCTAGTAATGGCCATTGTTTCAGAAGACCAGCACGCGGTGTGTGAATTTGATGTATGGCACCATCTCAGCCAGAATGCCACCTCCTGCATCCCTTCCCTAGCTACCTAAGTTAGGCTACAGCACAGTTTGTTGTTTGAATTCAGGACACTTGCAAATATCCCAATTTCTCCATTGGCGGGTGCATACCCCAGAGGAAAATAGAGTAGAACTTCCATTTGAAAAATTTTTCATTAGTATCATAAAAAGTAGGTGATGTACATATAATTGGTTATTTTTAAAAAAGAAAGGCTACAAATGCTTTCCTGCTGAATAAATGACCATTTAAAAAGTTAATTTAGGCTTAAAACTACTCATTTAAAGAATTACTTATCAAGATACTGACTTTGAAGTCAGCCACTCTCAGCTTTCTAAAGTGCTTAAAATTTTGTACAAATGTCTGACTATGTCATGTACTTATAATGGTCCAAAAACCCATTTGAGGGACAATCGTACCTCTCCACTTTCTGCCATTTCTCCAAAAAATGTCCCAAGACATATTGCCATATAGGAAGCAAATGATACTCAGTGCTAAGTATTGTTAAAGCAATCTTAAAATGAGTGGCTTTTGTTGAATTTCTCTGTCTTAGCAAAGAAGCCAAGAACCTAGCAGGGAAAACTCTCCACAGTTCTCTGTATATGTGCCTATCGAATGGGAAATTCTGCAATTCAGCACAGAAATTCTTGGAATTGAGATCAGGCAGCATACTGCTGCCTCAGCTAATTTTACATTGTTGATTCCAGAAATCCAATCCTAATCTGTGTTTACTCGTTCTTCTCATAGAGAATCATTAACCCTGCTCTGTTCCTTTATGTTAATGCACATGTAAGTCCAATTGGATATGAGCCAGCTTTTTCCATAATCACAGATGCATCCCATATCAACCTGCCTTCCTCTGTTTACCCACCCTTATCACCTCCCCACAGTCTGCTCAGCTGCTGAGGCAGGAGACTGTGTGACAAAGGGCCAGAAACGTGACATTTTTCTTGAAAGATATCAGTGCAATTTTACATTATTATACTGATTGAGAAAGGGAAAGCGAAGATTCTTGAAAAGGTGTCAGATTATCTTCTTTTGTCAGAGGTTAAACGGATAATTAATTTGCATCTTGCCTTTCTACAGTCATTTTACACCTGTCTGATATAATAAATTAGAAACCATGAAAAATGAGCAGTTCCCTTATTTGGATTTTGCAGAATAAAATCTTTGAAAATGCTTATCTCTTAAAATGATCTCACAATAATAAATAGCAAGTTCTTATTTTCATCCTGATCTGCACGAACTTTGGTTTAATCCATGAAGCACTGAGCATTTCCCCAAGGTGCCAGCTAAACATACTCTCAAGTTGCTCACCAGACAGTCATGTACGGCAGAGGAAAGGTCTGGAGAAGATTCCAGCAAAAGAAGCTAGAAGGAGAAGAAAGAAGCTATTATTGTTAATAATAGGGTGTCCAGAGAAGGCTTTGTACAAGGAGTGTCTTTTGAGTCTTGAGCTAGTCTTTGAATAATGTGTCTCATGACAGCAGATAGAAAGAGCAAGGGGAGAGAAACACCAATCATAGGATGAGTAAAGAAAAATTATGGGAGAGAGAAGGAAGAGTTAGGCAGGGGCCAGGGTGTAGAAGACTTTATGTATAAAATGTGTTTTGAATTCAACTCTTTAGGCAGAGGAGTACAGAACATTCTTAGACATGGAGACATAGTATGATGATAACTTAGTTTGAGAAAGAACATTCCAGGAGCAATGTGGAAGGCAGATTGCAGGGAGAGATGCTGGTAGTCAGAAAACCAGTGAGAACTGCAGCAGCACAGGCAAAGGAGGCGAAGGCCTGGGCTAAGGTGCAGGGGTAGGAGCAGAGAGGCAATAAGAGGGAAAGAGGTTCTTCAGAACATGGTGACCACTTACAGGCAGCACAAGAGAAAGGGAAGAAAGGAACATTAAGATTTTGGTGATGAGTTTATTATGATGTCATTAACAGAATTAGAGAAGACAAGAAAAGAAGAGGTTTTGACAAGGACATAATGTACAACGTTTAAAAAAATGAAGTCAGAGTATTAACGGACATACAAATAGAAGTTACCAATAGAGATATGAATAGGTCATTGGAGCTCTGGAGAGAGGATGGGATAGGGATGTAGTTTTGGAATTATTGCCATAAGGATATCAGTTGAAATATAGAAATGAAATAAATCTCCAAGACTTCCTAATGCTTAATCATATGGAATACCTACCTTTTGGGAACCACAGAGGGATGAAAAACATGAGAAAGAGCTACCAAAAATGAAAGAAAAACCAGGAAAATGCAGTGCCCCAGAAGCCAGAGGAAGATCTTTTTTAGCCAGTGCAAAGGGCTTGTGATGTGAGAGAGGGTGAGAAAGCAGAGGCAATCCGTATAAAAATCTGTGTTTCAAAAGTTTGGTGGTGAAAGAAAAGAGAGACAGTGGCTGGAAGGAATATCAGGTTTGGGGGAAAGTACTTTGAGAGGAGGCATTTTGGAAAAGAAGAGTTCCATGCAGGAGATGCCACTGAAGATGCAAGAGACAGAGGAGCTGTATGCAGACTGTGGCAAGGAGCTCCGATACAGTCCAGGATGCTCCTGCACGAGGCGGGGTCACATGGCCATCAAACCCAGTGGTCCTGCTCGAGCAAATGACTGTCCTGAGCCTATCTCAGGCTTTTGCAAGGAAGTCAGTGGAACTTGCCCCCCAAAAAAGAGAAAAAGAACTTTAGCCAGGCTAAATTCTTTCAGCAAAGAAGGAAAGTAGAGCAGGCACCTTGCAAAGCTCAAAAGATAATGCTGGAGGGCTGAACAAGGAAATCTGAGGTGCTAAGACACTACAAAGATGGAAAGGGATGAACCCAAAGCCACACGTGAAGGCTCCTGCTTGGAAGGGGAAAGCGAATGGAGCCTCTGGGGAAGAAACCATCAGCCAGAGAGCTAAAAAGTGTGGGGAGTGGAGCCAGTCGGAGTTACAAAGGCTTAGACTGGCCCTCAGGGAGAGTGCAATAGGCAGTCAGATAAATAACAATTTCTGAGCAGTACTGAGGGCACAGTTTAGATTAGAGAGCATTGATTTGTAGTATATCCATTTATATATAAAAATTATACCATGTATAAAAGTTTTGTCTATCTAGCCAAGAGCTAATGCACACATAGTATATTTTGTCTCCAGTAATGGTACTTAAATTTTTTTAGCAAACTCCAACAGTCAGACACAATTTTAACTTGACCTCCCTACTGATGCTGATGCATTTAGTGAATGCTGCCTCATCGCCTTTTACTCACTCAGCATTTCTTGTTAGTTTTTAAAACCAAAAAGAATTGATTTGTTTTCCTTGGCAGTTCTGAAATCATACCACTCATGAAGTTGTATTCAAAAGAAAAGGAAAGGGAAAAAGAGTTTCTATCTTGAACATGTTTATATTTTTGGCAAGAAAAATAATCTTTTAGACCCACATTCTTGGACACGGGTGGAAAGTGACTAGTGTTATCTTTGCAAGTGGTCCGCATTGAGCCAGTGGGAACATATTGACTGTAAGCATTGGAAAGCACCTTCATTCGTCCTGGTTCCGTGACAGCTGTCAAACACCTACCTACCTCTGAGCCCTCTGCCCTCCTGTTGGATTTGGACGACATCATATTCAAGAGTAGCAAACACAGACAGGCAGATAAGCAGATGGTGATTTGAAAAGCATTTTTCCCTAAGGGAAAAAAGAAGTTACAGATAAAATGGATTCTGCTCTCACCTAAATGAATAGACTAGGAAGCTCGTGACCTACTGTACCTAAGACAAATGAGTTGGGAGTGGGGACAGTTATTTGGGAAAGGGAGGACATTTTCATGAATACTTTCTATTTCTATATCTCTCTTTGTAGAATGCTTAACAAGCATTTACCAGTGAACCTTTACAGCAGACCCAAAATGACAAGCATTCCTCTGTACTGATGGCCCATTAGGGAAGGACCATTGGTGCCCAGGACCAAGATATTTGTCTCCAGGCCGCTGATATTAAACACTGAGGCTCAAGCTGAAGAGGTTGTGGAAGTCAATGGTAAGGCTAATGCCTTTGATTCCCTTCTCCGGAAAGGATCTGATTTTCAGTTCTGCATTTTTAGTCTCCATAATGCCAGCAACCACAATTTGTAATCCTGGGCTTTAGCTCCGACCTCACTGCACTTTGCTCATTCAACAGATCCTCCTGACATTTAGTGGGAGGAGATATTATTCTGGTTTCCATGGGAGGCCATGAAACCACACAAGCATTAAATCACAAAGCCTAACAGTGGCAGGCAAGAAGAGAACCCAGACCTCATACCTAACTGGGGCCAGGATTCAAAGCAGACAAAGCAATGCCCCTTCTCCTCCCTTCTCTTTATTCCAGTCCCAGGCATTGCATTTTCCTACCCTGCTGTATGGGTTCCAATATCTGAGCAATAGTTATTACTGTTACTAATTTATTGTTATCATCATTATAACAAGAAGCAGTTCCCCATAGTATACAATTTAATGCCTTGGAGGTGATATCTTGTTTAATTCTCACACACCTTGTGAACATGTGAATGTATACAGGAGCCTACTAATACATTTCCAGTGTATTACAAGTGCATACACATCCATCCGCACAAATCTAGGACTGTGTCATCTCTAACTCTCTGCCCTTTACCCTAGTGGGTTGATGTTTAGAACCAGAAAATGGTTCTGGCTTTCAGCCAAGATATGTTGAGGAATTCCTTAGAAAGTGACAAACAAGAGGCATGTATCGGTCTTCTAAACCCATTCTGTCCTTTTGGACACATCTTAACTTCCCTCTTACCTTAATCTTCCATGATGCCAACCAAAATTGCGAATGGAACAGCCAATCTCAGACTCCTTCTACTGTCCACACAATAGAAGGAATAAGAGTGTCATCTTCTTTGACCGACCAATGAGTAAGCCATGTGTCATTTTGAATGAAAGCCTTTTAATATGTAAATATAATGCCAAAAAATGACCCAAAACATTGAAAGCGGTAAGAGTCCTTAGGACCTGCAGAAATATATTCAACCCATCAAAGTCCAGCCCTTGAGACCCCTTTCAGCTGCCCCCTGAAAGTCGGCTTCCAGACTAATGCTGACTGACCGCAATAGTCAGCAGCTGAAGAGGGTGCGGGTCCCACAATGGAGAACTTATCGTTTCTGATATTAATGTGTTCAAGATATTTTAAAAAATACTTGCTACATTAACAAATGGTTGTGACTTCTTTGGCAACTCTATAAATGGGGCACCAATTTTATTGGAAAGGGAGAGAGTAGATCAATTGCTAGTATCAGAACTTAATTCCATTGCAGTTCAATAGGACTCAAAAAACGATGCTCATTCTGGAGAGAGACCACTTGTAAGGGGTCCTGACAGGATTCAAGTAGATACTATTATCTATTATCCTAACATTGGTAGGTCAGTGAGAAGTGGAATTCTGTCTTACTAGAGAGACTCTATTTTTAACTGGTAGTTTATATTGCGTGCCTCTTAAGCATTCTATCTCCTCCATCAAGGAGTGATTATTGTTTAAAAAAAAAAAAAAGAGCTAATTGTGCTTTGAGAAGTTCCAATCATAGAGAAAAGTCAAAATGTGTCCCTTGATGGGGTCTGAAACTACATGGTGTGGTATTATGTTAAACATCACTGGGTCTGGAGCCAGGAGACCTGGGTTGAGATCAAGTTCTGCCATATTCCAGTTGTGGAATATATATTCACCTTCTTAGCACAGGTTTCCACGTGTGTAACCAAAGGTAATAAAGCCCATGTCAGATTGTTGTTTTAAGTATTCCATGAAATAAGTACTCAGTTAACCCTATATTTCTATCCAAATATTAGGTGCTCTTCATTATCACAAGAATCCTTCCAATATTAATACTGTCTTTTCTCAGTATATCTTTCTCAAATGGGCATTTTAGTATGAAGAATAAGTATCCCTCACAAAATCCCAAAATAATGTTGGTGGCACTCAATAAATGGGTGGTTTGTATACTCTCCTATGAGATTGTGGAGGCACATAGTATAATGCAAAGTAAACCAAATTAAGAAACAAAAGGCAGGGATTTTCAATATGACGGTACCCCTGATAACACAGCTTCAATTTTCTCGTCTAACAGAAGAAAATAATAAATTGTACTCTATTTCTTGAGTGTCAAATAAGATTTTTTAAAATGCAAGTGTTTTATAAACTTGCTACCTAAATGCAAATAATTGCTAGCAATCCTCTTATGATACTGGAATCTATGCTTTCTGGTACAAAATGCATTAACAATGTGTTTATGATCATACTCATTAGCATCTGATTGAAAGAAGCAACTTATTTTCCATTAATGAGCCCATTTATTTTTTTTCTTTTCTTTTGTAGTGACAAGTGAAAGTTGTTGGATGAATGATCTGTGAGCTTTTTGTCCTGCCAGAAAGGTTGATAGGAGGAAGATATTTGAAAAACCACAGGATTGGAAGGTCAATTTCTCACTCTTGACGAAAGAAAAATAGAGTTATCCTTTCATAAAGAACACAGACAAAGGCTATCAATGAAACACTCTCTTAGGTTTTTACTTAGGCATCATAGCGTAGCCTACCAAAGCTAGAACACACCCAAAATGCTTGATTAAAAATCAAAAACAGCAAAGAAACAAAACCCCAAAGCCCCACTACAGCTCTGAAAAATGAAATGCCCTGCTCAAGGTCATGTTGACAGCTTCATCATGGCAGAGTGGGGATAGAATTCTCCTGTCTCCTGACTCTGTATCTAGTATGTTTCTCATTGCAGCCCACTACTCCTGAACCATTGCACAAGCCAATTTCGGTGCTTATCATGTTAGTTTGTTTCTTGAAAAATAGCAGAAATCATGTGATTCAAAAACTCTTTGCTGGTAAAGAAAGTCATTTATTATAACGATGAAGCAGGCTATTTTTAAAGTTTTAAAAATAATGACTGTAGAACCGTACAGAATATAAGTAAATCTCATTTCAGCTGATTTTCTTTTTTAAAACCAGGCCTCCCTCATCTGAAGCAAATGTTGGGAAGGGGTTGAGAACCAAACTTATTTACACAATAGATGCTTATCCAAGGAAATGGGTTGCAAGGAAATTAGCATGTCTTGAATGATGTTATTCCTGAAATGTCAATCAGTCATTACAGTATTTGCTTCTCTCGTGGTATTCTCAAAAATGGATTATTGTCTCTGAATTTTTAATAACAATTTAGTGGTTCAAATACTGACAGTGATGTATGACGACAGCTTTAAAAAAGTGCTCTGGCTTTCTATATTACATAAACAGAATACAATTGTATCTCTCGAGCCAGTGTCAGAATCATTCTCAATGAAGATAATGTTGAATCTATCTGCCAAGAGAAGGTCAAAAACATATATAGAAAATAAATCATGACAAACATGGAATTGGCTAAAGGTTAAGGATCTAAAGGACACACACATATTTGAAAGCACAAATCACCCCTCACGGAGTAATAATTTAAACAACCCCACCTTTGGGTTGTTTAAAACTCCCTAAATAGCTGGCTTATATGGCTACATATATTTCCAGAAATATTGCAATATTGAGTGGAGCAACAAATGAAAACATAACTGGGAAGAATGTTAGAAACTTTTAGCTCCATGATAGCTTTTATTATTTTTCATGGTGCCTCAAGACTAGCTATTCACTTGCTTCTTTGCACTAGAGAAATTCAATAAATAAATGAGTTGATTCTAGAAATGTCATTCCAGTGACATTCTAGGAATTGTTAGATAACTTGGTCATAACCTTGTGGGGAGCACACCAGACAAGAATTAGCATGTAAGCAGTGAATTCAGACCATGAGACCTGGCGGCCATGCAGGAGTCCCAAAGCTCAAAGAGCTGTTGCAATTCCTAGTGTCTCAGCATGCATTCAAAGGGGCTCAGCAGCCAGCAATCGCTGGCCCAGGAAAGCCAGCACTGTTTGCAAGCTCTGTTTGCATGTTCATAGATAAAAGAAGACGTTAGGAATCCTATTCAGAGGGAAATATTGCATCAACACAGTGGAGCTATGCCTCAATCAAGAAAGACGAAAGTTAAAACCAACATGCTTTTTCATTGCATTCTGTAGCTCCTTTTTTGACAAAATTGATATTTATAAAACTCATATCCCCCAAAAGAAAGCTCTATAAAAATAAAAAGTTAATACAAAGAATGGATTAAAAGAGGTTTGTGCACTCCAGCCTGTGACCTATAATTCTATTATAGGCCAAAACGCACACAACCTGGAATGATGTTTAGATGTTTAGATCCAACTTTCACCATAAACTGGTTGAAGATAGGATGCTGTCTGTTCTCCCTCACACCACACCCAGAAATTCTCATTGCTTTGCATGTGAGATGTGCTCGATACACATTTGCTAATCTGTCTATTGTAAGCTTCAGGAAGGTAGGACCCGTGTCTTGTTCTCTGTTTGAACCCGTTGCCAACAGGGTGCCAGGCACATAGTAGGTACTCCATAGATGTATACTGAATAAATAAATGAATGAGTCAAATTGATCCCCAAGTCACCTTCCTTCAGTCCACTCAAATGATTCCTGTTTCCTAAATTCAGCTGACTTACTAAATTTAACATAGATTCATGAGGCCACTGTCCAGAGCTCCTCTCTAGTAGGGTTTATTTGCCATGAATACAGCTTCTCCATCAAGGATGAAGAAAAACTCTCACTCCCACAGCAGGGTCAATTTTTCCTATTTCTGCATTTTAGAATTGTAAGCTAATGCTTGCCTATTTAAAACAAATAAAAGACAGAGGTATTTAACATAAAAAGGAATGTGCTCTTTTTATCCACATTCCCACCTCATTCTTTGGAGCTACCTTTATATGCACAAAGCAAGTAGACAAAATGAGATTCTCTTTGGGCATAATTCAACTATAACTTGCCTGTCATGAATGACACAGACACTTTGGTGGGAGAGAGGGCACGGGGTGTTAATTTCTCTTTCATTTAAAGTCTCACTCAAAAAACAGATAGTAAATGCTCTATTGGACAGTCATACATTCACACTTCTCAATTCTCTGACCAAAGTATCTTATATGAGTTTTAAATTATGATAAATCACAGTCAATGACCCAATGAGATATATTAATTATGAAAAGTAGCACAATTTCTTGGAGGACCCACAAGATACTGAAATGGAACAAGATTTGCTGAAGAATCTCTCCCTCCTGGAATTTGTAGCATCTTTGCCAGCAATACTGGCTCACCAAGCTCCGCGGGAATGGCATATCTGCAGATGGGCCTCCCTCTGTGGTCCACCTGCATGGTCTTCTAAGCAGCCTTTTCCAACTGAGGCATAAATAAGGATTCCTTCCTAGCTTGTGGTGTCCTCTCTCAGAACCCAAGGCTCTCCAATGCCTCGTGGGTACAATAAGTATCTACAGGGAGGAGAAAGAGCAGCATCTCCTTCCTCTGGGATGACTGGTGACTTTTGCTCCTCTCCTTGGATCCCTCAACTGTCAAAGTCATATATAGGCAAAATCATCTCAGCAGACAGCGAAGTCCTGATGTCCTCTCTGAGTGGGTCTCAGTTTTTCCTTCTGAGCTCTTTTATTTTGAAAGGGGTCCGGATAGCTGCCTGCCAGGAGCCTCCTGATCTGTATTAAACAGCATTGTACTCCTTCTTGGTGCCTACTGAGCCAAGCATGCAGATCAAGAACAACTGCTGAGAAACAATGACTCCTCCAAATCACCTTTGGATTTTCCACATTTGGGTTATAAATTTGAAACTCAGCAGTCACCATTTCTTTTTAAGTTTTATGTGTATGGGGGTGGGGTTAGAAGTGAGTTTCTGTGTACATGACAATCATTTCTAACAAACTTGGGCCATGACCTTTATATGTTTGCATAATGCTGATCACACTGACTATTATTAACTGGGTGCCCGCAATCAATCAAATTCTAAAACATATGAATTCTCTTCTAGTCAGCAATACTTTCTTGTTAAGATCTCAGGCTATGACAAACACAGCATCTGGAGACGATAAACTGTACGTGAGTCTGTCTCTGGAATATCACCATTTCAGGGTCTACTAACAATACCTGCCAAGTTAGATGGGGTAGGGTAGAGTAGAGCAGCAAGTTGTACATTATTCTAATAGATTAAGAAAATATAATCCCATTTGGACCATTTCCTGGGCCTCCATCCAAACCATGAGATAGCTTTGCTAATCATTAAAATGTACAGGGAGAGGGGGATTTTTTTTTCATAACTATATTGCATTTCTAAAGGGCACTGTAGTCATTTCTTTATGAGTGTAATCTAATCAGAAAAATAATTGATTCACAGGATGATTGTTCTATAAACAAACTTGCCACTGTTGTAGATGGGAATAGCAACCCTCATCCCCAGTCAGGTTTTCAGTTTATACATGTACACTAATGAACAATTATTTTCAAGAAATATCTTTAAATAGTTTCAATTGCTTCTTTACTGCTTCGCAAATTTTGGTCACCTTGCAGTTAGGGTCAGGCCCATAAAAACAAGGAAACCTAGAAGTAACTGAGATTTGCATGACTAGAAATTCAACTTAAAGTCAAATGAATACTTTATACATGCCCAGGGTCAATAGAATATAAAATGATTATCCATTAACATGACATTAATTTATCATGTGTGCCCATTAACTAATAATAACATGGGGGTGATTCACCAGGATGTCCTTTGGGTTACTATAGTATTTTTATTTCTTATTTATGTGCCAACCAGTCCTGGGGCCAATGAAAAATGGATATATTGGTTATGTTACCAATGTGTTATGGAGATAGTTATAATTAAACTTATAATCAGAAAATCCAGGCATAATAACTCTTAATAAATAAATTTTGGTTGTTTAAATTTCTTGTTGTTCTTTTCATCCTGTGTAAGCGTTAGTCACATGCAGCGAGTAGCAATCTCTGCCTGCTAGTTTCCCAAACTGTGCCAACACCTCGGCTACCCGTCTAATTATGTTGGTTAGAAGTGTTTGTGAATTCATTATCCCAAATAAATGTTAATAATTTTAAGGTGCAGCTGAAAGACTATTTTGTTTAGTTTCAAGAAAAAAAAAAAAAACTTTCTTCTGCTTAAAAGTGTTTTTAAAAAATAAATTTGAAAACAGTTTCATTTCTTAAGATTGGAGGGGGTTTCTAAACAGAAAAAGATACAAGATATATTTTACTAAGATATACCAGATACAGGCATTGAGTTACCTGAATTGTTTTATATACTCTTCAAAACAACTCATTAACTGAATAATATTATCCCCATCTTCTAGAAGACTAAAAAAAAAAAAAAAAAAATGAGGCTCTTAACATTAAAAAAAAAAAAAAAACATGTCCAAAGTCATGCAGCTAGTTTGTGGTAGAACATTCAGTGCCATTAGACACCAAAACAACGTGAGAGGCTGTGTGAAGAAACTACAGTGTCTCTGACGTGGTACATTGGGTTAGATAACTAATCAGTAAATCAGTAAAGTGTACAGTCAAAGCACCTTTCCTCATATAGGAAAGGGTGATTATAAAATTGGCTTGCTTATTTTTTATTTTTTATTTTATTCTTATTTCTGCATCTTAGCTATTAAATTAGCCTATAAACTCTTTGAAAAAGTATGAACTTACTTCTTTGCCTACTCCAGATATCCATCACAAGCAATAAATATTAATATTTTCAGAAATATATACATATTTACATATATATTTCTGATTAATAGAAGTGACTGAAACTCAATTTGAAATAATTTACACACAAAAAATGAACTGAAAATGGAGTGGTAGGTGTGGTTTCAGGCCCAGCTGGTTCCAGGAGTTCAAGCCATGCCATCTTTCTCACTACTTCTAAGACAGGTCCTTTCTCTGTGATGGGCATGATAGCCACCAGTCACAGGAGATTCATATTTTTTCTCATAGTAGCCTCAATAGCAAATGACATCTTTCCTGATAGTACTGGCTGAGAGATCCCAGGAAAGACTCTGATTTCCCCTGGGGGAGCCATATACCTATCCTCAAACTAATCACTCTGCCCAGGAAGAAGAGGTATTTCAATTGGCTCCACTCCTGGAGTGAGGAATGTTAACTCTGATGTCCCCATCAGAATCAGTTGCCATAGGTGAGGAACAATTCCCAAAAGGAAGGGCCATGGAGCGGGCAAAACAAAAAAGACATCTACTACTGCTTGAACTTTAAAAGTAAGCTTTGAGAGAGTTTGTTCTAATACTCCAATAAGTCATTGGGTATGACTTATTCAACACGCAGACAAGATACCTGAGGTCCACAATCACTTGAAACAGAAAATGGTCAGTGTGGCACAGGAACCATCCACCACGGTGGCAAATGAACACAGAAATGGGCTGAGGGTGTAGGAGCCAGGCCTTAGCAATGACTGTTACAGAAAACATCCATCAAAAATCTGGACATACTCTCTTCCACCCACTAATTCAGCCAATGGAAAACCCAATTTGCACTGGGAACTTCCATCCATGCAATGGCAACATGGTGAAATGGCAGACCCTATACCTAGGGGAAGATTAAGTTTATCCAAATACTTGTCTTCTGAACTCCAAATATATTCAGTGAAGCAAATAAGCATTGTAATATTAATATTCTAGACTGGACTCCAATCTACAGGCAGTAGAAAATTTTCCTTTCTATCCACACTACCAAGCTTTCATGAAGATGAGCATGTACCATCCTCAAATTTTCTTGACATAGTAAACCTCCCACTTTTGAGATTGCTTTGCACATTTCTGGCATATCTTTCAAAGACTGACTTATCAGAATCAAGTAGTGGTCATATTTACTTAAAAGCCTAATGAATATAAGAAATAGATGCATTTGACCTTTGCAAATGGAGAGTCTGCACAAGACGGTGCCTGTGGGACCCCATATTTGAGCTGAGAGTGAAGAAATGAGGAGAAAGGATCAGTTAGAAGGCATGGGCTGATAAAACAGGGTAAAAACATGACAAAATAGGTCTTTGTGGATACATATATTTTTAAAAACTTGAAATTCATCTATTTTACATTTTAATGTTTGTGATATTTTGATGCTAAATAGAAATAGAACATATGACAATTTGGGTTTCAATCGCTCATTTCTTACCTGCAGTTTGCTTACAGAAACCTGGAAAATAGTAAAGCACAGTCCATGTTCATATTACTGGGCTGAGCTACAGACCAGTGAGGCACAATGAACAGTAACCAAGGCAATCCCTGAATCCCTTATTTGTGACCTAATGTTGTCAGATTAATGGGATCCAAGCAGCAACTATTGATCACTTATGATTTACTCAACATTGCTTTAAGCTAAGGACAATCCTGAAGATGTTCTGATCAAGTTGTAGTTCCAGTTCTTAAAGAGCTCATTATCTAGTTGAGGACGCACAGTGAGTGTGAGTGAAACAGAATGGAAGGCAGGCTCACTTTTGTTAATTACAAACCCAGGCTGGTTCTCAGTTTTGGAAGCTGATTTGAGCAGCATGAAGCATGAAGAGTGGCTTAATCACTCAGAAGTCCCAAGATGAACTATCAGTTTTTATGTCTGCAATTTTCATTTGTTGTGCTTTATTGCTGACTACCCACTCTCCTGATAACCATGCTCTTTCCTTAAATGCAATCAGTCGAGTTGCATTGGGGGCAAGGTTGGTTAAGCACTTGGGATTTGTGGATAGACAGACCAGGTTTGAATCCTTTCATCTCTGTGCGAGCTTGAGCATTACTTGACTGCTCTGACACTCTATGAGTACATTTTAAAGGCGCAAATACAAAGAGAGACTTATTAATAGAGCTGTGGAATGACTAAATGATTTAATGCTTATAAAGTGCCTAGCTCGTGTCTGGCATATAGTAGATGCTAAATAAATGAAATAAAAATATAAAGATGTCATTGATGTTGTTTCAGTCCAGTGTTGCTGGCCTTGGAGCCACAGACCCAGTCTTGTTTCCATCATCTCCAAGTTCTTGAGGACATTTCACTTTAGTTGTCAAGTATTAGCAATAGCAGACCGTAGAAGTCAGCTAGGGCTGCCATGACAAAATGCCACAGCTTAGATACCTTAAACAACAGAAATTTATTTTCCTCCAGTTCAGAAACTGGAAAGTCCAAGACAAAGTTTCCACAGGATTCAGGTTCTGGCGAGGTTTCTATGCCACCTTCTCACTGTGTCCTCACTTGACCCTTCCTCTGAGGGTACACGGGGACATGCGGGAGAAATAGCCAGTGCTCTCTTGTGTCTTTTTTAATAAGAGCACTGACTGAAGATCAGGGTCCCATCCTTATGGCCCAATTAACCTTAATTACTATTTTAGGGGTCTCCCTACACTGTGGGTTAGAGCTTCAAGATATGAATTTGAGTGGGACACAAACATTCAGCCCACAACACAGAGTCTCAGCAAATCTTCGTTCCCTCACCCCGCAGTCTCTGAATTCATTTCTGTATAACACTCCCTCCAGGACCCTGGAACTTCAGAAATTATCTAAAGGGAAACAAGATGCACTGACTAATCTGCTGATTGGCTTTATTGGGCAACCTAAATGGAACATTCTCTAAAATGGCAGCTCTTTAACAAGCAGGAACTGAGAAAAAATTTACTCCCCATAGCAGCTGTATGAAATCTTCTCCTAGCACTAGGTTTCCAAGTCAGAAGATGCCTTGACTTTCTGAAAACAAAAAAATCAAAGTCCAGCAAGTTTGAGAAAGTATTACATTATAGTTTTATAAGAAAATATTACTTTTCTTTTAGCTGTCAATGTTATCTAGGGTTATTAACTTGTTTTTTAAGAAACCACAAATGGTCTTTTTCTTCAATAACTCATTAACAAATTAGCACATCATCGTCATCATCACTTTGCAGTTTCACTCATCATCATCACTTTGCACTTAGACAATGTTAGCACATCATCATCTTCATTGCCATCATCACCACTTTGCATTTAGATAATGTTTCTAAAATGCTCCTAGGCCTAAAATGTTTTTAGGTCTTCTGAAGTAAGACCTATGAGTATTTTAGAAACATTATCTCCTTTATTTTTGCAATTTTCCTTCCAGTCAAGCAGAAGAGAGAAGAACATGATCGTGTAAATCTGAGAATATAGATTCTCATCTCACTGGGAAAGGTGAGCCATTATGTTGCACCCCTGGCAAAAAATAATAATAATGATAATAAAATAAAAGGGACAACTTCTTAAAATGAGGAAATGGTCAAACTTAAAATATAAAAATAGCTAATGAACAAATTAATGACTAAAAACAAAAGGATATAGGATGTGCTATGAATGTGATCTGTATATTATTTGAGGAGTTGAAAAACTGTAGGGCTGGGACCAATTCTTGGGTTTATTTGCACCACATAGACATATTGCTTTCAGTGAAGAGCTGGGCTTTTGTATTCAGGGTTAAGAAGATATTCTTAAGGGGCTACTGAGAACCTGTCAACAAATCTTTAAAAAAAAAAATTTCACTACACTTTTGTTCTCAAGAACTAAGATTGAGGGATACCTCAGAGAGCATGTCTATTTAGTGGTTGCTCTGATACTAGGAGTCAAAAGGGAGGAAAAGATGACACTGTAACGGCATAAATAAATATCAACAGAGTTAAAAATGCTATTTTTCAGAGAGGATTTTTTTTTATTTTATTTATTTATTTATTTATTTGACAAACCTAATGGTTTTGGAAGACCCTCTGCAAGGTGAACCCATCACAATGAAGGAACTCAGTGGATACTAAAGAGCTAAAAATAAATGAATATAGGCAGTCCCTGGGTTATGGATGAGATATATTCCTGAGAATCTCTTTTTTTGTTTTTATAATTTCAGAAAATATAGGGAGTATAAGTATTTTTGTTACATAGGTGGATTATATCATGCTTAAGTCAGGGCTTTCAGTGTACCTGTCAACCCAATAGTGTACTTTGTACTCAACTAGTAGATTTTTATCCTTAGCCCTCTTCCCGGCCTCCCCTCTTCTTAGTTTTCATTGTCCATTACTGCTCTTTATGACCATGTATAGCCTTCATTTAGCTCCCACTTATAAGTGAGAACATGTGATATCTGTTTTTCCATTCCTGAGATACTTCACTTAGGATAATGATCTCCAGTTCCATCCAAGTTGCTGCAAAAGACATTATGTCATTCGTGTAGTACACCATGGTATATACATACAACATTTTCTTTATCCACTCCTCAGTTGTTGGGCAAACTGATTCTGTATCTTTGCTATTGTGATTGTGCTGCTATAAACATTCAGGTGCAGGTGCCTTTTTATAAAATGACTTCTTTTCCTTTTATTAGATACCCAGCAGTGGGATTGTTGAATTGAATTGTGGGTCTACTTTTAGTTCTTTGAGGAATATCCACACTGCTTTCCATAGTGGTTGTACAAGTTTACGCTCCCACCAACAGTGCATAAGCATTCCCTTTTCACTACATCCATGTCAACATCTATTGTTATTTGACATTCTAATAATGGCCATTCTGACAGGGGTAAGGTGGCATCTCACTGTACTTTTAATTTACATTTCCCTGATAATTGCTGAGGTTGAGCATTTTTTTATATGTTTGTTCGCCATTTATTTTCTTTTGAGAAGAGTCTGTTCATGTATTTTGCCCACTTTTTTATGAGGTTGTTTGATGTTTTTCTTCTTGATTTGTTTGAGTTCTTTATAGATTCCGGTTATCAGCCCTTTATCAGACATATAGCATGCAAATATTTTCTCCCATTCTGTAGGTGGTCTATTTACTCTGTAAGTGACCTCATAAACAGTGAGACTAGTTGCTAGAGTGAAGATGCTGAGCTAAGGAACCACCTACATCATGTGGATTTGTTTACATGTATGGAAGAAACTAGTTCCAGAATTGGGGATGGGTAAATTCACACCTAATGCACGCAGTGCGTGCTGTCTGGGGGATGGGCATGCTTGTAGCCCTGCCTAGGGCAGTGCAAAGGCAATGTATGTAACCAAACAATTTATGTACCCCCATAATATTCTGAAATAAAAAAATAAAATAAATTTAAAAATTTTTTTTAATTATAAATTATCCTTATGGCCATGGACAGCCTTGGGAGCCTTTTTATAAGTACAGAACACTTTAAGTTGGGTCATCTGTAACCTGAGGACTTCCTATACTTCAATTTGAATTATGCTTGTGCTATTAAATAATTTCAGGCAGTTTTTCATGTATTTTAAAAATAAAACACAGCTGGAGATAAAGGAAAACTGTATCATCTAAGTCACCATCTCCAACAACCTCACCCTGTGGGACTGTCCTTGGAATGAGAGCACTGTGATAAAATGAAATTACAGACTGAAATGGGAAAACAAGAGACATCTGGGTTTTGAATCTTGAGTCAGTCGTGACAGTTGTGTGACTTTAGGAAGGTCGACCCTTTCTGGGCCTCAGTTTCCTCAGCCATCAAATAGGATTATAACACAATGCAGGGTTTGTGGACATAAAATGAAAGTGACAGTTAAAGACACATTTCAAGTATAGCATAGGAAAGCAACCCACAGTAAGTTTCCAGCGCCTTTTTGATATTAGCTCCATGAGAAGTTTTTTTCTTCTCACTGGCAAAATTTGATGGCATCTATGGTTGTTTCTCTCACCTGTGGACACAGGTTTGCTATTAAAAATCTGTATCCCTCCTATTCCAGAAAGCCACAGCAGACAGCCTGTAAATTATGCAATCTGCTATCATCCACTTCTGAGAAAACCAGGCAATCCTGCTAAAGGGTCTTCATTGACTGGACCAAAGATCAGCGCCTAAGCCCGGAGCAGCCCAATAGAGAGGTGCCTTATTACGTGGTCGCTGAATGGAACAGTCCAATCCCTCCTTGCTTGAGGAGGCTAGAGGTAGGAGGCCAAGACCATCTGAGACACCTTGAGAGGTCCAGAGAGACCAGACCATTGGGCAGCATAAGGCAGACCTAGCTTATCTCCCCCCACAAGCTGTAAGTACCTTTTCTAATTTGCACCAAGACTCCTTATGTGCCAGCCATGGCCTAGGAGAAGTAACAGAATGGTTAAGCAGTAGAACAGAAGAGTTGGAGTTTTTTTCAATCATTCCCATTACCTAAGACTTCTTTGACTAGTTTGCTTACATCCTTGGAGATACAAACAAATTATGGCAGGTGTATGCAACTCAAAGATTATTCATGTGTTCAATAAATGTGTATTATACTCCTGCTCTGGTTATAGCAATAAATAAAACAAAGATTCCCTCTTCTCCTGGACCTCATATACTGCCTGGAGAGATAGTTGATTAATAACTAGGTAAAAATATGTACTTTTACAGCAGGAAGGGGAATATAGAGTTAATATACAGGTACAAAGTATGGTGAATTTTCTTAGAGTGTCGATTTTACCCATAAATACTGTGTGGGAATTTTAAGGTGAAAAAAACTAAAGGATGTATTATATAGTGTTATACAAATATCTAATGACTGTTCAGGATTTAAGAAAATGAGCCTTCAGAGACTTCAGAAGGGTGGGGGGACTGTGACACTCTGTACAAGGCTCAGTTCCAGATCCCAAGAAAACACATTTGCTGTTCTCTGTAATTAATGGTAATTTGATAGGAATTTTTGGAAAACACTAACTTATGATTAGCTGGTACATCTTTGTTCCATTCAATTGAACAAATCTCAGACAAAATGTACACAAAGTCATTGCCTCTATGCTGCCAAACCAACTATTTTATCCTATTCTCCTAATGAGACTTCGCATTTTTTCAATGAGTGCTCCTGAATTATCCCTTATAAGTTATAAAAATTCAACCAAGGTATTATCTTGGTTCACCCTGACATTTAGAATCCGTGTAAGATGATTTTCAAGTACCACCTTACTTCTCATGGGAAATCCAGTGGTCTCCCTGAGAATATTGAGGATTTCCTGGGGTTTCTGTGAATCTTCAGGTATCGCTGGCTCCAATTTCCAGCTCCCACATGATATTCTCTTTCTGCATTTGGTGTCTTGTGACTGTGCCCCTCATTCTTTATCCTTCTCTTTACCACAGTGCCAACCTCCCAGTGCAAACACATGCTCCATCCCACTCATGCGAGGCAGCTTTTGGAGAAAAACATTTACGACAGAAAATCAGATAATGCCAGAGAAATTTTCAGCAGACAACTTAAAATTGGACATTACTCTTCTCTACCCTTAGCTAGTCCTTTAACAATTATTGTCTACTTGGGATCCAAATCTTCATCAATTGACCCAGCACCCCACACTCTCTCTTCCTACCCCACTCTCTCTCCTTTGTTTTCCATGGCCTGCTCTCTCCAATAGTTCCATTTATTTCTTTGAGGAAGAGTGTGGCTGTCTCTCTATTCCCTCCTTCCAACACATTCCTAAATGCCTTACCTTCCACTTCCAAGCTGTTTGTCAAGGCACTTCCCCAAACAAATACCATTTCTTTCTCAGCGGGAAGAAATTACCAGGCAGTAAAATATTTTTTCTAGCTTCCCTATGTAAAGAAATCTTGAAAAATCTAGACTATTTCAGATAAAATTGTGACCATCTCAATATACCCTCTCATTTTCCTGCTCAAGTGGAAAAGTAGCGTGGGTCTCGCCATCACCCTTACTCCACCAGTATTATAGTGTTTTAATAACAGGCAGTCATATGTCTCATATCCTATTCCTTCTGCTAACATAGGAAAATGGAATGGCGATGCATATTTTTAAAATTTGATTTGGTCTAGCTTAAAACAAGTGTAATTTCCAATCTGGGCCTTTGCATGCAAAGAGAAATGACCACAACTTTGAGCCAGTCCTTGCATTTGGGGAGCCCAGCTGCACAGTGTAAAATGGAAAAGAAAAAGGAACTGTGTCTGTTCTGCATAATATGTAAACATTTGGCACCATTGTGGGAAGAGCTGTGGTATGGAACAGCTAGAAAAATGTCATTTCCATGTGTATTTATATTTCACTATTTCTGAGAGTTCGTTGTCCTTGGCATGAGTATGAGTGAGAGTGTGTGCGCGCGTGCGTATGTATGTGTGCAAGTGTGCCAGTGGTTACTCACTTGGACATCAGGAGAATCAGGAGACCTATCGACAGTTCACACTAGTGGGGAACCCTCAACGAGACTAAACTTAAATACCCATGTGTCCCTGGACTGGGGGGGTGAGATTTGGCATAACAAAGACCATGAATCCTGTCCTACTAGAGCTTCCAGGACATTATTTTAGACTTACTAGCTCTAACTTGAGAAAATATGCCGATGAGGGAGGAAATCCTGGGGTGAGACAAATCTCTGGTTAAAAGAAGATGTATTCAGAAGATGGCTGAAGTTTAAGGAGGCTCCCACTCAGCAGAAAACAAATCTGAACATGGGGAGAAAGAAAAGCTCCAGTTGAACACTGGGCCAACTGTAGTGGACCCACAGCAGACTTTGGTTTGCTAGGGACTCTATTTTCCTCACATATTCTCCCCACCTGCATTTTCATTCCCTTTGATTAGCCCCACCCCAAACAGTATTAGAGAAAGCCACATAACAGTCTCTGCATAGTGTAGTGTGTGCAGCAAAGACCACAGTGGTAAAGGAAGTGTGTCCTGCCCCATATTCCTCTCCTGTTGGGTCCACGAAGGGTACAGCCCACCAGTAAGGGACACTGCCAGGAGTTCCAGGCCATGAAAGGCAGCAGACAGAACTGAGCAGTGGGCCGCCAGAGCCAAAAGGAGTCAGATAGGGCATGAGACCTGGATGAGCAAGTGCCAAGAGACGACTCTGGAGGGACAGGAGTCCAGCAACTCTATTCCCCAACATATACTTTGGAGACCACCAAAGTGAGTGGGAGGCTAAGGCGTGGCTTAGTCCTGGCAGAAGAATTAGATGGCGTTTGGCACTTCAGATGCATCAGCAATGTCAATATGAGGGTAAAGGACATCACCAAATAGCAATGTTAAATAAAAGGGAAGAAGTATTCTTCTTCTGATGCTTATCAGCAGGCATGTACAATTCAAGGAAAGGAAATCTGAGCTCTTTGGGAGATGCAACTTTGGAGTTGAACTCTTGAAGATATTTTGGAACTAAGTACTAGCTATGGCCTTTAATAATATTTATTTCTCAAAGTTAGTGGAGTGTCTCCCAATTTAGAAAGGACTAACATACAAAAATGTATTGCTTTAGAAAGGTATGGATCTGTTAAAAGAGATAATGATTACTTTACTCACTGAGGTGGTGCTTGGGGAAGAATTCCTCTGCCTTGTGTCACCTTTTCTTGACTCCACACATAGGTCAGCATCCCACATACAATCCACATCAGACACTCCTCCTTTGGGCTCTTTGGACAGAACCTGGTCAACAATACAAGTGAGTTCATGCCTTCAGGAATCAAAGCTCATCTCTAACTTTTCTGAAAAGGAAGTAACCATAGTGCTTTTGTTGAAAGTGACATCATTGAACTATAATTATTTTCTATTACAGAGGGGTGCAGGAGGAGGCATTTTGTAAAATATATACAATAAAATAGTAATTCATCAAGTAGTCTGAGAATAGAGGTTCCCCAAGACTTTGCTAGGATATTGTGATAGTTGATTTCATGTGTCAATTTAGCTAGGCCACAGTCTCTAGATATTTGTTCCAACATTATTCTAGAAGTTTCTTTGAAGGTATTTTTTAGATAAGGTTAACATTTAAATCAGTAGACTTTGAATAAAGTAGATTACCCTTCGTAATGTGGGTGGACCTCATCCCATTCGTTGAAGGCCTTAATAGGAAAAAAGACTGACTTGTCCAGAAGAAGGGGGAATTCTGCCAGCAGGCTGCCTTCATTCTCCAGCTGTACCATCATCTTTTCCCTAGGTCTTCAGCCTGCAAGCCTACCTTGCAGACTTTGGACTTGACAGCCTCTACCATCATATGAGTCAATTCCTTAAACTCTCTCTCTCTCTCTCTCTCTCTCATCCCTTTCTCTTTATATATATATATATGTGTGTGTGTGTGTGTGTGTGTGTGTACATGTAGATACACAGATACATATTAATATTTGTATATCCTCTTGGTTATGTTTCTCTGGAGACCCCTGGATAATACAGATATTAAGAATAACCTGCACCATGCCTATTCCATCAGTAAAATTTCATTCTCATTTTTTAATTAATGGAGAAAAAGCCATTTTATAAATCAAAAGGATGTGCCAGTTTACAACAGTTTCGCCACATGCCTACTTACCCTTTCTTAAATAGATATTCTTGAAAGAAGATAGAAATCTCTACCACTTCCAGGAGCCCCACAATTAGTAGAGAACCCCTTGATCAAAACCAAATGTCATATTGGTGTCCAAGAAATTTCACGTAATTAGATGGGAATGCAATAAAAGGAACTCCCCTGCTGCAGGATGAAGGAGGAGATCTGACAGAGAACAAGACTGGAGAGACAGAGCTGGTGTCACCCACTGACCACAGTCTACACAGTGCAGGGGATGGGCACTGGAGACAGTGGATTCCACAGTGTCCCTAATAGCACAATGGCAAGAGAAGTTTCCAGTAGCTCGTCCCATCAGAGCTCCTTTCCTGCCAACAAATCACAGAAACCCAGAAACATCATGTTCAAACCATGAGAATAAAAGAGAAACCTCTTACCTTTGGAAGTCTGTATCCATTCACAAATTCCTGAGGGCTTAGCTTAAAAGCCAGAAGCATTTATTAATAAAAAGAATACTATCTATTTATTAATCATAGATTTTTCTACCAACTTTTTCAGACTGAAGAATTTTACTGATATATAAAAAATTCAGAAGAAACATTAGGCCGGGCGCGGTGGCTCACGCCTGTAATCCTAGCACTCTGGGAGGCCGAGGCGGGTGGATCGCTCAAGGTCAGGAGTTCGAGACCAGCCTGAGCAAGAGCGAGACCCCGTCTCTACTAAAAATAGAAAGAAATTATATGGACAGCTAAAAAAAATATATAGAAAAAATTAGCCGGGCATGGTGGCGCATGCCTGTAGTCCCAGCTACTCGGGAGGCTGAGGCAGGAGGATCGCTTGAGCCCAGGAGTTTGAGGTTGCTGTGAGCTAGGCTGACGCCACGGCACTCACTCTAGCCAGGGCAACAAAGTGAGACTCTGTCTCAAAAAAAAAAAAAAAAAAAAAAAAAAGAAGAAACATTAGATTTTCTTTTAGCAAGATTCCTTATAAAAACATGACAATATTTTAGTACATTAAATTAGGAGTTCTTTTTCTCAAAGCATTGATTTCTAAATTTTTTGACTAATGTCTTCCTACAAATGTCATTTAAACTAATCACCAAAATGTATGAAGTAACTGAGTTAAAGCAGAATTTAACAAATTCATATTTCAAGAGTTAAAATGTGTATGAAGCCCTAACCATAAATTATATACTTGTAATATTCACTAATGTGTTATGAGTATTATAAAACAAATGAAAAAATAGAAAATTTTAAAGAGTAGAATAAAAAATATATTTAAAGATCTAGTATTTTCTCTCTTTATTGCAATAGATAGTCTTATGTAGACCTCCCTTGGGGACTCCCTGCCACAGAGAAGACCTCTTTAATTTGTGGCTGTCTGAGCTCCTATTTAATATTAAATTACTAGAAATATAAAAATGATAACCTTATTTTAGCTTGCTAAGTTAAAATCAATCCAATGTGGCCTAAGCTATCATTAGAAAAATTGTCATAGAAATTCCTTTATAATAGTGATATCAGACAAATCTCCGGCTTTTCTCCCTTATATGTTTCTGGGTAAAGTGCTTTTCTAAAGCCCTCAAGAAGGCACTTCTGTATTTCCTTAGAACATAGTTCTATATCTCTCCGTTCAGCACACTTATCTGTGCTGCTTTTTTTTAATGGCACATAATGTTCTTCTTTTGCGGATTTATTTTATATCCATTCTGTCTCCCAGAATACAAATTTAAACTTCCAAGGGCAGGCACAGTGGCTTCTTTGCCTCTCATTCCTCTGCAAGCAGCGAGTGATCTTTAGAGCTCTGTTTACTCAGTTCTTCAGAGAAGGAGAGTAATTCATGATCTCACTCTGGTCAGAGAAAGCAAAATAACGTTAACAGTGTCAAACAAATCGCGGTGGCCTTTGTTCCTAGTGCGTTCTCAGGAAAGGCCAGCTTGCTGCGAGTATATGCCACAGACCGGATGAGCAATAAAATGAACAAGGGTTCATGACACAATGTTCCGCAAAGTCTGCCAGCCACATTCCTGGGCCCCTGTGGGGTAGGAAAAGGCTGCTCGCATCAAACGCAAGCAGCCCAGGAGAGGGTGAGGAAGAGCAGAGTGTACCCTCGATACTGGCCAGCTCTAACATGGTGCACTTGGCCAGCATTTCCTAAATGGAAGGTCAGAACCTCTGAGCCTCCCTCACGCAAGGGTTTTGAAGGAGGTCTGAAGGTGTTACTGGTCCACAGATTCACATTGAAGATATTCAGAACAAAAGAAAATGAGCACTAAATAGAATATCATATCACCGTTAGCCATTGCTCCATAAAGTGATGAGCTATTTACTGTAAAAGATGAAGTATGTGAGGAAAAGTATTATACTGCAATGAACCAAGAAATTTATTTCATTTCAACAGAAGCATAGTATCTCAGAGCTGCAAGGAAATGTCTCAGCCCAACCCTTTCATTTATTTCAAACGCTTTTATTTTATAGATGAGGAAGCTGAGGGGTGAAACGATTTTACTGAAATACACAACAGCCAGTGGAGGAACTGGGATTAGATTCAGGGCAGAAAACCACTAGAGCCAACACCAAGAACTAATTTGTTAATATTTTCTAATTGGTCCTTAGGTTTTTGAAGCATATCAGTGTTAAATAGCTGGAGAGGTAGGGAGGGGGACAGAACCAGAAGAAATGTGTTGATTTGCCAAGTTATTTCAAGACCTAGACTCATAGTTAAATTTTATTTTTTGATCACAAAAGAATTACAGTTGTGGTAACAAGTTACACCACTACAGAACTGCATTATAAAAAAACAAAATGAAACAAAACCTAACCTCAGGAGTAGTTGCTGTAATCAACTATGCATGTATCATTTCAAATATTTTTCTTTGTTAGCCTAATACCCACGCATGTACACACACACACACATTTGTATGATACATGTATGTATATATAAAAATATATTTTTTATTTCAAAATGGGCACATATTCAATAGTTTGCTTTTTGCATCTAAGACTAAATCATAGTTGTTTTCCTGTAGCAGCATGCGTAAGAATTGCTTCATTCTTCTTAATGGCAATATCACATTCCACGGTATTTATATACTGTTATTTATTCTCCTATTGAGGGAAAAGTAGGCCAGTTCCAATTAGTTACTCTTAGAGAAAATGCTGCCTTAAACATAGGAACTCCAATTATGATGCTATTTCCTCAGGTCAAATATCTAAAAGTGGGATTGCTGGGTATTTATAGCTTAGGACTTGTAACAGAGGTTTGTTTTTGTCTTTGTTTTATGTGTGTGTGTGTGTGTGTGTGTGTGTGTGTGTTTCCCCTGGGGGAGATTTTTCCCGTGCATTCAAGTAAAAATTTTAAGAAATCACTTCGGCTAGATGCTGAATTGTACCCTTAGTGGAGTATTCTCTTGTTTTCTGAGGCTGCTATTAACAGCATTGGATTATAGGGTTGTTTTTTTCATTTATCTTGAAAACCAATAGAATGAATGAAAAATGAGTACATGTCAATGAATATTCATGATCCACAGTACACATATTTGGAGATGACTTTCCTTTCCAAACTCTGACCTAGTTTTGACCTTTGAAATTAAAATACTTCATTGTGATATAAAATAGTTTTGCATCACAAACTGTAAAACAAAAGAGAATATCAAAGATATTATATTTGGTATTAACAACTGGCCCTGTCCTTCTTCACCTGCTACTCCTCTCCTGGTATGCACTAGGCATCCCTAATGTTCAATTTTAAAATCTTTCACATGTGCCGGGTGTAACATATGACGCTGAGACAGCAGCAATGAAAAACCTAATCCCACTTCTATTCAAACACACCGAAGGCCTCGCATGTTCATTGCAGCACTACTTGCAATAGCAAAGACATGGAATCAACCTAAGTGCCCATCAACAGATGGATGAAGAAAATGTGATCTATACATATACCATGGAGTAATACTTGGCCATAAAAAGGAATGAACTCATGTCATTAGCAGCAACATGGATGGAACTAGAGGTCATTATCTTAAGTGAAATAAACTAGGCACAAAAGACAAATATCGCATGTTCTCACTGTGGGAGCTAAAAAATTTGAACACATGGAGGCAGGGAGTAGAAAATTAGGTAATAGAGACTGGGAAGGGTGAATGAGAGTGAGGAGGATGAAGAGAAGTGGGTTAAAGGGTAAAGTATACAGTTAGAATAAATTCAACGTTTGATAGCAAATTCAATGTTAGCATGACTATAGTTAAACAAAAATGTATTGTACTCAGTAGATGGATGCCCTAAATACCCTGACTTGATCACTATGCATTATATACATGTGATAAAATTTCACATGTACATCATAAATTTGTACAAATAAAAAAATACACTGCAGGAAAACTTTATCTTATTTGATTAGTACTTCATAGAATTTAAGGTGAAAAAGACTTTAAAGAGAGGGAGAAAACTAACATTTTCTCCTGCATGTATAAGCCCTTTATGGAGGTCACCTCTTCTGCTCTTCCCAACTTTCCCAGAGGGAAACTCTCCACGTATCCCAAATGAAGATTATTCAGGAAGCTTACACAACTAGTAAACGATGGATCAGGAATGCAAACCCAGATCTTCTGACTTTAAAATCTATGCTCCTTCTGTTCCCAGAAATGCCTTCGTGACTATCAATCCAGTCCTGCTACACCATACAGATCAGAGAACAGCCCAGAGCACATGAGTGATTTTCCGAAGCCCACATAGCTAGCAACAGTGCTGACCTCTAATTCAACATTGGGTTTAGTGAGATTGTTGGGTTTCGTGAGATTTTGCAACTGGCATCAAATCTGACCAATTCTCATAGGTTTCTGTCTCCTCCTGTTGCCTCAGAGGAACAATGTTTCTATTCACCTCTCGGGCTGAGTTTCTAATGTGAATGTAACCAACATTCATTCTGTCTCCGTTCTTTCTCTCTAAAGGCTCTCCTCTTCACTGTATGAGCATAAGCCAGAATTGCATTTTATATACTTCTTTCCATTTTTACTGCAAAATCGAAAATCTTACAGTACCTAACACAGATCTTAAATCTACACTTGGCTACTTGGCTAAAGAGCAAAGAGAAACCAAACAGCCATGGCCTGCCTGGCATTGCTCAAATACTCCAAGGAACTGGAATAGTGATTTTACAGTTGGGATGAAAATACGGCTCTCAGTTCCAGCCTCTTGAAAAACCATTACAGTCCCCATTGTCATTGAGAATGTTCTTAAACTCTTCGGCAATAAAGGCTATGGCTGCTATCTTCTGGAACTTTCTGAAGAGGCCGATAAACTTCATGATTCATCAAGTTTTTATAAATAACCACTGAATAAATAGTAACCTCACCAAGGTTCCCCTCAGTTTAATTTTATCTTCAGTTAGCTACCAGATTTGAATTGCAGCAGTTTCTACATTAGATATACATACTGCATAGCTTTTTCTTTATTAGGAATTTATGAACTATAAGAGGGCTCCATTTTATTTAAACTATTCATCAAATGCACAAAACTAAGTGGGTTTAAGTAGAATTTACTATACACATTTAGAGGAACTAAATAACCGACTCTCTCCTTTCAGTTAAAGGCACCAACTTAAAAATTATGTACTACTTTATTTCCCAGGAAATTGGAGGTGATAATTAAAGTAGTAATCTTTTGTCTACATATTCAAGGAGGCCAAAGAAAAATCAATAATTTTTTTAGTTTTCTTTTGAAATTTATCATCCACAAATATTTTCTAGGACTCTTCTATATGTCAAAATCCATTCTGAATTTTCTACTTCAACAAAAACAGCTATTTATCTGACTTTTTAAAAAGCAAAGCAATAACCTAGGTAGCCTTAGATTAAGTCAAGCCATGTACCAGGTAACTCTTTTTATTAGAGTTTTTGGAAGAATTATTCAGAGAACTCTGGCTTTAGGGACTCTGTTCTCATTGTCTTTCTTCCCACATGAAAAACAGAAAGATATTCATGAAAGATTGACTAGGGCCAATTTTCTATGAGTAAAAACAACAGCAACATCAATATTTCAGGTTCTGAAAAAACATGGCCGTTCTCTTGCCTTGAAAAGATTGTTAGAAATCACTGCATCGTAATGAATTCAAAATAACGCAAGAGATTTGGGGGCTGTTTGGCTTCTGAAGGTGCAGGGATAAATCAGATTTTCCGTAACTTTTTTGAGCAAACGAGATCTGATCCTGTCCCTCCACAGGCCCGCGGTAGCGTGAGGTAGAAAGTAACTGGTAATCTTTTCATCGTGGTCCTGGTGGACTCTTGGTTTCCAGGCAGTTTCAGCTGTCACATTCGCTTAGAGTTTACTGAGCTGTTTTTAGTTACTCATTCAAATATTCATAAGAAGCGAGGACTGCAGTTTGCTGTCTGGTAACAACTTCATTTTCGGCTCACACTCAGCTTGTCCTTGCCGACTGCTTTTTTTGACCCAGATTGGGCTTTACACAGTCGTGTGGCCTTTCAAGGATAATGGAGTTTCCTTGGGAGTAGGCAAAAGAAACATGTTCCATCTTTTATCTCTGCTTGGCTGCATGATGAAAATAATTACAGAAGACAGTTATGGATTATTTGAGACAAGTGAAATAATCAAACCTATATCAAGCACTGCTTTGTGCTACCCAAGAAGGAAGACCCTTTAATTATTTACCTTGTGAGACTCTGTACACCTCAGGAAATCCTAAAATGGCAACATAATAGTGCAAATATTTATTCAACAATATCGTTCTTGAATACAATAATGAAAGTATGTGTAATCTCTTGATATGATCTTGGAAGAAACCAGTGGACTGTACCATTTCTTAACACAGGAGTATAATAACTCTTCGTTATGATGTTTCTATTATTTGATTAAAACTCTGGTTAAATAAATCCTTTAGGTAGACAAATTCTGCTGCTTAGTGGGAGGCTAATATCTAATACATGAAATAGCTACAGTAATACTACAAATAAGCAACAGTACAATATACAAAGTACAATTCTTTAATTAAGCCATAACATCAGCTGTACGCCATAATTTTATCATCTAGGTTGCTACAAAAAAAGACTTGTCAATCAAGATACATTACTAAAATAACTGTATGCTTTGACATTAGAACTCTGAATTATCCTGGCTATAATGTACACCATATTTGGAAAAGGGATTAATTTTTTACCCATTTATCATTAACATTAAAGAAAGCTCATTTTACAAAAAGAAATCTATGCCTTTTTTTCACTGAATTTGCAAGTCCTTTTTTTTAAGCCTACTTTACAATTGTGCAGTTCTTCTCAACAGGAATACACACTCTGATGTTCCTGAGACCATTTGTATATTCTAAAAAAGACTGAGCAGGTAAATTCTGTATTCCTTCTTTTTGACTGGGGGAAAAAACAGCCCCGTCTGAGGCAAAGCAAAAGGTATTTCAATCTCATAGCCACTGCCAGATAAAAACCTGGAAAGGACCATTAATCTCATTTGTTTTCATTCTAGCAATACTCGTTATCTCACAACTTTAGTTAAAGAAGTGCCAACATTTACACCAGCAATTATATATCAGCAAAATTAGTTCTAAAAAATGAAACTCCTGGTACTATAAACTCTACGTTATTGCTAAGGTCTTTCCGTGTTGGGATGGAGAAGGGTGCATGTTATGCATGCTTGGCAAAATAAACAATTCCTTGAATAATACTTGGCAGGAACCATAAATAATATTAATTCCTAAATGAAGTACCATTTTCACATTTCTGATAAAATGTTTTATCCTATAAAGGTAGATTTTTTTTCCTGACATATTTCTTCCATCTTTGTGAGGACAGAGTATGAGAAAATACAAATATTCACTCATTCCTGTTAATCATTTTAACAGTTCCATGAATGAAAGCTCTCTCCAAAGTGGGGGTCTCAAGCCCCAGTGGATTGTAAAGTAGACACGAGTCTGCACTGTGCCATACATGAAACAGAGACAATGAAAATTAAGGCTCCGTGAAACCAGAACACCTAGCTCTAGCAACGTGATGGAATTGGATGGCAGTGACCTTCAGTCCATGCTGGTCTTCCATGGAACTTAGATAAGAGATTTGAACCAATATTTCATAATTGTCCTCCTTACTAAAAGCAAAAATTAATTTCAAGCAGTAGATGAAAATGAATTGTAAAGATTTAGTAGGGTTGTACTTTATTAAAAAATATAGGTACCATGGCTGCACCATTGACGCTCTTAAAGGCAATCCTTTCTCCCCCACCAGCAACAAGATATCCCAAGGAAGGATCCAAAAAGGGGGAGATCTCCAGGCCAGGTAGCTCAATGAATGTAGGATGATGATGCACTTAATAATTACAATTATTTATTGAGGGATTTGCCTGTGCCAAGCCCTTGACAAATGTCATCTTATTTAATGTCCATGTCAACTTGGCAGGATAAGATTATCTCCATTTTATAAATGAGAAGACTGAGGTTCAGAGACCTTATGTGAAATGGCCAAGGTCACACTCCTAGAAAGTGGCAGAGTGAAAATTCAAACCCAGGTTCCCTAAGTCCAAGCCACATGCCCCTTTCACTATGCAATACTGCCTGAATTAATAATTAATGGGCACTATCCTGTCCCCTGGGACTTGTGGAGACAAATATTTCAGCAACGTGGCACTTATCAAAGAGAACATCTTATGGAAGTGTGACCCAAGTGTAAGTTAATTTTAAAATAAAACTCAAGGAGACAAGCTGGATGTGACCCTAGCTGTAGCAGGCAATGGGGATTTCTAAGGGTAGGAAGAAGAATGCAAATGTGGAAGAAAAGACTTCTGAACAAAAATCATTCAACATCTCCAATCATCAGGGAAATGCAAATCAAAACCACAATGAGATATCACTTAACTCCAGTGAGAATGGCCTTTATCAAAAAGTCCCAAAACTATACATGTTGGCGTGGATGTGGAGAGACAGGTACACTCATACACTGCTGGTGGGACTGTAAACTAGTGCAACCCCTGTGGAAAGCAATGTGGAGATACCTTAAACAGATTCAAGTAGACCTACCATTCGATCCAGCAATCCCATTATTGGGCATCTACTCAGAAGAACAAAAGTCATTCTATAAAAAAGACACCTGCACCCGAATGTTTATAGCAGCACAATTCACAATTGCAAAGATGTGGAAACAACCCAAATGCCCATCAATTCATGAATGGATTAGCAAAATGTAGTATATGTATACCATGGAATATTACTCAGCTATTAGAAATAATGGCGATATGGCATCTCTTTGGTTCTCCTGGAGAGAGCTGGAACCCATTCTATTAAGTGAAGTATCCCAAGAATGGAAAAA
Organism: Eulemur rufifrons; assembly: GCF_041146395.1. Classification (NCBI taxonomy): domain Eukaryota; kingdom Metazoa; phylum Chordata; class Mammalia; order Primates; family Lemuridae; genus Eulemur; species Eulemur rufifrons. The sequence goes on along the minus strand of NC_090983.1, from coordinate 14,778,656 downwards.
TAAGCACCACATGTACTCACCAGCAAACTGGTTTCCCTGAGTTCACATTTGGGAATAACACCAATTGGGTATCGGACAGAGGTGGGGGCTGGGTGGAAGGGATGGGTGTATACCTACTTGATGAGTGCGATGCGCACTGCCTGGGGAATGGACATGCTTGAAGTTCTTACTGGGGGGGATGGGGTGGGGGGAGGGGATGGGTGCACACCTACATGATGAGTGTGATGTGCACTGTCTAGGGAATGGACACAATTGAAGCTCAGACCCGGGGGGATGGGGAGGCATGGGCAATATATATAGCCTGAACTTTTGTACCTCCATAATGAGCTGAAAAACAAAAAAATTTTAAAAAATAAATAAATAATCAATGAAAAGAGATCGTCATGAAGAATTCTTGTCAAGTAATAACAAGAGGCAGTTTGCATTCATTTTAACGGAGAACCAGGTGACATTGAAAAGTAGTTATCTTTACTTGTGCATGTTTGAACTCAGTTGTTATTCCTAGTGAACCAACTGGACAATCGCAACCCCTCAATGTTTCAGTCACCAAATCATTTTGGGTCCATTTGAGGAAGTAATATGAGTCCTAATTATTATCTGGAAATATTCCATCGACACATTTTGGTACAATCAAAGGAGCACAGGCATCAGAATTTGCAACTGAGGATCAGCTGCTTCAAAGAAAATCCCAGAGACAACACTGGAGGACTCTTTTAAGAAATTCTGCATCATCATCGCTCCGGATGGCAGTGTATAGAAAATCACGACCACCAGTGACTCGGAGCCAACAGTGATTCCAGAAAGTCAGAATCTGGACGTGAACAAATTTTAGGAATATCTTAACCGCTTTTACTTTATTTTCCTTTTGAGTGTACACAAGACTGAAGTATGAATTCTAAAAATAAGTTTCTGATTAAGTTTCAAAAAAAATCACCCAAAATGTATAAAATAAGAAACTGGCAAGCATCGTATCATAGGTGTGTGCATGCATCTGTGTCATAATGATCTAGTTTTCAATTTCATAAAATTTGTAAGTTTTCCACATGTTTAAGAAATGTATTTAAGTCTTATTTTCATTTCATTGTGTGTGGCTATATTTTCTTCAAACATAGTTTTAGAAATGTTTAAACCTTGAAAGGAGACATTAACCTTGCTTTTGGAAGATTTTTAATCCTCTGTCTAGAAAAAATATACATTTCATTTAGTCCTGAATAGGGTTACTAAAAAGTGTGGTTTCCTCATGCCTCTCATTATGTAATATTCACAGAACAGCCGTCGTGTGCTCAGAAATGCTGGATAGAATGTTAAGAATATCCCTGCTTTCTAAACAGCTTACCTTCAAAGGCCATCCCTGCTGAATGGGTGTATCCACTTTCTATTGTGGACTTGCCTCATCACATCACTCATAATAATGCAAAGAACTGGTACACATATGTAATATGTGTATGTATTCAATGTTTCTGCTCAAATGCTGTAGGCTAATTCCTTTTAGAGAGTGGGGAAAGAGAAGTCTTCAGTGAAAGGGAAAATTATATGTCTCAATTTAGGTGTAGTAGGGAGAAAAATTAATATATCAATGTTGCCCACCTTGACCCTTTCTCCTTCCACTCCACATACTAAAAACCTTCCTCTTTGTCCACTCAGCTTCATCTCTCCATTTCCCACCCCACCTAGGATTTCTTTTTTATCAGCCTAGTTCTAGGCTTTCATGATGCTTATGTTGCCAGGTAAAAGAATTAGAGCAAGACACAGGACCAGAAAGGTGGGAGGAAAAGGGAGGATAAGAGAGTTTGGAAAAAGGAGAGAAAAGGTAATTTATTAAATTAGCTGGATTTTAAAAATTGAAATCAATGCAAAAGATGCAAACATATTATGGAGTGTATAATAAAAAAGAAAGTCAAAATATGTATCTTGATGTGTGTCTGGCTCTCTCTTTTTCAAATGTTGTCTCCATAATATTTCTTTTCACTGAAATAAGGAGAGAAAGCAATTAAAGGAAAAGAGGAGGCCAAAGGAGATGAGGAGAATGCCCACTTGTAAGAACCTGCTCCGTGTGTGCACATGGCAAAGGTGAGCTTGGGTTACAAAGAAAAACTAATAGCAACTTCTCCCTCTGTCCTTTAAGTTTCTATCTATTAATAACATCCATCAAACTTATCAAGTAAAAACCTTTTTAAAAAGGTAAGTGGGAGAAAAAGAACAACTAAGTCAAGCAACTGCATTATGGCAGGTGGAACATGGGGTTGGAACAATAGGTGGAAAGGTGGTAGTCTCTACCTTCATTGTAAACCAGGCAGTTTTCCTCTTCCAAACGCAGAGCTCCCCTGTTAGAAGTATAGGCAACGGGCAACATATCTGTAAAATGACTTTCTAAACCAGAGCATAATTTAAAGTGGGGAAGGTGGGGAAAACACCTAGATTTTACTAATGAATTGTATTTATTTGTTATTTAGAAAAAGAACACGGACTGTAGTTTTTGCAGGCATGCGTAGGATACATTTGGTGCAAAAGCATCAAAAAATTCTTCTAGTTGCAAGTTGTTACAAAGCTTCCTACTTGGCTACAAGCCGAATGGGTATTGATATTTGGTGCTCCTTTAGACAATTTATTGTTGACTTTGAGAATTAGATATGCATTGGGCAATCCCAGGTTGCATATCAAAAGTAGAATGATTACCCAATGAAAAGATATCATCCTAATTTCAATTTAAAAGGCAAACATAAGCTGAGAAGAAGAAGAAAAAAATTCTCAATGCACATGTTAAAGATATAAAAGTGAATGGTTTATAGATTAATTTTCAACTTTCACTGAAACCTTTGGGAGTCCTAAAAAATTATTTGGAGTTGTGTCCAATTACCAGGTTATATACTGTCACTGAAATTCGCCTCTCTTCTCCAGAGACATTAATTGAGATTATAGGATACACATAGTAAAATTGGAGACTCAGCTTTTTAGCCTTTTAAGAGGATTAAAATAGAATTTAGTTTTTTTAAATGAGCTTTTATATGTATGTATGTGTGTACATGTATGTATGTATTGTGTATGCACACAGATATATGTATACATATGTAGATTTTTACTTGTAGATAAGTTGTACCTATCTTCTTTAGACCCTTACAACTAAAATGTAATAAATCAATCTGGTGTGTACTCACAAACTTAAGACCTGTACATTCCACACAGTCTGGTTTTAGCACTTCTTGTGATCCAATCACGATTTCAGATTAGCCATAACTTTATAAAAATACAGTTGTTATTTTCTTTGTTTCTGGCTTCTGGTGATAAAATGCAAAGAATCAACACACTGTTTTATATCACTCACTTTCAAAATTATGTTTCAGTTATCGTAATAGAAAAGCTTCTTTCTGTACTGGCATCGACTCCAGTTTTCAAAAGCAAATACATAAAGGACATGTTTCAAGAATGAAAAGATGATATAAGCTAAAATAAATAAGTCCTTTCTAGGACATAAGTAATAATTGCACTGTAAGTTATACAAGCCTTGGTGACAGTACTCCGGCAAAGACAGCCATTTATCAGCCTAAGCAAGTAATTCCATGTTCTGTGAATGGCAGAATGAGACCAGGTTCGACTGATTTATGAAGTGATTCTTTTTCATTCTACTGAATGATTGAGACAAAGGACCTGCAGGAATAGTGGTTCATCTTTTCTGTTCAAGTGCCAATTCCTTTTATTACTTTTGTTTTGTTTCTAGTGCAGACATTGTTGCCTCATTCACCATCTGCTAATGTTAAGTAAGAAATGTTTAACTCTGGGCTGCTCGCGATGAATTGCCCCCAAAAAGTAATTGAATGGTTACTGTCTTTCTTCCATGCTGCTTTGAGTGTCATGTGGGGAAAAAGTTTCTGGCCTGGGAGCCAGCAGGGAACATATCACATTCATCTTTGAATACTCTTTTAAGTCCAGCATGGTCTCTGGGATGTAGGAGGCACTAAAAAGAAATGGTAACATCAAGTTGAAAAAGCCTCTAAACCTGCTGGAGAAGCAGGAAAGTGTGATGGAAACAGCAAGGAACCAGAATCTCTTAATCCTGACTCAGCCACTTACAGGCTGGTAGACAATGGGCAAACTTGGTAACCTCTTTGAGACTCAGTTTGCTCATCCATCAAATGGCAATAACTAATCTTTACCTTACAGGGCTAATGTGGGGATTAAATGATACAGTGTATGTAAATTGCCACTTACCCAAATAAGGGAGATGGGTCAGCCTATTGCTAAATAGATTTAGGTAAGGGGCCATCTCTAAGGAGGAGAATGTTCTAGGAAAAATAACACTCTGTTCTTCCCTTCCGTCCAACTTTTATACAGGCAAATGGATTCCAAATGCTGCTTTAAAAGGCATACGCACATACAAACACACACGTGTGTGCACACACACTAGCATCAGTCCTGAAAGGCAGCCTGAAACCAGAAGGAAATGAAGGGCGGATAAAGACAAGGCCAATCTGTCAATTTGTCTTGGCCATAAACACAGGCCTTGGGCTGGACTCTGTATTTTTGCTGATGATATTTTGTTCTTGTTTCCCCCCCACATCAACTGAGAGAACCACTTCATCCTCTCTCCACCAGCTGCAACTCAGAGCTTAACCCATCATCGTTACAGCCACGTGAGGACTCTAAAAATTCAAGACTCAGGACATCAGTCCTAATCTTGTACTTCTCAGAGTGCTTATTAGTGCCCCGAGGTGTATCAGTACATTAGAGGCACACATAGCCTCAGACAAAAGCATGGAGTATCTACTTTATTTGAGGATTTGGACTACAAAGTAATACTTTTATACTAAAGCAAATTACAGACATATTATGGAGTAGAACATAACATTCTCATGAATTTTTAAGACAAAATAGTGGATGTTAAAGAAAATTCGAGCAAGCTGGGCAAGAGCAGAACCCTAGGCTAGGTCCTCAAATGCCTCCATCTTCCAGCTCATGAGTGTACTTTCTTTCCCTTGGACATTCAGAGTAATTTGCAAAGACTGAGAAGCATGCCTAATAGGTTTCCTTGGACATGGCTCTAAATGTTTCCTAAGAAAGTCAGTTAGTAGAGAAGAGATTTGAACCCAGGACTGTCTGGTTAAGAAACCCAACCTGCTATGCGTGTGTGGGGGCAGGAGTTGCTGTACCTTCCTCTCCATTTTGCCGTGAATCTAACATTGTTCTAAATAAATAGTCTTTTTATTAAAAAGTTAAAAAAAACAACAAAAAAGAATGTCGGTGTTCTTAGGAAAAAGCTATACCCTTGGAAGTAGAATTCCATTGCACTAAACAATACAAGAATGTCTAATTCTACATCACATTTGCCATCTAGCTCTACATCATCTAGATGGATGCCATCTAGCATCCATCAGGTGAAAAATATCACACATAGCCACAAATATAGTTGGTAAAATAATTGCTGAATGCAAATCTCTCTTTTGGCCCAATTTTATGCATTGGTGCAATGTTATATAGTCTTCATAAAATAATTTAACAGGCATTCATGTGGCAAACTATTGAGAAGCTACCATATGCAAATCATTTGGGTTCATATTAATACAAAGAAGAATAAAATATAGAGCTTTCTCTCAACATATCCACAGTCTAAGCCCTGTTCAATAGAAATATAATGTAAACCTCATATATAATTTTTTTACCATGTAAATTATTTCATATATAATTTTAAATGCTTTGGTAGCCTTATAATAAAAGGAAAAATAGATAGATGACATTAATTTTAATAATTTATTAATTTCAGTATTACATTTATTTAACCTCGTATGTCCAAAATGTCATCATTTCAACATGTAATAATATAAAAACTATTAATAAGATATTTTACATTCTTTTATCATACTAAGACTTCAAAATTTGGTCTTTTACACTTACAGTGCATCTCAGTTTGGACTAGCCACATTGCAAGTGATCAGTAGTGACATGTGACTGGCAGCGACTGTATTGAATAGCACAGACCCGAATCATCAATGAATTAGGCACATAATTACAAAATTGCAGTTGCCATACTCGTCACTGAAGATACACTGGTGAACGAGATATTATCCCTGTCCTCACAGAGTACACATTCTAGTAAAGACAACAAAGAATAGGTAAAAGATACTTACAGATGATGAGTGTTACTATGAAGAAAACCAACCAGGGACTGAAGGGGAGACTCCTGCATGGGGAGGAGGATGGAGCAGGTGGAGGAGATACCAAGCTGTATTTTACATGGGGCGTTTAGGGGAAGTATCTGTAAAATACGGCATTACAAGCAGATACCTTGTGTTAGTTTTCAATTGCTATTGTAAGAAATATGAATAAATACAAACTCATCGCTTAAGACAACACAAATTTATTACAGCTCTGGAGGCCATAAGTCTGAAATGGGCCTTATGGGGCTAAGTCAAGATGTTCGTGGGGCTGCATGCTTTTTGGAGGTCTAGAAGAGTACCCGTTCCTTGCCTTTTTCAGCTTCTAAAGGATGCCTGCATTTTTCAGCTCATCATCCCCTTTGTCTTCAAAGCCAGCAATCACATCACCCAGCTCCTGTCCTCACAGCCTCTCTCTGACTCTGACTCTCCTGCCTCCCTCTTTCACTGGTAAATACTGTTGTGATTACATTGGGACCACCTGGGTAATCTAGGAGTCTCTCCTCATCTCAGGGTCCTTAACTTAATCACATCTGCCAAGTCCCTTTTGCCACGTAAGGTAACATATTCACAGGTTCCTGGGGATTAGAACATGGACATCTTTGGGAGGCCACCATCTGCCTATCACAGACCTGAAGGATAAGAAAGAATGGGAAAAGAGTATTTTCATCTGGAGTCTAGAATAAGAAAGAACTTGGCAAGTTCGGGGAACTGAAGGAAGGTCGGTGTTGCAGGAGTGCAGAATGCAAGGCGGAGAAGGGCACAAGGCAAGGGCAGGAGCAGTGCAGGAGCCAGATCACACAGGGCCTTTTAGGCCATGGTAAGGAATGTGAGTTCATTCAGTCACAGTTGGGAGCCACTGGAGGCTTTTAAGCAGGAGAGTCAAATAATCTAGATCATGGATCATGTAATAATTGAATCAGCCTGGTTGCTGGAGGAGAATAGATCAAAGTGGAACATTCATGGAAGTAGAAAGACCAATGAGGGCTAATGCCAAACTGATTAAGGCAACAGCAGTAGGTGTGGACAGAAGTAGCCCAATCAACTATGGTCAAAGGGGTTAAGGGGTACGGAACCTGCGACCCTGGGGCCACATGTGGCCTTCTGGATCCTTGAGTGCAGCCTTTTGACTGAATCCAAATTTTACAGAACAAATCCTTTTAATAAAGGATTCTATTGAATCCTCACAACAGTCCTAATAAGGAGATATTGCTATTATTCCCCCATTTTATAGGTAAGGAAACTAGGCACAGAGGAAAGCAGCTTGCCCGAGTGACAGAGCCAGGATTTGAACAAGTGTCCAGAAGCTCGTGCTTCTACTTCCTCCCCCTCCCATAGCACGTGTTAAAGTCAGCCTGTCCCCATGTGGCCCCCGTGTTAGGCAGTTACTGGAGGCTTTAGCACAGCATAGTCTGGAACCCACTGGTGACCAGGAACTGTCACTAACAGTCTCCAGTGGGTTTAGTCGTTCTTAATTAGCGCCTAGTGAGAGGTGAGAATGCTTTATCCATCACCACTTGTTAGAAGGAGGTAGCAAGGACACAGATTGGGGTAAGGTTTTCGTCATGCTGGAATGGTACAGTGAGCGCTGGCAGTGAACTCACAGCCACAGGCAAATGCCCAGCATTTGACCCAGTTTCTATCTTTGAAAATACCTGCAAGACAAAAGTGATGGAGTAGAAAAATCGCCACACTTCAGGTAGGCAAGGGACCCTGATCCCTATTGCAACTCTGCCATTGACCCTGGACAGACACTCAGCATCTCTAGGCTTTGCTTTTCTTGTTTATAAAATTAAAGGGCTGAACAAGTGGTCTCTGCAGGCTTCCACAGCCTCTGAAGTCACTGACACCCCAGGACATCAAATGCACCTCATCTCCTATATTTCTGAAAAAGTAGAATCACAGGCAAGAAAGATCCCTGAGCGATAGGTAACCCAGGACCTTCATGCCACAGGAAACCTTGACACATGAATCACAAAAGTAAGTAAATTCAAACAAGCCAACAAAAGAGAAATTCTGCAACCCTTCACAAAACATGAGAATTTTTATTAAGATAACCTCAAATTGCACCAAAATAAAATATGAAGGACAGGCAAATATCTACCCTCCCAATGTTTCCGATCCCCCCAAATTTGTATTTGCTAAAATCCATGTGATTCCATCTTTCTTCCACCTTATTCACTGTATAAATAAGGCCACACTAAACATTTATTTTAAGTATGCAAATTTTTAAAATAATGAACAATATGATATGCTTCTTTTATGTTCCATTGTGATAAAATCCATTGTTCCATCAGTCTCATTAGAGTAGGTTTCGACCTATGCTGGAAAAACCACTCAAATGTTCAAGCTCATCTGTGAAATGAGGGGCCTCAGGGGGCCAGTCGCCACTGTTTCCTCCCCCATTGAATATTATATGATTCTCCATGGAAATGATTATAATAGACCAGCAGCACTGTGCTTTTACACAAAGGGCGGGACCTCATTGGCAGGCTAGAAGCCTAGAAATAGAAATATCTCAGTGAATAAAGAAAAATCTTCTCGTGGTTAATGATATGTTTTCCTAATCACAGAAAAATTTTAAGAAAGAATTTAGAGATCTCATAGTCTGTTTTCTTGTCAAAGTACAGGATCTAGCAAAATGCTACTAATGAGTATCTCGATGTAGATTTTCTGTGTTCACAAAAAGAAAAAAAAAAATTGGTGAAACCAGAAAGCCATTGCAGAAGTTATCTCCCAATCAGCTTTTCAACAGGTTATATTGCAGGTATGTAAAATGAAAGCACCAAGACTTTGACTATGTATAGATTATGATTATGGTTTTAATTTGGGGCCATATCTGGCCCTTATTTTATCATAAGTTCATACAAAAATTAAGGCCTTTAAAAAATTCTTATTGGGTACTGGATTCTAAGATAGGATTCCATATATTCCTTATACTTTACAGTTGCCAATGTGCCAGCCCATGTTGCCAAAGGTTTCCTTCAATTTTATCTGTTTCCACAATGAAGGCAATGAGTAATTGAATCAATAAATTAAGTGACTAAATAAATTGAACACTTGATTCATATATTTCTTGCAAAATGCAACAAGCAACCTCTTGGACCAGACAATTCTATTGATTTTTTCCTTAGTCTTGTTTATTCCATATCATTACTTAAATCAAACAGCAAACCAAGTGGTTATAACCTTCTGCTATTGACAAAAAAAAAAAAAAAAAGCACGCTACGTAGGAAAGGATGTGCTGAGAAAGGAAATCTCTTAAAAGCAGATTAATACATTTGTCAATGTAGCAAAATATTGTCTAAATAACAGAGAGAGAGGGACTCCATAAAATAAAATGACATTTATTCAGGAACAGGCATTGCAATGCAGAATATGAGAATATGCATATCATCATAAACTAAGTGCATAAGCCAAGACGTAAAGGAAGACAATGGTTTTGAAAGGAAAATGAGGAAGATTACATAATTGTTTTGAGATAATTGTCTTGGCTACAAAGATTAATAATAAGGGTGGTGCCAGTCTGAGGTTGGACAGGCAGTTGCTGAGCAGATGTCCCCACAGAGGTATTTTTTTGTGTAAGGTTCTAATGGCCTTTGTGCAAGGTTGTGGTTTTTGCAGAACTTTTTGTGATAGTTCTTATTATCAGATATTCATGCAGGAGAACCCTTCCTTCATGGCTTTCCTCAGTTTTGTTTGTCAGGGTTTTTAACACAAGTAACTCCATTTTGATTCTGACAGCATTCATAATATTTACAGATGATAATTTAATAATCATTCAGGAGGAGATGTGGGTTTCTTTCCAGTTTACTGAATTCTTCCCTTTTTAGTTGCCACAGAAATCTACGTGCTGACAGCAGCCCCACGTGTGACATTAAGGCCTGCACATACTCATGTCATTCTAGAAAAATGTCTCAAGGAAGGGACCTGGAAGTCCATCTGTTGGCATTCCTGCAGTTTAGTTAAACAGTTACAGCTGAGTGAAGCCACTCGCAATCCCTTCGGGTCTGATGCTTCTGTTCTACCGTCGACCCGATCACTGACCTAGTTGTGCAAATTTAGATCTAGTCAATTCTCCTAAAGACGCAAAATGAGTACAACAAATTCTGTCCAACAAGGGTTAACCTACACCTCTTCTTGGTGTATTTTTATACATTATATGTCTGTACTTTTACATTAAGTGGCAGTAATTAATATAATTTTGTTAGAGGCTAGCTAAAATAAAAAGCCCTATCAATTAAGAATGCATAATATTCCATATTAAGAAATACTATCTTCTAAGCATTAATGTCTTTAGACTATCATAAATAAAACATCAAGGAAGATGCTTGTGCATAAATCTTTGACCACATCTCTAATTAATTTTTCTTCAGGATAGAACTTTTGAAAATAATTCTGTCAAATTGAGAGATAATAAAAATGTTCTCATTTAATTTGAATTTTTCTTCTTATTAGAGGTTAAACGTTTTGCATATGCTTGTTGCCATATGTATTTCTTTTCCCATGAAGTATCTACTTACAGCCTTTGCTTATTTTTCTAAGTCTTACATTTGTAATACTTTATTCAGTTGCATATGTAATGTGTAATTAAAAATATAGTTTGGGGAAAGGCAGTTTACAAATGTGTCATCATCATCACTTACTAAGTTCTGTAAAGCTTCCTCTTAAAGTTATTCTTTTTAAAACGTCCCTAAAAATTTTTGTTAAAATGCCATTTGGAGAACTAGACAGGCCTTCTAAATACCTTAAGGTAGTGTTAGGCTGCCACCTAGCATTTCAGTGTGGAAGTGCCCAAAACCGCCATTGAAGGCTTTCCCATATTCATAACCTATCGAATACAGTAAACATAAAAATGTCACCTTATGTCTTGAATCCAGAAAGGCTAAAAAATAATGTCAATGGATGCAAAAAAACCAGGGCTCCCATCGACTCAAGGACAAGGTATGCTATATATATCCTCTATAGTTAACACTTGTCACTCTTTACCTTAATTGAAATAAGAACAGCACTCTGAAAGTTCAAGAAACTTGAGGCCTTCTTCTAAGCTTACTGCTAACAGATGTAGTGATCTTTCGCAACTCACTGAGCCTCTCCAGGACTCAGTTTTTCCATAAAATATAAGGAAGACAAAGGAAAGCTCTTTTGTCCTGCACCCTCCTTGAGGGTGCATGTTAGTGCTGCATCTTAGAGTGGACTGTGTGCTTCAGGGACCACAGGAGCTGTGTAAGGTTGGACATGGCATTGCTTCCAAGCATGGCCTCTTCCTGGTCCCCTTCCCCTTGTTCTCACTGCACACCCCCAGAGATGGAAAGTCCTTCCCAGATAGAAATGCTTTTGGGTCGGGGCGGGATTAAGGACCTGCCTTCCCAATCAGCCTGTCTACAAAGATATTGACAATACTCAAAGTCCCATTATCACAAAGCCTCTAGTGCCCATGCAGACAGGAACTATTCCTGACAAGTTCCTGATCTTCCTAGATTTCTCACCAGCCGCTTCCTGCCTTCTTCATGTACCTTTCTTCATCCTTCTGTAGGCCATAAATATTCCCCAAAGCACAGTCTCTCATCGGCTCTTCTTTCTTCATAATCTTGCCCTCAGAGGAATTACTTATTTAAATATCATAAACCCTTAGGGTTAGATTTAAGCATCTTTAACTCCTGGGCAGAATCCCACTTACGTGCCAATCAGGTGTGTTCAGCTACCTGCTGAAGATTTTGATGTCTCATCCCTAAAACAAAACTTCTTCTTCACAAAGTATAACCAAACACTCACAAAATTCTGCCGATTTTTTGTGCAGTTGTTTCTCCTGCTCACTCCTTCCTTTCTGTCCACAAGGGGCTCATCACGGCATGCTTGGATCATGGTGATCCTATTGCTTTAGTCTTTTGTTCTTTTAACCCAAATCTTCCCCAAGCTTCTGCCTACTTTTCCACACTGTGCAGTAACAGCATCATTTTCTATGTGTGCCCAGACGTGAGCGTGGCTGGTGAGCCCTGCCCAACTCCATCCTGCATGTGCTGCCAGGTTGGACACCTTCAACATCGGCCTCATTGCTAAAATCCTGACTCCCAGTTTTGGCAATCCAGGCCCCCCCAATAAGGTACAAATCCTCTTCTTAACCTTCTCTATTATTCATCACTGCCAGGATTCCAGGGCTCCAACCAACGTTACTTCCTTGAGATCCTCAGATTATGCATCTAAAGACTCGCTACTCAAAAGTGTGGTCTACGAATCAGAAACACTGGTATCACCTGGGATCTCTTTGAAAATGCCTACTTTCAGGCCCCATCCCAGACTTTTGAATCCGAATCAGAATCTAAATCATAGCGAGATCCCTGGGCAATTCATATGCACTTTAAAATTTGAGAAATACTGAATATACCCACACAGCAAACTCCCTGCCTTTCTCTGTTGCCTCATCTATTTATTTCCCGAATTGAACCTTTGTGATCAAAAATTGTCTTATTTCTTTTTGTTTTTTATAGTCTGCCTCATTGCATTGGAATGTAAGCTTTATGAGAGCCAAGCCCCCATGATATTTACTGCTGTGTTTTTCTAGTACACAATAAATAATTATTGAGTGGATAAATCCAGGGCTCAATCCCTTACTCTCACTTTTATTTTTGCCATATCCCCAATCCATCTTGCCTTCTCTCCTTCTTTCCTCCTTTTTAGATTTTATTCATCTGTCAAACCTCACTTCTCCAAAAAAAAAAAAAAAAAAACTCCCGAACATTCCAATCACCCTGCCCCTCTGATCTCCTAGACCCTATAGGATCTATTCAGATCAACTGCACGCTCACTTCAAATGTTTCTTGTGCATATGTTTTGTCTTACCAACTAGAACGCAAACCTCAGGATGGCAAAGTCTGTGTTTTATGCTTTTTTTTGGTGTTTCCCAGAGTTTGCAGCAAGCTGGTAAATGTGTTCACTCTATGAGAAAAGAAAGACTCACCAAAAAAGTCACAGGGAAAGGCTGGAAAAGAAAACCCAAGACAAATGGCTTGGGCAAAGCTCTTCACAAGCACACTGTCAAGAGAAGGGACTTTAGGTGAGTACCCACAGCTGGGCTTTCCTACCACACTGTAATTGGGTAAATGTGTGTTATTTTATTCCTGTAAGTTAATCACCTCACTTTCAAGTTGTGTTTTACATTTTATTAATAATATTGTTAGATAGTCTCATCAAGATTGTTTTAAAATAATTTCTTACCGTAGAATGAAATTTGCAACTAAAGCTACGTTTGGAGATTTCATATTACCTTCTGGCTACAATAAGATTCGGTTAGAATGAACTTTACTTAGGACATGTCAGCTCCTACCTTGCACTTTGATTTGTTAATAAGATCTTCCTAATTTTGAATTTGAAAATTGGGCTAATCATAACAAGGGTGGGGCAAGAACTCTTTATTTTAGAGATTCTGATTTGTTTGTATCATGTGAATGAGGTTTGAGGATCCAGGTGTCTTTATACTGCCTGCTCGCTGCACACAACCCACATACACCAAGAAGGCTGATCAATCAATCTGTCAGTCTTGATAAAGTACCTGGCAATGCCCTGAAGAATTATACAAAGTAATAGTTTATACCACACACAGGCTACAAGCTGGGGAAAGTTTCAAGCCTTGGAGTAAACACTGTCCCATACCAATTATCCAACTTTATTATGGTTTTCCATCTTTTTTTCTATCTTCAAAGTGGCATTCATTTAACATGAAATATTGACATACTTTCATAATATTAAATAGAAAATACTTTTATATTTAAAAATAAAAAGAAAATCATCATGCATACTTAATAAAAATGTTACTAAAAATAAGGTTCAGGGTAAGTTGGAATCCTCCACCCACTCCCAGGTTACAGAGGCACAAATGAAGCAAACAATGGAGAAATGAATTGCACTGCATGATCTTGGTTTCCAATGGTTTGATTTATATCAAAGCCAAATGTTGTTCATCCCTTACTAACCACTTACCTGGAAAGGAGAGAATGAAAACATTATTTTTTTTTAATCTGGACCTGGAACATAAATGAAATTCAACAAGAAAAATCAAGTCAGCCATCCAAAGACTCAAAAAATTTCACTTTCTAAGGTCCTGAACTGAAACTGGTATTTTATAAAGTTCTGATAAATCACCCTTCTAATTACAACACACATTATAATTATAAACTGGCCAGACTGGTTCAAGTTCTTCAAGTCTAGGTTGACAGTGAGTGTTTTCGTATTTGGTTATCATCCATTTATTAAGTTGTGTTTCTTATCAAACCCTCAGGAACATGTTAATACTTTTTCTTCCTAAGCAGTATGTAGTGACTGCCTCTCCACTGGCTGAGGATAATATTCTCTAGGTCTCCCAAGTGACTGAGAGAAGAAAGTCTAGAGCCATGGCCACCCTCTGCCTTCAGTGATCACCCAACCCTTCCTCACTGTGTTGTCAAGACGGGCTCTCTCGTGACTCACCACCTCATTCAAGGCACTCACCTCTCCACCTGGACACTCTGCGGTGACCTGGTGTACCTATCCCAGATTGGCTCACATGTCTTAATATTATATACACTTGATATGTATTTTTCCCTTGGCAATGCCAGTTTTTAAAATTTAAGCTAGTGGAGAACAAGAGACAGAAGTAAAAGTGTTAACCCTTTATTTGTACATTTCACGTGAACAGTATCCTAACAATATGAAGAATGGTAACATTCAACCATAAGCATAGATGAGAAAAGGTTCAACTAAAGGGAAAGAAAAGTTGAGTTGGTGTTTCTAAGAAGGAAAAAATTCTGTTTTGATTTGCTCCTGAAGCACAGTATATATTTCTTTTCTTTCTTTCTTTCTTTTTTTTTTTTTTTTTTGATGAGTATGATAAACTACTGCTCTCATAGGTAGTGGACCCACAAAGGACTAATAGGACTTGCAAAGAGTAGCTGAGCTTACAATTTAATCCACAGTCCTAGAAGAACTTGATAATCTGATTCCTTGTATATTCTTTTTCCAAAGGACATAATCAAAATTAACATAATTGGCACTTATAAAAATTATTTAAGGACTCTACAAATTTTAATTGATAATAAGCTAGAGATTTCTTAACTCATCAGAGTACTTCTGTAAGGTGGGGCAAAATTTTAACGATCAAAAAGAATCCTCAAAGCAAGGAGACCTAAAACATAGACTAGAAATCACAGTAAAAGGGTAACAGGTATAACTTCCCCCACCTGCAAATCCAGGGTTCAGTGAGTTGAGTACGAGCCACAATGAAGAGTTTTACCAATGCCCCCTAAGAGAATTGGAAACGCTCCCATTGCTAACGTAAAGATTGACCTACACGTAAAGACCCACCCGGTTTTGAGAGTAAATTATAGATCCTGTGGATCTGATCCACATGCAGAATGGACAAAGTCCTTTCTGTTTCCTGTTTTAGACTTGGAACAGCCTCCTAAGAATGTTCTCTAGAGAGGAAACACATGAGAAGAGTGAAAAATATAGACATCTGAGTCGATCAGGAGTATCTCTTCTGAAATTCTTATGTAGAGGACTCTTTTCCAAGGACGGGCATAGTGATTAAAAACTAGGGATGGTGTGCCTAGAAAACAAGTTGAGTGACCTAGCCCAAGGTCATTTCACATATATTCATGTTTTCTTCCATTCAGAAATTAAATACTTACACAACCAAATGAAAAGGACTCAGAGTCCCTGATGAATCCAACAAAAGACAAAAAATTGTTTGTCTCAAAACACAAGCATTTTAACTGACATTTGAAAATTGATTTTATTTGCTAAATTTACAAAAGCTAACAAGAAAGTTTCAGCTCCACCAGGGTGGGGCTGGCTTTGATGGAGCCAGGACTCGATATACCAGCCTGTTGCCAAGAGCGGACAATACCCCCAACCTGTATCCAATGACATTTTCTAATGTGCAAGGGGACCCTCTTTACTTTCTATTGTTCCTTTCCCATCCACACAATGCCTCACAGCGTGACATGAGATATGGCACTTAAGAATGGAATGTGAGATGAAAAAGTCATTTTCTCACAGCCTAAGAGCACAATCGTGCCATGTGGGACAGGCTGATGAAAAGCTCTATGGTGAGGAGATGGTGATAGATGTTCAAGGCATGTCACTGGGTCAGTGCTAGCATGTGAGTGACACAAGGAGGCTGACAGAGGCAGCACCAAAGCACAGTACAGAGAACAGGGACATCAACCTACATTCAGAAGGGCAAGACTAACAACCAGCAGAAAAAAGGCAATGGTGGAGGCAGATTTGTGACTTACACATGGGACAGCACGCTGTCTTTCCCTGACACACCTTAGGGTCTGCAAGAGAATATAATGAAAGAGAAGAACTGAAGTCATGAGCATATGGCCATCTCTTGTCTACCAATTTCTGTGTCCCCTATTATAGAAAGGTCCATACTCACTGCATCCACATCCTCCCCTCCCATTCTCAATTCTCCTCTCCAATTAGGCTGACTTCATCCTCTGAATCTGCCCTTGTCCAATCCAGCAATGGCTCAAACTCAACAATCAATTCTCAGTCCTCACCTTCCTCCCCATCTCAGCCCTATTTGTCATAATAGATTTTCCTTTCTTACCTAATATGCTTTCTTCATTCAGTCTCCAAGACACACTCTCTCTGCACTCACTGACTTGTGCATCCTCATTTGCTTTGCTGAACCCTATAATTTTCCTGGCCACTGCAGCACTCCAGGGGAGTGTTTGGACCTCTTCTCTATGCACACTCACTTCAAAAATAATCTTATCTGTCCCGTGGGCTATAAATATGTTCAAAGCTCCCCAGACTCTCCCCCAAACACCAGATTCATACATCAAAATGTCTACCTAAACATCTCTACTTGGAAGTTGAATGGAAATCTCAAAGTCAATGCATCTAAAATAAATCTCTTTATTTTCAGTACTGCCTACATCCCTAAAACTTCTCCACCTGCAGTCTTCCCCATCTTAGAGTCTAGCAATGTAGATGCCCAGCCAAAAACTAAGAGTCATCCTTGGTGCTTCTCTTCATATCACACTCACATCAGCAACCTATCAGCTCTATCTTGAATCTTCCACTTTTCACCACTTCCATCACTACCAGCCTAATCCAAGCCATCATATTGCATTGGCTTTCATATTGATCTCCTTGTGTCCACTCTCACCCTACTACAGACCATTCCCCTGTCTGAGTAATCCGTTTAAATAATCATTCAAATTATGTCACTCCACTGCTCAAAATTCAAACCACTTAGAATCAATCCAAAATCATCATTCTTTCTTACAAGCACTGCATGATCTAACCCCAGCCAATTTTCCAGTCTAATCTCCTATTAACTTTTCACTGAGCTCCACCCACACTGGCCTTGCTAATTCTCAAAAAAAAAAAAATTAAAAATTAAAAAATTTTAAAAGCCAAACACACTCGCAATTCAGGACTCCGCACTTACTGTTCTCCTGCCTGAGATACTTTTTGCTGAAATCTCTGCATGCCCTTCTCCCTCCACCCTTCCTGGCTCTAGTTCATCACCCCTTCAGTAATGGGAAGGCCTTCTCTCATCCTCTAGGAAACAGTCCACCTCCCTGCCCTCCTCTTAACCTGCTTTGTTTTCTTCCTGGTATTTTCACCATTTGGCACATGAAATATCTATATGCTTATTGTCAAACTCTTCCAACTAGAGTATAAACTTATTAGTCTTCACCAAGATACAAAGACTATGGCAGTTAGAGAAGCCCTAATAAAGATCAGCTAGCAATTGAATAAAGGAGTGGATCTCCAAGACTCCGAGGCCAAGCACCAGCTGGCCTTGGCAGCCTCCAGCAAACAGATGTTCCTTTTGTGCCATAAAGGTGGCATTTCAAATGCCTACAGACCATTAGAGTAAAGCGAAATCTGAAAACCAGAAGAAGGCCTGGAGGAGAAAACTGGAGAAAGTTAGGTCTTTCTGGTGGGGCAACAGCTCCCCAGCTTTAGCCAGTTTCCATGCAGGAATGTTGGGGTAAAGGATATTGGCAGCGTAATTGACAAAACCCCTAGATTCTGATGCCTGCTTCTATGGAGTGAGCATGCTATCCTTTGCCTTAGTGTCAAAGGGACCTCCTCCCTACTCCTACTCTTTGAGGCCAACACTATGGGACAGCCACAAATCTGCCTATGGCTTCTGCCTGCAGGTCACCCACTTGCAACCTTGGCTTTAAAGCAATAGCTGTCAGCCACCTGTTAGAGACATTGCTATGGCACAACCAGTTTTGAAGTAAATCACAAATAATTTGTTATTCCACAAACATTAAAGGACCAACATTTGCAGATTATTTTCTTTTTAATTAATTATATTGTCTCAATCATGATAATTCCCTTATTGTTGTATACTTGCATTCTGATATACATTTGTGAGCTACAGAGAAAAAAAGGTGGCGTTAACAAAAGGAAATTAGAAATATCCTACCTGTGAAGTGTGTGCTGCATGCTAACATCATTTTTTATGTCTACCACGATAGAATTTAAAAGGTTGAGAACAGTTGTTTTAAAATTACCCTGTAAGAGCATGTAATATTTTCCATTAAATTGGGACTAGAAATTTTAATTATATATGAATTTAGTCCCATTAAATAGAAAGGAATGTCTTGGCAGGAATTCAAGCCAGAACACTTAGTCTGAACTATAACGGCCTTGAAAAAATATCCCTTAATACTTTTTCAACTTTACCTCCCACTCTAGACCTTTGATTTCTGCCACCAACTCCAAGATTGGACCTTTTGCATTTTCACAACCAAGCCCTTGTCGGTGGTGTGCCTCACTCTGGGCATCCATTCCCTCCTCTTCTCTCCTTTTATTTGAATTCTTCCTTAAAGCCTGCAAGGCTCACACGTGATTTTCATCTCAAATATGAACTCTCCTTTCACCACTATGGCCCACAGTGATCTGCCCTTTCTTTTTTTTTTTTTTTTTTTTTTTTTTGAGACAGAGTCTCACTCTGTTGCCCAGGCTAGAGTGAGTGCCATGGCGTCAGCCTAGCTCACAGCAACCTCAAACTCCTGAGCTCAAGCGATCCTCCTGTCTCAGCCTCCCGAGTAGCTGGGACTACAGGCATGCGCCACCATGCCCGGCTAATTTTTTCTATATATATTTTAGCTGTCCATATAATTTCTTTCTATTTTTGGTAGAGGTGGGGTCTCGCTCTTGCTCAGGCTGGTCTCGAACTCCTGAGCTCAAACGATCCGCCCACCTCGGCCTCCCAGAGTGCTAGGATTACAGGCGTGAGCCACCGCGCCCGGCCTGATCTGCCCTTTCTTAAAGATTCTACGATTATACTGGTATCAAGTGTTAGTCATGTGGCCTTATGTTGGCAGTTATCTCTTCACGTAGCAGATAGGACAAAGTTGACCAAATGTGGGAGTATATCTGAACAGTGCAAGGGATGGGTGGTGCCTTCTTCACAGCCCTTTGGCTGACTTCAGAGGTCCCTTTCAGCTTGACAGGGCAGGTCCTGTATGCTAATGGTTTCTCATCACAAGCACAGCCCATGCACAGGCCAGGCCAGAAATGTCAATGAGTTAACACCCTCAGAAGCAAACCTCAATCAATGAAAGATAAGAGTTGATAGACTGATATCCCGGCTTCCTCACCCTCTTAGTGTGAAGTGTGCTCCACACAGCCCTTCAGAAGATCCTTAACACTATTGACCCCCAGTTTCCCAGAATGGTGACCTGTTTGGTTAGTTTGTTACTTCCCTTCTGCTATGGTCTGAATGTCCCCCAAAATGTACATGTTGAAACTTAGCCACCAATGTGATAGTATTAAAAGGTAGGGCTTTTAGGGGATGGTTAAGTATTAAGGGTGGAGCTTTTGTGAATAGGACTAATGATCTTATAAAAGAAGTTGATGATTTGGGAGGCTAAGGCAGGATGATCGCTTGAGGCCAGGAGTTCAAGACTAGACTTGGCAACATAACGAGACCACATCTCTAAAAATATAAATAAAAATTTTAAAATAAGAAATAAAAATTAGCCAGGCATGGTAGCACACACCCCTGTAGTCCCATCTACTCAGGAGGTTGAGGCAGGAAGATCACTTGAGCTCAGAAGTTCAAGGTTGCAGTGAGCCATGATTGCACCACCACACTCCAGCCTGGATGACAAAGCAACACCCTGTCTCCAAAAAAAATAGAAGGTGAAGGAAGCGCCTTAGTCTTTTTTGCCTTTCTGTCCCTTCCACCACATGAGGATACAGCATTTGTCCCCTCTAGAGGACACAACAGCAAGGCACCATCTCAGAAGTAGAAAACAAGCCTTCAGTAGACACCAAATCAGCCAGGCCTTGACCCTGGACTTCCCAGCCTCCAGAACTGTGAGAAATAAATTTCTGTTATTTATAAATTATCCAGTTTGTGGCATTTGTTATAGCAGCAGGAACAAACTAAGATACCTTCCTTCCCATGTTTCCTGAGGTCATCTCAGAAATATGCTATTAGTGTCTAAATCCTTATCTTGGGGCCTGCTTCTTGGAGAACCCAAGCTAAGATATTCTCTAACAAGAGTTTTACTTCTTTGAAAGTGGGTTTCCTGTCTTATTTCCCTGTACAGAGCCTGGTGTGGACTCTTGACAAAGATATATACTCTATAACTATCTGAAATTCATTGAGTAATAGCAGAACTCTATGTGATTTGACCAAAATGGAAAAAGATTTGGGCACTTTAGCACTTGTTCTCCTTACCCTTCATCTCTAGCGAAAATAGATCTCTGATCCATTTTCCTCCTAGCCTAAGGTTTAAGGAAGAAGGTTGCAGTAAGGGAAGTTTTATATTGAATATAGTCTCTGACATGGATCTGGGGTTAGTCATTCACCCTTTAGTGAACACTTAGTCATTCTACTATAATGCCTCGGGGACTCCTGTTACACTAATTCATTTAACAAACTGTGAGACAAAGGGCTATGGGTCTTTTGAAAGAATCCCAAACACTAAGGATCAGGTTTGTGAAGGGATTGTTGAGAACTGAGTAACACTAATGAATTACTTAGTATTCAGTTTATTTGTGGTAACAGAAAACCTAAAATAAATAATCTTTCTTTCTTTCTTTCTTTAAAAAAAAAAGTTGGCAGTGGATGGTCCACAGCTAGTATGGCACTCTGTAGTGTCAGAGATCCAGGCTTCTTCTCCCTTATTGCTCCTCAGTCCATGATTCCATTCCCTAGTTTTCCTCTGTCTAAGATGGTTGCTCCAGCTCCAGCCATCACATCCACATTTCAGCTGGCAGGAAGAAGGAAATGAGAGGAGAAAGGATGCACCTCCCTTTAAAGACACTTTCCAGCAGTTGAACAGCCAGCTCCAACTCACACCGTAATGGTCATAACTTAGTCCCACAGCAATTCTTAGCTGTAGAAGTTTCATTCCAAGCAGCCCTAAGTCAAGTTAAAATTAGAGGTTGTGTCACAAATATTTCTAAAAAGGGGTATAATGGTCATTGGGAAACAATTAGCTGCTTCTGCCACAACTGATATGTCCCTAGAATGTGGCATAATCTGCCCAAATCAGAATCCAATATTAGGAAATAGAAGATGTATACAATAAGTAAGAAGTAGATATCGATTATCATGCAAATGTTTTTATTGATCCACTAACAATTTCATGGTCACAGAATGAGGATGGGGAGAAGGGATAAAGATAGGATTTCAAAATGTAGGTGACCTAAATTCAATTAAGTTCATAGTAGAATATCACGTGCATGCTTCTTTTTGATGTTATCAGTTACCAAAGAAGGATGTCAAAATTAGAAATTATCAGAACTGAATCTAGTGCGATTTATGGGAGGATTGTGTGAGGGTAGTGCTCAGAACAATTATCTAGAATATCCCGAAATAAAAAGAACTTCAGAATCCCAAATCACATCTTGGGTTATACCAGGCTGGAAGATAATATTCTGAGAGATTTTAATCCTAGTAGCCATTCAAATTAGCTCAAACACCAGATAGAGGCACCAGAATTTTACCACTTGCAAATGGATAGACAGCTCAATAGTTGAGATCTGCCCCTTCCGTTATCCCACTTCCAGATGCTTTCATTGAAATCAGCATGCATTGCAATGACTCTAATCTCCTTATGCTATGGAATGCCTGCACCTTAGCACACCAGGATGACCCAGGTTACTGCTCTGTGCAAAGCTGCAGGAAGAATTCTTCTTTGAAAAACGACACACAGGATTGCAAGAAGGCAGTCTTGTAATGGAGAAGCTTGAAGAAACTTTGAAAAATCAGACAGAAATCCCATTAATGTTCACCTCGTTGGTCCAGGGGTCCTGGTGTTAGGAGATTCTATGAGCATTGCAACTGGACCATGAGAGCCAGGCTAGAGCACTCAAGTTCCCTCTGGCCTATGAAGTGATGTTGGACCCACCCCAGTTTCCTATGGACCATCAATTTTACAAAATGAAGAGTTACCTAAGAGTCACCTCCTTGGCTGTCTTAGGAAATCTGTAAGAAGGAACAAGATAATGGAATAATTCTTGTTAAATGTCTATCAATTGTTTCAAGAGAAATACAAAAATGCTAACTTTACAAAAAAAAAAAGAAAAGATCATCATTAGTAAATCACCATAGATAAGTTTTATCCTTCTCTCTTTGCAGTTTTGCTTGGTCAGCCTGTTACACACCAACCAGTTTGAGCTGCATCAGACTTTATGGGTTTTCCTCTCCTTTTAATTAACTTTAAAATCTTATTAGCCCAATTATTAGCAATATGTTACAAGGCACCAAGACTGCAGCTGTGAATGTGTCTTTATTAAAAAGGCACTGCCATGAGTTAAGAAACTTTCAGCATTATTATAAACTCTATCAAGGCTAGAAAGATAATTCAGTTTGCAAATTGGTCCCAATTCAAACTTGGCAAGGGAATGCAAATTAGATTTGAATTAATTTGCTTCCTCCCTTCCTATTCTTCCCTCAAAACATGTAATTCCTATTAGCAATTAGCATCAGTAGACTTTACACTGGCACTTGGAAAGGTGTACCAACTCATAAAATAAGAACCGAAGGTGTGATGTTATTTTAACTTAAAAATTGATGTGTGAAGAAGGAAGAGAAATGTGCTTTTAGATATATCATCCTTCCTAAGAGACATATAAATAACCTTAAATGTTACCCAGCTTGAAGAGCTAGTATATTGTAAACTGTTCTCTGCTTTACAAACTCAGGCAATTCTACGAGGAACAAGAATGGATTTGTCATAGACTCAGCTCAACAAAACATTCTAAATATAGAATCGTCTTGCCTTTGTCCACAGCTGTTCCATTCTAATAGCTTTACCAAGGGCTCAAACAGTGGGTTCCTTTATTGAAAGTGGAACTATATCTTCAGGTGCAGAATATTTTGAAGCCCTTTTCAGGGCAAAATAAAAGAAAATGCTAAACCAAAGCGCTCTAGGGATCTATCCATTCTAATCCAGGTTCACAGACTGCCTGATCCACAAAATAAAACCACAGGACCACAGCTCTGCCTGCTACCCTTTGCCACTTCTTATATATTGTACTCGAGTGGTTCTCAAACATGAGAATGCTTTGAATCATTTGGCATCTTTTGGAAAATACAGATTCCCTGGCCTTACCCCTGAAGATTTGGACTCAGTACATCTCAGATGAAACACAAGAATTCTGCCATCACTGGGATTTGTGGTGATTCTAAGCAAGGAGTTTTTGAATCACACTTTAAGAAACATAATTCTACTTGTTCTGTGACTTGGATCTGTTAAAGAAAAAAATAGGCATAAACAAATAACTAGTCTCTCTTCTTTGCTTCCACTGGAAGTGGTCAATTTGATCCTTACCAAAAATTCTCAGCAAATACGAGTAGCACAACATAAGACAAATCTTCGATGGCCAGTAATTTAATTTAGAAATGTAGCTCCATGTGGATGAGTTCACCAGAATGCCTGAGAAACACATTTCATACCCATAAAGCAACAGGACAAAATCTGAGTCTTTGGAACAATACCTCAGGAAGTGCTACTAGCAAGAAATATCTCTATATACAGAGTTGTAGTCTATTAACCTCTGATACTAATCAGAAAAAAAAAACTTAATTTTAGATACATTTGTATGTTTCAGGATTCCTGTAGTGCCTCCTATAAATGATCTTGCACCTTTACTACAGAGTTTCTCAACCTTAGCAGTGTTGACATTTGGGTGAGATAATGCTTTGTTGTTGGGGTCCACCCTGTCCATTGTAGGATATTTAGTACATCTCCAGCCTCTACCCACCAGCGGCCAGTAACAGCTCTCTAGCCCCCTGGTTGTGACATCAAAATTTCTCCACATTGACAAATGTTCCCTGCTGGGGAAAATCAACCACAGCTGAGAATTGTGACCGTGTATAAAGTTACAACGATAATGTTCATGACCGGTAGGTGTTTTCACTACACTGAAGACAATGCTAACATGGGCATTTACAAAGAAAGCACCAAGCACAGAAACCACTGTTGGACAAATCAAAAGGAGACAAAATTCTGTAAATAAATGACATATAATAAACTTCATTAATTCTGACTTTATCTATTTAGAATTTTCCATAATTTAAGAAGGAACTGGACCAATACTGACCTTTCTACTATTTACAGAAGAAATATCTGTGAAGGAACAGTATACATAAGGTTCCCAAGGGAGTGCTAAGTGATCAAGCAAACATCCAAACACCCACTGCTATGCAATCCAGTTGCCATCTGTGCAAAGATCAACCCTGCTTAGAAGCTAAGAACAAATAGTTCTTCTGACTATTGAAGGAGGTCCTCTGCTAGCCACACTTTCCCTATCTACAGCGATAGTATCCACTGGAAAATAATAAAATGGCATATCTTTAAGAATAGTATTCAGTTCTACTTTGATACTATTTGAGATCTATCACTCTCCTGGGCTCAGAGGCCACTGATCACTCTCAAAGACCTGCATTAATGGCCCTCAACACGACTGTCTCAGAAAACCACCACCAATTGATCACTATTATACTTCTTGCTCTAGTACCTCAGAATGAGTAAATTTTTTTAATGCATTGTATAGCTCAGTATATCTTTGACATATTGAAAATTTAGGCATTTGTTGTGTTTCAGACATTTTGTTAAATGGCAGGGATACAAAGGTAAGTTAAATGTGGTTTCTCCCCTAAACAAGCTTACAAACCAGTGGGAGAGTCAGAGGACTAGCTAGGTGAGCTCAGTGTGTGTATAGGTACAACGTGGGCTGGGTCAAGCCAGAGCACAGAAGGAATGGTTCAAAGAGAGACTTGCCGAAAAGGGTAACTCCTAGAAGATCGACAATAACAACAACAAACATACAAGTAGAAAATAGTAAAAAGTGGTTATCTATAGTGATAGAATTCTGGGAAATTTTCATTTTCATCCTGTTTTTCTGTATTTCTCAAACTTCACAATGACAATATATTTCTGAATATAGCTAGAAAATGCATTACAGAATAAAAAATATATTAAAGAAGAAAACAATTTTCTTTGAAGTGAGTGAGAAGAAAGTAAAGACAAAGTATAGATTATTATTTCTAGGAACTGTGCTGTGCAGGGAATGAAATAACAAAGTAAGTAGAAGGAGATGCAGGGTCAATAAAGGGACATTCTCTTTTTCCTTTTGTCTCCTTTTTAAGCTGAAAGTGATTTGAGTATACAATCAGCTGTAGGAAAGATGGCAGCTTAAAATACAAGAGAGAAGGACTAACAGATGGAACAAGACCACACTCTAGTCCTAGAAGATTGAGTAATCCACTTGTTCCCAAGAGCAATTTGGATAGAGAAATGGCATCTCTAAAGAAAGCAGTGGGAGTAGGAATATCTACAGATGGTGTGAGACCTTGATTCAGACCTTTGTCTGCTCCCCTGAGGTCACTGAAAATCGCAGGGCTGCAATGGTGATGCTTCCCATCATGAATGAAATTACTAAATTCTGCAGGCTCTAGTTCATAAAAGACCCCAACCTCTGCTTGAGATTCCCACATGCCTTGGGGTGAGGGATGCTAATCCAGTTTGACAGCTTTACCATGAAAGTTATAAGACAATTACCATGAATGTGACAAAATATGATGGCTCATGAAGTGAGACTTCTTCTCTCTCCCAGGAGGGTGAGGGTACCAGGAAGTGCCAGGAAGGGGGGTGGGGTCTCACAATCATTATTTCTAATGTCTACTGTATCTGCAAAAAGGGGACCTGGCATTTTGTTATTTGATTGGAAGTTTACTCAATAGGCTTACATCTCCTGCCCTGGTGCTACGGAAGAGAAGGGAAGATCACAGGCCAAGATATCCTGGGGTACAACCTGTTATAGAGGGATCCAGGACCATCTTGTTACTTCCCAGTTCATATCTTCCCAATTGGACCCAATGGGGTAAATTTGATGAGGGCCACCAAAACCTGGCTCAGAGAATTGAGCGTAGCAGAGGGCTGTGGTGGGAGGCCAACTTGGACATCAAAGAAAACATATGGCTGAGCTCAATAAACAGCCTCCAAAACTCAGAGAAACTTCTTGGAGCTGAGTCCCTCTTCAGTGAAGCCTTTTGTACCCATCCACAATGAGCCTACAGACCATGAGTTAAATCAGTGGTGTTCACCATCCCTTTCCTTTCTCACTTCCCCAACACCAGAGAAGCAAAAGAAAGAATTGAGAAATGGAAAACAAGAAACCACTCACCAGCTCTGGCTTCTTGGCTGCCTGTTAAAACCTGCCTGTGTTGGGAAAACAGAGTGAAAAGTTGTAAACTGAGTTTCAATATCTGAGAATAAATTGTTTTAATAAATGAAATGATTAAAAATATGGAATTATACTCATTTGAACTTAACAGTACCTTCTACCCAGTGGGAAAGGTCAATTAAACAAAGTCTATTGGAGGCAATTATTAAGCGAAAAAAACATTTCATGCTTTACTGTGTGGTTTGAGACTTTTCACACTAATTATATACATATATGAATGTACACACACATATATATATGTTAAGTCATCATTATAATTACCACCGACAAGATGACTTGCAAAATAAACTTCGTATAATTTTAATACTGATTGATTTTGTCACTTTATCTTCTGGTGTTCTTGAAAAGAAAGACAAGATGACAAAGGGTCAATTGAGTTGCATGATTTAACCCTCATCCGCAAATAGAACGCTCTTTAGAAGGAAGATAGACATTTCTCAAAACCTAACAAGAAAAGGAGACATTTTCCCTTCTTTTTTTCATAGGATGACTAAAAAGCACTTGGACTTTTGTCCAGAGGTCTTGCCTGCTCTCCGAAGCTAGATTCACTTAATTCTTAAACGGCCAGACCTGGACAGCTCGTGCCTCCCACGGCCACCATTAACCCTACACTGGGGTCTCCCAGTTCTGGATTGTCCTCCTGCTGGGACCAGACACTCTGCTTTGGGGCTCTTGCTCTTTGATCTATCCTCTACCCTTCTCCCAAGGTCATCCTCCCAACACAAAGATCTATTCAAATCATTTTCCTGTTGGAAAGACTCGGTGACTTGCTATTGTCCCAAAGGCTTTTTGCAATGTGGGACTAACCTCAGTTTCCAACTGCAGCTCTGCTTGGTTTCTCACCTTACCTAGCATTCACCCCTTGCCCCAACGTTCAGGTGGCAACCATGTTGAACTCTTGCTTTTCTCTAAACACAATGTTTTCTGGGCCTGTGTGTCTTGGCCCATGTTCCCTCACCCCCATTCTCAGTTCAGCAAAACTGCCCTCCAGAACTCTACCAAAACCACCTCTGAGGAAGCTTCCCATTCTCCCTACCCCAGGTCAGTCATCATCATCATCTTCTCTTGTTTGGGGCATACTTTGATGTACTGAGGAGGTGGTGTGGTAAGATGGGTGGAGTGTAGTCTCTGCCGCAGACCACCTGCTCTCCGTTCAGTAATTAATGTGTAATTACAAATCAAGACAAGGACTGTGGCAGAAAGGAACATAGTGCCAAGAAACCAAACTTTGAGACCTGACACACACCTAGGAGAGGTGGGGTGAGGAACAGGATGCCAGGAACAGGGAGCAGGGAGCTGTATGCAAGGCAGCTCCATGGCAGGAGTGTTTTCTGAGAACACAAAGAGGCCGAGTGGCTGGAGTGGATGAGCAAGGAGAAGAGTGTGCAATGCGGCTGGCAAGGTAGGCAAGGCCCAAACCTACAGAGCCAGGTGAGCCCCTAGAAGACGTTCATCTTTATCTTAAGAACAATGATGAGGCATTGAAGAGTTCTAGAGAATGACATAATTCCATTTGCATTTTGAAAAAAATTCTAGCTTCAGTGTGGAGAATGGATTGGAATGAGGCCAGAGAGGATGTGGAGCTCCATTAGGAGGCTATTACACACAAGAAAAAGATAATAGCAGCTGGAACAGGGAGTGGCAGAGCAGATGGGGAGAATTTGTGTAGGTTCAAATTGAAATTCTTCCCAGAACTTCTACAAACCAAACAGATTAAGCATTCACATGAAATACTCAGGTGGCATGTAAAAAGGTGTCCTCTTAAAATTATGGTTACTTTATGGAGCTTATCATAAAGTAGTTAAAATGGAATTGGTTAAATTTGGCTACTTAGGAGAAAGCAGAGGATGAAAATATATAATATAGTAGAAATAGTAAAACTATCTCTTTTAACCCATCTTGTTAAAAGAGCATTTGTTACCTAAGAAAGCTCCAAGGAGGCTCTGAAACACAGAAATAAAGATTAAAAAATTTTAATGGCAGATCATTGTCTTATTTTGAAACAGCTGCTTTTTGAGATATACTTTACATACTATACAATTTACCCATTTGAATATACAATTCAGTGGTTTTTAGTAATTTGCAGAATTGTGTAATCATCACCACTATCTAGTTCAAGAACATTTTTATCACTCCAAAAAGAAACCCCATACCCATTAGTAGTTGCCACCTATTTCTTCCCAAGTACCCCAGGCCTAGGCAACCACTAATCTACTTTATGTGCTCTGAATCTGCCTATTCTAGACATTTCATCTAAATGGAATCCTATAATATTTGACCTTTTGTTACTGGGATCTTTCACTCAGCATAATGTTTTCAAGGTTCATCTGTGTTGGAACATGTATCAGAACTTCATTCCTTTACAATAATATTCCATTGTATGGATATACCACATCTATTTATCCATTCATCAGTTGATGGACATTTGGGTTGTTTCCATTTTTTGGCTATTACGAATAATGCTTCTATGAACAATTGTGTACACGTTATGTGGATGTCTGTTTTCTCCTGGTTCTGTCCTTAGAAGAGGAATTGCTGAGTCATATGGCAAGTCCATGTTTAATCATTTGAGGAACTGCCAGACTGCTTCCCAAAGCAGCTGCTGCCCCATTTTACATTTTCATCAGCAGTGTATGAGGGTTCCAATCTCTCCACATTCTCATCCACACCTGCTATTATCTGCCTTTTTTATTTCAGCCATCCTAGTTGGTGTGAAGTGGTATCTTGTGTTGGTTTTTGATTTTCATTTCCCTGGTGCCTAAAGATGTTGAGCATCTTTTCATGCACTAGCAAGCCATTTGTACATCTTCTTTGGAGAAATATCTATCCAGACCCTTTGCCCATTTTTAAATTTGATTATTTGCCTTTTTATGGCTGAGTTGTGAGTGTTCTATACACATTCTAGATAAAAGTCCTTTATCAGATATATGATATACAGAAATTTTCTCCCATTCTGTGGGTTGTCTTTTCACTTTTTTGATGGTGTGAAGTACAAAAAATTATTTTGAATTTTGATCATATCTAACTTATCTATTTTTTTCTTTTGTTGCTGTGATTTATTATTTTTCAGAAAAGAATAACTTCTTTTGAAACTATAGAATCATACAATGGCATTCTGTCTAAGATTCTTTTATATTTTTTTTCCTACCAAAAAGAGAATCCAAGCACCATTTTCCCCAAGGATGTGTAGTCATTTTCTCTAATACATGTATTGCTTCTTCAAAGTTAAAAGATGATAACTAATGTCAGCCAACTCTATCTTTAGCAAAAGCAATTAAGTAGCATTATTCAGACTTACCAGTTCTATGCCATTTTATTAGCTAAAGCAATTAGAAGAACTTATCATTTTCAAAAATCACATAATTATTGACTATCACAGACCCTGTTACTGAAAAAGGTGATGGCTTGTAACACTGCTATGAGGTAAAATGAAAATAAAGGGTGAAAAGAAAGCCTAATAGGTAAAGGTTAAAGGAAGAAAGAAACATAAATTATAATTACACTGAAACGTTGTGGAACCTTAATGCATTTTTTAAGACCCTTTAAGTCAAATTAATAAAAATGAAAGAGACTCAATATTTGCATTGGTAGAATTTTGATTTAAAAATTAAATTATTTCTTTTAGCTAAACTTCCCACCTATTCTTTTATACCTAAATACTTTTAGGAGGTAAAGCAAAATGTTTTCAAGATTTTATTTATAAAATGCTTAATGAATAGCAAAGGATGCAGGCGAGAATCTAGAAGAGAGTGCAACAAACCTTCATTTAGAACATCTCAAACTCTATGTGTTCCCTGAGGTCTGGACTTCCAAGTTGTTCACCTTTGGGCCTCCAGTGCCCAGCATGTGACTTCACTTGGAAGGTGCTCGAAAAAACAAACAATTCCATTGAAATTACCTTTGTATAAAGTCTTTTGAATGAACTCATAATTAGCATGGGCCTCCAAAGTTGCGCTATGGATGTTTATTCTCAGTATTACATTCAGTAGCGTAGATCATTCTTTTACTTGTGTTTTTCCTCTCATGTGTACACACACTGATTGCCCTTCAGAGAACTCTTGTTAACATCAGTTTCTTTTTACTGGGAAATAAACTAGGGTGGTTCACCGGCATTACTCACCTGTCTGCTATGACTTGGATAATGTTAATGGAATTACGCTCTGGAACCAGCCTATCACCTTCCAGCTCACACCTGCCATCTCACCCCTGTCTACTCTCAGTGATGATGTTTCCCCACCATTTGTCTTCCAGCAGTAGACAGGAATCATAAACACACGAGGAGACGGGCACAGCAGCCTGGTTACACAGACATCCACCCCAGATAACCTCCCATGTTTCTTCCCTCCTTTCCATTCTCTGTACCTGCTCAAAATCAGAACAGTTAATCCCCTGTCCTCGCATACATTGCTGCCCAATGATCAAGGCCATGAATTTTAGATGGCCTTGCTCTGCCCTTCTTTAAACTATGCCCCTCTGTTCAGCTGAGGATCCAGGGAGTGAAGGATTTTACCCACCCAGAGCCTGGAACCATCACCTGTAGACCATCCCCCATGTGCCCAGACCCTGGAGTTTGCTGCTCAAATGCACCCCAAGTCCAGTTCCGGGACCTGTACAGGGCTTCTTCCCTGGGTCTATCCCCCTGTTGGCAAAACTTCAGGCCTGTTGGATATCCAAGGGGTGACTGTTTGTAAGGGGTATATAGACAGAGCTCAAACATATAGCCTAAAGTATCCAAACGTGTTCATTTAGGCTCCTCGAGATACAACGTGGAGCAGAGGGTAGAAAGTATGGGGTATAAGCAGGGATGACAGGCCAAGCCACCTCTGCCCAAGCCACCACATTCCAGCATGTAACTTTGGAACTGAGGAATCCTAAAATCCAAAATTCAGTTTTTCTAGATTAGTACAAAAGATGTTTTCAAGATAAGAAAATAGAACATATTTAATGTGTTGGCTTGATTTATAAATAGATATATGGCATGGGGTGTCCATTTGTACTTCTTACCCTGGACCCTGATAATGTGAGCAGTAAGCATGCTGGGCTTTGGAGTGCAGGTTTAATTAACTCATTAAAAATATTATTGCATTCCTACCTTGTGCTAGGCACTGTTTTAGGCCTGGAGGTATAGCAGCAAACTGGACAGATGAGGTTCTGCTACTAAGGAATTTACATTCCAATGGATGAAGATAAGTAAGTAGTGTCTAGGCAAACCAATGCATTCATTCATTCAGTTATTCCCTCAACAAATGTCAGTTGCCAAACACTGCCCCAGGCATTTAGGACTGTTAGCAAAACAGACCTGGATCCCTGGCCTCATGACGTTTACATTGCAAGGTAACTTCAGACAGGTAAGGAAAGAAATTAACAAAGGGTGAGATGTTAGAGAGTAACAGGTGAGGGGTGTTGGAACTGTAGATGAGGTTGTCAGGAAGACATCTCTGATGAAATGGATAGGATGAAAGGAGCCAGGAGTGCAAAAAGCCAAGAAAAGAGCTGCCTTATAAAAGGAAAGCAGATATAAACGCCAGGAGGAGGGAACTTGGAGTGTTCAAGGAACAGAGGAAAAACGTGGCTGGGGTGTTATAAACAAGATGGGGAGTGTTGCTGTGCAGTCAGCAACAGAGGTTGCTGTGCATCAAGTAAGTCCCCACTTCCTGTGTTTTGTGAAGGTCTCAGGAAGGGGACAAAGAAGATAACAGCAGGAAAGCAGCAGCAGTGAAAGGACTTGATACGTCAAGCACTCTGCCTTAGCCTGGCTCATTCCTATAGGGTGTGTCAGGGGATCTTCCAATAGCCACGGTCATCAAATTTAGATGTCTTAAGAAAGCACCCTCTCAGGCTTGCAGGTACATAGGAGCAAAGTGAATAATAGCTTGTCAAGGTCCACAGCTGACCTCCCAGGGTCTATCACTACCAGCAGATGAGCTATAGCACTCAATCCACATTCTACCCAGCAAGCTGCTGGTTGATCCTGGGGCTCCACAATCTGTAACTATTGATTGTCATATTTCTTGTTGACAAGATTTGCTCTCAGAAGCAACTAACCTATGGGTTTGCCAGTGTGCCAGGCACAGATTGGATGCTTCCTATATATTTCCTTACTCTGGTGAATTCTCACAAATCAGTGATAGAGGTATCATTATCTCCATTTAGTAGGAAAAACCAGGGTCCAAAAAGAGAAAGTAATCACCTCAAGTCACATATTGATAAGTGGTGGGTCTCTGTGAGTGACCTGACACTGCCTACCTCGGCACACAGAACACCGTCATCAGCTGGACCTTAGCACAAAGAAAAATTTAAGCATTCCACCTTGGAGCAAGATACACCTAGATCTCATCTTGGCCACTATGTCACTATGTGACTTTAAGAGAATTACTTTATTTTTCTGAGCCTCAATTTTCTTCTCTACAAAGTGGAAGTAATTGTAGTACCCACTTTAAGGGGTCGTTGGAAGATAATGCATGTCAAATGCCTAGAATGCAACAAGAGCTCACCAAATATTAGCTGGTTGTATTAATGTTATTACTTCACTCTGTCCCTCTCTCCTGTTCAATACCTACTGTGGAGTCCTAGTTGTTTATCCATCCTAGGTACTCTTTCACCACAAGCCACCAACGACCTATTTAAAAATGTGCCAGAGTTTGTCAAATAGGGATACAACAAATGAAATATAAACCATGAACCTTTAAGGAGCAAACCGTCCATCAGGGAGTCAACCCTAATACTCACAGGATAAGCCAGTGCTAGGCAGTGAGTTACCGAGGCAGTTGAGAAACACTCATCCTTATAATTGGGTGCATCTTCCTCTCTTGAAACATCCTCCCATTTTTACTGAGCAGCCTGAACCCCAGGGGGACGCTCCAATTCAGAGCCTGTAGAATTCCA
The DNA here is from genome assembly GCF_041146395.1 of Eulemur rufifrons. Lineage (NCBI taxonomy): Eukaryota > Metazoa > Chordata > Mammalia > Primates > Lemuridae > Eulemur > Eulemur rufifrons. The sequence goes on along the minus strand of NC_090983.1, from coordinate 14,744,901 downwards.
CACAGCTGTCTTTCTCCCCACTTGCTAAATTAGCCTCTCGTAAAGATAACACCCACTTAAGCACTAGTGAGCCTCCTCGGAGCTTTCACAGGGAAAGCTCATTTTAAGAACTACTGGAGCTGAATCCAAATTTACTGGCTACTTACACAAACTTGATCCTCCAGCCTTCTCACTCTCTTCTAGAAGGTTAGATATTTCTTCTCTGTACCAGGTGTTCAAACTTATTTAAAACGTTGAACACATCCTTTGGACAGGTGGTGGAGAGTGCTGAATGCAGTTAAGGAGGAGGCGAGATGATTCGCTCCAGCTTCACTTTAGCTCTCACATGCATCCACTTCTAAAGGCTTTGGAGTCAGCTCACCTGCAGCCCTCGATGAGTCACACCTGGGCTTGCATTTCCGCTCTGTGGCAGCTGCTGTCTTCATAGTTCTCAAGACTGTTGTTACAAATAAGACTGTATCATTCGTGAAGTACCTGGGGTGCTTAAGAGGGAAGAGCATTGGATAAATTTAAGGTATTTGGTATTGTTAGTACTTTTTAATTGTAATGGCTAAAGGAAAAAATGAGTGGTCTAATGCAGTGATTCCCAAACTATTTTGCTTGTAACCTACAACAAATAAAAGTATCCATTAACCTAGCAATTAAGCCTGAAACTAAAGTTTCATGTAATAGCACTAATTCTTCCTAAGTGCTATATACTCTGGTAGTTTCTATTCTATTTCTTCTTTAAAAAAACATACTGGTTGCAATCTGTTCAGTTGATGTGATGACCCACTAATGAGTTAAAACTTGCAGTTTGTGAAACACTGTTGAAAGTGTAAAACATATATTCATATCATTTATTATAAGACAAATTAGACTCAAGTCATATATATTTCTCTTTCCCAGCAAACGTATGCATACATATGGAAAAACTACCCAATCTTTTCAGAGCAATAATATTAACCCAAGATCATTGGTCACTTTCCTGATTAGCCTCATGGTACTCAGGAGAGAATACAATTGCTTATTAGATGAGCTATTTGCATCCACCCTCAATATGTCATTTTATTTTAGGAATTCAAAAACAACAAAACACGAGCCCTCTGAAAAATATGTATATTTACATGTACTTCTGATTAAGAAATCTTGAACAAGCAGATTTTTCTCCTGAGACTTTGGATGGGCTCATTTCTTAACAGAAAATGCAAACAGGCATATTCTTGTTTTCAAAGGATTGAAAGTTTAGCTTTATCATGAAGCAGGTGAAGAGAAAAACAAGAGGAAGGAGTGAGAAAGAAGAAGAGAGAAGGAGACAAATTGGAGGGAAAAGGATTCAGATTTAAGACATAGTTTGTTGCTTATAAATCTCTTACAATATAGTAGGATAATTAATATTAATTAAATATCCTAAATTTGTAGGGTAACACCAGTTAAAACTCACCAAAGAGAGTGCTGTTTTTAACTTATGACATGTTTATACACTGCTCTTGCTTCATAAATTCTTTTTTTCTTAACAAAAGAGGTTTTTTATTTTTAATTATTACAGATACATAATAGTTGTACATAAGAGAAGGTTTTAAAATGAGATAAGCTTAGTAGTTTTGTTTTGTTTTTTAATCAATAAACTTTTTAGGCCACTTTTAGGTTCATTTAGTTTAGCAAAACTAAGAAGAAAGTACAGAGAGTTCCCACATACTCTATCCCTGTTGCCACACCCATATAACCTACCCTAGTATCCATCTTTGTTGAGGTGTCTGCTCAGGTCTTTTGTATATTTTCTAGTTAGGTTGTTTTCTTCTTATTGTTGAGTTTTAACTGTTCCTTGTATATTCTGGGTAACGATTCTTTACCAGAAGTGTCTTTTTAAAATATTTTCTCCCAGTCTGTGGTTGTCTTCTCATTCTCTGGATGCTGAGTAGCTGTTAGCGTTCCCACATATGTTGAGTTATGCAGCTTCCTAATGAAAAGAGAAAAGCTTATTTAATCTCCAGGTTGAATTGTCAGGTAAATTAATTTCTGGTGTTTTATTTTTATCAAAATTGATTATGGAGTTTTTGATAAAATCATGTTCCTTTCAGAAATGAAAGGTAGTCTCAGAAAATATATTTTGTTATCTTCTCCAGTTTGCTTTTTAATAGGAATTTAGTTTTATATATCAAGTGAAACTTCATTACACACAAATTGTTTGCCTTTTTGGAGGAGGAAGAACATGCAACCAAAATGTGTTTTTAATAAAATAACAGATTAATATTGGAACTGTTGTGTGAGGCAAACATGCTAGGCTGACTTTATTAGAAAGAGGGTGAGAATAACATATAAACACTTCTTTTTAAGTACATTTCTACAATGAAAAACATTAGCCTCATTCTTCATATAACTTTATATAACTAAAAAATATAAAAATATTTATTTCTAATATTGTTGCAAATAAACATAGGGAAGCATTTAACAGATTCCTCTGTGTTTCTATGTTTATCTGCAATGTCATAAATTCTGACTTTAGGCTTGTCTGAATAGTCAGGTTGATTTTTAACACAGTAGGAAAAAAAAATCCTGATATGTTTAATTAGGTTTAATATTTAAAGAGCATTTTTATGGCTCCAAAATATTTTATCTACATTAAATACTGAAAAACATGAATTGATGGGTAACTTCATCTAATTCTACCCAAGGTTCCCTAGATAACTGTTGTACTACAATATATAGAAAAAAAAAAAGAGTAGTAGGGGTCATTATTTAGATAGATTTCCTTTCTAATGTTTTCGTAGGTTTATTATTTCCAAAGAGTATGTGCCTGCTGTCATTAGAAGTCATACCCACTAATGCTACATAAGATCTCATGAAAGGTCTAGCTTGACTTTGCATTGTCGATTGTCCATGATTTACTCACTAGTTCTTGGACTCTGAACAGCAGGCATCCTGGAACTGTCTAGTGATGACTTAGCCATCATACAGGAAGAGTTTGAGGTAGGATATAACAATATTTTGAGATTCTTACATGATCACAATATATTCTGGTTTTAAATCAAAGAGCTGCCAAATTACTCAGATTTATAGGCATCAATACACATGTGCGGGGGTTGGATAATTGAAGCTGTCAGGTCTACCTAGAAGCAGTTCTAAATGAATAACCCAGAAGTGAGACAACCAGAGAATGAATAAATCAAGTGAGTTTTCTAACAGAACTATCTGTGTACTTCAATTATTCATGAGGCTTTGGATGTAGAAGCATGACCTGTGAAATCTTGGAGGACAAAAGAATTTGCTTTTACCCAAGACTGCAATAACTACCAAAAATTACTTATTTTTTCTGCTGTATAGGTCAGTCGACGGTGTTTTTCCCAACTTCTTTATAGCGCCTCTCCTCAAATTCAGAAAGAAAGAATCACTCAGTTATAAATATATATATATATATATATACACTAGATTCAACCATCTCTGAGGCCAAGCCTTGGGGATTCTGAAGAAGTGAAAATGAGGCCTCTAAGAATAACTAGACTTAGTCCTTGTGGGAAAAAGACTTTGTCAGGGCCATGCTGAGCCACGCAGAGGCAGTATCTCAGCACAGACCACGGTTGAATTACCCAGGACTTTTGAAGTTCTTGCCACACCAATGTCAGGATTTTAATTCAAAACTGAGAGCTAATTATGATAAAAACAGGGGAGTATGAGAAAGCCTCATACATAAAGTAGGTGAAAGGAAATTAGGGCTCACTGAGAGCAGGCTATTCTAATAATAAATAATAAAACAAAAAGCTAACATTTACAGGGCAGTTAAAATGTGCCAGGCATTGTTCTACCAGTTTTCTAGAGACATCATGTCACATAGACACATACTGCCATTTAACCCTAACAGCAAGCCTACGAGGTAGGTCCCACTATTATCCTTCAGATGGCAGCCTCTGCTCTCGCCTGTGCCTTTCTTGATGCTACGCTGTTCTTCATCACACCCTAAAATAAGACCTAGCTGCAAACACAAGATGGAGTGATATATATTTTTCAGAAAGGATTTCACAGGAAGATGGAAGAATATATTGCATCTAACATAAGGCTTCATCCATTTCCACATTAGACATGTCAGTCCTCATCATACCATCCCCTCGCACATAGAATTTCTAGAAATTATTCTCTTATCCAGATCCTCAGCTTGGCATCTACCTAAGCAAGACAAAACCAGTCATCTACCCCACCTCAACCCCCATGACAGCAGTTTGAGGGTCATCTGTTGTCCCTCACCCGTGCCCCCAGGCCATTGTATCTCTACCTCTAACTGCTTATCTAATTATTCACCCAACTGATGAGTCTTTTCCTTGGGGAGAAACCTGTCATCAAGGAGCTGAAGTGTCTTCTGCATTGTCACATCATGCATCATGCACTTCGTATGGACTAAGTTATTAATGTTTTACAATGGCATTATTAAGTAGGCGTTATCACTGCCTGTATTAAAGATGAGAGGCCTGAGCTTCAGAAATTAAATAATTTCTACGGGATTACAACTAGGGTAACTAGGGTAATGAACCCTCTCAGTTTGCCTGGGATTGTCCCCATTTTAAATATGGAAAATTTCATATCCTAGGAAACCCTTCTATCCCAGACCATTGTGTTACATGAACACTAGAAAACAGTAATGGTTGGTTTCCAACCCAAGTTGTCTGACTAACCAAGTAGCCACTCAAGGTGCTTAGGCCTGAATCCCTTATCTCCAAAGCAGGGAATTTTTAATGTAGCAACAAAGATATTCCTGATTTTCTTATGGTTAAGAATATAAAAAAGAATATGTTTTTACCCCACCTTCAATTTTAAACAGGTGTTTAATGACAGAGAGAGAGAGAGAGAGAGAGATTGATTAGAAGAAAGAAGAAGGAAGGAAGAAAGGAAAGAAGAGAAGGAAAGAGGGAGGAAGGGAAGGGAAATGAAACAGGAGGGAAATAGAAGCTTCATGGTAATTCAATGTCTCATAAATCATATTGTTGTATTATATATAATTTACTTTATACACAGTGGGGACAATATATATTTGGTTGATATTTGAGAGTCCCTCCCTAATCATGAATAACCCACTATGGTTACATAGCATTTGAACCTCAAATAAACTATCTTTACCTAGATCAGCACTATAGAGTTTGCTTCTTTGCGTAAGGAATATTAGCAATAATATTTCATGAATGAAATGAACAATATTCAACCACAGTGGATTGAGTATGATAATCTAGCAAGCCCAGAAGCCTGCCTGCCTTTCCAAATAGTTTTCTTGGCCTCCAATCAGTCCTGAGCCCTACAACTTAGTGGAGGATCCTGTCCCCTTATTTCAGCTAGACAATTAACTGAATCCTGCTGTTGGAACAGCATCGAATCTGCCTCTGGAGAATCTTTCATGCAGAGAACTTGCTGCCAGGTGACGTGATACACTAAAGAACAGAGAACAGGATCTCACTGACCGTATAGGAGCAAGCTGAATGGTTGTTTTACAGCTGCTTGCTGATAATTGCTTGCTTGAGTGGAAGATTTCAGTATGAGATGTATTTTTGTTGCAATATAGCACCTGGTAGCAAGACTGTAGAAAAGGAAATCTATAGCCTTTACCTACCTCAAACTCCCAAAGGATTCTGGTATTGACTAAAATAAACCTTTTGCTTGTGACTGGCCAGGTTAGTGCAGGTCTGTTCCCCCACCATCATCTACTCTTACAGGCAGACTCATTCACATAAAAAAAAATTTTTTTAATTCCTCCTCTAATGAATAATATATAACAGTTACATGCTGTAGCCAGAATGACTTTAAACAGTTGTCTATAAAATAAGGCTTCTCCTTCCACAAAAGCTATAATATATAAGCTCTTGACAAAAGAATAGAATGAGCTATTACGATAGTTACCCAGCATCTAATTAAAATGAAAGAGCCTGAAAATGGCTTTCTTATTATTAGTGGTCCTATTAAAGATGACAGATTGTCCTAGATGCATTGCTCCAGCAGAGGACATCCTCTTTGCTTCTGGGAAAAGGAGAGTTAATCAGAACAAAATATGGCTGTTAAAAATCCTTCCAAAGTCCACACTTTGAGATTTGTGTTTCATTCATTGATTCTTTTACCATCTCTCTTGCTTTGCCAACCCACTAAAACCCTTCAGGGGCCAGAAATTCAACTTCTATAAAATGGTAGTTCCTTCTTCACTATAAAACATTTAATTGAGTTAATATTTCAAGGTTTTCATTACCATCATAAGGAAGCATTAATGGTGAGAAGAAAAAAAAAACAATCAGTCAGCAAAAATTCTATTACTTTTCCTTTAGTGGATGTGGTCATTACGTCCTTCCTAAGGAAGATCTCATTTCCTGAAAGATCTCAACAGTGGTGAGGTAAGAGGGTTGGCTGAAAGAGATAAATACATACTCTTAACCAAATATAGGGAGACTAAATTCAGAGCAAATTCACTGACATCTACTCATTGAACAGGTTGTCTAATCTGTTTAATGTATTTCACCCAGAAGAAACAGGTAAAGCATATAACCACCCATTGGCTCACCATCTGCACTCTTTTGCAAGTTAAACCTCAAATTCCCTTTGTGCATTTTCAATTTTGCACATATAATTTCTTTCATATTTAATTTTTTTTTTTTTTTTTTTTTGGTTGAGACAGAGTCTCACTTTGTTGCCCAGGCTAGAGTGAGTGCCGTGGCGTCAGCTTAGCTCACAGCAACCTCAGACTCCTCGGCTTAAGCGATCCTACTGCCTCAGCCTCCCGAGTAGCTGGGACTACAGGCATGTGCCACTATGCCCGGCTAATTTTTTCTATATAGATTTTTAGTTGTCCATATAATGTCTTTCTATTTTTAGTAGAGACGGGGTCTCGCTCAGGCTGGTCTCGAACTCCTGACCTTGAGCAATCCACCCGCCTCGGCCTCCCAGAGTGCTAGGATTACAGGCGTGAGCCACCGCGCCCAGCCCATATTTAATTTTTTAAAATCAGTATGACTCCTGGTGGATGTGAATGCGTGTGGCAAACACTCTGATGCATGGAAAGTCTAATCTTTTAACAGAACGATTCACTTTGCAAAGATTCCTCAAGTGGTGCTTAGGCCTGAATCCCTTATCTCCAAAGCAGGGAATTTTTAATGTAGTAACAAAGATATTCCTGATTTTCTTATGGTTAAGAGTATAAAAAAGAATATGTTTTTACCCCACCTTCAATTTTAAGTCCTACTCAGACTCAGCTATAAACAGCTCACCGATCTACTGCTGTGAAGGATTTAATCTCAGCTTTAACCATAAATTGTGCATAGAAATAATGATAGCACTTGGTGTAAAAACCAACTTAAAATGGGCAATGAGTCCACATAGAAAATTTGGACAACTGAGCTATTTGGTTTCTATAAGCTTCTAAACTTACCATGTCAAAGACTTCAGACAAGAAAGAAGGACAAGGTGGGATTCAGTGGAAATGCAGTACCCAGGGAGGGAGTGGAGATCCTGGGGCAGTGGGGAGGGAGGAAACTGTGGCTCTAGATTGAGCTGCTCAGGGCACACAAGGACTGTTGCGTTCAATTCTGAACACTACACATCAGGATGGGTCTGACCAATGTCACATAAACACCACTGGAAAGAAGCAGAGTGTGCATGAGGAAAACAACCATGGGCTCCAAGGACACTACTGCAGGAGAAATGAAGACCCAAGGAAAAATAAAGATCATTGCAGGGAAAAGACAGGAAGGCATACTTCAGCATAATCTAAGAAAAACCTCTCTGACTTTTGGAGTTGTCCATAAATAAGATTCCATCAAGGTGTTATACTTCCTGTCACTAGAAGTGTTCAAACAGAGACTAGACAATCTCTTGCCTGAGATACTGTGAAGGGAATTCCTATGCTAAACCTGGGGGTAGAGATAGGTGTTTCTGGAATTCCTTCCGTCCTGCCTCTAAAATTTTGCAATGCTTAATAGGGCACATGTTATGATATGCTGGACCTCAGAGGTGAATCAACTATATCTGAAAATTAAATAAGACAGAGAAAAAAGAGCATAATAAAAAACCAACTTCCTGTGCCTCCGACACACTGAACTTTATTTTTCTTTCCCAACAGAAGTCCAGAGAGAGGCTGAAGCTGTCAATGGAATGGCTGGATCGCAGCAAGGAATCAGCTTCTGGTTACAAAATGAGCACCTCGTGTCCTCAGGGGCAGTTTCTGCGTGCAGAAAAGACAATCCAGAGGTGGGTTCTGGATAATAAATTAATATTCAGTGTATTAAATTTACACATTTTTCTTAAGCTTTCAGCTCAGCTTATTATTCTTACTTTATTTATATGTGTAACAAAATTTAAGGGCTGTGAATACATTTAGTTCAATTTGCAAACTTAATTACATACCTTCAAACATTTTTAACTGCATTATAAATGTACTATATTTGAGTTCGTTTTTAAATACTTCAATTTTCTGCCTGAACAAACCTTCCCAAGTATCTAAAAATTCTAAAAGTCTAGTAAATTACATTTACAAGATACAGTAAATGTTATCTTAAATGTCCTGATGAGTTATATATATATATGTAATATGTAATATATATACATATATATGTATAAATACACATATGTATATTCAAGACCCTGATTTCAATTCTTTTGGATACATACTCAGAAATGGGATTGAACTTTGTTTTTTTACAGAAATAGAAAAAGCAATCCTTAAATTCATATGGAACCACAAAAGACCCAAAATAGCCTAAGCAATCTTGGACAAGTAGAACAAAGTTGAAAGCATTGCACTTTCTGATTTCAAAATATATTACAAAGCTACCATAATTAAAACAGTATGGTACTGGCATAAAGATGTATAGATCAATGGAACAGAATAGAGCACAGCAATAAGCCCACTGATATATGGTCAACTGATCTTTAACAAGAATGCCAACAATACACAATGTGGAAAGGACAGTCTCTTCAACAAATAGTGTTGAGGAAACTGGATATTCACATGCAAAAAGATGAAATTGGACCCTTACCTTATATGATACACAAAAATCAACTTAAAATAGATTGAAGACTTACACATAAGACCTGAAACTGTGATTTCTGTAAGGGATACCTTTAAAAATTCCATTCCTGGTCCTGTTTCAGACCATAAATCAATATCTTTGGGGGCTCCGATGCTTTGTTTTATGTTCTTCAGTATGTGAAAGAACATACTTTAATGCACATTTAACTTAAATGTGCAGCCAAATTTAAGAAACACCTTTCCTTAATTCTCTCTCTTTCTCTCGGTGTTTTTCTCAACATATTTAAACATATTCACATCTTTCTGAACGTAGACACAGAAAACTCCCAAACGACCTGGTGTTGTATTCTAGCTACTCCTTTCTCTTATGCCCTTGGCAGTTAATCCCCTTAAATAGTGATTTACAAGCAATGTATCCCACTCTTCCGTTTCACAATGTTCCAACCACCCTTCAAAAGGTGAACATAGACCACCTCCAAATACAGTGGACATCCCCCCAGTCTAGTATCCTTGATCTTATGGTTGTAGTGACGTTGTTCATTCTTTAAATTCTTCCCTGAGCCTCCATCACATTGCTCTATGCTGGTCATCCCGCGTGCTCTCTGCTACCTCTTTCTCAGCCTTTTCTTTTGTTGACTTCTCTTTATGTTATCCCGATCTGCAAATATTGGAGCCCTCCTTAGTTCTGCTCTTCATCCCCCTTCCGTGGGAGTTCTCATCCATATCCCTGGCTTTACTCATCTATATTTATATAGTGCGGATTCTAAAATCTCTACCTCTAATATTCCAGGTGTCTGTCCTAAGCTCCCACCCTCCAACCACCTCCCCTTACTCAACTAATTCCTGCTCATCCTCAGGATCCAACTCAGGCAGCACCTCTTCTAGGAAGCCTTTCCTGATGTCCCCCATTTTGTGCTTATCTGTGTCAAAGTCCCTTGTAATCACCTCAATCAACTCAGTTATCACACTGTATAGGAACTATCCGTTTATATAGCTCTCTATCTCAAGACTGTAAAATCCCTGAGGCAGTAATTATGTTGCATTTAACTTGGTGACTGCCATATAAAAGGTATTCAATAAAGGTTTACTAAGTGAATAAAAGAATGGTGGCTACTGATTATTGCAGACTCTCTGTACACTATTTTGTAAAATACAAATAGTCTCTGGACTATTTCATTAGGTAAAGCACCAGAACACCATTCTAGAATCTCCTTTTCATAAATGTGTAAGCTGGGATGGCATTTGGGGGCCTCATTTTTAATATTTTTAACAAATATTAGTTCCTGAGATAATACATAATGCAATGACATTTATTGTTCAACTCAAGTAATAAATATATTTATATATATATATGTCTTTATATCTTTTTGTGTAACATGGATACATTTTTTGTCAACTATTTTTTCTTAAGTCAATGTGCAATGCCCCAAATACTCCTCCTGGATCTCTTGTGAGTGAGTCGGAAGGAAAATAATAGGAGAAAAGAAGTGGAGGAAGTGGGGGTTTGTACTTACTGGCTTGTTATGATACGTAGCGAAAGGTACATACGGTGTGGACCTGGGATGTAGAGACCCCCAAGAACTATCTGCAATAGAAAGTCAATATCACCCCTGGAACTGAAGAGGAAGGGGAAGAAACAGGTGACAGGAGAATGAGTGACAGGTGAAGCCACTGCTCACCAGCAGCTGTGATCATGAAAAGACATAGACGCTGTCCAAGTTGTGACAAGGCAGGAGGGATAAATTCTTCAGCCTCCCTGCCCCCTTTCCTTCAGTCTCCCGTGGGCCAGAACAGGGCAGGATAGAGCAGAAAGTGGGGGACCACAAGGATGACATCCAGCCCATCCCTTACCTCCGCCTGGGTCTCTCATGGAGTAGAGACTGGAAAAAAGTCCAACGAAAGGAGTTGACTTTATCCTCCTTGTTCCCTTTCTTTTCTGATTTACATCAATAAAGTAAAAACCCTCTTAAATAGCAGACCTCAACCAACCCTCCATATTACCAACACTCTTCATTCCTTCTACGTGACTATGACATCCTGACTGACACCCAGTGGCCTCTCTCCAGCAGATTCCCTTCATTCTGCTCTCACTAGCTGAGTTGTCAACTTCCCAAGAATCACAGTATTTGTTTCCAAACCTGCTTATGCCTGTTGTAGTTGTTACTGTTTCGTAATATCTAATTATTGAGTCGTCTATAAAATGTAAATGCAAAAGGAAATGTCCTTAAACTTCCTCTCTTTTTAATCTGTATTCACTCTCTCTATAGGTGATCTCAACCAGACTCATGGCTTTAATTATTTTATAAACTTACGTTTAAAGATATACCTCCTGTCTGGATCACTCCTCGACAGCTTCACTTGAGTGTCTAGTAGTTATCACTAATTTAACGTGTTCACGACTGAGCTGCTGGCCTCCATCACTCCCACCACCATCCCAGACCTGCGCCACTGATGGCCTTGCCCACCTCGGTTCATGGTGGTGCCATCCTGCTACTTGCTCAGGCCAGACACTGTGGATTCAGCCTTGATTTCTTCCTTTCTTTCACACCTCACACTCACTTTGTCAGAAAATCTGTCTTCGTCTTCAGAATATATCCAAAATTTGACCACTTGGGGTCACCTCAACTATCATCACATTGGTCTGAGTCACCATCATCCCTTACCTGAGTCATTGCCACAGTTTCCTAACTGGCCTCCCTGCTTTGACCCTCGCACTCACAGCCTGTCCTCAACCTGGCAGCGGGATCCTCATGACTGACCGTGTCATTCCTCTGTTTAAACCCACTGGCTCCCCGTATCTCTCGGAGTAAAACCAAAGTCCTTAACAGCGTCTTTGCTGCGTGGTCCCTCTCTGAGCTCATTTCCTATGACCTTCCTCCCTGATGACTCTGCTCCCCCAACACTGGCCTCCTGGCTCTTCCTTGAACATTCCAGACATAGACCCAAACCAGGGCCTTAGATCTAGTTGCTCCCAGTACCTGGAATGCTGCTTCTCCAGATACCGTGGAGCTGCTACTCCCTCTCCCCTCAGTCCTTCCTCACATGTCAGCGTCTCATTAGGAGCAACAAGAAGATTGAAAATCTCAGAACTTCCCCCAACACTTCTCATCTTCTTCTATTTTTCCCCACACCATTTGGCTCCTCCAAACACACTTCATAATTTGAATATCTATTGTGCTTATTGTTGGATGTCTTATAGAATGATGTAAGCTCCCCCTAGGCCATAATTGTAGCTGTTTTCTTCACCAATCCACCCAAGGCACTCAGAACCGGTACAGGTGCAAACATAATAGAGGGTAAAATGTTTATTGAAATAATTAAAGAAAAAATTGTCTAAGAAATTCAACACTGTAGAAGTGCTGTTTATGGTAATGTAGATTTGTTCTTGATTTTGTGTTTCTAACTTATTATTACTATTTTACCTCTTTGGTTCTTATGGAAATCCAAAGAAGGAGGAAGAGGAGGAGGAGGAAAAGGAAAAGAAAAAGCAAGTATTATGAAATTTCTAGATGGCAGAAAGCTTTACAAGCCCACAATATAACTGTGCTTAGAACTACTGAATGGAATCCAAAAATTGAGTTTGCTCATCAGAACATAAAATTAAAATAGGAGCCATCTTTTTTATGTAGGTGAATCCTTATAACTCTTTTTTAATGCTCTATAAAATTATCATCCTTTCAGTTCCAGGTCTGGGAGATTTTTCCCTTTTAAAATTCTTCTGTAAAAAAAGTCACAAATCTAATAGGACAGGAACTCTTAAAACCACAGATATGATTAAGGCTCAGTTCCCTAATAAATGTGCAACGAGATACTTGTCAGCCCTTGAAATAATGAGCTGTGATCTATGATAAATGTGCCAATAACACATTTTCCAGGGCAGCATATTTCAGATTGGTAGGAAATAGTTGAATCACAGCAGGATCTTATTTTTGCACAAATTACTTCTAAACTCCAAACGCATCTAAAATTAATTTCTTTCATCACATTAACACTGGGCTGTTAATCACCGGAATGTGTGCTGGTATTTGACAGACATAAAAAATTGATTTGCATTTGCAAGACGAGGAGGGTACCAATAAAAGAAGCATGTTCCTTGTGTGAAATAAAGTTTTGCATATCCTAGTCCATAAAATATATTGCTTGTTTACTAGTCACAGATGATTATAAAGGTGAGTGAAATAATAGCTTATGAACTTCAAATTAAAAGATCTGACCTTTCTTTAACAATGTACATGAATTAAGAACAACATGCAATGCAATATGCCTGTAACAAAAGGAGTGAAATTCTTAAGATTCTGTAGTCAATTTAAGGGCATTAATTTATTCATTCAGTCATGAATACACACACACATGAAAAATACCGAATTTCTGTGATTCCCTACTCACGTGCAGCCCCAAATCTAAGGTAGAAAATACTTCAAGGTACACAATGCAATAATTACTATGACAACGGAATATATAGGATGCTATGGGGATATAGATGAAGGACAGGCTACCTCATCTGCAAGACAGGAACTAATAATAGTTCTTATCTCAAAGGATTCAAGTGAAGATTAAGGAGCAAGTGCATATGGAAGAGCTTAAACAGGAACTGAGCCATGGTGCACACTCAGAGCATATTGGCTTTCTTATAGGAGGCCTGTTCAGGCCACCCATTATTAAATACCTATGTCAGGCTTGGAACTAGGCACAGAGTATTCATTAGTGGAGAAGACGGAGATTGTTCCTGCCCATCTCATGGTGCTTATAGTCTAGCGGGAAAGATTGTAGTGGATATACTATTATACATACAGCCTGAAGCCCCCCAGTGATTAGGTTCCACAGGAGAGTCCAAGGCCATAGGAATGTGCTGGGGAGCAGATACCAGCCTCGCTAAGGTCAGTGACAGCTGTCCTCTGCAAGCCTGGGCTGACGGTGGGAGAGGCTGCTACAGAATTTGGCTCATCAGTAGCAAGCAGAGGACAGGACACAGAACCATGGAGGCCAGGCAGTAAGACTTGACTGCCACAAGCCTGGAGGTCTCAGTGGCTGTCAGGGTTGGAGCGGCAGCCAAGGGGACCCCACCTGCACAAACTATGGAGACAGTTAAAAGGATGCAGCAGCCCTGGGGCAAAATATTGGGACAATTGACAAGGATACTGCTCAGTCTATAGCAACAGAAGGAATCAAGAGTGGGTAACTGGGAGGCTGAGGGCAGTCACCCCAAAAAAACAGTAGAAATCTATTTTCCAGATTCCAAATCTGATCCAATTTTCAGACCTGGAACCCACTGGCCGATGAGGTGGCTAAGTCTCCAGGAGAAAAGAACCTGCGACATCATGCCAAGCACACAGTGCTTATTCCCCAGTCCTTTCTCAAAGGAACCTACAGACATTTATGTGGATAACTGAACAGTGGAGAAAGTGGACTGCCCAACATCTCAGTAACGACTGGACACAGGGTCTAAATTGACATTAACACCCCACACCTGAAGCATCATCAGGCCTCTCTTCATGTTAGAGAAGGGGTCTATAGAAGCCATATAATAAATGGAATCCTAGACACGTTTCACAGGGTCAGGCTAAGTACACATACACATTCAGTACCATTAGTCCACTCCAAAAAGCTATAATTGAGATGAACATGCCTGGCAGTTAGCTGGGCACAGTGGTTCATGCCTGTAATCTCAGCAATTGGGAGGCCAAGGAGGGAGGATTACTTGCGCTTAGGAGTTTGAGGTTTCAGTGAGTAATTATCACACTGTTGTACTCTAGCCTGGGCAATAGAGCAAGACCTTATCTCTAATAAACAACCAACCAAAAATAAACAAACAAACCATGCTTGACAGCTGGCACCTTGTTCTGTAGGGCAAGAGCTATCAGAGTGGCGGGGAAGGCAACATAGAAGTCTCTTAAACTGAACCCCTCTGGCCAAGATAATAAATCAAAAGCAATATCACATCCCTGAAGGATGGCAGATGTGAATGATCTTCTTAAGAAATGATCTTCTTAAGTCCCCATCATACCTTCATTAACTCTATCATTCTGGCCCCTGTCCATTGGAGGATGAATCCTGGAGGATGACTGCAGATTACTGCAAGCTCAACCTCCATTGCAGTCACCAGGCTACCTGCATCTTTATCTCAAGCACAGTGTATGTGGCCATTGATTTGATGAAGGTGTTCATTTCTATTACTTTCAGTTTGCATGCACATGAAATAAGCAATAGAAAACATTTAAAGTTTTGCCCCAGGGTTACATTAACTCTGCTGTTTGACATAAGATAGTCAGAGAGATCTGAACTACCTGAATGTCCCACAAAACAGCACATTGATCCATTACACCAGTGGCATTATGTTGATTGAGCGGGCTGAGCAAGACGTGGCTTGCTTGCTGTAGGACGCGCCTATGCTACAGAGGGTGGGAAATAAACCCTGCCAAGACTCAGAACCTGTCAACGTTTTTGGGAATTCAGTGGTCAGGGGCATGCCGGGGCATCCATTCCAAAGCAAAAGGCAGCTCGCGGCATTGTGCCCCCCATGACAAAGAAAGCACAAAGAAGAAGGGCCTCTTTGGGTTCCAGGGGTTGCATATTCCATACATAGAATCACTGCTCCAGCCATATACTGGGAGAGATGAAGAGCTGTGATCTTTGAGTGGAGCCTGGAGCAGGAATGGGCCCTGAAGCAGGTCTGAGGCAGGGCAACCAGCCTAACCCTGGAGAAAACAGTCCAGCATGAGCATTAGTGCCGGAGGAATGGACAGAGAGAAAGACTTTGTGTGGAGTCGTGGAACACCCTGGTGGGAGAATCACACAAAGGCTCTCTGGGGACTGGGGCAAGATCCTGTCTTCTGCTATGGAAAGTATGCACCTTTTGAAAAACAATCCCTGTCGTAATGCCTGGTCCTGGTAGAGATAGGACCACAGGTAACAATTCCACCAGAATTGTTCATCATGAGCTAAGTCCCGTCAGACCCCCCAGTCATAAAGGGGGCCCGGAAGCAATTCATCATAAGGTAAAGTGGTGCATCAAAGATTGAGCCTGAGAAGGACACAGGGCACAAGCGTGTTCCAGGAGCTGCAGCCCAGACCCTCAGGGCCCCCACTGATATCACACCAGCACCCTCCCTCGGCTCAGACCCCTGTACACCAGCTGGAGGAGGGGACAGTCAGAGCCTGCTTTTAAAGGATAGCTCCATTTTGTGGGTACAGATGAGAAAGAATGACAGTGCATTGTAGATTCACTCAGGGGAGGGTTAGGTAGGACACCTGTGGGGATAAAGGTGCCCACTCATGGGTAGTGGTGAATGGCCTGGGCAGGTGGGCAGAGACATGGAAGGACAAAGACTGAACGATCAGGGCCTGGACATGTGGGAGTGGGCGCAGAGTGTGAAGATCTTGGTGTTACAATGCACACCCAAACTAATTAGGAAGAGATGTGTTTTGCACATTTATAATCTTTGCTTTTAATACATCTTATTCAGTTGTAAGTTTATACAATTTACTTTTTCCAGTGAATCTTTAATAATAACTGGCATGCAAATTTCCTGAAACTTTAACAGTGGGCTTTTGTATGCTGGTATGAGCCGGCCCCAATACACCACTGGACCTGGCGGTGACTTGGTTAAGTTTTTTGCTAAAAGGTAAAAATAAGAATCAATACATGCATTACACCACCTAATAGAAAAATTAAGACAGTGAATTATTGGTACATTTAAATGTGTGGCTTATGTAGGTTCTACTTGCTACGTGTTCTTTACTGAGGTGTCCCAAAAAGGAATGACAAGTGTTGCCACTGAGCTCAAAGCTTGGTGAAGATGTGCCCTTCCCAATTTAAAACATTATAAGCAGCCAGTAGTTCCATGGGGAAAAAAACTCGTGTATTACTGTATCATTTGCCAGTGTGATTAAATGCTTGTCATTATTTTGAAATTATAAGACAGCATTCATTTCTCTGCACATCCTCTACTCACCAGGAGCAGAGGCTTTTACAATTCACAGCACCAGATACTGCGTTCATAATCTTGATTGAGGTCATTTAATTTGAAATTAAATCAAATCAAAATAAATCAAGGCAAGATTCTATTTAGCATTTACATTACAACTATGACTATAAAAATACCACCCAGTAAGAATAAATTAAACTAATTCTGAAAATTTTATTTGTCTTCAATGGCTTTCAGAAGTCAGAGGAATATATATATAGTATTATGAAACATAAATAGCTCACTTGAAGATCGATAGAGTAAATATCTAGTAGCCAGGCTAAATTAGTAAAGAAATGAGGGTTCAATTCAAACAGCAAGATAAAGTACTAATGTAGAAAGCAGCCTCTTTTAAAAGCACTTTATATCTACTTTATAAATTCTTGTACTGTTTTTCTCTTGGGCCACACTAGAGGGCGAACTTTCTCTTCTCTAGAAATCTTCCTAAATTATACTAAGAAGACCTTCCAAAGGGATGATGAGTCTTCTCTAAGGAAGATGGTTAATTTCTAGGAAATCTTAAAAACAACCAAGTGGGCTCAATTAGAAAAATTAGAATCAGTAGACTTTAGGGAAAAAAAACACTTTGTTTACAAAGTAGAGTTCAATTTAAAACAAAACAAAATAGAGCCAGAAAACACCCTGTCCTCTATCAATGACTAATATGTTTTATACTTTGCACTTTATAAAGTGTGTTATGAAAATTGTTCCTACACATTCTCAAAGAGACCTTTTAGCCCATTTTTAAGCTGAGAAGCCAAAGAAACTGAAGCTCAGTGGTTTTAAGAAACTCGCAAAGTAAAAAAGGTTTAAGGCAAGTGACTGAATCAAGGTATGATTGAAACCAATTTCTTCTTTCCTGAAGTTCAGCTCCCCTACCGTCCTCTGTAGCCTTTCATCAAAGAACTTGGGACCTCCCAGGGCAACAGCCTGGCTAGATGTTCTGGGATGAACAAGACTAGACTCTGGCTCTCCCGGCTTTATAAGAGCTAATGAGCAGAAACCTTCCATGACATCAGTATCTCTCCTAAGGCTATGATTCAATCATTGACTTAAAATATAATTATGAGTGTGACACATCTATGATTATTTTGCCCCTGGGGAAAATTTTATAGGATATATATTAACTTATTTACTTATATTAAGTAAAGATTTATAAAGAAACTCTTTAAGTTACAATCCAAATTAAGAGAAAATATAAATTAGAATGTGATTACTTAGGTCACAGAGGATCCCTCTTTTAAAAGGATTCGCTCAAGGGTTCCTTTAAACTGAGAGCTGCCCAGCTGTATGTTAAACGATCCCATTTACTGTACAAGGGCTCAATTTACATGGAAATGCTCAGAAACAGAGCTGTTTCACAAAGTGAGATGCATCTGCCCTAGACTTGGTGTTAACAGCAAGATTTAAATTTATGGAAAATAAAACACGGGAAAGCATCTACGGCTGCGCGTGGCTCTGCCTCCAGCCCTCCCCAGCCCACAAGTCAGGAGGCTGAAATGATTCTAAAGGTTCATCTGGTTTCTGCCTTTGTCCCCAGTTGCAGACCTGGGACTAAGTTATCCTAAAGTCAGAATTACTGATCCTGCTGTTAAGGGCTGTCAGAATTTTCACAGCTTCCCACGGAAGCCCTCCTCTTCCTCCTTATCAACACATTCCACATGTGACCAAAAATATAGCAGGTGCCTGAAGTTGATTAAAGAAAAGACACATTCTCTCCTTCACAGAATTTACATTCTGTATGTGCACATGCGCCCTCCTAAGCAATACACAGGCAAGCCACCAATACCGGCCAAACAATGACCGGTGTGATTAGATGATTTAGTCATGTGTTCCCCAGTTACTTTTGGGCACATATACAGGGACATCTTAGGCATTATGGTTTGTCTCTGGTGTTTCTCTCCTCTTTGTAGAGGGTTTGTAGAACAGGTGCAATGGGAAGTAGAGGAAAGAAAAGGGAGAGAGGGTTTCTGAGGACAGGTTAGAAATTCATTTATTCTCTATTCATTTACATATTCATTGATTTGTTTATGTATTTATTTGTTTGTATATGTATTTATTTATTGCCTCATTCTAAAAAGAGATTTAAGGCAGCAAATGAGAAGCCCCATGTCAATATAAAAATAGAAAATCAGAGGGAAGGAGGGAAAAGGAAATTCAGATGAGGGGAAAGATTGGTATTCCAATAGCAATAAAGCCCAATACATTTTGGTAAAGTTCTGCCAAAATGTTTCTACAGCTCCTTGGTCTTTGAAAACCCAGGCAGGTTTTTAAAACCTGGAATGGGTTTGGTTCTCAGAAGTCCGTTTGAAAAGGAGAAACAAATTTTATGCAATTTACATCAGATTACAAAGAAGATCAATCAGCTCTTCAAAAGAGGACTCTGGCAACTCTTATCCCTCAGTTCTCAATCTGTGGGCAACACCGCCCCTAACAATAAATTCAACACCATGTTTGGGGGTTGGTGGCTTATAAATTCTCTCAAAATAGGCTGACGGCCCAATGGCAAAGCCCAGCAGAAGAAAGGGGGTGTGTTAGGGACAAAAGCAATGCAGAGTTCAGACAACACTGCGCCTGCAGAGAGGGTGCAGACAGAGGAAGAGGAGAGAAGAAAAGGAGTGTAGTAGGAATATACAGGGCAGAATTACATCTTCCAGATGCTCAAGGAGGAAGAAGGAAGCCAAGAAGGGCATATGGCCTTGGTAGCTGTCATCTTCCTCAGGCCTGTCCTAACACTCCTGTGGCCTGGCCTTGTTACAGGCTCAAAAATGCCATAATACAATAAAAAGAGAAAAGATACCTATGAATTACATGAAAATGCAGGAGAAAGGGTGTATGTGAGCATCCAGTGACTAAGCCACCCTGGTGCCAGAGAAGAACTGTGCTGGAATACAGGGCTTCCCTGTGTCCCATGGTGGCATGCCTAGAAAACACAATGTTCACAGCCAGAGGGACAGCCAGGGGGCTTCAGCTGCCATGGGCCCCACTTGGCTGTCCCCTGGGGACCAGTATCTCCTCATTCCTGTGGCTCCATCACAATGTGGTGCTATGGGAGGTCTTGCTAACGGAAAGACCACCCCAACCCCAGACAAGAAGACTTAGGCTCAAGCCCACATTTGGTCAGCTCTTTTCCCTCAGAAAGAATGCAGCCGAGGCACAGAGCACTGTAGAACACAGAAAAAAAAGAAAAAACTTTTAAATCAACCATTTGGGAGGTAGCATTTAAACTGAACCTTTAAGAAATAAAATATGTAACTTTTTACTAAGCAAGCAAGTGTACTCCTCAAGGGAAGAGGGCTTTATCTATCCTCATAATCTCTGTGCCCACTTCTAGGCTGACCCAGCACATAATAAATGCTTGATGCTATGATTTAATAAATGTTCATTGAATGCGTGGAAACTCAAGCTCTACCTCATTTTAAATGGTGACCCAGGTGACGTCTTCTCATGTCCACCTTCCAGCTCTTCCTTCTTACCCACCCTTGCTGGTTCTTTCTCTTCCCAATCTCTACATGGTGAAGTGCCGTGGGTCTCTGTTCTTAGAACTTGGTTTTTATCAAGACTCATTTCCCAGTGTTATGGAATCAAATACAATCTATAAACTGCAGGACCTCAATTTTATATCCCTATTCCACATTTCCCCCAGCTCCAGATTCCAATATCCGTCGATGCAACACCTCAAACTTGTCATGTCTAGAACAGAACTATTGAGCTCCCCATCAGCACCACGAGAGTCTCCTTCCTCAGACTTCTCCAGCCATAAAATGCATGGCAGCTCATCGAGCTTCACAGGTTGAAACCTCAGTTGCCCCACTCCCCATAACCTTTCCCATGTGTCTTGAATCTCACCCCTGTGCATCACCTCCACCACCACCTTCTGAGTCCAAGCAATTGTCATCTCTTGAGGAACTCAGCAAAAGCCTTCTCACTTCCATCTCATGGCTGTCCATCCTCCATACAGAAGCCACGTGATCTGGGAAGATAGGAATTGGATCAGATCATTATCCTACTCTAAATTCCCCAGTGGCTTCCATCACACTCAGAATAAAACCCACACTCGATTCCATGGCCGGCAAAATTATTTATGACCTGCAACAGCCTTTCTTTCCTTAGCTCCTTCCCACTCTTTATAATACTCACTCTACTAACATTAGCCTCATTGCTGTTTCTGCCTCAGGACATTGGCACTTGCTCTTCCTTCATCCTAAAATAATTTTTCCTCTACCCCACCCATTACTTTTGAGCCATTGCTTTTTCTTTCTTCATAGTTTAATATTACATATATATTTATATATGTTTAATATATTTACATATATTTATTTATCTTAAGATCCATGGAGGAGGAGGACACTGTCTTTTTACTACTCTATCCCCAGCACATAGAACAGTAATTGTCACATAGTAAGCACTCAGTTACAAAGAAACCAGGGAATCTATAAATGATTGAAACAAGATGAGAATGAAAACAATAGGATCATGATGAGGAATAGCAAAATTTTTGAGCAGTGTGAAAGGCAAATATTAATTATTAAAGCCAATAAAATGCTGAAAGGAAACTGGTGGAATTTTAAAGGAATTTAAAAGTTAAAACAGTGGAGGAAGAAAATGCAAAGAAAAAAATAGTTCAGTTTAAAATGTAGTTATTTAAAAATTGAAAAGCTTTTAAGATCAGAAGCGTGTCGTAAAATATTCTACATTTCAGGCCAATGTCTGGGAGCATTTTAAGTGTGTTTATAACTAGTCACTCTTGTTGCTCTTTGAATAATACATTGCATTTGTAGAACTTTACAGTTGAAAAATGCTCCCACAAGCATTATTTCATTTGACCCTTCAATGACCTTATTGGGTTTGTCAAACAAGTCTCCCATCCTTATTACATATTTATGCAAACAGAGGTTTCTTCAGGTTGAGAACTAGGCCAAGAGGTCTGGCAGCAGTCGTTAAGAAAAGAAGAGATTTGCCAACAAGTTTTTTTACTCTAAATATAGGCACGTACACTATGTTTTGTCATTTCAAACACTTATGAGAATCTTTTTTAAAAGTAAAAAAATTTAAAGAAAAAAATTCTGACTCTACAAAACAATCTGTCTTATCTAGTACATTTTAAGATTATCGTTTCTGCCATTATCTGCATTTGCCACAAGAGGGCTGCCTACGAGACTTTATGCCTAATTTTGCCCTTGACAAAAAGAAGCTGTTTTTACAGCTTAAAATTTAAAGTTCTTACTTCAGTTTGGAAATTTGCCAGCCTTGACATTCTATATCCTTGACTGAGTCAGTAATTAATTTATACAAGTTTATTTTTCAGTCACTCTATTAAATTGCCTTGCCATGATTTGGTTCTTTTTCATATGAATATTTTTTTATCTTCCAGTTCCATATTTCAGGCTAAACAGCTACAAATATATTTGCATTATGCTTAAAAATGCAATATTTTTACCTAATTAGATATAAATATATTAAACGAGGCATTTTCTACCTTTTAGCAATTTTTTATATAAAGAGGGAACGTCTTGGCTTTCTCAGGAAGAGACTGAGAAGCTACACAATAGATGGAAAGTTTTCTCAGCCCTTTTGAGTATCAGCTACACTTTCACCTTTCCCTTTCACTTAAATTTATAATAAAAAGCAGTTTTGTTCACTTCAAGGAGAAGACTTAAAGAAAGCAATCTTGAAAATAGGAAATTGCTGCACAGTGAAAGGTTTTGCATGTTTTTATTCAGATAGTAACTTTTTAAGTATAATATTGCCCAGGTTAGTTTGAAAGCGGGACATCCAAACCAAACTCTTACTAAGTGTACAGTGCCAATTGATGTAGGGCTGATGGGTCTGCCAAGCTCTGAAATAACATATTGAGAAACATTGCTGTTTCATAATGATCATCGTTTTCGGATTTCCAGATTTCCAAGGGCTGAGTCAGAAGCAACACAAGCTTTCCTTTTTATTGCTGGCCAGGGCTACCTGTCATTGGACTTAGGTCTTGTTTTCAATCACTACTTATTATCCACCCTGACTTTCCGGGCTCTCCTTTGTGACTTTTCTGATAGCTGCAAAGAATATGTAAATTAGATGGAGCCAAAAGGATTCAATCAACCCAGCCTTTCACTGTAGCTAAAATTAGTCATGTGTTTAATTTAAGGCTAATTAAGTAGAGGCTAGTGAACTTTTAGGAACAGATCAAAATTATCATAGAATATTGAGGAATTGTAACGAAATAACTAAATAGAATTTTGAAAGTCAAATGAGTGAGGGAGGAGCCATAGTTTAAAGTCTGA
This sequence comes from Eulemur rufifrons, assembly GCF_041146395.1. Lineage (NCBI taxonomy): Eukaryota > Metazoa > Chordata > Mammalia > Primates > Lemuridae > Eulemur > Eulemur rufifrons. The sequence continues at coordinate 14,721,694 of NC_090983.1, read as the reverse complement.
TGGAAGAGCCTACATAAATGCACAAAAACAGAACATCATATGTATATTTGTATATGTGTAGACATTATTCTGTGTGTGTGCATACACATATCACTGCATTACAGTATTACATAATATTTTTAAGAGTTTCAAAACATTTTTTCTTTTATATTTGCTCAGATACAAGAAGTGCTGAGTATATGCCCCTCTGCCTAGAATACTACACAATAGCAATTAATTACTACTGAACACAATTTTTACTCATATTTACTATGGTCACATTTTAGAGCACTACAGTTTTAAAATATTAAAGTTATTCAAAAGTGAAATCTAAATATCTTAAAGAGACAGCATTTTAAAAGGAAACACATTTATGTGATTCAATACAATGGACAATAATGATCATACTTCATCAATTTTAGGATGAACTTTTTCACATTTTAATGTATCTGAAATTTGCATATCTCTTACCCAAAATGGAATCTGACAATTAAAATTTGGAGCACTTTTACTTTCTCAGCACTCTCACCACTGAGAAAGAAATAATGATGTGTCTTAGAATTGATGCCTTATTAAAATTGATGAAATACAGTATTAGAAAAGGCACCAAAAATATTAGGGACAAGTTGAGCTCCTAAAACAGCACCTTATGCCCAGGAAAACATAGACCTCTGGGGATAGATGATGTTTATGGGCAATTTGATAGGCTCTAATTGAAAGTTTCAATTGATCTCTTATTCTACAGCTTACTATCAGATAATAATAATCTACTCAGTTGTACCAAGCTAAACACAAACATGGTGACTATGGCTGCCAATAGTGAAACAGGGGTTTCCAGTGGCTTCTGTTCTACTGTGGCCAGTGAAAATGGGCTTAGTGTGGGTTGACATAGACATAAAGGAATAAAGGGGAAAAAATGCCAGCTCACATAATCTGAGGCTTAGTTACCTATTTCAAGTACCTTTGGCCATGTCATGTAATCTAACTCAAGAAAGTGAGGCTGAGAGATATTGTCTAGGTCAGGGTGTACCAACTTCAACACCATTGGCATTTCATACTAGAAAATCATTTTTAAGGGGTATAGGGATTTCTCTGTACATTGTAGGATACTTAGTAGCATCCCTGTCCTCTACCCACTAGATGCCAGTAGCACCATACGCCACCATCACTACCTGCCAATTTTGACACCAAAAATATCTCCAGACGTTGCCAAATATCCCTGAAGGGTAAAATGTCCTTGTTGAGAACCACTGCTCTAGATCTTTTCCCATTCTACAGTATTTCCAAAAATTCAGATGAGAGATATAAATAAATAAATGCAAAAAGTAAACATAATTCATAAAACCTCCTTTGAAAATGATAGAAGTGATCTGAAGCTCCAAAGGCATCGTCAAGTGTTCCATTTACCAAAATTTCAATAGATGCAGGAATAGAAAAAAATTATACATAGCATTCACTACCAAACTTTTAACTATACTATGGTTAAAACTATGAAAAACAAATTGATACACAAAAGGACTTCAAAAAAGTTCATGGAAAATGTGTATTATGAAAACAATTGTGCATGGATTTCTAATATTTTTGCACCAATATAAACTCACATAACTTGTTATAACATGGCGAACAGGAATCTAGTTTGAGGTACTAAGAAAGATAAGACATCAGTTTAAAAAGAGCTCCTATCAGAGCAACGTTAATTCTGCTAAAATTGAAGCAAGAACAAACATCAAATTTAGGGTGAAGCTTGGGTGGAAGAATGGTGAAATCACTGACGCTTTATGAAAAGTTTATGGAAACAATGCCCCAAAGAAAGCAGCAGCTTACAAATGGGTAACTCGTTTTAAGCAGAGACAAGACGGTGTTGAAGATGAAGCCCACAGTGACAGACCATTCACTCAATTTGCAAGGAATAAATTGATCTTGTTTATGCCCTCATTGAAGAGGACAAATGATTAATAGCAGAAACAATAGCCAATACCATAGACGTCTCGACTGGTTCAGCTTACATAATTCTGACTGAAAAATTAAAGTTGAGCAAACTTTCTACTCCATAGTTGCCAAAACAACTGTGTCCAGATCAGCTGCAGACAAGAGCAGAGTTTTCAATGGAAATTTTGAACCAATGGAACCAAATGCTGAATCATTTCTTCAAAGAACTGTAACAGGAGACGAAACATGGCTGTACCACTTTGATCCTGAAGACAAAGCACAACCACGGCAATGACTACTGAGAGGTGGGAGTGGTCTAGTCAAAGCAAAAGTGGACCAGTCAAGAGCAAAGGTCATGGCAACAGTTTTGGGGAATGTTCAAGACATTTTGCTTGTTGATTTTCTGGAGGTTCAGAGGAAGATAACATCTGCCTGCTTGTTATGAGATTGTTTTAAGAATGTTAGCCAAAGCTTTAGCAGAAAAATATCTGGCAAAGCTTCACCAGAGAGTCCTTCTCCACCAGGACAATATTCTTGCTCATTCCTCTCATCAAACAAGGGCAATTTTATGAGAGATTTAAAAGGAAATTATTAGGTATTCACCTTTGAGTCCTGCTCTGGCTCCTTCTGACTTCTTTTTGTTTCCTAATCTTAAAACTTCTGTAAAAGACATCCATTTTTCTTCAGTTAATAATATAGAAAGACTTCATTGACATGGTTAAATCCCCAAGACCCTCAGTTCTTTAGGGACAGACTAAATGTCGGGTATCATGGCTTACAAAATGTCTTGACCTTGCCTGACGAAGGCACCTGCATTTCTCATGTCAGGTGTGCAGCCAGGGTGGGCAAACTGGTTCAGGGAAATGGAGCTTATGTTGAGAAATAATTTTACTTTTTTTATTTTTATCTTTCAATTCCATTTTTCCACAAACTTTTTGAAGTTCCCACATATATAAAAGGAAATCTGAAAAACTAAAGTAGTTGATTTATTTGGCTGATGGAATTGAGAGTGTTTTCTATTATTATTATTTATGTCATAAATAATTTAAATTTTCCTGATTTGGTTGTCTGAAAATAATTAATAAAGACCACTATGAAAGGAGAAGAAGAGTTAAATACCACTGGATAATATCTAGCATTTTCTAAGTGATTACTAAGTACCAGGTACAGGGCCATGTGTTTTCAATGTACTGATCCATTTAATATGTACAACATTCCTGAGAGGTAGACAGCATTTCCATGAAGAAAATTTAATTTGCTTAAGATGACACAGTCTGTAAGTAGCAGAGCCCAGAATCAAGCCCTGGATCATCTGACTTCACACTAAATCACTCCTCAATAAATGTTAGTTGATATTCATAACTAATGAGTGGCTCCTTGTCCAATACTTCTATATGTATTTTTTCTCACATAGTTCTAAAAAAAAACTGTGAGAAATTACTATTTTATTCCCATTTTAGGAAGAAGAAAACGAGTTTAGAGAGATTAAGTAACAAGTAGAAGGTTGAAGTGGATTTCAACCCAGCAGCTAACTTCTCACTTTTAACTGACCTTCACCATAGAAAGCAAATGTCTTTAAGACTAGTTTTTATAATAGTCTATGTATTTATTTGTATTCAAGTTTTCAAAACAGATCTAATTTCTGTAATGTCAAATTTTGCGATGTCACGATGATGATAGTATTTTAAAAGTTCCCAGGCAGAGAAGATTGCCACAGAACAAATGTCAGATTATTTGTTTCTCTTGGTTGAAGGCTCGTCAAAGAAAATGGTCAGCTTGGTATTGCCTTAACAGGGCTTGGAGCAGATCCTGGAGGCCTGCTATAGTGTGGAATGAAGTTCATTTCCCTCAACCAGTTTGCTCATCCTGGCTGCACACCTGACGTGAGAAATGCAGGTGCCTTCGTCAGGCAAGTATTGTTGGTGATTCCCAGTTGTCTGAAAGTTACTTAGCACACTCTCAGGTTGCTGACATCCAAACAATAAGTCATCTGGTTTTCAGTAATCACCGAGCAAACCTGCATGGTCTAGAGACCTAAGTAGTGTGCTACACATTGAACAAAAGGCACACCTGAGTAAACGTATTGTCACGAAAGAACTATTATCTTTAATCACAAGAATATGACAAAATTATTGTTTTATTTGTGTATAGGCTTAAACCACCCACTTGTTAAAACCACATTGTAAGTATTTTCTCACTCTTTCATTTTTAGGGCACTATGGACCTTGAAAGTGTTTTTTGTTTGGTTGATTGGGTTTTTTTTTTTTTTCATCTTATTATGGGGGATACAGAATTTCAGGTTACATACGTTGCCCATGTACCACCTGTCCCCCCAAGTCAAAGCTCCAGGCGGGTCCGTTCCCCAGACAGTGCGTGTTGCACTCATCATGTAGGCATGTAGGTATATACCCCTCCCCTCCTCACACCCCTCCCCCACGCCCCCCCCCCAGTCAGCACCTTCAAGCGTGACCATTCCCCAAATGGTGCGCAATGCACTCATCACGTAGGCATACACCCATCACTTCCCCCCACCCTTTTTTTTTTTTTTAATCTATAAGTTTAGTTCAGGAACGTTCCCACAAGAGTGTGGTCCAGGTTCACAATTTCCCATCCAGAGATCACCTTTGACCAAGGAGATCAGGATAGAACTCTTTTGCCTCATTACTAAGCACTCTGTTTGGAGGAACTGGGCTGAAATTTCATATTGATCTTTTCATCGCAGAGCATACTTTCAGTTATTTTTTATAGAACTAATACAGAAACACCAAAAAATGTAGTTATTTTAGAGACTGATGGATAATGGTTGCTCTTATTTCATCAACCCCTTGACGTTGGAAAATTCATTGAATAGTCTGTGATCATATTTGAGAAATTTTTGGAACACATTGCTGATGTCAATCAACCTAGAAATGGTAACTAATTTCTAGAGCCATCTTGCCAGTATGGGAAGTTTAGTTTACATATATGTGAGTTTTTCAGAAATGAATTTTAACGTGATTCCATAGTTTAAGATCAGATCAAAATCCAGGGCACTTATTTTTCTTGAAAGCAATTCTCTCCCTGCCTCTCTCTCTCTTAGACAATATTTTCCAGTTCACTTAGTCTCCCCATGTCTCAGCTTCTTTCCATTCCTTAATTAACAATATAGTTGTTGACTCCTCTATTTATCATACCCTGTAGTCTGGGCTCTGAGGATAGAATAGCAAAGAATGGATGAACAAATCTTGCCTCAGAGAGCTTATATTCAAGTAGGAAAAAATGTTCAATCAACAAATGCATAAGTAAAATATATGGTATATCAGATAGTGATAAATTCTATGCAAAATAAAACAGAAAAAAAATAGAGAATATTGGCCTAGAAGGAGATGGAAGGTGCTACAATTTGGATATGGTTTGTTTGTCCCCATCAACACTCATGTTGAATTTGATCCCCAAATGTAGTGGTTTGGGGAGGTGGAATCTAACAGGAGGTGTCCGGGTCATAGGGGTGGTGCTGTTCTAGCCATAGTGAGTTCTTGCTCTGGGGAGACTGGATTAGTTCTTGCAGGAATGGATTTGTTCAGTTCTCGTGGGAATAGATTAGTTCCCACACGAGTGGGTTGTTATATAGCGAGATTCATCCTCCTCATTAGTTTCTCCCTGCACATGTCCACCTCTCGTTTGATTTTCCCCATCATGTTTTGACCTAGCCCTGGCCCTCACCAAAAGCCAAGCAGGTGCCAGCGCCATGCTTCTTGTACTTCCCAGCCTGCAGAACCATGCGCTCAATAAACCTCTTTTCTTTAAAAATTACCCAGCCTCAGGTATTCTGTTATAACAACACAAAACAGATTAAGACAGAAGGGACTGCGATATGAAAGAGGACTGTCAAATGTCCCTAAGAAAGGTATATTGGGACAAGGAAGGAGTGAGGGAGTAACATGTGGGGGAAGTATTCCAGGCAGAGAAAAAAGGAAATGCAAAGGCCCTGGGGTATGAGGATGCCTGGAGCATACCAGGAATATCAAGGTGGCCAGTGTAGCTGGAGGAGATTGACCAGAGGGCAGGAATAGGAGGCCAGATCATGTTAGGCCTTTTAGCTTATTATAAAGACATTAGCTTGAAGCATTAGACTTAGATCATTTGTTTTCAACAGAGTAGCATGATCTGACTTGCATCTTAAAAGGATTATGCTAGCTTCTATGTGGAAATTAGACTATAGGAGAGCATAAACCCAACTTCATCATCCTCATTATCAACTGCAACCACCAAGCTCTTGGGTATACTATTCACAATGGCACCAAAGTCCCTTTGACTTTGGTGACTGGAAAAGCTTAGTAAGTGTTGTTTCCAGTGCTGCCTTTTCTGTCACCCAGACTAGAGTGCCATGGCATCAGCCTAGCTCACAGCAACCTCAAACTCCTGCGCTCAAGCAGTCCTCCTGCCTCAGCCTCCCAAGTAGCTGAGACTACAGGCATGCGCCACCATGTCTGGCTAATTTTCTCTGTTTTTAGTTGCCCAGCTAATTTTTTTCCATTTTTAGAGGAGACAGGATCTCTCTCTTGCTCAGGCTGGTTTTGAACTCCTGAGCTCAAGTGATCCTCCTGCCTCAGCCTCCCAGAGTGCTAGGATTACAGGCTTGAGCTCCCTCACCCGGCCCCTCTAGTACTGCCCGATTCACCTTATGCATGATCTGTGATAACTCTCCTGACGCCACAGTCTCTCCCTTTGTAAAATTTAAATAACAACACCTGAGTGACATTAATGAAGCATCATGGAATGTACTGTACTTCCTGACTGCAAAGTAAAGTGTATAAAAGAGACAGCAAAATACTAACATGAGAACATGAGTTTCCCTGTGTTCCCCAAACCTTGACTATCAAAAATATATTTATAGGAAACCCTATATCTTCCAACCTGCTAGGAATAGATAGGCCAGAGTACGCTGAGAGAGAGAAAAGCAGTCCTTGACTTCTGGGAGCTGGCCTGGCACTTCACAGCTGGGCATAGGTGTGGTCAGGAGCTGGCCTGGCACTCACTGGGGGGCCATGGTGTCTCCTGTTGGACATGATCAATCTCACAGAACACTGACATCAGACATGGTTACTCTGAGGCCATGATAAAGTGAGACAAACAAGACCACTTCATAATTTTACCTAAGAACAGATGAAAATATGGTGGTTGTACAATCCACAGAGTAGCAAGCGTCCTAGTCTCTCCTGGCTAATATGATTGACTGCTGCTTCTTTACTAATTACAGTTTTATCCCCGATCTAGATTTTCCTCCCCATAGATAAGACTTATTAAGATGCATAATCACAGAACTATCCCTGCTCTCTGACAGCAGCAACTCTAGGACAAAGCTCTGCTTCCTTAGACTCTCCCCAAAATCACCCAACCAATGTCCAGACCCTATAATAAGTGGTTTCCAATGCTCTCTTACTGAGATGTCCCACAGATCCACCTGGTATAGTTTCTTCCTCATCACAATGAGGAATCAACCCAACTTGTCTAACTACAGGTGTGTTCCTGGTGGTCTCTCACTGAAAGGCATTGACAATACATTTGTGCCAGAATTCTGAGTAAGAAAAAGGGAGGCAGGGCTTAAGATGCTACATCTCTCAGAAGCATTTACATTCTACAGAATTACTCTTGGAGCTTACAAAACCTTCATGAGCCAAGGAACTGGTTCCCTACTGGCATAATGCAAAGCCCTGTAAGGTATAGGGTGGAGGTGGCAATATTGGGACTGAGGATACCAACACAGCTCCTCCACTGATTCCTTCCTCCCAGTTCCTGCCTTCCCAGTCCTGATCAATCACAGACACTGTCTTGCCCGGGCTCTGAGTCAGCCAGCCCTGACCAGAGCAGGGATTAATACCAGTGTGTGGAGTCTGGAATTCATCTTCCTACTGCTGGCCTGGTGTCTGCTGAACCCTGAGTATCAGCCTGCAGTGCTGTTCTCTAACTAGACTTCAACCTCAATTTCCTACTTAGTATTCCAGCCGCTGCTGGGTCTGGAGCTTTGCCTAGAACCGCCATGGCCTGTTCTGTTCGGCAGGCATCCAACACCTTGCTGTGTCCTTGCCCTTGTCCCTCCCCTGGAGGCTGTAGTTTGTTCCCTATGTTCCCAACTGCTGGCACGGTCACCAATCCAAATGTATCCTCCAGGGTCATGACTTACTGACTTTTCTGCACATTGGTTCTGGAATGGGCTCTTTGGCTGAAAAAGCTCCCTAGCCTATTCCCATCTGGTACTAGGTTTTCTGAACACTTCCAGGCCAGTGCTAGCACCCCTGACAGATGAGCCCACCCAAGCAATAGCCACCCCAGCTCACTAGACACCTTCCCTAGCCATCACCCAACAGAGAAAGTTGCTATAAGAACCAGCCTGCTGAGTCTTCAGGGCTTCCAGACATAATCTCAGATTTGGGAACACAACAGGAAACAGGAAGGCGTTGCCTCCTACCATACCAAGGGTCACATAGCAAAGACTAGAGCCATTATTCCATGTGTCTAAATAGCTTTCTGGGAGCAAATAAATGCAATGTCAAAACACCCTACGAGTTAAAGAATTCGATCAATACTTAAACATTTAGTGCTTACTAGATGTCTGACAACCTCATAGTAAGTACTCAAAAAACATTTGCTCCATTAATAAATAGGTTTGACAAAGAGGAAAACTGAGTGCAGTTTCTGTTGCTATTGATTGGGGTCATGCAGCTAGATACCTTAGAGTTGAAACTAGAGCTAAACTTTCTTAGCTCCAGTCCAGTATTCTTCATATTAGAGCAAAGTCTTTATTAAGTAAATATTTGCTAATTCATAATAGCACAAACTTTGCAACCAATTGTTTACTGGACTTTTATCTCTAAAATTATTGAAGTTTTACTAGTTTCGGGAAACTAACACTGGCTACTCATGCACTTGGTCAAGAAATATGCCGTAAGTGTACCTGAATTCTGTGGCAAAATTGAGATAGGAACCCATCCATTACCAAGAGTCTATCAACATTTTTATTATATAAAACAATATTTAAATATTAAATAATAGTATAAAACAATGTGGCTTTTGCATATCCCCGAACCACAGAGTAGAAAAAGGGGTAGGGGGGAAAATGAGCCATGGATGGGAAGAGAGAGATAAGGGCACAGAAAGGAGACTGGAAGCCAAAGAAACACCTCTGCAATTGTCCTGGGATTAACCCTGTCCCTCCCAGGCCCCTCCCATCACTTCAGAAAAGGAGGCTTTAAAGGAAGAATACGAGTTACTTCGCTGTTCTTCCTGAAATCTCCAAGGGTTGCTGGAAAGAACACAATTCCTATTAACATGCAGACAACCAGCTGTGTTGGGCCTAACGCTCATTTACACTTTGATTAAAAAGAATCCCTTTAATCAGATGATTTGATTGCCTTGCTACTCAAAGTGTGTTCCACAGAGGACCAGTAGCATCAGCATCACCTGGAAATTTATGAGAAATGCAGACTCTCAGGCACATCCCAGCCATACTAAAGCGGAATCTGCCGTTTACCGAGACCCCCAGGTGATTCACATGGACAGTGATGGTGCAGAGATGCTGCTCTCGGCTGTTGTAAAGAGGCAGACTTGACTGGTACAGGCAAGAGATCATTTGGGTTCCTGGAGGTCTTCAAAGAAGGAGGGTGAGGATGCAGAGGATGGGAGAAGGTGCCAAAGACAAACTTGCCTTCTTAGCATGTTTACTGAGACCCCAGGTTCCTGCAAACTCCTGCCTCCACTGCAATCACCTGAGTATGCAATGGGTCGTTAAGGCTTACAAGGTTCACCTGACTGTGTTGAACTATAGACCATGTACTCAATATGTGTACAAGAATTAATGTAACTCAAACCCTTATGATTGGCCGCTCAACTGTAGTATTGGGCAAGAGAGATTACACAACTCTCCAAGGCACCCAAGTCACAGCCGAGAGCGCCCAGGCATAGGGAGAACCTGGTTCTTATGTTCCTGTGAGTTTATGTCAGAAGCTCTGATTAGTGAGCTGAGACCCTTCACACCATGTAAAATGCAGAAATGTGCAATTAACTAGAGAATGAGGATCAAAAGATGCTACTACTCTGAATAATTGAATAAACGACTTGATTTTGCCTAATCCAGGGAAAGCAAATTACCTAAGTGGTATCTTTTTCAACATAATTACGTTTGAGATTCAAATAAAAACACGCATTCCATCTGTACAATATGCCTCTTCTTTTTTTTTTTACCCTACTTGCTTGTAAGCCTGGCTGTCATAAACCCCTGAAAGCTTTAATTATGTTTTCCCTGGGACGGGGTCCAAACCTCAAGGGCTGACTACAGCATGGTCTTTGGCCAGTGGGGGGCAGTAAGGGGCAGCGGAACGGGAGTGGCCGGCGGCAACCGTCCTCCCGCTGGGCAGATGGAACCAGGGTCGCTATTAGAGACCAGGAGATCAGGTGTCAGATCTGGGAGGGAGGTAGGCGTGCTCTAATTAAGCAGGGAGCGGCTCACAAGGAGCAGAAATAGCCAATGATCCCAGAAGGTGGAAATTCCGGGAAGCAGTTAGAAAAGAGGGTAGGGGGAGGGACACGAGCTCTGATTGCAGCCTGGAGTGAGAAGTTCTTATAAAATCCCCAACCCAGCCTCCGGGCTTTGCCTCAGGCAGCTTCCAAAAACAGAGCTAGAATTCACTCATTTAAAAGAATAGCTCAGCATGAACTCCCTCATCGCTCTTGCAGAGGAAGCCTCTAATTTCTCCCGGAGGAATGCAATGAAGCTTGAGCTCCTAACCTGCCAATTACCCCACAATAAGAAGAGCTGACTGCATTCTGACTGGGGTGCCTTTGTGCATGTGTGAGTGTAAGCGTGTGTGTGTGTGTGTGTGTGTGTGCGTGCACGCGTGTGTTTGTGTTTAGGGAGAAGAAAATCACCCCTTGTTCAAAAAGAAAGCTTGAAAGCCTGATGTCCGTAATTTGTTCATTATCACCATCCCCTCCTTTGTAGGACAACATGCTTTAAATTTGGGAGTAAATCTGCATCCAGCCCTATGGCCAGGTATTTAAAATTGAACTTTGCTTTCCCAAGTAATGTTTAAAAATAAACTCTTTCCATTTCACTCCCTTCCACAATATTCTGTCTGTACCTACAGTGCCAAACTTTCTTTCTCAGTTCTACATGTTCAGTCCTGCTAGATTTACATTTATCAGACAATCATAAAGTCAGTGGAAAGATCTGGTCCCCATAAGCATGCTCTCTCTTCTAGATCTCTCCAACACCTCATGAGTTACAGTATATACATGATTTCTTGTTTATATATGAAGCCAGGAAAAAACTGAAATGTGAAGATGCTTTTGGAGGGGCACTTACTAAGATCTTAGGAACTCCTAATTAACAAAGGAAAAACGACCCATACTTAGTTGTTATTCCCACATGCTCCTTTAACATTTCTGGCTTTTTAAAAGGTTTTTCTCTTTTCTTCTCAGGATTTTTGATTAAAATATTCCAGTCTTTGTAATAAAAACATCAACAGTACCTCAGTCCAAATGTATACCACATTTTATAAATAGTCTATTGGACATGTGCTTTATTAGACTCACAAATGTAATAATCACAATCACTGCAATTTCATAATTGTTTGTTCTATGCCAGAAACTGCTAGGTACATTATATGGTCTATTGCTAATCCTTAAGCACCACCCTGTTTGATAGATGATATCATCCCCACATTAGAGACCAAGGTAAAATTGAACAAGTAGAGCTATTTCTCTCAGGGGAAAGGGAGGCATTAACTACACCTCCTTGATTAATTCCACGAGTAAATAACAGTAGATTCTCAGTGACATAATCACTGCATATTTGTGGCATGCCTACCTTGGATGAACCTCTTCTCTAGATGTTCATAAACATTAGCTTATTTAATTTTCACAAAAGCCTTGTGAGATGCCTCTAATTTTCACCATGGTATGGTGAGAAAACTGAACATTCACCCACACTGCTCACAAGAGGCAAAGTTAAGAATCTAATGCAGATCTTCTGATACCAGTTTCAATGCATTTTCAGTAAAATCCAGTTGCATCCCAAACAAACAACAACAACAACAAAAAAGAAAAACAGAAGGTCATATTCACTTCTGTAATATGGCGGAAGCAGTCTGTTCACCGTTGTGTCTTCAGTCTCAGAAGTTTACCTAGACTTTTCCCAGAAAGCTGCTGAGAGTGTGGTGGCATTATCACAGGCATACTCCCTGCAAGAACTCTGTCCCAGTCCTCTGCTGCTACACAAGAGCTGTATGAACTTCCGGGAGTTACTTATCCCTCAACTCTCATTTCTCCACCAGCCAAATGGGCAGACTTATCTGTGTCCTCATCATCACCCTTGGAAACTAAACTCCATGAGGGCAAGGACTCTATCTTGTTCACTTCTCTTACCTCAAGTGTTTAAAACATAGTATGCACTTAAAATACATTTGTAGGAAAAAAGCCATGATTTACAAGTTTGTTGTAAAGATCAGTTGGGTTCATATCTGTAAAAGCTCTCAGTTTATTCTCTCTTCCTCCCACTCTGGTGTGCAATGATCCCTCAGATTAGGTTAGTTTATAAACTAGTTGTATCTACACATTTAGACATGGATACTTTTTCCACTTTTAAAAAGTCTTATCTTTTAAGTACACTTTGAGAACTCCTAGAGCCTTTGGATTTTAAAGATTAGGTGAGTGAAAAACAATTACCAAAATATTTTAATTTGTATTCTAGCTACTTTATCTATATGACTTTGAATTAAATATTTAACTATCTAAGGTTCTGCAAATGGGGATACTGTAACACTCTTAAGAGTTATTATAAATATTAGCTTAAAAAGTATATCAAATATATTTTTCCTAAATAAAAAATACTTACCAAGGCATGCTTGTCAATCAAAACTGATGGCAGTCTATATTATAAATGCAGATCATTTATATGAGTGATTTGGCCAGAAGTTTTTAAATTTAATAACTGCATTGTGCAATAATGGCAAAGCTAATACTCACTGAGAACTTCTAAGGGCCGGGTACTCCTTTCAGCACTTTCTATGTGTCAACTCATTTAAATCTCACACCTCTCTCTGTGAGGTGGGTGTCACACATGGGTAAACGGAGGCATGGAGAGGCTAGCTAGAAAGTAGGATTTGAATCCAAGCAACTGGATCCAGAGACTGTGCTCTTGGCTGTTAAATTATGTGTTTCAACTTCATGATTTAACTATCCCCTTAAATCAGGGTTTTTTTATCTTTTTGCACCAAGGACCTCCTTGACAGTTTAAGGAAGCCTACGGACCTCTTCTCAGAGTAATGTTTATAAATAATTTAAGTAAAATACATAGAATTACAAATAGAATAAATTATAGGGAAATTATTTAAATATTTTTAAAACTAAATTTATAACATGGTAACATGTTTACTTCTTTATTACCTGTTAAGTAACAAGAATTGGTGTCAAGGTCTAACAACTACTATCATTTAGTAGTAATGAGGAACATGTATAATAATGTAAAAATCTCTGATTTCTTTTGGCTAACGTCTCAGGTAATGCTAACACAACTGTGGTTTGTAGCCTACATTCTTGGTTGAAGGAAATGTTAAATTTCAGATTTAGGGTAGTGAAAATAAAGATGTAAATTTTTCTCTTCCAAGTTCATGGACCACAAGATTCTACCCTGTTTTAAACAGACCCTTAGGCCAGTAGTCTAACTTTAGAATGTATTTATTGTTTACAGATAACATAAAAATCTCAGTGATGTGATATTTTGAAATGTATGCAGCTTTCTCTCCTTAAATATCACATGGTAATTTTAACTCAGACTTTGTTGAAACATAGCAAAGTTCATATTTTAAAAATGTCAAAGAGGGTTTATTTTCTATATGTGAATTTTAGGGGCTCAACTCTTTTCTTTTTAGGATTCATTATCAAAACTATTTTAAAATTCTGCCTTCTCACTTGAGGTTCATGGCTTAGTGAATAAATGGAGATAGAAATTCAAGCCAGCCTTCTCTAGGAACTAGAGTTTGGCCTGCTTGTACATTTCTCAGTACTGTAGTGGTAAAAGCCAGTTCTCTCATTTGCTGAAAGTCTGTCTTTATCCTACACAACCACTAGATGGCACTAATTGTTTGATATTTCTCCATCTCTCCAAAATTCTACCACCACCACCCCCTTTCCACCCCGAAATTGAGAAAGATTATCTGGCAACTTTATCCACAAATACTAAGAGTTGACATCGACATCTCTTTCTGAAATGAATTAAAGCTTTTTCGTTCTGTTTTTATTTTATCTTTTGAAGACCATTACATCATTTTGTTCTTCCTTTGATTCTCCAGGGGCTTTTTCAAGTCCATTAGAACTTCAGCAATTCAAGATGTTTCACACCAATTAGGACTACCTTCTCGAAAACAATTCTGTGCTTTTCCAGCAAAAGCACAATCCATGGGAAGCCCTGCTTCCTATCTGGGATGCTGGCAACAGAAGCATTTTTAGAGTAGCGAAACGATTGTGTTAAATGCCTTCCTGTCATAGGAGCTAGATACTTGTCCTCCACTGCTTCAGAGAAATCACATTTACAGGCTGATGCATCAGTCGTGGGTCATAAACAGGACAAGGCTGCACTCAATAAAAGATTGGATGAACCCACTCTTCGGTGACATGGGATTTGTGAGAAGTGTTTTTAAAGGAGTAATAAAATGTAACTGTGTTTTAAAACTGTCTCTTGAAATAAGCACATGCATTATACCAGCAACTGAAGTAATGTACTAGCAAGAAGCACAAAAAAGACATATTCTCAGTAGTACTAAAGTCCTATTGTAGTGTTTCCTGGTGTAAAACATACCATTGCTGTCAATTTTCATAAATTTGCATATTGCCTGTACTATTAAATAAAATGAATCAATGAGTGGAAGCTACTAGATTTATCATCCAGATCAGGAGGAGGGAATCTGACTGAGTGGTTATAGTTGAGGAGATAGTGTCCCGTCCTCTCTGCCTCTGATAGAAATCACCATTGGAGCTATGATTGACAATCCTATATCTGAGCCTGTGAAATCTGATTGTTTATTGCAAATATTCACACCTCCATTTACCATCCATGGTCATACTTGTGTTTCATGTCCCCCAATCTAAAATTTTATCCCAGGATAGATCAACCTTCAAAATGGTTATTACATCTAAAGTTCAGATTGTCAAGAATACAAGATTCTAAATGACACGGATTTTTTTTTCCAACAAGAAAAAACAAACAAAAAAAAGAAACAAAAAAGGAAATAAACTCTCAAAGCTCAGAAGTCTATTCTTAATGTTTGTGACCACTCTACTGATCAGGGCAGGGTCCATGCAGGGAAGGGTAGCAGGAAGAAAAGAGTGGGCTGGCATTAGCCAAAAATCAAAAAAGCTTAAATGAATGAAATGAGGCTAAGTCACGAAAGAAGTTTG
Source organism: Eulemur rufifrons (assembly GCF_041146395.1). NCBI lineage: Eukaryota > Metazoa > Chordata > Mammalia > Primates > Lemuridae > Eulemur > Eulemur rufifrons. Next base: position 14,706,355 of record NC_090983.1, on the reverse strand, counting down.
TCTCATCTCCTGATTTTCTTGTGGTTGTGTTTATCTGCTTCCTGTGGGAGGACTATATATTTCCACATGGCATTCGAAAAGCATCGTCTGCGGTGTCTGATGTCCCCAGCCAGCGTGCCCGGTTCCAGAGCACCAAAGTTCACACAGCTCACCATCAATTGCAGGTGGTGGCCCCAGGATGCTCCAGCCTCACTCTATGGGCTGAGAGGGAGACATTTTCTCCTGGGCAGGGTGGGAATGAGAGGATCAATCCCCAGAATTTACGCTGCACTTTAGTCACAGTGGTTCTTTGAAACATTTCAAGAGCATTTTCCCATAGAATGAGAAGAAAGTAAGAAGCCAGCTCAGTTCCTGAAAACGGAGTGTCGGGGAAAAATAATGACTTCCTGTTCTAATACATTTGTCTCCCTGAATACTTCTTGTTTGTACATTTTTTTTTCAAAATTATTACTTTTAGATGTGGATATGGGAGAAGCACTTTCAAAGTTTCCTTTGGTTAAGTGCTTTTTAAGCATTTGTTTTGAATTAAGTCTGCCACACGCTTTTTCTCAGATTGCTCTACAAATTAGCACAAAATTATTGGCTTTTGCCCAAAGAAAAAGAGGTGGGAACTAGTAATAATGGTAATAAAAAATATGGACCAACCAGAATTCTGAATATTGAAGTTTACTTATTTTCCAAAAGAAGGGTAGGGTATAAGCAATAGATATTTCCTTTGTGTGTGTGTGTGTGTGTGTGTGTGTTTTACACGTGCCATGTAAGATTTATTTTATATTTCAAAAATTTTGTTTCTTTGGAAAATTGACTTTATTGGAGGTAGACTCACTTTTTTCAGCTACTTTTGAACATGCTCACTAGCTTTTCCTTTCTCTGGCCTGCTTGTATAACGAGACTACAAATCAATCGGTATAACTCTTGATTTTCTGCAATCTTTAACTTAATGCTCCATGATGATATAATGATCTCACCACATTCTGCTTAAGCCAGACAATTGGATCTGCCATTTACTTTCAGGTGTGCCAGGAGGCGAGCATGTTCTACGTTTCAGGAAAAACAGACTGATTTGTTCAGGTGTGAGCAGTGGTTTCTTAACTGCCAGAGCATTCCAGTTCAACAAGATGTTCCAGGAAAATACAATTTTGGAACCAGTCGGTTCAGCTCTAGGTAGGAGAGGCTGCTTAATTACTCGCAGGTGGTCACCAGCAAGAACAGCATATTAGCATCACAGCAATCGCAGCCTGCCTGGAGCAGGTAGGCAGGCCCAGCACCATAAGCCCTCTCTGTAAGGTTAAGGTATGGAAAGCGAGGGAAGGAACTGGGCCAGGTCTATTACACAACCGAAGTTACTGGAAAGTGCCAGAACTAAGTCCTGGGCAGAGAAGGAAGGAGGCATGAGTGGCGGGCACGGCAAACCTGAATCCGATTTGTCTCAGATTCCCCAAGATCTTATCGGAGTCACTCTGTGCTGTTGTACTGTCTGCATTCCTACCTCTCTCCTGCCACTTCCCATTACTTTATCTCCCACTTGAAAAGGCTTCATTGTTTCATACTCTGCAGCGTTTCTACTGGTGAATCCAGTCCAATTTTTTCAGCTGCGAGTCAAATATGTCCCGAAACTGCTTTCTCCTCCGCTCTGCTTCACATAAACATGAACAGGGCTGTGGGAAACAATGCAGCAAATTTGCTTTGTTTAGATAGTTATTTTCCAAAAACTTAATTAAATTCCAAAAATTTCACTGAGCTACATTCTATTAAAAATCAATTCCCTCCCAGCTGTGTAACTGAAATGCATCTCACTCTGAAAAAGAAGCAAGGACTATTAATGGCTGGAGAGGAAGATAATTTCATGGCTTTGACTTAACAGACAAGAGAGACCATATCCCATAAGGTGCAGGAGGAAAACTAGTTCATGTAGGTGCCGGTTTTTAAGATTATGTGTTCATACGCTGGCAAAAGGGAGAAACCATCTGAATTTATAAGCTAAGACAACTTAACATGGAGATCATGGAAAAACGCTGTTTTGGAAAGAGTGAAAGAGAAGTTTAAAATCTATAAGCAGAAAAAAAAAGTTTTAGTTCATGTCCAGGGTTTCTCGTAGAGTTAAATCATAAATTGGATTTCTTAGGGATCAGAGCTAGATCCAACAACTAAATATATCACTCATGACAAGCAGTCTGTCAGAGGTAGTGTCTACATGCACAAACTAGTCCGGCTCTGACATGTATGAAAATCATTTTAGCCCTAAGAACAGATTAAATTCACAAGTGCTTTTTCCTCCCCTATGTATTGCCAAACAACTGGCTTGACTGTTTTTTTTCTTTTTTACTACTACACAAGCATAGGATAAATGATCATATGTGTATTCAAAACACAAAAGGAAAAGCAATAGTGCCTGAAGAATTTGAATAAGGCTAAGCTGAAGCCTGAAGCGCTTTTGCTCTGAGACTATAGTGAGAGACAGTGAGAAAATATAGTCAATGTCATTCCCTGTAACATAGCAGTTGGTCTAAACCAAGGTACCAAGTGCTAGACTCATTATTTTCTTCATATTTAAAACTGATGAATAGTATTTCTCATTTACTTCACAAAAGTATTTTAAAGAATAAAGCAACACACTGAACTCCAGAGAGAAAGGAGATTTATAAGTACAAGATTTTGTTATTACTACTATTTTCATATCAAAATTGTTTTTTACTTAGTTTAGGTTTATATACCATTCTTCATCCAATGTATACTTGCCCAAAAAAGAATACATTCAGTCTGGTAAAAAAAAAAAAAAAATAGGTAAAATAGCCAACATGAATAGAAAGGAAATTCAAATTAAATTTTAAAGCAAGGTAAATATTCCAACAATTCAGAAAATAATAAAATTCAGTTCTAACAAGAGTTCAGTGAAACTAATGTTGTCCAACATTATTGCCTGGGGTCATTATAGTTAGCTTCAATCATTTGAGAAGGCTATTTGGAAATATATATCCAACCATTTTTAAAGTTTCTAACAAAATAAGCTAAAATATAAAAGTTTTAAAGGCAAACATGTTCAACAAAGAACATTTTACAGAAATAGAAAGATTGGAGGCAATTCTAATGTTTTCTGATAGCTGAGTAAATTATAATAAAAATTTAGAATTCTGGCTATGTAGTAAAAATTATGCTTATTTTCCAAGAAGCAATGGAGAAAAATGCGTATAATATAATGTGATCTTAGCAGCAGAATACAATTTAAAGAATACAAAATGGCATATAAAGTATTACTTAAACAAATACTAAAAGATTAATATGAATAAAGACAAAAATAGAATATGCAAAAATAATAATAGTTGCTATGTTAGGATAATGGGATTAAAGATTTTTTTCCTTCTTTCCAAGATTGTCAAGTTATTTTGTATTTTTAAAAGAAGTTTAACTTCCAAATCAAAGAAAAAAAGCATAAAGAAGACTGTGAAAAATCAGAAATAGAAGTCACTGCCTTATCAGAAAAATGTCAGAACCAAAACAATGTATCTTCACGGAAGGCCCAGCTGCAAAAACACAAATCTAACCTCCAGACTATCAGTTCATTCAGGTAAAGTCACTGATCGATCTGGGCTTAAGCATCAGGCACTGGTTTTAGTTACTCGACTTGAAAACCATCCCCAGGTTGCAGGGAAATGAGAAAAGGGAAGTGTGGTCTTCTGAAGAAAGACTTGAGAAGTTAAATATGTTTCGTCTGGGAAAAAAGATTGAGAGGTGATCTCATTTCAGTGTTTGGATACCTGCAGCAGATATTCTGGGCCCAAGGAGGTGACCTGTCCCACTCACTCAGAAGCAATAGGAAACTGCAGAAGGAAAGGGTTACATTAGAAAGATTTCCTCTCAAAGATAATTACATGTTTATTCCAGTTTTAGCCTGAGTGACAGGATTACTGTTCCCTCCCCATCTGTAATCCAGGGAGAATAATGCTTGCCACATAAGTTTTAATGGATATAACATCTGTAAAATACTTTGAGCTCTTCAGATGAAAGATGCCATGTGAATGCAAAGAATTATTGTTATTATTTTTGTCTCCTGCCTTCCCTATTGGTATGAGTTTCTTTGTGACATTTATGGGACCCCTCCGGCCAGCCAGCTGCTTTGTGACATGTCATCCCAGTGATATTTTAAGTCCTTCACGTGGTTCTGATCGTGCCCAGAACAAGGGAGGCTTAAATGTTAATTGTTTGTCTTGAAGGATGTAGAAGTAGTCCCAGCACCCGTTCAGGGTTAGGGGTCAAGGTTTTTCCTAACATACACTTCAAGTCTTATGTCTTGGCCCCATAGTGATGGCACGGTTGATAGGCCTTGTCTTTCTATCTATTTTCTTTGAATAACATCATCTGATGGCAGAGCCTTGGACACACATTCTCTTTCCGTGATTTCTTTTTTTTACGAGTTTGCATTCAGATTGAACTAACATCAATGAAGTGCCTATTCAGTGTGTGCCTGGCTCTGTTTGTGGACTTTTGACATACATTATCTTATGGGGTTTTTTTTAGATAAATTTTTTTCTATTAAGTAGCAGCACATGCTTATTATTTTTAAAATTTGGAACATGCGGGAAAGCTTAAAGAAGTAAAAAAAAAAAATAAGAACCTATAATCCCAATAATCAGAAACAATCACTGTTGACATTTTGGTGCACTTCTTTCTAGTTGTTTTTCTCTCCATGTGTGCAGGCCTGTGCATGTGTCCTTTTACCCACTTGCTGCTATTTCATAAACCTTTTCCCATATTCTTACATTTTCTTCACAAACACGATTGGTCAGGGTGGCATTGTATTTCATCCTATGGAGGGGTTGCAAGATTTTAAGCTTTACCTTACCTAATTTTCATAGTATCTACAATTCAAATAAATAAAATAATCAATGGATTATATGTACATGGCATTTATTTTGGCTCTTTCACTATGTGTTTCTTCCTCAGAATAACCCTGTGAGATAGAAAGAGCAGATAGTCTTACCATTTTACAGACAAGGAGGTAAACCCAGAAAGGTGAGGTCTGTGGTCCGGGTTCACACACCCAGGAAATTGAAGAACACAGTCTGGGCCTGATGACCAGCTCCTCATTCCTGGTCTTCTGTGTCACACAGCTTGGCCTCAGCAAACAAAGCCAGACATTGAACTCTTGGATTATTCTATTGGTTTCCACAGTTATCCCTTTCAAATTATGCTGACAGAGTGGAAGTCAAAAAATGGCCCTTAAATAAGAGAAGGTGGATAATTTGTAGGGTGTTCGAAAAAGATGTCATCATTGTAATTTCCTAAACACCTACATTCTCATTTACCAAGCGCTCTCATATGCTCCTCATTCCTCATCTGATTCTCACATTTACTTTATGAGTCAGGAAGGAAATACTGTCCCTACTTTAATTGATGATAAAACTGGGGCCCGGAGAGAGCCAGTGACTTGCTGAGGCCACCTGAGTGATCCTGGACCCAGATCTATTGCCCCTAGTCTGTTGCTCTTCCCACGGTATCACACTGCTCACAACTTACATTTATTTCTCTCTCTCTGGCACTTTGATGACTGTCAATTTTATAATCCTTTCTTTTTCCCAACAATAATTTTCTGACTCTTGTATCTAGAAAAATCTTCATCTCGTTTCCTCCCCTAAATTCTTCAGGATTTCGTAGTTATAATGCTGAACAGAAAAATAATTTTCCTTACTGAAAATTCTGCAAATCCCTGTGAAAAGGGACATCAAAGCAACTAGGAACATTGAGTCCCTTATACATGCAGGCACAGTGGCAAGGCTTCATACATATTATCTCATTTACTTCTCATGACAGCTCTGAGAGGTAGATTCTCTTATTTTACATTTCATTTTACAAATGAAACTAATGGAGCTTAAAAGGACAATTAACTTGCTCAAGGAACCAGGAAGTTGGGATTCAAACCGAGGCTATCTGACCCTTGGCTATCAACTATCATGCTCTACTCCTCCATAGGACTTTAACTCCTAAAGTGTGTTTTGCCAAATGTAGCTTACATAGAAGATTTCCCCCCATTTTCAAACGAAACCCAAGCAGGCCTGAGTTTATAGCAAAGAGTCTTTACCAATTGCTGTGGATTGAATGTGCCTTCCCAAAGTTCATGTGTTGAAACCTAATCCCCAATGTGATGCTGTTAGGAGGTGGAGCCTTTAGAAGGTATAGTTCATGAGGGTGAAGCCCTCATGAATTGCATTAGCGCTCTTAAGAAGGGCTAAAGGGATCAGAGTTCATCTCTTCTGCCATGTGAGGACATAGCAAAAAGGTGCCATCCAAGAACCAGGAAATGGTTCCTCACCAGCCAGTAAATCTACAGCATCTTGATCTTGGACTTCCCAGTCTAACCAGAGCTATGAGAAATAAATGTCCGTTGTTTATAAATCACTCAGTTTACAGAACTTTTTTTAGTAGCCCAAGTAGACTAAGACACTAATTGAACCATGTGCCTTTATTACAAGAACACACATTTAATGATTGATTTACTTTTTTTGCAAACCAAAGGCCTAGTTATAGAAGTGGCTGGAACATGTCTTAACATAGTTATCTGAGGAATACAGTAATATAAGTTGTATTCTGCAATCAAAAATATTCTTAATAACTTGCTTACTTCACAAATAAAAGTTCTTTAGTTTCCACTTCTGATGTAACAACTGGTGTGAAACTTTAGCTGGACTTCCTATTTGAGTTAAATAGAACCGTATAAACAACTGAAAGAATTAGAAAAATAATTGAAAAACACTAATAAGGAAATAAGGTAATCATAACCTAATTTGAATTCCATCTTTGCAAGGAGAAATAACCCTCATACCTTCTTTCTTTTTCCTTCCCAGTGCTCACCCAAGTTGATTTAACTTCTTAACCCCTGTGCCTGGGTGATCTGAAACTGCCTTGCACATATTTCTCTGATCCAGACCTCACTCTGGTCCAATTAGCCCTGAACATCACCATCTTTTCAATCATTCCAAAGGCTGATTAAATCTTAGCTCATCTCCTAGCTCCTAAGCTCTTGCCTGCCAATCCATCCTTCTAGCTAGCTGCCTATAGAATTCTCTTCCCCAAGTGCAAAGCTGATCCTGTCACTCTCCAGGCTTAAAAGGTCCAATGCTTTCCCATTTCATAAATCCTGGCAGCCAAGTGTCACTTCTATAGGACTCTAGTCTCTTTCTCTAGACTCTTCTCACAACCCCCTGCCTCCTGCATCTCCCCATCCACATCAACTTTACTCTCCAGTCTACAAAATTGACAAGGAAAAAGAGAAGAGGGAAGGAAGAAATCCAATGTTTCCTGACCATCTCTCACATACTAGAGGCCCCACTGACCATTGAGTGTCTCATCCTGCACCATGGGCTCTGAGGCAGGATGGTTGAAACAGATGCACTACCTGGAGGGCTGAGGATGTGGAGCAGCTCAGTACTGTGACAGCCAGTGATAATGGGAAGGACCCACAGGGCAGGAGAGAGAAGCAGCAGTGTGACTTACAGGTAGCAACGTGAGAGCTCACGACAGGAACTGGTGGCCTGGGAGCAGCATGGACACATGTGCTGTTTCCTTCCTGGTGACCACACTCCATATCACAGCGAGGCCTCAGGAGCACTGTCCTCATTCTGCTTGCTCCCCTCTGCCACTTTTCAGCCATTACTTTTCCACTCTTACACAAAATCCTCACTTCATTGAGGTTTATCCCATTTTTCTATTCCATCCTCCACCTTTCTCCTGGAAGTCACAATGAATCTCCCTTTGAGAACTTCGGAGTCTGAGTCTAGCTCTCAGGCTTCTTTCTGTCTCCACCCAACTGTCATCGTGACTGACCTCAACATCCATGTTGGTAATCCATCTGACATGCTCTGCTCAAAATCCCTTAATCTCCATAATTCCAACAATCTTTTACCAATCATTAGCCACCCACTCCCCTGGCCACCCACAAGATGTTGTCATTGTCCAGAACTACTTCATCCTTGACATTTTTAACTCCAATATATCCATCCTTGACTTGTCCTGACCTCACAACTCTTATTGAGTACTCCAGTTTCTCAGTTCCTGCCTTTCATTTTATTCCCTCCACGTACTTTCCTATGCAGCCAGAGCCCATGGATTCTAATTTTAACTACTTTCTCTCCAGCCCACTCACTCCTCTCTTTCAGTAGGTGTTCACACCTCCAACTTCAGAGAGAAAAGATGATGAGGCTGTTGGACACATAACTCCTCAGCTCCCAACCCTTACCTAAAAATGCATATCTACATAACACACCATTTTTTTCCCATGCCAGGGGAAGAATTGTCCCTACTCTCAAACATTGCTAATCTCTCTACCCTAGTTCTTGATCTCACCCTTTATGTCTTTGCTCCATTAGTTATACTTTACTGCCCTTTTATTTTCAATCTTTCTCTTTCCTTTGATTCCTTCCTTGCCAGACTGTCAGTAGAATCAAATGCTTCACTTTTTGAAACATGAAAATTCACTTCTGCATCACCCTGACTATCTTCTAATTCTCTCTCCTTCTAGTCCCAGGTAGTTTCTTAGGAGGAATGGTCTAGACTCTAGCCCAGTGCTTCTCAAACTTTAATTTATACATGAATCTGAGGATCTTGTGTAAATGAGATTGTGACTCAGTATGTCTAGGGTGAGGCATGAGAGTCTGAATTTCCGACAAGTTCCCAATGCAAAGTGTCTCTAGATAATCCACTTCTTCAACTCACATTTGTTCTTCAATTCACTATAATCTGGCTTCTGCCCTATTCCTCCACACTCTGGCAAGTTCATCAGGGACTTCCTCATTGTCAAATCTAATGGATATATGTCAAACATGATGACATTTTGGGGGCATATCCAGTTTACTATTCTCTTTGGGAAACTTATACCTTGTCTTCCATGACACTACTCTACCTTGGTATTTTTCTCCCTCTCTGATTATTCATTCTTAGGCTACACAGTTAGTTCCTCTTCTGTCTTAGTCTATTTGGGATACAAAATACCATAGACTGGACAGCTTAAACAAAAGAAATTTATTTCTCACTGTTCTAGAAGCTTGAAGTCTCAGATTAAAGTCCAGCGAGGTTGGTTTCTGGTAAGGTCTCTATTCCTGGTTTGCAGGTGGATACCTCCTTGCTGTGTCCTCACATGGCTCTTCCTCAGGGTGTGCCTATGGAGAGAGGGAGAGCTCTCTCTCTCTCTCTCTCTCTCTTTTGCTCTTCTCATAAGGCCACCAAACCTATAAGATTAGGATTCCACCCCTATGGCCTCATTTAAGTTTAATTCCCTCCTAGAATCCCCATCTGCAAATACAGTCACATTGGGAATTAATACTTCAGCATATGAATTTTGGTAGATAAGATTCAGTCCATAGCATCTCCCTTTGCACTATCTTCAAAAGTTCACACCCTCCAGAGTTCTGTACTACTGTTTCTCTTGTCACTCCTTATGCCTTTTCTAGATACTCTTATTCACACTCCTGGCTTTATCTACTGTCTATATATCAGTAGGAGTTAAATCTTTATTGTAAGCTCAGTTGTGTGTATCCAAACACCTACAATATTTCTCTGCCTGAATGACCTCAGGAATCTCAGTCTCAATAAAACCAGCCTCTCCTCTTGTTTCTTCATCTCCATAATCCATCAGTCACAACAGACAGAAGCTGGCATACCATCTCAGCAAGCCCACTGCTCCTGTACACTCCCACTCCCTCTGCACTCAAGTCATTCAAGCTCCTTTTTACTACTCTGTTTTTAGACCTCAGGGCCTTCTAACCAGGAAAGCAGAATGGTTAAGGACATAGACTTTCTGAGTTTGAGTTCCAGTTCCATTCTACCACTTATTAATGATGTGACTTAAGGTAACAAATTCATCGTGACTTAGCTTTTCCATCTGTAAGATGAGGGTTATAATTATTCTACCTATATCATTGTGTCATTATGAGAAATAAACTAAATATACATAAAGCTCTTAACTGGTCACATAATAAACAGTCTCTTAAAATTAACTAATATTATAGTTGTTTGCTCATCCTTCCCCCTCTTCCTGAAGTATCTCTCTCCTCCCTTTCCTCTCTAGCAAACTGACTCATCTTTCAAAATCCAGCCAAGGAGCATGTCCCTAAAATTATGTATGACGAGGGTTGCACAACTTCATAAATTTACTTTAAAAACTTTTTGAATTGTACATTTGAAATGGGTGAATTATATAATTATAAAATATGCCTCAAATAAGTAATATTTAGAAATTAGCTCAAGGGTCACCTCCAACATGAATTATTTTTATTTTTATCTAGCTTACAGGGATTAATGACTACTTTTGCCTCCACTATACCCAGTGCCAACTTCTATCACAGTTCCTATACTATTTGGGGGCATATATTCATTTACATGTCTGTCTTCTTTCTTTAAATGTTGACATTCTTGAGAGGTGGGACTGTGTATTATGTCTTTGTATCTTCAGCTCTCAGCCTAGTTAAATGAATAAGTGAATGAAGTAATGTCAATTTCCACAGGGAGAAAAGTTTATCAGCCATCCAGGAACTCTATTATCTGGTAACAAAGGACTTGGGAAGAGCTTATGATATTAGCTATTCTTCTATTGGAGACTCAAAATCAATAATATTTTGGGACTGCGTATGAAGCATTCATTCATTCATGTAGTCAATCAAACCATATACCAGATCTTTAATTAGAAAATTAAATCCAACATGGTCCTTCTCTTCTGGTGCTTACAGTCTACCAGAAACATTTAAAAAATATCTTTAATATTTTTATCCCATTACATTATAAGTATATGTCCCCAATATATTGTGAAATCCTTAAGGAACAATATTGAGTTTTACTTACCCTTTTTATTCTTATTTCATCTATCCCAAATCCTAGCTTTTTGAGATGAAGGGCACAAGTTTTTTTAAAAAAAATTAATCTTTGACTTGTACCATTTAACCTTTAAATACTTCAGTATTATCTCCAATCAATAGAGGTGTTTTTGTTTTAATGTAAGCACAAAAGCATTAACATACTCCCCCAAAAAACTATTAACACCATCTAGTACCCAATTGGTTCACTTTTCTCCATTTTATAAAAAAAAAAAAAAAAAAAAAAAAAAAAAAAACGGTTTCTTTATGTTTATTTGCTTGGATAATGTTCAAACGAAGCTCATGCATTTCATCTGATCGATATTAGTCTCTTAAGAGTCTTTAATATATAACAAATCCTCACTCTTTTTCTCCATGTTATTTATTTGTTAAGGAAACTAATCTCTCTTGCAGAATTTCCCACATTCTGTGTTTGGCTGCCTATATCCCTATAGTGTTGTTTAATCTGTTTCTTTTTCTTGTGTTTTCTATAAACTCATGGTTAAATCTAGATTATATCAAGAACTACGAAGGGTTTGAGATTTTATCCTACTGGCAAGCTGAAAGTCAGTCTGCCTCAATTTCATGGATGCTGGCAGAAGACACAAGACTCCTGGGTCAGAAACAAAGGACAGTTACTACTCACAGCAATGCAATAGCAACAGCCAGATTATCAGCATTTGTGCTGGTTCCTCAGCTCCAATTTCCAGAGAGTGACACAAAGTAGAAATTTTACAAGCTCCTAGGGTGATTCTAGCAGGCAGCCAGGTTTAAGAAACACTAATTTAGAGGCTTGATGGGAGCCAGTAAAATCTAGCTGCCCCACTATTTATTCTTATACCCTCAATACCTGATAGTCTTTCTGATACCAGGTAGGTTCTCAATAAATAATAATGACTAATACTTGTTGAGTATTTATTACATATTCTAGGCATCTTATAAATTTTACCACTTAATCCTCCCAACAATCCTTTCAGCTAGGTACTAGCGCCATTGTACCCTTTTTATATTTAAGGAAATGAAGCACAGAAAGGTTAAGTAACTTGCCCAAAATCAAGCAAGTGGCAAAGCCAAAATTAAAGTTCAGGCTTCAGTGTACACACTCTTATCTGCTACACTAAGAACTGTGCAGGACTGTAAAATAAGTGAATGAATTTCCTCGTTTCCTTGAGCAATGCTTTGTTGTATAAAATAAGCTCACAAATAAGAGATCTGCCTGTTTCTCTTCCCTTGATTGTTAGACCTGGAAAGACCTTAGACTATTCCAACCTTTTTAAATTTTTTACAAGTAAGAAAGTTAACGTCAGAAGTGACATGAAACAAAGTGACATACCCAAGTTACACGGCTAATTAGTGGCAGAGGGGAAACTAGAACACAAGTAGCCAAGTGCTACACACAGATGAGAACGTGGTAAATACTTTGATGTTGATGATGAAGTGTTGGAAAACAAATATGGCTTTTCTGTTTCCTTTGGGGGGAAAAAAACAGTATTCCAATTTAACCGAAAAACACATGCTGGAACTCAGGAGAGGAAGATGTTTTCAGTGCAAATGACTCCTGCCTCAATCTATTCTTCCCTCTTATCCTCAGAGGTGGTCAGTATATAAAGGAAAGGCTTTGGGCACCAGTCTGGGAGGTGACCATACCATAGGTCTCTGTCAGTCAATATCTTTGGTCTGAAAAGAGAGGAAGTAAGGAGAACTACAGGAAGCAGCAGTTAGTCGCCAGCATCTACTCTATGAGTATTCACAGTGGAAAGCCAGATGCTTTCTTTTCCATGTATTCAAATATAAAACATGTGTACCTCATATTTACACAATGTTCAAGAGCATCACAGGGCATAGGCCATTTTTGGAGACAATATTTTAAAAATAAAAACCTATGTTGGCTTTGTATTTTGGCTGCCTGCCATATCCTTTTGCATTCGCCCCTCCTCCATTACTTAGAATTACCTGTTGCACACAAGGCAGATTGTATTTCCTGAAGGAAGATGATTTAATAATGCACTCTCTATTTACACATTCAGGCATTGAACAAATCCTTTTTTGAGTACTTAACATGCCAAGCCCTGTGTCGGACGAAGGCCGTCCCAACAATAAACAATGATGTGGTACCTCTCTCCCTTCATGAGGTTATAGTTAGAGAAGACGTTAATCAAATGCACAAGTATATAATTGTAAATTGTTTTAAGTGCCGTGAAAGAAAAAAAGGGCAGGATAATATAGCTTAATAGAGGAAATCTAATGTACATGGCAGTCTAAGAAAAGGCCTCTCTGACACTTATCCTAACACCACCATTGGTGATCTTAGCCAGAACAGATTCTATAGATAAGGACAGAAATATGTGAGAGCCTTCTGTGTACAAAGCATTGAACTAGGTTGTCAATAAACAATAAGAAATTGCAAAAATGAAGAGATAATTGATAAATAAATAATAAAGTGAGGGTGAGGTGAAAATGGAATATAAGATTCATTATGACTTTGGATTATCTGGGGTGAAGCAGACATTGGCTTTGGTGTGATGCAATTATTCAACCTACACACATTGTGCCAATCCCCATGCTGGGTGTTCAAGGGTTGACCTAAAGGGCAAGTGGCTCTGCACCTATCTGGGACTCATGAAGGCCTTTTCAGGTCAACAGCTACCCTAAGAAGACCATAGTATATGACAAGCCCAGACTACTCCTGGGGAGACTGGTGGAAACTAATGTGGATGCCAATTCTGTGTAAAATCCAGTGGTACCGTGTAATTTCATCATATCATTCACCACAGGAAAATAATAACAAAACAGTTCCCTACGAAGTGCTGATTTGCAATACTAGGAAAGCATGTAACCTGAAATATTAAATTGCAATTATTAAATAACTAAGTTCATTCAGCCACAGACATTAATTGATGTCACTACTCCAAAGCACACAACATGATTAAATTGGCCATGGCTAGCTAACGTTGTGTTTTCAAATGTCTTCACATGGGATTTTATAAAGACAGACCAGGCAGTTATTGTGGTGGACATTTAATTATAAGTCTACCTAGGACCCTTCCTTTTTTCTGCAAACAGCACCTACCTTCTTTTGGGAACTATCTCTCACTACTCCCTTATTCCTCAGTTCTAATAATTAAACTCAAAGGGTTGCTGTGATCTTTTCCCATGAATCCCCTCCCTGTCCACAGTAACTGTCCCTAAGATGAGCCTATGACCAAGTGGGGACAAGTCTAGTCTTCACCGACCTGGTCATGGTCATTTGTCCACAAATTGGGCAGGTAATCTAAAATAAGGCCATCCGATGGTGCTGAGATTGTTCAAGCATTGCTGGGAGAAAAGTCCTTTGTTGTGGATGGCAATGCTGATAAGATATGAGCCCAGCTGTTGGCCGCAGCTACAGTTCTAGCTTCATGGAGGAAGCTGGTCTACAGAGAGAAGCAAAGATGAGACATGAAGTTCTGAAAGCAGTCAGGTCCAAGTTCCAGTACCTGATTCCCTGGAGCAGCCCTGGTTCCCATATGCCTGAGGGTTGTGGTTCAGCTATTCCTCCAATTCTGTGACCCTTCCACTGACCAATATTCGTTCATAAATTTTCAATTTTATTTGAGTTGGATTTGTGTGTCTGCCTCTGAAAACCAATGGGGTCTGACAAAAACACACGATTCATCATTTGTTAAGACAGCTGAGATAACCTCATCTAAGGTACTGTGCTCACCACTTCTCAACCTTCTCTCTAAGACCAACTGTAGTAAGGCACTGTGCTCTTTTCTCCTCGTAGGTGTGAATAACTTAGCACACCACTCCTGCCCTGCCCAACTGCACAATAGATGTTAGGAATAGATCTCTGCTTCCCTGAACCACTCAGAAATCTTTGAGAGATTTCTTTAAAGGAAAAATACAAAACAAACAAACACTTTAAAGCATGACAGGGAATGAGTAAAATTACTCTGGGAGATGCAAAGTGTCTCATGAAGTCAGGGAAGGTGTCTTTTGATTTGCATCTATTAAGCCAGATGCTAAAGAGATTTATAAAAGTATTAAAAAATGCTCATCTTCTCACTAATTTTTTTTTATTTTGTGAAATAGAGTTATTTCCACAGAAATGTGTTATTTGTGTTAACATGTGTTATAGGTTGAGTTGTGTCCACCTTAAAGATGTCGAAGTTCTAACCATCAGTACCAATGAATGTGACCTTACTTCAAAATATAATAGCATCCTTACAGATAGTCAAATTGGGATGAAATCATTAGTGTGAGTCCTAATCCAATATGACTGGTGTCCTTATAAAAAGGAGGAATTTGGACACAGAGACAGACACAGGGACAATTCCATCTACAAGCCAAGGAACGCCTGAAACTACCAGAAGCTAGGAGAGAGGCCTGGAACAGACTCTCCCTCCCAGCCGTCAGAAGGACGACCTCACTGAAACCTTGATTTTAAACCTGTAGTCTCCAGAACCGTGAGACACTAAATTTCTGCTGTTTAAGCCAGCCAGTTTGTGATACTTTGTCACAGCCACCCCAGGAAACTGATAATCATGTAATTGGTTTATTACTTTTAATAAATTTATAAAAATATTTTTTAGTTTCCCAATTTTAATTTCTACTAAGATAAATACTAATAGATAATAAGGCACATAAAGAAAAGTTCTTTTGCACTGTCTGGGAT
Source organism: Eulemur rufifrons (assembly GCF_041146395.1). Classification (NCBI taxonomy): domain Eukaryota; kingdom Metazoa; phylum Chordata; class Mammalia; order Primates; family Lemuridae; genus Eulemur; species Eulemur rufifrons. The sequence continues at coordinate 14,690,860 of NC_090983.1, read as the reverse complement.
GGGCATGCTTGTAGCTCCAACTCAGGCAGTACAAAGCCAATATATGTAACCTAAACGTTTGTATCCCCATAAAACTTTGAAATAAAATAAAATAAAACAAAACAAAACAAGAAAAGCTCTTTGGGTCCTTAATAATGTTTAAGGGTAAAAGCAGATCCTGAAACCAAAAAGTTTAAGGACCACAGGATTAGTGGATTCCTAGTAAAGGGACAACAGGACTGAGGCCGTGGCTCCCAAATGCATCCCCTGACACCTACATCTGACTCCAGGACTTTCTCCAGACTCATTGAATCACAATCTCCAGAGTTCTGTTCCCAGGAAATTATATTTCTAATAAGCTCTCCAGCTAATTCTTATGTGTAACCTAGAGCTTCGAGGCAGAAACATCCAAAATGGGTTGACAAGAATATCAGCCAACTCCCTTGGTTCGCAAGAATTGAGATGTACTCAAAGTTAGCTCAAGTAATAGAAGAGTCGACTGCAAAGATACACTTGGCACGACTGGGGGGATCACTTTCTCTTTCAGACCAGGTGCTGTAATAGGTCCCCACCTTGGAAAGAAGAGGGAGGTCACAGCATCTTTGGGAATGCCAGCAAGCAGACTTTTCTTGCTCTTCACTCTGTGTTCTGCCATCAGTATGACTAAGATTTATGACTCTATAAGACTCCATACACTCCCAAATCAGCTTCCCTCTGTCCTTCCTCCAAATATCCACTTCTTCATAGTCCTTACTACACATGACTTTGGCTTATGAAGCCTCAAATTCACCCAAAGACAACTTTTAAGTTTCTGCTTTATTCCCGACTGGCAGATTCCTTTGTCTTTCTTAATTTCAGTCCTAGAGATGGAAAATCTAATTGGTCCAGTTTTTCTTCTAGAGCCAGGTCATGCTCAAATTTTCTGGACAGCCTATGGCTTTGCTGACTTGGAATCAGATGCCCATATCTGGTTTAATGATCTGTGAGCCCAGGGCCTAGATAAACAAGGTACAAAACATGACAGCCAGTGCAGCAGGCACCGTGGGCAGGGCATTTTCCCCCTGCACACAGCTGTGAGCAAGAGGCATTGCACTTACCATCTTCAGAACAATTTTTGGTTTTGCTCTTGTAACTCCAAAAAAACTTTATTTGAATTTTTCTGTTAACATATCTGATTTGACTAACTTAATTTTTTTTTTTTACTTATGTCGAAAGCTTATGCATGATCTTAGCTAATCTGATAAGTTAGATGATAATTATAATGATGTTGATGATGGGACTTAAAGACCCTGGAAATATAGCCTATGCATTTCCCTCTGACCCTCCACTTTATCATATTCATTTGCTAAGTAACATAATTCTAGTTATTTTTTCCTCTTCTTTCATCTTCATTATTTATTCTCCAGCTCCCTGTCTTTTTCCTCCTCTTTTGTTCTACCTGTCTTGCGGTCTTAGATTAAAAAGAAAAAACAATAAAGCTCAAGACACTTCTGAATTCCATTAGTTTCATGTTAGCATTTGATTTGTTTCTTGAACAATTTTATGTACAGGCTTTGTCCTTTGCTTTTTTAAAGAGGGGGAAGGCATGCAAATATTAAATGGTTTATCATAAATTTAACAACCACTGGGTATTTCAAGTATTTGAGTTGTCACTTTAGAGCAAGCTGTAATTGTTGAGACAGGGCAGATACCCTTTCTTTGTGTATAGGTATCCATGGAGTCCAGCATGTGAGACAGTTTAGTTTTGTGTTTGGGTAAATTATTTGTGTGTGTGTCATTGTATAATTTTTTCTGTGTGTTTGTGTATATATGTTTGTAGTTTTCTTGGTATGTGTGTGTGTGTCTTTCAATTGAATAAAACTGTATTGTTTTCTTATGTTGTACTGTATATTTTTCATTTGTTGCTCTGAATTAAAAGAAGACAGTTTCTATTTTGACTAAATTGTTGGATTGCTCAAAAAAAACAAGCAGAAACATCTCCAAGATTTTGTTGAATCTAATTAGTTATATGAAACTTGTAATACATCTGATTCTTATTATATGCTTTTGTGTTTTCTCCAGTAAATCAGTTGAAACTAAGTGACTGTGACATTTGACCTACATAGTGAAGGTGTAGATTTAAATTTGCATGTTTTATTTTTCTCTGTCCTTCACATGTTAATGTTTCTCTTAGGACACTTCAAAAAATTAATATGCATTTTTGTATGCATGATGGCATACAATAGTATAGCATACCAACTCCTCTTTAGAAAGTAATGTTGATTCAAGTCCATTAAATCAACTCATGCTTCCAATTCAACTAACTTATTTATGTGTTACAGAAAATATTGGCTTACAAAACTCAAAGTTGAGGAAAATGAAAAACTTCAGGAGAGGTTTGATCAAGGTCTCAGCCCCATTTCTCTGCAGTTGTCCAGACTCTCCTGCTTCTTGGGCTGGCTCTGTCCTCAGACCACCTTCCTTCATTGTAGCAAGACGTCCACTATACAGCCAGACTAGGATTCTTATAGCATATCCCCCAGAAGAAGTGAGAACTTACCTCTTCCCAACCATTGAACAAATGTCATTGGCTTCTCCCTTAATGAATCAACTCTAATTTTATGTCCATTTCTGAACTAATCTAAGTGGCCAGGAAAATAATATACTTTGATTGGCTTAGTCATAGTTGGATTAGATTATAACTGGCTTCCTCCTTCATGATAGCAAAACAGCTATAGCAATTCCAGGGCTCACATCCGTACATCACATCATTCAGAAGAGAAAGCACTTCTAATTCGGCAACTATGTAACAAGAGACCTGTGCTTCACTCTATGGTCACGTGCCCACCTGTGAACCTCTCACTATAGCAAAATTACTCTGGGGTTAGGCCCTTCGGTGTCCACCCCAGAAGCTATTGCTGGAGATCAATCGTATTTAAACCAAATGCAATTACACAATAAGGGAGACGTGAATGGATGTTGGGGAGCCAGTCAGCAATGCCCTCTGCACCAGTGGCCAATGTGGTTAATTTCCTTGGTTAATGCACTGCAAGTGAACACAACCTACTTCCTCCCCTATTCCATGGGCATCTCTCCCAAAGGCATATGCTCCCTTGAAGAACACGGCCTTCCCAGACGTACAGAATTATTTTTCAATCAAACATACACGACTTTATTTAAGTTCAGTTGACTGTAAAGAAACCTCCTAAAGTCAATATAAACTCATTTAGACCACTTTTTCCATAAGTCTGGTAAATTCTTACAAATTGTAGGAGACTAATTCCCCACACGTCCAATTACCTTTAGCTTTTTATTGCTGTTTTTCAATTATTTGCTTTCTACCTATGAACAGCTCAATTTTGAACTTTTTACTTCTGTTTCTAAAATGTGGACCTTGCTAAGTGTACCTTAACACCCTTAAAAATATTTCACAATCAGGCAGTGCTCCAGTATCCATGTTTTAAAATCAGGCTGTGTGAATTCTCCAAGTCCAAGAACAACTGTGAATTGCTTCCTTGAGCATTCTTGCAGGTGCACAGGAAAGAGACTCAGCCAGCAGTCTGGGAGATGCCAGATAGTGGGACAAAAATTTAGTCTCCAACCAAAAAGATATTCACCTGGGGGACCTGCTATCACAAATGGCCTGGATAAAGACTTCTCTGCCTGTACAACCAGAGAAGGCATTCCCCCAGTTTTTCTAGCTGCTCCTTTATTTTCCAGAGACTGAAAAGTTTTGCCAAGAACACAAGAGAAAGGAATATTCTTTCTTCCAAACTAACCCATCAGTCATGCAAAATATTTATGAGAAAATGCAAAGCTTTTGGAAACTCTTTCCATTCTTCCATATCTTCATAATTGTAAGAAATTTAAAACACTTGAAAAACAAGTGAAATTTCTGAAAATACTATGCTTCTATTTCCAAAATCATTCCAATGTAATAAAAATTAGATTTTTTTAGATCCACTTAAAGTTTCATAGAAAAGGTCTCTTCTAGAGACCCTCATTAGCTGGGAGTTTTCCATAGGGGCCAAGAAAAACAATCTCAATATTACTAAAGTAAAACGTTGCATGGAGAAGTTTGCACCACTAATAGCCAAATATTCACAACCACAAATCAGTACATGGGATAAGTGATCATGGAAGAGTTTGACAGTATGACAACCAGCTGGCTATCCAAGGACGTCCTTTTCAGTCATCCCTTGCTGGGCCAGTGTCAGTTCTCTTTTCATTCAGTTGGGGTTTTTTTGTTTGTTTTGTGAGTCTTTTTGTTTTATTTTGTTTTGTTTTGTTTTTTGAAACAGAGTCTCTGTCATCCGGGCTATAGTGCAGTGGCATCATCATAGCTCACAGCAACCTCAAACACCTGGATTCACTAGATCCTCTACCTCAGTTTTCAGAGTAACTGGGACTACAGGCACACACCCCCACGCCCAGCTAATTTTTCTATTTTTTTGTAGAGATGGGATCTCGCTCTTGCTCAGGCTGGTCTCGAACTCCTGGACTCAAGCGATCTTCCCACCTCAGCCTCCAAGAGTGCTAGGATTACAGGTATGAGCCACCACGCCTGGCCTCCATTCAGTTTTAACATCCACAATTCATCACACACCCTGTGTAATATCTCTTTTTATGTTTGTTTTGAAAACTAGAAATTGTGTTTTTCATATGCTGCATTTCCCACATGGCATGGGTGTGGTATGATGTGTAATTGAAAGCTTTTAACTAATCCCTACTGTTGCACAGGTGGGTAAGAAGCAGGAACTGATTACTGGAAAACCACAGCCCAAAAGGACTTATGTTTATACACTTAAATATTTTTGAAAATTGAGGTTGGATCATTATTCCCAATTCCATTTTTGGTGGAGATGATTGAATCATTCCATTCTGACTGTTGTGTTACTATGTAAACTTCTCTGGTGTCGTTATTTGTCCAAATTAGTTCTGAAAGGCTAATCTAGTTTCTACTTATAAAAAATATCTGGAAGTTTCCTTCAGTCTTATAAAACATTCCTAAAAGTGGAAAAATATAGGAGCAGAAAACATTATAGGTCTCCAAACTGAAAGACATTGTCAAGGATGAGGCAAGCAATGCTCCTCTCCAGAGTTCTAAAAAAAATAAATAAATGACAGAAAGACAGGAACCAGACATTGGGAGATAAAAATATCAGCTTCACTGCTTAGGAAGGAGGAAGAAGAGGAGGAGGAAGCAAAGATAGATGGGAAGGTGTTGCTTGAAAGTCATGACTAAAGGTGTTAATATCTCACCCTTGGATTTAACAGGCTCATCCATTTGTCTGATCACTGGGGCTGGGTGGGTGCAGATCCCCTGGGCAGCAGTAGACCAAAATACCTGCCTCTGCAGGTCAGCAGGTGTAGAAAACAGTCGGGGGAGGGGGACACTATATCATGTTCTTTACCCCAACCTAACTCATCAGATAGTCCCTTCTTATTCCCTAGAGACCAGTGAAAGTGGGATCATGAACAAGAGAGTCTTCCTCTAACCCAAGTTCCCCACATCATGGAATCACGAGGCAGTGGAAAGAGGTTTCCATCCCAGCACCTACAAACAATCTCAAGATCATTACAAGAGATTCCCTTCTTTCTAAAGTCCTGAATATAACCAAAATGTCGCCAAGGCTGGTGGGGTGCTCACTGTGAGAAATTTCCAATAGAAGAACAGAAGTATGAAAGCAGAAAAAACCCTTCAAAAAACAGTAAAACAAAACTGCAAACAACCAAAGAACTTAGAGAATTCTTTGATCTTCTCTCTAAAATGACATAATCTGTCACCTAACTTCACACCTGGATATTTAATCTCAATGTCTCAGACAGGAGGGTCGTGAAATTGACTCTGGGAAACAGAGATGGCCCAGAGGATGTTGATGCTGAGACACTGGCATGCGTTCACTCTCTCTCTCTCTCTCCCTCTCTCTGAGGATGTACTTCCTCTTCCCTCTACGTGACTAATTAGATGAGGCTGGCTTTGTGGAAAGGCTGAGACTAAGGAAAGCAGATGGTGGTTTCCATAGAAGAACAGACCAACCTGACGGCAATTAACTCTCAGAGATTAAAATCCCCATTTTTCTCCAACAGGAACTCAGTCCCTCCAAAGGCCATGTGGCCCCGATTTTAAAAAAATGGGAAAGGAAAACCAGCCCCATGACCCACTGAGAACTGGACAAATGGGCTCTCCAAAAAGCACAAGGCAATTGATATGTGCCATCTTCTAAATGCCTGTGAAACTTCAGTGTGTAGGAGGGGATATAGTGAAATAATAATTTGGTATTTTTGGTTTCTGATCCAAGACGATGTGATATTGAATTATAGAAACATGAGATATTTGCCAAAATCAATTTCTTAATTATTTTTTATTTACTTGGCCTTTATGCCATTTACAGGAACAATTATTTGAAAATAATTTTGGCATAAAAACTGCAGAATCACAGAGATTTCAGAGCTCAGAAGTTCCAATCAGAGAAGAAAACTGAGGTCTGGAGAGATCTCGTTCCTAATTTCCTCCAATTTCTTAATACAGGGTCTAGCAGGTACCCAAGTATCCTCCCATCCAAGGTTATGCTCTTCCTGTGGCATGACTTCAGGAGAACAACCATGCAATCATATTTATGAAGACACATCCTCATTAAGGCCTTGGGCATGAAATCCCAATTGTCTACAAGCATCATTTGAAAAGTATCACATCCAGGATATCCAAGGCAGAGACCACACACTGACCATGGCCACATACCCTATGAAGAAATAGTTGTGGATAAGGATACTGACTTAGTTAACTGGATTTTTTTCATTTTTCTTCTTTTCCTGACAAATTTGTTTTGAGTTATTGAGTTTTCTATGATGTGGAGTACAAGGTAATGAGATTAATTTCTGAAAGTCACACATGAAAGGCAGCATCAGGACTTCTCGAGCCCACTTACATTTACAAAGGGTCTAACAGAAGTCAGAACAGGTGGACTTTATTGCCATTTTCAGAAGCAGCATTTTGGGGGCAGCATGCCAAGTCTCATAGTTTTGTGTCCGATAAATAGGGATCTATTAGCGTTTATGGTTTCCCTGCATGAATCAGGGATTATTCTATAGTGAAACACATAAAATTTCATGCAAATTTCATTTTCTGTATCTTGAAATATATCATTCATCTAATAGTCACAGTGTAATTTATTTAGCATTTAACAATGTTGTTATGATGGATTCTTTAAAACTATTATATTTCAGATGGGTCATAAATCAGAAGACTAGACTTTAGAAAATCTGTCCAAACAGTTGAGCCAGTATCTAATAAGACTGTACATTTCTCGTCTTTATTAATTTTGATCCTTATAGCTGACATGTTAAAAACTTGGGCAATACTTCAAAGTAAAAAGCGTCAATTGTCTAATTTTAAATAAAGATAAAAATTTCAAACTCCTAATATATCCTCTTATTTCCATGTACCAAGTACATATCAAATACACAGCATTCAGCAATTTCTGTGAACAAAACTGAAATATGTCTACAGGAATCCGAAGGAACTAATCCCTGAGATTTCTAATTGCAAAACAACCAAAGAACATGCAGTCTTTGATATTCTCTATCTAACAATAATTCCAAAGAGGGAGTCATCAATTTATTAAATAGATTACCCCACACTACTACTTCTCAGGATGTAGTTATTATTTAAGAAAAAAAAAGATCTCCAAGATAAAATATTTTAGTAAATATCATGTTAATCAAAGTTAAGTTAGTCTTTATTGCTAAACTTTTTAGAAATGTGCACATGCACATGTGTGTACATGTGTGTACTATGTACCTCCAAAACGAGTACATGACATTTGAGTCCCAAAATTATTTAAAAATTTCCTTCCTACCCCACCTTTCTTTGGAGCAACTATTAATCATTTCCATGAAAATCTCATGTAGAAAAATATATTTTTAAATTAACTTTAGGGTTTGTTTTCCTGTTTTTAAACCATGCCTGCCCAGGTGGATTACAAACTCTTTGAGGGTAGCCATTACATATTGTGATCCTTTGTCTCCCCCACTGTGGCTCTGGTGACCTCTCCAACCTCATCCATTTCCTTCACTGTACTCAGTCCTCCTCAAGCACACCAGGCCCACTCCTTGCTTGGGCTTTTGCACATCTCTTCACATGCTTTAGACCTTCTTCACAAAGACAGTCCCTTGACTATCTTCCTCCTTTTATCCAAGGCTCTACTGAAAGAACTCCCTCTATTATTGTTGTATTATTCTTGTTCCCCTTACTCTGTTTTATTTTTCTTTAGTGCACATAACACTACCTGATGTTATACCATCTGTGTATGTGCTGATTCTCTCTATCCTCCCATTCACCCCATTAAATTACAAATTCCATGAACACAGCAACTATGCTTTGTTCACTGCTGTACTTCTAGTCATTAGAGCACTGCCTGCTACCTCCCTGGAAATAAATAAATATTTGTTGAAAGAATAAATCAAAGCATCCTGCAAGTGAAAAAGGAAGCCAGAGAATCCAATTTTCACAATCAGTTCCATTAAAAGAGCTTCAGACTAGGGTCTCACCAACCCCATCTCATGGATAAACATCTAATTTTTAAATTAAATTCAGCATTGGTCTTTGAAGACAAAATGGTGGCAGAAAAGAAGCACATTGGTGGTAAGCCTGTGTCCTACCAGCTGGGTGTGAGAGACAAGAGGTCTGAAAGGCATTCTGTGCCAACCAGATGGCTGGAATTGATTACCTATATCTAAGCCTCACCTGTTTTCTTTTGTTTTTAGACAGAAGCTGAGGGTACCCCAGAGGAGCATTAAATAAAGAGGACCAAGATGAGTATCAAGAAAACTATGTTCCCGTGTTAACTTTGTCACTAACTTGAACAAATAATTTATATTCTCTGGGCCTCCTTTTTCATTGTTCATCTACCAACTAGGTTCATGAAAAATAATTTGGGGGAATTCTGCATTACAAATATGTTAATATCACTAATCTTAATTAATTGTTGATGTGATCTATACTAAGGTGAGTTTAAAAGATGTTGGGTTAAGAAGCTACCTAACTGGCCAGGCGTGGTGGCTCATGCCTGTAATTCTAGCACTCTGGGAGGCCGAGTTCCAGACCAGCCTCAGCAAGAGCAAGACCCTGGTCACTACTAAAAACAGAAAGAAACTAGCCAGACAACTAAAAATAGAAAAAATGGGCCAGGCGTGGTGGCTCAGGCCTGTAGTCCCAGCGACTCAGGAGGCTGAGGCAGTGGGATCGCTTGAGCCCAGGAGTTTGAGGTTGCTGTGAGCTAGGCTGACGCCATGGCACTCTAGCCCAGACAACAGAGTGAGACTTTGTCTCAAAAAAAAAAAAAAAAAAAAAAAAAAAGCAGCTAACTAGCTGCTACTGCAGAACTTCTCTGAGTCTTTACTACACTGACAAATATTATGACCTTCTAAGATCAGGGATATAGTAAGCAGAGTTTTCCAAACTTCTTTAACCACAGAACCCATTTAACATGTCCTAAAACATTGCTCCATGGAACACCAGTTTAGAAAATACTTGAAATGACCTCTGAGTTACGTTGGCATTATCTGACCATGACACCGTCACCCAAGGGGCAACCCTGTTGCTGTTGAAAAGAAAAGCCTCAAACCAAAGAGGTTTAAAAATATTATGGTCCCCTAAAACTTAATTGAAAAAAAGTCAAACAACCCAGTAAAATCTGAATTTGAATAGAAATTTTACCAAAGAAGATATACAAATGGCTAACAACACCATCACTAGTCCTTAGAGAAATGCAAACTGAAACCGCAATAAGATACCAGTACATACCCATTGGAATGACTATATCAAAAAGATTAACAATACAAGGTGGTGGTGAAGATACGGAGAAACTCAAATGCTCATATATTGTTGGTGCAAATGTAAAATGATACAGCTATTTTGGAAAACAGGCTCTTCCTTAAAAAGTTAAACATAAACTTACTATATGACCCAACAATTCCACTACTAGTTATCTGCTTAAGAGAAATGAAAATATATGTCCACAGAAAAACTTGTATGCAAATTTTTATAGCAGCATTATTCGTAATAGCTAAAACCTGGAAACAATCCAAATGCCTATCAGTGGTGAATGGACAGAAAACATCCATACAGTGATGGATAAGCCTGTCACTTATGCCCATACAGTGAAAAGGAACAAACTGCTGATACGTGCAACAACAGGCGTGAACCTTAAAACATTATGTTAATGAAAGAAGCCAGACATAAATGACTAAATGCAGTAGGATTTCATTTGTAGGAAATTTCTAGAAAAGGCACAATTATAGAGGCAGAAAACAGCCCAGTGGTCACGTGGAGCTGGAGGGACAGATGGGAATTGACTATAAACGGGAATGAGGACACTTTACGGGGTGATAGAAATGTTCTACCACTGGATTGTGATGATAGGGGCACATTGTATAAATTAATTGAAAGTCATTGAACTGTATATTTACAACGTGCAAATTGCATAGCATGTCAATTGTACCTCAATAAGGCTGTTTAAAAAGGAAGGAACAGTTCAAAGATGTCCATATGTGAGGGTGAAACCAGAAATACGAGAGAGGATGTCAGTGAAGGGCTTGTGTATTATTCCTGAATTAGATCATTCCTCCTACAGACTCTAATGTGCACACACAGTACACACATACACACACACACACACACACACACACGTGCACACAGCCTCGTGCGCTTCACCTGATTAAAACAAGTTTTTATTAGCGCTGATGGCACCAGGACAGAAATGCTGATCAAGTACAAATCTGAAAAGTGGTAAAGTCACAGAAGTGACTTTATATATACACGCATAATATGTGTGTGTGCGCACATGCATATGTGTCTATACGTGTGCATTCTCTCTCTCTCTCCCTCTCTCTCTCTCTCCTCTAGATAACGTGATAAAGCTAGGGGAGCCACCAAGACTCACGGTCCAGTCTTAACAGCAATCTGATTTGTGTGTTCATAATTTGGGCCAGAGATCTACTCCGAGGAGGTAATATTTAAGCCGAGATGGAAATGATAAGGAGCCAGATATAACAAGACCCAGGAGAAGAGCACGCCGAGCACATGCAGGACCCTAAGCAGGAAGAGTGGAAAGTGTCAGAGGAACAGAAAGGAGGCCCGGCCAGCGCAGCTAGAATGCAAAGGGCCAAAGAAACCGTGGTGAATTGAAACTGAAGCGGGGAGGAGTGGCTAGATCAAGCCAGGCCTGGAAGGCCTTGGTATGGCTTTTGGATTTTATTCCGAATGCAATGAGAAGCTCGTGGAAGGGAAAGACATGATCTGAGTCATGTTTTTACAAAACCCCTCTGGCTGCTCTGAGGGAGAACAGTTGGGAGACCACTGTGGGAATCCAGAGGAGACATCACTGTGATCACACGAATGTACTTTTAAAACAGTGTAATCGTAAAGAGTAAGGATTGTGGCATCAAAAAGATTCAGGTTCGTGTTCCAACTCTGCCACTTCTCAATCCAAATGGCTTTGGAGAAAGCCACTTACTAAACCTCTGTGAGCCCCAGCTTTCTCATCTATCAAAAAGAGTGCTGTCACTATTTATTTCATATGATGATTACAACCATTCACTGGAATGATACATCTAAAGCACTTGGCATATAGTAAGTGCCCAACAAATGATGGTAATTATGACACTTCAAAATCCTTCCATACAGCAGAAGCTCTTGATGCCTTGAACCACCTGAGTCCCCCAGCAGGTATAGGGGAGAGTTTCCAGCACAGTCAACCTCCCACCTGAAGCACCAGCATCTCTGTCCTCTGTATGAGGACTTCTCTGGCATCATAAGGACGTGCTCCACTGCTCAGCCAGAGGCAACCATCAACCAAGGGAGGATGGTGGTTGGTGGATAAATTCACCAGGCACTCTCTCCATCGCTGGCAGCACATTTCAGAGCGTGTTCCATGCAGCTTCTTGGAGAGTCTCCAGCATGATTAAGCCTCAGTTGCTCACAGGGTCACTCACTCATTGACTTGCCCTTTATTGGGTTCCCTCCCTTCCCTGTCACCTTCCCCATTTCCTCACATCTGTTTCGTGGTGTCACCTCCCAATAGACCATCATCAAGTCCTTGTCTCAGAGTCTGCTTTGGGGGAATCCCAAACTAAGGCAAATCTGCTGGGTGTGCTCAGGCTCTCTCACCAGATCCTCATCTGCAAAATGGGGTCATTGGGTAGGAGACTTCTGTGATTCTAAAGTCAGGCTGTTTATTATTGTCATATTTCCCTGTAATACACAGTAAGTGTAACATACACTTTTTATAGTTCAGTGATTTAGAGTAACTACTTAAATCTGGATACACATTTTCCTTTTGTATAAAGAATGGATGGTTTCTGCACATTTTACCATAGGAAATGGTACGCTGTGGTTTTTTTTGCGATAACAGGACATGGTATCATAAACTGGACACAAAAGTTTATAACGACTATTGAAATGAGGATATATTAAGCTCATTTAAGTATCAAGAACTGGCAGATTGTACTTTCTAAAGGTAGTCACGGCAATATCTGTCATCTCTCACATGTGTTTTTGCACCGGGACCTCACTCTTTCCCCATCAATAGGCAGAATCTTGTTCCCTCCCTTGGAGTTGGTGGGGGTTCTGTTACTACTTTTGTCTAATAGATGCTATCCCTGATCTTGGTGAGGCATTAACTAGCTTGGCAGGGTTCACTTCCTGTCTTTTGGAATATAAGTAGGGAAGAAGGGGGACTTCCCTGAGACCATGAAGAGGCCATGTAGAGGGAGAATGGCATCGACGTGAGTGAAGAAGCCATCCTGGAAGTGGATCCTACGCCCCCTCCAGCCCAGCTGTTGCCTGGTGGAGCAGAGACACACTGCCAAGTGCGCCCTCCATGAATTCCTGCCCCACAAAACCATGAGCAGAAAAATAGCTGTTTTAAACCACTAAGTGCTGGGGTACTTTGTTGCACCACAATAGGGAATGGAAATGAAAAATTTTAAAGCAACAACTGAAAACTAAGAATTTGAAAATTCATAAAATGTTGTTTCCTAGGATTAGGCTGACTTCAGCAAAAAGTTTTAGATATGGTTTCAGAAAACGTGATGAAAGTCCTTTTGGGGAAACAGAAACAATGAAAGCAGAATCCTATTTGAAGTCTCACTTTTTTCATTAGTGGCAGAGTAATGAAAAACAGCCACCCTGAATATCCAATTTCCCCCAATACTTTAATTCTTTTCTTAGGCTGGAAGTTTTAACAATTCATTCTTTACTACAAGTTGAAAAAAATACATAATGATTTTTTAAACTTTTTTATTTCTGGGCAGCAGATTTTGAAGGTGAAGCTTTAATCACATGCTAGTCTTATAATCACTGCTGGTTTTCAACTAAAGTATTACAAATTGGGCTTTAGTTCAATTTAAATTGCACAGGCCAAATCCTACCCTTGGTTATTATAGGCAACCCCCATTGAAATCATTAGTAGTTGTACATGTGTAACGAGGAGATAATTTGGCCACATGTGCTTTTGTCTCCACGTGTTTCTACACAAGTACAGGCACAGAGGCTGGGCTACACGGGGAAAACATTTTGTGCTATTTGGGATAACTTATCTTTTTGCCATACTGCGTTTCAACATGATGAAAAGAAAATGTAAATGCAAGGAGAGGCAGCCCCTCCTCCCATAGTTTTCCATGTCCTCGTGGTTCCCCACAGCACTGACTCTATAAGCAGTTGCTGCTCCTATAGGTAACCGTGGGTGGGATCCTCCTTCCCTCTCCTCAGGGCACCCTCCTGGGAGACCCTGCTCCATTTACAGGTGGTGGAGGGGCAGAGCCACCATGTCAGTTCTTGTTTCCAATTCTTCCATACACAACTATATCCCCTGCCAAAGTGTTCTCTTTCAACCAAACGTCCAATGCACACACAGTCCAAACTACTGGCCAGAGAACCTTTGTACAGAAAGTCCTGGGGAGCATTTACTTTGTTTATTTGACAGTCAGTAAACTTTTCTGAGTATCTTATATAATGGTTCTCAACCTGTAGCATACTCCAGAACCATCAGCACGGCTTGTTAAAAGACAGAGTGCTGGACCCCACCCCCAGAGTTTCTGACACAGGAGTAGGATGAGAAAGGGGATCTGAGAATTTGCACATCTAACAAGTCCCCAGGTGATGCTAATGCTGCTGCTCCAGAGACCACACTTTGAGAACCACAGGTCTAGAATTCAGGTGACGCTGCAGACACAGTGCGAATTAAGATATGGTCGTGAATGTACAAAGCTTAGACTTTAGTGGGGAAGACAAGAAGGCAAATCAACAATTGCAAGATGGTCAGATGAGTGACATCACAGAGAAAATTACAGGCTTCCTGGTGATCCACCAGCTGATTTAAAGAAGGAGGGGATAGTGTATATTTAATGATTAAAGAAACCAACTCTAGTGAACATTTGTTGTTTCTGTCTGCCAGTGTCCCTTTTTCCTTCTTGTATCCAAACAACTATTTTCCTTTTTGGAACTGACTGTCCCTGGCTTACTGTAGTCTTGTCAGCGTCTGCTGTCAATTCTGTGGCCCTACTTCCCTCCGACCAGGTTAGCACATGACCCAGGCTGGCCAATCAGGGTCCTGTTCTTGGGACTGACAATAAACTGAGAGATAGTCTTTCCCTTTCTGAGATCACCGGCAATAAGGACCATGTATGCCTGGAGCTTCTGCCAACCTTCTTTGACACCATGTGCATGGAACCAGGCTGAGAATGAAAGTGTAGCTGATTGTATTTTACAAAGATGACCACAAAAATATCTCCCATCTCAAATGCTCTTCTTTGACATGCCTCCTATGAAGAGGTGGGGTCTATATTCCCTCCCCTTGAAGCTGGGAAATGGCAAAAGTGACACTGTGTGACTTCTGAGACTAGGATATAAAAGGCAACCCAGGTATATCTGGTTCTTTTGGGATACTTGCTCATGCAACCCAAGTGCCATGCTGTAAGGAAGCCCAAACAGACACATAGAGCAGATACATGTAAGTGTTTTGTCCGACAGCTCCTGCTGAGGTCCCAGCCAGCAACTAGCATCAACTACCATGGGAGTGAATGAGCCTTCAGATCATTCCAGCCCCCAGTCACCATGTAGATTTTGAGTCTTTCCAGTTGAGACCTCAAATATTGTGTAGGAATAAAAAAGGAAGCAAGAAAGGCTACCCCCCAACACCACCACCTCCTATGTCTTCTCTGAGTTTCTGACTCACAGAATACCATGAACATAGTAGAAATTTTAGTATGGCTTGTTATGCAGCAATAGCAACTAGAACAGAAGCCAACCCAGAAGTAAACAGAGCTGAGAGATGGGAAAGAACGAGGGAGATGGGCTAACAACTTGGTTTGAACCACCTAGACTAAGTCTTGCCTGGAGTAAGAGCCACCCAATCTCAGGCATCCCAGTTACATGAACTAATAAATTCCTATTTTTGCAATTATTTTGAATATGGGTTTCTGTTACTTCCAACCTAAACAATCTGAGTCCAACTTTTAAAATATCATGCAGACAAGGAAAATAAAGAAAGGAAGAGGGGAGAGACCATAAAATAGTGAGAATACCTTGATACCTGATGCCTCTAGCAAAGACACTGTGAATGTCATTAAAAATCTCTCAGAGGCCTGGCGCGGTGGCTCACGCCTGTAATCCTAGCACTCTGGGAGGCCGAGGCCGGTGGATTGTTTGAGCTCAGGAGTTCAAGATCAGCCTGAGCAAGAGTGAGACCCCGTCTCTACTAAAAATAGAAAGAAATTATATGGACAGCTAAAAATATATATAGAAAAATTAGCCAGGCATGGTGGTGCATACCTGTAATCCCAGCTATTCGGGAGGCCAAGGCAGGAGTATTGCTTGAGCCCAGGAGTTAGAGGTTGCTGTGAGCTAGGCTGACGCCATGGCACTCTAGCCTGGGCAACAGAGTGAGACTCTGTCTCAAAAAATAAAAATAAAAATAAATAAATAAATAAAAATAAATCTCTCAGAAAGGAAAATAACTCAAACAGAAAGAAAATAAATATTGGAATCAGGAAACTTTCAAGTGTAGGTGGACATCTAAACTCACACATCTAGACATGAGCCTGGGCCCTGCACTAGAATGCCTGGCTTCACATCTCAGACCTACTTCACGAGGCCACGTCACATCACATGGAGTATTTTGTACTTCAGGCAAGCTGTTGATTAATAATATTTAATACAATGTAATGATACAAAGGATAGGGGTGCTTCTGAGAAAGAGCTACAAAAATTCCAAGAAAAGAAAAGTCTGTGATGGAAAAAGGAATAGGGCAAGGAAATTACTAACTGAATGAATTTTAAAGCAGGATTTTGACAATTCTTTAAATATTCTATAACTTTTGAGGAGTAATTACTTTCCATGAAGAAATCTTTCTTGTTTCTTACTTTTCTTCCTCCAGGGCCTTTCTGTGCCTTCCAAAAAATAGTGTTTTTTTTTTTTTTTCCTTTTGAGTGTAATTATTTATTCTCAACCATGTGAACTATGAAAAAATATAACCAAATAAGAAAAAGGGAAAGAGTTTTAATTTATTTAAGATTTCAGGGTATCATTATATCGTTCTACAGGTGCCCCAAGAAATAGGCAAGGAAATGATTTTAAAAGTTTACAAATGAAGATAGGTCTGCAATGATACTTTTCTCTACATTATGGGAAACATGAATTTAAGTCAGTTTTCTTAAACATACTGTGTTAATTATCGTGATTAGTCAAAGAAAAATGCTCTGTTACACAGTAAATCAGGCTTAGGGGACTGACTTCATTCTCTGAAAGTACAGAATAATAGAACGCTAAACTTGAAGCCTTGGTACCTCCACTCGATAGATATATTGCCTTGGACAATATAACAATAGATACCTACTTGAAGCCACGGTGACTCCACTAAGTAGCTACATTTCTTTGCTTAATTTCTGATGCAAAATGTCTTCATCCACAAAATTCCATCTATATGGATGTTAAGAGTCTCCAAAGAAGTAATATGAAAGTTCTTTACTAAATTTTACACACTGTCAAGGGCTACTCAATTTCACGCTACACAAAGGAAGTCAAACATATTTAGATTAGATGACCTTAATATTCCTCATGTCTATATAACTGCTAACTCTCATCAAAGGGAAAGGTACTTTAAGGTAAATATTATATAGATTCACATACCTAAAAGTCACCCTTAACATAGATCTTAAAATAAGCACCTGGAAGCATTGATTTATGGAATCCTAACAGTGTGGGAAGCACCTGGCCCAGGACTGGTAATTTTAAGAGTTGGGACAACTTGTGGGAAAGTTATTGCATGGTAAGAAAACCTACCAATAGACAATTTAAGCCAATCACATGGACAAACTATAGATTTGATTGGAAGGCTCTCTTTATGGACAAATGCACACAAATGATTAGCACAAATGATTCACTGGCACAAGTAGTGGGAGTTAACTAATTATGCAAGCAAGGTCAATATGGAACTTTCTCCTAAAACATGATTGCTTTAGTTAGTTAATAAGGGACATTCTAAGTGGAATTCCCCAAGGGCTGATGGCTTGGCAGCCGGCTACACAAGGAAAAACAGGGAGTAAGCTGGGGGCACTTGTTGCTTTCCCTTCTGAGAAACTCACAAGCAGGAAGCAGTAACGTGTTTCCAAATCATGACAAGACCTGACTTCCCATGACAGTGATGAGACGTCTCATTCACTCCATAGGTGGTGCAGGAGTCTATGACAGCCCTACTGCACTACTTTGCTCTTTCTGGAGCCAATCAAGGACAGGGCTGTGTGTTAAGAAAAAACCTAAGAGACAAAGGTCAAAATGCATTTCCCTGAATAGAGATTTTTAAAATAAATAGCTTCCTTAACCATCCACTTACCTTTCTCAGTATAGCTACAACATCAAGTACCATTATTCAAGCAACCAAGACATTTCATAGTATTATTTGCCTCAATAAAACTTCCAAATGTCACACAACCCAGTGTGTGACAGAGTTCAAGATATGGGCTGAACTCTGCCCCTAAATAGTCACTTGTTGATGTCCTAACATCATTAGCTCAGAATGTGACAGTATATAGAGATAGGGTCTTTAAAGAGGTAATTAAACTGAAAAGAGGTCTACGGCTGGGCCCTGGTCCAATATACCTGGGTGTCTCTCTAAGAAGAGGAAATTAGGACAGAGTACAGAAGGAAGACCATGTGAAGACACAGGGAGAAGATGGCCATCTCCAAGCCAAGGAGAGAGGCCTTAGAGGAAACCAACCATGCAAATATCTTGATCTCAGACTTCTAGCCTCCAGAACTGTGGGAAAATAAATTTCTGTTGTTTAAGCCACCAATGCTGTGGTACTTTGTTATAGCAGTCCTAGCAAACTATCCATTTGCTTTTAGCCAAACCATGATCTAATAGCACAGCTGTTTTAGATTTCTAGAATTAGAAATCCTATATTATTCCATAGTAAATATGTCTTAGAGCCTGACCCAGTTTCTGTGCCCCAACAGACATGAGTTAGGTGTTTTTTTATTGTCATCAAGTTAATGTGATCAAGGTAGAAACCAATTATGTTTTTCTACCCACATCCCACTCCACTATCACTTTTCTCCTTGTTTTCAGCCTGAAAAGTATTTCCTGGTGTCAGTTCCAAACAATTAAACTCTGTTTCCCTCTTCTAATTATGTTTCCTTGTGATTGAAGACTCAAGTAAATGCAAATAAACTCTTAAGTATGTCAGCATCCATTAAATGTTCTCTGACTGAAAGGAGCTCTAAGATGAAGTTCAGTTTCATCTCTTAGAGTGTCTTTTCAATCTAACACCTGCAAGCTGACATTAAGATTCAACATTGTACATAAACATCTATCTTATTCACGATAAGTGCATCACTTCCATTCTGATCTTCAACTTCTTGTTCTGTTTGCTCTCCATAGTCAAGGAGCTGAGGAAAATACCTTTGCTCTATTCATTTGGAGAGAAATTAATTTTCCAGTCATGTAAATGGACACAGGCTTATGTCTTTCTGACTTATGAGTCACAGATCAGAAAATAAACAGGATGTTATAAACAGTTATGATTATAGCTGTTTAGATGTTTAAGGAATGGCATTTAATTTTGTCATTCATCTGCTTCAAGCAGGGGAAATCAGAAATTATATTTATAATAAAATGATATTTACCTCAGCAGAGTTTATCAGAATGTCATTCAACAAATTTTGTTCAGTAATTGCAATTAAATTCCCTCCAATTGCAATCAACAGCAAGTAACATTTTCTCAGATATCAGGATCCTGGTGGCAGGTGTCTTCCACTCTTGACTATTCCATGGATTTTAATGATGAATTAGATTAAACCATCAGTTATAGCTCCTAATTTACTTTATTTTTCTTTGTTGAAGTATATTTTATTTTTCTTTGTTGAAGTAAAGTCATCAGCGTATTTTTGTAGCCTAATATGAGATCCTTTGTTTCTTTGCTTATTTTATGGAATGTGGTGTTTGTTATTAGCGTGTTGTATTTTAAAATACTTCATTCAGCCTTTAGAATGTTACAAAGAAAAAAGGATGTCTATAATCCATTAAAAAATCCACCACCATCGCATCAAAGAAATTTGCTACATTTGTTTGGATAAGTTCTAACTACAATGCAGTGATCTTTTCTGACAAGAAGTCAGAAAACATTGATAGTTATAAACATTGGTAGCTATTAAACAAAAGCAGACAGCGAGAGGTCTATGGTGTACTAAGGGAATAATTTTCTCTTTGTGTGTTTTTGTTTATTACTGACTATGGAATAAATGATTCAATCTTTCTCCAAACTGTTGCAGAGTTAATATATACTTATTCCCAGAAAGATAAAAATCTGTACCTTGTTTAGCTCTAGGTATAATGTATCTGTTGAGAATTAAAAATGTGTTGGCACTCTTTGGGGAGAAACAAAGAAAGAGTGTTTACTGTGACTTTTAGCTTCATATTTCCTTTTGCCAATTGCCAACTGGGTCATTCTTTCACTGTATCGCCTGGCTAGGACTGAAAGCTTCGTATGAATACCATTTTCCTAAGTTAACAGCTTTTACTCATCCTTTTTCCCCAGCATTTTTTTCCCTTAATGTGCATCCATCAAGGCTCTCCTTGTCACTGGCTGCTCTCTGGCAGAAGCTCCTGCCATATGGCTCCACTTCAATTTGTAAAGGGTAGTTTAAAAGTTCGTAAAGTCCTCAAGTCTTCAGGAAAAAAAAAAAGAGAAATGTTAGAATTTTTACTACTGTCTTGCACAGCAGCTGCGCAGTTGAGGAAATTTATGACTGCAATAGCTTCTACTGTGTTGAAAGGAACCCATAAATGGGTCTTAACTTTACATGAGGCCAGACATAGCAGCAATCAAAATTGTGATGGTCTGTTATCAACAAAGCAAGTGTATCACCAAAATTATATCCAAGTTAAAGATAAGCCATTATCTCCAGGACCATGGGTAAATCACTGTTCCTCCAAAAACCTCTACTTCTTAATTTCTTTAAAGTTAATTTCCAGGACAGAATGCTAAGAGTCTATGACCTACAGAAGAATTCTAAATTCTATATGTAAACATCAGAGTTTGTATTTTAATTCTGGAATCTATCTTCTTTTTACTTGGAAGATAGGAGGTGCAAGTAGATCTGATAAAAATTAGTCACTGCTTGGGAACAAAGAAACAACCAGATGTGTAGCAGGGTCTGCCCTGCCAGAGTTCTTAAACTGAGACTTTATAACCAAAGGCAACCCTTAGAATGGCTTAATGCACATACCATATGCATAAAGCATATAACCAAAATTTACCAAGCATTCAAATTAAGCATATACAACCCATTACAAATCTCTTATACAACCATATCTACAAACAAACTATGCCTATGTGAGTTTTATTTAGATTACCCATACTTCCCTCATCTCAGAATTAAAAACAGAGTTGATACGGGTCTTTGTTCCACTCTCTGCTATGCTCACGGGAGTCCAGCTCAGTTGAATGTCAGGTTTAGTCACTGAACACTTCGTACTTAAGACACAAGCAAAATGTTTCTTTCATCAAGCTGGTTAACAAATATATGAGCTAAGAGAAGTACAAACAGTAATAAAGTGAACATGATTTATCATTCATAAAAATGTTTAGCATTTGAGACCTGCACAACACTTAGATTTGGAAAACACAGGTAATTCTCATAAACCCAAATAATGAATAATTTAGAACAGCCTGAACTGTAGTGGGCTACAGTGAATGGTACGCATATTGCAACACCCTTTCTAGACTCTAGCTTTCTTTTCAATGCTTTCTATATTTCTCAGCTCTCAGCCACAATGGAAAAGACTATTTAATTCCCTCTCAGGAAACTCAGATGTTGCCTATGGCTGGAAAAGGATATGAAAAAAGATAATTCCTCCAGGATATAAATTCTCCATTACCAGCATTTCCTAATTCCTGGCAACAGTGCCTTCTAACTATAGGTTATTAAGTTTGAAAATGTCTGATTTCCTTAAGTACTAAGTTTGACAGTTTTATCTCTGACATTTCATGTTGACACTTCTTGTTTTATGCTTATTGTGAAGGTACATCCTCAGTCTTTCAAATACACATTTTGGCCTGTGATTATCTTTCATTTTTTTTTTTTAGAACAATTTTTGTGAAACCATGGATAAGTCAAAAATTCATGCTATTTTCTAATATGAATTCTGTCATGGAACCAATGCAGTGCCAACAGCTAGAAATATCAACAAAGCATTCGCGAAGGATGTGGCTAATGAACACACAGTACATAGATGGTTTAAGAAGTTTCATTCTGGTGATATTAATCTTGAAAATGAGCCATATGGGCTACCTGAGACCAAGGTGGATAATGATAAGCTGAAAGCTGTAGTGGAAGCAAATCCATCTCAATCTACATGTGAATGAGCAGCGAGGTTTGATGTTACTATTTCAACAATATTGGACCATTTCAAACAAATCACCAAGATAAAGAAACTGGATAGATGGGTTCCACATGAATCAAACAAGCATCAGAAGAGAAATTATTTCAAAGCTTGCCTTTATTTGCTGTCACAACATAAAGGTGAACCATTTCTACACTGCATTGTTATGTGTGATGAAAATGGATCATTTTTGACAATTGCAAGCATTTGGCACAATGGTTGGATAAAGATAAGGTGCTGAAACACAGTCCAAAACCAAATATTTATCAACAAAAGCTAATGGTGTCTGTCTGGTTGTCCCGCACTGGTATTATCCGCTACAGCCTCATGAAACCTGGTCAATAAATTACAGCGGATATCTACTGCAGCCAGTTGAACAAAATGATGAAGATTAGCAGCCAAGATTGATTAACAGAGACAGGCCAATCCTCTTGTGATTAGCTAATCACAATGCTTGTGATTAGCAGCCAAGATTGATTAACAGAGACAGGCCAATCCTCTTGCAAGAAAACACTCAACCACATATCTCACAAACAACACTGCTCAAACTACAGAAGCTGGGCATGCAAACTCTCTGTCATCCACCATATCCACCAGACCTTGTACCACCTGACTACCACTTCTTCCAGGGTTTGGACCAGTTCTTGCAAGAAAAGATATTCAATTCTCAACAAGCTGTGGAAAACACCTTTTGCAATTTCATCACCACTTGCTCTCTAGGCTTTCTCACTGCTGGCATAAATAAGCTACCATCAAGATGGCAAACCTGTGTCAATAGTTTAGGCACATACTTTGATTAATTGTACTGCTTCTATTTTGAGATATAAAAAACTAAACTTTTGATTCAAAATTGGACATTTCATATTTAATGACCTAATAGGTTTTTTAAACCTGAATATTGAGAATTAGTGTAACAGACACTACCAGCTCCCGATCCATGGGTGGAACACAGGCCACCTTAGAAGTCACCTGCAGCTTGGTAGACACTTCCTGAACATACTGACAGCTTCTTACCTCAAGCACCTGTGTCCTTCTGTCAGAGAGCTTTATCTGACCAAAAGAGAATGAACAAGGCAGGCTAGACATGCCCAGAGTTAACACCTAGTTAAGTGCGAATCTAAAACCATGAAGAATGGTTGGCAGATAAACACACCAAACTTCACCTCTCATCAGTTGAATAATGTGGTCTCTCGGAGGGTCCCCCAGGGACTGGGTCTGTTTCCCACAGCAGTAGTCCCAATCACTAGCATAGTCTTTGAAAATATTCCTCTGCTCCACGTCTCCCTTCCCAACTCCCTCCCTGTGCTTCCTGAGATCATCTCCCCAATTAATTTCATGCCCAAATCTTTGTCTCAGATCTGTTTTGAGATAACTCAAGTTAAGCCAAGAGCAAAGATAAACCTCTAACTGGTTATGAATTTATCAAAATTCAAGCTGGAGGAGGGAAGGAGAAGAAAGGGTTTGTTCCAGGAACCCAGCTGCTGAGTCAGGACAGGTGAAACGCGTGATTGACAATAAATATTCAGGCCAGAGGTTGAGAACGCAGATGTGAGCACCGGTAAGTGAAAGAGATGGGCCTTCCTACCACTTAGTCAGGTGGTCAAGGATCAAGACTGAGAGATCAGAAGTGACTTCGAGATTCGCACCATCTAGGGGATGGACACGCTTGAAGCTCTGATTTGGGGGGGGAGGGGGGTAAGGGCACTATAATGTAACCTAAACTTTTGTACCCCCATAATATGCTGAAATAAAAAAAATAAATTAATTAAATTAAATTTAAAAATAAAAGAAGAAGAAGTGACTTCAGGAGATGGTTGGTTAATAAGAATTATGAGAACCCTGAGCAGAGGGGCCAGGCAGGAGAATGCTGGAGGCAGGAGCTAATTGTGGCCGATAATTATTAGTAATAGACAGGTCTAAGTCTACGTGTCATAAACTGAAGATACTTCCAGAGATTTACAGTAAAGTCTCAGCTGAAAGTGGACTCATTAAACTGGTTTTCTCCCAGAAAGTCAAGTTGCACCAGAGAGACTTGGTGTCTGATTGTACTTTGTCAATGAGATGAAGCCAAGATTCAGAAGCACCTCCCTACCCAATAGGGCATGGGAACTTAATGGGCTTAAAAAGTAGACCAAGAATCTAGGTCTTCAGATTTTCTGAGTAAGGCATGTTGTTAACTTACCAGTAAACACCTGGTACTTTAAAATAAACACACACAGGTACACCTGTCATATCTTAGGTACCGAGACATATATTTGATGATTGAATGAAATGAGATGAAATAATGAAATGAACAAAATACAAGACCACTAGCATTCTTTTTCAAATCTCCTCGTTCACATAAAAGATTTGATTTTTACTGCTAAAAGACCATTCTTATGTTTCTGTTATTGTTCAGTTTAGAAGCTAATAAAATAAAGATCCTAATTTCACAAGGGTGGAATCAACACATCAACTCCGCTGATTACATCATGGGTTTATTCCATCTTCCCAAGGCTTGCGTTCTTTCTATTGAGTTTGATGTGCCAGGTCCCAAAATTGGGAATTGCATCAAGACAAATATTTTTTAAATAAAGTAAGTATTGTTGGTTTCAAGTATGATTGTCTCAAATATAAACAACTACACAAATTTGAAACATGTTGGATGAAATGGTAGAAGGAAAACAGAGGAAGAAGCAAAGCAAAAATAGAAGCCACATACATAAGGGCATAGTGTATGAAGCAGAGGATTTATTCTGGAATTATATGAAGCCAGTGAAAAAGATATCATTTGGAACATAGTATTGTGCAATTCTAGTCAATGCAAGAGGCAATCAAAATGTTTCAAGGGGGCTGAAATGTTTGAAACATGAGGACAAGTATTGGCCCATTCAATACCTTAGAGAAAAGAAAACTATGGGAAAATTTTTTTCCAAGAGTATATGCACAAGCCAAATTCCTCCCTCACATACTTGTACATGGGACCTAATTCTGCACTTGGATATTTGTGGCAACTCTGCATTCTGCAGACTTAGTGCTTGTGTGAAACAGGAGTTAAGCATTTGCCAAACTTTAGCTTGTATGGAAATGCAGCTCCCGTTAGCATTAAACTGCTCATTAGTATGCAATGGAACTTTTCTAAAGGAAAACAACATTAATGAATATAAGCCATTTGTAAACTATTTTAAAAGTTGGAATTCAAAATAAGATTGAACAACATAAAGCAAATATGGGCAGGAACCCCCTCAACCCATGCATCACGGCCCTCCAACTAGAGCAAATGATGCAGGCAGCCCAGTTTAATCTAAGGAAGTATAAATCCAATTTAGCATCCTGTGATATGTTTCTGAGAGGTGCACCACAGGTGTGTGAGGAGACTTAATGAGTCATAATTTTATATCCGCAACCATCTACCAGGTGGAGAGAGGAAGAGTGGCTGCCTGGGTGGGTGGCACTCTCAGCCCCCCTGCACCTCCCAGGTAGTAAATGCTTCCTAACCGCTAGGAAAACAGCTTGCTCTTCTGCTGGAAATCATGTTTCTTCCTTATGTTTACATGGCCAAAATCTTCAAACTACAGAACAGAAAAACAAGCTCTAGCTTTACAATTCAAAAGGCTTTGAAAAGAAAGCAAATCACTTCTGTGAACAGAATGGCACTGTGTTTTCCCTATCCCAACTTCTTAAATGAGTGGAAGTGGTGTTTCAAGCTACTGCACACCCAAAATCTCCTTCCTATTCTTCATATGTTTTGGTGCACTTGACATTAACCTATAAAAACACATGTGTCTGCTTGTGGGAGTTCCTTGGCTTTTCCGGGTCTGTTCTTGCTTGGCAAAAATTTGATTTGACAACTATGGAATATGGAGCAAGTACTAAACAGAAAAACTTAGAAGAGAAAAGCAATTAGCTTTAGCCTCAGTTCATCTGGAATGGTGTGGAACATGTGGATAAAAGACAAGCTGTTAAAAAAGGAGAGAGAGAGAAATAGTTAGACTTGAAATGAAAACTAAGAAGACAACTAAAATATATTAAAGATCGAGGTCTTCACCTGTCTTCATTTTTTGTTTTGCTTGTTTCTTTGTTTTTAACAACAAAATAGAGGAGCACAGAACATGATGCCATCTATCAGAGACACACCCCACACTGAGCACACCAGGAGAATCACTTCATTTGGCTGAGCCATTGCCTGATCCCAAGAGGACAGAGTGTAAACTCAGAAATCCGGCTGGAGATGCTTACAGAAGGGTAGACAGGGGAAAGAATTGTCCACTGAAAGAAAACAAAAACAAAGCACCCTTAATTTCAGCAACTAAAGAAGGAAAGCATATATACTAAGAACATGGTCAACAAAACTCCCCAGTCAGAGGGAAAAAAACGACCAAAGAAGTGCTAAGCTGCTACACAAGCCACAGAAAAGCTAGATTATGTACTCAGGAGAAGGAGCTGAAGAGGGTACACGGAAAAGGCAGTGGGAACAAAGAAACGCAGTCATTTAACATGCCAAGAGAAATAAGCGGTAGCAACAACATTTTAAAACCCTAATTTGTGGGGAAAAGAAGAAAATGATCAGTCTCAGCCAAGCAAAATAATAGCTCCGCATATCTTTAGCTATTGAATTTTTGCATTCCTAAATTCATGTCTGTGGTCTGTGATTCCCGAGTCGTTTTGTGAGCATGAAAACTGACCTCTTTAAACTTCTCACTAAGCCACTTTTCTCCCCCTGAAATGTGGATGAGGTATTCACTACCCATACCTAGCTGGTGCACCCCATAACACAGCAGTGTCATCATTTACTGCGAGAATCTTTAAGCTCTCTGATAGCTCAGTGAGCATTTTCCTGATTGCAAATAGGCCCTTCCTCTAGATTCTTAGGAGGGGGAAGAAAGTAAGAAAGGGAGTGAAATGTTTGTCTGTTCTTTGACCTTAATCATAACAGAGGAAAACCTGGAAATAAAATGAGAGCCCCAAAGGGTATATTTCAACTTTGTCTGAAGGGTTTCCTTTCAGTTATTAATATTTCAAAAAGGATCCAGCAAATTTGATTAAATGTTAACAAGTTTCAATGCTAGGTTGTGGAAACACAGATGTTTTTGTAAATTATTATTCTCTTTATTTTTCTACATACTTAAACTTTTTCAAGAAAAACTTTTAAAAATTAAAATAAGATTAATGGGAGATTGTATGGTACCAAGGTTAACAAAGAATGTTTGGGGTCTGTATCAGCAAGAATCACAAAATTTAGAAGAGAAAAGCACAGAATTTCAGAATTGCCTGTCCTGTAATACCCAAAGCTTTCAACTTCAGCTACAAACCTCAACTACCATTAAGTAGGGGCAGTTTTGATAAAATACTGGCCCTGTTCAAGCTCACCCCAGGACGATTAAAAACAAGAGTCACTTAGTGTAGTGTCCAGAGATCTGTATTTTTAAAGAACTTCTCTGATGGTTCCAATGTGTTGCCAGAGTTGAGAATGACTCATACATCTTGGAATATTGGCCTCTGCTAACCTGGGATGAAATCAGAGAGCCGGTAATAACAGAAAGTGCACAAACCAGGAGACCCAGGTTCTAGACCCAATTTTATTACAAGCTGAGTAACCTTAAACAGTTCATTTAATGTTTTTGGAATCCACTTTCCTTTTCTGGAAAACAAAAACACCGTAGCAGATAAATAAAAAGATCTGTTCCTCGTTGCAAAATTTTATAAAATATAAAAAGAAGAAAACAAGCATTTCTATATTAACTGCAAGTGTTTTCTACAACAGCATTTGCAATAAAATAAATGAGTATGCACACCTCACTGCTGCTAGCTTGTACTTGGCTTGCTTAATTTATCGAAGGTTCCTACACCTGGCTAACTCTGGAGGCTCCTTTTGAACCGTTGTTGGAAGAGGGGATTCCATCTTTTCATTATCATGAACCAATGGGATACACGAGCCATGAATAAAGGTGCCTAACTGTGCTTGGTGGAATTGCTTGCCCTGTGTTGGGTAAAGGTGGGTCTTGTATTTTCAAATGGCAGCGGTAGGGGGAGACCCATATAAAAGGGATACTTTCATGAAGTAGTTACTGTCCCAGCAAATGATCTTGGAAAAACATTAAGACCTTTGGATTTAGCCTTCAACAAACCACCCTCTCCACCTCCCTCACCTCAGAACCTCCTATCCCCACCCTAAACCTGCCACCTCCGTGAAAACAACTCGCTCACCCCTACTCACCCTTTGTTCATGCACCTTAAAGTCACATGGGTAAAGCAGCCTGCGGCAAGTTGGTCAGTTCCATTGGATAAAAGGGAAAATGCTTTCATTCACTCATTTTTTTTTTTTCATAAAGCTGAAAATATTTATTTATTTTATTTTTTTTTTTATTTAATTTTACAGAATCAAAGAGTCTAACAGTATATCTTGTTAGATACAGCATGTCCTCATAATGTATACATTATTTCTTGTACAATGATATGAAATAATATGGGAAATATTCATGATAAATTATTAAGTGAACAGTGCAAGTTAAAAACAATAGTTTCATATTTTTTTCCCCACCCCCCCCTTTCCCGAGTCAGCACCTTCAAGTGCTACCACTCCCCAAACGGTGCGCAATGCACTCATTGTGTAGGCATACCCCCATCCCCTCCCCCACCCCCCACCTCAGTCTGATGTCCAATTGGTGTCGTTTCCAGATTTGTATTTAGGTGATGATCAAGGAAACCAATTTTCTGGTGAGTACATGTGATGCTTGTTTTTCCATTCTTGGGATACTTCACTTAATATAATGGGTTCCAACTCTCTCCAGGAGAACCATAGAGATGTTGTATCTTCATCATTCCTTATAGCTGAGTAGTATTCCATGGTATACATATACCACAGTTTACTAATCCAATCATGTATTGATGGGCATTTGGGTTGTTTCCACATCTTTGCTATTGTGAATTGTGCTGCTATAAACATTTGGGTACACGTGCCTTTGTTACAGAATGACCTTTTTTCCTTTGGGTATATGCCCAGTAATGGGATTGCTGGGTCAAATGGCAGGTCTACTTGAATCTGTTTAAGATACCTCCATAATGCTTTCCACAGAGGTTGCACTAGTTTGCAGTCCCACCAGCAGTGTATTAGTGTTCCTGTCTCTCCACACCCACGCCAACATGTGTTGTTTTGGGTTTTTTTGATAAAGGCCATTCTCACTGGGGTTAAGTGATATCTCATTGTGGTTTTGATTTGCATTTCCCTGATGATTAGAGATGTTGAACACTTTTTCATATGTTTGTTAGCCATTTTTATATCTTCTTTTGAAAAATTTCTATTCATGTCCTTTGCCCACTTTTTGATAGGGTTGCTTGATTTTTTCTTGCTGATTTTCCTGAGTTCTAAATAGATTCTTGTTATCAGTCCTTTATCTGATGTGTAGTATGCAAAAATTTTTTCCCATTCTGTAGGTGGTCTGTTTATTCTCTGGACTGTTTCTTTGGCTGTGCAGAAGCTTTTTAATTTAATCATGTCCCATTCATTTATTTTTGTTGCTGCTGTGATTGCCTTGGGGGTCTTCTTCATAAATTCTTTGCCTAGGCCAATGTCTGTAAGAGTCTTTCCTACATTTTCTTCTAGAATTCTGATTGTATCACGCCTAAGGTTTAAGTCTGTTATCCACCGTGATTTGATTTTTGTGAGAGGTGAAAGCTGTGGGTCCTGTTTCAGTCTTCTACAAGTGGCTAACCAATTCTCCCAGCACCATTTGTTGAATAGGGATTCTTGTCCCCAGAGTATATTCTTTCCTGCTTTGTCGAAAATTAGGTGACTATATGAGGATGGTTCTATATTTGGATTTTCTGTTGTGTTCCACTGGTCTGTGTCCCTGCACTTGTGCCAATACCAGGCTGTTTTAAGAACCACGGCCTTGTAGTATAGTTTGAGGTCTGGCAAATTAATACCTCCCATTTTGTTTTTGTTGCTTAAAATTGCTTTTGTTATACGGGGTCTTCTTTGATTCCATACAAAGTGTATAATTATTTTCTCTATGTCTGTAAAGAATGATGTTGGTAATTTAATAGGGATTGCATTGAATCTGTAGATCACTTTGGGTAGTATAGACATTTTAACAATGTTGATTCTTCCGATCCATGAGCATGGTATATTTTTCCATCTATTTGCAAGTTCTGCTATTTCTTTTCTCAGTGTTTCATAGTTTTCCTTATAGAGGTCCTTTACCTCTTTAGTTAGATATATACCTAGATATTTTATTTTCTTTGTTGCTATTTTGAAGGGTATTGAGTCTTTAATTTGTTTTTCCGATTGACTGTTATTGGCATATATAAATGCCTCTCATTTGTGTATATTAATTTTGTAGCCTGAGACTTTGCTGTATTCGTTAATCAATTCCAGGAGTCTCTTGGTTGAATCCTGGGGGTTTTCCAGATATAAAATCATATCATCAGCAAAAAGTGAGAGTTTGATCTCTTCCTTCCCTATTTGGACTCCCTTGATTCTGCTCTCTTGCCTGATAGCTCTTGCAAGGACTTCCAATACTATGTTGAAAAGTAATGGAGACAATGGG
The DNA here is from genome assembly GCF_041146395.1 of Eulemur rufifrons. Lineage (NCBI taxonomy): Eukaryota > Metazoa > Chordata > Mammalia > Primates > Lemuridae > Eulemur > Eulemur rufifrons. Next base: position 14,660,432 of record NC_090983.1, on the reverse strand, counting down.
CAGCCCTGTCTGGTTCCAGTTCTAAGTGGGAGTGCTTTCAGTTTTTCCCCATTCAGTATGATGTTGGCTGTGGGTTTGTCATATATGGCTTGTATCATTTTTAGGTAGGTTCCATCAATGCCTATTTTGTTAAGCGTTTTTATCATAAAAGGGTGTTGAATTTTGTCAAATGCTTTTTCTGCATCTAATGAGAGTATCATATGATTTTTGTTTTTGCTTCTATTTATGTGGTGTCATTCACTCATTTTTTTAAAGATCTTAGATGTGGCAACAGGAGCTTTTCTTTTGGTAGGCTACTAACTCAAAGGGGAAAAAATTACCTGAGGATCACATATAAGTCTACATTGTGGTGTCCTGTGACATGACCTGGAGCAAATGGATTAGCAGCAGGGGGTTGAGAAAGAAAAGAGAGGCCCCGAGAGCTAGAACCAGAGAGTGGAGGCATGCAACCAAGCTGGCAAGGTGCTTCCTAAAGGGGATGATAACAGATAATCAGTCTACCACCAAAGCCAGCAGGGATCAGAAACAATCATTCCTTCAATTTTGCAAGAACAAAGAAAGGCTCTTGTCCTACAAGGCCCAGAGAACTGGGCAGAGTATCACAAACAGGATTTGAGTATAAAAGAACACAACAAGATCTTAGATGCATGACCCAGAACCACCTGGTAGGACTCAAGAATAAAGGCAGAGAGCAGCCCATCCACAATCCAGCATCACAAAGGTAGAACAGAGCTAGCAGCAAGGATGACCAGCTGCTCAGTCACCTGGGTGTAGATTTAGGACCACTAACTTGCCCTCTGACTAAGGCAAGCAGTGGACCCTAGGACTAAGCTGGCAGCTTTGGTTAACAGGTCTCTCCTACAGAAACAGGAAAATAGAGGGGCAGCCAACCAACAACGATATTACAAAATGTCACTTAGAATTAACTTTAGTGGTATTTTTCCTATTTTGAGAAAAGAGGAGGAAAATTAAAATTGAATCACTATATAGCAAAAGTAACCACAATTTCGTGCCGTAAGAGTGCCATTTAGTGGATATTGAAGAAAGTCAGTTATATTCAGAGAATGTGGAAAAGCCAAAGGATTAGAAAGAATGAAAGACATGCAAAACCACAGGAAGAAAGGGGATATTGAAGGAAAAGGAGAAAGAGCAGGAGAGAGAGGCCAATAAGGCCTACCTGCAACTCCAAGTCCCTGAGACATTGCTCACACCTTTCACAATGAGTTCCTCTGGCTTCTGTTTAAAGGCTTTCTTTCTGCCTTCCCCACTGAATGGATGCAACAAGACTTCTTGGGATGGATCAGCTGGAACTTCTCTTGTTCTCTTCCCCATCATGTTACCAGTCAGTAATTCCCATATATACCTCCAAAACTAGTTTCTACCCCTTAAGGCCACTTTTCCTTCTCCTTCCGCCCTCCCTCTCTCCTTCGCCCCAGCCAGTTACAACCCCCTAGCCTATCCAGTCTATTTGGTTACTGTAGGACCTTATGCATCCCCTAAGTTTCACCCAGCTCCAGTGCTCCTGGGAGGTCTAGGCTCATCTTTACAGCCCAGACAGTGGTCATCTCTCCATCACAACCACCTTGGAAGATGTCTCTGCTACCGACAATGAACCTAACTCTTTGGGAAAATAATTGTGAGAACGCCTACAACCCAAACTAGACTTGGGAAGGACACTTCCTCTGACCTACCACTTAAAAACAACCTTCTACCAGTTGTTTTGCATTTATATCATTCAATTACATAGAACAAATTTTGTAAGAAAGTACGGCCTTTTGAATTGGTAAGGACTGCAACAGTTCTGGCTTTGGGAGAGTATAGGCATGTGGTTTTTAACAGTAAGATTTATTGTAGAAACATTGCTTAAGCTCTCAAAGAAGGTGAAGAGCAGACAGAACAAAGACTCTTAGACCACAACCAGCTGCAATCTCTCCTCAGCTGTCATTATTCAGATGTAGATGTGGAATTGATGGAAGTTGAATGAGGATGGTCTTTCCATGACCCTTAATCTTTGTTATAACTTATTTAGCCTTTGTCTTTAGTCCAGCACCTTAGTTAGCATGTGCCACTAATCCTTTCATCAATTTCAGAAGCAGTTATGTTAGGGTCAGAGAGAAAATTCTTCATATTTCTGTATTATTTACATAGATTTTAATGTTATATGATAAGTTTGAGTAGTATCATGGGTAAGAAATGTTACGTAGTGGTAGTCACACATTTAAACTTTTTATATTAATTCTTATGGGAAAAAATCCAACCTCCTAAGTCTACTTGCTATATGCTGTATTTTCTTGGAGTGTAAACTGGAAGTATGACAGAGAACCCCCTTCACCCTGCATAATGGTTCTGCCCTCCTTTTCCCCTTCCCTGTGAACAAGCCACTCTTCCTAGAGAGAACACTGACAATTTGCTCAAGTTTAGTTGGCATTTTTGTTGACCCCTTCTTAGCAGGGATTAAGCAGGTTAAGCTTTAAGCCCAAGTCTTTTCTCCCCAGAACAGAGAGGTACTCTCTTGTGGAAGAGAGAAAACATCTCTTCCTTACTGAGTTGAATCATCATTCCCAAAAAGAGATATGTGTTTTCACTGTACATGTCCATGGTGGCCTACCTCTAGAACTTTATCGTATGAAAATGAAATAAAATTGACACTGTTTGGAGATGTCTAAGGACACTTCATTTTAGAAAATATGCATGAGACCAAATAGAATTAAACTGCACTTAAATCCAGTTTTAAATTCCCTAATCCAAAAAATTTTCTAGCATTCCATAAAACCTAGAAGACATAATAAAAAAGATTAAAACATTTATAGAAAAAATAACTGAATATGTGTATATGTACATATGTAGATAGATAGCACAAAAAACTAAACGATAAACAGAAAGAGACAAGAATTACCATCATGTACACAGGTCATTAACAAATCTATAAGAAAAGAATGAATAACCCAATAAAAAAATAAGCAAATACTATCTATGGGTAGTTCTCAGAAAATTAAATACAAATACCTAATAACTATATGAAAAGATGCTCAATTACAAAATAAAATATATGCAAATCAAAACAATGAGATAGTTTTATTTTTCAATCATAAAATACAAATTTTTTCATAATTAAGAGTATAATTGAAATCTGATATATTTACTGGTGTTGCAGAAACAGGCTTTCTCATTTATTGTTGGTGAACATGTAAAATGGTGCAACACTTTTGCAGGATAGTTTGGTAATATCTATCAAAATCTTAAATATATAATCATTTGACCCAAAAAATCTAATGGGTATGGTCTCCTAGATAAACAAATGTATATCCAACTAAAACCAGAAACTAGAAACAATATTAATTTGTAGCAAGAAATTATGACACTTCCATACAGTAGAATATTGAGCAGCTATTAAAAATATTAAAGAGATGAATTAGATTTATGTATGTTGTTTTGTAATAATTTCCTGAAATCAAGGGGGAGAAAAGCAAGGCATAAGAGATATAATATATATTCTATAATCTTACTTGTGGAAATAAAGAAAAGGACAAATATAGAGAGAAATATAGGTATATACGTAAATATAATAATATATATTCACGTGCATTTGCATAAGCCTTCTCTGGAAGAATAGGCAGGAAATAGTTAAAAAGTTAGTTAATAGTTAATAGGGCTCTTTCCACTTAAGCCATTGCATTCTCCTCTTGCATTTGTCAAGTTTTGAGTAAAAGAAGGCTTTCCCTGGCTTTTCTAGTTGAGTTTGTCATTCCATGAGCCCAGATATCTCTCTCTCTCTCTCTTGAATATATAAGGGGGGAGAGGTTTGGCTAGAAATCCACCCCCCACTTTTGTCCTTCCTAGTCATTGCCTAGAAATAAACCACTGTGGTTTATACAAGTTGACTTTCTGATGGTACCTTTATGAGTCTCACTTCCACTATGACCAACTCTTCACGGCCCCATATATCAGTGTCACCCACTAAGCCTCAGATGCTCCAGCAGCTACTGTTGTAGCAGGGGCAGTGGGAGCCAGTGGAGGGAGATTCCTCCAGTGACTCAGAGTTTACAGCACAGAATAGGTAGTGGTATTATTCAGCCATCGTGGACATGACCTTGTCAGGCCTGGACCATCAGGAGGGCCTGTCACTAGATGTAATTACTCTCTAGCATAAATCATTTTTAAATCTCAGCCTCTGAAAGTAGGAGCTAAAGGTAGACAGGCCAGAGAAGCTCCATTTCTTGAACATTTCATAACTCTTTCTACAAATGTGAATTATTTCTTTTGTCCTAACTGGTTAGTCATTTTTCATTCTACCCCATTCCATTTCCCTCACCTCACAATCTCTCCTAACTTTTCATTGTAGAAAGAGTGCTCTTTCTTTGTCTATGTGAGTAGACTCAGTGATGTGTGGATGAATTTAATGAATTTCCAGTACTGTATACTTTATGTGGTTGCTATATTTGTTTTCTTGAAAAAGTAGGTTTATATCATGTTACACCATTATTTTTCAAACTTAGGCTCTGTTAATTTCCCATTCAATGGTGTGGGAAAATAATAACGGTTGTTATATGCATTTTAATTTAAGCCCTGTAAAAACACTAATAGATAAAGAATTCTCTGAACTGAAATGGTGATGACTGAATCGGATTTTTTTAGGAGGATTGTTTTCCAAAGAGTTTACAGAGAAACATTCCTTAAAGTACTGAGGATTTTGCACAGCATTAATTTCATCACACAAGGCTATTTTGGGTACACATTGTCAACAGATCCTAGTGGCTAGTTTATTTCAAATGCAGAGTTAGCATACTTCACATACTAGGAAATAATGCCAAGAGAAATCATAACCAAGTCCACGGCCTCAAGTCTTGGTATCCAGGATTTGAAAAGTCAAATTGGAGTGCAGATGCAGTGTGGCAGGGTTGAACACAGGATTCTAGGAGTCTGGAATTTCAGGCTCTAGTCTCAGCTTTGCTCCCAACCACCTATGAGTCCACAGACGACCCATTTAAATATTCCAGGCCTCATCTGGACAATAAAAGAAATAGGGGCCGGGCATGGTGGCTCACACCTGTAATTCTAGCACTCTTGGAGGCTGAGGCAGGAGGATTGCTTGAGCTCAGTAGCTCGAGATCTGCCTGAGCAAGTTTGAGACACTGTCTCTACCAAAAATACAGAAATTAGCCAGGCGAGGTGGCGCGCGCCTGTAGTCCCACTTCCAGTTTTCCACTTCCTCCAAGCCTTCCTTTTCTTCTACCCAAGAGCAGCATACTTCAGGCACAGACATCACAAGCAGAGGGCAGAAAACAGTGCTTCTGCCTTGAACTATGGAAGCATGTGAGTACTTGGGTCTATGATCCATGCAAATCTTCCAGGATTGATCCTGATATGTTAACAGGATTTAAAATAATTTAGAAAATCCTTTCTCTCCAGACTAAACTTGGATGTCAAGTTTATTGGCCGGCTGAAAAAATCTAATGTGTATTTTTATCTTCGTATTCCCCCGTAGCAATCTTAAACCTTCCCAAGGCAAATACAGGGGCATGTCTGGAAAAATAAGGAAAGAGCAAGAAAAAGAAATGCAAAGGAGAGAAGCATATTAATATATTTATTTCATGAAATATTTTTCCCATTATTATATATTAGTAACATGTTATATACTATAGAAGAGAGACTAGAGAAAAAGGAAATGGGAAGATCAAGAAAAGAGCAAACGATACAGCTTATTTCTAAGGTGTTAGTATAAAGTCAATGTCTTTAACTGATAGATCTGGGAGAATCTCTCACTTTCCTATTTGTCTTCTCTTGTGGTCTGGCCATAATATACATATATGTGAAATCATTAATTTGCTTCAACAATAAAAAACAAACAACTCAATTAAAAAATGGGCCAAAGAACTTAATAGGCACCTCACCAAAGAAGATACAGATGGCAAATAAGCATATGAAAAGATGCTCCACATCATGTGCTATCAGGGAAATGCAAATTAAAAGAATAATGAAATACCACCACATACCTATTAGAATGGCCAAAATCCAGAACACTGAAAACACTAAATACTGGTGAGGATGTGGGGCAACACAAACTCTCATTTATTGCTGGTGGGAATGCAAAATAGTACAGCCACTTTGGAAGACAGTTTGGCAGGTTGTTACAAAACTAAATACTCTTGGCATATAACTCAGCAATTGCACTCCTTGATATGTAGCTAAAAGAGTTGAAAATTATGTCCACATAAAAACCTGCACATAAGTGTTTATAGAAGCGTTACTCATAATTGCCAAAACTTGGAAGCAACTGAGATGTCCTTCAGTAGGTAAATGGATAAATGAATTTTGGTACATCAAGACAATGAAACATGAGTCAGTGCCAAAAAGAAATGAGCTACCAAGCCATGAAGACACGAAGGAAGTGCATATTACAAAGTGAAAGAAGCCATTTCTAAAGGGTACGTACTGCATGATTAAAACTTTATGACATCCTAGAAAAGGCAAAACTATGGAGACACTAAAAAGATCAAGTGGTTTCCATGGGTTTGAGGAAGGGAGGGATGAACATGCAGAACACACACGATTGTTAGGGCAGTGAAGACACTCTATCATACTGTAGTATCATGATGGATACCTGTCATTATACATTTGTCCAAAACCACAGAATACACAACACCAGGAGCGAACCTTAATGTAAACTATGGACTCTGAATGATAATGATGTGTCGGTGTAACAGATGTTCCCTCTGGTGGGGAAGGTCGATAGTGGAGCAGGCTATGCCTGAGAGGGGACAGGGAGTACATGAGAAATCTCTGTACATGCCACTCAATTTTGCTGTGAACCTAAAACTGCTCTAAAAAATAAAGTCTTTTAAAAAAATTTTAAACTGAAAACATTAATTTGTGACAAAAGATCATGCCACACTTTATAAGTCTGAACAATATCCATTTTTTGAAATTATACTTATTATCATCTTAACCTAATTTCAGGGATACGAATAATTTTAATGTAATTTATTGAAATATATACATACAGAAAAGTTCACATATCAAGTGTACAAGTCAATCAATTTTCACAAAGTGGACACTCTTATGTAAGCAGCGACCAGATCAAGAAAGAGAACATTCACACCACTCCAGAAGGCTCTGCATGCCCGTCAGTCACTACTTGCCCCCCCACAGTAACTCCTCGCCTGACTTTTAACACCACCCTTTATTTTTACCTGTTTGTAAACTTTATATACACAGAGTCACATACCCTATGTACTTGTTTATGTCTGGCTTCTTTTATTAAACATTGTGAGATTCACCCATATTATTACATGTAGTTGTAATTCATTAATTCTCATTGATGTAAATTATCCCATTGTATGAATTTATTTGTTGATTCATTCCATTGTAGATGAACATTTGGTTTTATTCTTATTTGCTATAGGAACTCCGGTATATGTCTTTTGATAAACCTATGTACATATGTCCATTGGGTTTATTCTTAGGAGAAGAAATGCTAGTACACAGGAGGCATAAATTTAGCCTGAATAGATCCAGCAAGCAGTTTTCCTAATCACAAGCAGCTTGGTGTCCTCCTTAGGGAGCATAATTATCTGAAACAGCACCTTTTTAGGATAGAGTACAAAGTGATGCCCAAGGAATCTTGGAGAAGCAAGAGCATAGGAGAAGTTGAGGACACAGTATGTTCTAATGTTTCTTAAAAATAAAATCTTTTGAAGTAAAGAATTATTTTTGACCCTGAGATATCATGTGTGTGATAATCTATGGCAATTGCAAGATCCAAAGCTGTTTATAATTCTGGTCCGACCACATCAAAATCCTTGAATTTACACAATGCATTGTAGGTTTCAAGGAGCTCTCTCATCTTTTCCTCTTTTCTCTCAATCTGGTTGAAACATTTAGCCAGGATTAACCATTCTGAATCTGCTATTGCGACATCCTGTTTTAGCCTGTGGACTTTTAGGAGTGGCCAGAGGCAGATCAAATCTCACAACTGGAGAAGGAGAAGCCTTGGCTCACTGGCCTTCACACAGGAGAGGACCATTTCTGACCACTAAACTCTTCAAACATAGTCTACTCACTCTTGCCACCCAATTCCTTGCCAACTCTCAACACACAAGTTGGAAGTTGGGTTACCCCCTTCTTCTCATGTAGGAAAGGTCTCATGGGAGCCCATCTATGCCTGAGGACAATGAAAGTTCCTAGTATGTCTCCTGTATGCACTTGCTGGCTGTGGTTCACACTGTATTTACCTGTTCTATTAATATTTCCCAAACATTATGGCATTTGACCTTGTTTTACCTTGTCTTAGGAATGAGTCAGTGCACAAAACTCAGACGCAAACACTCATGCAATTCTGCATCACAGCTAGCTTCTCCCACCTGAAATCTTGAATGTCCTTATGTAGAAAGATCCATTTTCTGGAAAATACCTAGTCTTTCTCCATTTGTCAATTCATCCCACTTCCCGTCTTATAGCTGACCTCAGATCAGAACTAAAGTAGGGGAGGGGGAACGTCTCCAGCTCTTTAAATCAACACATCCACCTCTTCTTTCCACAGGTAAGAGCTGACACTTTGGAGCCAAGCAGAACTAGGTTAGGACCCTGATTCTGGCACTGGCTAGTTGTAGGATCTGGGGCTAGTTATCTAACCCCTCACAGCCTCAGTTTTCTCATCTATAAAGTGGATTTGTTCTGAGATTTAAATAAGATACTTAAGGTAAAGAGCTTAGCCCAGTCCCTAATTAATGTTATGTACTTTTGCCACCATTTGTGGCCCACGACCCCGTCACTAACCATAGCATTCGCTGTTGGACCCTTTCCATGTCTCTCTCTGTGCCCTTTCTGCTTCAGGGCACGCTGGCCTGACCTCCAACTGCCCAAACCTGCTCTCTCTGGCCACCAATGCAGGCTTTGTCCACTCAGCAGAAGATCTGAGGTGAAAGGAATTAATACTCTCTGGGAACAGTCCTCAACCACGGACGAATAAGAGTTGGTGTAAAAACGCCTCAGCTCCCCTGCTCAGGGAGGAGAACTCTGAGGTGTATGTTCCACCTACACTGGCTCTCAGAAAGGCCCCGGTGGGATTAGGCTGCAAAGGCCTGTGGCAGTAACGAGCTCACTAACACCCCCTCTGGTGGCTACCTGCCCTGCCTTAACTCTTCCCTACTCCCTCCCAGTATTTTACTACTCTCCCAAATCAACCACTTACATGGAATCTTTTTGTCTCAGGGACTATTTCTGAAGGATCCCAAACTAAGACACAAACAGTTGGCACCAGAGGGGACGGTGTTGTGCTCAAGTGTGATTTTGGAAATCTCACAGTTACTGAGCCAGAGTCACAAATCGGCAAGTGGGAGGGGGGCAGGTTGGCAAGCTCTGAGCGGGATCTGAAGATATGGGCTTGACCACTTCTGCCATTTACCAGCTGATGAAAGTAGGGAACTCACGTTAACTGTTATCAGTCCATTCTGCTCAGTTTAAAATGAGGATATAGTGACTGCTCTGCTTCTCATTTTTGAGGATCATATTAGAAAATGATCTTAAAAATACCTGCCACCATGCCTTACTCAGTAAGTATTTATAGGGATTGAATGAAGAAGTGAGTAACACAAATAAGAGAATGAAAGGCAAAAATTCCAAAATGATAAAAAAAAAAAAATAAGGCCTTTTACAAAAGACATTCTTTAAAAAAAGACATCTGCACTAGAATGTTTATAGCAGCACAATTCACAACTGCAAAGATGTGGAAACAACACAAGTGCCCATCAATACATGAGTGGATTAATAAAATGTGGCATATGTATACCATGGAGCTCTACTCAGCCACAAAAAACAATGTTGATATAGCACCTTTTGTATTATCCTGGATAGAGCTGGAACCCATTCTACTAAGTATCCTAGAAATGGAAAAACAAGCACCACATGTACTCACCATCAAATTGGTTTTAACTGATCAACACTTAAGTGCACACACAGTAGTAACATTCATCGGGTATTGGGCAGATGGGAGGGGGAGAAGGGGATGGATATATTCACACCTAATGGTTTCGATGCACACCATTTGGGGGATGGACACACTTGAAGCTCTGACTCAGGTAGGGCAAGGACAATACACATAACCTAAACATTTGTACCCCCATAATATGCTGAAATAAAAAAGAAAAAGAAATAAATAAAGCCTTCCAATATACTCGTGTGAAAGGAAAATTTGCTAATATCAAGTGCCCTTGCTCTGCTTTCAGTTCTTACCACCAACTTTTTCTCCATTATCTATTCTCTAAAGGAAAAGAAACTACCATGTGTTCTCAGCAAGGGCTAGGGTCAGACCCCACCTACTTCACACCAAATCAAATATTCAACCCAGAAAGCTAAATGCCGCTCACTTCGCATGCCAAAAATTCAAATGTTTGCTACCTTATAGAGAAATTGCTTGACTATTTGTCTGAAGTTCTTGGTTTTATGTGGATACGCAGTGTTATGAAACAGGTAATAAGTACGAATTTGTTTCATGACACTTAGGTGTAAATATATGGAAACTTTGCATGATCCATAGAAGAATGAAGACTCAGTGGACTGCACCCATCTTTCGGGGCCAAATTTAGCTGCAGTGACATTTTCTGGGGTTGCCAAGGCCAAAGCACTTGGTATTCTGTTTCTCAGCAACCATGAGCCCTTATCAAAGGTACTACTACTTCGCAGAGCACCGTGTTAAACCATGACTCAGGTTCCTACTTTTAGGGAACCCACCACCTTCTCCTTTGCCGTTTGGGTCCTCCCCTCTCCTTTGAACATTTCAAATGCAAATCTCCATTATCTCTTGGGGAAAAAGAATTCCTTCCATCTGACAAAGCCTTGGCTACCTTCTTGGCTTCAAAAAAGGGGAAAATACTTCTTTTTTGTTAAAGACAAACCAACAGCAAAAAAAAAGAGTTGTTCATTTATCCACGAGATAGTACTCTCCCATGTACATAGCTTTGCTCGTGGCATCATAGCTCTGCTTCTTCCATATTGGTCATGGTGAACCCGGTGGAGACAGATGCTGATGTTTTTTGCTGAAAAGAATTAAGTCATGGGAAGCAAAATTAACTGAAAGGCAGTTTGTATTTACCCAACTTATCTACCCAATTTACTTAGTCATGGAGGGCCACACATGGCTCTTGGTTGCAAGAGATTCTGGTTGTCTTAAGCAAAAAATACTATCACCCAGAGGACATTAAGGATGCAAAATCACCAAAAGACCAGAAGACCCAACTTAGAAAATAAACAAAACCCAAGGAAATCTAAAGACTCAGCCACTGGAACTACAACAGAAGTCTTGCAGCAAGATCTGTCTGTTCCTACAATGTTCTACTGATGTGACATGACTCCTAAGCTTCCCCACATCTTTGTACCTCTCTCTTAGAGCCCAGGTTCCCAGACAAAGGGACTAATTGGCCAAGATTAGATCATTTGTCTTCCTTTGGCTGCACAGAAAGTGAAGCAGACGCCCTCAGATAAAAAGGTATCCACAAGGAGAGATTTCCCCCAAATGGTGACAAGGGGGGCTCAGTATAAAAGGAGAGGTTAAGTGATGGAAAAGTCTGTGTAGTAGGTCTACTCTTTCCTTAGTCTCAGTTCATCATCTGTAAAGCAGAGGCTTGGATTCAATAATATTTAAGATCCCTTCCAGCCCTAAAAGATTCTATCACTTGCTGCCTCACTTATTCCTTTGACGGTTGTATCTCTGAGCCAGCATCAAGAGAGCTTATAGATGGGTAGCAGCCACTCAGAGGTGACAAAACAACACATGTCAAGTGGGATAAGCTCATCATAAGGAAAAAATGATCTGACATTGCACTGCTGTGTCTCCCTGTTTAACTGTATATTCTCAAGAACCATTTAATTTGTTCAACCACAAAGGAAAATGCCCCATTTCCTATCTCTTTCCAGATGGGCTTCTTTTACTTATAGTTATGTATGTATGCATGTATTCATTTATTTATAGTAGAGATGGGGGTCTTGCTATGTTGCCCAGGCTGGTCTCAAACTCCCAGGCTCAAGTGATCCTCCCGCCTCAGCCTCCTGAGTAGCTGCAATTACAGGCACATGCCACTGTGCCCAGCTCAGATGGGTTTCTTTTCTTTGTTTTTTTATAGCATGTTACAGGGGTACAAATGTTTAGGTTATGTATATTGCCTTTGCCTCACCCGAGTCAGAGCTTCAAGTGTGTCCATCCCCCAGATGGTGCGCACTGCACCCATTAGGTGTAAATACAACCATCCCCTCCTCCCCTCCCCACATCTGCCTGACACCCAATTAATGTTATTCCTAAATGTGCTCTTAGGTGATGATCAGTGAAACCAATTTGATGGTGAGTACATGTGGTGCTTATTTTTCCATTCCTGGGATACTGTACCTAGTAGAATGGGTTCCAGCTCTATCCAGGATAATACAAGAGGTGCCAGATCACCATTGTTTTTTGTGGCTGAGTAGAACTCCATGGTATACATATACCACATTTTATTGATCCACTCATGTATTGATGGGCACTTGGGTTGTTTCCACATCTTTGCAATTGTGAATTGTGCTGCTATAAACATTCTAGTGCAGATATCTTTTTTATAGAATGTCTTTTTTTCCTTTGGGTAGATGCCCAGTAATGGGATTGCTGGATCAAATGGTATTTCTACTTTTAGCTCTTTGAGGTATCTCCATATTACTTTCCACAGAGGTTGTACTAGTTTGCAGTCCTACCAGCAGATGGATTTCTTGAAGTTGCTTTTGCTCCTAGACCCCAAATATTTATTTGTCTGGATCTAGGTAATCTTCCTGAGGTTTTCTTCAAATCCTCCTCTTCATAAGCCCTTTGCACTTGAATCATCACCGTTTAACCAAACCTAGAAAGCTCATCATTTATTTATTAAACTAAAATGTAATTATTGTTCCCAGTTGTCCGTACACTTTCTCTTTTAAAGAGCTGAATTAATTGTTTAAAATCAGTCATTTCAGCTATTTTAGGCTTGTATTCTCTTAAGCACGTGTTTTTATTTTGTTTTGTTTTTAATTCCTGTTTTATTCTGGATAGAAATCGCTTCACCACCCCTGCCCCCCAAAACCACTGATAACTAAAAATTACCAATTTTGATAGTTTCTGCCCATTTCTTTGGCAAGGGCTTCAAATACAATAATTCCCTGGACTCATTTCTCTTCTGCCCATCATCCCTCTTCAGATCACCTATCATTTCGACTTAGACTTCGTTCTCTCTCTCAGATCTTTACACAGCAATCCTTGCATTCTCCAGTGGGTTGTGTACATACTATTTTGGTTAAGTCTGACATTCTTTTTCAGGACGACTGCGGTTCTTTGAGCTTTAATTACGGTGTCTTAAAAGAGTCTTCAGCTGCTTTCATGCTTGTGAATTTTATACTTCCTCTTATTGCACCTTATTCACCAGATTTCTTAATTCCCCAAAATTTACTTTCTTGAAATCTGATCCCTTTGTATAGCTGCATTGTTCAAACCTACATCTTTTTTATTTCACTGTGAGTCGTCTGTGGACATGGAAACCATTTTGCCTGCCTGTCTGCTATTTTCAGATAATGATTTTTTTTTAGTTTCCTCTCCACCCCATTGCAAAAAATGTTGTATCTATTATTATCTCTTTCCAGTGATCTAGAATCTCTAAAGGTAATCAAAATTCTAACATACCATTAAATCAAAATATGTTTATTTATAATCATAATGCTATGATAATTCTCATCCTTCAGGTAATCCCTCAATAAACATCTTTGTTAGAAGGATCAGGCCAACATTGCCTAACGCAGTGCCAAACTTTGTTTCTGACAATCAGTAATCAATTTCTTAATGAGACACATCTAGTCTAGAAAGAAGGAAATATCATCTGTGATCTCACTCTCTGAAACAATTGAAAAGATTTAGGAAGAAGGCTAGAGGTCCAGACAAGTCGGAAATATGCATATTAAATGTACAAGCATCTACCTTTTTCAAATAGTAAGTTACAGAGAAACACAGAATTTGAACATGGAAGAATGACGGTTAAAACCACTTCCTGGAACAAACTTAGTTCTTGGAATTCTTTTGGCTCAAATACAGGGGTATTATCGTAAAAGTCGTCATGTACTGCAACCCTGTACCGACTTCAAAGCAAAGTATCAACAAAGACGATCGCTCTTAGACATGAGAGAGAATATCTTGATGGAAATGAAGCAAATAACATGAATTCTGGTTGGTTTGAGTAGAAAGCGAACTAGTAATTGAGAAAAAGGGTTTAACCAAAAGGATTTGAGTGCGTTTGATTACAAGTATTTTTAAAAGTCTCACATAAGCATCCTTGAATATTAGAGTTTCTGAGGTTTATCCATCACTAGTCATTTTCTAATTAACTGTACATCCTAATACCCCCTGATCCTAGTTCAATGGCTTCAGTGACTGATAATTTTGCTTCTTTTCAGAACAGATATTTAAAATTGAAGCCTCAGGACTGTGATTACCATCATTCTGCGGGTTCGAGTTTACAATCCTGATACTTCAGAGAACTTTTATTTCTTCCAGGCCATCATTTTGATATCAGGTGACTTCCATCAGGTAAATTTGGGTGCAACTCTGCAGATCTGCTGGCTAGGTTTCTCTCAAAACTGATAATTCAATCTCACAATAACTCAGTCAATTTCTCTCTTTAATAAAAGTTACAAGCACACATGCAAAATAATTATTAACCACTGCATTTGCATCCATATGATTAAAATGTTACGCACACTATTCAGCAATGAAAATGAAAAAACCATAAAAGATACAGCATAAATGAATCTTAAGAAATAATGTTCAATCAGACAAACACAAAATGAGGAATATTCCATTTAAAATGGAGGGGAATGTATTCATTTCAGAAGTCAATACCGTAGGAAAAGGAAGAAAGGCTGAGAAAATATTCCAGATTAAAGTAAGCTAAAGAGACATAGCAACTAAATGTAACAACTGACCCTAGATTGGATCTTATGCTAGAGGTGAAACCTTCATTGGAAGAGCGGAAATGCTATAAAGGTTTATTAGGTCAACTAACAAAATTGGATTTTATGGACAGTAGATTGCATTGCCTCAATGTAAATTCATGAACTTGATAATTGGACTGTGGTTATATCATAGAATGTTCCTATTCTTAGGAAATGCACACTTATGTATTTACAGATAAAGTGCCATGACGTATGTAACCTACTCTCAAATGGTTAAGAAAAATCATGTATATATGGGAAGAGAGAAAGGACACAAATGAAAAAGTAAGTGGAGTAAAGTGCGAACAACTGGTAAATCTGGGTAAAAGATAAATAGATGTTCTTTTCACATGTTAATTTTTGGAATTTTTTATTTTAAATTATTTCTAACTAGTTTTTTAAATAATACAAGGTTGATCAAAATAAGCCAGATTGAACAGAATACATTCTGTGTGATTTCATTTATATCAAGTTCAAAACCAGGCAAAATTAAACTATATTTTTTGAGCATACATAATTAAGTTGTAAAACTATAAAGAAATGCAAGGAAATGAATGCTGTAATAGGTGTGTGTCCTGGGTAAAGATTAAATAGATATTTGTTTTATCATTATTAAACTAAACACATTTTATGAGCTTCTCTGTTATGTTTTTTAAAGGAAGAAAGAAGGGAAAGAGGGAGTGAGGAAGAAAGGAAAGGAGAGAGGAAGGAAGCAAAAGAGGAAAGAGGAAAGATGGGAAGGAAGGAAGGAAGGGAGGGAGGGAGGGAGGCAGGGAGGAAAAATATTAACATACAATTTATGACCTGCCTTTACACTGTTACTGTCAAGTGTTTTGCTCTACTCTAGGAGCTCTTGTCCAGACCAAGAAAAAAACTGTCCCTGAATATTAGTGTATAGCAGAAGCCACTATTGCTCCCAGCCTTGACATAGTGCAAGCCAGAGCTTCAGAACTGTCCTATATCAGTTATCACTAGAGGTGGTCCACTTATCTGCAGAAATAGGCAACTGATGGGAGCAAGACCAGTAAGGTCCAATCTCAGACCTGGGACGATTCCAGGACAGGAGGAAGACAATCGTATCAAAGAATAAGACAAGAAATCAATAACCGAAGCCAGCACTCCTACATTTTAACTGTGTAGATCCTCTCCTTCCTGAGTCATACAACTTAACGTGTACTTGAAGGGGTGTTGCTGGCTGCATGATACTGTCAACACATCCTGGAGGCTGTGTGGTCACCTCTCCAGCTGCAGCTCCTCCCCCTCCTGCTCCTGCAGGCTCTTACCACCTGATGTCCCTCAGTAGCCCAACTGGGCTGTCCTCCTTCCTGCCTCTGTTTCACATGCAGTCTCCTCCCCTCTCAGCCTTCCTAATCACAGCACATCTCTGAGGTCTCAGCTGAAAGTTTACTTCTTAGAGAAGCTTCCTAACTCCCCAGCCTAAATCAAGTCCCCATGCAAAATTCATCGTGGCATTCCATTCTCTTCCTTCATAGTATTTATCATGGTTTATAACATTATACTTATTTGTGGAACTATTTACTTTCCCACCCACCTGGAGTTCCTGACTGCAATATAATACCTATTTGATGACAGTCATTTTCTCAGTTCCTAGCACAGTAAGTATCTGAGACATCACTCATATGTATTTGTTGACTCCTGAATGAATGAATGGGGGACACATCTGTCAATCAGCCTCTCCCAATTTCTACTCCCAACAGGTAGTGAAATGACCAAATAATTGGTTAAATAATATTACAAACCACTTCAGTAACCACAGTAGATTTTCAGTAGCATTGGCGGATTCAAATAAAATCATGTTTGCAAAAGCACTTTATATATAAATGTCAGTTGTTCTTTTCTGATTGTTTGGGATTCCATATAGGAGACAGACTCATTTTTCCTCCACTTAGTAATGCCTGTCATGGAATTAAACACATGGGGTGCACAATTAATCTTTGTAGAATGAATGATAATCTAATTTCTTAAAACCATTACATTTTTAATGAATATTTTTATATTAATACAAAGATGAACAAAAAAGAAATTATATATAGAAAGTACGGTACAGAAAATATCCAAACAAAACTTAGGTCACTATTTCCCCTCAGGAATCACCAAAAAACACACATCTCCAGCTCTTACATGCTATTGTTAGAGTAAATAGCAAGGATGGTAAAAAGATAACTGGTCTAGAGTCAGGAGACCTAAGTTTTACTGACCGTTAGGTTAACTTTCACCTAGCCTCACAAGCCTTGATTTCCTCACTGTAAATTGAGGCCATTGGAATTGATTTCTTGAGTTAACATTTAGCTGTTGGAAAGGTTTTTATTATGAGCTCAATAAACTTCTTTAAAAGTTTTTAAAATATGAGATTAAAATAGTCTAAGGAAGGCCGGGTGCGGTGGCTCACGCCTGTAATCCTAGCATTCTGGGAGACCGAGGCGGGAGGATCACTCGAGGTCAGGAGTTTGAGACCAGCCTGAGCAAGAGTGAGACCCCGTCTCTACTAAAAAATAGAAAGAAATTAACTGGACAACTAAAAATATATAGAAAAAATTAGCCGGGCATGGTGGCGCATGCCTGTAGTCCCAGCTACTCGGGAGGCTGAGGCAGTAGGATTGCTTGAGCACAGGAGTTTGAGGTTGCCGTGAGCTAGGCTGATGCCACAGCACTCTAGCCTGGGCAACAGAGTGAGACTCTGTCTCAAAAAAAAAAAAAAAAAAAAAAAAAAAAAGACTAACCAAGAATTACTTTTACTTTAAAAAAGAGTAAAGGTAAGAATCATTTCCTCGATGTTCGGAGGGGAAATCTTAGTCCACAGGAAGTTTGGGCTCTCTGCTCTTCCATATAACAAGAAGAATTTTGCGGATTTGGACAAGTCACTGGGGCAAATTGATAGAGCATAATTAATTTATAATCCAGGCATTAGTCCTGTCACACTGACGTACATAATACAAAGGGATTCAGCAATAACGTAACAGCATATAGAAGAAACTAGGTTGTTTCTAAAAACTGCTGTCTGGTCAGCTCTGCATGCAGAACTCATTGAAGAAAGAAGTTCAAACAAATCAAGTGAGCACTTATATTTTAATTTGTGCAAATGCATATAAAACCATGAAATTAATCTGTTCTGCATTGGGCGGTGCCCAAATCCCTAAAATTTTAAGTAATATATGGCTAATATTTCTTTAAATTATACAAATACAGCAAACAGTTGGATGACAGGTGTTCTGCTTACTGACTAGTTTTGAAAATATTCGCTGCCTTTAGTTTAAAACAATAACTATGACTCCCTACAAGGAAGGGAGTCATATTTGTTCTGGTCCTAAAAATACCCCCACGTGCAGTCAAGCCAAACAGCAGAGTGCTAGTTAATATGACATTCCAATCTCACTGGACTGCAGCCTCAGTTTCTTTGAAGCGCGCACCAGTTAGGGCTCCTAGAAACCAGCACATTTCACACTTGAATAGTTCTCTTGGACACCACTTAATAAAATCTTGAAAAGCAGTTTAGAAATTCATCCCCTTATAGTTTTTGTCTTATGCTTGTGTATTTCCAATGTGAAGCACTCTGAGGAGGTTGATAAGAAAACTTCAGCTAATGAAATGTGATTCAGAATCCAAAATGAGAAAGAAAAAATGCTTTGCAAAGAAATTACATGTCTACAATGTAATGTCAGGCAGATCTTCAGTCACCCCACCACACCCATTTCAAACCTCAAAACACAGGGGGCCAAGTCCCACCACCACCTTAAAGAAATTGAGACCCTAAATATTTGCAAGTATAAAGCCTTGATCCAAGTATTGTCCATCTGCAAGCCTAATTCTTTTAATAAACATTCCTTTGACATCTATCATTTGTAAAGCATGGGGCTAGATCTGGGGCTTGAAGAACATGGGTGTGTGGGTAATTCCTTGACCACTGCTGGTTCATAAACCTAAGTTAAAGCCTATTTTTAGAAGTGAAAGGTACATTATCTGATTTGAATCATTTGACAGATGTCAGCAAGATTCTATGTGAAAGATAAAAATTATAGGTTAAAAAGATTATACTTGAAGAATAAAAATCACACGGTCCCTAAAAGACTTAGAAAATACAGCAGCCACTAATTAAAGCAAATGTAGGCATTTCAAAGGCTCAGGTGCACTCTCAGTCAAAGCATGCACACCTAAGGACAGCAGCTCTACATAGTGATTGCCTTCAGGTAACAGAGTTATTAATCTTGTCTCACAGCTCCAATGTTTTAAAAGAGGTCCAAAGGAGCATAGTCCCTTAAGGAAGCAGGGTGCCTAATGGCCAAGTACCAAGGTCAGCGCCCTGGAATAGCAGGTCCAGTTCCACACCTGACATTCTGCCGTTACCATAGGAACTTGCTTCATCTCTCAGTGTCTCAGCTTCCCAATGGATAAAGTGCCTATAATATTAACCAGTTTTTTCTCTCAGGGGCACTGTAAAGCCAGTTGTAAGCTCTCTTAGCAAGACTTCGTATTAAACCACTTGAGGCATATTCCAATTTTAGTCATATTTTTGAAAAATATAAGTGCATGGTCCATTTATCAGCTAATCATACTAATAGCTTAATAATAATATTAAGCCTCTAATATGTCAAGCCCTACACTAGGTGCTTTTAAAACATGTATTATCTGATTTAACCCTCACAACTGTTGTCATTAAAGTAGGTATCGTTACTACCCACTTTTTACATATGAGGAAACTGAGGCCCTCAACTAACTTTCCTAAGATCATACAGCTAATTGTGGGGTAGACTGAATTCAAACCCAGATCTATAGGACTCAAATTATAGAGTCATTTCCACTATATAAGCATTATTAAGAGATTCTAATAAAACTATAATTTACAAAGCACTGCCATAAAAGTTCTGAAGGATAAAATTACTGAGTTATCTATCTTGTTTAACTACATGAAATTAATGACCGAAAACTGTAAAGTCAGTAGTATATTTGGTTTGTGCAGCTAACTCCACATAGTATTTACAAAGTGCAAAAAATGTTTTAAAGCTGACTAAGCTTATCAAAGAAGTCAATTTATTCAGGCAAATTAGACAATTCTATTAAGAAAGTCAGTCAAATGGTTTATGCTTTTTGTTTTAAATTCTGCAAATCAAAAACACAAGTTTAATTTTTCATTTCATTTCTATATGGGTAGAGACACAGAATATACTCATAAATCAGGGGTCAGATATTTCATGTTCTCAAAGGTAGCAATGTAATGGGGTAGTTTGGGGAGGGGTAAAGGTCTGAAAACCATTTTTGGCATTTCAAAGACTCCAACATATCAAATATGTCTTCCAGATAAGGCAGAACAGGCTAACTAAATAACAGTATTCCTAAGCTTTTGGCCAGAATTACTTCAACTCAATGCAATAGCACTGATGATCTCATCCTGATCAGAAAGACAGATTGGGAGTTGCATGTGTCTTTCATTAATAAAAGTGTTTTTAAAAATATAATGATTACTCAATGTCAGAAAAGTATGTGTGCCAGGCTGTTTATGCTTATTGTAGTATTGCTGTTATGTTACAACAAGGGGGAGAAATAAAACTAGATGCTCATCAGTAAAGGAATAACTAAAGGAATTATAGCTCATTCATACAAAAGAATACTATGCACCTATAAAAAGGACAAGATAGATTCACTTCAACAGATAAAATAAAATCAGCAGGTCACAGAAAACACATACCACATGGATACTCTTGCCTTATGCTCCCAGCAAAGTTAAGAAGATGTAAATAGAGATATGTATGTATATGAATAGAGATAGGCATTTCCCCTATGTGCCTTCTATGTACACTAATAGAAAAAGAAATGGAGAGAGATAACCTGAACTGATAGCAGTAGTTACCACCAGGAAGAGGAAGAAGGTGAGGACAGATAAATAGGGTCTTTCACTTTTTACTCTAAACTTTTATGTGGTTTGAATTTGGACAACAATCATTAACTGTTTTGCAATTTTTTAAATTCCTTGATAAATGCAAAGGTGTTTTTTGTCTACCAAGCTTTTCCAAACATGGATTCAATATGGAAACAAAAAGAAAAGGGCAAAAGGGGTCAGGAATCCTTGGTGATGACATTGATGGTCTGCCCGTGTAGACGTAATTTCCAGTGTGCATACATAACGCACACATCCTCTCTACCTGGGAGTGATCAGCTCTCCAAGCATGTATAAAGACAGCTCTGTTTCTCATTGCCAGAAATCTGCACCATGCAATGACTCTTTTCTGTAACCTTGAAAATCCTGCAAGCTGGTAGCAAAGCAGTGTAAACAACCTGGAGGACCAACATGAAGACCTTCAGAACCCTGGCACCTTCCTGAGACTTGGAAGGAGTCCTGCTCCTAATTGGAAACAAGCATGGCTGAAAGGGAAGCTGCTGTGCAAGTCGACCCCATGAGGAATGCAACCAACTATGCCATTTCCACTAAAGGAACATGGACCAGTGCCCGCTCCATCAGCTGTGGCACCGAGCAGCTTGTTGCCTGCCTAGCTCCACTCTCTGGCACAACAGCCCAGCCCATAACGTGAACTGAGAGGCCCGTTTGGTGTGTGCCAGGAGTACTCAAAAGGCTTGCTAAATGTTGACAGTCTCCCCCTAAAAGATGAGACCTGATATTCATAAAGCCTTATCAAAATGCACTTCTTAGGATATTCCAGTGTGACTATTTCAAACTGAGTTGAAAGCAGGTCTTAATCGCATGTTCGGTATCAGAGGAGAAGAGGGGGGCTTAGCAAAGCCTCTTCTCTCCCCTGTCTCACATTCAATCCAAGTCTTTTATTCCAAGTATCTCAGTTTCACTGGAATGGCTAACCAGTCCCATATTTTTGTTCTCTTTCAGCCTAAACTTTGCCAAGAACTAGACGAATTACAGTTCCATGCCAATGTCAAGGTATTCAGTTGGAGGGGGCAGACCCTATCAAATAAAGGACAGGGAGAGAGTAGGGAGAGGATGAAGAGAGTGAGGAGGAATGAATTGTGACATGGAGCAGTTGAAGCAAAACCTCTTGACACTTGCACTAAGCCCTCCCCTCCCTGCACGTGGTGAGGACACTGTGGGATAGGATGCACCTTGTGCCTCTCCTCCCCCTCTCTGATAAGGCAGGGGTGATGAGATCAGAAAAGGTAGGTGTTGGTGGGAGCAGGTAAGTGTGTTTAATGGCTATTAAAGCAGCCAAACGTGTTGAGATTAGCGTAACCCTGCATAGCCAGAGCAAGAGGAGCGACCGGGCAAGTGGGGCTCTTCTGGGTGACGGGGAGAAAGCTGAGAAAGAAACCCACAAGGAAAAAATTAATAAAGAGGGGCTGAACATCTTAAAAGGCATAAAGAAAAGGACATACCTGTTTCTTCTTTGTTCTCAGAGAGTGGGACCTTTTCAGCATCTTAAACATCACGTACATTTTTTTAAGCTTTGAACAAAAAAGGAAGGCACACTCTTAGCCCCCTTTGCTTTTTCTTTGGAAAGCACTGAGTTGAGATCATAAACAATGGGTTGTCTGTCCACCAAGAACACGTGGCTTGTCGGGTGCAGAACTGGGATGGGTGGGGTCCACAGTGGCTTTTGGGTGCTCTGGGAAAGAAAGTGTCCGTCCATCGTGGCTCTTTCCTCCCTGGTCCTGACACCCCAGGCTCCAGGCTTCAGTCTTGGGTCTTCTCCACCCAATGTGGCCTCCACCATCAAAAGCTTTCCCATGAAGATCCATCGCTGTTTCCTGTTGCCTGTCACTTCCCTGGCGTTCAGACTTGGTAACCCTTCCCACAGAACCCAAAGCTTGCCCCCAACCATGCCCTGGAGCCCCCACCTGCTCACCCAGGGTTTCACTGCCAGGACTCTGCAGCTGGTTCCAATACACACTCCAGCTCTGAATTCTCAGTCTGAGCACCCATGCAACACATGAAGTGTGCCCCTCTCCCAAAAATGCATATGCTCTTGAATCAGAAAAGGTAGGTTTAGTTCTACCACTTATATATTATTATCTGACTCTTGCACTGGGAGGTAAGCTTGGTGTCAACAGAGTGTGCTTGGACACCAACACACCCTGGATGCCTAGAGATGTACTACCCAAACCTGGAACCATGTAACCAACACGCAGCTGTACTCAGCACTTACATAGGCGCTCCTCTGAATCAGGATGTGCTATAATCTGTGAAACTGGATTTCAAAGACTTTGTAAAAAGAAAAGAATATAACATATCTCATTAATAATTTTCACTTTGATTACTTGTGAGAATCATAATATTTTCAATATATCAGATTAAATAAAATATTGTTTAAGTTAATCTTGCTTATTTCTCTTTTTTTTTTTAGTATGGCTACTAGAAAATTTACAATCTGGCAGGCACAGTGTTGTAAGCCTGTAGTCCCAGCTACTCAGGAGGCTGAGGCAGGAGGATCACTTGAGGCCAGGATTTCGAGGCTATAGTATGCTATGATTATTCCTGTGAATAGCCACTGCACTCCAGCCTGGGCAACATAGTGAGATCTTGTGTCTAAAACAAAGTGAAATAAAATAAAATAAAAATTTTAAATCACCTACATGGCTTGCATGCTATTTTGGGGGGAGGGAAGCATTAGCCTAGGCTTTTGCCTGGCACACCATAGGTGCCCAACACTTATTAAATAAGTGAATACATACACACAGACGTAAATACTGTGGCTCCTTAGACTCAACATTTAGACCTGCTAAGTCTCTTTTTATTATTACTCTTTCACCTGAGAATAAAAATATCTATCCCACAGGATTCATTGTGAAAGCTAAATGAGATAATGCTGCCCAAAGGTTACAATATTACCCAAAGATGTGTTATTTTTATTTAAAGTTTATTGAATGCTTAAAGAATGAGAAATGCAGTATAATTGAATAATCCCTTAATTATTAAGACAGTCCTATTATCAGAACATGTAAACACTGAGAACAACTACTGTGAAAAGAAATGGGATTAATGCTCTAAAACCACATTCATTATCAATCGCACACACTTGCAAAGCAGACTTCAGCAGAAAATAAAGGGTTTGCCAAACTTAATGTGGGAAAATATATTTCTTTGACAGCTTACTGAAAATGTGGATACCTAGTTATTTTGCATTCTAGATTTAGGCTTTGGTAGAGTGTTTCCCCTTTGGAGTAATTAATCATTTGGTTTACTAAAGTACATTTTACATGTCAAGTGGGGAAATGGCTTCAAATTGAACAATAAGATAAGATAAAGAATGAGAAAAAAAGTTCAAATTAACTCAGGCAGATGTAAACCAATGTAGGAAAATGAAAGCTATTTTGATCTGTGTATCCCTGCACATCCATCCGCCAACCTTAACCACATTCCCCACTCTCGATAATATAACAAATACACAGCAGGGGATGGGGGAAACAGAACCAAAAAATCCTAGGTTTTCTTCTTTATCACACACCAAGTTATTCAAATATAAGTGCTTAAGGTAAGTAAAAATTTATGTAATTTGCAATTCAGAGAATACTATATAAAATTAAGTGAAAGGAGGCTAATGATCTTGTTTTATGCTCTAAATTAATCAAATGAAATTCATTCTTAAGCATTGACACATTCAGCCCTCTTTAAACTGTGCCTTTTAATAGGAAGTCTGGGTTTTGTTGTAGAGTTAGAAATCTTCTATTTCCTCTCTTGGTCACTATGTATTTATACTATACTAAAGCAGTGGTTCTCCACTGGGGGTGATTTTGCTTCCCGGGGTACATTTCTTAATGTCTGGAGACATTTTTGGTTGTCATATGGGGGGAGAGTGCTACCAGCATGTAGTGGGTAGAGGTTGCTAAACATCCTACAATGCACAAAACAGCCCCTAGTAACAAAGAATTATTTGTCCCAAAGGTCAATAGTGCCACCACTGAAAACCCCTTTACTAAAAGGACAGATGCCTATAAGATGTTTCAGGAGATTTTTTTTTTTTAAGCACATAGCAGAAGATCGAAGGAAGTTAGGCACATCTTTGATGGCCTAAGATATCCATAAATACGTGATTACAGGGCTAAGGAAGCATAAACATTTCCCTTGCAGTGAATGAGATAGTGCGTTATAGAAAAACTTAGGGATAAACCATCAAATTAGTCTGTAAGAATTGATCCAGGAAAAGAGTAATGCTAGCCAAGGGGTCAATAAAACTGAGGCAAAGTTCAAAAGGAGAAAACACTTTCCGTGACACATTTTATCCAACATTTATTAACTCATTGAGCCCCTGGTGTCTAGGAGGGCTGTGCTAGGGACTTTGGAGGACATAAAAGTAGGAAATTCCCCTGTTACCAAAAGCAAACTTACTATAGACTGAAGACAATCCTTCAAGCAATATCTGTGGAATTAAAATCTGGGAGACATTATATCCCAGAAAATGAGAATTCTGTCTTTGGAATCATCAAAAGAGATACCAAGATTTGAGTTAAGACCCGCCCTGGGCAGAGCCTCTCAATCCTCTGAGCCTCAGATTTCTCACCTATAAAATGGGGATGATAACACCCTCTCAGTAGGGTACTTGTAAAGATTATGTGCAATTAAGTATGTAAATTGTCTAGCAAGATGCCTGTGCCTGTACTCAATAAATGCCAGTGGCCTTGCTTTTTAATTCCCTCAATGGTGTTTTCTTCTTAACTACACCCAAGTGATCATGGATAAAGAGATGAAAGGGAAGTCTTCTTGGAGGTGTTATAAAAACATCAATTTTTTTAGAAAAGGCTAACTCAAAGCAAGGAAATAAATAAATGCTTAACTCCAAAGAACTATTATTAAAATAGAAAAAAAGAAGTGGTAGGAGGATCTGGAAATCTGGTTACAATAATACTGATGACAAACTTTAAAAGACTAAGAAGTCTGTTAATGATGGAATAGTCCCAGTTTACTTTTAACACACTACTCAAAAACACAGTATAATTTATGTTATTTTGATAAAATAAGACATAAACTGGAATTTGGTATCTACAGCTGAGTGGAAATCAAGAGTTCTTTGAAGGTGCTCTCAGATCCCAATTTATTTATAAAAATCTTATAGAATGTACATTATAGCTCCTGGATATTTTAAAAGTTTCCATAGAAATTCTATTGACTTCTGTCATCAACAATATATTTCTGTGGTTCTCAATATGAAGTCTCATATGGAGATTGTGAGATTAAGTAATTTTGGGGCTTTACCACAAATTGGTGGCAAAATTGGTGGTAGGGCCCTGACTCTGTCTTCAGTCTTCTTTTCATATAACTCTTTCTTGTCACATACATAATTCTATTTAAGAAGTATTATATTTTTGAGCATCTAGTCAACAAAAATAAATAATTCACAGTCTGCCTCAAATACCTACAACCCAGTATTATAGGAGAAAAAGGAACAGAATACTTCAAGGCATTTTCAGGAATCAGAGAGGGAAAATTTGGCTGGAATATAGGGTACCACATATCGAGGAGAACTGGGAGGTTAACTTGGAAAGTTAGATTGATGCCATATTGTAGACATATGTGAATGCCTGGGTAAGGAGTTTATACTTAATTGTTTAAATGCTGTGGAAACTTCGTGAAATGGGGGAGATCCGTTTGAATTTCTACAGCACTCTTGGCAGTGGGACAGTCCTTCCTCCATCTCCCATTAAATTCTGAGTACGGCTCTTTATATACTGTTCACTCATACCACTCTCTAAACTCCTCAAGAATAAAAATGGTATCTTACCCATCTTCACATTTCAGTGGCAAGATTACTCTGCAAATCACACACTAAGCACACCCACAAAGGCTCTCAGAATAAACTAGTAAATACGAGTGAACTAATGGATGCACAAGGAGCTGACCACAGAAAGGAAGGGGAGAAACATGGGAAATAATATGGAAGGAAACCAACAGTGTTTGGTGCACATCGACTGGATAGGAAGCAATGGAGAAGAAAGAGCAGACGTGACTTTGAGGCTTGGCTTCAGGGTACCTGGGAGAACAGTGTCTACGAAGAGCAGGGAAGGTAGGAGATAGGGACGGAGAGGATGAGGGTAGAGAGAGCATCAGAAGAGAGTTCCATAAAGTGGGTTGAGAAACCCCAGCTGCATTTCTATATGTTGGTGCAAATGTAATTTGGATCGAATGCTTTGGCAGAAACACTATAAGATAGATTGCATATTCTCTCAATGAAGGAAATATGTGGTTGTCAAAAATTTAACTTTGGTCAAAGTAGAGGTTTTAAAAGTCATGATAATTAATTACCTGTGACAATAGTGGAAACTTGAGAAGAAGACTAGATTTCAGGTTACTGACTCAGAAAATGGGTATAATTCATCTTTGTACAATCCCAACACTTGAAGAGTATAGAGACTCACAGAGGGAACCAGTGTACAAATGTTAGTAGCGCTGCTCAATGCAATACATGCTATAACTCTTTGACACATTCTTTTTTTTTTTTTTTTTTTTGAGACAGAGTCTCGCTTTGTTGCCCAGGCTAAAGTGAGTGCCGTGGTGTCAGCCTAGCTCACAGCAACTTCAGACTCCTCGGCTTAAGCAATCCCACTGCCTCAGCCTCCCGAGTAGCTGGGACTACAGGCATGCGCCACTATGCCCGGCTAATAATACATGCTATAAAAGAGGCATAGCCACAGGACAATGAGCACAGTACCTCAAATGTACTCAAGAGATGTTTTTGAGAGTGTGAATGAATGGGTGAATAAATTAGTATATGAGTGAATGAATAAATGTTGGTTCAGCCAAAGCCTATAGTATGCAAAATTATTTGTTTTGAGCATTTGCATTTGATATATTCCATATTAACCATATTTCTTAAAATATTTCTAGACAATTAAGATGGATATATGAGAAGTGTTGATGCATTTCCAGATATTTTGAGGTATTTCACTAATATGGCAGACTTAGGCAACCTTCTTCCCCTGTCAAAGAATTAGGTAGCAGGGAAGGTTGGCAAAGACCAGGTAAAGGAGTGGGCGTGTCATTTCTTACACAAGATCACTATACATAGAGCTAATAAGCCCACAACCACCACACACTCACACACACACACATACATGCACATGCAAACTAAAGCCAAGTGCTTCAAGTCCAAGATTGCTAAACGGAAAGCAGAGCTAAAGGCTGAAGCCAAAACAACAATTCATGGCAGTCCCTAGCAAGGAGTAGCAAAGCAGATGGAGACTGGAAGAATTCCCAAGCCACTGAAGGGCACTCCTCACAACTGCTAATGGAGTTCCTAGCCACTTGAGTGGGCCCACCAGGTACTTGCAAATCAACAAAAAGAGAACAGATAGCATTATCCTGGTACAAAGTAAAACGTTAGTAGAGGACAGTATAGGCAGATGCATAACGTTTCCATCGTTGGAAAATATCACTTGCAACTTTACACAAAAGTTTATTTACTCAATTTGTCTTCTTTTACATAAACATAAACTTGAAGATTTTTGTACTTTTGAAAATACAATACATCAAACATGCTTTAATGATGATGTGTTGGTTTTAAAAGGCCCTAGTGAGAATGGAGAAGTGTAAAATGCAATTTAGCATTGACATTTCTGGAATGAGGGAAATTTTAATTCCATTGGATAAGGTACATATAAATGGTGCTTCTGCAATTAAGGATGCAACTAACAGAATGTATAGCTATGATTTCATACATTATATATTAATATATAACTAGTATTTCAGCTCAAGTTTCCTTGAATTTTCTACCATTAGACATGGCTGTAAGCTCTGCATCATTCTTGCCTGATGGATGGTCTTGCCACGGTTGAGAAGTTGGCACTTCAACTGCTTAGCAGATACACAGCCTCAGTAGAAACTATTAAGCGACAAAACTAAGGTAGGCATGTATATTGTTCAGTGGCAAAATGGTATTTTCACATTGTAAGAAATGTGTGTTATGTTATTTGGACTTCATGAAAACAGACATTGCAAAAGTATAGGGATAGAGGAAAGAGACAGAAAGATAAGATATGGAAGAATATGAAAGAATGGGGATTTGGGATTTTATAAAGTACTTAAGAATGATCTGCAAATCTCAGACTGCTTGAAACCATTGTTAGAGATACTGGGCTTCAGACAGTAAAGGTCTAATACTAAAACGTGCACCCTGACATTAACGTTTGGAGCAAGCTCCATTGCAACCAGCATGAAGGGGGTGATCAAATTATCTGGTCAAATTGAAATTTCATTAAATCAGAATGTCTAGAAGTCAGTGATTTGTAATCTAGAAATTAAAATATAAGCTAATCTGGATATACAAGCCTACCTAGATTCAGGAAATTAATCTAATCAAACACCCCTGGGGCTTCTGTTCTTTTGTGTTGTAGAGGAGGAGATAAACTGATCTCTAGAATCTATTCCGCCACTCCACAGTGCTGCCCCGTGCAATGCATGGTGGAAAATGTCTGTCCTACTTTTCAATGGTTGTCTGACCTAAAGAAAGGTCCTTTGTTCCATGAAAGAGGCTGCTCATCCTCGCCAGTTTATTTCTTAACATCTAGAAATTTCATGAGAGGTCTAATCAAGGAGACACTAGCTGTCACAGCATCTTAATTGCTGTGGATAATCACCAAGAGCTTAAAGGCGTTGTGTGTGCATGTGAAACATTTGCTGGGGGCCTGGTTCCCAGGCAAGAACAAGGAAACAGCTGTCTCTCTAGAGTTTAAGTTCTTATGGTTAAGGGAACATGCTATTACCAAATCAGATCTGATGAATTAACTTTTAAAATAAAAATTGTTCTTCTGTAGTCACACAAAGCAAATGCCTAATCAAACACAATGTGGGGGACAGGCAAAAACCTCACTCAAAGTATATGTGTCAGTACAAGAGAGGGAGGGGGGAGCGAGGGGGACAGAGAGGGGGAGGGGGAGAGAGAAGCAAATATGTGTCTGCCTTTACAGGATGAGATGGGAAAAATGCAGAACAGTCTCAAGCCTAATCATCACTTTTACTGTTTTTCTGTTGATCACTGGTTTTAAGCAATTTCATTGTGATGTGCTTTGATGTCATTTTCTTCATGTTTTTTTTTTTGTGCTTGGAATTTGTTGATCTTTTTATACCTGTGAATTTATAGTTTTCATTACATTTGGAAAGTTTCAAGCCATTATTTCTTCAAATATATTTTCTCACTTATCCCATCTCATGTTCTCTCCCGCAGGGAATTATAATTGCACATATGTTTGTCCCTTTGAAACTGTCCCACGTCTCATTAATGCTCTGCCTTTCTTACCTTGTCTTTTTTCTCTGTGCTTCATTTTAAAGAGTTTCTATTGCTATGAATTCAAATTCATTAATTTTTTTTCTGTAAGGTGTAATCTATAGGTAATCTCATCCCACAGACTGTATTTTTCATCTTAGATACTGTGGGGCGGTTTTTTTGTGTTTTGTTTGGTTTTTTTTTTTTTTTTTTTTGAGACATGGTTTCACTCTGTTGCCCAGGCTGGAATGCAGTGGCATCATCATAGCTAACTGCAGACTCAAACTCCTGGGCCTGCTCAGCCTCCTATGTAGCTGGGGCACATGCCACCATGCCCGGTTAATTTTTTTCATTTTTTGTAGAGAGGAGGGAAGGGGCGTGTCTCACTATGTTGCTCAGACTGATCTTGAACTCCTGGCCTCAAGGGATCCTCTTGCCTTGGCCTCCCAAAATGCTAGGATTACAGGACTAAGCCACTGCACCTGGACTTCAGATACTGTGCTTTTTATCTCTAGTCTTTTGATTTGGGTCATTTGTATATTTTCCATGTCTCTACTTAAAGTGTTCAATCTTTCCTCTATTTTCTTGAATATATGGAATACAGTAATAATAACTATTTTAATGTCCTTGCCTACTAATATTAACATTGGTATCATTTCTGAATCAGTTTTGATTGATTTTTCTCCTCATTATTAGTAGTATTTGCCTACTTCTTTGCATGCCTGGTAATTTTTTATTGCATGCCAAACATTTTGAACTTGACTTTTTGGGCACTGCTTTTTTTTTTTTGTATTTCTAAACATATTCTTGAGTTTTATTCTGTGACACAGTTGAATTACTTAAAAAACGGTTTGAGTTTTTCAAATCTTGCTTTCCAGCTTACATAGGCAGAATCAGTGCAGCGTTTATTCCAGCTTTTATTTTCCCTGGTACTGAAGCAAGACCCTGCGTGGTACTCTAAACATACCCCACGAATTACGAAACTTCCCACTCTGGCTGTTGAGAATAGGCGTCATTCCTGGTCCTGCGTGACCTTCGGGAGCTACTCCCTTTAATTCCACTGAATGGTTCTTTCCCAAGCTTGGACTAGTTGCTTCATATACATGTGCTGATCACTGTTCAACTGACTATTCAGGAGAGACTTTCTGTAGATCTTTTTCTCTCTGTGCAGCTGTCTCCCTTTTGGTATTATTCCTTGTCAATTTAGCTTCCTTGTCATGCTCAGATTGTCTTCTCAACTCAAAGGCCGGGTGCATCTTTCTGTGTCCCCCTCTTTGTGCTGTAGTCACAAAACCTCCTAAAGGAAATAAGCTGGGACGACCCTAAGGATCTCCTCATTTGTTCGCTGTCTGTCAGGGATGGCCATCTCTGCTTGCCCAATGTCCAGTATCTTGAGAAGAGAATTGTCATTTCATTGTCCAGCTCTTTAATTGTTTCATGTAGGAGAATAAATCTAATCCCTATTACTCCATCTTGACTGGAGGCAGAAGTCTTCAAGTCCAATCACTACTAACTGTACTTAATATTTATAAAGCTATTTGCAGAATTGTAGAATTTGGTGGTGATATCCATTAGAAAAAAGGAGAAAGAAAAATAAAGTCTACTGAAAAACTTAAATCTTCTAAAAGGAATTTCGTTGTCAACAACTGACAAATCTTTGTAATTAAACACACACACACACACACAAACACAAGAGCAGATCATTTTGTAAATTTTCTGAAAGATTTACTTCATTTCATAATAATCTGAGCCTTGGAGTTTAGCAGAAGAAATCACATTGACAAAAATTTGCTCTTGTGATTATGGGAGGAACACTACACTTAATAATGCCTTCATGAAGAGACAGAATGAATCATGCTTAGCACAGTGCCTGACATACAATAAATGCTTAGGGAGTGAATAATGACTACTATAGGAGAATACAGAAAAGAATGATCAATATAAGAATACAAAATAGTCTGGATAAGTATGACACATTATCAAACCATTGGAATACAAAAAAAATTGTGTTCATTATACTTAGTGTTGATCCTTTACATAGGTTTGAGCTGTGCAGGCCCACTTATACATGGATTTTTTCAACCAAATGCAGATGGAAGATAAGAATTTGTGGAATGTGAGACCCACATATATAGGAGCTGGCTTTTTGTGTACAGTATATATATTGTAAGATTATATGAAGACATGGCGCTTCTGGGGTGCTTAGAATGCTGTTTTGTGACCTGGATAGGGATTATACAAGTATTTATTTTGTATCAAATTGTTAAGCTATACCTTTATATTTTATGCACTTTCTATATGATCATTATAGTACACAGTTATGGAAGTGTTTTTAAGATTATATGAGAAACCACACAGTTGCTGGATTTAATTGTCAGCTTCGAAACTGAAAAGCTGAATGATTATATTTCTTATAAGAACTCATTGTATGAAGTCTAGTCTAAGTACAAGTTTAAATAAAAATTGAAGACAGCTTTTTTGATAAATGGCTTTCACATACATTACCTTCTTATGACTCCGAGGAATAGATATAATTATTCACCTCCATTTTGCAAATGGAGAAACTGAGGCTTGAGAGGCTAAATAACTTGTCCAAGACCATATACATACATGAAGGAATTAGTTGAATCATGCTGTAGCCACTGTACAACAATTCTATATTTATCTCAGTTTTAATACAGTGTGTTAAGGGTAATATGGCAGATACCGTTGGTTTGTTTCCAAGTACCCATTTTTCCACTTTTTTCTTATTAATCGAATCTGAATTTTGCTCAGTAATCAAGCAGCCATCTCTTGCAAAGTGTGGGATGACCCTCCTCTGCCCCAGAAGGTAGTACGTGATTAGTGTAAACCAATCATAGTAATCTCATTGTTTTTTCCAGTTATTGTTTATGAAAAGGGCATGTGATGCGTCTTGACCAGTGAAATGCAAGGAAAACCTGCCATGGAGCTTACTGTGTAAAGACATAATGTTTGAAGCTGCTCAGACATCTTGATAAGCCTGAGGACAAAAGTAACATGATGAGAAAGGCTGAGTAGAAAGATTAAAAAAAAAAAAAACAAAAAAAAAAACTGGATCTCTGATGACATAGTTGAACTCTACAAGTCAAACACCAAAATATTCTAATCTCCAAACCTCTTATTATGTAGGATAACAAACAACCCTCTATTGTTTGAGCTATTTTGACTGGGTTCTATCAGTTACCTACAGCTAAGAGCATTCCTACGAATATACTAACCGCTGAACGAATGATTTGGTGATTATCTTGCATTATCTTATTTAATTTTCATGAAAATTTTATAAGACAGATATTATTGCCACTTTTCAGAAGAGGACTTAAAGCTTAAAAAAATCGTCAGTAACTTACATAAGTTCACAAAATTAGAAGTACTAGTACAAGGATTCAAATCCATCGTGCCTGACTCCAGAGCCCAGGCATGTGACATGATAAACTCTGCAATAGAATCTTTTTCAAAAGATGATGACACAGTCATCATGGGATCGCTAAAAGTTATTGTGTTGTCACCATTTTAGCTGTGGCTACAGTGAGAATCAATGTCTTTTTCTCTTTTCTCCAGTTTTCAGACAGAGTCCTTCAGGGCAAAAGGCTTGCCTCCTGGTACTGAGCAATGCATTTTATCATAAAGATTTCCTAAATGTTAAGGGAAGACAAATATTTCTTTCTCTAAGGAAGTGCTTTCTAACAATAAAATGATTACAAAGAAATGAGTGCACTGTCTTAGGAAGACAGTTCCCTGTCATAGAGGCTTTAACATAGATATTGGGTGGCGGCATAGTAAAGATGTGGCATTAATCTGACAGGTAGCTGGGCAACATAATCGATGTTCTATCAACAATGGTAAAGTTTCATGGAAGTCACACATTTTCTACAGAATAACTTATCTATATGCATTCTATTTGTCCTCTCTCCCTTTCACTTTCTCATTTCTCAAAAGAGTGAAAAGATGAATGAGGTAAAAAACCCAGATAACTTCCAACTTCTCTAGGGAAATATTTCCAAAAGGTGCAGTGTAAATATTGATACTTTGTAGCCTGTCAATTCTTTTAATCTGCAAATACTAATTTTCGGCTCTGTGAATAGCAGTCTGTTAGGCATTTTCTAAATACAAGAAAGAAGTATAATGCATGTCCTTTCCCTTGTAGAATTTGCAACAACTGACTTGATCAGATGCATGCACATAAGAAATTAAACAAAATATAAGACAAATCAAGTGATGTTATTTGACAGAATATAATTACAGGCAAAATGGGCTAAACTTTACTGGATATAAGTTTTTAAAAAGGAAATATGTCCTTCTTCTTGCGCTTTTAAAGAAATATGTACAAGCCAAACAAATTTTGTTTTGTTTTGTTTTGTTTTTTTATAACCACTTTGGAGTAAATAGCCAGGTAGTAAATTCCACTCACTTGCTAACATAATCAAGATATTAAGCAAAATCTTGACCAAAGTCAAGCATATGGAACAATACATGTGACCATCAACTTAAATTTTACATCAGAACTTTCTAACCCGGGGTCCACAGATTGCCAAGAGATTCTTCAATAGATCTCAGGGAAGTCTGTGAAGATAGATGGAAAAAAATTACACCTTTAGTTTCACTAATCTTACCCGAAATCTAGCATTTCCTTCGACAAACCACAGTATTATTAGCAGTTTCTATGAATTGCTACCAATAAAAATCACAGATACTTTTGTATCATATTATAACTTTGGAGATATTTCAATGTATATTTCTGCTCATCCTACTTCAAAATGATGGCCATTATCAAGCCTCCTGCTAGTTTTTGTTTCCTACGTATTAATAAAGACACAAGTATTACTCTGTTACAAATTTGCTATTTCTGTACATATTTTGATCAACATCATGTTTCAATATAATTAGTTTTCTTTGTAATCCTGTGTATTTTGTTTTGTTAGAAACATTACCCAGACTGTCGAGGAATCTTATGGCATCAAGAAGCCTAAGAACCCGTCGTTGGGGTATCTTCACTTCCTGCTTGAATTTTAGTGAATATTTTGCTATTGGTTTGGCAGATGTTGCTCTATGTTTCTGGGTTTGTCTCACATTTGAGTTTTGGGTTTTTAATGTTTGAAAGATTGGCTACATAGAAAGAGATCATTAGTGTTAAACACAGCAGAATGTTTAAATGCACTTTTACATTTTGTGTCTCACATACATTTTGGGCATTTGTATCTCCATTCAATAAATGAAAGGAAACTAGTCCCAATTCTCTCTCTGTGGCAGAAGTGTCCAGATATAATGCATGAATGCACCAAGTCTTGGATCTGGAATATATTTTATGGGTTTCAGGAGTCTCTACCCTGGAAATTAGCTTTTTCCTGCCATAAGGAGAGGTATAATCTACTTTTTCTTTCTTTTTTGCCATAAATTCCCTGAGCACAATTTAACCTCAATGAACTCAGTTCTTAAAGATCAGATGCTTGCTCTTTGAAGAGTCTATATTTCTTTTATATATAAAACAAGTTAATTCATATTACATAAACACCTTTTAAAGCATACATGTAAAACTTTTTTGTCAAGGCATAGAAATTTGCATCACTTCTTAAGACTATGTTTGTTTGGTCTGAAATTCAATATGAGGTACATTGTATTTAGAAGAAATAAACACCAAAAGATGACTGTTGGCCGTTTCAATTCAGAAGGTCAATTTATTTTGCTCTATTCATGATGTTACCTAGCATGTAGGTAAAGATCAACAACAATTAAATAAAATAGAGAATATTAAAAAGAGATGGCTGTTATGCTGCTTTATGTGATTTTGAGAAAATAATTTTAAGATGACACTTTCAGAAAGAATTTTGTGTGTGGGGGGGTGTTTTAAATTTCTTAAAACTCTCCCATTACAAATAGCCTCTGGGCACATGTACGCATCGAAGAAAGAAAAACAAGAAACTGACCATGAACAGTAACCCCACAGGAAGTCATGGTCCAACCATGACATTTTAGGCCAGAGCCTTTGTCTAAAGCCTGTGAATTCCCATGGAATTCCAAGTCAGAATTTAACCATTGCTATGAATGCCCATTTGTCCCTCCAGCCATCTGAAAACATAATTTTTAAGGAATAAATAGGGAAGTGGGGGTTACCAAACAAAACTCATCTCTATCCTTTTTGTTTTTCATGTGAGAAGTCACATGAATCTTCACATAAAGAAAGAGTGCTATTTCAAGTACTTAACTCTTTCAAATAAATGAGGGTGGTTTATGCCTCAAGTAAAATTCACAGAAGATATATCCCTGAAACAGTTGCTCCAATGAGACTCATTGTTATTGCTCACACAGTTTCCTATCTATAATTAGATAATATTATTTTTTTTCAAAGACTCATACTTGGCCTCAATTTACAGGTTTTTGGATCACATGAACCTTCATAGGAGAGCCAGTATGAAAATTAGTACAAGTCAGATGACTCTACTTTTCAAGATACATTGATGACACCAATTTGGGTATCTTCTTCATGTTTTCAAACACAAATATGCAAAAACGAACAAAAAAGTTTATTTCCATTTTAAATACTACAGAACCTCCTAGAGAGATTATGATTATGAGATTGTTCTCATGGCTTAGCATTCCATCTAAAAACAAAAAACAGGGTTTGCCTTGAAATCGCCTGGGCCAGAGTGGAGGTGTGTCTCACACTGGATTAAGGAAGACTGTCACATCTGATATGCTAATGACACACAAGCTATAATGGAAGGTGCAGAATGAGTGGAGCTTCAAGGCTGCAGTAATTCATGCACACTTAATTTATCTGGAATGTGGCTGTGATTATTACCATGAAATTCTCCAAAGATGAGAAATTTCCACAACAAGACTCTTAAAGCACACAGACTATTTCACATTTTGAAGAGGTAGTGAAGGATAGAGAAAAGAACTAAGATTCTTTATTTTTTTTTTCAAAATAAGAACTAAACTCTTTGTATTGAAGAAAATTGGGATGAATGGCAGACCTCTGAGAGAAAAAAAGGCAAATCTTTTTTTATGGGACTGTTGTAGCACAAAAAAAGATCCTATTAATAAAAGCTCATTCTCAGAGACTGAGAAAATTCTTCACACTCACATTTGGAACACACAACTGAACATGTTCTGAAACACATAGAGATTCTCAGGTACAATACATACTACATAAGGTCCTTCTAAAAGCCCTCAGCCAGCTTTGTGATTGCTTCATTCCAGGTTGATGAAGACACCATTTAATTTGCATATTAAATTGAGAATAAATCGTAGTTTTCCCATATGATGAAGAAACTATATAATCAACACTCAATTTTGAAATATTTCCTGAGAAAAACTGAATGATTTGTTTTCACACATATAAAAATTCAAGTTAAAATATTAGGCCAAGTACAATCTACGTAGCCTATGTAAGAAGTGGCATATGCAACTTGGCCACAGGAAATATCTTGAAGGACATTGCAAAACAATGAATCCAAGAAGACTTATGCTTTTAGAAAAATATGAAGCTGCAAAGCAATAAAAAAGTATTACTATTTTATCTCCCCCCAAAATTTTTAAGTAATATCATAAATAAGTTGTAAACACTCTAAAAGCACAAGCCCTGGAAAGAAGATCAGAAGTAAAATTTCAGTGTGACTTTGAGCAAGTTACTTAACTTTCCCAACCAAGCTTCATTTTTGCTGCAAAATGGAAGTAGTAATTGTTATAGCCTAAGATGCAAGAAATGACCACCTAAAGACCGAATTGAGCCAAATTAGGAGTCTTTATTAGCTGGCCAGTGACCACCCCCTGTTCTGGGAAAGTCCAGAGACAAAGAATGGCCCCAATCTTAAAGTGGGCAGGGGTTATATACCTTTACCACTAACAATACACATACAGCTCAGAACATGTTGATTACAATAATTCATAAGCAAGCAAACTTACAGAAGCAAATAGCAACTGTTAAATCAAGGAACATTTCTTTGAGGAACATCCAAGGAACATTTTTCCAAAGAACTGCCAAGCATAGTACAATGTAACTATACACACCTAATGATTTTAAACAATCACTTACAAGTTAATCACTGTGTAAATTTTTTTCTGTTATTTATGTATTCTTTTTTTTTTAACTTCACACAACAGTGAGTCCGTATACAAGATGGCTGCACTAGCCTGCATACAAGATGGCTTCACTGTGGCTCACAGAGCTATAGTGATTACTGTGCCTCATCACAGTAATACCTACCTTACAAGATTGGCTGAGAATTAAATAAGCAGGTATCTATGAAGTACTTAGCAGGACTCCTAGCACTCAACAGCACAGAAGCACTCAGTAAAGGATACCAGTAATTATAATAATACATGTCATCTTACTACTATTTTATTCAAGATAGCTAACAAATAGACATGAAATACAACAAGATGAAACAAACACACAAGTAAATCAGTGCAGAGGAAAAACAAGGGTAGGGAAAATAACATAAATACACAAAATGTATACTGCTCATTCTTTCATGTACTCGTTCTACAAATATTTACTGAATTCCTACTATGTGCTCATTTCTGTGCTGTGGACACAAGAGTGAAGGAAACTTGCGAGCTTGAATTTGTGGAACATAATGGTGCTGAATATTTGGTAAAGATGAGAGACATATAAACTACTATCAGCATTAGGGCATTTTTACCCCATTTTTGATATTTATCTTCAAATCACAGATATATCAATATAAATTCTTAGGGCAGATTTTTTTCTTGGGTACTTTATAATAAATCTGCAATGCTATAAGAAATGTAGAACACAGTGCTTCCTTTGCTAGATGACTAGGATAGTGCACACACACACACACACACACACACACACAGCTTATGTGGAGCAAGGGGAATGCTTTGTACTGCACATCTCAGCAGGCTCACAGCCCCAGGGATAGACCCACAGAGTCAGGGTTGTGCTAGCAGCATCTGTATATCCTGCCACTATGATCGCTGTCCCCAGTTATCCCTTAAAGCTGTCATCTCCAGAGTAGTGGCCCACACCCCAGGAAATGCTCAAAGTGATTACTGGTGTGGAAGAAGAACAATTTTGAACATTTTACTTATATTTTGTAATAATAAAAAAGATAAAATTTGCTTTACTGATATTTAATGTATGGGTGGATGCTAGTGGCCTCTGTTGGCCTGTGTGCCACGGGAAGTGTGACTTGGTACCCAGAGTAACCTGAGGGAGGAGTGGAAGCACTAACAGGGGGCCCGACAGCGGCCCCTGCTCTCCTCCACCTCCTGCATCCATGTGCAGCATGTTGAGCCATTCTGCAGTTTATTTATGCCAGACTGAAGAGTTTTAGAAGTTATATTACCTGGTTTTAATTGAACCAAGTAACAAAATGGACAAGAGAATTAAAAATTCTGGCTAGGAAAAGATGCACTGAAAATAATACAAATAATGAAAGTACAAGTAGACAATTTCTCTAAAATGGCAGAGCTGAGACTCCTCCTGTCCCCAACACAAGCACTTTGGAGTCACATCACTACAAACAATGACAATATAGTCAGATATGACAGAAAGACGACAAGCCAAATTAGACATTATCAAAACCTTCTGAAGTATGAGGTTTTGTCCACTATACCAAAAAATGACCTCACCGAAGCGTGTCATGTACCTTAAGATATTATTTAATGATAGATTTCAGTCATCATGATTAACAAGACATTTAAAACCTAAACATCGAGAACATGAAATCCAAACTGTGATTTTTCTTTTTTCCCAGCAATTTTTAAAGTCATGTAACAGTCAGGGCTTTACAAATTTTCTCTAAAACTTAATGGAAAAGGTTTTGAAGTCACTTTGGAGGTTTCTTGCGTAATAATGAAAAGACAAAACAAAACAATCTTTGGCACAAACAAACAATTCCAGGCTAAGATTACAGATATCATCATACTAGAACTCACACCTTGCCTCACTCAGAGCTATGGCAACAAAGACGTGAAAGCCAGAAGTGCACAGTTACTCAGGATTCCACTGAAGTGCTTACTTTTCCAAAATCTGAAAAAATAGCACTTTTGTATTAAAAAAATGTTCATCAATTATTGTCATGAGATGGCAGTAGTCATAAAAAGTTTTGGTACTGAAGAACTTCCCTGGTTGCCCTTTGATTAAATTACTTGATTAAAAAATCATGTGATTTTAGAAGTTTCCCAACTTAAGAAGGAGTTGCATGTTTTTCCTTTACAACACAAGTGTTCCAAATCTGCCACCGTTTTCTATGACAACTGCCAGCTCTCAGTTGTATGCTACCTAGCAAATCTGTATCTATATATCTGTATACATCTACGTCTCTTTAAATTTCATCTGTCCCTTCAAAGTAAAGGTTATCATTTAATAACAAGTAAAAAATGATATTGCTTTTGGAGAGTAATACAAACTATGGATTTCAAGCATTTGAAAACAGAAGTTTAGAAATATTTTCATTGCTGCACGATTTGTAGAAGGAAAAACTGTGTGGCACTATAAAAATTCAGATCTGTGCCCTCAAACCTGGAAAAGAACTTTCTAACTGTTTTATAATCTTCTAAACGAAGAGTTTCAGGGTTTTTTAAACCATTTGTTAAAAATATAAAAATTCAGCGTATTCTGATTAATTAAAAATAAACCTAATGACCTCAGAGTATATTAAAACTTACCAGCCAAATTTCAATAAAAAATGTTGCATGATTAAAAAATGGAATTTAAAAATGAGTATCATATCTCAGTTTAGAAAGTACATCCATAAATGCATATCTTTCATTTGAATTTATGCATCTTTTAAAGGCATTTCTTTAAGCTATGAAACCCATTATAACTAAATATCAAAATAAACTGAACTATGAGACACACCTTCAAATAAATATTTCATAATATAATTAATCTATATTTTTTAAATAATGAAGCATGTTTGGTCACGCTGCTCTTATTAAAATATAATTAGTAATACCTAACAAGAGTAAACTATATTAATGATATTCCAGTGAGACCAAAAAATGTGTACAGCAACAAATAAAATAGGGTTCTAATATTTTAAAAATATTATTTGTTTCTTCTTGAGGTCATCCTAAAATGTTTAACTTCTATTCATTATGTATATTTCACAATGTACAGAAAGTGTGTGTATAAAAAAATTATTCTAGATTAGATCTATAATTTATAAATAATGTGTTAGGGATGAGTGCACAAACATTTACTAATGGGGGTTTCAGGTGAAAAAAGGAGTGGTAGATAACATTGCTCCAGATGACTATTTCTTAAAATGTGGACCTGCCTCTGGGTCACCAAAGGTACTTGGTAAAAAAATGAAAATTCCTGAATTTCACCCCAGAACTACTGACTTAGAATCTCCAGAGGTGTGTGGCCCAAGGTTTTATAATCAAGCTCTTCTGGTAATTCTTGAGCATGCAAACCAGACCATCTAGTCAAAAGAATCATGCTGAATCCAAGCTGTCATACATACTTCCTGCTCCCAGAAACCATAGATGATTATAAAGAATCCATTCCCTGGGTTGACAATGATAAGCCCATTAGCCTGTTCTTGGAATTACAAAGAATGATAGTTGGGGAAAGTAGAGGCTGTATGGGCAGGAGAAAGAGAACTCATTACACTTTCCTGTCTGTTGGAGGAAAGAATTGGGTTTATTAGGAAATTTTTGACTCTTCTTGGACTTTTCATCTCTATAGCTCATGGCAATTTATTTATGTTAACTTTTTTAGCCACACAAATCCCCATGGCATCGTCAGGAGGTGGGACTATGAAATTCTGAACAAAAAACTGAACAAATAACAATAAAGTACATATTTAAATAAGCATTTTAAAAATAAGTACTAATCTATCTCCAAGTAAAATTACACAAGAAAATGTGTCTTTTACATCATAATCTCTGAGAACTTGTAAATACCCGCTTTTACCCCTTTTAAAAATAAATAGGACTTTGCTTCAATAATACAAAGCCAAGCATAGCAATTCTGGTACTTCCTGAGTCCCTCCCTGGCCTTATAACCACAAAGTCACATGCTTTGGGGGTCTTACCTTACAATTTGAAGGACCATCTCAGTTTTCCTCGTCAAGCAAAAGCTTTCTACATTTTCTCAGTCCTGCTCTGTGTCATCTGCCTGTCAAGAAAGCAGTTGCTTGTTTGATTGTTAATTGCCCTTGTTTTTTATTATAGAACGCATTCAAATTTTGGTGAGTAACATGTTCTTCTTTGTAATTAGATATACTAGTTAAAATATCTTTCAATTCACCATGCCATTTCCCTTTAATCAGCACATCAGCCAGGCTTTAAGATGATGTTGGAACCATATCTGCCTTTTTTACCACAGCAGGACGGCTCAAAGAAAATTGTCTTGCAAATACATTTTGCAACTGAAATGAAATTCAAAGATAGGATTGCTTTTATTTTGCAGGCCTAAAGTGTGTAAACTAAATGAAAGTAAAATGTGGGTATTTCAATCATTTGTATCAACAAGATTCGAAAATTTTCTGTGAGTCTTAGGACGTGTATGGCTATAGTTATTCAGTGAGCATGTTTGAAGTGCTGTTAGAGGACAAATCTGTCAGAGTTCTGCAGAACCTGCTCTGTAGTAAGGCAGGCTGGTAGGCGGAAGCTCAGGCAGGAACTGATACAGCAGCCTGGAGGCAGAATTTCTTCTCTGAAAAACCTGTTTTTGCTCTTAGGGCCTCCAGCCTTCAACTGATTGGATGAAGTCCACCCACATCATCAAGGGAGATAGCCTTTACTTAAAGTCAACT
Source organism: Eulemur rufifrons (assembly GCF_041146395.1). Classification (NCBI taxonomy): domain Eukaryota; kingdom Metazoa; phylum Chordata; class Mammalia; order Primates; family Lemuridae; genus Eulemur; species Eulemur rufifrons. The sequence continues at coordinate 14,617,537 of NC_090983.1, read as the reverse complement.
GATTGTAGATGTTGACCACATCTAGAAAACACCTTCACACCATTGCCTAGATTAATGTTTGATTAAATTACTGGGTACTGTAGGCTAGCCAAGTTCATACCAAAAACTAAGCATCACAGAAGACAAGAACGTTTTTAAACACTTTCTCATTAAATCCCCTTCAAGGGAAGTTTTATTAGGTCCATTGTACAGAAAAGTAAATTGAGGATTAGAGCAGTTAGGAAGTAAGGTCAGCCAAGCCCCTCTCCAAATCTACAGCTCAGGCTCTTGCAGTGGAGTGTAACACACCCTGTGAGTCACCCCCCTCCTCTATCGATGGGGAAACCATGTAGCAACAGGGCTGGATCACCCCGTCTCCCAGGTTTATCTGCTGGTGAGCCAGCCTCACTTTACCTTTCTTCACCTTGAGACCAACTCATTCATGACTGATGGATCCACCCCAGACAAACCAGAAGATGAGGACAGTTGAGTACAGGCAGTGAATAAAAGAGGTCTGGAGTCAGACCCTTGAAATTCAAAGCCAGGTTTTGTCATATACTATGTTCTTAGGCAAATAATGCAATCTTTCTAAAATTTTTTTAAAAAGCATAATGTGAAGCACCTGGAGCACAGACTGCCTGGGTTTGAATCTCAGCTCTGCCTCTTACCAGCTGAGCAACTATGGACAGCTCCTTTTCTCTTCGTGCCTCAGTTTTTACATCCATAAAATGAGGACAATGAACACCAACCATATCAGGATGGGGGTAAAATGAGACAATTCATGTAAAGTGCATAGAGCTGAGTCTTGCACCTTATAGTGCCGAATTATCATTAGCTATGACTCTAAAACTGTACGTTTTATCTGTAAAGTGAGGATAAAAGTAGGACGTCAAAGAGTTATTATGGAACTAAATATGATGATGAGTGGGGAGTGCTTTGCTTACTGCATGGCACACTGGTGGATGTCCAGTAAATGTCAGCTGTCCACTCAAAGTCAAGTTCGCAAGAGTGGCACCTGTCCCCGTTCCTCACTATTGCATCTCAGCACCTGGTATGTGGTAGGCAATTTAAATATTGAGAAAGGTGCTCTGTATTATCTATAACCGAAGGCCATGCCTAGCAGAGTGGTGCGCTGGGAATGACAAGTTCACTGGAAAAGAAAAGGAGCTGGAATCTATGGCTGTGAGCACATGCACAGAGCTCCACACTTCTTAAATTAAAAAAAAAAAAATGGAGGTAAACTAGTACTTTACTTCCGACATACACATTTTTGAACATATACATTTCTCTACTTTTGTTGTCTCCTCAAACAGCAGAAATAAATCCAGACGTAGCACCAAGAAAGAGGTGCCCAGGATGGTTTGGTTCTCTCAGCACACAGCCCAGGGAAAAAATCCAGCCTGCACCTGTTTCTGTATGGTCTACCCACTAAGAAGGGCTTCTGGCAGATGAACATTTGCAGTTGATTTGATTATGGGGAATGCTAATGTAGAACTCCAAGTAAGTAAAACCTTATCAGCCCTTCCCCCAAAGAAAATCCCATTCCTCTCATTAGTATATCTGCATTATAAAAACTGTACACGATGATTATTTTTATTATTATATTTCTAACTTTGTCAATAAAAATATGTGGAAAATGTTTTTTCCTCTTTCAGTATATAAGTATCTACCTAATATCCTCAGTTTTGCCTCATGGCCTGAAAACCCTAAAATAATTACTCTCTGGTCCTTTACAGAAAAAAAAAATTGTCATTCCATTTCTTAAGAGTATCTATATCTAGCTTGTGACTTTTCATTTCCAAGAGCTGGATACTATGAACCAACTACAAGCTTTTCACTGATGAATACATTTGCTTTTCACTGATGAATACAAAGCGGGACTATATTACATTTCAGAACACTTCTTAAATCACAAGAGAAAACAACTTCTATGCCTTGGCAGTTTTAAACTATGAAAATTTTATCAACCCAATTCCTGTCCCACACACTTAGCCGTGAAATATATTTATAAGGCTGTGTGATCAGAAACATTGCACAGTGCTTTCTAGCCGTGGGAAACAGGATCATCTTGCTGACTAAATAGATCCATTCTTTGAGAGGAAGTTACCTCATATCACATGATTAAAAGTTATCTTCTAGGAACCACTTCTAAGGTTTTGGTGGTTATAATCGTCTAATTTATTTCATTTATTTGTTTAAAATGCCACCTTTCCCCAAGGGCCCTTAAAAGTACACATTCTAAGTTGGTTTCATGCTAGATGAAGACATTTTGGGCTCTTGACATCTCATAAATGATGAAAGCTTACAATTTTTACTACATTCAAACATTAAAATTCTATGAAAGAAAATATGAGCTGATTTCCTATTAGGGAAGACAGTTTTTGCTCAATAGCAGGAAAGTCAAAACTCTGGATGTATGAAGCGTGAAGGGAAAAGAAATTATGGAGACAATGTCCTTTATCAACATCTTTATGATTCAAACAAGGTTCTCCAATTCAAAAATAAGGATCAGGGTCAAATGCAAACAAAATGAAAAAAACAGCACCACCAAAATGAGCTAGAAGTTATCAGCAGACTCCAGTGAAAAAGTATATATATACATATGTGTGTGTGTGTGTGTGTGTGTGTATTATATGTAATAATATTGCTTCTCAGCCTTTTGGCTAAGATCAAATATAGCACATAAACAAAATATCTTAGAACATGTCAGAATATGGGAGAAACAGGAATGCAGAAAGAGAAAGGCAGGACCTTATAGACTTTGCTTGTGTTTCATCTCAAGAAATCTGGTAGAAAATGGGGTTAGTTAGATGCCTGTGGTGACACCCCATGCTGTCAGATCCACAGCTAATCAGGGAACATCACAAACACTGCCCTCCCAAAATAGAAGCTCCTCACTTATAGAAGCCACAGGTCATGACCCCCTGGGTTTTGACCTCCTTATGTATCACCCATTTCTAAAATTACCCTCTGCTGTCTGCCTGCAGGGTCCATGCTGGGAAAGGACACAAAGAGGTTTTGACAATTCTTTAAAAGTAGAAAAATGAAAGAAGCAATGCCTTTGCTGTTTTTTTCTTCTTTTCACCCATTTGGATAGGGAACATCAGATTCCATACATAGCAAGTCACAAGTAGTTATTAATACATCCAAGTATTAAAACAGTTTTGGGGACTTGAGGTGTTCTCAAGCATCCCATAAAACATCTCTTTAAAAAAGCAAATTTGTACAGTTTCTCACTACACAAATTTAAAAATACACATTTGAACTAATAATGGAAACTATCAAAAGACATTCCGTGATGCTTTTCTTGAAATGTCATTAACTGGCACTTCTGATAAAAAGGTTCCATCGAATTCCATCACTTTTATAATAGGCTTTACTAAAGAAAGGAAAAAAAGTCAAAAAGAAGCCACAGAACCACAATGTTAAAGATGAAATTGACCTTGAGACATAATTAGCCCATTACTCAGCTGCTCCTGCTGCCTCCACACTTACCCCACTCCACAACCCAAAGAATATCTTTAATTTAAGCCTCAAAATATAAGATACCACAAATTTCCAAAACAAGCAATTACCTCTTAAAGAAAATTTGACTTTCAAATGATCTCCACCTATAAACAGCCACTTCCTACCCCTTTTGATTTTGCACTTACAGGTACCAGGGTTAGTCTTGCTGTACCTTCTTGAGGAAGCCCTCTGTCCACCCTCACCCCCCATCCCCACTCTTCCTGGGAAGACTCAGATCGCACCTCCCACCCCCACGCATATGGTACACATGTACCATAGGAGCATCTTCCTAGTAGGAGTCACTGGAGTCCACAGATCCTATTCCCAGTGGTGGAACCTCTGACTCACCCCTTCCCTGAGGCTGGGCCTGACTACCCACCCATACCCCAAATTTGTCTAAATAAACCAAAAGTGCAATGGGGAAAGCACTAAAATTAAAAGCCATGCACTTATAAGCATACAAATATACAAATAAATAACACAGACACATTGCAAATATACATATATACACATTTGCATTGGTATGCCTGCATACTTGTATGTGTGTTATTTGCACATGGAATTTATAGATACGGATATACATATGCATAGGGAAGGAAAATATTTGTCACAAAAAACCAGATAAGGAGTGTGGCAGGCATAACTGGTACCCCACCTAGATTTGTGCCACTGAAGGGGTGCTCCCATCCACTAGTTGAAGTGGGTGCTAATATCTCAAAGCTGGAACCTTCTCTTGAGAGTTATCCTTGGCCAGAGGAGATACACTGTCCAAGAAAATGCCTGGTTTTAAGTGTCTTGTAGAAAAGTCCTGCCCCCTCTGCTCAAGGTGGGACAACTCTTGGTGTCTTTCATGCTCCAGAGTTTCATGTGGGACCAGACAGAGCCTAGACTTTAACTAGAGCCACATTTTGCCTGGCTTCTGTCTACTCTGCTTCTCTCTCCCTTACGGTTTTCAACTGAGAACATGGCCTCAATCCCTTGCTCAAGAATTCCTGTCTGAGATCCGGTATGTAAGGAGCTCAGCCTAAGCCAGGCAGCGACAGAAAAAATAACCAAATACAAAAGCAGAAAAAAGGATTTAAGAGTTCAAACATACCAGGTCACCTGTGAACATTGGGAGTTCATTAAAGAACAAACTGGAGAAGAATCCCACAGTGAAGTGTATTGCTGCCGTTTTTCCCAAGAGAGAATAGGACCTAGGCTAGAATTGTAGAGAGAACACAGCATCAGATTGGAGAAAGGGAGGTTTATGGCATGCTTGATTTCAAAGAACAGCTGGCTCAGGTTAACGGAAAGGGGGTTGGTGGTAGCGAAAACACGCATCTTACAGAATTCAAGGCAAAGCGGGACAACCAGCCTCAAGAATGTAGAAGAGGAGAGCTCCAGGACCTCAGCAGGAAGTCGTGGATCTTTCCTTTCTTATGTCACCAAAGTCTCTTCTTTTCACCTCAAATAAAACCTGGACTCAGGTGTTTGAAGTCCCAAGTAAAACTTCTCAGGCAGAATTCTGGGGAAATGGCTGACGTGGTAGCAGCAGGTCTACCAGGGAGTCATCCTGAATCCCCACACAAAAACTAACAGGGCAACTAGTGAACAAAACCAAAAGCCCACGGACAACATTTACAATAAAACTAAGTGACAAGAATGAATGGATAAACAAATTGTGGTATATATATAAAATGGACTATTACTCAGCTATAAAAAGGAATGATGTACAAACACGTGCTACAAATGGAGACATTATGCTAACTGAAAGAAGCCACACACAAATGGTCACATCCTACATCATTTCATTTATATGAAATGTCCAAAATAGGTAAATCCATAGCTTCAGAAGGCCGATTCTGGTGGTTACCAGAGGCTGAGGTCAAAGGGGAATAGGAAGTAGCTGTTTAGTGAGCATAGAGTTTTCTTTTTGGAGTGATGAACTATCTCAGAGCCAAGTAGAGGTGGTGGCTGCACAACATTGTGAGTGTACTAAATGTCACCATGTCGTATACTTTAAAGTGGTTAATTTTATGTTGTGTGCATTTCACCCCAATTAACAGAAAAACTAAAATTGTAGGTATTCCTACAAACCTCAAAATATAAGTAGATGAGGTCCAAATCACCAACAGCTTCTAGACCTAAATGTTATTGGTGTCTGCATGGATGAAAGCAAAGGGCGTCTGACAAATCTGAGAAGAGGAAAACCCCAAAGGAGTGGACAGACATTCGCTGGAAAGTGTGAAGGGGCCATTTGAAATCAATAGCCGGACAGGGCCACGCCTACTCCAGCAGTGGGCACGGCAGGAGACTGACTGCCCACACAGCTCTGAAGAAGCTGGGACAGGATGGCCCCTGTGAAGTCTCAGAACTGGTCCAACAGGCTAGCGTGAGGACAGAGCTCCACAATGAAGAGAAACTGCTAGGACAACCAAAATTAGACAGAACAGGGACAACAGAAATGAAGAAAATAAAAATTTCAGATCAAGTTGTGGGGAGGAGAGGGAGAAACAGATAGGAAATCTCAGACAACAAGCTGCCATTTTATTTACCACGTGCAAAAGTAATGGAGAGGGAATTTTGTAAAGTTGAAAGGCTCTCTGAAACCATTTTTTGTCTAAAATTTTAAGAAGACTAAATTTACACAAAACTGAGTAATTAAAAAGCAGCAAGGTCAAATCCCACACAAAAGTACCACAAGAAAAAAGAGGAAAGGAACACAATAACATCCAGTGGGATGGAAAGTTGTGCTCAAAAAGCAGACAAAACATGAAAGGCCAACATAAATCAGCACTAGGAAAATCTAAAAGTTATGTGACAGAATCTAAGAAAGAATTAAAAACAAAGGGGAAGAATCATTTTAGAAATGAAGACTGAACTACACAAACACAACAGACAGTAAATGCAACAAATAATGTTTTAAGAGAAATAGAAGCTAAAAAAAAATTTTAAATCAGAGAAATGAAGGAAGAAATAAAAAAGGTTTGAGAGAACATGGCACATATTGAATAAAGATGGGCAAAGAAAATCCAACTGACAGATAAGAAAATTCTTTGAAGAAGAAAACCAAAATAAGAGAATAGAACAGTTACTTTCCAAAACTATAATTCTAGAAAGCTTTCCTGAAATAAAAAATTTGTATAATTCTCAAGAGCATGAGAATATTATACCAAAACAACCAACACCAAAATATATTCAGGAAAATTACTGGGCATTCAAGAAAAAGAAGAAATTTGAGGGATGTCTAGACAAAATGGCGCAGGACTGACTTATTAATAGAATGAAAATTAGATTGTCTTCCGAGTTAACAGCAACATTTATGGAAACAGAAAATGCACTTATATATTTAATATTCCCCAGAAAAGAGAATGTGAGCTAAGCATTTTGTATGCTACAAAGCTTATTTTCAAGTATAAAGGGCACACAGAAGCTGTCACCAACAACTGAGGAAGTATTGTTGCATGAGCCGTCCTTAAGGACTCTGCTGAAAACGAGCTTGAGACAACCAAAATGACGAGAGAGACATCCACATCAGGACAGCTGGAGAGCACTAAACATGTAGTCACTCACAGAACACAGGATAAACAAGCACCCAAAGGGAGAAAATCTACAATAATATGTAAATGGCTCTGTGTTCTGACAATGAAGACATAGTGCAACCAGAAAAAAGTAGGAGAGAGAGCACTGCACATATTAAATGACAGCCAGGACTGTTTCCAGTAGCCAGAATTGGTGAAGGTGTGATTAGTATTGTTATTCTGAGCTCATTGTGTGAGTAATGTGGAAGAAAGCAAATGAGTATTTATGGGATTTTAATTCTGTCCTTTTCTGTGTCCTTGAGAAATAGGATTCTTAGTGAAAAAGAAAGGAAATAAATATTTAATACAGGAGAAGCTAAGTAAAAAAAAAATCTCCATTTCTATATTTGAATTGGAAATTTCAGTATGAATTCACAAGGTTATTTTTATATATGTATGTATGTATATATTATGATATATAGTATTTTAAAAATACACATATGTATTTACTTCATATATTTATATACATGTATGTATGTGCATCTATATATCTTTTTAAAATACATGTACATACATATTTCAAATATTTTTTATATATGTACATATACGTATGTGTGTATATATATTATGTGTTAGAAAAACATGTACCCATGTATTTATTTTATATACTTATTTATATGTATGTTTTCTCTCCTTTAGTTCTGGTCACTTAAAAGGCCTAGAAATGATGACCCAATCCAAGATCAATGAAGGTTTTTAAAACCCAGATTATGGCCTTGAAATACCATTTTACACTATAAGAAACCAGGGCTCCTTGGAGAAAATGGTTTATTCCTGGCCCGAGGCAAGAAATACATAAAATGAACCTGGGACCTCTTGATGTGTCAGAGAGTCAGGTACTGTCAGAGACTGTTAGGGCCACAGCAAAAGGAATTGCAAGCCCATGTGAAGAATCTCCTGCTCACAAAGACAGGCCAACTTGAACTCCAATAAAGATAAGAACTGCAATGAATTAAAATCTATCAAATATGTCTAAATCATGAGGTTATAATGTTTAAAAATCATATTAATAACTGGTCATCTAAGGAGGACAGGAATCCAATTCATTGTCTCAAAATACTGAGTAAATAAAACGAAAGAATCACAGATTTATCTTGTGTTTTCTATATAAACTATACCATTAGGTAGATGAGGACAAGCATCTCTTTACAAAATTATCCCAGCTAATAAATGAAAACAAAATAATAAAATTAGAAAAACACTACTTTTTAGCACTCAATGAATTACTACAACTAAGCATTGGGTAGCAATAGCTCCTAACATCAAAAAAGCAAAATAAATATTATGGTCCATCTTGTACAAGAAACACCACCACCTGTGGTCTTCTCAAAAGATGAAACTTGAATCCGATCCATCCCCTGCATTCAGTTGCTAATTTGCAGGAAAGATGGAGGACAGAGAAGTCTGCTGAACTTCACCAAGGTTTCTCAGTCAGCAAAATCCAAATGGAGGGAAACTGCAGATCAATCAGACTGGGTTCTTCAAAAGACAGATTATAGGGAAAGGGAAGTGTTTGAGGGGTGTCCTGGAAACAGACTCTGAGACAATCTGTGTGCAGAAAGTTTATTGAGGAATAAACTATGGAATAACAGCTATAAGAAAGTGAAGGAAGCAGGGGTGGGCAGAGGGAAGCTGAACTACCATGTAGTTATAACAAAGACACAACCCTGGAGCTGGGGGGCCCCTCACAATAATTTAAATTGACAGGAGGAAAAACTCTTCTGGACATTGGCTTAGGCAAAGAATTTATGACCAAGGCCCCAAAAGCAAATGCAACAAAAACAAAAATAAACAAATCAGACTTAATTAAGCTAAAAAGTTTCTGCACAGCAAAAGAAAGAATCAAAGGAGTAAATAGACAACCTACAGAATGGGAGAAAATATTTGCAAACTATGTATCCGAGGAAGGACTAATATCCAGAATCCACAAGAGACTCAAAGTCAGCAAAGAAAACCCCAAACAACATTTAAAAATAGACAAACGACATGAAAAGACATTTTTCAAAAGAAGATATACACATGGCCAAAAAAATATGAAAAAATGTTCAACATCACTACTCATCAGAGAAATGCAAATTGAAACTATGAGATACCATCTTACTCCAGTTAGAATGGCTATTACTAAAACTTAAAAAACAATAGATACTGGCCCGGATGTGGTAAAGAGGAAGTGCTGTTGGTGGGAATGTAAATTAGCACAACCTCCAAGGAAATCAGTATGGAGATTTCTCAGAGAACTGAAAGCAGATCTACCATTCAATTCTGCAGTCCCACCAGTGGGTATCTACCCAAAGGAAAAGAAGTCATTATATCAAAAAGACACATGCACTCATATGTTTATTACAGCACAACTCACAATCACAAAGATATGGACTCAACCTAAGTGCCCATCAACACACCATGGAGTGCTACTCAGTCACAAGAAAGAATGAAATAATGTCTTTTCCAGCAACTTGGATGGAACGGGAGGCCATTTTCTAAGTGCAGTAACTCAGGAACAGAAAAATAAATGCTGCATCTTCTCATTTATAAGAGGGAGCTAAACTATGGCTACACAAGGACACACAGAGTGGTGTGTAATGAACACTGGAGACTCAAAAGGGGGGAGGGTCGGGGAGGAGGAGGGATGAAAAATTACCTATGGGGTACAATGTACACTATCCAGGTGATGGGTACACTATTTAATAAAAGCCCAGACTCCACCACTGTATAATATATACATGTAATTCAACTTGTACCCCTAAACCTATTAAATTTTTTAAAAAGGGGGAAAAGAATGAATTAACCGAAAAAGGCCAAGCTGAGTCAGGCTTTGCATTGACCAGTCAGCAGAAACAGGCTGTTCCCAGGAAATGGGCACAAATGGCCTAGACTGAGGCCCTACAGTTCCTCACCGTCATTCCCCAGCATGGCCACTCACTTCATCAAACCAGCAAGAAGAGTCTCTAGAGAAAGTCTGCTGGCAAGACAGGGTCTTATATAATGTAACATCATCACAGAAGTGACTTTCCATCGCCATTGACATATTCTGTTGGTTAGAAGCAAGTCATAAGTCCTGCCTGTGCCCAAAGGGAAAGGATTATGCATAGGCATGAACACAAGGAGGCAGGGGTCACGGGCTGCCCTAAAAGTGTCCTCCATGGTCCCCCAACAGATGGTGTATGAGCACCCCAGTCCTGAGTGGGGAACTGGGGGACACCCCACAATGTCCACTTTAAAGAGCAACCTGTAGACTAGAAGAAACATCTAGCTCTAAGAGACATCTAAGTTTGTTTTTTATTTCTTTAATGGAGGACATTAAACCATAGTGTCTAGGGATGTACAGTCTAGTGATAAAATAAGAAAGAAGCTTGAGGAAGTGCTAAATATAAAAGATATTTCCTATTACCCAAGCAGCAGTTATGGGATAAAGGTGTGTCAAAACTTCTTTGGCACCATGGAAATCATAGCAGATCACATCAGTGATAATGTTTTTTGGCTACAAGCAAGAGAATTAAACTCGAACTGGCTTAAGCAAAAAAGAAACTTCATTACATAACAGAAAGTCCAAAGCAGAATCAAACTTCAGGGTTGGTTAATCCAGCAGAACAATAGTGTCGAGGGGACCAAGTTCTCTCCTCTCCTCTCTTCTGCCCACATCAGATGTCTGACAAAGTTGGATCCAAATGGCTGAATTAGCACCAAACACCACATCATGAAACAAGAAGGAAGAAGATAAAACATCTGTGTCTTCTTTTGATCTTTTCTTGGAAGGCAAAACTTCTCCTAGAAGGAGTCTGTAGACTCCTCCTCATTGAATCACATGCCTTCTTTTAAACAAACCACCATTTAGAGAAATGTGGTTCCTCTTAGAAAAATCACATTCACCTCTGGAGTGGGGGCAGGGGGTCAACCTCCCCTGAGACACATAGCTACACAAAGTTGACTAAACACCTCGGTAACATCAAATTCCATTAGGAAGGAAGAAGGAGGGAATGGATGCTGGGGAGGGGACGGATCCGCAATGAAACTAACAGTGCAATCAGCACCATGCACCACATAGATAATCGTCCATCAGGGGACTTTGCTCCTCAGAAGCTTCAATTACTGACTACAGAACTCTGTGGTTTTCTTACATACAAAAAATTAGAAGTTTAAGAAAAAAAAGAAGATAGGAAGGTATAGTGCAGCAAATGTGCTGGTATTCCCCTTTTCTTGTTGGTTTACTCCTAGTACACTACTAATATGGTGGAATGTCAGGCAGAGCAGACATTTAAAAAAAATAAATGGCTTCCTAATTCCCTGCAAGGTATCTGCCCATATAGTGTCATTTCACGCACGGTTGGGTCAGCTGATCCCTCACCCTTATCACTCCTATCTCCTTCCATATGTACATTCCTGTCGCAGCCCCTGGAAGTTGGGGAGAATTCAAAAACCATAACACAAAAGCCCAAGTTTAGTCAACCTCTGTATCTATCAGGCATTCTCTGGGCCGGCACTAAGCTTCCCATCTCCAGTAAGTCCTAACGAGCAAGGCGTAAGGCCCTATAACAAACAGTGGAAAATAGGAGCTCTGGAGTCAAACAGATGTGATGTGAGTTCAAGATCTGGGTCACCTTTACTTACCATCTGTGTGACATTGGCAAGTTCTTAACCTCTCTCTGACTCGGTAAAATTGGACAGGCTAATAATAACTGCTTTCTAGAATCTTTACAATAAATAAAATAATGCAATTGAAGTGTTTACCATAGTGCCTGGCACAAAGAAAGCATTCTATAATAGTTAGCTTTCATTATTATAATACTCTTTTTCATGAATTTGATCTGTGTTAATAAAATCATCATATCACAATTTCAACTGTAACTATCCCCTTCACACATCACTAGCTAAAGTTCAGGGAATTTTTTTCTGCAATAACAATGATTTAATACATTTATTGGGAACTTTTGTCCTAAATTGGTAGGTACTTGGCTATTTATCCATCAAGCCTTATCTTATTTTTATCCATCCATTTTGTTTTCTTTCTTCCCTAAATGAGTTTTTCAAATCTGAAAAATTAATGTTTAAATTATGATATGCCAAAGATCCATCCCATGATAGCACTAAAAGAATGAATAACAATCTCATGATCTAAAATGGTATATCTTATTAACGTGGATGACTTCACATCTTAACTATGGATGGCTCAAGTGCACGCTAGAATTAAACAAAACTGAATTTTGGATCATGGACATAGGTGATCCACAGAGGAATGACTGAGCAGAACTGTTTGATCACTCAAAGCCTGTGCACAAGCTTAGAATATATAGGAGCCCAGGGTCTAAGACACCATCATCTCTCACCTGGACCTTGTCTGTAGCTTCCTAACTGACCTCCCTGACTCCAAGTTTATTCTTCACACAACATACAGAGCAATCTTTTAAAATCAAAAATCAAGGCTGGGCACAGTGGCTCTCACTTGTAATCCTAGAACTTGGGAGGCCGAGGTAGGAGGATTGCTTGAGGCCAGGAGTTCGAGACCAGCCTGAGCAAGAGCCAGACCCCATCTCTACAAGAAACAGAAAAATTAGCCTGGCATGATGGAGCACACCTGTAGTTCCAGCTACTCAGCAGGCTGAGGCAGGAGGATCACTTGAGCCCAGGAGTTTGAGGTTGCAGCGATCTATGATGATACCACTGCACTCTAGCCCCAGTGCCATAGTGAGACCCTGTATCAATAAAAACAAACAAACAAAAAACCTCAAAACTCTCCAGTGCCTTCCCTTCATTCTTAGAATAAAATCCTCTGTTCTGACTGGCTGACAAGGCCTTGCACGATCTAGACCTTTCCAGCTTCCCCAGACTCACGTCCCACGACCACCTCCCCCCTCTCTCCTTCTCAGCTGCCTTTAGCCTCCAACATGCAGAGCTCTTTTCCTTTGCATTGCCTTCATACTCTCTGGTCCCTTTGCCTAGAATCTTCTTTTCCCAGATCATCACATAGCTAACTCATTCTTGTCATTCGAGTCTGCTCAAATATCGCCTACCTGGACACGTAGAGTCTAACTATCCCACCTAAAATAGCATTCTCAACCTAACCTCTTCTCCCACTTTACTCTTCTTCTCACCATTACAACTTGACCTGGCATTTATTTCTCATCTGTCTCTTTCACTAGAACGTAAGCTTCATGAGGGGTAAGCATGTTTTCTGTTTTGTACATCTCTATATCTTCTGTTCCTTGAAGCATGTCTGTCACATAATAAATACTCAATTAATCAATGTTTAGGCTAGTGGTGAAAGTTGGTCACAAAATAATAAGTGGGATATGTTTATAGACAATGGGAGCCATACTTAGTTATTAACAATGTCTGTAATGTAATGTTTGTTAATAGAGAAAGTCTTGTAATCATTCTTATAACCCCTTCCAGCGTGACACTGAAAATGCTAATATTCAAAACAAACACAAAGGTCTCTACATTGATATACAATCTCAAAGAAATTGAGATTAGTCCACTCAAGCTGGTATATCAAACTAGCATAAACTGGGCGGCTTATAAACAACAATTTATTTCATAAAGTTCTAGAGGCTGGGAAGTCCAAGATCAAGGCACCAGAAGATTCAGTGTCTGGTGAAGACTCACTTCATGGTTCATAGACAGCCATCTTCTTGCATCTTCCCAGCAAGGGATCTCTCTGGGGTCTCCTTTCTCACACACGAAGGCTCTGCCCTTATGGCTAAACACCTTCTAAAGGCCCCATCTCATAATACCATCATCTTAGTGAGTAGGATTTCAATCTATAAATTTTGAGGAGATATAAACCTCCACTCCATAACAATCACTGACCAAAAAAGTTAGATAATTTGTTACATTGTAAATAAATACACATTAAATATACTATGCTTTCCCATTTGCTTAATCAGTATTAAAAATATACTTTTTTTACATTCATGAAAATAACCAATGGAAATAAATGACCATTAATAATCACCAACGAAAATCAGAGAAACACTTGTGTTACAAGATTTATGAATGTTTCCAAATCACGGAAAGAAAAAAATATTAGCCTCCAACTCACAGCTTTCCAAAGGATATAAAACAACACTGTAATTATGTTCTGCAGATGTTGTGCTAATAATTTTCCCATCGCATATAAATTCAATTGGGGGGAGAGGGACAAAGTAGGAAATTGATATATTTTCATATTCAGTGGTATTAGTTTATAAGGAAGGTTAAAACATGTTCTGCCACATGGCAGATACTCTCAGAGTTAATTCCCAGTGAAACCAAAAACTGGTGGCCCTTATAGCCAGAGAATATTATAAGTGACAAATTCTTTCTTTTTTCTGTCTATAATTTAAAAGAATACATCCAAAAATTCCCACTACTGATGATCCGTGATAAATTAGTGGCTTGTTAATACTGACTCAGTCTTCTCCAACTGGTAAAATAAAGGGGGAAAGTTATAACAAGTCATGCCGCTTCTTGAAAGGTCTTTTGCCGACAAATCAGTTTTTGAGAAAGTTGGTCTTTTTTTCTTTTGCTTCCGACATCACCTACGTTTAGGCAGTAATTTTGCCTTCTCAAGCTGGACTTAGCCGAATAAGGTATCTACGATCCCCGCTGAGTCAGGAGCCTTCTACAAGTATTTAGCACGGTATCCTTGTTTCAGTGTTCAAAGAATACTTTTGTCTTCAAAGCAATACTTCTCCGCCATGGACAAATCACATTCTTGTTTCAGTGCTCACTCTCATTGAACTCCTGGTAAAGACCTTTTTTTGAATCGACTTTCTTGGAGCAGCTATAACTCACAAAGATAGTTAATGCCAGAAAAGAGCAAAACAATATGACCCAAAAAATGAAGAAACAGGCATTGTCAAATGGTTTGGATTGTGGATTTTTTTTTCTCTTCTGTAGCATTTTTTACGTTGCCTTTCAGTTTCCTTTCCAGTAGTTTAAAAACATAGAGAGCTAAATCTAGTTTTCTTGATTCATGCTGTGGCTTCTCTCAAGAATAAAAAAGGGTAACTTCATCTTCAGATCCTCCTTTGAAAAGCAGAGTCTTCCCTACTCACTGAATTCCAGCTACTTGGTAGTGAACAAGGGGTTGCCCTGAAGTCCTAAGTACCCTAAGCAGAAAATTCATTTGTAAAACTGAAACTAAAATGCACTTGCAGACTAAATACAAATCTGAATGTTCGTTGCAACTTTAATTAAATCAAGTTTTAGTATTGGAGTTCCATGCAGGCTTGACTTGTTTTTCCAGGAAAAAATAAAATGAAGTTTAAAAAGACAGATTGGTTTTATACATAATATTTTCACACAAAAACCTGAATCACCGCTCTCGTTTCATATATTTGCTCTTGGAAAAATAAGAGGTAGAAAAATCATATTCTAAAATCTTCAGAAAAGACTCAAAATTTAATATTTTCATTTCAGTTCCCAAACAAGGCCATGTTCTAATTCTACTCCCAAGAAAATGAAATCTTTTCATAAATATCTCAGAAAATGAAATCCTTAACTGTCCCAGGCAAGTTGACAGCCTGGAAAAACATCAGATGGGGGCGGGGTTGTAATTTGTCCTAAATTGGGTCCTCTTGCCTGATATTAGGCACCTGGGCTCCTGCAGACTCTAACTTCCTATTGTGTTTTACCAGCAAAACCATGCTAAAGTAAATTGTTGTTTTACAAAGTAGTGAAACTTTATCTCAGCTACAAACATGCTCACAGGCACACAAACTCTCCATCTCTGAGCAAACGACAATCCCAGCTGTTTCTGCCTGTGATCCGAGTCCTAGTGGCCAAGCACGCCCCCTTTGAAGTGGAGAGCACCTCTGCCGACCTGCATTTTGCTAACTTTGCACTGTTTCTCTAAGCCTGACCCCTGAACTGATTGTCTGATGACTAATTCACATGCTAAAGGCAAGGTATATCAGTATCACTGACCTGCCTGCGTTTGTCATTAAGGGTTTGTAGTAAAAAGAAAGATGAAAGAGGAAGATGTAATATTAGACCAGCAGCCAAACATCTCATGAGTGTGTTTTGAAAATGTGACTTATAAGAGAAATAGCCAACTCATTTAAAATGTCTTTCAAGTTATGTTGAAGATCTGTATACATATTTTTATTTGTAACTTCCCTTTCATTTATTTATTTCCAAACTATTACTACTGTTAAAAGTCTACCTTATATATGAACAACATCATTACTATGTGAGTTTCGGAACTGTATAAAAAGAATGTAAAAATTAATTCTTAAACAGTGCCTGCATCTGAAACTAACCTGTCCTTCCGTGTCATTACCATCGCCAAAGTTGTCTAACAGAAATTAAAGAAAAGCGCGTATGTAGATGTTTCTGATCGAAAAAGCTTAAATGGCTTGTGAAATCAATTGCCAATTTCTCTGAATTGGTAAGGTAACCTTTTTTCTTAAACATACATACAGAAGATGAAAAACCTGTTTCTTTTTTACTTCTCATTAAAAGAATTTTACTAAGGGACATTGTTGGCAAAATTTATGCCCTATTAATACTGTGAAAGATAGTCTGTTGGAACATCTTGGCAAATGCTGCAATGAAATTCTTTAAAGAAATAGTGAGGCCTCTAAATGTGGATAATGAGTCTTTGAACAGACTCTAAAGACCCATTTCCATAGACTGGACCAATTCTTTTCAAGCAATACATAGTAAGTCAAATAAAAGGGGTGGGGCAAAATGAGAAGATTAAAAAGAGTAAAAGATTAAAAGAGGGAAAGAATATAAGGAAAATTCAAAAGGAAAAAAGATCAAAAAGGGGATTAACCATGTTACTTGTTGTTTTTCAGAAATTAAAAAAGTATGGTGGATAAGGAATTTGTTTCCTTTTGGCCCAAGAAAAATGCCAATTATGGTAGCTAAACTGCCCGGATCACATATCAGCATGCTTTGGAAATGTGAGAAATGGATGGGAAATATAAACACACAGCAATAGCTTACAGTTATGTTATGAATTAAGCCAGAAAAATATCAAGATTTAGTCACTGAATAAGCTGCCAAGGTTAATTTTCCCTGATGAACTTGAGCAAGATCAGAATAGAAGCAATAGCACTGTGGTTACATGTTTTGTGCAACACCCCCACTGCTTTCTAGAACCAAATTCTTTATTTTCTCATAAAAAAAAAAAAACTCAGTCTAAGAAATCATAGTCAACAATAATAAAGTCATGGAATTCCCTTTTATTTCTTCATTTTTATTTGATCAGTGCCTTTGGTGCTGAGTTTCTCTGATATAGTAAAACCAGGTAGCCAACCCTGCCCTGAAGAGTCATTTAATGACGATCTTTGTACAGTATCAGCTCTTAGCTTTTTTAATTATACCATTTTGATACCAGAAACAATCATTTAAATTCACTTTAAAATATAGAGCATGTTTCAGTTTCTATATATTAATCAATCTGATAAAATTAATTTGTATGTCTTAAAATGGAATGTATACTTTATCACTAAATAGGCATGTATATCAGTCTATTTCATTTATTTTATACTTGGTCAACTTATAGCAATTTTTCCTTTATGTTTTTTCTGGTCCACATACTGTCTTTTGGGTTTGGTTTTTTGTTGTTTTTGTTTTTGCCTTCATTCCAGTTAATCTAAAATTAAACTTTGTTTAACCACAGATCTTTTTAATTGTCAAATATTTATTGTTTGAAAAATAATAAAATCAAACAACTTAGAAGCTCTAAAAGGTAAAGTGGAGAATCAGTAAATCATGAAAGAGAAACTAGAATGAAGAGAAAAAATTTAAAAATTGTTATATTACACTAATGCCAAATGAATTCTAATAAAAAATAGATTCAAATTCTAAATCATCTGGTGGAATTATATTAAAAAATTGTCTATGCCACTTAGGTACTCTAATGATATATTTAATATACTCTTTGTCAAACATTCAGGAGTGTATATACCAACAATGCAATTTCATGGAATTTTGAATAACACTTAACAACACCTCATTTTTTTCCCTCCTCTTTTATGAACTATGTAAAATGTTTCCTAAATCCAGATGCTTTTAGTTTTATTCAAATTCCTCTTAAAGGAACATAGCACAGAACAGATTCCAGGAAAGCACATGAATTTTATATTCATTGCCCCTTTTGTCAGCAGTCCAAAGGAGCAGGCTGTCACGTCAGCTTCTGAGGTTGGGTCACTATGAACAAACAACTTAGGTCAGGAGCCACAATAGCTACTTCCCTCCTGCTGTCCCCACCTCGTGTGCACTTTGGTGGAATGGCCGACGGTGGGAGCCCATGTGCCCCAATGCTGAGGAAAAAGGCTGGCAGGTTCCTGAAGCAGGTGGGGCATCTGCTGAAAAGAGAGTTGCTTACGGCAGCAACCCCACTGCTGGGAATCTCTCCTGTGGAAATACAAGCGCCAGCATAGAAGGATGTACACACAAAAGCTTATTGCAGTATGTCTACATCCATCCACCCAGAAATGGTGTAATGAATTATGATAGATCCACCCTCTGCAACATGATGCCATGATCTACTGCCAAATGTAAAAATAAAGCACAGAGTAATATGTGCTAAGAAAAACCCTCCATATATGCAAATATAAGTTTGAATATGCTTATATACACATAAGGAATGAGTGGAAGGATACTATTAACTTTGGGAGACTAGGGGGAGATATGCAGACTCTTAACTTTATTTATATGCCTCTTGGGTTTGGGCACAAGTAGCATAGAATCGGTTTTTTTATTTACACACACATACACACATGTGCATGTCTGCTGCTTTATTACTTACACACACATACGCATAAACATGTATGTGTATGTGTGTGTAAGTAATAAAGCAGCAGACCCCAACCTTTTTGGCACCAGGGACTGGTTTCATGGAAGACAATTTTTCCATGAACCAGGGTAGGAAGGATGGTTTCAGGATGATTAAAGTACATTGCATTTATTACTCAGTCAAACCTCTCTGCTAATGATAATCTGTATTTGCAGCCTCTCCCCAGCACTAGCATCACCACCTCAGCTCCACCGCAGGTTACTGGGCATTAGATTCTCATAAGGAGGGTGCAAGCTAGATCCTTCATATGTGCAGCGTATAGTAGGGTTCGCGCTCCTATGAGAATCTAATGCTACTGCTGATCTGACAGGAGGCAGAGTTTATGCGGTGATGTGAGCAATGAGGCGCAGCTGTAGATACAGATGAAGCTTTGCTTGCTCACACGCCGCTCACCTCCTGCTGTGCAGCCTGGTTCCTAACAGGCCACAGACCAGTACCGGTCCACGGCCCAGGGGTTGGGGACCTCACTAATAAAGGACCATAAGAAGACAATACATAATTTTTGCACCCTCCTCTCTTATTTTGGAATTCTTTATTCTAGGATCTAATTTTTTGAACCAACTCTGAAGATGACCTAGGGGAATGGGGAAAGAGTTTCCAAGTAGGCAAAGGAAAATGAAGTTGCAGAGTCTCTGGAGAAGGAATGTTTCAGGAAGAATAGGCACAGAATGCAAAGGCCCTGAGGTAGAGGGTACTTAGAGTGTAAAGAAACAGGAAGGAGGCCAGTGAGTTCAGAGCTGAGTGAAAGAGAGAACTAGAACTAAAGAGGTTATAAAAGGCCCCAGGGGTCAGATTAAGTAAGGGGTTTTCATTTTTCTTTTACTGCAGTTCAAAATAAGAAAAATGTTTTTGTACAAACCAATGCATCTGTATGTACACATATAAACACACATATACATGCACACTCACACACAGATCATAAACCAGTTTGAAAAACACTGAATTGTATTCTATGTACGAGAAAAAGTCATTGGAAGCAGAAGAGTTACAAGATTTGGCCTACATTTAAAAGATTCATTATGGTTGCTGTGTGGAAAATAGACTAAGGGTGGGGTGGCAAGATAAAAGGCAAAGATTCCACTTGGGGGACAATGAGACAGTGGTCTAGGTAAGAGGGAATATGGCTAGACTGGAATGTCAGCAGCAGAAGCAATGAAAGGTGATTAGATTTAGGATATATTTTTAATCCAAAGCCACTAGAATGTGCTAATAATTTGGAATGTTCAGTGTGAGAGAAAAATAGTCAAGAATGACTCCCAATTTGGGGGCATGATTGACTGGGCTGACAGTGATGTCATTTATTTAGATGACGAGCAATAGAGTAGGAGCAGATTGTGACAGAGAGGGAATAAAGAGGTCTATCAACTTGGGGCAGTTGAGTGACCACTTTTGAAGTTAGAATGGTCATGTGGCTTGCTTTGCTCAATGAAGTATGAGCAGAAGTAAAGTGTTCCACTCTGGTGGAGATGTAAATTTGGGTGTCGTCACTCTCCATATGGCTAGCTAGTAAAGCCAGAGAACAAACAGTAAGCTTTTAGGGCAGGATTTTTCAAACTCTGAATCTTGACCCATTTAATCAGTCATGAAATTAATGTAGGGGTCATAGCTAGAATTATTTTAATGAAATGAAATGGATAGGATAGGATAGCATAAAAGAACAGAGCAAAATAAAATAGAATGCAATGAAAAACATCAAAGGACACCACACATACACTTAGCAAGAACTACATACTTGGCCAAAACCTGCAGTCAATTATGATGAGCATGTGAGAGAGATAGTAAAGAAGACGTGATGAATACATGTATTGGCAAACAATATTTGATCTCTTTCATACCTACATCTCTTTTGACTTTCCAGTAAGTGATGATTTACCATAACAGGAAAGTTAATATTGTACATATTTTCAGTTAGGACATAGGAAGTGAAAGTAAATTGATAGAGAAAATCCCTAGGTCACAACCTAATGCTAGACCTTCCCCCACTGACCCTTTTTCTCTTTCTTTATAGCAGTTTATAACCTGTCTGGGATACATAATACTACAAGGACCAAAGGGCCCAGCCATGACCACTCATTCCATGGTTATTTTTCCATGTACTCAAGGATCTTGATGATGTCATTTTGTGTGTTGACATCTAAGTCTCCAGTCATATTTGTGTGCCTCAGTAATTTAAGATAATAAAAATAATAAATTCCAACTGTCTTTCTCTTCTTTAAAATTCAGATTTTATATACAAGAATAGGAAAAAAAATGAAAGAGTCTCCTTGGTTTCCATACATTTAAGTGTTTACTAACTGGTGTCTTCTAGTATTATAAGATTCATATATACTAGCCCTTATAGTCAAGTTAAATGACTTGAAACACTTGACCAACAAATATTTATTGAACAGCCATTAGGTTGCAGGAAAATTATTTCATTTATTTCTCATGACAACTCTGGGAGGGAAAAATTAATATCTCCATTTTAGAGTTGAGAAAACCTAAACTCATGAGGTTTAATGAGTTGCCCATTCAGCTAATCAGTGGAATTTGGAATTGTGAACCAGATCTTTCTGAAGTCAAGCCAAGCTTGTTCTTGTTATATGAAACCACAACGGCTTCGTCTGTGTGCTGTTGGCATTGTTTGTCAAAGGAGGAGACTGGAAGTATCCTACTTCTTTATCAAAAAGGGAGTGGTTAAGTGAATTATGGTACATTCAATAATTAAACACTATTGCATGCAAGAGAACGATTTTATATAATACAGAAAGGTCTCCAACATATACCGTGTGGAAATAAAACAACAAAATAATCCAACAATGAAAGACAAGACAGAATAGTGTTTAACGAATATTCTTATATAAGTAACAAAAAAGGATACATACATACATATATCCATATACACACCACATATGTTTGTATATGAAGAGAAAATTTTGAGCACGATACAGCAGAGCATGTCAATGGTGGCTGCCCATGGATAGAAGGACTAGGGGGTCTGGGGTAAGAAATAAAATTAGTTTTCATTGTTTCCCAAGTATGCTTTTAACCTAAGTGATAGTCATGAGTACTATATTAATAGTTCAAATAATTCCAGACATTTTCCCAGGCACACAGTGGGAATGCATTCCCCCTACCCTTTTTGAGGTTAGTCTGTGTGGCTTGCTTTGGTCAATAAAATGTGAGCAAATGTAAAATGTGTGATGTCTGGGTCCAAGTTTTAAGAACCAGTGCCCAACTCACCAT
Source organism: Eulemur rufifrons (assembly GCF_041146395.1). Taxonomy (NCBI): domain Eukaryota; kingdom Metazoa; phylum Chordata; class Mammalia; order Primates; family Lemuridae; genus Eulemur; species Eulemur rufifrons. Next base: position 14,595,475 of record NC_090983.1, on the reverse strand, counting down.
GCTCCCTTCTCCTGTCCTAGCCACACTGAAAGCATGTATAGAGATAAAACCATCAGCTAGGCTCCCTGAGTAACTGTGATGAGCAAAGCTCTCCCGACAAATCACATCAGAAATGTAGAGAAAGCAAGAAATAATCCTTTGTTGTAAATAATCCTTAGTGAAGCCACTAAGATTTGGGGTTGTTTGCTATGGCAGCATTGTGCAGCTGATCCTGACTAACAGGATGGGAACATGGGAAAGAAATGCAAGACGTAAAGGAAACATAAACCCAGCAATCACATTAGAACTTTTTCATATTTTCAAATGTTAAGGGGAAAATGTGTTTTTAAATGATACATTAATTCATGTATTCGTTAAACAATGTTTAGTGAGCACCAAATATGTCCCAGGCAATTATAGGCACGGGGAAGTACTATTCACTAAGACATCCAAGAACTCCACTCTCACGACTAACATAAACAAATTAACAAGTAAGAAGATATCAAGTAATGATGCATGCTCTGATGAAAATAAAGTCTCATAACATAACTAGGAGGGACAGAGTTATTAGTTTGGCTGATCAGAGAGATCTCTGGGAAGAAACCACTTTAGCTGCTGGTTGCAATGTTGCAATTATAATGATACAGTCGACCCTTAAACAACATGGGTTTGAACTATGCAGGTCCATTTACAGGCAGATTTTTTTTTTTTTTTTGACCAAATGTGGATTGAAATACAGTACTTGCAGGATGCAAAACCCATATATCAGGAGGGCCCACTTTTCTTATACTCAGGTTCCATAGGGTTTACTTCAGGGCTTGAGTACACATGGATTTTGGTATACCTGGAGGTGGAGGGGGGGTAATACCAAGGGGCAACTATAGTTCTACACAAACTTCACAAAGAAGTTTCTTTAAACTTTTCCATAGTCTCCAAATTTTCTCAAGTAGGTCCATATTTCATTTTGAATCAGAATAACACCATAAAATAAATAAATAACAGCGGGTAAAATGGTTGGGTAATAGAGTCCTCAGTTAGAAAACCCAGGAGGCCCAGCCTTCATCTGAAAAGTGAAGGACCATATTCAGTTACACCTGCAGATGGAACTGATAGAGTCATAAGTGGATACAGAAGCAAACGTTGGCACCTCTCTAAGTGGAGGCGGCCACCAATGGGAAATTTATCCCATAAAACATCAATCAAGATAGCAGTAAAAGGGGTGAAATGTGTACACACGTAAAAACAATTGAAAACATATTTGCCTAATTATACAGACAAAGATATCAAGATGAGTGCTGAAAGGGAATGAAAAACTATAAGATGTGGAATCTCTGTTCTAAAGAAATCCAACTCCAGGGCTGGTAATATGGCCTCAGGGACAAGCACCACCAATTACAAAAACACTAAAGAGTTAATAATGCTTGTGAAGTCGTTCCAAAGAAAGGAGGATCTGAAAGAAGGCACAATTCTGCTTTTATCAGCAGTACTCTTTCATATTTTTGTATCAACTTTATTAAATCATTACCCAAAGGTCAAGGGGGATGTGTCTTTCTTGGACTATTTTCCTATTTCATGACACAGACTGAGTAACTGGATAATATGCACTGTATTTCCAAAGACTGGAAGACATTTATACCCAAATGCTGATTTCCTGTGGTGTGATATTAGTCACTTAGACAATGAAGTTTTATATGATGCTGTGCATGTGCAGTCTTTCAGACAACTCCCTCTTCTTCAGTGCCTGAAAAGTTTCCAGTTACCAGCTGTCAGAAATACACTTTAACGGTTTATCATTAAAATAAGAAACCAGTCCCGGTTCATCTCGATAGCAATAGGGCATGATACCCTCAGGATACCATAGTCAACACTTTTCTTAAATGACATAATTTATTCAAAAGGCATAAAATCCATTTAGCTCCTAGGGTAATAACCTTTGGGCTATCAAAGTTCTTTTAGTCAACATGCCTTCCTTCCCCTCATATCAAGGCAATGTTGGAAATTCTAAATGGTTGACCAATCCAAAAGAGGACCCCAATATTTAAACTTTTATTGCATCACTCTTATGATCATTTCGAAAGTGGCAATAGAACAAGGCACTATATTTATCTTTTACCCAAAAGTTATAAAAGTCTTTATAAATATTATTTCATTTTTCTTTCAGCATCCCTAACCAGCAGGCACTGCCAGATGTTATTATCCCCAGTTCAAAGAGGCAAAGAACCAAAATGTTTCCAGTGCTTGTGTTTAAGTTGTGGCTCTGTAGGTGGACGTTTTTCATCTTTCTACTCTTCTGTATTTTCCAATTTTTCTTTAGTGACCTTTTATCATTTTTACAGTGAAAATGGAGTTTTAACATTTTGAAGTAAATACTAACAGATATCACTACCCCCGGCACATACTCCCTAAGGCAAGGATTAATGTCTGTTCTCTGTCCTATTGTCACCAACCCGCCATCCTCTCTGCCAAGAACTCTTCCCCATTAAGAAGCAGAGTATGATGCTTCGTCTATACCAAGTGGGGAAGGAAAGAGAATTAACATTTTTGGAAGCTAATTTTATGTGCCAGAACTGTTCTAAGACACATAAAATTAACCCAGTTAGTCTCCCCATCCTATTAGCTAAGTATTTATTACTCAAGTCATTTTCACTTGATCGATATGAAAATGGCAGCTCAGAGAAGCTATGGACTCAAGGACACAAGTCAACTAATAATAGGAGATCGAAACAGGATCCAGACTCACGTCTGACTGATGCTGAAGCCCATGCTCTCTCCAGTGCTACATGTGCAGGTCCAGCCTCATCCTGCTAACTTCCCAGAGTTTCCCATCCTGCCTCCCTTCAATGCATCTTCCATACAGGATGGAAATTAGATCATGTCCCTCCTCTGCCTGAAAGCCTTCGGTCAACTTCCCACTGCCTAGAATCAGATCCAAGCTCCATACTGTGGCTGTTCTCATAGTATACTACACTCCACCACCCACCCCACACACCAGCTACAAGCACCTAATTTTAGTGCCACAAACAGGCAAAACGCTTTCTCAAATCCACATCATCACACGTGTTGTTTGCTCTCTCTAGAAAATCTTTGTATTCATTTCCCAGGGCTCATTTCCGCGAGACCCTCCCTGACCACGCAGTCCAAGTAAGGCCCGTTATTCTCTCTTGCACCTATTCCTTTCCTTCCAGCACTCATCATACTTCCCAATGACATGCTCACTTCTTTATTCACTTATACCTTTCTCCCACACATGAGCTGCAGAAGGTAGGAATTAAGTTTGTTTGTTGACCAAAACATCAAAGACACAAAAACAATTCCTAGCTGACAGAAGATTCTCAGAAAGTACTTTTAAATAAATGTATAAAAGCGTTGAAACTAGGTCCAAGGACTCCCAGTTCACATTCTAATTGTTAATGTAATTCTTAGTGTTCATTCAAAAGGTCATTTGTCCTGCCTGGGTCCAATTCTGCCATAAATTAGTATTTTCCTCATTCTCACCTTCAAGGGTGTGTCAATTGTATTATCTGAACATAATTTTCCCTTCATTCCTCGCCCTTTCCATGGATTCTACTGGGTCCATCTGACTTGAGCACATGGCTGTCATACACCTAAACAAAACTGGGATTCTTTTGGCAAACAAGGAGATAGGAATGATCATTTGGGTGGTCAAACAATAGACCATTCTTGCCCTGGATCTTAAGGTTACAAGTCCACAAACTTGTATCTACAAAAATCTACTCACAATTCCCCCCACAATAGTATAGATTTCTATAAAATCCAAACCACAAAGAAGTAGTAAAGCTTCTCTACAAGAGACTCTGATACTCCCAATAACTTCTCCTCCAGTCCTCTCACACCATTGTTAAGAATCAGTCTTGGGCCAGGCAGAGTGGCTCATACCTATAATCCCAGCACTTTGGGAGGCCAAGGCAGGAGAATTGCTTAAGGCCAGGAGTTTGAGATGAGACTGGGCACCACAGTGAGACCCTGTCTCTACAAAAAAAAAAAATTTTTTTTAATTAACTGGGCATGGTGGTGCATGCCTATAGTCCTAGCTGCTCAGGAGGCTGAAGGCAAGAATATTGCTTGAGCCCAGGAGTTCAGTTGCACTGAGCTATGATCACATCACATCACTGCACTCCAGCCTGGACAACAGAGGGAGACCCTGTTTCTAAAAAAATTTCTTAAATAAAAATAACAACGAATCAATCTCTAGTGAGATATTCCTCAGCATATAAGCATAGAAGGGTGGGGGAATTGGAGATCACTGCCTTGGACTGACTCTAAGTGCATTTCCTCTGAATCTTATAAACATAACATTCATATCTGTTTCATCACTTAAGTTCCAGTGATGAACAAGCCACCATCAGTAGAGATTCTTTGGAGTAGAGATAAGCTTATTTGTTTGTAGTTTTGGTCCCATTATTTTTATAACTCTCAGTGGTAAGAGAGAGACATTTAAAAACTATGACCTTATATGGCAACAAAAACCTATGAATTCATCTTCTGAATAAATCATATTCACATAAAACTATTTTATGACATCTCCACTCATGGTCATTAAAAATAATCCCTCCATTATTTTAGTAACTTGGGTAGATTAGCATGTAAATTTAAAGTCCCAGAAACATATTTTATAATCTGCATATTATGATTAATGTGATCAAATAACAATATTAATAGATAACATGTATTAATTGTTCAACATAAGCCAGACAAATGCAAGATCTCATTTAATCTTCACTAGAGTCTAACAAAGGAAATATCACCATTTTTCTTTCTTTACGGAACTGGACATTGGTTTAGAGAAATTAGATAACTCATCCAAAACTGCAACAGCTAACAAAAGATTTTAAAACTGCTGATTCAGAATTTAGAAACCTAAGTCCGTAATTTCCTAAGGTCTTTCTCCCCAGCACTAAGCTACACGACTTTGAGAATATCACTCTCAGAGCAATAGGCCATTTTTACAGATTTGGAGGGTGCAAAGGAAAGGGCAGGGGAGTTGTCTCAGAGGAAAGTCCCTCATACTTGGCACCCTATCTAGCCCAGCAGCTTAGGTCCATTTTCAACATACCTATAGAACGCCTAGGCAGAGATGAAGACCCTCTTCTATGCCCATGCGGTGGTTCTCATCTCGGTTGTTGTCAGAAACACCATAATGCAGCTCTCCAAAACAATGCTCCCAACAAGATATCTTAGGTTGTTTTTCTCCCTGATTTAAAAGTCTAGTCTAGCAGTTTCATACATACTTAGAAGGAATCCCTTATAATGGCATTCAAGGCCCTACAAGACCCAGTCCCTGCCATCCTCTCTAATGGCATTTTGACCACTCACTCCTAGCTTGCTGTACTGCAAACTGCCCAGGAAGAATCAGTCTAAACTTTAGTCATTTCAATCCTTAAGCCTGAGGCATGAAATTTAACAATAGAAAGTCACTTCCTCCTCACCTGGGCGCTTAAGGCTGGGCCATCATCCTTCCCTGTGTCCCAGAACAGAGGCTTCAAGCAACCATGTTAAAAGCAAGTGCTTGAACTCCCCCTCACTCCATCCCTCCAAGCCTCCACGCTCACTCTCAGCTGCAGAGAAGATAGAGGCAGCCAAGGTGAACTTCCTCAACTTCCTGGATCCCTCTTCCACCTGCAAACGTGTTTGTGTTCTTCCTTACTTCCGTTATTCAAGTAGAAAATGTTTAAAAAGACACACTTCTTCCTGGATAAAGCCAGTCCTCCAATATGGGTCCTGCACCTTATTCATTTCTTTCCTACTTTGCAAGGACTTGCTTCCAACTGGCCTTCGTTCTTCAACATCTCTGCATTGGTTCCCCAGGGCTGCCCTAACAAAGGCACTGCAAACTGGGTGGCTAAAAACAACAGAAATTGATTCACTTACAAGTTTTGGAGTCTTGAAGTCTGAAATCAAGGTGTCAGCAGGGTTGGTTCCTTCTGACTGCTCTGAGGGAGAACCTGCTCCATGCCTCTCTCCCAGCTGCTGGTAGTTTGCTAACAATCAGCTTACAGCTGTAGCACTTCAATCTCCCCCTGTCTTTATGTGAGATTTTCCTCTCCTGTGTCCGTGTCTTTTCTCTATTTTTTTTTAAGGACACGAGTCATATTGGACTAAGGGCCCGTCCTACTCCAGTATGACCTCATCTTAACTTATATCTTAATTACAGTACATCCATGAAGATCCTCTTCCCAAATAAGGTCACGTTCCCAAGTATCAAGGATTAACACTTGAATGAATCTCTCCGGGGAGGACAAAATTCAAACCACAACAACTTCTCATGTTATCAACCTACTCCTCTCAGACTATGAACATGCTTAAACCTCTCCAATCTTACTAAAATGAATAAATATCTTGTTTCTTCAAGCATCCATGACTCCCAAACACATATCTCTGGGCAGAAATCACTTCCTAACTTCAGCTTTATGTATCCAGCCACCTGACAGTGCCTCTTGGGATCCCAGAGTCATTCACCATCCGTAGGCCATGCCCAAGAGGAATACATCACCTTCTCCACACCTACTCCTCCTCCTGTACTCCCTACCTTAGGGAGTGGAGCCACCACCAAGCCCATCACCCAAATGAAAATCCTGAAAATTATCCTAGATTCTTCTCTGCCCTCAGCCTGCACATCAATATGTCAACAAAGCCTATCAGGAGTTTACCTCCAATTACCCCTCAAATCCCTTCCCCTGCTCCACAGTGCTGATCTGTGCCCTCTTCCTCCTTCCTTAAACTGCAATCGCTTCTTAACGAGAGTCCCTGCCTTCGGTCAGTCCCATTCAATCTGTTCTCCACGATGATCTCAGATGCCACGTCTAAGACAATCATGTCCTGTAGACCAGGAAACACAACCCTAACTCAGGAGCTTTGAAACCTACTCTGTGTTTTTTATTTTTTATGTTTCAGGATATTATGGGGGTACAAACATTTTGGTTACTTACATGAATTATAAGGATTAAGAAAACAAGAAATAACAAAGAGGGTATGGAGGTGCCTTTGGGGCGACAAGGAAGTGAGAGAGCTAGTCAGCTTTCATCTCATGGGGCAATGCAGGTTGGCTGTTGCTTTAGGAAAAGTAAACTCTCTGAGTATCAGATGATATCACTACATTGTTGAGTTGCTATGAGGATTTTTAGAGAATACGTAAAGTCCTTTTCACAATGCTAGGGAAGCCATTCTTTATAAAAGCTCAATAAAATATAACTATTATAATTACAGAGTTATTTCCTAAGTTTTTCCAGTAATCTAAGTTGTCGGTCTTCTACTCAGAGTCCTTCAGAGTCTCTTTACCCTTAGAATAAAGTATGAATATGTCAACATGACACAGTGCAAGGCGTTCTGTGTGACTGGGCCCTGGCTACTTTTCCAAGCTCATCTTTTCCTGTTTCTCCACAACCTCACCCAAAGGTAGTTCCAAAAACACATTAAGGTCTTACCATGACAAACTCACCTCCCCACAAATAAACCAGCTTAAGCCCCTATCCCCGGAGGTTTTTCTTTTCACCTTTCAGACCCAAACCAATGTCCCCTCTCCCAGACCTTCCTGGGTCATTGCTACCCAGGTCTGGCTTAGGAACCCCTCTTCTGTGTCCAACCCTCTCCAGATGTAATATAAATATTTACTAACTCACGTCTTCCTGATTCTGCTATGCACTCCTTGAAGGAAAGGCCCATACATGAACGATCCTGTCATGGGACTCCATGACATTTAATTAGAAACCACGTGGTATTGAAACGTCAAGAAGAAGCCATTTACTTTACAGAGCTGGAATTGGTGTATGAACCTGCAAGGCGTAGACAGGGCGGAGACATGCCTTGCTATTAATATAAGCGGTAGGTGGTTAAGTTCTCCAAATCTCCCCATCAGACTACCTCCAGCATCACTCTGCCACATGGACAACTGATGTTATATTTATCAACAAGATTTAAATGCAGCTGAGACATCCCTTCCTCCCGTCATCACTACTTCCCTTCACCCCCGCCTGCTCTGACACAGTTGGCCTGGAGCAGCCAGCAGTATAAGGATTATTAACTACAGCCAGCAGGCAATACTTAAAAACTGGCTCTGTATTATATTAGAGGAATAAGCAATGATCCATAATACCTTATAAAACTTAGCCAGCTTCTCTTACAAGCTTAGCTAATGTGAGCAGGGATCTAACAGACAGTAACAGTATGTATTTAAGAACCCACTGAGTACATATTCTAACTGAAACGTAGTATTGTGGAGAGATTACTAAACTGGAAAGTAGAAGGCCAGAATTGCAGTTCTGACTCCACCATTACTAGCCGAGTGGGACATTTTGGACAATCGTTTGACTTTTCTATTGCTTAGTATCCTTGCTGTAAAATAAGAATCATATTCTTGAGCTGCCTTCCTAATGAAGATAACTGGGAAGATCAACATAACATATGTGAACACTCCGTGAAATTGTAAGGTGTTATACTGACCCTCACAGACACATAACACTACTCCTCAAACTCTTTGATGTGATGTTTACTATTAAATAAAAAGTCTACAAATATAGAAACACATATGGAGACATTTTTTTGCAATCAATGCTCAAGGTAACTTTTTCTTTTCAATATTAAATTTGAGAATAAGGATAAAAAGAGAAGAAGGAAAAGAAGTGAGGTGAGATAAGAAGCTAAAACAAAATAAAATTTAAAAAAGGATGTGCTTGGATTTTATAAAAAAGAAAATCAGAATTAAGGAATTTAGTTTTTATTAATATTCCCTTGTACACTATAGGCGAAGCATAGCTCTGAGCAAAAAGAAGAAATAGAATACATTAAAAGCCCTATAATTCAGACTACATCATCGGAGTAACCAGAATTCTTGAAAATTATAGTGTATATGTGGAGAAATTAGACAATTATATGGGGATTGATATAAGTAATAAATTTTTTCTAAAATTTTTTTAATTTACTATAATTTAATGATCATGAAAATTCAGGAAGGTTTAGCTAAGACTGGAAGAGAATATGTAAAACTAGAAATGTCTCTCATGTTGGTAGAATAAAGTATTTGTTAAGGCTTCCCTAAAGTTAGACTGTTACCTTTTTTTAATTTGAACAAAATTGAATTGATAAAATTTTCTTAAGAAAAGAAGTTTAATTATATCAAATATATATATAGTAATTTAAGCTATCAACTTAAGAAATGGCGCCAACTATAAATTTCTATAAGTCCCTTTCTAAAAAAATCATGTTCTTCTAAATTATAATTACCATATAAATGATTCTTTTTGTGATCTTGACGACCTGACTTTTTTAATTAGTGGGCTCATTGTCAGCATAATGAAATTTACACTGTAATTTTCTAGGAAAATCATTTTTCCTTTCTTATACAAAAGTAGACTAAAATTTAGCTTTTATCAAGTAATCTAAACAATATTATAAATTCATCCGTAGACTAGAGCTTCTTGAATGGAGGAACCATGAGTTGTTCTGTCTTTTTAACCTCCAAAACACCTGAGACCTAGAGCAGAATTCACTGAAGTCCTAAATGCCCTCTATATTTTTTCTCCAACTGTAATAAACCATCCATGTTACATTATCAGAAAACCATAAATAGTAAAGAATACAATCGTAGAACATAGTATTTAAATCAATTACAACTGAAAATAAGTAAATCTATCATATTTAAGTTTAAAGAACTATTCATGTGCTGCATAATAACCAAGTATACATTTTGCCCATCAAAGTTGAGCAAAGACACTTGGATGATTAGTGAGGATGGACTAACAGGTAGAGGAAATGAAAGACATTACTGCTTCCCAGACAAATGCCAGGGACAAGCATGCAGCAGCTTCCAGACCTCCAACAAAAAGTCCTCCATGATAAAAATGCATCTGGGCCACAGGAATTAGCATTACACCCCTACCAAGCTTTTGGGGGCAGCTTAGGAAGGCGATAAAGACAACAGATATATGTTACTTCACCCATGAGTTTCTTAAGTGGCCCTTGAGATTCAACCTCTCTCCATCTATTTTTAGGAAAGAAAGCACCACCCCACTTTGGCTCATCCCAGATCTTCTGAACCCTATCAACTAGGGATTTCCAGAATGCTCTGGCTGGACGTTTCTCACCAGAGAATCGGGGAGCCCAGCCCGTATCTGATCTCCCTGGCTTCTTTTGTCTGACAATCCAACAGCTGTCATCATATAAAAGTGGAACTGGCATGCCCTTTCTCACTGCATCTGCCCAGTAAATTTTTATTTATTCTTAGAGATTCAGCCCCAGGGCCCCTTCCTCTGAAATGTGTTCCACTGCTGGGTGGAGTTATGCTCTCTCCTTGGGTTTCCATACTGACTTTTGCTTACATATTATTTGTGCTCCAACCCTTTGTTGACTGATCCAGCTCATTCTTCTGCCCTTCCATCCTTTGGCAGCAGGAAATGTGTCTTCCTCACCATTGTAGCCCCACCACCCAGCATAAGGTAGGAGCTCAGGAAGTATGCAAAGCATCAATCAATTAATTAGGAAATAGAAATCACTGCCTATCTCCCTCACTCCACAAGCAGTGAAAAGAGCCAGCATTTGTAGGGGTTACTTGTGAGACTCAGGAGCTGTATGAATGCTCACCATCACGGAGTGGGGAGAGCTGGACAAGTGGGATGGGAAGAAAGTTAAGGTTTCAGTTCCATGCTTTAAACTCTCCCAAATGCCACAGGATCACAGGAGCAGGGGGGAAAAGATGTCACCACACCTCTAGGAGGGGAAATACCCAAGCACTACTAATTTTTGCATGGTGGGGCTCTGTAGGCTTCCAGCTGGGAAAACGACACATAACACAGTGCCAACCAGTTGGGCACGACTCATCATCCTAATTCCACAACTCATCTCATGCACTATTATGGGAACTGCTGCCTTCCACGTCTCCCTCCCTGGCTTAAGAGGTGGTGGTCAGGTTTGGGAGAAGACAAGGCTGAGGTGTCTGCATATTCCAAAGTGACTTCCCTCTCTCAGGTGTGCTGTGCTGAATGGCTCTGACCACTGCTGCAAGCCCCAGAAACCTTACCTGGTCAAGTGCAGCCAAGACTTCAAAGCAGCCGAAGGCTTCTCCCCGAGCTCTTGCTTTGTCGACCCTCCTGGCGATTATCTCTGTGGAGTCTGAGTCCAGCGGTCTGGGTGGGCCCAAGTACTGGTTGCTCTGTCTTTTTTTTTTTTTTTTTTTTTCTGTAGATTACTATACAACCAGGGCTGAGAGCCACTTTTCTAAGCAATAAACTAACTGGTTCTTTCCCTTTTCTGTTCTAATCCTCCTAGTGGTGAATCCAGTAAATCGCCACCTTGTGCCCTCTGCATCAATCAGAAACACCGGAAATGTGGCTTTTCAGTGACTTGTTAGGCCCCCTGCCTCCTGCTCCATTCCTGAGGCTTTGCACCAATCCAATCTTGAGGCGATCTGTGCACCTGTGGTCCTGGAATCAAATGTCTCCTTGTTCAGTAGATCACGTGGGGACAGTATAAGAATGTCACTCTTCATTTATTTATTTATTCATTTATTCAACAGGCATGTCCTGAGTACTCGTTATAGATCGGACATGGTGCTAAGCACGTGGGAGGCAATGATCAGAAATACTGAAATCTATGAAAAAGGTAGAACTAGCTTATATCACTGGCATCTGGTGAGAAGCCCTATGCCAAGCTCTGTTTTCTTCCTTTTCTCCCCTGCATCATCTAACAATGGCTTCCAGATCCATGAGCCCTTGTCTAAGACTGAGGCTGGTCGTGTGCATCTTTTTGCATAAATACTGCCACCCGTCATTTATTGTTCTTCTCAATGTTTGACATCATCTCTCCTTATCCGTGAATGATTAAACACCAAAACTCATTCACTCAGAGTTGTGGAGGCCCGATTTTTTTATCCCCCAAATAGATTTCCATCTTATGGATACTTTGGTTCTGGTCCCATGTGCTAATTTAATTTTTAATTATGTAGTATGAGGATAAATTCTTCCATGCTGTGTTCAGACAAAGGGCACTATTAATCCATATCCTCCTCCATTTAAGACTTCCTCAACTCAGGACCATGAGCCAGAGATCTTGTCTGTAACTCTGATCCTATATGCCAGCACTAATAAACATCCCTTCTAAACTAGGATGTTCCCCAAACTTCCAAGTACATGTGAAAATACATTTCCAGGTTGGGCTAAATTAAAGGCATAAAACTATGATTTTTTTCCATCACAGATGTGAAATATGGTTTCGATTCCCAGGAAAATTGCTGCCAAGGAATGGCTTAGCAGCTGACAATAGTACATCTACCATTTAATCATTTTGAGTTCTAAGTTTCAGTTTTTACTTTTACATTTTCCAAATGAAATTAAATAACTATATGGACAAGGGGGAACTGCCCACACATAATCAGGTTCGCGCTCTGTTGAATGTGAATGATTCAAAGTCCCTAGACCTCCTTGTCCCAGCAAATGAGAGCAGGGACCCCGACTGGAAGACGTCAGATCGCCACTTTCCTAGAGTTTAATTGGACGTTAAAAAAAGAATTAGGAGAAAGAAAGATCTACAAAGACTTTCAGCATGAAAGATTTCAGAAACATGCAGAAATAAAAGAAGGACATAGAGAAGTATATCCAAAAAGATATGAGCCATGCATGGCAAGTTCTGAGATCGGGAGACAGAAAGCAAAGTGATGTTGTAAGATCAGTTGCTCTTGTGTAACCGGAATCCTGGTAGCATTTCTCTTGTGCCCTGGGAGTGAGTGTTTTTTTTTTTTTATGCCTGTTTTCAACTTGAATTTGGCATGAGGATGGGTTGACATAATAAAGTGGGTATGGCAAGCAACATTTGGAGAAGTAAAATAAAACAGGTTCTGCCACCAGGCTAAGTAGAAGTCAAAGCCTGCTTCCACTATTTCTGGCTGTATGTGGCCTTTGCCCATCTGCTTAACAACTCTGGGTCTTAGTCTACTCATCTGTAAATTGGGGCCCATCTCACAGGATTTTGTGAGGATTAAACAAAAGTAAAGATTATCTTCCTTTTCTCTTCTTATATTATTTTTGGAATAGACAATTATCAGAAAAAGAGCAACATATTTGATCAGAAGGACTCCTGTGTGGGCTTAAAAAAAAAAAACCTAAGGCATTTTTAAAAAATGGAACATTTTATGTACTGCACTTCAGGTCCTTGGGATTATTCAAAGATGAGCTCACTTGCTTTTAGATCATCTGGCCAAAGGAACTTTCTGTGACGATGGCAATGTTCTACAGCAACGCTGCCCAATGCTTCTGGCCCCATGCCACTAATGCACACTTGAGATGTGGCTCGGGACACTGGGGAGCTAACCTTCTAATTTTATTTACTTTTAATTGCTTTAAATTTAATTAGGCACACATGGCTAGTGGCTTCGGAATTGGACAGCACCCATTTAGATCTTCCCGACTGTAAGAGTCTCTCACACCATTCCTGAATCAAGGATGCAGAAGGACATGAGTTTAAGCACGTAGGCTCTGGAATCGGACTGCCTGGGTTCAGATCCCAGCTCTGCCACTGGATGATCTCATGCAAGCCCCTGTGCCCAGTTTTACATTTTTGTAAAAGAGGAATGCTAATGACATCACCTGCCTCATATGAGAAGTTGGGAGGAATAAATAAGGTACTACAAGTAAGAGCTTCGAAGGGCATTAATATGGTCATTTCCCCTAAAATAACAGTCCTCACACTTTATCAAAATTGTGCGCTTGCTTCTCTGCCTTCCCCAGAGGTTAGAAGCCCTGCTATTACACCAGTGCCAGCCACCATGCCTGGCGCATTTAAACTATTAAATAAGTGTGGGAAGAAGGAGGGAGGGAGAGGAAAAGGAGAGAGGGAGGGAATAGGAAAGGAGGAAGGAAGAATGAATGAAGTAGGCAATACTTCATGAAGAGTACAGTAAGCTACAAACATAAAATGAAATGAGAGCTTTAAATAAAAAAAACGTCAGTGGCGATGACTGTTAGAGATGAAGGTGGAGCCTGGTACCCTGGAACAAGCACACTTCCAAGTGACAGTGAAGGGATTTGGTAGCTCCGAGAGCACCAAGGGGAGAGGAAGGGAGGTAGACGGGAGGGGTTTTCTAGATTCCACACTTACAAAAACATCAACTTCAATCCTTATAAATGTGTTTAACCAAGTTTCTTCAAGTGAATACAATCCTAGGTCAAGTGACCTTATTTGGCCGTGGCATATTCTAATCTAAAAGGTTCCATTCGAAGTGAAGTATATGTTTTTTTGGGCTCCCCACTGCCAAGTTTTTATTTATACTGCAGTCACCAGTTCCCCAAAAACAGCAGTGTTGGGCAAGTTTTCATAACTGTTTATTCATTATAAATAGTAAATATTTACTGCACTTTTTACATGAAAGACATTTTTACAACACATCGTTGTTGGTTGAGGCTGCAACACAAAGATAGTACTTCTCTTGTTCCACCACCCTCTAAGACCAATGTACGAACTAAACTCGGCACTATGGCTAGTCGCACTAACTCTCTACGTCGTAGTTCTCAACTCTAACAGGAATGTATTTGTGCCTACCTCATTCATGGTTCCAAGAATAGAAAGAAATAAATAACACTGCCTTCCACCTTCCTGTTCCTCTTAACATCGCAAAAAAAAAAAAAAAAATTTATTGACATTCTAAAATGTCACCACACAAATGTTTGTAAACCTCAGTTCCTATTACCTTTTAATATTGGATATCAATGTATAATTTAAAAGTACATGAGAGCCACATGAACATTTCTGTTCTTGCCCTGCCTTTCATAGAAAAGAGAAGAATGTAAACGTAATCATTTTAAAAGCATTATCTTCTGACATGGTCTCTAATCAAAAGGAGCAAGCCAGGTGTTGGTTGTCCAGCAAATGGCGAACATCACTGCACTCTATCACAATGAATTATGGGCTGCGAAAATAAAAGCACCTGCAAAAATATATTTCTGATTTTGTTTATATCGTGCCTTGGGCACTGCCAAAGCATCATGAGGTATACGGTACTGCACACTGATAAGCAGATATGTGAATGCATGTCACTTCCTCTCCACCACGCCCTTCCCCTCACCCATGGGGGCTTCCAAACGAAGAGGAATTGGGAAAAAGTCCCACACCAAAAACAAAACAAGCTTTTCTTCCTGTTAGCCCCATATCCTGTTAGCAAGATGTGTCTGGGACATTTATGGACAACTAGATTACAAAGGAGGATACAATAACAAATAATTTATTTGGGAGGTCCTTTACATCTAGTCTAGTTTCCTAACAATGTTGGCATTTATTTTTATATCAATTTCCAGTGTGTACAAGTGAAGGGTTCCTCCATTCCTGCTTCATGGAGTGAGCAGTTTTAAAGTTGTAGAAGTGCCAGCATTGGACATTAAACATGTTATACTTTAGAGTATTCTCCTACTGTATTTTAGAACATTCTGCTTGCCCAAACCAGTCCTGGAAAATCTCAGATACGCATGTACACACACACACACACACACACACACACATATGCACACACAAGAATGGAATGTTTTAGCTTCTTGATCATCAGCACTGAAGAGCTGGGATATTCTGATATGTAGCCATGTTAAACCATTGCCTTAAAATGTTGCATTTGTCTTTTATTGCTCCGGGTCTTCCTCTTCTTCATTGCTTTTGTCCAACAAGTTCAAATGAATTTGAAACCAACTACTGGAGAAAAAAAATCAATCACTCTCTTTTGTCTCCTGTCAGGACCCCTCCTCCCTCCCAATAAAAGGGTAATTTTTTTTTTTCTGAGAAGATTCTTCATGTCTAGGCTGCGAACACCAGAAACAGGGCCAGTTTTAGCTTCAAGTGGACAGTTCTCTTATGCGATATCTGGCTTGAGATAATGAAAGGCACCTGGAAGGAAACACACGCAGCTATTTAGGTCGTGCTGGGACAATTCACAGTAAGGGGCAATATCAGCTACAGGCTGACAATGTCATATTTAATACCATGGTATCAAAGGATTGAAACTAATATTTTTATTCCTGAGACAAGTTTGACACAACTCTGTGTCCCTGGGATTATATCCCATGTGATCCTTGAGCTGACCTCATTAAGAACATGTGTTTCTAATGTTGGGGATTATTTCATTTTGGCCAACCCCTGTGTTTTACCTAGTGGCAATCAGGTTTCACGTCTCAGCAATTAATAACCACAAGATGTTGTTGACATCAGTTAAGAAAATAATTATACAAGGGAGCGCTTGCTGGAACAATCAGCTGGCTTTGCCACAAAATTGATACTGGGATATAAAGCATGATCATGCCTCTAGCTTCCCTTTCTTAAGCAAGAATTGAGTTTATCTCCCTTTCAGGAGTGATTACACCCTAGAAAGTCCAAGGCTTACTTTGTCCATACTGCCCATATTGGTAGCCTGTGACAGGGTCCATACTGTAGCCCGTGGTGCTATAGGTGGGTGGACAATAGGACTGAGATGTTGGCAGACTGTCCAAGCTCTTCATGTGGTCTAGTCTCTGACTGCAGCTGGCCGACACAGTGGTGGTGGGTTCCAGGCCCCCGGTGAGAGGGGAGAGCGCGTAGTCAGTCTGGGGCTGATGAGGTACCCCACCGTGGTTGGTCAGGAGTCCCATTACCTAAAATAAACAGGCAGATCGGGAAGAAGTTAAAATGCAGAGAGGACCAGATCGCAGCCCATAGCTCAAAGAATCACTCCCCAGTCCAGTTTTTTATTTCTTTGGAAATTTATTCAAAAGCTGTCCGGAAGACAAGACTCTCAATTCAAAGTGACAGAGATATTACATCATGCCCGATGATAACATCTGAGTGCAGTTTCAGCAAAAGAAAAAGGGGAGGGAGAAGGGAGGGAAAAGGAAAGGAAGGGAAGAGAGGAGGAAGGAGAGATTGAGATTACACCACGTCCCTGGTGATAAAATCAGGCTGGAATTTCAAAGAAGGGACAGAAAAAAGAAGAAATCATCGTATATGTTCATATAGAAAAAAATTTCTCATCCTTTATTATATCTGGAAGTTTCACATGTGATTTTAAAAAGGCATTTGATTTTTTTTTTAAAGAAACTTAAATGAATCCAAATCATGTTTTGTTTTTTTTAATGTATTTTGAGACCTCTGTGTCTTTTTTCATAGTATCCTTCTCAAGAAAGTTCCTCTCCTTACCTTGGCTGTCCTTTGGTAATTAGAAATAATTCCTCTCTCCTTGATGTTCCCTTGTCCTTTACTCATCCCTCCCACCGAATGTTCATTAGTTCTGTCACCTACTTTGACTGGTGAGAGCTTTGAGAGGAAAAACCTGCTCATCTTCACATCCCAGCACCTAGAACAGTACCCGGCACATACGAGGCGCCGAGTGAATGACAGTAAACGATTCTCCAAGTAACAACCTCCATCACTTATCCTTTTATTTCTTCTCTAAACCAACATTTCACAGACAAGAAGTGTTAAAAGGAAAGACAAGCCTGAAATGCAAACATGTTCTAAAAAGTTCAGTTTTTTGTAAATAACCCTGGAGAGCGAGACAATGTTAAAAAAAAAAAAAAAAACCTGGGATAACAGAACAACTTTAAGATCAGCATGGCAAAGTGTTTCACAAACTCAAGCTCACTGACCCTTTACGACACCTTGTGATAGAAGTAAGTGGATAATTAATTTTGCAGCTGGAAAACTGCCACACGAGAGAGGACATGATTTTTCTCAACGTTGTCCAATTCCGTGGCAGGGCTCAAAAGCAGCTGCAGAAGAAATCTACTGCTGGGTGAGGAGCACCCCAAAAAAACACACCTACTTACAAAGTATCGAAATGCAGGGTCTCACAATCATACAACATGTCCATAATGGTCCTGTTTTATTTTAGGAAGTTTGAAGCCTTATGGGGGTTAAAGTATAGAAATAAGAACTAGAAGAGAGGGCAGAAATGAAAACCAAGCCCTGACTCTAAGCCATCATGCTAACCACAAAGCAACCTTACTCAAAGGTAATTCAGGCAACAGAATCTTGGAACTAGGAGTTCCAGGAGGGCAGGCGTCAGGCTCAGGCAGGGAGCTCTAGTTTTGCATCCCAGAAAGCAGGACAACTCAGATTCCAAAAACAAGGATCCCATAATTCCTTTTGGGAAGGGTTTGCATAATCCCAATAGCTAAGCAAAATCTTCTTGAACTAAAGCTTTAAACTGATCCATTTGCAGTTAGCCCCAAAAGACAAGCAGTGAGAGAGAGAAAGAGAATCTGTTTACCACCTATGGTCACTAGAACAAGGGTTCTCTAGGGCCCTACCCAATACTGTTTATAGTATGTTAATCTCTTCATTTCCTCATTTAAAAAACTTGATCATCACCAAGAATGCATTTAAATTATCTCCTGGATGTTTTTCCATCTACCTAGATTCTTTCCTTTTTGTCTTTCTTTGAGCTTATGTAGATAATTTCATAGTGTATACTTGGAAAATTCACAAACTTCAATTGATATACTAATTTATTAAATATTTTATTTCAGTCCAAATTAGGCATGTCTATTAAAAGAAGAGAGTCTTTAAATTAGAGATTGTTCAGTGCCAAACACACTCTTTTTCAAATCATTTTTGTGTGCTAAGCTGATGGGTAAGAATGTACAGGGAAAATAAAAATATGAAAAATGTGGTTTTTTTAAATAAAAGAGAATAATGACACAGGCAAATCTTTTACCATAAATAAGTTGTGTTAAGCAAAAACCAAGAATTTAGAAAAAGCAATTTTGTGACTGTTTCAGTTCAGAAAGGAAAGATATCCAGTGATACTGCATAGGAAAGACGTATATTTTTAAACTAACAGTGTCCTTCATGAAGATACTTACTTGAAACTCAGTTAATGGTATGTCACTTTAAGGGAGAAATGGAATACTCTATGTACAGTTATAGTTAAGCTCAGAGCAGAATTTTATTCAAAACATGCACACTCTCCCATGAGCTATATGTACATTTTTGTGATAAATTTCTTTTTAATCCCTCGCCATGCATTTCTTGTTTGCATAACTTTGAAGACAGCAATAACTTTGTTTATGGGTGGGGAGGGGTTGGTGGGACCACGAAGATCCTAAAAGAGAAGAAACAAGTCATTGCTACAAGCAAAAATCAGCCTATGATGTTGTTCATGGAGCAACTTTTTGGAGTTGCTACATTAGAAAATTCTTTAGGACAGGATTTAACCCTAAGACCTGGAAATATATCTATTGAAGGAGGGAGAAGATCCCTGTCTGCAGGGCCATATTCGAGGGCAATCGAAAAATAGCTCCTCCAGGCTCAGGGCAGAGGACCTCTAAGACATCCTAGAATATGACCTAATAGGAAGCCTGCCTGTTGGGTCTTCGTGTGTCAGCATTGTCACCTACCGGAGGCTAACAAGGGCACCTGCTTTAGCCTTAGCTCTCAGCTCTGCAGCCAATACCTGCAGGCGCTGATGTGAGGAAACGAAGGGGACCAGAGCACCCTTTGACTTCCCTGACAGAGCCCAAGAGACCGACATTCTCTCAGAAGTTCTTATATCCACTATGAGAGTCACAGTGTTACAATCATATCTCAAGAACTGTATAAGGATGGGGAATGAGGCATTCATTTCTTCCTATATTTGGTTTGAAATTGAGATTAATAAATAACTATAACGATTTATTTCAATATTTCCCATTGAAAAAACTTGGGAAATATACCCTATTTTCATAACCTGTCATTTAAAAATTAAAAAGAAACTCTATGTTAGGAAAAAAAAAGTGAATATATCAATAGAAAATGCATTACTTTCCCCTAACACAATTTAAAACCTCAAAACTCAGCGGAAGGGTCCCATTCCACTTTTATGTCTGTTTCTTTAAAAGCTATTTTGTGTTTCATGTGGTTGACAGGAAGCTATGGAAATTTCTTTCTATGCATAAAGAAGTTGGTAAATGAACTTCTTAGAACTCCCCCAATATGGTTATGGAATGTCTTCTAGTCAGATTTTCTCTTGAAGAATATTTTCAGAATTTCTTTCATAATGCTTTTCCTACAGCAATTTGTAATTCAAAGCCTAAAATAAAAATCTCCCTTTATCGTAAAGCGGACTTTTCTTTTCTCCTTTTAAACCATTAGCAGGCTATTTCTGCCATGGGGCTGGCATTTTTTGCCTAATTTTTTTCATAATTTGGGGTGGGAGGGAATCTCAATTGTCTGGTTTTCACAAACAATTTCAGAGAAAAAGAAACAATTCAAGGCTACCCAAGTTCTATCCCCTGAACACTGATCACATTCTTATTAAATGCCAGGTAAATCCAGGAGACGCAATGACCAGAAAAGGAAGTGAGTGGAGCTCTTTTTTTTTATTTCTAGTTGTGAGGCATCTGAAAAAAGTCCTTTTAGCAGATTTCTAAATCCATACCTCCAAAATGTTTCCCAAACATCATTTCTAAATTATTTCATGGATAACCTTTAAAAACAAATTCTAATCCTCAGAATCTCAAGCCCACACTTTTCCCGCCGGTTCCTCTGTCTTTTGCATTATCAGAGACATTTTCTGAAGATCTCTTTAACTCATTCTCAAGTTTCAGAATTCCAAATAGGTTGTTTATATCTTGATTGGAAGATTTTATGGTTCAGGAAAAACTAACTGTTTACAATTACTTCATGCCGTATTTCTCTTGAATTAATTTTCCTATTGTAAGATTAAACATAATAGATAAAAACTATGGACCAAATTAAGATTTACATTTAAAACTATGTGTCTGGAAAATATTTGTCTTGGCACAAGAGTTATGGTTTTGCCGCCAGTTGAAAGTGCTCAGAGCTTATCAGAAATCTAAAATGATTTAGCAAATTATGGTTTACATATAGGTGCTTCTATTTTCCTTAGTAGGAATCCTGGTTCATGTCTTTCTTGCTCTTAAAAAATCAGATGTTCTTCTAATTTAACATTTAATAATGCACATTTAGTTGCTTTTTAAAAAAATCATTGTGAATTACAGCTTTCTATAATATAAAGGGCTTTTTTAGCCTCATACCCTTCCCTCCAAAAGTCTACTGACTACATATTTTTTTTATTTAGATATAACATATATTCAGAACCAAACAAAAATATTCAAATATTTTTGGCTAATATGGGTGTTACTGGAGTCATCTGATGGTTACATTTCAGTGATTGTATCTTTGAGATTGAAAAAAGCCTAAATTCAAACAGCAGAGACTTTCTGGAAATGTCTTCAGATTCAAATGCCTTAGGAATTATCCTGCAGTTGATTAGCATCTAAATAATTAGATTTTTGGTCCTGTCTGTTTGAAAGCTGTAAGAGGGAAGTTGCCTAAAGGCAGAAGTTTCTCTTAAGGTATGAATGGTGACCTTCTCACCCATCCTGAGAGTTATAGGAAAGGCATGGCTGACCTTTACCTAACCAGCTAGAAAACCTGTGCACATAAAATGCCCAGTTAAATATGTCCTTATTTTTTCTTGTAATCCTTAGCTCACATTTTCCTAGTAACTATGTTTAATGCATGATGAAAAAGATGAAGAGTGCCAGACAAGTGGGGTTCATATGTGGCAC
Source organism: Eulemur rufifrons (assembly GCF_041146395.1). Taxonomy (NCBI): domain Eukaryota; kingdom Metazoa; phylum Chordata; class Mammalia; order Primates; family Lemuridae; genus Eulemur; species Eulemur rufifrons. The sequence goes on along the minus strand of NC_090983.1, from coordinate 14,573,969 downwards.
ATATTTCCAAATTTCATTTGTAAAGCCTACAGTAAGTCTTGTCTCAGTTAAACTCTAAAGGACATATATATATATGCTTTTATCTCTAACCCTGTGACCAATTACGGAAATAACTTATATCTTATCAATTCTTTAGAATACTTATTTCTCAATAGAGCTAAGTGGTTAAATTGATAGCAATATTCTTTAGGGACTGATGACTAAAATATAAGCCTAGACAAAGAATTAGCATAGGAATGGCTTTCAAAAGGTATATACATATCCTATGTATATATACACACACACACACACACACAGAGTTTACTTCAAGCCAATGAACAACCATACCATAGCCATCTATTACCAATAAAATAAGGCCCATTAAGGAAAAGCTTATTCCACCTAAATGAAAAAGTATGCCAGTTAATACAGTTAGCATTTGACTATGTTAGACCCACCATGGGCATAATAAAATTCTCATATGTTTTAATTCATTTACGCATGCCTGCATTTAATATGCTTTGTGACCATGTCTACAATTAATATGATTTATGAGAAAAGAACATGTGCAATATTGGGAGTATAGCATATATATTTTTTTCTTCTATGAATGAAAACTATAACAAAACAGCTCAAGGAAAACTATTGGCCGCTAGCATATTAAGACGGACTGACAGAGCCCTGAGTAAACTTGAGGGAGTTAATGATATCCTCTTATCTGACCCTGACACATTTGCAGCATGTAATTTACAGAAGCTCTGTCCAGGGAATCTTGACAAATGCTCCTAAAGATGTCAGGGCAATGTTCCATTCTAATGTAAAACAGATGTGGGTCAGATACCCCCATTCATCACTTAACACCGAGAGTCTCCAACCCTCTCTGGGAGGAATGACATTACCTGCTGTTAGCTCTTCTCATTCCAGGACATTTCTCACAACCACAGTAGCCCTAAAGAAGGTGCACTCAAACCTATCACCATTTCAAAAACCAGTCTGAGAACATGACTGTGGAAAATCAAACATATATCTTGGTTTCATTTCATGACTACTTCAGGATACATTTACTAAATATTAATTGACCCTTTGAGACTTAGGATTTTAAATATAGAAGAGGAAAAGCTCTACGCTTGGGCAGCCCACAATACTTTAAGGAGATAACTTTTAAATATTTCTCTCATTGCCCATAAACTAAACTTGCATTTAAGGACACGCAAGACCGATTCACCCTAATAAATTTATAAATGCATTCCTTGCTGAGCCTTAATGGCACGGCTTCGCTCACAAATAACTTAGAAATAAGGGTTTCAACTCTGCCCCTCCCTTTGCTTGGGAGGGTCGACTATGCTGTATTCCCGTTCCCCTGAAAATTTCTCCTCCATCTAACACTCTAACAACATGGAGAGCAAACATTCTGACCCACTAAAGCGTGGAAAGTGGTTACCCAGCTCAACAAGGAAATTTCTTCTTCTTTCTTTCAGACCATGTGTGATGTAGACAAATATTTCTGTGACTGCCCAAAGTCAACATCATAAGACTCCACCTACCAAATGTCTGAAGACTATAGAAAAGAAATTTCCCTTCCCTTCTCCTCCTTGTGAAGAATGCTGTGTCCTTAAGATGAAGAAAAAAAAAAACAACTGAAAAGACCTAATGATACTGATTTAAATGTGGTACTGATGAGTAGATGTCAGGAAAAACACTTCTATTAACCATGGGAAAGCGGAGAATAGTCTTGCAGAAGTCTGAGAATGAACATACTCTTTGAAAAATGCTTTCTGGTTTGTTTCAGAGGCTCTGTGGCAAGGCAGAAAAAGCATTCGTTTACTATGCATGGTACTTGTCTCAACTCCACACATGTGAGACATCTGAGAACGCAGTCTTCCAGGAACAAGAAGCTACCACACCACTAAGCTAAAATCCGATTTACCTTAATTCTCACACACACCCAACTCTAAGGACACTAAACCAATAATGACACTGTGTTCTTTTCTCCACTCGAAAATGTATTTGTGCTCCTGATCATAAATTGGGCAGTGGCTATGTCTCCTACTGCACAGGCAACCTGGTATAGGCTGGCAACATCCAGGGGCCACAGAGAAGTCACTTACATAGTTCTTTTATCTACAGAAATTAAGTCTGCTCCTGAAGATCTTAACAAAATAAAATCTTAGTAATCTAAGGATTAAAAGAATGCTCCTCAATTGGTTAACTCAAAATCACTTAGGTTGTTCCTTACATTCCAAAATTTTTCTATTGTACCTATTATTTTAACTACCTTTTTTCCTTTGCTGATGAGAAAAAAGCATCACTGTGCATCAGATTCCCCTGCCTTTGAGGTAAGTAGCATGCTCCTAATTTATCCAATATCTAGCACAATAGAAGATGGACTGCATATTTTCAAAAATGTGTTCATGTCAATATTATATTTTAGTAAGTCTTATTTTCATAAGAATAAAAAAAGGAAAACAATAGTCCAAACCTCTTCCCTCCCCCTTCCTAGCCCGAGGCAATGAAGGATGGTTGGCTCTTGTTTTAGTTGTAGTGGGTTTTCATGTTATTATGATCTGAATTACTCCAACAAAACCAGTTTTAGTACATTGTATTTTGGGGTACTACCTTATCCAGGCATATTAAAATTACTGCATTCTGAATGGACATCAATATGAGTCCTTAATTCTTTCAAATGTCTAAATGGAATACTCAAAAATACTCTGGTCCTTAGAGAAACTGCCTTTTCTTTCATGTGACTCAGTTTCTACATTTGCTTTATTTGCCTTGGACAAACAAAAGTATATTTTTTATCAGACGTTTGTATAATATTAAGTAAACCATAATGAAGCCCTGTTGTAATATTATTCCTTTATCAAAAAGCATTTAAATTTCCTAAGTACGATGTTCCTCAATATGGCTCTATGGGACAATTCTTTTTCAGTATCTTCCAAGTTTAACAAGAAGATGCAACATAAGATAAGATAGTTCGAACAACCTCTCTGAAGACACACAGCTAGTAAGTGGCTGATAAGTCTTGGAATCTAGTGCTTTTGACCTTGGGGATTTCTTTAGATCAATGGGTTACATTCACACTATAATCAATTCATTAAACAGGAAATCTGTCTTTTCTTTACTCCCTCCTCTGCCTTATCTAAACATTATTAAGCAGTTTATAGCCTCTTGTTTAAAATTAGTCTCCCCCCTCCCCAGTTCTTACACAGAGGGCTGACAATGTGTTGAGGTCAAAGATAACATCAGACATTAATAGAAAGAAACATGCACCTGTGGAAAAAAAACCAAGGGAATCGTTTTAGAAATGGATGGATCATGAGTTCAGTCTCCACCTGGTTTTCTATCATTCAGTATTTCCTGTGAAACGTTCCTCAAAATGTGATAGTTTGGTATTCAACAAAAGTGCTCCATGGTCAAATTAGGGAACATGGAGTTAAACATGTTCCATACTATAAGACTTGTCAGAGCCTTTAGAAGGCTAACGTGCACTGGAACACTGAAAGATAAAGTGATATAATTTGTGACTTTCACCAAATTTTTTATTCAGAATACTTTTCCCCTAAACGACTGTTCCATGGAGCCTGTTTTAGGGAACAAACCTTTATTATGAGGCATGGCTTGGTTTCGGGGTGTTCAAATAGTACCATTCCTCTAGAAGCTTATAGTGGGTAGAAGTGGATACATTATAATACAATACAGCTTTAATAAGGTATATAGTAATGTAGCACCAACAGAGGCTAAAACAAGAAATTCTGCCTGGAAGAATCACAGAAAGATTGACATTGAGTTAGAACCAAGAAGTCATACAAATAGAGGGTCAACTCTACGGGGAGTATTTTTTTTTTTTTTTTAGACAGGGTCTTGCTGCTCTGTCACCTGGTCTAAAGTACAATGGTGTCATCACAGCTCACTGCAGCCTCAAACTCCCAGCCTCAAGCAATCCTCCCTACTTGGCCTCCCAAAGTGCTGGGACTACAGGTATGAGCCACCGCACCCCGTCTGCAGGGGGTATTTTTAAATCTCAAAACAGATGTAATAGCTTAGCTAGAGTTTCTCAATGCAAGGTGCTCAAAATGAGACATCGGTATTTTGTGAGAAAGAAAGGATAATAATTTCTTTAAATAATGCATGCTTCCTCCATCAGTTCAGTGCTGAGGATTACTGTGCATTCATTCCACAGCTAAGAAATATTCCTTTCAACGTAGAAATACTACCCCATGATTGTACAAAGTACCCTGTCTCCAGAGGTCTCCCAATTTGCTGTCTGTTCCATTGATCAGCAAGGACAATGCAATCTCTAATCTCAGAAACTCCAGTTTACTGAACTCAAGCTACATGTCAAGAGTAATTTTTAAATATCATACTATACATTGAAAAATATACACCTCTGATGAAACCCAGACTGTTTAGTAGAGACAGATTCTTTAGGGGAAAAAAACAAAAAATAGTACACAACTAATGGTTGAATCAAGTCTTCTGTGTCTGTAGTACAAAGCACACATTCAGCCTCTAATTGAATAAATATGCAAGTATTCAGATTTCTGAAGATACTGCCATTTTGCAAATGCAGTAATAAATTAAAAGCTTTACATTGCATTCCAACCACATATAAAGAGTTGATTCAGGCCATTGGTCCCACACTAGTATGTAGCATAGGTTTTCTGTGTATTATTGACTACAAAGAAAAACTTTTTATTCTGGTAGCTTAGAGAATAAGCAATCACACTCCATTTTTTTTCTCCTCAATGGCTAGAAGAATTCAAATGGGCCTAAAAGCCATAGAGTTGTTGCATTTGATTTGCCCAACGTACAGGAGAACATAGCTGACAAGAGTTTCTGTTTAAATCAACTCACCAGACATGAAAAAATTTAATTCAGCAAGAAAGGGTTTTCTTGTGGCTCATTTCAGTGACATGATGTAAGATTCAGTCACTGGCTGCTACTTCCTCCCTTTCTTTAAAAAGGAGATTTTGGCCAAGTAGTTGTTTCTCTCACAATTCTCCAAATCTAACTAACTCAAGAGGCTATGACTAGAGCTGACATAAACCAGGGCTCTTCTCATGTTCTTTAAGTGCAGCAACCACAGCCTTCAGAGAAAAACCAAAGGCACCAGGTCAATTACAGCCTGCATTGATTCAACAAATGGATTAACAACAACGTTTTCACCACGGAGCAGAACATCTCAAAAACCTGATATGGCAGAATGGAAACATGCGAATGGCCACTGGTTATTCTGGTGCAGCTGAAATGCGCTCATTTATGATCATAAACATCCTTGAGCCTTCGTAAACATGGAGGCTTCTGAAGCCCTGGTAATGAGCTCATGAATTGCTTTAGAAAAGAAACAGAATGACACACAAGCCTTTGAGAGGCTGCCACTTTTGTACAAAATGTCTTTCTGTCCCACCTTTGTTTGACACCCAACAAATCTCTTTAATCAAAACCACTCCTTTTTCTCCCACAGATGAATTTCTGGAAAGTATGAAGGGAAGGAAGTGCCTCCATTGGGAAGTGGGCTGGTGGCAGGCCACCTGCTTGTCTGGTTCTTTGCAATGACAAAGGGAAGCTGGGGGCACAGAATTTGCAACCTGTTGTGTGAAACGGACAGAACAAATGGCTTATCAGAAAGACTAGCATCAAGGAGCTTCTGGATGTGCACCTGAGAATGTCCAGGATTACAGCTATCTTAAAATAAGAGGTGACTCTACCACCAGGGTAAATCTCATTGCTTTTACCTGTATCAACAGCACAAGAGAAGGGCAAGGAATCACCATGCCACAGTGAAAAAGATTTTCACTGGAACAAATGAAACAGAAAAGGACCCACTGCAACCATTTTTAATGACTACATCCCATCCACGTAACAAGCTGATCCGTACGTAGTAAGCCCTTACAACTTCAATGGACAAACAACCACCATCTTGCCTTGCAGCTAAAGAATTTGAGCTCATTATTAACACTGTGGTCCAAAACATGACAAGCAAAATCAAAAGCAGTCTTGAGTTTTGTGTACACATATTAACACTTAAATGCTTCTCCCTAATAAGTTTCAGGATTAACAAATGTTTGTCAAAAGAAACTAGGCTGAGCAATTGAAATCTAATTTGAAATGGAACCACGATAGTCTAATACATATATGCATGAAATGGAGAGGCTTCCTAATAAGCGTAGCTGACACCAAATATGCAATTTACATACATTACACACTAATAATCTCAATTTTAGTATTATTCTTTAAAAGCAACTGGATGGGTAGTTGAGTTAGAGGTTTTCTTTTGTAAAATGTGAATAAGAACAAAAGTTGATCCTGATGTCTTATACCATTAATCACAGTCTTGTTAGCGCAAAGATCTCTCTGCTCTTTCTGGGTCTATTTCAGAGATGGCGTCTCGTCACTGCGAGGCTGTGATGATTCAACCAGACTTAATAGATGAATGGCCGATAAACTTGATGAGATCTGCAGACCTACTCTTTGTTCCTGAGGTGCTGAGTGGTGGGTAAACATTCAAGCGTTTTCAAGCCTGGTACACAAATCTTTATGAGAATTTTTTCCTTCCTTCGTAGATTATCCATGAAATAGGACAGGTGTACTGGTTATTCAATTACATCTAACCCAAGACCTGGACAAAATTTGAAACAAGGACTCAGAGCATATAGTTCTTACCATGGGGATTTATTAATTACAGTTAAATGTTCTCTAAGATGACATTTTTTTTTTGTAATTTAAGCTTATTTTCTTATTTTGTCATTGGTTTCACTCATAAACCAGAAACTAAAATCTGCCCATCTGCTCTAAACAAAAAATGTGTTCATAATAATCTAGATTTATACCAAATGTATTTTTAAGTATTACTGAATTGAGAGGTACTCAAAATTTATGGCCTCTGAGGTTGCAAACAGAACTTCCTCTTTTTAGAGAGGAAAATGCTTAAAATGAATGTAGGAAAGGCTCAGAAAGCTTCTTGGATATCAAATGACTTCATGGGGGAAAAAAATGTCAATGATATAAGAGTAAATGAATCAAAACCATATGGATCAAATTTTCCCTAAAATACACAGTTTGAAAAATTAAGGAGGAAAAGTGCTTGGCAAAAATGTGTTTTAGGTTTTACCAAACCCAAAACATTTGAAGAATCATTTGCAATGGTTGATGAACCCTAAATGCAGCCAAGTTGGCCCATTTTTATATAAAACAAAACAACAATAGGAAAGCTTCCTAGAAACCACGTAACCCACTGATACTGTATTTCACTCAAGAAATTATTAGAAACTGTCACCAAAGAACCATGGAATTTGTAGAAAAGTAAGGTGGGGGTGGGGGATGAAATGATAAAAGTTTGTTAATTTAATTGGCCTTGTTTGGAGGGGTTGGCTACGTGTGTCTTGGGGGTGGGAGAGCAGTGAGGGTAGTATTTCTTTGCAAAGAAAAGTTAATTAGAAGAACATGGGCCAAATGTTAATTAGTCTCACATCTTGAGCATATGGTAGTATTTCCTTGGCATTCCATATTCCAAGTCAGTATTCCTTTTCCCTTCTGCACGTGTAGGAAGGTGTTGGTAACGCACTGTCTGGGGATGGAGGAGAAATACATGGTCCATATTTCCCCATGTTCTGTATCCCCCCACCAAGAGAACACACTCTTCCAAGAGAAGGCTGTGGGGCTGGGCGCAGTTGCTCACACCTGTTATCCCAGCACTTTGGGAGATAGAGGCAGGAGAATTGCTTGAGGCCAGGAGCTTGAGACCAACCTGAGCAACATAACAAGAGCCCATCTCTGCAAAAAAATAATTTAACAATTAGCCAAGCATGGTGACACACATCTGTAGTCCCAGCTACTTGGAAGGCTGAGCAGGAGGATCACTTGAGCCCAAGAGTTTGAGGCTGCAGTGAGCTAAGATCATGCCACTGCAGTCCAGCCTGGGTGACAGAGAGAGACCCTGACTCTAAAAAAAAAAAAAATTAAAAGTCAAAAAAATCCAGAAGATTGCTACTGCAGTGAAAGCCCTTGCTAGAGTGAGTTAAATGGTTTTTTCTCAGAGAGTGTTTTGTTGGTGTCATTAGCCTACCACCCGCCACCCGCCACCCCCACCCATCACTAAGAGTCTCGCCTCACATTCCCTGACAGCCGCAGCCTTCCAGGGCATGTGAAGCCAAGCCTTACATTGGTGAAGCCATTCCACCACACCTGCAGGAAAATCAGGTCAAGTATCAGTGCAGAAGCCCGTGGAAAACTATGTAGGCCATTATGCTTCCTCAGGTGGAGACCAACCACTGAAACTTGTTATTTGTGTTCATAGAATTAGTAACAACTGGGAGAGAAATAGGTTTGGCTTTTAACCCAGCCAGTACCTCACTCTATCATTTAGATGATTGAGTTGCCTTGGCCTCAGTTTTCTTGTAAGGAAAACGGAAATGTTCCCCAGATACAGTTGCTGATTGCCTCAGAACAAGAAAAACTTGTCAACGATTAAGTGCATAGACCCTTTCAGCAATTCAAGGAAGAATAACACCAAAGTTTCTAAAGGTGGGTATTCTGAGCTTTAGACTGTCACAAATACACATCAGTCTATTGCTACCCTCTCTGACCATCTGGACACGTGTGACCTCCTTGAGGTACTGTTACTTACCCACCCCTCATGAAGCTGAGACCTTCCCGGAGGAAAGGTTGAGAGCATCTATGATGCACCATTTGGCAAATGGCTCTGATTCTGAGCTTTAAAAGAAACTTTGCTTGAGAGATATTAGAGATGCCAAACAAAAACCAACTACCATACACACACACACACACACACAGAGAGAGAGAAACGATTTGGGTTTCCTTATGATGTCTATTATTAATTCCTTGACAAAAAACTAGCAAGTCAATTCAACAATGCTTCACGTACATTCCAACTTATGGTTTCCAAGTCTGAATGGTAAATAACACATCAATTTCAGTGACACTAGGAAAAAAAAATAAAATGCACAAATATTTCTAACATGTCAAATAACCTCTACTGAAGAGACCTACAATGAATTGATGATAATAACTCAAAAAACTTTATATCCAATTCAGTTTCAATTCATAGGTGGGGAAAGACCTATGATGGCATCTAAAGGCAGAGAAAAGGCAAGATGCAAAGGTGTATATAGTACTATCTCAATTATGCTTCTAAAAGAGGCATAAGACCCCAAAATCTGAAAGGCGATATGCAAAAATATTAATAGTGATTGTATTGGGGGAATTTTTTTCTACTCTAAAGACACTTTTAAAAAAATTTTTCCATATTTCTATAATAAGCATCCAATGCTTTTATTATTGGGAGAAGTTAAAAAAAATAGAAATTAAGCTTAGCAAAAAGAGCATAACTTAGTATGAACCTAAAAGTTTACAAAACTAGTCTCTACTAGATTATTTAAAATATAACCAAAACCCCCTGCCCCTGCTTTGTCAGGAAACCTGTTTCTTCTTCACTCAACTCTGTGCTATCCTGGACAAGAGTCTAGACTAGGAGATAAGAATCCTACATTCTAGTCCCAATTTCCTCACTCTCAGCCCTGTGGCCAGCAGTAGGTGACACTATTTCTGGGCCTCAGTTGATTTATTTGCATGTTAGATGACCAGACAGAAGAAGAGGCAGTAGAAGAGTAGGTGGAGAGGAAGAGGAGAAATGGTAATCATACTATTAGTTAGTTTTATAGGATCCAATATATTAATAAGCACTTTATGATAAGCAGTGACTAAAGGGTCACCAGCCTTTTTTTAGTCTCTTCATTAGTTAACAGGAAAACCAGGTTACTAGACGTGGGCTTTTTGCTTCGAATTTTTCTTTACAATATTTTTAATAAAGTGAGACAACCAAAAGTAGTGTAGGCATCCTCTAGTTTAAACAGAGGCATTCTTGAGAAGTGATAAATCCCAAAGGCTGTAGAAATCTGAGTTCTAATCCTAATTCTACTCCATTGTCTTATAAATATTTTTGGCAAGATACTGTTTCATTTACTGTCTTTTGTTCCCCAGCTCAGCCTGGGACATGAGGAAGAACTTCATATTATTTGTCTCTTTTCTTCCTCATTAGGGTCGCTACAAGAACTAAGACAACACGGGTTCGTAGTGGTGGTTTGAGGTGGAAACACATGGTGGAAATGCAAAATATCCTGGATATTTGCAATATAATAAGTAAGGAATTAACATGATAAGCAAGATGTAGTAAAAAAATACAGGAAAAAAAATGCCTGTGGAATTTTCCATTGCTTGATGTTGGAATGATTCCCCCTCCCCCACCACCAGCAACTCTAGAATCAGCCAGGCTTCTTGAAGTCAAGCATTAATGGTTAGGAGATCAAGTTCTAGCAATTCCACCTATGTAATTCTTCTATAATACACCATAGTACACATCATAACATACAAGATAATACACTTAAAATGCAAGAAACTAGCAGTTTCACCTATAGAACACAGATTTGTGTTATTGTTATTATGACCAAATAAGATAAGGTACTAAAAACTGCAACAGAATCCTGGATCTCACCTAACAGAAGCAGCGAGGGTGAGAGTTTACTTTCATTAAAACTGTCAACCAAATCATGTTCCTAAAAAGCTTTTCTATGGCCCAAAACTACTAAATGTTAAAAATTGCAGAGATAACTACTTCTGATGTTATTTCTAAATTGTGGAAGAAGAAGTTTATACACTATGAATATGGGCATTTTAAAGATGACTCTATCAATGTGAGTCCATGATTTTCATGCAAAATCACATTCACAAATGCCAGCACTTGGAAATGAAATGTATTAAAAGTCCTGTAGGAAGCATTTTCATTGTTTTCATGTTGTTATTTTTCAGCTGAGGTTTAAAGCCACCTCTTATTTTTTTATCCCAGGATATGCTATAGGAATCTATGAAACTTAATTACATTTACTGTTACAAAAAGGGATTTATGAACTTTTGCCTTTAGGCAGAAATGTTTATTCCATTGCCTTTGCTATCCATTCTTTTCAACTCCAACGGCTTTGAACTTTTCAGCTGCTCGGAGTTATCACCGTTGCGCAGAGCCCAGGAACTCCACTCTCAAGACAGACACCACAAGTTGAAGAAAACGAAGAAGGCAAAGATATACGAGTCGTTATTTTGGCCACCCTTTGTGCCATTAAAATCTCATTTTCTGCCTATTAGAATGCCCTCTTGGTGCTTAGGCAGCGGTGATAGTCAGTGATTAGTGTGTAATTGAGGATAATTGTCTTTTCACTTTTCATTTGTGTCATTCGGAGCTTCTCTCTGTTTTTCTAACCACCGAGAGGAAAAAGGGGGTTGAGAAAAGATAAAGCTGTTAAAACTCTCACTCTCAGCCCTGAAGAGATTCTTGATTGCAATTATAGATTGCAACCCCTTTGTGACATTTCTCCAAATTTAGTGGGCAGCTATCCTCACCACCTGGGCTAAACACTCTCTAATAAAATCAAGTGATCTGTATTTAAACAACTGCTAATAATATCAACCTCAGACAGATGCCACATGTAGGAAATTTAACCAACCCCGGGACATGCAATTATCAAGGCAATTTATTAATATGATCTCCCAAGAAAAGCTCACAGTCCAATGCAAATTAGAAAAACAATTATAACATTCAAATATTTATATATTCCCACAGAGCAGCAATTCTCCTAATTTGTGCATTTATAACTCATTTATTCCAGAATTCGTAGCCATCAACTCGGTCTCTCTCTGCATGACTTGTTTGCTTCCTCTCCAAGTGTTTCGTCAAAGCTTTAGTGCTTCTTTATGAAGTGCTTTTGCTCACAACCTCATCCGCTGACCAAACAGCATTTAAAACAAGAAACAAAACCAAAAATAAAAACCCAGCCATGTTTGTGAGTTTCTTAACCAAAGTCCAGAACTAGGATGGAGAAGACGACACATGACAAACACCTTCACAACTAAGTCTAAACACAAAGTCTGCATGATTACATCAAACATCACTTGAATTTTAAGTCGAAGCTAAAACTTTTGATGCAGCCAGAAGGAAGGGTGAAGAGAAAGGAAACCAGAAAACTGAAATCATGTGGCTTGTATAAAGAATACATTATGGTTTAAATTTGGCAATTCATTACACCACTGCCTCAGGGAATTGACTATTTGGTTCTGGTATACAGCAAATCGTCTGTCTAGAAACACTGACCTGAGGTGAAAGGCCATTGCCAATGGCGGGGTTCATGGGATTGGAGGGCCCCGATGGAGGCACGAAGCTGTCTGTATAGCTGGAAAATCCGTGCCTGGTGCTGGGGAGGCAGTAGGCAGAGCTGCTGTCCGGGTTCGGAGGAATAGTGCTTTGGTGTACGGTGCTTGGAGGAAGCGGCTGAGGTCTGTGAACGGTGCTGCTGGGATCCGACACGGCTGAAATGAAAACCATTGTCAGCTCTAAAGTTTCCGTGTAGGACGGCAGAGAAAGTCCAACGCAAAAGTTCACAAGTCACCAGGCCGTCAGTAGTATCTATTGGTCAGATCAAATATCCATTTCTAACTGCATTTCTTAACATGCAGGTGTAGAATCACTCACCACACATACAGTCACATGTATCTTTGCACATATCTGAAAGGACACAACTTATGTATATACTGTCCATGGCACACTCAACCAGACTACAAATGCAGAAATCACATTAACAATGCTAACAAGTGTATTTTGGTAGTGAATGTTATTAATCAATGTGAGAATCAACCAATATAAGCATTAACCAAGGTAAGGAAGGCAAGCCTCAAATTTCTTATCAAATATACTTCTAAAGCACCTAAATATTAGTGTCATAGTCTAGTTTCAAATGCCGGGAATGCTAGCTTTCATAGTCCCAAATAATTGAGTCTTACAATTTAACATTATCCTATTCAGCTGTGTGTGCTAACAAATAGTGACCGTATCAAAGCTTACCTTCTCTCTAGTACTACTGCAGTTAGTAACCACCATACAACTTCAGTTAGTTGCAAACCGGAGTACAAATGTAGAGGTAAAATTTTACCGAAAGCAAAGCAAATCCCATGTTTATTTAGGAAGGCTGTTTTGTTTCAAAATACTGCAGTGGTGTTGTATTACAACACAGTTTATCTGAGAGATTCAGGTATGTCATAGAACAAACTATGTTTCTGAAATGTGACAGGTACATTCAGGACAACCCAACGTAATATAATTAACATACAAACAACATCGATGTCAGCATCGCAGAAGGATTTCACTTGTATAAAATATCCACCAGAGAAAGCGATTGGAAGTTACATTTTAATCTCCTCGACTCTCTTCCTCTATACCTTGTGGAATCGACGTGGGCTGGTAAGAGGTCTCCGACAGCTGGTATGTTGGCAGCGTCGGCATGGCCGTGGGAGGGAAGCCCCCCGGAATGAGATGGTTGAAAGCCATCAGTTGATTGGCCCCAGCTTGCTTCCTCCATCTTGCACGGCGGTTGCTAAACCAGACCTATGGATTTAATTTAAAATTTGAGGATTTCACTGATGAAATAATAGCACATTCTTAATGAATTTTTCATGCTAAAACAGATTAAAGGCCCCTCACTGACAGGGCAGATAGATGCAAGAGCCCTCCGCCTCCTGTGTTGTTTGGGAGTATTGTCAGGGGTGAAAGGAGAGTTAAATGTCAGGGGTCAGGAGAGAGGATCCAAGGACCCACCGTGGTAATGCAACAGCCCCCAGCAACCTGGCGATGACCGTGGGCAGGAGTCACAGAGCAGGAACAGGCACAGCAGGCCCTCCCCACCACTGTCACAACACCCACCCACCTGCATGTAGTACAGCCTCCTGGGAGGGTTCATGAGCCTCTTTGACCCCCACATGACATGTCCAAAATTTGGTCTTCCCTATTACACTAAGCCTTGTATTTTATATTCTTATCAGTCTGTCTCTGTCTTTCGATGGTCGTTATTCGTATAGCTCCTGGATAGTCATATAGATTGAATAGGAGGATAAATGGAGCCATTTTATCATCTCTTTCAAGGAATGAGACATTGCACTAATCTCAGTGAAAATAAATGCCAAAGTGGTGTTTCCAGACATGAAAGTGTTTTTTTATCTTAAATAACTATTAATAGTTTCTTTATTATTTCTTTCAGCAACAGCTGTAAGCACCTGTAATATCTGTGTCAGGTACTATGCTAACCAGGTACATTCAGGAAAACCTGACGTAATATAATAATATGCCTTCAAGGAATTCAAAGCCCAAGTTTTCTGTGTGAGTCTGTGGAGAGAAAGGGCAATAAGAGCAGCAAGAACTGTAACTGAATACCTAAAATGTTAAGAAATTGTGATCAAGGCCTTTAATGGCCCCATGATCGCGCCCAATTCCTACCTCTGCTGAGTTTATATATAGAATTTGGAGTGATTTTTCCAGAGTTCATACATGATGTTTCCCCCTAAATGAGAGAGGATTTCTACCACTTAAAGATATTCTCCAGTTGGGTACAGTGGCTCATGCCTGTAATCCTAGCACTTTGGGAGGCTGAAGTGGGAGGACTGCTTGAGGTTAGGAGTTCAAGACCAGCCTGAGCAAGACAAAGACCCTGTCTCTACAAAAAAATAGGAAGATTAGTTGGGCATGGTGGCGCATGCCTGTAGTCCCAGCTACAAGGGAGGCTGAGGCAGGAGGATCACCTGAGCCTGGAAGTTTGAGGCTGCAGTGAGCTATGATGATGCCACTGCACTCTAGCCCAGGCAACAGAGCAAGACCCTGCCTCAAAAAAAAAAAGAGAGAGAGAGAGAAATATTCTAGTTGCTACACCAAAAGTTCATTGAAACAATATGGGGAAAGTATTGTGCATGGCCTTGGAGGGATTAAAAGGGAATAAAGTAGGATCCCTGCACTCAAGTGGCTTCCTGCCTTGTCCTCATGGAATTCACAGAGTAGTCAAGGAGACCAAAGTAATTGCTCACTAGAAGTAGAAGTACCATGTTTGGAAGTGCAGAGAATTAGGAAAACTTCAGAGTGGAGGCAAAGTTTCAGCTCATTTTAAAGTTTGGATATGATTTTGATGAGGAATCACTCCAGCTTGTCTAAGAGAAAAGATGAGACTTGGTTTCCCGATAGAACACTGTTAACAATTATACAACTTGATTGTAACTTTTAAAGCCATACAATTTAAGAGAGAAGGAAAGCCCAATTTAGCAAATACTTTGCCAAAGGATCTGCTCAAACTTCTGTTACTCGCCCAGGCATCTGTGTGAAAAGGGTTTTTGTCTTCTCTCACCACTGTTGCAAGACATTGGTAAGGAAAGCTGTTTGAACTTCCCCAAAATATTAACATTTAATACTCCTTAAGTTTCCAACAGGAAAAAGAGGTAAGTCAATATTTCCCCACGTTGATACATAATCGAATTAGAGTTTTATTTAACTTAATAAATTGCCACCTGGGGTAATAGAACTACGAACAACACTCAATTTCTGGTGTGCATCACTTTTGCTTTCTCATGGCACGTCTGAGCGCACGTTACCGTGACTCCCAGAGGCATCAGGGTAAGAAAACCACTTTCAAGGAAGTGCTGGGAACAAGCTGTGTTAGCCTGAGGAAGCCGAGAGTGAGAAATGAGGGCCACGTTCATGCCTGAGTGTACTGTACCATCCCACACACTGTAGTCATATTTTATATTATGAAACTTCAAGACTAAAGAGGTCCTCCTGGCTCAGATGAGGTAATGCCCCACACCTATCTAGACCAACTCTGTGCAGTGTGTCAGCTTTATGAACTAGGCTGGGAGGAGAACTGGACTTCTAAAAGTTCTTTGTAACCTCACCCGTGAAGATTTACTATCCTCAATTCCACCAGTAAGACCCTTTATGAAGAGCTCAGAAACTTACACTTCGGTTGTTGTCGGAGGACACAGCCAGTCTCTCTGTGGCCACCTCCTTCTGTAACCTTTAGATAAGTAAACCAAGTCTGATTTGCCCTGGGGGGTAGCTATGCCTGATCTCTCCATCAGTCTCAACCTGCTGTTAACACAAGGTTCATTCTAACTCCACTATACCCCAGTTTTTAAAATCAAAAATGTCTTTGCTCAAATAATAAAGGAGGAACATCATGACTTTCTACAAATACCTGCGAAAGATAGAATCCAAACAGACTAGAGGTATAAGGGTTTTGAAGTTTGTTTTCATTTTTTTCCAAAATGATACAAATAAGTATCAAAGACATTGAGTAAACCCACCAGGAGTTGGGTTAAAAAATTCTTATATTAATATTTATGATATAATATCTATTATATCTATAATAAAAATTGAAGAGAAATAGTTGGGAAGCAAATTTTTACTGAAAAACAAACCTTCAGCAGGAAGTTCAAGAGATTCCCAAAGGAAGGAATTTAAACATTGTTTAAATTTAAGCTAAATAAATCCAGAGGGTTATTCTTGAGAGGATCAGGGCTTAGTGCGGAATACCCTGCCTGTCTCTGGCCATTTAACCAGATTTTTTATCATCTTACCATCTTTTTGCATTTCCTAGAACCAGCTGAGTCTGCCAAAAGAAACATTAAAGGAAAAATACACTGAAATTGCAAGTTGGGAAGGGGTTTTTGCCTTCTTTATTCTTTGAAACATAGCTTTTGTTTTTAAATAAAATATGTATCTTCTATTTTTAGTAGGGGGAAAAAGGTGCCCTTGAAATAACTTTCATTTTCAATACCCAAACGGACCAAACACAATAATCCTGGGATGCTGTTATCATTCCACATTTAACCAAAATTCCCATGATACTCAGAAGTCCTTGATAAATCTTTCAATAATAAATCACTAGTTCCTAGCAGACAATCAACCAATAATCTACTGAATGGCATGTGTGAGTTTACAAAACTGAATAAGTTCATCTAAAATAGATGGAGGGCATTTATGACTCAGTGGTTAAATTACTGGAAATTTTCCCTTGTTTTGAAAGGAGTAGCAACAGCAACAAAGATAAACTGGCCTTTCGTTGATACTCTTGGAGAGAATATGAATTTTCCACCAGTGTCTTTGTCAGTAGGGCAGAAAGAACAAGTTTTACAAATTTGGCTATGTACCTGTTTAATGTACTTCTGTGATCTATAACTCAATGTAATTTTACCATCTCCGTATCACACTTAGCATTGTAAGGAAGTGGGGAGGGTAGGCACAAATTAATTGGTAACCTCTTAGCACAGTTAATTGCCTATAATTGGATGTATAATTCACAATAGGTCAAATCTCTTCCTCAAAGCAAGTTGATAGTTCATTGATAAACTGCAGCCTGGTTCATTTTCAACTGCCCCCTGGACTTTTCCCCACTGGTATGTCTCTCTACTGAGCCCTTCCGTAAAGCTATATTCATGCCTTTTGGAAAAAGATCTTTAGATACATTTCCAGAGTGGTATAATATCCAATGATATTTTTCAAAGTAAAATTTAAATTGATTGAAAGAGCCCCATAACATTGCGATAACTAGTAAAAAAAAATATAATGATTCACAAAAGAAAAATAAGATTTTCACAAGTTTTTCTCTTCATGAGCAAGTAAACCAATTTGTTCAGACTCTCAGCAATACAAGTTGGGGGAGAACTCAGTACTTTCTACAGTAAAGATATAGTAATACTTTTTTTTCACAGGGGTGCCATGTAGACCAGGCAAAAGTTGAGTCCCAGCTTCCTCACTTACTATTTTTATGACCTTGAACGGTTTGCTTCATACTTGTGGGTCTTTGTTTTCCCATCTGCTAAATAGGGAACATAAAAAACTACTTCGAAAGATTGTTATGACAATTAAAAAGATATAATATATTCAAAGCACTTAAAAGAATACCTAGAAGAAATTAAGTGTTTAATAAATGTTAGTTATTAAGTTAAAAGTCTCACATTGAGATTTCTGTCTGAGAAAATCAAGAATTAAAGCCTCGCTTTATTTCCTTCACTCTGTGGTCTGTAGCCAAAGCCTTTTGTGCCAATGTGTAAACAGGAAAGTGCCCAAGGAACACCTCAAATAATTGAAAGCCAGTTTGACTTGAATGGAGGCTTGGGTCAAATTTGCATCCAAGTTTCATGGATTAGTGCTAATTGTCCCATGGTGTAAGCCTAATTTTGCCCTTCAATAAATTACTGCTTCACGTTTTTGGTGTTGTCCTTAAAGGCAATTTAACCTACGTCATTCGAGATGGATTATTTCCAGTGCCATTTGAAAAATGGGGAGAGCATGTAATACTTAATCCTTAGAAAGAGAATTCACAACAAGAGTATAAAATGCTTGATTAAACACTAGACTCAGTGATGTCTAATGCTGCAATGCCAAGTATGGTACTTTTGAAGTAAGTAAATTCAGTGCAAGCTGCTCATTTCCCTGGACCTTCTCATTCACATCATCTTCTTTCGCTTTCTCTACCACGCTCTCCCCAGCCTTCCTATCGTCGCTGCTCTCCAGTTTTGGCCACTGCATGGAGAGCAGGTTGGGAAGAGGATGGGCAAGTTTGACAAGGAAGAACGTCATGTGCCCAAGTATGTCTAAAACTCATGGACACTCACGAGCACATTCAGCCACATCTTGATACAACTCAAGAGCGAGCTCCTGCAGAGAGCTGTAGAATGACCACAGTCTTGCTTCATCGTGGAGTTCAGGATATTCCATACCTGTCTTAATTTCTGAACTACATAGATATGTTGGGTAGCTTTAAATCACCATGATGCTTCTTTGAGAATCTCAAATTACTGCTGCTATAAAGGTCCTGAGAGATCATGCATCCTAGTAGTTTTTAATTTGGGAGTTGGGGAAAGATTGTATTTGATAATGTGATAAAAAGCCAGGGGTCCTGGTTAACAGTTGTATATAGACAGACAGACAGACACACACAAACACACACACACACACACACACACACAGAAAGAGGCATGAAATTTTGTGTACAAATCTCAAGTTTCCCAAAAAGTCCATCCATGATTATTATAGTTTGTTGTGGACCCAGACTGAGATCATCTGATCTAACCAACCCCATATTTTAAAAATTAAGAGGAAAAAAAAAAAAAACACCTGAAGCCCAGAATGATTACAACAGGATTAGGTGACTTGCTCAACAAAACACTTTTGGCAAGCTTGGACCAAAACCCCTGTCTTCTGACTCCTAATTAGATGCTATTCCCACAAGTAGCTTCCTTTCCTGTCTTCCATTATCTTGATGGTGAAAAAGAATGATACTTTCCTAATTCCTGGGATTCTTAGATGGAATATTTACTAAAACTTTTTTACATCATAAATATTTGCAAGTAATTCTTTCTCACAAAACTTTAATGCTTGTCATTATTTGCATAGTAACAGCTACCCAGATGAATTAGGCAAATAGTCTTATTTTTTCACCTGTAGTGTTGTTGTTATGAGGCAGATAGTCTTTGGTGTACAACAATTCTTAGTTCGTGTATTCAGATTTGGCTATGATAACTCAACATAGCTACTGCCCAAATGAATTTTTATGAAACACTGGCAAAGGTCTAAAAGTTATTATAGCTTTAGTCTCATCACTATCCAGAAGAGTCTAGAAATAGTTTTGCTCAGGAAAGAAAAAGGGAATGGAGGCATGGTTTTCTAGAGTTTGGTGTTTGGTTTTCCAGATGCCCCAAATTAAACTAACTCACACTTTCTGGCTATCACTCAAACTGAGTTGACTTTGCTACTGCTTTCCCAGATCCTTCTAAAAACTAAAGGATTTTCTCCTGGCATTTTAATCAGTGATTAACTACTCCCTTCTTTTTCCTGCTGAGTTAAGTAAAAGATCCATATGCTGGGTGTTCGAGGGAATTTGTTAGGCTGTAGATCACAGCCGTGGTGCAGGACATGATGTGTCTCAAGGGAACTAAAGAAGCCATAAGGAATGTAAAGAGTCACCGGGTTAAAGCCACATTAAGACAGCTGTTACGTTAATGAGGGCCCTGCTTTGGAGAGGAGGTCACTGTATAGAAAAATATGAACCTCTCTTTATTGGTTTGATCCCATGTCCTCTGAAAGTTAATGGGCCATTCTTATCATCCTTCGGCATTCACTGAGCCAGATGAGATTGCTGGGCACTGTACAAGCTACACGGAGTTGAATTTATTCTGTCCTCATCCTTAGTTTTGACAAAGGCAGGAGTAAGTAGAGCAACACTCAACACTCTTTTCAGTGTTTCATCACCTTCTTTTTCTGGTCTCCTTAAAATAAGTGTTTATTTTTTGACTCTCATTCAGTTTAGAGCTGATATTTGACCTGTCTTAAGAATAGATCTAGTATGTGGCCTTGGCCAGCCACGGAGTACAGGGACCAGTCCCTGGAATACAGTGAACACTCAAGGGAGGAGCGATTGGCCTTCACTTCATATTTAAAGCAGGTAATCTCAGAACTATAGCAAAAGTAAAATAGATTTAATGTACATATTATTTATAACATTGTTATATATGATACTATAGTACAGTATTATAATATTATTGAATTCCTCCACCCATTTCATTGGGATACAGGGTGTTCCTCTGCACTGCATAGTACAGAAATGACTTCCATTAACCACAAATCATGATAATATATTAATGTGTATATTAATATATCACAAACATATTAGTACATTATTAATATTTATAATATTAACAAATCATATTATTAACATATTATCATGATATGTTAATAATACACATATTGATACATATATACATATATATTTAATTTATAATGATAATATATTAATTATAATATATAATTAGTATTACATATACACATAATATATAAAATGCATATATTGAATATAATATGTATATGAATATATTATCATCATTGTAAATATTAATAATACAATAATGGGTATTAGTGTTGTTAATAATAAGAATGCAATAATATATTTATGATATATTAATATACACATTTACATATTATCATGATTTGTGGTTAATGGAAGTCATTTCCATACTGTGCAAGGGGAGGAACACTCTGTATTCCAATGAAATGGGTTCAATAGCTCCAACTCCAATGCATCAACCCTGTGACCCTTAGTATATCTGTGGCTCTGCCCTTCATTCACCCTCCTACCCAGCTCCAGCTTACACAGCCATCTGCTTACATTCTGCCCCTGGATACCTTCCTCCACCATCCCTTCCTTGCCATTCCCACTGCCACTACCTATTTCACGCCACAGTCCCCACTGCCTGTCATAGCCAGTGGGAGCTCGCTAGCCTGAAACCCAAGCCGTCCACAGGACATCCTCAGCCTCGCTTCTGCCACCTTACCATTCCTTACACTGTCCCCAAGCTGACTATTCACTGTTCTCTTGATATGACTGGAGTGAAAATAAAAGGTCATCTTATACATGACCCACGCACTCCCACCTCTCTGTGCCTGTGCTCATATAATTCCCTATTACTAACATTCGCTCCTCACCCACCTTGTCCAATGAATACCTGTCCAGCCTAGAAAGTCTGTCTTAAATCTGCCCTCTTCACGCACCTCTCTTATTGACTTCCAGATCTCATCCTTTCCTCTTCTCAACTCCCACTACAGTTTTCTCTCTCTTTCGGTGCTTTTATCTGCTTTGTTTCTAAATTATTTGTATGTTTACTGTATTTGTTTTTGTATGTTAGACTGCAGCTCCTTGAAAGAACTGTCTTAATTCATTTTAGCATGACTTGACTTTCCTAGCACTATGATGATCATATGGAAAGTTAAATAAAACAATCTCTCTGACTAGGCTCTGTGGCCTGGAAGAGGCTATCTCTGTAAAATTCTGTAATAGGAGAGTTAATTAGCTGCGTCTGCGAAAGTGTTGATCAATCTAGGGACCATGACAACTGCTGCGCCCCCAGCCTGACTTTGACTACGAAAGTCAAGTCTCTGGGAATAACAGATGATATTTTCAGATAAGGTAACAATTTCTGGGGCAGCAAGGAGTTCCAGTATACCCTAAAACATATGCAATCTTTCAAACAGTGCTTTACTAACTTGAGGGAAAAGTTTATCATTAATGACAAAAACATTACACTCGATAGAAACATAGTACATCTAAGTAGCCTTTTTCAAAAGGTTTTGAACACATCTAAGAGTTCAAAAGATAATTCAACATGTTCTTAAAACAATATAATTACTTGAAATGTTTCCAGACTACAAAACCCTTAAAGGAAGGAATTTTACCTTGTTTACCTTTGAACATTTTTCAGACTTGTAAGGCCACAGAGATGAAGCGTATGGGATCCAATTATCTCTATAGCTATGCAGCTATGCCACCTTGAGTAGTTACTTAAATAATCAGAGTCTCAGTTTCCTCATCTGTAAATTGGGGATAGCAATTACAGCACCAACCTGGGGTTTTAATGATAATTAAATGGATTACTTCATGTAAAGCACTTAAAACAGTGCCTAGCACAGAGTAAACACTCAAAACTTGTTTGCTATTATCTGTATGCTGCCCCCAAAGGCACACAATAAGGTGAACAATAAATATTCCTCAAATGAATTGACATACCTCTGTGTATCATAAATATAACCATATTCTCTTAGAAGTAACAACCAAAGTCTAAAAACGTGCATCTACATTAAAGGGCTATTCCTAATATATTTATTTTCTTGGTTTAAAATATGTTTTAGATGAGAAGATACTTTTTGTTTCCTGGCTGGCTTTAAGTAGGACATGAGAGCCCGGGCGTCAGTACCTGAACTCGGGCCTCAGTAAGCTTCGCCCTCTGGGCCAGCTCCTCTCTGGTATAAATATCAGGGTAGTGGGTTCTCTCAAAAGCACGTTCTAGTTCTTCAAGCTGTTCTGCAGTGAAGGTGGTTCGGCTTCGGCGCTGTTTTCTCTTTAGCGGTAAATCTGGTTCAGAGTCGATGTCAGAGCCTTCGTCTGACTGTGGTACTGAGGCTAAAAGCATAAGAGAAAAAAACATCATAAAATATGAATCAAAAAATAAAATAAAATAAAAGTGTATCAGAAAAAGTCTGGCCAAGCCATGATAATTCAAATCTTAGTCTATAGCACATTCCCAATGTCTTCCCGTGGGCACCCAGCCCCTCATGCAGTAATACATCATTAAATGATATTTAATCTCTTCCCCTTCCCTGTCTCTCTGCCCCCCAAGCAGAAATAATTGCTCTTGGCATCTGTCAGTATAGGCCGATTATGAGCGCTTAGAAAACAGGGACAGGCCTTATTCCATTTTTATGGCCCTGTACTTGACCACTTAATGGGTACTCCATTCGTGTCTAATGGATGAATCACATTTAATTTCGTTCCTGATAAATTTTCACCAGCCTTTACACTGGGAAATCTGTTAACAAATGTGATTTAAAAAAAAAAAAAATTCCAAAATTGGCTTAGTATCTAAATAGCCAATAACAGTAAACTATTGCAGGATTCCTATATATTTATAGACTCTACTGCTCCTATAAGAAAAATGATGTTTAAATTTAGTATCTCATTGTCAGATCTTGGGAAATGCTTTAAGGAGAATCTATGTACTAATAATATAAATCTCAAGAACCGGCCCAAGAAGAAGCAGGCATCGTCTAGCAAACTGTTCCTAAACTGAAGTTTAAAGTCTGGGTCTCTGCTGAACTATTGGGCAGCTTCCCAGGACAGCTGCTTGGTTTGAGGAGCACAGTGCAAAAAGAAAATATGGGGCTCCTTGTTCAAGAATTATTATAAATTTCGGCTGGGTGCGGTGGATCACTCCTGTAAACCTAGCACTCTGGGAGGGCAAGGCAGGTGGATCGTTTGAGCTCAGGAGTTCAAGACCAGCCTGAGCAAGAGCGAGACCCCATCTCTGCTAAAAATAGAAAGAAATTATATGGACAACTAAAAATATATATAGAAAAAATTAGCCGGGCATGGTGGCACATGCCTGTAGTCCTAGCTACTCAGGAGGCTGAAGCAGGAGTATTACTTGAGCCCACGAGTTTAAGGTTGCTGTGAGCTAGGCTGACGCCATGGCACTCTAGCCCAGGCAGCAGAGTGAGACTCTGTCTCAAAAAAAAAAAAAAAAGAAAAGAATTATTATAAATTTCAAGATGGCAACAAGAGAGCCTTAACCCAAGAACAATGTCCCTGAAGCCAGCCCTTCTGTGGCCCTCTCCCCACAAAGCTTGCATTTGCCTATATCCCCAGGGGGAAGGGGCCTTCAAATTTTTGTGAGCAGGTACCTAAGAAGAGAAGGGCGAGCTGAGAAATAAGACAGAACTTGCATTAATGGTACAATATAGTGTCTGCTACTATAAGAACAGGGTCTGAAGCCTTATAAACAGAAACTGTGACTAGCAAAGCTTGGACACAAGTGGTGCCACTTCCAGGCCAGGGTTTGATGGGGGCAGAATGGAGTGAGCATTCTCCCTGTTTCTGCTAGTACTCCCACGGCAGAGTGAATTGCAACAGTAATAGAGCACCTGTTGGCCTATGGAGGGTTCTTTGGTTTGAGGATGCATCAGACCAGGGTTCTGGGCAGGACAGCATCCCTCTCCAGAGGACCCAGACATTGAGGCAGTGAGCAGAGGGCCCTCACCAGCCTAGCAGGCCAAAGACCCTGAGCCTAGGGGAGAAGGCAGAGTAACCTGGTGCTTGAGCACATGCAAATGTACTTGGAAAACTCCCCACAAACAACTGGGGGATCCTCTAGAGAAGGAGCTCAGATATGCTGTCAGCAAGTGGGGAAGGTGAGCCAGAAGTGTAGATTATTAACGTCAAGCTCAAGGTAACTCATTTGCACCTTCAGGCTGGTAGGACCTGGGGAAAAGCAGGTGGCACTAGAAGCAATGTAAAGATGTATATGTCTCATACTTTTAATTCTCTTTGATCTTAGGCTCAAACTTAACTCTGCCCTACAGAAATCTAAAATTTAATTCTACTTCAGGATAAATTATAAGCTTCCCAAAAGAGTACACATCCAAAATGAATTTATTAATATAAATATGATTTCAAGTTTTCTAATATTTTAATACTTCTACATTTTATTGACATTTAAACACTGTGAAATTAAGAGGCAATAGAATTAATTAATAATATACATGACAAAGTAAAGAAAATATACCTGAAAACAAATACTTGTGCATAAAAGTAAAAGAGAAGTATGATATATATCTACTGTGTGTTAGATACTATGCTTGGTTTTTCAATTGTTATCTAATGTAATATAAAATGGTTTCATTTAATATAAATCTTATTTTAGGGTATTTTAGTATAAACTTAAAAAATGAAAAGAGATTTTCTTTAACTATGGGAATATTTTTAAAGGATGATTAACATGCTAAGAAATATGCCATCTATTGCATCATAAATTTCAAAAGCTCTCAATACAACTTATATGCGTATATGTTTAATAAATGTGAGCTAAACCAAATGATCAATAATTTGTTCATAATTTTAGAACAGTATTTCTCAAACTTTCAGAGCATCAGAATCCCCCGGGGGGGCTTGGTAAAACAGATTGTTGGCAGCTCCCCTTCCATGGTTTCCATTCAGTAGGTTTGGGGTGAGCCCCAAGAATTTGCATGTCTAACATGTTCTCAGGTGATTGATGCTGATTCTTCTGACTCTGTGTGACACTTTGAGAACCACCCCTATAGAATATTCCAGATTAATTCTTTTCCCTCTCAACATTTTGAAGTGTATAAAATACTTCCCGCCACAATTTACCAAAAAAAGTCACTTCCACATATATATTTTGAAATTATAATAATATGCTCCCTAAGAAACAAATGACTCATTCTCCTAAGAAGACAATAAATTTCCATAAAAGGTTTCCCTTCCATGCTTCCAGTTTCTGTTGCCCTGGCCTTTCTTTCCGAAGTGAATTCAAGTGAAAAACTCAATAGCATTTGAGAATTGACCCAAAGCTTCCTCTGCCCGAGAGAACCCTAAATCTTTGCTTGCACATTCTCTTACTATGATCCCATTAGGATAATAGTATGTGGAAATTTTCATGTTTCCTTTGGGAGTCTCAGGGGTTATTAAATTCTTCCAAGTAAATATGATGTGCCATGCACTGTCAGTTCAATTAATCAAAATCATCTCTGGTTTCTGAAGAAAAAGACTGGTTAGATTTACGAGCACCAGGAAGAATTAATCTGGAGGGTCAAGACCACATTGTTTCACCCTAACAATCAACATCCCCCAGAACATAACTCTGTGAGCTCAAGGCCCTTCTCTGCCCGGTTCACTGCTGGAACCTTTAGAACACAGTAGCTGCTCAATAAGTGCATTTTGAATGAATGCAAGTGCAGGATACAATTTCAGTTTTGCTCTAACACTGATTTCTTTGCCACTATTTCACATCTTTATTTTTAAAATGGGAATTCTGTTCTTACGACATCTCCCGACATCTATGTAGATGGGCTTCGGAGGTCCGTGAACCCTCAACAGTCATTTGGGGAATTTTGCAAGTATTTGCACACTGCATTTTTCTGGGGACTAATTATCAATTTTTTCAAAGCAGACTGATTTTTTTAAGATGAAGAACTACCAAGAGCTAGTAATTTAAAAGACTCAGAATTTGGGAAGGTACACCTGTCAAACGGTAACGCAGGTATATCCAAAGGTAAGCTTAGGGAGGACAGAAACCTGCCATAGAGCAGAGGAGCAAAAGCTCCCTGGATCTTGACTTTTTGTATGAATACAAGCCATGAAAGCAGGGTCTCATGGTCTTTAAAAATACATGTATTCAGAGTTTTTATGAGTTTAGTATGACAGCCTTTACCACCAAAATAAATTTTTTTAACAAGCTAACAAATCACTACTTTCATTTATAGACTGTTTATTCAAAAGCAATGGAAAGGTTGCATCTAACTAGGAAAACCACCACACAGCATCATTTCAAAAGACATGGAGGAAATGATTTCCCTGACTCTTCTTCTGGAAAATTATTAGAACCAACTGATAATTTTTGGCAATATGAAGCCACAATCTAACAAGTTAATTCTAACTTTTCCCCATCTGTAAACCCCAAAAGGATGTGGGCTTTAAAATATGTAAAATCAGCAACCCCAGATTAATCTACCAGCTAGGAAAAACTAGCTATTTCTAAAGATGGAAATACTACTATATCTTATATTGTTCAATAGAAATAAAATTCATTATTTGCACAGAACTTGATTCCCAACAATTGCCTGAATTTGAATCATTCAGTTTTTTTTTTTCTACCTCAGCTATGATTGCATTCCATGAATCATTCAGTTTTTACCAGGAAAAAATCTAAAACTTAAGTCCCAGTTTAATAGCACACAGGTGACCATTTTGTTGGAATTCGTCTATTTTACCTACTCAGCTTTACTCAAGCTACTAGAACAAATTAGATACTAGATACAAAGTATATAATCCTATATATTATACAAAAGTAAAAACAAGGCCTTCTCTCAGGCAGCTTGATAAAAGGAAATTATATATTTTTTCCATATAGAATATTGATGCTATGACTTGGAAAACTACAAACAGTGTTAGCAAGACAGTTATCTAAATGAGTTAACAAATTATCAGGATACAGCAACCAGATTAAATATAATCTCTTTGGAATATTACTACTGTAGAACCTTAATATTAAGGGAAGATTTTTAATCAGATTTAAGTTGTTCGATCATATTCTACAGATGCCGTGACAAACAAAATTTGCTTTATTATTAATTAAATAGAGATAATGTCCCCCAATTTTGAAATCCCAGGGCAGCTCTCAAAAGAAAATTTGTATCAATACATAATGCACAGCCTTCTAGATGGAAATTTTGTACTTTAAGTTGCATAACAATTTGCAGATTTTATCCCAATCCATATTGTTATCAGATGTTGAAAATTTTGACTCAATTATTGAAATCCCTTCACAATCCATTCTCTTACTTATACATTAACTCAGTGTCAGCAGTGCCTCTGAAGCAAACCTTTCCAGGAGGATGAGGATTTCTCTCGCTTCCCCATGTAACCACACAACAACCCTAGTAAGTACGTATGTCCCCCACCAGACAGAAAAAAGAAACTGAGACACCGAAAGGTTGTTCAGGTTGCACAGCTAAGAAATCGAGGATTTGACCCAGGTCTATAGGACTTCAGAGGACATGCTCACTTTCTTCTAGCTTAGAGAATCCTAAATAAGTGTTTAGTTCCTCTACCACATACATACACTGTCCTTTTGAAGAGAAAGGAATAGCAGCAATGAACTAAAACAGAAATTCAAATGGCAATTAGTTAGCTGATTGGCAAGACTGCTACCATTTATCCCAAATTTTCAAAAACTGCCCAGAATCAAATGAAATTTATAGAAATTCTAGAATTGCATCAACATTATACACCAATTTTCCAGCAAAATTCAATTCAATTCAACAAATATTTATTGAACTCTTTAGATATTCAAAGTATAGTTTTCAAACAATAGTAAAGCACTAAGAAATGAATCAATTTTGCCAGAATATTAAATTTAAGAAAGCAAAATAGTCAGCCCAACCATTGGCAGTCTCTACTAAGAACCATCACAAACCACTGGTCAATCTGGAACTACATCTCACTGTGAGCAATTAAACTGACCACTCATTTTATATTTTTATTAAAGTCCTCTTTTTGGCATGTTTTATTACAATGCATATAGTGAAAGGATATCAAAAGCTGAAAAGTTCTTTTTAAACAAAAGTGCAGGAATACATAACTTGAAACATATTGTGATATTGATAGGTCATTCAGCAGAAATCCCAGAGCGATCATTGGAAAGCATCACCTCTGACCAGGTACCTGAGTGTTTCAATCCTGTGCTTTATAAGAATGTTCATTTCATTTTATTGTATCTCAATCTAATTTTAGGTTTTAGGAGCCAACTTTTTAGTCATCCCAATAATTTCATGTTAACTCCTAAGATTAAACTTGGGAAAATGGCAAGTATAGGAGGATCGAGTATAGGACAACTGTCATACCCCACAGGATTACAAACTCTTCCTTTGGAAACAAATCAAACTGGGAAGAAAAGGCAAAAGTATTACCACCAGTGGACTAACCATGAAGTTTAATTAAAGCAGGAATTACAGAACTAGAGAGTATGTCTTTGTCCGTCAGCCCCTCGTGACCTCCTCTGTAGCCTCGGGAAATATTTCATCCTAGTTAACACTATTATACATGAAATCTTGCCTCAATTTTATAGGGATTTAGTCATGTGGAATTCTGTAATTATTGGTTTCCAGACAAATATAATTCAGAGATGGGAGACAGGCAAAAAATGGAGAAACAAAATAATTCACAAGCATGAATTTGGCACATTGTCTTTCTTCTCAGCCAGACCTTTCATTTGAATAATTAAAGAATCAAAACATGACAACCATTTAAACTCTATGTTTGCCCTAGATATAATACAATGCGATTTACAGGCCCGGGAGGAGGTGGGGGGGAATCTCTGGAGGCTGAACTTCCTAGTCATCGTTCATTTGCTATAAGATGGCCTCGCACCAAATCCGATGGTCTTCTCGTCCATTTTAATCTTTCTCAGCTAGACTTGTTGGCATTTTTACTCTGAGCTGTGTCTCGCTGATAAATAGAACAAGATAAAAATAAGAATCCTTCCTGAGCGCTTCATGAAGTCGTAGTTTCTTACCGAGTCTGACCATTTAAGAGTATTTCATAAGTCTATTCCATAAAGTCTTTAACCGGTCATCTAGGAGTTTGATACACCTACTTGGCTAATTGCAGAATGTCTCCAGAGCCTGTGAGTTTTGCCGTTCAACATGAAGCCTACAATGGGCCGACTAACTGTTTTCTGATCTGAAGTAGCTCTTTTACACTGAGAAAGATGTGAATGACCTCTCTCGTGTTTGCTCGGGTGAAAGTCAGGAGGAGTGGAGCAAGACTGATATTCACTCACAGACCCAGAGTAAATGACAAATGACATTTTCCCTTTGTGATCTTTGGGATTTTTGTTGACTTATTTGGAGGCTTTTGTTGGATCCCAAGAAATGGCCTGTGGCTGAGGCCTATTCTAGCGATTTCCACGCTCCATCTGTGGAATCCATCAACGGGGCATTTGCCCTCATTCAGGGTTCTGACACCTGCCTAGCAGGGCGCAGGAGACACAAAGGAAGCCGGAGTGGATGAGAAAGGGGAGGTTGGGGTGGGTTTTTTTTTCAGAGACGGGAGGAGGGGGGAGGTTGAAATGGATGCCCAGTAGGGGTTAATCCAAGCCAGTTGAGAGACTTCAGCACCTGGAAGCTTCTCTTCCACATTAATTCACAAGCTAAGAAGTAATCAGTGACATTTTTTTAAGTGTTTTGAAATTGTATATGTGAAGAGGGAAAAAAGAGATATACACCACCAAAAGGAACAAACCAAAGATTTACAATAAAATCCCAAGGTACAGCTAGAAATTGTGTATAACCAAACAAATTATCAAAGCAATAAATTGAACTTTCCAGAATTCTTAACCCAGAACTAAGATTTGAGTAATTGTTATTTTGTTAGTCGATAAACTAGGAGAGATGGTTTATAACCTAATCAGAGGTCTAAGGAGGGTGAGTAGAGGGGTCTTGTTTTGTTTTTATTCCCTCGACAATTTCTCCCCCAAGTGTGCCAGCAAGACTCTTTAGGGAATGCAAAAAAAAAAAAAAGACGATTTTTGGCAAAGATATGCTGGACTTTCTCAGGAAAGGTTCTTTCAAAAACACCAAATCTAATTAAGATCCTCTAGCCAGTTACCTACTCTTGTTCCTGCTCGGCAGTCCCCCAGTTTTTGGCCAGAAAAAAGTAACGCTACTCCCCTCCCTTCCAACCCAAGCCCTTCCCTCGGAAGCTGCCGTCTCACAGCACGAGGTCATTAGAAGGAAAATAAGCTCCTGCCAGGTTGGGGCTAATCAAAATAGCACAAATAAACCCTGACACTCAACAACTCCCCGAGTGCCTGCTGCCCTGGGAGGCGAGTACAGATTGGTTATGAATATGGCCAGCCCTGGGCAGTCCAGGAGGGCCAGCCGTGTGCTCCATCGCCCTGGAGTTATTATAAATGCGCAACATGGACAGTTGAGTGTTTATTTAAGATAAGGGCTGACAAGCAGAGGCTGGCAGAACAACCGAGCTGCCTCCAAGGTGCTGAACTGCGCGACCCAAAGATGCCTGCATCCTGAGGGTCTGAGCACTTCGAGTTTCAGGTGCCCGCCGGATTTCTGTCCGCATTTCCTTGGGAAACCTTTCTCTGGTTGGAGTTCTCTCACAACAGCCACCACCTGACTATTAGTCATTTAAAAGGCCTCCTTTGTAACAACACAAGAAAGAAAGCTGTATTTCTTCTTCATTTTTTTCAAGCAGCTCTGCCAGTGATTATTTTTAGTAGCTGCATTTGCTGGTACGTTTAAGTAAAAACATGCTTGTGCTTTTCTCATCTCCTAATACGAGCAATGTTTTGCTTAAGGGAGCCACAAAATCCCAACCAAGCTGTACCTCTTTAAGCACCTCCTTTCAAAGGTTTAAAGCGAAGGAGGAATCTGTTACGGGTTTAGTAACCCTGACACTGACCCAAATTAACCCAGTGGCTTCTTAAACCCCTTATTTTGCAGGTTACGTGTGTGTAACAAGAATTCCTTTTCCAACATGAATCCCTCCCATCAAACGAGAATATCACCCTTCCCTACCCGCCCCTCGCAAATGACTATTTGCAATATTTTTTTTTCACTTGACTTTTTAAAACTCCACGGTAACCACCGCCAAAGCATTTCAAAGAAAAAAAGAGACTAAAGCCCCAAGAAAATGTGTTACTATTCAATTAGGAAAACTGATTAGTTAACTAATTAATCAGCTAACAGCTTTCTAAGAATAGTCTCCCGTGATGAGAACTTTCTCCCTCAAGAGCTTACAAGTCAGTCATAATTAAAATTAAGAACCGGGGCCACTATTCATAGTAAGGCTTCGTGCCTCTAACAGCAGCAAGCTGAGCTCTAGTTTCCTGGGACTGGATTGCAAGGAGCGAGGGAAGGTAATCTGCACACTGAAGGGGAATAGGAAAACAGTAGTTCTCCTGAAAGGAAAAGGGCCAAGTGACTTTTATTTACAATTGCCAAGAGAGAGGCCATTATTGACCATATGTGCCACAATTGCCCTCTTATCTCAGCCTGGCCATCATGTCCTTTGGGAGCTGTTAATGAACTGGGTAATTGAGCTGCTGACATGTGTTACCAAAACAAAACAATAGGAAGAAGAGACAAATGAACATTTTATTTGCCAATCAGAGTAGGTTCAGCTTTTCACGGAGCCACAGCTAAGTAACTGACTGAATACATAAAACAGTGCGTTGAAAGCAAGCAGATGCAGACACAATAATAGTTAACTGACAGCTTATGGCCCATCTGTGCTTAACATTTTGTTAAAGAAATTACTTGACTTGCTAAAGAGACAAATCATACAGCTGCCCCGAGTGCTGCATTATAAGAGATAAATCATTAGCTAAACTGTTTCATGCTTAAAATGACAATGCTTATTAACAGTTATGTTGGGACATTTTGTCAGCACAGCTTGACACAGTTATTACTTACGAAAAATGTGACAACTCATAGATATCCCATGGAATTGGGTTAGGAAAAAAAGAACACTGCAAACAATTTGAAAGAACAATAGGCATTTTTAATCTCTCACGATTAAATATGCATTTCAGAGATGCTATAAATGAAAAAAACTATGAAATAGAACATAAAATCATGTTTTGTGCAGTAATTATGTACCTTTCTTCCATTTACATCTTATTTATTCAAAACTGCAGCATAGTAGAAATGCTCTGAGTTGATTACTATTAATTTCACCAATGATAGAACAAAAATTAAGCAGATTAATTGTTTCTAGCCACTGTACTTTTCCAGATATACCCATTTCTTCCTTTGGAAAAATATTTCTTTAATAGGAAAAAATATATGTTGCAAAAGACTAGTTTTATGAGGGGATTTAGCTTATGTTTTTTGTTGCTGCATCTGAATTGAAGCCACACGTTTTTGTTTAAGTGTGTTTCAGCCATTGCCATGTAGACCAACCCTGAAATCATGCCTAGGAAAACTGGTTAACTACAAGCAGAACGCGGATCTCTCAAAGCCCTTCTTGTGAGAGTTTCTTCACCATTATGGGCAAAATTAACTTAATAGTAATAATGATAAAAGAAAAGCAGCTATTTATTAACCTGATGACAGCTGCTTGCTATACCCAACCACTACTCTCTGGTTGGTCCTTTGTGTTTGTTTTCTTTCATTTTTACCCAAACCCTCTTTGGAAAGGTATTGTCATACCCATCTTACAGATGAGCAAAGATGAGGTTTACAATGATGTAACTTGCCTGATTCATGAGAGCTCAGAGAAGCTACCTTAATATAGAATCTTATCAGCATTTGAGGAGTAGGATTAAGGAGAATTGAAAGAAAAATTGTAGCCAGTATCCTCACATTTTTTTCTTCCTGGCCTACAGAGCCAAGACTCAGATATCACAGTCAACACTATAAATCAGTTGTGAAAACATGAGCATAAAAGGTGCATAATATTTTCAGTGGTGCTTGGTATAGGTGAAAATTATGTTAGGTACAGTTACTAAGAAAGAACTCCGGCTATGAAACCTAAGCCTTAGCTGTATTTACAGAGCTTTAAATAGGACAAAATGTGTTCAATTATGACATAATTGACGAAAACAAAGAACTACTTTGCCTTCATCTTGATTTTCCACTATCAACTATTTTTGCTGTTGCATGCATGAGTTGTTTTAAAGTCAACAAATAAACTAAGGCTCAATATGTCAAAGAGGTAACAAGTTACACAGAAAGCCTTTCAGGAGGTAGAAAACAAAAAGATTCTTTTGCCATCCTTATTAAGTCAAGACTACCCAAAGACACACAAAACCTAAACCGCTTTATCCACGACTAAATTTTTCCAGGATTAGCATGACACGAGTTGTTTGGAAAACAGAAGAAAAGCAAATTTAGAAGAAAGTTATATGCTACCCTTTTAGTGCCAGAAACCTACATAAACAGGTATGAATATAAATGACTAAGAGAACTGAAATGCCAGGGCAAAGCATTTATAAAATTGCAGAATCATTGGAAGAAACTCTAGGCCAATCCCCTCGTTTTACAGATGAAGCTCAGAGGGAACAAGTGGGGTTACCCCAGATCACACATCGTTCACCAACCATTTACTGAATACCTAAGAGGTGGCTGATATTGTCCTTGGAACCAGGGATGCAAATATGAGTAATATATGGAACCTAAACTCAAAAAGTAAAACTTCCACTCCAGTGCTCTTTCTACCAAGGCAAAAAGTGTCAGTATACATAGGAGTTAATCTAGCCATGCCCTGCAGCAACAGAAAGATTAAATACCCTCTCAAGGCTGGAAAACCTAGATACATTATTTACTAAATAACAGAACCACAAATTCTGCAAGCCTATGATCTTTAATATAGAGATCAAAATAATACATACATGATTTTAACTGGCACTTCCCATATGGTATTTCAAGATTGTTTCTTTGCTTCCCATTTTCTCCTGGATTCTATAAGGAAGAAAAGCAGCAGAGGAAGCTTGTTTTAAAAATCAAAATCTTATCTGGGTCAATTATTGCTTGTTGGAAGATAGAAAGAGGTAATAACTGAACATAAATGAAAGAGGAAACTCTTTTCCTGGAGGCAACAGAGAAGGCTGAGCTTAATCCTGGCTGGCAAAAGAATTAGTAGCAACATCAAGGTCATCATTAGAAATCATGCATGGGCTACCTACTGTGCGAGAAACACTTCCCTAGAGGCTGAGAAGAAGGGGATAATGAATCAGAAGAGAGTGTGATTCCTCGCCTTGCTTCTGCAAAAGTATGAGGTTCCTATCTAGACAGTGGGCTTTCAGATTAGTGTCACAGCTCACCAAAGGAGCCTGGGAGGAATTGGCAAACCAGTCAAAAGGACCAAATAGAGGATGTGAATGATTTATCACCAGCCTAGGGACAGCTGATTTTTGAAATTTTGTCTTCTTCTCTCCGTGTCTAAGCAACAGTTGCCATTGAACTCAGGAGAGGTGATAGGTTTGAGCAAAGGAAGCTTCATGTCACAGTGTCATGTCCTACAGCTTAGGAGACAGCCCAAACTACTTCAAATGCCCACTTGGCCACTTCTCGGATTTGGGGCAAGTTTATTAACTCTCTGAGCCAGTTTTCTCATCAGCAAAAGAGAGTTTAAAACATCTGCTTCAAAGTCTGGTTTTAAGGAAAGGAGGTAGTTTGCAAAACTCAACACAGTTCCTGACACACAATATATGCTCAGCAAATGTAATTTTCTCTGCACCCCCTTCCCCTTCCTGTTAACCAGCTCTACCAGGCATAAAGGAATAGCCTGAGAAAAATGTTCTCTATATTCTAAGACTGAGAGTGACATTGACTGCCAAAACTGTAGAGATATTTGTAGAAGTTCCGAAATTTGTGAAATAAGAGCATCTTCCAATATCACATCTACTTCCGCTTCTGAAGATCCTGCACATAATCAACCACTGTACGTATCCACTGAAACAAGATATTCCACTCTTGCTCTATACCTAATTCCCTTAAAAATCCAAAATGGAGGGCAGGGTTACTCAACTCCACCTGGCCCAGGACACGTGTCTGTACTGTGGGATCAAAGATTAGGGAAGCTATGAAAGTAAAGAAATTCTATGTTCTCAAATAACTCAGGGCCTAACCAAGAAGGCTGAGCTTAACAAAAGTCAGGCAACTAGCCTAAAAGAAATTAAACATGTGGCCTCTCCTTTATGCCAACATTCACATTGGTTTTCATGAGGAAGAACTTCTAATATGTTTGCTTGAAGGCAAATTCTTGTGTTCTCTACGTCTACTGATATGGATCTGTATAGGCAAAATGAAGTATGGTTTTGAGCAATGCACTATCTGACCATTTTGATTAGTGTCCACAGTCAATGTGAATAGTTCGGGTGCCCAATATCAGAAAAAAATATCAAGAATTTCTTCCGTAGCAGACTTCTGCATGAATTATTGGGCAAATGCCTTTCCTCACCACATTGTCTTTTCAGGAACAATCTTACAGAACTGGAGGGAAATGAATATGGAAGTGCTAGATTCAGGAAGGGAGGAGAGAAAAGAGGAGAGGGGAGAAAGAAGAGAAGAGAAGAGGGTCAACTTTCTTTTCTATAATAGCAAAGAAGAGTAATAAGGCAATAGGCAGTTCAGGAGTCAGTGGGTTGACTACAGCCACTCTTTTCTCCAAAAATCTCTGATGACAAGTCTTTTTGAGTTAGGAAAGCCTGTTCTGAGGGACTAGAGTTGGGAATAGGAGTCTGAACATGTGTCCTGATCCCTGACAGCTTTAAATAAATTAAGGCCTCTCCTGGGTAAAGACCAAATGCCGTCCCACCCATCCTGCCCGCCCACTCCAGCCAGTGACTTTACCTGGAAATCATCCTATCAACATGTCAAGACAAATGCCAACATTTAAAGAAACTGTTGCCAATTCAATTTAAACTCAAGCCCGTTCTTCTCATATGTTTATTCCTAAGAAGAGTTTCTTGGACAAAATATATTGTTTCTTATGTCATTGTGAGTTTTGTTTTTATATTATAAAGATACATTATATTATGAAATAAAATTTGGGCAATGTCTAAAAAGAAGAAACAATGATAGTCCCAAAATCCCAAACAATCACTATTGATTTTAAATTAGATAATTAGATTATACAGGTGGATCGATGGACAATAGATCAAAGATAGATATAGACTGACCAAACTCCTTTACTGTATTTCTTTTCATTCTTTTTTTCTGTGTATATTATTAACAAAATATAAGTTTTTAAAAGCTTTCTTGATTTGTTACACATTAAAAAATTAAATAAAACTTTTTCCTCCAGCAAGTGTTCCAATGAATTTATCCTTGTTGTTTTAGTAATAACAAAAAAAATTATTTGGTTCATAATACTGTTTATATTTGAAATTTCAACTTGAGTTCTGAAATTATGTAGGACTATTTCTTCCCAGTTGCTCCTATGCACCTGTAGATGTATTTGGTTTTTTGTTATTTTTTTTTGAGACAGAGTCTCACTCTGTTGCCCAGGCTAGAGTACCGTGGTGTCAGCCTAGCTCACAGCAACCTCAAACTCCTGGGCTCAAGCAATCCTCCTGCCTCAGCCTCCTGAGTAGCTGGGACTACAGGCATGTGCCACCATGCCCGGCTAATTTTTTCTATATATATTTTTAGTTGTCCATATAATTTCTTTCTATTTTTAGTAGAGATGGGGTCTCATTCTCGCTCAGGATGGTCTCAAACTCCTGAGTTCAAGATCCACCCACCTTGGCTTCCCGGAGTACTAGGATTACAGGCGTGAGCCACCGCCTCCAGCCTAGATGCATTTGAACGTGCAGATAGGAATGTTTGCCCATCTCTCTATATGAAGGCCAAGATAAATGCACATATGTTCTCATTACATTTATATAATGCAGGTACATAATTCATTAAAACAAGCATTGAACCTATTCTCATACATTGCTTTTTCTACTCTCACAATAAGTAAGCCATAGTTTTAAGAAAGCTCACCAAGAGCCTGGGCCATCAGAGGTGGCTGCCCTGACTCTCCATCCCTCCCAAGTCCTCATCCTTATTTCTATTCAGGTTGCAATTAAGTAGGATGGAGCTCTTAAAACGCTTTCTTCTTTCTGGTGGGAGAAGCCAGAGCAGGACAAGAGTGTGAATGCCTGAGGGTAAGCCTATGCATAGAGAGAGCAGCTGGAGAAGAAAACCAACCAAGGCATAGCAAGACAACGTCCCAGGCAACCAAAAATGTCATTAAATTGCAGGAAGTCAGCAGTAATGTCTGGGACAAAAAAAAAAAAAAAGAAAGAAAGAAAAGAAACAAAAAGAAAAAGAAAAAATAATTGAAGGGGGAAAATAAATATCATTTTATATTATTTTTCCACTACTTGCTAGAGATGTTCATGTTTTCTGCTATACATGCTACTTCAAAAAAACAAAAAACAAAAACTGAGTTTCAGTTGGATGAAATGATACCTCCATCAACACCTAGCTTGTTGGTGGCAGAGTTAAATTTCAAACGTAGATCTTTAAATTGTAAATTTCGGGTCTTTCCACTTTATCACATGATCAAGTCACTATTTTCTGTGGATCTGGCTAATTTTTTTTTTTTAAGAGATGGGGTCTTGATATTTTGCCAAGCTAATCTTGAACTCCTGGCCTTAAGCAATCCTCCCACCTTGGCTTCCCAAAGTGCTGGGATTAAAGGCATGAACCACCATACCCAACTGGATTCTTAAAGTTCTATACCTCATTATATCTTTATAACAACTCTGTGAGTTAGATATTCTTATCTTTTTGTTTTTAAAATGAAGTTGATAAAAATAACTTGCCCAAAGTCTCAGCAAGTCAATTAGATGTCAGAGCTATGAAGATAATCACTACTCTTCTAAATACGCATTAAAATGTCTTCCGGATGATCTATTGCTTAGTTATCATTCACAAATTTTTTTACTCAAATAACATGTATATTCAAATACTGATCATTAATAATCGATTTTTATAATAAATAATGATTAATATATTTCTGAGTAAATCAGCTTTAAAATTTAGAAAACTAGTAACTAATGTGAAATTGAGCATGCACACAAAAACTTGTCAAAAATTCACTTAGTGGAATTTAAAGTTTTCACTGGACTGGGACAAACCTACTTCCCAGAATCCCAAGTGCTTGCCAAAATGGACCCAGAGTTGCTCATATCTCAGCTTTCTCACCCTCACTCACTATCTGCTCCACCTAGAATGCCTTTCTGTCCATCTTTTCACAATGTCACACATAGGTCTCAAAACCCAGGTCCACAAAGCTTTCACTGAACCTCCCAGCCATAAATGCCCCATCCGTGCTCCGCACTGCAAGAGCATTTTGTACTTTCCCCACCTGCGGCACCCACCTTTCCTTCCTAATCTAACCATTGTGTAAAACTTGCAGGTCAACTCTTGTTGCAACAACCCTTATTTCTCTGATTGACCACTTCCTTAAATTTGTGTAAATTTAGCTGTGTGTCCCAGTGGTACTTTTTCATTTTAAAAGGTCAAACAGTCAGAGGTCAGCAAAGCAACTAGCAAGTTCATACAGACAAACCTAACACATGCAAACACTGCCTTACTAACAGGGGGTTTTGAGGGAGCTCAGTTCTTTGCTTGCCAGTTGAGTAGTTTTGCTAGTAAAAAATTAGATGCCATTCTAAAAGTCTTTGCATGTCAAAGTTTAATGCTTATTTTGACTACCACGATGTTAAAGTAACCAAAAATAAAGGGGGGGGAGAACTTCCTGATAGTATCATATGGTATTATCAAAAAATAAGGAAAATAATTAAGCAGCATGTGGACCATTCTACTTCAATCTTTCATAGGATTCCAGTTAATTTTGGAGACATTCACAGCCATAAAGAGATCCTTTCTTGGTTTCAGCAGTTACCAATGAAAGAAAATATACGAAGGTATTTAGTAAACTGTAATGTTCATAGAACATATATTTTTCATCATCGTCACCACCGCTAGATTGTTATTATTATAGTAAATAATGGAGTAATAATTAAACAAATTTTATTAGCCATTATTAAAAAGGCATTATATTAAGCTTTTCATTTTCTACAGAAAATAAAACCATGAGGGTATGAGGTCATTCTCTGATCAACTGAAGACACTTCTTTTCTCAAACTTCCTGATTCTTTTCTTTGAATATAGAAAGACACCAACAGTAACATTCCTCTCTCAGCTTAGTGACCCTTTCCTTGAATAAATCTTTTCTTTTCCCATTTTGCTCTTCAGTGGTAGGCCTTAAGGAAGGTTTACTCTTCAACTTCCAGAATCCTACATATCTGTCAACAAAGACATATTTTTCTTCTCCACTTTCAAAAAAGGTTTAAATTCCAGCCCAAACATACAAAGTCAGAAACAGATCCATGTTTTGTTGAGGCCTGAAGCTTTTACAATTGGAAGAAGGAAGCTCCTCTTTAAGAACACAAAACTAGCCTCCTTTTGCATATTTTACAAAATCACATGGCCGGCCATGTGATATATCATCCAGAGGGTTCTTTGCAGGGTTTCAGAAGGAACCCTTGTTTTTCATTATAAACTCACTGTTGCTCATGAACCTCTGATGAAGCCAGACAGTCCCTAAGTGAAAGACACTGTCCTCCTGTGTCTGCACTTCCTGACAATGACACCGTGTAAAACATCCCTAAACAGCAGTAATGACAGCCCTCCTCTCACCCCTGCCCAAAGAGCAGAAACAATCAAGTCAACCAAGACTCATGATTATAAACTACCTAGCATCTTTGATGGGGGAATGGGGTTTCTTTCCCCAATTCCAATGAAATTTACCCTCAGGGGTAGCTACTACCTCAGTCTATGGGTAAATGGAGACATATAGGTCATGGATTGTTCAGAGAACCTGATGATTAAATCTGGGAAGCCGTTTAAGTTTCTATTCTAAACTTAACAAACAGTTGTGAGCACCTGGAACCTACCATAGGTAAGAGGATCATAGGGTACGATTGCACCCTTCTGAAACAACTCCCTGATAATGCCATGGTTCACGTGCATGCTCCTTATACTCATCAGGCCTCAAAACAATGCAGTTGAAATGACTTGTAAAATTCTATCTTAAATATTTTTTCTCTAATGAATATGTATTGCTTTTGCAATAATGGAACTAGTTCCATTAATTGGGAAGTAACTTAAAAGAAGCTTGGGTATTTTTATGAGAATTTGCAAACAACCTGGAGTCAATTCAACATTCTAGCCAGCATGTATAATCTTTCTGTCCCTAAAAGATGATACTGCTAGCACCCTCCTAAACTTGAAAAAAAAAATCAGTGACAATAATAAATACCACTAAAAATTCTATGCATGTCAATTCACTGTGTAACACCTTGCATAGGAAATATTTGCACCACAGGAACTTAAAAAAAGTTGTCATGAAAAGGGGAACACGCACCAGACATAGGCCAGAC
The DNA here is from genome assembly GCF_041146395.1 of Eulemur rufifrons. Taxonomy (NCBI): domain Eukaryota; kingdom Metazoa; phylum Chordata; class Mammalia; order Primates; family Lemuridae; genus Eulemur; species Eulemur rufifrons. Next base: position 14,533,082 of record NC_090983.1, on the reverse strand, counting down.
TGAATACCCTAGAAATTGAAGTGGAGGAGTTGGGATATTAGAAAATTATAAGGAAAGGCCCAGAGTGGTGGCAGGAGGATCACTTGAGGCCAGGAATTAGAGACCAGCCTGGGCAACATAGGCCCTATCTCTACCAAAAAAAATTTTTTTTTAAATTAGACAGCGATGGTAGTGCACATTTGTAGTCCTAGCTACTCAGGAGGCTGAGGTGGGAGTTCAAGATGAGCTATAATCGTGTCACTGCACACCAGCCTGGGCCATGGAGTGAGATTCTATCTCTCAAAATAAAAAATACAAAAAGAAAAGTATAAGGAAAAACAGTGCTTTTGGTTAAATTGGTTGGCTATTTTAGGCCAAAGGCTTTAGAATTTCACTTACATAAATATTACTTCTTTACTTGGCATCTGAAGATGTGGCCTTATTTTCATCCAAGATTTCTTAAATTCTGAATATGATATGGGACCTCATACAGTTTTGTCCCCAATGACTCATTAGAAACCATATTTCTCTACATTTCTTCACACTTTTAAATAAGTAAAATAAGAATTTCACATATTTCAGTAGTTCTAACACATTACCATTGAGGAAGATTTGTTTAACATGGAAATTTTGAGCTGACCGCCAAGACTCCTGAATTGAAAATAAATGCATGTTTGCATTTAAAGGACCACCTACCCCAGCACTTCCATTGTCCTCTAGTGGTGCACCACGGGGTGGGTGTAAACACTCCCAGGTGAATGAGCAATCGCTCTGCTACATAACCAAAAATCACCAATAGAACTCAAATAAGAATCACCACAACATAGATGTGGTGCTAGAAAACAAAACAATATTTCCAAATTGAAGATGTGACAATCTGTACTAGGGGTCGTCCAAACATGACGCACAGCCTGTTTTTGCCTGTGAGTTAAGGATGGTTTTTATAGTTTTTAACTGTTGGAAAGAAGAACAACATTAACACGTGAAAATTACATGAAATCTTAGTGTCCACAAAGTCAATTGGAATATAACCATGCCCATTCATTTATGTATTTGCTATGGCTGCATGCTACAACAGAAGAGCTAAGTAGTTGTGACAGAGACCAGTGGCCCAGAAAATGCCAAAAATATTTCCTCTATGGGCCTTGACAGAAAAAAGTGGCCTAGTCAACATGACAGCCAACATTTGATGGGTTATTACAATGTACCAGGTACCGTGCCAAGCATCCTTACTTGCTTTCCTTTACCTAATCTTCAAATCATGCTATTATTGTCCCCCATTTTACAGATTAAAAAATGAGGCTCAGAGAGATTATATAGCTAGCATGTAGTGAAAGTGGGAATTGACATTAAATCTCTCTCATGTTGATGCTCGTGTTTATGAATTCTACAGCAAACTTCATCCCTCATTCCCTGTCACCACCAGAGCCCATCACTACTGCCATTATCCAAGAGCAGGTAAAATACAGACTTAACACTCCCATTAGCCATGGCACGATACAAGTCCCAATCCCCCTGCAATGTGGTGGAGGGTGCCTTGCCCTGTGTCCTATTATTCTCCCATGTCCAGACATGAATGAAGCTAGAGTTATGTGAGATCTTTTCCCATGAGGGCTCGGGTCTCTGTGATGTTACTCAACTTTATAAGGCAGGTGCCAAACTTAATTCATGAATTAATTATACCCAAGAGATGAGCTATTGCTCAGTTCACAAAGAGGGGAAGAACCAGGCAACTCTTTTAAATTGGACAACAGTTTTCTAGGTGGTCTGGCATCTTGGTGCTATGCTTCCTTTAGCTTAATGTTGACCTTTGCTTTGACTTTATTCTTGGATTGTCTTGGATTTCGGTGCCACAAACTCAGTAACCTCTGACGTGAACCACTGACTGTATCCCTAGAAATGCTAAAACCATAGTTGTTACCTCACTCCCCAATCCCACGCCCTGGCGCCCCATAGGCTACTTCCATCATTGCTATCTAAATAGCCACCGCCAGGGCAGCAAGTTTGCCTACATGGTAAACAAGGAAGCTAGAAGCAGCACAAAAGAAAGAACTGTTATTCTATTCCCAGGAATCTTTTCTCAACCCAGACGGTCAGCTGAGCAAGTTGCCTAAACTGTATGGCTCTCAGATTCCCCATCTGGAAAGGACTAATAGCAACCCACAGGTGACTGTGAGGGACAAATTTACAGGGGTATGAATAGACTTTGGAAAAATGTAGGGAACTGTAGAATGTGAAATAAAAGTAAATTATAGTGTTGGTGTATAAAATGTATATCCTGGTTCAACATTCATATGCTAACTTTGTCCAACCCTAAGGACATCTTAGGGAGTGATTTAGCATCCAAAACTTCATACAAACCAGGACTCTGAATAAACCTAGATGGTGACCCACCAAAAACAGCAATAAAACAAGTTGTGAAAGATATAATCAAAGTCCAGGTAACAGGACATAACCTACATCATAAGTTTAGACATATGTTTTCTTTCCCAGGGGTAAAAAAAAAAAACAGGTCAAAGTTTTTAATAACCTCATCACAAAATGTTTCTCTAAATTCACATTTATTTATTCACCAAATACTTATATAGTGCCCACTGTATGTCCAGTTCTTTGCAAAGCAGTGCACACACAAAGCTGAGTAGAACAGAGCTCACAGTCCAGCCAATATCAAATTAAAATAAAATCTGACATACAATCTCCAGGAAATGTCAATTGCAAATGTTTTTTTAAGTGGAGAGTTTCACTTTAAGTTTTCAGTCAGACATGTTAGATGGTTAGCCAGATAAAAGTTGGACTTCTAATCCCATTTTGTGTTCAGTGGATATGTTCTTTGCCTGAGGGAAGGTGGAGGAGCTGTCACAGTCTTTTTTCATCCTAAATTTTGTCAGTCTTTTCTCACCTTACATGTAGATTAGTTTTGTTGTACTGAAATATGCTTGTCTGTGCTGACATGCTTCCTCTTGCAATAAGCATTGTCCAATGCTGCAGACACATAGGGTTACCCTGAGGGTCTAAAATTCATGGTCTCTTAGATGATCAGAAAGACCTTTGGAAATCTGGGTTTCCCACAGTCACTAAGCATTATTTGATCGAAAAGACATCTCTCAGACCCACCTCTGGACCTGCCCCTAAACTGATGTCTCCCTCAATGTCATAAGTACTTAGGATGCAAGAGAACACTGTGGCTGGCTAGGACTACCAGAAGATCTCTTAGAGAGAGCTGGCGAGCACTTCCTTTTGTATCACGTCATGTTTCTGATGGCACTCTACAGCACAAGCACACCAAAATCTCAGTTAATATCAACACAGCATTTATCACTGACTTTCATAAACTTAAGGATTACTATTGAGCTTTTCATTCTCAACTCGGAGAGTCAGCTGGGCAAGTTGCAACATTAATAGAAATTGAGATTTTGTTTTGTCCAGTAGGCAGACTCATTTACAAATTTCACTGGGGAAAAAGGAAATGTGTAGCCTTCAAAAAGATGAGTCATGGGACCTGATCTTGATAACTAAGCGAGGTTCATCCCACTGTTGAAACATGTGGTAGAACATGTCTGCCCTGCCTATAGATTATGGTCAAGGGCTCAAGGAGATGAGTGAAGAGTCTCGAGACCTCCTGGCCAGAGTCCCCATTAGGAGATACTACGCAAATTGTCTACCAAGACCTGTCTCAGAATCACCTGAAGGGTTTGTTAAAAACAATGATTTCTGGGCTTTATCCCAGACCTGCAAAATCAAAATCATTTAAATGGCAATATTTAATATTTAATTAAATATTTTTTTAAACAAGGACCTCAGAAATTAATTGTAATAATACTAATACGGCCTCTACCATGTCAATCCATGCGCTGAGCATGTTGCATACACTAACTCAGGTTCTCTTTGCATGTGACTCCTAGATTCTCTGAAATTAGGGAACCACTGACCTACCTTATTTTGGAGTAAGATGCACATAAAGCCAAATCCTGGACTTGTCATTTTCTAGCACATGCTGTCTTACAGTGGGCACTTACACACATTTAAGAAAATCTCTGTAATATAATAGTAATGACATGCCCAATCATATTCTTTACTCACAGTTGCTAGCACCTACCTCGAGGATGAGTGATCCTCTTTGGCTTGTCCTAAACCCTATCCTTGGAAACCTCGGGGTCTTGGATTCTTTTTTTGCTCTGCTATTTGGAATGTGCCAGAATCAATCACATTTCAGGGAGGGCTGGCAGGCAGATCCTTTTAAGGGTTTTCAGGGTTTGCATGAAGGACTTTCTGTGTTCACAGAAAACTATTCTTCCCTTCAACTAGCCCCACGGATGGTGCTCACCATCCTCTGGAGGATTCCTCGATAGGAGCAGAAGTCTCATCCCAATAATGCCATCCCTCCCTCTCAGAGACCCCCCGCTGTCCTTCCTTGATCCCTTGGGCTCACACTGAGGCAGGCACTTCCTGATCCTGCTCTGCCCCTCTCCACTCCCACTGAGACAATCCCTCAGGCACAAAGACCCCCTAACCTCCTCCAAGTCCTTTGGCCCAAGAGACTCGGAAACTGCTCTTTGATTTCTGTACTGCAAGGAATTAACTTTTCATTACTAGTAGATTGGAAGTCTCATTTTCTCATGAACAACAAAAGTAAATATTGTATACAATGACTTTTAAACTAGTAATCTTTTAAATTTCTTTTTCCTAAAAATCATAAAGTAAATACTAATATGGTATTTTTAATGTTGTGTTTCCACTACACAACTTGTTTTAGGGAAAGTAACCTGACTTCATCTCAGAAAACAGTCGTTGCATTTGAAGACCTGGCTTTCCATTTTGAAATGTGACAGAGTGTCCCCAGGTCTATTCTTCCTCCAAAAAGTACAGATACAGCCATCCAACACCAAACTCTAAACTTTGGCTCAACCTGCATCATTGAAATGGACCCTATCACTGAGAGAGAGTTTTCTCTAATAAGGTTAATATGAGATGGTAAATACAGTGAGTGTGCTGGTAAAATCTGGAAAATAGTCACAGAATGGGCACACACGGGCACACGATACCATAGGCTCTTTTATAATAAGGAAAAAGAGTCCTAAAAGAGGGTGAAAACTTTTGTACAGACATACATTTCAAGCTGTCTACACTTTGCTTGAATGTCTCCAGGTGCCTTGCTCTTAACAGGGACACAGTCAGCATTGGCAAAATAAATGGCTCAGCAATTTGGGACCTTCAGATAAGTTTCTGATCCCTCACACTGGCTTACTATTGAAATTTACTATTGAGGTTTTCATGCCCCAGTAATCCAAGATGTATTTTGTTTTCCTTTTCTTTGAACTCATAGAGCCAAATATAAACGGTCAATTAATAGTACACTTTTTTGTTCTAAGCCTAGTACAATGCTAGAACAATTATTTTTCTGCAGCAACAGCTACCCCAAAATTTTAAAACTCCGTAGCTTGCCAATGTTTAAAAAATAATGATTTGGGGTTTTATCATGCTCATCATGGAGACTCTTATTCTCAGTGACTGTCACTGAGATAGTGCCTATTTTCCAGGCATTATTTCAAACACATCCTCCATGTTGTGTAGAAAAAGTAATCAATGTAACTACCTGTCTCAATTCATCTTTTCAAATGCCAGTAAGAAGGCATGCACTGGTCACAGCATGATATGTTCTCCCACAGATTTCTCCTAAAAAAATATTCTGTGCAGAATGTATTCATGGAAACAAAAGAAGAGGAAAAAAGTACGGAATTGCCCCCAAAAAATAAAACAATGAAACATCCTAAAGATCCTGGGGCCCTTCACATCTGAGAGCAGTGCAGAAGGCGGTCAGGTGGGCAGGAAATGGGCCATTTTGTGTCCAATGGGACCTCTCTGCTATTGCCCCCCACACCACTGACCACATCCCTGGTCCCAGCTCGGCTCAGAGTCCCCACACCACTGCTGTGGGAATACCCAGGCGAGGGCACAGAGGAGCTTTGTAACAGGAATGGACGGCAAACTTCTGGGCAACGGAGAAGGAGGGATATGCAAAAGATATTCTTCCATCCTAAAACTGACTTGATTTCCTGGCATGCTCTCAGGTGCATTTATATTTTAAGTTAAATCAAGATTCATTCATATCACACCATCCAGTTTTTTCAGAGGGAACTGCAGTGATGGAAAGAACAGCATATTTGTCTGCCTCTTACTATGACCTTAGAAGAGGTAGCCATGTTTTTAAGTCTCAATGATTTCATCTGCAAAGTGGGAATAAAAATATTTCCCTCAGAACATTCTTGTGAGAATTCAATTATATAATGTATGTGAAATTTTATTATCATTAACCTTTATCAAATTATTATAAGTGAGAATGACTTTCTAATTTCATTATTAAAAACTATTTAGTAAATCTAATAGGATAGTTTTTTTAAAAATCTAAATACCTTGCCACAAATTTAATTAAATACACAACTTACATTCAGGGCCAGAATGGTGACACCATCATGACATTTCCTCCCACACCCCCCAACTTTTCATTGACCGAGAGACAAACTTTGACCCATTGTTTGATAATCACACTTTTTCTGAAGATGCCTTGTTCCTTTTAGGAATGACAGCTTGACCCCGGAATCTGGAAAATGACATGCATCAATATACCTCCCCGCCAACACTCCCATGGCTCACCAGCAAGAACCTTTAACCTTTGTACTTGATTTTTCATTCTTGTATCTTGTTTGCAATTAGAGAACATTTGGGGCAGATGGAGGATTTTTTTAATCTGAGTTTTATTGGGTGCTGACTATTGTTCTAATGCATGGATCTGAAGTTCAGCCCCTTTTTTAAAAAAAAAAAAAAAGAAAAAAAATCTCTTACTGATAACACTGAGGTATCTTTTTTTCCTGAGTCTTATTCTCTAAGGCCAAATCTGGGACTAACTGTGTGGCACCGATTTGAAACACACTATAAAAATCCCAAACCCTGAGGCTTACTATGGAGTGAACTACCAAACCAGCCCCAACAAGAGAACTAGAATAAGGAAACTTCCTTCTGAGGATTTGGTCCTCTGTGCCTTCTTTTCTTTTTTTTCCAAAAAATTAATCTTAAAGTTTCAAGTTTCCTAAACAAAATTTATTTCATATTTTGCCTCATCTATAGCAGCTGAGATCTGCCTCCCAAGAGTGGTTTCTTGTGAGAGGAAAAACCTACTTTTACTACTTCAAACCTACTTTTACTACACGCACGCATGCACACGCACACACATGCACATCCACACATTTGGAAGCAACGAACACAACTTATCCAACAGAACATCATTGTTTGAATAAGCCCATTCCCTGCTTCTTGATACATTCTGAGATGGAAACTCCTAATTCCTGGAATCACATTACATTAAAGGCATGAATCACATTGCTTCTGCCTGTTTTATATCTAGATCAAAAGGTAATGCCAAAAGATTGTACAAAGCAAATAAGCACTTTCCAGGTAATATATGATATATCAAATATAAAGACCAGGCATAGCATTATACCAATCAACATCTATTAAAGACATCAAAATAAAAGGAGTTTATAACCACTAGTCCAAACACAGAAATTACATCAGGAAGTAACATTGCGTTTAGAGAAAGAAAATGTAAGCTCATACTTTTAGAACATTTCAAACCAAAGCTGGTGCTACAGAATGTAGCATTTTTGTCTTTTTTCTTTTTGTTTTAAAGGGAAAATTTTTTTAATCCAATAACTTTTGCCTTAGAATCAGAAGTTCAGTATTTTGAAGTCATCCTTTCTCTTTTCTTGCAGACATAAAGTAGGAATTTGCTTTACCTAAAAGTAAAATGTCCTTTCAGATTGGCAATAGGAGAATGAGGCTACCATCTTGATCCTGCTACTTATTAATATTGGCTTTATGGCCTTGGGATAGTCATTTAATTTCTCTGATCTTCACTTTCTCCATCTTTAAGATGGGAAAATAATGTCCTTCTACAGTACATCACAAGATTGAAGTGGCAAATATAAAAACTACATGTAAAACAGCTATAGAAAAATAAAGCAGTATAATGATCATTACTGGATTGTGATAGTTTTACTGAATTATTTTTCTGTTTCTCTGTTAACTAAGAAATCAAACAACTACCTTTCATTTACACATGTATATATCTCAACACCATGAGGTCATGGTTGAGGAATAAAAAATTATTTCAGGCAACACAAAATTTAAAAATAATGCTTTCCCTAGAACCATTTAACAATCACCTAGAGACACTCAGACTTTTTACAAACATTTAAAATAGACTCGAGTTGCAGCCAGAAACATTCAGTACAACATCATTTTCAAGGCAGTGAAGCCTCAATGCAGAATTCTTAAAATTACTTTATTGATAAACTTTAGCCTTAGATATTCATCTCAATATGCAGTTTTTAAGGACTAATCTGAAATGCAAACTTAATCTAACCCAAAGCTTCCAAAATTAGATCAACAAACAACTATTTTGCCAGGGCTGCATGCACATAGTGGGCTGCCAAGGTGTCCACAGGGATGGACTACAACAGCCTCCCTCAAAAAGCTAAGAGGTTCACAGGCAGTCTTTGCCAAATTTGAGACTCACTTCTTGAAGCCCCAATTATATTTTAAGCTCGTTTTCATAATGCTCACATTGACTTTGTAAGTGTTAAATTTTAATCTTATTTGAAATGTTAGCAAATGAGTAGAAAAGAACATACCAAATACCTAGCACATACCTCAATTTGTACAAGACATTAGGACAAGGCATTCAAAGTCTACTGGAACTTTGCAATGAAATTCTAGATTAGGAGGAAAAGGTACCAAGAAGATTCTGACATCTCTCTAAATTGTCCTCTTCTGAGGCAGAACAGAGGGTAGATTTCTTTCTTCACTCAAGCAGGAAAAGAAAGCAAAACTCCTTACCTTCTACTTCCCTTCCTGAGTTCCTGGTGTCCTAGTCTTTAATTCATGGGCCAGAACATTGGCCTGCAAACCTTATAATATTGCATATTTGCAAATGCTTTTGAGAGGACCCAAATGCTTACAACTGTATAAATTAAATAAATGATATAAAAGCCATGAGCAAGTTGACCTCTTTCTTATGAATGTACATTAAATGTTTCATGTATGCCTTCTTGTTCTCTGAGAATGATTTTGAGTGTTGCATGACAAATGAGTAAAGCAGGTTAAAAATGCATGACAATTCAGAAGTTTTTCTCTGGTGTAGATATCATGACTTTGCTCACCCTCTCTGACTTATAGCCAACCATCTTACTAAAACTGAGCATTTATACAGAGGAAACATTTGTAATAGAATGACATCCTCAGTTTGGTAGATAATATTCTTAATTTTGTATGTAATAGAAATAGATTAATTTCATCATGACTCTCTGATTTCCAAAATTCTTCAAAACCAAAATAAAATACCTGCTGAAAAATAAATTGTTCCCAGAAGGATTTGTTTTGTAGATATAAACAAACTAATTAAAAAATGTATGTGGAAAAGCAGAGAAGCTGGAATAGTTTTAAATTTTTTTGAAAAAGAAGAATAAAGCTAGAGAAATCACCTTTTTGGATTTTAAGAATTACTATAATGCTACAGTGATCAAGACATTGTGGTATAGACAAAAGGATAGACTCCTGTGTCAATGGAACAGAATAGAGTTCAGAAAAAGAACTATATGAATATAACCAGTTGATTTTTTACAAATGTGCAAGTGCAATTCCATGGAGAGAAGATAATCTTTTCAACAAATGGTGTTGGAACGATTGGACATCCACATGCAAAAAAATAAATAAATAAACTTTGCCCTAAACTTAACAACATAAACAAAAATTAACTGAAAATTGATCATAGACACAAATGTGTCTTTACAGGAGAATATCTTCAGGACCAGGGGCTAATCAAAAAGCTTTTAGACAGAATACTAACAAGGACAACCCATAAAATAAAAAATTAACAAATTGGACTCCACCAAAATAAAACTTTTGTTCTGCAAAAAACACTGTTAAAGGAATGAAAAGACAAAGTAGAGACTGAGAGAAAATATTTGCAAATCACATATCTGACAAAGGATTTGCATTGAGAATATAAGAACTCCCAAAACTCAACAATGTGAAAACAAAATAAACATAAAATGAGCAAGAGAGTTGAAAAGACACTTCACTAAAGGGGATATGTGATGACAAATTAAGCACATGAAAAGATGTTCAACATGATTAGCCATTAGAGAAACATAAACTAAAGCCATAATTAAATATCACTAAACTACATTAGAATGGCTAAAATTAAAAATACTGACAATAATAAGGGTTGGCGTGATACAGAGCACCGCAAACTTTCATGTATTACTGGTACAGTCATTCTGTAAAACCATTTGGCAGTTTCTCATAAAATTAAACATGCAATTAACATATGACCCAGAAATCACACTTTTAGGTATTTAGAAAAATGCTGGTGTTTGCATAAAACTTCTACACAAATGTTTATGGCAATTCTACTCATAAAGAAAGACCAAAAACTGGATATAACCCAAATCCTCAACAGGTTGTTGTTTCTCAACAGGTGAATGAATAAACAAACTATGGCACATCCATTCAATAGAATACTACTCAGCAATAAAAAGGAATGAAATATTGACATATACAATAACTTGGATGAATCTCAAAGTAATTTATACTGAGTGAAAGAAGCCAGTCTCAAAAAATTAAATACTGTATGATTCCATTTACAAGATATTCTTAAAAGAATAAAACTATGTTGACGGAGAACAGATCAGCAGCCTCTACGGCTAAGGGTGGGAGAAGGAGATAATTTCAAAGGGAGTTTCTGGGGTGTTGGAAGTGTGCTCTATCCTGATTGTGATGGTGATTACATAGATTAAGATGTGTTAAGATCCCAAAAAAGAACAAATACCTATGCATACATGTTCATAGCTGCTCTATTCATAATAGCCAAAAGGTAGAAATAGACCAAATGTCTACCAATGGATGAATAGATAAACAAATTAGAGTATATAAATACAATGGAATATTATTCAGCCATAAAAAGTAATGAAGTACTAATATGTTCTATACCACGAATGAACCTCTAAAACATAATGCTAAATGAAAGAAGCCAGACACAAAAGTTCATTTACTATGATTCTATTTATATGATTGTGAAATAACCAGATTAGTTAAATCCATAGAGATAAAATGCAGATTGATGGTTGCCAGGGGATGGATGGGACATTGGGAAGCTATTGCCTGACAGGTACCAGGTTTTCTTTAGAGGTGACAAGGTTTTAGAATTAGACAGAGCTGGTGATGGCACTGCATTGTGAATGTACTAAATGTCACTGAAAAATTGTTAATTTTGTGTTATATGAACTTTACCTCAATACAAAATAACCCCCAAAGAAGTCTACTTTACTATCACAATTTCAAAAATAAATTTAAAGCCACAAAAAGAAGGAAACTAGAAAAAATTAATAATAGTTCATAACTCCATGCTCAGATTACCTCCCTGAACAAAACACAAAGGCAGCGTTAGAGTTACATTGTTAAATTCCAAAGGACTTCACATTTCTGTGCACCAGGCTCTGTTCTTCCAAAACTGTTCCTGCAAAATGGTCACCCATAGTGGAAAAAGGTTTTGTCCCAATTAAAAAAAAAATGTATATAAAACTTCTTCTTCTTTTCAAGCAATACTTGCTTGATAACAAATGCTTAAAGTAACCTACACAGTCTTTTGAAAATATGAGTGTGTTTTAGAATATATCACTTGTTCATTTTTAACATAACAGAATAGAAACCAGAAAAGAGGGGTGGGTGTATTTTGCCTTTGAAGACTGAGGAATTCATGGGCAGGACCACTTATTATCTTCAGCTTCTTGCCATTCCCTGCATACATTGCTCCACACTTTTGCCCATGCTGCTCTCTCTGCCTGATACTCTTCCTTCTTGGGCTGGTTAACTCCTAGTCATCCTCTAACACTCAGCTCTGAGATCTTTTCAAGAAAGCATTCCCTGAACTTGGGGTTGGCCAGGCGACCATCTCCTGCATTCCCACAGTACTCTGGACTTTAAAAACACTTAAACACATGAGATTGCATGATGTTCTCATGTGACTGTCTTCCCCTCCAGGCTCTAGGCTCCTGGAAAGGAGAGGACATATCTTACTAATCATCATTCTCTCCAGTAACTAACAAATAGTAGGCATTCAATAACTGTAGCTTGTTTGTCCAGATTTTGTTGCACATTTCTCATAAAACAGTCTGAATGGGTTTCTGGACAAGGCCTAATCTCTCCTTAATTTATACCAGGTTTTTTTTTTACCCATGATTTAAAATAAATTTTGATTCTCTAGTTTCTCTGCTTTCTCAATAGCTCTAAGTTGGCCTTCTGTGGGTGCTTTATACTTGGAGCAAGATTTTTCCCACTAACTCTTTCAGGATACTGGGAGTTAGAACATTTAGCAAACCAGACTTCTAACAACTCCAGAATAGGATTAGGTTTGGACTTCTTTAGTTCATGCAAACACACATAGAATCTGACAGAACAGCTAGAATTGTCATTAATGCCTGTGTATGAATCAAACTCTGAATCAAACTCTTAATCACACAATCAGCAAAGTAACCAATTTCCCACTTCCCTCCAGAGCTGGAGACAGGGAGTAGTTAGTTGGCTGATCCAGGTTTTATGAAGCTTGAAGCTTGTAAAATTTGGTGGACCCGCTTTAAAAAAAAATATACATTTACAAATACAAAATCAGGCACGAAAAGTGAATATTTGTTTAGAATGGGGAAAAAAATCACAACAAATTACTGGAGCTCCCTTTGTGTGTATCTCTCCAGGCAATTCACTAGGAATGCCTACGCAGAAACACATCCTCATTGCATCCTGGTTTTCCCTCCTCACTTAGAACACTCGACAGCACTCAGCAAACACTCAGCACTCTCAAGGATTCATGCCCATAAAGGTCCCAAAATTTAAGCTTTATTACCTACCTGGGAAAGCCACCTCTGCCACATCCTACAAATAAGATTAACAAAGACAATATCTGATGCTTGTTGAGGGGCATTTGGCACCCTTGTGTATCATCTCATAAAATCTTTATCACAGTTTTTTAAGGCAAATACAATTATTGGCCCCATTTCATAGACCTACCAGCTGCAGAGGCACTAGACCCACTCCCTAAAAATAGCCCCCTCCTCAGTACTTTCTTAATGCCACTTGTCATTCCAGAAGCCACAAGCCAGTTAGACAGTGTGGCAGTTAAGAGTGTAAGTCCTGGAGTCAGGCAAATCTGGACCCTGAGCCCAGCTCTGCCCCTTGTTAGCTGTTCCTCAACCTCTCTAAATTTCTGCTTCGTTAGCTATAAAGTAAGCACATTATTATTATTGTTTTGTGGTTATCTGCCTGGCCCTTGAAGGGCTGCCTGTCAGATCCCAAAAACAAATTTATCTCCGAGGGAGATGGGAGAGAAAATTCTCTACCTCTATGATTTGAAAGAACCACTAAAACCATGAGATCCCAAAGATCACACAGATTCCAGGAATTCCTTATGTACTTCTAGGAAACAACTTAGGGAATGACCGAATTGGTTTGTTGCATTTGAAACCTATGGAAGCATATGGCATTGAACCTGTATGAAGCAGGAGCTACAAGTGCCGTAACTGTGAGCCTGCTCTGTATGCTAGATGAAGACACTTCAACACAAATTCACCAAAGCGTAGACAGAGCAAGGGATAACATTTATCTTGACTTCAGGACCACAGTCTTGCCTAGAGATTGTACAAAGTTCTAACTGATAATTCAAAAAGGTGGGCAAAGTTAAAATGAGAGACAAAAAGGAATCCAAATGAAGTCTTCTTCACCACTGTTCCCTAGCCTTCAGTCCTTGCAACAAACGTTTTGGGTTTGCATGGGAAAAAGAATATGATAAAAGAGACTGGAAGGATAAAAGTTGGTGGAAATTGGCAAATCACTCAGAAGGTGTGTGCAGTGGAGTGGCAAGCTGCAAGGTACATCAATATTTTCAGTATTCTAGGACAATGACACTTCCTAATCTTTCCAGATATTATGACTTCCAGTCATCCTTTCAAAAAGATATCAAAATGAGCTGTGTATTTTTAAAACTAAAATAAAACAATTTTTCAAAATTACTATGAAAAAGGGAATGTACTCTTTCTATAAGTGGAAAAATTTCCATGGTTGTTATTAATGAAAATGTCCTAGCTTATTCTATTTCTATTACCTGAGTTTCCCTCTACTTTATAATGTATTTTTAAATTAAATTTTCATTAGTATTTGAAATATTTTGTGGTACTTTTCTCCCAAGACACCTAAGGAAATTTGCAATGCCACAAAATTGATTCCTGTTTAATTAAGCAATTACCATTCAGTTAACTGTTTCTGTGATGATAACAGCTCCTAATGCCTCAAACTTTGTTCTGTTGTAGCACTAAGTAGGACAGAAGAGAGAATTATGGGTTGGTCCTACTAAATAGTTATAGTTACTAATATATTTTTTAAAAAGCATATAATTTGTTTTCATAGTTTTATATTCAAGTCACCCTGGGTGACCCTAAAATCAAGACTTTTTTTTAAGAAAAGGAAAGTTTCCCAGCACTAGAATATGATTTTGTTAAAATGTGGAGCAACTGAGTATGTAGCTCAATAATGGACTTTTTACAAAGGCAGTAACTTTTATATTAATAGCTACATTCTGGAACAGTATGTCAAAAAGCTGCATAACAGATCCTTCAGATCTATTACTGTTCCTCCAAACAAAACCCATTATGCACAAATGCAACATCAAACAACAATCTGTAACAGACCATGTTGCAAATAATCTGAACACAGTTGTCAGGGGTCTCTTTAAAAGCTGACCATATTTTGCAGTGACAGAAACATATTCCACCTATCTGCAGACATTTATGTGGGTGCTTGGGTTTTCTCCCCCTCTTACCCATACACCCCCTGGGGGAGTCTGGAAATATTTTTTAAATCCCTTAGCTCACACTTTCAAAAGAAGTGCTTGGTTGATGTTGTTCTTTTGTTTTTTATAATGACCAATAAAAGTGGAATCCAAAAGTATCCACCCTAACCACAATAATAGAAACCGATCAAACCTCCAATCAGCCCTCCAGCCCTGCGACTCTCTCCGCCGGGCTCTCTAGGTAACCTGTGTGCGTCGCTGCGGCTGCGCCGTTGCCACGGAGGCTCCCCGGCCGCCTCCCTCCAAGGGCGTTTCAATAACCAGGCACAATGGAGAAAGCTGAGAGCTAAGTTTCCGCCCTCACTCTAGAGCTCCTTGTTTTCACGGGGGCGGGGGCGGGGGGATGGAGGAAGAGGAGAGTGTTCACCAAATTTTTCATATTATTTGAGTACAGCTCTTGCAGGCTTTTTTTTTTTTTTCCTAAAAGAGAAGTTTCCTAGATGGGTAAACATGTTTGTCTTTAAGGTTTGTTCTAGGAGAGATCGTGCATATTTCAGCCAGCTCCAGATGAAACGAGTTAAGGGATTCTCCAGCATGCTAATGTTTGAAAATGCCATATTTGTGCCATATTCGGACCTTTTACTAGGAACTCAACTTCAATGCAGCCTCCAAGCCCTCGGCCCCCTCCCACCCGCTCCTACTCCTTTATGTATATATGTTGCATAATTATGGAGCAGTGAGTATTTATCACCTTTTCTGGGCAGTAAGCAGAAAGAAATACAATACCATTACTTCCAGTTACTGCCTTTCCCAAGATAATTAGGTAACACAGTGGAGAGAGCCTTGGTAAGCCTAATGCTGTTCAAGTTAAGTGATTGACACGGCTCTGTCTGGCTGCTCTATTAACTGTTTCATTTTGTTGCTATTTGCAGTTTGCTTGGCTAATACTCCGAACAAATACAGACTGTTTCTTTAGCCCCTTTTTTCTCTTTGACCTTCTCCTGCCCATTTTCTTTGACTCACTTCAAACTGCCTTGAAAAGGCCTGTTGAATGCGCACAGTCCATCAGAGGCCCAGGTTCGTCCCTACCCTTGCCCTGAATGCCTTACTTCAAAGATGGGCCGCATTCTTTAATTGCCCTTTGAATTAATATCAAAGGGTCACAATGCGAGTGCCAAAAGAGAAAGGGGCTTTAATGAAGCAAAGAGCTGCCATTCATTTGCAGATAAGCACGTTTTTATGCCTGAATGGTCACCAAGGCTAAAGGCTTGGGGAAGAGGAGGCTGGCCAGTAAGGACTTTTCCTTAAGTAGTGATTAGTGCAAACAAACAAGAGTAAACAAATAAAAAAAAAAAGTCTACAAACAGCGACAACACAAAATAAATAAGGCTAAATTCTGGAATAGCTCCAGACATTTCCCTCCCCCACTTCCATTAAAAAGAAAAAAAAGGTTGCGCTTAATAAGCAGATCCATTCAGCATTTTTTAATTCCATATTTCAACATTAAAATTCCAAGGGTAAAGTTTAAAAACATGCCTGGGATGAAGTGTTTTCAGTCTGAAACTCTGTATGATGGGTAACACAGGGGGAAAATGTTATGACTTTAAAACGTAGGGAAAAATCTCTCACCAAAAATGTTCCAGTGAGCTCGATGTAATTACTTTTGATATGAACATTTGTGCCTAAATTATTGATGCTTGATTCTTTCAGTACAGGGAATTTAGTTTGAGCCTAAAATGGTAAAACTTTATCTATCTATACATTTAGGCTATATATTCCATTTCTCCCAGAGAAATCACTATTTAGTGGCCACTGTCTTCATTGTCCCCTTGTAACACTGTAGCTGCACCTACAGACTGAGCAAACCAACATCACCAGAGGTCAGCCTAAGGTAAAATACAGCTCAAATCATAAATGATTACAGAGTGAAATAGGAAGCCATGTTTCCCCTCCTCGTCATTCTCCTTTTAGAGAGATGGATGATTAAAGAAGAATTTCAGTCCTGGTGAATTATCATCTTAGCCAAAGCTCCGACTAGCATCTTTAGTGCCCAGCTACAAGCTAGCTGGTTGGCCTCTTGTAGACATAACATCTGGACGATTGCCTGGACCTTTATCTCTTCCCTGGATGCCTTGGTGAGCAGAGTTTATGTTACTCTCAATGAAGTACAAGGAAGGTCCTTGCTCAGATCCTTCAACCAGTCTCCAGAAGTGAGTTTGCAATCTTAAATTCGTGCAAGTAGAATTGCCACTGCTATGCTCAGAGAAAGAGAGAGGATTCCCTTATCTTTGGGGAAATGAAAAGCATCTTCTCCTCACTGGCCTCATTTTCCATGAGCTTATCCATCCAGTTCAGAGTTGCCAAAATAGAGTGAGAAAAGGGCAGCGAATAAATGTCAGAGAGTCAGCCAATCTGCATAAATCTCCAACTCCTTCCAGAGAAACTCCTTTCCTGGCCTGCTGGGCCTTCCAAACTTATGACATGAGCCAACAGGCATCGGAACAATGTGGAAATCAAAAGACTTATTTTGCCCAAATCCAAACCCTTAAAAGCAGCTTCTCCCATACCAGTTTTCCCTAGATGTGCACCAGTGTGCTGTTTTGCAATAAAGCAATGTTATCCCAGCAACTAGGTCCCATATGTCCTGAATACAGAATTAGTTCCGTATATTTTGGACTGACCACAGGAAGACCCACTTAATCCTTGTTAAACTGTACTCTAAGAAAGCAAGAAGGCAAATCAATTAGCTAGCAAATCTTGTTTAAATGAGTACAAAAGCAATCAGCAGATTAAAAGTAAACAATATTTTATATTTGTTCAGAATTTCTAATATGTTTGTGGTCACTAATACATCACAATCTTTTGAGGCAAAGGAGCAAGTATTTTCACCTAATTTAAGAGGAATCCAGTTCACAACAGTTAGTGACTTTCCCATGATGATGCAGCTATTCGGAGAGTAACCTGGAACACAAACCAGTCTCTTAACCCTAAAACCTTGGATAAAGCCATAGTTATATCTGGTGCAGAACTAGTTTGGAACAGCTCTATGTTCCGGGGATTCCTCACCAAAATCTGTGACTGGAATAAACTTCAAGATACCACAAATCCAGCTTAACAAGACACAAGAAAAGTGTTTGCACCACATATTGCAATGTTTCCCCAGGATGCTATGGTCTTATAAATATTACCATTGGTGAGCTTCATCCCAAACATAGCAATAATAATGATGCTGATGGTGACGGTGACAATAATGCTGCCGGTCACTGATAATGATTATATCTTGCATTTGTCCATGGCTTTACACTTAGAGTGCTTTTACACCCACTATCTCATGTAATTATATGATTCTTCAAGTTGAGAAAAAAAATTTTTTTTTTCACTTTAAGCACCAAGGAATAAGGCAACGTGCCTTGATGTCAGGTGAAGTAAAGCAATTTGAAGCTTTTGAATCTAAATAGCCTCGTCATTGAAGTTACCCAAGTAATAGGTTTCTTATTTTCTATGTAATTCTCAATGAAATTGACGGGCATTTGATACCCACGTAAAATTTATATTACCAAGGGACAAATCATTCGTGACAGCATTCTCTTCTCTAGCCACCCTCCCATTTGCAGCTTGAAAAAGGTAAAAGGTGCTTCAGAAATTCAGTTCCATGTGAAGACTGCTTCTAAGACTTAACGTGCAAGCTGCAAAAATGCACCAGGAAAGGTGTTCCAACTTCACAAATAGCTGTTTTATTGAAGGACTTTCCTAGACTTAAATGAAAGCCTTGTCCAGATGCCTGCTGGACCTCTCTCCTGAAGCTTTCACTTTCTCCATGTCACCAAGTCATAACCACAAGGCTGCTCAAGTTGCATGCAACCATCCTACCAGACAACATTGACCTGGGATCTGATGAATATTTAGTTCAGGAAACACTGCATAGTAGCTTCCACTGTTTTTCCCCACTTAGGAATCAGAGTCGCACTTGGAGGAAGCTCTCCTCTTCAATGCAAAAAAAAAAAAAAATGGAGCAAGCCATCCTAAAATGTGAAGTTACAAAAGTTGTATTAGCTTCACTTCTTTAAAAATGTAATTATACTTCTTCTTATCTTGCTGCCACTTCTCCCAAGCACCAGCATGTTTCCCAAGCATGGAGTAAGTGTTATGTCAACTAAAGAGGCTTAAAGGGGAAGAAAATGTGATCTAAACAAATCTCTAGGAGCAGACATCCTGCTGTAGGCTTCAATGGGTAACATTTGTTATGAAGTAATAAGAATTTGCATAATTTTGGGGAAGACTTTGTTTTCAAAGTAATTCTCTTTTTCACCTGCTTAGGCCTTTACCATGTATGGCTTTGGTTAAGTTTTGTTGATGGAGGCTCATGTTTAACCAACTGTTTTTAATTTACAAATTAAACTTGTCAGAAGTAGAAATCCTTCCCTTGGAACTCTTCCAATATGTCAAGAATTAATTCTAATGAAAACGGCATTGCCTAAATGCACGATGGCCAGTCACTTATTTTATTTACACAAAGTCCTTCTCAGTTTCTTTGATAAAAGCAGCTAAATCTTTTTCCTCTTTCATGTTTTGTCAGCACTTGATTCCTTTTGTCCCTTGGCTATTTGCCTAGCTGTGGACAATAAGGCAGGAAGAATAGAAGCAGATTGTTGGAATGGCCCTCAATAAACCTAATTATGACATGTTGACTGCCCTCACCATGACACAGTCAGGGGACCCAGGCTTATTCAATTACCCTTGCCAGGTTTCTCTTTCAGACCTAAAGTTATCCTTTGACTGTTTGTATTTCTGAACAGTATTCATGTTCATTGTGAAAGAAAATCCCCTGGACTTTGAGGGGTTTTTAAGTTGATGCTGTTATTGTAGCTAATTTTTATTAACTGAATGATAACATGATAAAGAAATAGACTTTTGTTATGTAATAAGAACAAATCAGTGTGTGCTTAAAGTTACACCTTTCTTTCCTTTCTCTTCCAGCCAGCCTGGCAGGACATGTAACCTGAATTAATAAACAAAATAATTTCTTCAACCTGCATGTCCCTTACAACATGATACTGAGTCTAACAGCACGGAACAGGACTGTGGCTTCGTTGTGATTCTTCTTAACTTAAAAAAATAATAATAACCACATGATTTTGGTGTGTATGTGTTTCTTTTTTAACTACCAAGAAGGTTCTTTGCCCTATTAACACCAGAGAACATAAGTTCATTGGTACCTTTATGCCAACAGCTATTTCTTCAGCTGTTTAAGGTAGACAGGATGGACAGTATTTAATTAAAACTCTGACTGCTGGTTGAAGGAGCCCTTTCCTTCTCAAACAGATTGTTCGGAGATCATGCCAGTGGTTCCTGCAAAGCCAGTGTATAAAAGCTGTGTGTCAAGTGAACAAAAGGGTGGAAAAATGAAGGAATGCCAAAAATCAGCTCCTGATCCATGCTAGCTTTTAAGTCAACTAGATCTGAAAGAATTAATATTCAATTGCATTTAAAGCCACACAAAACTTAGCAGGGAGGATTGTTTTATAGTTATAGCATCTTTGGATAATTTCTTTTTCTTCTTCTTTTTTATTTTTTCTGCTGAGAAACTCATTGTTCCTTTTAGGTAATTTGGCAGCCCTTGGAACTATAATAGAATAAAAACTCAACTACAATATTACAAAGTAAGTGCTATCATTTTAAAAATGTGCTTAATTCATTTCCTTCATTAGAAAATTTCCATCATTCCAATAAAAGCAGGTCTAAATTGAAATCTGCCCTGCAAGTGAATTTGGAGTTTGGTATTTATTTGGTTCCTGGGAAATTACCTTTTTAATCCTAATGTGAGAAATCAACCACACAAAGGACTTGGGAAATAAAATGTACAGATTCCATAGTGTGTGCTACACTGTATTCTGCTCTGCTGGTCCCTCCCTTCTTAAATGGCAGCAGTTTCATTTTCTCCAAATTCTGAAGGGATATTTTAAATTTAAGTGTCCAAAATGAATTGTATAACAAAGTCTTTAAGCATTATTAATATAAATAATTTTGGTGAAATATATGCTTATAGAATGTCATTCTACAGTTTTCTTTTAGCATTTGTTGATTTCAGTTTCAATGAGTATAAATTTACATTTATATTTACATTAAAATCCCTCTGAACAATTGCAAAAATAATCATAATGGTACTCTACCTATAAATAAAAAATACCTCTTTTAATAGCAGAGTAGAAAATAGTAAATGTCTCACCACTGTAAAGTGTTCTTCCAAAATGTTTAAATTACTTTAATCAGCAAATGTAACCTTCTATATAAAGGAAGTTTAAAAAAAAAAAGTCTGCTTTTGCTACTTTAGAGTGGAAATGTTATTAAAATATCCAAGATGTCTCAATATTTTAACCTGAAGCATATGTATTTTGCATTCCCTAAAATGTTTTAATGTTTTTATATAGTTAAACAGAATAACAACTCTTCTTCGAATCTCAACTAGCACTTCCCTAAGAAAACATAGAAAAAAATAAGTAGAGGAAATCAAATACTCAGATCGAGTGCTGCTCACCACCCCAAACTTGGCAAAGCATTATAAATGCCTGCCGTTTTAAAAGTTATACAGTTATCGTGCTAGTCAAACCACATTAAACAAATTTATGCCATAACTCTCATAAACTCAACTTCTTCGAACCTATTGGAACCCAATTAATGTGGCAGTATAACTCAGAGTTTTGTCTGTGGATACAGAAAAAGGAGTCAATAAAAATTGGAGTTGTTTTGATTTGTATGGAGTTACTCAACAAAAATTCTAATGTTGGCTAAAAGTGGCTGAGATCAGATTTCTTCTTTAATCTCAAGGTCAAGTAATGACTTTTTCCCTTATCAAATAAAAATTTTAATTTCAATTCAAGTTTCAAAATTGCAATATATTTGATCTGAGTACAAGATAATCACTAAGAAAAACAGAAACAAACTCTTTCATATGGTAAACAGTAGTGCTTATTATTCTGAATGTAGAAAGGGGTATAGGTTTTCTTCCTAATGTTCTCATTTTATAATGTTCAGCCTCTATTTTAAAAGATTAGCAAATATTTTATAGCAATATTTGCTTATATATATGTTCACAAGCCTATTTAAGGTAAAGAAACTACAACAAATCTTGAGCCATAGATATCAGGTACATAAGAAGAAATATGCATGCAAATATTAGTTTGGATATTTTATATGCTCTAAAGAATTCCTCAAACAAAAAAAACCCAGATTTTTAGGATGTATTTTACATTGTTAATTTTATCTTTCAGTCTTTTTAATTAAAAATTGTAATATATGAATGAATCACTGTCTATTTTCAGACTATACAAGTAAAATGTCGATACATTGTAGATGTTGACTTTTGAAATAATTTTCCTCCACAAAAATAAAATAGTAATAAAGTGGAGGGAAAAAACTTAGTAAAATCTCCACTTGATAGGCTGTGACATTTTGCCTTGAATTGTTTTCAATATAACAAAAAATATTTCTCACATTCTTTCCAAGTTTCTAAAATGCTTCACAGCAAAGTCTTCACAAAAACAGTAAGTTTTCAGATTAGAAATTATCTCCTAATCGTCACGAGTTTTCTCTCAAACTCTGTTTTGTGTGGAAAATTTTAATTGATTAAAATAAGATTTTTTTAATTTATGAGTGTGTATGTGTGTGTTTTACTCAGAGGCAAAAAAAGAAAATGAAATCTTGTTTGCTAGATTCAGTTTCTAGCAACTACTAAGTGTGAGACATGAAGGTGTTAATTTAAGTTTAAGATATGACTTAGAATTGTCTGATTCTCTCTCTCTCTCTCTCTCTCCAAGCCCAGTTGCTAGCTTTGGGGTAGTCAGTGACCACAAATCCTGTGTATCCCTCTCTGGACACAGCGAGAAATTGTCTAGACACAGAAAATTTAAAAGAGGGAACGTTACCCTCCTGTCTAAGCAACTTTAACTTTTTCTGGCAGAATCACGTGCAACCAAGTGAAGGGGAAGCTCTTTAAACAATACCTACAGGCCTTTCCAGCCTCTTCTGAAAGCCACAGCTTTGACAGGAGGTGCAAGAAAACATAGATTTCCCCACGTGGACGAGGCAGAGTCAGTATGGCCACCTGTGTGACCACACAGAAACATTTCTTCCAGCAGTCTTCTGTTTGCACCTCCTTCTTCCAGCAACTAAAGGCATCCTTCCCCCCAAAGACAAGACAAGGTAGAAGCTGCTCACCTTCTAAGACATGGAGGGGCCACAGCCCTCTCCAGCCTCGCCCTGATTCCCTGGCTGCCTGGAGGCCCCACTGTTTGCTCGAGCAGCTGCCTGGGGCTTCCAGAGGGCAGGACGGCACAGCTGCCATGGCCGGCCAGAGCTGGGAGAGACGGTGGCCTTTCCCTGGTACAGAGCTTCCATTTTTCAGAGGAGGGGAGAATGAAGTCCAGAGTGGGAAAGCAACCTGGTTATAGCAATAGTTTCAGAGAGCTACAATAAACATCTAAAAATTGCCTAATGCAACCTTTACAGCTGAGGAAACTGGGCCCCTCCTCCAAATTAAGGGTTTTGTCCACTCGCCCTTATTCATGGAGTGGATGTTCCTCATCTTCTTGTGAGGAGTCGGTCCAGGATTCCCCTAAGGGGCTCCCTCCAAGGACAGAGGCTGTCGTGTACAGTAGGATATCATGGGTAACGTGCCAGACCCAGACTTTGGCTCCTTGAAGTAAACAAGAAACAAGGATTTACGCTGCAGACTATGAAGTGCAAGACACACATGGAGGGTAACTGCGTTGCTAGTATTTTGTTCTCACACTACACACACAGAAGTGTGCCATCGCTACCCACCTCTGCTGAACAAGGACAAGGGTAGATGCAGTTTTATGGGGTCTGAAACTTTTACAATATAGGGTCCCCCTCTTGAGAAATAAATACCAGTGTATCTTAACTTTGCAACATTTACAAAACCCCAATCACAGGAAGATATTGTTGGGGTACCTCCCAGAGCCTGGAAGGGACACACACAGGTGAGGTTCCACAGATTCATTAGCTCTACGGTGAACCCACCTTTGACAAGGACACCTCCTCAAGAGATGTGGGCTGTTTTTAGATGCTTGCATCTACTGTCCTTACCTAATGTTTATAAAGCTGAAATCAAGTCTAAGTGCCAATGTGGAGGTCCAATGGAAACCCAAAGTCATTTCAATAGTCCACTAACACAACAGGCTATTTCTGAAGCCCAGATATCATAGATGGACTAAATCCCAGCTGTTCCACTGGGACATCCGTGGCTTATATCCTCCAAAGCAATGTATTTCTGAGGCTCTCAAGGGTCCCAGGACTGAGCAGGTAGGAGTCTCTGGGATTTAAGCCTTTGGGTTTCTCTGACCAGAAGCTCTCCCAGCTAGTGTATTCACGATGGACATCCTTGGATGCTACTCTTCTTGATGAGTGGAGTCTCATCTCTTCAGACCTCTGACAACCATGCAGGAGCCACTAGAAGTATGAGAGCTCAGATCTGACCTCTGCTCCTTGGCGAGGGTTTTGAGCTATAAGGCAAGATGAGCCCCACACTGCCCTTGGGTCTATGGCTCTGGGCCACAACGACCCTTCATGTCTTTCCTCTACTCTTTGCCAAGGAAGGCGCCCAGAGGACACAAGCCAAGACCCTTCCCTGGCACTGAGGAAGCGGGAAAAATCTACCTGCAGTGTAGGATGCTCTTGGCCCAACCTGGCCCCGCCTCTTCCTGGATGGCTCCATGGCGCACCACGCCCCCAAAAGGTCTTGCTCGCCAGCAAGGGCCCCCCTCATTGCTGAACTAATCCTGTCCTTTCACAGTGAAGATAGATCTGCTAGGTTGTGACTTCAAGAGCATCAGAAACCTATTCCTTGCCCCAGCAAAAGCTTTCCTACATGGACACCTGAAATTCTATCCTTAAGGATTCATTCCTCCATGCTAAGTTGTCAGCTTTCAGAGTCTTTTAGGAAAGTACAAATACTTTCCACTTAACTGGTTGGAAGCATAACCAGCCGAGTTTCTGTGTGAATGAGGTAGAGCTGGGTGGAAGCACATGGGGAGTGCGTGTGTGTGTGTGTGTGTGTGTGTGTGTGTAGTCAGGGTGCACAAGGCAGATGGAAGCAAGGTAAGGCAGGGAGGCAGGAAAGGAGAAGTGATAGCACCCAAGACAGACTTCACTCTTTTTCCCCAGGGTCAGCCCACAGAGCTTTGTATGGAACGAAAGCAGGAAAAAACATTTTTAAAGGGTTTGGGGAAGGAGGGTCAGGGGGTAGAGGAATTTTCAGACATGCCCGTGAAAAGCCTAAACTTGTTCTGGTAACATCATTTCCTATAAATTATAGGAAAATTATAGTTTGAGTGACAGTTCTTTTCATTTTTCCTAAACTTTTTCCAAAAGGATTTTTCCAAGTACCAGAAATTTCAATGTGAAAGATAGTCATTGTCTTACCTAATAAATTTAATTTGGGTTTTCATTTAAAAAAAATAGAAAGGATTCATTTCAGGGGAAAAATCATTAGTTTAAACTAGTAACATTAAATTACAGTAATTCAATAAGATGATGAAAGTTAGCCAACAAACGAAGATTCAAACCAAATTTGATTCTCTATGTCATTTGTATTTTGTAATAAAGAAGTTATTCCTCTTCTTATCTGACCAACGTATATGCTGGTACCCCATTAGAAATTGAAGCTCATTCAATGGCTTGGTTTCAATTTTCCAAAATAGGACAGGCAACATGAGAAGAGGGTGTGCCAGGCAATGTGTACTTGTTTTGACCTCCACAAGAGCTATATTCCCCTACTCTCTACTGACCGATGATTGAGCCTTTTATAAAAACAAGATGAGACAGCCATCCCATCTACCTACCAGCTTGATGTTCAGGAATTCCTCTGAGGAAGACCAGCTGACAGTTTCTATAGGCAAGGAGAAAACACAGAGAAGCCAAGGTCCCAAAAGTTCACTGAGAAGCCCAGAAACTGAATCCAAAATAGATCAGGCCTTAGGTTTCCATCTTGGCCTCCTACCCGGAGCCAATTCCCGGTATAACAGGGACGTGCCCAATACCCAGGCATTCCTCTAGCCCCTGCACTCTTAAGCCTGGCTCTGTGCGGTTTCTGACCTGATGCTAAATCCCCAGTCTTCCATTTGCCCTCTTCCTTCAGACAAAAATTCAGCAAGTATTTAGAGCTTGGCAGGGCCAGTGACCACAAGCAGACATTGGCTTCTAGTAAGAAACTATAGAAGTCGCCTTTCAGCTTCCCTCTGATAAATGTGTGCTGCGCACACACATGCCCTGGATGTGCCTTGTCTGCATAAAAGCCAAGCACATCCACCACCTGGAAAGTTTCCACACTGGATAGGTTCCCAAAGCACATTCTGCTCCGGCATCCTGCTAGTCCACTGGACGCACTGTGAGGAGACCACCATTTATTTGCTCAACTTCCAGAAATGGACTCTCAGCCCCCTTTAGAAGTGGCCTGAGAGTTTGTTAGAAGACTCAAAACTTTCCAAATTATAACCAACAATTCCAGACACTGAGGTCTCATTTACTTGGGAATCATGAAATGGAAAATTGAAGCACTTCCCCCAGTTGAATTCATGGTTCACTTCCTATTTTAAAGAATTGCAAGTTTACAAATTAGAAGCCAAGGGGCTGTTCTCCCCAAGAAACACCTGCTCGCCGACATTAAGCCAGTTCCCTGGAGAAAGGCTCTGCTTGCCACTTCCCTTTACCTGTGTGGGTGACAGCAATGTGATGATCTGTCATGAATCTAAAGTTTGGTCACTCTGCTGACACAGGCCTAGAAGCAATTTATTTTATGTGGTCTAAATTTTTGTTGAGAACATCACAGCAACATGAACAGCAAATCAAAATTTTCCTTGTTGATATTAATCATCCCTAGACCTTTCTTCTTATGTGGAGAGCTGCATACTTTTACAGGTAGTAATCAAATGCCACAAATTATGAGCCTGATTCAATCCAAATTACGCACAGAGCTAGGAGAATGGGGCAGAAAGCTGCTTTTGATTCTTCTCAGCGCTTTGTAAATGTGCTTAATGCCAGGCCTGTTTACATCCCCTAACTGACTCCTTTAGATTTCCATAAGCAAGTCAGAGAGAAAGCAGGAAAGAATTGAGGGCACCAAGCTAGCAGTCTTCTATCTAAGCACAAACAAAAGTGCTAGCATTAAGAAAACGCACCTTCCTGCCTGGAGGCTGGCAGATCATGTCCTGTCCTTTCTGGGGCTGACTGCAAAAACCGTCAAGAAGGAAGACTTGTTTTTGTTTATCTGTTATTCTTTGACACCAAATCAAGATTTTGATTTTCAGAAATAAATCCCTTGGCCCTAGTTTGTTCTCCTATTTCTGAAAGGCCCATTCCTGAGAAGGAATGACTTGAAACATGGACTTCATAATGTTGGTTGGTGTTCAGACCTCCAGTTTTCTCAGGAGGATTTTGAAAAGGTTATTTTTCTCATATAGTTGGAGCACAGTTCCTTCTGGCTCATTTCACAGACTGAAACTTTGAGCTTAGGTAAGTCAGGCATTCAGCAGCAGCAACAACTGGATTCCTGAGCATCAGATTTAAGGGAAAATAGGCTGAAATGATTTGAGGGAGGCAAGGTTTGTGAAAAAATATAAAAAGTCTTTTGTGCATAAAAAGGAATGAATATATACTCCCTAAAAATTCATAAAATTAAAAATCAGCCATTACCAAACTCAAGAAACCTCTAGCAGCAGTCCCCAACCTTTTTGGCAGTGGTTTCATGGGAGACAATTTTTCCACAGATGGGGTGGGAGGAAGGGAGGGGGAGAGCATGGGAGAGGCTGTAAATACAGATGAAGCTTCACTTGCTCTCCCGCTGCTCACCTCCTGCTGTGCGGCCCAGTTCCTAACCAGCCATGGACTGGTACCAGTCTGCAGCCCAGGGATTGGGGGGACCACAATCCTAGAGCGTCAGTTAGCACTTCTAAAAAATTAGAAATACAAGATCATGTTTTTTTTTTTTTTTTAAAACAATAGTTTCATATTTTTTCCCCACCCCCCCTTTCCTGAGTCAGCACCTTCAAGTGTTACCACTCCCCAAACGGTGCACAATGCACTCATTGTGTAGGCATACCCCCATCCCCTCCCCCACCCCCCACCTCAGTCTGATGTCCAATTGGTGTCGTTTCCAGATTTGTATTTAGGTGATGATCAAGGAAACCAATTTTCTGGTGAGTACATGTGATGCTTGTTTTTCCATCCTTGGGATACTTCACTTAATATAATGGGTTCCAACTCTCTCCAGGAGAACCATAGAGATGTCGAAGATCATGTTTTAACATTCATTCATTACTGAACTCTCTTACTAGTTCAAACCTAATTTGGTGACCTTGGAAGACAATTTCTCTTTTGTAACTAAACAATTAGAATAATTTGCCTCTAAATTGTTATAAAACTATCCATGATTTTTCTGACACAGAAAGAAAAATAAGAATACTTAACATAAAGAGACTATTTTTGATGGTGAAATTAAATAAACAGTAAACAAGGGAAAGAAAAGAAATAAAAAGGGAAACAATAAGTCAAAGAAAAAAGTTTCCGTTGGATTTAGAGAATTTTCCCTTTGGAGGAACAATAGAAACTTGGAGGACTTTCCAGAGGGAACATTGTTAGTGGAGCAACTCTAAGCAATAATTTCAAAACCTATGGTCCTAGTTACGTACAGTGGTAGCGGAAAGTGTCTCATTTTTCTTGCGCAAATGCCCAAAGGCAAACACACTCTGGCCCCATGCTTTCTAAGAACTTCTTTACCATTTGTTCTCAATGCAGAACTCAAATTCCACCAAAGTTACCAGAATTACAAATGTCTTTCCCTTTGTCCCTAGCTCAGAGGAATTATTTTACAAATAAACTCACACATGTGCCAAATGGTGCTGTTAGGTTGAAAACTACCTAAATGTTGTTAAATAAATCATCATTTGCCAATACAATGGAATACTATGCAACTATACAAACAAGCCTGAGAAAGAACATCAGGCCCAGATGTAGGATAATTGCTGCAATATATTCTAAAGTGAAGAAAAAAGCAAGATGCAGAATGGTTTATACTGTAGGCTACCATTTCTGCAAAAGGTAGGAAGAGAATTTTTTTTTCATTCCAGAAGGAGAAATGTAATTGTTTGTTATGCAATTATATTTCTCTGGAAAAAGTGAGAGACTTTCCAGAGTCTTCAGAAAGTTAGACAAGATCCTGGTAGCCAGCAGAGGTAGGAGGAAAACTTGTCACCGTACCTCCATTTATATCTTTTCAATTTTGTACAAAGTGAATGTTTAACCCAGTCAAAAATAAATATGATGATTTAAAAATAAAATCTGACAAAGCATCTATTTCACTTGAGTGTTTGGGTCGACGAGAGTTCAATCCTCAGAATAAAAGAACATTTCCCTTTGGAGGCTGAGAGTTGGCACACATAATCCAGGAGTCTCCTCGCATCTAAAAGCCTTCGGGGGCCAGGACTGTCCAGAAGGAAGGCCCCATGGCCCGCCGGCGAATTTTTATCAGTTCACTGGGGGCCGGGCTGGCCAAGGAGCCCCGGCTGCCTGCTGCGAAGCCTAAGCCGCAACAGCTGCATAAACTGGCTGTGCCCCCGCCTGACCTATTTCAGAGACAGGTCAGACCAGTGCATGCGGGGATAAGAAAACAACCTTCCTTGCAGCCAGTGGCTGCACTGTCGAGCTGCTCTGGCAGGAGAAACGCCCGGGCAGGAGGGCGAAAGAAGCCCCCAAGAGCGTTAGGAGCCGGGCTACTTTCTGTTCACTCTCACATGGCACCCCGATAACACAGGAGCCCCCAACCTTTGGGGACTGGATGGAGGGAAATCAATACAAAGGTCGTTGAAATTTATCTTCCAGCTTAAAGAATGCTACTTTGGAAAGTTTCCTTAAAATTTCTGAGCTTCACTTTTAAAGGAGAGGGAATTAAGAAGAATCATGCACAAAGGAAAAAGAATGCACACAATCT
This sequence comes from Eulemur rufifrons, assembly GCF_041146395.1. Taxonomy (NCBI): domain Eukaryota; kingdom Metazoa; phylum Chordata; class Mammalia; order Primates; family Lemuridae; genus Eulemur; species Eulemur rufifrons. Next base: position 14,503,209 of record NC_090983.1, on the reverse strand, counting down.
CACGTGCGGAGTTAGGAAGACATTTAACAACAATGAAACGGGCCCAAGAGGAGAAATAGTAAGGAATTGTGTGAAAACAATTCCATAAAATGAGATTGTAACAGCACTTCAGGAGTAAGAATATATGTATGAGACCCATTTTCAAAAAGCAACGTATTTGTCAGTCCCTGATCCAGTGGGGGCGGAAAAAAACTTGTGCCAAAAACAAAGGAAAGTTTCATTTGGAGGAGTTTTGAAAAAGCCAAGTTAATCTAAGAGAGAAAAGTAATCTTTTAAGCTGGGAGGGAAAATAATTAATAAGTAACTTTTGAGATCTTAATGGTTTTAGAATTTTATTGTTTTTCTTGGCTATCAAATCAATGAAGTTTTTAACATTAAATAGTTGCTCATAAACTCACTTTTTTTGACTTGGTGAAAGTGTACTTAGTGGTGTGGTGTGTGTGTTTGGTCTTCATTGTTGCTCCTAAGCCCTGAATTAAGCTTTTATCTGCCCTTGGGCAGAGTCCATCTGCTAGTTTGCAGGCTGGTCACTTTCTGTGTGTTCAGAATTTCCCACCCCCCCACCCCCAAGACTTTGAGTTTTGCTGTAGTAGGCATAATTTGCACGTAACATCCCTCTTCTCATTTTATTCTCACAGAACCCTGGAAAGTTGGTATGATGTGCCCCATCCTACAGATGTCAAAACTGAAGTTCAAGAGGTCACACCTAAAATGTGCTTGGTCTCAATTTCAGAGCAAAACTGGTGATGCAAGAACAGACCACCTTGGGTACTATGCTTTTGCAAGGCAAGAAAAGATCTAAAAAAGTACTTTGGAGTGTGCTTAAATCAGACCAGACAAGAAACACTCAATTGCTTTAGTGAACTTCAGTTGGGAAACTGGCCAAGTGGGGATTCACAAAAAAGAAACCTATTGCTTTTCTTATAAAAAATGAATTGGACCAATTAATTTTCTTTAGTTCAGGTTAAGCTCAACCATGGTAATTGAGACACACAAATATGCACATACTCTTTAGCCAAAATTTTCTTAATCATGATAGTACATTTGAATATTGGGAGAATTTAAAAATATGTGATTGAAAATACTCTCTGAATCTATAATTATTTTGAAATAAAATGTTAAAAAAAGATTGATCCTATAAAGAAAACTAGTACAATATTAGTACTCATGTGCAAAGCCCAAGTCCTGTGAACTGGATAAGATATGCCTATACTAGGGTTTACTAAAAAAAAAAAGTACATAAGAAGGATATGGTTAAAAATCACTTTAACACTATGTGTATGTGAAATATACATGTACATTTATCATGTTTGTCTACCTGTAAAAATCACAAAATACAAACGTAGGCTTTCTCTTAAAAATGCAACTGTGTATGTAACCATATCAGCATTTACTATGAAAAAGTACACAATACACTAAACCAATTCCATGTTGCAATACAAATTACACAGCAATTAACATTCCTTTCTTAACTATTCTACCCTAACTTACTTATTGTTTCCATCTAATGATACAAGACCAAATGCATTTAACTCTATATTTATTTCCAGAAATATGCTTACTATACAATTATAAAAATTTTGAAAATCTACATTTAAGTCTCTATAAAACTATATTATTTGAATTCTCAATATGTTTCTGTAAATTTTTAAATGCTGAAAATCAGTGGTATTTTCTCTCCCTCTTGGCTATGTTGGTCAGCCAAAAAGGGTCTCCCATCCTTGTCACAAAGCATTTTGATCAGCTATTTTTAAATGGAATCCATTGGATTAGGTCCAGGATGAGTGGGGAATTGGCTTCTAGAACTGAGAATTAATATTAGTTTACCATTACAGATGCAGCTAATATGACCAAATAAAAGTACATAAAAAAGTTTAGTTCAGAAATTACTGAATGGATTTGAGGAGACAAACATATAGCTAGTTTAATACTGCTTGTCATGAGTTCTAACCTGTTTTACTAGGGAAAGTCATTTCTTAATAAATGTAGTAAGAGGAGTACATAAAAACTCAGATAACTTTGTTCAAGTTGTTTTAGTCCAAAATGGAGGTGTTTTGCTTTGTTTTGTTTTACTTAAAATCCTGCAGCAAAAATGTAAAGTGCTACAAACTTTGCTATAAGCAATGTGCAAGACAAAATCCTTTCTCCAGATTTTCCTTTCTAGGAAAGATGTACATCAAATCAAATTCTAAGTTGTACATTGATGACCTTTTTAAAATACAATTTCTTTTTTAAAGAGAAGTGGCTGCTCCCATAGCAGAAATTATCTGTTAGTTTTTTCTTAGTCTTCATCAGTATGGAAGGAAGCAAAAAAGATATTGAAGGTATGGATCCATAAAACCTATTATTCCTCAACTGTCTTCAACAACTACATTCTATGATTTTTATATCTCTCTTTGACAATGGTGAACTTTCTAACTCATCTCTCTTGAATAGATGTTTTGTAATGTTAATGGGCATTTTAATAACTGTGCATACCCCAATTGAACATTGAAAATTAGACACATTTTGTTAATTTTGAAGCATAATTCCAGCACAGATAATTTGAGGAAACCTTTCTTAGAGATGTTCTGATTCCAGCAAAAAACTCACAATGCTATTGGAGCTCAGTGTTTGGCCCAACTCTGCAGGGTAGAGCTAAAAGCTGAAGACAGGAGTGAATGGGGCAAAAATATCTTTCCCAGTACAGCTGGGATGGACATCGGGCAGCTCTGTTCCTGCTTTGGCATTCATCTTCCAGAAAATGGCAACGTCTGAAATTTCCTTTCATTTTCTCTGCACCCTTCAAGATGACAGCTCCTCAACTAAAGGCAGCCAATCCTTGGGTCAGCAATTTTGCCTTGGTTCTAAGATTAGGCCTAACTTGGAGCTGGAATCTGCTGTCCCTCTGTCAGTGTATGAACACATAGCCTAATGCCCAAAGGGAAAAAGTCGCTTTAACTCCACATGTGTATGAAATATACATGTGCATGTGAAATATGCAACAAAGAACTCTCTAATGCTGCATCTATACTCAAGACAAGGGAACCATAACACATCTGAGCCCACTCTAACTTCCAACTTAATCTATTAAGTTGTTCTACACTGCAATGATTGGTACTAAACATTTTATATCAGAGAGCATTTGAGCACAGATGAATTATTAATTAATTGGGGGTTATAATAGAAAATAGTAGAAAACATCCACTAATGGTCTGCTCAGTAATGTTAAGATTTATCTTGTTCAAGAGTGAACACAAAAGATTAAAAAATGAAATAAAAATAAAACTCTATGAACTACTGTTTAGTACTGAGATGAGCACACAGAAGAGGATTCAAAAACTACACACACAGGCAAATCTATGATGCACAGTGAAATATCCAAAGCCTGAATCTGGCATAAATTTTAAAACCTCAGTTACAGTGATTTGTTGGAATTTGCAAATTAAGCACAGAGATGGTATTTCCAAAAAAAGACCTTGCAGGATTTTTTTGCTTTCATAATAAAAGAAAAACCTATGCAAATATATTGACTTCTTAAACCAACAAACAAAAGTCTAATACTTCATCTAAATATCAACAGTCAAAAAGATCATAAAAATGATTCAGGGTAATATTTCTCCTTGCATTCAACATCTAAGTATGAATTGGGAGGTTGTGCTGTTACCTCAAATTCTGATGGGAAGTACAATCCATAGGACAAAACCAAGCTTTTATTTTGTGCAACTGGATATAGTTTAGTGCCAGCAAAATTCTTATAAATACTAATGATGTACACACACTTACTCCTATATTACAGGGGATTTATAAATATACATGAGAATTGCCTAACCATCTACAAACACAAAAATTATGGAAACTCATGTAGAGAGATGTAGTCAATATAACTCCCAGCTTCCTGTGTATTTAATTATTCCTCACCTAGATTTACATTAAAATATAACATCTTTTCTTTATATAATTCCAGCTTGGAAGGCAACTTCAGTGAAACTTCCACATTTAGAAATTTAGTAACAAGCAGATATAGTAGCTTCCAAGCTTCCCCATACTCCCCCCATAACGAGAATTGATTTGATGATAAATTTACCATCTTAGCCTCAGTTCTAAACAAGAAATCACCACGGGATAATTAAAAACACCCTTGAGTCCTCCCTACAAACCTACAACATGTAACTGGTTTCAGTTCCTATTTCTTAAAGAGAATTTAGTCAATTCCTCCTCAGAGGTTTCGGAGGAAAAGAAGGATTTTCCAAGACAGATAAATTGAAATGATCCCGCTTTGATCTCTGTGGTTAAGAATCCCTCACAATAGAAGATGACCACTGAGGGGCCGTGCTCCCGGCCTTTTAATGTGTAACAATGGTATCAACAAACAGCTACTTAATCAATATTTGGCCAGAGCTGCTGAAAACTTCCTTTTCAGATTTTAATTCCTAGTTGTAAAACAACCCCAGAGCAGCCAGAGAGAGAAGACATTAAACTGACTTCTTAATTGCCTTTTAGTGTCTTGTTAGTTATATATGTACATTCTTAATGGTTCTTTAATCTTTATTTACCCGCATAAATAAGTTACCTGTCATAGAACCCCATCAAACTTAAACCTTCTCTGTTCCAGTCCAAGCCAACTCTCCCCATTTGTTTGTTGCTGTTGTTGCAGTTTTTAATTTTCATTGGCCATTTGCTTTTGAACAACTTAAACATTTAATTTCATGATCAGGAAGGATTTTTTTGTATATGTCCTCAAAATATATGTATTCATGGATGTTGAAACCATCCGGATTTAGTAGCTCCCTAATTCACGTGATTGATTTCTGTATATTCCACTGGCCTGAGCCGCGGCGCACTTGCTGGTTCCGCCTCACCGCCGGGCGGGTTTTAATGCTCAGCCCTGGGGACTTTTAAATGACCCTTCAGTAATTATTACGCACTTGAAGCCCCTGCGTCCCCGTTCCGGTGCTATCAACAATCAAATCAAACCCCAAAATAAACATACAATTTCAAGCATTAATTGGGAAATCTGTGTGTTTTCAATAAGGCTAGACAGTAAGCGTACAGCAGTCAACCAAACCAAACAAGCGAAAAAGAAAAAGCTATGAGCCGAACTCTGGTGTTTCCTTTCAAATTGTTCCAGCAGGAAAATCGTTACTTCCACGTTAAGGAAAAGAAGAGCATAGCGTTCTAATTTAACTCGCGTTCTGGTATCTGTAGCGCTTTTTAAAATATGGATGATATTTACCATGTTGAATTTTGTAAGGACTTCAGAAAACATGAAATTTACTCTAAAGACTAGAAAACGACGTTGAGGTCAAATTCATGATCCTGACAAATAGACTTGGAGAGTGGGCTGGGCTGTCCACTTTAATAAAGGTTCCGATGCCGCAAACCTATGATTCTATACCCCATGATTTTAATCTATGGGAAAGTTTTCCGCCGCCTCCCGCATCCCTCAACATTGCGCCAAAATTTCGTTGGTCGCTAACTACCCGGGAAAGAAATGGCCCTGCGTTTCCCTGGATTTCAGCGTGCCCTTAATGATAAAAGTGCCCTTTTCGGGATTCCACTGGAAATGAAATACTCCAAAAACCTTTAAAACTTTTCTGCGTTTTTTAACTGCTGTATCTCAGGCCCCCGTGAAAAGCTGAAATCCTCCTCATCGATTTTAGAAAAGCTCATAAGCTTACAAACGAAACGGAAACTCGAGCAAAACATTCTGTCACTTTTACTTTCTCAAATAAAAAGCGGGGGGGGGGGGGGGCACTCTTTTTCGTAAACGTCAAATAGAAGGGCTGAGATAGGAAAGGAATACAAGTCCCCAACGAGCTATGCTTGAAGTCTTTTAAATTGTTGCAAACCTCCCACGCTCACTTGTGATTTTAAAAGGGAGGAAAGCCTTATGAGAGTGTATCTCCAGTCCCAATCAAAACAGCAGTTTGGCAATCTGGCCTCTCTCCCTCTGCACTCCCGAGCTGCCACTTCAAAGCCGCTACAACAAGTCAGTAATTGTAACGTTGCATCTAAATATTTAAGCGAGAGTCTTGCAGTCGCGTGTCCATTTACAGTCCTCATCTGTCCTCTAATTCCATTACGGCACAAAGCAAAAATGTTTCCCCAAACTCACAAACAGGAAAAGCGTCACCCTCTTGGAGGAGGCGGAGGAGGAGGAGGAGGAGGAGGAGGAAGAAAAAGAAGAGGAGGGGGGAGGAAGAAGAGGAGGAGGAGGAGATGATGAAGTTTCTATTGATTAGTCACCGCTTTTGTGTTAAGGGCTTTCTTTAAAATCAGGGGGAAAAATGGGGGGAGGCTGCAGAAATTTCACTAATGTGAGCCTCAGGCAAGGGAGAAAAAAAAGAGAGAAGAAGGGGGAGGCGGTCTGTGTCTAGATGAAAGTGAGAAGGACATAAAGGAGGCAATTGAGTCGGCTGCAGCCCGGCGAGCTAAGCTTCGAGCCGGCCAGAGCATAGGGGAGGGGGCGGCGCGGCGCGGCGCTTTGGCGCAGGGCGCAGGAGTGGGGGCCCAGCCCATTGTGGCGGCGCCCGCGGGCCCGCTCCGCCAAGCCGGGGGAGGAACAGAGGCGCCCATTGAGCAGCCGCAGCGCGGGCCGTGCCCACAGCCCCCGATGCCTCGGCCGGGGTTTGGCTTTCCCGGCTGCGCCTGCTCCCATCTCAGTGCGGGCCAAGGGCAAGCGGGGGGCGGGGGAACCAAGGGCTTGGGTGTTCGTGGGCCGCCCAACGTTCTCCTTTCACACGGGCTAGGGAGCTAGAAGGTTGAACTCAGCAGGGGCGCACAGCGCCTAGCGCGCGCCCGCTAGGGCGCACTAGCTTGAGAGCACCAGGGCCGCATGCTGCGCTGCTCTTGGATTGGGTGAGGGAAAAGGGAAAGTTGGGAAGGTAAGGGGGGGCCATCTAGGAGAAAAGGCCATACCCTGGAGAGAAAAAGGAGGGTGATTCTGACCTCTTTCAGCGTGTCTCTTTCCCTGTGTCCTAGTAGGACCCCAGGCCAAAGATGTCCCCTGAAAAGTCAATCTCAGCAGGACCCACCAAGCTCACTAAGCTGGAACCTCCAGCAACAGCACACCACACTGGTCAAGGCACCCAAAGTCCCTCCTTTGTCAGCTTTCCTCTCCCCCCGGGCCAGGGCACAGCGCTAGCTGCCCTTTAACAACATTCATTCTATTTCACAAGCGGGGCAGCCGGGAACTTTTGATGCCCAAACAACAGAGGGGAATTTTTGAGGTTTCCAGACTTCAAACTACACCTCAATCTATCCTTGCTCTGGGCCCCTCTTGCCCTCCAGAGCTCATTCGGAAGGGAGCTGGAGGCGCTGAAGGGACTGATGCTGCATCTTCCTTGACAACCCTAAATTAAATTAGGCTTCAGCCCCCAAGGTGTGTGTGTGTGTGTGTGTGTGTGTTTTCAACAGCACAGCCCCTACTGGGGAGAATACTGATTTTAAAAATGGTAGCAATTGTCCTTGAATGGCAGCCAGCCCAGCTAGACGGCCCAAAAGACTAGAAACATTTTGTAGGTGAAATGGCCACTTTTTCCACGCTGGAGAGTCCATAAAACTTCCTGGCGCAGCAGCTATTGGGGCTCATTGAATAATTCATCCCTCATTGCAAGCCCATAATGTCTATTCTCCGCCTTTTGTGGTGCTGTTTTCTCTTCTTTTCTCCTTGAATTATAAAAAGGTTGCCTTCCTTTGTTCACATCAAGCTGCTCCGAGCTGGAGCTTTGTCTGGGCTGAGCTAAAGTGTGAGTTTCAATGGACTCTCCAGTCTTTGTCTCCCAAGTTCATCTCCAAGTGTAGATTGTGTAGAGAAGGCCTTCTTTGTAAAAGCTGGAAAAGTTGTACAAATGTTTGACCAGCTCATTTGGGACGTTTTGTCTCCTGGGCCTCGATCGCCTGTACTGTGAGGGAGCAGCCGGACTGCTGCGCCGGTGCCTCCAGCAACAAGTAGCAAAGCCAGTGGGGCCCCCAAGCCTCTCTGACCCACTCTGGGCTCTTCTCCCCACTGACCGTAGGGACATGTTTGGTTTAGGGTTGTCTGAACCCTTGCCTTCCTCTCTTCCTATACCTCTATGCTGCAGCTAAGCCTGGGGTAAAAGCTGAGGTGTCTTCTCAGAGACCAGGGCAGAAACCCACCCCTCCAAAAGGAGGAGTTTAGACTGAGTCCACATGGGGCCCCTGCTGAAAAGGAAAGAAAGCAACAGCATTTTCTGTCTCCCTGTCCAACCTGCTGTGGTTTGGGTGTCTTCTTGATTTCATGTGCACACCAGAACATCTACATTTCTGTTTATTCTTGAAATCAGGCATTTGGATTTGTAACATCCAACTCTAAGTATTCCTTCAAGGTTGAGTACAGATTTTGCATTTGTTTGTAAAGCAGCTGCTTGAAAGAGCCAGCAGCTGCCCCACAGTTAGGCAATGAAGGTAAAGGAAGTCCCACCCTGGGTCACCTGACAGTGACCAATATAAGCCCACCTGGAGAGCTGCCTGACCCTCTAGGGCAACTCCAAAACTCAACTCTGCCCAAAAAAGTCCAAGCCCCAGAGGGGGAAACTCTAAGTGCAGGTGTGGCCCCTGGCCACTCATAACAGTTGTTAAATTCGAAGAGGAGCAACCATCTCAAAGGCCAAAGCTACTGAGGCACAATTCCCCCTTTCCCAGTGAAATGATCCCTTCCTGGTTCAAATCCAGCTGCATTGACTTTCTTTTCTTTCTGTCTTTTTGTGTGTATACCTTTAAAGTTGGAGACGGCTAGCAGCAGGTGAAGGGGAAGCAAGCTACACTTCTGGCTCCCCTGGGGGAAGATTTTTTTCTTGGAGCCCACAGGCCACTGCCAACAAGGAGTGGGTGGTCCACGCCCCTAGGGGACAGAGGGTGTCAGCTAGGAGCCCAAGAACCCAGAACCCTCAGATTTGTAACTCAGAGCTTGAACTCCTTTTGATACCCAGACATATTTGGAAACCAATTTAAAACAAATCAAAAACAGCCAACATTTCTAGGGCAGCCAACGTGGGGCAACTTTGGGGTCCACTGCCCCAAAGAGTTTCCCCTCTTCTCTCTCCTTTGGTGTGGGAAAGTCTGGAGACCAGGGCCTTCCCTGAGGACATAAAAGCTACTTCAACCTCTAAAGGCTCAAGTACCCTCTATCCCCAGCCCCTCAACGGCTCAGAGATGCCCAGTCCCCTACACCTAAAGGCAAGAAGGTACCCCCTCCCCCCAGCGCCATTCACAGTTCTACACTCCGAGAAGCTGAAAAGGGTGCAGAAGACTTACAACATAGAAAAATTAAACACAATAGAGAATATTTTTGTTTTAATTGTGTCTTTCTGGTCTTTCACGTGAATGCCCTTACCCGGGCAGGCGCAGAGGCTGTGAGCGAGGAGAGACCCCAATCTGAGCCTGGGCCGGCCGCCATCAGGACCCCAAAGGCAGGGAGCCGATGCCCGCCACGGCCCCGAGCACGCGGCACCAGGCGCCGCCACTTACCTCGCTCGCTCAGTATGCCATCGATGCTGTGTTTGGCCTTCTTCTCACTTTCCTCTGCCTCCTTCCTCTCCAGGTCGACCTCCTCCTCTTCGCCTTTCCCAAATTTACTCCTCAGAATGCGGCTGATGGAACTCACTGGGGGACAGGAGGAGGAAGGGAGCAAGGGAGCGCACAGGATTGAGACTCACGGGGCGTACACGAAGCGGCCCCCAACCCCCAGCCAGGGCTCTGGAACGGCTGCCCAGCAATGCTCCGTCCTGTCTCCTCCTGCATCTCAGGGCACCCCCGTCCTTCCACCACCCTCTCACCCTCCCACTCAAACCCCCTGCCCCATTATGGACATCTAGGGACAGGCAGATCTCGCCTGTGAAGTCCACGCCTCCAAGTGAGGACCGAGAAATGCCATTTCTGTCCCCCTCTTTCCCGCAGGAAACAGTTTCCTTCTTGACTCCATAGACTGTGCTCTACGCCTCCAATCTAAGAGAATCCCCCCCCCCTCCCCGCCAGCCCACCCTGTACCCTCCTTTCTCCCCACCTGAAGGCAGGGGCCGCGCAGTTTGCATTAAGGGAGAAAGAACACTGCAGACTTGTCCCCTAAACTCAAGTGATTTTTTGTTTGTTTGTTTGTTTTCTTTCCTTTTCTTTTTTTTTTTTTTCTTTTTTTTTCTTTTTTGGCTATAAAGGATTTAAATTTCAACTGCAGAATCGTTTCCTATTGTAAAAATCAAAAGAAAAGGCACTCTCTCCCATTTATTTTTTCCAGATTCCAGTCTGGTAAACAAATCCATGTTCTGAAATATATCGTTCTCGAAGAGGGAAAAAGGGAGTTTCTTTTTAATTAAAAACAAACTCTCCCGCGCGCCCTCGCACTGGCCCTGCGCTCGCCCCTCTGCTCGCTCGGCCTCCCCCAGGCTACCGGGGGCGCCGGATGGTCCTAGGACTCTGGGGGACAACCTCCGCCGGCCGTTGCCGAAGCCTCCCCTCCTCTGAGCACGAGGCAAAGTCTCGCCTGGCGCTGCCCTATCTCGCTTCGGTTGGGGTTACCAAAACATTTGTTTCTCTTTAAAAGGGAACATCAATATTAATAAACGCCTGGCCTCCGCCTCGCGTTTCCTGCCCTCCCTCCCCGACAGAAATCCTCTTTGGGGAGACCTCAGCGATGCTCTCTCAACCCTCAGCCCCCAGGACAGTGGCTCACCCCTCCCTCCATAAAACGCCAAGAGCGTCTGGTTCGTAAATATTTCAGGGCCTTGGGAGAGGCCGCCTCCCAATAGCCCGGATCGATAATTGGGGTGATTATGGCTCGGACGACCCGCCAGGGTAAAAGCGACTGGCGGCCGTGCCTTGGGGAGAGGTTAATGGGCCCAGTACCTGAGGGCACGGTGTTTCGATCACAGACCGCGTCCTTGAGTAATTTGTCTCGGATTTCCCAGCTGAACATGCCGGGGTTCTCTCTTTTGTATTCCTCAATTTTCTTCTCCACATCAGGCGTTGTCACCTGCTTTAAGAGAACAGGCGGGCCAGCGTTGGTACCCGGTACTCTGGGCCGGACCTGGCGGCCCCACAGCCTAGGGGCCTGTCCAATGCTCCTCACTGTACCCTCTGGGAAGACACCCCATGTTAGCAAAAGGACCATACGTCTCTAAAGGAGTTTAGTTTAGAAAGGGGCAGACAAGAAATCATCCCATCCCAGAGCAGCCTGGGGACCCTACACCTCACTGCTTTAGCTCCCATAACGGGGTATAGTAAGAACAATTATAACATCTTGGTGGTGGGTGGGTGTACTTTCTGATCCCTGGAAATAAGGCAACTCCTAACCCAGAATCAACATGAATACGAAACTAAAAAAGGCATGCTTGAAAGAGGAACTGAAAAATCAAGTAAAATCTGCAACTTGTGCTTCTCCAAAGGGGCACAAGATTTTAGGTAAAGTGAAGAGCAGAATGAAATGCAAGAGGTATCTAGGTTTTTAAAAATTAGAATGGACAACAAATATGGATAATTTGGGAGACTGTCTCTTCCTCCTCCCCTCCCCTAATTGAAAAAAAAAAGTTTACAAAGGTTCTTAGAAAAGTTGTGGAAGGGTTTGAGTAAGTGGGGGGAAAGTACAAGGTGTTTGGAAGTCTTTTTAATCATGACTCTCTTAATTTTTGCCCAATGGCAAATAGAATATTACGCTGGCTTTTATCCACATCCAGCAAAAAAGCAGAACTTGTGCAATCCCCTCCTTCTCAGCCATAGCCTGTGTGAGTCTCTTTCTTTTTTAAAAAAAGAAACCAAAATAATTTGAGGATAGCACCAAACTGCTTTTCTAAATGGAGTCATTGGCTCATTACAAAAGAAAACTAATCACCCTAGTTTTTGACTCCTTGAAAACAATTTGCACTAGGAGAGACTGAGGGCGTGGGTTTGGAGATAAACCATTATGCAAACTAAAACTGTTTCTTAGGGTTGGGAAAGGGCAGTGCCAGGGGTGGAGGCTGGGGAGATAGTGGGGAAGAATTCTGCAACAGGTGGGCACATACAGCTTGCATGCTTTAGGTGTTTGTCCCTTAAAATAATTTGATGAGTATTCCAAGGTTCAGGGGTATTTTAAAAAATGTTATTTTTCCTTTGCAAAAAGGCTGAAGTTTTCCCCTAGCTTTCATCAAGGAGTATGGAGACACGTACACACACGCACACACTCACACTCGTGCCCCTTAACGGACTTGAAAAATAACTCTTTGGGAAGCCTCAGGTGTCAGCCCTTGCCTCCTGCCGGCTCTTTCCCAACCCGGGAGACCAGAGGCGGGGAGGCGACAGGGCCAGGCCCGCGTGCTCACCTTGGGCTTGCTGCCGCCTATGGCACCAGGACGTATGGAGCCCGTCTCCTGATACCTGCACAGGATCTTAGAGACGCAGCCGTGGGACACACGCAGCTGGCGCGAGATGACGCAGGGCCGGATGCCGTGGTGGGCCATCTCCACGATCTTGTGGCGGATGTGGTTGGGCAGCGGCCTGCCGTTGATGAAAACGCCGCCAAGCTGGTTGACGCGGCCCTGGCCGAGGGGGGTGGACACTGAGGGGAGAAGGCGAAAAAGAGAGGCAAGGGGAAATACACTTAGGGAGAATAGAAAGCAGCAGGAGAGATTAGCAGCACCTGATTTTGCACTCTTCTGGCCAATGTGCATGTTAACAGCTCCAACACTGAAACTGCTCAACGTGGGATACCCAGCTCCAGATCCTCTTTCAAACACATTTGTTAAAAATTATTAAGCAATTCAGGCACATATAATCTTATGTGAAGAGAGCAACTGGAGCAAAATAACTTGCCCTACAGAAACTGTCATCCTTTTGGGCTCAGGAGGGGTGGCAACTTGGAAGGAGACCCTGAGGCTGGTACAAAGTCTATCTTGCTCTAGCAACAGCCTGCAGGAAGAGAGAGGTTCACCCAGGTGCTGGCTTTGGTGAACTCTGCTCCCATCAAACCCTGTCCGATTGGGATCACTTCCTTTCTAAGGGACTTGGGTGAGCTGACAGCCCTTGGGGTTTCTAGCTAAGAGTGCAGCAGCCAAGGGTCAAAGAGGGTCCGCGAGGAAGTGCAGGCAGCAGCTTATGTCACCTGTTACACCTCCGGATAGAGACAACAGCGCCGGGTCTGCTCTTGGGTTCCCTAGCCCCCATTTATGCTGTGGGTGTTACATTCTACTCTGGACCCGGGACGAAGGGAGCGGCCGGATCAGCATCCCGGCTCTAACCTCGAAATCCTTTTGGAAGGGCTCAGACTGGCAACGCTTCCTGACTCCCTGGGATTCCCAAGATCTTCAGACTGACTGAAAGGCAGTTCCCAAAGAAGTTTATAGAAACTTCAGAAACGCTATTTGACATGAATGCAATTATAATGAATTAATTTATACTGAAAATTCCAATCACAATGGCGCGCTGCGTCTGCCACCACAACTTTGCAGGGCAAGCCACTTTGCACGGCATGAAAATTCTTCCCGAAGTAACATTTCACAAGTGTAGCGGGACAATTTCAAGATGACTTTGGCTGAACAAAACTCAGAGAAGTTGCTTTTGGTGCTCAGAAGCCGGTTCACCCCATTCCCCACTACTGGCATTTTCAAAACAACAGGGGAAAGTGGACCGGCCCGGCGCAGGCCGGGCCGCACAGCTCCGCGGGGATTTGCAGAGAGCACCGCGCTCCGTTCGCAGAGAGGAAATAAAGTGGGGCCCCGACTCCGACTGTTGCTTCTTGGGGCGGGGGGGAGGGGTGGTTGGTGCCTGGGGAATGGGCTTCCTGGACGCACCAAAGGAGCCTGTGGAGCCTGGGGATGGAGTAGGGCAACCGGTCCCAGATCTCGGCATTCAGGCGGCGCTGCGGCCCTCCCTTACCTTCCAGCGGGAACCCGCTGCGCGGGTAGTTCTGCCCCGGGCCCGGCCGCATCATCCTGGGCACAGCGCCGGCCAGCGTGGTCATCCTGGGGGCAGCTTCGCTCGGAAATTATATCCAGGTGAAGGCGAAACGGAAAGGCTAGCGCAGCCCGGGTGACCCTCGGGAACTCTCTGGAGCGTAGAGAGCCCCTCCCCAAAAAGGCTGGAAAGAGTGGGAGGGACGCGGGGAGGGGGGCTGCTGGCTCCTAGTCGAGAGGCTGGAGATGGAACCCGGGAAGGGGGCGGGCAGGGAGGCCCCAGAGTCCAGAATCCCGAGCCCAGGGTGGAAAAGTTTGGTGCAAGTCTGGGCGGATGGCCCCGCGGCTGGGGGCGCTGGAAAGGGGGCTCAGAGAGCCACGACCAGTCGGGGACGGGGGAGAGGCGGGAGCACGGCCTGCCTGAGTCTCCTCCGTCGTGACACCGAGTGCGGGGATCCGAGCTCGGGAGCATTTATTATGTTCTTTCACCCAAAGCTTGGTCAGGAGCCCTGAGCTGCGATTGGCCGATGGGGAGACCATCCCGGGTGGCGGAGACACGCGCTGATTGGGCGACAGCGGCCACTTTCTCTTCCCATCCCTGATAGTGCTGAGGCCTCTGCTGCCCGGAGAGGGACCCTTGCTGCGCCCCTACCCCGGGACAGAAGGGTGGACCCGTGGAAACTGAGACGGCCCAAGGGAGATGGCAGTTACTGAGGGTGGAGAGGGGGTCTCTGTCTCTCTGTCTGTGTCTGCCACTTTCTATGTGTATCTCTGATCTCTCTCTCCCCTTGGCTTTCTATTTCTCGGACTCTGTCTCTCCATGTGTGTCTTTCTCTGTCTCTGACACTGTTCCTCTCATTCTGTCTTTCCATGTGTCTTTCTGTCTATATGTCTCAGTTTTTCTACCTGTGGGTCTCTCTCTCCCTCTCTCTCCCTCTCTCTCATTTCCCTTGGCTTACTGCCACTGGAGGGGGCACAATTCCAATAAGAAGGCATCTGGGGCCCCAGACTTGTTTGGCTTTCCTTCCTCTGGTCAGTGCCCCTTGGCCTAGGCTTGTTACAGGGTCCTGCCTGTGGGGTTCCTCTCAGGAGGAGGCCAGGGTGTGCTGATAACGTTCTTTTGTCTTCTCAGTCTGCAAGCCGGTGTACTGTGAAGCATAGGAAGCTGTCGCTAGGCCCCAGGACTCGCTAGTTGTAGAGTGGGGTGGGGGCATAGGGGGAGGGTGGTGGGGAGAGAAACCATCTCTTCTTGATTTAAAAACCCCTCTGGGAAGCCAAGGCTCTAAATCTCTACATATAGATCCCCAATGCGTCGACAGAGATGCGTCTATATGTTAAAGTTTTGCCTGGTTGCAGCGTTTGTTCTCAGGAATTTATTATGGCATTCAGACTAAACTGCTGGAAAAATAAAAGGAGCGAAGTCTTGGCTAGGAGCTGAAGTGTCCCCAGCAGGATATGACGCCAGGAGTGTTGTAAAGACTGTCTGTCCTTAGAGAAGGTACCATTGTGCATAGCCTTTTATGTATAACTTGGTAAGTGCCAGCGAACTCGCCTCCTTTACACCCCTGAGTGCCAGCCCCGCGCTCCGCACTGCGCTTTATTCGCTCGAGTCTATTCAGGGACTGTCACTCCGGGGCCGCGAGGTATTCAGGGCCTTAATCAATCAAAAGGATGAGAATCGGGCAGGTTTTTCCCTTTGAAATAAAGGAAACAATGACTTCTGGGCTTCAAGTTCCCCCTTTTCCTTTTACGATTTTTGAATTTTTTTCTGCGCCTGGAGTTCTCCACCCCCTCCCAACCTCCCCTTCCCCCACATTCTTTGACAGTTTTGACCTGGACTCGGGCCTCCAATCCTACTTCCCCACCCCCTAATTAAGGCAAACTCTGAAGGCAAGATGAGGAGGGGGGCTATAGCTACTCAACAGTCCATGAGTTGGCCCTTTAAAAACCCACTCACAAACGGGGAAAACAGACAAGCTTTCAGGCCGCCTGTTGTCAAAAGGTTTGGTTGACCCTCAGAGCAGCCTAGACAGGTCTCTGGAGGCTCTCGAAAATGTCTGGACCCATGGGAGGGGGCAGCATGTGCATTCATGGTACAAAGCTGAGAAGCTAATTGGAATAAAGCCCTGTTTAACCTGGTTTTACATAAAATGATTCAATTTGTCAAGGGGAAAATTTTCTCAATTTCGTTCTGAAAAGGGGGGCACCAAAGTCTGTGTCCTTATTTCCCAAGCCACTTCACAGGGAAAGCGTTTCGAAAGCTAGACTTTTTTCAAGATTTCTTCTTCCAAAAGGTTGAGCGGAGCCGAGGGAGCACTTTCTAGGGTCAGTAGTAATTGTTGGGGGAGGGAGGTACCCGAAGTGTATTTTAAGAGGGCAAATGTAGGCTTAACTCTCAACTAACAGGAACCTTAGAACCTTGTGAGCAAATAAAAAACGTCTAGGGCTGAGTCTCATTTGCTTTTGAGAGGAGGACTCGGTCTCCAAGCCCTCCTGGTGTTGACCCGTCGCTGTCCTGCCGCGTGTTCTCTCTCTTGAGAGCCGGCAGATTCGCGAAGGGACGCACTTGCGGCACACGTCGTTCTCCCGGGTCCCATAAGCTGGAGAGCCAGCTAGATAGACTACTAAACAGAGATATTGCCTGTTGAACTGGGTCTCAAGTGCCCATGGAGGCTAGTCCAGCAGGCGCATCCATAAACTAGCTGCCCCTTGCTATAAAAATGTACAAATGGAGGCTATGAGGATGTGTGAGAGTTGGGGACCCCATGACTGCCGGAGTCGACAGGCGACTCACTTTCTCTCTTTCTGGGCCTCTCCCCTGCGAGCGCTCTGAGGTTTATGTGGGAACAACAGAGGATTAGCTCGGCCCTTCTCCACTCGGGCAGCAACCAGAGGTCCCCAGAGACCGGGGCAGGGAGGAGGGTTGGGGGCGGGGGAGCTTGCAGTGGGCACCCTCGGGCTCCAGACAGCTGGGCAACTTCCAAAGACCTAGGGAATCTAAATTCCTCGTGGTGTGCGCCCCCAAGTCCGACCTAAGAGGGCCAGGACGTCGATATTGGCGGAGACTCACAGCCGATGGCGCCCACACGTCCGCCCAGAGCCGGGACTCTGCAGAACTGTGCAGCAACAGGTCGCAGGAATGCTGGGTGATTCCCAGTTTCCCAGACTGGTTTCCAAGAACGCACCCCAGTTTAATACTTAAGCCAGTCTTTCTCCATCTCCAAGGCCTGGGCCTCTTTCTTACTTCTTTCTGAAGTCTCTCTGGAAGCCGCGGCCACCCCGCCCCAATCCCCGCAGCTGGATGGGAGCATCCTCCCAGGCCACTTCCCCTGTTGGGAGCCTGTGGGCCACGAAGTCCCGGTGCCGAATTTGGCCACTGTACAGATGCTAATTGAGAAAGGAGCGACGCAGAGATGGGCTTTGGAAGGCGAGGGTCCTTGCCCTGCAGCGCAGCCCTGAACCCAGGTTTGGGAGGCAGCATCATTTCCCAAGGCTGACAAATTACCAGAAAGTGTCCGGGGGAGTCTCTTCGACATTTTTGTGCACAAGCGTGGCGTCCACCCGCGCTACTTGTGCACGTGCAAAATGAAACTGTAGCCTTGAGGACAATAATAAAATAATTTGTTTTACTAAAAATAAAAAAAAGAAGAAGAAGAAGAAAAATAACTTGCTGTTGCCTCCTCGCCTCCTCTGATCCCAGTTACACACTGCAGGTGAAATTAACAGCAGACTGGCTGTGCAGCCTGGGTAGAGCATGCCGGTTCCCTGGAAGTCTCTCCTGGTTTGGATGCGTGGATGTCCATCCCAACCTCAGTCTCAGTTTGGTGGCTTCTGCCTGGGCAGCAAAATTCCCATCAGCGCGCAGCCTCTGCACTTGGGGACTCCACGGCCCAGCACAAGAGTTTCATGGCCCCTGGGCTTCTCGGGCCTCCGAAGGATGACTTCACTTCCAGCCGGGCACAGGTCTTAAGTGGAAATTATGATCTCTGCAAAATAATGTCCCTGACCTGGGAGGGAGGAGGGGATTGGCGTCTGCCACCCAGGACTTTTTTGCCCTGTCTGGAGGGCTGGCTCCGGCAGGCTGGCTTGTCCACAGGGCCAGCTCCTGGCCGCCTGCCCGGCTTCAGGCGTGACTCTCAGGAAGCAGTTAGAGGTCCGGCAAAACGCTGAGAATCCCTCAATCACACAGAAAGGCTCCGCCATGCTCACGGTAGGAAATCAAAACGCCAGGTTCCTGATCACAAGCTTCCGGGCTGGATGCGATGATACCGGATTGGTGAATGCGCGGGTTCAACCCGCGGTCCATCGCAGCCTCTGCCGCTGCGACCGTCATTAGGCCCCCTGCAGTTATTTGTCAAAAGCATTGGCGCCGCTATTCTCCCCATCGGAAAATCAGTCCGGACGGGTTCGGATTTAGGGACTGGATGAGGATCTGGGCGCCGCGTTGAAATGCGGTGTAGGCCAGCCAAAGTGGGTTTGCCCCTGCAAGCTGAGGGAGCCACTCGGAACCTATAAGCGGGTTCTCAATAAAGAACACATGGTTTGTGGGAAGAAAGGAAGGAAGAAGGAAAAGAGGACAGGAAAAATACGAGAGAAGAAGAACAGAGATGTAAAAATGTATATATTTTGAAGGGCAATAAAGGAAGGAGAAAATGAATCTCAAGGCAGTATGTCCCCTGTAGACATTCATTTGGGTTTGTGAAAATTATTTTTGTGCAAACAAGGAATACAAGATGCCAGAGCCCATTTCTCTAGGAGAAAAAAACCATCTTGTAAAAAATTAACATACGTTTTGTCTAATTTTCAAGTAGTGTTCTACCCAATGCTGTAAAAGTTTACTGTGGGTGTTTAGAAAAGAAATTCGGTAACTGCTTTGCTGGTGTGTGTGTGTATGTGTGTGAAGGAAACCTGTTGTGCGTATAGAGGGTGGATAAGGGTTGAGGGGCCTTACTTAGCCGGGGTGTGGTTGTGGGCAGCCTGGGCCTTGGAGAAGAGGGTAAGGCTGAACTGTGCCCAGGTGAGGCCAGGAGGTGTTGGGTGAAGTAGGGGCCAGAGCAGAGCTGCAGAAAGCGAAAAAGGCAAGAGGTAGAGTCTCGGTTTCCTTTACGCCTGGAGCAAAAAGATAGGCAAGTGACCACTCTAGGAACTCCTGCCTCAGGGTGTCTGGACACAGACAGCTCAGGGTGTGGGTTCTGTTCTCGGGCAGGGGGCAGGGTGGGGAAGAGGGTGAGGAGCTCACAGGCCTTGCTCTTGAATCAGGACAGGCCTCTCTCCAGCTCCACTCTGCCCCAGTGCCTGAACCGCTTCTCACTCCGGATCCCTTCAACCCCCACAGGAAATTTCTTCCCGAGATGGATTTTAGGGGCAGGGATGGGGGGCGGAGCACGAAAGGAGCAAGAAAAAAGAAACCTGGGAGGCAAATGTTCAAACCTAGGGTCTCCTCACTGAGTCTGGACCCACGCCACAGTGGGATCACCGGAGCCAGAGGCAGCAGGCTGCGGGTGAGTTTAGCACCCACGCTCCTCGGATTTTAAAAGCTCATCTTGAGCCAGAGACCGCGTAGCCAGCTAAGCGGAGTAAACGTGAAAGGTGCAGGAGGCAGGGTTTCCAGGGGCGATCTGGCCTGACACCTGGGCGGCTCGGTCCCAGGACTAGAGGTAGAAAAGTCAGGAAGCTACGTGCACCTGTCCCCGGGAGACCCCCATCCACACCAGGGAGGCCACTGAGAGCCCCCCCCTCACATGCCAGGGGAGGGACCCTCCAGCTCTGGGACACAGCCTCTCTTGACACCCTCCGCCTTTCAAAGGGGGGGAGGAGAGAGGAGGTGAAGAAGAAAGAGAGAGAGGGAAGGAGGGGAGAAGATAAAGAGAAAGAGAGAGAGAGAAAAGGAAATAAAGAAAAAAGAAAGGGAGGAAGGAAGGAAGAAAGGAAAGAAGGAAGGCAAGAAACTCTCATTACCACAACCAACCAGATGCCTCAACATATTGAATCTCTAGACATGATTTGCACTAAGTTCCTTCCCAGATTTTAAACTTTTTCTTCATCTCATGTCCTGCAGGAAAACATCAATTTCCATTTCCTCTTTTAAATAAAGTTTCCCTTTCTTGAGATGAACCTTTAAACTGGTCATTGACTTTGGGGCCAGGGGCAGGAGAATAATTTGGATTGAGAAGTTTGGAGATGGGAGAACCGTGAGGAGAAACTCAGAAAAGATTGAAAACTGACCATCTCGGACGCCGGAACAGATCGAAAGGAGGCCGAGAAACGCGCTGATTAACCGGAGGGAGCACCCGGTAGAAGTGCAGACACCTGGATAACCCACAGACCAGTCAGAGCCATCTTTCGGAAAACTGCCCCGGGTCCCCAGCGTGGCCCCGCGCGCAGGTCATTCTTTCGGTCTTGTTTCTTCGGCCCAGAACACCCCGTGAGGGACATCCCAGCCCCCAGACACCCAGCCTGGCCAAGAGTTAAGACAAGTACCCCCAAGAGGAATGAGCTTCAGAGAGCCTTTCTTCTTCTAATCTTCTTCTTCTTTTTCTTCTTCTAAACGAAATCTAATACTATCTGGCTGCAAAAATGTATATCACCAGCTCAGAGCCTGAAAGATTAACATTTGGATATGTAGGAAACGTAATCTGCGTGGCTAATTGATTCTCGGCGTATCAGTTTAAAGGATAAAGATCGATATCTACATGATGGATATTGTATTAATAGGGGCATAAATAAAGGCCGAAGAGTCGTTACCGAAACCTTTGAAGCCACTTCCCGGCTCTTGGGCCCTCCACGCGGCCACTCCGTCTACCCCACTTCCCCGCCCCCAGTCCCTGCTGTGCGTGAAGCACTACCCCCCCCCCCACCGCATCCCCCCCCCCACCCCCAGTGAGAGTGGAGGAGTCTACGGCCAAATCGAAAGTGTGTTTTAATGCAGCTACGCTCCAAGGAGAGGTGGCATTTTTTTTCCTGGGCTGTAGCAGGTGGACAGTAAGGAGAGAGAAAAGGCAGTACATTTAGCAAAACTCATCACATCCAGATATTTAGAAACACAGATACGTAAGAACCACACAGGGACGTAAACAGCCATACACGTTCGCACACACATTAGCATTCAGGGGGGCGGGCTCCTAGCGTTTCTGGAGGGCCCCTGGTCAAGGAATCAGCGCTTCTTTCCCTTTCTGAGCCCTGTCATTTGGGCTCCTGGGGTGTCCTCTAGTTGTGGTGGAGGGAAAGGACAAAGACGTGCAGCGGCGGCGAGCGGGAGCTGGGGGAGTGTCCGTTGGAGGAGGGAGGCCCACTCAAGGAGGGGCAGGGGCTGAGCCCCAGCGAGTGGAGCGAGTGGAGCCCAGTACACCGCGGGACTAGGGGAACAGGATGGGGTACACTTGATCCGGAACAAGAACGCCTCAGCCCAGCGGTTGCCAATTACTCTCGGGCAGAGCCTGCGCCGCCGAGAGAATTTTCCAAATGTAAATAAAATACCCTTCGCGCCCCCCTTTTCCACTAATTAAGAGGGTTGTTTCGATAAAACGGGTGTAATCTTTATTAATTAGGCAGCCCTCGGCGCGCCGTTCGCATCAATCAAGCCCAAAGCGAAAGTACAGGGGGCGCCTAATCCCTTTCCAGAGCGCGTTTGGACGCGAGGCGGAGGTGCCGGCGTTTCCACCGTGACTTTCACCCTCCTGGGCTCTCCTTGCACCCGCGGCCGCGTCGAGAGGCCTTTTCTCTAACCTGGAGCTTGCTGCGGGCCAGCCCGACGGCTCCAAGAGCCCCGAACTGGCAGGAAAACGTCCCGTACTCACGTACGTCCCCTCTTTGGGCAAAGGCTCCTACACAGAAAACCGCACGCAGACAGGTGCGCACACACCTCTCGGGGCCCGTTTCCTCCGCCCTTCCCCGCTCTGGGCCCGGTCAGGCCCACACGGTTTCCAGTCCTCTTCTTCCCTCGGACGGCCCGAAGAAAAAAAACAAAACACCCCAAACTATTCTGCGAGGCCCAAATCCCTGATAAGCAGTGACCCTAAGATCTATATACTCCTAGGGCGATGTGGCAGGGGTAGATTGAAAACCCTGTCCGGTGGTCCATTTGCCCCGAGGACGCCCTGAATAAACGGCCCTAGGGGTGGGGCGGGAAGACCTTAGAAGCTGTCCAGGCCACCCACTCCTCAGGAGCGCACTGCGCAGGTGCGAGTATTGGGGGTTAAGGGAGCCCTCCAGTGCTCGGCAAAGAAACCCGGGAGAGCTCCAGCCTCTTGGCTTCAAGTGGGAAAGCTGGCTGGAGATAGGGGAGAGCAAATTCAGGTTCTTTCCCCGAGGCCCTGCTGCACTCTTGCCCGTAGAAGGCAGGGACCTTGGGTTCTCTTGGGAGAACGCCCTGGAGCTGGGTACCCGTGTGACCACCTCTCCCAACCCGGGGGCGTTCTGTCTCTAGACCTGAACTTCCTCTCCATTCCCACCCCACTGGTTCCACACCTTACTAGCATGTCCTGCCCTCTCTGCGCCTTGAGCCTGGACCTCCAGATTCCTCCATTTGAACCCCTTAAAGAGATTCTGCCGAATAAAGAAAAGGGCCATTGAGTGCTCAAACCCAATAATGATATCCGAGGCCCCTCTTGGATTAGGCGGGAGCTGCGCAAACCCTCTTCGTGGACTCTGGGCTCTCAGAGCAAGGATCGGACCCCGAAGTACACTGGGTCCCCTCTTAGCTGCCTGTCCTGGCTTTTCAACCCTGGCGTCGGAGGTTGGGCCCTCAGCAGACCTCTGACCTAACGGACTGGCCTGCCCTTCCTTGCAACCTTGGGCACCCTTGGCTGGAGGGCCTTTCAGAGCCTCACCGGGAGGCAAAAACGTCGTACCGTCACACTCTGAGCCTCTCTCCTGAACGCACTACCCTGAGCTGCCAAGCCCTGGCACGCTGCTTTGGGGACCCGTTGGCCTGCGAATTAACTCACCCCACTGAACTGCTTGGACTGCACTGGCAGAGCTGAGAGATGAGAGCTGCAGTGGCTCTGGAGCACCATCCTCCTGGCTTTAGCAGAGACTGGAGCACCGCTCTCTTCCCTGCTTCCTACTGTTTCCTTCCTGCTGGAGCTGGGCACACGCCGGGTGTCCCGCATTCTCCCATTCGATCATTTATTGAAAGGTCTTTCTCTGAAAGTTCTCATTAAGGGCTTAGGCTCCTTTACTCAAGGATTAACTCCTGGACCTGAGGCACCAGCAAACCTTGTGGATCACCTGGGCATTGTATTCTATCACCCTCTTCCCCCACCGAGTGGTTAGCCCTCAAGCCCTATCGCAGCGCCGGCACACCTGGCCTTTCATTCATTCCACACATACTTACTGAGCTTCTACTACATGCTGTTCCAAGTGCTGGAGCTACACAAATGAATGAAATACACCAAAGTCTTCTCCCTGGCAGAGCTGATGGTCCAGAAAATCGTGTGTGTGTATAAACGCAACCTGCTAGGAGATTGATTGCAAGATTGAGGCTCAGCTCAGAAGAATCAGGCAAAGTTTGAAGGACTGCAAACGGAGGAAGGGGGTGGGCGGGTGTGGAAGGCTGGGGTAGGGTTGACATTTCAACCAGGGAGGTCTGGGCAGTCTTTGCAGAGGTAGCTTCTTGCAGAGAAGGAAGGGTAGAAAGGAGAGTTGGCTGAAGAAGGGCAAGGATGAGGGAAAAGAGTGAAGAAACCATATACCTCCTCAACACTTCAGTAAATTCCTATTGAGCACTATGCAGCCTGAGGTCCTGTTGTGCTTCCATGGCAAAGAGGTAACTCTTGGGGGTCCTCTCCCCCCCCCAGATGTTTCCCACTGTCCTCTTTGGCAAGACATTTTCAATGGGCTTTGGGAGGGGGAACAGGAGGACTGAACCAGGAAGAATAGATTGAGGCTTCTTCCACCTCTGTCCTTCTCTCTGCCTCCAGAAGTAAGATAGATGGCACAGTTGACATGCCAGAGGTTTGGGACTCCAGGTCTCCTTTCTTCCAGAGATTGTGGTTTAAAAATTCAGGATGGTCTTGGGCCTCTATATCTAGCCCACATTGGTTGAAAATTATATTTTTATTTGTCAGAAAATTAACACTTACCTTCTTGGTGTACTGATTCCCCACTCTACTGAACTTGTCACTACCATTCCCCAAACAAGAGGAAACTCCCTCCAAGGCAGGGAAAATGTTAAGAGAACTAGAATTGTCCTGCTCCTCATTATGGGAGCAGGTGTGTGTTCCTTTTGAGTGGTTCTGAGCAGCTGCCACCACATAAGAAGATGCTGGTGGTGAAAGTCTCTCCTCCCAGAGAATCCAGAGGAGCCCAAGACCCTGATCAGTCATTGTTCCCTGGCTGGTGGTTTTGTGAGATAAATGGAAAAGAAACCAGCAAGGCCATTCAGGAGGAAATATTTTCACAAGGCTTCACAGGTTATTAATGCAAAGTCTTTGAACACATCTTTGAAAGCCTTGGAAGTTTAAGAACAAGGAATGCAATGGTTGAAGGGCATGTGACCATGCAATGGGATCTTGAAAAGAGGCCATGAATTTCTCAGAGCAGTATGCAGAAATGCTGCCCAGCCAATGGAACCAGTTCTTACCAAAAGAACTATTGATAAGGCAAACTTCACAATACCTTGGAGCTGCTTAGCAGGGGAGTAAAATAGAAGCCTGTACACATAGCAGAGGTGAGAAGGCCAACATTGAAAGGGAATTTCCATGGCATCTCCAGAGCTCTCTTTTGTATCTCCAAAGCAGTCCAAAGAGGTTCTCAGAAATTCCAGGCAGCCCTGTCATAACCGGGACATGAGAGCCAATGCTGTAATATAAAGAACAATCTCTGGTCCTTCAGAACTAGGTCACATGAGGGTGTGGTGTGTTTTTTTGTTTTGTTTTGTTTTGTTTTGAGACAGAGTCTCACTCTCTCACCCTGGGTACAGTGCACAGGCATCATTCTAGTTCACTGCAACCTCAAGCTCCTGGGCTCAAGGGATCCTCCTGCCTCTACCTCCCAAGAAGCTGGGACTATAGGTGCAGGACATGACTCCCAGATAATTTTTCTATTTTCAGTAGAGCCGAGGTCTCACTCTTGCTCAGGCTGGTCTGGAACTCCAAGCTGGACCCACCTTGGCATTCCAAAGTGCTAGGATTACAGGTGTGAGCCACTGAGCCTGGCCAGGGTGGGGGTGGGGGTTCACTCCACTCTTCTGGTAGGTGAAGAAGCTTCGACTTCAGAAGAGCAAACAGTAGGGTTTTACTGGGGGAGGGTGACCCAGGAGGGCAGGAGCCAGACCCTGGGGCATTCAGGGGCAGAGTGGCAGTCACCCTGGGATGGAGAAATCAAAGATTTCCAAGCTCAAAAAGCAGGAAAGTATCCTCAGAATGGATAGTTTTAGAGACAGAAAAAAACAAAAATCCTGGAAAGAGAAAGGATTGCCCTCAAATGAAAGGGTGTGTGGTGGGGGGGAAAGGCATCAATTAATACTATTACTAAGATGTTTCTGATAAAAATGACTCCTAACTGATGTTCCTATGACTATTTCCAATTTGAAGGACACGTTTTCACTGGGAGAAGTGATCTGAACCCCATTTCACTCTTCCAGAATGGGAAAGATAATTGTATATTTGAGAGCACCAGGTTATAGGGGGTTGAGGTGAGGAAAAAGACATTAGAAAGGGAAAAAAAAGTTATGTTCCCACTATGTGCTAGACATACTACATACACCCTTACTTAGTAGTGACTTGAGAATAATTCTATTGGGTTTGCTACCATGATTTTAAAATCCATTTATTTAAAAAAATAAATAGAGATTGGACTTTGCCAGCTCGAATGTTACAGGAGTGCAGAATGATAGGAGAAAGGGTGGGGGTGAGTAAATGAACACTTGAAACAAACTCTTTTAAAACAGAATTCATAGAAGTGCCAGGGTGGGGAGGCTCAGGAAAGGGAATGCTACTATCCCCTGCTCACCACCACAAGCTGCTAAGCTATCTCACTTTTCATCTGTCCCAGTCCCTGTCCCAGGAATCACACCACACTTTCCATGAGAATTTTCTGAGGTTGTGTTCAGTGTTTTGGGATTGGCAGCATGAAAACTCAGAGGGTTGCTGTTCCTTGGTCCAGCTGTTTGGGCTCCCCACCAAAATAAGCTGAATAAGGCTATTTTGGGAGAACTAGGGAAATCCTTATGTGGTGACAACTGTACTTAATGATAATGGTGACTTATAATAGTTGTAGTAGCAGTAATATTTATTGAGTGCTTAGTACTGTAAGGGCATTGTTCTCAGTGTATTACAAAGATTCTTTTACTTGCTGCTCAAAACAACTAGGTTTTATCTAGGTAAAAATTAGTAAAAGGAGATACAGAGAGGTTAATTAACTTGCCTGAGGTCAGACAGCTAGGAAGGTGCTGTTGCTAGGGTTTCAACCCAGGACATGTTCACATTTGCCTGTACTGTTCTGTTAGAAAGCCCTAGTTTTCTACCACTTTGATCAGCCCCAGAAAGGGTGAGATCTGGAAGCTATCTAAATACTTCACCTCTCATTTTTTGCCTTGTTCCGACAGTAAATAAATTTCAACAAAAGTTGAAATTTTTCAGGAGACACCGATCTAGTTTTTCTCATTTGAAAAGAATGTGAACATTTACTCCACCTCTTTTCCCTTTTAAAATACATCCAATGATACAATCCCACTTTAAAATTTTTGCTTATGATAAACAATCTTTTTTGTCTCCCAGGGAGAATCTATTAGCCTATATTTCCACCCAGAAAAGAACTTGAGACTTGAGCATCATCCATCTCTACTTCGGGTGGGACGCATGGTCGGTGGAAGATGAATATTTGCAGAAAGAATTCAAATCATCTTGCCTTCCAGCTGTAACTGATCAGCTCTGTATTTGGATCGTGTCGTCTTTGGGGCGTTGTGAAGTCTTCTGCGCCAGTCCCCTCGGGGAACCTCGTCTTCTTCCTGACCGCCACGTCTCAGACTGCGGAGACTCCGCGGAAGGTCTAGGGTGAGGACTGTGTGGGTGCCAAGACTGGGAGGAACTGGTCTTGGGACCTTGGGCGTAAGGATGCAGGCGCGGCCCCTTCTGGGGAACTGGGAGGACTTTACAAACGGACAGCTAAAGACTCCTAAGGTGTTCCCAGGCCCCCCTCTTGGTGTCCGTCTCACGCTGACCTGTCGGACACTCTGCGCTTTGGGAAGCTGCGGGGGGAAAATGGGGAACATTGTTTGGGGAATCGGTTTTAGGGAGCCTCTGCTGGGGGCCAAAAGCGCAGGAGAAACCGCGTACTGGACTAACGAGACTTCCCGTCGCGCGCAGGCAGCCGCAGCCAACGCGCTCTACGACTCTTTTTCTCAACCTACCTATCCGGGCATCTTTCCTATTTTTAAGAATGTATGTGACCTTGGAGCTTTCGGGTCTGGCTCTGGGGGAGGCCTGCTGGCATCTAGGCAGTTAAATACGCCATCCCGTTATAAATAACATGCATCAGACCCTGAAATCAGGGGACCGCACCCAATTTGGAGAGCTAAGGCCAAAGACAAATCAAACAAAACGAACTAAGGTGAGACGTTGAGTGACTGGGTTGAAAAGATACTGTGACAGCTGGTTTCCCCCACTCACGACAAGTGGGCTCATGACAGCGTCCTTGTGCCTTCAACTTCTTCCTTAGCCCTCTCTTACCATTCCGGCTCTCCAGTCCATGGGACTGGGAATTAGGGTGAAGAGCTGCAAAAGGGACAACCTAAAGCATGGTTGGCCCAGCTGAGTGGGGTTCAGCGCCTGTCACCCGGGTCGGCCTTAGGTTCTGTCCAGCCCAGGAGGCCACAGTGGGATGAGGAGTGAGGGAGACCGCGCCAGCTCCAGAATTCAGCATTCCCGCCGCCGTCCCGAGCGCTGCCCCCAGGGTCCCAGTCGCTGTGGCTGTCCCTGGGCCGCGGTCGCAGAGCAAGCAGGGGCATCCGCCTTCGTCCCCGCTTCCCCCCTTGCCCCTGGGAGCCACCGCCGGCGTCCGCACCCAAACGGAGAGAAATGGAGGTAATCCCCGCCTCCCACCGGCCGCGGGGAGCTCGGTCTCGGCAGAGATCTATTTACACCTGCATCGCACTCAGAAGTTTCCTTTTAACAGTTCTCCTAATAAGTATTTTTAAACACGACTCTGTGCGTTAGATATGCTTGCAAGTCTGCACCTGTCCGCGACCCGCAGATGAGCCCAGATTCCCTTCGGCTGTCACTGGCGATGACACCCACAGCTGTCACTGGTGGTGTTTTGTTAATTTAACCTCGAGACTTTCCTGATTATCCACATAATCCGTCCTCAAATCCTCTCGTTGTCACTGAATTTTGATGACTCACGGGACTTGGAAAGCACTCACCTATTTGCAAAATAGGAGGGCTGGGAAAGTCCACAGAAAAGCCTTGTAATGGGGGGAGGAGTAGCCGTCACCCTCCACGTTAGAAAAGATCACAGCATGCCAAATGGGGATGCAAATATTTACTTAACTTTCCTGGGAACGCAAGGGAACTAGTGTGTGTGTGTGTGAGAGAGAGAGAGAGAGAGAGAGAGAGTCCGAGACTAGAGCAACGATTAAACCACCCTCCTTTGGCGATTCAAATTATGGCCACTTTCAAAATCCAAGCATTGCTCCTAGGATCTCCTAGTTTCTAAGAAAAGCCACCCAGCCTTTAATTCATTAAAGAGAGATTAGGGATACAGCTCAAATCTAGCTGCGTAGTAAACTCACCCCGGGCACCTTTAAAATATATGGATCCTTCTCCCCTGCCCCAGACCAATTACATACGCTTCTGTGGGGACAGGACTGGCACTTCTGTATTTTTTTAAGCTCTCCAGGTAATTCTAACAGGCAACCGGAGTTGAGAGCCTCTGCTAAGGCTCATGTGAGAGAATAAATTTGTTATGTGTGAATTTAATAAGAAATGGGCCTCTGGGGACAAATCACTTACCTTGCAGAGCTTGGCCCTCGAATTTTTTCCCCAAGCAATGACTGCCTAATTCTCACTGGAAGTTAATCCTTCTCCAAAACTATGCATCGGCTACAACTTGCTCTCTATCTCTCAAGTTTGGCTACAAAATATTTTTAAATGCACAGACAGTAGAGTTACAAATGTGTTTTTTATATATGTTGGAGAATACTCATTTTTCTGCAAAGAGATAACTGAGCACATCATATATTACCATGGTTCTAGAAATTATTAAAAGTGTTCTTGCAGTGATGAAACACTTTCTCTTCTGTTTATTTTGTGGTGTGTTTTGTAACTTTAGAAGCCAGGAGAACTGCCTCCCCCATCTTTTCTACCCTCTTTCTTCCTACTTCAACATCCCCCACTCAACCCCATGGAGATGTGGTATTTCTAAACCAAAGATAATCCAATTTACATGCAAAGACAACTTTTTTTTTTCTAAAGGAAATGTGCACATTCTTCCTCAGCTCCTAGGAATATTCTTGGAAATTGGACATTGAACATTCTTACTTCCCTAAATGATTTTATAATCAGGAATGATTGTGAATTTATCATGAAACAAACTTGCTTTTCTTTGGTATATTTTAGTCTGTATAGAAGCCTTAAAATCAAAACTGACTGAAGGAAATAATGCTGATGGTTTATATTACAAACCTTATCTTATATGGACAATCAAAAAAGATCTAGCAAAGGATAGATAAAATCTCTTACTATTTCTTCATTCACATAACTTCAAACTAAGATCTGGCTGCAGTCATTTCTAACACTCATTTGAGAACTATTTACTGTAGTATTTCTCAAACAAACTCACATGCTAACATATACAATAAAAATATATGATTTCAAAGGAAGAAATGTAAACGCATATTTAGCAACGATGCAGTTCATTGCCCATAACATGAATTTAATTATTGTTGTATAATAGCAGAAATATAAAATACAAATATTAGCTAATGGGAAGCAAATGATTAGAGAGGGTAGGCATTAGACCACATAATAACTGGGGGACTTAGTTATTGAGATCGTAAAATTAGCAAGTCTATGAAGAATCATTTATTAAAATGGCAAAGATTGAATAGTTAATAAAAGAGAGAGTAACAAATAATAAGAAATTTAATAGATCTTGTTCTCAAAGTTGTGGGAAATTCCACTGCAATGTATGCTTTTCTCAATTATGCAGGAGCTGCTAGCATTGGAAGGATGGTGCAGAGATTGTCATAAAAATGTCATTTTAAAGTGACATTTTAAAATGTATCTTAAAATGTCATAATGCAGAAATGATTGGAAATGGATGCCGAACGTCCTTTGTTTCCTGTCACTAAATATATTGCAGCAAAAGTTCCAAGATTATTGTGCTGTTTTTTCCCAAAACTCAAAGTGCTCACCATAGGTATATTTTTTCACCTTTCAAAAGCGGATTTTTGAAAGAAACTGTTTAAGTCCCCCAGGATCTCAGGAGTCATTGAGTGTCAGTGCTAGTCTGGGGAACCAAGTCATCTAACATTCATTCCAGAGTATCTTTTCACCAGACTGGGCAGAATATTTATCAGCCACTTAATACAGACAAAGTTCCTATTCAAGTCTTTACATTCTGATTGTAGGAGATTGACGAAACATTCAGCCAATAAATGAGACCACTGCAGATAGTCATAATAACAGTTACTATAGAAAGTAAAACTTAAGAAAGTAAAATTGGAATAGATGTCCACTGGGGACAGAGTGGTCAGAGCAGACCTCTGTGGAGAGGTAGTATTAGACCCTTCGACCTACACGAAAGCAAGGCCATATGTCCACATAGGGCTTTAGTTTCCACAGGATTTTCACTAATATACCCTCTTGTGTGTACAGATTCTTCACACCAACACTTTTTAAGTGGGGGGGGGGGACTAATATTCAGATTTACACTTCCTGGCTGCAAATATTGGTCTTTAGACTCCAAACCCAATATACTTTCTGGATGTGCATGTTGTTCACTAAATCATGTTGCATTCAGTTTAATCCATCAACTGTACCATGAGTTTCTTTCACCTGAAATTTTGATGCTATGGAAAACATGATGATAAATCTAATGTGTAGCCCCACACTCTAAGCAGAACCTGTGTCATGGGGACCCCAGTTCCTGAGCAGGTATGCAGACCAAACCAGGTCTGGCTTTTTGTAGTGACTCTACTGGTAGTTCTCACTCATGAGCTGGAGTTGTGTCCAGGACTGAATCTCTTCCGAGAAGATGAGAGTTGCCGTGGGAAGGGAGAAAAACACTTCATTCATCAGGAGCCTTCCAGACAACTCACTCATTATTTCAACAATTACTTTCTAAACTCCTGCTTTGTGTAAAGTGCTGGTGTGCCAGGTCTAACAATTACTTTCTAAACTCCAGCCTTGTGTAAGGTGCTGGTGTGCCAGGTCTTTTCACACAAAGTGAAAATGATTAAATCAAATCTGCAGAATGGGAAAAGGAAAGAGATATCTGAATGCCAGAAAACCAATAGAAACCAAACAAATATTTTCCATCACCATATCCTGCCACTCAATTCCTGGTAACAAAATCAGAAATTAACAATAAGGCAAGGTCAGCCAAGAAAAAAAAAAAAAAATCTCTCCATGTTGAGATATTGAGCTACTAACTGTATCTCTTTGATTGGAAAGTATTCTAACTCAAATTTTTATTATAAGAAATTTACATGTACAATTCATGAAAGAAGCAAAATGTGGCTTTTGTTGTGACTGAGGTGATTCAAAAGTGTATTTCTCATTTGTGAGGAATAATTTAGGTTACATCATTGGTGTACTTTTGTGAACAAAACCTCTAAGAAGCAAGCTGGTCCCCCAAAGTAACTGTAGATAGACTTTCAGGTGCCAGTTTAAGGGAGTAAAATAAACTCGTGTGTGTACACATGTACACATGTTATATCAACAAAGCCAAGCTGTTACTAGTATGCATATATATCATATGATATATATCTTTTTGAGACATATGCATAAAACATATGTATATATTAATACAACTGTAGATGCACTTGTTCAACTAAACAGTTGTGAATGCAAACACAATCTCAGCATTGGCAGTAAAGAAAGAGTGAATAAAAGACAAAAATGAATATACAAGTAAGACAAGACCTTAGGGGTATAAATATATTAAAACTAATCTCTGAAAAGTGATTTTTTAGTAATAGGAACATTACTAAAAAAAATTTGCAGAAACCAAGAATAAAGTCCAACGACAGAGTTTAGTTTTAGTGGATGTTGTAGTAGTAAGTAGGTAAAGCTGCTTCTCCCTTCAGAATACAACAGATTTCAGTAGGCCTTCAGGAGTCCTATTAAACCACAGAAATAATTCCACAAAATGCCTATTTTTGCAATGTACATTCCCAAGTGTGAGTTATTTCTCTTTCAGCCCCATTCAAATGTGAAATTTGGATTTGAATGGGGACATGTATCTAAGGAAGAGAAGTGCCACACACATAAGTTGGAGTAATTTCCCCATGAAATAAATGTCATGAAAATAGTTTTTTCTATAAATACTTGTTGTTTTTATTATTAAGACAATGCAGACATAAAACACATCATATTGTAGTTCCTTAATTGCAGACACACCACTTATCAATGGCCCATAAATTACTTCATTCACGTGATAGATACAAATGCTCCTTTCAAGTTCAGTTAATAGAATAGTGTCAGGATATCATGCAGACAGCTTGCATAAATACAGAAGGAATAACAGCACACCCTCAGTAGCTTCTGTCATTCTTAAGCATGAAAACTTTGTCTTATTCCAAATTTCAAAAGATGGAATAAAGAATGTTTTCATATAAAATACATTTGGAACAGTTTTTTTTCTTAAAAAGGCATCTAACCCACTTGCAACATACGCTCAAAATTCATCTTTTTAGCTATAAAATCTGATATGTATCCTTTTTCAGCTCATGTGGCCATATGTGAACATTTCAGTGATTCCAACAATATCAAACAGCTAAATTCAAAATAATATTTTTCTGATAAATGTACATGATATATATATATATGTGTGTGTATATATATATATATATATATATATCTTTGTAGTTAAAGGCAGAAAAGACCTGTCAGTTGATTTCGTCTTTGGGCACTATATTATATTTTATTAGATAATTGGAAGTCATTAGTTATTTCACAGTATAAAATCTTGAATCAATTACCAACAGGCCTTTATTTTCTGCTCTTAATTTTGAAATGTATTTGGACTGGAGGTATGGGAGAAATGTCACTGCTTATCAAACAACTTTTCTGGAAATCTTAATGCACAAAAATTCCAGATTTATATATTGGAAAATAAATTATTTTTTAAATAAAATTAAGTGAAAAGGTGAAGGGAAAGGGACAAATCTACAGTTTACATTCTTCACGAATTAGCTCTCAATATCTTCCAGGTGGGGGCAACAGTAAGTCAGTTTTGAGAGAAGGGAGAACAGGCTCGTTAAGCTCCCTGAGTCCAGTTACAGATGAAATGACTTCCTGGCAGTAACACCGTGAATAAAACAACCACAGCTTCCAGGAGATGGGACTTCTGGGCTCTGCTCCAGACACCCGGCTGCAGGCAGCAGTATCCACCGCCATGTGCGCGCCGCCGCCGCCGCCTCCGCTCCGCGGTGCCTGCCGGCTGCCTGAAGCGCGCAGGCGCTCCGTGCACCTGCCAATCGCGCACAGATGCGGGCGGCTGGCAAGTCCCGCGGCCACAGTCACGCCCGCGCTGTGCGGGCGGGGCGTGCACATCACTCTCAGCGCTCAGGAGCTCTCCTTGTCCAGGACCGCTGGGAAGCACAGTAACCTTTCTTCCACGTTTACATTTCATTCTTTCTTTCTCTGGGCAATTCAAGTCCGTTCACTACTGCAGCAGACGTATATGCGCGCGCGGCGCCTGCACTCTTAAAGAAACTCTCAAGTCCTGGAAACCAGAAAACCAGCTTTCGGGAGGAGCAGCGGGGGTCCCATTCCTCTCTCCTCCCTGCAAATCATGCTCTGGGGAGGAATAGCCGCACGCTCTGATCAGGATGAGGGTAGTGCAGGAAGCAGAGGACAATCTTGCACAGTCCGGGCAAAAGGGACCCTCCACCAGCATCCCGCCTCCTCAGTTTCCTTCTCTGGTCCAGCGCGAAGGTTGTGGGGAGAGAAGACCACCAGGCGGGAAACCGAGGCCCCGCAGTGGCTGGGTAGCAAAGGGGTGTGCGTCCCGGAGCGTCCGGGGACCGCAGGGACAGGCCAGAGAAGCTGGAGCGCACCAAGCCAGAGTCCCCCCTTTTCTCCCGCTGCGAGGGGTGGGAGGTGCAGGCGGAAGGGCCGCTGTGCTGCCCGGCTACGTATCGCTCCTCCGCGCGCCGCCCCCCGCCGCCGGCGCCCGCGTCCTCGGGCCGCCACTGCCGCCTCCCCCAGCCGAACCCGCAGCCGCCCCCTCGGGCCGATACTTGAGCCAGCAGATGACCCAGGTGACAACGACTGAGAAGAGCGCCAGGATGCTAGCCACCGACAGGCAGATGGGCCCCACGGGCGAGGGTGAGGGCGACCCCGTCGCCGGGGCCTCGCCAGGGGGCGCTCCGCCTCCGGAGGGGCCACCGCCGCCGTAGTGGTTGACGAAAATGAGGCCGGTGAAGAGCAGCACCACCATGGAGAGGAAGGAGAAGACGACGCACACGCAGCCAGCGGTGAGCGCGGCGCGCTTGCAGTTCTGGCAGCTCTCGTAGGCGCCTGGGGCGCGCAGGCTGGGGCGGGCGCGAGGCTCCGGGGCAGCGTCCTCCGCTGGCGGCGGCGGCGGCGGCGGCGGCGGGGCCGGGGCGGGCGGAGGGGCCGGGGCGGGCGCTGAGCGGCGCGCGGGCAGCGGTGGCAGTCGGTCCTGGGGGAGAGGGTCGTGCGCGGCGCGCAGAGCCAGCGGGAAGGCCTCGGAGAGCTTGGTGTTGTTGGGCAGGCCTTGCACGCGGCTGTCGGGCAGCGGCGTGCGGTGCCGGCACACGGGGCATGCGATGGCGCCGGGCGGCCCAAGCCAGGGCGGCGGGCGCTCAGGCGCGGTGGCAGCTGCGGCGGCGGCAGTGGCTGCGCGCAGCTGCAGCTGGCTCAGGCACTCCTGGCAGAATGTGTGCAGGCACGCCAGCAGCTTGGGCGCGCGCCGGTCCGCGTCGAAGTAGTTGTAGCAGATTTTGCACTCGTAGTCTTCGAGTGGAGGGAGGCCAGGAGCCGTCCCCACCGGGTCCCGGGCTCCCGCGTCCCCGCTGTCCCAAGCTCCAGCTGCGGCGCTCCTAGCTCCCGCCCGGCTCCTGGGGCTGCTGCTCGGGCTCTGTTCGCTGCCGCCGCTGTCGCTCGCCGGCGCTGCCATGGCATGATCCGCCCCTCATCGGGGGCAAGGTGAGGCGCCTTCCTCCCCCTGCGCTGCCGCCTCGGCTCCGGGCGGGGAGGAGGCGCTTCTGCCTCCCCCTTCTGACTGCTGTCGCCTGGCGAGGGAGGCACCGCTGGCTGGGCCAGGCGGGGGCGCAGCAGCAACTGCCTCCCCCTCTAGTACTCCCCCCTCCGCCCCCTCCCCCGGCGCGGCGCCTCAGTCCCTCCCGGTCTGGGGCGACTATCCGCCGTCCCCTTCGGACCCCTCAAGGCAGCTCTCCTGGCAGCTTTGAATATCGGTTTTTGTTGGGCTTGAAATTGGGAGTTGAGGGCAGTTGGGAGGCGGTTGCAGGAACAGGATTTGGGGTGCGGCTGCTTAAGGATGTTGCATTTGACCTTTGCAGCCCCCAACCCCCACGCGGGTCGTGGTAGGAAACTGGGTCCTGCGTTTTCCTTCTCCCTTTTCCTTGACACCACCTCCCCACCCTTGTTAGCTAATCCTCCTCGGTCTGGGGCCGGGTCCCTGGCAAAGCCTCTTCTCCCCCCACGGCCAGCAAGAGCTCACCAGTGATGTAATGCGGGACCTGCGCTGGTTGGGGAAGCAGCAGCCTCAACGGCCTGCAGTGGCGGTTTCTTCTCCTCATGAAAATTGTGATCTCATTCTCCATCCAAGGGCGCAAAACAATAATCACCAAGCCATTTCTGTTCAGTAGCAGGGACAGCCCTGCAGCCGAATCTTAGAGTGCAAGCGGAGCCGTGGCACTTTCCTGTCACCATTTGGAGGAAATTTTGGAGCTGAACAGTACGTTTTTTCCCTTCGGAAATACTGCTTTCTGAGATTTGGGAAGGCACGAAGACACAGACTCACAGAGCAGGGTCTTGCTGTTTTCCTGACGCTGACCACAGCGGATCGAGGTAGCCATTTCTTAGTAGTGCACAGGCCTTTGTAGAGATGGGGGGGAAGTTGTTCTCAAACAGGTTCACAGAATTTCAAAGTCCAGCTTAAACTGAGCCTGGCATCCCTCACCCGCTTCGTCCACCTTTAGCATACAAATATAGAGAGCTGAAAACTCCATGAGTAACATGGGACATAGCTTCTTGATTTAATTAAAACTAACAGAAGCCCAACTGAACTGGTTACTCAGTAGACCACAAGAGTGGTGGGTTTGGGGACCACAGAAGGGGTAATGTTCAGATATTCCTAACCTGACAGTCTGTTCTCCCATTTTCCAGGTTGGGCTTTACCCTGTGAGGAGAGAAACCGCCACCCCACCCCCAAGAAGGAAAGGGAAAAGGATGGCTTTGCAAGAATCTGCATTCCCACAAGTTAGGAATGTTCCCACTTTCTCTCCAGATTCTCTGCAGAAGACAGCAAGATGCCCCAGGGAATGTCTATGAAAAGCAGGGATGGATGGGAAACAGGCTGAAGGAAAAGGAAGAAGGAAAGAAGTGTGCAGATAAGAGATGGAGAAGAGAAGTTGTCATAAGTAACTATTAAGTTTCTATAACATTTGCAAATAAATTTATTTTTTACCCTGTGGGAATAGTGAATGTGATAGATGTCTTAAGTTTGAGGGACCTTAAGTGAAGCTGGTTAAAAACCACTAACTTTCCACTTCCTAGTTGCAAAGTTTGTAATTATCATTTGGGCTAATACTTTCTTAATTTTTTTAAAAGCATTTCATTTTGTGATGGGGACCGTGACCAGAGGGCAGGGACATCAGGAAAAGGGATATCAGGAGAAGGCCCTAGTTTGGCCTTGGAATGTTACAAACTTACGCAAACCTGACTGTAGTAATTAGCTTCCTGTCCTTCTTTTTCCCTCATTTAGCTGTGTAATTGTAAAGAGCCTGGAAATGTGCATTTTATGGACAGTATCAAACTGAGTTTTTCTGCATTAAGCCTTGATTAGCTCTGTGCTGAAAAGAAACATAATGGTGAGGTAGGAAAAATTAAAAAATGGAGCATCAGGAAGAAGAGAAGCACAGAACCAGCAGGGCTAGTGTGGGTTTATGTTCTTCCCATCTACCCAGTCCCTAGTACATGTACAACCTCCACCCCAAAGGTGACTAAAGCAAAGTTCTGCAGCTCTGTATGTTTGAATATGTATGCCTTTGGGCAAAACATTTAAGATTTTGAAGTTTCACTCTATTATGCATCTTCACCATTGAATGAAAGATTTGAGAAACAGAGTGTGGGACTACACTGGGGTTTCTCAGCCTCAGCACTGTTGACGTGTTGAGCTGGGTAAGTCTTTGTTGTGGGTGCTGTTATGTGCATTATCAGCTGTTTGGCAGCATCCCTGGCCTCTACCACTTGATATCAGTAGCAACCTTCCCTAGTTGTAACAACTGAAAATGTCCCTGATTGAGGACCATAGGACTACAACAAAGTCACAGATTTGGTTAAAGTGAAACCAAAACCAGAAGCACCTTCCAACTCTTAACTAGTGCAAGACAGGCATTATCCAAGAAATTATTTAGTAGCTACAGGTATTTCTTCTATAGCTCATGGTATTTTAGATACCACTGAACTGTCTTTGCATGATCCAGGTATAGTTTTTATTGATAGCACATTCTTTTGATGGAGTCATAAACAATGGCCAGAATTTGGTTACCGAAACTAGAGTTTACTCCCTGTGTTTGGATATTTTTTAGGAGAACCCCACATCTCCAAATATTTTATATCCTAGGGCCAATCATTTATTTTTTAGACTCAAAAGTGTCATGTGGGGCTTCCATAGGTGCAGTGAGAGGAGGCATGATGTTCCTGAAGAGTGTGAGTTTGCATGACACAGCCCACAGGCAGCTCTGATGACTGTAAGACCCAGTGCCCACAGTGTCACC
Source organism: Eulemur rufifrons (assembly GCF_041146395.1). Classification (NCBI taxonomy): domain Eukaryota; kingdom Metazoa; phylum Chordata; class Mammalia; order Primates; family Lemuridae; genus Eulemur; species Eulemur rufifrons. Next base: position 14,465,193 of record NC_090983.1, on the reverse strand, counting down.
TGCAAGCGTAAGTAGTAAAGCTTAGTTATTCATGTAGGAAGTAGAGTTTCACTGTGGAGAAAGATGTGTTGAAAGAAATCTTAAGTCAGAAACAAGGAACTCAATACAGGTTGAGCATCCCTAATCCAAAAATCTGAAATCCAAAATGCTCCAATTTCTAAAACTTTTTGAGCACCCACATGATGCCACAAGTGGAAATTCCCACACCTGACCTCATGTAACAGATGACATACATTATTAAAAATATTTTATGCAATTATCTTCAGGCTATGTGTATAAGGTATATATGAAACATAAACAAATTTTATGTTTAGATGAGTCCTATCCCCCAGACATCTCATTATGTATATGTAAATATTCCAAAATCTGAAAAAATCTGAAACACTTCTTGGTCCCAGGCATTTCAAGTAAGGGATACTCATCCTGAAAATTCATGTCCGTATTTGAACTGGCTTTGCAAGAGCCTGCTCATGCCTTGAACATATTAGACACTCAGTATTTGCCGCATTGTTTTACGTTTGAGGATTTGAATATAAATGGAAGACAGCCATGGTCTCAGGCAATCTCTTGTACTGTTCCCTCCATCAAACATCTAAAGAGAGAAAATATTTTAGTTTCGGGGGCAGCTGTCTCACAAAGGACTTAGTGGGGAAAAAGCATTCACATAGAGTGTGGGTTGACAGTCCTGGTCCAAATCCTAGTTCTGCTCCTCACCCTTTGTGTAGTATTAGATGTGCTACTTAGCTTCTCTGTACCTCAGTTTCCCAAACTGTAAAATGAGGATAGGAGTAATTATTGCATAAATCTGTTGTATTGATTGATTATGCTGTACACATAACACACAAAGACTCCATGCCCACTGTTAGCACTCATTATTATTTATGTTTGGGGCTTTTTATACCTGATTTCAGCAATTCTCACAAACGCCTTGTTAAGAGAGGCCCAAAGGGTTCATGTAACTAGCCCAAGGTGACACAGCCAATAATAACAGAGTAGTTCTCACCCAACTTTTCTGTTATCTCAAAGATAAAAATGTAGGTAGTATCTCCGTCAAAAAGGCCAGGCAGAGGGCTGACCTCTGAATTTAACCATGCATTATTGATCTGCTAGTTGCAATAAATAAAGCCCTGCATAAAACATCAGGACAAAGTGAAATCTCACTGGTAATATTGGAGGAATAGATAGATATATAGGCAGATAATGCCACTCAGAAGCAAGTAGCAAATGATTCAGTCAAAGTGTTGACATTTTAAAATAGAAACTGGGTCGATTCAATTCAACATTTATTGAGGTCCTATTCCAGAAGCCGTTGATGCTGGTGATAAGGTACCTGGCTTCCTAGAACTAAGAATTTGATAGAGGAGCCAAGAGGAGCCTGAGGAAATAGGAAGACTAAATGTGTTGTAATATCCTGGAGGAGATCCTGGAACAGAAAAAGGGGATTAGGAAAAAACTAAGGAAATCTGAATAAAGCCTGGACTTCAGTGAATAATAATGTATCAACAATCAGATTGTCACAATGTATGAAAACGTGTTGAAGCTGGATGATAGGAATGCAGGTGTTTATTATGTTACTGTCTTTTGTGATATTTAAAAATGTTCACAACACTCATCAATCCTAGAGACAGACTCAAAGTTGGCACCATTCTTATAAAAATAGCACTAATAATGCTCACATTTTTGAAGACCTCGTTGAGCACATTAGTTTTGATGGATGGAGAAGATGATCTTGAATCCAGCTCTTTTGTTCATTACTTTTTTCTTTGCTCTTTCCTTTTCATCTGCCTTCTTTGAGAAATCAAGGAAGTGCTAAAGGGGTGTGGGGCCCCAGGTGTCACTTTTTAGAAACGGGGAGAAAGTCAAGGCTTTCAGAGCCCATTGCCCAGTACAAGTCTTGGGGGTCCTTCTCTCCCTCTGTCCTTTCTCTGCAGGTGCCACTCGGGCCTAGGAGCCCTACTCTTATCACTCCAGACATTGATGTCATCATTGCTCCAGAACCCAGAATGAGTGGATCAAGGGAGACGAAGAGGAAATGTAGGAGATTATCAGTGTTATATGAGACGAATGCAAAATTAGGAGCTTCCTCTGGGGTGGATTTAAATACCTATTTATCTTCTATACATGGTTTTTGAAGCTTTTTGTTTCTCAGATCTTTTCAAAGTTTTAAAAGGTGTAGGTCTGGGAGGCTGGCCCATCTCTGCACCTGGGAAAATCTATGGGCTGATTGCCCTGCCTGAATCTCTGAAAGCTATTCATGAGTTTATGCATTATATGCCAACGAGCTACAGGCTCAATTCTCAAGCAGCTTCTTCTCCTCCTATCATTTGGTACCCTCTGTATGGCAAAGGCAAGATTAGCTGGACATGCATGCAATATGCTCTTTTCTGAAAGATCCTATTGCAGCCTGGGACCCTTTTAATGAAGTCTGCAGTGTTGCCAGAAAACTTTTTTCCCCCTCTTCTAAGTCTTCCCTTTTATTTGATGGTGTAAAAACAATTAGGTCAAAAATGTGTGTTCAGGTAACAAAAGCTCTTTCTCTTTGAGCTATGAATCTTCTCTCTGAGAGACAAAAATGAGGTACTTTTAGTAAAAAGAAAAGCAGCTTCTTGGATGCCACAAATAGGAGTAAATGAAGCTGCAGTTGTATTGCATTTCTCACCGTTACTTGTTCTGATGCTTCTGTCACAGCAATGAATCCCAAAATTCTAAAGACTGCCCTAGTGCTATGACATATTAAAAGTGCTCTTCCCAGCTGACACCAGAGATTATCTTGACCTGGAGGGAGAATAAAAGACAAGGATGGTGTAAGTCCACACACACAATACTTAACCACATCTTTGACTGAAAGAAGAGGTTCTGTGGGTTCTCATGGATGTGGGAGGTGAGGAGATGGCCCAGCTTCTGAGACTCTGGTCTCTTTGATACTTTGCAAAGATCTGAGTAGTGAAAGGCCGCCGTATGGCCAAGCAGTCTTTGTGTGTTTGATCACCAACTGCAAAATTTTAAAGGAAAGGGAACTTCAAATTAAAGTACTTCAGACCTGTTGTCAATTTCTCACCCTCTACTTCTCTTGTTTTATGCACTATGCATTCTATTTACAGTCTACTAAGCATTCTGGCTACAGGGGGAATTTTTTAAAGGAACTCCTATATTTGATTAGAACGAAGGTGAACAAAGGTACATAGAAAGAGAAATACTGCTTGACCTTTGAACAACATGGGTTTGAGATGTGTGGGTGCACTTATACATGGATGTTCTTACACCTATGCCACCCTGAGACAGCAAGACCAACCCCTTCTTTTCCACCTCCTCCTCTTCAGCCTACTCAATATAAAGACAACAAAGATGAGGACTTTTATGATGATCTACTTCCACTTAATAAATAGTAAATATATTGTCTTAATAACATTTTCTTTTCTCTAGTTTACTTTATCATAAGGATATAGTATATAATACATACAGCATACAATATATATGTTATGTGTTAACCAAGTGTTTATGTTATTGGTATGGCTTCCAGTCACCAGAAGGTTATTAGTAGTTAAATTTTGGGAGAGTCAAAACTTACACACATATTTTCAACTAAACAGGGGGCTGGCACTGCTAACCTCTACAATCATTCGAGGGTCAACTGTACTAGAAATTTTAGTTGTAAATGACCTTGACTCACCCTGCCATCTTAACTATTTCTAAGTGTACAGTTCGCTAGTGCTAAGTATATTCACATTGTTATAAAACAGATCTTCAGAACTTTTTCATCTTGCAAATCTGAAACTCTATACCCATTGAACAGCAACCCCTTTCCCCCCGGGCTCCCAGCCCCTGGTAATCACCATTCTTTCAGTTTCTATGAATGTCACCACTTAAATACCTCATATAAGTGGAATCATACAGTTTTTGTCCTTTCGTGACTGGCTTATTTTACTTAGCATAATATCCTCAAGGTTCATCCATGTTGTTGCATGTGTTAGAATTCATTTCCTTTTAAAGGCTGAATAATATTCTATTGTATTTGTATACTACATTTTGTTTGTCCATATATCCCTCAATGGGCATTTTGGGTTGCTTCCACCTTGGCTATTGTGATAATGCTGCTCTGAGCGTGGGAGTGCAGATACCTCTTTGACATACAGATGTCAACTCCTTTGGATCTATACCCAGAAGTGAGATTGCTGAATCATATGGAAGTTCTATTTTTAATCTTTTGAGAAACTTCCATACTGCTTTCCACAGCAGGTGCATCATTTTACAATCCCACCAACAGTGTATAAGGGTTTCAATTTCTTCACATCCTTACCGACACATATTATATCATATTATATTATAGCCATCCTAATGGGTGTGAAGTGAAATCTCATTATGGTTTTGATTGTATTTCTCTGATGAGCATCTTTTCAAAGGTTTGTTAGCCATTTGTATATCATCTTTGGAGAAATGTTTATTCAAGCCCTTTGCCCATTTTTAAATCATGTTATTTAATTTTTTGTTGTTGAGTCGTAGGCGTTCTTGACATATTATGGATATTAACCCCTTATCATATAAATGATTTGGAAATACATTCTCCCATTCCAGAGGTTGCCTTCTCACCATGTTGATTGTGTCCTTTGATGCACAAAATCCTCTAAGTGTGATATAGTCCCATTTATCTACTTTGCTTTTGTTGTATGTGCTTTTGGTATTGTGTTCAAGAAATCATTGCCAAGTCTGATGTCATGAAGCTTTTCTTCTAGAAGTTTTATAGTTTTAGGCCTTACTTTTAAGTCTCATTTTATTGTAGTCAGAAGCAGCATTTCCCAAAGTTATGGTCCCTGAAATATTAGCTCCTCAAAAAAGGGTTTTGTGATCAAATAATTTGAGAAACATTCTAAACTACATGGTATATTCTGTACTTAGAGATTGATTTTTAAAGGCTCGGAGAAGTAATGTTGCAAAAATGTAAAGAAGTAAGTTCAATATTGTATAAACCTGTGCTTACCAAACTTTTATGGCTACAACAAATTTTTCTCTAGTAAACCTATTGATGGACCTAAAGGATGATTAAAGGCTCGTAGAGCAAAGAATTTTAAAGAAACAATTTTTAGATGCTTCATTGTAAATATCAAGATTTTTCAAAGAGATGCAGGAAATAAGGTGTGTAAGACAAAGGAGCACATCCATCAACATAGAAATCGATTCCTTCCTTTATTCCTTTGAGGGGATAAAGCTGGGAGTGAGATTAAACATGCACGGAGAACTGGGTGTGTTAACAATAAAGAAACTGGACAATTTCTCCCATATACTATTTGCGTCATCTACATGAAGCTATATACTATCCTATTTGCAGCTGAAAAGGAACAAACAGATTCCGAGGGTACATTGAGCCAAGCTGAACTGGTTCTGTTAGATGGGATCTGCTTAATTGACTCTTCACATGATGATGATTTTGTAATATTTCCTATAGATGGAAATAAGAGTTAAATCACTGTTCATCTAGCATGGTTAATCATAATTGCTTGTTTATATATTTTTCTCCCTGACCATGATACAGCCTCCCTTTTAATTTCTTTTTTATTTTAAAGAATGTCTTCTTCCAAAACATTGTAAGAGTTCAAAACCCTTTAAACAATGTATTATTTATCTTTCTGGCCACACATATTCCTTCAGAGTCATTACAATCCATCAACTGTGCATTTGCTGACTTAATAATAAGCAGATTTGGTTTTCAGGAGACTGAGGCAGCTGCAAAGGGCAGATTCATTGGGTTCTTTCGCATCCACTATAGAGTACTGGGGCAAGATGCTCACTTCAACCAGGGAAAGCCTGTGGGCCTGGAGCTTATAATGTTTGGGAGGTCTTTTTTAAGGGAAATAATTCAAAATTACTAGGTAGAAATTTAAATATTCATTTAGAATTATAAAATCAACCACCCCCACAATGAAACAGTTCAAGCTGACAAATTCTGAAAAGGTCTCAAATCCAGAAAAATATTTTTTTTATTAATTAGCTATCTGAAACACCACTCAGTAAAACCATCTGCATACTATTTGGTTGTCTATTCGTGCAACAATGATTTTGTCATACTTTCTGCAGAGAGACTAGTAGGAGAAATCAGGCTTTCTTTCTAACATGGTAGATGAAATGACGTGTTTTATTATTGATAGCCTGGAAAGGTTCCTTTTGGCTCCACATCTTGTTGGTAATTGGCATGTACATTTTTAGGATTGTTATCAATTTTAGGAACACCTCTCTCAAGTGATTTTCATATATGAGCTGTAAGATTTCAAGGTATTTCAGGGGTTGGTTTGTTGCAGGGAGTAATTTTAAATACTCTTTGAAGTAGTGACACTCACTGCCCAGCTTGTCTTTGGAGTCCCTAATGTCATGGCATATCATAAGGGTATGTTAGTTCCTAAACTTTCATTTCACAAGGCGGGGTGTGCAGGTGTAGTGGATGGTAGGATTATTACTGAAAATTGTTCTTGCACCAGGATGGCTAACAGTAACTAAACTCTACATGGAAGAGGCTGTTAACTACATAAATACTCCTCTAAACCAAAACAATCTTCTTCTAAACCCCATCAGTCTTCTTCATTGTAGTCCAAAAATGCCCATGGCACCTTCCATGCCACCCAACACAGGGGAATAGGACTGAGGGGAAGTTGAAGTAGAAGGAGATGGTGATCTGAATCATTTGCAGTTAAAATATCATCCTATAAATTTTATGAGAACATATGTCCATGAGAATACTTAGAATTTAAAGTGAGGGGCCTTGAAACTTAAGCTTCATTACTTTCCTGGTAAATCCACTTCTAGTTTAAACTCAAATTTTCTTCCACCAGAGCTGCTTTCTTTCAGAACAGTGTATGTTTGAACTTAAGGACAGGATCTGTAGAAAATATGCAAACATATAGGAGACGGACATGACTGTATCCCAGCTGGCCAATTTATTAAATCTAATAAAACAATTACTTGGCATTATATGGATCAGTGGCTCTTACATCTGGCAGTAGGTTAAAACTGTCTTCATAATTTTAAAATATAAGCATTCCTCAGCCATAAACCCCGAATTTCTGGCTCCACAGACTCAGAGTGAGGCTGGAATCTTCACTGTTCAAGTTTCCCAATTGATTATGATTTGCTGCTAAGTTTGAGAACCACTGATGTGGATAGAATGTTTGGAGGGCTGCCTGTGCCCACTACAGTTCCACAGGGCGGAATAAAGGGTGAACTTACAAATAGAGAGCTTTTGACTTGGTGTGAGGAAGCATGGAAAGTTCCCAATCAAATCACTGGACCAGCACTTAGAAAACTGGAGCCCATTCTTCTACGTGAAGTATCACAAGAATGGAAAAACACACACCACAAGTGCTCACCATCAAATTGGAACCAATTGATCAACACTTAAGTGCACATATGGAAATAACACTCATGGGGAATCAAGCAGGTAGGAGGGGGAGGAGGGTAAATTCACACCTAATGGGTACAATACTTTGATTCAAATGGTACAAAAACAATTTATGTAACCAAAACGTTTGTACCTCCATAATATTCTGAGAAAGAAAGGAATGATAGAAAGAGAGAAAGAGAAAGAGAGAGAGGGAGGGAGGGAAGGAAAGGAAGAGAAAAGAAAGACTGTGAGAGGGATTTGTATTAGTCCAGACATACATCCTCCCATATACTTTAAATCATCTCTAGATGATTTATAATACCTAATACAATGTAATTTTTTATTGTTATATTGTTATTTTTTTCAAATATTTTGATTCTCGGTTGGTTCAATCTGAGGATGCAGAACCCATGGTTATAGAGGGCCAACTGTATTCTTATTTCCAAGACAAGAGCTCTTTCTTGCTTGCTTTTTTCTTTTTCTTTTTTTTTTTTTTTTGAGGTAGAGTCTCACTCTGTCGCCCAGGCTGGAGTGCAGTGGCGCGATCATAGTTCACTGCAGCCTCAAACTCCTGGGCTCAAGTGATCCTGCCACCTTGGCTCCCAGAGTGCTGGGGTTACAGGCATGAACCACTGAGCCTGGCCTATTTCTTATTTTTTGAGGGCCGCTTTGTATAAGTACTTTTTACGAATACTATGTTTTATAGACTTTCTTTGAAGATACTAAAGGAGATTTTTGAAAGGTCTTACATTACCTGAATTATTTCTGTTTTTTCCAAGATCAATATTCTTGTCTAATAGAAAGATAGATGAGAATGGGAGATCTGAGTATATGTGTGGGGCTTGCTTACTGGTGGGAGGTGGTCTGGGAAGTGGCTTTTCGCCTGAGGACTCACCAAATGGCAAAATGTGGAACATTTCTAGTTGTGGTCAAACTGAGAGTTCATTCCATTTTTTTTAAAGAAGGACCATCTGATTTTCCCCCTTGGGATCAATGGCATGTATACTCTATGTGGGAATGGGAGAGGTGGATAAGTTTGTATTCAACTTTCAGCGTATCTGTATATTTTTAGCTTCTCCCTCTGCCCAGCCTATCACACCTGAACCCAGAACCACACTGGAGCCTTGCTGAACAGACTGGCTCCCTTCTCCATTGCAGCTGCCTCCCACAATACTCCAGGCTGTAGTCTCCCCAGCTATTAAAAAAAATTATTGTCTTCTATCGACTTCTTTTAGAAATTTGTTAAACTCTCTCATCTGTGAAGGTCTCTCTCTGAGTAGCTTAGCTTTTATTCCCTTTTTATTCCTGTACTATAATTTTAATGGGATTTCTGGAAGAAAGGAATAAAAAAATGTATGCTCAGTATGTGGATGCTATATTGAATCAAAAAAAAGAAGGTAAAAATTTTCTACCCTGCCTTTGATTTAAAAACTTGTGGAGACTCATTCTAGAAAATCTAGAAAGTTTAGGACACATTTCTCCCAAAGGACCATACAAGGATAAATTTCTATATTCTTTAACTATAACATAATCCAGTCTAGGGCTGTATAACCCTGAATTGTGTCTGGTCTCAGAAGCTAAGCAGCATTGGGCATGGTGAGTACTTGGATGGGAGACCACCTGGGAATACTGGGCTTTGCAAGCTTTAAAATAAGTAAGTATAATATAATCCAGATGTAAAACTAGGTTGGACCTGGGTGTTTAAAGAGAAGAATAGTTCTCCTCTGTTAAATACCTTCTTGTGTCTTTACAGATACGGCCTCATTGAATACCCATTTTACAGATGAGGAAACTGAGGCTCAGTTAAGCAATTTACACAAGGTCATACATCTAGCAAAGGGGTAATCAGTATCAAACCTGGTACCATCTGATTTCTACACCATACATGCTGCCTATGAGGGGGCAAAACTGGTACAAAATAAGAATGATGCCCACAGAGGCAAGGTATGAGCATACAATAGAAACCTAATTATCTAGTTAAATTGATTTGTAGCCATATCCAGTATATACAACTATGCAACATAGGTGATCAGGAAGTTATTTGTAAGTAAAAGGGACTCTTGACAATTCTCTCTCCCCAAGATTGGACTTTTCCGGGGAGCTGGTTTAATTGATCCACCGGTCTCATGTGGCAAGCAGGCTCTGTCTTCTATTTTCATCCTGCTATTGAGAGGATCTGTGGAACTCTGTCGTCAGCAAACGCACTTATAATCATATTGGCATTTCAGTTTCAGAGAAATCATTAATTAAAATGTACATTACTGAACAGTCACAGTACATGTAGGATTCTACTCTGGGAACAGCAGTAAATGGACAATTTATTAATCAATTATTGCTACAAGTCCAAACTATACTGACAGATAACATTAGTGATGTGATTTTTTTAAAAAAAACAAAACTACTTTAGTTATACTAATGTTATGTTTCTTTCCCTTAATTTGAAGTTTTAAAAGACATATGTTGTGGGCTAGTGAAATCAAATATTTATTACTATTTTTAAAACTTACTTCATGGCAATGAATCTTATATATGCAAATGGAAAAAATGAGAACTATAGCTCTCCAGATGGAAGCTATTCAGAACAGATGCCGTAATCTAGATGTGTACTCCGGAGAAAGAGATATTAATCAAAATAAGGGATAATAATGTAGCTCTTAATGGTCATAGCTGGTTTCTAATTTGCAAGATAACCGATGTGTATGGGGGGAGTAAAAGCACATTTAGAAAGAAGCAAAGAGTCTCTGCTTCAAATAGTATAATTTTCAAGGGAGTGAGGAACAAGGATTTCAACTTGTCTTGTAATTTTAATTGTTGACTTAATTAATTGCTAGAAGTGAAATTGTGATCTCTCGAAACTTGGATATAGGCACAGCAGTTAAGGAGATAATGGAGACCTTACAAACGTCTCAGAACACCAGTCTGACAGCTCTATGAGTTGATAGGAGCACTTGACCTAGGGAACATTTTATCAGCTAACGTTATTTCCCTCAATAAGTCTTTTTCCATTGCCAATAAATCTTTAAGAAGCTTTCACTTTCGACACTTCATAGACTGAGAATCAATATTTTGCCTGTGATAGTCAAAGAAAGGAAGGAACATCCCTGGCAAAATAGAATATTTTTGTTACAGCTAGTTGGGAAGGAAAGACTTAAATGAGGAATTTACATCAATTCTACCAATGTTCAGCCTAATTTAAAAAATATGTAAAAGCCAGGCATAAATTTGCCAAAATTTCTGCCCTACACTCAAAAATATTAAAGCCACATTTACCTTTGATTTTTCTCTGAATACCTCTATAAACTCGAGGTATACTTGAAATTTAAGCAAGGTCAGTAAAAGAAGCTGTGGGCCTAGGGGAGGTTTTAGAGTTGGATTCATGCCAGAGGATATTGGCCAATGAAATCAATTTTATGAGAGAGAAGACTTTAGTGATGTCAGGTACCATGACGATATGAAATGCTATACCTGAACTATGTCTTTTAGAGTTAAGATCCTAGCAGAGCAAATAAAAAAGAACAACAACAAAAAAAAACCGTAATTTAGTAGAAACCAGCAATTGCCTGTGCTGAAGTTAGAGCTTAGCTCACTCAAATGCAACGTGAAATTATAGATGATGTAATGCAGTTTCAGACACACAGTCATTCCCAAAGGGAAATGGAGAATTGAGGATATTATGCAGATAATGAAGACATATCTTTCTTTATTGCAGATTTAGAAGACTAGAAAGACCATCTCTACACTGGGATGGGTAAAAGTGCTATATGGAGACAAGAGGATGCACAAAAGGATAACTACTATGATGTCATATAATAAGGCCAGCTTACATTTTATAGTAAAATATAAATGAACATTCAGTGATACAGTATTTTTGTGATAATTAGCAAAGTAATATACTTGAGAGCATCAAAATATGTAATAATCAGAAACAGTCCAATGGAAAGTACATATTAAAATTATAAATTGGATTTTGCTTTTCAAATTATGAGAATCTATATATATTTTAAAGTAGTGGATAAAAATTTTTAAATGATGTAGTAATTAGAGTTGAAATTCAGGAATGTTATTTTTAAGCTTTGCAAGTCAGGAACAATCCACAGGTTGATTTCACTGTGAATCAGAAAGATCATTACTTCAACTCTGTCCTGCTAACACTGGAACTGCTAACAGCATTGGGCTGATATGAACCCCTTGAAAAATGCAGAGTTCTGAATCAATTGCAAGTGTTTAAATCAAAAGCGCCTAAAAGAAACGTTAAAGATGACAAATACTAGCTGGGCACGGTGGCTTATGCTTATAATCCCAGTACTTTGGGAGGCTGAAGTGGGAGGATCGCTTGAGCCCAGGAGTTAGAGGCTACAGTGAGCTATGATTGTGCCACTGCACTCCAACCTAGGGCAACAAAATGAGACCTTGTCTCTAAAAAAATAATAAATAAATAAAAAACATGACAAATAGCATCTTTTCATTTTGCCAACTCTACAGTATTTTCAAGTTAACTGCTAACTAGTCACAATGTTAACTGATTGTTAAAACTTCAGCAAAATGTTGTATTAACTAGAATTATATACCACAGGGCTTAAAAGTCTATTTCACTGCAGAGTACAAAACAGGCTATATAGGACCATGGCTAAGCACATAATCCATGTAGTCAGAGAAACCTGGGGGATTTCTGCCTTATTGTGACACTGTGAAAATGATTTCTAAACCCTCTGAGCCCAAATTTCTTCATTTGTGGTCTAAAAATATACCTAGTCTCTGGGCATTGTAAGGATTAAATGAAATAATAGAGTACTTAACAAGTGCCTGATCATAAGATGTTCAATTTTTTTTTTCTTTTTCTTTTTTTTTTTTTTTTGAGACAGAGTCTCACTTTGTTGCCCAGGCTAGAGTGAGTGCCGTGGCGTCAGCCTAGCTCACAGCAACCTCAAACTCCTGAGCTCAAGGGATCCTGCTGTCTCAGCCTCCCGAGTAGCTGGGACTACAGGCATGCACCACCATGCCCAGCTAATTTTTTCTATATATATATTTAGCTGTCCATATAATTTCTTTCTATTTTTAGTAGAGATGGGGTCTCACTCTTGCTCAGGCTGGTCTCGAACTCCTGAGCTCAAATGATCCGCCCACCTCGGCCTCCCAGAGTGCTAGGATTACAGGCGTGAGCCACCACGCCCGGCCTTTTTTTTTTCTTGAGACAGAATTTCACTCTGTCACCCAGGCTGGAGAACAGTGGCATGATCATAGCTCACTGTAACCTCGAATTCCTGGGCTCAAGCGATCCTCTTGCCTCAGCCTCCCCAGGAGCTAGGACCATAGGCGTACACCACCGTGCCTGGTCAGATGTTCAATTTTGTTTTGTTTTGTCAATCCACATAACAAAAGGAGAGGAAGACTCTCTAAAAGAAAATGATATTTATTCAGAAATGGGCATTGCAATGGGAATAAGCGTGACATAGTAAACCATGTGCATATTCCCACTGCAGCGTATATTCCCGAGTAAGTATCATTTTCTTTTGGAGAACCCCCTCTGTCTGTTATTTAGGTTGACAGTTTTATTACATTTTAATGAAAGTTATTTCAACATGGCACTAATTTAGTAGACGTAGTTTGGCAGCATAAATACAAGGGAGTGTAAATAGAAACTTTAAAATAGTACATAAAAAATTTCTTTCATGATGAAGTAGCTGGCTCAATATGCTTATCCAAAGTCACCTTTGCAAATTGCTACCTGTAGACACTGTTTGGCAAATAGGTGAATTCAATGTATTATTTATTTCCAGTAAAAGTTCTGACTGAATAGCAATGCTGAATTCATTTGTTTATCGATTGATTCCTTCATGCGTATACTCATCCATGTATTCAGCAATCACACTCTTTCTGTCTGGAGTCTGACCTAAGAAACCTAGAGGGAAATTATAGTCTGTGGGAGACACTTGAGCTGAAAGGTCATTTAGATCAGGACTGAGATGCCTAAATTGGGCCAAGTAGGAGATGAAGAAGCAGAGGAAGCTCGGCAGGCGAGGGTGAGAGTGAGGGCAAGAGCCGATGAGAGCGAGGAACAGAGAGATGGTGACCAGGCCCCGATGGATGAGGACAAGGCCTGGGTTAGAACTATTTCTGTTCCTAGATCCACGCACTGTGATGTCCTAAGGTTCAGGAAGATTTCCCTGATGGTCTAAATTATTGCCACATCCCTCCCCAGTTTACTTACCTAGTTTTGAGTGGGTTTCTGTGCCTGACAACTCAAAGAGCCTGGTACATAGTGGATACTGAAAAATGTGTCCTTTGAACCTGATGACTTTACTGGGTTCCCTTTTGACTCAAGGTGGAATCCCTTTCTGGGAGACATCTTATTAATATTAACGTCTCTTATTCTAGTGAGTTAGAAGAATAAAAAAATAAGAGTATATTTTTGGGAGAGAGAGTAGTAAGAGACTTGACCCTTGGTATCATTAATTCATGTTTCCTTATTGCTGAGTTTGCTGTTTGGCAAATGGACATGATGAAGACAACACCAACATTCAACATTCAGCTTTCAACTAGGGATATATTCTTCACTGACATGTCATTATTTATCTCAATAACATGATCATTTGAGACATGGTGCCTGTTTACAGTTTCGAGAATGAAGAGATGTCCAGTGATGGTCCAGTAAGGTTGTATAAGACAATATTCCTGTTTCCACCCTGACTTTCTGTATTACACAAGTCATATGGTAGTTATTTAACCTTTCTAGCATGATAGATCATGGCAGAATGTACTATGCTGGGTCAACATAATCATGCTTCTGCATTGACTATAATTATGACTTTCTCACAAATCCTGGGCACTGCAAACAAAAACTGTTTTAGGCTAATGCAAAGGAATGTCAGTACAGAACTGCAGGGGGTAGTTAATGGAGGCTGAAATTCTGCACTGCTAATGAAGCATGATATTTAAGAGTTGCAGTGAATTATCCATGAAAGTTCAGCACTGAGCTCTAAGAAATGAATATATCATTACAAGGTAAGAGTAACTATCCAGATATTATTGATTGCCTTAAAATACTTAGCACTTTATTTATCCCTCAATAGTTACTATTATTTACTAAATACTTACTATGATTAAGAGATAAAGTACTATATGCAATAACTATTATAAAGTCATTATTTATGCATATAAAAATATTATTATAAAGTGCTATATATAATTCAAATATTAACTATCAACATTTCATATGTACTAGTCAATGTATTACAATATATAGCACACTATCCCAAAATAATTACTAGTATTTGGTACTAGTAGTACTAGTATTTAGTAATCACTTACTAAATAACAATTACTCTTATTTAGGAATAAAACATGTTACATTTAATATTGTGTAAATAAAGTCATTATATATTATATAGCTATTACTAAAAATAAAAATATAGCACTGCATTTATCCCTAAATAAAAATATCTGTAAGTAATAAGATTCCTAAATAAAGCCCTAAATATAATTAAATAAAGCCCTAATACATTTATAATAATATAGTGCTATGTAGTAATAATTATTTCAAAATATTTGGAAAACAGAAAATAGAAAAAAGCAAAAAATCACCCCTTTTCACCTTCTTTTGTTGATAATTTAGTTATTTCCTTTTGGTCTTTTTTCTATACAAAAGTTGTGTTATTCTTGCTGTCATTTTCTTTGGTTGTGATCATAAGCATACAGAAATTTTTATCCTGCTTTTAAAACATAAACTTATAGCCATAGTATTTTCCAAGTTTTCATAAAATCTTCATAAATACAATTTTTTATCATTTTACAATATAGTTGACCCTTGAACAACATGGGTTTGAACTATGTGGGTCCACTTATGCATGAATTTCCTTCTACCTCTGCCACTTCTGAGATAGCAAGACCAACCCTACTCTTCCTCCACCTCCTCCTCTTCAGCCTACTCAATGAGAAGATGATGAGGATGAAGGCCTTTATGATGACCCACTTCCACTTAATGAGTATTAAATATATTTTCTTTCTTATGATTTTCTTAATAACATTTTCTTTTCTCTAGCTTACTTTATTTTAAGGATACAGTATATAATACATATAACAAATAAAATATGTGTGAATTGACTGCTTGTGTTATCAGTAAGGCTTCTGGTCAACAATAGGCTATTACTAGTTAAGTTTGGGGGGAATGAAAAGTTATATGGATTTTCAACTGTGCCAGGGATGGGTGCGCACCCTCACTTTGTTCAAAGGTCAACTGTGTTTCATTGTATGGTGGTAGCATATTACAGCTATCATTTCTAACTGGAAATTTTAGTTCTTTTAAAATAATTTTTATACTTATGTAAAAATATATTTTTTTAATTTTTAATTTTTTATTTCATCATATTACAGGGGTACAAAGGTTTAGGTTACATATATTGCCTTTGCCCCACCCAAGTCAGAGCTTCAAGTGTGTCCATCCTCCAGACGGTGCACACTGCACCCATTAGGTGTGTATATACCCATCCCCTCCTCCTCCCTCCCATCTGCCCGACGCCCGATGAATGTTACTACTATATGTGCACATAAGTGTTGATCAGTTAATACCAACTTGATGGTGAGTACATGTGGTGCTTGTTTTTCCATTCTTTCCATACTTCACTTAGTAGAATGGGTTCCAGCTCTATCCAGGATAATACAAGAGGTGCTAGGTCAGCATTGTTTTTTGTGTCTGAGTAGAACTCCATGGTATACATATACCACATTTCATAAATCCACTCATGTATTGATGGGCACTTGGGTTGTTTCTACATCTTTGCGATTGTGAATTGTGCTGCTATAAACATTCTAGCGCAGATGTCTTTTTTATAGAATGCCTTTTGTTCTTTTAGGTAGATGCCCAATAATGGGATTGCTGGATCAAATGGTAGTTCTACTTGTATCTCTTTGAGGTATCTCCATAGAGATTGTACTAGTTTGCAGTCCTAGCAGCAGTGTATGAGTGTTCCTATCTCTCCGCATCCACGCCAACATTTATTGTTTTGGAACTTTTTGATAAAGGCCATTCTCACTGGAGATAAGTGATATCTCATTGTGGTTTTGATTTGCATTTCCCTGATGATTAGAGATGTTGAGCATTTTTTCATGTTTGTTGGCCATTAGTCTATCTTCTTTTGAAAAGTTTCTGTTCATGTCCTTTGTCCACTTTTTGATAGGGTTGTTTGATTTTTTCTTGCTGATTTTCCTGAGTTCTGTATAGATTCTAGTTATCAGCCCTTTATTGGATGTGTAGCATGAGAATATTTTTTCTCCCATTCTGTAGGTTGTCTGTTTGCTCTCGTGATAGTGTCCTTGGCTGTGCAGAAGCTTTTTAATTTTATCAGGACCCATTTATTTATTTTTTTTATTGCTGTGATTGCCTTTGGGGTCTTCTTCATAAATTTTTTGCCTAGGCCAATGTCTATAAGAGTTTTTCCCACATTTTCTTCTAGAATTCTTATAGTTTCATGCCTTAGGTTTAAGTCTATTATCCACCATGAGTTGATTTTTGTGAGAAGTGAAAGGTGCAGATCCTGTTTCAGTCTTCTACATGTAGCTATCCAGTTTTCCCAGCACCATTTATTGAATAAGGATTCTTTTCCCCAGTGTTTGTCTATACTAACCAAAGTGATCTACAGATTCAATGCAATCGCTATTAAAATACCAACATCAGTTTTTGCAGATCTAGAAAAAATAATTCTACACTTCATATAAACCAGAGAAGACCGTGTATAGCAAAAGCAATCTTAAGCAAAAATAACAAATTTGGGAGGCATCAATTTACCAAGCTTCAAGCTACACTACAGGCTATAGTAACTAAAACAGCATGGTACTGGCACAAGAACAGAGACACAGACCAATGGAACAGAACTGAGGACCCAGATATAAAACCATCCTCGTGTAGCCATCTAATCTTTGACAAAGCTTATTTAAAAATATTTTTTAGTAAGTCTTTATTCATTAAAATACAGGGGTATCTTCCTATTATCTATATTTTACTTTTTAAAATTTGCTTAGTTGTTTTAAATAATTACATACTATAAATCTTTTATATTCATATAAGGTTTAGATATTTCCACTTAAGATGCAATGGTATTTGCTAAAAAATGCTAAAAAGTAACTATTCTGAGGCTATGATCAAATTCTTGGGGACCCAGTCACTACTGCTAGTGGCATTTTGGTTTTTGGAGGCTGTCCTGCTAAAACTGTCTGGGGAAAGTGATTCAGTACTGATATTTAGAATTTTTTCTGTGTTGGTGCCTGGTTTAAACTTTTTTAGATTTTTAAATAACAAAAGTTACACGTGTTTTAACAAGTCAAATAATACAGAAACACTTGAGAAAATTTAATAATCTGCCCTGTACTCCTGTTGAATTCCACCTGCCCCCATAAGAAAACTGATGTTAATAGTTTGCTGCACAATCTTCTGTAACTTCCTCAATGCTCATATTAATACATATATTATATATATATGTGCATGTATATAGAGAGAAAGTTTGTTTTGTTTTTGAAAATAAGATTACACCACATACATTATTCTACAACATCTTTTTCAATTAATAATATAGCATGAACATCTCCAGAGCAATAATGCACACCTAACATTGTTTTTAATAGCTTCATAATAGTAAATGATGTGGGTGCATCATCATTTATTCAGCCATTCCTTACAATGGACATATGGGTTGTTTAAAGGTGGATTTTTTGCCCTTGTAAATATCATAATAAAAATTCTTAGACATATATTATCACATTTTGGTTTTTGTTTCCATAGGATACATCATGCTATGTGGAATCCTTAAAGCATTTGGATATTCTAATTTTCAGTAGATATTTTCAGATTAATGTCACAAAAGACTGTAGCAATTGACCTTTCTATCAGCTCTGTTTAGATTGCCAGTTTCAGCTCCACCCTCAACATCATTAAATTCTATTGCTCTTAATAATTGACAATCTGAACCTGAAAAATTATCTTTTTTAACTTGCATTTCCATACTACAAATGGGGTGAGGTATATTTTCAAGTGTTTCTTGAAACACTTTTAGAAATCATAACTTTCATTGCAATGAACTTTTTTAATATTTAGGATTATTCCTTTTATATTTATTCCCAGATGTCAAATGAGTCAATAGAAAAAATTTGTAGGGGCCCTTGTAACATTTTAGAAACCATATATAGTTTCTTCCTTGAAGGATAGTGTACTTATAAGTTATTTGGACAGACTTTTGTTTTCTCTTCTATTTGTGTTCTGTATCTAATAGAAAAAAAATTATATAATGTTTACTACTACTTGAGGTATGCTTCAATTGCACTTAGACTAATGCCATTAAGTTTATTAATTTACTCAAAACTCTGCATTGAAACTTGTAGGTTCAAAAAGGATTAAGTGTATCCTGGAGGGGAAATTTCCTGGTTTTTGTGTTTGTTTTTGTTTTGAGATGGGGTCTCACTCTGTCACCCAGGGTGTAGTGCAGTGGTGTGATCATAGCTCACTGCAGCCTTGAACTCCCGGACTTAAGCAATCCTCCCGCTTCAGCCTCCTGAGTAGCTGGGACTGCAAGTGTGTGCCACCACACCTAGCTGAAATTTCCCTTTATAATTAAACATCTGGTAAAGAGGAGTAGATTGTAATTACCATAATAGTATGATATCCATATATGACGTCGAATAAGAAAATTGTGGCTTCTATTTGAAAATGAAACAAAACAAAATTACATTTGCAGACAGTTTTTGAATTTTTGTATTTCATCCTAGCTTTCAAGCTACTTTGTTAATTAACAAGTATTTAATAAAGTTGAGGAAATTTTCACCTTTACATCACATTCATCTCTGTTCATTTATCATTGATTCCTATATCAAAGGAAAGCAGATGTGTTTGTGTGCAATGATACAGTACCAACAATATAGCTAATGACCCTATCCTCTATCTGTACTTTACTTCTCTAGTTCTAGTCATGGATCAACCCTGTAACAATTGAAATATTTTCAGTAGCAGACTTATTTTCCAATGCTAACAGAAAAAAAAAAAATCCAGGAAATTATGTTCAAAATATAGCACAAAGCCTGAGATATTATTATCCTCAAATATAAAACTATGATGAAGATGTCCCATGGCTTCCCTCCTGCTGCTTCTTATACATAAGGTCAGAATCAGCGTGGAATGTGGCAGCTGAGTAAGGCCAGGGGACATAAAAAAGTGGTAAAATAATTAGTTAAAAAAGACAAATTTGGCCGGGCGCGGTGGCTCACGCCTGTAATCCTAGCACTCTGGGAGGCCGAGGTGGGCGGATCGTTTGAGCTAAAGAGTTCGAGACCAGCCTGAGCAAGAGCGAGACCCCGTCTCTACTAAAATAGAAAGAAATTATATAGACAGCTAAATATATATAGAAAAAATTAGCCAGGCATGGTGGCACATGCCTGTAGTCCCAGCTACTCGGGAGGCTGAGGCAGGAGGATCCCTTAAGCCCAGGAGTTTGAGGTTGCTGTGAGCTAGGCTGACACCACGGCACTCACTCTAGCCTGGGCAACAGAGTGAGACTCTGTCTCAAAAAAAAAAAAAAAAAAAAAGACAAATTTGTAAAGATTAGGTAAGATATGATTTTTGACTTCTTGAAGTAGACTCTGCATGAATGAACTTAGGCAGAGGAGACTGTCTCCGTGGTGAGGTTTTAGGACACTGGAAAGAGTTGGATGCTTTGGGAATCCTGATCCAACTACAGATAGATGCCTGCAATGCAAATGTTAAAGCTTTATTCTTCTTGCATAGTTTCTTACCTCTTTAAATTATAGTACCACTTTGAGAAGCCAAGGGAAATAGTGACATACATCCTAGGAAAAAGCAAATAAACATCAACTCACAATGTTTATCATTTGGAATAAAGAAAATTCATTTTTGTACTTATGCAGAATATAAAAACGATCTTTATGCTTATGCTTTACTCCCATATTTCAGGCAGAAACTCATGGCCGTTCTTGAAAAATATGTGAAATTGTTGCAAAGATAGGCAAAAACTCACCAAATTCTCCATACAAACAAATAAAACAAAAGGTACGTGTTAATCTGCTCTAATGTGCATTTAAAGACCAGCCTGGGCAACCTAGTGAGACCCCATCTCTACAAATAATTTAAAAATTAGCCAAGGTGTGGTGACACATGCATGTAGTCCTAGCTACTTGGGAGGCTGAGGCAGGAGGATCGCTTGAGCCCAGGAGTTCAAGGTTGCAGTGAGCTACGATGGCATCACTGCACTCCAGGCTAAGTGACAGAGTGACACCTTGTCTATTAAACAAAACAAAACAAAAAAAATGAATCTAACAGCAAAGCTGCTTTTGTTTAGCTCAAATGAGAGGATGAAATTATGGAGTACTATTTGATAAAATACAAATGTCATCTTTGACAGTCAATGGATTTCATCTCTTGGTTTGGCTGGGAAGTGATTAAAAACCGTTGTTTACAAATGTAGTTCACAATAGTAGTAATGGAATCAGAGCACCCATAGCATGTTTTTCAAGACAAGAACAGGTTTGAGTCAAGCAACACCAGATATCAAGACTCTTTTGGGTTAACCCATGTAACATCAATTCCTTTGTGAGGTCATTTTTGGCGAAATCTGCATGCTTGATGTCAGCAAGTTAAGGATCATGAATGCACATTTAATTTCAAGATCACTGGAGCAGAAATAGCCATCAAAAGAACTCTACAAGATTCCAGGTGTCTAAGATTTTTGCCTGAAGAAAAATTGGGAAAAAAATTACTCCCTACTTCAGCCTAAAGAAACATTTTTCCTAGCATTGAAAAGTTAATATGATTGCCTCCTCCCGTCCTTTTTTCCAGAGCAACAGTTTGGTTTAAAGAGCTCATAGTTGCTCTGCAGCTTTCCTTATAGCATGGAAGGCTTTGAAGGAAAAAAATTACCTCATTGATTTGATCAAAAGTATCCACCAAATAAGTCAAGCTGTGAATAAACTCATCCATGTCCAATTTTCCTAAGTAAACGTTTCTTTACTCTCAACATTCCCTGTCCCTCCTCCCTTTTTTTTTTTTGCCTGAGAGTAATTCAGATGTTCAAGACTTGTCTTCTAGAAAGCCAGCAAATTTTCATCTATAGGGAAAGTATTTTCTACTGCACTTTCTTGTTTAAAAAAATCTTGGAAGAGTCGTGATTTGAGGTCCTGAGTCTGACAAAGTTGATGTCTTTCATAGAAAAAGACCAGATTTGTTGCAGGAAGGTTGGCAGTTTCCTTTGCCATTAACGTTTGCTTGGATAGAAAGCCACAAAACACACATTGTTTTTCTCCAAAGCTAAAAGCATAGATGTGCTGTCAAGCATCACAGGGCTCCATCCCTACAGCGAATATTAAGGTTGTTCTTGTGGAAGTTTTCCTTGCAAATTCCATTCTAAGTGACCAATGGCTTTTGCATGTTTAAAGGGGGCTGTAAAACAGGAATTCTTTGATGTGTCAGCACACCCCAAGGAAGGAAAACCCAAAAGGGATTCCATTAGTAGATAAGACTAAAGGCAAATTTGACAAGCCCTCTGCAATCTTATTCAAAATAATAAAAAAATCATTAACACAATAAAGGTAATGAACGTATCCATTACCCTTCCACTCCCCCAAAATTGCCTCTTGCCCTCTCCTCCCCTCCCCCCACCCCAAAGCAACTACAGCTGTGCTTTCGGTCACTATACATTAGTATGCATTTTCTAGAATTTTATATAAATGGAACCCCACAATATGTACTGTTTTTTTGGTCTGGCTTCTTTCACTTAGTGTAATTATTCTGAGATACATCCATGTTGTGTATATGAATAGTTCATTCCTTTTTATTGCTGAATAGATCCCATTGTACAGATATACCTCTATGCATTCACATGTCAATGGATATTTGGGATAATTTCTGGTTGGAGCTATTACAAATAAAGCTGCTATGATTATTTATGCACAAGTTTTTGTATGGACATGTGGTTTCATTTCTCTTGGGCAAATACTTAGCCAGATTGTATATGGTAGGTATATGAATAACTTTTTAAGAAACTACCAAACTATTGTCCAAAGTAGTTGTACCATTTTACATTTTACTGGTAGACAGTTTTATATCTTCCTTTCTAATCTGTATACCTTTTATTTCTCCTTCTTGACTTATTGCACTGGCTATAATTTCCAATACAATATTGAATAGAAGCAGTAAGAGTTGTTCTTAGGGGTAAGGATTCAGTCTTTTACCGTTAAATATGATGCCAGTTGTAGGTTCAGAGATACCCTTTATCAGATTGAGAAAGTCCTTTTCTACTCACGATTTGCTAGTTTTTCTTTTTAGAAATATTGATTTGATTTTCACATGCTAAGCCAACTTTTCATTCCTGGGATAAACCCCACTTGGCCATGAATTTTATATACTATTGGATTCAATTTGCTAAATTTTTATTTAGAGTTTTTGCATCTATATTTATAAATAATATTTGTCCATAATTTTCTTTTTTTAAAATGTTTATCTGGTTATTATCAGAGTAATACTGGCATCATAGAATGTGTTGGAAAGGATTCCCTCCTATAGTTTTTCTGGAGGACTGTGTAATATTGTTGTTATTTCACCAGTGAGGACATCTGGGCCCAAAGTTTTCTTTGTTGGAAGTTTTCTTTGGATTTTTTTAAACTATAAATTTAATTTCTCTGATCTTTTCAAATGGTTCTTTCCCTGGTCTCAGGTAGTTGCCTTGCATGCATGTGCTCATCAATACTCAGTTGAATACTTGAGGGAGATTTCTTTTAGATTTCCTGAGGATTTTATTTAATGCAGCTTACTTCTTTTTCTGCCCTGCAAACACTGAGCACCTTGGCTTCCCTGGATTGCCAGATCAATCTTCTCAACTCAGGGAAACCAGTGAACTCGGCCTAGACTCCCCTTCCCCACACTGCAGCCTGGAAACTAACTCCAGTCAATAAGCTGGTGCAATGAGATGGCTTATCACTTTTGTTTTCCATGTCTCAGGGATCACTCTCCTTTGTTGTCTGATAGCCAATGCATGAATGTCATTGTTTCAGACATTTGGCTGGTATTTAGTTGTGTCAAATGGAAGGGTGTATCTTATTCCTGTTACTTCGTCATTAACAAAGGCAGTAGTCCCATTAACTTTTTACCTAATGTTTCTAACATCCATTAGTGATTGCTGCATTAATTATTTCATTGGGATTTGGTGATATTTTTATCTACCATTTTTAAAAATTAGGTAACATCCATCTGTAAAGAAGAGCTTTTCTCCATCAACTGGAGCTGAGCTTTCATTCCTTCTACAGGGGCAGAATTAATGTCTGACTCTTTCTCTCCTTTCAGAACAAGGAGTTGTAATAGTTGCCTCCAATAGTGGCAAATGAGTTTCTTCTTTTTTTCTATTCTTTTCATTTGTTTTGAGCATCATTATGAACTGGGGATTTTCATTTATTCATTGTATTCCAATCACCATGTAACCATTATACCTTCTGTTGTTCAAATTATACCAAGTTTAGCCAATAGGACCTTCTTGATTCTGGCCTTTAAGTCTTTTAGAAACCTCCTCATTAGACTTTGAGCATTCTGGCTCTAGGGCCAATAGCTCTCTTAGACTCATCATGTACTTTCCATGTTCCACACCTAAAATTACCCCTCTTAAAGAAGCTCTGGTTCCCTTTAGTAAAAAATATTATTTAGAAATCAAGGCACTAGAGGAATTCCGTGTTATGGGAAAGTCAATGGAGAAAACTACTTTAAATGTCACATCCTGGGAACTACAGTAATTATACGTCACCCTATTATGCACAATAGCATCCCATGCCAGCAAACACTTTAAAAAAATTAGAGTTAAATGATATTTTAATAGCATACTTAAGACTTTTTTTTCAAAATGAATTTGAAAATCAAAGAAAAAGATTTTTGGAGATGATTTAAAGAACCCTTTAAGGCTCTGTATTGAACCCCCGCCCCCCAAGAAGTGTATGGATTTCTTGTGGTTAGGAATTCATTTTAGGTTAGGGCAGTTGTTCTCACCTAGCTGCACTTATCACGTGGGAAACTTTAAAATAAACACTGATAACAAGGTCATACCTCAGAACAAATTAAATCAGAATTTTTGGTATTATATCCCAGTATCATTGTTTTTGTTTTTGATTTTGTTTTCTTGAAATCTTCCCAGTTGATGCTAATGTGCTGCTAGGGCTGAAAACCACTCTCTTAGAGTCTCGATGCTATTAAAAAAATGCAAGCGCCATTAAAATGTTAATATCTGAATATGTGATAATTTCTTCTTACAACTCATTGATTTTAGGGAGAAGAGAAATAGCCAGATCACTTGGGTGTATGGGCAATTGCTGGGAAGAGCAGAAGAAAAGAAAAAAGATAGGCAACACACTCAAAACGAACTGCTTTTTTGCTTGGATCACATCTTATGATTAAGGCCTCTAAATTGTTTACTAAAGAAGCAATATAACTTTGTCAGGAAATATTTGTTTGAACTGTTGGCTGACTGACAGAGTTAATGCACTGTTTGGATAATTCCAGCATCAATGTCCCTTATTCATGTTGCTGTATTCCAAAGTTGGCCAACTGCCACTGCTGCTGTTTTGATATAACTTGGAGCTGAAGTCAATGGCCACACTGTCCTTTTATTCTGTTGCACATAATAATTTTCCAAATTAATCATGTCACTAAGTCTCTCTCTAGATCTAATGGCCTATAATTTGAAACAAGGGAACTGCTGGTATGGTGAGAAATGGCTTTCCCATTTAATTTGTCAAACTTCCAATTACCCATTTATGCTCTAAAGACAGTTGCAGCCAAATCTCAATATTTCAGAATTCAATTATAATTGATTGAAAGTATTGTATCTCAAGAGCTGCTTGACTAAAGAAGGTGTCCTAGAAAGTTTTGCCCTCTGTCTTGAACTGTTGGGGCTGCTATAGCAAAATAGCACAGACTTGTTGGCTTGTAAACATCAGAAATTTATTTCTCACAGCACTGGAGGCTGGAAGTCCAAGATTAAGGTGCCGGCAGATTCATTGTTTGAAGAGAGCCTGCTTCCTGGTTCATAGTTAGCATCTTCTGGCTGTGTCTTCACATGGTGGAAGGGTAAATCTCTAGTCTCTTTAGTCCCTAACTAGTGCACTAATCTCATTCACAAGGGCTCCACCCCCATGACCTAAACACCTCCCAAAGGCCCCACCTCCTAATACCATTACATTGGGGCAAGGTTTTTAGCATGTGAATTTTGTGGGGACACACTATTTAGTCCATAGCACCCTCCCAAGTTTTTAATATCATGAATTTGCAAACATGCAACAAAATGGAAAAAATAGCACCATAAACACCTGTACAGCCTCACCTAGATTTAACATTAAACAGCTTTTTGTCATGTGTATTATTAGTCAGCTTAGGCTGCTGTAACAAGTACCACAGACTTGGTGGCTTAAACAAGAGAAATTCACATTCTGATAGTTCTTGAGAATAGAAGTCTGAGATCAAGGTGTCAGCAGGGTTGGTTCTAAGGTTTCTCTCCTTGGCTAGTAGATGGCCATCTTCTCCCTCTGTCTTCACGTGGTGTTTACTCTGTCTGTGTCCTAATCTCTCTTTATAAGGATGCCAGTCCTGTTGGATTAAAGCCCACCCTAACCACTCCATTTTAATTTAATCACCTCTTTAAAGTCTACTCCAAATATGGTCATATCCTGAGATACTGGGGGTCAGTATTTCAACATAGACACTTGGAGGGGCACAATTCAACCAATAACACTATGTTTGCTTTATCTCTTCCTCTCTATCATGTATAGGCATCTTGACTTGATGATCCATTTGAAAATATAGACATTATGACATCTTACTCCTAAATATGTCACCTTACGTCTCTTAACAATAAGGATGATCTCCTATATAACCTTAATGCCATTATCATATTTAAGTAAAGGTAAATGTGTATTTAATCCATATTTAATTTTCTCCAGTTGTCCAAAGAATTTTTATGGCTGTTTTTATTTTCCTGAATAATAATCCAATAAAGTTCATACACTGAATCTGGGTATTACATCTTTTTAGTTATTTTAAGTCTAGAAAAGTCACCTTATCTCCATATCACATCCTTTTTTTATGACATTGACTTTTGAAAAACCCTAGAAAGGTGATCTATCGCATGTTCCACATTATGGATTTGTATAATTATTTCCTTATTATATCATTTAACTTTTTCCTCCCCATACTGTGTTTATACAAACTAGAAGTTAGAAGTTGTGGTTAGAATGCAAAATCGACAATATTTTTCTGATCAAGTGGTGCAGTCCGTTTCTCCTCCCCTTGACTTTGGGCCTGGCCGTGTGACTTGCTTTGGCTGATGGGACATTAGCAAATGTGACACAAGCAGATATGTGCTTGTGCACTGGGGCTTGCCCATCCTCGCTGCCCTTGAAAGCCCCGTGGCTCTCAAGTCTGCTGCTTAAAGAGAGACGTGTGACCAAGTCACTCCTGTTCCTTCAGATGACATCAAGAATGAAGCCATCCTCAACCAGATGGCTCCAACTAGAAGAATCATTTATGTGACCCACAGAATAGTATAAAATGATAAACGGTTGTTGTTCTAAGCTACTAAATTCTAGGGTGATCTGTTGTGCAGCAAAAGCAATTGATATCTGCTTAGGCATTTCTCAAGTTAGTTTCCCTCCTGCATTTTAGCACTATTAGGTCATCCTTCCATCACCAGGGTTTGTAGGACACTAATAGAGACAAGTGGTGATGTTCCTTCCATGTGTTCGGAATGACTCATACCCAAAGGTGGGCACAGCATTTGTCAAAAGGAAGAAATTATCCTTTAGAAAAGTTAAAGAAAGGGAAGAGAAGAAGAAGAAAAGGAGAAAGCATTTGTATTGATCACCTACAATGCCCTGGGCCCCTGTGGGAAATTCCCCCGTTTGCCATGGTATATAAGCAGGCAACACCACTTAAATAATCCAACATTTGGGGTTCTTAATCAAACTCCAGCCATTTGTTTGTCATTGATAGAACCCTACCTGGAGTAAAAGCAAATTTATTAAACAAATAGTTCACCTCAAGTCTATTTAAAACAAGTATATGTAATAAAGAAAGACCAGAAGGAAATTTTAAATTATTTTTTCAGGTGATCCTTCTCCTCAAATTATCTACACATTCTTTCCTGTGATTTTTGTCTTCTCTTTGGTCTTTGTTGTGTTTTTTGTTTTTTTAAAATATTAAGTATAGACTACATTTATAATTAGGAACAAAATTGTAAATGAAGTAAATAGGACATTTAGAAGTTGAGAAAAGAAAGTATGGCATCCTTATGAACTCTTTGTATGTAATATTTCAAAATTAGATTGAATTTTATATGGTATTATCTAAATTACCAAAAAAAGCATAAAAATAGAGAGTATCACAAACCCTCATGAATTCATCATAGGACTTCAGTAGGCATCATCAATTTGCCACACTAATTTCCTCTATGCTTTCTTTTTCTTCAGTTTTCATTAATAAAGCAAATTCCAGACATCAGGTTATTTCAGCCCACAGTACTGTAGTTTGAATTCTGCTATGGTTTGAATGTGCTGGAAACTTAATCGCCAATGCAACAGTGTCGAGAGGTGGGGCCTAATGAGAGGTGATTGATTAGGCCATGAGGGATTAATGCCTTTATAGCTGGAGTAGGTTCCTTATGAAAGGACATGTTTAGCCCTCTTATGCCTTTCTCTCTTGCCTTCTCTTTGCCCTTTTGCCATGGGATGACATAGCAAAATGCTGCCCCCTTAATCTTTCCAGCTTCCAGAGCCATGAGACAGTGAATGTCTGTTCATTGTAAATTACCCAGTTCATGTTATTTTGTTATAGCAATACACAACAAACCAAGACCAGTCTCAAAAAAAAGGGTGCCTTTTTTTTACATAACTGCAATGTATGACCACACATAATATAATAAAACTAACAGTAATTTCTAATTCCATCTAATACTTAGGCCATGATCAAATTTCCCCTTTGCTATAGAAATCATTTTAAAAATTGGTTTGTACCTATCAAGTTCCAAACAAGGTCCACTAATTGGCTGTGAATAATCTCATCTCTGCCTTCACCCTTAATCTAGAATATTCTCTCTTCACTTTTATTTCTTTCTTTCTGGGCTACTGACTTCTTGAAGAAACTTGGTCAAATGTCCTACAGAATGGACCACATTGTGGATTTCACCGAGTACATATTTTTTAAAAGAAAAAAAAAAGCATTGCAGTTCTGATTCTGTAATTTTGGCCTGCCTACACATCTCCAAACCATGAAACCACCATCAGTGATAACTATGAGCAAAAATCCATGATGAGATTATTTTGAAAGACCTCGATTTAATGAACAGCAGACTCATTGGATATAATAAATTTCATTCCCTCTTCTAAGTAAGTCTTACTTGGAATGCAAAATAAATTATGGAGTATTTGGCTTTTTGAAAAACACTTGAAATAGTGCTTTTAAGGACTGTAACTAGGGAAAAGT
This sequence comes from Eulemur rufifrons, assembly GCF_041146395.1. Taxonomy (NCBI): domain Eukaryota; kingdom Metazoa; phylum Chordata; class Mammalia; order Primates; family Lemuridae; genus Eulemur; species Eulemur rufifrons. Next base: position 14,436,325 of record NC_090983.1, on the reverse strand, counting down.
TATCCATTGTGTACCTTGCAAAGGAACACCATGGTATGAATTAAAAAACGACTATAGGGAAGTCAGCAAAGAATAAAAGCAGTCTTTGAAATTTGAGAGTATGGATGTTTTGACTCTATTCCCATTTATGATATATAGTTGGATTGCCAAAAAAAAAAAATACAGGCTGCCTAGATAAATTTAAATTTCAGTTTTCTTAGCATAAGTATGTCCCATGAGATATTTGGGACATATACTAAAAATTACTCATCATTTATCTGAAATTCAAATGTAACTGGGCATCTTGTGTTTTTATTCGCCAAATCTAGCCACCTGTGAATAAAATCTCTACTATGGCATGGTGGGGACGACCTGAAGAGGAAGTATAATACAGGAGAAGGAGTATTTTATGAGGATTCTGTCACCCTTTGACCACGCTTCTCAAATGTGGGAACAGCCACCCATCTGTGGTGCCCTCCAGCTGGTTTCTTGGGAAACCTGGTTTCCTATTTCTACATATAAACTCCCCCAAGCTGAGATTCTGTGGGGGACCAGCCAAACCCAAGTGGAATATGAGAATATTCCTGCTCTGCCCTTTCTCTCTGAGAAACAAGAGTCAAAGAGGCCAGAATCCCAAGACATTCTGAAATGAAAATGGGGGCTATGATTCCACTGCAATTTCCTTATGGCTGTCTCTATAAACACCAGGAATACAATAAGACTGAATATAATACAAAATAAAAGACAGGAAACAAAGAAGAAACAACAGAGTAAAAACCATGTCCAAAGTTTCTGACCTAAAAAGTCCTCTCAGTGGTCTATAAAACTTAACTCTGAACTTCCTAGCAACCACGGCAAAGAAGAAAATCCAATGGATTATGGAAATTCTAAGACCAGGCTAGCAAAAGAAAGCCTTTTAAACCATGTAGAAGCAAATGGCTTTACCAACCCTTAGTTCTGAAGGAAATTTGTTCTGGGATCATACATATTAAGGATGTATAAGAATGTCATAGTAGCAACTGTTTCTTCAAGGCAAAAACCAAAAACAAAACTTCCTTGTGTAGATATTTCAAAACCTTCACTGCCTGTAGATATTCGAATTTTTTAATGACAGTTTGATACAGTTTATATCCTCTATACCCTTAAATATGCAAAGATTTTGCATACAAGTTCTTCTGAACTTGAGTAAAAGCCAGGGTAAAATGACTCATGGCCATCAATACTCTGTGCCCTATTGTAGGCTTTTCTGTTTCTTTGACCACCCCTTTATAAAGGTGCACCTCAGTTTTGCCCTTGATCTCTTGTTTGATCAACTGATTTGGATTTGGACCTCCAGGTTTTTGATTTGGCAACCTTGGACTCTACTTTCATGACCCCTCCTCCCTTGCATCCTCACATACCAGTAGCACAAAAAAGTGCCCCTTTTCTCCGGCCTTGCTGGCTGCCATGCTCTAGTTATACCTGAGTAAGGGTGGCAGGTTGGTTGCATTAAAAGCATCATGTTTTCATACTCCTCTGTCTTTGTGCCTTTTGGCAGTGCCCTCCTATACTGCCTCTGGGATTGGCTTTGGGACTTGCTTTGGCCAATGGGACAAGAGTAAGTTTGATAAAGCAGAGGCTAGAAAAATGTGTGTATATTTCTGCTTGCCTTCTTGCACAACTGGGCCCCCTTTCTTGGATTTGTGCCACCATCTCAAGAACATACCTGAGCGAGTCTACTGGAGGAATATGCATGACATGTTCAGGGAAACTGAGTCATCAGCTGAAGCCATGCTAGACTAGCCAGCCCCCTAGCTGACCAGCCAACTCACCACAGACACATGAGCAAGCCCAGCCCAGATCAGCAGAACCACAGAGCTGCTCCATAGACTCAGAAGAAGTAATAAATGGGAGTCGTTTTAAGCCATTACTTTTGGGGATAGTTTATTTCATAAGCAATAGCTGACTGCGCAGTGGGGAAGATGAATCTTCTATTGAAATTAATAGAGGGCCATCTTATTTCTGCATAAACGTGAGCTGCATAAACTCTTATAAGTTGGATGAGGGAACTTGTTTTCCCAGAAAATATAATCCTGAATCTTCTAACATCCAAATGAGGGTTTCTTAAACCCTCCAAGTCCTACTCCTTTAAGAATGAAAGTCAATGACGATGGTCATTGGCCTGGAAAATTCTAAGCAAAACCTTACTCTGGCTCTTCTGTCATCAGATATGAGTAAAATTATTTCAAGGCCAATGGAGTTTGCATTTGGGTCAGAAGATTCTGGTATCTCTTAAACAGCCCAGATTGATACCATTACTTTGTGAACCATGAAATTTGTAGCTCCTCTCTGATATTTTTGATCTAGCATTAAAAGCTGACTTCACTATTTCAATTCAAGCGTGAATACTTCAATGATTACAAAAAGAGAGAGAAACTGGAGGGAAAAACCACAGATGAATAAATGCTGTTCGGAAAAGAAGATTAAGCTAGTAAAAACTGTGGAAACGAGAGCAAAGAGTGAGTCTCTGGGTTCCTTGGACAGAGGGATGGACCATCAGGGCCAAGATCAGAGAACCACTCCAGTAAACAGACGGCAGTGAATTAAATTGTCTTTTGAATGAAAAAATAAAATACCCCTGGAGTCAATTAGAGCTGGACCAAGTCCTGACTCTTGTAATTGAATATGGGAAATGATTTTGGGCTGCAGTTTATGTTGATGAAGAGACAGAATAAGTGATGCAGCCTCTTTTCCTTAAAATAAAATTCTTTTGCATTTAATTCAAGTACATACAAAAATTTTCAGTCTTGATATAGCAGGTCATCCTAAGGCCAGGAAACAATGAAAAAAATGATCTTTTAATAATACATTTTCCCAGTTAAAACTTACAGGAATACCCATTTTAGTATTACTGTTTAAAAGACTATATCCTATGCATTGCAGGCTTAGAGCTCAGAAGTCAATGAATTTTTAAACTGCTAAACGTAAAGTTGGAAATTCTGTCAAATCGCCTGACTGCTCCCATGAAGACACTAGTCTAGTGATAAAATTATAACAACAAACAAATTTTTGATGTTGAAAAGGCTTTGACTTAATTGTGGCAAGTATTTCTGGAAAGCTTTGGGGGACGGTTAGGCACAGTCATTATCTTTAACCACAGAAGCACCATTTCTTTATTTTCTTTTAAGAGGCCTTATGCCTGAGGTAGGTCTCTAAAATAGAAACACACCCAGTAGAGGGCTTTAGAAATCATCTTAGTTCTTCCCCTTACTTTACAAAGACATAGCTGTGGTCAAGGTCACAGTCTGTCAAGGACATAGACTCCATTCCTAGAAGTCACTTTTGATTTTGTGGTGCCTTTCTGCCAAGGCTTATTGTACCCAAACAGAGCCCCGTGCAGCTAGGAGGCATCATGTGACTCTCACCGACCTGGCGTGTTCCTAAGCAGAACTATGTTCTACACAAACACAAACCAGAATTCCCTTGTTAAAAATGACCTTCTATGAAAGCCAGAACCATGTCAGCTGTACCCTTGATACCAAAGACTTTACAATACAAGCCATCGTGGGGGCAGGGAAAGGGAGAGAGACAGAAGCCCAGCCAAATACAGGAGGGGTACAAAGTGCCTGGACGGTTTAGGGAGAAACAGAATAAAAGGGAAAGTAATCAAAAGTCCAACGTTTACCAACAAGAAATGATCCAAGTAGAACACCACCCATGTAAGCACACTGGAAATCACGCTTTCAAAAATCACGAATCTGTCTTCTGACTCTAATTAACCAATGTTCTTTGGGCACCGTGGTAACTTGTTTCTTACACTGTTGTGCATTTTTGCCAATTTTATTATCATTGGCTCAACTTTATAAAAGAAAGGGGGAAAAAAGAAAAGCAAATTAGTGAGGTGAGCGTGGAAATGCGAAAGGTTGTATCAAGATGACATTTGAAACACTGGCCCAAGTTTTCCTTTGAATTGCACAGTTAAGATCACAGAACAATATGGGAAATGAGCCAGATTACACGGTACATTAAAATAAACAAGAGTTATTTCCTCAACCCCATAAAGTAGGCAATGCCACGGACCACTGCCTCTCCATGAGATAGAGAAATACTTTCCATCTTTTGGAGAGGTTCTATTTTAGTCCTTGGAAACTATATTTGAATTTATTTATTTTATTTTCATTATACTTCTCTTTCTTACTAACATATTTTGTATAGTGTAAGGCATAAGCCTCTTCGCTTTGGCTGGTATAATTGTGGGGTGGAGTAACACAATGTTTCAGGTTTTTCAAAGTTTATCAATGATCAAGATGCTTTACTATTATAGAGGAGTTAAGGAGCATATTCCAAAAATTTCTTTGGGAGGATGTTGGTTTTATTTTCCCTATGATAAGAAGGAGCCTGGTAGTTATTACCAGTCTTAGAAAATTAGGTTTATTTATGTTCATTTGTATTATAAACATAAATCACTTCAAATTAGTTTAGTATCCTTTTTTAGGTTGGCTTTGGAGGTCCATAATAATAACTAAAAGAGAGCCAATTGATATAAGATCCGGCTGCCAAAAATTATATTTAAAGTTAGAGTTTTCTTGCTTGCTTCTCTCTGACAGACCTTGAGTGTGTCTCTGTCTGCAGAATATTTAGGAGTCATTTTAAAACTACTTTAAAATCATTCTGGCTAGGTATGGTGGCTCACGCCTGTAATCCTAGCACTCTAGGAGGCTGAGGTGGGTGGATCGTTTGAGCTCAGGAGTTCAAGACCAGCCTAAGCAAGAGCGAGACCCCCATCTCTACTAAAAAATAGAAAGAAATTACCTGTTTTAATCAATTTTTTTTTAATTAAAAAAAATCATTTCACCTAAGGTCATAATTGGAAATGGACACGACCTCTTCTACATTTGCTTGGTCCCAGGGTCAGTTTCATAGTGTTATAGGAAGTGTTAATTCCTACAAGCAAGGTTCATTTCCTACCCAGTTAAACTAAAGATGGCAGGAGAGCAATGCTCCATTGAAACCTGAAAAGTATATGTACTTTTAATAAAATAAATAAATATCTTACTTATTAAGTAAACGTTATAGAATATTAACTAGACAATTTTTTATACTATGGAGAAAAAAATAAAATATTTTTATAAGCCAAAGTCTATCCTATATTATTGAAATTGAGAACTTTAGTTTCCAGGTTTTATAATATAGAATGTAATAAATCTATTCTAATGAATGCTGAAATTATTTCTCTGCCTTCAAAGCTGTATTTATATCTTGTTTTCATTTTTTAAAGAACTTTTACAACTTAGGGATTTCCCTAGTGTTCTGAGAAATGACTCCAGTTTCTGGGCTTACTGCTGTGTACTCAGAGTCATCTTTACTTTTTATGGAAGGTAACACGTTGATAGCTTAGTAGTTTTATCTGCCAGTTTATCAGTCTCAGTAGTTTATCAGCTTGTAGAATCTGGGGAGTCTGACAGCCTTCTTTTATTTTGTCCCGTCTCTGTCCCTTTCAGGCACAGCTGGCAGTGTTTCTGAGGGTATAACATTCTCAAGAACATCATGAACATCATAGAACATCTTCTATATATGTCACAGGGATTCACTCCATTATACAAGAAGTTTCTCCATAGATTCTTCCTGGAAAATTCGCCCTCTATTCTGGCTTCTGCTGAGATGGCCAAAGGGAGCCTTTAGTTAGATGCTTAATCTCTTCGAAGAGCCCTTTGTGTGATTGAATACACTGACTTTTTGACCCTTCCCAGGCACTAGCCAAAGGTCATCTATTTTTGCCAAATTACTGATGAAGAAACTGAAACTTAGAGATGTTATTAACTTGCCTAAATCTCTCTCAATTCACCATAACCACACTGTGATCCTTGCTATTCCTCTAATAATAAGGCTCACTCATCTCAAGTTTATTGCTGTTCCCTTTGCCTGGAATGCTCTTCCTCCAGATTTCTTTTGAACTTAGGGGTTTTACGGGATGCAAGACTTTTAGTGCTAAACTGGGAGAGTCCTAAGCACACTGGATGAGTTGGTTACCCAGCTAGAATAAATACTCGACAGTGGCAGGAGTCTTGGTTGTTTATTAGTGTTTCCAAAGCCCCTAGAAGAGAGTCTGGCATATGGTAGATGCTCAGTAAATATTTGTTGCAAGAATAAATGAATATCATGTGGAGCCAATTCTGGCAATGGGAGGCAGTGAGGACAGCCATACAGAGTTTGCAGAGGCAACATCCAGTATCAGGGTTGATCGTACTAGAGGAAAAAGATGCACTGTATAGTGGAGACAACCATGGTATTTCCACCAGATCACTACTGGGGGATTTTCTTGCCTGTGTAGCCTCTGAGCGTGGTTCTTGAACCCTCCCAATATATTATAAACTACCCAATATCACTGTAATAAAGTTGGGACATGGTTGTTTTAAAAGATGATAGGAAAGAGGTGGGTGCAGCCTATAGACTGACCCATTTAGATATGATGCAGTTGAAGAATCCACATCAGGGAGAGAGTAGATGAAAGCATTGACATAACAGAGGGATGGAAGGAGGGCGCGACTGTCTTGAGAGAGACCATCATTGAGACCAAGCCAGTATTCTAAGGCTTACTCTGAAGTAATGAGGATTCATGCCAACTAGAGTCATGAGGATCACATTAAGGGGGAAAATTGTTAGACTATTCAGGGCCAGAGATGAGGGATGCCTCAAATATAATTCCAGTTCAATGTCTGCTTCCAATTAGGGGGTAGAAAGTCATAATAGACTATAGTTATCATCCTAATAACCAAGTCAAGCTAGAAAAGCTACAAATAATATTTTTTACAAAACTTATGAGAGAGCTGAGGATGCAAACAAACCTAAAGGAACCAAAAGCCAGAAAGAGACAGGCTCTTTTTAGGAGAAAAGAGAACCACAGTTGCTCTTAGCCCTAACAGAGGGGCAAGAGAAAATGAATGCAGCTGAATTTTTAACAAACTTAATGGCATGTGTGAACAGATGTGACAGATGGGGATTCCAAGCAAATGCAGGCATGGAGTGAGTCTGCACCCACCTACCAACACTTTCCCATGGGTCTTTGTCAAGTTCACTGATAGAGTTTGCTGAAGGCTTACGGCAGGGCAGGAGAACTGAGAGAAATCTGTTCTGATATACCTGGATCCCCCCCATGTTCGAGGCAGCTGCCTTCTAAAGATGGGCAAGAGCAAGAGAACTGAGAGAAATTCTTCCAAGCCTCTCTAGGCTTCCAGCTACCAGTGGCTGTGGATGAGACAGGAAAGCAGAAAGCATCTGCGGCATTCTGGGCTTTCAGCAACTCATGACAAAGTAGAACAGAAAAGCTGGAAGAAATCAAGAAACCGCTTGGAGACACTTTTCTAAAGCATTTTGGATCTTTACAGAGTATAAGGTAGCAATCCTCTGAAGGCTGGAAGGAGAGAGATCCTTCAGCTCCAAAAACTGAGCATGAGATTGAAGAACAAAAAAACTCCCTAGTGAATTGAAAAGCTGGCAGCCACATTATAAAGCTGAAAGAGATCTCCCACCATTTGAGAGCTGACGGCTCAGATACAAAGTACAAAGATCTCTGATATCCTATAGCACTCAAATCCCAAGATCTGCTGAAAGGAAAGAAATATTAATACTATTTTCAAACTATTCGATGTTAGTGGTGAACTTAATCAAACTAAATCTGTGACAAAGTCCGGATCTAGCTCCACTACAGAATTGTCAGACAGAGGTTTTAAATTAACTGTAATAAATAATAAAAGTGTTATGTATATATTGTAAAAGATAGAAAATGTGAAAAAAGGGAAATTTCAGCAGAGAGATGGAAACTATGCAAAAAAAGAAAAAAAGAAAAGCTAGAAATGAAAAATATGAGACCGGAAATGAAAAATTCATTATGAGCTCAATAGCAGGCTGGATCCAGCAGAGGAAAATGTTAAGGAACCTGAATATAGGTCAATAGAACATACCCAAACTGAAACGCAAAGAGTGAGGCAGGGGAAAACTCAGAATAGAGCATGTGACATTTGTGTCACAATACCATTCAGTCTAATGCATATGAAATTTGATTTCCAGAACTAGAGGAGAGAGAGAATGGTGGCAAAAGAAATGTGTGAAGAGAGGATGTCAAGAACATTATAAAACTGATGAATGATATTAATCCACAGATCCTTGAAGTAACCAAAAGCAGGCTAAATAGCTCCCAGTATAAATGCTGATGACAATCACTGCAACCACCAAAATACTGTCCATTGCTCCTCACATTTCCAAATGCTCCTGAAGGCACCGTACCACTGGATATGAAAGGGCTCCCCAACCTTAGCAATATTGACATTTGGGGCCATATGAGTCTTGGTTGTGGGTGGCTGTCTTGTGCATTGTAGGATTTTTAACAGCACTCCTGGCCTTTAATCAGTCAATGTTTAGGAGCACCCTTCTCCCAGTTGTGATAACCAAAAAGATGCTAAGACATTGCCAAATGCCCTTTGGGGGTGAAATTCCACCTCCCTTTTTCCCCATTAAGAACCACTTGTATTTGAGATAGCAAAAAGGGTGAATCTTTAAAAGGAGGAAATGAAGCACAGTATCAGAAACAAGAAAGAGGTAAAAGAGAATGTTTGCAAAAAAGAAAACACTTTCAATACAGCAGTGGATACTGAGGTCAGCTTGTAGGGTGTTAAAAAGAGGATCGATTGTGTCAAAAGGCAACAATAGTCTGGATGTGGTGGCTCCTAGCACTGTAGGAGGCCAAGGTGGGAGGACCACTTGAGGCCAGGAGTTCAAGACCATCCTGAGCAACATAGTCAGACCTACAAAAAAAAAAAAAAAAAAAATTAGCCAGGCATGGTGGCACATGCCTGTAGTCCCAGCTACTTAGGAGGCTGAGGCAGGAGGATTACTTGAGGCTGCAGTGAGCTATGATGATGTCATTGCACTCTAGTCTAGGAGACAGAACAAGACCCTATCTTGAAAAATAAAAAAAAAAACTAGCTTTACTCTGAAATCATGTGAATACAGTTGACATTTGATTAAGCAAGTAGGTAGACATGATGTAGGAATTATATAAAGCAGTGTTTCTGCACCTTCTGAAACCCATCTGCCATTTTATAAAATAAGGCTGTTATCCCTACTTTGTTTATGACTGAGACAAATCAATGGGTCGGAGCTTTACTTTGTTTTTTTTTTTTTTTTTTTTTTTTTGAGACAGAGTCTCACTCTGTTGCCCAGGCTAGAGTGAGTGCCGTGGCGTCAGCCTAGCTCACAGCAACCTCAAACTCCTGGGCTCAAGCGATCCTACTGCCTCAGCCTCCCGAGTAGCTGGGACTACAGGCATGCACCACCATGCCCGGCTCATTTTTTCTATATATATTTTTAGCTATCCATATAATTTCTTTCTATTTTTAGTAGAGATGGGCTCTCGCTCTTGCTCAGGCTGGTCTCGAACTCCTGAGCTCAAACGATCCGCCCACCTCGGCCTCCCAGAGAGCTAGGATTACAGGCGTGAGCCACCGTGCCTGGCCTACTTTGTTTTTAATCTACGTATGACCTTCCCTCTCCCAGATCTAATACCCTCCCAGAGTGAAGTGCTTCCTCCAATCCCACTCCAGTTAGAGAATCACTGATTTGCAGCATAAAGGTAAAATCAGTTTTCTCACTTGCAGACAGTGACTAATGAGATGAAGGAGGAGGAGCTGGAAGGGAAAGGGGTCCAGAGAGGGTGAGGGTTAGAGAAAAAAAGGGAGAAGACAGAGAAGAAGGAAAGGGAATGAAGAAAGAGGAGGAAGTGGAGGAGGACATGGCTGAAGAGGAGATATTTAATAGATTTAGTTGAATTTTAGTGGTCTCAGTAGTTAATGTACAGGAACCACCCCCACTAGTAAGAAATAGAGAAAGATAGTAGATAACTCTAAATTCGATAGGGGGAGCTAAGTTCCTATCTCACCTCCTATACCAAAATAAATTCCAGATGGGCCAATATTAAACTTAAAAATTGAAATTATAAAAGTGTTGGAAGAAAATGTGGGTAAACTTTTTAAAATGATCCAGTCATATAGAAGACCTTCTAAAGCACATTACAAAATCTAAATTCCACAAAGGAAAAAAAGTGCTAAAAACAACCATAAAAATTTTAAAATTCTACATGGTAAAAACAACATCATAAAAGTCAAAATATAAAAGACACTGGAAAAAAATTGCCACACATATTATGGACAAAGAGCTATTTTTGTGACTATACAATGAACTCATAAGCAAGTAAAAAATATGGAAAAAGAATATAAAAATGAGCAAATGACTCAGCAGACCATAGCAAAAGAGATACAAAAGGGCAATGAACATTTATAATTACAAAAATGCAAATTAAAATAATATGCCTTTTCCACTTACCAGATAGGGAAATACTTAAAATATTGAAAATGCTCAATATTGGCAAGTGTGTAGCAAACTAATTTCATATCCTCTTAGAGGGCTTTTAAATTGATGACCTTTCTCTGTAGGATAATTTCAGAATATGTTTCAAAATTAAAAACGCACAACCCTTTGACCGAGCAAGTATACTCCCAGGAGCTTTTCCAGAGACATTAACAGAAAACCTGCACCAAAATGAACACCACATCCGAAAGCCCACTGCAGCCTTGTTTCTGAGAGCAAATGCTAGGAACAACCTTAAGTGTCCTGCAGCAAAACTGAGTCAATACTGATGCCGATTCCTCTTGTCAGGGCCAGGATTTTTTCCTAGAGAGTGAAGCAGGGCTTAGAGCAGTGAAGAGAAGGCCGGGGTAGAAAGTCACTAAAACACACATAGCATCACCCAATGCTTATTCTCAGCTATTTTAATTTTCTTTAAAGCATCAAATAGAAAAGCACACTAGCATTACTCTTACCACACTGCATCTTTAGTAAGCATAGGGGCTTGAAAAGCCACATTGAAATCCATCTGGGGGTCCTGCTCTAAGCCATATCCTAGTTGAGAACATGGTTGATATCAGAGCCCACATAACTCATCTTCCAATCCAGTACCTTTTCACTAGAAAAGGCATGGTCATATTTATTATTAATATCTTCTATGTTGGAACGCTCATACATTTGAATAGGACTTGAACTAAATATTCTTAGCATTTCCTACTGATTCTTGAAGCTTGACACTTTAAAAATAAACGCTGTAAACCTCTTGTTTTATGTTATCAGTGGCAAGCTACTCCTGTCTGTTTCACATGGGAGCGAATTTCTGGCTAATTATGCTAATGTGAAACTGGTTACCACGCTTAAAAGCAAATTTACATCAGCACAATTAATTACTGAATTAATTTCTCTAGTATGAATAAGCTCATGTCATATTTGATATCATTAAATTAGAGTTTGGAAAAAATGGTTGTTTCCATAAAGACATTTCATAAGGATAAAGTTGGTGAACCAAAGACTAAATATTTGAAAAAAAAAATGTGTATCCAAAATACTTAACATAAATTAGAATGGGTGGAGCACCTGAGAATCTTGAATAAATTATACTGAAACTCAGTGTTGCAGTTCCCATAAAATGGAGACAGATTGCAACGTCTCATTTGGAGAGTATCTCACATCAATGTTTGCATCACTTTTGGCATTTTAAACAATACCTACCTATGTCTCTTGCCCAGATTGAGTTCAAGATATGGATCAATACTTAATTCAATAGTTCTTAGAAGTTTACTCTGAATATATTCTATACCAATGAAAACATTTTCTATGTTTCAAAAGCACAAATCAATATATACTTTCTTAGGGCATGTTATTGCTGTTTTTGTAATTCGCCTAATGTATCTATGGTAAGGATTATATTATGGTCAATATAGAAGTAGAAACTTTTCATTTTGCAGTGAAAGTGATGGTCACAGTAATTATCATTTGTATGCCTGTATCCTCCTTCCTCCCTAACACACACACACACACACACACACACACACACACACATCTTTGTAAACCTTGGGCCATGCCCTAATATGACATACCCAACAAATATTTTTTGGATTACTGATGAAATGTTCTGTTCAACAGTGGGAGACGCCAACTGTTATCTAGTCAATATCCATTCTTGCCTCTGTTCCTCCTGTGAAGAAAACCTTGATTTCTTCAGTTGGTGACGGGTCTCTACCCCAACCCAAGGCAGAATTGTGATTGGTCTAAACCAGTCATTGTAATCTCATTCCCTTTCACCAATGTTGGTCTAAGAGTGGCCATGAAACCCAGTTCTGGCCATTGAGATGTAAGTGAGTCTTCTGAGTGAGGCGTTTAGAACGTCTTTTGCTTTCCCAATATAACAGATCAGACTCAGCTGGCAAAACCCTCTGCCCACCTCTTTCTTCCTGACTGGAATGCATGGGGTGCCTAGGGGGCAGCAGCCATCCTCCAATCACAGTAAATAAAGACAAAATGCCAACACCTTGGAAATGGCAGAGATTCAGAAAGATAGAATCCATGACAGCGTTCTAGAGCAGCTGCCCTGGCTCAGAGAGGGAAATTGCTTATGCTATTGTTAGTTGAGGATTCCATTCCTTGCAGTCAAAAGCATTCCTTGCTGATACCCCCCTTAAATGTATATAATTACAAGAAATATATGTATTTGCTGACAGGGGGGGCCACTACCAGCTCTTCCTGTCCTCTTACTCTCTGTAGCCCATTAGTTGCTGAGTTTCCTTTCGTAATATATCTTGCCCAAGTTTCCCTTGTACTAGTTTTCTATTGCTGAATAAAAATCACTCCAAACTTAACGAGTTAAATCACTAGCAATTCGTTATCTCAGAGTTCCTGTGGGCTAGGCGTCCGAGCACAGCTGAGCTGAATTCTCTCCAGGAGCACCTGGGCAGGCTCACTCTTGCATGTCATTGGTCAGGATTGGGGCGCATGACCACCCTGGCTTCGTGGGACGCTAAGAAAGCGTCTCTGGCAGAAGGCAGCCGAGGAAAAAGGAGACCAGAGGTATCTCTTGGGTTTCTGTTCTCATGGGATTTATAATTTTTTCACTGTATATGAGTACTTTGCTATTCTTTTTTAGAGACATTTGTATTTTAGTGAAGAGTTAGGGTTATGGTTAGCTGTATATAATGTCTCTCCACGAAGACAGTCATATTTAACTGACTCTCAGGAATTATTTGAGGATACGAAAATAGGATTGTGATTATTTCTAAGACCTCTATCTTTTAAAGATACCTTCTGAAATGCTTACAGGTGAAATTGTATGATATCTAGGATATGTACTGCAAAATAATCTGGGAGGGAGGGAAGCAGATGGGGGTACGATGGGGCAAGCGTGGGCTGTGGGAGGTGATTGTTGGGGCGAGATGAGGGGCATGCAGGGAATTCGCTACCCTATTCTGTCTGCTTTTGCATGTGTTCTACATTTTCAATAACAAAAGTATTTAAAAGATAACTCTAACATCAGTCACACTAGTAGCAGGCCTAACTAGAGCCTTAGTGATGGTGATGACCCGTCTGTGGAAAGACTATCTTCTGAGAGGAGAGCGCGTGCCGGCGGTCAGTGCAGCCAGGCTGAACCGTGTTCCCCCGGTATTGTCTGGGGGAATCTGCCCGTCATAGGGCTCGAGAGGCAGCCCCTGGTTCAGGTCAATCCCCGTGCAGATTTTGAGTCCTCAAGTTCTCTGACTAGACCCAGCTGGCCGTGAAGACTGCTCAGCTAGTGGCATTCCACTCTCTGCTCCCCAGAGGGACGTTCAGAGGGGAGAATATACAGACTCAGAATTCGAATGTCAGGCCCCGTGGGATTTATAGTCACTTTTTCTCTGTAAATAAATAATTCGGAATTTTTAAAATATACATTGGATTTCTAGTCATTTTTTTCACTGTAAATGAATAATTTTACACCAAAATACATTAGTATATTAGTATTTTGGTGTAAGAGTTAGGGTTATGTTTAGCTTCATATAAAGGAAATCCAAAATAAGAATGACTTGCATACACAGAGTTTCTGCTCACTTGCAAAAGTTGTTCACAGGTAGGTAGACCAGGGCTGGTATGGCTCCACAAAGTCAGTAGAGACCTCAAGCTATTTTTGTCTGTCCCACTGTATTAGTCTGTTTGGGCTGATATAACAAAAATGCCACACACTAGATGACTTAAACAACAAACATTTATTTCTTGTAGTTCCGGAGGCTGGGGAGTCCAAAAGCAATGTGCCAGCAGACTTGGTGTGAGGTGAGGATCTGCTTCCTGGTCCGTAGATGGCTGTCTCCTTGCTGTGTCCTCATATGGTAGGAAGAAGTGAGACAGCTTTCTAGGGTCTCTTTTATAAACGCACTTATCCCATTCCTAATTACCTAATTGCCTCCCAAAGGCCCCGCCTCCAAATGCCATCATATTGAGGATTAGGATTTCAACATAAGAATTTGGGGGTGGGCGGATACATAAATATCCAGTCTATAGCACTTACCATCCCTAGTGATCAACTCTATATAGTCACCTCTGGGTTCAAGATTGCTGTTGGAGCTCCCCCTATCACCTGTATTTCAGGAAGCAGGAAGAAAGAAGAATGTAATACTCCCCATTGGCCAGAACTTTGATGATGGCCACATTTATCTGAATGAAAGACTGAGAAAGGTAATTCCCAGCCGAACACACTGCCATTCCAAATAAAACAGGGTTTAATTACTAAGTGAAAAAATAGAGGGAAGGTACAGTGGGTTGGCAACCCACCCACTGTTTACTATGATCAGTCTTCAGAGTCTAGTTGACCACGAAGTTGACCCAAGTTGTTACACTTGCAAAATCAAAGGAAGGAACTGGTAGGTTCACCAAGGCAATAACTCTACGAAGAAATTCAAAGAAATTAAAAGCTTGGGTAAAGTGAGGGTATATTTGATAAAAGAAATTTAACTAAAAGAAAAATATAATAGAAAAGTCAGGAAATAATCGGGTTTTAGATTTAGTTTGATCCAGAGGTTCATGTGGCCATTAGGCTTTAGCCCTGTTTATTTGTGTTTCTTAAAGCTGTGCTCTCCTCCAGCTTCACTCTCAGGATGACTTTGGCTGTGGTAGTTAAGGTGGTTGACAACAGCTATGAAGTCATCTATTCTTTCCCTCCTCCCTTCCTTCCCTCCTTCTCTCCCTTCCTTCCCTCCTTCCCTCCCTACTTCCTTTGAAGTGTAAAGCCTTAGTGTCTTAATTCAAAATTTCCCAACCCTTTCCCAGCAACTTGTAAAGTATCTTTAATACAATAATGGCTCTCCAAAATGTCTACATCTTAGTCCTCATAACCTGTGAATATGTCACTTTCTATGGCAAAAAGGGCTTTGCAGCTGTGATTAAGTCAATCACCCCTTGAGATGGGGTGATTATCTTAGACTATTTAAGTGGCCTGGTATAATTGCCGGGGTCCTTAATAAGAGGGAGGCAGAAGAGTTGGAGTAAGGGAAGGAGAGACAAGTGGAGCAGAGAAGAATGTAAGCAGCCTCTAGAAGCAGAAACACAGCTCTGCAACACCACAATTTTGCCCCCGTAAGACCCATTTTGGACTTCTAGTGTCTGGAACTGTAAGACAACACATTTGTGTTATTTTAAGTCACTAAGTTTATGATACTTTGTTTCAGCAGCAATAGAAACTTAATAGTCCTCAAACCAATGCTCCAAATTATAATGTTCTGTGAACTTGCTTTACGTTATCCCTGCCTAAAGGGCCCAAATATTTTAATCCTATTTTAAAGTTGTTTTCACATATTTACCAATTGTAATATTTAGATATGTGATATCTGGTAGCACAAAATAATATCTACTGGATAGATCAATAAACACTTGTGAACCCACTGCCAATTTACAAATGAGAGCATTACCAATTTCGTTAAAGCTATCTGCATGCTTCATCTGATCTTATCACTCCCCCCAAAGATAACCATTAATACTATCCTGAATTTGCAATTTATAAAATCTTTATATATAATTTTAATATGTATCACTAAGCAAGACGTCGGTTGCTTAATTCTCGTTTTTGAAAAGGGTGGTATTGTAAGTTGTTTCCTATAAATTACTTTTTAGAAAAATTGTTTCTAATATTTACCCGTATACTTATGTGAACCTATAATTCATTTAACTTTACTGCTGAACTATATTCTGAGACTGTATCACAATTCATCCATTCTGCTGTAGGTGAATATTTACAATGCTTCCAGTTTTTTGTTGTTATGAACAATGCTACTATGGACATCTTTGTATATGCCTACTGGTACACACATGTAAGAGTCTCTCTACTTTACAAGATAATGCCAAATTGTTCTCCAAGTGATTATAACAATTTGCATTTGCACTAGCAATGCCAACATGCCCCCATTGCTCTAATTACCAACATATGGTATTTTCATACCTCTTTATTTTTGCCATTTTATGAGTATGAAATGAAGTTTCATTACAGTCTTAGTTTGCATTTTTATGACGACTAATAATGTTTAGCATCTTTCCACCATTAGAGTTTCTTTAATTATGTGTTTCAGGTCTTTTATTCATTTTCTATTGGATGGTTTATCATTTTTTATTGACTTGCAAATAAGATATTGTTATATAGACTTGTAAGTATCTTCTCTGAGTGTTGGACTTCTCTTTTTATTTTCTTTATAGCGTCTTCTGCTGTGCATAAATTATTAATTTTAATATATTCAAATTTATCAATATTTCCTTTCACAATTAGTAATTTTATCTTATTTTTTAAAAAATCCTTCCTATTCTGAAAATATATTTTCTTATATTGCCTTCTAAACATTTTTAAGGTTGGGTTTTCATGTGCAAATCTATGTTCTACCTGAAATTTATTTTTGAGAGTGGTGTCAAGTATGAGTTCAGATTTATTTTTTCTATGTGGATACCCAGATACTGGCACCAACACTGAATTTTCCATACTTTTCCAAATGATCTGCAATTCCATATTGTCATATTTAAAGTTAGCATAAGTAGGTAGATACATTCTGGGCTCTATATTAGTTTTTAAATTTAATTTCATTTTTAATTATTATGGGTACATAACAGTTGTATATCTTTATAGGGTATATGTGATGTTTTGATACATGCATATCATGTGAATTTATCAAATCAGGATAATTGGGGTATCCATCACCTCAGACATTTATCATTTATTGTGTTAGAAACATTCCAATTCCACTCTTTTAGTTATTTTAAAGTATACCCTAACTTATTGTTGATTATAGTCACTCTATTGTGCTATCAAATATTGTTCATTCTAACTATATTTTTGCACCCATTAACCATCCTCACTATATCCCCCATCCCGTTACCCTTCCCAGCCTCTCATAACCATCATTCTACCCTCTTTTTCCATGCGATCAATTGTTTTTAATATTTAGTTCCCACATATGCATGAGAACATGTGAGATTTGTCTTTCTGTGCTTGGCTTATTTAACTTAACACAATGTTCTTTAGTTCCATCCATGTTGCAAATGGCAGGATTTCATTCTTTTTTTGTGGCCATATATTATTCCATTGTGTATATGTACCACACCTTCTTTATCCATTCATCCACTGATGGAAACTTAGGTTGATTCTGAATCTTGGCTATTGTGAATAATGCTGCAATAAACATGGGAGTGCAGATATCTTTTCAATATACTGAATTCCCTTCCTTCGGATGTATACCCAACAATGAGATCACTGGGTCATATGGTAGTTCTATTTTGAGATTTTTGAGGAACTTCTATACCATTCTCTATAGTGGTTGTGCCAATTTACATTCCCACCAACAGTGTGCAAGGGTTCTCTGGGCTCTATATTCTGTTTCACTGGTCAATTTGTCTCTCCCTGAGCCAACACTAGTGGACTTAATTACTCTGGGTTTGAAATAAGTTTTGACATGTGATACTGTGGACATTTATAAAACTGGAAAACTATGTAATACAACAGCACAGGGCTGTGATCCCTGAGAAAATAAAACACAGAAGGGGAGTTCCACATCTGACTGTCTTTCTGCCTGCAGGCATTTTTAAAACCATAGCATAAAGAAGTAGAGCCTAAACAGAAAGCTGTGCTCTGGCTGAATGGAGGAAAAGAGATTAGATCTGGGGGCTGCTGAGGCCTGGAATTTGTGAAGCAGGTATGGGAAAGAAGGGAGATATTAGAGAAGGACTCTAAAAATCTGAGTGTTTGGTTGAATACTAAGCTCAACCTCTGAAGGTTTCACAGTGATGAGGTCACTAAAGTTCTAGCCAGCCAGAGTGGAGATCCCTTTCTGGACACCACAAGCAATGAGTTGAGATCCCAGAGAGAATACTTTAATGAGTAAAGCTACTCTAGTCTCAAAGTCAGGGCTTTTAAAGCTGATCTTTCAGCAAATTAACTTCCTGCAAGAACAAAGCTCAACATTCCTTAAAGGGGGAAAACAAAATCCAGAGTCTCAACAACATAGTACGGGTCGAGCATCCCAAATCTGAAAATTCAAAATCCAGACGTTTTTGAGCAACAACATATGATACCACAAGTGGAAAATTCCACACCTGACTTCATGTGATAGGTCACAGTCACAACATAGGTGCACAACACACTTCAAGAAACAAAAGGAAAAACTGTTCAAGTTTTATGCTGAGAGTGATGAACAGAAGTTAATTAAAACTAGAAAAAAAAAAACACTGCATAAAGCTAAAAAATGAAGATCTCAATTGCGTATTGAAAGAGTGGGTCCATTTGCATCATAGTGAACACGTGCCACTTAATGGCATGTTGATCATGAAACAAAAGGATCTATCTTAATGATCTGAAAATTGAAGGACACTGTGAATATTTAACAGCTGGTTGCAGAAATTGAAGAAAAAACATGGCATTAAGTTTTTAAAGATTTGTGGTGAAGCATCTGCTGATCACAAAGCAGCAGAGAAATTCATTGACAAGTTTGCCAAGGTCATTGCTGATGAAAATCTGATGCCAGAACAAGTCTATCATGCTGATGAAACATCACTGTCTTGGCTTTAATTGCTCCAGAAAGAAACTGATTACAGCTGATGAGGCAACCCCTACAGGAATTAAGGACGCCAAAGACAGAATAACTGCTGGGCTGTGGTAATGCAGCAGGCACGCATAAGCATAAATTTGCTGTGATAGGCAAAAGCTTGGGTTCTTGCTGTTTTTAAGGAGTGAATTGTTTTGGCATTCCGTTATTATGGTAACAAAAGGCACGGGTCACCAGGGACATCCCTCCTGATTGGTTTCACAGACATTTTGTATCAGTGGCTCATGTTCACTGCAAGGAAGCTGGACTGGGTGATGACTAAGATTTTGTTATTCCTTGACAACTGTTCTGTTCATCTTCCTGCTGAAATTCCCACCAAAAGTAATGTTTATGCCTGTACTTCCCCCCAAATGTGACTTCTTTAATTCAGCTATGTGACCAGGATATCTTACAATCAATGAAGAGCAAATATAAAAACACTGTCTTGAACAGCATGCCAGCAATGGGAGGTGTGGAAATTTTCAAAAGGAGTTCAGCAGGAAGGATGCCACATATACTGTTGTCAGTGCTTGGAAAATAGTGACTAAAGACACAGTTGTGCAAGCCTGGCACGACCTCTGGCCTGCGACTATGTTCAGTGATGATGATAGACAAGGTGGCGACTTTGAAGGAATACATATGTTAAGTGAGGAAAAAAAGTCTGACCTCCTTACATATGGAAAAAATATGCCTTCAGAGTCCATCAGTAAACTGGAAGAAGTGAATACCAAAGAAGTTTTAATATTGATAATGAGGTTCTGGTTGTTATTCAATGACCAATAGTGAAATAGCCAAAATGGTTTGAATCAAGGAGATTGTGATAATAGTGATGATGAAGATGACGTTGTTAACACTACAGAAAAAGTGTCTATAGATGACATGGTGTAAATGTATGATGAGCTTATTGAAGTATTAGAGCAGCATGCATTTGTAACAAACAAGAAATCCCATCAGTTTATAAAACCAAAGAGAGACCTCCAAGACAAACACCATTGTTAATGAGGCAAACAAAGCTGGAGGAAACATTTTAAAAAGCCATCCAGCAAAAGGCCTCCTCACCACTAGAGGACTCACTTTCTGGTCCCTCAACTGCTTCTGATGTTTCTTGCCACCTAAAAAAATAAAATACAGTGTACAGTATCTTTCTAATCAAAGCACAGAATCCTAGGTGGAGACTGAAACCCTGCCATTGTTTGTTGCTGTTGTGCAACAGCTGATATGGGTATGCTGGTGATGCTACTGTGCTGCTTAGTTACCCTGAACACATTTTTTTTCACAGTATTAATGATATGTCATATTTTGTGCCAAGTCCTTATGTGTAAGTGTAAGAAATGATTCCTTATCAATGGCATATAACTTCGGAGTCTGGAATGATGGTAATATCAAGCAACCACAGGTTGTCCCCATGGGTGGCTGAGACAGTGATACCTTTGCTTTCTGATGGTTCAGAAAACTTTGTTTCATGGACAAAATTATTAAAAATATCATATAAAATTACCTTTAGACCATGTGCATAAGGCGTATATGAAATAATGAATTTTGTTTAGACTTGGGATACATCCCTAAGATATCTCATTATGTATAAGCAAATATTTCAGAATCCCAAAAAAAAAAAAAAAAAAAATCCAAAATCTAGAACCCCTCTGGTCCCAAGAATTTTGGATAAGGGATTCTCATTCTGTATCAAGAATGGCCAGCATACCATAAAAAATTACTCACTATGTGAAGAAGCAGGAAAACATGAGTCACAACTGGGAAAGAGAAAGTTAGCAAACAGAGACCAGGAGATGACCAGATGTTGGATTTAATAGACAAGGACTTTATAGCCATTATAAAATATGTCCAGGACTATAAAAAAAAAAGCCAATCCATGAATATAATGAGAAATCAAAATGGGAAATGTTAATGCAGAAATGGAAATTCTAGAAATTAGTAATAAAAAATTTGAAATGAAAAAGTCACATTTTCAGAAAATAATGAATGGATTAAGATTGGAAATTGCAGAAGAAAAGATCATTGAACTTGAACAGAGATCAATAAGAATTCTGTACTACTTTGGTAGGGCTGCCATAGCACAATACCACAGGCTGGGTGGCTTGAACAAGAGCTAGAAGTCCAAGATCAGGGTGACAGCAGGGTTAGTTTCCTTTGAGGCCTCTCATTATCGATGGCCACCTCTTGCAACCTTTTCATATGGTGTCACTCTGTGCACATATACCCTTGGTGTCTCTTCTCTTATAGGGACCCCAGCAGGTCAGATTAGGACCCCACCATAATGTCCTCATTTTAACTCAATCACCTCTCTAAAGACCTTATATCTGACACATAGTATTTGTACAGGTCTATAAAGCGCATGTGATATTTTGTTATATCTATAGAATGTGTAATGATCAAGTCAGGATATTTGGATCTCCATTACCTCAAGTACTTATCATTTCTATGCATTGAGAACAATATCATAATGCTTAAACTATCTAACTGTTCAATAATTAAGAATATTTAAATAACCACAATGTGTCCACATAATGAAATGGCATGCAAGCATTAAAGTAATCGGTGTGGGGCCTTACTTTGGGATGATGAAAATCGTCTAAAATTGATTGTATTAATTGTTGCTTAACTCTGTGCACTGTAGTCTTTAAATGAATGAATTGCATGACATGTGAATTATGTTTCGATAAAGCTGTTACCAAATAAAAACTAAATATAGAAAAAAAAAGACCTTATCTCTAAATATGATTATATCCTGTGATGCTAAGGATTGGGACCTCAACATATAAATTTCCTGGAGACATAATTCAGTCCCTAACACTATCCACACTGAAGACAAGAGAAATTTTACAAAGCTGAAAAAAATGAAAAGCACCTCAGTGACCCGTGGCAAATACTAAGCATTCAAATATATAAGGAATTATAGTCCCAGAAGGAGAGAATCCAAATATTAGGACAGAAAATATTTGAAGAAGTAATGCCCAGAATTTTTCCAAATTTGATGAAAAATATCAAAAAGTTCAGCAAAGCCCAAGCAGGACAAACCCAAAGAAAAATACACCTAGACACACATTAGTCAAATTCCTGAATCAAGTAAAAAGATATTACATTCAGGAAATAAACATAAGAATGACCACAGGCTTCCCATCAGAAACAAGGGAAGCCTAAAGATAAGAAGAAAACATCTTTAAAATGCTGAAAGGGGGAAAACTCTGTCAACACTCTGGATTTCTATGTCCAGCTAAAGTATATTGCAATACAAAACCAAAATAAAGACCTTTTCACATAAATGAAAGTTGAGACAATTTATCTCAGTAGACCTGCATTGTAAGTTTTTCAGCCTCAAGGGAAATTATACCAGAAGAAAAGTTAGATCTTCACAAAGGAATGAAGAACACACAAATATGTAGGTAAATTGAAATAAATTTCATTTCTGGTAGAACAAATCCCTTTATTCCTTCCCCTCCCTATTCTTCCTTCTCTTCCTCTTCCTCCTCCCATTTTTTTCATGAGTGTCTGGACTATTCTTGGTCTTTTCTATCAATTTTAGAGTCAGCTTGTGTGATAGATATTCGTATTGCATAGACCTCCTTCAGGGAAGAGTTGCTGGCTCGCTGAAAGGAATGCAGTTGGTTTAAGGTCAGCCTTAGCTTCAGAGAACCACCGCAGACGAGGCTGTGCCTTTCCAGGGGCAGCCTGTATCTGGTGATTGAGTGGGGTGAGGCCATTTTGGCCTGAAGTAGGATGCTCCAAAGGGCAACACTTGTCTCGGAGCTCCCAGCAGGGTTGGCTGAGATTTGTCAGAGGTGCATCATAGTTTAACTTATTCTTCTGCCTAGTCTTGATTTCTTCTTGTTCCTATCACAGATTCCTAGTAAACATCTAGCACCCCAAACTCCATCTCAACGTCTGCTTCTGGAATACCCAACCTATCAAGTTCCTTGAAAAAACTTATTTTAATTTTCCTCGCAAATTCATTGATAGTACAGAACAAGTTAGAAGTGAAACGTTTTTATATTGTCATTTCAACTTACTAATATGATATTTCTTCATTTAGGTCTTCTTTAATATCTTTTCTTTATCTTTTTTTTCTTTTTTTTTTTTTTTTTTTTGAGACAGAGTCTCACTTTGTTGCCCAGGCTAGAGTGAGTGCCGTGGCGTCAGCCTAGCTCACAGCAACCTCAAACTCCTGGGCTCAAGCGATCCTCCTGCCTCAGCCTCCCGAGTAGCTGGGACTACAGGCATGCGCCACTATGCCCGGCTAATTTTTCTATATATATTTTTTTAGTTGTCCATATAATTTTTTTCTATTTTTAGTAGAGACGGGGTCTCGCTCTTGCTCAGGCTGGTCTCAAACTCCTGACCTTGAGCGATCCACCCACCTCGGCCTCCCAGAGTGCTAGGATTACAGGCATGAGCCACCGCGCCCGGCCAGTATCTTTCAATTAAGTTTTTTTTTTTTTTTTTTTTTTTTTTTTTTTTTTTTTGAGACAGAGTCTCACTCTGTTGCCCAGGCTAGAGTGAGTGCCGTGGCGTCAGCCTAGCTCACAGCAACCTCAAACTCCTGAGCTCAAGCGATCCTCCTGTCTCAGCCTCCCGAGTAGCTGGGACTACAGGCATGCACCACCATGCCCGGCTAATTTTTTCTATATATATTTTTAGCTGTCCATATAATTTCTTTCTATTTTTAGTAGAGGTGGGGTCTCGCTCTTGCTCAGGCTGGTCTCGAACTCCTGAGCTCAAACGATCCGCCCACCTCGGCCTCCCAGAGTGCTAGGATTACAGGCGTGAGCCACCGCGCCCGGCCTCAATTAAGTTTTTATATTTCTCATTAAAGGTCTTGCGCATTTTAAAAAATTGTTTTGATTGATACATAATAATTGTACATCTTTATAGGGTACATGTGATAGTTTGATACATGCACACAATGTGTAGTGATCAAATCAGGGTATTTTAGGCTATTTATCACTTTGAACATTTATCATTTGTGTTGAGAATATTTTGAATCTTTTCTTCTAGCTATTTTGAAATACATAATTTATTGTTGTTAACTATAATCACCCCACTGTGCTACCAAACACTAGAACTTATTCCTTGTATCTAATTGTATATTTGTACCCATTAACCAACGTCTGTTCATTATACTTCTTCCCAGACTCTGTAACTGTCATTTTACTTTCTGCTTCCATGAGATCAGCTTTTTTAGCTCCCACATATGAGCGAGAACGTGTGATATTTGCCCTTCTGTGCCTGGCATATGTCACTTAACATAATGACCTCTGGTTCCATCCATGTTGCTGCAAATGATAGGATTTCATTCTTTCTTATGGCTGAACAGTATTCTACTGTGTATACATACCACACGTTCTTTATCTGTTCATCCATTGATGGACAGTTAGGTTGATACCATGTCTTGGCTATTGTGAATAGTCTTGTACATATTTTGTTAGACTTTTTTCTTCTAGGTAGCTTATATTTTTTACTACATTTACATATACATGCATACACATATGTGCTTAAAACATGTTTTCTAAATATTTGTTGCAAGTTTGTGAAACTGTAACTGGGTTTTGTATATTGATGATATGTATTTTCTTATTGACACACAGAGCAGAGAGCTATTTTCATACTGTGACAACCAAACAAAAGAATTAAGCAACTACCAAACAAAAGAATTCAGCTTCACTTTGATTGGACCAACTTGACAAATATTTAGGTTGAATTCCCTATTTTATTTTCAACTCAATTTAGATTCAAGAGAAAAAGGATGAGCAGAGTTTCTGTCAGACACTCTGTTTTGTTATTTTATTCTATTTCCACAGTATCCATTGATTTTTATTAATTCCATTTTATAGAAGAGAAGACTAAGTCTCAGAATAATCCTGTGGATTCTTGCACTAAGTAATATGGCTACTAATATATTGTGACTCAAAATCTAGTATCTACTGAGTCACAGAACCCAATCAGGTGAATCTGGTCTTATTGTATTAAAATAAATGGTCCCTGTTACAATGACTATTTTGAGGATAGAAATTGTTACTATGTATATAGTATCATTTGGATTACTCACTCGTCAGATCTCACATTTCTGTGAGCATTTTCTTCCACTAGCGTGTGGATAATTTTGTGTTATTCTTCTTGATGTTCCTCGTAAGTGGAAAAGCTGTAGGAGATATTTTAGTTTTGCCAAATGGGGTCTGACAGCCAAGATACAGTGCTCTATTATTTCAACTGTGTCCCAGCGTACCTTGTTGCAGCTATTTTGCAAGGTATTCTTAGCTTCGTGCATATGGTCCTGTGTCAGCCCATTTGTTATCTTAAGAGCCAAACGCTGGTGTGTATTTTTAGCAACGTGATTATGCTTCTTCCTTTATCTGCAGAAGCCGATCTCTTTGCCAATTATAGGATCCATTAGCTGACCAGCTGCCATGTGAGCTCTGTCCCTGATAGTAGACACATTTTTCTTCTTTACGATCATTTTTAGAGGAGGAGCTATCCTCTCCTGAAACAACACAAGTTTTGCCGGATAATATACCCGAGGTGAAGGATTCACTTATATAATCTTTATTCATCTAATTACAGTGGTACAATGAAGCTTTTTTCCTTATATTTTGAGATTAACCTATTCAGATATGAACCATTTGAGAAAACAATGGATTCTAGCCCATTTTTATGGTGTGATATGAACCAAGCACATAATTTTTTTTTTTAAAATGTCCCATTTATGTGACCAACATCTACTGGTACTGACTTCTGAGCTAGGGCTAAAACATAGGGAAATCCTTTCTTAAAGTATTTAATCACTGCATGGGGACCCACTCTAGTTCTTAAGATGATAACTGGTTTCACTTTCATGGTTTTATTTTATTTTATTTTATCAGAGTAAATTAAATTTTTTTTTATTTCATCTTATTATTATGGGGGATACAGAATTTCAGGTTACATACGTTGCCCATGTGCCGCCTGTCCCCCCAAGTACTTTCATGGTTTTAAACCAATGCATGTTGTTTAGTGACTATGCTAGTGTTGAATAACAACATTTTTTGAAAATTTATACTTGGTAAAATGTTATCAACGTCCTTCATAATTAAGTTTACTAATTAGAAAAATATTTGTACTTAAAACTATCATATATCAATTTTTAAAATGTACAAAAAGAAAAATATTTGGACTATTGGCGAGAATAAAATGATTTGATATTTCAATTTTATCCTTATATAGCCTGTCTGTCAATGGCCACCATTTACTGAGTGCCTACTGTGTGCCAGGTACTTTCTAAGTTGGCAGGTTACAAATATTATCTCTAATTATTGCAGCAACTGAAAAATTAGGAAAAGTTACCACTGCCCTATTTGACAGATGAGAAAACTGAGATTTGGAAAGTTAAATCAAGTGGTATAAAATATAACTTTAACCTATTAGACACTATTATCAACACTCTAGTAGCCTAACCATTAAGAAATAATCAAGTACTTTAGTACAAAAAACCCAACTTTTCTTTCTTTAAGCTGCGGTTGGGGAAAAGTTCCATTTAACCCTCCTATCTAACTGGCAATCACCTATAAAATTATTGGGAAAGCCAACATTATATGCTAGACTGGTAAATAATTTTTTGCACAAAGTGACGAAGGCAGGCTTGAACTGGTCCATTCTGAAGGGATGCCCGGTTGGATGGTCTGCTCTCCTCTCCTCTCCAGTTGGTTTCCACCTTCCTTCAGGATGTGGGACTGTGTCTATGCATTTAGTGATTCCGTGTCTGTTAACACATTCTCCCAGTGTTGTTTAAAGGCCATTTTAATTCCAGGATCTACAAAAACCATGCAGTGGAATCCCAAATTCCTGTTAGAGAAGATCAAGGAAAAAAAAAAATAGGATTCCAATTCAATGCTGAATTTTTCAGCATCAGCTAAATGAAAAACACCATTTTAATGCTTTAAAAGTAGAAAGTTGAAAAAAGAAATCAATATGGTTCTTGTCATACATGAATAGTCTGTATATAGGTAGATATGGTAATAACTATAACAGCCAAACTGTGATCTAAGATGGTACAATAGGATAAGGGAGGTAGAAATTAATTACAATCAGGAGATTAAAGAAAGCATGATGATATTCCCTGAGAGGCTTGGAGTCCAGCAAAAAGGGTAGGTGAAGCGTTTTTTTTCTCCCACTCTCACATCTCTGACACTTGGTGGGCTTCCAAGCTGCTGGAGAGGCTTTCTGCCCCTGCGAGTCCAAAAGCTGCTGCCGCTAGGGAACTGGGAGCTTCCTGTGGACGAAGTACTAATACCAGGCTCCCAGCCCCTGTGGGGTGCTTCCCATCACCACAGAACGAAACTGAGACAGCAGGAGCCATATTGCTTCTCTACCTTTGTCCTCCCTAGGGGGCTTCAGCCTCTCAGTTTTTGGTTTGCTTATTCCCATGCAAACATTTCCCAACTCTGGCCCCAACTGCAGAAGTCACAGGGGTCCTGTGAATCCCCGGAGGATTTGCGTGACCCTGGAGCCTGGACATTCCAGGGAGGCTGCCTTGCGAAGAGGGGGACAGAGATGACCAGAGTACTAGCTTTCTCCATCCAGACCCTTTTCTTCCCCTTCCCCTCCACCATCTGCAGCTGCCAGAGAGACAATTAAGCCACCACACCAAGACTTCTGCAGAGAGTGGGGCTCAAACCATTTCCCCTTAAAGTCCTGCAGTGGACTAAGGAGTGCTTGGATTGTGAGCTCTCTGCTCACAAGCCCTCCCTGGTGCTCCATGCTTGGTAACTCCATTAAAGCAGGGCACACACCAAAATGGACGGACAGCAAACCTGTTTGAGTACCCCATTGGCAACTAGGAACCTGCACACTTCTTCCTGGCATGGTCAAGGATTAATCTTTGGGGACCCATGGGCAGGCCTGCAGGACTGATCCCATACCCTCAGGACTTGATTGTGTTGCTTGGAGGTAGGAAGGGGACATTTGTGAACTAATCTCAGGAGGTGAGGGAGCCTGCGTGGGCAGAACTGAGAGGAGAGTGCAGTGTGGGTCCCAGCTGTGGTGTACTCATGGAGAACCCCTCCCTCCATAGGAAGGCCATGCTCTCAGCCCAAGCTGGGATCTTGGGTGGGGAAGTTCCCCAGCCTGCAGTGCAACATGGGGGAACTTAGCTAGTTCAAGCTCCTGCCTGCTGGCAGAGGTTGAAGGAAAACTGTGGAGCAGGGAGCAGGGAGCAGGGTGAAGAGCCAAACCCACTCCTGACAGCCAGATTGTGAATCTCAGATGGCTCTGTCTCCACAAGCAGTCTTTCTGGTTGGGTGGGCCCACTTCAGCCCCTCCCTGGTGGCTTTCACCAAAAATTGGGAGTGGACTTTTGACCCCTGCCAACACAGCTATATTGCCAACTTTTATAGAGCCTGAAGGCAGGTTCACCCAACCCAGCCCTGCCCAGCCTCACTCCCCCACCCACCTCTGCTGTGGCAGAGAATGGGGACACACCTGGAAGTTCCAGGGCCCCACCCACCACTTGGGGCCTTTGAGTGCATCTCCTGAGGGACTAGAGCTGGTCAAAGGTCCCCAAAACAACAGTGCAGTTTATGTCTCCTGGCAAGTACCACGTATTGACAGGGAGGTCAATCTGCACAGTCCTTTACAGCATCTGTTGACTGAATCTTACAGGGTGTGGTTGGTTCTCACCCACAAGCACCTCCTACGGTCTCAGAGATTAAACTGGGTGTGCCAATACAATTCATACTGTTAAGAAGCCCACAGGGCTGGGGAAAGAGAAAGGATTTCAAAGACCTCTAGCCTCCCCCATCAAAGAGAGACAGGGAATCTGCCCACTCACATGGCTCACCTCTGCTAAGCCTACAAATGACTAGCAACTGAGGAAACCATCACATTAAGGATATCTATAACTAAGGTATCCATCAAGAAACTGGAGTGCCATCAAAGCACCCACAAACAAAGCCAAAGTTCTTACTCAACATACGCTACAAACATGCCCATACAAGTGAGGGAGGAGGGAAAAGCCCCACCTAAGCAAAAGAAAATTCAAATATAAGAAGCAACGGCTGCTCCAAATGAGAAAGAATCAGTGAAAGAACTCTGGGAGTATGAAAAATGAGAGCAAAAGGACACCCCCAAAAGGGAATACCAGCTTTCTAGCAATAGGTAGCAATCAAAACAAAAATATTGAAATGACAGATAAAGAATTCAAATATGGATTGCAAGGGAGCTCAATGAAATCCAAGAGAAAATGGAAAACCAACTCAAAGAAACCAGAAAAACAATTCAGGAAATGAATGAAAAATTCACTACAGAGGTCGACATGTTAAAAGAAAACCAAATGGAACTTCTGGAAATGAAAAATTCACTTAAGGAATTATAAAACACAGTGAAAAGTTTTAAGAATAGACCGTACAAGGCAGAAGAAAGAATCTCAGAGCTTAAAGACACCTCTTTTGAATTAATTCTGTCAGTCAAAAATAAAGAACAGAGAATTAAGAGGAATGAAGAAAGCCTCCAACAAGTATGGGATTATGTAAAATGGCCAAATATAAGAATCAGAGGCATCCCTGAGGGTGAAGAAGAACATGCACAAGGGCTGGAAAACTATTTGAGAGAATAATCGAGGAAAATGTGCCTGGTTTTGCTAGAGATTTAGACATCCAGGTACAGGAAGCTCAACAAACACCCAGGAGACTCATAGCAAAGAGGCAATGAGCCTTCAGGCTGGAACTACAACATTGGCTTTCCTGATTCTCAGGCCTTTGGACTCAGACTGGCACTTCACCATCGGGTCTCCTGGGCGTCTGGCTCACCGACTCACCCTGCAGATCCTGGCACTTACCAGCCTCCATAACTGCGTAAGCCAATTCGTTATAGTAAATCTCTGTCTTTGTATATACACAACCTATTGATTATGTTTCCCTGGAGAACCCTGACTAATACACTATTTGATGTAGCAAGAGGTTTAACACAGGGGTTAGAAGCTCATTACCCATCGGAAGGACTGGAGAATCGTAAATTATGGAATCCACCACTGACATTTAGATAATCAGAACACGAAGGAATCACAGGATCCTGTGGTGATTCACAGGATGTGGGTGATTCGCAGCGAGACACCCAGCCAAACTTCACGTCTGTCATCTGCTGAAGTGCTCACACCAGGCTGCCTGCGCTGCGGGAGCACGATGGCATCTGCGTTTCTCTCACCTTCAACCATCTCACCAGTGCCTCGCAGGAGAGGAATCAAAACCAGAATTCTGCCAGTAAGAGTGAGTGTGGAAATGTAGTTTTTAGGGCTCCAACCCGTGTGATAAAGGGGAGGGCTTAGAAGGATCATAAAGAAAACATTAGAGAATAAAAATGAATCAATAGGGTGAAATCCCATTGACCTGAACAATGACAACAACAACAACAAAATGTCTTCCTTCCTCACACACCGCAGAGGCACCAATTTGGGCGGGGGTGGGACTCTAGCAGGGGGTGTGAGCACTCCTGCTCATTGACCCTATGCAGTGTCCATGTGCAGTGTCCATGCAGTGTCCAGCACTCTGATTCACAGTGGCAAAGCCACTTTCTCCCGGAAGTCCTTGAGACATCATCAGCTTTCCTGGTTCTCAGGCCTTTGCACTGGGTAATAGTTGCTGTTTGTAGGTCAGTGACATTTGAACAGATTCGGCTGTACTATTTCCCTGACACTGACCACCATAGTGAAGGTGAACCAAGTACAGAAAACGAAATTGGAAATTTAAGCCAGGCTAGGGAGAAGATTTTACATTCACTAAAAAGTAGAACAAGCTCCCACAGCCCACTGCTGTGGAAGCAATCTGCAAAACAACTAAAAGAACTCTCTAGCATTCTGTCTAGTGGTCAGCGAATCCAGATATCAATTACATGTACACAAATGGTATTTATCATGGTTAATAAACTCAGTTCATGACAAGACTGTGGATTTATAAAGCTCCGTAAGTATTTATTAACCAAGTAATACACCAGTATTTTAATGGGGAGCACAATGTCAACAATAAAGCATTTTGTAAAAGCTGTAAGTACTGAAGACTCTACAACGTGCAGGTAATGCATGCAGTTCAGAAATCAAAGTGTGTCTGATCATCTGGTTAGCCTCCTGTGACCAGCTGATCATCACGAGGGCTGTCCTTCATTGCACACTAACCACAAAGGTTAGCAATAAGCAGAGTTTTATGGCATTCAAACAAAGCTTTTTATTTTGCCTAACAGAGTGGCTCCAACCACGAATTAACTTAATGATGTAGGTTAAACTGTGTTTACGGCAATGCAGATAGGAAAAAGTTTGCAGAGCTGGAGAAAATCCTATTATGTTTAAAATAAGGAAGAAAGAAGCATTCCATTAACTCCATGAAATGCTCCTTCGAGAAAAGTATCCCAGTGGTATAGATGGTTCAGCTGGGGCACAGAGAAGTAAGAATTACCAAGGACTAAGAGACCTGGATTTGGATCTGGGTGTGCCTGACTCAAAGCCATGCTACTAGATCAGTCTGCCTCCCAGCATTATTGGTAACAGAAAGGGCATTATTAGCAATAAGGAAGGATATTATTAGCAACAAGAAAATACCATGTGCAAAATTATAAACAAACATTCTGTTAATTATTTTTATGGGGAGATAAGTATTTACGTAAGACAACATACCTTGTTAAAATTGCTAGTAAACATGCTGACTCCCCTTGAAAGAAACTACCGCAAATGTCAAGATAGGTAAAATTTAAACATATGTAAAAAAAATTCAAATACAGGATCATTTCCTAACAGACAAAACTATGTGAAGGAAACCAAGATTTGGGAGCCAAATATATAACTAATTTAAATGATGCCTGTCCTATCTCCTCTGCTGTATTATAGATTCCTTAAGGCAAAGACCTGTGATTTCTTTTTGGATTAAACATTGGGAGATGGGATTCCAAATGAACAACATTGCTAATTGGCCTTTCTTGTTTTAAGTGTAGAGGTTGTAAATGCAAATGCTTGAGGGGGAAGCTGGCAATGAAATGAGCAATGGGGCAGGGTGTGGAATCACACAGGGTGGTGAGAACTGTGGAACCCCCCCCAGGCATGCCTTGTCTAAAGAGAGCAGCCGACCTTCAGCTCGGGGGGATTGTTCACGATGAATGCTGGCCCAGTGATGTCAGATCTTCCAGCTTTTTAAGAGAAGATAGAGATCTATATTCTATATTTTATATGAAATACTCTGATTCTTGATATTTTTATTTCTTTTTTTTCAAATTGAAAAAATTGCATATATTTATGGTGTACAGCAGGAAGTTTTGAAATAAGTGTATGGTATGGAATGTCTAAATCAAGCTAATGAACATATGCATTACTTCATATACATTTTTGGTATGGTAAGAACCCTTAAAATCTACTCTCTTAGCAATTTTCAAGTATACAATACATTGCCGTTAGCTATAGTCACCATGATGTATTAGATCTCTTGAACTTATTCCTCCCATCTAACCGAAATTTTGTATCCTTGGACCAGCATTTCCCCCTTCTTCTCTACTCGCAATGTCCTGGTGAGCACTATTCTGCTCTCTGCTTCTATGAGTTTGACTTTTTCTGATTCCACCTATAAGTGAGGTCATAGGGTATTTGTCTTCCTGTGTCTGGCTTATTTCACTTAGCTTAATGTCCTCTAGGTTTATCCCTGCTGTCACAAATGACCGGACCTCCTTCTTTTTAAAGGCTGAATAGTATTCCATTGTGTATATACGCCACATCATTTTATTCATTCACACATTGATAAAGACTTAGGTTGATTCCATAGCTTGGCGATTGTGAATAATGCTGCAATATATATAGGAGTACAGATATTCTTCGACATACCGATTTCATTTCCTTTGAATCTATACACAGTGGTGGGATTGCTGGATCATAATTTTAATTTTTTGAAGAACCTCCACACTGTTTTCCATAATGGCTATACTAATTTGCTTTCCCACCGATGAAACCATCTGATTTTTAAAGGTTGGCAATTAATTCCATTTTTAAGATGACAGTGTGGGCTGTCCACGTGGGTTCCCGCGTATGGGCAGCTCTGACGTGCGTCTGCAGCCTGTTCTGCAGACATTCACTCTGATGAGTGAACACCACTGGCTAAACTAAAGCCACAGTGTAGCCTGCAGTTCCTTCTGGTTCTGAGAACCTACACCGGCAGGCATGATAGCCGGGGCCTCTGTTTAGAGTGGGCGCTGGAGTCCTATGTGCACAGGCCAGTTATAAGATTGGTCACCTGCCTATTGTAGATAATAATTGGAATTACAGATTTAGTTGGATGAACCTCTGTTAACCTGCCTCCTAACATGGAAAACACCGAGATCCAGGGAATCAAGAGAAGCACCCAGCTCCTCCACACTCCCCTCCCTGCCCTGGGCCCCTCTCACCACCCCTAGATGACTTAGAGATCAGTCAGTTGGAAACCCACATGTTTAAAAATAATTTTATTGTTTATCAGGTGAGTTTGGCAGGCGTATTGTCAACTTTGCAAGAAAGATACTCTTGAGATGTGTGGTGGTGCACGGCCACCTTTCAATGACTGTAATCTCTCAGTGTAATTACTCACAACGATCTCTTTTGCATAAGCATCTTAAAAACCTGTTTCTCTCCCTAACCAAGCCTAACCAGTTAGAACAGTTTTAAAAGAACAATAAATCTTTTTAATTACAAAAGTAATACATGTCTGTGAAAAATTCAAACAAATCCCAAGTATGCAGAGTAAAAACTGGAAGTCCCCCTTAGCTCCTATTCTACATCCCTCCCTACAGGTAGCTACTGTTAGCAAATGGGTGTTTTTCTCTCCGGATCTTTTTCTATTCTTTTGTATGCAGACACACACACACGCACACATGTATACACACACGTGTATTTTAATATTTTAGACATAAATAACATGCTATATATGTGCTCTATTATTCTGGGATGTGCTTTGTTTATTAGACAATGTGTGTTAGAGGTAATTATCTGGGAAGTTGTCCAACCAACTTTTAGCTTTTAGATTATTCATGTAGTTGAATATATTAATGTGTATAAAATATAACCAAAAGTGCTTCACTTAGATTTGGAAGCTTATCCAGAGGGACATGAGGCTTTAAAATTTTTGATAACTAAATGGTCCAGCTCTACGCAGACTTATATCCAGCTCTACCCAGACTTAGGTAGTGAATGTTGTCTTAGAAAGTGTTGTTAGCTGAATTTGTAAACTGAATCATGTTATAAGTGTCCAGGAATCTGGCTATTGGAAAGGATTCAACAGTGAGTGATTTCTTTGAAAGAAATCAGTTCCCCCATATTCAGTGGCTCCTTATCTCACAGAAAAGTCAATGGCCTTACCTATCATCTTTTCAATTTCTCTATGACTCAATTTATTCTACTGCTGCTTCTCTCAGGCTGCCCTTTCCTCTTCCTGAATGCTCCCACCACACTGAAACCACGGGGCCTTTGCACCTGCCATTCTCTCTGCCTGAAAAACTCTTTCCTCAAATATCCAAGTGGCTTACTTCTTCATCGACTATAGATCAGTCCTCAGATATCACCTCATCAGGGCTTTCCTGAGGGCCCTAATGGAAATTTTATTCTCTCATAGTCCTGGAGGCCAGAAATCCAAAATTAAGGTGTTAGCAGGGCTATAATCCTTCTGAGACTCAGGGTAGAATCTTTCCTTGCCTCTTTGTAGCTTCTGGTAGTGGTGAGCGACCTTTGTCATTCCTTGGCTTGCAGCTGTATCAGTCCAATATCTGTCTCTGTCCTCCACATGGAGTTCTCCCATGTGTCTGTGTCTTCATCTGTGTCCAAATTTCCATCTTTTTAAGGACACAAGTCATATTAGGGCCCATCCTAGTCCAGTATGACGTCATCTTTTTAAAAAATTTATTTCATTGTGGCAAGGACACTTAACATGAGATTTACCCTCTTAACAATTTTTTAAGTATATAATTATTGTTGACTATAGGTACAATATTGTTCAGCACATCTCCAGAGCTTATTCATCTTGTTTAACTGAAACTTTATTCCCCTTAATAAGTAACTTCCCCCTTCTCCCTCCGCACATCCCCTGGAAAACACCATTTCAATCTTTGATTCTACAGCTTTGACTATTTTAGATACCTCATATAAGTGGAATCATGCAGTATTTGTCTTTCCATGTCCGGCTTATTTCACCTAGCATAATGTCCTCAAGGTTCATCCATGTTGCCACATATTACAGAATTTCCTTCTTTTTTAAGGCTGAATAATATTCCCATTGTATGTATATACTACCTTTTCTTGTATATATAATAACATTCATCTGTTAGTGCAAATGTAGGTTGTTTCCACATTTTAGCCATTGTGAATAGAGCTGCAACGAATATGGGGGTGCAAATATTTCTTTTGAGAGCCTGATTTCAATTCTCCTGGATAAATATCCCATAGTGGGATTGCCAGATCATATGGTGATTTTACTTTTAGTGTTTTGAGGAACTTCCATACCATTTTCCATAGCAGTTGCACCATTTTGCATTCCCACCAACA
This sequence comes from Eulemur rufifrons, assembly GCF_041146395.1. NCBI lineage: Eukaryota > Metazoa > Chordata > Mammalia > Primates > Lemuridae > Eulemur > Eulemur rufifrons. Next base: position 14,400,892 of record NC_090983.1, on the reverse strand, counting down.
GTGTCCAAAGTTCCAATTTCTCCACATTCTCATCAACATTTGTTATTTTTTATCTTTTTGATAATAACCATCTGGACAGGTATGAGGTGATATATCACTGAGGTTTTGATTTGTATTTGCCTAAAGATGAGTGACACTGAGCATCTTTTATATACTTCTTGGGCATTTGTGTGACATCTTTGGAGAAATGTCTAAGTCATTAGCCCATTTTTAAATCAGGTTTCTTTTTTCTTTTTTTCTTTTTGCTATTGAGTTGTAGGAATTCCTTATATATTTTGGAGATTAACCCCTTATCAGATATATGGTTTGCAAATATTTTCTCCCATTCCATAGGTTGACTTTTCACTGTTGATTGTTTCCTTTTCTATGCAGAAGTTGTTTAGTTTGATGTAGTCCTACTTGTTTACTTTTGTTTTTGTTGTCTGTATAACTGTTTTCTCTTAAAGCAAGGTTTTAAGCTGAAATTTCCCCCAGCCTGAAAGGTCTTTATTTTTTAAAGAGAGAATTTATATTTGATGGTTTATTGAAAATGTCCAAATAGAAAAAAAATATTTTTCATTAAAGAAAAGAAAGGGGTTCCCCCTTAACGACATGGAATGAATTCCATGCTTTACATCCCAAAATGCCAGTGAACTGGATAGGCCATGCAGCCAAAGTTTTGACCAATTTGTCAACAAGTGATATGTCTCTAATCATCCTCAGCTACTTTATATAGCATAGACGCAAAGATACAAACGAGTGTTTACAAAAACCCTGCCTGTTACTGGATTCATAGAAAGGAGTCTGCATATTTTGAACGGGCTGTGCACCGAAAGTATGGTTGGCTCCCAAAATGCATTGCTCATATACAGTGGCTAGATTTCCAGCAAAGCCCAGGAAGCAATATGATTTATCATGAGGTGAATTAGTATCAATAGATTCCCTGAGTTCCAGAATCTCCTAGGAACCCCGGGCTCTGCAGCCCTCTACAACACCCCAAGGGGCTGAAGTGGGTAGAAACTGGTAGTTTCTATGGCAGCAAAAAGCTGCCTCAGCAGTGAGATGGGGGATGGGGGGAGTTGGCTTTGGTGATCCAATGACTGTGACATAAAGGTGGGAAGCAGCTCAGCTTTGAGTCTTAGAGACTGTCTTTCCATGCTCTGCCAGTTCCTAGAGTCTGAGTATGGCCTCTTCAGGCCACAAGTAACAGAAATAGGGAATTTGTTAACAAGAATTCAGGGGTAGCTCAGGGAACCCAAAAGCAGGAAGAACCTCACAGAGGCTGGAACCAGGCACCAGAGACTGTCTGTCAGGGGTAGGTCGCTCACCTTCTCTGATAAAACAACCCTGCCGACATATTGATTTTGGACTCCTGACCTCCACAAGTAAGGGTTCTGCTAATAAATTTAATAAATTTCTGTTGTTTGAAGCTACTCAGTTTATGCTAATTTGTAACAGCAATCCTAGGAAACTATAATACTTGATCAATTGATGAAAATTAACATTATTTATATTAATAATTTAGCTAACATGGCAATAACCTAACTTCCAGTGGTAAAGGAGGCAAGCAGTAACCACACAACTATTTTACTGGGAGGATTCTCTACAGCTTTGCTACCAGACCCACCGACTTAGCCCTGGGTTGGAGCAGGTTTTCTAGACCAGGTTTGGTCCCCTTCCCAGTCCCCAAGGTAGGCCTATGGCTTCCAAAGATACTCCAGGACCAGCATCAACTCTAGCACTGTGGTAAACATTGGACTGGAGCTTCCTCACATAGTAGAGTGAACATGGCATTCAAGTCAGAAGACTAGGGATCTAATACTTTCCCTGCAACTGACTGGGATAGGACAGTGTTCTTACCCAGATCTGTCATTCAGGGACGAGAATAGACCCTGATGTTTCTATCCAACTCCATGAGAAAAAGGTGGCTAGCCTCACTCACCATAAGAGATATGCAAATTAGAATTACCATGAGATTCTGCACTTGTGATAGCAGATTGGCAAAGATCAAAATGTTTGGTAATATGGTGTAGCCAAAAGTATAGAGGAACAAGCAATTTCATTGACTGAAGTGGAAGTTGGTACATCATTCCCTAGAGGTCAGTTTAGCAATATCTAACAATTACAAATGCACGGATCTTTTGACTCAGGAATACCATTGCTGAGAGTTTATTGTATAGAAGTATAGGTGGGGACAAAGGTTATTTATTGCAGCACTATTTGCACAATAGTATCATTGTTTAGAAACCACCCAAAGGTGCATCACTGGTAAAATAAATTAAAACATATAGAATAGAATATTGTGCTCAGTAAAAAAGAATGAAAGAGGTATTTTTATACTGAATTGGAATAATTTCCAAGTCTATTGTAAACGAGGAAAGCAAGAAGGAGAACATTATGTAAGAATGCTACCATTGCCGTAAAAAAAGAAAGAGAGAAATCAGTAGATTCATGTTTGGTTACATATGCAATTGAGTGAAATTTCTTCCACTTGAAAAAGCCCTTTTAAATCTGAATTATAGAAATGGGCTTGTAATGAATTCCCACATCTCCAGCATTTCCCTGATTCCGGACACCACTCATCCAATAGCAAACTGCCCAATTAATTTTATGGAAACACTGCCTTTTTCATGTTCTTTATTTTCTTTTCAAAGACTTCTCATTGCCTCAAACATATACTATAAACTCTGTAAGCTATGAAGCCTGGAATTCAGGACTTATTGCTGGGAAGTCATGATTTATCTTTCCCACATTATCTTCCATTACTCAAATACATAAACTTTCCACCCACCCAAAAGCATTTGCCCACTGACCCCAGACACACCAAACATTCCTCATTTAGTAAGGAGTTTTGACAAGAGTGAGTGTTAAATTTTGACAAATGACTTTTCTACATCTGTCAAAAAATTGTGCATTCATTTCTTAGTGCTGTTATAACAAAGTACCACAAACTGGGCGGCTTAAAACAATGGAAATGTGTTGTTTCACAGTTCTGGAGGCTGGAGGTCCAAAATGAAGTGCCATGCTCCCTCTGAAATGTGTGGGGGGATCCTTCCTAGCCTCTTCCTAGCTTCCGGTGGTTTGCCAGCATCTTTGACGGTCCTTGGCTTGCAGCAGCAAAACTCCAACCTCTGCCTTCATCATCACAGGGTGTTCTCCCCGTGCACGTCTGTCTTCACATGTGTGCAAAAGCACATAAGGCATCATGCATCACAGGTCCACTCTGTCCCAGGTCCAGTATCTCTTATCCAAAATGCTTGGGTCCAGATGTGTTTCAGATTTCAGTTTTTTGGATTTTGGAATATTTGTATTATACCTACTAGTTCAGCATCTCTAATCTGAAAATCTGAAATGTTCCAATGGGCACTTCCTTTGAGCGTCATGTCATTGCTCAGAAAGTGTCAAATTTTGGAGCACTTGCAATTTTAGATTTTTGGATTAGGTATACTCACCTGTAGAGTATGACCTCATCTTCTTGACTAATTACATCTGCAATGGCCTTATTCCCAAATAAAGTGACATTCTGAGATATTAGGGGTTAGGATTTCAACGTATCTTTATTTTTTTTTATGGGGTGGGGTGGGGACAGTTCAATTCATAACAGAGCATATGATTTTTCTCCTCAGTAGTATTAAAATGATAGATAATATTGATGGATTTTCTAATATTTAACCCCCTTGCACTACTGGAATAAATCTCACTTAGTCATGAAGTATTGTTTTTTAAATGAGCTGCTGGAGTCTGACTGCTGATATTTTAAGATTTTTGAATCATATTCACAAGCAAAAGTATTCTGTTGTTTCATTTTAGTATGATTTCAGGTTTTAAGATCAATAAAATTGCTTTATAAAAATAATTTTGGAAACTTTCTTCATCTATATTCTGGAGTAAGTTAAGTAGCATTGAGATTATCAATTTCTTTATTTGGAGATAGGGTCTCTCTCTGTCACCTGGGCTAGAGTGCAGTAGCATCATCATAGCTCACTGCAACATCAAATATCTGGGTTCAAGTGATCCTCCTGCATCGGCCTCCTGAGAAGCTGATGGTGTGTGCCAAGGTGTGCACCACTATGCCCATCTAATTTTTCTATTTTTTGTAGAGAGGGGTTTGACTCTTGCTCAGGCTGGTCCCAAACTCCTGACCTCAAGCTATCCAACCGCCTTGGCCTTCCAGAGTGCTGGGATTACAGGGTGAGTCACTGTGCCTGGCCGGATATTATCCATTCTTTAAATGTTGGGTAGAATGTTTCTGTGAAACCATCTAGCCCTGGTGCTTTTTATGAAAAAGTATTTTAACCCGTTCTCTAGCTGTTTTATGATAAGTAGTCTGGTTAGATTTTTTTTACTGGGGTCAATTTTAGTAAGTTGTGTTTTCCTTTAAAAGTATCCATTTCATCTATATTTTTATTTTCACATAGGTATACAAAGTAGTCTCTAAAGCCTTTAAAAATTTCCATGTTTGTAATAATTTTCCCTCAATATTTATAATTTTGTGCTTTTTTGTTCTTTATTAGGTTAGCCAATGGTTTGTGTGTTTTGTTGATTTTTTCCCCAAGGACCATATTTTGCATTTATTTATTTCATTATTTTTCTCTTTTCAAACTTAAGAATTTATGCTTTCTTTTGTTTTAAGGTATCTGTAATTTTGGCAGATTTGTGAGGTAATTCTGATCCCAGATTTGGGAATTACAGCTGTGGTACCTGTAGTTTTTTACAGGAAACTAGTCATCTGATGCCCTATTTCTTCCATTATACCATTATTTTCAAATTATTGCATATTTTTTCCTGTGTGTGTGCATCTTATTTCTGCAACAGATGGAAGCCTTTTGAAGTCAAGACTATGTATAATATTTCCTTTGGACAAAAAATACTGATATTGTGGCTAAGTTAGAGAATTAATGGAAATGTGAAGAACTTGTATTAGGCAGCTTCTGAAATGGCTCCCAACAACCCCTGCCTCTCAGTGTTCACATTCTTGTCTCACTCCCTCTGTCCTTGAGTGTAGGCTGGACCTAGAGACTTGCTTCTACGAAGTAGGATATGACAAAAGTATTGGGATGTTACCTCCAAGATTAGGTTATAAAAGACTTCTACTTTATCTTGTTCGGATTCTCTGTATCTCTAGATTGGCTTGTTTTGATGAAGAAAAGGGCCATACAATGAGCTGTCCTATGGACAGGAAGGAAAAGCAGCCCCTGGACAATAGCCCGCAAGGAACTGAACTCTGCCAGCCACCACTTGGGTGATCATGGAAACTGATCCACCTCCAGTTGAGCCTTGAGATGACTACAGAGTAGACGGATGCCTTAATTGCAACCTTGTGAGAAGCCCAGTGCCGGCTAAGATGTACCTGGATTCCTGACCCACTAAAACTTCGAGATGGTAGATGTTGTTTTAAGCTATTAATACTATTTATGGGGTAATTTGTTATGCAAAAATAATCAATACAGAGCCCAAACTTTGTATAACTCTCTTGAACCAGGAAACATCGCCCAGTTGAAAACCGAGTGGTCTAGTTGTAATTTGGAAGTAACCTGCTCTGTAGAGAAATAACTCTAACTCAGAATTTAAAATGCAGTAATGCAATTAATACCCAAACTTTTCATTTAAAAGTGAAGGTATTTTAACATCATTTTCTTTTAATTCTTTCATTGTAATTCATTAAAGCCATATCAGTTGTCCCTTAAAATGATTTATTTTTCACACCTTCTTTTAAAAAAATTGTATCTGTACATGAGTATTTAGAATGTGCTGAATTAATCACAAATTACCTAAATAAAATGCACAGATCATGGCTAAATTATAACACAGAATTTTATTGTACAAAATTTTAACCAATATTAGTTTGTTTCTATACCCTGGTAGAGACTGCTGGTTGACCACCAAAAAATATATCCTCCTCTTCTTGTTGTTTTTTTTTCTTTTCTTTTCTTTTTTTTTTTTTTTGTTGTTATTGTTGAAACAGAGTCTCACTTTGTTGCCCAGGCTAGAGTGAGTGCTGTGGCATCAGCTTAGCTCACAGCAACCTCAGACTCCTCGGCTTAAGCGATCCTACTGCCTCAGCCTCCCGAGTAGCTGGGACTACAGGCATGCGCCACTATGCCCGGCTAATTTTTTCTATATAGATTTTTAGTTGTCCATATAATTTCTTTCTATTTTTAGTAGAGACGAGGTCTCGCTCTTGCTCAGGCTGGTCTCGAACTCATGACCTCGAGCGATCCACCCGCCTCGGCCTCCCAGAGTGCTAGGATTACAGGCGTGAGCCACTGCGCCCGGCCTTTTTTTTTTTTTTTTTTTTTTTTTTTTTAAATAGAGATGGTGTCTCTGCTCTGTCACCCAGGCTGGAGTACAGTGGCACCATCATAGCTCACTGCAACCTTGAACTCCTGAGCTCAAGTGATCCATCTGTCCTCAGCCTCCCAAGTTGCTGGGACTATAGCCAGAACACTGTGCCTAGCTATCCTCCTTTTCTTCCACGATAATATAGTTTATGCTGGACATAAGGCTGTTGTGCTAGAGATGACATTTCCAATTCTTTCTTGAGGCCATGTGACTACATTCTCACTGATGGAATGTCAGTGGAAGGGATGGGTGAACTTCTGCCTCACTTGCTTAACAAGAAATTGCTGCTCAGGACACTTGTTCTCTTCTCCCTTTCAAGAGTTGGACCTCAGATGTCCTCTGACTCAATTTCAACCATGCAAAAGAGGACAATGACCTAGGGCTCAGTCCCAGGGCATGGTGGAGCAATAAGATAAAATGTACCTAAGTCACTGAGTGGGGTCAGGGAGCAGAGCTTCCTACCAACCTCAACTGCTGGCCTTGGAACTGTACTATGAAAGGGAAGTATTCTTTAAGCCATTGAATTTTGAGGTCTCTTTGTTATAGTAGCTTAACCTTTACCCTAAGTAATACATCCATCATTGATTCTTTCAAAGTATGTCATTTTGTATAAAATTGTTATATACACACAACTGAGTGAAGTACAAATAACTGGATTTCTGTTCTGGGGGAAAAAAAACAAAACATCAAAATGTATTCTCCCAGGAACGACTAATATTAAACTACCAAAGAACTACAGGTTATTTCTTTGGCATCAACTTTTTGTTTTGTTTTGTTTTTTGTTTGACTTCACACTATTATTAATATTTAACATCTCTGCCCTGCTAGAGCAGTCTTTTAGCCCTATCACTTCTCAAAGATATTGATTTTTGTTAGATTGGTTGAGAAATTTACGTTCATCGGCCTGTGCTTGAGAAGAAAGGCTCCGGGAAGTGTCCCCACCACTGCCCACAGGCTTCTCAGGATCACTCAAGGTGTTTAGAGCCAAATTCTCCTGAGGATTCCTCCCTCAAATGATGGGTCCAGCACAATACACATTGTTATGGCTATCTCACCTTATCTTGAGATTTTTCACAAGAGCCTTACAAGAAAGATAAGAAGTGAGGACTCTTGTCTCATTACAGGAATGAACCAAGGCACCGGTGACTTGCTCCAGGTGATGCCATGAGTCACTGGAAGCTACAATCAGTACCTGCTCCTCTAAGGACATAAAATGCTCTGCCTGCAAATACACTTCTTTGGCATTAAACTTACGCCATGTGTGCCACATTTTGCTTTGTTTCTTTTTCTTAATTGGGAGAAAAAAAATGAAGCACTAAATAGGGGAGGCACACCATGCCAGTGCCTTCGTGGGAGAACATATTTCTTTAACACAAACAGAACAGGTCCTGAACTACTACAACTCCAGCTTTTAAAATTAAACCACAGGGTTTTGTTTCAGTGCCTTTCGATGACAGCATTGGGGAGAGAGGCTTCTGCCTCCTGAGCAGGACAGCTCTGTGTGTGACACAGCTGGGGTATGACAGCGTCTCTGTGTTCCTTCTGTAAGAGGAAAATGCTGTCCCTCCAGTACTTTCTCAGTCCCCTTGACCTTGCTCTCCAGGCAAGACTGAGAAGCAAGAAAAGCAGAAACTAGGGCTTGGGGGAGAGCAACTCATGGCAGAAAGTCACACCCCAAAGACTCCCAGGCCTAAAAGGACAACTGGTTAAGTATTTACAAGGCAATGGCAGGTGTTCACTCATCATGATTTATACAACCAAATACTTAGTAGGCTTTGCACGGGCAGCCAGGAAATTCGCAGCCGTCTGCTGCAAACTGAAGACAGGAGGACTGAATTGCACTTTTATTGCAGGCTGATCACCTGGGCCTAATTTGTTGCCTCTCACTCCCTGTGAGGAGGTGCAGAGGGCCTCTCCCGCGGGATTTCAGAGCCCCAGGAGGGAGATGGGAAACCCAAGGCCTCTCTGCAGGTCATTTCCCTGCTGCTCTCCCGTTGAAAGCTCTAAAGCTGGCGCAGGTGCAGGTGAGATGCCCAATCCTCTTCCTAGTCCGTCAGCACCTTGTTTTCTTTGGGCCTGAAGTCCCCAAAGGGTCTGGGTCGGTTGTCCCAGGGTCATTTTTTAAATAGAGCGAAAAGAAGTAGGAGAGAGGAGTAAGCATCTTCGTTCTCAATGCGGAAAGCCGGGAAGGAAGCGCGTCTCCTCCCCACCCACCTAAAAGTGTTCCCCAGTTGCCAAATCACAAGGGCAGGGGCAGCTATGAGGAGGGTGACTCAAGGTCCGCTTTGAACCTTTTCGGTTCTTGAGCAAGGTCGAGGGTGCTCGGGCCTCTGGGGAGACGTTGCATCACGCAGAGTTTGGAAAGGACTTGGGAATTTTCCCTAGGGGGCTCGCTGTACTTCCTGGGAGCGAGTCTTGCAAGAAGCCACAGAGGTGAAGTAGTCGGCTGGGTGTGGGAAGCCGGCATGGAGGGAAATCCGACCTCACCTTGGGCTCAAGAGTTGAAAGGAAGGTCGCTACGGGATGGGCCTGCGCTTGGAAGGATGGACTCGCGCGGGTGCTGGCGTGGGCGGCTGCTCCCCATTAGTGTCACATCTGAGCCCGGTGGGAGGGCGGAGGGCGCGTGCATGCAAAGAGAGGCGCAGTTCAGACACCTGTACTCCTCCTCCCAGTTCCCGGCGGGCCGGACGCCGTGACCGCCCGAGCACGTAGGGTCGGAAAGGAAGGGGGACGTGCCTCGCGCAAGGTGGAGGCGGATACCTGGGCATCGCGCGCGGGGGGCGGGCGCTAGGACCCGGGCGGCGCACCTGTTGGCCCGGCCCAGGGCCCCGCCCGGACTGCGGGCCCCGCGTGTGCCAGGCGGGAGCAGCGGCGTGAGCGGAGGGCACCGGGCGACCCGGCGTGGTGGCAGCGGCAGCAGCGGATCGCGGGCCCGGGGCTCACCATGGCCGAGCTGCTGCGGAGCCTGCAGGATTCCCAGCTGGTCGCCCGCTTCCAGCGTCGCTGCGGGCTCTTCCCGGCGCCGGATGAAGGCCTGCGGGAGAACGGCGCGGACCCCGCGGAGGGCGCGGCGCAGGCCCCCGGGATCGGGCATCCCCCCGCGGCCAACCGGCTGCAGAGCGCCGCAGTCCCGCAGGTAACCGCGGGCAGGTGTCCGCCGGGGAGGGAGAGGGCCGTGGCCCCGCAGCCTGCGGACGTGCGGGGCTGGGTGCCTCCAAGACAAGCCAGCGGGGCGGAGAGGGCGCCGTCCCCGGCCGCGACCTGGCTCCCGCAGCTGTGTGTGGAGGGGGCGGCCTGATGGTTCCAATCAGCAGGATGCCACCCTCTGACGCTGCCAGGTGGCAACGGGGTCTAGTCGGACTCTAAATAGACCCAGAACATTTAAATGCAGTCTATGTAGTCTTTCTACTTTAAAAAGTAGTTAAATTCACGTCCATGTATATTCCAGCAAATATGCAGGAGTTACGTAATTGAAAAGAGCGCAGATGTCCTTGGCACTTACCTGGGGAGACAGTCTTAGAATCTCCGTGTATTCTTGAGTTTCCGTCACCCCCTCCCCGCCCCCCGCCCCATCCGCACAAATGAGGGTGTAGCTGGGCTCAGCGTGCTCTGAACCTTGCTGCACCGCCAGCCCGGAGGACGGAACTTCAGGTTTACATATTACTCCCAGAGAGACTCACAACCTCCTGGGCTACCCACCCCCCTCCGCCGTGATGCTGTTCTAGCAGCACCTCCCTCTCATCCTCCCCCTGAGTTTCGGGGTCCCTGCCTGGTGGGTCTTTTATTTAACTGGCACTAGTGACTTTTAATAGATGCTTTTGGGAGGGAAGCTCCCCACGCTTCCCGCGAGGTGTTCAGAGTGTGATTATACAACTCACTGCAGCTTTGGGGAAACCAGCATGTGTTGTCGCAATGCACAGGGACTCCAGACAGAAGGGACAAGACAGGCTGCACATGGCTACCGAGGACAGTATCTACCCTGGGCACTGGCAGAAGCTGCCCTTTCCCTGGGCAAAGTAAAAAGTGTAGCAAATGAGAACAGAAACAACATGTTAACAATTCTAATTCCTTTCTAAAAAGCCACATTTTGTTCTTCCTGGAAGATTTTGGTGACAGGAAGGTGGCATTTATTTATGTGTAGATTTCTAGATCTAGTAACTGAGGAAGAACCTGGCTTCTTTTATGTGAAAAGAAATATTATGGGCATTGAATTATAGAATTAGTTGGGGAGGGCAGGGGTGGGATGTGTGTTCCACTCCAGAGAAATCCCCCTCTGTGTTTTTTCTCCTTTTATTTTCCTTCTTTGTCCCATGTGACATTCCACTAACTTTTAGATGAGTTTGAGACACTCACCTTTCCTCTTGCCTTGTCTTAAAACCGGGGCAGAGTAGAGGGATAAGAACCAGTCACATGGCTGAAGGTGCCATGGCATCTGTGCACACACTGTTTACACCCACAGGTGTAACAGACGGACACATTTCTTGCGCTCTCTCCACTAGTTTCTACCCTGTTTCTCTAATTTAGGAAGCTGAAAAAGAGTGAATTGTTCCACTAGTGCTTTTCAAACTGTTTGAAACATTACCCTTGGTAACTTAATTTTAAATTCGAGAGAGGGATCCTCTTTTAAAAGCCAGATAGGCAGATTTCTTGCAGTGTTGTCTTCTTGCTGCTGGAAGGGCCTGGGTCTTCAGTGAGTCAAACTGTAGGGATTTCCCCCTTCCCGTCCAACACAGGACTTCTGCTCACAGATGGAGAAAAAATAGGAGAGAGCTAAAAATCCAAGGTGCTGGTATATAATGGGGAAAAATGAACTTGAGAGCATTTGATAAATGAAAGGTTAATGAATGCTTTTAAAGGTGGGTTGCTTTCAACCCATTTGGAAGATATTAATCTTTACAAATACACATGGATTTCCCAAAAGAAAATGATTGCCTACCTGCCCCCAGGTAATTTACAGGACTTTAAGGGGACAGTTGGGAAAACTTTTCTCCAGCAGCTTTGCTTCCCTCTCTGCCTCAGGCTGCACCAAGGCTTGGCCCACCTGAGCCACCTCTTCTTTCTCTAAATTCCTTCCACCCACGCTTCAGTTTCCAAAGGTCAATTCCTTGATAGGCTAGCTAGGAACTGACCTTGGAAGCTAGCTCCCCCTTTTAGAAGCTCTCTCTGCTTGCTGTGTTTCTTCATTCCTGCATCGTGTAAATATGCCTTTGTGTGGTATCTGATTAGTGCCAGCTCCTCTAGTGGATGGTAAGCTCTAAGAATGCAGAAAACTGGTCTGTTCCACTCATTATTTTCTTTCCATGATCTGGCACATAGTAGGAGCTCAGTAACTTCTGTGAATACGTGAGTGCACATTGCAGTATAAATATAAAGTCTGTAGTTTTTTTTAAACAGAAGAGTGAATGCTGAAAATCAACTGATTTTTTGTACAGCCTAGAAGGCAGCACTAGGACATTGATTTAAGGCCCTTCCAACAATAGAGAAGTTGTTTTCTTTAATTGAGTGTCTTTAGATCTCAGTGAATCTAATGCACCTTCTATGTTTTCTATATTTATTTTAATCCTTAAAACAGGAAAAATGCGAAAATGACTGAGTAACGACTTCCTCTACAAATTCTCATTATAACACACAGCTAGTTTAAAGCTTAACTGGGTCCTTTAGAAACCAGGACTGGGCTGGGCTTGCATAAACCTGTCATGAATAAATTGGACTGGGTCTTGGAGACTGCCTAGTAGACATGAATTTCACAGAAAGTCTAAGTCCTAAAGGGTTAAGTGATTTGTTGAGTACTTCTCAGATATCCGCACAGTAAGAGGAAGCCAGATCTTTTGACTCCCAAGTCTAAACTTCTTTCTACTGTGCAGCTTCCAGGGGAAAAGTCCAGGGCCTCACGTTATCTGGTTCACTGAGAAAGTGTGAGGTGTTGGTGCTGGCTGGGGGTGAAAAGAGGCAGTATTGCTTTTAGTTTGCAAGAGTAACCCGTTTGTGAGTATAACCATAGGAGGACATTCTTGGTAGTTGCCTTGGGAAGTATTGCCCTGAGCAAAAGGCAGGGCTCCTAGGACCTGGCTATGAAGGCAAAGTCATGTTCAGAATTGTTTATTTATTCTGGGGTAAAGCCAGCTTTAGATACAGTGATATTTTGATTTTCAACATCTTTGCTTGCCCAATATAGTTTTATTTAGTTAGACTTTGCAGTTTCTTTACCCCTTATTAGAGTAGAGCTAATCTTTCCAAATATCATTATGTTCAATATTTTTTGATAACTGCTCAGACATAGTTCTAAAGTTGGATTGGGAAGAGAATCAAAGATAGGTTGTTTTTAGAAGTCTATTCTCCTTGCTTCCCTCTTGAAATATTTGGGGCTTTCTAAATGTGTTAATCTATAAAACCCCACCCTTGATTTCACTGGATTGCTAAAGTGCAGAGAATGTATCTTCAGTCGGGTGTGGTGGCTCATCCCAGTAATCCTAGCAGGAGGCCAAGGTGGGAGGATCCCTTGAGCTCAGGAGTTTGAGACCAGCCTGAGCAAGAGTGAGACCTTCTCTCTACTAAAAATAGAAAAAATTAGCCGGGCGTGGTAGTGTGTACCTGTAGTCCCAGCTACTCAGGAGGCTGAGGCAGGAGGATCGCTTGAACCCAGAAGTTTGAGGTTGCTATGAGGTAGGCTGATACCACTGCACTCTAGCCCTGGTGACAGAGTGAGACTCTGTCTCAAAACAAAACAAAACAAAACACCCCAACAATACATCCTGCAAATTAGGAAACCTGAGTCTGGTTCTGCCTCCATGTCATTTTGGACTTTTCTGGGATTCAGTTGTTCCATCTGCAAGATGGGCAGAGTAGAAAAGAACCATGGTTTTCCAACCATGCCTCTACATTACAGTCACTGAAAGGAGCTTTAAAACAAACAAAAAACCGATGGCCGGGGACCAGGTCAGAAGTGAGGCCCAGATAAGCTGGCACAGAGAGGTGGAAAGCTCTGAATTCTCTTCTCCTGAGACCCATCACCCTTAGTGTGTTCAGTATAAGGATGGGAGTGGCTGGAGGCAGAGGTCATGGCAGGTGTGATATTTTGGCTTCATCATAACTAAACTGGCCAACAGGTCAAACTTCAGGCTTTTTAAAAATTATGATTTCTTTATTTTTTGAGATGGAGTCTTGCTGTGTTGCCTAGACTGGTCTCGAACTGTTGGGCTCAAGCAATCCTCCCATTTCAGCCTCATGAGTAACTGGGACTGCAGGCACACACCACTACACCCAGAAAACTTCAAATTTTGATTATCCTTAGTTGTATGTTCAGATCTGAAGTGGCAAAATGAGCCACTATATAAATATACTTTTGATCATTTTCTTTCAAGTTACAGATATCATTGTTCACAGGAGAAACCTAGGGGGAAAAAAAACAAAAAGTTAAATCTATGCCCATTATACCATTCCCAAAGATAATCACTCAGTAAATGTTCAGCCTGATTTTTAATGGCTATGTATTCCTCCATAGCATGGATATGCTATAATTTAGTAGGCCAGTTCCTGGGCCTTTATGTTGCTGCCAGTTTTTGCATTAACAATAACATCTTTGTATGACTGTCTTTCTACATATCTTTGATTATCTTCTGGATAAAATTTCCAGACTTGAAATTGCTAAGTGAAAAATATGCATATATTATGGCTTTTAATGGATATTACCAGTTCTCACAGAAGGGTGTGCTAGGATAAACAACTATGAGTGCAAGTGTTCCCACACCCTCACCAACAGTAGGTATTAATACTCTGTTTAATCTTTGGAGAAAATAGGCTGCTTCTGTTTCTGCTCATCTTTGCTTCCTTTGTTTCTAACCAGCATTAATTGATTAGCTGTTATATTCCTGGGATAGTCCTAAGCCTTAGAGATATAAAGAAAAATAAAATTTAGCTTCTGCCCTGGGAAAGCCCAAATAAAATGGTGCAATACAAAAAAATACTAGGAAAAAAGCATGAATACAGGGACTGAGAGAGAGCAGGAGGAATTTGCCTTCCCTAGGGGAGCCCATGAAATCTTGAGTTGGTGCTTAAAGAGTGAGTAGGAGTCAAATAGGTGAAAATGGAGGTCTTTCTTTTACCTGGAATTGTCCCGTGCTAAAACAGAAAGATACATGTCATTTTTGGTGAATGGTGACAAGTTCAGCTTGGGTATCATCAGAGTCTCAGCAGGAAATAGTTGGCCTACTTAACAAGGGCAATTGAAACACTTAAAAATAGTTAAAATGGTAAAATTTTATGTATATTTTACCTTAGTTAAAAAATAAAAAGAACATAGACTCTACTACCCCTTTAGGGAGGTGAAGCATAGCTCCCTAATTCTTAAATGTAGGCTGCACATGGTGACTTCCTTCCAAAGTGTGCAACATGGAAAGAGGAGGGAAAAAGTAATTTTACAGCATAGAAACTCGCAGATGATCAAGGTTAACATCAACAGTGGTAAGTTATGTTGATAGTATGTTCTCTCGGTGCGTATTGCAATTATGTACTCTTGATACATGTTGAGGGATATTCTACAAAATATGTGACCAATACTCTTCAACACTGCCAAGGTCATCAAAAACAAGAAAATTCTGAGAAACTGTCACAGCCAAGAGAGGCCTGAGGAGACACGATGACTAAACGTAATGTGGTATCCCAGATAGGCCTGTGGAACACAAAAAAGGACATTAGGTAAAACCTAAGGAAGTCTGTATAAAGTATGGACTTTAGTTAACAATGATGTGCCAAATTTGTAACAAATGTACTAATGTGAGATGTTGATAATAGAGGTAATTGGCTGCAAAGTATCTGGGAAGGATGGAAATGTATGGAATTCTCTAGCATCTTCTAAATTTTTCTGTAAATTTAAAACTGTTCTAAAAAATAGTCTATTTAAAACTTTTAAAAGGTGGAGGTAATTGAAGGGAGTTCAAAGATGGGACCATTTACAAAGATGTAATCAGGGTCGGGTGGGGAAAAACTAATACGTGAAAATGAAGCGTCTTGGAGCAGGCAACTTCAGCCTAAAAACTCAAGAAGCAGGCGTAACCCTAGACCCAGCAAGAGCTTAGATGTTAGAGAGCAGCTGAGGCTCTTAGTAGAGAAAGGCAGCCCCAACCAGGCAGGGAGGAGTGGGGGAAATACATGTCAAGCTCATTCCCCATGTGCCCACTCTCAAACCCCGCACCTCTTTAGCCAAATCCAGTCAGAAGCCAGGGAGCTTAGGAGCCTGGCTGATACAGTCTATAAAGTTCAGCTTCCCTGGAGAAAGGGGGAGAGTGGACCCGGAAGGACAAAGGGAGACTGTCTAGCACAGGTTGTGTAAGGAAATTAGTGTGTTAATGCAGCTGAAGTTTTGGGCTGCACCCAGAGTCTTAGGCTGAAACCTTAATGAGGCTTACTGCGGAATTTGGACTTCATCTTATAGACAGGGGGTTGGCAAATCAGCCTCATCCCACGTGCAAAATTAGAATTGGCAACTTGAAGCACTGTGTAAAGAAGGGATTTCAGGGTGTCTCTGTGCTAAGTGGGAAGGAGTGTGGGATTGACGGGGATGCCTGCATGAGTATTGAGGGAGCCTAGTGCTGAAGCCCCTAGGAAATGGTGATGTTGAAACCAAATGGCAACAAATATAGGACTAACATGAACTCAAACCTTAATGTCTGTTTTGGGTTCTTTTTTTTTTTTTTTTTTTTTTTTTTTTTTTTTTTTTTTTTTTTTTTTTTTGAGACAGAGTCTCACTCTGTTGCCCAGGCTAGAGTGAGTGCCGTGGCATCAGCCTAGCTCACAGCAACCTCAGACTCCTGAGCTCAAGCAATCCTCCTGTCTCAGCCTCCCGAGTAGCTGGGACTACAGGCATGCGCCACCATGCCCGGCTAATTTTTTTCTATATATATTTTTAGCTGTCCATATAATTTCTTTCTATTTTTAGTAGAGATGGGGTCTCGCTCTTGCTCAGGCTGGTCTCGAACTCCTGAGCTCAAACGATCCGCCCACCTCGGCCTCCCAGAGTGCTAGGATTACAGGCGTGAGCCACCGCGCCCGGCCTGTTTTGGGTTCTTCATGTTACTTGTATTGTCACTTCTAACCATCGACGCCTTGCGGGAGAGAGAGCACAGATGCTTTCTTAAGATATAGGTTGCAATGTCCTTAGTCCTGGGACCCCATCATTATGGCTGCAAGCTGGTGGGATCAGGGATCAGCCTGTGATGGAAAGGCAGCTTTCCATTGTCTGGTCAGCATTTTATGGCATGAGAACTTCATCCAAGTAAGATGTTGCATATTGGATACGCAATAGTGACTAACAGAGTCAGTCAGATTACTCCCTTTAGGGAGCCTGAATGTAAGACCCAGACACAGGGGCATAAATGGTAGAGTCCTCCCAAACCTCCAAGAAAAGGGGGAGGCCATAGACAGAAGCCTCGAGATTCAGAAAGCAATCGGAGCACAGAAGCCCAGGGTAGAGAGGAGAGCAAAAACTCTGCAGAAATAATCAAAGCAGAAGAAAAATTTCTTAGTGGAGAAAGAAGCCGAGACTAGAGTATGGTAGATTCCACTTCTGAGCATGAGCCGCTGGAGGGATAGTCGAATTTCAGGGTAGAATTGTTTGGGGGGGACCTTGGGAAAGGAACTGGCTGCATGGCTGTGGGTGCTGTTTCTTTACTTTTTGAGGAATCATATGCAAACCTCTCACTGGAGCGAGCCTGTGTGCATCTCCCTGTGCAGCCCGAATGTGCTGGTCCCTACGACTTTGCAGGGTTTGCACATAATTGCAATTCGGTCATTATTTCTATCACTGTTGTTTAGTTGTGAATGGTACTTAGCGGGAAAGAATAATCAGGAATTGAAGTTAGTGCCCTCCTGCTCACCTGTGTGTTCTCAGGGCCTAACCTGTGCCTGGAGCACAGGCAGGTACTTAATACTGCCTTTGAATGGAAGCTTGAAGGGAGTGCTAAACTTGCTCTTTTCCTACTTGGCAGAAATGCGATCTTCTGTCTCCTCTCAAAGGAGGGGTAATTTTATCCCTGAACACTTTACCTGGTTGTGTTTTCTTTTAGCGTGATGATTTTTTTTTTTTCCAGTGTTGGTTCCTTCCTTTTTATCCAGGAAACCGATAGAGGGTTTTGATTAATGAATAACTTTTTAATTGCCTTCTGATAGACACGGTGAAGGGAGTTTAGATATTTCTTAAATGTTGGTTAATGGTGAAGCATCTGTCAAGCTTAAAAGTGTGGCTCAATTACTATGTTTTAGAAAGGCCGTTGACAGCAAGCCTAGTCTAATTTTAACTTTCTTGACTTATAATTAAGATGTCAAGACGTTTGCATTTTGAAAAAGCACTTTCACTTCTGTTGTTATAGTTTTTGTTAATGATTAAATCCTCTGTGGTTTCGATAAGAATGATGTCTCGAGCAAAGGCATTCTTGCATTTTATTTAGCAGGAGATTTTCCTGGGAGAAAACACTGTTGCTGTTTCCAGGCAACACATTGGGAGCACTCCTATCTATGTTAGAAATCTATGAAAATGCTAAAATTTGGGGCAACCACTGGTTTTTATTATTCTTCTTGCCTGGTGAGATACATTCCATATATTGAAAAAATGAAATATTGAAAAATCCAGCCAAAACCAATTTATATTTTTTTGTAATTTTTTATAATTACTGCATAATAATTGCACATATTTATGGGGCACAATGGGATGTCTCAATGTGTGGGTATGTGACTCACATTTTCCCCTCTTGTGGCAAGCATAGTATAGACTAATTGGCAAAGTGTTTGAAAAACAAAGAAAAAATCCTTAGGTTTAGACCTTGGTGGATGAAAAGAAAACGCAGGCATCAGCCACCTAAGATCTTGAGGATGGGGCTTGGGAATCTTGGGAAAGGGCGGAATGGTTTCCTTGAACTGTTTTAAATCCTACCTCTAGATGTTCACTGGCAGTGTTATACACCTGTTGTTTAATTCAAAAACAAAACACCCAGTTGATTGCTGCCTTTGTTCGTGCTGTTTATTTGGTAATCATGTCTTCCTGAGAAATGCCCTCTCTGTAATCTCCAGGTATGTTTTGATTTCTCCAAACGACAAAAGCTTTGTTTCCATAGAATTTTATGGGAAACAGCCCATCAAGGCAGGGATTCCTGTAGGTAGGAGGAAGAAGAGATGATGGTAATAAGAAGCCTCCTGGGGATAACATGTTAGGAGCTCAAAAAGGCCAGGCCTTAACTGGCAGAGAAAGTGCTTAGGTGAAAGATGACTTAAAAGGTGACTATGAAATAGAACATCAAATATTTTGTTAAAAGCATGAGAAAGGAAAGGAGGCTTTGTTAGAAGTTGGTCAGTTTTCTTTTTTTCTCTCTTTCTAACTTTTGATCTCTGGCCGATTTTTAGCTAGGAAGATACCAAATTTTTTGAAATTAATTTTTGTAATTTCTAACTAGTACATAATACATGCTTATGTCAGAAAATCGTGGAAGACACCAAAAAGTATAAAGAAGAAAACCAAAATCCCCTCATAATTTTGTACCCCAGAGAAAAAGATCATGAACATTTTAGAGTATTGCCTCCTTTTCTTTCCCTGCACATATAGAGTGTTTAAGTTACGAACATGCTATGTACATACAATATTGGAAGTAGCTTTTTTCACTCATTTCGTGAGCATTTTCCCACATCACTGAATGTTCTTTATATAATTTTAATAGTTGCATAATAATTCATTATATGGTTATACCTTTTAAAAAACTATTTCCTGGTATACGTATTTAGATTGTTTCAATGTTTATATCTCAACTTGAGTCCAAATATCGACAAGCTTATTTCAGAGTTCTTCACACTTCCACTTCACATTTACTGCCAAATGGGCTTTTGGAAAATGTGTATCAATTATTGCTCCCAATAGCATCCCAAGACTGCTCGCCTAACATCAGCATTTAGTATTACCCTCTTTTGTTATTTTTATTTGTATTTATTATAACTTTCATATAGTAAATGTGCAGATCTTAAGTGTACTATGACTTGATAAATTTGACTATACGTCTGCATCCTCATCCAACCAAATGAAGACATAAAACAATTCCAGAAACTCCGAAGTCTCCTTCAGCCTCCTGCTAGTCAATACCACTCTCACTCCTGGTAACAATTATTTTTCCCTTTATTACCATGAATTAGTGTCACCTCTTCTTGAACTTCACATAAATGGAAGTATATAGGAGGAGTAGCAGTAGTGTTTTCATTTTTCATAGTGTATAGTATTCATTGCATGAATATATGACAATTTATCCACTGTATTGTTTATGAACATTTGGGTTAGGAATAAAGAGCAGCATGAAGTATTACCTTTAATTCTTTTTATTTTTAACTTTTTGATATAATTTCAGACTTTTAAATTTTTGCAAAAATAGTTCAAAAAATTCTTGACCCATGTTCTTCTGATGTGAGCATCGTACATAATCACAGTATAATTATCAAAAGGTGTAAATATGTAATCTATGGACCTATGGACCTTATTCAAATTTTGGTAATTGCTCCACTAACATCCTTTTGCTCTTCTAGGCCCTAATCCAGAATCATAAATTGCATGTCATAAGTTGATTTGTCTCTTTAGTCCAATCTGGACAAGTTCCTCAGTCTGTCTGTGTTTTTTTCTGACTTTGACACTTGGAGAGTCCAGGCCGGTTATTTTGTATCATATCCCTCCATATGGGTTTGCCTGATGTTTCCCCATGATTGCATTCAGTTTCTGTATTTTTGGTAGGCATACCATAAGCAAGATATTGCGTCTGTCCTAGTGTATCATACCAGGAGGCACATATTGTTGATTTATTCCATTGCCTGTGATTTTAAACCTCTTTAAGGAGGTGTCTTCCCAGTTACTATTTTTCTCTTTGTAATTAGTAAGTATCTGGTAGACTGATATTCTATAGTATTATAAATATCTTGCTTCTCTGCATATTTCTACCCAATAATTTTGGCATCCATTAGTGAAGTGTTATCTTTTACAAAACCAATCTGCCAATTTGATAGCAAAATAAAAGCATCACATTTATTTTACTTTTGTATATCTTTTATCTCTAATAAGACTGAATATTTTTCTTATGTTTGGTAGACATGTGTATTACTCTTTTTGTGAATGATCTGGTTATGGACTTTACCCACGTTTTCCACTGTGATTTTAGTAGTGCGTCCATTGTGCATCAAGATCTTCCATTGTACATCAGTTAACAAAAGCTTACTGTTGATATATTTCTACTTTTCCTTATAAAGAGAAAATATCTGGAATCTGAGGGAGAGAAGGGAAGTAAAGCGGGAGTGGTAACTCCTTGGAGGGTATCTGCGGGTTTGGATAAGTCATGCTGGTTCTCTTGTCCTGCCAGGTGCTTTCCAGGTAAGGCCCATCATTTGCATGGTGTGAAATGTTTGTGACATTTGAGTAATCTGGGGCAGGGGTTGGGGATTCCGAAAGGGTTAGGGAAAGCGTACATTCACTGGCAACTCTTAAACCAAGAAGACAATAATATATGCTTGGAGGGTATTACCTGCATGTTGTAATATTATGATATTGAAACAAGAAAATGAATTAGTCCTGTGCACTGCAAGGGTGGCAGACAACTCTGGGGACCACACCTTAGTCTCCTAACCTTGGGTCTCCTCCTGGATGGCTACTGGGGTGGTTTCAAGGGCTTCCTTCTTGCCATTCGCAGTGATATCACACGTGTCCACAGATAGAGTAGAATGGCTGTCCCCTGTAGTTATTCAGTAGTGTATTTCTGAATAATCATTACTTTTGGAGAGGAGGGACTAACATTCCTTGATGACTTCATTTTGCTTCCGTCTAAGCCCATTTGATGCCACATGTCATATTTTATTGTCTAACAATTTTGCTCTTGAAGGAATTGCCTGAATTTTTCTGATATGTTAGGCTATAAATGGTCCAGCCCTGATTTCTTCCTGCTTTCCACCCCGGGGCCATTGCAGGGATAGAAAGGGGACTTCCCACACTAGACCCGAGTATTTCCTGGTATAGCAGGTATACCTGCATTGATTATGCTGCCCGTGTGTCGTAATAAGGCCCAGCCACACAATATCCTTGCCTAGATCTAGAATGATTTATTTGGTAATCAATGCCTTTTCTCCCCAATGCCACCTGACCCCAGGCCCAGTTAACTCACTAGATAAATAATCTGTTATGGGAAAATATTACTTTAGAAAAGAGAAACTTATGTCTTTAATATTTCAAAGTTAGTACTAAATGTACATTTACCATGTAACCCACAAATTGCACTGCTGGGCATTTGTCCCAGAGACAGGAAAACTGATTCACACAAAAACCTGCACATGATTGCTCACAGCAGCTTTTTTGTAATAGTCAAAAGCTGGAAACAACCAAAACGTCCCTCACAAGATGAATGGCTAAATAAACGGCGATACATCCGTACCTTAGAATACTGCTCAGCCATAAAAAGGAGTGAACAATTGGCACACACAACAGTTTAGATGAATCTCAAGGGCATTAGGCAGAGTGAGAAAGCCAGTCTGAAAAGATCACGTACTGTATGATTCCATTTATGTAACATTCTGGAAATGACAACATTATAAAGAGGGAAAACAGGGATAAAGAATAGAGGGATGCCTACAAAGAAGTAGTCTGAGGGAGATCATTGTGGTGGTGGAACAGTTTTGTGTCTTTGATCACGGTAGTGGTTCCAGGGATCTGTACCCGTGACAGTGGCATAGAACTATGCACACACGTGTGCCAACATCAGATCTCTGGTTTTGATATCACGGTATAGTTATGTAAGATGAAATCATTGGGAGAAAATGGGTGAAGGGTATATGAGACTTCTCCCTTTGCAACTGAGCTGCTTGTGAATTTATAATTATTTCAAAACAAAAAGCTTTTTTAAAAAAATTAATACTGCCTTATAAAAATTGGTTCTGCCATCTTTCTCCCAGCTTTCCCTGTCGGCATTCTTTGCACACTCTGCAGGAAACCGAGGAAGGGTAGAGTAGCGTTCGGGAGATTTTCCTCTGAGGTGCCTTTTGAGCCGGCCGTGCTGCTGCGTGTTTGCAGAGCCTCAGGGCTTGGCTGGGAGCCTCCTGCTCACTGACCTCTGCTATGTGCCAGGGAGAGCACACAGAAGTGTTTCAGTGTCAAAACGCCTTTGTCCTTAATTTTATCTTGACTGACTTGTTTTATAGCTTCAGGTATTTTGTGTGTTTTAAAAAAATTTTTTTTTGTTGTTTTATTTTGTTAAGCTACTTTAAATTGGTGTTGCAAGTAGGTCAAATCCTCACATTGCATCTTCGGTCTCTCTTCCAGTTGTCTTTTTTTCCCTCAGTGTACAAACATGCTCATAATCATTAATCCCCTTCTTCACCCACAGTAGAACATCTACTTTCAGCCTAGCAGCCCTGGAATCTGATACTCTCTCACCTTCGTTTAACCACGAAACATCTTAAAAAGAGTCATCTGAAATCTACACTCCCTTCTACTTTTTCACCCATGTTTATTCCTGCTGTGTGGCTTTAGCTGGTATAGTATGTATGAACTACAGTAAAATAAAACCAGGAGAGCATATTTAGCATAAGATATAATTTTTGAGGCTTCCTTTTTCCATGGGTAATTTCATTGAAAATAAATTAAAATTATGAAAGAGATAATTCTCTTCTGATACACATAAAAAGTAAAGTCTATTTCTCTTTATTAAACTGCACTCCAGATACAAGGCCTGGGGCTATGGCAGGGAAGCTGACTCATACTTTAAAGGCTGCTTTTCCTGGTCCCAAGGTCAACAATATCTAGTCCCTGGCTGGGTATAGTGGCTCACGCCTGTAACCCTAGCACTCTGGGAGGCCGAGGTGGGAGGATCGCTTGAGCTCAGGAGTTCCAGACCAGCCTGAGCAAGAGCGAGACCCCGTCTCTACTAAAAATAGAAAAATTAGCTGGGTGTCTTGGTGCATACCTGTAGTCCCAGCTGCTTGGGAGGCTGAGGCAGGTGGATCGCTTGAGCCTAGAGTTTGAAGTTGCAGTGAGCTACAGTGATGCCACTGCATCCTACCTGGGGTGACAGAGTGAGACTCTGTCTAGAAAAAAAAAAAAAATCCAGTCCCCAAGTGGTAGAATTATTACATTTTTTTAATTGCTAGATTTATTTTCTTCTCCCACAGGTAGTTTTCATCACCAGGAAGTGTTTATCAAATAACTCATTGTAAAAGGTTTTTTCAACTGTGTTCTGTAAAGGGAAAACCTTAATCATAATACCCAAAGGATATAAAAGGAATTAAAATTCTATGTATTTCTAGACATAGGAACACATTCAACCAAAAAAAAAAAAAAGACTAAAAAGTGACGTTTTTAATATGACCCAAATTTTAAAACTGTATACGCATATATTTGAATATGTTTTTAAAAAAGATCTGGGGTGATGAACCAAACGTCACCACTGGATCTCTAGGCACAGTGATTTAAAAGTCATGTTTATTTTCTTATTCATGCTTTTCTGTATTTTCTGCATTTTTTACTGTAAGAAGGTAGGAGTTTTATGCTTAGAAAAAATTAAGTTCTTTTTATTGTATATAAAAAAATTCTAGATTCCAGGGCTGCTAGATGTACTTTTGAGGAGTATTAGATAGTTACTGAGATTACTACCATTGTTTCATATTAGAACAAAAATTATCATTGATGTCTTTGTAACAAAGTGCCAAATATCAGCTGTATTGATTATAGTCCTTACCTTGAGGGCACTATTCATTAAACTGTGTGAAGTACTCCAGTAGCCGTTTTAAATGGAACAAAACGGTGCCCCCTCTGTCTCTGCAGAAAGACCTCATGTGAAATTCCAGTATATCTTTTCTTACCCCGTCCAAGCAACCATATGAAATGCCAAGAGCTTAAAATACACAATGTTCTTTTGCACTAATGGGAACTTCTTAATGTGCTGAAAGATTTCAGCCTCAAAAAGATCTCTTCTTGGCCAGAAATGCATTATTAAAGAACTCAGGAACATCTTAAGAAAAGCAGATGTTGAATGATATTTCACCCCCTCCCTTCAGGAAATTTTTGGCACGTATTTCTTGTAGTTTCTTCAAAATTTGCTTTATGACACCTCTTTTTGATTATTGTAGGTCCCGGTTCTAGCTGTTTAGTCACCTTCAGGCAATGTCTTGGGCATGTTTTGTGTTGGATCTTGGTTTCTCTTAATCTGGTGACAGAGGTTGAAGTAAAGGAATCTTAAAGTAGGATGCAATTTAGGAGCATCACAACTAATATTTTCAAGTAGTCAATCTGGTTCTTAATTGAAGAACAGGAATTTTTTCATTTTTATTTTAAAAATAAAATGTAATTACTGACTTTAAAAACTAGAATGAAAGGATTTTTTTAATGAAAATTCTAAGAATAAAACCTTTTTTACTTTCCCAGAGAAATGCACAATAATTTAGAGATATTAATTTTCATGAAAGTTGTATTAAAACTGTAGGTTAATTTGGGCATAATTGAATCTTTATGATATAGAGTCATCTTATCTCTAAATATGGTATGTCTTTCCATTTACTTTTTAAAAATGTTTTTCAGTAGAGTTTTATAATTTTCTCCACAAAGTCTTGCTGGATTTATTCCTAGGTACTTTATTTTCTGTTACTATTAAAATAACATTTTGAGATCGAATTTTCTGTTTTCTACTGGTGTGTTGGAATGCAATTGAATTTTGTGTATTGACTTGGTAATCTTGCTAAACCTTTATTAATTCTAACAGATCACATCTTATTTTGGGGGAGTTGCTATGAAAACAACCAAAAGAACAAGGTTGGTTTCTTCTCTTTCAATTCCTATACCTTTCTTTTCTTCTTCTTCTTTTTTTTTTTCTACCTTACTGCACAGGCAAGAACCTCCAGTATAATGTTGAGTAGAAGTGGTGATAGCAAACACTCTTGTTCTTGATTTTAAGTGAATGATTTTAACATTTCACCACAAATTAGTATGTTTTATATAGTCTTTTTTCCTGTTAGAGCTAGTTTACTAAGAGATGTTTTCATGAATTATGATTAAATTTTATTGAATTTTTTTTCTGTATCTAATAAATAGCAGTATGCTTTTTTCTCCTTTAATCTTATAAAAGGGTGAGTTAAAAGAGATTTTTCTATTATTGAATCAACCTTCCGTTTTTGAAATATACTCAGTCTTTGTCATGATATAATCAATAGCAACATTTAGTGCTTATAGCAGACATTATAAAACTATTATCTAATAGACTTTTTGTACTAGTATTATTTTAAAAGTATCTTCTTACCCCCACCCTTGACTTTCTTGGATGATGATTTTTCAAAAGCACAAAAAACACTGGACAACTTAATTGTGTAATTCATCTTTATGTGTCCATGAATATTGGACACCAGAATCATAAAATTTGCTTAATTATGAAAACATCCATGAACATAAAATATCCGGTTCCTAAGGTGATAACTAAATTAGTTTCCTTTCGTTAAAAATCCAAAATTTGTTTTAAGATGTAGTTTCTTTTTGCAATGTGTTTCTGTACTGATATTTGAACTCTGAGGCATCTAGCAGTTTATGACTCCACTGTAATACGATGGTGTAACATTGGAAAGATTTGACTCAGGGGACCCTTAACTTCATCCTCCCTCAGAGCAGACACTGTTTTATAGTGCTCAGTAGTATTAAGGTTCAGACCACAAGTTCAGCAAGAATCAATAGATCAGTTAGAGTGAAGCCTGGCTGGACAAACCTGAAATTAGAATGATCAAATATTGAATCACAATATTATACTAAGGAACGCCTCAGAAGGAATTGTCACATTTGAGTGTAGTGACCTTTATAAAATACCCACACTCGAAAATGACATTTTTAGGAGCTTCTCCCCTAAAAATTATCACAATCTTAAAATTGAAAATATACTACCAGGATGGTGGTGTGTTGTGAAGGGGAAGCACTACATCATGAAAAGGAAGTGTACTTGGCTCTGCCCTATGAATCATGTTTTTTTAAATTTCAGCTTATTTTATTTCTGGAGGAAAGGATTTATGAGGGGCCACCAGAGAGAGAAGGAGTAATATCCTTTCCTATTATTTCTTCTCTCTGGGGGTTCCTTTGGAAATCTGCATTATGCCAGAAGCAGGTATTGTAGTTTGTTTTCCAGTTTTATTGTTTTTGGTGCTGTTGGCATAGTTTGTGTGCTGCAGGGAGTGCTGTGCTTTGGGCAGTGTGATAGGCTAAGGTGGTGCTTGGCTTCTTACACGTCCCAGCAGTGTCACCTTGGGCGTGTCACATAACCTCTACTGCCTTGGTTTCCTTCTCTGTGAAATGAAGGGGAAACAAGCACACATAACTCCGAGATTTCTGCAGTATAAATGAGATCATCAGTGAGAGTGCTGAACACACGGTGTCTGGCATCAAGTAAGCCCTCAAAGCCCTCACAGGTTATTTTCACTATTGTCTCTCCCATCCCTCCACCACCGGTGCTGCTGCCACTGCTACTAGTGATGCCACTTCTACTATTTTCTGGAATGAAGTTGATCTCTTGGAGGAGGGGCTTGTACCATATAGATGGTGCAAATCTACCTTTTTATGCCACTTCATGATGGTAGACCCCAAAATTTGGGCTAATCATATGCTTTAAATTGTTGCATTGCAGCACATTGAAGCATTTAACCATGATGTTTTCCAGAATTTGCATGGTAGGAATTTTATAGTCCTTCTTTCTAGTAGTCTCTGTGACCCAATCATTTGTCATAAAAATGCTTTTCCAGGTTCTGTTTCCCTTTATCTAAACTTACTGAGTTACGGAAGGTATACTTTAGAGTGTCTCTTATTCTGAGATAACACTAGTAATATTCGGCCAATATCTATGAAGTGCATGCGATGTCCTGGATTCTTGAATTACACTCTGAGCCCCCTGGGAGGGATGTGCCTGCTGCCCCTACTCTTAAAGAGCTCTCAGTTCATCAGGGGAGACAGGTAAACAGATGAGCATCACATAAGAGGGAAGAGGACAAATTCTTTTTCAAAGATCATCAAAGTTCAATTGAACAAAACCTTTTTTCCCCAGATTCCTTGGTTCCCCATAAGAAAACACTCAACCAACATCGTGAGAGAAGTTGCATCTAAGATTTCTGATGGAAATGTTAAGAGGATTTGAAACTTACCAAACATAGAATTAGGTACAACAGAAGATCCCAGGTTTTAGAAAACAATACATATGGACTTTGTATGGGGAAAAAAAAATCCTTGGAGATTTTTTTTATTAGAGCATATGAAATATAGATTTCATGTTTAAGACTAGAATATTTTAAGTTAAGAGAATTTAAAAATAAAAGAAATTTTTTTTTTATTTCATCTTATTGTTATGGGGGATACAGAATTGCAGGTTACATACGTTGCCCATGTACCGCCTTTCCCCCCAAGTCAGAGCTCCAGGCGTGTCCGTTCCCCAGGTAGTGTGTGTTGCACCCATCATGTAGGTATATGTCCCTCGCCCCCACCCCCCCTTCCCGAGTCAGCACCTTCAAGTGTTACCATTCCCCGAACGGTGTGCAATGCACTCATTGTGTAGGCATGCACCCATCCCCTCCCCCACCCCCCACCTCAGTCTGATATCCGATTGGTGTCGTTCCTAGATGTGTATAATAAAAGAAATTTTAAGCATGAGTACTAAGATAAAGCTGCGGGCATGTGAACATCTGGACTCCTGTTAGTCTGTGGCCAGACCCCTGACCCAGGAGAGAGTTAACTGTTCAGTGACCAGGAAAAGGAGGCTCTTTTAACAGTCCCTGACTCTGTGTAGAGGTATGAGAATAGAGCCACCCCTGTAGAGCCCCATGTGGGTAATGGTCATCCCTGTAAGGTGAGGGTAGTAGCTTAACTGGTGCTGCTGGGACCTGGCTTCGCTGAAGCTGGTGGCCCTCATTGAACCTCAGAGCTGGGGTCACAAAGCAGGACCTGTTGGACCAAACATGGACCACAGACATGCTTTGTTCACGTGTGGTTTTATTTGCGTGACCTTTCTAGATCTTCTGGCTTCTGTTCTTTAAGCAAATGGGAGACACAGCAGCACTGGCCTGCATCCCTGCACAACCTTGAGAGGTCGGTTTCCAGTTACAGTTGCCTCCTTGCTCCATAGCAGACCTCCCAGTCCCTGCCACGCCTGCTTGTTTCATACTGGCAATTGTTTTGTTGACTTACCCCCTTTGCTTGACCCATGCAGGCATTTGAATTTGCTACCCCTGGTCTAGCAAATTCTAGAGAGAAGAAGAATAGCCAGGGTTCCCAGGGTAGAAGCTACCCCAGGGACTAGGATGTCCCTAGCTCATGCTCTCTGATGTAGGTGGTGGTCCCCAGGGGAGAGGCTCAGGATCACTTTGGAGTGATTAGGCCATACAGAGCCACTGCTGTTGATAGGAGTGTGTGTGGAAAAGGCTGATGGCCACTGATTGGGTGTGAAGTCATTCCGTGCCTGCTCTGTGGATCCAGCAGCCTTGAACTTTGTCTTCTCCTCTGAATCTTCCCAGTCCCTGGCTTAAATGCTGCCTGTCTCATCCATGCACCAGTCCAGGAGCTCCTTTCTCGGACTAGGCTTGTGAGAAAGGATACAGTAGGGCCGGGTGCCATGGCTCACACCTGTAATTCTAGCACTCTGAGAGGCCGAAGTGGAAGGATCACTTGAGGTCGGGAGTTTGAAACCAGCCTGAGCAAGAGCCAGACTCCCCCCACCCCCCATCTCTACTACAAATAGAACGAAATTAGCTGGGCAACTAAAAATAGAAAAAATTAGCCGGGCCTGGTAGCACATGCCTGTAGTTCCAGCTACTTGGGAGGCTGAGGCCGGAGGATCACTTGAGCCCAGGAGTTTGAAGCTGCTGTGAGCTATGATGATGCCACTGTACTCTAGCCCAGGCAACAGAGCAAGACTAAGTCTCAAAAAAAAAAAAAAGAAAGAAAGAAAGAAAGAAAGGATGGATGGATATGGTGGGCTTTGAAGAACATGATGGATTCGGGTTGTCAGCAGTGAACATTCCAGGAGGAGGGAACCATGGAGTAAGGTACCAATGGTGGGAATAAACGTGCCTTGTGAAGGAATATTTGGGAAACCAGACTAACGAGAATAAAGGAAAGTGTGGAAATAAAGTTGGTTAGGTGTCTGCGCAATCTGTCCTTGAATGCTAGGCTGAGGATTTAGGGGGCTTAATCCTAGAGGAACCAGTTAACTTAAAGAGAGGAGTAGCATGAAGAGTGTAGATGATGAGAAGGGTTAATGTGGGGGCTAAGTACGGGACAGGTTGAAATCGTGAGATAAGAGGTGGGGGAGCCTTCGGAAGGCAGTGGCTGAAGGGTTCCCCTTGGATTCTGATAATGGCAGGAGAGTGGAGAGACAGGGATGAGTCAGAGACACTAAAGACAAAAACAAAACAAAATAAGCAAAGCTTTTTATTCTTATTATACAAGGAGTGTGTTTACTACAGAAACTATAAATACTCAAAAGTTTTAAATAAAACAGTCAATCTCTTGGCCAGGCACGGTGGCTCACGCCTGTAATCCTAGCACTCTGGGAGGCCGAAGTGGGAGGATCACTCAAGGTCAGGAGTTTGAGACCAGCCTGAGTAAGAGCGAGACCCCGTCTCTACTAAAAATAGAAAGAAATTATATAGACAACTAAAAATATATAGAAAAATTAGCCGGGCATGGTGGCGCATACCTGTAGTCCCAGCTACTCGGGATGCTGAGGCAGGAGGATTGCTTGAGCCCAGGAGACAGAGGTTGCTGTGAGCTAGGCTGACACCACGGCACTTAAGCCAGGGCAAAAGAGCGAGAATCTGTCTCAAAAAACAACAACAAAAAAAAACACAGTCAATCTCAATACCCAGATCACTCAGAGATATTCATTGTTACTAGCTGGGGACATAGCTTTCTAGACATCTTTTCTATGCATATGTTATATCCATCTTTAACAAAAATACTGTCTTCTAGGCCGGACATGGTGGCTCACGCCTATAATCCTAGCACTCTGGGAGGCTGAGCTCAGTAGTTCGAGACCAACTTGAGCAAGAGCGAGACCCCATCTCTACAAAAAAAAAAAAAAAAAAAAGGAAGAAATTAGCTGGACAACTAAAAATATATAGAGAAAATTAGCCGGGCATGTGACGCATGCCTGCAGTCCCAGCTACTCAGAAGGCTGAGGCAGAAGGATTGCTTGAGCCCAGGAGTTTGAGGTTGCTGTGAGCTGGGCTGACACCACAGCACTCTAGCCTGGGCAACAGAGTGAGAGAATGTCTCAAAAAAAGAAAAAAAAAGTCTTCTAGCCTGATTTTCTAAATAACATATCTTGGGCTTTGTTCCACATCAATAAACATTCATTTACAATATTTTAATGACTGTATAATATTTCACTTCTATCCATTATTTATCATGATTTATCTTTGCCAGTCAGTTAAGATCCTTTCCATTTTTGCTAATGTAAACACAGATATCTTTGTGCATATCCCTATTGATTAGACCGAGACATTTTAAACAGATTGACAGGACTTGGAGATGGATGCCTTCTTTGTGCTTCATATTCAAAGATAACATTTTGAGCCTGAAAGATTTGGGGCCTTGATAATGATATTATGGATACAAATGGGAAAATAAGAAAAAAGGAAGACTATAAACTCAGTAGATCAATTAAGGATTTTTTGCTATAGGTTAACGGTAAACTCTGCTGATAGTTGTTTGAAATTTTTATTTTTCTCATATAACAAGAGGTTTAAATGTTGGTGAATTCTGACATTTGTCCAGCAGCTCCACGATATCATCAAGGACTCATGCTGCTGCTTTCTTTCTGCTCATCCATCTTACGCTTGTTGGCTTGTTGCCTCGCGATGCTAAGATAGCTGCTGTTGCTCCTGGCATCAGAACCATGTTCAAATTAGGGACAAGATGGAAGTAGTGACAGCTGCCTATATCCTTTTTACAAAGAAAACAAAAGCATATCCAAAAGACTCCCCCACCCCAATTCTCGCTGACAGGACTGGGTCACATGGATACCCCTAATTGCAAAGGAGGACCTGTGTCTGTGTTCTGCTAGCAAGCCAAAAGGAAGTGAATGATATCTAGTAAGCAATTAATGGTGTCTGTATGCCATGCTTTGAGAAATTGAGTTATACTGGGACATTCAGGAGGTATTGCTACAGGCAGCAAGGAACCCTGATATCGAGGCCAAGGCTCCACAATAAAAGAGAAGATTGGAGTGATCATTGCATAACCATGGAGGTAACCCAGGTGGATAAATCAGACACCTAAGACAAAGTTTAATAGCAGATTATTCAGTGTGAAGGAGAAAACCTTGTGAGAAGTAGGAAGAGCTAATCTTCACTACATTTTACATAGGTGGTTTCATTTAATTCTCCTAGTGATAACTTAGTCAACCTACAAATACTTACTGAGTGCTTACTGTATGCCAGGCCCTGAGCTAGGCACTGGGGATACAGTGGTGAGTAAAACAGACAAAGCCCCTTCGCTACTGACCTTACAGTCTGGTGAAGGAGCCAAAAACAAAAACAAAAAACCCCCAAGAGAAGCAAATAACAAGGAACGTCAGGTAGAAATAAGTACAGTAAGGAAACCTACAGCTAGACGCAGGGATAGGGAGCGGGGAGAGTTGCACCTCCAACACCATGAAGCAACTTCCACTCTCACCCTGTTACTGCCAAAGACACTGAGGCGGGCAGGCCGGTATCCAAAGTGACCAGGTGGGATTTAGCTTCTGATCCAGGCTGGACTCTGAAGCACACACTTGGGAGTATATGATACAGCTGGGAATTGGGCGACCATTTAGTGTGTACATCTAAGTGGAGACCCGAGGTCTCTTGTAGGACTCTGCAAGAAGAATTCAATCTCAGTGACATAAAGCTCTTTTGGGTTTTATCTTTGCACTAAGTCAGGAGCACCACATCTGATTTTTACCATGACGACTTGGTCTCTCCTGGCCATGTGTGGCTGTTGAAATAAAAAGACTGTATTCCACCGTGTCGTGAGCTGCGTGGATGCACCAGCCCCTGGTTCATGTGCGGGATGGAGGGCTGGCTGAGAGAGCACAGGCTCTGGAGTCTAACTGCTTGGGTTTAAACACTTCTCTCCTATTCATTGGTTTGTAAACATGGGCAAGTTAGCCCCTGTGGGACTGAGTTCCCTTACCTGAAAGTGGGACTAATTGTAATTCCTAACATGGTGTTGTGAAGAGCATGGCAGATTATGCCGATAATGGAAGCACAGGCAGCACTTAATAAATGCTAACTTGGTGTGTTGTTTTCGTTGGTGGCATTTAGAGACTCTTTGCATTATCCGATGTTATGCTCATGTTGCGGAGCTAGTGTTGTTGTTTTTCCATGCAGAAATCTCCCATTCACAAGGTTATTAATTGTGAACAGCCTGGTGACATGACAAGGGACTGTGTTCCCCTGATGGCACATTTCTGAAGCACAGCACGCTCAAAATTTTATCTCCCCGTTTTACATGCTTTTGCAGACAGCGCAATATGGAAACGGTCAGACTCCTAATTATGACAGCAGTCCAGAGCCAGAATCCAATCATCCAGTTGACAAAGAACTTGGTACAGAGAACGGTGACCAGCTGTTCCCCATCTCCAGTGAGCATCGAGTAAGAGGAAATAGGTTTAAGCTGCATGAAGGATTTGGGTTATTTATGGCAGAATTTCCTGACCGTGAAGGTTGCTCTGCATTAGGACTGGATTACAGAGAGAGGTTGCAGAATTCCCGGCTGTGGGGATTTTGAAAACATGTTCTTGTTTGTGAGATTGCTCCAGACGCTGCCGCCCAACTGTGCTTTCTGTCTTGTCCCCTCCCTCTCTACCCATATGGTCCTTGTAACCACATGAACCTTCTCTGAAAGACCAGGGAGGGGGAGACCGCTATGTAGAGAGGGAAAGAGGGTTTCCAGTTAACATGTCAGAATATCATCCACTTTTTGACACTTGGATTGCAGGCTTTGCCATTCTGGGTGAGGACACACAAACACAATTTTATTTAGTTAACCTAGGACTGAAAGCCCACCCGGGCCAGACGAAAAATTAAAATGGTCAAAGGTCTATGACTTTGATGAACATGGAGAACACGTGCCCCATTCTTAAGGCTGCAGCCCTTACTCACATCAGCTGGTTCCTATTGCAAGTCCCGTGGGAATGCACACTGTTGCCAACCTGATTTTCAAGAGGGGTTATGAAATCTGGGGAGTTTTAAAAATTCTGGCAACTCATTTTTTAAAAGCCAATTGTGTGCATGCCAAAGTGAGTGTAGATCTGGGGGTCATAATTCTGTGTGCGGGGTGTTCGTTTGTGACCTCCGATCTGTGAGGTCACCTGGGCACACTGGCCCCATCAGCCAGGAGAAGGCTGAGCATCTTTTCAACTGCAGACATGGAGTTGAGCTGGCAGAATTCCTCTTTTAAAATGGAGAACCTCTATATTTATGAGTTGAAACATAAGAAATTGACATCTTCTGGGTCAAAAATAAATACTGTCAATTCCATATGCTTCAGTCTAATCATCCACTTAAGGAAACTAAGGATATAAAATATAGACTGTGTTCTTTCCTGCCACATTGTAGCGCCTGTTCTTCCAGCCCCCCACTGTATTTACCAGCAAACCGCGCCTGGCAGATGAAGATGACATCAGCGATTGCCTGAGTAACACCCTGTCTCCTCTGTACCAGGCAGCTTCGTGTCCGCCCTCCCAGGACTAATGGCTTTAACGTTGCAGCTCTGTTCACAGCAGCACAGGCATTTGTGGAAACTCCTCAAAGAATCATCATCCTTCTCTTCTTTTCTCTTTCTTTCACTTAGTTATAGGCTACCATTTTCTACCAATATCGTTAGTCTGGAATCAACTAAGCATAGCTGAGGCTAAAGTAATTATCTGCAGGCAGGCAGATTTCCCACTCCAAAGGCAGGGAGAGTTCAGTCTCTTCTGGGATCTGCAACTACGGTGATTCAGCTGGACTCAAATTGCTCACTGGTGGTGCTTTCTCTTAAACAAAAAAGTGTATTGGGGAGATGAGGCTGGCAGAACTCCTGATCGGGGAGGTTCTCTCTGATGCCGCGTCTCCCTGCTACCCCCAGCCTAACTCCTGGGGAAGGACGGGGGCCCGTGCCAAGCCTTTGTCAGGTTTGAGGAGAAAGACGTGAGAAGAACCTCCCTTTTCTCTCGGCTTTCCATTGCGTCCTAGAACTCAAACTCTGACGAAAGCATTTCTCCAGTTCCGAGAGCTCCCTGGATGAATAGGGTGACAGGTTTCTTTTTCTTCTCTTCTTTTTAACCATTTAATGTTTACTCCATATTGATTTATAGATATTATGCCCTTTGTGTATTTTCTTCACGATATAGAGCGGGTGTTTTGACCAAATGCATAATGTGTTCTATTCTCTTAATTAATTGGAATTCTAACACCCCTTCCCCCATTTCTTCACTTTCAGTGAGAAGTAGCAAATGAATTAAAACCATACTAAACAGAAGAGAGAAGGAGGGGGGAGCTGTAACCAGAGACTTAATAAAACTCCCCACTAAAACAAAACTTCCCAGAAATAATCTTCAAAGTATCTATGAAATCAATCATCTGGGGGATATTTTGAAAAAGGAAAAGTGACCTGTAAAATTATTAGCTTATTTTCTTCATGTGACCTAAAAAGTATAATGTACTCGGCACCCCACTGATGATGAATACCTTGAAAGTCATATTAATCATTTAGAAAACATGTGACCACACATAACACTCTCCAGCTGCCTCTTTCTCTAGTCTAATAAGTGTGTAAAGAATTATTTTGATGTGCCCATCGAGCCTAAACCCTACACGTTGTGTGGCTGAGAAATGGCAGAACAGACGCCTGGAGGGCTGATGTGCGGAGCCCTGGGCTGTCCTGTGAGCCACAGCCCTCTCCAGATGCAGCCGACGCTCCTCTCCTCTGAGGGTGCAGAACCTGGTGCTTGCTATACTTTCCTGCAGCCTCTTAGCTTTGTGCCTTAGTTTGCACACTGACAGCTTTACAAGGGCTTTAAGGCCAGGCGAGGTGGCTCACACCTGTAATCCTAGCACTCTGGGAGGCCGGGGAGGGAGGATCACTCAAGGTCAGGAGTTTGAGACCAGCCTGAGCAAGAGCCAGACCCCATCTCTACTAAAAATAGAAAGAAATGACCTGGACAGCTAAAAATATATAGAGAAAAAAATTAGCCGGGCATGGTGGCACATGCCTGTAGTCCCAGCTACTCGGGAGGCTGAGGCAGGAGGATCGCTTGAGCCCAGGAGTTTGAGGTTGCTGTGAGCTAGGCTAACACCACAACACTCCAGCCCAGGCAACAGAGCGAGACTCTGTCTCAAAAAAAAAAAGGCTTTAAAAGTAAAGGAAGGTAAATATCAAACTCTTAAATGAATGGAAGGAAGGAAAGGGAGGGAAAAAATAATATGTAAGTTTAAAAAATATATTTTCCTGTTCACTGAGCATGGTAGCAGAGATACATGGAAACCTATTGCCTTGCAATTGTTTAATGTCTTGCAGGGTGAAGTAATCATCATTATTATTAACATCAACAACTTACATTAACGTCAAAAACTTTCTTTTTTAATCAATTAATTATTTTTAACTTTTTTTAGAGACAGGGTCTCATTCTGTCCCCCAGGCTGGAGTGAGCTCATAGCTCACTGTAGCCTCAAACTCCTGGGCTCAAGTGATCTTCTTGCCTCAGCCACCACCATGCCTGGCTAATTTTTTAATTTTTTGTAGAGACAGGGTCTCACTATGTTGCCCAGGTGGGTCTTGAACTCCTGGCCTCAAGAGAGCCTCCTGCCTTAGCCTCCCAAAGGACTGGGATCATAGGTGTGAGCCACCACACCTGGCCACTCAGAACTTCCTATACATTAGGCACTGTCTAAAGGCTTCACATACATTGATGCATTTGATTTTCACAGCTGTGTAAGTTAGAGAGAGTTGACCCTTGAACAACACAGGCTTGAACTGTGTGGATCCACTTATGTGCAGATTTTCTTCTGCCTCTGCCACCCCTGAGACAGTAAGACCTTTTCTCTTCTTCCTTCTACTCAACGCGAAGACACGAATGAAGACCTTTATAATGATCCGCTTCTACTTAATGAATAGTAAATATATTTTCTCTTCCTCATGATTTTCTTAATAACATTTTCTTTTCTCTAGTTTATTTTAAGAATATAGTATATAGCATATCAAAATATGTGTGAATTGACTACTTGTGTTGTCAGTAAGGCTTCTGGTCAAAGCTAGGCCATTAGTAGTTAAGTTTTGGGGGAGTCACAGTTATATGTTGACTTTTGACTGCACAGAGGTCAGCACCACTAACCTCTGCATTGTTCAAGGGTCAACGGTATTATATTCTCTATAGGTGAGGAAACACAGAGAGATTAACTCACTTGTCCAGGGCCACACAGCGAGTGGATGGTAGAGCAAGGATTGAAACCCAGGTTCTTAACCAACCGTTGTCCTGACCTGCCTCTTTTGATAAGGGTGCTTTTGGAAAAAAGCACAGATGCATTTTGTGATCCTTTTCTTTTGTTAACAATTACCATTGAATTTTCCTCTGTAACAAGCAGGTTCTTTCGAAACCTTTAGAAATGGGACCATTTTTACTTCATGTCTTTTTTGCCAATACAAATCAGAAAATTTTCTCTTTATCCTGCCAGCATCTAAAGATAAAGAGAGGAGAACCTGGAAGAGTTTATCTTTCTCAATAAATAAATAAATAAGGGAAGATAAAACCCAGGTGGCTCTTGGTGGATACGCTTCCCATTGTCACTGTCCAGTGTTTTATACCGTTCTATCGGGGTTAAACTCTGGAGAAAAGCATCCATGGTGAAATGTGCTGCAGCTCTCTGCTGAGGTGGAAACCTCGATACTAGGAGAACTTGGAAGAGGAAGGAGGGAGTTCAGGCATAACATGACTCTATTTTGTGATTAATTTTAAAGTGGCCTGTTATGAAAGGTCTTTCCAGACCCGTGGTTCCAACTAGGTTTTCCTTAATGCGCCATGGAGATCTCTGCAGTGGAGGATCCAAAGCACACGTAGACTTGTTCCTGGGTAGCTGAGCTTCTCGGACTTGACAACCAGGCTTCTTGCTTGACTGGCTAAAAACTCAGGCAGGTCTGAGCCTCGTTACCTCCTCTGAAAATCAGGCAATTGGACCAAACAGCAGAGCTTCTTAGAAAACAGACCAATTTAGGCCTCGCTCCAGATGTAGGAAATCAGACTCTGGGAGTGCAGTGCAGGCGTGTGTATTTTCCAAAGCTCCCGGGTAGTCATCAAGAACCCCTTGGTGGCTATTTTCCAAGCAGAGTATGTGCTGATGGTGGGCTCACTCTTTGTCTCTCTGTGTGTTCTTACACCAAATGTTTATTGGATGCTTACTGTGTGGTGGGCAGAACAGCAGTCATTGTGCTGGGTGCCAGGAATTCCGCAGGAACAAGGTGGTTGAGATCCCTGCTGTCAAGGAGATTGTGGTCCAGTTCAGACAAACAAACTAGCAGGTACAGGAGTGAGGGAACTTCCCGTGGGCTACAAGCTATGAAGAAGATAAGGCCGTGCTGGGGAGCTATGGAGGTTGCAGCCCAGGAAGGCATCTCTGAGGGTGGAGACATTTTAGGGGACATCATCTCAGATGAGAAGGAGCCAGCCAGGAGGAGAACATGCTCAGGACAAAGCCATGAGGCTGGAATATGCTGGACATGCACGAGTAAGAGATTATACTATAAGGCCAGAGTGGCTGGAACATAAAAAAGGAGGCAGGAGAGATGAGTGGAGCTCAGAGCTCAGCCTTTGACCATGATCATGCATTTGCACTTTATTCTGAGTGCAGCTGGGAGCCATGGCAGGATGGGGTTGTTTGTTTTTAAAAATAAATCTGTTGTCTCCGATTTACATTTGAATAAGACCATCTTGGCTGCTCTATATGATACTTGACAAGATGGTTATAATATCATTCCTTGATATTTGACCAATTAGGCTTTATTTAAAAAATTGGGGTATAATTTATATACTGCAAAGTTTACCCATTTAAAATGTACAACTCAGTGGTTTTTAGTGTATTCACAAAGCTCTGCAACTATCACTATTATCTACGTCTAGGATTTAAGAATAAATTGCTTTAGGTTGCAAATATGTGATGGTTTGGGAAATCACAGTACCAATGCCAGAGTGAGTAAAAGAAGACCTGACTGAGATTACAGAAACAACATTCAGACTCTTGTATTCAGCACGTCCAAGAGAACTTTCCAGTGATGATGGGCAGCTTGTACATTGCGCTGTCCAAATTGGTAGCCACCAGCTCATGTGACTGTTAAGCACTTGAAATGTGTCAAGTACAATCAAGGAGCTAGATTTTTTATTTAATTAAATTTAAAAATAGCCGCATATGGCTACCATATTGAACAGCATGGCTCTATGGCAATTTACAAAGTCGTAGTCTTATCTGAGATCATTTTCCCCATCTCCCCTACCTGCCCAGTGTCTAAAATGATTGAAATTCTGAAGCATGTGCTATACAATTTGTTGTATTTAAACCTAATCCTCACTACAAAGAAAAAGCTGGAGAGCTCCCACAAGGAATCCAGAGGACAGGAGGCATAAGGGACGGGGTAGCATGTTCTGAGTGTCTTCTGGGCTAGGATATATCTGAGTGGGTGTCAACCCCTCTGGCACCAGGCTTGGGTAACATCTGTGCGCTCAAGGGAAGCAAAGGGAAGTTGTGAGCTTGGCCTCAGCTTCTCAATTCACAAAGAATAAACACAATTCCCAAAGCAGAATATTCTGAGAGGGCAATAAAGTAAGGTTGTTCCTCCTGCTCAAGTTTTGGGTTGACACATGACAACAAGAACAAAATCACCCCTTCTGGGATTATGTCACCGAACTCTTAGTTAAGAAGAATCAAAGAGCCATGAAAGACGCTTTAAACCCTCATGGTTAAACTCATTAAGTCCCCCCTCCCCAAGTTCCATTTAAGCTCTTTCTGTTATTAAAAAAAGAAAAGTCTCCAGAGGCTTGAATTTTTTTTATAAAAGATTTGCTCCTTCAGAAGAAGAAAAGTAGCCCAAGAGGAGCCTTAAACTTTATCAATATTGTAAACTATTCAGTGGTTTTTTTTCATCATTTTTCATTTCCTGTTTTATTATGTTTTTAACTACCATGTTTTGCAAATATGAGGCATACGTGAAAGTAAACATATTTAAGATGCTCCTTGTCCTACAACTTCCTATATTGTTTTGGAACAAAAAATAAATCTTTGGTATTTATTATGTATGAAGTCATGAAAAGATGAGATGGCCTTTAATGCATAATTAATATTTACTTATAAAACAGCATGTTGAGGGGAAGACCAAAAATACTCACTTATTGCTTGACAAACTTGGAAAGAAAAAACAATCAGGCGACCTCTAAAATTGCAAAGTTTTAAGGCAAGGGCACACAGGTAGACTGAGATTCCATAGGTCAAAATGTTTTAGAAGTTATTTATTAAGCTAACCGTTAAAAATAATATTTGACTTCCTACTTTGATGTCTGTATCTTCATGTGACCTGCAAAGTGAGGCTCAAATTTAGAATTCTCCGACCGCGCAGGGTTCACCACTGAAACGTGGCAAAGCGAGGGAGGCAGCCTGTTGCTTATGGGACTGTGCAAAGGCTCCGTCTGGGTTCTGCGTTCCCACGAACAGCCATGCTCAGCTGGGATGTTGTGTCGTCATCCATCCTGGGGAGGACAGACCTGGGGCAGAGACCTGTGTAGGCATGGGACGTGGGCTCGGGCATTTGGGTAGGAACTGCTGGAACTGCAGATGCCTAAAGAATGGTCTAGAAGACTGGGCATCTTCTCTTGCTTTGTGGGGCAGAACATGGCTGGAGGAGCATCAGAATTGGGTGTCTGAGTCACTCTGGACATGCACGCTAGCTGCCTGGGTTTAGGGGAGGTGCTGAATCTTTTCGTTTTAGGAGCCAGTGACCATTTTCGTGCCTCTTCGCTGAAAGAAACTCCGCTCCCTAACATTCGCTTTATGGAACCTCACTAAGCTGGGACGATAGAGCGTCACTTATTAGAGTTATTCCTTAAGATCTGGACATACAGGTGGTCTCTGCTACAGTCAGGAGTCTTCAGTTTGGTATTTCCAAGGCTGCTGAGTGCTTTTCCTTTTTTTTTGAGCTTTATTGAGACAGTTCACAGACCATGTAATTTGCCTACTGAAATGACTTTTTGGTATATTCACAGAGTTATGCAACTATCACCACAATCAATTTTAGAACATTTCAACCCCCAAAAGAAACCCATGCCCGTTGGCAGTCACTCCCTTTCTCCCCACCTCACCCCCAGGGCCAGGCAGCCATGACTCTACTTTCTGCCTCTGAATATTTGCCTGTTAC
The DNA here is from genome assembly GCF_041146395.1 of Eulemur rufifrons. Lineage (NCBI taxonomy): Eukaryota > Metazoa > Chordata > Mammalia > Primates > Lemuridae > Eulemur > Eulemur rufifrons. Next base: position 14,360,145 of record NC_090983.1, on the reverse strand, counting down.
TCACTGAGTGCTTTCGTGCTTGTAAGTAGTTTCCCTGCGCATGTGTGCACATCAAGTAGGCCCAGGTAGAACAGCAAAATCTCAGTACATTCAAATATTTTCTTTTCTCAGTAGATGTGGATCGGTGCTTCTCAAACTTTAATCTTCTCAAACTTAAATGTGCGGGAGAATCACCCAGAGAACCTAATTAAAATTCCCAGTGATTCTGCAGGTCTGGGGTAGGGCTGGAGATGCTGAATTTCTGACAAGTGGTGCCCATGCTGCTGGTCTGGAGGTCACACTTAAAAGGACAAGGACGCAGATGATGCTGACGTCATTATTTTGCCCAGAGCAGCCTCCATTTCAGACAGTGTCTCAGGACCTGAGATTTATAACTGGTTTAGTATGGCAGGTTCTTATTACAGCATATGAAACAGGGTGGAGGAGTGTGGCGGGTGTGTGTGTGTGAGAGAGAGAGAGAGACTTGGGCAGTAGGTAGGGGCCTATGTCCATGGACCTCTGTCTACCATTCTGAAATGAGGGCTGTGAGGACCCCAGACATTCTCTCTCTCCCTCTGGCCGCCAAATCCATGCTCTCCCTGATCCTCTGTCATCCCTGTGTAAGCAAAGATACCGCAGGTTGTTTACCTTGGTCTGGTTCCCTTCCTTATCAAAGCTGCAAAACCATGTCTCTCTGCCCATCTCTGACGCAGCAGGGTCATCATTTCTGGTCACACAGCTCTTTCTGGAAATTCCTGTGAAAAGAAATGATAACCACATTTTCCACACTTTGATATTTTCAACGAGTTTTGTTTCCTTGGGTCTAGGAACCGCAGTCCCTGTGTACAGAGGAGGAATCCGAAGCACGCGGCACTCAGTGATGGAGCTTGGTTAAAACCCAGGGCCTCCGGGTCTATTCAGGGTGGGTCGTCGCACAGCCTGTGGCATTCGGTCGCCATCCATGGAGGGAGGACTCACTTTCTCTGGGTTTCATCAAATTGTTTTTGTTTCTGTGGTTTCTTGCTAAATAACTGTATCATCAGATGCCACATGGCAAAGCCAAGGCCAAACACAGAAACCAAGCTTTATTCATCTTCCAGGACGGCCCACAGAGACTCCTGAGCCCCTAGATGTTATTTCAGACGTGAAATGGGAGCACGGGGAGGCCCAGATGGGCCTGCTGGGCTATGGGTGGCGGAGGCCAAGTTGTGTATAAAACCCTCTGAGAACACTGCGTGAGTGGCTGAGGCTCATGGGCGTGTGCAGCAGCGTGTCTGCGACTTCTCCTTAAGGCAAATTTGCATCTGAAAAAGATGCAGAATCACTGAGGAAGGATAAGAATATGAGTACAGTGGTAGCCAGTTAAAGTAGCGCATCTCTGATCACGTCATTTCCTGGCTGAAGCACTTTCAGGGGCTCCCCGTTACCCATGTGTGAAGCCCGACCTTATTACAACTGCCAGGGCTCTTCCCGCTGGCTCTGGGCTCTACTTCCAGCCTCGCCACCTACAACTCTGTTTACAAGTACCTTATACTCGGGCTACACTATCCTGGGCCATTCACTGCCCCTGGAACGCTGTGCCTTGCAGCTTCCATGCCTCTCTTCCTGCTGTTCCTTCCTCCTGGAATGTCCCTCTTTTCTTCCTCTTTCTGGCAAAATCTGGGTCATCCTTCCAGGATGAATGACCTGCCTTCTCCCCTGTGATGTATTTTCAAAAATCTTTTTAATTTATTTATTAATACCTTCTTTCTCTCCTCTGTGTTCTACTCTAATGGGATATTCTTCTGACATTTTATTATTATTAATATTTACATTGTTAACAAAGCAATGCCAAACACAACTACCATTTATTGAGCACACTCTGTGTGTCTGATATGGTATGATGTGGTTCACATAAGTGACTGCATTGCATTTTCTGCATACCTCGATAAGGAAGCTGGTGTTATACCCGCCACGCAGGTGAGGAAGTTCAAACTTCCCCAGAGTTGCCAGCAGGTCTGACATTGAGCCCAAGAGTGGTGCCAACCCCAAGATCCCCTCCGGTTCTGTTCGTATCTGTTTATCTCAGCCAGAGCTGGCTGAATCAGACAAAGGCAGGCTGTGGTTCGTGTACAAATCCCCAGGACTTCCAACCATAGAGGACTTGGCTTTACCTATGCGAGATGGCACAGGGGACCATCCCTCCACCCCAGCATAGCAATTGTCATGGGCCATGCCTGCCCCCGGGTCATTCTTTATTTCCTCAGCAGCGTGTCTCTGAGCTGTCGCCCTTGGAAGGCGTTAAAGTGTATCCCCAGAGCTTTCGAAAAACATGGCAGGGAGACCTTCGGTCCTGGAAAACAAAACAAGCAAGCATCGGCAAGTCCAAGAAATTCAAGCAGGTGGTTGCAGGAAACATCAGTGTGGATGCTTATTTGGTCAGGTCAAGGAATGATCGAGGTGGAGAGAGAGGCCTATTGGTGCCTCCGTGTGCCCCAGCAGACGTGGGCAGGGAGCTGGTTAGAAAGGGTGATAAGATTCGTGCTCACATCAGCGTCTGCCCTCTGGCAGGCTCAGGCAGCTGTTGGATCTGCTGTGAGAACAGGTGAGTGAGAAGGTGGAACACAGCAAACATGGAGCTAAAAAGTTGAAAAGTAAAGCTCAACCAAAATCATCTAAAATAACATTTGGGGACCTAGGGAAATACTTCAAAATGTAAGATTCAGTGCAATCACAATGTTGTTAAAATACATACCGCCACAGGCATTCGCATTTATGTGTGGGGAAAAAGACCAGTGGGGACATTCAAAGGGATTGAGTCTGAGGGGTGGGACAATGAGCAATTTTGATTTTATCTTTATGTAGTTTTTAAACTTCCAGATGTTCTGAAGGAAAATATGTTAATCAGGAAAAAAATAAGTAATAATCAGATAATCAGGAGAAAAAAAAACCCTAAGTGATATAAAAAACAAAAATCCAAAACTTTAACTCAAAAAAATTAAGAAAAAAAAAAAAACAACTTTCCAGGGCACAAAGAAATCAGAGTGTCAGGGACGGGCAGGTTGGGGAGGACCATTGTTCCCACCCAGCATGGTTTTCTTCTTAATGTTCTTTTATGTGTGTACACACAATTTCAAAGCTTTTCCTGACTTTATTTTTGCAACAAATGGCTTTAAAGTTCCTCAGAGATAGCCTTCCAGTGGGGTTTGAACATGTGACGGAAATTGATGGAATGTCTTGAAGTTTTTAAATAGACAAGGCTCAGGAGGAGCGTGGAGAGAGCGAGACCCTCTTGGCAAAATGTCCTCTCGCCTTCATCACGTTCCTCCTTGGTCTGTGCCATCCCTGCCTGACCACAGGTATCCACTAGCACATCTGGACATTCACCCCAGGCACTGAGATGGATCAAGAAAGGAAAACCATTCCCAAGTGCTGTTGTCACCATTTTGGGTTCCAGAGCTCTGGAAAGTGAAGGGCTGGACTGAAGAAATGGGGAGGGAGGATGTACCTTTTCTCTTCATCCTCCTTCGCCATCTACACACACACCTACTTAAAACGATTGTCTTAGATAAAGAAAATCCCAAGCTACAAATTTTGTGGCCCTTTAGCCCAAATAAAGAGAGAAGCAGGAAAGCACTTGGATAAATCCTCCTTGATTTTAGTGACAAACTAGTGAGACTTGAGTTTTGTTTTTGTCTGATTTAAATGTTTGCTTTTAAAATCTTCGTATGTAGGCCAGGCGCGGTGGCTCATGCCTGTAATCCTAGCACTCTGGGAGGCCGGGGAGGGAGGATTGCTCGAGGTCAGGAGTTCAAGACCAGCCTTAGCAAGAGCGAGACTCCGTCTCCACTAAAAATAGAAAGAAATGATCGGGACAGCTAAAAATATATATAGAAAAAAATTAGCTGGGCATGGTAGCACATGCCTGTAGTCCCAGCTACTCAGGAGGCTGAGGCAGGAGGATCGCTTGAACCCAGGAATTTGAGGTTGCTGTGAGCTGGGCTGGACGCCACATCACTCTAGCCCAGGCAGCAGAGCAAGACTCTGTCTCAAAAAAAAAAAAAAAAAAAAAAAAAAAACCAGAAAGAAAATCTTTGTATGTAAAAAATTATCAAGAAGAAAACCATATATGTGCCTAAATAACCTTCTTACATTTTGCTGGTGCCTTTTAAAGCTTTAGAAAATGGTTTTGGGAGGGAATTAGGAATGGGTGAGGACACGCTGCCGGATTAGAAGACTCTGAGTCTACCCTCCCAAGTTCTGAATTCTATGTATGTACGTTGGGGTGGGGGGTTGGGAGATTCCTGGATTAGAACTAATGAACCCAAGTTCATAGGACTCCTTCTTGAACATCATATAGCTCTTCCAAATGTCATTTTGATAAGTTAATATAAGAGAATCAGAAACATGTGCCCCCCGAATTCCCCTGAACACACAAGGGCTTAACAATTAAATGGAAGAATGTTCAGCACAATGTGTTTCAGGTTTTAGTGGATCCAAAATGTTTTGAAAAACGGTTAAGTTCTTAAGACATTTTGATTATTTAAAGGGCAGCTGGTTCTCCCACCCCCTTTACAAAAAAAATGGCAATGGTTATTTCTGCTCTTTGTGTCGATTCCTGTTGCTCTTACTGTCTGTGGAAGAAATTCTCTAACAGAGGCTCACGCTCTCTGGTCTCTGAAATGATGGCTGCAAATTGCTGTTCTAGCCAGACGGACGGCTCGCTTCTGACCCTCCCCTGTCCTGTTCCTGCATTTTCTTCCTCAGCAAACAGTGTGTTGCAGGTGCAGAGTTTTAAAGGTGATGATGAGGCAGTGTTTTGTCCAGTTGCAAGACCCGTTTCTAGATTCAGGTGGAGGGGCATTGTTGCCACCATGGGTCACTGTCTCACAATTTCAGGGATTTCTCAATTTGTAATACTGGTTCAGCCTTTTCCAATGTGATAGCTGGCCCTTGAGGAAAAGAAAGAGGAGATATATGTTCAGAGGATGAGCTAAAACCTGGTAGATTTTCAAGAGGAAAACAGGGCTCAAATTGTGTAAAAGGCTACAACTAAGACTCCGCTGTAAATATTAATAAAAGCCACCTTGGCCTCAGTCCCCTCAGACCTCCCTCACGTTCTCGAACACAGCTGAGGGATCCCAACAAATGCCAGCTAAGCAGGTGAAAGCGATTTGTGTGCAGTTCCCTTTCAAGCCCTCTTACTCGATGTTGTCCTTCCATTCTATTGACTTTCGGTCTTGCCATCCTGAAATTTTAATCACCCAAGCACTGTGCAGACATCGGTTAGATCACCCAACTTGTAATTCTATCTGGACTCGAGGCTGAAAGAAGAAACCCTTCCACTTTCTCCTTCCTCCTGTTTTCCCCTTCAAGGGACACTGCCAATCGTCCTTAGGCTTCCTGAGTAATCATCATTTAATTTTCTTTATAGGGAAAGTCCTGATTCCCGAAACTTAAAAAAAATATATGAGTAATTAAAAGTGATGGGAGCATGTTAGCAAATAGATTTGTGAATTCAGGATACCACGTCTCCCTCAGTGGTAGAAGTGATGTGACTCTGCCCCAGTGGCTTTTTAAGTTCAGCACTGTTCATTAATGATGTTTCCCCACTAAGTTGAAGAAATCAAAACCAAAAGAATTAAAGCAGGGCTTCACCCCACTGTTTCTAAGCCAAAATTTGTTTTAGTCTCCCTAGAGTAGAGCAAGTCTTGCTCCTATTTAAAGCTCCCCCGTGGCTTACAATTGCTTCCAGCCTCAACCTCACACCTTGGCGTGGTCTAGCTTCTGCTCTGACTCCAACTGTCTTTCTCCCACACCTGCCATGTTCCAGCACATACAGCTGTGTCCTGCTCTGGGCCTTTCACTAAGCGTGTCTCTGACCTGCAGACCCCAGCAGAACCAAGTCCTCTCCTCATCCAGGGTTCAACTGAAATGGCTCCTCCTTGGAAAGGATCCCCTAACACACATATATCACTTTGTAGCACATTCTCCTGCCTTCATTTCACCAGCGTACTTAGTGCTAAATGAAATAGTCTTGCTTATTGTCAGCCTCCTGTCACTGAAGGGTGAGCAGTGAATGAATGGTCTATGTAGACATATTCTGTTTGGAAAAGATTTGCTGTTTTCAATTTTTTAAACAATTTTGGGCATTGCTGGGTTTGCACCTGGTGTCTTAACATGCTAGTTGGTATCTTATAATAGCTTGGAGAGAGTGTTTATCTGACAACTATTCCATCTCTACACTGTTTCATGGCTTGCCACCAAAGCATAGTCTTTCAGAAAGAGGTAGCAGGACCAAAACTCTGCAAAGTATGGGTTCTATTGAAGAGTCATCATATTCCTTAGATTTGCCCTTCCCATTCTCTAGGCTATCAACCAGAATTTCTGTCTGAGTGTACACAGAGCATGAGAATCAGTGAACAAGGCTATGGAGAGTTTTAGTTCTTAATCTCTTCCCTTTGGGAACACCACTCTGACCTTGGAAGGAATTTTTCCAAGGAGGCCCTGGTCTCCATAAATGGCTATCAATCTGGAGACCATAGGCTGATAACCCATCTCCTCCTACAATCACAATCCCGATCACCTGAAGATGTTGCCTACCTTGAGAATGATCTTGGGCGAGCATGTGGCCATGAGTCAGTCCTCAGGAGCTGTTAAGAAGGAGTGTGCAGGCCTACTTAGGTTGAATGTATATTATTGCAGATGTAGCTAGAAATGACAAAGAATTTCCCAGCCAGGCTGAGTTTAAAAAAAAAAATGTTTAGAACTTCCAAAAACCAAAACCATTGATCATAATGGGATACTCTCCTCTTAGTTTTTATTTTCAGAGAATATTATGGCAAATGTTCCCTGCGGAGGTCTGAGAAACTTGTTTCTAAGCCAGGATTCTGACAGCAGTGCAAAAAAAAAAAAAAAGCCCTTTTTGGTGTTTGGTATTGTGATGGTCTGAGAGGTTAAGCATACTTTTCAAACTTCATGACTCCTTCTTAACTAACTTTGGATGTGTCATCCTGGAATTTATGTAAACCCCTCTCGGATCAAGGCAAGAAGCTTGCTGACTTATTTCTTTCTGCATAAACAGTTGGTCTTGTGGTCAGGCTGCTATTTCAGTGGGGCACGTCTCACGTGTGCTCTTCCCCTGGGGACTTTCGATAGGCCAGCTGTTTGCCTGGGCTCAGGTCCTGCGTTGGGACTGAGGCAGGATCCTCTGCAGAATTTGCTAACTGTTCCCCTCTGGCTTGTTACCAGCATTTTTATCTGTCGCTTTTATCATGTTATCATGATCTTTTAATTCTAGTTGAGGCATTCTCTAATGCTGAGAATTAAACCTGAGAACCTTACTTTTGTGTTTAAAAACCCTTCACCTGGGTGTCCTTGATTCCCAAGCTACTCAAAGTGTGGTCCATGGGCCGGCAGCATCAGCATCACCTGAGAGCTCCTTAGAAGGCTCCGCCCTGCCCCAGGTTGACTGCATTAAAGTCTGCATAGTAATAAGATTCCCAGGTGATTGCATATTGGAATCAAGAAGTGCTTTCCAGAATTCCTCACTGCCTCTGCTGCCACCACCACCACCACCACCACCACCACCACCACCACCATCACCACCATCATCAGAGCCAAAAGCTAAGACTTGCTGAGAAATCTCTTTGCCGGCTCTAATGTGAGTACCTTGCACATACCATCAACACTCTCTCATTTAAACCACCAATGTCTCTATGTGGTATGTACCATTATTATTCCCGTTTGCAAATGAGGAATTGAAGCTCAGGGAGATCAGATAATCTATGTAAAATTGTGCAGATAGTAAGTGCAGGTAGCCTGCGTTCTGTCTGAGATGCAGGGTCTGTGGCCCTCTCGCTCCCCCGCTCTCCTGTTGAGCGCACTCTGCATGCATTTGCTTCCTTCTCACGTCAGTCTATAAAACTTCCAATGTGAGGCCTCTGTGAAGGGAACGCTGCTGCTCGGTGTGCTCTGTAAAAGAGCTTTTGGATCTTAACATCATTTTTAAATAAGACTGAGTTGTACCCTGTATAGATTTGATCTCTCTCAGCCCCAGAGAATGAGCTCTTTCTACTGCTTCTAATTAAAGTAGATCGCTTCGAGTTGCAGATTACCATCCTCCGGATGTGAACGCCTTCTGGCTTTGTGGAAGGCTTTGTGGAGATAGTGGAGTATCTCGGGCTTGTCCTTTGGAAGAAAACTTACATTTACAGCTCTAATCTGGAAAAAATGGAGACAAGAAATATGACCTTGTCAATGACATTGGTCTATGGTTTATCAAATCCTTTAAAGAACTCCAGCTTGGAATATGTGTAGCCTGTGTACTCAAGGCCAGAAGTTAATTACAGGAGAGTGATATCTGGGGTCTGGAAGAGGTGTTAAGGTCAGTGGTTTTCAAACTGGTCACTGAACTGCTCCTGCTCTGTGGGGTGTTCCAGAGAGGGACTTGGGGAGGGGGTGTTGAGATAGTGGTTCACTGGGTCCTTCTTCACTTTCAACCAATCAGTACAGACTTTACAGACTTTTAATCTTATTTCATATGGTAAGCCCTGGGGTAACACTTTATTTAATGGGCCTTTCCCTCACTGAAAAAAAAATTTTGTACCATAAAAAGCAACTGAACTAATCCTGCTCCATACTCTGTATTCTTTGCTGTTGCGGCCGTTGAGGTTCAGAAAGGCAAATTGACTTCCCCAAGGTCACACATTGTTTTGACTAAAAGCTATTTCTTGTATTTCTCCTTTCCAAGCTCAAAAGCTGGGCCAGCTGCCAAGTCTGCTGGGCATTTGCTCCTCTGCCATCTGAATCAGCCCTTATTATGTCCAGTGGCTCTGATCTGGGTTTATTTCCTTTGCAGATAGGACTCCTCAGTGTGTGCTTGGAAAACAAAACACCGTTCAGGTGTTTGGGGCAGAGCTGAGTGGAGAAGTCACACTTTCTCAGTGTTCCTTCTCTTCCACCATGCAGCCAATCTGCGTACCTCCCTTTCTTTCCTCATTTGTCTATACATTGAAAGCAGCCTTGCAGAGAACACAGAATACTCTGATCTCGGCAGAGTAGAGCAGCTCGTCTGCAGCTGAAAGGTTAAATTATTGAAAACTCCATTGTAGGAACATGTGCGCTTGAAAACTCATGGCCGAAAAAGGAAGGTGGGATTGGGGGACTGAGATCACAAGGGACCCCATGAAAAAAAATTTTTTTAACTTTCAGGAAAGTATTAATACATAAGATACACTAATGAGAATATCAATGACGTTTTGCTGTTAGTAATAATGGATACCTGGGTAATTTTCATTGTATCATCCCTTGTTTACCAGACACTTCATCATCTGGCTGTGTGACAGGTGATATGCATACTAAGCGTTTCATATCTATGAGTGGCTCTTCACCCACCTAGAAGTTCAATGCTTCCCTGACTTTTGTCTGAAAGATTACTTGCTAACCCCTGCCTCCTCAGTGGGTGCCCTAGAGATGCTGCCCCAAAACCTGGGCCATAAGCCCCTTGTGCGTGGCCAGTTGGAAATGCAGAAGTAGATTTCTAGGACTTGGTTTCCTTTCTCTCAGATTTTGCCTTTCTGCTCTCTGCCCTTCCACTTTACCTACCACTTCTATTTCTAACCCATTTCTTCTTTCTCTAATTATTCCCAATGGGACTAACTCATGCACCAGAACTGAAATTCTTGCTAATACAAATATAGATTGAAGTGATACACAGTGAGATTTCCTGCAAGGGAAACTCAGATTCTTGTTCTGAAGAGACAAGAACTTACTGCTTTATTTAAGTTGTATCTAATCTCCAGGAATTTGGAGGTAAATATTGGCTCTCAAGCTATGTAATCAGGTATACAGAGAAGTTATCTAAGGAATCCTTTGGTTGTCCTCTATAGATGTTCATATTTTAAATTTCACCTTTGGTTCTTCTGTTCCTAAGAAGATTTAGAGAATATTTAGCTCTCCCCCAAGAAAGAGAATTTCTGAGAGATTGTAAAAAAATGTCTAAAGATATTAGTTAGAAATATTAGCACTGAAGCAGTTTGCTGTCATCCTTGATGCTCTTTTCAGTTGTTTGCTAGGATTAAGATATGGAACTTGAGCTCAGGTAAATCTCTAGAGTCGGGGAAATGATTGTCACTGAGTATTTATAATGTCATATAACACTTGGGTACCATGAAATGACACCAGGGAGGGATTTGGCCCTTGCTAAAGTTTGGCAAAATATCTCCTTGTAAAGCTCCAAAGCAGGACAGATTACCAGGTGTACCTGGCAGCTGGTGGGTTGAAATAACTGACCTTTATGTAAGGAGGAACTCTTCCTAGCGTTTGCCTCAAGGTCAGGCCTGTTGGATGTCTATTTATAAAACAGAACCTGCAGAGATCAGTTCTGACATCAGGTAGCTCTTGGTTCTGCTCTAGAGAGAGGCATTTGTCACTTATTTATGTGTCACAGTCCCTTGACCGTCTTTGGCAGATCCAGCCATAACATCTCAGCAGAGAGGAGAAACTATATACTTCCTTATCTAATTCATTTTGTGCATTATTGTGTTTTTCCTACTTAGGATGGATCTATTGCCATTCTCTCCCATTTGAATTCATTTAGAAGTCAAGTTTATCTCTGATGAGAGACCCCTTTTTAGCTCACAACATGTGCTCTGTCTGTGATCGGCAACTGTCTCGAAGGTAGTCTGTGCCCTGCATGGCTTGGGGCTGAATTCTTGTCCTTACCAGGACTCCTTTAGATGAATCCAGATTCACTACTGGAGCGGAGGAAAGTGTTGACTTCCCCCGAGTCACAGGGCTCTGTAGGGGAGGTAGAGATGCTGGAATAAAATTTGGAACCTCTTAGGGAGGAAAAAGAGAAGAATGCATGCTTGGCAGGCAGCCAACAGTGTCAAGTACAATTATATCCTTGCAGTTTCCAAGGTCATCTCTTTTTATTCCTCAAGTATAAAAGTACTCTAAGCCTTTTTTAAGGCCTCAGACATCATACTGGTCCCTTTAAAAATTTATTCCCCAAACCATACTCCTTGGTGCCCTCTCTCTCCACCCAGAATAAGAACTCCTTACACAGAGCATCACGCCTGGCTCTGCGGCAGATGCTAGCAGCCAGCACAGGTGCTGGATGTCATAGGTGCAAATCAATATTTACAGAATAAGCACATATAACTTGTTCTCTGAAATCCCCCAGGATTCGAAAACCTCAGACTTTGTTTAGAATGAAACAGAAATCCAGACTAACCGAGTTTTGACCAAATTGCCCTGTAACAGTACTGCCTCTTTTCTTCCCCATTTGGAGTGTTGGCATTTTACTTTGATTTTATTTTTGTAAAGTTTATGACTACTTTAGCATTAAAATTCTACTTTTTAGGCCAGGCATAGTGGCACACACCTGTAATCCTAGCACTTTGGGAGGCTGAGGCGGGAGGACTGCTTAAGGCCAGAAGTTTGAGAGACCAGCCTGAGCAACATACGGAGACCCCATCTCTGTGAAAAATAGAAAAATTAGCTGGGCGTGGTGGCACAAACCTATAGTCCCAGCTACTCAGGAGGCTGAGACAAGAGGATTGCTGGAGCCCAGGAGTTTGAGGCTGCAGTGAGCTATGATGATGCCACTGCACTTAAGCCCTGGTGAGATCCTGTCTCAAAAAAAAAAAAAGATGGGAAAGGAGGAACTGCCTTGGCAATGAAGACCTATGAGTTTTAGATGGACAGTTTTTAAAACTTGCTCCATAGTGACATGTTGACTGAACTCACAGAATCTTCAAACTTTTGTCTTTTAGGCTTATGTACAGAAGTACATTGTGAAGAATTATTTCTACTATTACTTATTCAGATTCTCAGCCACTTTGGGTCAAGAAGTGTTCTACATAACATTTCTCCCATTCACTCACTGGAACATTGATCCTTTTCTATCCAGAAGGCTGATCATCATTTGGGTGGTAAGTGTAGTTATTACTTTTTAACTACTACTATTTCTAAGGCAACTACCTGCTTTGGTATTCAAGTCCTTGGTGCATATGTTCTTTGTTTTTTTAACCACTTAGAGTTGGATTTGGTGTCTGATTTACTTTGGAAAAATTAAAAAGATGCGAACACAACTTGTTTGTAAAGCCTAAACAAAACCTATAATTTCTTGTGCTTTGCATACCTTCCCATGGGTAAACCAAACTAGGAGAGGAAAGAAGTGATGAACAGAGAAGAAAGGGCCTTTCTAAAAACCCATAAAGGAGTATAAAATGCATCCTCCCAAGGGGCCCATTTTAGTAAAACTTGATCAGAAACGAAAACCAGAAGCTGTTGAGTAATAATTCCAAGCAGTATTAAGCAACTACTCTATGTACGTTGAAGAGACTAAAATGCAAGGCAAAGAACCTTCCATAAGTAAACTTCTAATGAGTGGGGGCAGCTGCAAATACACAAATACCTGATGACAATCCTGGGTAGACAGGTGGAGTCCCTTTTGCCTCTTTTGCTGTTGATCATATCATTTAACTTTGTTCAGGGCCAAATGAGTTCTGGTTGTTGTTGTTGTTGTTGTTGTTGTTTAATTGGGGGAGATGGTGGATATTTGCAAGGCAGAAAGGCATACTGCACACATACAGGTTTGTATCAGATAGGCCTACGTTCAAGTGCGATTCAGCCATATCTGTGTACTCCTTTCCAGAGCCCTACCTGCCTCATTTGTGAAATGTTGTCAATAATGTGCATCCCCAGAACCGCCAAGAAGATATCTAGAATGTGCACAGAGCTCAGGGCCTGGCATAGTAGGAGGACTCTACAAGTCGCTATTGGAGTGTGATCACATGTAATGACTAGTCCATGACAGCGAAGGAGTCTTGAAGATCAATCAGTTCTAAAATCAAAGATTGTTTAGCTGGCAGGGGGGTGCTTCAGGGACAAGACCATTTCCCTGACTCGAATTCTGCACTAGAGGTTCAGAAGTGCTTGGCTGGGTATAAAAGTGAAGCTGTGTGATTTTTAAGTGACCCGGACACTGGGTTTTATTTTTCTCATTTGTAGAACAAGTTAGAGCAGACTTATTTGGAAGCAATAAACTCGAATGTCCTCAGGGGCAGGGGAGAGAAGTAAAACAGTGACGTCCTGGGTGGGGAGGGGGTATCTGTGCAAATCATTCTCAGAGTGGCCGCCTGGAGGTGCAAGGGAGCAGCTGCCCATGGCTGTGCCTGTGACTGCCATGAGAAAAATGGGCCCAGAGTTGCCAGATCTCCCTGTTTTTCATGTGAAATCTCCCAGTTTTTAAATGTAGGTTTACATTTTAAAAACATCATATGCCAGCTGAACAAAGACTCCTTGAAGTCCAAATATATGGGCTGGGTTTGAAGCCTCTAGTCTAAAGGACTGCTGAAGCTTATGGTTAGGATTATTTGACGCCAAATTCCTTCTGACTCTTTTATCCTTTTTTCTCTAAAACTACCAGCCATTTTTTTATTTCCCATACTTGTCTCCCTGTAGCTCTCTTCTGAAACCTAGAATCTGCAAAAGCATAGGCATCTTGCAGATCAGAAAGGGAATGTTGGTCCCATTGTCCCCCTCCCTTTCTGAGGCCAGCGTCTGTGTCCTTGGGGCAGTCGGTGGGGCAGAAGGGAGGGAGCGGAAGGTTTCTTTCTATTCTTAAGATTTGAAAATCCATGAAAGGCCCATGGTGCTTGAGTTTCTGTCCCTCTGTCATTTATTTTCTAAGAGACATATATATTTTTAAAATGCCAAAGCCTTAATGGTGTTGAGTGGGGCAGATGATGTGAAGTACATTTAATAACCCAAGAATATCTTATAATATGTCTGTTCAGCTCAAGGACAGTGATTTCCCCCAGTGAGGGTGGAAGACTTTTCCTGAGGAGCTGGGAAGACCTTTAGACTTGATAGGAGGCTGTGGGTAGGGGATTGTGATTGTCATTGTTGTATTTTATACTTTGGACTCCTCATTTCAAAGTGCTCAACGTGCCTGCTTTTTGTCAGAGTGTGCAAATAAAATCTTTGCCTGAGAAAGGAAAGAGTAACGGATGAGTCTGCAGTTTGCTGCAGTTTGTCGTGAGGTTTGGTGGCCTGTTGCCTGTTTTGTTTTGTTTTTTTAAATGGGTACACGGCCTGGTCCACAAGGCATCCATGCTCAGAGTTCCATAGTTAACTGTGGGTGGGCAGCTGTATCTGCAAGGGCAGCGTGGGAGGGGTAAGGTGGTATGCACCTTCCTACGAGTTCTTGGAGGAGAGAGTGGAAGCCATTCCTGGGAAGGGAGAGGGCGAGGGAGGTGTAGGAGTGCTCTTGTGTGTTCATGCATGTGCTTGTGTGTGTGTGTGTGTGTGTGTGTGTGTGTGTTGGGACGGGGGCTGCTCTCTGCTGGGCTGCAGAAACAATAATGAGAGCTGTTTGGTTTGGCTCCAGTGCTGAAGGTGGGTAAAAGGTCAGGAAATTCCTGGTGGGGTTGGGGCTTGAGAGGGGAAGTGGGGTGGAGCAGGGCGTAGTTCTCCTACCGGGGCCAGCCAGGGCAATCAGCTTCCTGCCGAGGCAGCCTTTTTCTCTAAGGGGGACCCCTAAATGAGTGACTACCTGTTCAAGGAGTGGAGATCAAGAAATGTTAATTACATAAGGGGCAGAGCTGAACATCTTATCTCACCCAAAATTCACTGAAAAGCAGCTGCGTTCAGGAGTGCCAAACCTCTTGTCAAATTTTATATCAATCCAACAGTTGTTACTAGATGAAGAGCCAACAAGTTTTATTGCTTTTAAAAATCATTTATTATGTTAGCAGTGATTCACATTGTCTGAAGTAGCTTAGCAGAATTCATGGTTATATTAACTGCTCTCTCTCCACAATCATGATTATTCCTCCTCTCTGTTGTACATCTTTTTTTGCTTTTATTGGCGTCTCTGTCCATTAGCTCATTTGAGCTTCATAACAATGGGTTAGTATCATTTTATAGATTGAGATAGTGACACTTCAGACATTAATAAGTCATATCATGTGTTGCGAATTTAGTATCCATGCCATGCACTGGAATATTGCTTTACATACCTACCTCTTTAGTCCCGCCAGCAATCCTGTGACATAATCGTTAATATTACCAGCCCATTTAATAGATCATGAACCTAAAATATAGAAAAGCTAAATAACTTGCTCAGAACACACTGGATGAAGCAGCAAGTGAATTTGATGCTGCCCGTTGGGTCTCCTTTGCCAGAGAGAGCTGTCATTAAGAACACAGCCAAGTGGCATGAAGAGATCCACTGTCAATTTTTCTTTTTAAGATATTAAAACTGGGGCTTTAAGCATTAAAATGACTTGCCCAAAGTTCTCTTCTATTGCATATTTGTTTCGGTTGTGTTTCAGCTTTGCCCTGATGGCATTTATTAACCCTATATTCTACTTAAGTAGACTCCACCTTTCTTGGCAAGCCAAAGGTATTTCATCCCAGAAAATTTAGATAAGCTTTTGTTCAATTAGCTGAAGGACATCCATCAAGTCATTATTTCTCTTTTCTGTCCTGTATCAAGGTTTTAACCTATATTTTTGGGCTCAAAAGAATCTCAGACATTAGGACAGACGAGCCAATGAATGGTTATCTGATTAGAATGCTCATCGAGAGATAGTGTGGATGGTGTTTTACAGGATGAGCCACTTTCCCGTGGAGTGATTATCTTATCTTCTGACTTTCACTTTGGCATGGTGACAGCCCTATCAAAAAAATAAAAGCTTTAAAGTTATCTTGCTGTATCTTGGGGAAAAAAAGGTTAGAGGCAATTTCACTGAAACTAGATGGTGTTCAGCTTTGTAACATGAAGCAAAGTCTCACTCACTTTTTGCTAAATAAAGTTATTCCCCATTTTGTAAAATAGCAATGCAAATACTGATGCCACAACTGATTCTTCAGGGCTGCAAGCCTCATTTTCTCTGTTCTTATGATGTTTTACTTATTTATATTCTGCTGCTTTTCAGATATTTCATGGCATTAATGATGAGATGTTAAAAAAAGAAAAGAAAAGAAAAAGAGGTGGAAAATAAGTAGATAAAAATCAAAATTAGGGGACTAAAGCCCAGACTAAAGTTAAATGTAGTTAGCTGGTTCAAAGGTGAGCCACAAATTAGTCTTTGAACTTTGTCTTGAGGAACCGAAATGAAATGAGATTACATTATCCGCTAAGAAATTATAGGCATATTCCTAAGAGAGCAAACCTTTTCCTGACACGTAGGATTGATAGAATTGTTGAGGCTAGTGATACACATTACTAAATTATTTTCTTAGAAATATTGCTTGGTATCATTCTGACTTCTCTTCCTAACCTTTGTGCGTTTTCATTTTTAAATCGTTGCTAATTTAACGAATGAAAAAAATGGTATTTCAGTTCATATTTTTAACCATTTGTATTCTTGCAAATTGCCATTCTGACTTTTGAGTATGTTTTTAAAAGGAGCTTTAAGTTTTTTTTATTTCTACCAGTTGTTAACCCAGAAAGATAAAGAATTTTCCCTGTATCAGAGGCCATGTGCCTATATGTTAGATTTTTAGAAAGTCTAGACTTTGAAAAATAGTATATAACTTTATAATATCATCAGTAGTGAACTAAGGAAAATCCTTTAACATGGAATTTGTGTCTACGGCCATACCACCCTAAAAGTGCCCCTTCTCAATCTCATCTAAAATAGAATTCGAATGCTTTTGTACTGAGCGTTTCTTTAGTTTAGGCACAGACCTAACCACTCCCTATCGTCTTACCCTTTGTGACCTCCCTGGTCCTTTTAAGGCAATTGAATTTGGGACTCCTGTCTTCATGTTCTTGATATTTCTAGCGTGTAGTTTCCCTGGCCATCAAATAGCTTACTCAAAGGTGACCAATCCTTAGAAAACCTGGTTCATGCTTCCTGAACTCCAGTAAAGTTAAAATTTGTGTTTGAGTTTTTCCTTGCCTTTTTTTTTTTTCTATTTGAAAACAAAAAAAAATTAAAAAACTAAAAAAATTTATACATCAAAAGATATTTCCCCCTCCATTCTAACATATGTGTGGTTATTTTTAAGTGAGTCTTTATCACAGACAAATGATTCATTAGAGGTTTTCTGATTATGTCAAAGGCCCTGGTCCTGAGAGTTTCTAGGCAGGGTTAATCTGTCTCCTAACAATTCGTGGCTTTTAATTATGTCCCTGATAGGAAACAAGAAGTATCTGTGGGGGGAAGAGGAGTGGTTGCTTCTACCTACAACAGCAGCTTTGAGGTTTGGTCAGAGGCTTATGGTCCTGTAATGCCATGAAAGGATCACCGGGTTAATGTCACATAGTTAGTGTTTTTTAGTTTCCAGAAACAGAGACTCACTTAAACTAACTCAGCAAAGGGGGGATTTGTTGCAAGGTTATCAGGAGTCCGAGCACCAGAACATCACAGGAACTGAAGCTACTGCGTGGTTTGCCTGCTACAATTCAGCTGTCTTGTTGGCTGGTAATTTTCTCAAATGTCTTTTAGTTCAGATTTCTAAGACAGCCCGATGCAGCTCATTAGGTAGCCCGGTTGCACTATTCCATCCATCGACATCCAGTCCATAGATTGGCTGGACTTGGTCCAAACAGCTGTGTTAGGGGTGTGGATGGACAATTAATTGGGGCCCCAGAGCCATGGGCCAGGTTCTGGAACATCAAGAGACCTAGACTGTAATCCTAGCAGGGAAGCCTTGTTCAAGGCACTTCTTGATTCTGGCCTGCAGTTTCCCTGGCTCTAAAATGAGAGGACCCAGCTAGAAGAAGCTTGTGATATGGTCATGAGTCTTCATTATATGTTTGCTGTGTGACACTTAAAAGAGGTCCATCCACAGTGTGGAGGAAAAGAAAAAAACAGAAGCTGGGCAGAATAACATTTAAAAAAATATATAGACTATAAGGTATTTCATCTCTTTTGCATATTGAATGCTAATGTGGCTTATTTTGTTTTGGTTTTCTGAATCCCCTCAATATGAGACAGTGCATTTGAAATGCATATCAAATCCACTGCTAAATAACTGTTAGTTTGCCTGCCCTTTTGTATTCAACATGACTGAAGGAATCCTTTAAAGGAAAATGCTTAATTGCTTGGCAAATATAAATTCCATTTCTTTATAGACCCAAAGCTTGGTGACAGGGAAGCCATCACTGTAGCAGATTCCTTTTGGCAGGCTCTTCTGTTCCTATTCTCCTAAGACAAATTAACTTATGTTAGAGAGCTCCAATCTCAAATGATGGTTTTCCACATCTCTCACGTTCTCATTATTAGCAGCTGGTTAGCCGATACATACAGTAAAAGACAGACCAAAAATTTGCCTTTAAATTGGGCCTACTATGTAGATAGTGTCTTAACTTTTGTGGAGTACAGGGTATTATTTTATAACAGTCACATAAATTGATTAAGAGGTGAACTTTGTAATAATATGTCAAAATAGAGGAGTGTCTTTTTGGATGTGGGCAGGCTGCCATCTGGCTGCGTCACAAGGGAGTCCGTCACCTGGCTGGGATGTCCGTCACCTCCCTTTCCCCATCCCTGTAATTCACTAGACTGGGGTCAATTTTAGTGCTGAAAGATGACTTTAAATGTGATTATCTCTTAATCCTCTGTTTAAACCACTACCACCGTTCACTTCAAAAGGTTGCCCTGCTTGTTAAGTTGGTTCTTGCTTGAGATTAATGAGTCTTTAAAAGTATTCAACAATGGCCAGATTGTCACCCTCACTAACTTGCATTGAATGAAATAGAATTAGGCGTCAGAGATTCTGCCCAGTCCCTCTGAAGTAGAATCTGTAATTTAGCCTTGGTTAAATATTAAGTAGATGTCTCTGGGGGGCGGTTTAGACAAACTGCTTTGGTTTGGTTTTGAAACACAATAAGGAAAACTTTTGGTTTTGATGTAAGTTTAAAAAAATCCTTAAAACTAGACTCACGGTGAACAAATAAATTCGGATCTCTCTATATCACCATCATTACCTGTTTTTTTTTTTTCCCCCTAAATGTTGATGACTGGAAAATGTGCCCACAGCCTTCCGTAAGTCTCTCCCTCCTTCCCACTGTCCCTGCCCTACACCCCCTAAGGCTGCAATGCTGTTTATTGAACAGAATCCCAGCTCTCTCAGATAGAGTCCATCACCCCCTCAACTGCAAGTATCTCTTCTAATGCTTATTTAGTTCATCGCGTGGATGGGTGATTGCTTTAAAGCTTAGCTAGGTATTAGATTGTATGAAACTCCAGGGTCTTGGAGGCAGGATATCTTTGAGGATGAAATTAGGTTGAATCTGCTGAAATGATCCAAAGAACTAACCACACTTTATATACAGTGTGGTTATAGAGTTAGTCCTTCTCTCCTCTTTTTGGTTTTATTCTAGCTGTGAATGTCTTATCAAAAAAAAAAAAAAAACAAATAGCCTTTGCCAACTCATATCTAGACCCCAAACCAAGGAGCATCCTGATATGGCAGAGGGTAAGGAATGCAGTGTGTGTCTTCAGGGTTAAACCTGCTTTCTCCCCCATTGCCTGCAGGCAAATCGGTCCCTTAGAGTCTTGACAAAGGCTCCATTCTGGACTAGATTTGGTTCCAGATTCTCTCCCATTCATTTGTAAAATAAAAGGAAAGAGAATGAACTAATCAATAGACCTGGGGAATCGGGGAGGGGCTTTCAGATAAGATTTTCAAATAAAATCTTAATTCTCTTTTTCTCTTTTTTAAAACCAAATCAATTCCATTTGCCAAGCTGCATTCTTGAATGGATATAGTCCTCCAAGCTGCTCTTTCCTGCATCTCCACTACACGCCAAATACTTTACATGGAAGAACCTCATTTCACAGATGAGAACACCAAAGCCCAAAGAGATTGAGTGACTTGCCCAAGGGGACACAAGCAGTAAATATAAAATAGAACCAGGTGTTAACATTCCCTATTCTATCTCTAAACCCCATCCTTTCCACTGCACCGTGTTGCCTCCAATGGCTAAACTTTAATTTTTTCCCCAATCCAATTATTCAGAAATGTGTTTTGCCTATGTGGTTGGAAAGGCTCTAACATCACAGTCTCATTTGCAAGTGCCTGTATGTACAGCAGCCATATGTCACATATTCTCCAGACATTCTCTTGTCAACCCTCTGTGCTGTGGTCCCTGTGAGTGTTCCACCCCACTTTTGTTGGACACTGTGTCCCAAATTTTTTACACTTACTCAAAGGCCAGAGCATCACAGAGACCTAGTAAGGTGGACGAGGGCTTTGGTACTTTAATTTCCAAGCTGGAAGCCTGCAGAGGGCTGCCTGCTAATCCTGTGGGTTTGTCATTCCTGGGCCATGCTCCACTTCCTTATCCTATTTTGCAAAGCAGCCAAGTGGAAAAGAAGGAGTGAGGAACAGAGTGGCCCTTTGTCCCTATTAGGAGGTAGGGATTTGACCTCAGGGGTCTGGGCATTTTTCTTGTCTGTGTGCCTCCTACTTCCCAGGCTTACTGCCCCTGGGTGCCTTCATCTTCCCTGTGCCCCGCGCCTGTCCAGTCCAGTGGGCGTGATGAGCAGCCTGAAATTCCTCCCCACTCTCCTGGAGCGTTTGGGGATTGGGAAGCGTTCCCTGTGCCGGGAAAGGAGGGGCTTTCATCAGTTCAGTGCTCTGTCAGTTCACAGTGGTTTCTTTCCAGGCCTCGGTTTGACCATCTGTAAAATGTGAAGTTGAACAAAATGACCACAGGTCCCCTCCCATTTAAACAGTTTTATGATAATAAAAATAGGGGTGGTGATAGGATATCCAGTCTGTTTAATCATATGCTCTGGCTTCAACAGTGCATCTGCCCCTATAAAATTTCTTCCGGGTGTTCTCCATATACCTGGCTGGGTTGGCTCCTACCAGTTTTCTTGTGGTCTCCTGTGACAGAGAGAGGGAGCAATAGTCAGTGATCCTCTATGAAAAGTGTCCTTAGGGAGATAGCAGGTGAACCTACCCTGAATCCAAGTCACTAGGAATCACGAGGCCTTGCAAATGCAAGCTGAAGGGCAGTGGAATTCAGTGAGGGTCCAGACACAAAGGTGTGGGGAACATCAAGCACACAGGCCTTGCTGGCAGCATCATTTAGAGTGCGTGTGTGTGTGTGTGTGTGTGTGTGTGCACGCACACATGTAATTTCATTGTTTGCATTACATATGCTCAGATTTAACTAGAAAAAGATGTTATGTTTTTGTTCCTTTTAAAATTAAATTTCTTCTGGCATTCACAGGCACTGAAATCAGAAGGGAAAAAATGTTTTCTTCAATTTGAAAATGCTTTTCGAACACATAGCAATTTGACTCTGGGGGTTGGGGAATGACATTCTGAAGGTTTAAAAAAAAACACAACCTCTAACTTGTAAATTAGCAAGTTATGAGCAGCATTAAGCTTGCTTCCTTTCAAACTAATACTGGTAAACAAACAAAGGCTAAACAAGCAAAATAAGAGAGCTGATTTCTTTTAATAGGCCATAATAGAAGCTCCAGGCAAAGGAGAGCATTAAACCCTGCATTTCAGACGAACTCTACCATCTATTGCACACCTGGGTCATGCCACCAGCAGGATAGAGCCCGTCCCAGTCAGCCTGTGAGGGCTTCCTACACATGTGCTGTGTGAAACAGAGGTTGAGCAATTTTCGATGTTTGTCTGAATAATTGGAAAAAAAATACTTAGCTAGAAAGAATAGACACAGGGTGATGAACTAAAAGTCTCCATTTTTTCTGCAGCCAACAAGGATTATATCTTGGCTGTTTAATCAGAATTCATTTTAAAAAGAATAAAAGAAAGACCAGGGGCTCATTCAGTTGGGTAAGTGTTCAAACAAGCTAAATGTTATTCTAGGCCTCTGCCATTTTGGAGGCTGGGTTCAGAAATTTAAACCTGAATTTGTACTATAGAAAGCTTTTAGAATGTATGTTAAAGACTAGGTTTTATGCTTTTTTTAAAAAAAGTCGTCTAATCTACAAAGAATGTTTGATTATTTGTCCTGGAGGGCAATCAGAAGGGTGTGTCTTCAACACTGAAAGGATTAAATCATTAAAACTGTCAAGGCCTGGGTTGCAAAAAACCAGATGCCTGTCTTTGTTTAAAACATTTCAGCTACCTAAAAGGATGTGTTTAAGGGTGTGCTAATCTATTATCTAGCTTTCTTATGGATGATAATTTTGAGTAAGTTTCTATGTTCATGAGAAAAATATCTTAAGAAAATTCTATATGAGAGATATGAAACCACTTAGATCCTTTTTAGGGTGTCACCTTTAAGATTAAAATATAAAAAGCCATGCATGGGATGGACCCTGGTTCAGAAAATATGCTTGGTAAATGGAACAGAGGTTTTGCAATTGAAATCATTCTAAAAGTTAACACAAACTGGCACCCAAATCAAAACCCAAGCAATGATACATACTCTTTCGGGGTCATTTGGACATTTATCAGACTTTGCAACCCCAATTTCTGAGATTATGTGCATTTAAACACTAGAGGTTGATACAGGTGAGAAGGCAAGCATAGCAATCTTTTTTTTTTTTTTTTTTTTTTTTTTTATTAATCAACATAGAGTCTTGGTCTGTTGCCCAGGCTGGAGTGCAGTGGTGTGATCACTGCAGCCTCGAATTCCTGGGTTCAAGCATTCTCCTGCCTCAGCCTCCCAAAAGTGCTAGGATTACAGGCGAGAGCCATCTCATAAAACGTCCTCTGAGTCTTGTATTCTTGCAGATACATCAAGCCTGGGTCCCCACTTGTAGTTCTTGGTTTAGGGGTCTTGTAACCATGAGCATGATTCATTAGTTATCTATACCAGCACCTTGTCCCTAAACTATTTCTGGATGCACTACCACCTAGTCTGAAAAACGTGTAAAAGAAGATGATGTGCTTGCCCCTTAAGGTGATGTGATTGTACTTGAGTAATAATTGTCTCACTCCAGCTCTTCACCCCTACTGAGAAAATGGCTGGGCATAAGCATACACAGTACTACAGCATTTCTGTGTCTAAAAATATGTCCAGAGCACGTAAATAGGGAAGAAGAATATAAGAACCATGAGTCTGTCATTGATCTCTTTGGAGCATTAAATAAAATGTACAGGCAGTCAATGGTTTGGACTGATCTCCTCCATTAGGCCCAACAGACCAAACCAAAGCAGAGTCACTCATGCTGAAGTTCCATCACCAAACCGAAGCTGTTTATCTGATCTTCCAAGAAATCAGGAGAATGAGAGCTGATGGCCAAATTGCTAAACAGGCCAGTTTCAGTCCGAATGATAATGAAGTCCCCTCTGTGTTAATCCTTACAAGAAAGTAACCTGATGTCAGCCAATCAGTTATGTTTCTATTGTTCTGTAAGAGAGTAGCTTTTTGTTCTTTGTTTCTGCTTTCTTCAGCCCTTCCCTGTCTGTGAAACCAGTTTTCTCTGCTCAGCTCATGGGAACACTCATTCCATTTTAGGGAATGAAGTGTCACTTGATTCTAGAATCAAAAGCCAATTAAGATCTTTAGGCCGGGGTGAGACGGCTCACACCTGTAATCCTAGCATTCTGGGGGGCCAAGGTGGGAGGATCACTTGAGCTCAGGAGTTCGAGACCAGCCTTAGCAAGAGCAAGACCCCATCCCTACAAAAATACAAATAAAAAAAGTAAAGATCTTTAAATTAGGCTGATGCCATCTTGGACTCAGCCCGTCTGTATGCAGACATTAAAATAAACTTCTTTTCACCAAAAAAAAAAAAAAAAAAGAAAAAAAAATCTTTAAATTGGTTATCTTTTGACCAGGAGGAAATGAAGAGTTTTGGAAAAGACCCAAAAGGCTGGACCGTATGTAGTCGATATTGAGGGAATGTTCACTGAGGGGAAATGGGCAGCAAGGCCGACTCGTAGGGGAAAGGCTGAGAGGTGGCAGCTGTGGTCTCTCAGGTCGCCTGCCAGCCCACAGCTGCCCGTGGCTAGACATGTGCCTTCACTTAATAAATGTGCACACACAAGCAACATGCCAAAGAAGTCGAGTCAGCCCTGCATGTGTGTTTAGGCAGCTGTCACCGGGGACCTGCAGTCACCAGCCATCTGAAATCGTGGGGTTTCTCTAAGGGGAGCTATCCGAGAACGTAAGTTACCCACCCGAAACAACTACAGAACTAGTCCCTGCAAGATATACTGGGCGAATCAGGGCAGGATTTAAAGACATATAAACGTTCGCTAAAGGCTTTACTTCTTTATTTCTTTTTTAGTTTTTTGAAAAGAGGTTTTTCTTTAAATTTTAAAGGAAAGTTTGAGCTTTTCTCTGTGCTGGAAGGACTAGCTTCACCAGGTTGGGGCCTCTCAGTTCCTGGAGGCTTTTCTTCTGTTTTCACTTAACCCAAGAGTTGCTGATGGTGAGAGCCTGAAGGACTTTGCTAATGTCAGAGCTTATTTTAAGCTACTTGCACCAAAGCCCCTTTTATATCCACACTTTCTCCTGCAAAGGAAGAACTGATTACATGAAGTGCTCAAGGTCTTGTCTTAAAAATAAAGGAGGAAGAAAGGTGACCTTGTTGAATTTTTACCTGAGTTCTCCGTGCTCTTTTCATGGTTTTCAGAAACCGTGAAAATAATTCTCCCACCCTTTTGTGTGTTCCAGGAAAGGATTTGCTTAAAGGAACTACCCTTCTCCATGTGGCTTAGCTAAGAGTCACAGGTGCCCCCCACCCCCTATTTACCTACGACAAGGCCAGACACAGACCCTCCAAATTCCCATGTGTTATCTCATAAATGGTTAGCTGAACTCTCTCCCCACTGGCCAATCTGGGTAAAATACCTGCTATGTCGACTTGACCAAACTTTAGTTAAGGTTCTCTCCATCTGCACACCCCTGAACTTTGACCTTCCTCCCACCCACCCACCTCCCCCAACTCCCTACCCCAGCTACAGCCCCTTCTGAGAACAGGCTGACCTTCAGGTGAATGTGTCCTGGTCTCCTGACCTAACCCACCTACCTCTACCCTTCATCCCACTTCCCCTCACCCAGTTGTTGCTAGCCTTGTTCATTCTCCCCTATGTGATAGAAAAGCCCTATTCTGCCTAACCTTTGAGACATTAGAAGATCTCATGGTTTTTATATTGTAATACTCCTTCCACCGGTTTCTTGCAAGAATCCTTTCGAATATCTTATTTCCTTTCCTAAATCCAGATTTGTTTCTTACCTGACAAAGATGATAAGGAAGCACGGAGAATTCAACCCTAGAGTAGCTCTGAGTGCCTGCTAAGATCCCTCCCAACACAGGGAGATATGAAACACAGATATAAAGCAGTCTTCACCTCTCAGATTGAGATGTTTTCTAAAGTAGTGAGCAGGGTCTGCCTCTCTAGGGAATCAGGGTTTGTGCATTTATTCATCTAATAAAGATTTATTCTATACCCAACACTGGTAAAGTTCTCACTTTCAAAAATTACTTTGTGGTCAAATTTACTTTGTGTTTACTCCCCTTACAAACCCACAGTCTTTTATATGGCAGCATTTGCATTTCTCTAAGCAAAACAATATATAAATAACAAAGAGGAGTCACTTCCTTTAGGCTAGTATTTAGCATACTAGATGCAGAAACTAGGTAGAGATCTCTACATTGCTGCTCAAACACAAAGTAGTTTCCTAACTTTCTTTTTGGTGTTTTTAAGCTACTTATCTTGAACTACCATAACTTTATTTATATAGCTCCAAATTCACAAGCAGCAGCTATAGTTATATTCAAATGTAACTACAAAAGCACCTTCCACAACCAAATATTAAGTATTTATTTTCTTTCTGTTTTAGAGCTGCCGTCTACTGCATTAATAAGATTCACTGAGAATTTGCTATCTAGTACCTCCTCCTCAGTTGTGTCCACAATTTTATTATTTAGCATTATTAGCCTATTTTATTAACTTATTTAATGTTTCTAATGAATAAATAGTTTACAAGCCATAGAGTGGTTTTAAGGAGTGCTATATCACTTAATGTATGGAAAATCACTTTTAATTATGTTAGGACACCCAGGCTATTGATTCACTGCATCAAATACGTGTTCTGCTTTATCTACCAGTTAATTCCATGACATATACATAAAATGATTAAATAGTACAGACCTAATCATACATTAAGGATGTGGAATTTTACATAGGTATACAGAAATATATACATATGGGGAGAGGTAGATATAGTTGTATGTGTAGATATAAATGAGGGACTTGTTTACTCTTCTTTGTGAGCTCAGTAGATCCAAAACGGCAGGGTTTTTAAACCAGAACATCTGAATGGTTTCTCTCTACACAGGGCGAGGTGAAACAAAAGCTGCACCATAAGCACAACCAACTTAAAACAGTTCCTGTCCATGAGGTCTTCACTTCTCAGATTGGGACGTTTTTTATAGTGAGCAGAGTCTAGTTTTCTAGGGAGCCAGGATTTGTGCATTTATTTAATAAAGATTTATCCTCTATTGGACACTGGTAATTTTATATTCCAAACATTCCTGGAAACATTCTGGCAGTTTCAGCCTGCATCTTTATTTTGCACATTTTCCTGTTATAAAGTCTTTGCTTATTTTAGAACACTGTATCAAAATGACATTCTAATCAGTCTTCCTTTCAGCTATTTTTTTTTTTTTTTTCCCCTCCAGAGACAGGGTCTTACTCTGTTTGCAGCCTAGAATACAGTAGCATGATCATAGCTCACTGCAGCTTCCAGCCCCTGGGCTCAAGGGTTCTTCTGCCTCAACCTCCAAGGGCTACAGATGCCGCCGCTCCTGGCTAATTTTTAAAAATTCTTTCTGTAGAGAAGGGGTCTCTGTGTTACCCAGGCGGGTCTGGAATTCCTAACCTTAAGCTCCCAAAGTGCTGTTCTTGGCCAACTCCAGTTTTTGTTATTAATATAACCTTAAGTCCTTCCTCCCCACAGCATTTTGAGTGATCTATCTCAAGTGCAAATAGGAACTTTTCAAACATTTTAATGTCCGAGTACCTTAAAATTACCTATAAGGCCTTTCACAGTCGGGCTTCTGCCTGAATCTCCACTTCTAGCCCATTCCCCTTCCATTCTGTCTCTGGAGTCATAGGACTGCTGACGAGTCCCCACCCCTGTGTGTTGGACACACACGTGTTCTACTGCGTGCTGCTTGCTGATGCTGCTTTGCCCTGCCCTGCCCTGCCCTGCCCTGCATGCTCTCCCTGCCTGCCTGCTACCCCTTGACTCTGGCTAAGTCTTAGTGCAGGCGTTGCCTCTAGAAAAGCTACCTTGGCACCTGTGTCTGCCCTCCCTGCCAGATGGTTCCTTATTGTTCCTTGAACCTGGCGCCTGTCAGGAATTCACTAAATAAGTGTTAACTAAAAATGAAGAAAGACTGCTTCTACAAAGATGATTTAAGAGATGTCCCTTATAGGAGTAAAGGAGACACACATGAAAAGAGGTAATTGCAGTTCAGGGCAATAAATACACTAGAAAGACCTGTAGCGGTCTTTTTTTTTTTTTTTTTTAAATTTTATTTTATTTTAGAGACAGAGTTTCTTTCTATTGCCCAGGCTGGAGTGTAGTGGCTTGATCATAGCTCACTGCAGCCTCGAACTCCTGGGCTCTCGTGAACCTCCCACCTTGGCCTCCTAAAGTGCTGGGATTACAGGTGTGAACCACCACACCCAGCCTAGAGGTCTTTTTAAAATGGAATTTTTCCCATCTGGAATGGTTCCCTGGTAGCCCTGATGGAAAGGTGGGAAACAAATTTGCTTAAGGTTTCATCAAGGTGTTTTCAGTATGAAAGTAATAATTCTACATGTTTCTGAACTGCTGAGGAATCTTTGAACCAGAAAGATTTTATTTGCTTTTTTAAAAAGAGCATCAGGTCTCTTTCTTACCCTGTTATTGATGAGCAACAACCTTTAAATTTTTTAGTCCTTCATTTAACAAACATATGGCAAGTGCTAAGTGGTGAGGACTGAGCAATGAACCAGACTCCATCCTGCTGGAGGGTTCGCGTGCAGGCAA
This sequence comes from Eulemur rufifrons, assembly GCF_041146395.1. Lineage (NCBI taxonomy): Eukaryota > Metazoa > Chordata > Mammalia > Primates > Lemuridae > Eulemur > Eulemur rufifrons. Next base: position 14,332,232 of record NC_090983.1, on the reverse strand, counting down.
AGCAGTAACAGGTAGATCAACACAGTAGTTAAAGACTGTATGGCTACCATTTAGAACACGATCAGGGGAAAGCAGAGACCTGCTTTAGAGAAGGAGGGCAGGGAAGGGCATTTGGTATCATTTGACTTAAGGCTTGAGTGTGAGAAGGCGCCAGCCACGTGAGGAACTGGCGGGGAGAGCCCCCGGCTGAGAAAGTCCTGCAGTGAGACAGCGAACCCTGTGGAGGCATGAGCGAAGCTAACGTGCCTGAGCAGAGGCAGAGGTGGCCTTTCTTCTGAAAGCTTCCAGGAGACCACAGGCCACACGTTCCTGGTGTACTCACACAGGACCCCTTCTCGGTGTCCCTTTGCGACTGCAAAGGTTGTGGCTCCTTTCTTCCTTAGACCTGGTTCGCTGTCGTCTCAGCCATCACCTCGCCCTGAGACCTCGGGTTGTTGCCTCACTGATTTACACCTGGGTCCTCTCATATGTGAAAGGAAGAGGTTGGGCGAGTTGATCTCAACTCTATAGACCATGATGCTGTTACCATTCATTATGAAAAGATCCCTGAATCCCTAGAGGCACTGATCGTTCATTCAACAAGCAATGTTTGAGTGCCTGCCAGATGCTGTTCCAGACCCTGGGCCGCACCGAGGCAGAGCATCCACTCAGGGTGGGGATGGGGCTGATAAATATACATACATGTAGTCTGAGTGCAGGCAGAGTAGAGTTGGATGAAAAATAAAAGGCTGTGGGGAGAAAGAGTGCGAGAATCATGCCGTGTTAAGTAAGGTGGTCAGGGAAGGCCTTTCAGAGGAGGTGGCCTGTGGGTCCAGGGCTGACTTGCCTTATAATTTACTTATAACTCACATTTAAATTGTTTACAGAAGGTCTAGAATGTTTGAAGTTTATCAACATCCTTTCCACTGGTTTCTATATTTATTCAGAAACAGTGTTCCTCAGAAGTCTATGCAGCCTTCTGAGAAGATAGCTAGATTTTAAAAAGTGTAAGGCCATCATCTTTGAATTGGTCTTTCCATCTTTAAAATAAAACATGTGCTGCAATTCCAATCTGATAAGGCATTTCATCAAACAGGGATCTGTAAAAATACTTGCATTGTCGCCATCACATGAACCTCAGCCTCGGAGTGGATGTGGAGATTGCAGAGAGAAGAGTCAGGATGTATGTGCCTGTCTGCCCCAAGGCAGACTCGGACAGTCAAGCCTTTCTCATTAAAAAAGGGTCATGGGGAGGTTACAGCCCTGGTTACAGTCTCATTTGGGAGGTGCTGATGGTGTGACCAACAGCCCCTCCTAACAGAGTGGAGTTAATCACTCACTGGCCAACTGGAAAATCAATGGCTTTCTCCCCTCTGCCTTGGTCAGCCTCTTTCCTCCCTGCGGCAAACAGGCGTCAGGCAGGGGACTCAGGGACTCTTGTCCCTTCTTGCTCAAAGACCGGCTCTCCGGGAGGACAGTCATCTCACCCCAGGAGAGGAGAGCTTGTTCCTCTCTGCCTGGGAGAAACCTCATCGTAGAGCGGTTCTGCCAAAGAGGAGGAAGCAGGAGAGAGGGAACTCGGGGGGGAAAGACAGTCTTTCAAGGAACGACAACATTGCAGCCAAAATGGAAAAGAAACAATGTTCGAAGATGATGGGCTAGAGAACGGTTAAATGTCTATGGCAACGTGTCCAAGTTGGTGTGATCTTAGCTCTTAGCACCTTTTTTTCCATATAAGGAGGTGGCGAGTCACCGTGTTTGGGTTGGATCTGTCCAAGTTGATGTCTTATGTTTACCCCAGCAAGTCCCTTGGCAGAAAGTCTGGAGAACCAGGATGGCAGTGCCTGCACCAGACCTTACCATGTTAAGTTCTACCATGGGCCTGACTAGCAGTGTATCAGAGCCCTTTGGTTGGCAGAAAGGTGTTACCAGCAGGAAGAATCACACCTTAGGGTCAAGAGAGCTGTTCCTTCAGATATCCTGGCTGAGAGGTGTCCCTCCCTGAGGTGTGAGAGCCTCCACCTGAACTTCAGGGCTTGGGTGCTCCCTCATGTACAGAAGGGACTGTCTCAAAGTCTAGAAATTTCCTAGGAGAGAGGATAAATCTTAGACTAGGGGCCAGGACATTTTCACGAGCGAGATGGGAAGGGCTGGTCCCTGCTGGTGGTGACAGTGGTGGAGGGTGGGACAGGGCTGGAAGCGTGGAGGGCAGCAGCTGAGGAATGCAGTATTGATCCTGGCTGCCATCTGGGTGTCTCTGTGTCCAGTTTGGAAGGAGGAGAAGTGATAACCCGAAGCTGGGAGGGGAGCAGTGAGGAGTGAGGTATTGGTAACAGACAGCTGCTTGGAGGGTGTGCAGGGAGATACAGTGTACTCCGGTCTCTGGACTTTGGAGTGATTCTGCCACACACAGTTGGTAGCCACCCCTGGTCATGGCCATCACGTTGAGGGTTGTTTGAAACGAGTATGAAATCACCTTTTCCCAGTGCAGACAGCACAGCCGTGAATGTCAAGCTGAGAATGGAACTGCGTGTTGCGTAAAGAAACGGAAGCGTCCATTCGGCTGTGCCCCCGATTAGTTGAGCAGATACACATCCAGGGCGCCCTCACTGATTACTGGCATCGTCTGCTTTGGCTTAAGTGAATTTTCGTCCCTACATCCTGTGATTACAGCTCCCATAATTTCGTTAGCCTTTATATTGAGTTTTTATTCTTTTGCATTTCCTTAGCTCTTCATTTCCTTCGAAGCATCTTAGCTGGTAATTTAGTTTGCTCGTGGCCAGCTGCACAGCAAAGCACCCCTCGTGGAACGGGGCTCCCCCCACACACGTGCAGCGGCTCTAGCGTGAGCGGACACAGCCGGCAATGCCAGCTTCCAGAGACAAACCCTACACCTGAGGTTTGGGGAGGATCATCCACGGTTCTCCTCACCATTTGGCTCAGTTTAAATTACCTGCCACGTGAGAGGAGGGGGAAGACTCGGGCATTCGTGAAGGGAACAAAATCCAGGCAAACAGAAAGCCCGTGACCCTGGAGCTTTCTCAGACAAGGCCCATTTGAACAGGTGCTTCTGTGACGTTGCTTCACTGTTAGACATGGCTTTGACCCCCTGGGGTATGGCAGGAATCTCGTGACCCTGCACCATAAACCCAAATTGCTTTCTGGCAGCACAGCCAGCTGCTCTTGGGAAAGGCAAGCCACTGCAACTCGGTTGAAAATTCAGCACTTGGGTGGATGAGGTTGCTGTCGCCTGACTCCTTGGAGTCGTAATCACTCCAGAAATAAATCTTTATTTCTTTCAAGTGACCACCACTCAGATCTTTTTCGAATTTTATTAAGAATGTAAACCTGTGACAGGTGCACTGCGGTGTCTCCAGCTCTCACGGCTCACAACATGAGGGGTTCTTAAACCTCAAAAGCTGTCTTTTCACAGGAGGCCAACATGAAATGACCCAACTCTGACCAAATGTGGAAGGAGATTGGACAATTGCCTGAAAAACTAGGTGTTTGATATTAATGACCTGAAGCCTACAGTCAGGCTCTTGGTCTATCAGGTTGGCACAAGGGCTCACCCAGCTCATCACACGAAGAGACTCTTCCTAAAACAAAACAAAAATACTGCCATAGAAAGACAGGCAAATGAAGTGTGTTCATGTGCTCTCTTGTCTCAGGGTAATTCAAAACTAGACACTCTCTGAGGCTAGATCTATTTCAAGATATAATGAGCCCAGATCTCATTTTAATGATATCTGTGCTTTTTCAACTAAAATTTTCCCCCACAAATTGTAAGACATATTAGAAAAACCCAAATATCTTAGTCTACAGAGTTGTTTTTATTTTGTTAGGGTTTAGGTTTTTGGCGACAGTGGAAGTGAGATGGACACAGGTAAAAATATTTGTTTTTCTGACCAGCATTTTTTTTTTTTTTTTTTGGAGACAGAGTCTCGCTCTGTTACCCAGGCTAGAGTGCCATGGTATGAGCCTACCTCACAGCAACCTCAAACTCTTGGGCTCAAGCGATCCTCCTGCCTCAGCCTCCCGATTAGCTGGGACTATGGGCACACCCCACCATGCCTGGCTAATTTTTTCCATTTTTAGTAGAGACGAGGTCTCACTTTTGCTGGTCTCGAGCTCCTGACCTCAAGTGATTCTCTCACCTCTGCCTCCCAGAGTGCTAGGGTTACAGGCATGAGTCACCACGCCTGGCCCTATGACCAGCATTTTTGAAACACATGCTTTCTCAATCTTTATGGTGAAACACAGTTTACCTGGGTGCAATTAGAATTGACTAGAGCTGTAAGAAAGGTCTGGGCAGGTGTTGCTTATGCCAGTCTCACAAGTTTTCCCATTTGTTAGGTGTGCTCAGAGAATACAAGTGATTCAATTGGTTTTTTAAAAATAGATGTGAAATAAGGAAATTGGCCTAGGTGGATTGGGAGATTTGCTCAATTAATTTTTTTAAAACCACCAGGAATCAGGATATATATGTATTAAAGTGTCTTGAGAAAATTATGTAAGTTTATAATTTAGATTTAACTTAATCATAACTACTTTTTATTACATCTATGGAGAAAAATTAGAATGACTTTCTAGGATAGTTTGAAGCAGGCAGGCTCCTTTGAAGGTGGAGAATTTTGTTTTCCTTGAATCACTGCCAGGTGTATCTCATGCAGGTTGAGCGTCCCTTATCTGAAATGCTTGGGACCAGAAGTGTTTCAGTTTTCAGATTTTTTTAAATTTTAGAATATTTGCATTCAGCATCTCTAATCCAAAATCCAAAATTTGAAATGCCTCAATGAACATTTCCTTTGAGCATCATGTCAGTGCTCAAAAAGTTTCAGATTTTGGAGCATACTGGATTTGGGATTTTCCGATTAGGGATACTCACCATGTATTTGCTTTATATCGTGGGCTATATAGAAGTTGCTGCTCACAATGTTGATTTTAAATATCTAAATTGCTCCCAAGCTGCTGTATTTATAAATGATGATTTAGATAAAGGCAGCAGGAGCTCAGTATTTGTGCACCATGCTGAGAAGCTCTTGCTTGTTGCTGCGAAAGCCAGGACACTGGGGGAAACGGTAGCTCATCTTGGAGGCTAACATTGGAAATGGTTTGTATTGGAAATGGTACCACTACCGAGAGAAAGTTTACTCTGAGTAAACTCAGACAGACACAGTTCTGTCTTTTGACAATTCTTCAGTTAGAGAGTTGTATTGCCTCTTAAAAATATAAAGGAGAGGAAATAAAAATTTGATGTATTCTATGTCTTATTTTTGAGTTGGTTGTTAAGTATTAATAATATGTAACTGGTTTATTTCTATTTAAAGAAAAGGTATCCACTCTAAGGACATGACCTAGAACGTCTTTTTACCCTAATCACCTGCTATGGAACATTCTGCTTTGGGAGACCTAGGGAAATATTGAAACTGTATGATCCTGGTAGAAAGATCTCTAATTCAGATTAGATAACCCATTCAGGAATAACCAAGTAATAGACCAAAACAGGGTGAAAACCAAGAACATTGTGTTGCTAAGTACAATGAGAGATGATCAGGAAGTCCTTCTGTTACAGCAAAAGCTATATAATGAAATAATGATGAATTATAAATTTCATTAAATAGATTATTAAACATTTCAAGCATATTAAAGTTAAAATAAGGAGATGGAAAAGAGCATGGCGAATTCTTGTTTTATTTTAAATGATAAGAGCCTGGATTTATTTATATTGGTTCACTTACCTTCAACACTCTTCTTCCTTTCAAGGAAGATGTGAGGCCCAAGTGTTCTAAGTGCTGTTCCCATTGTGAGATAACAAGTATGGCAAGTCCCTGGTAATACTTGCTTTGAATCAATGTATAAGTAAATTACAGACCATCAGAGGTTTTTTTGTACAGTGTGTGAGTTATAATGTCAGTGATTATAATGTCTATTTCATATGTCTCCATGGGTTTTATTTTCTTATCTGCACCCCCAGAGCATACAGTGTAAATTTAATTGGTGGTACCGGTGGTTCTTGACACAGGATGATTCTTAAGTTCCATTCGTTGGTGGGATGGTAGGGATAAGCGCTTGGCAATTTTCTCACCAGATGTGACATCTTAATCTCTCAGCCCCCAAGGGCAGTCAGTGTCCTCTATTGAGCTCCAGATGGATCAAATGGATTAAGATAATAGAATTTGGGTTCCTTAAGGATAGATGTATGTTCTCATGTATTATGTATGCTCTTGCTTGACTTAGAGGCTGTAAGTAGTAAGTTTGTTAGATGCTAGATGGTGTGGTGTGGTGAAAAGATGATAGTACTTGGAATCAGAAAACTAAATTCAAGTCCAGTTCCTTCACACTGGTGGCATGATCGTTGGCAAGATACCTTCTCTATGCATCAATTTGCTCATCCGTAAAATAAGGATGATGTGAACATTAAAATAAATGTTTGTGAAAGTATACTTTCAAAAGTTGTTGCACAAATGATAGTTATTATTTAACCCAAATCCTTCCTAAATACTCCTAAATACTTCCTAATACTCCTAAAAGGAGGCATAAATGTTTTGAAATGATTTTCCTAAACATATACATGCATCTATGACTTAAATTACCGATCTTTGTACCTTTACTGTTTGTATTCAAAAATTTCAGAAGCCGATCGGAGCTTGAAAAATGCAGCATCAGAAAGAGCAATAAAATGTTGTAACTTAATTATTTTTCTTAACCTGCCATTTGTGCCTTAGTTATTTTATCTCCATTTTTACTGAACTTGGAATACATAAAGATCAGTTTTCTGATTGTCTTCTGTGATATATGGTATTTACTCTATAAGTTCATTGTTTTGGTGCTTCAGGCACGAGTAAAGTTTTGTTAATTTGAAATTATGATTCCTTCTTTCAGTGATTCTCTCTCTCACATACACACAGCAAAAAAGCTCTGAATTTAAAAAAATAAAAATAATGCCAGAAGTATGAATGGACAGTCACCAGTTGAAAAGAACTTTTCACACTGGATGGTAAGCAGTAGTCTCTAGACTGTTCCCAAATAATCATCACAAAGAAATGCTTTTAATTCACTCCCTGAAGCCAAACAGGAGACCACAGAGCAGTCTGTATTCCAGGGAGGAAAAAAAAAAGTCTGAATGCTGAGTAAATAAAAACACAGGCTGGTGCAACCAGTCTCTTATTTGTAAAATTGTTGATCTGAAAAGCCTCCACAATGTCCCAACATAAAGGAGTGAGTTTGGGGTGATGGATGTCCCAGCTGTTCTGGTTTGATCATTACACATTGCATGCATGTATCAAAATATCACATGTACTCCCAAAATATGTACAACTATTATGTATCAACAAAAAAAGTGTAATTTCACTCACATATTATATGATAGAATATTTTGAGAGCAACATTTTAGACCTTAATATAATGTACCTTTTTAAAAAAGCCTCCAAGGCTAAAAATTGCTCTTAAATGAATCCCACAGTCATGGTTTTGAGTTGATGGATTTTAGCAGCTCTCTGTTGAATGCGTGTTCACCTCCTCAGTGCCCTGTACAGGGGCAGAGTTGGACAGGACTTTCTTATTTTTATTTTTTATTTTTTAGAAGAATGAATTAGTAGATTTATTTTAACTGAATTTATAACAGTGCTGTCAGGTTTCAGTCTGAAATGTTGGTTCTTGATACACTTATGGCCAAAAAATGACCAGACACACCAACGTAAGGCAAGCATGAAAATGAGGTTTATTGAGGAGAGAAGGATAGGATTATAGAGCAAGAGCAAGATACAGGTCCGCAGAGCCTGATACATATACCACAGATGATGGTCCGACCCACGGTTGCAGCAAAGGGGGAGAGCAAAAGGAAGGGCACTAAAAAGGCCTGGTTATGGTCTGCATCTTGTTTTATAGTGTCTGGATTGGGACCTCCCTGTGGTTCTGGACAGGACTTTTGAAGAAAAGACTATGAATAGTCCCAACAGCTTGCTTCTGTTGGAATCAATATTTGAGGCATTGTCGATCCCATTTTGGAACAAAGGGCTTCAGGGATACATAAAAGAGGTCCATCGGAACTCATCTTGATGTGTGGTTTCTCTTTCTTTTTTACAGTGAGATATAATTCACATATCATGATAGTCATCCTTTTAAAGTATACAGTTCAGTATATTCACTAAGCTGTGCAATTATCACCGCTATCTAACTTCAGAACATTTTAATCACCCCCAAAAGAAGCCCCATATCCATTAGCACCCACTCCCATTACCTCCCTCCCAACCCTAGGCAACTGCTAATCTACTTTCTCCCATCCAAGTACTAACCAGGCCTGACCCTGCTTAGCTTCCGAGAGCAGACAAGATAGGGCGCGTTCTGGGTGATATGGCCGTAGACTTTCTGTCTGCATAGATTTACCTATTCTGAGCATTTCACATAAATGAAGTCATACAACATGTATCCTTTTGTGTCTGGCTTCTTTCACTTAGCATACCATTTCAAGGTTCATCCATTTTGTAGCGTGTATCAGCACTTCATTCCTTTTAATTCAAATAATATTCTGTTGTAAGAATATATACCACAATTTGTTTATCCATCAGTTGATGGATGTTTGGGTTGTTTAAACTTTTTGGCTATTGAGAAGAATGATGCTGAGAAGATCCAAATGCAAGTTCCTGTGAGGACCTATGTCTTCATTCTCCTGGGTATGTACCTAGGAATGGTTGGGTGTCTGGTGTCTCTTTATCCAAATCATACTATTAGTAATCTGAGAAATAAAGATAGAATGAGTTTAATTTGGATGGATTAAAAAATAGGATTGGTATGTACTGGTAGAGAAGCTGTGGTCTTGGGTTAGGTTATATCTCATTGTTTTCTTGTCGCCAATAGTTAAACAATGACATAACTGTTAATACTTCCCGACTTTTTGGAAACAAGCCCACGGATCAACTATAAATCCCAGTGGTTCACAATGTTTATACCCCATGAGATGTGAGGGGTAATCATACACTCCTGTTAGTTAACAGTGCATTGCTTGGGCTGAGATTTCCCGATGGTGGAGGGGGGCTATGGGTGTAGCCAGGGGAAGGAAGAAAGATGTTAGAGTTTATCAAAATTTTTTTGTATGTGTGTTGGGGCATAATTTAAAAGAGCCTCTTGGTGCTCCCTTCATCCTGCAGAGGACTCAGCTTTTTATCATGATCACAGTGGAGCCTTTGCTCTGTTGGGATGAGGGGGCTTTGTGGGTAGGAGGACAAAGAGGGGGCATCCCACAGTCCACAGTGTGCAAAAATGAATGTGTGGCTTTGCTGCTTTACTAGTAATAATGTTTGAAGGATCTATTGAATAGGGTTTTATTTATGCTAGTGTGAAGAATGAAGTCCTGCTGATTACAGGTGTGTTAGACACTGCACAGTTGGCACTTGGATTGTAATAACCAAGAAAAGGCCACTACGCTAAGAGAAAAATGTGCTGTGTTCTTTACCACCCTCATCTAAGCCCGGCCATCCAGAACAGACCCTGCACTGAAAGTTCTTCCACACTGTGAGGGCACATTTTGTATTGACAGAACTGGTTCACTGGAAAAGCCTTTTGTCTACCAGGGGTGAACAATAGACTATCCAGAAAACCAGATTTCCTTTCTACCTGTATATCCCATTTATCCTGCAATGAGAGCAGAAGAAAGAAAACAGGCTAATTTCTCTTGGTGAAAACCTACCGGGCCTCTGCGCCATCCCTCAGAACCACGTCGGGGACCCAGACAGTTGGCTGAGGCAGTAATGATCTATAATTGCTTCCTGTGTTGCCTCCTCGAGGATTTTTGCTTTTATGTACAGGCCTTTGGGGCCTCAGTCCAAAGGAGTGTGATGGATGATGGCACTTAATTGGGTCCCTTTAGGTAGTAGGACCCTTCAACAATACAGAGCAAAGTCTTCCATTTAGGGCAAGCCATGTTGGGTTAATCATTACACTTTTTAACTGAGAATTAAATGGAAGAACAGTTCTCTTCTGCCATAGCAATTTTTAAAATAGGCTTTATTTTTTTAGAGCAGTTTTAGGCTCACAGAAAAGTTGAGGGAAAAGTACAGAGTTCCTATCCACCCTCCTTGCCCCACAGCCTCCCCCCCCCCACCAACACCCCCCACCAAAGAAAGTGGTACATTTGCTACAATCAGCGGCCTTACATTGACACATCATTATCACCCAAAATCTAAAGTGTACATTAGGGTTCACTCCTGGTGGTGTACATTTTATGGGTTTTGGCAAGTGTGTAGTGACGTGTATTCACCATGATAGTATCATACAGAATAATTTCACTGCCTAAAAGTTCTCTGTGCTCTGCCTGTACATCGCCCCTTCTCCCAACCCCTGGAAGCCACTGATCTTTTTACTGTTTCCATGGTTTTGCCCTTACTAGAATGTCATATAGCTGGAATCATATAGTACGTGGCCTTTTCAGATGAGCTTCTTTCACTAAGTAACATACATTTAAGTTTCCTCTGTGTCTTTTCATGGCTTGATAGCTTATTTCTTAGTAACACTGAAGAATAATCCATTGTCTGGATGAACCACAATTTATCCATTCACCTACTGAAGGACATCTTGGTTTTGGCAATTATAAATAAAGCTGCTATAAATATCCACATGCAGGTTTCTTTTTGTGGACACAAGTTTTCAATGCACTTGCATAAACACCAAAGAGTGTGATTGCTCAATCATATGGTAAGAAGAGTATGTTTAGTTTTATGAGAAACTGCCAAATTGTCTTCCAAAGTGGTTGTAACATTTTACATTCCTGCCAGCAACGAATGAGAGTTCTTGGTGCTCTGCATCCTCACCAGCATTTGGTATAGTCAGTGTTCTGGATTTAGCCATTCTGATAGGTGTGTAGTGGTATTTCATTGTTTTTTTAATTTGCAATTTCCTAATGACATATAATATTGAACATCTATAGTAATGTTTTTAAATCTTAGATCAAATTTTTCAATTCTGTTAGACTGAGCATCTTTTTTTTTTTTTTTTAAGCATGATGAGGCTGTTTTATTGGAAAAAAATCCAAAGAAATTAAGCATGCTTTTGCTGATGTTTCAATTTCTATGTTCTATGATAAAAGCGATCTTATTTGTCTTGTTCTCCATAGTATTCCCCAAACCAGCACAGCACGTGGTCCATAGCACTTCACTCACTAAATACATACTGTGTAGTGGGTCGAATGGTGACCTCCAAAAAGGTATGCCCACATCCTAATCCTCAGAACCCGTGAACATTACCTTTTCTGGAAAAAGCGTCCTTGCAGATGTAATTAAGTTAAGGATCTTGAGACAAGGAGATCATTCTAGATTATCTAGCTGGGCCAATCCAATGCCAAGTATCCTTGTAAGAGAAAGGCAGAGGGAGAGTTGAGATAGAAGAGGAGGAGACAGAGAGAAGAGGAAGAAGCGATGTGACCACAGAGGCAGAGATTGGAGTGATACGGCTGCAAATCAAAGAGTACCTACAGCTACCAGAAACCAGAAGGGGCAAAGAAAGGACTCTGCTCTAGAGCCTCTAGAACAAGTGTGGCCCTGCTTACCCATTGATCTCAGACTTCTGGCCTCTAAGCCCTAGGCAGCCACTAATCTATTTTCTATCTCTATGGAGTTGCATATTCTGGATATTTTATTATACATAAATGGAATTGTACAATGTGTGGTCTTTTGTGTCTGGCTTCCTAAACTTAGCATAATAGCACCTCCTTTTATATTCTCAATATGTTATTATATTCCTTTTATTTCCTTGAAATAAAATTCACAGATTCTTTGGCCTACTTACAGATATAACTTTTAAAAAATAACATGACTTATTAAAAAAAAACCTTTAATTTAAAATTGGTAAGTGTTAGGGCATATCTACACTAGGATATTTCATAGGGCATCAGGATCCTTGACTCTACTTTACTGTTTATAAAGCGGTATCCCCACGAATGTGCCAACAACTGTGGCTGGCACACAGATGTGCAGTGTCGGAATCTCAGATACAGCAGGCAGCATTTCCACTGCTGACCCGATTTCTTCCAATGGTGAACAATCCTGATAAAGTTCCAAATAAACTAAAGTTCAAGCTTCCCTCTGTCTACACAGTAGTTACAGTCTTGGGAATTTCAGTGTATGTTCACACCTTGCAAGAAAGTATTTGGTGTTTACTTGTAAAACAGAGTTAGGCTCTTAATTCAAAGGATTACAAATGGGTTTTTCACCTACATAAATATCTGGTAGAACACTCTAGAGTTACATTAGACACAAAAAGCTGTTGTCATAGAATGGCACTGTCCTATGTGTTGGAAGGCATGTTGTATCCCTGGCCATCTCCTTTCCAAATGCCAACAGTGCCTGCAGTCACTGAGCCCACCAAGAATGCCTCCCAGGAGACCACCCATGTGTCGGGGACTGGTGGTTCAGCTCTTCTTACCTTAAAAAGCATTTCCACGTTCCTGATCACCTCTGGGTCCATATTCTATCCATTTCTTTTTTCTCTCTTACTGATGTAATTTCTCCCTGTTTGTCATTCACCCTACACTTGTTCAACATTCTTCCATCTTACAAAAGAGAAAAAAGGAAAACATTTTTCAAATCTCTCTTCTACTCCACTTCTGCTGTCCTACATTATGCCATTATCTCTCACCCCAGTTTTGCAATAGATCTTATCTGGTGTCCTTCCTTCCAGCCCAGATGTCCTCATCCCCACTCTACCCTTGGCATCAGAGGGATCTGTCAGATCGCAGATCAGCTCTGGCAATCCCTCTGCCCCGAATCTCCAAGTAGGCTAAAGGGCCATTCTGCAACATGGTGCCTTGTTGCTGGGTCCACCCCAGACATCTGTTCCTCACATTTCAGAAAAACTTTGAACCACTTTTTGAGATGTGATTGACATATAATGAACTGTACATATTTAACAGCTTTATTGAAGTATAATTCCCATACTTCACAATTCTTCCATTTAAAGCATACAATTCAATAATTTTTAGTGTATTTACAAGGTTTTCATGTATTTAAAATGTATAGGTTTGCACATTGTGGCATATGTACCTCTCCCTGAAATAATTCCCACAATCAAGATGGTATCTGTCATCCCCAAACATTTTCTCATGCCCAGTTGTAATTTCTTCTGCCTTCCCTAGCACCCACTCAACTGCTTTCTGTCACTGTAGTTTACATTTTCAAGAGTTTTACATGAATGAATCATTTAGCATGTACTGTTTTGTTATTTGTTTTGGTTTGACTTCATTCAGCATAATTATTTTGCAGTTCATCCATGTCGTAAGCATGTGTCAATAGTTCATTCTTTTTTTCTTGCTGAGTAGTATTCAGTTGTGTGATTATGCCACAATTTGTTTATCTACTCATTGATGAAAATTGGGTTGTTTCCAGTTTGGGGCTATTATAAAAAATCTGCTGTGAACATTCACGTTCAAGTCTTTGCGTGACATATGCTCTCATTCCTCATGGGCAAATACCTAAAAGTGGCATGGCCAGATTATACGATAAGTATATATTAAGAAACTTATCAAGTGATAAGTATATATGTTAAGTATAGTTTCATACTTTTAAAGAAACTACCAAACTGTTTTCCAAAGGGGTGGTACCATTTTGTGTTTCCTCCGGTGGCGTATGCGAGTTCCAGATGCTCCACAGCCCACCAACAGCTGACAGCACGTAGTGGTGTGCCTCATAGCTTAAATGCTAGTGGTCCTCACCTCCTAGTAGCTCCTGCCGTATACCACCCAGTGTCACTTCCCCAAGCCTTTGCTCCTGCTGTTCTTGCAACCTGAATATTTCTCTGCCTGTCCCTCATCTTAGTTAAACCATCTTCCTTTAACACACAGCCCGGTGTTCCTGGCCCTCCAGGTTGAATTAGAGTTTCTCTCTCTATGTATATATACATACCCATAGAATTCTGTGGGGGGAAAAAAAATATATATATATATATATATATATATATTTGCATTACGATGAAATCCTCTGCATTACTGTTTTCCATATTTGAGGACAGGGACCTAATACAGGGCTTGGTACATCATAGGTTCACTGTCACGAATGGCAATGGCAGAGACAGGATTCAGCATTCCCAGAGTGGAGCTCTTCCCCCGAGACTTGAAAAATGTTAACTCTTGCTTAAAGAGGGCTGTGATTACAGTCATTGTTATGTGGAATTTATTATTCAGAAACAATTTATAGCTGTGGTAATATTTTTAAACGAATGAACAATTGTCCTAATTCTTTAAAATGGCCTTCAAACATAGCAGGTGAAATATAAATGAAGTCAAACGAACTCATAAACTTCGGAGAAATTAAACTTTATCTGAGCGCAGGTCACCCAGTCAGTCTTCACTTTATGATTTTAAGATTTCTGGTCTTTGAGGATTTTCAGTATTTTTGAGTGAACCAGAATCAGTCGTTGTGCCTGTAATATTTTGTTTATCTTGGTGGCTGAGGAAGGGGCGGGGCTGAGAAATACATTTCAAGCAGCTTGTAAGAAATTCTCAGTCAATAGTATCTGCAAGTTTTTCAACTCCCCAGATAATAGTCAGTTATAGATGTGGCCTTTACAGGTTCCCAGGAGGGGGCAAAAACATAAAAAGAGTGAGCTGGTTTCCAGGAGAGTAGTTCCTGGTAATAAGTGATGGTAAAGAGGTTAAGTTTCAAAGTCTGATTAGAAATTGCAGCTATGGAATTCAGAACCATTGTCGCTGAGGCTTTGTAGCCTGCGGATTTGGCCTGCTGTGCACGGGCAGTGGTTCTTGGTGTTTAGCCCAGAGCACAGTGGCAGTGGAGCACAAAAACATATGCAGCGCCTTCTGGGGGGACACTGGGTGTGCTGGAATAATGCTTAGAATTAACCGGCAAGTAAAGGAGTTAAAAGAAAGCACCAGAACGTGGGAACTCCTGAAGCATCCTAGCTGACTAATTGAAGTTATTTTGAAATAGTCCCTCATGGACAATTTGGTTCCAAATCAAGATAACTTTACGCATCACAAGCTAAATAAAACCCTAGCAAGATCAGTACAGTCATGAATAAGTGTTATGATAAAAACCCATGACAATGTGATCTGTGCAAGAATGTCATAGAGGACGGTGCTTCTCACATTCTCCTGTGCGCACAAATCAGCTGGCAATCTTGTGAAAATGGAGATTCTAATTGAGCAGGTCTAAGGAGGGTCCTGGATTCTGCATTTTAAAACAGCTCCACATGGCTCTGGTACTGCTGGTCCTCAGATCAAACTTTGAATTGCAAAGGCATATGCTGCTCTTTCTTTTTTCATCATAGCTCATAAAATTGTCCTGTAATTTTGTCTTTAACAAAATAAATTAATCTGCTGTTAATATTACATCAAATTCTGATTTCTATCTTCTGCTTAAAAAAAAAAGAGAGACAATTTCTTCATTAATGGCCTCATGGTAAAAACATTTGAAAACACTCCATATTGAGTTGTCTTTATTTTAGGGTTGAAAATATTCATGCCACTTATTTGACGGATGCTCTTGATTATGGAATGAAGTTAAATTAAATCCAGTATGTTGCCTACATACAAGAGTGGCATTCAAAAAATGTTTAACTAGAAGTTCTGTAAGAACAGTTGCTTTTGTGGTTAAAATTTGAAAACAAGCACTGCCTGGTTTCGGTACTGGATTACCTTTAACACAGGACTGTCTTGGGTTTGGAGGTAGGATCTCGGGGTAGTATAAAGCACAAAGTCTGAAGCCAGAATTCCTGGATTCTAATCCCAATTTTGCCACTTACTGACTATGTGTCTGTGTACACATGTGTGATGGTTTACTCACCTGTAAAATGGGTCTGCATTCTACGGGTCTTATTGGATGAAGTGAGTTCATATCTATCTGTAAAGCTCTTAGTGCCCCAGTACACTATATGATCTATATAAGTGGGTTTTTTTTAAATATGTGATTAAAATAATGTATGTGTTAACAGCATATCTTAGTAGCTCAGTGGTCTGTGGAATCCAGAAAGCCTGTTTTCTTTTTACCAACTAAAACATCCACACGACTTTCCCAATAAGTAGATGGTCAGAGAGAAAAGAGACTTCAGCCAGAAAACTGGGAATCCCGAAATAAATCCATGACATTTAGAAATTTGTTCATTTTCCATACTTGGTTAGACTTACCTCAGCCCTTTGGTTTTGCAGTTGGTGATGTATATTGGTCAAGTGGCCAAGGATATCTTGAAGTGGCCCCGTCCTTCCTCCCCTCCCGTTGTGAGACTGGAAAAGAGAGTGATTGCGGAATACGGAATGCCGTCCACCCACGCCATGGCGGCCACCGCCATCGCTTTCACCTTCCTTATCTCTACTATGGACAGATACCAGGTAAGGAGGCCTGATTCTCCCTCCAGGGTTCAATGCTCCCAATATAATGAGGCAGCAAATTGAGGTTGCGCTCCAGAATTTTCTCTTAAATCTGCTTTGAGGGACTTTAAGTTTTATAAAATAAACAACGAGGGGAACTGAAACCAATTGAGCTGTTGATGGCAGTTGCCTCATAAATAATTGACCATATAATTTAGCATCCCAAACAGGTTGTGCCTGAGTGTGAATGTGGGCACCATTAATAATGACACCAGGACGACTAGCATAACATGGGTTGTCCCGGGTGACCTGCGCATGTCATCTCCCTGAGCTGCCTGACGAGACAGCACTTGCATCAGTGCTCTCATCCTCTGTTTGCAACACACACAAAGAGTTTGTGGTCCTAGTGAATGATCCTCCAGGGCTGAGATGATTCCACCAAATCCCTCTGCCAGACTCCCCAGGGCCCAGGGCAGCAAAGAATCTATGCCCAAATTAGCCTCCAAGGATGCCGTGGCCCTGGTTAGAGCTCGGCCACTAGAAATGATGGCACTTAAGTTTTCTAGAACTCTCTAAATGATAGGAGATTAATAAATGTTGAAAATAGAAGAATTTCACTGAATATCTACTTATATGCCAATTATAGTAAGAGTTTTTAAAAGTTACATTATTACTGCAATGAAAGTTTTTCTTTCTCCTATTTGAGACCTATTATGCTGATTTTGTGTTTAAGTTCACAAATTTTACCTTTTGCTTGTTCGAAGTTTTAGATTTCATTAAATCTAGCAGTCATGTAGGTAAAACGCAGTATGGTTTGCCCCGCCCCTTTACCCCAGAAACCCAGGGTCATCCCATATTCCAGGTTGTGCAGAAACAGGGGAGTCAGCCCAACGTGGTTGGCAAGGTCAGACTAGTGTAGGGTCCTGCTCTACGACTGCAGCTCTAGACCCCATTTCCTAAATCAGAAAGGGACATTTGTAAGGAATATATTTGACTAGATACAATCTTTTGTCATAAGCTACTTAAATGCCATGGATCAGGAGGAGGAGAAGTTGCTTGTTGTGACTTTCAGATTACAGCACTGGCCATTTACCGTGCCCCTTGGTTAAATTGTTTCTTTCTTAGGTTCTAATTTAAGAATAGGTAGAGGCCGGGCGAGGTGGCTCACGCCTATAATCCTAGCACTCTGGGAGGCCGAGGCGGGTGGATTGCTCAAGGTCAGGAGTTCGAGACCAGCCTGAGCAAGAGCGAGACCCCATCTCTACTAAAAATAGAAAGAAATTATCTGGACAACTAAAATATATATATAGAAAAAATTAGCTGGGCATGGTGGCACATGCCTGTAGTCTCAGCTACTCAGGAGGTTGAGGCAGGAGGATTGCTTAAGCCCAGGAGTTTGAGGTTGCTGTGAGCTAGGCTGACACCACGGCACTCACTCTAGCCTGGGCAACAGAGCGAGACTCTGTCTCAAAAAAAAAAAAAAAAAGAATCGGTAGAAATAAAATTTATTCAGTCCACTAAAACTGCCAGCACAATAGTTGTGGTCACAGGTCTTAGGGCCAAGTTCGACTGTCTTATTTGCATGTTTACATGGTGTGAAACTTCCTCCTGGAACTATATTCCTAGGCCTCTCTCTCTACTTTCCTTCATTTCCCCATTTAAAAAATGTTTTTAGATAATCAAATTGCTGGTATGTGGAATGCAAGATTCAGACTAGCGATCACTGCACGATGAATCCTTTTTCTAGCTGTGACATCAAATGGTATATGCCTGAGTGTGGTCTAATTTCCTTGTTTTCCCTTCTACCCCCGCAGTACCCTTTCGTTTTGAGACTGATGATGGCAGTGGTGTTTTCCACCTTGGTGTGTCTCAGCAGGCTCTACACTGGGATGCACACGGTCCTGGTAAGGCTTTGTGGTCGGGTCTTGCGGTGATTGTTTAAATAACATGGTCAGTGTGTCAGTGTGTTTCTCATGCTACTTATTTATAAAACCATTTGCATACGTAATTATGTTTTCATCAGGCCAATGAGTTAAGTGATTATGATGTTAGGGCACGTGCATAATAATGAAACACTGAGGTAATATTAATGAAACGGAGCTAGGCTAGACCCTCAAGGCTTTGAAGATGGGCTAAAATGGCAACAGAGACTCAGGTAATTTATTTTCACGTTGGTTTACCGATGCTGCAGCAAGCAGTACAGAAAAAACACCCGGGGTCAAGGAACCAGAGAGTGGTCACAGTACCCACTTGGATTTTTACAGAGATGGGCCTGAAATTCAGGGATCTGCACTGCTCTTGCAGGTTAAGGGTCATGCCAGGTCATAGGAGTCCAGAATCACGGTTTTGCTCCTTCCATGCTGGAGTGGGTATCGGGAACAGGGGGATTATCCACATTTAAAGGTGCATCCACCTTGTTACCATATTGGGAATTTTTCCAGGGCTGCCAGAGTTAGCACGGTTAAAATTACTTAAGAATTCTATTTCCCAGTACATCCACGGGCTGCCTTGAAGTTGCAGTCTACAGCTGGCCGTGGCTTACCACAGGGGCACTATTTATCATCCTAATTGCTACACGAAAGATTTCTTTAAAAAGAAATGGGTCCTTGCTCATTGTGTGTTCATCTCAACTGTGAAGCTCAAAAATGAAGTTAGCAAAAGACCTGGGAGGGACAGGCCACCACGCTTCACGGGCCTTCTTGCTTCTCTCCCCAGTGCGCAGGGTGGGTTTCACGAGAGGGGCGGAGGGGAGGGGGCGGAGTGGGCAGAAGCGACAGAGCAAACAGATTTAAGGGTGTCATTTGTCAAAACAGGAACAGGCAGAGAACGGAGGGGAGGTACACCCAGAGAGCGCGACATCGTGCTTTCCTCCGAACGCAAAGGGTGCTGAGAGCAAGTCGGGGCCAGGCCTCGCCAGAGGCCAGTGAGGCACAAAGGTTAAGCGGTGCTAAAGACTCAGGAATCAAGATAAATAATTTTAATGCAATTTTTTAAAAAAAATGAAAATTAATGCCCCAAAATCCATGATGAACAAAATATTCAAATTTTAAATAAGGACAAGGTCTGCCCCTGCCTCGCCTGCCTCCCCTAATCCTGGCCCTGACTAGTGGACTGTTTGGGTGAGAGGGGTCCCAGATCTTGGAAATACTAACAAGCGGTGAAGGGCCAGCCGTGTTCTACCCACCGAGGCACATCCGCGCCGTCCCCATCCAGTCCCGTCTGCCCCTCGCCTGGTGGCTGCGGAGAGGAAGCGGGAGGGGGCAGAGCGCATTCTCAATTCGCTACACTACTGCTTCGCGTTACAAAGAGCCTCTCTCCAAATATGTTCGCAGACTGCAATGTGGAACTAAGGAGCATTCTCTCGGGTTTTTTGGCATTTCTTTTATCTGGGCCTACTTTTTAATTTCCATCGGTTTTAATAAAATGATGATTTGGGAAACTCAGGTTAAAATTAAAACCAAAGTAAACACGAGAATGTAGAGCTACAGACGTGAATAAAGGGCCCACAAAATCCACCTCGGTAAAAATACAGCTACATTTTTTTCCTTCTCTTTTTAAAGTGGGTTATGGGGATGGGGGAGCAGATATTTGCGGAAAGACAGATGAGGCCTCTCATTCAGACGCAAGGAATGAGTGCAGCTACTCTTTCTAGAACATCGTCCCGGAAGAAACAGGAGCAACGGGCCACAGCAACCGGGGGACCCAGGGCTGCTTTGTCCCTCTTGATGCCACTTCACACAGATCTTAGGCCCCGACTCAGGCTCAGGCCCGGGTTCCAGTCAGGTTACAGACCAGATTTTGGCCCAGGGAGCAATGGTATGTGACTTCTAGGAGCAGAAGGAGATGATTGGTTTTAATAGAAGGATAAAGTTAAATTATGGATTAGCAATCTTCCTTACTCAACCGCCACTTAAGAAGTTCCTACTGGGTGACAGGCTGGGAGCTAGATCTGGGAGATACTGTGGTAAATGAACATACCCCACCCTCCTGGGTCTCCAGTGTATTCGCTGCTGACTGCTTGTATGATGAATACTGTAATTAGCATGGAACAACCGGACTGAGCCAGCTAAGGTAGCTTACTTCTTCCCTGGACCCGTGGCAATCTCCAGGGACTGCCCTGGGTAGTGGCTGTCAACCATAGCTGCAAAATGAAATCGTGTGGAAACTTTTAAAAGATATTTGTTGGCCGGGCGCGGTGGCTCACGCCTGTAATCCTAGCACTCTGGGAGGCCGAGGTGGGCGGATCGTTTGAGCTCAGGAGTTCGAGACCAGCCTGAGCAAGAGCGAGACCCCATCTCTACTAAAAATAGAAAGAAATTATATGGACAGCTAAAAATATATATAGAAAAAATTAGCCGGGCATGGTGGCACATGCCTGTAGTCCCAGCTACTCGGGAGGCTGAGACAGGAGGATCGCTTGAGCTCAGGAGTTTGAGGTTGCTGTGAGCTAGGCTGACGCCACGGCACTCACTCTAGCCTGGGCAACAGAGTGAGACTCTGTCTCAAAAAAAAAAAAAAAAAAAAAAAAAGATATTTGTACACCCAAGTGCAACATCATTCACAAAAATGCAGCATTAGTCACAATCCACAAAAGGTGGAAGTAACCCAAATGTTCACTGACAGATGAATGGATAAACAAAATGTGATATACAGGCATAACACGGAGATATTTCAGGTTCAATTCCAGATACCCCAACAAAACAAATACTGCAACAAAGCAAATATCACAATAAGTCGAGTGACACAAAGTTTTTGGTTTCCCAGTGCATATAAAAGTTATGTTTATACTGTAATGTAGTCTGTCGAGTGTGTGATAACATTGTCTAAAAAAATGCATATACCTTAATTAAAAAATACTTTATTGCTAAAAAATGCTAACGATCATCTGAGCCTTCCACAAGTTGTAATCTTTTTGCTAATAGAGGGTCTTGCCTCAATGTTGGAGGCTGCTGACTGACGGGGTGGTGGTTGCTGAATGTTGGGGTGGCTGTGGCAAGGGCAACACCGAAGCTTGCTGCGTCGATTGACTCTTGCTTTCACAAAAGATTTTTCTGTAGAATGCAATGCTGGTTTTCTTTCTTTCTTTTTTTTCTTTTTCTTTTATATACGCCAAGCCGTGCAGTGCTGTTTGATAGCATTTTACCCACAGTAGAACTTCTTTCAGAATTGAAGTCAATCCTCTCAAACCTTGTCACTGCTTTATCGGCTAAGTTTATGTAATATTCTGAATCTTTTGTTGTCATTTCAACAATGTTCACAGCATCTTCACAGGAGTAGATTCCATCTCAAGAGACCACTTTGGCTGGGCGCAGTAGCTCACACCTGTAATCTAACACTCTGGGAGGCCATGGCAGGAGGATCGCTTGAGCTCAGGAGTTTGAGGTTGCAGGGAGCTATCATGATACCACTGCACTCTAGCCTGGATGGCAAGAGTGAGACTCTGGCTCAAAAAAATCACTTTCTTTGCTCATCTGTAAGAAGCAACACCTTGTCCATTGAAGTTTATCATGAGATTACAGCAATTTATTCATATCTTCAGTCTGCACTTCTAGTTCTCTTGCTATTTTTCATACATCTGCTGTTACTTCCTCTACTGAAGTCTTGAAGCCCTCAAAGTCATCCATAAGGGCTGGAATCAACTTCTTCCAAATTCCTGTTAATGTTGATATTTTAAACTCCTCCAATGAATCACGAATGCTCTTAATGGCATATAGAATGGTGAATCCTTTCCAGAAGTTTTCAATATGCTTTGTTCAGATCCATCAGAGGAATTACTATCTATGGCAGTTACAGCCTTACAAAATGTATTTCTTAAATAATGAGACTTGAAAGTCAAAATTACTCCTTAATCCATAGGTGGGCTGCAGAACGGATGTTGTGTTAGCCGGTACAACATCCATCTCCTTGTATGTCTACAGCAGAGCTGTTGGGTGATTAGGTGCATTGTCAATGAGCAATAGTCTGAAAGGAATCTTATTTTCTGAGCAGTAGGTCTCAAATGTTCAGTAAACCATACTGTAAACAGATGTGCTGTCATCCAGGCTTTGTTATTCCATTTATAGAGCACAGGCAGAATAGATTTAGCATAATTCATAAGGGTCCTAGGATTTTCAGAATGGTAAATGGGCATTGGCTTCAGCTTAAAGTCACCAGCTGCATTAGACCCTAATACGAGGGTCGGCTTGTCCTTTGAAGCTTTGAAGCCAGGCATTAGCTTCTCCTCTTTAGCTATAAAAGTTCTAGAAGGCATCTTCTTCCAATAGAAGGCTGTTTCCTCTACATTGAAAATCTGTTGTTTAGGGTAGCCACTTTCATCAATTAATTCTTTAATTAATTGATGAGAATTGAAGAGAGTTAGGGCCTTGTTCTGGATTAGGCCTTGGCTTAAGGGAATTGTTGTGGCTGGTTTGATCTTCTATCTAGACCACTAAAATTGTCTCTATATCAGCAGTAAGGCTGTTTTGCTTTTTTATCATTTATATGTTCACTGGAGTAGCACTTATAATTTCCTTCAAGAACTTTTCCTTTGCATTCACAACTTGGCTAACTATTTGGCATAAAAGGCCCAGCTTTTGGCCTATCTCAGCTTTCGATATACCTTCCTCACTAAGCTTAATTTCTAGGTTTTGATGTAAAGCGAGAGGCATGCAACTCTTCCTTTCATTTGAACACTTAGAGGCCATGGTAGGGTTATTAATTGGCCTAATTTCAATAGTGTTGTGAGTCAGAGAATAGGGAGGCCTGAGGAGAGGGAGAGAGATGGGGGAATGGCTGGTCGGTAGAGCAGTCAGAACACACACAACAGTTTGTTATCTTATATGGGAGTAATCTGTGGCACCCCAAAACAATTACTATAGTAATATTAAAGATCACTGATCACAGATCACCATAACAGATAAAATAATGATGAAAAAGTTTGAAATAGTGTAAGAATTACCAAAGCGTGACACAGAGACACAAAATGAGCTCATGCTATTGGAAAAATGGCGCCGACAAACTTGCTGGGCAGGGGTTGCCACAGATCTTGCATTTGTAAAAGCAGTATCTGTGAAGCACAAAAATTAAAGTGCAGTAAAACAAGATATGCCTGCATACATACAATGGAATATTACTCAGCCTTAAAAAGGAAGGAAATTCTGGCACATACTGTAACATGGATAAACCTTGAAGACATCACGCTAAGTGAAATAAACCAGCCATAAAAGGATAAATATTGTATGATTCCACTTACATGAGGTATCTGGAGTAATCGAATTCTTAGAGACAAAAAGTAGAATGGTGGTTGCAGGGGCTGGGGAGAGGCAGAAATGGGGAGTTATTGTTTAATGTGTACAGAGTTTCAGTTTTGCAAGATGAATAGAGTTCTGGAATTGGATGGTGGTGATGGTTACACAACAATATCATGTTCTTAATACTGCCATATACTTTAAAATGGTTGAGATGGTAAATTCTATGTTACTTATATTCTGCTACATATATATACACAGTAGAATATATATGTGGAAGTGGGTCCTAGGCTTTGGTATTTTTTTAAAGCTCCCTGGTTGATTTTAATGTGCAGCCAGGATTCAAAATCATTGATTGGACTAACAGAGTAATCATGGGCATGCACCTGGCCAAGACTGGGCTGGAAGATGGTAGGAAGGTGGACACAGATATTGTGTAGGCACCCACAGGGTCCACATCATGAACCATCCTGATCGCACGCAGCTTTGATGCCCGTGGCATGTGAGTGCATCATTTCGGTGGCTGCCTGTTGTATATAAATGATTCTCTGTGCATAAGCAGGAAGAGCAATTCATGGAGAGAAATAATTTGGTCGTCTCACCTCTTAAGAAACCACTCCTTGTTAGATGTGGTTTGCTGTCCCTGTCAAGGCTTTGCTGAGGGGCTCCAGCTAGACTCCTGGGCAGGCCCGAGTGAAGCGCAGGGAGACACTAAACCTGCACGGCGGTGTCACCATTCTTGCCAAACCAGATCTAGGCCCACCAATGGGAAGGGCATCCCTGTCTACCAAGATGCCCCAACAAGAAATGTGGGCAACACCCTGGCTCCTCCCTTCCCACACCTCTTTCCGTCAGGTAGTCACCAGGCTGAATCAGTTCTGGCTCTTAAACATGTCTCAAAGCCGTTCTGATGCCACTGCCAGGGTCTGATTTCCAAGTCTGAGTATGCTGTTCTGTGCATGGAGGAGTTTCTGTCTCCTGCTGGAGGTGAGCAGCAACACAGATGGCCCCGCTTGTAAGCAGCAGCCAGCTGGGGATGTTAGGGGAATCGGCCTTTGAGAGAAGTCGGCACCATCTGTGCCAAAACATAGAAAAAAACACGGGGGTCCTGAGGACATCACTGAATAGCTGGTTGTGCCATACCTGGGGCCACCCTCCCTCTGGGCTCGCCATTCAAGGTAAAACAAAGTTCCTTATTGCTTGAGCCAGTTTTTCCCACAGTGGAAAGCATTCTAAGTGAAGCAATGATTTACAGAAACAGTTTTTTGCTATACAATTTCACATTCTCTTGGTTTGAAGAATAAACCAATTGGAGCCAGCTGAAGGAAAAAAGAGGAGGAGGAATAGAATGTTTTGGAAAAACTGGGGTAGCTCATGAAATTCATCATGGGGTCAAATAGCTAAGCCTCAGGAAAGATGGGAAGCGGGTGGCTCTGAGGAATGTTATCTTTGTCCCTTCAAAGTGTCACTGGCCACATATCCCAGCACTCAACAACTCCTCCCTCAGATCAAAACTCTAACATATAGAGGTGGGACTTTGGTTGGACACCCACTAGTGAGCCTTGGAAGGGAGACCGAGTCACAGAGCAGAAATGGGACCCTGGAACCCCACCCCTGTTGGGTACAAAGGCAATGTCCTAAGAATAGGGCCTGGAAAGAGCCCAATAAGGTCACCACAGTGGAGTGTGCCCACACATCAAGTGGTTAGCATCTGCACAAGTCAGGACGCCTTGAATGCAAATAACAGACAAATTAGTTTGGGTTTAAAGGGAAATGTATTGGTTTTTATGGCCACAGTATAAGGAGGTAAGAGGTGCAGCTGGCCACTAGGAGAGTGGGACCCACAGCCTTGACTTTCATCAGAAGCTTCCCACACCACTCTTTCCCAAGCTCCTCTCTCTCTCTGCATCATTCTGTATGGCAGGTTCATGGTCTTGGGCTGCTCTTCTCCCTGAGGTTAGACCCAGGGAGCTCTGGGTTTAAATTCTTTCTGTTTCATTCTTGAAAGAACTTCAGTGAGGAGAGTTTCAGGAAAGATCTCTGGTTGGTTCTAGATAACAGGTCCATTGCTGCACCAAATGCCAAGCCTGTGTGAGCAAGGGCTCTGATTGGCAGCAAGGGTCAGGGTTAGGACTGGCATCCAGGAGGGCCAGTTCTCGAAAATAAAGTGCCTCCTCTTCTCAGAAGAGGAGAGCAGACAGAACTTCGGTGGTACACTTTCTGCATTGACATCGTGGCATTTTTCCTACTCTTTTGAAGGCTCAAAAACTGGACCTAATATTGTATTTGTGGGGAAAGGAGGACTAGAGCAAATCAAAGTTGATCATACTATATTTGTGATGTCCTGAATGGTTTGACTTATCCCAAATAATTAACAGTAAAATTAGCCAGAATTTTTGTTGTTAGTTACGTAAAATATGAATAAATAGTGAATGGTTATTTCGTTATGTGGGATGGAACTGGCTGAAATGCTGCTCTCTTTTATTGTCCCTAAATTGTTTGATCTGTGCATAATTATATAGATATCAGGTTTTATTTGCTTACTCATTTATTTTTCCCCCTAAGTATTGCTTTAGTTTTGGTTGGAGTTGGAGGATATTGAAAGGCTTCTCAAATATTAAATTATCTGCAGACCATACAAAACTGTGTCCTGGCTTTGGACTAGAGCATTTTTGGTATGTTTTTTCATGTTGTCTGAAACTACTTTTTTTAAAAAAAAACTTCAAGCTGCCTTACTTAATAGGAGAAAAAAGCTGATTATAACATAAATTATACCCTAGCAAGCCTTACTTTCTGTTACACCCTGTTGGTTGAGTTACTGAGATAAAAAAGGGAATTTGCTTATGTTTTTGAGCATCAGTCATCATGTTATTATGCCCATTGTTTTCTTTTTACCCAGAAGAGAAATATTTCTACCCTTTTGTAAAAATAGAGAATTATTTCTGGTTTCGAAAGTAATAAATACTCATGGTAAAACATTCATCTCCTCTTGTTTTTAAAGGGTTTTTTTTTTTTTTTGGACAAAATAAATCATTAGTTAACCACCAAAGGAGAAGTTCAGACAGCTGTTGTTGGGATGATTTTTAAAGGGAAATTGAAGGCATTTTATGCTTCTATATTAGCTGAAATTAGGGCTTAGCACAATTTCCAGCAAGAACTGTTTGTGGTATGTATTCCTAACAGGAAACATAGGCAAATTAATTTTTTATCTCCTTTCCCAACACTGTTCGAAAAGCTACAATTGGGGCGTAATTCTCGTGTGATCTGTAAGTGTGGGGTGCATAGGCTGCCGGAAGGGCTCTAAATCCGGGCGGGGAGCTGGAGTGAGCCCTGAGTGCAGCCTGCAGAAGACGTGCAATGACAGAAGTTGGTGACGGCACCAGAATGATGCCAAGATCAGAGGTCCCTACGTGGCAGTGAGCCAAGGTCTAAGGGCCGAAGCAGGCAGGCTGGCCCTGGGTCACTTTGCCTCAGACCAGAAACCACTCATGTCCTTTCTGCTGCACTGGACACCGGGTGGCCTCTGACATTCTGCGGTCTGGCACCTCAGAGGCTGCTCCAGTGGGGTGTGTTGTCAGACGCAAAGGACTCGCGGCAGTGAACTGACAATTGGCCTGACTGGGAAGGGGAGGTGGGGAGACTCCCTGAGGCCAGTGGCTGGGTAGCCAAACGACCTGGGACTCTAGCTATGGAGACGGCCCACTGCGGCTGAGAAGTTAGTCGAAGTGGCTTTTGGGAAGCAGGTAATTTACTTTAGTGAGAAAGATCAGAAGTGCTACTTAAATCCCAGATTGCCGAATAGGAAGCTCGGTGGGGAACGTGCTTGCAGGTTGAATTGAGGATGCCTCCACTTTTCCCAAATAAGTAGAAAACAACCACATTCAGGGACAGCAGATTTGAGGTCTAGCACTGCTGTGTGTTGCATCTGTGTTTCTAGGTAAGTCCCAGTTATGGGTAAAATAATTAAGGGATTAAACCGTCCATAGTAATCAGTCTCCATTTGTTTTGTCTTTTTATTAGGTACTTGCTTTTTGGATTATAAATGCAGACAGACATTTGAATTAGGTTGTAGTGTTACTTGAAATAGCACAACATCGGAAACAAGCTACTATGCAACAGTAAGGATTTACCCAATTAAATAATTGATATATCAAGATACAGAACAATATTCAGCTCTTTAACGTTCCTCAGTTAAATATTTATTGATATAACAGCTTTATTCCTAATTTCTAAAAGCGGAGAACTACCTGATGCCCTTCAACTGGTGAATAGATAAACTATGGTACATCTATTCAATGTATCACCTTGGATGGTTCTCCTGTGAATTTTGCTAAATGAAAGAAGCCAACTGAAAAGGCTACGTACCGTTAGATTCCGTTTCTGTGACATCTGGACAAAGCAAAGTTATAGTGATGGAGAACTATCCAGCGGTTTCCTGGAGTTGGGGTGGTCGGAAGGCTCCTCTAGAAATGGGATACATGAAAGAGTTTTTGAGGGGATGATATAACCAATTGTTGTGGGACCCAAGTCTAAACACAAAATTCATTTATGTTTTCCACACATCTTATACATATGTCCTGCAGATAATTTTATACACTAGTTGCAATAACATGCGACCCATCACATTAAGTCAGGTGTGAAATTTTCCACTTGTGACATCATGTCAGTGCTCAAACAGTTTCAGATTTTGGAGCATTTCAATTTTGAATTTTTGGATTAGGGATACTCAATCTGTATTGCATTTTAGTGTATAAGTACCAGTTTATTTACAGTAAAAGCAAGCTATGCTATAAGCATATGGTTGGTTATATTCATGTCTGTTCATCCCACTAGATTGTGGGTCCTTTCAGGGTAAGAATCTTATTTCCTTCGCCTTTGTATAACCACCCCCCCGCACACACACACAGTTCCCAGCAGCGTGCCTGACAGTAGCGTACAGTAAATGTCTAGTGGGTTGCAATGGATGTTATCTGTCATCTGTTGGTAAATACATTTTTTCTATTATTTTTCTATACTTTATTGAGTCAGATTTGACAAGATTCATCCATTAGTCTGAATATTGCATTCATCATGGGAGTCCAAGCTAGATCATTCATCTAATATTCTTTTCAACATAATTTTGTTTTGCCTGTAGGAATAAACTTTAATGTGAAAAATGTAATAGAAAGTGTCATGCAGTAGCAAATATCATTCAAGCATGGATGTTCATGTTTGTGTTTCTAGAACTCAAAAGAGTTGAGTGTGGCAAGTGTAGAGATGTGTAAGAAGTGACCTCGGGATGGTGGGCCAGCAGCATGAGGCTCTGGGGCTATTTGAGGGACCAGTTTTTAGAAGAGAGGGAAGACTCCTGGCAAGAGCATCTCAAGACATGCTGCTTTACGCTTTGCACATTTCATTTAATAAATGGGAGGATGATGTCACCAGGGATGGAGAAGAAAGTTCTGCAGTTCCTAGTGGATTTGAGCATTTCATAAATAGAGATCTGGTACCTGGTTCTTGGATATAGGTGTGTAAGTGGTACCTAGAGATTAAGGAGAGGTATTGGTATGTTACATGTGTAGGACAAGAAATCTGGGGCTCCACTTTTTTGGGTTCAAAACAAAAAATTTTTAAACTTAATGATACTTTATTGATGTGTAGCATACATAGAGAAAGGGCACAAATTACAAATGTACAGCTCAATTAGTGTTCAATCAAGTAAACACACTTAAGTAACCATCACCCACATTAGGAAATACTGCATTATCAGTACCTTGAAAATTCTCTTATGCCTTCTTCTCCGCATCTCCCCAAAGGTACCTGCTTCCCAGATCTCTGACACCATAGGTTAGTCGAACTTCATATAAATGGAATTATACAGTATGCTTTCTTCTGCACTGGGCCTCTTTTACTCCCTGTTATGTTTGTGAAATTCACCCATGTTGTTGTATGTAGTTTTAGTTAATTAATTTTTATTATTGTATAATACTCAATTTGTAACTACATCACACTTTATCCCTTCTAATATTGATGCACATTTGGGTTGTTTCCAGTTTGAGGCTATTATAAATGATGTTAAACCCAAACTTTCTTTTACAAGCCTTTTAGAGCAACTATATGTTTTCCTTTTGAATATGAATTTAGATGGAAAATTGCTGGGTAACGTGGCATGCATATGTTCAGCTTTAGTATGTACAGTTGTGTTTTCCAAAGAATGTTACCAGTTTACACTCTCACCAGTAATGTATAAGATTTCCAGTTCTTCACATCATTGTCTGCTCTTGTTAATGTCACTTTCATTTTAGCCATTCTAGGGGCTGTGTCTTTGGATCTCATGTGGTTTTGACGTCTCTGAATAATGACATTTAGCTTCTTTTCATATGTTTATTAGCCATTTAGATATCCTTCTTTGGCAGGGTTGAGGGTGACTTTTACTGATTTTTTTTTATTGGTTTGTTTATCTTTTACTTATTTATTGGTGAGTTGTTGGTCATATACATATATTGCAATTTTGCCCCTACTCTATAACTTGCTTTTTCACTCTAAAAGTGGTATCTTGGCCGGGCGCGGTGGCTCACACCTGTAATCCTAGCACTCTGGGAGGCCGAGGCGGGTGGATCGCTCAAGGTCAGGAGTTCGAGACCAGCCTGAGCAAGAGCGAGACCCCGTCTCTACTAAAAATAGAAAGAAATTATATGGACAACTAAAAATATGTATATAGAAAAATTAGCCAGGCATAGTGGCGCATGCCTGTAGTCCCAGCTACTCAGGAGGCTGAGGCAGGAGGATCGCTTGAGCCCAGGAGTTTGAGGTTGCTGTGAGCTAGGCTGACGCCACGGCACTCACTCTAGCCTGGGCAACAAAGTGAGACTCTGTCTCAAAAAAAAAAAAAAAAAAAGGTAAAAAAGGTAAAAGTGGTATCTTTTGGTGAACAGAAGTTCTTAATTTTACTATAGTACAATTTATCAGTCTTTACCATATGGTTTATAATTTTTTGTGCTCTGTTTGAGATATTTTACCTACTACAAGATCATAAAGGTATTCTCTTATATTTGAGAAGTTATATTATTTTTCTTATTTAGAGCTACATCAAATTGATTTTGTGATTCATTGTTGATCTACGTGAATACCTAATTTACTCAGCACCATTTGTTGAAAGAATTATCCTCTATCCTTTTACTGAAGTAGCAACTTTGTCATAAATCAAGTGACTGTTTATACTTTCTCTACACAGTAGTCTCCCCTTGTCCAAGGGGGATACATTTCAAGACCCCCTGTGGATGTCTGAAACCACAGGTAGTACTGAACCCTATATATACTGTGATTATTCCTATCCATACATACCTGTGATAAAGTTTAATTTATAAATTAGGCACAGTAAGAGATTAACAATAGTAACTAATAATAAAATAGAACAATTATAATATATTGCAGTAAAAGTTATGTGAATGTGATCTGTCTCTGCCTCTCTCTCAAAATATTGTATTGTACTCACCTATTTTCAGAACACAGTTGACTGTGGGTAACTGAAACTGCAGAAAGTGAAACTTGCAGGGCACGGTGGCTCACGCCTGTAATCCTAGCACTTTGGGAGGTCGAGGCGGGAGGATCACTTGAGGCCAGGAGTTCAGAAAGTGAAACTGCGCATCTGTACTCCACACTCTTTCCATTAGTCTGCTTGCCCATCTTCGTGCCAGTATTACTGTCTTATTTACTGTAGCTTTGTTATAAGTATTGACGTCAGGTAGTGAAAGTCTTCCAACCTTTGTCTTCAAAATTATCTTTGCTATTCTTGGCCCTTTGTATTTTCTTTCTTTTTTTTTTTTTTTTCAATTTAATTTTACAGAATCAAAGAGTCTAACAGTATATCTTGTTAGATACAGTATGTCCTCATAATGTATACATTATTTCTTGTACAATGATATGAAATATGGGAAATATTCATGATAAATTATTAAGTGAACAGTGCAAGTTAAAAACAATAGTTTCATATTTTTTCCCCACCCCCCCTTTCCCGAGTCAGCACCTTCAAGTGTTACCACTCCCCAAACGGTGCGCAATGCACTCATTGTGTAGGCATACCCCCATCCCCTCCCCCACCCCCCACCTCAGTCTGATGTCCAATTGGTGTCGTTCCCAGATTTGTATTTAGGTGATGATCAGGGAAACCAATTTTCTGGTGAGTACATGTGATGCTTGTTTTTCCATTCTTGGGATATTTCACTTAATATAATGGGTTCCAACTCTCTCCAGGAGAACCATAGAGATGTCGTATCTTCATCATTCCTTATAGCTGAGTAATAGTCCATGGTATACATATACCACAGTTTACTAATCCAATCATGTATTGATGGGCATTTGGGTTGTTTCCACATCTTTGCTATTGTGAATTGTGCTGCTATAAACATTTGGGTACATGTGCCTTTGTTACAGAATGACCTTTTTTCCTTTGGGTATATGCCCAGTAATGGGATTGCTGGGTCAAATGGCAGGTCTACTTGAATCTGTTTAAGATACCTCCATAATGCTTTCCACAGGGGTTGCACTAGTTTGCAGTCCCACCAGGCCCTTTGTATTTTCATATAAATTTTGGAATCAGCTTACCATTTTCTCCGATGCTGGACTTTTTATTGGGATTAAATTGAATCTATAGATGAATTTGGAAGAATTAGTATCTTGTGCAATATTGAGTATTCCAATACCTGGGCATAGTACATCCCTTTATTTACAGCTTTGCATTATCTCGGTAATGTTGTTATTTCTGTGTAGAGGTCTTGCATATCATATATTAGATATATTTCTAAGTATTTTATCTGCTAGGCACCATTCTAAGTATTTTACATGTATTAACTACCTCATAGAGCAGTTAACAGAAACGATATGAGAGAAGTACTATTATTATCCCTTTTTTACAGGTGAGGTATAGAGAAGTAACAGACCAAGGTCATATAGTTGGTGAAAGACTGAACAGAGATTTAAAACCAAGTAGTCTGACTTCAAAATGCATGCTTTTAATTACCATTCTATACTGTGCCTCCAAGATATTCATGAATGCATTTAATTGTAAGCAATGAAAATATATTAATATTAAATGTCCATCAATCAGATCTAGTTAAATAAAGCATGATATTTCCATAGAATAGAATATTATACAGCCTTTAAAATACAGTTGTCCCTCAGTATCTCTGGGGGATTGGTTCCAGGACCCCCCATGGTTACCAAAATCCATGGATGCTCAGGTCCCTTATATGAAACATCATAGTATTTGCATATAACCTCCACACATCCTCTCATATATTAATACTTTAAATAGTCTCTAGGTCACTTATAGTACCTAGTACAATGTAAAATCTATGTAAACAGTTGTTATGCTTTATTGTTAATAATGACAAAGAAAAAAAGTCTGTGCATGTTCAGTACAGATGCAAGCATCCATTTTTCCCCCGAATAGTTTTCATTCTGAGGTTGGTTGAATCCATGGATACAGAGCCCACAGATACAGAGAGCCAACTCTAACATAGCTCTGTTATGCTCTGTTATTATGGAAAGGTGTCTGTGACATATTAATTTCTAAAAAGCAGATTGCAGAACAGCTTGTACAGTACGGTGCTACTGTTGTAAAAATGTGGGCATGTAGGGGGGGATGGGCACAGGCCTCTGAAATGCTTTTTTTAATAGTGAGCCTGATTTGTTATTGAAAAACAATAGAGCTATTTTTGCTTAATGGACAGATGGTATGTCTTATTCTCTCTCTATCCAAATATATTTCTTGGTAAATAATAGCTAATTAAAAATAAAAACACAGGATAGCTATTGAATGATTGAATAAATAATTATTTGAGGTCTATTATTATTTACATGAGGATTTCCTGGAAGAGAAGGAAGATTTTAGACTTTACTGTGATGAAAGCTAACTCTTTCGTATTCCACCAGTACTTGCATTTCTTATGATTTTTTTTATTTTTGCACTGTATCTTTTTAAAAAATAGAACAACACTTAAAGTAAATTTTGGCAACCAAATGAGTACATGGGTTTCAAAGAGCTTATGTCTTTTGTCCTCTTTATTGTTTGAGAATCAATTTTAAAACTCGTAAACCATTGATTTGCAAAATTCCTCTTGAGCATTGCAACCTTACCTCCCAAATGCAATTGAACAAGGGAACCAAGTTCTCAACAGAATTAATATCCCTCCTTTCTCTCTCTGTGGTGGCTGTTTCAAAATGAGAAATTCCACCTTAAAAAATTTAGAGACTAGAGCTGGGCCAAGTCGCCTGTGAAAAGAAATAGCAGTAGCCAGTCAGTCACAAAAGGGCAATTGGACTGTTTATCTACCACGACCATAAAACTGCCCAAGAACTGGTCTATTACCAAAATATATCCTGTTGGTGATCTGACAAACCTTCACTGGAGTGCAGCAGACAGATGCAGAAGAGCGACATAATGGGCTTGCATCTACGCTCTGAAGATCAGCTCAAGGTCTAGAACTTCATTTCAATCTCAAAACACTACTGAGGTCTGTGTTTATGTACATCTGTGCGAATGTTCCTTAAAACACACTCATCTGGGAAAGGAAATAAACACTTCTTGTATCATATGTTTAAATGCACATAGGGTTTCCTGTAAGGACTGTGATATATTTGATTTTTCTTTAAGCCCTGACACTGGCATAAAGTTATTTCACGTGCACAGATCCATGGCATAGTTTGCTCTCCACACCATACTCCTGAGCTCTCACTACATTTCTGAAAACAAAGGGTCACCCAAGCACCACAATCTTGTGCCTCATTACATCTTGGATGTCATTTCTCCCTCATAATAAAGTTTAAATGGCTTTAACTTCTTTTCACTTGATACATACTTAATGACAAGGAAGGCATGAATTCTATACTTGAGATTGTCCAGCCTCATCAAAGAGAGAACATGGCTGTATCTGACTTCGCTAGATCAGTCTGCAAAGCAAGACTGCCCTTTTATATAAACATCCAGTAATGGCCACCCCTACCATGGTAGAAAAGCTGCAAAGTATTCCCCCAGGGAGTTCTGCTTTTGGACAGGAGCCAGGCCTCAAGGGCTCACGCCATCATTCCCCAGGGGGTCAGTGACAAAGGACTAGGATAGATTTACTTTTCCTCTAAATGTGAGCACCCACATCACCAGGTCTACAAAGAATTCCCAAATCTTTCTCTTGTGCCTCTTTGCATACAGTTATTACTACATTGGAATATCACTTTAGGACTTTCAAAGACTACAATAATAGCACTAATAAAATTCACAAGTTTGTATTCTTTTACACATGTTTTCCAAAAGCAGGCCAGAAGCTCTGACATGCCACTTTCAGCATGAAGAGCTCACACTGGCCTCTGTGATTTAGGTGAGACAGTGTTCGCCATCCACAGGTGTGATCCGCTGACGCCTCAGCATCACCGGGGAGCTTGTGAGAAATGCAGACTCTTAGGCCCTGCCCAGACCTACTGAATTAGAACCTGCATTTTAATGAGCTTCCCAGCAGATTTGAATGCAAGATACAATCTGAAAAGCACTGAGACAATCTACACACATCCCAGCAAATATGGTGACAACACCAATTAAATTTCAACATGCATGGGCCTGTTTAACAATTATATTACATTGAACGTGACTCTCTTTTTTCTTGGTTCTCAGAGGCTCCTCTGCCCACCCCGATTTGAGAAAAATCACTTAAATATTTGACAGTATGTTTTGTGTCTTCTACCAGGTTGCCCTTCCCTATACTTGTCATTCTCACAAGCTGCTTGGCAGTTGTCAAAGATGATGTTATAACCTGTCTGGAGGCTTGTTTGATCTAATGTCATAATCCCATTGATCTGCCAAATCCTGTGATTCATTATAATTAGAACTGTTCATATTAATGTGAATTATGGGTGGGGAAATTTTGTCTGTTTCATGAAGAACTACTGTTTGGACTTGTTAGATTCTGTGAAGCCAGAACAAGCAAGTGATCGTTTCCTAAATCATACTTACATTGAATAAAGCTTAGGAATATCTAGTATACCCAAATACCTTTCTAGTTAATATTGATATTATAATATAAAACACATGTAATAATACCTTTTTATATCATCACATTAAGAAGTATAATACCTGCCTTATTTACCTTTTTAGCAAACTAGTGCCATTTAAGGAGAATATAAAAAGGAAAACAAGATTAAAATTATAATTTTCACTACATGGAATGTGCATATGCAATCATCTAAGATAATTTTCTTTATAAATCTTCAGTCATATGAATAAACACTGAAATAATTATCCACTTACTAGAGTATATTTTTAAATGATAAAGTCAAAACTTTCTTCTAAATATAAGATGAATATGTGGCAAAGATTTTTTTATTCAACTCATTAATTAATGAAGGTACAGTAAGATTTAATAAAAGAACTAGTAAATAAATTGTATAGACAATTTAATAAATATTACATTAAGATTGCTGGGTTATATACAGAACTGGTTATATGTTCTATGGAGTTACTATTCTATATGGCAACAAACTGTAATCTTTGGAGGAATCATTTCCACTGAACAGAAATTATTTACCTTTCAACCAGATAAAAATCTGCCAACTAACCTGTCACTCTACTAAGTCTGAGACCTTTAATTAGTAGTAAACAGTAAGTTGAACAAAGTATTTTCTCTTTTATAATCCTTGGGTGGCCTTTGCCTCCGTATGACGTAGAAATAAGGTTTTACCTTATGTCAGTATTTTGTATAATTTTTCTCAAAATACTCATAGAAAACCATTTTCTGTTTTTAAAAAGTCAACATAATTTCTACTGAAGGTTTAAATATATTTACTCTCCAAGTGACATTCCTTCTAAACTTACAGAAGGTGCGAGCTGACATACCTTTTCCTACCTCACATAGTCACTGCTGAGCTTCAGGGAGTTTTCAAAAAGTTTTATAACCATAGTCTTCTGGAAAGAGGAAAAGAAATAAAAAAAAGAAAAAATAAAAAAGAAAAAGAAAAGTTTTATAACCATAGATGTCCATGCCTAGTGTCCTTAGTTCTTAGATTTGTAACAATGCTAGAATATCTAAAATGGCTCAGAAAATAGCCATGACGTGGAAAGGAAGGGTTTCAGTGATAGAGTACCGCACTCAAAGACCTATTAATATCAGGAGATTCTATTGCTTTTGCTCACACCTTGTGGCCAGGTAAATCGGCTTCCTGCTTTTGACTCATCTCCATGGACATTGATGTACTTTAATAGGAAAGTAATATTTTTGAACTTACGTGTATTCACTTTTTCTTCCCTATGCATATGCTAATTATATAACTTGTAGGTTTCTTTCTGTAATCATTTATATTCATATTCATGAACAATCTTGCCTCCTTCTTGCCATTTGGCTGCTATTGAATCATCTGCGTTATTCTTAGAAATCGAATTGTGAGCTAGCATAGAAAAGAATAAATATTCTGAGTGTCTTAACTAGGAAACACTGACTGATCTATAACTAACAGTTATTTTCTAGAATAACTGCAGGGTTTGGGTTTGTTTTAGTTTGTTTTAATGTCAGTGTCTGCTTGCATTCAAAGCATTCATGGCATCTGCAAAGAAGTAGGTCTTGGCTTTTGCTCTGCTCCTGGCTTCAGCTCACTCTGTGAAGGCAGCCAAGGGCAGAGAAGGCCCTTCACATTCTCAGCAGGGGACCTGGCAGAGGGGAAGATGCCAGAATCATAGTGTTCTCAGCATAAATAGTTCCAAGATCTGAATGCATTCTTTCCTAACAATTGAATGAATGGGTTTGTTCTCACCCCTTCTTTCTAGCTAGCTAACCTTGTGCTGCGTTGGCCTGTTCAATAGCATTCTTCAGTGAAGATGTTTGGAGATAGAATGTAAATTTGTCGCAGGAAACTGCATATGGGAATGTGGTGATGTAGGGTCAGAATTCACAAATGCTGGGAGTTCTCAGGGTTAGGGCCTGCTGTTGAAATACTTAGAAATACTTAGAGGTGTTTACTAAAAAGAGGAGTGTTTCTATTTGGCCAAGAATAAAAATGCCCTATTTTATGTGTTTATATAAGCATTCACTAAAATTTGTTCTGATGCTTGGGATAGCTCTATTAGCATTCTTTTCTAAACACTTAGATTGCTTGTCTCTATTATTGTTTCCCGTAATGAGATATAATAAAACTCAAGCTTTTATCTAAACACTAAGTTTTATAAATGTGAAAATGAGAAAGGTATGAAAATCAAAGGGATTTAGATCTTACATTTTAACTTTGAAAAATATTAGTTTCATGTAATGATTTTTTTTTCAAATAATTTAAAACCTTGGATGGTAAATTGAATTAAATGTTGATTATATTTTAAACAATGCAATCTGTGGGGTAGCGCTGGGAACGCTTCTTATATGCCTTTATTTTAGATGTTACTTAGATCATGGAGGGATGGTATGTTGATTATTGTACAGATTCTTGGGGGCATTTCATTTTTTTGGCATGTGAAAAATTATAAGCCTTACTTCATTATTCCTACTTTAGTATACTTTGAAGCGTTCTGATTTTAACATTCTGTTTTTTTCCTCCTAATTACATATTATTATAATAATAATAATAAAACAGGCATTGACTGTAGAAAATTTGGAAAATACTGTAGAGCATAGAGAAGATAATAATTATCTGTAATACCCTAACACAGAAAATGACTCTTAACATTTTTATTTTCCTCTGATATTTTATCCAAATATACAAGTATATATTTATATAAAATTAGGATCATCCTTTATGTAAAGTTTGTAACATTTTACTTATGGTTACTTTGAAACCATTAAAAAAAAAAAAGAGGTTGCAGAAATCTACCTTTTCAAATGGAAAATATTCCTGCTATATCATTAAATAAAAAAGCAGGATGTATTTTTATCTCATTTTTGGAGTAAGCAACATAATATGTTTGATTTAGATCTTTCTAGATTCCTATTATGACATGTGCTCCATTCTTTATGCCATTTTTGCTTGTTTATATTTCCTGGTGTTTCTGTAATGGAGCATGTGTTCCTTTTGGGGCTTAATTGGCATGAGTTGAAGTAACTCAGCAAGAATCATCCCTATATGTAAATCTTTGGGAGCCACTTTATTATCTTCCCAGATTATTTTCTTAGAATAAATTTCTAGGGGTGGAATTATTGAGCTTAGGGGTTTGAATTATGTTGTGTATTTTGTATACTTCGTAGTCTAATTATATTCCTCTATGAAAAGGAGTTTTAAATTTGTTCTTTGCAAAGTAAAGAGTATTTATTCTGCCATTTTTGCTCTCATGTCTTTTCCATATCATGCCTTTTGCACAATTATCTTTACCTATCTTCTCTATATTTCATCTGTCTTTATAAACTATATGCTCTCCTTCCTCTCTTCTCTTCCTTTTGCCTGTGCCCCAAATCCACCCGTTCACGACAGAATTCTCCCATTGCTGGCTAGTTTCTCCCCATCTCTGTTTTTGTTCTCTATTAATTGTCACTTGCCCCACAGTTTGCCTTTGCTGTTCTATAGAATTGTGAACTGTTTTCCCTCTGGCATCACGTACGTGCCAAACACTGCGGTTCCAAAGAAATCACCTCCTAATTCTGAATTTACAAAAGAAAAAAAAATGAAAACAAGAGATCCAATTCAAAGATGAACATTTTGTGAGCTTTTATGTTTCTGCGAATTTAGTAACTTTAAAAAAACTAATGCAAAAAGTTGTTCTCAAATTTTCGAGTATTTACAGTCCTTATTTTTAGAAGCTGTTTAAAATAATTTTATTATAAGAAATTTAGAGCCCCAAATTAGAAAACTCATTAGCTATGGTTTTCCTTACAAAAATACCTAAAAGTCTTATTACAATATCACCTTTTATGGCTGAAAATCCAACTGTGTGGTTAGAAGGAAAAAAAAAAATCTACACCAACACCCATATTGACTAAAATTACTTTTGCCTCAACTGCTGGGCTGTGGACCAAAATAGTCTAGGTTCCTGATGCATTCAAGACAAACAGAATTCGTTTATAAAGAATGTTCCAACCAGATGTCTGGGAATTTGGTAACTGCAGTTACAAAGCAAACCAGAGGGAAGGAGGGCACATTTTTATTTATATTTTGAAACAATGGGTACTAACTAGTATAGATATTTAGGGTAAGAGAAAGCATTCCATTCTCGCAATCACCATAACTAAGTGTCTGCTACATGTAGGCCCCGCGCTGGGGGCTTTGAGGAATAATGCAAAGATGTAAGAGCCCCTGCTTTGCTGACCAACTTAGAGGAGAAGCAGGCAAACACATAGCTGCAGCAACAGGCAATACAAGGAAGGGCTTTTTGAGTAATATTAAGCAAGTCCCTCCATGTTTAATTCAGGGACAGGGAAAGAGAGGTTATTTCCAACTGTGATGATATATGAAGATATTTTGGAAAGGAAGTAGCTTTTGAACTTAACCTTACAGGAACTGAAAAGATCTTGATAGAGATGGTTAAAGTATGCTGTACATAGAAAGAACACGAAATTGTATTAGGCATGTTTGGGAAGAGCAAGTAGACCTATTTGAGGGGAGTGGAAAACTCAAATGTGAAAGTGAGGGAAAACCTGGAATAATAGGTTAAGGAAACTCATATCCTGGAGGACTTTGACAACAAACCTCTAGGCTAACATTGTCAGCGTAGATTCGTTACATCAGAATTACCTTGGAGTGTTAAAATGCAGCTTCCTGGACCACACTTCGGATCAGAATCAGAGGGCAGTACCCTGAATCTGTATTTTAACAATCTTCTTAGGAGATCCAGTGCACACTGGAATTTGAGGACATCTGCCATTGAAACAGCCATCAGGACTCTGTGGCCTACAGGTATGAGGAAGATGGAGTCTTCCCTTTGGAAGTTCCTCTGCCTCCAAAGCAACATTCTTTAGCTCAGTGCTTTATAGATTTAGATAAAATGACTCCTTCATCTTCCCTAACTTCCTCAGGGCTCAGATATGAGTCCAGTGGAGCTGCCTGGGAGACAAACTAAGTGGCAGGATCTTCTCTCCCCGACGAGAGAAGAGAGGCTTGCTTGTGGCTTGCGGTCAAGCTGTTGTGCCTGGCTCCGCTCCTTCCCTCAAAATTCTTGTTCCTTTAAGAACACACAAACAAACTGTCCTCAGACTTCAGCAGGTGACATTCTATCACGCCATCCCCTGCAGAGGACACAGGAAGTGTCCCGAGATTCCCACTCATAAGGAAGTTGAAAGGCAGACACTGTTTGGAAGGAGAGACTGAGTTTCATTTCACTTTCTTTTTAAGGAGGTAGTATATTCACATGATACAAAATTCAAAAGGTACACAGGGTGTCTTGTGAAAAGTCTCCTTCCCAACTGCGTGCCCCAGTTATCCAAGTGCATGTCTTTGTGTAGTCGAGTAAAAATGTATCTATAGATTTCCCCAGGTTTTAAAATAGAAATAACATACTAAATGATACTGTATGCAATGGTCTGCACCTTGCTTTTTAAAGTTTCATATTAGAGCTTCCTCATTCTTTTTGCAGCTGCGTAGTATTGTATTTCATTGTATGACTCTATCGTAGTTAAATTTAACTGGTCCTCTATAGATGGAACTTGGGTCATTTCCAGTGCCTTGCTGTTACAGACAATAGTACAATGGATAACTTGTGAAAACCTCATTTCAGACATGGGCAGTTACATCCCGAAGGTCAAGTCCCAGAGTGAGATTGTTGGGTCAGAGGATAAATAAACGTGTAATTTTTAAAGCTATTGACAACTTCCTCCCCATAAAGGTTGCACCATTTTGCAATCCTATGATTAATGAGAACGAGTCCTCCTTTCCCTCTGCAGTTTCATTAGCAAAATGAAAA
This sequence comes from Eulemur rufifrons, assembly GCF_041146395.1. Taxonomy (NCBI): domain Eukaryota; kingdom Metazoa; phylum Chordata; class Mammalia; order Primates; family Lemuridae; genus Eulemur; species Eulemur rufifrons. The sequence goes on along the minus strand of NC_090983.1, from coordinate 14,290,885 downwards.
CCCTTGGGTTTTTGTCAGCAGGGATATGTGAGGAGCGGATTCTCCGCATGGCTTGTGTGGAAGGTGGAGGCAGGGAGCCGGCATGTTGGGAACCTCGCTAGGTGGCCAGAGCCTGGTTTGTAGACAGCATGGGCATCAGTGCCAACAAAAGAGCCCACCAGCTTTCTTATTTTTGTTTATTTGTTTGAAATGTATTACATTCTTTTAATTTTATTTTTTTAATTAACAGATTGACTTTATTTTTGTCATAAAATTCTATGAATTTGAACACATGTATAGAGTTGAGTAACCACCACATTACAGAGCAGTTGCATCACCCCCAAAAGTCCCTCATGCCAGCCCCTTGTGGTCACACCCTCTCCCCACCTCTAGAGCCCCTAGGCAACCACTAATCAATTCTCTGTCACCATGGTTTTATCTTACAGAGAATGTCATGTAAATCGACCCATATAGCATGTAACCCTTGGAGCTTGGCTTTTCCCGGTCAGCATAGTTTCCTGGAAGTTTCATCTCAGTTGTCACATTCATCAGTAGTTTGTTGCTTTTTACTTTTGAGAAGTAATCCATTGTCTGAGTGTTCCACAGTTTATTTGCCCCTTCCATCCACTGAATGACATTGGGGTTGGTTCCTGTCTGGGGTGACTAATAGAATGGCTGCAAACATGCGTGAGTACTGATGTTTGTGGGGACGTACATTTCACTTTCTCCTCAGTATGGCGTAATTTTCATATCTTAGGAGTAAGTTAAGGGATATTTTCTTATATTTAAAAGGCATTTATGTTTCCGTTTCTGTAAACTACTCATTTCCTTTACCCATTTTTCTCTTTGGTTGTTAGTAATTTCCATTTTAGACAAGTTGGTTTCGGGGGGCTGACGGGACATCTGGATGAATGTATTAATTGGATCAACACTTGTGTGCACATATGGGAAGTAACATTCATGGGGTGTCGGGCAGGGAGGGAGGGGGGAGGAGGAGATGGGTAAATTCATACCTGATGGGTGCAGTGCACACTATGTGGACACTTGTAGCTCTAACTCAGGAAATGCAAAGGCAATATGTAACCAAAGCGTTTGTACCCTCGTAACGTTCTGAAATAAAAAGAAAAATAAAAAGAAATGCAGGCCTAGAGTTTGAGAGAGATGGCTGAGGATACAGATTTGAGAGCTGCACAGGTAGAGAATGGAGAGATAAAGCCATGGACCCACGCAGACTCTTCAAGAGAGAAAATATATAAGGCTTGAAGATAGAATCTGTGGAAATGCCCATGTTTAGGATATGGAAAGAGGAAGATCTAAAGGAAGAAACCAAGAAAGAGACTTCTTACAGATCACAGAAGAAGTAGGATAGTGCAGAGTAACATTAATAAAAGCAGAATATTAAAGGTCTGCTAAGTAAAGAGTTTTAATCTCCAAGGCACAGTGTTCAGAGGAAGAGAAAACATCTCTCTCTGAGAATTCCAAATAAAAGCCCTGTAATTCATTCTGACTGGACTGGCTGGGTCACGTGATCACCCCTGCACTGTTGTGGGGGGGGTCCAATGCATGGATTGGCCTACATAGGTCACGTGCTTCAACTCCATTAATTTCTCAGAACCTCATAGGGCCCCAAGGAGAAATATGGGGCTGTTGGTCGGAAGACATAGATGCTAAAGAAAAAACCAAGGAATGTCTAGTTAGTGGTCTTCGAGAGTAGTGTATCATCTAAGTCAGGAGCTTAGGCAGCAGCTGTATGTCAAGTTGAGAAACTGGAAGTAACGTGTAGAAAATTCAATGAAAGAGTTTGGTTCAATTTGGGCAACCAGGAAGCTTAAATGAAGGATTTTTCTTTTTTCCTAAATCAAGACAACATCCCTCCCTATTCTTAGGTGCAAGAAAACGAACCACAGAGAGGGAGGCCATGGAGATATGGAGCCCGAGGGCATAATGGAGGGGAAGGATGGTGCAGGAAGTGAGAGGCTGCCCCCAGGGGGACAGGCAGGCTCCGCACCTCTCTGTACTGCAGTCAGAACCACCTTGTAAAAGAGAAGATCTAGTCGTGTTGTTACCCAGTGAGAGCCACTTCAGGGGTTCCACGCTTCTCCCAGGACGTCTTCCTTTCAGAGTGGATTGGACGGTACGGCCCTGTGTGGAGTGACCCCTGTCTGTGTTTACTCTCTCCAGCCCCAGGGGGCTGTCAAGATCCAGGCACTGACTGGCCTCTTCCCCTCTTAGATAACGGTAATTGTCTGTCTCTCACTGGACTGCAAGGTCTGCGGCATAGGTGGGGATTGTGTTTGTCTGGTCCACGCTGGTCTAGCACTGGGTCTGGCATACAGCAGGCGCTCACGCATGCTCACTGGAAGAATGGATGGATGCCTGCTACTCTGTGAAACTTGCTGCTGCCTTTGTAACTATTTCTAAGATCTAATTCCCACCCATCGTTTTACCCAAATCAGATGTCATTTATTAGACACTAAGCAAGAGAAAGAAATAATGAAAAATAATGAAGTTATTAGAAAAAGAAAAGACCAAGCTTTAGAATTTTAATATATGTATGTGGGAAAAAGAGTGGAAGGAAACATGCCAAAGTATAGACAGTGTTTAACTCTAGGTAGTGCAACTATGGATCTATTAATTACATTAAAACTTCAACTTTTAATAAATTTTGCAACAAGAAGACTAAAAGGAAAAGAAAATGTACAGCATCGAGGAGTTAAAGATATTTTAAGCAGGGAAGGAAGGGAGGAGGAGGAAGGAAGAAAGAAAATCACTGTCCCAAAGAATGGGATTAATTAAATAAAACTTGGTACATCCACTCAATGAAATTTTATGTACACTATTTGAAATCTTGTCTCTGAAGACAGGGTGATAGTGCCAAGGCTGAAATGGTGAAGCTTTGATACCATCACATCCCAAATGTCTTCTCAAGCCTCCCAAATGAACATATCCTCTAAATAACAATGCTGTGCTCGCTGTGAATATGGCTTCCCCCTCCAGCCGGCCTACAGCCCCAACCCCTGCCGCCAAGAGAGGAGAGCACCACCTCTGTGCATACGGCGACAATGGCTGTGGTTATAAGTATTTAAATACTTACAATATTTATGTAATAAAATAAGATTGAAGAAACAATGAGATTATAGCTATTCATTAAGAAAAGGCCAGGCATAGTGGCTCACGCCTGTAATACCAGCACTTTGAGATGCCAAGGCAGGAGGATCATTTAAGCCCAGGAGTTCAAGACCGGTCTGGGCAACACAGTGAGACCCCATCTTTACAAAACAATAAAAACATTAGCTGGGCATGGTGGCTGGCACCTATAGTCTCAGCTACTCAGGAGGCTGAGAGGCAGGAGGATCACTGGAGCCCAGGAATTCAAGGTTACAGTGAGCTCTGATCGGGCCCCTGCATTCCAGTCTGAGTAACAGAGCAAGATCCTATCTCTAAAAAAAGAAAGCAAATACAGAATTTATTCCAAAAGTTGGAAAAACTGGAAGAAAATATATAGCATGATTGTTGTGTGCATCTTCTCCTATTTTCATTTTAATTTTTTACCGCCTTAAGCTTTCTTTGAACATGTACTATAAAATGAAACAATGCAAAAATATTTTAAATATCAAATCATCCATATGTGACTCAACATTTTACGTATATACAAGGAAGCACCTGTTGGCTCACACTGTTCTTTTCTCTCCTTCTCAAAGGATGTGCTGGGTGGCGTCCTGATCACCGCGCTCCTCATTGTCCTCACCTACCCTGCCTGGACCTTCATCGACTGCCTGGACTCGGCCAGTCCCCTCTTGCCTGTGTGTGTCATAGTCGTGCCATTCTTCCTGTGTTACAATTACCCCGTGTCTGATTACTACAGCCCAACCAGAGCGGACACCACCACCATTCTGGCTGCCGGGGCCGGAGTGACCATAGGATTCTGGATCAACCATTTCTTCCAGCTCGTGTCCAAGCCCGCTGAATCGCTCCCTGTCATTCAGGACATCCCACCATTCATCACTGACACATTACTTTTGGGTCTGACCAAATTTGCGGTGGGAATTGTGTTGATCCTCTTGGTTCGTCAACTTGTACAGAATCTCTCACTGCAAGTATTATACACATGGTTCAAGGTGGTCACGAGGAACAAGGAGGCCAGGCGGAGACTGGAGATCGAAGTGCCTTACAAGTTTGTTACCTACACATCTGTGGGCATCTGTGCTACAACCTTTGTGCCAATGCTGCACAGATTTTTGGGATTACCATGAGTCTCAAACAGTTGGAAATGAGCCCACTGGACATGAGAGCCAAAACAAGTTGTTGGTGGGCAAGTCTTGACAACTCATTTCTCTTAAAAAAAAAAAAAAAAAATCTTAAGTCACATTGTGATGCTACAGTTGAACCCAGGTTAAAAAAAAAACCACAATTAAGATCTTTAAGGACGGCTCTCCCCACCCCATTCTCTTATCTGGACTTGGGATCTAGTCATGAGCTGGAAGGAATTGTGGCCTGGCTTAGGAATGGCTCTGAGCCCTGCTGGGTTCTAGAGAGCCAGCAGAGATGGGTGATCTGGGAGGCTGGAGGAAGAGCTTTTCTCAGTTATGACCTTGCCCAGCCCTGAATCTCATTTCCAAAGTGAGGACTTTGGTCCGGGAGAAAGGGTGGTGCCATGTAAAACTGCATTCCTTGGACAGGGTGACTTCCTTGTTACGATCTAATTATATTGTACCTGCTTGGGTGGTAAGAACACTCTGAAATGAAGCTTGCTGCGAAAAGATTTAAAGGCAGTGGCAGAGCTATGAGGTCATGGGGTTTTCCTTCAGAGTCCTGGTCTCCTTTTGGTGGTCATGTTGAAACAGGGACCTGCTCTTCCTGGTTGATACATTTTGTGGGATTCCAGGTGCCATTACTACATGCTTCTGAGCCAGGAAACAAACCAGCTGCTTCGCCTCTCCAGGCAGGTGGGGGTTAGCCTTCAGCACAGGTGGACACATCTGGGATCCTGCTGCCCGTCTTCAGCCTTTTTTGCTTTCACATAAACTTGGAGGCACTGGCATCTGCCTAAGAAAATGGATCAATAGAAGAGCAGATGAACCCATTCCTTCCTGGAGCCTGACAGGGACAGGCCTCCCTGACATTGCCTGATCCTGCCAAGGCCTCCCTGATGTCCCTCCTCCCTTTCTCAGTTACTTTCTGTCGATCCAGAATCAGGCTCCCCTTCCATCTTCTCTCTTCCCACCTCTTATCTCTTGCCAATTTTAAGGGTGATTAATGCAAGAACAACTTTAGCTTCTCTTGGGAAAACAAGCCAACCAAATAAAACACCCATTAAAGCTAGGGTGAGTCCTCCTTAGGCTTAGGAAAGTGATTATTAAGCAGACACTACAGAGAGTGGCCTTCCTAGGCTCCTCTTTAGTTCTTAAGAATAAAAAACAGGTGTCAACACCTTTCTTAAAAGTTAGTGTAAATATATAGTTGACAAAGTATCTATTGAGGTGTAGTGCCTGAACCACCGAAGCCAATGTTCTGTGAGCCTAACACATCATCACCATGCACACACTTTGGGAAAAATTACCCTCCTTAAAAGTTATGGAGGTTCTTACCTCTGTGTCCAGTGTTAAAACTGAAAGCTACATTTTTCCTAATTTCAGATATATTCCATGGCCTTATTGTTGGGACGACCTTTGGGATTTGACTTATTGCTCTAATTTCTGAAGAAGAATAATTTTTAGTAAAACATCCTGTTTTCTCTTAAAATTCTTGTCACATTTATTAATATCATAGTTAGAAGGCAGGAATGAAAATGACCTGCCTTTATTGCTTTCACATCAGACTCTGAGCAGCATTTGCATCACCAGCACTGCGGGAGAGACCCGGCTCACAGGCAAGCCCAGCCCGGGTCGATGAGGCAGTTTCCTGTACTTCCGTCCCCCCAGCTGCCAAACCAGAGATCGCAACACTGGATATTTGCACAAAATGATTTTAGTTGATTTGTCTGAAGCCAACTGACAAAAGGATTAGCTTTTCCCATTTGTATCTTTTAAAAACAGGGACTGTAATTATTGTCACAGCAGTGGGTGTTTGCATTTCAAAAAAAAAAATATATATATATATATATGTAATTTTTACTGCTGTCTTTTAAGAGTCCCCAAAATAAGAAGGTCAGCCAGCTGTATTGATGTATTTAAGATTGTATTTACCTAATTTGGATTAAGGATGAATATATTAGCCACAGAACATTAAAAAATGACCCAAGGATTTGTCATGGTCACTTTTTAAAGTATCTGATTGCAGAAACCGGAGAATAAAAAGTACATCTTGGTGAGGCCAAGCTTAGTTTTTGAATGCTCCTGCTCTGTGGCACAGAACAAGCAGCAACTAACTGGTGGAAAGAAGTCATCACCTGGTTCAAACTCTTGCTTTGCCAGCCCTCTTTTCACTTCTCACACAGCCCTTCACTCTCTTAAGTTCTCTCATACCCTCCTCACACACCATCGCATGCCCCTTCGGAGTACGCCTTGCACCGCCTTGCAAGACACGGATTTTTCTCTCCGGGGAAAGACTGCCCCCTGCTGGTTTGGCTTCAGTCTTGGTCCGAAGCCCTTCTCTTGATCTGCAGTCTTGGAGATTAAGAATTTAAAAGTCAAGCTCAGCACAATGTAAGCCTAGAACCAGTGGTCTGGCCAACCTTGCTTTCGGGAACTGAGACACAGACACCAAGTCGTCAGAATTATTGGCCCCTCCAGAAGCCAGGCAGAATGACATGACCTTTTCCTAATTATTTCTATCCTGCCCCCAACGTACTTCCACTTTGGGCCCCGGTGTCCATCCTGCAACCTTCATTCTAGATGGCTTTCGTGCCAGTTTTGCTCAGACCTGCACCACCATAGAATACTCAGAAGATAAAAACATAGAAGACACTCCTAAACTAAAATCCCTTAAATGGCAGTGGCTGAAATCACTCCACAACATGCTCAATGGTCTCACTGTAACATGGGATTTTCTCACCCAAATAGGCAACTCATGCTTCCAGTGTAATCCAAGCATGTGGTGTTTCGGTGCCATATGCTCCTGGTTTCTATTTTGGAAGCTCTCAGCTGTCTCGCTTATGTACCATATGTAAATTTATTCTTTTGAAAATAAAATCACTTGTTTATGACTTCTCATTAAATGCTTTAAAAGCCAGTATTCTGTTTGCTTGGATATTTTTCTTAACCTAGACCCTTTTCTCTGGGTTCACTGGACCCGAGTTGAAAAAAGGGGACAAAAATAAGTGGCAAGCTATAAAAGTCTGTGTTGTTGCCATAATCCAGTCACATGCAAATGTTGGCCTCGCGGTGCTCACAGGTGTGATTAACAGGAAGTAAGTGTTATGCTGGCATGTTTAAATCCCCTAACTCCATCATACTAAAGTGTGTCTTTTTACTATGTGTGGAGATAAATATCACTATTTTTTGAGAGGTAAATGTAAACGTTGCTAGTTAAGGTAACTAAACAGTTTTCAGGGATGAGTTCACTATCTGCTGAACCAAATGTGCACAACCCTAATTCAAATTCACATCGCTGCAAAGATACGCTCTGCCTTTAAACCATCCCAAATTTGCTATTTGAGATGGTGCAGAAAGTTGACACTCTCATTTGCAGAGGCAAATCTAGGACTCTATTTGTACTTTGAGCAGGATGTATTTATTACCCAATATGCTGGACACCTGGAGATGTGAAGCTCCAATCTACCCTGTGCAGTTTTCCCAGGAAAGAGAAGACACGGGCTTAGAGAATTACAGCTCAAGATCCCTACAGCTAAGGCTGTAGGGAAAGATAACTGTGATGTGGGAATTGGGAGGAGGGGGAGATTGCACAAGCCAGGCTTAGAGAACAGATGGGCTGTGCACAGGGAATGTGATGGGATGGAGGTACGAGATGATCCTCCATGGCCGGGGAACAGCTTGTCAGAGGCACTTCCGCAAACACCCCCAGCTCTCACAAGGAAAAGCCAAGCCCATGTCAGTGAGTGTGTAAGAATGATAGTGGTGGAATAAAGGATGAGAGTTAATCCTTCCACATAGCTGAAAATCCATATATAACTTTTGACTCCCCCAAAACTTAACTGTTATTAGCCTCTTGTTGACCAGAAGCCTTACTGATAACATAAATAGTCCATTCACACATATTTTGTATGTTATATGTATTATATACTGTGTTCTTACAATACAGTAACCTAGAGAAAAATGTTAAGATCATAAGGAAGAAAAGAATATATTTACTATTCATTAAGTAGAAGTGAATCATCCTAAAGGTCTTCATCCTCATCTTCATGCTGTCTGTGTAGACTGAGGAGAAGGAGGGGGGATTGGTCTTGCTGTCTCAGGGTGGCAGAGGCAGAAGAAAATCCACATGTAAGTGGACCTGCACAACTCAAACCTGTGTTGTTGAAGGGACAACTGTATTTAACAGGCCTGTATTTAACAGCACCTTCCCCTTCCTCTGTCTCTGAACACACGGCGTCATTGCCATGTCTTCTTGTTCCCTCTTGGTGGAGATAACCAGCACTGGGACCTCATTCTGTGTGTCTCATGCCCACTGCCTTCTCTGGTTTTCTCTTTGCTCAGTTCCCTGAACTAATCCTGTGAAACTTCATTTTAAAAATATTTTACTACAATCCTGGCTTTTTGGGGTACCCCTGAATGCTCCATGTCTCTCTTTAATGATTATGAATGAAGCCTTGGTCCCCTAGTTAGGGGCTACCCAAGAACCAAGTGGAATAGTGGTATACACATATCTTATTTTAGACAGTAGGGGTTCTCCTCAAAGGTGCTTGTGTTTTAATTTTTTCAACTTGAATCCTAAGTGCTCTGAAGGCTTTGCAGTTTAAAAATCATATGGCAATTCTTCATTTCTGTAAACATTAAGGCTTTAATGGATTACTTTGTGCACACCATGCATCCGTAGTTTCCTTAAAATGGGGCACACCTGTAGTACAGACGTGACTATTTACAGAATGCATATTAAGAAGAATAAGAGTTGAATGTGGGCCATGAAGAGAATGCTAAATTCTTAAAACTGTAGCCACATGAGACGAGGGAGGTATACAAGCCAAAAATTTTTCCTCCTTTTCCACGCCTGTCTATATGGCATGCAAAAACAAACAAGAAAAGCAAGAGTGGCGCTAGGAGTTCCGTTGTAACACTGCTTCAACACACACACTCAGCACATCTGCTGTCCTTGCTTCTTCTCTCTTGCTGTGACATCAGGGTCCCCACTGGTAGGAGCACAAGCCAGATTCTTCCCATTGCAGGTGTTCAAAGAAGTTCGGTGCCGCTTTAACATACACAAAGCTGGCCTCACATTGTTGGGGACAGAGCAGAGTGGCAACTGGGTGCTGCCTTAGTGCCTGTGCCTGAAGGATCTTATTATCTACCTGTGTCCTGTGTGAAGCCTCCTGGGCTTACCTCTGCAGTGTCTGTCACATGGGAACCAGATGGGTGACACTGAGCGGGGCACATTACACCCAGTGCACACTAAACACAGACCATTTTGGCCATCCTAATTAGGCACCTAATTAGGCATAAAAAGATGTTGAAGTATCTCGAAGGTCAAAGAGGGATTTCCATTATGCCCCAATACAAACCAGGGCCGCCGTAAGCAGGTGTCGTGCCCCGTGTTTTGCACAGTCTTCTCAGCCAAATGATCTCTCTCCTCCCTACAGCACGATTTGCTTTTGGGGCACCTCTCTGGCTCATCTTGCTTCATCAGCTCCAGTGCCACCCCAAGTGATCCTTGTTTAAATATTCTGCCCAAGACTCACAGCTAAGTCTCTAATTAATCCCACCCACCTCCGATTGGGCTTTTCTCCAGTGTGTGTGAACACCCAGTGTGGATGTTTACACAGGCTTCCATCCATCCCAACTGGTTTCTTCTTGGCCTTCAGCAGGTGCTTATTTTAGGGGTGGGCACAGTTTCATTCCTCATGACAAAAAGTTGCGACTTGTGGAAAGCAGCAAATTCCTTTTGCTACCAGGTTTGGTATCAAACAGGCACATTTTCTCCATGTCTTCACTCATCTGTCTTAAGGGCCAGATTTGCTTTGTGCCCGCAAGTCCTCTAATTCCAATGCTGCATGTGGCGGCTCTCTCTGAGCCTCGCCAGTGCTCTAGCATTGGTGGGCTCTTCTGAAATGTTTTCCAGTGGAGAATTATGCCATGTTCCTGGGTTTCTTCAACAAAAATAATGAAGGCAAGACCTTACGGATGAAGGGTGAAAAGCTGCAGTGTGGGCCTTGAGCATATTCCTACCACACTGCATTAGTCACGTGGGGGAGAGAAAACATTCAGGGCTTTGACCAGACATAATTCAATTAAATCCTTTGCTGGAGATGTTTGTTCACCCCACAGTCTGGCTACAAAGTTGATCATTATCCTTTCCGTTGACTGGAAAGCCAAGGCGAGCAGAATACCTGAACACAAGGCAGACGGTGGTGGAGACTAAAACCCTGTGTCCACTGTGCCCTTCTTGTCAAGCCTGGTCATCTGGCTTCTCCACTTTTATCCAAGTGGCCGTGTTCCCTATGCTGACTTTGCTCAGGAGCCTTAGAGAAACTGCTTGCAGATTGTCCCAGAGGTGTACTGCTGCCTTGAATTTGTTAGTACAAATTCTCAATAATATATATCTTAGTCTGCACAGGCTGCCACAGCAAAAGACCATAGATTGGGTAGCATAAACAACAGAAATTTATTTCTCACAGTTCTGGAAGTCCAAGATCAAGGTGCCAGCAAGGTAGGTTTCATTCTGAGTCTTCTACTGGCTTGTTGGTGGCCACCATCTTGCTGTGTGTTCATGTGACCTCTTTATATGTACTCAGGGTGGGGAGGGAGAAGAGAGAGCAAGCTCCCTGGTGTCTCTTATAAGGGTACTAATCCCATCTTGAGGGCCTCACCCTCATGACCTCATCTATCCCTAATCACCTCCCAAAGACTCATCTCCAAATGCCATCACATTGTGGGCTAGGGGTCATCATATGAATTTGGGAGGGATACAAACATTCAGTCCATAACCATACACATAAAGCTATTCAAGGTCCTAATAACATACTGGGCTAGAATTTGGATGGTATCAGATGGGTCAAATGCTTTGGTCACTTAGAAGGCATATTTTGCTAAGGTAGTTGTGTCCCTTTTAAGCTACCTGACTGCTTTTAGATAAAATGGTCAGAAGAGCCAAAGTTAATAATCAAGCAGTAGGGTGGGTTAGTGATGTTTGTATAAAACACCAAGTACAAACAGGGACTAGGACTGAGATGCAAGGTTTTAAGCAATGCTCTCTCTTACCAACGTGATGAGCCCATCATTGCTGAGAACAGGAGTAGCAGTTAGGCTGTCTGGTTTCTAGGTAGGCTACTCCTGTCTAAAATGTAAGAATAGTCATTCAACATGTTTTAAATTCAAAACAGCCTTTGACCCGGCAATTCCTATACCTAAAATATAAGCTACTAGAATAATGTATCTTTTAAGTACAAAAGTCACACCTAAGAAATATCTATTAACCCCACACATCTCTGGACGTGTCTATCAAACACCATTAGGACTAGTTTTTCTAGGGCCCTGAGCCAGTGCTGTTAGCGGGAGTTCCCTGGAGCACTGTTTATAATTGGAAAAAGTTGGAAACAATTGAATGTCCACAGGTGAGGAGCAGTTGAACAAACTATGGACATCCATATAATAGAATATTCTCTCATTTCAAAGAATGAGGTAAGTCTATAGGTACTGGGAAAATGGGACATAATAAATGAAATGTCTTGAGATATAACATGTAAAATAAAAAACGTTGCAAACCAGTAAGTAGAGCATGATCCAAAAAATGTGGGTGTGTGGCTGTCCAAACTAAGGAAAATGTCCAAAATAAGGACATAATGCAAGTTAAATTGTTAACAGTGGTTAGTTAGGTAATTAGGGAGAAGGGTAGCTTAGCTTGGGAAGGGCTTACTTTGTACAATTTTTTAGGTGGTGGACTTATGATTTTTAAAGTTTTGTGTTTTACAGTATTTTATCTTTAAAAAATACTTGTAAAAAGTCTCAACGTTTTAGACAAATAGGTAAATGATGCAAACCATTGAGTGAACTGTGGATTCCAAGTCATGCTTATTAGATGTCTCAAACTCATTGGCCATGTGACTTCTGAATAAATCAATCTCTCTGAAGCTCAGAGAGCTAATTGTTTTCATCATATAAATTGGGGAGAATTCCTATTCTATCTCCTATCATTATTAAGCCACAAAAATTAAAATGTAAACAAAGTTGCATGCAAAAATACTTTATAAACAAAAAAGCAATGCAGAACTATCAGGCTGTGGAAGTAGAATTTAAGTTATCTGTAAGCTAGAACAAAAAATTAATTATAGTTAACGTTCCTTTTAATACTAGAGCTCCCCGTTTTTACTAAGAAGGCATGCGTCTTCTCCAATAAAGGGTTTTGGCAGTATCCACAGACTGCCCCGGCTCCAGTTCAAACACTTCACTCAGGACAAGTGTAAGATGATCTGGCTGTGGAGCCTCACCTCATGAGCTGGAAGGGGTCACTTCTTCTAATGTAGCCAGTACTGTTTTCCTTCCTACCGTCTCCTGCTTCAGAGGGCAGAAACATCTAGATGATGCATGGAGTTGATCTTTCTCCTTTCACGCTGGGATACTAATTAGGGATTAGTGGGTTTTTAAGTACATGTATAATAATTCCTGGCTATCCAAAAAATAGCCAAGTGGCTGGCTGCTAACAGGACAAATGGTTCCACCCACTTCAACAATGGCTATCCTATGATCCACGAGCCATGATTTTAACCACAGTGAACCTGAAACTAAGAGAGAATATGTAATTCATTGTTGTGGACCAGTAAACCATCTTGAGCAGAAATGCCAATTCTAAAATTCATGCTATTTCACCCTATGCATGCATCAGCTGGTGTTATATAGTTAAGATTATCAAAATATTACATGTTACATTCTCATTCTCCCAGCTTTACTAAGGTATAACCTATATCTTAAGTATAACTATCCACTTCAATTAAGACACAGAAAATTTCCATCATCCTAGAAAGTTTCCTTTTAACCCTTTGCAGTCAATTCCCTTGCCCGAGTTCCCACCAATCTATCTGCTTTTGACTCTTCTAGAATTTCATTCCTATAAATGGAATCACATATAGTCTTTTGTGTCTGGCTTCTTCACTTAGTGTAATGCTTTGAGAGTCATTCATGTTGTTTTGAGTATCAGCATTCAACTCCTTTTTATTGCTGAGCAGTATTCCATGGTATGGATATGCTGCAATTTGCAGCTACTATAAATAATACCGAACACTTGCATAAAAATTTCCATATGGCCATATGGGTAAACCTATGTCAGATGCTGCTGCCCCAATTCAAAGTTATAATATGGTTGAGTTTCCTCTTAGTAATAGATTCGTGGAGTAAAACAGCTAGACAGTAGGCATATGTTTCACATTTTAAGAAACTGCCATACTATTTTCCAAAGTATTAATAGCTGTATCATTTTACATTCTCACCAGCAGCGCATGGAAGTTCCACTTGCTCCAGTCTCACCAACATTTGGCTTATCTGTCTTAAATTTTAGCCATTTAAATGGGCATGCAGTTTATCACTATGGTTTTTATTTGCATGTCCCTGATGACTAATGATGTTGAACATCTTTTCATGTGCTTATTGGCTATGTATCTTCTTTTGGGAAATGTTTATTCAACTCTTTTGTTCATTAAAAAAATAGAGTTGCCTTACTATTAAATTTTAAGAAAACTTCATATATGCTGGATACAAGCCCTTTGATATTTTTTAAGGGCATAACTCATTTCATTTTTAAAATGTTGTAAGGATCTGCTTACAATAGAGCTAAGACGGATTAGAATCAAGATGGCAGACAAGAAAAACCGCCAACCAGAGTGTCTCTGCAAGAAAGACAGATTTTAAAAGAAAGTGGAAAAAAATAAACAGGCAGACACAAACACAGATCAGATGAGGGTTGGAAGGAAGCGTCTCTGAAAATACACAGGAGACTCCATGGGAAGAAGTTGCAGAGGAGAACTGGAAGGAGAAAGGCCCCTGAGAGGCTTAGAGACCAGCGACAAGGGTAAGTGGAGAGGTTAAATTTCCCCTCCTTTGCATATCAGAGTGCTGGTGGGCTCCAGAGTGGAGAGACCTGCCAACACCAGCCCAGAGACTGCTGCCACCAGTGACTGGTGAGCCTCTTGCGGACAGGGCACCAGGCTCCCAGCTCCCTCGGGGCACCTCCCGGCCCGCAGACCTGAGCTGATCATCAGGCGCCATATTGCTTCATTCTCCCCTTCCCCTTCCCCACCTGCTGGCTGCCAAGAGGGACAATTTAGCCACCACCTGGAGGTATCTGCAGGGAATGGAACCTTTTCTTTTGGGGCTCTACAGTGGACTGAGGGGTACTCAGACTGTGAGTTCCCTACTTGCCAGCCCTCCCAGGTGGTGCTTGCCTGGTAACTCCAGGAGAGTGGGGCAAATCCCAAGGCAGAGAGACATCGATCCAGCTTGGGTACCCATGGGTTACTTGAGACCAGCACTCTTCTCCCTGGCAGGGTCAGCAATTCATCTCCAAGGCCCAGGGGACAGCCCTGCAGACAAGATCCCATACACCCAGGACGCCATCGCATTGCCCTGGGGTACAGAAGGGATATTTGTGAACAAGCTTACTGAGGTATGTGTGCCTTCAGGGGCAGATCAGCGTGCTTGAGGGGCAAACCCCTCTCCCACGGGAGGGCAGTACACCCAGCTAAGGCTGCGATCCCTGCCAAGGATCGCAGTCAGGGGAAATCCACCGCTTGGAGGTCCTGCCTCTTGGCAGAAGCCCGGGAGAAATCGCAGAATAGGGCAGGGTGGAAAGGAACAAGGCCTGCTCCAGACTGCAGGACTCAGACAGCCCCACCACCACATACAGACTTTTCGGCTGGGTGGGGCCATTTCAGCCCCTCCCTAGCAGCTTTGTCCAGAAGCAGAGAACAGAACTTTGACCCCTGCTAACAGCATTTGTGGAGCTTGAGGGCAGGCTCACACAACCCAGCTCGGCACAGACTCACTCCCTCCCCCACCTGCCCCTACTGAAGTGGAGAATAAGGACACACCTGGAAGTCTCAAGGCACCACCCACCACCTGAGGCACTAGAGTGCCTCTCCAGGGGAACAAGCTGGTTACAGGACCCAAAAACAACAGTGCAGCCTGCTCCTCCCAGCAAGCGCCACCTACTGACAGGGAGGTCATTCTGCACACCACTTAAAGGGTGTGGTCAAAACTCACCCACAACCACCACCTACTGGCTCAGAGACTAAACCAGGCATGTCATTATTCAAAGGATAAATCTAAAGGTAAGAAGCAACAGCTGATCCAGATGGGAAGGAATCAGCAAAAGAACTTTGGAAGTATGAAGAATCAAATGGAAAGCACACCCCCAAAGGGGAACACCAGCTCTCTAGCAATGGACATCAACCAAATTCAGAACACTGAAATGAGAGAATAATTTCGAACATGGATTGTAAGAAAACTCAATAATATGCAAGAAAAAATGGACAACGAACACAAACTACAAAAAAAATCCACGACTTGGAAGGAAAATTCACTAAATAAATTGAAATATTAAAGAAAAATCAAACCAAACTTCTGGAAATTAAGAATTTATTCAAGGAATTACAAAACACAGCAGAAATCTTCAAGAACGGAGTAGATCAAACAGAAGAAAGAATCTCAGGGATTGAAGATAACACCTTTCAATTAAATAAGTCAGTCACAGAGATGGAGAAGAGAAATAAGAGAAAAGAGCAAAGCCTACAAGAAATGTGCGATTATGTGAAGAGGACTAATGTGAGAATCATAGGCATCCCTGAGGGTGAAGAAGAAAATACACAAGGGTTGGAGAAGCTATTTGAGGATACAATAGAGGAAAATTTCCCAGGCCTTGCTAAAAATCTAGATATCCAGGTACAAGAAGCTCAAAGGACTCCTGGGAGATTCATCGCAAACAGGAAGACACCACGATACACAGTCATTAGACTGACCAAAATAACCACCAAAGAGGCCCTCCTACAAGGTGTAAGGCAAAAGAAGCAGGTAACATACAAAGGAAAACCCATCAGAATAACGTTAGACTTCTCAACTGAGACTTTACAAGCAAGGAGAGATTGGGGCCCATTCTCACTCTTCTCAAACAGAATAATGCCCAGCATAGAATCTTGTACCACACAAAACTATGTTTTGTATATGAAGACGAAATAAGGACCTTCTCCGACCTTCTCAGACAAGCAAAGACTGAGGGAATTCATCAAGACAAGACCTGCCCTCCAGGAAGTACTCAAAACTGTTACACATGGATCAGCACAATAAACATTCACAAATGTAAAATCATCCAGAAGCTAAAGGTCAAAGGCCAGATACCACAATGGCTCAAGAGAGAAAACAAAGCAACAAGGTTTAACTCAACAAGATGAATAGAAATCTACCCCACTTATCAATTATCTCAATAAATGTGAATGGCTTGAACTGCCCACTGAAGAGACACAGGCTGGGCAAATGGAAATATATACACAAGCCAAGTATCTGCTGTCTTCAGGAAACACATTTAACCCACAAGGATGCATTCAGACTCAAGGTGAAGGGATGGAAAACAATATTTCAAGCAAATGGAAGCCAAAAGAAAGCTGACATGGTGGTTCTGATTCCAGACAACTTAGTCTTCAAATCAACAAAAGTGATGAAAGACAAAGAGGGTCACTATATAATGGTGAAGGGTACTATTCAACAAGACATACCAATTCTAAATATTTATGCACCTACCTCAGGTGCACCCAGATTCATAAAGCAAATCTTACTTGATTTAAACAAAATGATAAACAGTAACATCATAATAGCTGGAGACTTCAACACTCCTCTGGAGGATCTGTCCTGTTCTGTCAAACAGAAAATAAACAAAGAAACAATGGACTTAAATAGAACTCTAGAACAAATAGGCCTGATATTTACAGAACATTCTACCCAAAAACCACTGAATATACATTTTTCTCATCACCTCATGGGACATTTTCTAAGATTGACCATATCCTAGGCCACAAAGCATATCTCAAAAAATTTAAAAAAATAGAAATTATACCATGCATCTTCTCAGACCACAGTGGAATAAAATTAGAAATCAACTCCAACAGAAACTCTCATCTCTACACAAAGTCATGGAAACTAAACAATCTTCTCCTCAATGATTATTTCATTAAGGAGGAAATCAAGATGGAAATCAAGATTTTTTGAACTAAATGATAAAGGAGACACAAGTTATCAAAATCTGTGGGACAGCTAAAGCAGTCCTGAGAGGAAAATTTATAGCCATAAATGCCTACATCCAAAAGACAGAAAGATCACAAATAAACAATCTAATGAATCGTCCCAAAGAACTGGAAAAGGATGAGGAAAAACAACCCCAAACCCAGCAGAAGAGAAGAGAAGTAATAAAGATGTGAGCAGAACTAAATGAAATTGGTACTAAAAAAAACTATATGCAAGATTAATAAAACAAAAAGTTGGTTCTTTGAAAAAATAAACAAAATTGACACACCTCTGGGTAGATTAATGAGAAGCAGAAAAGAAAGAACTCTAATAAGCTCCATCAGGAATGAAAAAGGAGACATTACAACTGATGCCATGGAAATACAAAATATCATCTATGAATACTATAAAAACCTCTATGCACATAAACTGGAAAATGTGGAGGAAATGGACAAATTCTTAGAAACACACAGCCTCCCTAGGCTCAATCAGGAAGAAATGGAATTTCTGAACAGACTAATATCAACTACCGAAATTGAAACAGCAATAAAAAACCTTCCTAAAAAGAAAAGTCCTGGACCAGATGGTTTCACATCCGAACTTTACCAGATCTACTAAGAAGAACTCATGCCTATCCTGTAGAAATTATTCCACAACATCAAGAAGGAAGGAATACTCCCCAACACAATTGATGAAGCCAACATCACCCTGATACCAAAACCAGGAAAGGATGCAACAAAAAAAAGAAAACCACAGACCAATATCCCTTATGAATATAGATGCAAAAATTCTCCATAAAATCCTAACAAACCAAATTCACGTGCTTATCAAAACAATAATCCATCATGACCAAGTGAGCTTCATCCCAGAGATGCAGGGATGGTTCAACATACGCAAATCTATAAATGTAATTCACCACATAAATAGAAACAAAAACAAAGACCATATGATCCTCTCAATAGATGCAGAAAAAGCATTCGACAAAATTCTACACCCTTTTATGATAAGAACGCTTAACAAAATAGGCATAGACAGGACTTACCTAAAAATGATACAAGCCATATATGATAAACCCACAGCCAACATCATACCGAATGGGGAAAAATTGAAAGCATTCCCACTTAGAACTGGAACCAGACAAGGTTGCCCTTTCTCACTGCTTCTATGCAATATAGTGTTGGAAGTCCTAGCCAGAGCAATCAGACAAGAGAAAAAAATCAAGGGCATCGAAATGGGGGCAGAAGAGGTCAAACTATCACTCTTTGCTGACGATATAATCTTATATCTAGAAAACCCCAAAGATTCTGCTATGAGACTACTGGAATTGATAAACAAGTTCAGCAAAGTCTCAGGTTACAAAATCAATGTACAGAAATCAGTAGCATTCCTATACACCAACAACAGTCAAACTAAGAACCAAATCAAAGACTCAATACTCTTCACAACAGCAACAAAGAAAGTAAAATACCTAGGAATATATTTAACTAAAGAGGCAAAAGACCTCTACAGGGAGAACTACAAAACACTGAAGAAGGAAATAGCAGAGGATGTAAACAGGTGGAAAATCATACCAAGCTCATGGGTCGGAAGAATCAACATTGTTAAAATGTCTGTACTACCCAAAGTGATCTACAGAATCAATGCAATCTCTATTAAAATAACAACATTATTTTTCACAGATCTAGCAAAAATAATTCTACACTTCGTATGGAACCAGAGAAAACCCCGTATAGCAAAAGCAATCTTAAGCAAAAAGAACAAATTGGGAGGCATCAATTTACCAGACTTCAAGCTATTCTGTATAAACCAGCATGGTACTGGCACAAGAACATAGACATAGACCAATGGAACAGAACTGAGAACCCAGATTTAAAACCATCCTTACATAGCCATCTAATCTTCGACAAGGCAGACAAAAACATACATTGGGGAAAAGAATCCTTATTCAATAAATGGTGCTGGGAAAACTGGATAGCCACATGTAGAAGACTGAAACAAGATCCGCACCTTTCACCTCTCACAAAAATCAACTCATGGTGGATAACAGACTTAAACCTAATTCTTGCGTGAAACTGCAAGAATTCTAGAAGAAAATGTAGAAAAAACTCTTACAGACATTGGCCTAGGCAAAGAATTTATGAAGAAGACCCCAAAGGCAATCACAACAACAACAAAAATAAATGGGACCTGATCAAATTTAAAAGCTTTTGCACAGCCAAGGAAACTATCATGAAAACAAACAGACAACCTACAGAATGGGAGAAAATGTTCACATGTTACATATCCGATAAAGGGCTGACAACTAGAATCTATATAACACTTAGGAAAATCAGCAAGAAAAAAATCAAATAACCTTATCAAAAAGTGGGCAATGTACATAAACAGAAACTTCAAAAGGAGATAGACAAATGGCTAACAAACATATGAAAGAATGCTCAACATCTCTAATCAGGGAAATGCAAATCAAAACCATAATGAGATATCACTTATCTCTAGTGAGAATGGCCTTTATCAAAAAGTCCCAAAACAATAAATGTTGGTATGGACGCGGAGAGATAGGAACACTCATACACTGCTGGTGGGACTGCAAACTAGTACAACCTCTGTGGAAAGCAATATGGAGATACTTCAAAGAGATACAAGTAGAACTACCATTTGATCCAGCAATCCCATTACTGGGCATCTACCCAAAGGAACAAAAGACATTCTATAAAAAAGACATCTGCGCTAGAATGTTTATAGCAGCACAATTCATAACTGCAAAGATGTGAAAACAACCCAAGTGCCCATCAATACATGAGTGGATTAATGAAATGTGGTATACGTATACCATGGAGTACTACTCAGCTATAAGAAACAATGGTGATATAGCACCTCTTGTATTTTCCTGGATAGAACTGGAACCCATTCTACTAAGCAAAGTATCCCAAGAATGGAAAAATAAGCACCACATGTACTCACCGTCAAATTGGTTTCACTGATCATCACCTAAGAGCACATTTAGGAATAACATTAATCGGGTGTCGGGCAGATGTGGGGGGCAGGGGAATGGGTGTATACATACATAATGAGAGCGATGCACACCGTCTAGGAGATGGACACGCTTGAAGCTCTGATTCGAGGTGGGAGGGGGGCAAGGGCAATATACATAACCTAAACTTTTATACCCCCATAGTATGCTAAAATAAAAAAAATTAAAAAAAAAAAAAAGGATTCGATAGAAGTCTGTATGTTCACAAATTACATCAGACATTGCTGCCCCAATTCAAGGCTGTAATATGGTTAGGCTTTCTCTTAGTAACAGGCTCAGCAAAAGATCCACAAACATAATTCTTGTCTCACTATCTTTGTTAGCTATTTCTACTTTAAAGTTTTACATTTTATCATGTTTCTTATTAGCTCAATAGTAACTGGACACTTCACTCAAACATTAGACACAGCTTCTTTTTTCAAGAGAGGGTACTTAAATTGAGGATTCTAGATCGAAGTATGAAAGGAAATTGGGAATGTAAGACAAGGACTAGCAGAAGCTTAACTTCATAGGAGAGATCTAATATCTCCCTACAAAATAAGACAGATGCCAGTAGTTCAAGTAACTATTTAAAACCATGATTTTATAACTAATTACAGTAACATGTATGGCCTGTGGCAAAAATAAATTTTTCATTGTTTTCTAATATTCGTATTACACTAATACCAACACTTGTCCATTTTAACTCTTATAGCATAACAGATCTATGTTATATGTACTCTATCTCAGAGTATCACAGAGTAAAAAATACCTATGCACTCTCAAATATTTGAATACTTGTGTTACAAGTTTTTCTTTCACTTTAAAATGACTTCAGAAACTATAATTGTTACACCATAATTGATTCTTAAACATTTTCTAAAAATACTGTCTTTTACTGTTTCCAAATGATGAATACATGTCAAATGTAGAACATAAAAGCTAAAACCCTTAGTTATCTCATACTCATGCAACATGCACACTAATTAATTATCTTGTTTTATCAATAAAGGAAAGAATGGGATCCTGTTATGGGAGAGTAATCCGTTACAGTGTGACGCTGTGATATCTGAGGAGCATTTCTGACGCTCAGAACTGGCCCGGCACTCTGCTAGTGCATTTCTCTGGTACTCCACTGGGCTTTTACCCAACAATGCAACTTCACACGCGGATACCACATTTATATATTGCACAAGCTGGCCTAATGTGGGGAAAAGGTGGTAACTACCCACAGAGCCAAACAGTACTTTCTACTTTATTAAACATTAAAGCACAAATGGATGTTCCCTGTGGAGGACTAAAGGACACAAGGGAAGGAGAAAGGGACACTTGGGAAGAGAATCACACAACAGAGACCCATCTTCACAAAAAGGGCTCGATATTGATTTCCAGAGAAGAGCAGGGCATGGTCAGCTCAAATTTGGTGATAACATCAGGATGAAGGACCCCCAGCTTCCCGACGCTTTGACCCCTGGCAAAGATCTCAGCACATCGCCCAGGGAAGAAAGTAGGGCCTGAAAAAGAGAGAGAGAAAAATCAATGTTTCTTCTGGCAAAAATGTCAACAGACATTTAACGCTAAAAGCCTGCTAGTCTACTTTAAAAATAACTATTCTTTAAACCACGGGCTATGAAAACAGAGTGCTTCCTTATACTTTCTAGTATTTAAAAGAAGTGTTTGCTATTATACCAAGAACTCTTGCAAGAAAAAAATGAGAGGCAATGTAAAATTAAGGGCCCTGTATTTTTGATCACAGAGGTCTGAGCAGGAATGATGAAATAAAGGAGGCTGAAGGAGCAGTCAGTTGAAGTCTTAGGGGAACTCTGCCCACATTTGGAACTGATCCTAAAAAAGACAAAGGGGAAAAAATGAAACATAAAACTGACTAACTTGCATGGGAAGAACCTGTTTTGAAACAGGTTTTTCCATGGCGATGCTTGCTGGATAAGAAGTCTGCACTGAACTCATTTGCTCTGCACAACGTCACTCCTTTCCACCTTATTACACAGAGAAGCCCGAGCTGCAGTGTCGTCGGCAGGCTCCAGGGAACCGCATGTCTGATTACAGGCCCTGCTACCAGAATGTGACCCATGTTCCCGTCTGAAAAGAGCTTTCCAAGCAGTTTTGGAGCATCCACTGTAAAACCATAGCACAGGCAAGCCCAAAACAAGTCTGGGTTGATCCCTGATTTACTTCAAAACAGCAGAAAGTTCTCTCTTCATCTGTGTGCCAATGCACTGATACGGCTTACCAAATCAGTGCCAGCCCTTGAGGTTTAAAGAACTTAAAAACAAACAAATGTATAGGCCTACAGTATATTCACTAAGTTACCAATGCCGCAGGAGTTTATCAGTACTGTGTACTCTACTGAGGTTTAAAAATATGCTGATCCATTTCTCTCACTACTAACTTGAAAAGGAATCAGGCCTGCAGCTGCTGACGGATTCAACCGAAATGTTTACTAGCATGAACTATAAATATCCAGCCGAGCAGGGCCACAGCCTCCAGCCTGCACTTCAGAGTGAGTGCATTATTTATGAAAGGGTAAACTGCTGCATCTCTACTAATGGCTCCAAGGTCAGCATCATTAAGAAATGCAGAATTAGGTTGGAGGGGAGGGGAACCTGCTACTGTCAAGTTAGTACCATGGAGACATAGGACAATTACATGTATTTCCTGATCAGCACAGAAGGATGTTTGTTTTTATTTGTGGAGAAAGACCTGAAAAACATTTTTAATTTCCATTCTTTTTTTTTTTTTTTTTTTTTTGAGACAGAGTCTCACTCTGTTGCCCAGGCTAGAGTGAGTGCCGTGGCGTCAGCCTAGCTCACAGCAACCTCAAACTCCTGAGCTCAAGGGATCCTCCTGTCTCAGCCTCCCGAGTAGCTGGGACTACAGGAATGCACCATCATGCCCGGCTAATTTTTTCTATATATATTTTTACCTGTCCATATAATTTCTTTCTATTTTTAGTAGAGATGGGGTCTCGCTCCTGCTCAGGCTGGTCTCGAACTCCTGAGCTCAAACGATCCGCCCACCTCGGCCTCCCAGAGTGCTAGGATTACAGGCGTGAGCCACCGCGCCCGGCCTTAATTTCCATTCTTAAATAATTCTAAAGCAACCTGGTTGAAATATAAGGTGGCCTGTTTTTCACATCCCTCCAAACTAAACAATTCTGCTTCACTGTCTATTAAAGCAAGAATTTTAATGAACTGCATTTGACTATTTGGCTCTTTGCACTAACCCACACTTGGGGACAGGTAGGGAGGGGAATCAAATAAAACAATGCAGAAACCAACTGGATTTTTTTTTTTTTTTTTTGAGACAGAGTATCACTCTGTTGCCCTGGCTAGAGTGCTATGGCATCAGCCTAGCTCACAGTAACCTCAAATTCCTGGGCTCAAGCGATCCTCCTGCCTCAGCCTCCCGAGTAGCTGGGACTACAGGCATGTGCCACCATGCCCGGCTAATTTTTCTATATATTTTTTTAGCTGTCCATATAATTTCTTTCTATTTTTAGTAGAGACGGGGTCTCGCTCTTGCTCAGGCTGGTCTCAAACTGCTGAGCTCAAACAATCCACCCACCTCGGCCTCCCAGAGTGCTAGGATTACAGGTATGAGCCACCGCGCCCGGCCGAAACCAACTGGATTGATAATATAAAGTCTTAACTTGATATGAATATTACTAAATCTGATAAAGATGGTGCATTTTAATTCTATCAAAATGAAAACCTAACTTAAAAGACAAAACTATCCTTCCCTGACCCCCAAAAAGAAAAATCTTCAGATGACGAATAAGTGAAGTTTGTATGTATAAAGTGTTGACGGTAAGCAGTATAGTCATGAATCACAGAACTGGAAGGACTGCCTAGAACCATTTATTCCATCACTCCAGCACCCCTGCATACAGAACTATATCTGAATACACCTACACTATCTGGAAAAAAAAAAAAAAAAATCAATCTATTTTTAAAGCCCACTCAGAAAGGCAATGTTCAGGATCTTCCCTGATAACCTTGCTATGTTGAAGAATCCTCACTGCATCAAAGTCCTCCCTTCCATCTTCAATTCCAATTTGACTGGATTCGTTTTCAGGGATACATATAACCAAACTATTTTAGAATCTAAGCCAGATGTGCCGGTTCTGACAATGTTAGCAAAATAAAGACTAAGAGATAGGAGCTTAGAATTTTTATTTCATAAAACAACTTTTTGAATCAGTACTTTTTAGCAAAATTCAGTGATATTCTTTAGTTGCCAGCTCTACCTCTCCCCAGAAGTTTGGATCAAACTTTGCTTTAGTTCATTAGCCACCAAGGTATGTGGTCAAATAAAAATATTTATATTACTAGATACAGTTTTCCCTCTTTCCAAAGAAAAGCCAAGAGAACTGAAATTCACATTTTGCTTTACTTAAAACATATCCAAGTACACAAGTATTCTAAATCAAAAGTTTTTGCTCGAGAACATGGACCCATCCGAGTCATCCCAAACTGCTCCTAGGTCAGAAGGCTTTCACTGCACCCTAGTGGAGCCTGCTGCCCTTCCATCCAATGGTAATCCTCCCGACCCACCTCTATGTAAAAATTAAGCCCAATAAATGGGATTTCTATATGAACTCCACTTTGCTGAAAACTGTACATTTTAACCTGTGATGACAATTTTAACTTTTCCTGCTATTTTTATCATTTTTGTTTAACAAGGTCAGATGATGATATAAACACTTCTTATTATTTTCTTATTGGTTCCACCATTCAGCAAGGCTGGAGTTCTGTCCTCCACATACACATACACAAATTGAGAGGCACACAAAAGAGCCTTCAAATTATCAAGCGGTGCACAGAGAGAACCTAAAATATGTGCGACCTGACTGATGCTACATGTAAACTAGAAATACTGAAGGAATTTTTTTTTTTTTTACTTTGAGACAGGGCCTTGATCAACAGAGCTAGAGTACAGTAGGGTCATCATAGCTCACAGCAACCTCAAACTCCTGGGCTCAAGTTATCCTCCTGCCTCAGCCTCCTAAGTAGCTGGGACTATAAGCACGTGCCACCACACCCGGCTAATTTTCTTCCATTTTTGGTAGAGATGGGGTCTCCCTCTTCCTCAGGCTGGTCTCAAACTCCTGACCTCAAGTGATCCTCTTGCCCCAGTCTCCCAGTGTGCTAGAATGACAGGCCTGAGCCACTGCACCCAGACTATAGTAATGTTTTTAAATCTTAGACCAAACTTTCCAATTCTGTCAGACTTAGTATAGATGTGAGCCACCGTACCAGCCTAAAGGAAAATTTAAAATTACACAAGCATTTCTTAGTACTTTTTAAAAACCTTTATGGTTCAAACCAAACTTTGCAGGCAAAAGTGAATCACTTCAAAGGACAGAAGAGAGAATAATTGCTTCACTAACAAAACAAAGGGGACACACCCAACTTAGGCAACAATTAGGCCCCAGAGTTCAAAGAAGAGAGAGCAACTCCACTGTCGGCTTCTAGAAGGAGGGCAGTGAGCTCAGTAACTCAGGCGGTCAATGCGATCATAATGCTCTAGTTGGAAGGGATGCTTTTTTTTTTTTTTTTTTGAGCAGGTTCTCGCTCTGTCACCCTGGGTAGAGCGTAGTGGCATCATCATACTTACTACAACTTCAAACTCCTGGGCTCAGGCATTCCTCCTGCCTCAGCCTCCCTGTTGCTGGGACTACAGATGTATGCCACCACACTCAGCTAATTTTTCTATTTTTAGTATAGATGGGGCATTACTCTTGCTCAGGCTGGTCTCGAACTGCTGAGCTCAAGCAATCCTCCCGCCTCAGCCTCCTTATAAGTGCTAGGATTACAGGCGTGAGCCACTGTGCCCAACCTGGTGCATCTTAAATCAGAATATTTCCAGAAATAAAAGAAGTCACATCTGAATGGAACAAAACATGGGTCTAGGCTTATGAAAAATCAGGCCAGGATGGTAGCCAAAGGCTGCTTTTATTGTATCAATAAACAAACAAAAACACAGTTTTGAAGGAAGAGCAGCATGCTATGTCTAGAGACATAAGCTGCCAATTCAAAGAAAATTATATTGCCTTGTGAATGGGAATTCTAAAATTTAAATTCTATAAAGTACATTAGTTTCTCTTATTCATGTATTTAAGCCCAGAGTTCCTGGCTTACTGGTGTTTCAAGATGCATAAATACTATAATTTTCAACCCGCGCCAAAAATGCTCTCCAGCAAAAAGCCTCTCACAGCCCACTTTTCCACCTAGTTCCTTACAATGATTAAATCTCAGCTTTGCTGGTATTCATCACAGTAAAATGGCTTCCAACGTGAAACAGATTTTGGGAAAATAGTGTTCTCTGTTGAAATACATGTGGAAGCCCAGACAAAAGAAAAATCAGTTAAGCACAAATAAGAATTTAATTTCCAAAACTTAGTGGGGTGTAAGTAAGTCCCTTAATTAAAAGCCTTTGTAGTAGCATCTCCTTGAGGTCTGTAATTGTCTCTGTGCTCCAATGGCCCGATCCCTCTGAGGACCTTGGGGGTAATTCCTGGGCCCACAATCCAGCCTGGCACCCAGTCGTTAGCGTGTTTTCTGGCTAATTGACCATCAAAGTGTTTGTGAGCTCCCTTTCTTGCTCGTTGCCAAACACCTTTCACAGTTTCTTTTTGCCCAATCCTTTTTTTAGAGTAATATTATAGGCCCCAAATTTGGGTAAGCTTTACATATAGATTCATCTCTATAATTTACAAAGCATCGGAAGTAGAAACTTAAGGAGGTAATTGAGCAGACCACCTCCACATCTGAAAACATCAGGTGGTATTATCAAGCATGGGGCTCTGAATTCCTTACTGGCTATATTCAACTCATTCTATTTTGCCCATCTATAAAAAATCATCTACTCACACAATTTTAGTTTTCCCTTTCTTTACATTACTGATACATGTTTTGGGGTTCAAACAATATGTTATAAATGCTTGCAATCTGGTGCTTTACTGCCCAGATTTTCTACAAAAAGAACAAAATAAAAAGGGGAGCAGGGAACACTGGAAAAGGAATTTCCATATATCACATATGTCATAGCAAATAACAGACACTATCACTGGGAGCTTTTTTAACCCCCTAAATTCAGTTAGGAACTATAAAATGCAGAATTATATAGATGCTGCAAGCCCTTGGGTCAACTGAATGTACTTTAAAATCTGTTTTAAATTACTGATTATGTAATATGGATTGAGGGAAGGAATAATCATTTAACAGGCTGACTCCAGGACTGGAATCTACCGTCACCCTTCCCCTCCCAGCAAAGGACCCAAAAAAAAAAAAAAAAATCCCCAGTGTTCCATTCCAGAGTAAAATTGACAAGGTGAGTGACAAGGCAAAGAGTGGAATGGGGCTGAAACCCTAATTTCCTATGGAGGAACTTTCTCCTGGTTTCCCACCAGTTTTCTGAGAATATCATCAGCTCATGAACATTACCTTCCTTTTCTAAATGATGCTGAATTGAAGAAAAAGAGAGAACACAGGGCCTATAAAACTGAAACACATTTATACCATACATGTGAACATGGTATCATTCTTAAGGGTAGTTTTTCTCAAAGTTTTAGAACCAGCAGTTTTTTGAGGGCACCAATGAAATAACATAAAGAGGGGAGAAACCAAGGGAGAAAAGGGTGCAAGACAGGTGAGACATTAACTTATAAAATGAAAGAAAAAGGCTTAGTAATATGAGGAGGAAAAATATCACTACCGAGATATAAACACAAAAACATTTTTTTCCAATCCTAGTACACTCAGTTCATAGAAAACGTCTCTACAAAGGCCATTTAATTTGTAAGTGGAGACTGAATAATTTCTAACTGGTAATATAAAACACCCATTTCCCCCAGATGTATACAATTCTTCACTTTGCATTTGAAGTGAAATATTTATGGTACCTAAAGTCTGTAAAGAGTAGGGACCTAATCCCTTGAGTTTAATGGCCATCTTTCATCCTTTTCTGAAGATCAAAGAAAGAAAAACCCCTTACACAACTTAACAGTGCTAATCCCAACACACCTGCAGACATCATTAACTCTTAAAGTGAAGAAAACTGGACGTGAGAGAAGAACTAGTACCTACTTAACCCCACAGCATGGAACTCAGAGAGGGGCCCGTGTGTCAGCAACATTCTATCAAGACAGGGCACAGCAAACTCTGTATTACAAATAAGGACAGGATCCTGTGGGACCTTATTCTTAAAAAGGAAATCAGCAAAGCCCAGACTACCTAGTCCTCTAATTAATGGAGAAATGTCTGCAATAAAGAACCATCTTTTTAAAATTACCACAATCTCCTTATGACTAAATATTTAAAATCGTAATTCCAGAATTTCCCAGTCTTACTTTGTACAGAGGAATTTATCATTTATTTCCATGGTTGTCACTTTTTAACATTTCTTATGAAAAATTTTGTTAATTAGCAGGGTGAACACTAAGTGATTAAATAGCAAATGTGAGAGAAACATTGAGATCTATTTTAAAGTCTGATCTTAACTATGAGCCTCTCATATACACATATACTCATATTTCACAAACCTGAAGGAGGTCAGGAATGTTGGAAGAGCTTCAAGGTGATCCATCTAATTGCAATTTTAAATCAGTCTCAAATTAACTTGTGTAAAACCAAAGGACATTTAACTCTAGGTTAAAAATACCCTCACTGTCGGTCTGTTTTGAAAACTCCTATTCTTAAAAAATGCCATCATCCTACATTTGTCTGACACTCCCCAAATCATTCACATTTCCCCCCAAATTTTCACATTTCTTAAACACTTTAGGAAATATTTAGAATCAACTTCAAAAATAAAAGGTACATATCATTCTGCCTTACTGGGCCAACAAATGGTTCTTTTTCCACTCCTTCACATGACAAATGGTTAAGGGAACTATTTCTCAAATCAAATAGGAACAATTTACTTACTCCACAATTATAATGAAATAATAATAATAATGAGACTATGGTGGGGCTTATTAAATAATTGAAATGTTGAGAATATAAGATTGTATCCATAATTTCACAGTCAACTTACTCAGTTGAGACCTTTAGCTAACTTGGAGCAAACCTAACTTCAAACATGTAACTAGATAGATGTTTTAGTTTCACAGTAAGATTTCAGTTGACACGTAGGGTGTGGAAAAGAAAAAGAAAGAATAATGAAATTGTAAAAACGCAGAATCCTGCTTTCTACTCATCTGCTCATCCCAGTAAAAGCAGTGAACCAGTCCCAGTGCAGCCCAGGCCTAACCCTTTACGGCACAGGCAAGTTACAGATGGGAAAAAGTGAAGCACAAGGAGATTAGGAGACTTGCCCAAGGCAAGCAACAGTAGAGGCAAGGGAGCAAGCGAAAGGTGAACACGGGCCACTGAACTGGCACCTCCTTGTGTGTGGCCGATAGGAACATAAGGCCTATAGCATAATGTTTTTAAGCTCTTGGTCAAGCTGCCCATTTCATGTTTGCAAACTTCTTCTGGTTTAAAATTAAATAAATAAACAAAACTTAAGAGGAAAAAAGAAAGACTGTTTCATCATCTCTAACCTTAGGACATACCCAGGTATGCTCTACAATATTAACACAACATAATACAACACCTAGAGCCTCATGGAAAACATAACTATACTTTTTAAAAATCCCATATAACACAGGCACTTTTAAAGAATAAATTTCAGATTCTTGAAACAATGCTGGAATTACACTGGCAGACAAATAAGCACTACAGACACATCATCTAAAAAGGCAAAGAAAAAGAGCCGATACATTAGAACTTGTGGCAGAAATTGCTTCTGAATTTAAATTCCTGCAGAATCTTAAAACTGGAAATGACCTTGGATGCAATCCTATCTACTCCCTTAGTTGACACGTGATAAAATAGATACAAAACAGGTTAAGAAAACCATACCAGGTAACAGCAGAGTTGAGATTAGAACCCAGGTCTTCTTCTGCAACTCTTTTATCCCCATGTTGCTTTTCAGAGGGCAGACCTAATATCTACTTCAAGTTTACTCTGAAGAGGGATTTATCCATTCCAAAATGCTTTCACAAATTCTTGCAACTACCTCTCCCAAAATTCCTACTGTGCAGACAGGGCAGACATTATCATTCCCATTTTACAGGTGAAGAAACTGGCAGGAAAAAAGGGAAGTATAATGTGCTAAATAAAAATACCTTTCTCTCTTTTTTTGCTCTGCACATATGGTTGAATTTAAATACAGTAGTCTCCCACATCTGCAATTTTGCTTTCTGCAGCTCACCATGGTCTCAAAATATTAAATAGAAAAAAATAAACAAAAGTTTTAAATTGCACACTATTCTGAGTAGTGTGATGAAATCTCACGCTGTCCCAACTTCATCATGCCTAGGATATGAATCATCCCTTTGTCCGGGATGCTAGCTGTCTTGTTTATCAGACTGAAAAAACATAATATATATAGGGTTCAGTACTATCTGTGGTTTCAAGCATCCACTGGGGGTCTTGGAACATGTAGCCTACAGATAAGAGACTACCATAACTCCAGAGTATTTATTCTGTTATAGCATGCATTGTCAACAAGGGTGAAAACTGGTTCTTGGAGAAGAAAATAGGATATCAAAAAATCTTACATATTGCAATGGTTTGGGTCCCTCCAAAGCTGAGCCCCTGTTGAGAAAACTCTTACTCCTTAGTATTCAGTTCCTCTCATTGATTTTTCTTGGGTATCACACACACAGCAGTGATACGGAAGACACAGTAAATATATGCAGGAAGAGTGCTACGAAACTACGGCAATAGATGACTGTGACTGGAGGACTCTACCGATGGTTGAATCTCAAAGTCACATTGAGAGGTGCCCTGCACATGCCTAGGGGCTGCCATTGGATGGCCTTGTGGATGTTATGTTTGATCCTGAGAGCCTGTGTGTGCATGTGGCTAAGGCTTTGAGAATTAAAAAAAAATAGTTTATGTTTTATTATTTATTAATAATTCAAAAAGTTATTTAACACATCATTAGTATGTCAAGTACTAAAAATGTTGACAATAACTGACTACCAATTAGTTAAAACTTATTTTCTGATATCAGGGAAAAGTTAAATTCACTAAAAATTAAGAAATTAATTTATGTTTTCAATTGTTTTACTTTTGCTGAAGAAGTTTTGAATGATTTAAATTTTTGATTATTGTTACTACATATTTATATAAATTGCTTTTTGGTATATATAATTTGATATACGACAATTTTTATAAATAAATAACATTAAAAGTTATCCAGCAGGTATAACTATAAAGTTACATGTTAGTCATTTTTAAATTTAACCTTTAACTTAAAAAATTTTGTTTAGCATAGGCACTCTACTCAGGACAACAGAGTGAAACTCTGTCTCAAAAAAAAAAAAAAGAAAAGAAAAATCTTGTTTAGTCATTGTTAACCCTGCATTGAATTTTTAAAAAGTAAACTTTATACTTGTTCTTCTTATGCACACAGCACAGCTATACATACAGTACATAATAGATACATAGTATATCTGTGGAATTAAAAATTTATGAAGGGACAACTTAGGGAAGGTTCTTAGGGGAGAGAGAATTTTTTTTTTAAAAAGTTGAGAAACACAAGTATCAGATGAAATACTGAGCTGACCAAGCCATTCAATATGTGACTTGCTATATAGAGTACCCCAATTTGCTGTGAGTACTAAAATGTCAGATAGGTACCAAAATACCCCCCCCCCCGCCCCCAAAAGAGTTAAGTGAACATGAGTGCAAAGAACTTTGCCTTGTGCATAAAAGAGAGTAAGGCAAGAACAATAAAAACAAGACAGGGCTAAGCACATCGTATGATAATTGTTGAAGCTTTTATAAACACTGTGGCCCATCTTGTTCCACAACTATGTGGTGGTTACTGCTCATTTGTTTAATATTGCTTTGAGTCTTTTAATTCCTTCAAAGCAGCTAACAAAAATGGTAGTGTTTGAAAGCTTGCTTCAAACACAAAAAAGTAGAGAACCAGAGGAATAAAAACTGTTTTTACACAGAGCAATAAGGTCATAAGCTTAAAAACTTCCAAACGCCTTTTTTTAGCTTGATGCCTCAATCCCTTTGATGATAACTAAATGTAGATGTGCTACACAGATCCCCCTTTATGATAGTCCAAAACATTGTGTATAAATCAAACCATAAATTGAACACTTTTGCTTCAACAAGTTGTTCAATAGATGTTTTTCTCATATATTTCCAAGCTCATATTACACTAAAAACAGTGTGACAACCAGGGAAATATCACAATTTCACCCATATTTTTTAGCATCTGAAATCTTTCACAGGTGTCCTGAAAGGGGGAAAAGGTCATGACCTACGGGTCAAGCCAACAATCATTACGTGTTACTGTAGCAGAAGGTACCTAAATAACCACTGTGTGTACATATGGTGTGGGATTAAATGTGCATATTACTTACAAGGTTATTTCTCATTTCACAAAATGAATTCTGAGCAGCATGAAAACTAGAATTGTCAAAACTAAAGTTCTAAAACTTTTGTTTCAATACCAGGGATCTTGTATCAAGTTAAACTGAAGTTTTCTGTAGAATTATAAATAATCAAAAGTGAAACAGGTAACAAGCTAGACAGGGAAAAACCACACACTCAGCTCAGTGCAGCCGATCACACATAAAGCCCACTACATTCTACAAGAAATTATTTTTGCCACTAATTTGCCCAGCAACCATATAGCTTCTAAACACAAAAATGTTGAGAATTTTCCTTGCCCAGAAGTGGTTTTTGAAAAGGATAAATGCATCTTAACATACATAATTTAGTTTGCAACAAACCACAAAAATGAAGGGGAAGAAGCCTGAAAAAAAGCACATACATATGCTATAATAATCTGATCAAATACCACTAAACCATTCAGAGTTCAACCCTTTTGAAACCCTTAAAAAACTCTGCAGTTTGCTACAAAGTTAACAGTTCTTTTTTCCCCCACTCAACATTGACCTTACTCTATCATCAACTGGACATTCTATCTCACTTTATGGTCTTTATTACAAGGGTGCTCGGCAAATGAAAAATATGTAAGACTAGGTGACCACAGCTTTCACTCTGGCTGCACTCACAGGCTTTATGAGTGTTTCTGCAGATATTCCACATGCTGCAGAGGGCTGCTACCTACATAGTAAGCAAGGTTACAGTCCAATGTCAAAACAACTCCATAGGCTCAATGAAGTGATCCACCAAATGAGTTTCCAGATTTCTCTTACAATGCACAGGGCCAAGTTTCTCAAACGGGAACCCAGTTCTGTTCCACTCATCTCTACCATCAAACAAAGCAGCACAAAAGGAAGCTTGGTAGCTACATTAAAAAGGACAGAAAGAAACTAGGTATAACCGCCAATGTAACTGACATTAGTAAGAATCTCTAGTGAACAGACTTAGCTCAGTTATAATTGCAAAGCCACTAGGGATTTTTAATTATTAAAAAGTAAACCATATGCCAGAGTAATAGAAGACAACTCAGTAATCAAGAATGGCAGGAAACGGTAGTTCTTAATCTGTTTCTGCTCTACCTTTCACCCTGAAGTCCTTTTCTTAGCAGTAAAACCTATATATAAAATAACAATAAATCTGAAGAAATGATATAGCTAAATATGTCCCAGCTACCAAATTCCTGTGTTTACAGATTTACTTAGGAGCCTTAGGAAAACACTTTTGTTCCTTAGTTGTGGTATGTATGTATGTGTGCATATTTATATTAGATGAAGAACTAATACCAGTTTTGTTACTGACTTATTTTGACAAGCCACTTCTCTAGGCCTTGATTTCTTTAACCATTAAAAAAAAAAAAAAAAAAAAAAGGTAATCAGATTTGTCATTAGATAATCAAAATAGACCTAGAAATCCCTACGAGAAATGAGGAACCATTATTTATAATGACACTAATTCTCTTTAGCTTGATGGCTCTTACAGAAAGCATCCTGAGAAAAAAGCACCCAGATTTAGGTGTGTACCCAGGACTCCAGGAAGACTGATGTGGGCAATGATGGTGACAGTGGCAGTGAAAGCAGATATGCTGCCCTTTCCTAAAGAAAGCCAGTTAGATATACTGAAATATATCCTGTATTGAAATACGTATCATGGCTGTTCATGAGCATAAAGAAGTTGTACCACAGCTTCTCAAATTCATAAATCTTGGATATTTCATAGATATAAAAATTTTCAAACTTTAAAATATTACAATTCTTTTTTTTTTTTTTTTTTTTTTTGAGACAGAGTCTCACTCTGTTGCCCCGGCTAGAGTGAGTGCCGTGGCATCAGCCTAGCTCACAGCAACCTCAAACTCCTGGGCTCAAGCGATCCTACTGCCTCAGCCTCCCGAGTAGCTGGGACTACAGGCATGCACCACCATGCCCGGCTAATTTTTTCTATATATATTTTTAGCTGTCCATATAATTTCTTTCTATTTTTAGTAGAGATGGGGTCTCGCTCTTGCTCAGGCTGGTCTCGAACTCCTGAGCTCAAACGATCCGCCCACCTCGGCCTCCCAGAGTGCTAGGATTACAGGCGTGAGCCACCGCGCCCGGCCTAAAATATTACAATTCTTTTATGAGAGCCAATGTAGATTCAAAAGCAAACATAATTCTGAGTATGTAAATACTAAATCAAAAACCAAAGTTACCAACTTGGCCTAACTAAACTGAACATAAAGATCCACAACCACATCCGTAGTGACAGCTTATGACTGCATTTCCTAATTAAAGCACAATACATTCTAAACCAAAACAGCAGATACCTACATATTAGGGAAATTAAGTACTAAGTATTATATTCTGTTTGGGTGCTAATTTATATAGGATTCCAATTATCATAAGTTTAGAATTATAAAAATCTGACTTTTAAAAAGATTAACACATATTACTTGTTTCATAAAAGGTTCCAAGTGGCACATATCACAAAACTTTCCAAATGATGAATGTGACAGCTTCTACCATCCTAATATTTCTTAAATCAGTATTTTCTTTGTACAGCCATGACCATGATTCAAGTTCAAGTCCTCATTCTCACTGCTCTAACATTCTCTTCACCTCCACTCTCCACAGCAGCCCAACGTACTGCATATTGCTGCCAGATTAATCCCTCTAAAGAAGGCCCATCTCACTTTGCAGAAACTCACTAAAGTTTGTATGGATGCCCTAAGGAAGTTGCACACTCTGTTTGGAAACCTCAAGGCATTCCTCTTAGCAACTTAGTTTGAGAGTTGGGATGTCGATGTCGTAGACTTTTTCCCTGCAGGATCCTTGACAGCAGGGGCTTTGTCCTATGTATTCTTGTCTTCTTAAAGTCTGCCTTATAACTGGGAACTCAGATTCTTCTGAGAAATAAATGTCTAAGGAACTGATGGAAGCAGGAAAGTCACAATATTAAGACACTGCTTTAATGAGACTCCTGGAATTGATTAACGAATATAGCAAAGTCTCAGGCTACAAAATTAATATACACAAATCAGAGGCATTTATATATGCCAGTAACAGTCAATCGGAAAACCAATTAAAGACTCAATACCCTTCAAAATAGCAACAAAGAAAATAAAATATCTAGGTATATACCTAACTAAAGAGGTAAAGGACCTCTATAAGGAAAACTATGAAACACTGAGAAAAGAAATAGCAGAACTTGCAAATAGATGGAAAACTATACCATGCTCGTGGATCGGAAGAATCAACATTGTTAAAATGTCTATACTACCCAAAGTGATCTACAGATTCAATGCAATTCCTATTAAATTACCAACATCATTCTTCACAGCCGTAGAGAAAATAATTATACACTTTGTATGGAAACAGAGAAGACCCCGTATAGCAAAAGCAATTTTAAGCAACAACAACAAAATGAGAGGTATTAATTTGCCAGACCTCAAACTATACTACAAGGCTGTGGTTCTTAAAACAGTCTGGTACTGGCACAAGTACAGGGACACAGACCAGTGGGACACAACAGAAAATCCAAATATAGAACCATCCTCATATAGTCACCTAATTTTTGACAAAGCAGGAAAGAACGTACTCTGGGGACAAGAATCCCTATTCAATAAATGGTGCTGGGAGAATTGGTTAGCCACTTGTAGAAGACTGAAACAGGACCCACAGCTTTCACCTCTCACAAAAATCAAATCACGGTGGATGACAGACTTAAACCTTAGGTGTGATACAATCAGAATTCTAGAAGAAAATGTAGGAAAGACTCTTACAGACATTGGCCTAGGCAAAGAATTTATGAAGAAGACCTCCAAGGCAATCACAGCAGCAACAAAAATAAATGAATGGAACATGATTAAATTAAAAAGCTTCTGCACAGCCAAAGAAACAGTCACGAGAATAAACAGACCACCCACAGAATGGGAAAAAATTTTTGCATACTACACATCAGATAAAGGACTGATAACAAGAATCTATTTAGAACTCAGGAAAATCAGCAAGAAAAAATCAAACAACCCTATCAAAAAGTGGGCAAATGACATGAATAGAAATTTCTCGAAAGAAGATATAAGAATGGCTAACAAACATATGAAAAAATGCTCAACATCCCTAATCATCAGAGAAATGCAAATCAAAACCACAATGAGATATCACTTAACTCCAGTGAGAATGGCCTTTATCAAAAAAATCCCAAAACAACACATGTTGGTGTGGATGTGGAGAGACAGGAACACTCATACACTGCTGGTGGGACCGCAAACTAGTGCAACCCCTGTGGAAAGCATTATGGAGGTATCTTAAACAGATTCAAGTAGACCTGCCATTTGATCCAGCAATCCCATTATTGGGCATATACCCAAAGGAAAAAAGGTCATTCTGTAACAAAGACACATGTACCCGAATGTTTACAGCAGCACAATTCACAATAGCAAAGATGTGGAAACAACCCAAATGCCCATCAATACATGATTGGATTAGTAAGCTGTGGTATATGTATACCATGGAATATTACTCAGCTATAAGAAATAATGAAGATACGACATCTCTATGGTTCTCCTGGAGAGAGTTGGAACCCATTATATTAAGTGAAGTATCCCAAGAAGGGAAAAACAAGCATCACATGTACTCACCAGAAAATTGGTTTCCCTGATCATCACCTAAATACACATCTGGGAACGACACCAATCGGATATCAGACTGAGGTGGGGGGTGGGGGAGGGGATGGGTGTATGCCTACACAATGAGTGCATTGCGCACCGTTTGGGGAATGGTAACGCTTGAAGGTGCTGACTCGGGAAGGGGGGGTGGGGAAGGGAGGGATATATACCTACATGATGGGTGCAACGCGCACTGTCTGGGGAACAGACACGCCTGCAGCTTTGACTTGGGGGGACAGGTGGTACATGGGCAATGTATGTAACCTGCAATTCTGTATCCCCCATAACAATAAGATGAAATAAAAAAAAAAAAGACGCTGGTTTATAGATATATTGTTAATTTATAAGTTACATAAAGCATCATATCCAGGACAAATTATGCTCCAATTTACCATTTCAGCTCTTTACAACCTTTCAAATAAGAAAGAAATTAAGACTTCACTTACATAGTGTAATCCATCTCAGGGAACTGATTTTTATCCAGTTAACCTGTTTATGAAGTAAGATTTCTGAAAATAGGCTTTGCATAGGAGGACATCTTTCCTATTGCCTTACACGTTGCCGTTAACCTAGATAACCAGGTCTTAAAGCAGAATGCTAGGATGATAACCTGGAGAATGAGTAAGTAAATGCAACACAAAAGCAGACAGTGTGGCCTTGTGGAAAGAACACAGGGAGGCGAGAGCCCTGGGTTTGACATGTGTGACCTGGCTCAACTACTTAATTCGCCAAGCCTCAGTTCCCTCACTTGTAAGACCAGGAAATTGGACTGGATGAACTCCCAGATGCAGTTCTAACACTCCAGAACTCTACAAGCATAGTACATGTCTTCACTGGATTATTTCTAATGAGACATGGGTAAGAAACATTAACTCCCTGCACTATTGAATCTCTCAATTTTTTTTTTAAAAGAACCCCACCCATCTTCAATCTAAAAAGACTCATAAATTTCAAGGTTATTTTCAAAGAAGTTTCAAAATGAAAACAAAAATTAAAACAAGCAACCAATAACAAAAAACAATCTCTGAGGATGAAGAAAAATAAACATAAGTGAAAACCAAAAATATTTCTCCACCAAACTTCACACCACTACAAATAACTGTTAATAACACTTTAGAAATGAATGTTCTGTTAGAAATTTAAGATGCCAAATACAGTTATAAAACACAGTGAGGTAAACAGTAGAAATGAATGGTAAATATTCTTTCAAGTTGTTTCTGGATCTCATATCTAACAAAATAAACTTAGATTCAAACTACAGGAATATGAAAAGCAAAAATTTCAGAATTCCTCGGTCAATGAGAAACTAGTATATTAGGAGTATATATCCCATTTACTTAGCCTAACTTAAACTCCCCAACAAAGATTTTGTTGTACTTGGGCTTCTATATAGCAGGATTCCTACCCTTGCTAAGTCAACTTTATGACTTGATTAACATGTGTCAAGTCTTTCAGAATAACTTTTCAGGGTTTTGTTTTGTTTTTTTCTTTCCCCTTAAAGACTTCAGACAGGAGGCTTTTGAGTGTAGACCAGTCACTTTAGGTCTTTTCAGCTTCCAGTTTAAACTTCTCAGCTCACCATGGAGCCGGTGGCTTAAAGGTGCCAGTAACCAGGGGTTACCATAGCTCAGCTGGAACAAAAGTATATTGTGCAGCATTTATGAGAGTTCTGAAAAGCATTTCTTAAAATGCTAGAGGGAACAAGGATATGTTCTAGAAAATACTAATAATTAATTGAAATAAAGCTTTATCTTCCTTTTTCTCCATATCCCCCAAATAAAAAATAAATTTTTTTTTTATCAAAACCAGGGCTTAGCTCTTCATCACATTATTGCTCACTCTAGATCTGGCTGACCTGACTTACCTTCCGATGCTTTGATCACATATCCCCCTTTATCTTCACCAGGACACACGTCAAGCAGCTGCATGATTCTGTCTAGCAGCCCATGGATTATCTCAAACCCAGGATTCTTGTTGTAATAAACAGCACAGAGATGCCTGTAATTTTTTGCACCTACATCTGCAAAAATAAAAGAATTGGTCACAAAGCCATATTAGCCATTACTTAAGGAATTGATTTACCCCAACACAAACTTGGGCAAAGTCAACAAAAAAGAAAACCAAATATTAACATATAGTGAATTATCCAACTTCAGATATGCAAGATAAGATAAAATAGTCTTTTTCAACGATCAAATTCCCTCAGGTATTTTATCTGGGGGAAAGAGTGAAAAACTCTCAATGTTGGCACAGTGACAATAAGGCTTCATTTTAGTATTAATTGGCAAAACTCTTTGTAAACAATTTAGCAATATTTAATCAGAGACTTAAAATTTCATACTCTTTTATTCATAATACTATCCAAAGGAAATGATCCTAAACACAAAAAAAGGCATGTGGAGAGACATTTACTAAATTATTTTCAACAATAAAAAATATAAACAACCTAAGCTGAAGAATGGCTACATAATATACAGTACAGTCACTCACCAGAATAATAAGTGGATGCTAGAAAGCATCTTTATGAAGGTTTATCATAACAAAGCAAGAGCAAATACTTACAATAGTGAATTTTTAAAAAGGAGGCTACAAAGTTCAAAGTGAGCCAAAACTAAATCATATTGTTTAAAGAACACATAGATTAGAAAACCATGAAGCAAAGCAAGGGAATGACTATCACCAAAGTTAGGCTGATAATTACCCTAGGTAAAGGGAAAGCGCCATGACGGGGAGGGGTCACACAAGAAACTTCAGATACTGGCAATATTCCACTTCTTAACTGGGGTATTGGTTACACTAGTGTTGGCTTTACCATCTCTTAAAAACTATGTATGTTATATACGTTCTTCACAATTAAAACATGAAAAAAAAAGAATACAAAAGTATATAAAGTTAGGCTACAAAATGGATAAATCTTGAGGACACTGTGCTAAGTGAAATAAGCCAGCCACAGTAGGACAAACACTACATGATTCCATTTATAT
The DNA here is from genome assembly GCF_041146395.1 of Eulemur rufifrons. Taxonomy (NCBI): domain Eukaryota; kingdom Metazoa; phylum Chordata; class Mammalia; order Primates; family Lemuridae; genus Eulemur; species Eulemur rufifrons. The sequence goes on along the minus strand of NC_090983.1, from coordinate 14,250,479 downwards.
GAGGTTATCTAAAGTCATCAAACTCATAGAAACAGAAGATAAAGTGGTTGCCAATGGAGGTAGGGAGGGAGGGAGAAAATGGGGAATTGTTGTTTAATGGAAATAGAGTTTTAGCCATGCAAGACGAAAAAGTTCTAGAGATCTGCTATACAACAATGTGCATATAGTTAACGATACTATATGGTACACTTAAAAATTTGGTAAGAGAGTAGCTCTCATCATATTTTTTACCATAGTAATTTTAAAAAGCATATGAATAATAGAATCACAGCTACAAAAATACAGCCATAAGCCAATTTTTCTGTCATTAGTATATATATTATTCTACTTTGAAAATTAAAACAAACTTACAAAACTCAATATTTTAAAAAAGAATTACAAGAATCCAAATGAAGCCTGATGGATGACTTGATAAACCAACTGGTATATTCATACAGTAGAATACTACTCAACAATATGAAGGAACAAACTGTTGATAGTCTTGACAACTTGGATAACTCTCAAAGGCATTATGCTGAATGGAAGAAGCCCATCTCAAAAAGCTACAGAGAGTATGAATCCATTTATATGACATTCTAGAAGTGGCAAAACTATAACAGAGAACAGACAGTGGTTGTCTGGAGTTAGCTGTGGGGAAAAAAATGTGACTAAAATGGGATAACATAAGGGGTTTGAAGGGTGACAGAACTGTTTTGGATCTTGTAGTGAAGGTTATAAGAATCTAAACCTGTATAAAACTCATAAAAACCAGCCTGAGCAAGAGTGAGACCCCATCTCTACCAAAAATAGAAACAATTACCCAGGTGTGATAGTGTGCACCTGTAGTCCCAGCTACTCAGGAGGCTGAGGCAGGAGGATCACTTGAGCCCAGGAGTTTGAGATTGCAGTGAGCTATGATGATGCCACTGCACTCTACTCAGGGCAACAAAGTGAGACTTTGTTTCAAAACAAAACAACCAATAATCAAAAAAAAAAAAAAAAAAAAAACTAATTAAAAAAAAAAAGAAGTGCATAGCATATAAAGGAAGACTCAAAGTCTACAGCGATCATTTAACTTTATAACACTTGTGGCTCTTTAATAAATTCTGGAGACCACTGCTCCACACAAACACTAAATGGACGTTGGCCTCATTTTGCTCTTCAAATTAGGAAAAGAGAAGGAATGAACTAATGTCTATCTGAGGGCATAAACTGAAAATAGAATGCTGCTTCAGATTAGCACATATTGAGTAAAAGCACTTCCACAGATTTATTCCTATGGTAACAGCTACTAGCCATTGTTGACATAAAATACAGAATGGCTTTTATCTTCTATTAACAGATAGCCCCCTAAAAATGGATATTTTAAGATACTGTATTATTAAAGTAATATAAAAGTGAGTAGGCCGGGCGCAGTGGCTCACGCCTGTAATCCTAGTACTCTGGGAGGCCGAGGCGGGTGGATCGCTCGAGGTCAGGAGTTTGAGACCAGCCTGAGCAAGAGCAAGATCCCATCTCTACTATAAATAGAAAGAAATTATCTGGCCAACTAAAATATATATAGAAAAAATTAGCCGGGCATGGTGGCGCATGCCTGTAGTCCCAGCTACTCATGAGGCCTGAGGCAGCAGGATCGCTTAAGCCCAGGAGTTTGAGGTTGCTGTGAGCTAGGCTGACGCCACGGCACTCACTCTAGCCAGGGCAACAAAGTGACACTCCGTCTCAAAAAAATAAATAAATAAAATAAAAAAGGGAGTATATAAGTGGGGTAAAAGGGAAACTAACATTAACTGATAATCTATGTGCCGGGTATTTAGTACCTATCTATCAATTTATCTATAATCTTATTTAATTCTCAAGACAGCCATGCAACACAGGTATTGTTATCCCGATAAAACAATGGAGAAACAAAAGCTCAGAATGATTAAGTAATATGCCCAAAGTCAAACTAATTGACTGGAGCTAATCCCAATTAATTACACAGCTAATAAGTTACAAAGCCAGGATTTGACCGGGATTGTCTGATTCTAAAACCCACACTTTTCACTATGTGGTGTACCTTAAAGGATTTAGATGGAAACAAATGAATATAAAGGCGAATTTATATATGGCTATATACCTACTTAATATAGTCAAAGATGTGCATTCTTAAAATGTTTTGACATGATAAACAGATGTTTTAATTTTCAAGTTTTCATATTTATGAATTCCATTTAAGAAATTGGAATAAAGTATTTTCAAAAGTTAGTAAAGTTTCTATCAACAGCATTGTAACTTATGAAAAATGTATTCTGAGTTAAGCTTTTGACTGAACAAACATGAAAAAATAACTGCTCTTGCCATTTAACATTTCTTAGCACATACTATGTTCAAGGCACCTAGTCTAGAGATCCCTAGATGATAGAAGTCAAAGCCAATATAGATAGGGCTTGCACAGATTAAACCACCAATAATTATTTTCTGAATAAATGACTAAATCTTGGAATAGGAGGTGAGCACACACAAATAATTACCAAACAGGGCCAAGACCAGACAGTGAGCCATATTCTAAGCCAGCTGAGGTAAGAAAGTAAGTAGCATACTGCTGTCACTCTCCTTCATTTCCGTTTTCAAGGATAAAGAAATCTGCTATCTAAAAGCTATAATCAAAGGTGTAAGAATAAAGATGAATATTAAAATCAGGCAGCCATAAAACCCCACTAAACTAACCACATGCATAAACTAAAATGAGAGGCCTCATTCTATTAATACTATAGGAACATAAACACACACACTCTCTCTTCTTCACTCTTTCTCTCTCTCTCCCCCTAAAGGGAAAAAAATGAAATGAAACAGAACTAAATTATCCCTTTCATACTACTGACTTGCTGCTGGGTATTTTTGCCATGTGGTACTCATTTGTTGGTGTCACATGCTTCCACTTTAATACACAGGCATGTATTGAAACTACTTTGTAGTTCCATTTTTTTCTGTGAGACAATAGCCCAACAGTAATGCCACCATTAAGAGAGCTTAGCAACATAAACTGGAAGCTTTATTTTGGTAACCTTTGCCTTGGAATACTTTTTCCTGATCTCTAAATTACGTAAAACTTACATTTCTGATAAAAGTAGCAACATCTGGATTAAAAACTTAGAATTTAAAAAAACAAATTAAGTGATTTTAGTGATGAGGATAGTAAAGTCACAATAAAAAATACAAAACTTTTAAAAAATTATATTCCATTCAAGAAAGGCTTCAGGATGTTTATAGTACACACACATAATAATGAACTACATAGTTTTAGACTTAATTTTGCAAAATTTTTAAGAAAGGCCACTGACTATGTATTAAGCCCACCATAATAATTAGATTAACCTCATTTTTTAGGTGCCCCCACCAACTCCACCACTGATTGGGTGGTTTTTCATATGTCCCAAGGGCTAGCGCTCTCTATGGACTTGCTTCCTCATATCTTGCTAAGATATTCCCTCTACTGTAGCTAAATTGAATTAAAGGAGAAAATAACCACATACTCATTTCCACCCATTCCTCCTTGGAGAAATTGCTAGGTATAGTAAAATTCCCATTTCCTAGCATTTTGCACTGAGAGACCATATTACATCACAGGAAGTTCACTGACTGCACGCCACAAAGTAAGAACTATTTAAATTTCATGCCAAAGCTAGGGTTTGTTAGAAATGCCTCAGTTCTTTATAACTCAGTTAACAGACCTCTTGTATCATGCCATCAAACAATTCTGCTTTTTAAATGGGCCTGCCAAGTATGTCAGCCTAAATTATCCATGTATTTCACAGACTTCAAAGTACTGCCTCGAGAGGGCTGATCTAAATCACCCAAAGGAGGGGCGGCTAGCTATGATTCCATAAGCTGAAAGAACACGCCAAATGATTTTTTAAAAGAGAAAAGAAAAAGGAATGGTACATAATGTCCCCTAGTAGATGACTATTGAATACAACTCAAATTTTTAGAATAGGCTCCTGTTTAGTGTAGATCTTCTTTCACCAAAGTACCAATGATTAAAAGCTAAGGTGTTCAGTTACATTATCATACATGGCACAGATTGGAAAAAGGCAGAGTCTTCAAGAGAAATTTTCCATCCCTATTCTCACATTCACCTGGAAGCCCAAATAATGATGCCAGGAGAAAGCACACTGGGACACCAAAAAGGCTTCTAGGATAATGAGGGGCTGTTACAGAACTTGAGATTAATAGTCTGCCCAGCTCAGAAAATAAAACAGAGCACCTTGATTTTTAAGGCTATTCCATCCACAAAATTTGTTTAATATTGGTACCCGCAAGATTGTAACTTATACTGTAAATTTTTCTTATCTCCTGAAGAATTTCAATGTGGGCCTAAATGATTCACAAATGCAACAAGAATCCTGTGATTTTCTCCAAAAAATCATATCCAACGTGAGGAAATAGGAACCTTTATCACTCTTGGCAGAACAATAAATTTGTAAGAAATCCTTTCGGGAAGAGAATTTGACAAGTTATCAAATACTTAAAGGTGTACACCATATGGACTGATCAATTCTATTTCAAAAAATACCTATTTGTGTAATGGTACAAGAATATTGATATAGTCTTGTAGTTTAGAAAAAACTCTGGTAACAATCTAAAAATTCATTTACAGTCTGAATAAATAAATTACAGTTTATCAATATTAAAAAGAAATGAGGTGGACAGAATATGTTCATAAGAAAAAACAAGTGCAGAAAAGAAAAAGTACAATCCCATTTGTGTAAACAATAAATCCCACTGTGTAAACACTAACAAGTGTTTGTTCGTATCTATAGATATATAAAAAAATATAAAACATGGTTGCATACGCACAGAAAAATTCTGGCAAATAATTCTAAAAGTAGGATTAGGGAGAAATTGGATATTTTTTTAAAAAAACAGGATGAGAACATTACTCTTAAATTAAAAATACATATTCATGAAAGCTCTTAAAATATAACAAATATATTTTCAATTTTCAAAACAAACATAATAAAACTTAAGAACAATTTTCCTTAAAACACTTCAATATCATAGCACCCAAGTACAGACTTTTCTTTTTTATATAGTGCTGAAAAGCCAAGAAACAAATGTGAGGAAAAATCTATGACCTTCTCAATGCATGAAGGAAAAAGTTATATTCTTGTGGGTTGGCTTTTATTTAGTTAACATAAACCTGGAATGCATTTTTATCTATTAAAAAAATACAATATTCAATGCATGACAGAGCACATTATATTCAAGTTAGCAGATCTTAACTATGTGGAACCAAACATACTAAAATAACTTTCTATATTAAAAATGATGTATTGACACAGTAAAGATGCCATCACATATGCAAATGATGCTACTTCAAAAATTGTTAATGTCAATGGTTCTTACACCCATATTTTTTGAATTATTAATTGGAAATTCTACAAGCCAAAAATATGAAATAGTGAAATTAAATTAATCCAGACTCATGACATAAGCTCCCTTCAGAAAACTGCATTCCACATGTGGACGCTAGATAATCTTCCATTACTTAAGGGCTCCACAATTAATGGACAACTTCTCAGAACTAAAGTATTTCATAAGCCCATAGTGAAAATGCTTTTATTGAGCTCTTTATCAAGCATCTAGTTACACAAAAAAAACTATTATATAAAGTTCTGACCCCTATATTTTAGTAGCTTACAATATAAGACAGATACACTAACCCTAACATGCATGTATCATACAACCCAATAGCAAATTGAAAGAACAAACCAAACCATAAAAGAACAGTGGATTAATTATGTTCTATGGCAGCCGTCGTGGTCAAGGGAGGAGAAAAGAACAAGAATCTTAAATAAATATTGTGATTAAAGTTAAAAAAAAAATTCTGGATTTCCATAACCAAACTAAGCAGGGTGAAAACTTCAGGGAGAATGTGAAATTTTAGAAACTATTTAAACAGTGATTTGGGGGGCAGGAGAAATACAGTTTGAACCAGGACTACAGCAATGCTCTGGAGAAAGTAGTAATGTTCTGAACAAGAAGTGAAGGCTTGAAGTAAGCATGCTTCATGAATAAAGTGAAGCTAACTGGAGCCTCTGAGTGGTCAAAAGCCTTTAACCTATTCCATCTACTTTAATAATTATTAAAATCCAAAACTTTTTACATGCAGTACTTACAACCAAAGTGCATGGCAATTTGATTATTGGGACTCTGCACAGATATACGTCAAATTGACAACTGCATGATTGTATCCTGCTAAACTGAAATGACTCATGTACAGTCCAAAGCCAAACTAATCTTCTTCCTTAGGCTCTTGTTCCTTTTAAACTTAAACTCACTCAACCCAGTGATGTGTTTTCTCTTGCTATTTTGATGAGATTCTAGGTATACTGACAGCTTCAGTGACAATTGAGGAATAAACCACGATTGCAGAATTCAATCTGTGTTTAAGAAAAAGCCAGAATATTGGACTTTGCAAAATATAATTGCTTTTCTGGGTATAAAGATTAGCAATTCACAAGTCAGTCCTTTGCTCCCCTGAAGTATTTTTTTTTTTTTTTTACTATTTTGTTTATTATAGTTATTCTTGACATTGAACAGAAAAAACAAAAATATTAATGACTGAAACTAACCAATAACTCATTTCAGCAGCCTGATATGGTGCCTTCAGTGCTGCCTCTGCTAACTTCCCTGTTATGAAGCTGAAAAATTTACCCCACGGCAGAGTCTGCATTCAACCAATTTCTTGTTCCAAAAACATATGCCATTCTAGCCAACAAAAGTGATACATCAGCTTAGTCCCTTGAGTCATGACTAATTTTTTAAAATGCTGCAGCAATTTCAGATCCTGAGACTCAAATGCAGTGGCTGGCTCAGTCTCAAAGAACCTGAATGTGTCTGATTTAGAGTAGAAGTCTCAACGCTTGAAAAGTGTGTCTGACAGCTTCACACGACATGGATGGTAAGTCAAAAAAAAGTCCATATTAGAGTAAGAAACTGTCCAATTAGTTCAAGCATGAAAATAAGGGTTAGTAGTCTTTCATCTACTCTTACAGGAATGCAGGACAGACATCATTTGTGGGACGCATACTGAAAGCCAGCATAGATTACATTTCCATTTCCACTTTGGAAGATATGTTTGCTGACCCAAAACTGATATGAAGCTGGGAGTCTTAGGTTTCTCCTTAATATTACAAAACAAGTTAGTGGCAGTTGTCACTCCCTTCTCTGCACTACCAGGACACCTGTGCATTCTCTCTGAGCAGGATCTCTCTCTAAGCATGATCTGTAAGGGGCTGTTCAAAGGTCTGTCTCCCTCAAGACTGGCAACTCTTTCTCTTACATTCTGAATCAGTCCCTAGCAAAAACAAGGAACTCAAAAATACTTTTCTACCAATGTGCTGAATGAGATTGTCTTGCTCACTCTTGCCAGGCATCTCTACCCTTCTGAACCAGTAGTTCGGGTACTGCTGCCATTAATGAAGATTTGGGCCAGGTGCTCACACTTAAAATCCTAGCACTTTGGGAGGCCAAGGTGGGAGGATTGCTTGAGCCCAGGAGTTTGAGGTTGCAGTGAACCATGGCGCCACTGCATTCTAGCCCCTGGTGAGAGCGAGACACTGTCAAAAAAAAAAAAAAAAAATCAAAAGAAAAAGAAATCTGGGAAATTTTCATATTAACTGGAAAACTCCTCTATCATTTCACTTTTGATGGTTTAGATATTTTTCTTCAAAAAAGTTTCATTATTTAAGAGGAAATGGCTAATGTATTTAATAAATCCAACAGAGAAATGGTTATTGGTTTGAGATAGTGAAAACGTGTCAATTCATTGAAAAGAAGTGGGTGACAGGCTGGGCACAGTGGTTCACGCCTGTAATCCTACCACTCTGGGAGGCCGAGGAGGGTGGATCGTTTGCGCTCAGGAGTTCGAGACCAGCCTAAGTAAGAGCGAGACCCCGTCTCTACTAAAAATAGAAAGAAATTAGCTGGACAACTAAAAATATATAGAAAAAATTAGCTGGGCATGGTGGCACATGCCTGTAGTCCCAGCTACTCGGGAGGCCGAGGCAGAAGGATTGCTTGAGCCCAGGAGTTTGAGGTTGCTGTGAGCTAAGCTGAGGCCACGGCACTCTAGCTCGGGAAAGAGTGAGACTCTGTCTCAAAAAAAAAAAAAAAAAGTGGGTGATAAATTACTCAAAAAATAACATTAGTGTTTTCTTAAGTAAATTCCCATATTAGTATAATTTGGTTTTCATATACTAAAAAAAAAAAATAGGGCACAACAACCAATTAAGGCAAAGGTTAGGATAAAAATTGGCCCTAAGTGCCTCAGCAAAGGCGACATTAACCCTTTAATGGCCAGTTAAGGCTTTCAAGTCATTCCACTAGAAAATTCCCAAATGCCAGGTATCTGGCCGTAAGGATTGCTAATACCCTAACAATAAGAGCAACACTTCTTATTATGTGGCTAGAACTTTTCAAACTGCAATTACATTTAATCCTTAAAACACATCAATGAAATAAGTGCTATCATTATCCCCGTTCTACAGATTAGGAAGCTAAGCCAGGGAGATTAAATAAACTGTCCAAAGTTAAGCACCTGGTAAAAGGCAGAACCATGATTCAAGTCAAAGCACTCTGGCTGCAGAGTCTCTATGGAACTGTGTTGCTTTGCTGTCTCCCGGACAGTCCTCTGGACACCACATGACAAGTAGGGAATCCACATGGACATATTTAGAATACTCCATCAGAAAAGAGTCTTTGTTATGAAATAAAGTCCAGGCCCACCTAAATAGAAAACATACTCCAAATAAATTAAAGCAGACCTATGTTTTCAAGATGGTAGACTTACCGAGCACATTTACCTCCCTTCATTTCTCAAATCTCACCAATATGCTAAAAATTTTAAAGAAAAAGAATAAATCATAATATGGTACAAGACAATGGACAAAAGTAATATCAGATGGAAATGAATCAATATCAATAGGGAAAACAGAGCAGAATAATTAAAACTAAAAACAGGTATAGAAAAGGTCTCCTATAGAGATGAGAATTCTTTCTGATGAAACAAAGTACAACAAATATGCAAATCATTTTTTTTTTTTTTTGAGACAGAGTCTCTCTCTGTTGCCCGGGCTAGAGTGCCACAGTATCAGCCTAGCTCACAGCAATCTCAAATTCCTAGGCTCAAGCGATCCTCCTGCCTCAGCCTCCCGAGTAGCTGGGACAACAGGTATGCACCACCATGCAAGGCTAATTTTTTCTATTTTTAGTAGAGATAGGGTCTCATTCTTGCTCAGGCTGCAAACATGAAAATCTTTGAGTTTAAAGTACATGGACTGGGTTTCTGGGGTAATCACCTAGGTGGTTTGTTAAAAGATGACCTATAGCACAAGAACTTAAGAACAGCCGTCTCTCAATAGGAGAGTTATGTCCAAGCATAGTAAGAGAAGCAGAGTAGAATCTATGTCTGGGCCTTTCCAATGAACACTGATTAAAAAGAAAATAGCACAGGCATCTCTACCCAGAACTGCAATACAATAAAGTGCTCGATGCCTACAGTGAAAATTTATTTGTGGCAATGGTGGGACCCCAGCCTGCTCCTCACCCTGACCCTCCAGACTCTGAGCTGCCACTTAAGAAAATGCTCAACCCTGTAGAGCCTTTAGGAAGCCCTCACAATTAGGGAAGAGCCTGTTTCAGACTACAGGATTGAAACAGGATTACAATATTTTTGAGGAAACCTAGTGTAATTTACCTAATCCTATATTTGTAAATATAAATAAATCACCAAGTATCAAAACAATATAATACTCAAAGAACTAAGATGAAAGGTTTGAAACAAGTAAAAGCTAACAGAAAAATTTGACATTGGAATTATAACAAATTCTCAGTTACCTGCACCAATGCAGGAGAAACTGAGAAATAGGTGTCTGCTTTTGTCAACTGATTCAAAATAATACACTCTGAATTATGTAGAGTCTGGAGTAAGAATCACTGAATGAACACTGCTAGGATATGATCTGTTAAATCTGGGGAAGCAAGGAAACACTACCAGCAACTGAGTTACCTGAGGCACTGTCCACCAAGGGATTACCACACATACAGCTCACAACAGTCAGATGGACTTACATCAAGAGATTGGAGACATGGACTTTGATTAAGACAAACTTCCTTGGCAATCAGATTTAGGCACTTACTAAATACATATTCTATACATTCTTAAATAACCACCACATTCCAAGTGATTGACCAAGCAACCTGCTGTACTAACAAGTCCAGACCATACTCAAAAAGGACAAAAACTGGTAAAACACATTCACAGTCACTGATACAACGGTGATGGTACAGTCTCTGCTAAACTAGAATGACAAGATATCAAGTATGTTAAGACAATACACATATAAATCACGTGATATAAGAAAAAAAATGTTTCATAGCGCTTTTTTTTTTTTTTTTTTTTGAGACAGAGTCTCACTCTGTTGCCCAGGCTAGAGTGAGTGCCGTGGCGTCAGCCTAGCTCATAGCAACCTCAAACTCCTGAGCTCAAGCGATCCTCCTGTCTCAGCCTCCCAAGTAGCTGGGACTACAGGCATGCACCACCATGCCCGGCTAATTTTTTCTATATATATTTTTAGCTGTCCATATAATTTCTTTCTATTTTTTTTTAGTAGAGATGGGGTCTCGCTCTTGCTCAGGCTGGTCTCGAACTCCTGGGCTCAAACGATCCGCCCACCTCGGTCTCCCAGAGTGCTAGGATTACAGGCGTGAGCCACCGCGCCCGGCCTCATAGCGCTTTTCAAGTTAAGGTTTAACTAGAGTCTTCATAAATATCATTAAATTCTTTGCTAAAAATGTGCTTTCCATTAAAAGAAATGAGAGGCACAGCAACCAAATATTGAGACCTTGCTTGGATTCTGATTTAAATAAATTCATCGTAAAAATTAAATTTATGAAACAATTGGGAAAATTTAAACACGAGGTGGATATTTGATGATAATAGGGGGTGATAATGGTGTTATTAAAAAAAAAAAAACAACCGAAGTGGTAGTGCTTATCTCTTAGCAATACATACTAAAGTGTTTTCCGATGAGATGATACGATGTCTAGGACCCACGTCAAAATAATATGAGGAAGTAGGTAGTGGTATAGATGAAAGAAATCTGTCCATGTGTTGATAATTGTTGAAGCCGAGTGCTGGATTCACGGGGGTAATTATACTCTTTTCTCTCTTATATATAGTTGAAATTTTCATAATTAAAAAAATTCTTTATACAAATCTAAGATGATGCATTCTTACCTCTGCTAGAATCTTTCACTACAATGTCAGAGATTTCAAACAGTTTCAGAGGAAGGGGCATCTTCCGGTTTGCTGCTATGGTCTTTAGGAGGCCAGGAAGAAGGGTAGTGCGTGCCACCTACAGGAAAAGACATGAAATTGCACTAAGTAAGAACCAAACAAACATACTTGGTCAAAGACAAAGCAGAAAGATCCCATAGCTTATTCTTCACAAGAAGACAATTCTGGAAAATGCGATGCCTAAAATATCCAAATAATTTTAAATTTTCAATTCCAGGACACTAAAATTGAACTAAAAACTGAAAATATTCTGGCATTCAAATTTACAAAGTGAAAAATCAAAAATTTGATTAAAAATAAATGAGAAACAAATATAACTTTAATATGATTGCTAGTCTCTAAGGATTATTTTATTCATTATAATTTTTAAAATTAAAGTTGACTTTCAACTTTAATTTTAACTTTCAAGATTTCAAATACATGTAAATTCTCATATCAGCCTCACTTCACAAACTACGTGAAGTAGATTACAAGAAATACAAATGTTTAAATGGATTAAATATTAACCAAAATTTTTAAAACCAGGACTAGGGAAAATATAAATACAATTCAAAAACCAGCACAGTGAGGAAAACAAAATACAAATATGTAGGCACTAAAAAAACCGTACAGCTGCTATGGGCAGGCTATGACTATAGTTCCCGGCTTTTTATTAACTAAAGCAAATATGAAAATATGTGCAGTTATTCATTCTTACTATTTATAAGAAATGCACATCTGGATTCTTTAAAAAAGCAAAACCTGTACCCTATAAAGATATACAACAATTATGTGCCCATAATTTAAAATTAAAATTAAAAAAAGCAAAACTTCCCTGCTCCTGCTTTTGTCTGTGAAATAAACTTCTCATTTCAAAGTTATATGTGTTGGCATCCAGCACATGTTATCGGAAGGGTATTATAAGCAGTGTTAAGAGTTTATTGTTGGCTGGGTGCAGTGGCTCACGCCTGTAATCCTAGCACTCTGGGAGACCAAGGTGGGCGGATCATTTGAGCTCAGGAGTTCAAGACCAGCCTGAGCAAGAGCAAGACCCCGTCTCTACTAAAAAAAAAAAATACAAAGAAATTAGCTGGACAACTAAAAATATAAAGAAAAAATCAGCCGGGCATGGTGGCGCATGCCTGTAATCCCAGTTACTCGGGAGGCTGAGGCACGAAGATTGCTTGAGCCCAGGAGTTTGAGGTTGCTGTGAGCTAGGCTGAGGCCACTGCACTCTAGCCCAGGCAACAGAGCAAGACTCTGTCTCATTCATGAGTGAATGAATGAATGAATGAATAAATACCTGTTAGCCACATTGGTAATGGTAAGTCAAATCTGTTGGTAAAGCAGGGGTAAAATGTAGAATCTGTCAAGTCTATAAGACGTTCTCTCATCTTTAATGTATTTTATGCAGAAAGACTGATTCTTAGGTATGTTAAGCCACAGCTATTTATAGTGATATTTAATGCATTTCTGATTTGTTTTCCTTCCACTTATATAAAATAGATAAGATGTAAACTCTGAAGAATGTGACAGTTACTACATCTTAAGAAATCTTGATAAGTGAAACTGGGAAGAAAAAAGTAAACTGGAATAAACAAAAATCCATTAACTTTTACTGAAAAATCACTCTACACAAATGAACTTCAATATGTCTTACAACAAAGAACACTATGATCATCATTTTTTTTTTTCCTTGAGACAGAGTCTTACTCTGTTGCCTGGGTGAGTGCCATGGCATCAGCCTAGTTCACAACAACCTCAAACTCCTGGGCTCAAGTGATCTTCTTGCCTCAGCCTCCTGAGTAGCTGGGACTACAAGCACACACCACCACGCCCAGCTAATTTTGTCTATTTTTAGTACAGACAGGGTTTCACTCTTGCTCAGGCGGGTCTTGAACTCCTGAGCTCAAGCTATCCTCCCACTTCGGCCTCCCAGAGTGCTAGGATTACAGGCGTGAGCCACCACGATTGGCCATGATCATCTTTTAAAAACGGTAGAAAAGCTAGACCTCAGGAAACAAAATATACAATTCATTATCACAATCCTTCCAAATTAGTATAAGGATTCTTCAAAGTTCAGACCCTAAATATAAAAAATTCATGTATTTGATGCATATTATTACCAATTAGTTCTTTAATTAATCTAGCTTTAATCTATCACATTAGTAGGTAGTTCTGTAAAATTTAGGATTTTAAAATTTAGATTTAAACATTTTTTAGAACTTTAAGAATTTTTTTAGAACTAAACCAACCCCCTACTTTTACAAAAGTGAAAAACAAAGTCTAAAGAAACTATTTCAAATCAGAGTTCAGATTTATTTATAACAGCACTAACCTTCTTAAAAACATAACCATCCACTTCTAAGATTCCCCTTAATGCTAGATGGAGACATGATTTTCTCTAAAGTCTGGATTAAAAAACACATAGAATTGCGTGTGCAAGAGAAACAGAATGAGAGCTTATTTGTACAAAAGAGATGGAACTATTTAAAGTTATTAATAAGCAAAGATATTATAACCTTGAAATGCATTTCTTTCATAGCTAATATCCCAATCTATAACACAAATCATTTAACACTATAAAGGAGTATCGTTCTCATTTAAATATTCCTAAACTCCACAGGAAACTGCCAATAAACTTAGACATTACAATGAAAGATATAGGCAGCATAGTCAAGAACTGATGTAATGGCTAATTCAAAGGGAATGTCTTATGGAGGTATTAGAAACAGGTTTTGATTCATTTATACAAATGAATGGAAAAGATAAAATCCAAAAATAGTATTAAAAATCAATTATGAAATGGAAAATTCAGACAAGGGAGATTGGGCCAGATAGCACAAAGCAAGTAAGAACCAACCATAAAGTAAATCAAGAAAAGATTACTTTAGGGCCAGGCACGGTGGCTCACGCCTGTAATCCTAGCACTCTTGGAGGCCGAGGCGGGTGGATCGCTCGAGGTCAGCAGTTCGAGACCAGCCTGAGCAAGAGCAAGACCCCGTCTCTACTAAAAATAGAAAGAAATGATCCGGACAGCTAAAAATATATATACAAAAAAAAAATTAGCCGGTCATGGTGGTGCATGCCTGTAGTCCCAGCTATTTGGGAGACTGAGGCAGAAGGATTGCTTAAGCCCAGGAGTTTGAGGTTGCTGTGAGCTAGGCTGATGCCACGGCACTCACTCTAGCCAGGGCAACAAAGCGACACTCTGTCTCAAAAAAAAAAAAAAAAAAAAAGAAAACAGAAAAGATTACTTTAAAAATCTTAAGAATTTTTGTCAGCAGAGCATGTAAGAACCAACTATAAACTTATCAAAGATATTATAAAAAAGCTCTAAGATTTCACCATCTGAGGTGTAACTGAAGAGACTTTTCCTAACTCATGCCTCTCAGTTTTTACTTAAATTCTTGCCTACTTAAAATTCTTACCTGAAATTCGGCTGTTTTAGGGTTACTTATGTGGACTGCCTTTGTTGCAGAGATATCCAAACCAAGTTTATCAGCAATATCTTCTTGGGAGCACTAAGAAGTACATCAAAATAGATTGATATGGAAAAGCAACAACTATATTTAATATAGAAAGTATTTAATGCTGTAAGTCAACTTCTGATGGTCTAATAGCAATATATATTCCCTACATAAGTCAGTAAGTTAAGAATAAGCTAAGAATAAACACACATCAATTGCAGGCCCACAGCAGAGGCAATTTAACAGTAACAGTTCTCTTAAAATGTGTTCTAGCTATGATAGGGAGCTAACATAAATTTTTCAGGTGGAGATGGTATAACCTGTACTCAGGCCCTTCCTAAGCTAGTCTCCCATTTACCTTTCTATTCTAATCTCCTATAAATCCTTAGCCATTCCCCAGCCCTTACACTTTTCCCAACCTTTACTTGAAATGCTCTCCCAGCCCCACTTGTAGCCATTCCCCAAGACCCTACTAAATGACCTCTCTTCCATAAAAGTATTCCTAATGACTCCAGTCAGAAATTCTCTTTCCCTCCTTGGTACTACCATGGCTTTGTTTTGATTACCATCGTAACCCTCGCTAAATCCATACTGACTTGGGGCAGAATGGTAGGACTGAAAGCAGAATTCAAGTAGCCTGAACTCTGCCCAGTGTTCTTTCTACTATATCATGTAACTTCTGTGCACGTGCTTGATGAAGCTCCTTGTAACAAACTGCTAAGTACCCACCTACCAAAAAGAAAATGCTTGTCACCCTCCAAACCAGTACTGTAGGTGGAAGTTATGAAAATAAAACTCACCATTAGATACATCAAGTCTAATAATAAATGACTAATAAGCACAGTGCCTGGCATAAAGTACTCAAAAAATATTAATGATGATGACTTACAAATTGTTTTAAGGATAGAAAACAATTATCACATATAATGCTAAATTTTTGAAAAAGAATTTAAAACTTAACACAAATATTGATATACCGTGAGACTGTTGTACTATTTTCCAACATTAGGCAATATTGCTCATATGTATTGTCTATAAAATGGTCTTCAAGGACTAGTTGGCCTATATTTCACTAAGAAAAAAAATAATGGTATAGAATAACTGAAATGGTAAAAAGAATTAATTTTATGACAGTGCCAGTTCTAGCACTTCTTGCCATATTTTCCTGGGAAAGATGCTGAAGCCACATCCAGGCATTGCAGAAAAGAGCCCCCTGATCCACTGTGTGCTATGGCTGTCAAGGTGGAGGATGGTGACAAGCACACGGGGGATAGGCATTTTCCCCACAGCATGGAGGAGCCTCATAATAAGATTTAGAGATAATGTGATCAGCTAATTAGGAAATGCAGTTTACATGATACAATTCACTTTCAAATGTATCTAGTAAGGTTTGTGTAAAAGAAAAAGGCTTCACAGGCACATAGCAGTGCAGCTATGTCTCCGAGTGAGCCGTGTTTTATCATGACCATGGATGATGACAGATAGTGATAATAAGCAATTTAAATTCAGCTGTCCTGAAGCAGCAGTAGCTAGGATGCAGAATGGAATGCTTTTTAGATGTTGATATTTATATGTTTGTTTTAATGTGTTAGAAAAAAATATAAGTAAACCAAGCTGATTGTTTTTATAACAAGGTTAAAGTTGGTAGTTTTAAAAGTGAGCCAGTTTAAAAGAAAATATGATAATTGCTATATAGATAAAGGAAAAATCATGATGAAATGTGAATTACATTTGGGAAGTCAAGGACTAGTTTTCAAAAAAAGAATGGCTATTACTCTGTGCAAAACTGTATGTAACAATACAGACCATCTTTGCTCAGCAATGTTTAGGTTTGCTTTAAAAGTATGTAATTTCATAAATACCTTTAACGTTAGAATTCCTATACAAAAATGTATTACAAATCTAAAACTCTCTAGCACCTCACTCCTCCCCCACCTAGAGATAAACAATAAATGTGGTAAAGTGACTTTATCACAGACTGTTACTAACAACCTGGTGTGACAGTTAAGTCACAGGTTTTGGATGCACAGAGGCCTTGGGCTGGAATCCCTGATCCACTGACTGGCTGTATGAAGTAGGAAAGTTACTTAAACTAACTACTGTGAAAGGAATGGCTACTTCCCAGGGGTATACTGAGCAGAAATACAATTACGTACATAAAGCCCTTGGCACAGGGTAAACACTCCCTGCAGAGCAGCCACTAGTCAGGACCCAGCCCATGTGCTCCTCCAAAGATGCATGGGCCCACACAGTTAAAGTCAAAATGCACTACTAATATAAAAGGGCATAAAAACCGCACATGCTGAGGTTTTAACAGCAGTTGTTTCTGGGGAGGCAAATAGGATTAGAAGTCGGGAGGGGAACTGTCATGGTTTATTTACATGGTTAAAGTTTGAATCCTTTAAAATGAGACTATTCCTATGTCACTTAAATATTAAAAAAAAATAAAAAATACATTTCTCAATGTTATTTTTTGTATTTCATTTTATGTGAAATCATGGATGCTCACAACTAAATATATATATATGTATACAAATGAATGACATGGTACCACAAACCTAGTATATGCAGCATGAGACAATGGAAAAGCACAGCTCTAGGAGTCCAAAGGCCAGAACTCTGGTTCTGGTTCTCCTGCTCTCTGTGCAAAATTGTTTGGTACTTGTCCTCATTCAGCCTCCAGCTCATTACTGGTACAGTGCCTGACATACAACAAATCCTCAACAAGTGTTGCCGAATGAATGACTGCTGAATCAGAAAAATGAAAGTATTAAACTAGACAATAAGTAAGGTCCCTTAAATACTCTAAATGATTGAGAATTTCAGGGCTTGGGTTGAGCTGAGGGGGAGAAAAAGAAGGAGCTATTTTCCCCCACAGATTATTAAGCTGAAACTTACTTGAATACTCAAGAACTATACTGTAGGCACCACAGAAATGCTCAGCAAGAGGGAAAAAAAGGAACTACAAATGGCATACACATTTTATTCTTTCAAATGGTCAATCTGGTGGGGGAGGCAGATTTCCTTCTGATTTTGTAATAAAATTCATTTCCTGATTTAGGCCTTTTATGTCAGCTTTTCAACTCAAAGCAAATGTTTGTGAACATGTTCAAAGACAAAGAAATAAGTTTAATGTGGAACAGTCCACAAGCCCTTAACCAGGGCGGCATCTAGTGGGCACAGCCACAACCAAATTAAGACCAAATAGTCTAACTTAATAAATTTGGTTATGAAATACATTGTGAACCCTCAACACTCACATGAAACTATAAAATACTCTGCCATCTGTCACCTAAGACATTTTTTCTAGACCTTCACGTTTCTCTGTGACTGTAAAAAGAAATCCTTCAACATTCCTTTACCAGAAATTGTATAATCTCAACTAACTAAGTTATTCTTGAGAATCTGGAAATTTTAGCAGTCTAGATTTTATAAATTCATGTAAGAAATCATAGAATAAATAATTCAGAGATTCTAAGGAAACCATCAGCTGAGTGGAACGAGCACGTAAGACGTACCAGAGCAAAGGTGAGTGCTTCAGTGAAGCCAGCGGCTGCCATGTCATGCCTGAGAAGTTCAGTGAGCTTATTAAGAGGAAACTGAAAAAGAAAGTATTCACTTTATTTCACCTCAATAGTATTTCCTATTTTTTAATAAAAAGAGATCTATATCTAGCATGTCTATAAGGAAACCACCCTTCCACCCTTATTAACATACTGTTAATGCCACCATTTCCCCACTAATAGCATACCCCTGGCCCACTGCTTTGTTACCCCTACTCCTACACAGATGTACAAAGCTACCTCTCCCACACACACAGCTTCTGCCTTCAGGCCCAAGCTGAGAAAATGAATCTTCCAGTTAGAGAGTCAACAAGGGCTCCAAACTCAAAACCTGTCTTTCTTCAAAGAACTAGTCATCACAGGTTTTAAACTTACTCTAATCATTTGGGCATCTGTTTTGTATCCTCTCCATAGCAAATGCCTCTCATAGCAGAGCATGTCCAAATACTGCTTAATTCCTATGTTCTGTTTTCCCTGAAGACTTCCTGGCATTCAATAATCAGGTTCTAACAATAAGGAGTGTTTATTTAAGGGTGCAATCTTACTTGATTAGCTATGGTGTATGTTTTCGGGAGAGTCATCTGAATGTTGTTATATCCATAAGCAATAGCTGCATCTTCTACAATATCACATGCATGGATAATGTCAGCTCTGGTCGGAGGGATTTCAATCTCAATCTGATTCCCATCACCTATGACTTCTGACTTTAAATACATCCTAGTCAGAAGCTTGGCAAGATTTTCTGGAGTTTCTCTGAAATAGGAATGTACAAACCATAAACTTCACTGAATTATTTAAAACATGTATATATTTTGTTTTAAAATATGCTACTACCTGAAAGAACAACCTTACTTTTTGAGTTCCAGCAGACACCAGACATCCTAACTGATGCTGTATCATTCCTTAACTCATTTGGAAGGATATCAAAACCCTCTCCAAGCATTCTCTCAGGAAAAATGAAATAGTCTTATGTGTACTTTATTCTTGAATTCTCTCCAACAGTAAATAAATCAATGGAGTTTTCAGAGCATACCTGATTCCAACTTTCTTGTTAATCAGATCAGCTCTCACCATCTCCTTTCGGTAAGCTAGTTCCTTAAAGACAAAGAGTTTGAAAAGCTTAAATCATTCTCCATCAGATATAGCTTTAGACTCTTTCTAATTCAACTAGTTGTTGAATTTTATTACCCTTCCAAGAATTTGTCATTAGAGCCACAGATTGAAAATAAGCTTGATGTTTCAAAACATTATTATGGAGGAAAAAATTTGTTACATTAGATTCATACATGAACATTCTACTTGCTAGATAATTTGCACTGCTCAGAATTAATATAAAATGCCAAACATTTTTCCCTTTTAGATGGTCTATTCTCATTCCCTACAGTAAAACACAGCTGCATGATACCATTTCAAAGATGTTTATAAACCCTGGTAAAGACCTTCAGTCTGATCTCATGTAAGCAAGTATATATATGACCAAGAAAGAAAAATTCAAGTGTCAAAATGTACTATCCATCATACTAAGTCTAAGAGTGTTATGAAGATACTCCTTTCTTATTTCCCAGGTAGGGAAATGCAATGATACCCCAAGTCCAGGCTATCAATCTGCTCCAGAAGGCAGTAGGGGTGGGAGCATCTCCTGAATTGGTACTCACTCTCTTTCAAACAATATGTAACTCTCTCGTATCAGGTAAGAACAAATGTGCATAAAATCCAGGCTTTTCAACAGCTTTCTAAACGTACTTAGGAGTATTTATCACTGAATCACTCTCAAAAGTATAAATGCCACTAGCAAAAAAACCATACATTTAAAAACCTGTTTTGATTGAAGTAAGGGCAATGGGCTAGAGCCTTGCTACTCAAAATGCAGTCCTCAGAGCAGAAGCACCAGCATCACCTGAGTGCTTGTGAGAAAGGCAGACTTCAGCCCTTGATAGCTAGCAGCAGTGACACCACACCTACTGAAGCCCAATCTGTGGGTTATCCCCTGGTGATGTGAATTCACAGTGGAGTTTGGGAGGCACTGAACTAGATGTTAGATTGCAATCGTGATAACAAACCTTTTCTGAACAGTTGCTATGAGCTAAACAGTTATGAGCATAACAGGACAAGATGGACTTTAAGATAATCTTACTTAGTCCTCACAACAGATGTTATTAGTATTCTCATTTTACAGATAAGAAATTTGAGCTTTAGATTAATAACTAGTCCCAGGTCACAACCATGGTAAGCTGCTGAGCCCGAGTGCTGCTATATTCCCACTGCATAAAAATGCTTATCAAATAATAAGCATGCAGTATATATTTAATGAGTGAATGCATGAAGTAACTAATGAACAAATTAATGAATCAATAAACAAATTGAGACATCCTAGTTCCAAAGTGCACACCGTAACCATTAGTCTCTCTATCTATCACTTATCTCCTCTAGTTCTCTTCTTCTAAAACTTTATTCTTTTCTATAAAATAACAAAAGACCACAAGAACTTTCAAAGTATTTGGGGAAATATGCTATTTCATGTGAGAAAGAATCATTCTCCCCCAGAGGATCCTTCCCTTCTGGAAGGACAATCTGAGAAGAGCTGTTCTAATTAAGTTTAGGATGAAATAAATTAACAAATGCCAAAACACCTGTATAGTACCCCTTTTTAGAAAGCATACCATTTCAAATTTATGAAAGAGCTCTATAATACAAATAATTTTAAGAAGTTATCTACATGAGAAAAGTGATCTAAGTTTTAAAATATAATTTCTCCTTTTCTCCTCAAAAATATATTAATATATTAAGTGTTATTAACACTTGACAATTCTTAATATTAAAAAGAAGAAATTTTCTCAAATCAGACATTATTTTAAAATAGACATTATTTTAAAAAAGATAGATTTGGCTTATCCCAACTGCTACTGTGGTAAACTGTAAAGATGGCCACAAATGTTTCCCCTCTCTGTATCCATGGCCTTGCAACATGACACTGTAGATCCTCCCAACAAGAGATGGCATCTATTTCTCCATCGCTCAAATCCAGCCAAATGACTGGCTTTGGCCAACAGAACCATGCTTGAAAAGCATTTGAGCACTGGGCTTGCTCTCTGGCTGCTGGGAACCCTGCAACCATCACCATGTAAAAAAGCCCAAGCTAGCCTGCTGGATGAGGAGAGACACCTGACCTGTGGACCCCATTGCCAAGAAGTAGACATGTGAGTGGGGCCATTCTGGATCATCCAGCTGCTAGCCAATCAGCCAGCTGACTACATACACCCCGCAGAGATCAGCTAAGCTGGACCAAACCACAAAAGAGAATTATGAGCTAAATAAACGGTTGTGGTTTTAAGCCACTAAGTCTCAGGGTAGTTTGCTAAATAACAAAAGCTAACTGATAACAGCTACTAAAATCCAGATCAATTAACAAAAACTGATATTGCCCATATAATTTCAGTTATGCTTTTTACAGTTATACATTTCTTTTGAATTATAATTAATACTTGAACAAAATATGCTAAACACTAATGTTTTCAGGAATGGTGAGGTTTTGCTCTTGGCAGGTTTTACCTACTTTAAGAGCTACTTAAATAGTAGAAACTATTTTAGGCTCCAGTTCACTTCATAAATGACAGGGTAATAGGGAGAAATTCAAAGAAAAAAAAGCTCAAAGAATCGTCTTAGTGAATCAGAGCCACAACTAAATGACCGTGGTACTGTTATGTTTTAAAATGGCCATCTTTATATCAAGTCATGTTGGGGGGAAAAGCCCAGTCACATGAGAATAATACTGGTTTAGATTTTTTACAAAGATTCCATGTCCTGACAATAACTGTACTTACTACTAAATTTGTCTTATTAATACATTTACAATTATTTGTTAGTTACAGTGATGGCCTTCAGCAACTGTTAATTCAGGTGTGAATAGACTAATTAGATTTGCAGGGCTGAGTAGTCTTTAAAAAAGTAAAACTATAAATTACCCAGTTAGAAAGTTCTATTGTTCTGTAGACTGTAGGGTAGCTATAGTTAACAATTTATTGTATATTTTCCAACATCTAGAAGAACAGATTTTGAATGTTCCCAACACAAAAAACATGCTAAATGTTTGAGATGATGAATATGCTAACTACCATGATTTGATCATTCCATATTATATGCATGTATTGAAATATTACACTACACCCCATAACTATGTATAATTATGTGTCACTTAAAAATAAGAACATAAAAATAAATTACCCAGTTAACTAGTTAGTAAGAATAAATCATAGGAATTATGGCCATACAATGCTGTATAATGTAATGTGTTGACAGCTGAAGTCAGACTGTCTGAACTTAAATCCTAGCTCCACCACTTAATAATAAGGTACTTAACTTTCAAGGTCTCAGTATCTCCATCTGGAAAAGGCATAATAATAGCACCCAACCTTACAGGATTACTGTAAGGTGAATCCATGTAATGCACACAGTACAGTGCCTGGCATGGGAGTGGATAGATGAGTGGTTGGACAGACAGAACACAAGTACTCTATAGCCATTATTATTAGTATTACTGTTATCATAATCAAGTCATTTCTTAAGTACTTACTGGAAAGGTATGTGATTTTCCATTAGGAAAAACTACCTCAGCTGCTTCAACTCTGTAAAATAAAAAAAGCCAGAAATAAAATACTTAAGAAAAAAAATTCACCATAAATTCTAGAAATGTGTATGGTTCACAAATCTTTCATTTGGTCTACAACTACAGCCTCAACACATTCAATCTATCATATTCCAACACTGTTGTCTGGATTAATCTTCCTATATACAACATTACTCTAACATCTCATCCCCTATGGCTCCCATGTCCCTTTGGGCAGTGCCCACTTAAAAAGTTTATTTCCCAGTATTGCAAAGCATGCATCCTATATGGCCCCCTTGACAATACTGATATACACATTCCAGGCTTTACTAGGGCAGTGTGTTATACAACACAAGGTAACTGATAAAACCACCAAAATCCAAAAAAATTTTTAAAAATGGTAACTGCCCATATAATTTCAGTTATGCTTTCTACAGTTATATATTTATTTTGAATTATAATTAATATTCTAGAATAAACTATGATGCTAGTATATAGTAAGGGCCATATAGATTTGTTAAATAATTTTTTTAATTAAAAATATGCATTAGGGAAGGGTACAGTGACTCATGCCTGGAATCCCAACACTATGGGAGGACGAGGTAGGAGGATCACTTGAGGCCAGGAATTTGAGGCCAGCCTGGGCAACATAGCAAGACCCCATGTCTACAAAAAAATTTTAAAAAATCAGCCAGGCATGGAGGATCACTTGAGCACAGGAGTTCAAAGCTATCGTGAGCTATGTTGCACCACTGCACTCCAGCCTGTGTGACAAAGGGAGACCCTGTCTCTTTTGGTGCCTCTGTATAGAAAAAAAGAAAGAAAGAGTATAAATAAATGATATAAAAATAAAAAAATAATAATAAAAAAGGGAAACCCTGTCTATCAAAAAAAGGCTTTAGAAAAAATACAGTCATCTTACTAATATATATGGAATATGCTTTGCTTTTATATATGATTCTCTACCTTTGCTTAGCTGTTCCTTTTGCTGTTCCTCCATCTACACATTCTGAAATCCAATGATCACTAAACGCAGCTTAAATTTCATTGCCTCCATGAGGCCTTCCCAGATTGCTTCAGCTGGCAGTACGTTGCCCTAACAACCAGAACAATACTGAAACTTTTTACTTTACATATTATTTACACATGTCTTATCTCCCTGAACAGATTATATAGTTTAATTACAGGAACCACATTTTACATCTTTATATTTAGCACAAGGCCTTAGTGCCTTGCTTTCAGAACAGCAGGCCATCAATAAAGGCACTGAATGAACTTACGTAAATTGATTCTCACAATATTCACTGAACATGGTGACAATAATATCAAGAACTATTTTTGCCTGTAAAGAAGAAAAACAAATACAAATATTATAGGAGTCTATAAATATATTTTCTTCATTCAGATAAAAATAATGTTTAATATGATTTATTTCCCCAAACATCTAAAAATGGACCTTTATATTCTAAGAAAGGAAGTAAAATAAAAACTTATGCATAGGCCTGTCTTTATCTTCAAGTGTTCTGCATTTACGCAGTTCTCTGAGAGTTACAATCCATGACTGAGACAAATCATTTCGTTCCCCCAACCTCAACCTCAGTTTCACTAGGTTTCAAGAGAGACAAATGGCTAATTGCTGAAATAAATCTTATCAATCTCTTAAGCCTCTGAAGCCAGACTTCTTGAACCCTAGCTCAACCACTTAGTAGGAGTATGACTTTGGGCAAGCTACTTTTCTTATCTGTTAAGTAGAGATAATAAAAGTTCCTATCTCATTTGGTTATGAGGAGGATTAAATGCATTAATAGATATAAAACATGTAGAGCAGTGCCTGGTACCTAGTAAGGGCCACATAGGTTAAATAATTTTTCTAATTGAAAAAAAAATCTTATAAATTAACACAGTAATCTCAGTGGGATATATGCTTTGCTCTTATATATAGGCTTCAGGAAAGACACCCAGGTCTATAAATGCATGAATTAAAATTTTAAAAAAATTTTTTGGCCAGGCACGGTGGCTCATGCCTGTAACGCTAACACTCTCGGAGGCCAAAGCAGGAGCTCAGGAGTTGGAGCCTCAGCAAGAGGCTCAGCAAGATCAAGACGCTGTTTCTACTACCAAAAAAAAATTAAAAAATTAGCTGGGCACTGTGGCACGCACCTGTAGTCCCAGCTACTCAGGAGACTGAGGCACGAGGAATGCTTGAGCCTAGGAGTTTGAGGTTGCCGTGAGCTACAATGACACTGCTGAACTCTACTTTTTTTTTTTTAAAGTAGTAAAAGCAGTATTACCCTGACAATATTTCTGAAGGCAAGTATGGTACACAGAAGTTATAAATGAAAGACCTTACAATGGTCTCTACTCCAGTCAGATGATTGTCAATGCCATTTATCTGCCCTGCTCCAGCCTTCTCCTGCCATACAAGTTTACTTTTCTTAATTTGCTTAATTGCAACCTCCCTCTACGTCTCACTGAACATGTGTAATGATATCATATGCCATAGAAAAAGGCTTTCATAGCAATCCAATCCAATAAATGTAGTGACTAAAAGTGAGTGAACAACTAATATTCTACATATTCTAGATATCTTTGTATGCATAAACCCTTTATCAATTTGTTAAATAAAGCTTCTTTATAGCGAGTTCATTTACACAAAAAACCTAAGTGTACAAAGGTACCAAATTATTCAGCATTTAAATTAAGCTAAGATAAATAATTTATACAGGTCTTGTTACAGTACTTACTCTACTCTTTGTTTCACAGTTATGTATACAGCTAACTCTCCCACTAGACTAGGAGCTCTCTGATGTCAAAAAACATGTAACTATTAAATTCCTGGCACTGGAAAGACATTACGTGCTCATTAACCATTAGTTGAATTAATGAAAGCACCATAACTAAAGTACAGAATATCTATATCTTTTAATTTTCTAAATTTCTAAAATATGTTCCCACCTACAAAATGAACATATTTTAGATTTTACCCATATAGTCCTGGCCCAGAAGTAAAATCTATCCCATGTGACAGTACAAAAATAGAATAAAAATTTCATTTACCTTAGTAAAGTCAGTTCCTGTGCATTCAATAAATACATTTCTAGTATTTACTGTTATTTTGGAATGATCCCCTGCCATGAACACAAAACAACCAGTTTCAGAAATATGAGTGCACTATAAAGCCCAACAAAATAGAAACTACATTTCAAATTTAGAATGCAACATAAACTAACACCTTAGAAGTAAGGGGATATACAACTTTTATTTTAAGACCCCACTGCAAGTTGGAGAATAAAGATAAAAATAATAATAAACCTTTACTGAGTGCATACAATGTGTCAGGTGCTATGCTAAGCACTTAACATAGGTTGTCTCATCTAATCTTCACCCCATAATGTAACTGCTGGCAAGAAACTAAGATTCAAAGAGACAGAGCTACTTAACCATGATCACAAGCAGCAAGGCTAAGATTTGGGTCTAGGTTAACCCATGTTCTTAACTGCTATAACTACTACAGTCCAAGATCTCCAAAAGGAGAAACTTCTTCCCATCGTAAATCAGCTAAACCTCCTTCTCACCTCCAGAAAGGCAAACATCTATGGCTTAGACAACATCAAATTTTGCAAATGTGTTCAAATTGCCTCATAAAAATAGCCTTCAGAAAGAAATTAAAGGGCAAAATTTAGATTAAAAATTTTAGTTTAACTGTAAAACTATAGCAAGACAGAGTTTAGTGGTTGACTTTGACTTTAACCAAATGAACTACCTGCTAAAACCAAGACATCAAATCCCTTTGGAGGAACAGAACAGAAACCAAAGACTGGCATTAGAAAATACATTTATACATTTATAAAATACATTTATAAATGACAAAAATCACCAGTAAAATGTTGTTGAATAAATGAAAAAAAACTATTAAAATCTACAAAAGACCTGAGATTCTCAGATTAAGAATTATTTGAGGCCGGGCGCGGTGGCTCACGCCTGTAATCCTAGCACTCTGGGAGGCCGAGGTGGGCGGATCGTTTGAGCTCAGGAGTTCGAGACCAGCCTGAGCAAGAGCGAGACCCCACCTCTACTAAAAATAGAAAGAAATTATATGGACAGCTAAAAATATATATAGAAAAATTAGCCGGGCATGGTGGCGCATGCCTGTAGTCCCAGCTACTCGGGAGGCTGAGACAGGAGGATCGCTTGAGCTCAGGAGTTTGAGGTTGCTGTGAGCTAGGCTGACGCCACGGCACTCACTCTAGCCTGGGCAACAGAGTGAGACTCTGTCTCAAAAAAAAAAAAAAAAAAGAATTATTTGATTTGATTCAGCCAAGTCTATTGGGAATTCTACAGAAATGCTGAAAAATAAGACGGAACAGCAAAAGTCCAGGATGCTTATAAAATAACTCACCATTGATGATCGGAGGCATTGAAAGAACGACACCGTTGCTATCATAGATAACTGGGTACAAGGGTTTATTTTCAATGATATGTAAATAATGTTTAAGGTGGTTGTCAGTCTGAAAAAAAAATTAAGTCAAATAAAATTAGTTTATTTCTATCACTATAATTAGTTTACATACCAACCTAATATAAAAAAAGAGGGAAAAAAGTTAGAAAAACATTAAAACAGTCCCAATATACAGAAAGCTCTAAATTTATAAGATTTTCTAACATAAATTACTATCTGAACATCCTTATACAACTTCATCTCCTACTGTGAAGAGATGAGAACACAACTGAGTAATTTTTCAAGAGTGAAAATAGATTTGAATGGATGTACCCAAATCATCTCAAACAAAACACAAAACCATCATGAAACTATTTAGATAAATAGGAAGAAATCATTTGCAAATCAAACCAAAGATAACGGCTGCTTTTCCCAAAATACCCACTATTTCTATGTGTTATATGCAATTTTAAATGATTACTGAATACATTTTCACTGTTGTACTCTAAAATGCTAATAATGGGAGGAAAACAGTTTGTAACAGTATTTCCCACAAAAAAACTATCTAAATCTTACTGTTCCTTATGATTGCATTAGTTTCAATTACACCCAAACATAGAGACTATATTGTGGTCTACTTCAGTGGTTCTCAATCCAAGCAGTACATTAAAATCATACCAGAGGTTAAAAAAGTAACAATAAGCAAAAGAGAACTATGTCCAGGCCCCATTCTAGATCAGATGAATCAGTACCTCTGGGTTGGAGCTCAGATGCTACTATTTTTTTAAAAGTACTCATTAGATTTCCTTAATTCCAAGACTTGATTATGAAGAAATTTATAATTTTTACAAAGTTATTGCATAATAAAAAAGAATATTTACCTTGTATATGTTCATCAATTCACAGGCTGTATACTCCTTGGTCTTATTTAGAGGCTTGAATTTGATATCTGAAGGACGTTTTGCAGTATAAGTAAATGGGCCTGACAAAGTGTCCAAATTATGGGTACCAATAGCGACCAATGCTCTTTTCCTAATTGTTGAGAGGGAGGGGGAGAGAAAGAGGGAGGACAAAAAGGAAGAGAAGGAGAGAAAGAGATTTGAATATTCCAAAGCAGAAATTCTAAACATAATATAGACTAATTTTTTTTTTTTTTTTTTTTTTTTGAGACAGTCTCACTGTGTTGCCCCAGGCTTGAATGCAGTGGCATCATCATAGCTTACTGCAACTTCAAACTCCTAGGTTCAAGTGATCCTCTTGCCTCAGCCTCCCAAGTACCTGGGACTGTAGGTGTGCACTACCAAACCCAGTTAATTTTTTTATTTTTTGTAGAGATGAGGTCTTGCTTGTTGCTCAGGCTAGTCTTGAACTCCTGGCCTCAAGTGATCCTCCAGCCTTGGCCTCATAAAGTACTACATAGGCGTGAGTCACCTCGCCTGGACAGACTACATGTTTTTAAAAATTATTTTAGACACTTTCCTAAAACAACCTATTGCTACTATATGTCATTTTTAGTGGAGTATAATGAATAAATTCTCACAACCATTAAAAGTAATAAAAAATTATAAAGCTACTTAGAACATATTATTTCAGTAGCTGAAGAAAATTCCTTGCCATTATGCTTTCCCAAGTACTGTTACTAGAGTATCTTCAAAGTCAGCATTTTCTTTACCTTGTTTTAACCTATTTCTTCTTGGTGTCTTCAAGTAAACATAGATTTGTTGATTAAATTAAAATAAACTAGTAAAAATTGAAATAAATTACCAAATTGCTGTGTTTGGGGCTTTTCTGGATTTTCCTAAATTTTCTGTCACATAGCTGCATTATTTTAATAATGGAAAAAATTTAAGAGCTATGAATTACGTTTAAAGTTTAATGTGTAAGGAAAGTTCAAAAGCTATTCATGTCAATTGTTCTACAGTTTATCCACAAAGGATTTAAGATAATTTCAGGAATTTACAGCAAGCTACAAAATAGAAGAGAAAGAAATAGAAGTAGGGATATTTAACAGAGCCAGGAAATATTAACTCTAAATTAGAATATAAAGGGCTAAGTTTTACTAGGGAGGGTCACAAATTTGGCTCTAAGCTTTCTAATAGCCAATTTAAAAAGAAAAATTTGGTCAAAATTTGCATTCTTAAGATTCCTTAAAATTAGTTTAAAATGTATGTATACATAAAATGCATGATATTAAATTTTGCTCAACCACCAAGGATGATGAACTCGAACTTTAATAAATATGACTGAACAGAACTACTGACAAGTAAAAAGGAAGTTTTACTTTATTCAAATGCTTATAGAAGATAATAAACCTAGAACTATCATAGGATGAAATAAAAATACTTCAACAGATTTAGATAAATTAACAATTGACAAATCCACAGGTAAGAAAGTCTGCATTTTCTTAGATGTTAACATTGTTCCCTTAATCTTGAAACTGTACCTCAAAACATCATTAAAATTTCAACTTCAAACCAATCACAAAAAAAATAAATTCCAGATAAAAGAGAGCTAAGCATTTTGAAAAACAAAAGACATACATGCAGACATACAAAAAAACACCATTAAGATTATTCAAAGAAAATATAGGAAAAGATGCTTAAAATTGCTGAGTAGGACACAGCAATTCTTAAGTAGGTCACAAAACCCAAAAGTTATATAGGAAAACTGATAAAATTAATTATATCCAAATTGAAAACCTTATATATCCAAAAGATCCCAAATGTCAAAAGACAAAAGATATGCTGATAGAAAAGGTATATGACATATGTATAGAAAAAGGATTAACATTCCAAATATAAAAAGATATGAAAAACTAAAAATAGTCAGAAATCAAGATTTTATCTAACATAATGGTAAAAATTCCAAATTCCTTTTATAAAAAAGCAGCAATTGAAAGCAAAAAGAACTGAGCAGAAAATTGAGCTACTGCCATCTGCAGAAATCTAGTGTAGACAAGTGTTTAGAGTCTGAATCTAGCTAAGCATTCAATAGTCTTTGCCTGCGAGAACAAAAACCACTCTTCAGAGAAACGTAACAAAATCAAATGGCTCTTCTCTAATATAATATCCCATACCCATCAAAAGGCAGTGGCCATGAGAAGAAACATGAAAATATGACTCATACTCCAGACAAAACCAGTCCATAGAAACCAACACTAACATGTCCCAAATTTTGACATTCCTGCCAGATTTTAAAGCTGCTACTACAAAAAAGTGTCTAAGATTTATGGGAAAATATACACATAATGAATAGATGAGCAAATAGCAGAAAAAGAGAAAATGTAAAAAAGGAACCAAGTGGATTCTAGAGCTGAAAAGTGAAATAACTGAAGTAAAAGATTCACAGGCACTTCCAGTCAAGACAGAGTAACAGAGACTAAATTTACTCTGTTTTGAAACAACCCAAAAAAGAACAAAATATATGACTGCAGGGCAGGAAAGGAGACCCGGCTGGAGACCAGTGCAAGAGACAAGATGAGAGTCTGGGGAGGCCAAGACGTTCGGAGTACCGGGGAGCAGCAGAGAGCTACAGAGAGAGAGAGAATTCTAGAGCTATCAGAGGGTCTCCCTGAAGTATTGATGAGCTGAGTATTGATCCATACATGCAGGTGAGGAAACTACCAAAGGCCAGGGAAAAGAACCACCCAAGAGACTTGGAACGGTGCTCATGCTCATACAGACTGAAAACTTCATTGTTCATGTGGCAATGGATAGAGTAGGCAAAAGGTCTTGCCTCAGCAGTAGGGACTAATTAGCCGTATAAAGAGCACAGTTTTATCAATTACAAAAATAGACACAAAAATCAATGAAATCAAAGGCAGTTCTTTGAAAGATCAATACAATTGATAAACTTCTAGCCACACTGATCAAGGGGAAAAAAAGAGAAAAGATACAGGAATGAAAGAGGTGACAACACTATAGATACCACAAATATTAAAAGGATAATAAGGAAATGTGATGAACTTCCTGCCAATAAATGTAATAGCTTAGACAAATTGATATATTCCTTGAAAAATATAAATTTCCAAAGCTCACTAAAAAGACTAATTAGGATTTACTGACAGGGAAGGACTCTGGAACACCAGAGTATTAGGACATGTTCTATTCTTCCCCTTAGAAAAAGCTCACGAGGCTAGGCGCAGTGGCTCACATCTGTAATCCTAGCACTTTGGGAGAGCAGGAAGCTGAGGTGAGAGGATGGCTTGAGGTCAGGAGTTCAAGACCATCCTGAGCAAGAGCCGGACCCTGTCTCTACAAAAAATTAGAAAAATTAGCTGGCTGTGGTGGCACATGCCTGTAATCCCATCTACTAGGAAGGCTGAGACAGGAAGACTGTTTGAGCCCAGGAGGTTGAGGATGCAGTAAGCTACGAAGATGCCACTGCACTCTAGCTGGGGAAACAGAGTGAGACTCTGTCAAAAAAAAAAAAAAGAAAAAGAAAAAAAGAAAAAGCTCATGACCTCCAGAAATACCAAATAAAACAGAGCTTAAAGTTGAATTAATTGAGGAAATGCCTTCTGATTTAGATTAAAATAGATTTAAATAAAGTATATCCAGAATGGATGATCTGGCTCAACCACTTACTAGTTACACCTATGCTTGCTAGAAATCATAATCTGATTCTCAATTTTGAAATTATATTTAATTTGTATTTTTTTTTTTTTTTTGACACAGAGTCTTACTCTGTCACCCCAAGTAGAGTGTGGTGGTGTCATCATGGTTCACTGGAACCTCCAACTCCTGGGCTCAAGCAATCCTCCTGCCTCAGCCTCCCACATAGCTGGGACTACAGGCTAATTGTTCTATTTTTAATAGAGACAGGGTCTTGCTCTTGCTCAAGCTGGTCTTGAACTCCTGAGCTCAAGCAATCCTCCTACCTCGGCTTCCCAGAGTGGTAGGATCATAGGCGTGAGCCACCCCACCCAGACTAAATTTTCATTGTTTTGTTTAATAATGACATACTAGCAGGCCAATATAGACTCTTTTTATGTATAAGGACTGGGAATAAATCTTATTTGGAATCTGAAAAAAATGTTGTTCTACTGAACAAAGATATTTAAGGAAAAGGAGACCTCATAAGCTTAACCACAGGTGATTTTTATTTTTAAACATTTTCACCACAGAAGAAAATGTCCAGAGTTCTCCCTCCATTCAAGCCCATTCCTTACACAGAATTCCCTCCTAATCTCTACAGTTATTATACTACAACTACTAAAAAGTAAAAATTCTGGCTGGGCTCAGTGGCTCACGCCTATAATCCTAGCACTTTGGGAGGCTGAGGCAGGAGGATCATTTGAGGCCAGGAGTTGAAGACTAGACGGAGCAACACAGCAAGACCCTATCTCTACAAAAAAAAAAAAAAAAGAAAGAAAAGAAAATCATCTGGGTGTGGCAGATAAACAGCACTCCTATAGTCCCAGCTATTTAGGAGGCTGAGGCAGGAGGATTGCTTGAACCCAGAAGTTTGAGACTGCAGTGAGCTATGATGATGCCACTGCATTTTAGCCTGGATAACAAGTGAGACCATATCTCAAAAAAAAAGTAAAAAATAAAAATTATTTTTTCTATTTTTATTCAAGACATATATATATAACTGTCAATCATACCTTTGGATCAACATGAGATAACTTATGTTGATATATTTCAGGACCAACACAAAGAAATTTTACATTAGCTAAAGCCTGAGGTTTCTGATCATCAGTAAATATGTAGTTTCCTTTAGGATTTTTGAAATACTACCATTAGTTCAAGGACTCCTATTAGAACTTCCTTGACCTTTAGGTGTTCACGGATTATTAATATATAGGTTTGAAGACCACTGCACTAAAGAGGGCTATGCAGGAAATGATGCATAGTAATGTAAAGACAGAATAAGTAAAATTTAATTAATTTCAATTTTATTTGTCAGTTTATAATTATATTCATTCAAAAAGTAGGATCAAGCCAAAATTTTATATTCATTTTTTAAATGATACATACTTCAAATTACCAAATTACTTAGTATAATCCACTATTGATTTGAACCACAAAAAAAAAAAGAGAAAAGTCTCTAGATAATTCTTCTCAATATAGTATTCAAAATAGATCTCCTGTTTCTCCATGCATATATCATTTATAAGCAGTAACATATATCTGCCTGATAAAGCAAAGTTAAACTCTTATTACTGTCACAATCTATTAATTTAGAAATGCTTTGAAAAAAGTCTGCAGATGAAGAAAGGAAGGAGAGATGGATGGGGGAGGGAAGGTAGAAGGAGTAAGAAGAGAGAAATGGATGGAAAGGAGAAGGAAGGAGAGGGAAGAGAAGGCAAGGAGAAAAGAAGATGAGAAGCTGCAATTACGAACCTACAAATATTCTGATGTAATTTCTCTTGAAGTTCAATGAAGCTGTCATATCGATCTTTAGTAAACTTTATATTTCGGAGAACTGCTGCTACAGCAAAAGGGCGTACTTTAGCTGTCTGAAATTCACAATTATCATTAGAGATACGAAACACGCTTTTCTTTGTAATAACATCCTGTTATAGAAAGGCAGCACTCTTGACACTGTCATAAATTTTCATTCAAACAAGTATATATTCATTTATTCAGTAACAAGTAATAAAATTGAGTGATGAATAACAGACAAAGTCACTATCTTCATGGAGTTTACCTTTTAGTAAGATTTCTGAAAATGTACTAAATAGTTGAGAAAAAACAATCTTTAGTTTGTCATAGTTCATATTTTTACTCAAATAATCCTCAAAAAAGTTTATCTTTGGAAATTTTATTAATATACTACAGTTTAAACAATTATATCTCAAATGTGCTTTATAGTAAATAAGTATTTGGATATTATTTTCCAAAATGATTTATGAAAAACAGATGTTTTGTCCCCTTTCATTTCTTGGTAAAAAAAAAAAATTGACAATTTTTAAAAGCTAGAGGTTAAATATATACCCATGTTAGCAGATGATCAAAGAAAATCACACCTGGCAGTAGGGTCTGCTTTGTTTCTTTTTCCTCCCCACTAATACACACACACACACACACACACACACACACGAGATTTTTTTCAAAAGGAAAATAAGAATTTATCCTTATTACCTCCTCTGTGATAATCAATTTCTGGATTTTTCCATTAGGCATTAGGCGTTTATACACTGGAGCCTTTATCCTAAAATAATATTAAAATAACTTACTCATAATTAATCAAAACATTTGATAAATAAATTACACTTTATGATGTATATAGGAAATATATAAAATGAACAGAATTAGAACAATGGGTTGAGTTACAACAAGTCAAATTTGGGGTGAATATTTTTAAAAAAACAAAAACTAACAAACTTTCTAACATTTAAATTTGTCCAAAAATGATATAGGATATCTCATCATAATGTGTTTCCTATCAGTGGAGTCTCAGCAGAGGCTACAAAGCCGTTAATTAAGCAATTGTTTAAGAGGCATTAAACATCAGCTGAGGGTCTGTATTAGATAACCTTTAAGTTTTGTTTCAACCATAAGATTCTGAGCTTCTAAGAAAAAATAGGGTTTATTAAAAATACAGATTCCCGGCCGGACGCGGTGGCTCACGCCTGTAATCCTAGCACTCTGGGAGGCCGAGGTGGGCGGATCCTTTGAGCTCAGGAGTTCGAGACCACCCTGAGCAAGAGCGGGACCCCATCTCTACTAAAAATAGAAAGAAATTATATGGACAGCTAAAAATATATATAGAAAAAATTAGCCGGGCATGGTGGTGCATGCCTGTAGTCCCAGCTACTCGGGAGGCTGAGACAGGAGGATCGCTTGAGCTCAGGAGTTTGAGGTTGCTGTGAGCTAGGCTGATGCCACGGCACTCACTCCAGCCTGGGCAACAGAGTGAGACTCTGTCTCAAAAAAAAAAAAAAAAAAAAAAATACAGATTCCCTGGTCCCATCTGGACCTACTGAATCAAAAAAGTCTAGACAAAGGCTTGGCAAATGGTGTATTTTAAGGCATCTCCAGCAAATTCTTATCATCAAGAGAAACTGGGGATTACTGTTTTAAGGCAGTGGTTCTCAAACTTCAGTCAACTGGAGTGTTTGTTAAACCATGGATTCTGACTCAATAGGTGTTGGGTGGAGGCTAAGATTCTGCATTTCTAATAAGATCTCAGGTGATCCAGATGTTGCTGGTCCACTTTAAGTTCCAAAGATTTTAAGTGGCATTCCTATTTCTATATGATCATAAAATTCACAATGAGGTGCCTGTTAAAAATACAGATTCCAATAAGACAGTTTTAGGAAACACACTCTAAGGAGTTATGCTTGATCCTCAAATATAAACATCTGATTGTCATGCAGGAAACCAACTGGTTCAACTCCAAAATTTTAACCATCCTTAACCAAATGTCTAATGGTCATCATTTCACCAACACCCATCACTCATCTTAAGCCTCATAATTTCAGAATGTAGCCCATCAGCCAGAGGCCCTTATTGTTTTGCAATTGACCAGATAATGTATAATAATCAAAAACAAAAATAATTATTTTTGATAGCTGTTATTTTTTTCACCTCTTTCCCACTTTATATATTCATTATCTTCGTATTTATTACATGAAGAGTTGGAAGGGGACTTAAAAACCTTTATAGATTAGGAGATTGACACAGGAGAGGCCAATTAACTTGTTCAAGATCATATAGCCATTATAAGATCTTCAGTTTTCCAGTTAGGAAGCTCCACTCTTGAGCTTCTTTAGAATTCTTAAGGTAAAAGCACATAAAGTATTGCTATCTCTACTTTTCCTCTCAATCTTTAACAAATCCATTGAATTAATTGCCCATTCCAATTAGATTACTGAGGGAAATCACACAAAGAATTTTTTAAAATTATTAACCACCAGTTTCAAATGCTCCCAGAATGAAAGGTTATGACTCAATATTCACGTAAATTTCCAAATGGGTACAATCTACATGAATCTTATCCTCAAATCATCACTCTATGCAGACCTAAAGCTGTACTCCTGTACAAGTTTTTTTCTAGAAACTTAAACATGGTTGCTGATAATGACAAGAAAAGAAAAAAAATCCAGCTTAGCAAAGTATTTAATGAACATATTTCTTTACCTTTCTTTGAAGACCTGAAGTCCTCGAACCAATCCTTCCAGACACAAGAGATCATATCTATTGGCAGGGACGTCAATTTTGTAAAGAACAACATCCGAGGCCCCCTGTGCTTTTACATTACCTTGTTCCTTACTTATTATTTCCTTCTCAGAAGTCTAAAACAAGTGAAAAAAAATTAGCTAAATAAATTTAAACTCTTTTTAAGAAGTAGAAGTTGTCAGCCATATAAGGTAGCAACTACATTATACATATTCTTTTCTGCAACAAAAACATGGGTTTATTATATCCACAACAAAAATATAAAAATATTAAATGTTATTATATAATCACAGCAGACATAAAAATACTCCAACTTTCCCTGAGTTCAGACATCTGGCATTCTCACTTATTCCAGAAGAGCAGAAATCCATTTAAAACAAGAGTCAGCAAACAATGGCCCACTGGCCAAATCATGCCTGATATCTGTTTTTGTAAATAAAATTTTACTGGAACACAGACAGACCTATCATTTACATATTATCTATTGTTATTTACACATTGCAACAGCTGATTTGTAACAGAGACTATAGAGCCTACAAAGCTTAAATTATTTACTATCCTGTCCTTTACAGAAAAAGTTTTCCCATCTCAAAGAAAATGAAAACACCACCAAGAACATAAAGAAACAACAAAAGTGTCAACAAAGTAAAATAAAAATGATTCACCAAATAAAAGAAATACAATTTCTTATAGGATAATGACTCAAAAGCTAAATCCTGTGGGCACCCAAGCAAGCCCATATGAGAATGAGAGTTATGTTATAAAAACAAATAAATAACATTCAGAGGCCGGGTCCGGTGGCTCATGCCTGTAATCCCAGTACTCTGGGAGGCCGAGGTGGGTGGATCGTTTGAGCTCTGGAGTTCGAGACCAGCCTGAGCGAGAGCGAGAGCGAGAGCGAGAGCGAGACCCCATCTCTACTAAAAATAGAAAGAAATTATATGGACAACTAAAAATATATATAGAAAAAAATTAGCCGGGCATGGTGGCGCATGCCTGTAGTCCCAGCTACTCGGGAGGCTGAGGCAGGAGGATCGCTTGAGCCCCGGAGTTTGAGGTTCCAGTGAGCTATGATGATGCCACTGCACTTTACCCAGGGCAACAGTGTGAGACTCTGCCTCAAAAAAAAAAAATAAATAAATAAATAACAGACACAATCAGAAACTGTCATTACATATTAGAAGGGATAATAGGTACAATGGGAAGTAATCTAGTGACAGTAAAGGTATGATAGTGCAGCAGAATGAAAACAACCAAGAGGGAGAAAAGAAACACCTCTAGAATAGTAATTTTTAATGCAGTGGCAAAGAGCTTAGAATACCTCAATCACCACATTATGGCAGAGAATAACAGATTGTCTTAAGACAACCATTGCCAAGAAGTTAAGTTTTATTCCCTAAGTTTACTAAAACAGGGAACTGTAAATATATTTAAGAAATTTTCAATCAAAATGATTAAAAGTTGTATTCTAATGTTACCTTTTAATTAATTGGAAATCCCACTTAACCAGAATTTCACTATTTCTACCAATAACCACTTGGTAAAAAGACTGGATTTCTGTCAAAATTTGTATTGATTTCTGTCAAAATATGTAATGATTTTTATTTCATATGATGCTCTCCCACTGCCATGATATGAGTTCAAATTATTGCCCAAGTTAAGAGTTACATGTACACTTACATGGTATGCAGAGGGATTCGCTTTTGGGCACTAAGCATTATGTGCCCAAGTCACACTTGAGGAACCACAGAGGTCCACACAATGCGGGGACCCTGCAAGGTGGTGCTGGGTCCCAAAGAACATCTACCCTGGGTATTTGAAACTTAGGAGACAAATTTTTGGAATTAGGGAAAATAAAAAAATGAGAAAGAAGAGGAAGAGGACAAGGAAGGAGCAGGAGGGGGAAAAAGAGGAGGGTATGGGGAGAAACAGAAAGAAGTAGCAGAGGATGAATTAGAATTTAAATAACGTTCAATCAAAGGCGTCAATAAAATTACTGCTTTATAGTGAGGAAAGCAGAGTCACCTCACAGGGGATGGCAGATTTCAGGAAGGACCTATATAAAGAGTGGGCGATAATATGGTAACCATAGAAATGAAAGCATCTGAACACAGTCCTCCTTTATCTGCAGGAGTTATGTTCCAAGACCCCCAGTGGATGCTGGAAACCTCACATAGTACCAAATCCTTTATATACTATGTTTTTTCCTATACACACATTCCTATGATAAAGTCTAATTTATAAATTAGGCACAGTAAGAGATTAACAATAACTAATAATAAAATATAATTATAACAATATACTGTAATAAAAGTTATGTGAATGTTGTGTGTGTGTCTCTTTCAAAAAAGCTTATCATACCATACTCATCTATTTTCTGACTACAGTTTCCAGTGGATAATTGAAACTGTGGAAACAAATCTGCAGATAAAGGGGGACTATTGTAAAAAATGACCTAATTCTTCTGTAAAAAACAAGAAAACACAGCAGCTTAAATCTTCTTTCAATTTCAGTTTCTCAATTCATGCAAAGGCCCTATGTGAAGATTGGGCTTGTCAGTGCTACCTGACAAAGATCTTACAAAATCAAAAACTACATAAATTTCAGGGCCAGAGGGATCTATAAAGATCACATAATCCAAACCCCCTATTTCACAAATGAAAAGGAGGCCCAGAGAGACTAAAATATGAGGCCCAAACAGACAAAGTAATTGTCCATAGCTACACAGCTAGTAAATGTTAGAACTAGAACTCAAATTTTCTGATATCCAATCAACGCTCTTCAATATCACATAACCTCAAACATAATTTTGAGATGTGGTTATACTAACAGCAACTTACAAACTATACAAATCTCAGCCAATTTCTCAAGTATATAAATACTCATGAATATAAAGATTATCTTCCTGTAACATTAGTGAGGCAGCAGGAAAACAAGGCAACACAATGTACATTTTGTTAGCCTGAAGATTTTTTAAACTGATACCTAAGGCAGTGTTATAAAACGCTGAATAGATTAAAAAGAAAACTTAGGAAAAAACCTAACACTAACTACCAGAAAATTATCTTTTTAATCATAAGTACAATGTCTTTGATATATAATTATCAATAATATATTTTATAAAGAAAATATATAGCCCAGACTTACTATTTTTTAAATAATTTAATCATTATATAATCAAAAGCCAAGGAAATTGCTTCATAGTCACTTTTATAAGCAATTCCTCAGAAAACCTGAGATCATTTTACAAGATCACTGTATATAGTGATAAGTTCACACTAGTTAAACAGGCATGAAGGAAGGTGGAGGGGGCAAAGACAGGCAGAGGAGGAGGAGCTGGAGGTAATGGAGACAGCACAACTGTGGGCAAAGCAACATTTCCACTGCTTCCCAGGCCCGTTTCCGTGGTTAACCTGCAAAAAGGGGGAGCTCACTCTCACTCTGGGGTTATTTAACACATTCTATACATCTCCACAGCATTAGCCTGATAACTTGAGGTGACTGAAGCATAAACTCCTTTTTGAGATTTTAATCAAAGCAGCAAACACTTTTAGAACTGGTGCTCAGCCCCCTGAACACAGAAACCACCATGGCCCACAAACATATCATCTTAGTCTAACTATAAAGTAACTAAGATAAAATAGTATAAACCCCTGAAAAATGAGCTTATACATAAAATATTTGAGAAACAAACAAATATTCAAATACATACAATTTCATCAAGTTCCAGACCAAATTCAAAACATAGCTCATCAAATTCTTCGTCGGCTAGGGGAAAAAAAAGGAGATTGTTAATTTTAACCTGTTCAGCATCAATGAAATTTGTATATAAACTTCATTTTCTTATTATTCATTGCCTTACACCATGTATACTAAATATCAGACACCAGATATCACCATTTAAAAACAAACAAGGCCGGGCGCGGTGGCTCACGCCTGTAATCCTAGCACTCTGGGAGGCCGAGGTGGGCGGATTGTTTGAGCTCAGGAGTTCGAGACCAGCCTGAGCAAGAGCGAGACCCCATCTCTACTAAAAATAGAAAGAAATTATATGGACAGCTAAAAATATATATAGAAAAAATTAGCCGGGCATGGTGGTGCATGCCTGTAGTCCCAGCTACTCGGGAGGCTGAGACAGGAGGATTGCTTGAGCTCAGGAGTTTGAGGTTGCTGTGAGGTAGGCTGACGCCACGGCACTCACTCTAGCCTGGGCAACAGAGTGAGACCCTGTCTCAAAAAAAAAAAAAAAAAACAAACAAACAAAAAAGCTTAGTCAAAAAATTTTCAAAAGATCAAAAAAAGAAAAACAAAACTATTAAAGTCCTGATTAATCTACAGAAATATCAACTATAGGATTAGGTCACCCACACTGGGAAGTCTGCATGTACATGGGGGGAAGAAAAACCCCAACCTGTTAAGTAGGGATCAAATATAAACTAGGCTCCAAATCACAAATCCAACACAATGGGAAGTCATATAAATTCTATCATCTAAAATTCTCTGAATGGCCTGACATTAGCTTTGGAGTCAAGCCAATCAGAGTTTGAATTCTTTCCCACTTATTGGTTCTGAGAGCTTGGCAACTTATGTAAACTTTCTTGGCACCTTATGTAAACTTTATGGATGCCTCACCTGTAAAGTGGTATTTTACAGCCATTTCTAGCATGGAACTGTTGGAAAGATTTACATGAGATCATGCAGAAAATGGACCTGGCATAGTACCCTGAAACAGAGGGTCTGCAATAATAAATACTTCTCTTCCTTATTTTAAAATTACATTCTGCTTAGCTTTGCTATGTGATAGGGCATTTTCAGGGTTTTTACATTATCAAAAATTGAGCACAAACTGTCCTTCCCAGTATAGTCTAGCGAAAAGCTGGTCTTAAGATTCCCTATCCAGACAGTGAACTTCTATTCAATTTAACAAATACTTAGTAGGCACCCATTTTATGCCAGGCACTATAGTAAGTACCAGGGATACAAAGGTAAATAAAACACAATTCTTATCTTAAGTACTTCCTCCTCTAGTAAAGAAACCAGATGTGTAATAAATATATAATGATGTTAAGTACAAAGTACAGGGGTAGCACAAAGGAAGTAACAGCTCCACTTAGGGTCTGCTAAAGCTTCACAGAAAGGATGAGTTCATTAGGCAGAGATTGTGGGGAGTGAAACAGCATGGCAAGTTTGGAAACTCTTAAGTAGTTCCATATGGATGAAGCATAAGGTTCTTATCAGGAAGAGAAGTGATGGAACAAGTAGAAAGACGCCAACTCATAACATGCCAAGGGATTTGCCCTCTGTCCTACCAGCAGGCAACGGGGAGTTCCACTGAAGGATTTCTCTGCTGGGCAAAAGCATGATTAGATCTACATTTCAAAGACTGGTGGTAGGGTGGAAGAGACTCCAGCAAGGAGTCTACCGGATAGCACAGATGCGATATAGTGAGGGCTTCATTTAAAGCAGCAGGAGTGAGTATGAAGAAGAAGGATCTGATATGAGAAATGTTAAGGACACAGAATCTATAAGGCTCAATAGC
The DNA here is from genome assembly GCF_041146395.1 of Eulemur rufifrons. NCBI lineage: Eukaryota > Metazoa > Chordata > Mammalia > Primates > Lemuridae > Eulemur > Eulemur rufifrons. The sequence continues at coordinate 14,208,436 of NC_090983.1, read as the reverse complement.
TGATTGATAGGACGTAGGAATAGTGAGTTAGCAGGAGTCTAGGATGACTCCCAGATCTGTGGTCTAAATATTGGGGTAATTTGTCATGCAGCACTAGATTACTAATACAGACTTTAGTCCCTAGAGTGCTACCATAACAAAAACCAAAAACATGGCAGTGGCTTTGCAACCAAGCAGGCTTTGAGGAGTATAAATGAAAACCTAGGCTGGGCGTGGTGGCTCACGCCTATAATCCTAGCACTCTGGGAGGCCCGAGGCCAGAGGATCGCTCGAGGTCAGGAGTTCGAGACCAGCCTGAGCAAGAGTGAGACCCCATCTCTACTACAAATAGAAAGAAATGATCTGGACACCTAAAAAATATATATAGAAAAAAAATTAGCCGGGCATAGTGGCACATGCTGTAATAGTCCTATGAAGAGGCCAACGTGGGAGGAACTGATGCCTCTGGCCAAAAATCAGCAAGGAACTGAGGCCTGCCAACAATTACTTCTATTGGCAGCAGCTTCTCCTGCCCCAGTTAGACCTTGAGTTAACTACAGATTTGTCTGACACCTTGATTGCAACCTGGTGAGAGATCCAGAGCCAAAACCACTTAGCTAAGCCACTCCGCAATTCTTGACCCTCAGAAACTGTATAGCAAATGATTGTTGTTTTAAGATGCTAAGTTCTGGGATAATTTAGCATGTAGTGATAGATAGGCAGAGCACGGTAGCCCACACCTGTAATGCTAGCACTCTGGGAGGCCAATGCAGGACCGATTGAGGCCAGGAGATCAAGACCAGCCTTAGCAAGATCAAGACCCTTTCTCTATAAAAAATAGAAAAATTAGCTGGGTGTGGTAGCACACAAATATAGTCTTGGCTACTCAGGAGGCTGAGGCAGGAGGACTGCTTCAGGCCAGGAGTTGAAGGTTGCAGTGAACTATGATGATGCCACTGCACGCTAGCCTGAGTTAAAAAAGCAAGACCCTCTCTCAAAAATAGATAGATAAATTTAAAAAATTTTAAAATAGATAACTAAATGGTTATAAATATTTACATATTAATACACAGACATAATCAAACTATATAGACCTATTAAAATGTATTGAATCCTAACTATCACATGTTTTATTGCTTTCAGCTATATCTCACGGGTTTAGATGCAAGGAAGAACAATAAAATGTGATTAGTAATTTCCTCTAACAAAATGACACACCTACGTAACTATATCTAAGGGGTTTGTATGATATACACAGATGGCTATGGCAGTATTGCCAGCCATTATACCAAGCAAGAACATGACCAGAACTGAAGAGCAGTGATGCTAAATCAGTTAACACAATGGAAACCATCTGAGCAAAGACAGTTAAAAGGTAGACTAGGGGTATAAACCTGCTTCAAAGGAGTCAGAGGAACAAAATAACCAGAATAAGAAACAGCCTGAGAGAGAAATATCCTTGATAAGCAATGGTGAAGGGGAAGGTAGTGACTAGTGGAAACAACAGAATTTCAGATTGACAAAAAGCAACCCTTAGAGGGTCTTTTTTTTTTTTTTTTTTTTTTTTTTGAGACAGAGTCTCACTCTGTTGCTCAGGCTAGAGTGAGTGCCGTGGCGTCAGCCTAGCTCACAGCAACCTCAAACTCCTGAGCTCAAGCGATCCTCCTGTCTCAGCCTCCCGAGTAGCTGGGACTACAGGCATGCGCCACCATGCCCGGCTAATTTTTTCTATATATATTTTTAGCTGTCCATATAATTTCTTTCTATTTTTAGTAGAGATGGGGTCTCGCTTTTGCTCAGGCTGGTCTCGAACTCCTGAGCTCAAACGATCCGCCCATCTCGGCCTCCCAGAGTGCTAGGATTACAGGCGTGAGCCACCGCGCCCAGCCCGCTTAGAGGGTCTTAAAAAAAAAAAGAAAGAAAGAAAATGTGGATGAAAAAAAGCACGAATGAGACATTATCTGAAAACAAGAAAAAAGAGGAAGATAAAAAAAGGTAAGAAACAAGATGTATCTGTACTATTTGGAAACCAGATGCTTTGCTAAATACACTTTCCCAACTCTGATCTCAAGTCAATTTATACTTTAGGGGTTTCAGGAAATACAATAAACTAATGATGAATATTTCTGACCCATCTGAAGTGCATCTCAACAACATCAATGTTTTTGACTAAAATTTTTAAAAGATCCAGTAGCTAACAAACAGATACTTGTGGGAAAAAAAATAAAGTTTCCATAATAACTCACAATTAAAAAAAAAAAGGAAGGGACAGCTAGAGAATATGTTAAAACATCAGATGATAGTAAATACCTTATAAATCTCACCACTTTCTAAAAATGTGAGTTATTTTTTACTTTCCTAGAAATGGAGACCTGGATGGGAACTGATTATAGATATTTTGAACAAATATGTGCCACATACCATCCTGTGCAATTCAAGCACACAGATTAAGCAACCCTAATCCAAAAATCTAAAATCCAAAATGCTCCAAAATCTGAAACTTTTTGAGCATGCACATGATGCCACAAGTGGAAAATTCCACACCTGAACTCATGTGACTGGTCAGTCAAAAGACAAACTTTGTTTCATGCACAAATTAAAAATATTGCACAAAATCAAATTCAGGTTATGTGTATAAGGTCTATATGAAACAAATAAATTTTAGGTTTAGACTGGGGTCCTATCCCCAAGGTATCTCATCACATGTATACAAATATTCCAAAATCTGAAAAAAATTGGATACACTTCTGGGCCCAAGCATTTTGGATAAGGGATAATCAACCTGTATAAATACCATTAGGATATGGCTTATAAAAATATGTAAGAAATTTAAGTAAGCATATTATAAAATAAAAAGTGATTAAGGAATTAGAGCTGAATGCAAAGGTAAGGGCATTATCACTACTTTCAGGAACTTATGGCAGAACCTTTCAAGAATAGATAGTATGTAAAAATGCACCTTTTTTTTTTTTTTTAATTGAGACAGAGTCTCACTCTGTTGCCCCAGCTAGAGTGCCGTGGCATCAGCCTAGCTCATAGCAACCTCAAACTTCTGGGCTCAAGCAATCCCACTGCCTCAGCCTCCCTAGTAGCTGGGACTACAGGCATGCGCCACCATGCTCGGCTAATTTTTTCTATATATTTTTAGTTGTCTGGGTAATTTCTTTCTTTTTTTTTTTTTTTTAGTAGAGACGGGGGTCTCGCTCTTGCTCGGGCTGGTCTCGAACTCCTGAGCTCAAACGATCCGCCCGCCTCGTCCTCCCAAGTCCTAGGATTACAGGCGTGAGCCACCGCGCCCGGCCTAAAAATGTACCTTTAGAAAAGTTTTTTAAAGGCTAACTTTATTTTCACAGTAACAGTAATATCTTATTCTGTGAAGCAGTGTCATTATTAAACCAATTAAGGCATTGCTATCACATTGAGCCCTAAAACCAAAAAATAGCTCTCACAAACCAGCTGAAAATCATAGGGTGCTACAGCTGTGTGGTAACTGATAACTACACTTAATAGCGCCCCCCACCCCTTGTTTTTCAGTGGTTGTTTTTACAACCTCTAAGAGATGAAGTGAAGCATGAAGACTAGGCCCACAGAATAAAAACTCCCCGTCATTTAGGTCTCAGCTAAAATGTTACCACCCCATCTAATGTTGTTCTTAGTATAAAACCTTTTCTTTCCTTGATAGCATTTAGTATTATCCGAAACCATTTTATTAATGTGCTGGTTAGTTACTGTCGGCCTCTTTCATTAGAATGAGAACGTGGACCTTACGTGTAATGTGCACAGGTGTAGTCCCAAGCTATTAGAACAATGCCTGATAGAAACAGGCGCTCAGTAAACACTACTAAAAGAAAACAAAGACAGATAGAATGCTGCCCCCCGCCCGCCCGCAACACACACACCTCTTCCAAACTCCTGCTCCCACCGCATAACAAACTGAGTTCCCACAGTGCTTTTCTTATCGTATTGAACAGGCTACACGCGGAATGCAACCCGGGGCTTCCTCTCTAGTCTATCGCCTGGCATGGCTGTCAGGGCAGGAACGCAACAGGCGCTCGATGCCAGTTCGCTGAATGAATGACACTGGACCCGGGCACGTGCGGGTGGTGCAATGCCAGGCGATGCGATGCCCGTTCCGAGAGGCTACCACAGCCAGGTCGGACCTTCTCGTTCGTCAGCCCTCCTCGTGTAAATTCCCACCGCCAGAGGCCAAAACCTGCAGGGCAGCAAGAAAGTTGCCACGATGCCCTATGGGAGAGAGTCCTAGCCTCCGACAAGAGGCGTAGGCCGCATATTATGTGGCAGGCACTCACTGTAGGTCCGGCCCAGGGCTTGGAAAAGCAGATCGCGCTTCACGCTGACAGTCGGCATGGCGAATCGGACCCACTACGCCTGCGCGGCGAGGCGGCCTGGGCTCAGCGACCGCAGTGCGTAGGACCCGGACGCTCTTCTGCGGTCTGTCTTGAATATTGCCAGTCTGCTTCCAATAGTTCTGCTCTAGGTTTTCATCTGAAAACAAGTATATTGCCACCATCCAGCTCATTAAATATAGATATGTTGTACTAATAACTGAGAAGCTTGTAGAAGAGATAGAATTGTATAGAATTGGCTACGACCTGACAGGCAGTAAAACAGACTGATCCTGAAGTCCCAGATGCCTCTAACGCAGGAAAGGAAAAGGACGCCAAATTAGGTGAGTGGGGCGAGAGGGGCGGGTCAAAGGGGGGGGCTTCTCCAGGTGGAACACTTTGCCTGGAGGTGGTGAGAACCCGAGTGGGCGGGGTCTAAGGCTTCCCGCGGTGAAGGGTGTGCAAATCCAAGAGGAAGAGGAAACTATTTACTGACCTCAGTTTTTGCTTCATTCTTTATTCTCTCTTGTGCTCTTATAAGTGACATGCCTGTGCTTGCTTTGAACGTGACAAGGAGATAGGCTGTCTATTCAGTGCTCTCTACAGTCAGATACTGTGCTCAGTCCTCTACCAACATTAGATTTCCTCCGTAAAACAACCCTGAATGTAATAGGCTAAATAATGCTCCCCCCAAAAATATCAGGCCCTAATCTCTGCAATCTATAAATGTTACTTTATACGGAAAAAGGGTCTTTGCAGATCAAGTTAAGGAATTTGAGATGGAGATATTATCCTGGGATTACAAAGATGGAATCTAAATGCAATCACACGTATCCTTAGAAGTGGCAGGCAGAGGGATACAATATAACTATGGAGGCAAAGATCGGAGTGTGGCAGCCACCGGAACCTAGAAGAGACAAGGATAAATTCTCCCCTACCCTTTGGAGCAGCCCTATATACATTTTGAATTTGGTCCAGAGAAACTGATTTTGGGTTTCTGGCCTCCACAACTATAAGAGAATAAATTTTTGGTTTAAGTGAACAAGTTTGTGGTAATTGGTTTTAGCATCCAAGGTCAACTAAAACGCCAAGGTAGGTAGTACTATTACCCTAGTTTTACAGATGATGAAGCTAAGTCACAAACTGGCAGTTCCAGTAGGCAGCCTTGCCCTTTACTCTCCACTATATAGTGAGTGAGGGCTTGTTCCAAGGCCCTTCATATGAGGAAGCCAAAGCAGGGCCAGATTTAGGCCACCCTGTTAATCAGGCAATTTTTCACTATGCAGTATTTGCTTCCCTCCATAGCTGCAGGCAGTCCCTTCCCAGTGACTAACATAACAGACTGGGAACACCCCATGAATGGCAAACATCCCCAAATGCCAAATACAATTTTCCTCTCAAAATTGGTGCTTAGTGTTTGATTAATGAATAAAGGACTTCTTGAATTATTGTATGCTGACCTGCTCTGCTCTGAGCACACAAAGTGTTGTGTGGCTTCTGAACCTCAGGATCCTCATCTGTAAAATATGGATAATAATATACACCTTAGAGAATTATTGTAAGGATTAGAAATAATAGTCATAAATAACTAGTATAGTTCTTATCATGTCATAGGTCCTGGAAATAGAGCAACTGTCATTATTGTTATCTATATTCCTAGTCAGTGTCCTGCTCGTCTTAGACCACGAAGGGATATTCTGTTCCCATCTCTCACATTTTCCAAGTCATCCTTCCTGCATTTTATCATTGCACACATTATAAGTACTCTGTACCTTCTCTGTGACTACCTAAACTGTTAGAAAATTATAATGAAAAAGAGAAAACTAGGCCACAATGGCATTAGCTGATGGATAGGAAAGATACTTGGAAAATGTTGAGATAGTATATCATGAAATGTAGGTAGGTACTTCTTTCATCTAATTTTAGGGCCAGCCCAAGAGCAGGAATGAAGTGTGAGCATTTTCTAGAAATGAAAGTGTCAGACACTCCTACTGGAAACATAGATAGCAGTTTGTTTGACAATATGAATCAACATTTTAAACATGTTTTATGTTTTCTCTTTGATCCTGTAATGACACTATTGGAATAAGTCTTCTTCTTCTTCTTTTTTTTTTTTTTTTTTTTGAGACAGAGTCTTACTCTGTTGCCCGGGCTAGAGTGCTGTGGCGTCAGCCTAGCTCACAGCAACCTCAAACTCCTGGGCTCAAACAATCTTCCTGCCTCAGCCTCTCGAGTAGCTGGGACTACAGGTGCGAGCCACCATGCCTGCCTAATTTTTTCTATATATATTTTTAGATGTCCAGATAATTTCTTTCTTTCTTTTTTTTTTTTTTTGTGGAGACAGGGTCTTGCTCTTGCTCACGCTGGTCTCGAACTCCTGAGCTCAAACAATCTACCCGCCTCGGCCTCCCAGAGTGCTAGGATTACAGGCGTGAGCTACCTCGCCCAGCCACTATTGGAATTATTCTAAGGAAATAATCAAACAAGTGTTTCTCTCTTTGTAATATAGAAAATTTTGAAACAACCTAAATATCCAACAATATAAGCTTGATTAAAGTATGATACCTCCATGAAATAGAATACTATGTAAACATTAAAAATGATATTGACTAGCTACATTTTTTAACATGGCAATAAGTCCACAGTAAATGATATGAAAATACTGTTACTAAACAGTATGCTTAAAATGATCAATTTTTATTTTAAAAAAATGTATGTTAAGTATATGAGTGTGAACAAAAATAAAACAGCTATCATGATATACAACAAAGTGTTAGCAGTGGCTATCTTTGGGTGGTGAGTTTTTTTATTATATCTTTTATATTTTATAGAATTAATTTTTTTTTCTAAGATACTAAGTCTACCTCTGTCACCCCGGCTGTGGTGCAGTGGCACCATCATAGCTCATTGCAGTCTCAAACACCTGGGCTTAAGTCTCCCACCTCAGCCTCTCGAGTAGCTGGGACTGCTGCACATTAGCCTGGCTAATTTTTTTTTTAACTTAGAGACAGAATCTCACAGTGTTGCTCAGGCTTGTAGGTGAGAGTACAGGTGTGAGCCACCATGCCTGGCTCAAGTATTACTTTTATTTTTATTTTATTTATTTATTTTTTTTTTGGAGACAGAGTCTCGCTCTGTTGCCCAGGCTAGAGTGCTGTGGCATCAACCTAGCTCACAGCAACCTCAAATTCCTGGGCTCAAGCGATCCTACTGCCTCAGCCTCCTGAGTAGCTGGAACTACAGGCATGCGCCACCATGCCTGGCTAATTTTTTCTATATATTTTTAGTTATCCAGATTAATTTCTTTCTATTTTTTAGTAGAGACAGGGTCTCACTCTTGCTCAAACTGGTCTCGAACTCCTACCTTGAGCGATCCTCCTGCCTCGGCCTCCCAGAGTGCTAGGATTACAGCCATGAGGCACCACACCCAGCCACATTTTATCATGAGGAAAAAAAAAACAAGAGACCCAGCACAGTGACTCATGCTTGTCATCCTAGCACTTTGAGAGGCCAAAACAAGAGGATTGCTTGAGGCCAGGAGTTTAAGACTAGCCTGAGCAAGAGTGAAACTCCATCTGTACTAAACATAGAAAAACTTAGCCAGGTAAAGTGGCACACACCTATAGTTCCAGCTACACAGGAGGTTGAGGCAGAAGAATCCCTTGAGCCCAGGAGTTTGAGGTTCCAGTGAGCTATGATGATGCCACTGCACTCTAGCCCAAATGACAGAGAGAGACCCTGTCTCAAAACAAAACAAAAACAAAAAATGAGATTATTATAAAATACAATCATGTACACTTCCTTTTCCTGCCTAATTGGACATCGGTAGACAATCCAGCTCTCTCATCACTACATGGGATCAGAGCCTGCACAGGCTGACTGTTTTTGCCTGTTAAACATGTAATATTCACAGAGAAGTCTTCTGAAATGATCGTGTCACTTTCCTGTAATGCTTGTGAGTTGGGCAATAGTTGGAAAAGAGATGCTGTCATGTCTGAAATTCTTTCTACATAGGTCCTAAATTGCATTACAGGGTCTGATGACATTTTATACTAGAGTAGCAGATAGTTTAAAGTGGTACACTATGCTTTTCTCTCCAAAAAACCAACATTGGCCACTTCCAACTTCAGTTTCCTCATCCATAAAATGAGGTACTATGTCCTCAGATGGTTGTGAAGATAAAGTATGTGGAAACAATTTGAAGTCTTCAAAGTGCCAGTCAAATATTAGATATTTGTATTCAAGGCAATAAGCCCAAGTGATATGAGACTATAAATTCTCTATGGTATTAGGCTTAGTAAAACTTGAGCTGCTATCTCCCAGAGGGTGAGGCAGGGCTATCAACGCATGTATCATAATAGATGAACAACCTAGATGCATTTAAATCCCTGGTTGTTCTTGAGACCAAGGTATCTTCTTCCATTCCTGAAACTTGGTTGTCCAACAGAAAACAGCTCAAAATGATTAAAACTTAGTGACTGAGGGTTGGAAGGTTATAGAGACTCAAAAGGTGAGATGTAGATGACCTCTAATCCAGGGTCCAAAACCATATTAAAGAGTTTGGGCTTCATCTTGAGAGCAATGGGAAGAAATTCAAGGATGTTAAGGAGAGAAATGATATGAATAATTTGGTATTTTGGAAAAATCATTTTGGGTATGTTGCAGAAAAGGGATTGGGAGTCGTCGTTTGGAGGGAGAAACACATGTCAAGGAGATCAGTTAGGAGCTTACAATGATCCAGGGGAGAAATGATAGCAGTCAGGACTAGGGAAATGACATGTGTCAAAAACAAAACATAATAAATTATTATTATAGACCAGGGGAATTAACAGGTTATACACCAAGTAAGTCATAAACAACCAGAAAGATACAAACATGAGTTCAAGCCCATCTACTACATTGGACTGTTTTAGTGTATTCTGGCTGCTACAATGAGATAGCATAGACTGGGTGGCTCATAAATGACAGAAATTTATTTCTCATTGTTTGGGAGGGTGGGAAACCAAAGATCAGGGTACCAGCATCGTTGGGTTCTGGTGAGAGCCCTCTTGTGGGCTGCAGACAGCTGACTTCTCACTGGGTCCTCACATGGCAGAAGGGGCGAATTCGCTCCCTTGGGCCTCTTTCATAAGGGCACTAACTTCATTCAGGAGGGAGAAGCCCTCATAATTTAATCACCTTCCAAAGTTGCCACCTCTCAATGCCATTGCCTTGGGGGTTAGGACTTCAACACGTGAATTTGGGGGGGACACAAACATTCAGACTGTAGCATGAATCTTCTTGGAAACTGGAACTGAGTGATGGAGTTTGCTTTGCCATGCCCCCAAGGACACTGCTGTTGGAGTTGCTGACAGCGTCTTTCCAGAGGCTGCCTTGGACCCAGGTCAGTTGCAGTAGGTTCCCAGGCTCTTTCTTCTTGTTTCCTACCTTGCTGCAAATGAAGGTGTGGGAAAGGGTCATGGGAAGAGAAAGGATACTTAATAAATATGAGTGATTACCATCATAGGTTCTAAGAGTAACTACTCACAGTGTTGTAATAATTTAAAGGAGCAGTCAGGAAAGCACATATTTTGTAATGCAAGCATCACATGTTAACATTAATTAACTAATAGAAAGATAATTATTGAATTTATGGCCAGGTGCGGTGGCTCATGCCTGTAATCCTAGCACTCTGGGAAGCTGAGGCAGGAGGATTGCTTGAGCTCAGGAGTTGAAACTAACCTGAGCAAGAGTGAGACCCCGTCTCTACTAAAAATAGAAAAAATTAGCCAGGCATGGTGGCTCGCGCCTGTAGCCCCAACTACTCAGGAGGCTGAGGCAGGAGGATTGTTTGTCCCCAGGAGTTTGAGGTTGCTGAGCTAGGCTGACGCCGTGGCACTCTAGCCCAGAGTGAGACTGTGTCTCAAAAAAAAAAAAAAACTGAACTTATATTAATGGAGCTTTCAAAGGAGAACGTAAAAGGAAGGAAGGCAGGAATGGTGCATAAGGTCTGAGACTTTGTGTACATCTATAGCAACAAGAAAATGTGTAGGAAAAGAAATCTTGGACCATAATCATGGTGGCTGCAAAGCTTCACTATCTCAGGCAAGACTCTGCAACTCTGCTCAGAACAAATATACCCGAGTCCTGTCAGATTGATAAAATAGTTAACTGAGAAGACAATATGAAAACAGAGGGGCCAGAGCAAATTTCTTAAACTTTGTTCAAGAGGGTCTTGAAAATAGAACTTCTTCAAGGACATTTGTTGAAACTACCGTAATGACGGCCTTCTACTTGACTTTAACCAGAGCTGGTTATTCTCAGTGGGTTTTGTGTGTGTGTGTGTGTGTGTGTGTGTGTGTGAGAGAGAGAGAGAGAGAGAGAAAGAGAGAGAATATTTTTTCTTCTTTTTTTTTTTTTTTTTTTTTTGAGAGAGTCTCACTCTGTTGCCCGGGCTAGAGTGCCATGGTGTCAGCCTAGCTCACAGCAACCTCAAACTCCTGGGCTCAAGTGATCCTCCTGCCTCAGCTTCCCTAGTAGCTGGGCCTACAGGCGTGGGCCATGATGCCCAATTAATTTTTCTATTTTTAGTACACACAGGATCTCGCTCTTGCTCAGGCTGGTCTCAAACTCCTGTGCTCAAGCTATCCTCCTGTCTCGGCTTCCCAGAGTGCTGGGATTACAGGCGTGAGCCACCACATCCAGCCAAGAATATTTTCTTTTATGATTAATGTATCATATGAAAATCAGAACTGTGACCTTTGGCCTAAACTGTCCCTTCTAAGAACTCTCAATCTAGAAAGAATACTATTTCCTTTTTAACTTAGCAATGGGAACATTTAACGTAAGTTACAGTAAAATGTAATGTTATGGGACAACATTGTCACCTTCTTGCTAGCAGAGTTAGATATAGTAAAATGCAAAGAAAAAAAACAAGGAAGTGATTTTTCATTATTCATTTCCAAGAGTAGGTTTTCATAATCTCTGAGGCAATCTAAACTGTGACCTTCTTATTTCTTCATTAGAGTTGAGAAATAGAAAGAAGAGCCATACTAAGTCGGTGGAATCTCAGATCTTCAACAGGACTTTGTTGGTTTCCTGTCACCATGCCCTTCCCAGCACTTGCCACAGCAGTGGTGCTTTAATACATTTTGTCCAATTATTGTAAATGTATGTATGTATTATTTACTCATGTATACCCAACGCCAAGCACATAGGAACAAAGCTGATCTTTCTGCCAAATGTAATTTTCTTTGATCATTTGCTAAAATATTTGTGGATTGATTGGATGACTAACCCCAACCCAAACTGACAAGTTTGGTCTTCAGCACTCTTCTACACACCCTTCAGTGATTTGTTCCTTTGTTTCGACAACACTCCCTTCCTTCTTATAATTACATTGTTTGAGAAACAGTTTAGTGTGGTAGTTACTTGCTTAGGCTCTGGAAACCATCGGCTCATACAGAGGAACTCTTTTGAATAGCTCAATGAATTAAGACTTTCTCTCCATGTCAATCCAATGATCACTTAACTCCAGCAACCTGGCACACAATATGTATACAAATAAATACACGTTGAATGTCAACAGAATGAGCAAATAATTAAATTGTTAAAGTGGTGATGGACTGTCCTGGTGGGTCCATGCTTTGCCTCAATGGGCTGTGATGGGATATGTTGGCTCTTTTCTATCAGCTGAGTGCTTCTGGGAAAGTAACAAAAGCATTATTAAGTATCATACGATAAACTTCAAGTGAGTAGGACCAGGAATTCCAGGTGTTTCGTTCTTTGTATTTACCTACAGATGAAGAATCCAATTACCCACCCATTAGCTCCAGAACTGGAGCTAATGCTTATTTTGTAGGGTTGCTGTAGAACGAGATAGATTTATGAAGTGCTCTGCACGGTGTCTGACAGAGTGTGTATTCGTAGTATCCCCATTTAGCACTGGGAAAAGGCTCAAGGAAAAAAATTCGAAAGGGAATAAGAAAGTGACTTCTCAACTAGGGAAAAACCCCCAAATAAACAAGTTTTGCATACAAAAAGCCATAAACAATCCCCCAAGTCATCCTGGTATTTGTTTTTATCCAACTTTATATTAGAATGTCAAAGGAGGCCAGGCCCGGTGGCTCACACCAGTAGAGTGAGACCCCATCTCTGCTAAAAATAGAAAAAATTAGCCAGGCAACTAAAAATAGAAACAACAAATTAGCCAGGTGTGATAAGCGCCTGTAGTCCCAGCTACTTGGGAGGCTGAGGCAGGAGGATTGCTTGAGCCCAGGAGTTTGAGGTTGCTGTGAGTTACGCTGATGCCACTGCACCCTAGCCCGAGCAATGGAGTGAGACTCTGTCTTGGGAAAAAAAAGAATATCAGAGGAGAAAGGGGCATGGCAGGGGAGGGGAAGTTAAGGCTGTCCTCTTGCCTTGTTCCAAATCCTCTCCAGCAAAGACTTGACAGCCACTTGCCACTTGGAATTTTCCAACTCTACGGTAATTAACATTTATAAAGAAAATGTAGTGGGTGCCCACAAGAATTAGGCACTATTTAGAATCTATCTATCCATTTAACACATAATTGAAACCCTTCAAAGTCTTGTATTGCTCTTAGGGTACATACTTGAACCCTAAACAGAGCCTGCAAGGGTCTGGCCCTTGCCCACCATTTTTGCCTCATCTCACCCCAATCTCACCCTTGTTCCTTGAGCTCCCACTATACTGGTGTTTGAGTTTCAGCCACAGGACCTTTGCACCTGTGCTTCCCTTTGCCTGGACGACCCTCTCAGTTCACTAGATTAATCATTAAAGCTCAAGTCCAGGGCACTTCTTCAGACACCTCCTTGACCTTGTAGTCTTGGTTATAGAATCTTTTTCCAGTAACTCACAGTAGGGTCTAACTTGTAATTACACACCCAGTTGTGTAGTTATTTTGCTTATGTCTGTTTCTTCTCATACTGTACTCTCTGAACAAGACGATGGATGACTTGGTTATCCCTTGTCTCCCCAGCGCCTAGGATGGTGCTCGCCAGGTAGTAGGTGCTCAATAAATGTGATTTGAATAAATGAACGGTTTCCAGGACTCGTCCACGAATCTGTAGACACAGGAGTGAGGAAGCCAGGTCCCTGGCCCCCCAGATCCTAGAGGTTGGGGTGGTATGGGACATAGACCAATAAGCTAAGAAACTAAGCCTCGCTCCTTTCTCCAGCTGGCGCGTGATTGCTGACAACCCTTCCCTGGTGGTAGAGGATTCTGGAGGAAGGGTTGGGTTTAAGGGCAGATGCTGAAGGCAAGCGCACGATGATGGATCAGCTGAACAATGAATGATCGGTCAGAGCCTGGTGATCGATCAGGCGCCAGGATTCCGCGCTGCCAGGCTCGGGCCGGCCGCCAGCAGACCCCGCTTGCAGTCCTTCGTGCCCTACGCGGCGTGATCTCCCCAGCGACCGGGGAGCCTCGCTTGCGCCAGACGCGCGTGATTGGCAGCCCCCAGCCCTGGCCACTGCCATGGCACGCCCTCTCACCCGAGGCAAAGTCCAGTCCCCGCCCGCTCTCCAGCCTCCGCCTCCTCGTCTCCGACTGGCCAGTGCCGGCGCGGAGCTCAGATCCGGCCGCGCGCTTCCCGCAGGCGCTACAGAGCAGCGAGGGTGCAGGCGGCTGCGGTGGGCGCCGTCCTAGCCGGGGCCGAGCCATGAAGATCGAGTTTGCGCCGCTCAACATCCCGCTGGCGCGGCGGCTGCAGACGGCGGCGGTGCTGCAGTGGCTCCTGTCCTTCCTGCTGCTGGGTAAGAACCCCGCGCCTCGGGCCGCGGTGCCTGGGCTCTATCTCCTCCCTGCGGGACGTTCCCTGCCCAAGACGTGCAAAGAACCTTGCAACCTTCGCTCCCTGTCAGCCAGAGCAGGCGGGTCAAAGAGGGCGTTTGTGGCCAACGTAGACTTTCCTCTTTGGTTTCTTCCTCCACGAAACCATAGCAAGAAACCATAGCAAGAAACTATGTAGAAACTCATAGCAAGCGGCTGTTTGCCAATTTATGTCCCCCTGTGCTGTTTTTTAAAATTGAAGTGAAGCTTGCCTATACTCAGAGGTATAGATGATAAATAGCTCGATGAGTTTTGGCAGCTATATACACCCAAATGTAACCACGACCCAATAGAGCACTTGAGCACGTTAGCCCCTCAAAAAAAAAAAAAAAAAAAAAAAGTTGGTAAATTCGCTTCTCGAACTGTTGATTCATAAATGGAAAAGTAATGCCTAAGGATTAAAAATCCAATTCCTTCGTCTCTCCACCCTCATGACAAATAGCATAGTTGACTTTTCCGTGTTTAATATCTCCCGGATGCTGAAAGGTACCCATCCGGGAAGGCGCTGGATTGAGTGGCTTCTTTCCGGCACCAGGAGTGTGTTACAGCTGGTTCCCAAGTTAAGCCCGTGAAACGTACGTGAGCGGAGTCATTGAACGGTGCAAAGGAGTTTACATGAGCGCTTTTCTCCCTCGTGTTTGTTCTGCTCTTGGCGTAAATAGGGGTGGTGTTGGAGGAGAGAAGAATTTTGGGGAACCCCTTCTGTGGGAACTCAAACTCTTCTGAAGTCTAAAATCATTTGTATGCTGAAAGATCTTGGATTGTACACTGCTGGGGCGGCAATAATATTAAGCTCATTGCATCGTGGAGTTTTACACTTTTAAAGCTGTTTTTACATTTTGAATGCCTGGATCGGTGTTTCTCAACCCTGGCTGCAAATGCGAATCACTGGAGGAGCTTCTAAAATATGTGGATGCCCAGGCTCCACGCCTAGAATTCCTAATTCATTTGCTCCAGAATGGAGCCTGTGCATACGGCTATTTTTTTTTTATTTTAAAGAACTCTCCAGGTGACTCTAGTGTGCTGCTAGTGTTCACTGAAAAAAGTAATTCCAAACGTTAACTCATCAAGTCCTTACAGGCCAAACGGCAAGGCAGGGTTGATGACATTATACTCCATTTTGCTGTGGACCTAAGGACAGTGGAGATAAAAACAGAAAACCTTCTCCAGCACTTATGTGCCATGTGTTGTTCTAAGCAGCATCCGCTGTTAACTATGCAGTCTTCGCAGCAACACTATATGGTAAGGACTATTTCTGCACTCACTGTACCGATGAGGGAACTAAGAGGTGAAGTAGTAGTTGGAAGACCTGGATGTGAAGCCAAGTATTCCACCCAAAGTCTTGGCTTTAACCACTAATCTACCCTCTTTTAATGGTTTGCAGCCTTCGTAGCTGATCATTCAGCACATCTGATAGCCACTGTCCTTTTCATTCATGGCACTTACCATTGCTTGCATTTGTGCACGGCTGTGGTTATTTGAGAAAGATCTGTATTGCCATCCTAGCCTGCAAGCTTGGTGAGGGAACACCCGGCCAGTGCCTGGTCCATAGAAGATACATCAGGAGTACCTGTTGAATGACTGTTCCCACTCTTTCACCCAGAAGAGAAGTTATCCACCCCACAGATCCCTATGAGTATTAATTCATGTAACCCTCACAGCCACCCTGTGAGGGAGAGACTACCCCATCCTCATTTTACAAATGAGGAAACTAGGAGGTGAGGTAAATTGCTGAAGGTCACATGGCTCAGTAGTGGCAAGTTGAGCCACATGTGTCCACATGCCAGTGAATGAGCGACTAGGACCTGGCAGGTGCGCAACAGACCATGCCAAATTTGAATCAAACTACTGTGGCTCTGTGGACAATTCATTTTATTTTATTTATTTATTTAATTATTTTTATTTTTTTGAGACAGAGTCTCACTCTGTTGCCCGGGCTAGAGTGAGTGCCGTGGCGTCAGCCTAGCTCACAGCAACCTCAAACTCCTGGGCTTAAGCAATCCTACTGCCTCAGTCTCCCAAGTAGCTGGGACTACAGGCGTGCGCCACCATGCCCGGCTAATTTTTTTCTATATATATTTTTAGTTGACCAGATAATTTCATTCTATTTTTGGTAGAGACGAGGTCTCGCTCTTGCTCAGGCTGGTCTCGAACTCCTGAGCTCCAGTGATCCGCCCACCTCGGCCTCTCAGAGT
This sequence comes from Eulemur rufifrons, assembly GCF_041146395.1. Taxonomy (NCBI): domain Eukaryota; kingdom Metazoa; phylum Chordata; class Mammalia; order Primates; family Lemuridae; genus Eulemur; species Eulemur rufifrons. The sequence goes on along the minus strand of NC_090983.1, from coordinate 14,192,084 downwards.
GCTAGGATTACAGGCGTGAGCCACCACGCCCGGCCTGACAATTCATTTTAATGTTTTTGTTTCACACATTTGACATATGAAATAGAAGCATGTTTATTATTTAATTCTTACAGGAAAAGAAGGATAAATGTTAACTTCTTTCCACTGAATTATCAATTTTCAAGTAAAGAGTCAATGTCATGGTTACTTCTGGTGGTGATGAGAAGTTTTATTAATGATGTATTTTAAGATCTGTAAATCAAAATCCTGGAAGGCAATTTTCTTCCCACCACCAGGAAAGTGAATTTAAGCTGCTAGTACTTGGGGTATATTTTTAAATAGCAAAACGTTTCATTTAGTCATGAAATCAAACACTGTTTCCTTCAGATAAATGTTAAGTACCTGTCATCCAATCTTAATATTCAAGAAACTGAAACATTACTTAGTAGTTGGCATGCCACTAAGTTGCTAACTGAAAAGCAGAAAACTGAAAAAGAGTGAGCCGATATTTATTGACTGTCTTCTACCTACTATTCCGTGGCAGGGATTATTATATTTATTTTTTTAGAGGAGAAAATCGAGGCTCAAGAAGTTAAGTATTGGCTGAGTGAGGTGGCTCATGCCTGTAATCCTAGCACTCTGGGAGGCCGAGGCAGGAGGATCACTCAAGGTCAGGAATTCTAGACCAGCCTGAGCAAAAGCGAGACCCTGTCTCTACTAAAAATAGAAAGAAATTAGCTGGACACCTAAAACTATATATAGAAAAAATTAGCCAGGCATGGTGGCACATGCCTGTAGTCCCAGCTACTCGGGAGGCTGAGGCAGAAGGATTGCCTAAGCCCAGGAGTTTGAGGTTGCTGTGAGCTGGCTGATGCCACAGCACTCTAGCCCAGGCAACAGAGCGAGACTCTGTCTCCGCCCCCCCCCCAAAAAAACCCAGAAATCCCCAAAATCAAAAGAATGCTACACACTTACATTCTTATATTCTGCAGATGACACTGACTGGCGTTTTGAAATACAATTCCTCCAGGAATAAGAAGGAAAAGAAATGTTAATATGTTTTGCTTGCCTCTGAATTCCATTTACTTTCTCCATACTATGTTAAATGGTTAAAATAAGTATAGAAACAGTTTCATACAGAAAAAAAAGAAAGCTTCTTGGATGAGAATGGGAAGTATACATACAAAAGTTAAATATTTTAAATTATTTCTTTTTTCTTTTCTTTTCTTTTTTTGAAACAGAGTATGGCTCTGTCACCCCGGGTAGAGTACGGTGGCATCATCATAGCTTACTACAACCTCAAACTCCTGGGCTCAAGTGATCCTCTTACCTCAGCCTCCTGAGTAGCTGGGACTACAGGCATGTTCCACCTTGCCTGGCTAATTTTTCTGTTTTTAGTAGAGGTGGGGTCTCATTCTTCTCAGGCTGGTCTTGAAGTGCTGAGCTCAAGCAATCCTCCTGGCTCAGCCTCCCAGAGTGCTAGGATTACAGGCACAAGCCACATCATCCGGCCAAATTATTTCTCAATTACGGTCAAGTAGATAAACTTTCAGTGGCTTTCACAATGATTTTCTGATGCAGGTTACTCATGGAAATTTAATAGAACAATTTCCCTTATTGTAAATATACAGGTGAGTGCATTTGTGTTAGGAAAGGTGGAGACAGCAGGGGGGGAGTCATTAAAGAGCTGCAGAGATGGAAGTGTCCCTGTAAGCCCTAAAGGGTCCTCCAAAAGCCACAGACCTGGCCACCACTCCTTGCTAAAAGTCTTTAGTTCACAGAAAAATGAAAATTTACTTCCTTTGATTTTACTGGAACAGCAACCCTTCTCCAATTCTCCAGATACCAGCTGGGTATCCTACAATTCAATTCTGACACCCTCTACCTGGAGCTAATATTAGATCTCACAAGTTAAGAGCTCAGCCACAAGATTGCCTCCACCTCAGATGCCAATCACAGGTCCTACTTGCGCTTCTGACTGGTTGGCTGCAAATCGGGGGTTCCCAGAACCTCCTCCTTGGGCTCCTTTGCTATTATGGCTCACAGAACTCAAGGAAATAGTTATGTCTGCTGATTTATTATAATGGATATGATAAAGGGTGCAAACAGCCTGATGAAGAGGTACATAGGTTGAGGTCCTAAAGGTTCCCAAGCATGGGAGCTTCTGTCCCCGTGGAGTTGGGTTGCGCCACTCTCAGCACGTGGATGTGTCCACCACCCACAAGTTCTCCAAACGCTTCTTCAGCTTTTCCTTTATGGATAGGCCAGTTCTTAGACCTGTGCTTTTTGGATTTTTATGGAAGCTTCATTATTTAGGCATGAACCGTTATTAAAGAACATTTCCAGCCCTTCTCCCCTCCCTGGAGGATGGGGGTGGGTCTGGAAGTCCCCAGCTTCCCATCATGGCTTGGTCTTTCTGGTGACCAGCCCCCTCCAGGAGCCCACCAAGAGTTGCCTCATTAGAACAAAAGATGCTCCTGTCACCCAGGAAATTCCAAGGGATTAGGAGCTCAGTGTCAGAAAGCAGGGTCAAAGACCAAATATTAGAACAAAAGATGCACCTAACATCACTATTGATCAGGAAATTAAAATGATTTTAGGAGCTCTGTGCCAGGAACTAGGGGGGCAGACACCAAATATATATTTTTTATTATGTTGCAAACGTGGTACCTATAATTAACAATACTGTATTATACACTTAAAAATTTGTTAAGAGGGTAGATCTCATGTTAAGTACTCTTATCACAATAAAATAAAAGTTTAAAAACACATTTTTAAATCTATATTCACAAACGTTTTAGTATTTTGCCACATTTGTGCACTTGCACGCTCTCTCTCCCTCCCTCTCTCCTCCCTCTTTCTCTCCCTTCCTCTCTCCCTCTCCCTACTCATCCCCATAAGCACACACTGTTGTTGCTGTTAAGCCATTCGATAGTAAGAAATTTAGTTGTAAATATCGTGGCACTTCATCCCTAAATACTATAGTGTGTATCTCCTGAAAAACGAGGATTTTCTACATAATCAAAATCCTATTATCATACCCAAGAAATTTATCAGGGATATAGTAATCTTATTTAATCTATGGTTCATTTTCGAATTTCTTTAATTGTCTTCAGCTTTTCCTTTATAGCTAGACTGGTTCCTATACCTTTTACTTATTTTTTAAAGTTTTAAAAACTTGTTTTGTTTTTTTTTTTTTTTTTTTTTTTTTTTTGAGACAGAGTCTCACTTTGTTGCCCAGGCTAGAGTGAGTGCCGTGGCGTCAGCCTAGCTCACAGCAACCTCAAGCTCCTGGGCTCAAGGGATCCTCCTGTCTCAGCCTCCCGAGTAGTTGGGACTACAGGCATGCACCACCATGCCCGGCTAATTTTTTCTATATATATTTTTAGCTGTCCATATAATTTCTTTCTATTTTTAGTAGAGATGGGGTCTCGCTCTTGCTCAGGCTGGTCTCGAACTCCTGAGCTCAAAGGATCCGCCCACCTCGGCCTCCCAGAGTGCTAGGATTACAGGCGTGAGCCACCGCGCCCGGCCAAAAAACTTGTTTTGTTTTTAACAGCCCCAGCCAATTATCTCGTAGAATGCCCCGCAATCTGGACTTGGCTAAGGTATTTCCCATCAGATCCTATCAGGAGGCATCATGTCATTTTGTCCCATTATTGGTGATGCTAAATTTAATGATGATGTGCACACTTTGACCTCGCCTTATTCATTACGGACTTGTAGTACTATCACAGTGATTGAGGCACTGCAGTGCTGTTCGCAGTGGCCAAAAGAACCCAAATCTTCATCAGTAGGTATCAATATCAGTTTTGAGAGCTACACGGTATATTGGTGTAGACTTTCATATCTTCCTCTTCTCTTTGAACTCCGATTTAGAGGAACCAAGTTACCTTGGATTGCTTAATGAGATAAAAATAGAAAATAGAGGTTATCTAGTCACCTAGTTTTTATAATGTTTTCTTCTTTCAATCCAAATTAGAATCAAGAGATTTAAAAAAACTATTTTGGTACTGCTTATGATATGAAACAAAATGTGTGCAATGTGCAGAGTAGGAATTTAAATTAGAGCAACTCCCGTGGATAGCAAGTTATTAAAGTGCGTCAAATGACAAAGGCGTTTCTGCTTAGTGATCTAGTATTTTACCTATTGTCCTGTGGAAGTAAATCAAAATGTGGAAAATTTTATGCACGACTACATTTATAGAGCACATTTATAAAAATTTGTTAGAAGCACAAATGTTCAAAACTAAGAGAATGGTTGAATTCGCACTGGCCATCAATGGAATGTTGATCAGTCATTAAAAATGACATTTACGAAGAGGTTATAATATGAAACAGCTGATGTGAGATAATCCGTAGTGATGAAAAATAAAATTTTTAAAAAGTATGATTAGCTTGGAGCAGTGGCTCACACCTACAGTCCCAGCTACTAAGGAGGCTGAGGTGGGAGAATGACTTGAGCCCAGAAGTTCAAGGCCAGCCTGGGCAGCATAGCAAGACCCTGTCAAAAGACTAAAAGGAAAATTTTAACAGTTTTTGTTGAGTGACAGGAATATTGCTGATATTCTGTCTGCTTCTACTTTTGGCATTCTCCAAATGTATAATGGTAAACAAAATTAGTATAACAATGGCTCGCATTTGTCAGACACTAGCTCTGTGCATCCTTATTCATCCCCTCAGCAGCCTTTGGAAACAGGAGCTGTCATTAGCCCATTTCACAAGTAGGGAAATGGGGGCTCAAGAGGTAAAAAAAACTTGCCCCAGGTCAGGCAGATTCCAACATAGCAGTCCAATTCCAGACCCATGTCTTAATCATCGTACATGCAAAACATAATGAGCATTAAAGGGATATACAATGTTTATTCACTAAGTATGTGTACATTGAATTAGTAGCTTGGGGACTTTATTTCTGGATCTGTTCTTGGCCCATTCTGTGATTGAAAGTAAGTCAGTTTACTTTTGGTCTCAGTTTTTCGTCTTTGTGGTAAGGAAAAGAAAACCTCCCATTTACCTGATTCTTTATGCTTATGAATCCGCTTATGCATGTGTAATAAATATGTATGAGTCTACAGTAGTATTACCATTAGTTGGAGGATAGTGTGGTTTGGTGAAAAAAGTGCCTAGGGATTAGGCAGATCCATGTTCAAATCCAGGCTCAAGTTCCCTGAGCCTCAGTTTCCACAACTGTAAAATGGGTCCAGTGATGTGTACCTTGCGGATTACAAGGAGGAGTAAATGAGATTCCCTATGTAAAGCAAAGGAGGGTGATCAATACTCAACTGTTCTTTCCCTACCCTGCTTCACCTCAGCTCACCTGATCTAGCTTTGAGTATAGAAGAATGAAGCCTATGTATGTTTCTCAAAAGTTTTTTGCACATCTTACTAAACCAGCAAACTAACCAATGGTGGCAAATTATCAGCACTCAGACCTGGATAGATGGAAACAGATAAAGCAAAACAGAATGTTCCTTTTAGGAATGAGGGCAGAAGGCATACTCCTGGCCTTGCTCTGGATTCCTGGAACTCACTTGGCAGTTCCAGGATGCAACAGAACACCCACCAGAGGACACATACTTTCATAACATTTCATCCACTCTTGATCTTTAACCACCCTTGGAGAGAGCAGCAAGTCAGTCCCCTGACTAGGTTCAATTTTATAATTGGGTTAAATCCATACTGGGAAATTATTGATTTATATGTATCAAGAAATATAAGTAAATGCTCTCTTTTTGGCCAAGCATATGTATCTCTGTACATATGCATATATCTCAATAATAGATCAAGATGCTATTTCCTAGGTACCCTGATGGATCATTTGGGGGCAGAGTTCTTTTTAACAAAGTTGATCCGCAGTAAGTAAGAGTTTAGGGACTTATGTGAGCCCTAGATTGGAGACTGCAGTGCATCACGGAAGAAAAGGTGGCAGTGGCACTGCTTAAAGCAATGCTAATAACTGGCATTCAGTGAACATTTACTGTGTGCCAGGCTTTATGTCTTTATGTACATTCTGTTTTTCTTGCTGATATACTTCTCTTTTTATAAATGTTTTTATTGTAATACATAACATAGACATCTGAAAAATGTATACCTTAGCTTAATGTGTTGCTTGAAAGTGACATTCTTTTTTTTTTTTGAGACAGAGTCTCACTCTCTCGCCCTGGTAGAGTGCAATGGTGTCATCGTAGCTCACTGCAACTTCAAACTCCTGGGCTCAAGGGATCCTCCTGCCTTAGCCTCCCAAGTAGCTGGGACTATAGTTGCACACCACAATGCCCAGCTAATTTTTGTATTTTTAGTAGAGGCAGGGTCTCACTTTTGCTCAGGCTGGTCTCAAACTCCTGAGCTCAAGTGCTTCTCCTGCCTCGGGCTGTCAGAGTGTTAGAATTACAGGCCTGAGCCACTGCACCCTGCCGAAAGTGAACATTCTTGTCACAACCACCCAAGTCAAGTTTTGTCAGTTTTTGCCCTATGTATTTTGAAGCTATGTTATTAGGTACAAAAATAATTAGGATTGCTCTCTCATTATAAAATGTTGCAAGAAATGATCTATGCTAAGATCTAAAGAATCCTTCCTTTGCTATTTTTGTCTTTGACGACAGAATTCCTGAAAATGAAGTTTGTTGCTAGAATGTGCCCTCTTCATGGGCACGTGAATAATGGCTGCTCAGTCAAGGTAGGAAGATAGGATTTGCTGTAGTAGGAGATTCTCTACATCCCTTCCGTCTGCAGTGATCCCTCCATATATCACGTCAGGGAGGCGATGTAGGACCATGTCTAAGTGGGTGGACTTTGAATTCAGACAGATCAACACTTACATGCTGTGTGACTTGGGCAACTCACTTAACCTCTCTTTAAGCCTCCATTTTCTCTTCTATGAAAAGAACTTTAGGAGTACAATGGCTACTTTATCGGTACTGTGGCTATATGAGGATTAAATGAAAATACCTGGGGAGAGTACACAGTACAATGCTTGGCATATAGTAAACATCCAATAAATGTTAAATAATACCATATTATTACTGTCTTGTTCTGTGACCTCACTTGAACTGAGGCTTGTTTAATGTACTTTGTATGTACCAAATCCCCCAGCCAAGAGCCGATGATTGTACATGCAGTGTGCAGATACTCACTGACCCTGATTCCATGAGGCTTTCCCCTTTCTTACAGCGGAGGTGTTCATTGGAGTCATTGTGGTATTGATCATATACAACTGGTGGTTCCTTTACGTCCCTTATTTGACATGGCTTTACTTTGACTGGCATACTCCAGAGCAAGGAGGCAGGAGATCCAAGTGGGTCAGAAATTGGACTGTTTGGAGGTACTTTATGGACTATTTTCCAATTCATGTGAGTAGAATTGTTTTATAAAGTTGTTGTTATTATTTTGAGTTGGTAGAAGAGTGGAAATTTGTTTTCATCACATGTATCTCAAGCTTTTTCCTTTTCAGAAGGAAGTCTTTGGTCTGTTTTGTGCTGCTTTAACAGAATACCAGAGACTGAGTAATTTCTATAGAAAAGAAATTTATTTTTCCCAGTTCTGGAGGCTGGAAAGGCCAATATTAAGTTGCTGGCATCTGGCAAGAGTCTTCTTGCTGCATCGTCAGTGGCAGAAGGTGGGAGGGTAAAGGAGGGAGAGAGAGGGGAACTCATCTTTCAATAAGGATCCCAGTCCTGAGATGACAGGCCCACTCCTGTGATGATGGCATTAATGCGTTCAGTCGGCCTTCATGGCCTAACCACCTCTCATTAGGCCCTGCCTCCCAACACTGTTGCATTTTACACATACTTTCTGGGGGACACATTCAGCCATAGCAGGGATAAAGCCTGCAATTTGGTTCAAGTTACCAAATGAATTCTAAGCTGAATTTCCAAAATGTAGAAGGCTGTATGTTTGAAAGGATCTAGGCTCACAAGACAGTTTAGAAATTTGCAAACAGCTCCAACCCAGGACACTAAAACGAGTCACATTCTCCTTTTCCTCTTGACATCAAAACTAATTCTTTTGTTTTTCATTTGAAACTAATAAGAGAACTGTTTTTTTTTTTTAAATCACAATATGAATGTGCTGTAGCTCATCAAAACTCAGGATTTGGATCCGACTCGCAACTATATATTTGGGTTTCACCCTCACGGAGTACTTGTGGTTGGAGCCTTTGGAAATTTTTGTACAAATTATTCAGACTTCAAGAAGCTGTTTCCCGGCTTTACCGAGTATCTTCATGTGCTCCCGTTTTGGTTCCGGTGTCCTCTCTTCCGAGAATATCTGATGAGTACTGGTAAGTGATGGCAGGTCACTGTTTCCACAGTGCTTTAGGGTGGCAGGAACACATAAAACATTCCCTCCCAGACCTGCCTGGGTTTATAGTCTCTTAGAGTAAAACCCCGTGTCCTCGTCCCTATCTGGCACTTCATATGTGAGTGCCAGGATGACATAGACTGTATCTTTTTCTCTGTTCCATCCCAAGTATCTAGCATGGTTCCTGGAACACAGATGTGTATAATATTAATAAATACTAACTCAATGAAAGAATACATTAATGATTGCATTTTGTATATCCAGATATGGAAGAAAACCATCATGGATCAAATACGTGAAAAATCACACCCTTGGAGGCACTTTGCATGCTGTGATGAATATTAGAAATGGAAACTATCCTCCATGTGTCTTGAAGTAACGGCAGTGACATAAACGAAACATATTCAACTTGCTGTCTTTTTCTTCCCTGGTTAAATATAACTTGGTTTGGAAATAAGAGGCCATTCTACTCTGCTACTCTAAACCAATGGAAGACCCTTTGATTAGTGAAACCATAATTCTGCAAATTCTGGGAATAAAATTAATGTGAAATGCTATAAAGATTAGGCACAGAGGCTAAGCTTTTGTTGATAGTTCTCACTTCAACTTAGGAGGCCCAATTTGTTTGGTTTTCCAACTTGACCAACTTATCGATGAACTGTGAACTACATACAGTAACTTAAAAAGTGCTTCATATTTATGAGCATTGTATATATTAATTATTATTTTTTTGCTTCTTAGATATAAAGAAAAGTAGATAGACTCTTTGAAGAATTTTAATTTCAGGATCAATAAGTGGCATGGTCATGGAATTTTCCATTCTGGCATTTTCCCAGATTTTTATAACTTCCTATTAATTTCTCAAGTCACTATCATCATTATATACCTGGTAGGAAGTCACTCAGCACTAAAAGACCAGGATCCATGGCTGAGTTTTCCAGTCCTGTGTCTGTTTCTGGACCCATAAACGGAACTCAGTCCAGCCTGGGCTCGAGGACACACTAGAGGGCGCACTAAACCCTCCAAACTACCAAAAGATCTGGCCTCTGCCCTCTAGAGGTGCACTAGCTCCCCAACTTAACTACCAAAGAGGGGGAAAATAATCCCTTCTCTTCCTTGTTTTGCATATATTAGGTTAGAATTTTATAAAAGGAAGAAAATTAAGGGGAAATTTTAAAAATTTCAAAAAAGCACAGAAATCTACTTGCAATATATTGTTTGCTGATTCGTGGTATAGCCACAGGTGAGTTTAAATAGTGGAGTTGGCGGGTGTGGCAAATTCATGGCACAAGAGCTGTGGCTACTGGCCTCTCTGTGCCACATCAGACACAAATACTCCATCTTAGATTGTTTCTCCATATAGTGCCCCAGAGTCACTTCTATTTTCTAGAGTAGGCATTTGAGATGAAAACTATCTGCCACCACTGGTTTATGACGTCATGAATTCTTTTCCTTTACTACAACCTGAAAGTGAAATAAGAATACTCAAACTTGTAGCGAGTGGAGGTTTAGCCTGTCGTTGTCTCTAAGTCTAGAGGGTTCTCAATGCCTCCCAGAACCAGCTTCCTAGGATAGCCCTTGGTCCAAGCCTGCCCCTGTAATCTGCATCTGCCTTAGTGGCTGTCTCTCTGGGTGTAAAATACAGACAGACGTATGCCCCAGACCTCACATCATAAGGAACCAGTAAGTCTTCAGAGTCCTTTTTGACAGCTGTCTGTTTTGCTCTTACTCCTGAGGTCTCTGTGGCTGTAAGTTTTTAAAAATCCCACCTGCACCCCATCCCTCTTGATGCATTTTGGTGTATCTGAACTCACCAGATGTCAGCTGGAGCAGGCAGTGTTTCAGGGCTCATGTTCCTTTCTGTCTACCCATTAAGGTTGGGCAGGTATCAGGGATCACATCACAACAGTCTTACATACCATGCAGGGGACTTTAGATTTTATCTGGTAGATAAACCACGGGAAACTTGTGAGGGATTTTGAACAAAGGAAGGACCTGCTTGGGTTTTTCATGTTAGAAAGATTTCAGGCAGCAACTTAGAGAGAGGTAGTGGGGAGGTGAGCCTGGACACAGTGATGATGGAAGGGGCCTGTTGAGTGATCAAGGGAGAGGTGACAAGGGCTAAACTAGCCCAGTGGCTGCGATGGTGGACATATAGAAGAGGAGATCAAAATGAAACATATTTGATAGAGTCAACAAGACTTAGTGATTGATTTGTCCTCATGAAGACAGCAACTGTATTTTGTCATTATTACCAGCATCTAGCACAGTACCTGACCTGTAGCAGGTACTCAGTGAATACTTTTGAATAAATGAATGAGTGACCAGTCAACGTGGTGGCTAAGAGAGAGCTTGAGTGACTGGATAGATGGTGGACCCATTCACCTTGATATGTAATGTTGGAAGAGGAACCACTTTGGGATAGAACTTAATGCTTTGGATTTGGAGACAGGGAGTTTGAGGTATCTTTGAGGGAGAGATGGCTATTGGCCATTGGAGATGTGAGCCTTGAACCTCAGGAGGAAGATCTCCCAGGATATGGATTTGGGAGAACTCAACACACATAATTGGTAGTTGAATCTATGGGTATAGATGAGATTGGAAGGCAAGAGGATATTGAAGGAGCCCTAAGAAATAGTAGCATTTCAGGATGGCCTGAAGACAGGGAACCTGAGGAGGAACTTAGACATGGCCAGAGGCAAGCTAGGGGAGCCAGGTGTCTAGAAGTCCAAGAGGCCCTCGCTCCAGTGGAAGAGACGCATTCAGCTCTCACTCAGGTGCATGCAGAGCAGAATGGCACACCTCAAACTCAGTGAAAATTCAAACCCATCTAGGCAGGCCCAGGTTCTCTACCTACTAATCCACCACCCTCTCTGCCTCTTCTCTTAAGAAAGTGCTTGGTCATTCAGAATCCTGTTATAATTTTACATTCCCTCAGTAATAAAAAACCTACAGCAAAATTAGCATATAAGTTCCTTCAGGAGATGAAGCATACTTTGTCTTTAAAAAGCCTGTCTAACATGTTCTGTTATGACTGAAAAAAATGGATAAAACCCAGACTGGAAGGAAACATAAAACATTAAAAAGCAATTATCTCTGAAATGTGGGTTATGAATGGTCTGTATTTTTATCTTTATTCTATTCTGTATTTTCCTCCAAGAGTCCCTAGTACATGTAAGATCTGAAAAGAAATCTTTATTTTTACATGGAAAAGCCCGATATGCAGACCAAACCTTATGTAAAAGTTTTAAAAAGACAGACTACACATTTTGGAACCATGTAGAGATCTGGCAAGTGATCTAGTTTTTTGTCAAATGTCTCAATTTTTTAAACCATTTACATCATAAATGTAAATCATTTGTCAAATAATGATCCATATAGAATATCTGAAAACAGCCCATTATGTGTTACTGCAAACTCTTGGAGGATATACTTTTTGGTTCTGAGCAAGGATTCGTCAGGGCAGTGATCTAGGCCATCACATACAGCTGTGCAGGTTGTACACTGAACAGCTCTGCGGGGGATACCTTTTACTTAGCAATATGAATGGAGTCCTGTAGAGTTGAGCAAGCAGTGCACAACCTGCCCAAACAAGCAGTAGACCTAGTAATGATCAGGTGACATTTTAAAGACTTAATCTGCCAAAATGTTAGATCCTCCTAATGGAATACATTACCAAAGATTTGGCTATGAAAAAATTGCAAAGTGCTCCAAAGGTATAAGCAATGCAGGAAATTTTTTAAAATGTTTATTGTTGCCATGGAATATTATAATAAAATTTTTTTAAAAACGGATAATTCATTATTCATTACACTTTTGTTTTATTCCTTAAGGACCAGTTTCAGTTTCCAAGAAAAGCGTGTCCTATGTACTGAGCAAGGAGGGAGGTGGAAACATTTCAGTCATTGTCCTTGGGGGTGCAGAAGAATCACTGTATGCCCATCCTGGAAAATTCACTATGTTCATCCGCCAGCGGAAAGGATTTATTAAAATTGCTTTGACCCATGGGTAAGTGGCTTTTTGTATAACATAGCTGGGCCAGGAAAATTAAGACATTATTAAATGAACACAAAGAAGTAAAGTGATTCTCTAGTCCTTAAAGACCTCCTCTAAATCAATCTTATAATAAAAGCAGGTATGGATATTCTTGGGGAATAGAATATGTCCTTTTTGCTAAGGTAGCTCAACACCATGGGATTCTGCAATTAAACTGAACTTTAAAAGCAAAACAAGGCCGGGCGCGGTGGCTCACGCCTGTAATCCTAGCACTCTGGGAGGCCGAGGCGGGTGGATCGCTCGAGGTCAGGAGTTCGAGACCAGCCTGAGCAAGAGTGAGACCCCGTCTCTACTAAAAATAGAAAGAAATTATATGGACAACTAAAATATATATATAGAAAAAATTAGCCGGGCATGGTGGCGCATGCCTGTAGTCCCAGCTACTCGGGAGGCTGAGGCAGTAGGATCGCTTAAGCCCAGGAGTTTGAGGTTGCTGTGAGCTAGGCTGACGCCACAGCACTCACTCTAGCCCGGGCAACAGAGTGAGACTCTGTCTCAAAAAAAAAAAAAATAAAAAAAAAAGCAAAACAAGAGGAATAACAAAAGAAAAGTCAAAATTTTATACACAGTGTAAATTTCCTGCCAAATGAACAAAAACCAGCCAAAGCTGTAGATGAAACAGAAGCTTCCTGGAGCCCTGATTTTGTATAAAATAAAACTTCATCAATGGCTAGCCTATGAAAGTACCTCCCTAAAGGATTTCAGGCTTAAGGCAGTTTCAATGTATTATACATGAAATTAGCAATATAGGGAGGCTTGGGCAGATTTAAAAATTTTTAGGAGTTTGTTGTAAAAGTCAGCTAGATGGTATAAATCATTTAAATCCTTTTCATTTAAAATTCTTATTCTTCCCCTCTGTTATTTACAGCGCATATTTGGTCCCAGTGTTTTCTTTTGGTGAAAATGAACTGTTTAAACAAGTTAACAATCCTGAAGGCTCATGGCTTAGAACTGTTCAGGAGAAACTACAGAAGATCATGGGGTTTGCTCTGCCCCTGTTTCATGCCAGAGGAGTTTTTCAGTACAGTTTTGGCCTAATGCCTTATAGGATACCTATCCACACTGTTGGTATGTACATAAAATGAGTAAAATTACTATCTTACTTTAAGCAGTGTTTACTGTTACTGATTGAGGTACTAATGCAAGAGAAGTGGCTTTGAGGAAGAATTTCCTGAAATAATAATCCTGTAGATGTTATTTGAGTTTCATTTACAGTGTGCCTTTTATTTATGAAATGACTACATTTTCCGCTGGAATGGGAATTGATTACTTTCAAGAATAGTGCTATTGACTACAGGTAGAATCCAATTTTAGAAATAGTTTCTAATACTCTATAATGGATCCATTTCTCTGTGATAGCAGATTATAACATACCAATTTTTTCTTTTTGAGACAGAGTCTCGCTCTGTCATCCTGGGTAGAATGCAGTGGCGTCTTCATAGCTCACTGCAACCTCAAACTCTTGGGCTCAAGTGATCCTCCTGCCTCAGCCTCCTGAATAGCTGGGACTACAGGTACTCACCACCACACTGGGGAAATTTTTCTGTTTTTGGTAGAGACGGGGGTCTCGCTCTTGCTCAGGCTGGCCTTGAACTCCTGACAGCAAGCCATCCTCCTGCCTCAGCCTCCCAGAGTGCTAGGATTCTAGGCATGAGCCACCGTGCCCAGCCCATAGCAATTTTTTGATGACAGGTTAATCAGAGTCTATCAATAGATGAAAATTTCTGTGTAGTTGTCTTCCTTATGTTCTTCACATTGGTATCGGTTTCTATCACAAGAGCATTTTTTTTTTTTTTTTGCTATTAGCTGTATTTATATGCATTCTAATGTAGACTAATTTTATTTCAAAAAATTGCATGTTAGGGGAATTGGGAGGGGGTGTAGGGTGAAGCTCGTGTTGCTAAAAGGACATGGAAGGGAACTTGAGAATGAAAATGAGAAAGTGCTGAGCATCATGCTAATAGTAGAATGAACAAAACTATAAACTTTATATGAAACTGGAAGTAGTATTTTCACCATGAATAGTCCATTAAATGAAATTCAAATATACTCAAATTTTTTTTTTAGGTCTGTTTCCCTAGACTAGGATTTTACTACTACCAGTTTATAAGAGTTTTGCATTCACCGGTGGTCACATGATGGTATCTTTAAATGGTATGTTTAACGCAAATGGAATGTTAACAGACTGCCGATCAGTTAGTGCAATAGGAATATTGAGATAAGTTTAAGTTTGCAATTGTATTTTTTAACATAAGCTGGTTACACTTCTTTGGCATGATATTAATTAATCATTTCTGATCTTATATGCAAAGTACTATTGTTGGGTTTCGGGGTGATATAAAGTAAATTGTAAGGCATGATTTTAGGAACTAAAAGTTTAATTAAATATAGCTCATATGCTCACATGAAATAGGTTGTAAATATTGAAAGCAAGTATATTCTGTTGACTTAGATGATTATAGTTATCACATGGTTAGGTTAAGCTTTTTTAAAAAAATAAAGTGGTTTGCCCTTTGAGTGTAGCCTTTTTACGCCTCTACTGACAAACACTTAATGGGCCAAGGGTCAGTGAGTTAGTTTTAAAGACTGGAAAATGACAGCTCTTATTTTCACTCAGACTTGTCTAATATGCTTCTCTTAAATTCAGAATAAGGGAAATGGCTTCGGTCTTTCCCTCTACTTACCTAACCCCAAACAATTACAATGATTTCTAGTCTGTAGCATTCTCAATATCCCATTATTATTTGAAACATTAAAAAAATCAAGCTAAGAATATGTACGTTTTATAAAGACTCAGTTGTCGTGATTTGGGGGTATAGAGTGAAGTCAGATGATTTAGTGCACCCAGATTTGTGAGAACCAGACCCTCAAGACTGTGTGTATTTAAAAACTTATTTACTTGAAATAACGTAAGTGGAGGATAGAATATTTACAATTCCGTACACAAAAGTAAAGCCATGTGTCAATCAAATGCCACCGAGAATAAAACACAAAAGGATACCGGAATAGTGATGTAAATGACTGTGTTCATGTCTATTTTGAATCAATGCACTGGAGACCCAGAGTTGCTTCCTTGCTCACTCCCTGACATGAGCTCTCCTTGTTCTACCCCCAGGTAGGATTCAGGCGGCGTCTCAGAGCGGCAAGTTCTTTTGTGGCCCCTCTGTTCCCTCTTCTAGTTTAATGACCTTAGTAACTTAAATAAGCTCTACCTTACATTGTAGGAACTCAATAACTGTTAGTTGGACTCATCCTAAATCATCATTGTAGCTATAATCCTCTCACTCACTGGTGTCCAGAGAAGCCCAGATTCTCAGACCACTCTTCCATCAGGGACCTCACCCAGAGTCCATTTCAGTGTTAGTGATTCTTACCAACACTAGAATCTAGAATGGTTTTGTGTGTTTGTGTCTTGTTGATTACATCGCCTTAAATATATGAGCTCACTAAATGCAAAGTGCCAGATTCAGGTCACAGGTACCCTCTGCATATTTCTTACACCATATCTTGTTAAGGCATCAGGGTTTTGTGCATCCTCCATCAAAATTTTCTTTTCTCTTTGCTGAGGGGTAGTCTCAATGAGCATAATTTGTAAAGAAGCTGCTACTGTATATATTTTCTTCACAAATACTACTTCACAAGTAGTATGTACATATTTTATGAATGCTGTTATCGCTTTATCATCATACAATAAAATGTTCATATACACTGTATTTCATTACATAATTATGGAGAGAAACTGGTTTAAATGTCACATTCATCATGACAACCAGGAGAGAGGACTGAAATAAGTTTAGACTTTCAGAAACTGCTTAAAGACTCACATTTGCTTCAGGGAACTTGTTTTTTTTGTTTCTGTGTTACAGAGCCCCTGAGGGCAGGGATTTCATCTTGTTTATTCTGTCTGTTCCCAGTTCCCACAGAGTAGGAGTTTAAGAGACATTTGTGAATAAACAAATTAGTGTTTTGTTATGCCTGTCTGATTGTAATTCTTAAGTTTTTAGAAATCTAACAAGTACACATTAGAAATTTTAAGGTAAATTAATAAATTCAAGTATTAGAGCCAGTACAGGGGTATGACTATTTACTCTTAATTGCTCTTATGTATGTCATTTAAGAACAAGATCGGCCGGGCGCGGTGGCTCACGCCTGTAATCCTAGCACTCTGGGAGGCCGAGGTGGGCGGATCGTTTGAGCTCAGGAGTTCGAGACCAGCCTGAGCAAGAGCGATACCCCATCTCTACTAAAAATAGAAAGAAATTATATGGACAGCTAAAAATATATATAGAAAAAAAATTAGCCGGGCATGGTGGTGCATGCCTGTAGTCCCAGCTACTCGGGAGGCTGAGACAGGAGGATCGCTTGAGCTCAGGAGTTTGAGGTTGCTGTTAGCTAGGCTAACGCCACGGCACTCACTCTAGCCTGGGCAACAGAGTGAGACTCTGTCTCAAAAAAAAAAAAAAGAACAAGATCATTTTTTTCCATAACATCAGTGCAATTCAAGAAAATTAACATTGATAAAGTATTAAATAGTATACAGTGTATATGCAAATTTTGTTAATTGTCTCAATAATTTCCTTGCTAGCAGTGTTATTTTATTTATTTATTTATTTATTTGAGGGGACAGATATTTTTCACCCTGAGCTGGATTATGTATTACATTTCATTTTCATATCTCTTAAGCCTCCTTGAAGCTGGAATTGTTTTTCGACCTTTCTTTATCATTATGGCATGAGCAGTTTTGAAGAGTATAGGTCAATTGTTTTGTAGAATGCTCCTCAGCTCAGATTGGTATATGTCGTCATGATTATATTATGTATATTATGCATATTTGGCAGCAATTGCACAGAAATGGCGTTGTGTCCTTCTCAGTGGATTATATCAGGAGGCATGAGACCTCAGTTTGTCTCATTGCTAGCAATATTAACTTTGATCATTTGGGCAAGGTGTTTGCCAGGTTTCTCTACTAGAAGGAAAACATTTTTTTTCTCTCTATTATCAACAAATAACCCAGAGGTAGTGTTACTTAAAGACGTGTAAAATTATCCCGTCACTCAAAGTTTTACTTGACAGTTTTAATATCCATTGGTCATTCTCACTTGAATGAATGATTACAGTCAGTCATGGTTGCAAACTGGTGAATTTCTAACTCTAGCATTCCTTCTATATTTATTAGTTGACATTTTAGCAGAAAGAAGAGGTTTCCCTCTTCCCCATGTTAGATTGTTCAAATTACAGACGCCCAGACTTACCAGCTATGTTTGCATGGAAACGGCTCTCAGCCCATAGCTTCCAGCCTCAAGGCTCTCACAGAGTTTCTGTTAACTCCTGAGCCTGTCTTCTGATTATGGATATGGTACAAGTATCTATCTCATTTTTATTCTTATGGCAATATTGAAAAAATACAGATAGTATTATTAAGAAATTGGTTCTTTCCATTGGTAGGCCTGCCATGAGGGTTTGTGGCTAACGCCTAGGCACCAGCCACACACAGATTGATACTGGCATTAAGAAGACATTTATTGCACACCAGCTGGATATACAGAAGGAAGTGGTGTGCGTTTAAGGTGTGACTCTGAGTGACTTTGAATGTTTCATTTATCTTCTCTGAGTCTCAGATTTTACAACTATAAAAGAAGAGACAATTATAATATAAGGGTTATTCTGGAGATTAAATGCCATGCTACGTGCGAAAGCACTCCGTAAACTGAAGGGCCAGGCAAATGCAGGTTGGGATACAGAGCAGGAGGCTTGCTGACCAGCTTGTCCAGAGCTTTCAAATGTGTTTCAATTTCCCTGTGTGAGTATACTCGCCAAAATGTTAATCTGAATCAAATCATGAGGAAATAATCAGACAAATCCAGATTGTGGGACATTGTACAGAACAACTGGCCTGGGCTCTTTACAAATATCAACGGGGTGAGAGACAAAAAGGAGGGGCCCACATAGACACACAACAGCTGTTGTGGATTGGGGGAAAAACAACTATTAGTGAGATCATTGATAAAGTTTGAATGTAGATTAAGTACAAAATAATGTGAAGAGGTCAAATTTCTTGGGTATAACAATGGTGTCATTATATTGGACAGTGTTCTTGTTCTTAGGTAATCCATGCAGAAGTATTTAGGGATGATTCACATGATTGAATCACTGTCCACAACTTACTTTCAAATGATTCTAAAAAAAATAGAAATAATGCATAGGTATGTATGTATATGTGTGTGTGCACAAAATGTTAGAAACTGGTTCTAGATGAGGGGTATGCAAGTGCTTATTGTATTCTTTCTGTAGATTTGATTTTTTTAGATACAAAAGAGAAAGGAATGCACTTTATTTAAATACTGGTTTGAAACCACAGGAGGACAAAAGTAGTCTGTTATGATTCAAGTCATTATTATATTCCGATGGGAAAAGAGCAGGCCAAGAGATTTTCTAAAATAGAAAAAAAGGAAGGGGAACTTAATGTAAGTTTTACCTGTAAAATTAAAGAGATTGAAGGAGATAATGTTAAGGGCACTAGCATGGTGCTTCAGGGGAGGCAGAACTTGACCTCTGGCCTCTTAGGGTCACTGGCTGAGAATTAAATTGACATGAAGGAACAGGAGAAAAGCAGACAGGTTTCTACATGTACATGGGAGCCCCCAGAAGAAAATGATGACCCAGAGAAGTGGCTGGGGGTTTTTATATACTAGGTCAAACAAAGAAAGGCGATTTTGGAAAAGCAGCAAAAATATATGGGGAGATCAAAAGAAGTTAAGAGTTACTTTAACAAGGTCTGAACAGATTTCTCTTGGCCTGAATCCCTGTCTCTGGGGATAAGAATGTTCCCTCCTGGTAGAGGGAGGGCATCTTTTACATAGGAGTTTTATCTCCTGCTTTCTGGAGGAAAAGGGGAGGTTAGAGAGCCTTTTTTGTACCTGTAGGTTTTTTGTTTTTTTTTTTTTTTTAAAGTGCCTTTACCTCAAAGTAATCCCTGTGCTAAAGTGGTATATTTTGGAGTGGCATGTCCTGCCACCCTTCAGTGCTCAGGACAACATGTTCAGTACTCAATGAATGTTCATGAGTATGTGTATCTGTGTGGACATAGACACACACACACACAGACACACACACACAGATTGGGCATCTTTTGAGCCTCCATTGTAAGCCAGACTTGAACCCTGATTTTGAGCTCAGGTTTCATCCCACTCCCAGGTTCCTGCTCCACTCAACCCCCTTGGCCACACAGCCCCTGCCTGTTCTTTCTCTAGGGTGCAGCTCCGTAGCATCTAGCGGAAGAGCACTTTCTGCATGAGAGTATTAGAGTGATAAACTCCATGGACTCTTTATAATTAAAGAAAAATAGAGCAAAGATGTTTTCCTATTGTGAAAGATCTACTCTTTACCTCCATGGGAAGAACATAATGCCCATTTCCAAACTCTTCTCCCGCTGGGTATACCATGGCCCACGAAGCTGCTTTGTCTTAGGTAAACACAGCACAGCACCGTAGAAATCGGAGCAAGATTTTTGTGTAAGACGATAGTGTAGAACGAATCTCAAATTGTTAGATGGAATTGGAAAATGGAACAGTTGAGCATACCAGCTATAAAAAGCAGTGAAACATAAACAAAAGCTATGATTCTTGACTCTGCCACAAGTAGGCGTTGGCAGATTTTTTTCCAGGGCAAGGAGTTCTATTTCCAAGAGCAGCCTGTTGCCTGATGCAGCTGTTTTCTGTTGGGTTTTTTTTCCTTTGTGTTTTTAAAAAGAGAGTTTTGTAGCCATTTGCAGCTATCTTAGTCTTATGTTTAAAACATTTTTTTCCTTCTCCTTAGTACTAAAAATATCTCCTTTTTGTGGAGAGCACGAATTCTGGTCTTCTAGGGCTCCAGGTACCCTTTTCAGAATATCCCAGTATGCAATACCTCAGTACAGAATAATTCCAGGTGTATCTTTTTATTTGACTCAGACAACACTGGAGTGGGTTATGGCAGGGATGTGTTTTATCCTGGTTTTGCAGATGAAGACCTTGAGCTCTAATGATAGTAAGAGTGAAAGGTGATGAAAGCTTATAACAAGGTCCTTGATATGAGCTGAGGCCCCCCCAAAATTAAGTGCTGGACCAGAGGGCTTAGGGCTGGTTTGCAATATGACTGGGATATGAAGCAGGATAGAGGGCTTCAGAGCCAATGCCCGGGTCGGCTGTACTCTCCATCTGCCCTCCCTTATGCAGAAGGCAAAGGGACCATCCTCTGGTCATGTGGCAGGCACAAGGGAGTGTGGATACATCAGTGTCCTCATCTGGCTGTCGCCCATTCCCTGCAGAGTCTCACATTTCTGACATTGCCATTTAAGTTCATGGTGTTTTCCCTTGGATAGCTCAGTAACCTTCCCACGCCCGTTGTTCTCATTCGTAAGACCGAGACAGGAATGGCTGCCTCGCTAGGTTGTTCCAAGAGTTTGATTGAATGCCATCTAGTAGACCTTTGATAAATAATAGCTTTATTTTCAGTACAGATGCAGTTTAGCTTCAGAGTAGCTATGTTGGAACTGAACTCACAATAGGAGGTTGTTTAGTAGCTTTCAACCTCGTTTACCGAGAAGGGCTTCCTTGAGTGCTTTAGTAAAAGCATGATCATGATTAGCATGTTTTATTTTGTCACTTCAGGCTTTAGCCCTAAAAAGCAATTGAGAAAGATTTCTTACTCCCTAATCCAGTTCTGGGTTAGTTTAGTAGTCAAGGGCAGGAGTGCTGGGTTCAAATCTTAATTTCTTGGGTTTTCGTTTGTATGTGTAGTTTAGGAACTTTCAGCACCTAGGTTTCTCTATAAGCGATTAAGGAAAAGGCAAGTAGACTATATTCATCTCACAGTTTAAAGGGAAAAATCTTACGATGACAAATTCACTATATATGGGCATGTTTGAGCTCTCTGGAAGAACCATTTGAAATATAATAAAACTATTAATGAGAAAAGAACAGGACTGAAATGAACTGCAGGATAGCTCACAGGAAAGAAGACTCACTATTCAGAATGCACAAGTCCTAGTTAAAGTCAGCTGGGAACAACACACTTCATCTTCTTAGACCACTGGTCTCTTTGTGAGTCCCCTACCCTTGTCCCAAATAGTTACATTGACTTCTGTCATTGGGATAATTTCATTAAGAAAACAGAAGCTATTTCTATTAAACTACAAGTTTGCTAGTAGATTTCTCAATTTTTTCTTCAAACAACAAAGCTCAGAGGTGGGAGAAAGCTTCAAGATCACAGAGTTCTACTCTTTTATCCTATGCCTGTGAATATTAAGGCCAGAGAGAAAGTTACTTGCTCAGTGCACTTGCTGGTGAGCTGGAACTAGAACGCAGCCAGCCTGGTGCTATCTGTGCAACACCAGCTCCCAGTCCCACCCCATCATACTTTAGCCTCTAGTCTGTATTTCCAGCCACAGCCGGCAGTGAGATGGTTATGTCTCCAGTTCTTCATGTTGAGTTAAACAGGACTGGTGTGTACCATGTATAAATTTGACATTCATGCTATCAAAGAAAACTGCACATGAGCTTCTTGAGTCTGTATCTGGTTCAATACTCAGCGATTTCAGAATATTAGTGTTACAGTAAGGACGTGTGTGTGTGTGTGTGTGTGTGTATCACTCCCTTCTTTGTGCCATTGTAAGTCCTATACTGATATCGTTTGTCACTTTCTTCCTTCTCTGTCACTTAACATGTGCTCGTTTTTGTCTTAACTAACCACCTTCTATTACTGACATGGATCCGAGCCTTGTATGTATCACAGGGTGACTCAGGGTAGGACAAAGGAAACCCCCTCTCCTGTGAGTCCCATCTACTGCCTAGAGCCCACGTGACCTCATGCCTGCACTCATCAAAGGTCAGAGCAGCAGTTTGCTGCCTGCTCCAACATCCCCTACGTTTTCAACCCTTGGTTTCACTAGCAGCGTTAGACCAGCAGGGGGCGCAGTGAGTGCAAGCACCAAAGCCAGTGTATTTTTGTGTTCTCTCAAAATCCGAGACAAGTGAGATATTTTTTATTACATAAACACCTTTGAAAATATATATAGAAGTTGCCAGATTTGTTTTTAATTAATTAGCATATTTGTAATTATACAGGCAAAACACCAATGCGTTCTCATTTGTAGAAAATCCCTACGGTATAATACAAAGTGAATGTTCCCTCTTCCCTGTCTCCCTCCCTGGAGGTAACTGTTTTCAGTTTGTCTCTTTTTCCAGGCTTTTCTCTGTGCACTAAAAACTTATGGTACTCCTAGAAATAGAAATATTTTTGCATAAATGGCATCATACAGTATTATTTTACAACTTATTTTTTCCACTTAATATGTTTAGACATGTCTGTGTATTTATGTGTGTTTACACATATTTATATTATATCATTTGGATGCTATTGAATGGATATTCTATGGTTTATTTAATAATTTTCCTATGGAGACTTTTAGTTGTTTTTCAGTTATCCACTATTACAGTCGAATCCTTGTGATTATGTGTGTTTCTCTAGTATAGATACTTAGCTGGGAAGATATATATTTTTTAATTATTAATATTTAGAAAGACATTAAAAAGAGTCAGACTAGAAGGATGTCCTATGATGCAAGGATTCACGGTCAGTAATAATAAGAGTACTGTGGCCTGGCTGCACTAGCAGGAGGATGCTGGTGACGTGGACACACAGCTATGTCTACTTACCTCACAGCTGCATTCAGTACAGTAGCTCATTTGACTCAAAATCAGAACCTCCAGGGTACTGACAATCCAGTGTCTGCCGAGAAGGAGAGTTCTGTATTTGTTATCAAATGGAATGGCGTGACCTCTGTAGGCAGCCAGTAAAATGAAAAAGGGATTGGAGCGAGCAGGCGTGCGGGATTCTGATTGGCAGATCTGTCCAGAGCTGTGCTTTCGAGGCAGCAGGCTGTGGTGGAGTGGTTTCGGTTCCGCCTGGATGATGCATTGTCTATTTTTGCAGTTGGCCGCCCGATCCCTGTTCATCAGACTCAGCACCCGACCTTGGAGCAGATTGATGAGCTGCATCAGACCTATATGGAGGAGCTAAGGAAATTATTTGAGGAGCACAAAGGGAAGTATGGTATTCCAGAGCACGAAACTCTCCTGTTTAAATGACTTTACTCTTATAACTCATAAAGGAAGACAAGAGAACATCCTATAAGAGAATAAATATTTCAAATAAAATAAATTTGTTGTTTTTCTTTTGACTAGGGAATCAAATTTGTAACTGAAAAGTATTATTTATGGTGATAGATGCTGATGTGTTATTTGTGGTAAGTAAAAATACAGTAGATGACTATAGGATAAGGTTGGAAATGACTATGAGACTTTTAATTTTTCCTCACTTGGGAAGGCTAAAGCATTTCACAGTTTATGAATAGAGAATTATTCGTGTGCTCTGAAAAAATGACAGCTTCAAAAAATAATTAGACACTTTTATTAAACATCACAATAACTGAAGGTGATATTTTCACTAAGTATTACAGCTGTCGTTCAGCACAGCTGGAACATTTAGGAGACAGTGTAAAATAATTTGCCATAGAAAGCTAGAGAAGATGATCTTTTTTTCTGCTTGAACAGGCCATTTGTTAGTGAATAATGTTACTTTTAATATTTACATGATTTGATCCTTTTGATCGTTTCTACCAACATATTTTTTTTACAATAGTGCCGAATTTTTATGACATTTTCAAAATAGGGTGAACCTGCCACGTGGAAACCCATGGGGACAAGAGCATGTCTCCTCATTTCTGTTTATGATTAGAAACACGCTCATATGCTATAGACAAGGAAGTTTATTTGGAAGACATACTTTTGCACATGTTTTAGGATGTTGGAAATTCCAAAAGGTTTTCATGGTAATAGAAATAGTTTTAATTTTCTTTCCAAATGTCTTTTTTGTTATAAAACAGGCTCTGAAGGAAAGAACTCTCTGGTAAGATGTGTCCACTTCACATCTGGCTGGGGTTATGAGTCTTCTCTGAGCCAGAATGAGCAGATCTCGTCCTTCCTGCTTACTGATACCTCCCCACTGCCTGGGTCAGCTCATGGCACTTTGTAGGCACAAAATAAGTACTTGCTTAATAAATGCATGTATGGTTGAATATGCAGACAAACTTTGCCATAGAGCGAAGAATGTTTCAAGTTGTGCCATAGGATGAAACCTGTTATAAGACAAGCCCCATTTTTAGGAGGAGATAATTTGCTATATCTGACTATCCTACACCAGTAATTAACAATACTTTAGCCTGGTTCTTAGGGAGCAAGTCAGAAGGAGGTTTCTGATTATGAGTCACCAAGTGTTAAATAACTAGTCCCTAAGGAGAATGTCTACTTTCTAAACGATCTCCACTGCTAGATGTTTGCTTTGTGCCTTCTCCACTCGAGGTGTTTATGGGCCCCTTCACTAAGTTGCCTTCTAATTTATTGATAGTATGTCTTCAGGCTTCTAATTTTTAAACATTAAACTCTGGACTAGACCCTGGATTGGGTTCAGTCACAGCAAAACAAAAAAACAAAAAAAGTAATTGTTCTACGTGGAGTTTCTTTGGCCTAAATTCCTTTACATTCACACTAGTTGAGTGATCCAGGAGACCATTAACCTGGGGGCTTGAAATTAGTTCAATTTTTTGTCAGAGCAATGTCTTTAAGTCATTATAAAACCTGTGAATTTTATCCTTTAGAGAAGTTTATTAAAAGCCCATGCCACATAAGGAGGTGTGACTACCCAACATCAGCTGGATTACCTACTAGGCAGTTAAAGCCCATGCTTACTAAAGCAGAGCCATTAAAAAATTAGAAAATTTCCTCTCATGGACTTACGTTTTGCTATTAAAATATCTATACATAAGCAGCATTAATTTTGGCATACATAAAATGTTATTCTTCAATACATATGGCAGAGGGTGAGGAGAGTAGGGGCTCTCTCTTCACATTTTATGATCTCTAGAGGTTTAATCCAGCCATGCCAGAAGTCTTTTCATATACTCAGAGCATAGCTGTAAGTCCCCTGTAGGTCCATAGATTGCAAATGAATTTTTTGTTATGAATTTTTGCTATCACACAAACATGGACCATATGTTATATTTACTAGTATGGTTTGATGGAGATCTCTTCTATGGTAAGGGTTCCCATCTACTATGTAATTGCACATAAATTTTAAACAGCAAAGCAAAACAATAACAACAGAAATAACCCTAGAACGCTGTAAGAGAAACTAGGCCTATTGCCTTGGGAAAATGTGCATGTATGCTATTTGATTTGGACAGTTTTCCCCCTCTGTTTCCATTGCACACCGGGTGCAAGCTGAGTCATTTCCTTTGTCTTGCAGCTAGAAGTGTATGCAATTGTTGGTGACCAGCTAAGTCTGTTATGCTCAAGTTGAAAGTTATAGCTTCGATGCTTATTTATGAAGGGCAGCCAGTTTTGCTCTTTACAAAGGGAAACCACAGTGAAGAATGCTAGATGTTTTAATGCAAATCCTTTGCCACTACTGTGAAAACAGTCAAAGTCTGTATACTTTAGGGATGATGGGTGAGCCTTTATTGTATGTATAGGATTAAAAGTGAAATCCCTGCGTTCACATAGGTGATACATTTCCGTCACAGGAAACACAGAGGTGGAATCTGTCCACAATTCTGTAACCTTACATCTCTTTCAAACTACCTCACTGCTGCAGACTACCAAAGTTTGTGGTAAACATGAAAACGGTTTTAGGGTGCATGAACTCTATATTCTTTTACTCTGACGAGAGACATTGTTGATAGGATTTGTTGATTGGTTGTTTTTTCCCAATAGCCCCAGATGGCTAGTTCTCATATTTGTGTTTTTTAACCTAAGTGGCAAAATGTCTATTTGTGGGGCTGGAGGAGTTCCTTCAAGTAGAATTTATAAATCTTTCCAAGGGAGAAAAACAGGGCAACTTCTAAAATAACCACCCAGTTTGCTCTAGTTTCTCTAGGACAGCACACACAAAAATAGTTCTTTATATTTAAAACAAAGGGATTTCTGTACCTTTTATTTTGATTACTGTAGTTAATCCTTCGCAAACACTGCCAACTTATTGCCTTAATATCCTATATGAAAAGAAGAAAGTTTATCTCAATCCACAGTTAACCCATAGGATGGTGAGTTCCTCAGCAGCAGAGTCTGTGTCTTGCTTGCATTTGGATCCTGACCCCAACAGCAGGCCTTCAGCAGCCTCTCAGTGAATGTTTATGGCACTAACCCGGACATTTGGTGGATTGTGTCAAAGAAACCACGGCTTACAGCTAGAAGAAGACTTCATCGTCTGTTTAATTATTCCTTCTGCAGATGAAGCAATGGACCCCACTAAGGTTTGATGTAGATTAAAAGCGACTCCATGTTTGTATTCCTCTGCCCTAGATTAAGCAGGAGGTACCGCTAGTCCGTGATCGTTGATTAATCAACCTGACAATCCTCCTATGAAAGAGAATTATCAAAAAAGTAGAGTATGATTAAAAATGTGCTTGAAACGAGGGATTAAACAACTCTGAAGCATGCTCTGTCTTATCAGCATTGAGAACGTGTTTGTTTTTTGAGGCTGGGATACCGCGTTGTTGATTTTTCCCTTGTGCCAGAGTTATTTTGGTGATATGTCCTGGGCAAAGTCCAAGTTTTTAACAAGGTTAGCCACTAGAGCCTTATTATGTATTGCAGTGGTAGGTGAGGCAGGTGCCTTATGCCCAAGGTGACGGACACACCTGGAAAAGGATCTTCCCTATCAGTCGTGTGATCATGAGCGCAGGCGAGAGCAACCCCGTTACTCACACAGTGGTGGACTAGAGCTTCTATTACCTTTTGATACCCCCAAGCCCAGAAAGACCACTCTGGCTCCAGCCTCATCCAGCTGGGTTGTCACAGATGCCTTTTTTTTTTAGCTCTTAGATTTTGGTTAAGAATTATCTGAGGCTCTCCTGAGAACAAAGATAAACCTGATATTGCTTGTATTCCCAAGGACCGCATACTTCTCTCTGACTCCATTTCCAGACCAGCTTGCAACCTTAGTGGATCTTTCTGGTTAGATTCTGGACTCTGCAGTATGGATCTGCAGTGATGTTGGGACAAGCAGAGAACATTAGCTGTGCCACTCTTTTCTATTCTCCAGGCTTTTTTTTTTTTTTTTGAGATGGGACCTCACTCTGTCATGCAGTGGCACAATCATAGCTTCCTGCAGCCTTGAACTCCTGGGCTCAAGCGATGCTCCTGCCTCAGCCTCCTGAGTAGCTGGGAGTATAGGCATTCACCATGATGCCTGGCTAACTTTTTAAAAATTTTTTTTAGATATGGGGGTCTCGATATGTTGCTCAGGCTGGTCTCAAACTCCTAGCCTCAAGCCATCTTCCTGCTTAGCCTCCTAAAGTGCTGGGGTTATAGGTGTGAGCCACTGCGCCTGGCCCAGGCTTCTATTTTAGGTAGTCCTTTAGCCTCTGGTCTACTAACTGGCTAGGTGACCTGGGCTTAGTTTTTTCCTATGTAAATAGAGTTAGAAGTGAATGATCTCCAGGGTCCCTTCTGCCTCTGTCCCATGGTCTCTGCTTGGCCTTTTATCTGTCGTGGCAATAGCATCTGATTGGAAGTGTACGTTTATCTGATAACTGCCTATTCCTCTACTATCCTCACTTGTTTCTGTCCATCCAGAAAGGCAGTGAGCTGAAATGGTTGTCTCATTTTCTTGGTATATATAAAACACAAATTTCTACTGGAATTTCTGTAGGATCACAATGACCTTTAGTCATGTGTTTCTAAGAAATAATTTAATTCTCTATTTTTATTTATGTATTTATTTTAAAAGATAGAGATGGGTCTCACTGTGCTCAGGCTGGTGGTGAATCCCCGAGCGGCAGCGATCCTCCTGCCTCGGCCTCCCAGAAAGCTAGGATTACAGGCGTGAGCCACTGTGCCCAGCCTAATTTTCTAAATAAACATAACAGAAATTTATCTAAGAAACTTCCTCCTTTATATCATTCAAGACTATGGAATAACACAGTTTATTACTTATTAAAATCTTTACAGGAGATGGTGAATTTTTATATTTTCCATATAGTATTTGTGGCTGCGTGTTTCTTAAGAGCTCTCAGTTTGTAAAAGTTTTGATGAATAAATGTGTTTTTATGCCTGAATAATAACATGTGAGTGTGGTTTTTAACCTGGATAGAATGTTTTTCATTTCCCATACCTTGGCCAGGATGAATATCGGCCAGGGAATTGTAGTGAAATTATGAGCATTGCAAATTGCCATACTGAAGAGTCAGTACTTTCAATTCTCTTGATGGGATAAAAGACAAAACAGAAAGCAGGGGCGGGCTAACTGAACTGCAGGTGGACAGGAATGAAAGAACAGGGGACAGCAAGAGGAAACAGATGCCAGCAAAATGCTGTGATCTCACATGGGTGTAACAACAGTGAGGCTTCTCTCATTGAGATATGCTCAAAAACTGGTGGTAAAATTTATAAATTACAAATCAAGTCAATCACTGCTAACGGTAGGGGGTTTCTTTTTGGATGATGAAAAATGTTCTAATATTAATCGTGGTGATGGTTGTACAATGCTGTGAATATACTAAAAGCCCCTGAACACTAACTACCTTTCTAATGGTTGAATGTTATGGTAAGTGAATTATATCTCAATGAAGCTGTTGTATCAAATCGGGTCTGTCATACACTTGCCAAAATAATGGAAGAAACTAAAATTAAGTTCCTTTTCTTTGTGTGTCAAGAATGAAATTGCTACAACAAAGCTTATGCCTTGTTTTTTGAGAGCTTTTAGTGCTTTCTAGTGTTCATTATCAAATACGTGATTTCAATACTCTTTTTAATTTTTTTTTTTTTTTTTTTTTTGAGACAGAGTCTCACTCTGTTGCCCGGGCTAGAGTGAGTGCCGTGGCATCAGCCTAGCTCACAGCAACCTCAAACTACTGGGCTTAAGCAATCCTACTGCCTCAGCCTCCCGAGTGGCTGGGACTACAGACATGTGCCACCATGCCCGGCTAATTTTTTGTATATATATATATTTTAGTTGTCCATATAATTTCTTTCTATTTTTAGTAGAGACGGGGGTCTCACTCTTGCTCAGGCTGGTCTCGAACTCCTGACCTCAAGCGATCCACCTGCCTCGGCCTCCCAGAGTGCTAGGATTACAGGCGTGAGCCACCGCGCCCAGCCTCTTTTTAATTTTAATTTTTTTTTTTTTTGGAGACGGGATCTTGCTATGTTGCCCAGGCTGGTCTCGAACCCTCCCACCTCAGCCTCTCAAAGTTCTGGGATTACAGACATGAGCCACTGTACCTGGCTTCAATACTCTTTTTTAAAGTATTTTATTGGATAAAGAGCATGCTATTGTACTGTGTAAAATACTGCTTAAACTTTAATTTTTTCCCAGTATTTTATTAATACTGTAGCATAACACTAAGTAAGTAGTATCATATAAAAACAATAGTCAGTATTTGTCGACCATCTACAGTGTGCCAGATACAGGACTAAATACCTCACGTATGTTATGATGTCTAGCTCTTAAAATAACCCTATGAGGTTGGTGCTATTTTTATCCTGTAGACTGGGGCTCAGAGGGTCAAGAACTTTGAGGCAACCCTGATGGTGGGTGGTGGAGCTGAGACACGACAACGC
This sequence comes from Eulemur rufifrons, assembly GCF_041146395.1. Lineage (NCBI taxonomy): Eukaryota > Metazoa > Chordata > Mammalia > Primates > Lemuridae > Eulemur > Eulemur rufifrons. The sequence continues at coordinate 14,162,094 of NC_090983.1, read as the reverse complement.
CAGGTCCTCTTGCCAGGGCCCATGCTCTGGGTGTAGGACTCAGGGGCCGCAAGGGTCCTGAGTGATCACACACTAACTTGCTGTGTGATCCTGGGTAAGTAACCACATACCCACCGCCTATTAAGAGAGGGTGGAACAGGAATGCTAAGATTCTTTATTCATCTGTCTTTATTTTAAAGCCTTTTCTGAGCAACCCTCTCCCCCCAAACCCAGTGGGCACAGCAGCCATCCTCAGCACTGAGGACAACACCTGGAGACTCTATGCAATGGCACAATGTTATGACCATCATTAAAAGGACAAAGCAAAAAAGTTTCATAAATGGACTAATATTTGTTGTCAGAGTTAAACATTTTAAAAGAATACCATTTGATTAAAAGTCTTGATTTTTTGCAGCTGTTACTATAGTACATAGAGCATTAGTTGGGGAAAGATTGTTCTTCAAAACTGTATCTTTACATTCATTTTATTTCTCATATTTGTATATATGTGTGTCTGTTTCTAAGACCTCTAAACATTTTTCTCCATAAGTTAATTGCCACATGTTTCAAATTTAAGAAGAAACTTCTCCTGTGTGACATCTTCCCTACCTTCTCTAGTTCTCCAAGAACATATTTAAAAATGCTAGATAGGAAGGAAATTTGATCTTTAGTCTGACCGGGCATTGACATTTTATCTGATGCTGAAATAAAGGAATGCTGTAATTTATCTGAGATTGGTTGATGATATAAGAGCAGGATCATACAGGTTGCAAGTTCAAATTGACTTAACTTTAAAATAACACTGGGCCGGGCGCGGTGGCTCACGCCTGTAATCCTAGCACTCTGGGAGGCCGAGGTGGGCGGATCGTTTGAGCTTAGGAGTTCGAGACCAGCCTGAGCAAAAGCGAGACCCCATCTCTACTAAAAATAGAAAGAAATTATATGGACAGCTAAAAATATATATAGAAAAAATTAGCCGGGCATGGTGGCGCATGCCTGTAGTCCCAGCTACTCGGGAGGCTGAGACAGGAGGATCCCTTGAGCTCAGGAGTTTGAGGTTGCTGTGAGCTAGGCTGACGCCACGGCACTCACTCTAGCCTGGGCAACAGAGTGAGACTCTGTCTCAAAAAAAAAAAAAATAAAAATAAATAAATAAAATAAAATAACAAAATAACACTGAACCCATGAATATAGAATTTCCTGTCATGTCAAAGAATTGTAGCAGGATTTGCAGAAGGGTTTATACATTATATATATTTATATGTATTATAAGTTTTAATAGGTATAGGTAGAGATACATTTGAAGATTTTATATTTATATATATAAACTTATTGAAATAATACCCAAACAAAGGAAATTTTATTTTATTTATTTTTATTAGAGATGAGATCTAACTCTCACCCAGGCTGGAGTGCAGTGGCATGATCAGAGCTCACTGTAAACTCACTGGACCCCCTGGGCTCAGGTGATCTTCCCACCTCAGCCTCCCAAAGTGCTGGGATTACCAGCGTAGGCCATCACACCGAGCCTCAAAGCATACTTTAAAAAATTATTTCACAAATCTATATGGCTCTAACTGTATGCTAGCATCAGTGAAAATAAAAGAAAATGTGATTCATTTAGGGACTGTATTTTAAAATATGAATTTGATTTATATTTTGAATAGATATGGTTGGTTGCACTGTCATTATTACAAGTAGGCACAGAGGAGGTGACCTAATGATGGTCTACAGTGTTTCTGTAGGAAGCAACACATTTTGCTGTTTCAAAAGACACATGCACACCTGTGCCTTAAAAGCACTTCGCACGAGGCAGTGGGTAAACCTCCCAGCCAGGGAGGACTTTGATGAGATGTCCACCTGCGCCTCTCCCCTTTTCTGCCTTTTTCTGTTTTTTGTTTTGTTTTGTTTTTTTCTCTTCACATCGGTTTCTACTTTGTCCGTAATCCAGGGTAAAGAAAAATAAAGGGACAAGAAGGGAGAAAGTTGAATTGCCTAGAACCCCCTATTTTCTGCCAGAGGGAAGGTGCAGGATGGTGAGGGTGGAAAGAGTTGAAAAGGAAGAAATGAAACTGCATTGAGGAGAGAGGACAGACGACGAGGAGAGGAAGGTGTCTTACCAGTATAACCGGTATACATTTTACAGTAAACATTATACGTTTTCTATTGCAGGACCTTTCGTGTCCCATTCCGTGATGTCCCTGAGAACCTTCATTTCAGTCACAGATGACAGGAATGCATTTGGTGCTGCCTCAGTGAAATGTGATCTCGGAAATGGTCCCCCACGGAAGGAATGGGTGGCCTCTTCTAGGCCCTTTCCTGGCAGTCGGAGGGAGGAATTTCTGCTTTAAAAGTTGAAATTTATATCTTAGCCCTATCAGGCCGCTATGCTAAGGATCTTTGATATTTACCTAATTACCTTCATGAATCCACTCTCTCTTACCTGGACAGCTGAAAATCTTAGCTGGAAATTATGCGAGACTGTTAAAGCCCATCCTCTCCCCACCCCTCCATCCCCAGTGCTGTGCCAGATTGACAGGCGATATTATATAGCAAGTAGTCCAAAGATCAAATAGTCAAATGAAAACAGAATAGCAGAATTGTTTTCGTTCTGGTCTCCACAGACAAGGTGACATTTAGAACTATGTATTTCTGCTGTTATCATGGAGAGTTCTATGAAACAAATCATCAGGACGATTTGACTACAGTCGCTGAGGTCAGGTGTTTAGATGACAGAGGTTATGCAAAGCAGTGTGCCTAAATGGTCATTGGTGGCCAGAGAAAGCACTTTTCATAAGGAGCTATTGAGATTGAACTTATGAATCTCTCTGAAGCTCTTACCACATCCTTTCGGCCTGTCTGTATTGCAGAGGTTATTTCCCTTTCCACATCTTGATGGGCTTAGGAATTGCCCCAGGGCCATTATTTCAAAGGAGAAATTTCTCTTCCATCCTGCCTGTGGTTTCTCTTTGCTCCAGGCTCTAGTGTTTGGGAAACACGGGATGCAGTGACTTCAGCCTGATCCCCTATCTGGGGTATGTAATGCGTTTTCTGCTAATTCCCTCAGTTCCATCAGGGATATTTCTCTGCCAGAACTCCTTGGCAAGAATCCACTGAAGAATGACTTTCAGCTTTGTGGTTACTGGATTCAATTGGAATTTCCTGCATCTCCCGGCAATTCAAAGATTCTCTCCGAGGGGCTGAGGCCCCAGCTGCAAGGTGTGTTTCTGCCACTAAACGTAAGAAGTCGGATGCAGGATACAGGAAGATGCTCAGGGCCCAGTTCTTCTGAACATCCTCCCGGTGGCTTTGCGGTTGGACAGTTGTGATCGAGCACTGACTCAGTGAAAAGAACGAAGGAATGGGGCACGTGTGCTCGCCTCTTGGGACTCATACTTAGAGAAGTATCTCATAGGAGAGAGAGTGAAGCACGTGTCATGAGAGCAGTCCCAGCCCAGTGCTTTGGGCATGCAGAGAGATTCATTCTGGCTGGGGGATCTGGGAGAGAGTCGTGGAGGGAATGGAATCGACTTGGGCATGCAAAGCTGAGAAGACTTAGGCGAGCACTAAGGGGAAGCTAAGAGAAAGGGGTCCGGTAGGGTGACCGACTTGTTGTAGTTTGCTTTCCTGGTTTTAGCAGTGAAAGCTCCTGTCCTAGGAACCTCCTCGGTCCCAGGCAAAGTGGGATGGTTTGTCACCTACACGAAGAATACCACATGCCCCTGGTAGTCAGCCAGTGCCCAGCTAGCAGCTCTCTCCACCTTTGGAAGGGGTGGTAGGGAGGCATTTTTTTTTTTTAATGTTTCCTGAGAACAGCTTTTAAATGAATTTTTGGAAAATGAATAATTCCAACTTAGCTGTATATCCTATGATACCCTGAAATTTCCCAGTTACTGGAAATTAGGTGGGAATGATGGATTTAAGAATCTAGAAGGTCTCCATACATTTGGGTAAGATTTTGTTGTTTCCCTTGTTGAACTGTCTTGCCTGAGTGACGTCAAAACTAACTACAGTGACTGTTCCCTAAGAGCCCGAGTCCTGTGGAGAGGGCTTCCCTGTGATTGTGACGATCTTTTCTGGGCTTCAGTTTCTCTTTTTACAAAGAGAAAATTTTTCCTATAATGGACTTCTAACACGTTTTTAATGAAATAGTGCCTAGACCTCGTGAGTTTTGAAACTCAAGGTGTACTTTGTGGTCTGAAATGTTAGGAAATGCCCTAATCTTTATATAGCATTTACTGTAAGTTTTTATTTTGTTTTGTTCTACTTTTTACTTGTTAAAAAAATATATGTGTGTGTGTAGGTCTTACTTATTTCCATCTTGTTCCCAAAAGGACCACAGATGGAATAGCTCTGTTAGAGATTTCATGATCTAAGTTACCACTTATGAAACTTAATAAAAACAAGAATTGAAATATAAGAATATCAAATTCCAATTTAGTATTCACTCACAATAATAAAATTCTCTCTCCCATACAGGAAATCCACTGAGTAGTGAATTGGCAATCATTGATACGTTGACATCTTTGCCCCAGTTAATGAGCACAATTTAATCTTGGAACTCAGTTTCTTCAGCTTGTTTTTATATTCCTCCCACTCCAACTACTTTAGCAGATTTACTCGGGGCTGAGTTTGAACTCCTCTCAACTGAAATCTGGGGTTATGCGACCACAATCAAATTCCTAAAGAAATGGAAAGTTTTCCATGAGAAGCATCTGTCTAAATTATTCTCTCCCAGTGACCATTGTTGAGACTAAGTTTAGAAAAACTATAGATTGCTTCAAATCGATTCCAACTTCAGAGACAAGAAAGCACTGGATCTTTGACCAACATACCTGGTAACATATTGAACAGGAATGCTGTCACCCCCATGCTTGTTTCACTGTGGTGGCAAACAACATCACCACAGCTCCAGATATCACATCTGGTGGGAAGGAGGGGAAAGGAGACCATGCTCCTGTTTTATTAGGAATCACTTCTCTTTCCAGAATCCCTCTTGCAGACTTTCCTTGATATCTCATTGGTCAGAAGTGGGTCATGTGGGTGACTCCCATCTACAAATATGGCTGGGGAAGTATTTGACTTTCCATTCTCCATTGTAGGAGTCAGCAAACTTTTTCTGTAATGACTAAGGTAGTAAATATCTTAGGCTTTGCAGGCCATTTGGTCTCTGTTACAGTGATTCAACTCTGCCATCATAGTGCAAACGCAGCCATAGATAATATGTAAATGAATGCTATATTCCAATAAAGCTTTATTTATGGACATAATTTTGGATTTCATATAATTTTCATGAAATATTATTCTTCATTTGATCTTTCTTCAATCATTTAAAAATATGAAAACCACTCTTAGTTCACAGGCTGGACAAAAACAAGCAGTCTGCTGGATTTGGGCTGAAGTTTGCCACCTCCAGCCCCACGTGTAAGAGGAGGGTTGGAATGGCTTTGGGAGACCCAGCCACATGTAGGCTCTGTGCCTTGAATATAGAATATTGTGAAGTGATGACAAGTTAAGTCTATCAGACCCATTTTAATTTTCCTGAGAGCAAAAAGAAAACCCTGCTTCCAAATCATGTTCTTTGTCATGAACAAATTAAACTTTACCAAATACCTTTAACATAGAAAATCTGTATTGCCGATCTTCTGGGCCAGGAGACCTTACATAATTTACATATTTTGTTTTAAGATGACCTACAGTGCTTGCAAAACGGGATCAGACCCTGCCTGAGAAAACTCAAGAATAGAGTTTAGAACTGTTGCCAGAAAATTAATTGACACTGTAACATAGACATGTGTGTAATTGTTCAAAGATCTGTTTGCATAAGTTTCATGACAGTTCAGAGATAAAACTGCCCTAGATATTATTTAAAACAGGAGAGTGATGTATTAAACATGTTGATCTAGGGATTATTCTTTTTGAAAATATCTCTAAAATGTTACCTGTTCATTTCCTTAGAAACTTTTCATTTATTTTTGAATTTGACAATTTTATATGTATGTATATGTATTTGTATATAAATATATATTTTATATTATTTTTGGTTTATATATGTATACATAATTATAACATCTGGGAGGCCAAGGTGGGAAGATCGCTTGAGGTCAGGAATTAGAGACCAACTTCAGCAAGAGCAAGACCGCATCTCTACTAAAAATAGAAAGAAATTAGCCAGACAACTTAACATAGAAAAAAATAGCTGAGTATGGTGCCGCAGGCCTGTAGTCCCAGCTACTCAGGAGGTCGAGGCAGGAGGATCACTTGACCCCAGGAGTTCGAGGTTGCTGTGAGCTGGGCTGATGCCATGGCACTGTAGCCCAGGCAACAGAGCAAGACTCTGTCTCAAAAAAAAATTATAATATAATATAACATTATAAATATGTATATATACATATATGCATATGGAATATATATACATATATATATACACATAATAGGGCACTCTCCTTCTTGAAAAAAGAAATTTATTGAGTTGCATAGCTGAAAAGTCTAGAGATTCAGGCATGGATCCAGATGCTCAAATGAAATCATCAGAATGCAGTCTTGTCCCATCTGTCCTCTCTTCTCTCCACTGTGTGGACTTCACTCTTAGACTCCTTTCTTCAGGGTGGTAAAGTGGCCATCAGCGGCTGCAAGCACACAATCCAGCAGGTCAGCACTCCCAGAGGAAGAATGGCTTCTTTTCCCGATGACTGGGTCCTGTTGAACTGTCTTGGATCGTGTGTCCCTCCCTGAGCCCATCGGTATAGTCAAGAGGTTGGAATACGCTGCCTGGCCTGGGCTGTGTGGTTGATTGTGCACCCAAAAGCTGGGGCTGGCTGCTTCGTCTGAACCACATGGACGGAGAATAGAGGATACGTGGTTCCCCAAAGGAAAATCAGGGTAAATAAATTCTGGAAAGACAAACAATTATCTGCTTACCATAACATTTACGTTTGATTTTTAAGCAAGGAGTCAGGAAGATAATATGAACACTCAAAGAAAATGACTGAGAAAAGAGAAAATCGTAGGAATGTAAAGAAAATATTTTATACTAAGTTGGATGAAATCAGTGGTTCATAATCTTGGCAACTATCAGAAAAATATAGGTAGATAAAGAAAAAGATTTCTCCCAGATTGACTGAATTGGGATCTCAGAGTGAGGTCTGGGATTCTGTATATTTTTAAAATCCCTCCAGGCAATAGAAATGCAGCTTATCCAAGGACTCACTTTGGGAACCATCGAACAGGGTTGCATTGAAGTACAGGCTAAGTGGCGGAGAGACCTCAAAATATAGAGCCCTGACCAAGAAGTTGATTTCTTTCTCACATGATTGTCCAGAGGTGAATGGCAGACAATGCTGTTATTATAAGGGGGAAAAATACATTAAAAATTAAAAAAAAAAGAAAAAATATATAGAGGTGAATGGTCCAGGATAGCAGGTGGTTCTGCTCCACATGTGCATTCAAAGACCCAAGTTCCTTGTATCTTGTTCCACCATGCCTAGGGTGTTGTTTGCATGCATAGTTGACGCTGTCTGCTGCCACATGCACATTCCAGGCCATGGGGAAAATAGGAGATGACCAGAGAAGCACAGAGCTGTATGTTGAGGCCAAGGCTCAGAAGTGGCACACATCACTTCCATCTTCACCATATTGGCCTGAACTTAGTCAGGAGGTGCAGCACGCTGCAAGAGAAGCTGGAAAGTATAGTCTTTCTCTCACCTAAGACATCGATATATTTTTTGTTTTGTCTCTCTAAATACATATATACACACAAATAGGTGGGCACATGCCCAGCTAAAATCGGACACCTAAAAATGAAGCATTCATTACTGTCAGTTAAACTCACAAACTGAATGCTTGCATTAATATTTATTTCTTCATGAAAATCCACTGGATGAGAATAAAGGAATAAAAATGGAAAAAATCAAAAAGTCCCAAAGAGAACAGGAGAGGAGTAGGAGGAGAAAGTGAAGTCAACACTATCTTGCAAAATGAAAAACAGATGGACAAATGGAAACTGACTTGGCAGAGCAGAAAAAGCAGAAACTTAATGCCAGAGGGAATTGAAAGGAGAGGTCAGTAAGAAGTAAGCCGATTCCCACTGCAGAATCTCAGAAAGGCTGAGCCGTGGGAGACACCACCTATCTCTAAAGGCTGGAGGGAGGAGTGGGAAGTCTCTTGAAGTAGCAGTTGGACTCAGATTTCCTGCTCCAGCTCCTCCAGCATGTCCATCCCCTACCCGAATAGATATAAGAGCTTTGTTCTTGGAAATTCTAGAGAACCTCTGAGCTCTAGGACATAAGGCTCAACTAAAAGGGATGGGGTTGAAGAGGTGCCTTAAAGATTTAGTGGACCAGCCTGAGCAAAAGTGAGACCCCATCTCTACTAAAAATAGAAAAAATTAGCTGAGCATGGTGGTGAGCACCTGTAGTTCCAGCTACTCGGGAGGCTGAGGCAGGAGGATCACTTGAGCCTGGAAGTTTGAGGTTGCTGTGAGCTAGGTTGATGCCATGGCACTCTAGCCCAGGCACCAGAGCAAGATTCGGCCTCAAACAAAAAAAAAAAAAAAAAAAGAAAGAAAGAAAGAAAGAAAGAAAAGATTTAGTGGAAATCTTCCTATTGGATGGTAAATCCCATAGTCTCACACTAGGTTCCTTGTGATTCTGGACAGCCAGTTTTACATCCCTCCATGAGGAGGTTGGAGAGTTCCTCTGTGGGGAAACTAACCAGCCCAAGACAGAAGACCTGCCAGGTTTCAATCTTTGTGGGTCCCCATCTGCCACACCACAGGGAAGCTTCTTTTCCCACTGACGAGCAACTGTCTATTCACTCAGAGCTGCCACTCAGCTTTCAGTAACAGTAATGAGACATCCAAGAATCACCAGACATTTTAAGAAAGGCTTCAACAGGAAGGAACATACCAAACAAGAAACATGGAGAGATGGAGCCACCAGGAAAAAACTTCAGAAAATGGTAATTTATAGTTTTGGAGAGATAAGAGGAAATTTTGCAGCAGTAAAACAAGAACAGAACGTAATGTAAAAAGGAACGTTTAAAAACCGTTAAAAAAGACAGTGACATAACTCTATGGAGATGATGGGTGGAGGAGAAAAACAGGAGCAGGACTGTGAGGGACTCAGATCCTCAGTTTGCATTGCGGAGAGCCAGCAGATGATGTCTCAAATGAAAAAATGAAAAATAGCAGTTTATGCATGTAATTTAGAAACATAGATATAAACACATAAAGAAAAAGCTAAATGAGTTGAAAATTATTGATTCTGGAAGTGGGAATTGAGGGTGAGGCAGAAGACAGCTGCTTTTCATTACAAGCTAGTACTGTTTGATTTATTAACCCATGTTTATGATCACATTAAAATATATTTTAACATCTGTATTTGTTTTGATAGTATTTTAAAATAATTTATACTTTAAAATAGTAAAACACATTAATACCCCATATCTCAAAGTCTACTTCTCACCAAGGTGTTGAGATGTAAATGAAGAAATCTCTATATGAAGTCATTAGTGCAAAGAGTAGCACCAATATACCGGGGGGAAGAGGCAGTTTACAAGGGGACTCGTGGACTTCAGACCCGAGGCATTTGAAAGAATCCTGGAAATTTCAGGAGGGAACGTGGGAATTCCTATTTTGAGAAATCTGAGCAAACCACTATAGATCAAGCTGCCAAATGTCTGCAGAGGGTTGGCAGGTGTGGTAGAAATTGCAGATGCTCTGTTTTTAAATTTTGTTTATATATTTTAATAATAGGAAGTCAGTGTGTTTGGATAACATTGGGAAATGAAGACTTGCTTTTCTTTTTAAGTTTTGACCAGAAATGTTTTGCACAGCTTTAGTCTGATACTAATTGAATTCTTAAAACCCCCCTCTCAGATCATTGTATTCTGAGAGTTTTCCTCTCAGCCAAGAGTTCCCATGTGACCCCGCTCTGGCCAATGAACTATAAGCAAGTCTGTTTAGGGGCTTTTGAACAGGGTGATGATGTCATTTTGGAGCTCTCTGCGGTCACCTTGCAAACCACGAGGACAATTCCAGAGGAATTCCGAAGACACCAGTCCAAAGCCCTGGCATCAATAAATCCTAAACCCATACCAGTAACTGTCTACTCCAAGTCTCCCTGTTACGCAAGAACAATAAAGCCAAGGTCAGTCTGGTTTTCTGGTGTTTTTGTGGGGTTTTTTTGCAACCAAAATCATTCCTACTTTCACCGTTGGTAAAAATATGGCATTGTATTATTTTTATAAATTATATTATAGCCGCAGTGATTAGACAGTGTCCTCTACAGCAATTGAGTGAAGGGAAGTAAAATGACTCATTGTCATCACTATGATCGTTCTTACATTCATACCTTTGGGTGAAAGTTTCCAACAGAGCTTCTCAAGAGGTGTGTGCCTTGACACACAAATGTTGCAAGTGTGATGAATTTTGATCCCTCCTCCCGGGGGGTCACCAAGAGGGGGCTGCAGAGCCCCAGTGCACTGAGAGCTCCATCTGGATTGGCCCCCCCAGTACACTGTACAAATAGAATTCTTCACTCCGAGTGCTGTTAAGTAAAATACACCAGGAAGCCGTGCTCTGGGATTCACTAAGGGCATTTATGTGCACTCTCTCTTGGTCTTCACAGGAGCATTCTGAAGTTATTATTCATCTCATCTGCCAAATGTAGAACTTGAACCTTAGCTAATGGGTGGAGCGTCCCAGTCGGCATAGTCGTTTGGTGGCAGAGTCAGAATTTGGAACTAGGTCCCCAGACCCACTCTGCTGCTGCAGAGAATAAGCACACTTCTTATGCCAGCTCTGCATTCTCAGTTTACACTTCCCTCTGGGTCTACCTGACAGCAGTGGACTTTCATTGCCCAGAGAGCGTGGTGGGAGGAGGAAGCAAATGGGGTGATGTGACGCAAGCCAGGAGAAGGAGGGCGGCTCAGCCAACTCGAATCTCTTTTTCTGTGGTCTGCGAAGATGTGACGAGATCCGAGAAGCCGGCACGGAAGACAGTGGCCACATTGTTCTGCTGGACTGAGGCCGAATGTGCTTCCTCACCATGTGTTTCTTTAGCCTCCTGAACTTTGCTGGATGGCATTGTATTTGTCTCCTGCACCGGCTGCTCAGGGTGGAGAAAGCCTGGGCTACGTCCAAGTGGACGTGGCATTTCCACTTGTTTCTTTAACTTCTGGGGCAGTTTCTCTGAGACTGTCAGCCCTGGGGCTACCGCTGGTCAGAATGTTTTATTTCCACTTGTGAACGGGATGGTGCAGCTCCGGGAGAGAATTAGGGGCATCTGGGGAACAGAGAGTTGGTCCAACTTTCTCTCTATACAGTTGAGAAACACAAAGCCCTGAAAGGATGAATCAGTTTTCCCAAATTACAGAATGAGTTAACGACGGAGGCAGGAAAGGGACGAAATTTGCTCCCAGGGCAGTCAAGCTAGGCAGAGTCCAGTTCAGGAGCCTGCCACTTCCTGGGTGTGTGACCTCGTGTGACCTCGGCCCAGAAGTTCATCTTTCCAAGCTGGAGTTTCCTCATCTGTAAAGTAGGGAATTATAAAAGTACTTTTTCTATGGGAATGGGAGAAATAGTTGAGATTATTCATGTGAAGGGTGAACTCTGCTGCCCGGGTGCACAGGACAAGCAGAAATGTCGCTTTCTATCATTACTGATGCCCAGCCTGCTTCTCTCTATGCAGTTCTGCAGCTCTTTAGTGAGCTAATAGCTAGCTGGAAATCACAGTAAAAAGCATTCCATTCATCAAAACTCATAGAACTGTACTTACAAAATATGTATTTTACTGTATGTAAATTATAACTTAATAAACCCGAATTTTGTTTTCATTTGAAGCATTTATTCCATTACAGACTATCAGGCCTCATCAAAAACACTTACTGTCATTTCAGCCAATCCTTACACAATTACAAGTGCAACTTAAAATACAAAAGCTAAAATTAACCGGGCATGGTGGCACATGCTTGTAGTCCAAGCTACTTGGGAGGCTGAGGCAGGAGGATCGCTTGAGCCCAGGAGTTTGAGGTTGCTGTGAGCTAGGCTGATGCCACAGCACTCTAGCCCGGGCAACAGAGTGAGACTCTGTCTCAAAATAAATAAATAAATAAATACAAAAGCTAAAGGTATCAGTTTAGAGAAAACTGAATTTCAGAGTTTTAACCTTATTCTAAGTGTAGACATAATGAATGTCAACTTAGGAGCAATTATAGATATTTGCCCAGAGTATTGGTTAAGAATTGTAAAAATCTCTGCAACCAATTAAAAAAACTGTGCCCTGTGATTAAACAGAGATAGTTTATTTGTGTGCTTTTAAGGAAATTGCTGATTTTCCTTTGTAGCTTATGTATTTTTTGCTGTCTGAAGACTTGAACGGTTTTTATTAACTCCAGATATTATTTCTCTGAAGGTTTGTAAAGTCAGAATGTATTTTCCGGCTTTCCTAGTTCTCTCAAACAGACATGACTTGGCTCCTCTGGAACCGTGTGACAAAGGTAGCCCTCCAATGGTGTCATCAAGGTCTACCCTACATCATAATTATCTGTGAACATGTCTTATTTTCTCCTCTGAAGCTTTAAACCCTTTTGAGGTCAGAGGCTACATCTAGATAATATTCCCATTCCTAATGGTTCTCAGTATAGTGCTGAGTGAATGAAAAAAATCAATTGTTAATTGCTAACTGATAAGACAGAATTAAGAAGTGATGTATTATTTCATAGAGAACCTGAATAAATAAAACCAACACAAAATGCTCTTTCATTACTGTTAATGGATAGAAGCAAAAGTAAGAAGTAATATATTGTTTCAGAGGCCACTTTAGGTTCTTGGTTTAGTAAATAGACAATCTTCCATTAACATGTCAATTATTTTTAAATGAATGCTTCTGACTGAACCTGAAATTAGGGCACCTGGACTGTAATCCCAGCTCTGTGACTAGCAAACTGTGGAAACTTGGCCAAGTCCCTTGAGCTTCTGAATATCAGTTTCCTCTGCTGTACAATGCAGGGATTGAGCTTGTTATTACGTCATCGCCGAGGTGGCTTCCAGTGTCAGTATCCTCCAAGTGTCTCTCAATGCTTGGAGCACAGCAGATCCTTGGGAAATGTCTGTGAGTTGACTGAGAAAGTTAGTTAAGTGCTTTGACTTTAGCATCGCTTATTTTGCAAAGCCTTTTTTTAATTGATAAATATAAAAAATGAATTCTCAGCCAAGCCTCTCCTTGGATTAGCACAAATTCCAAATTGGCAGGTTCCAAATTACTGATATTTTATGTTACCTATGGTTAACTTAAAGTGCTTGTCACTTTTACATCTTTCATACTTGTTCTATGAATTACAGAATTATTTTCTTAAATAAAAGGGATAGTTAGAGGTTATCTTACCCTGGATTCTAAATCTGGGGTCTAAATCTATGAGCTTTAGGTGCCCATGAACCCACAAATGGAGCCTTCAGAATCCTATCGCTCTTTTTGGGTTTTCTCTACCTTCTTTTTTCTTCTTTTTATTAAAAGCACTTATCACCACTTGAAATTATTATATGTATGCACTTTTTCATCACGTCTGTGCCTGAGCTTCCTGCTCTGCTGATCCACCCAGAGACCACTAGATTGTAAGTTCCAGGAGAACAGCATGTCTTCCTGTCTTGTCCACTGTGCACCCCCAGAGTCCACGGAATGGGGCCTGCTACTCTGTGGATGCTCATTTTTTGACTGAATAAATGTGTGAACCAAAATAAATCTCAGTTCAGTACTACATTCCCTATACTCACAAATCCAGTTCCACAATCATTAAAAATATATAATTTCTGGAGTGTGTAGAATAAGTAATAAAAGGAGGTGGGGGTATAACCCAAATACACATCAAACTTCCTAAAAATCCTCTTTACCCGCCCATCTCTCCCACATCCCATGCAACAAGGCAGATGCCTTGAACTGCCTTCTCTCCTTCTTCCCCAAGCTCTTTCTGCTGGCTCCATGTCATCCTCATTCCTTCTCTCCCTCTGTGCTCCCTCTGTGCCCCAAGGCCTATATTTTTGTTGTTGTTGAGATATAATTCATGCGCTATAAAATTTACCTTTTTAGAGCATACAATTCAGTGATTTTTAGTATAGCTACAAGGTTGTGTAACCATCACCACTAATTCCAGAACATTTTCAGCACCTCATAAAGAAACCCATACCCATGAGCATGATTCCTTACTCCCAACCCCTGGCAACCACTAATCTACTGTCTGTCTCTGTGGATCTTGGATATATACCTAGGAGTGGAACTGCTGGGTCTAACTCTAGGTTTAACTTTATGAGGAACTGCCAAACTATTTTCTACGTGGCTGAAACATTTTTACATTCCCACCAGCAATGTATGAGGGCTCCAATTTCTCCACATCTTTGTCAACACTTGTTATTGTCCATCTTTTTTATTATAACCATCCTAGTGGGTAAAAACTGGTATCTCATTGTGGGTTTTGATTTTCATTTTCTTAATGATAAATGAGACTAATGATAGTGATTATGTTTTCATGAGCTTATTGGACATTTGTATACCTTCATTGAGGATATGTCTATTCAAATCCTTTGCCTATTTTTAAATTGGTTTATTTGTCTTTTTATTATTGAGTTGATAATAGCTCTTCATATATTCTAGATACAAGTCCCTTGTCAAATACCTGATTTGCAAATATTTTCCCCCGTTCTGTGGGGTGTTTTTCTATTTCTTTGATGCTGCCTTTAGAAGCACAAAAGCTTTTAATTTTGATGAAGTGCTCAGTAGGCACACATGGCTAGTGACTGTCACGTGGGATGGTGCAGATATAGACCATTTACACCATCACAGAAAGTTCTGTTGGATAGTGCTGCTCTAGATGGGTGGTTCTCAAAGGTCATGGCTGACCAGCCTCATCAGCATCCTCTGGGGACTTGTTATAGATGCCCATCTTCAGGCCTCACCCAAACCTGCTGAACTGGAAACCCGGGGGCTGGGGACTAGCAATCTGAGTTATAAGCTCTCTAGGCGACTTTGCTACATGTTCAAATTTGAGAAGCAGTTCTCTTTTGATGACTTTTTTCCTCTTTATTTGGTCATAATAAGAATGTAAAACACCCAACTGGTATGTCCCTGTGCCTCACCTACTAGCTTTGTGGGACCATAAAGCTAAAAGTCACCTGTAGGAGCTTCACCTTCCCCATCTGCAAACACAGGATGATAAGTCCAAATTCTCAAGCTCCTGTAACAAAGAAAAGCCCATATATGGGGGTTTTCAGGGAGCAACCAACCACACACTAAAAAGTTTAAGTAAGGTTAACGCTCTACTATGGATTCTGCTATTTATTTCTCCTTTTACTTCATCCCTCCTTTCCTTCCTCTCTTCTTTCTCTTCCTTCTCCCATCTCCCCATATTCCTCCTTTTAGTTTTCCTTCCCACTGGTCTCTTCACAGACTACATCTCATACTTTCCTTCACTTTACTTGTGACACGACAGTCATAGATTCCTGATCAGAAAGGACGGGGAATGAAACAAGACCCTAGTTGACAATTTTATCAACAAAGGTTAGGGGAAATAAGAATTTAAGATATACATGGATATGTAGACAAGAAATATGTATGTGTGCATGTGTATGAATGTAGGTATATGGAGTTACCCATCATCTTGTTTGGCAACCTTTATGATGATTATACATTAAGTCTAGAAAAATACCATCTCCAGGCTCTGACCATTATCGAGGGTGGGCAAACTTGGGGTCAGGTCAGCAGGCAGGAGACCAGGAAGAACAAACAGATGGACTCCACCTAAACCTGCTCCACTGAGGAGTTCTAGATTGCACAAGGATTTGAAATGAAAAATTTCTCATATAAATCTTGATTTCTGGTGTCTCTTGAAGAATGGGAAGATCTGGCAACACGGGCCCACATTTCTGTACAGCAACAGTTGTAAGGAGATGAGTTGCAAATGTGCCTCTCAGAAAGGACTCACGTTCTCCAGTCCACCCCAATTCCTGCTTCTCCCTAATGCGGAACACTTGGCTGGTTTCACTGATACATGTTACTGGCCTGGTCCCCTGAAAGCATTTGAGTTCAGGAGATCTGTGTGCTCCTTTCCCTAAACTCTGCCATGCAGGAATATGGCGGCAGGAGGCGGAAAGGAAAGATGCAAGGAGAGAGAGGCCCTCCAGGCTTTTTAAAAATTGTGGTAAAACATACATGACATAAAATTTACCATTTTAACCAATTTCATATATATATATTATTTCAGAATATTACAGAGGTACAAAGGTTTAGGTTATATATATTGCCTTTGCCCCATCTGAGTCAGAGCTACAAGCGTGCCCATCCATCCCCTAAACAGTGGGCACTGAACCCATTAGGTGGAAACACCCCTCCCCTCCTCCCCCCCACCTGTCTGACCCCCAATGAATGTTACTACCATAGTGCACATAAATGTCGATCAATTAATACCAATTTGATGGTGAATACATGTAGTGCTTGTTTTAACCATTTTTAAGTATACAATTTTTTGGGGGGGAGGGGTGGGAGACAGAGTCTCACTCTGTTGTCCTGAGCAGAGTGCCATGGCATCAGCCTAGCTCACAGTAACTTCAAACTCCTGGGCTCCAGCGATCCTCCTGCCTCAGCCTTTTGAGTAGCTGGGACGATAGGAGCGTGCCACCATGCCCAGTTAATTTTTTTTTTCTATTTTTTAGATGAGATGGGGGTCTCACTCTTGCTTAGGCTGGTCTCGATCTCCTGACCTCAAGGGATCCTCCTGCTTTGGCCTCCAAGAATGTTAGGATTACAGGTGTGAGCCACCATGCCTGACCAATTTTAAGTGTACAATTCAATGGCATTAGTTACATTCACATTGTTGTGCAACCATCACCACTATCTATTTCCAAAACATTATCATTACCCTAAACAGAAACTCCCATAAGCATTAAGCAGTAACTCCCAGGCAGCCTCTGATAACCTCTAATCTTATCTTCCAGGAGCAACTATTTCCTCAGGCAAGTAAATAAGACAGTCTTGCTTATTGTTTAACATAAGGACAATATGCCCTATCCCAGTACTGTTTAACACAGATAAAGGGAATTATGTGGGTTTCTATTTTCACAGGTAAGGAGGGAGGAATCTGATCTGTACTTACCTAAGCCGTATTCACTGAGTGAGAACCACAGCCAGGTAAGGAGTGACGGTAGCAACACCAGGAATAGAGCTGGAGGAGCATCAGGGAGGGATTGCTGTCCTTCAGGCCGGTTCTCTGAGCCTAGATCAAGCCGAATTTCTGGACTTTTCATTTGAATTCCAACGTGTGAATACTTTAAAAAAAAATTATATAAACTATATATCCAGAAGGGGTTTTCTTAATGTTTTCAGTCTTGTCAGCCACGAAAGTAACATGACTCACCTCCTCGTCTCAGCACCAGCGTCCAGCCACCTACGGGCCACACCACGCACACGCACACACGCACACACTGCTCCTCTTCCCTTCCCACATCCCCTTTAACACAACCTCCACTTAGTCAAAAATTGACAAAGAGCACTGAGAAAAACTAGGCCAGCTTCACAAAACACCGCATTGTTTCGTGAAACAGAAGAAAATAGCATATTTGTTAGCTTTCATCTGATGTGTGTTTGCACGTGCTGCTCTTTCAATTCTTACATTTTATGTATTAAAATCCCTACATTTCTAAATAACAAAATTAGAATTTCATAACAGCTTTGGTACAAAGGTCCACAGTGCGTGCTAGGTTTTTGTGTGTCAAATAAGACTTCAAAGTTTACAACGATCAGTTGAAACAACCAGTAAAAAGTTCAGGAAAAGGCCAGGCGCTGTGGCTCACGCCTGTAATCCTAGCACTCTGGGAGGCCGAGGCGGGAGGATCCCTTGAGCTCAGGAGTTTGAGACCAGCCTGAGCAAGAGCGAGATCCTGTCTCTACTAAAAATAGAAAAATTAGCCTTCCCAGCTACTTGGGAGGCTGAGGCGGGAGGATCGCTTGATCCCTCAAGGATACAGGGAGCTATGATGATGCCACTGCACTCTAACCAAGGTGACAGATGGAGACTCTGTCTCAAAAAAAAAAAAAAAAAAAAAAAAAGAGAGACATTAAAGAGATTTGCAACAATGTAAAAGTTAAAGAAAAGGTAATGTACCAGAATTCCTCTTGGGAAAGCCTGTTATTTATCGGAAAGAAATATTTTGATAAGTCACTTGAGCTGGAAGGGTGGGATCTAAAGAACTTGATCAAGTAATAATAATAGTAAATTGCCTCTTATAGAGCCTGAGTCCTGTTAACAGGAGCCCATTTGTTCTGCAGAACTGCGAGTTGGTTTTGTGTGTGCTTGTTTGGGAGTAGTAGCAAAAGGAAAGCAGAATGTCTTTGCATGATAGAGAGAGGAGACCCAGCTCGCCTGGCACTGCTGAAGAAAGGAAAGACAAACAATTCTCAGTCACAGTACATCTGAAAGCAGATAGAATTGAAATATCTACAGCCTGAGCAAGAGCCAGACCCCTTTTCTACTAAAAACAGAAAAATTAGCCAGGCGGCGTGATGTGCACCTGTAGTCCCAGCTACTCGGGAGGCTGAGGCGGGAGGACCGCTTGAGCCCAGGAGTTTGAGGTTGCAGTGAGCTACAATGACATCACTGCACTCTACTCAGGACAGAGTGAGACTCTGTCTGAAAAGAAAAAAAAAAAAAAGAAAGAAAGAAAAAGAATTGGAATATCTAATATTTTGCTGTAGGAAATATAATTATAAACCTCTAGGCTAAGGTCTCTCACTCCTGTTGACATTTTGAGCCCAATAATTCTTTGTTTTGGGGGCTGTCTTGTGCACGATAGGATGCATAGCAACGTCCCTGGCCTCTAACCTCTAGATGCTAGTAGCATCTTCTTCCTACCCCAGTTATGACAACCAAAAATTGTCTCCAGACATTGCCAAATGTCCTCTGGGCAGTAAAATCACCCCTGGTCTAGAATCACTGTGTTATACCTTTAGGAAAGTCTACTGTGCTTTAAAAAAGTCAACAGCCAGCTACCAAGATGAAAGCTCTTATAATAAGAAACAGGACGTGACTCTAGGCTTCTTATACTGGGATACTTTACTCCTGTACTAATGTTGTAGACATGAGCCATGGCCTGTAGACTGTAATTCAAGCTTTTAATAAATATCTGACACATGTTGCAAAGACAAGAGGAGCCAAGAGTTTGATCTTACGAGGATTCCTAATTCCTCCATGCCCCCTGTCAACCTTGAACCTTCCTTTATGATAGCACTTTACTTAACACCTTAACTCCTACATGCATCTGTTTCTCTTGTAGCCTGCAGCTCTTTTATTATCTCCACCGCACAACACAATGCCTAAAATATTCTAAGCCTGAAGTCACAAACTAGCAGCCCACAGGCCTGCAGCTATGTTTTATTTAGCCTTTTAAACCTTGAGAATGTTCACATGAAAATATAGATTTATAACTTGTCTGAAAGAATCAGAAGAGGGTCGACAATCTACTAGTGTTGCCACGTGGCCACAATTCCCAGAGCCCGCAAGAATCAGCTTCCTCTTTGGAAGAGGCGCAGACGTACCAGTTTGCAGAATTCCCTCCACCCTCTTGGAATTGCCCCAGTCCCTTCTCTTGTTTGTGTTACCTGCCTGGCCCCCTCAAACGTGTGTAAATTTTCAATTCCTATTTTAATTATCCCTAAAATATTGACACTAGTTGGTTTTTGATTTCAGATTAGGTATCCTATTATTGTATGGTGTAGAAAGAAATAAACAAAGATAGCAGTCTGAAACAAAACTGAATCTATTTGCCCGCAAGGAAGAGCTGCACTATTCAAGTGCAAACTTAGCAGATCTTCTTGAACTGAAGTTGAAAGGGCTAGATACTGCCAAAAGAAAATACATCAAATATATGCTGAGTGTAAGTCTGATGACTCATGAGGTGGGCCATACACTCCTCTTTGCAACTGATCATTGCAGTAGCTTAGCAAAAGCACAGTTCTCAAAGAGAAGCACGCTGATGGGTTATGTAAGGCCCAAGTGAGCCTCAGGGCCTCACAAATCTTCATGCACTTGCTTGAGGACAAGTGGAAAGTTTTTTAAACAATGGTTAATAATAATAACAACTATTATTTAGACAATCAGTTGTCTATTTGAATGACTGAAACAAAAGGTCTCCTAGGGTTTAGTTTAATCTTCAACTCTAGTACTTTCTTTCTGGATCATTAAGAAGGTCTTAGTGATATTAGACGTGTATTTGAATTGGGCCCATTCTCTTTTTACACCGCTAGGGAATCTTCCAGTCTCTTGCCTTTCCCCAAGTACAACAAATCCAGTGCACTGCACCAAGCAGACTCTCACAGTTCCTAGGACAGACTGGGTATTTCCTGAAACAGGACTTTGTTTTTTCCAGGCACTGTGATAAATCAGTCAACCTTATGACCATAGATTTTGGACATTAAAATAAATTATTGCTCTATCAGAGGACCTGCTTTTAGGCACGGACATCAAACCAAGTTTCATGCCTCTTTATTAGTAATTGACAGGATGATTAATAACCTCTTGGCATTTTAAAAGTGAATAAAGCGTGATGGATAGATTGAAATACTGAATCAGTCAGCATATTTACAAGGTATTTGCCTCTGTGAACCTAGTAATTGACAATCTCTCTGATTTGGCATAAGAGATTATTAGACCATCCTTTCCTGAAGAAAGATGATAAGGGAAACGCTCTAAGATGTTAGTAATTACAATAGCAGGAAAGGGGATGAAATTGGATGCATTTGGATGCTTTCTAGCTTCTAGGGATTTATTAAATATTTTTAAATTTCTGCCCTTATGACCTTCCCTTTAATTTAAAAACTTGTGGTAAAATATACGTAATACAAAATTTGCCATTTTAATCATTTTTAAGTATACAGCTCAATGGCTTCATTTTTTAAAAATCTGTTATTTTAGTAATAAAAAGTATTGGTGAGTGGAGGGAAGCAGGACAAATTTATTTAGGTCTATTTTCACATACCTAAAAGGGACCCAATCTATGTCACCAAAAACCCATTTCCCCAAATCTTTCCTAAAACAGCCTCAAATCAAAGAGGTGAGGACATGGCTAAGTGTATATTCTACTGCTTTTAAGAAACAGAACTTCTACTGTTCTTCCATTTTCCAAACTCAGTGTGGGTGGTTAGATTGTGCAGAAAAGAAGAAGATATTCCTGTCTTATAGTTTGGCGAGATGAGGAGGTGTGGTTAAACTCGACTGAAGAAGCCATATCAAAACACTTCATCAACCAGTTTCAGTTTGTTTATCTTATTTGTATGCTTTCTAAAAGTTATAAAAATCAAAATATGTAAGCAATATTAAAATTTGAGAAAACAAATATTCTTTACTTGAAAAAATTATTGCTCTCTCAAAATTAAAAGTGAAAATAGGGTCAAATGCATGTTTTGGACTTGACTCCTTTACCTTAACATAAAGCAAAGAAAATATTTGCTTCAAATGTATTTCAGGAATTATATAGGCCAGCTAGTCCCAAATAGTGATAAAAAAACATTTGTTTAAGGAGTATTTGATTGGTGCCACTGTTAAGCTTGGAACAGCTGGAAACTAAATCCGCTCCTTGGAAATTCCCAATCCATAGTGAAAAGGATCTGAGGAGTCCCACAATAAAAGAGAATTTATTCAATTTTTTCAGAAGTTAGCATCATATGTGCTGTGGTGTCATTTAATCTGGACCCATAAAATATTTAATTTCACCATAGCATCATTTTTACATCATCATCAAAATTAACTTTTATCAAGATAGGAGGTTTATTTTTGTTTTTTTTTTTAAATGTACTGTGATCATTTTCTTCCATTCTTTCACTTTCCTGTGTGGTATCATTTTACATAGTAGAAAACAGAGGCTGTAAAATAATAGTAAAATTTCCTGGAATTACACAAAATGTTATCTCATGACAAAAGCCTTTATTTTTATCTTACTTTTCAGTGGCCTTTTTTTTTTTTTTTTTTTTGCAAGAAAACAAATTAGATGTAAATCATTTATGCCACCGACGTTATTGACCAAAACTCTTTGCCTGCAATCCCAGGAGTGGCCACCAGGTGGTGGTGAGCCAGTTTGGATGCATAGGCGCCGTTTCCAGGGAAGTCCGAAAAATGGTGTTTTTGGTTTTGTTTTTTAATGGAAGGAAGGGAGTAAGGGAGGGTGGGTTGGAGGGAGGAAGAGAGGGAGGAAGGAAGGAAGGGAAGGAGGCAGGGAGGGAGGGAGCAAGGAAAGAAGGAAACATCAAAACTATCAAAACATCATTATGGAATTAAGAAGATGCATCTATTGATAAGATTTTTTTTTTTTTTTTTTTTATAAACAGAGACCAACCTCCTTCTCTCTCCCCTTCTTTCCCGGCCCAACGTCCTCTGCCCTTCTGAGTTCACTGGCAGCTGCAATGGCACAGGGCCGCCTTCCCATCTCAAGGAGAGGGGCCACTCTGCATTTTTGCCAGGGGATTTCTCTAGTATAAAAGGAGGGTTTTGGTGTCCCTTCTGTTTGTGTGCTCAGGGAAGCCTGGAGGACCCAGGAACTTAACCTTGGGGCAGCCCTCAAACCATGAGGGTCTGGAGTCAGCTTTCCTCTCTGAGGGGGATGGGGGGGGATTCTGAGAAGCTACTCTGTGGTTCCTCGGGGGTCCCAGCGAGACTGAGCTCTGACCCTGCCTAGGGGGAAGCTGCTTATTTATATAAGGCCAGTAAGTGTACTGGCCTTTTCTCTGTCCCTTCTCACTTTCCTCGCTCCCCCACCAGTACTGAGATCACCTTCCCAAAGCACTACTGCCCCGGAGTTGTCTTAGGGTCTGCTTTGAGGGGACCAAACCAGGACACTAGTACAATTTACCTCTAACATCTCATCAGTCTTATTAGATATTGTATTAATATTAGAATCCAGGCATTGGGACTCATACCCAGATTGGTTTTTGCACAGCCATCAAAAAATATTAATAAAGAAAGAAAGAACTGGTGCTTGTGTCAGATCCTGCTAGCTCTAAGTCTGGCAAAAGAACGGCAACACAAGCCAATATTCAAACCTTTAATTGACTTGCTAATTGCAGTTCTTAATTTGAGCTTTGCCTCTACGTCCATCTCTTTTTTAAGCTGTTGGATTTCTTGAAAACCCCCTTTTTAAGCTAGGTCTCATTAGGACTACAAGAAAAGAACTAAATTGCACACAGTAACATGGTAGCCACTGCATCATTCTGTGTTTATAATTGGGCTTCTACCTGAGCCAAACTGCTTTTACCCCTCTTTTAAATGAACTTTTTTTTTTTTTTAAATTTGTTTTAGGTTCACAGCAAAATTAAGCAGGAATTATAGAGTCCCCATATATTCCGTGCCTTCTCATGCAGTCAGCTTCCTCAACTATCAACACTAAACTCTTAAGGTTAGGTAATTTTTTGTCTTTCTGAAACTTTTAAGCATTTTAGAACACTGTCTATTTTACAAAGTAGTAATGTGGTGATTTCCTAACACTGCCAACTCTGCCTTTGATCTTTTTCTTTATTTCTTTGCATTTTCAGCCCTTACCCTTCTTTTTTATTTTATTTAAAAATATTTAATTATCAAATAAAGATTGAATACATTCAAAGTATACAATGTGATGATCTGATACTTACACACATTGTATAATGATTACCACAAATTGACATATCCGTCATCACCTGTGATGTACTTTGGATACCCAGAATTTGTTTATCTTATAATTGAACGTTTATATTCTTTGACCAACAGCTCCCATCCCCCAAACCCTAGCAACCACTGTTCTACTCTCTGCTTTTATGAGTTCAGCTTTTTTAGATTCCACATATGAGCAAGGCATGCAGTATTTGTCTTTCTGTGCCTGGCTTATTTCACTTAACATATGTCCTTCAGGTTCATCCATGTTGTCAAAAAAATGGCAGAATTTCCTTCTTTTTGTGGCTGAATAATATTCCATTGTGTATTTAAACCACTATGTCTTTATCCATTCATCCATTGAGAGACACTTACGTTATTTACATACCTTGGCTATTGTGAATAATGCTGCAATAAACATAAGAGTGCAGTTATCTCTTTGACTTACTGATTTCTTTCCCTTTGGATATATACCTAGAAGTGGAAGTGCTGGATCATATGGTAGAGGTTTTTTTTTTTTAAATTTTTTTGAGTAATTAAAATTACTCCATACTGTTTTCTGGTAATTGGTAATGGCTGCACCAATTTACATTCCCATCAACAGTGTACAAAGGGTTCCTTTTCTCCGTGCCCTCACCAAATTGTGTTATCTCTTGTCGTTTTGGTAATAATCATCCTAATAGGTGTGAGATGATGTTTATTGTAGTTTTGATTTGCATTTCCCTGGCAATTAGGGATGTTGAACACCTTTTCATATACCTGTTGGCCATTTGTATGTCTTTTTTGGAAAAATGTTTATATTTAGGGTCTTTGCCCATTTTTTAATCAGGTTTCTTTGTTTTTTGCTATTGATTTGTGTGAGTTTCTTATATATTTTGGATATTGGCTCCTTATCAGAGAGATACATGTATATATATGTATATGGTTTGCAAATATTTTCTCCGATTCCATAGGTTGCATCTTTATTTTGTTAATTACTTTCTTTGTTGTGCAGAAGCTTTTTGGTCTGACGTAGTCCCACTTGTTTATTTTCATTTTTGTTGCCTGTGTTTTTGGTGTTATATCCAAAAAAATCACTGCTAAGACCAATGTCAAGGAGCTTTTCCCCTATGTTTTCTATAAGGAATTCTGTGGCTTCAGATCTTTTATTTAAGTCTTTAATTCATTTCACATTAAGCCAAAGGTCCAATTTCATTATTTTGCATGTGATTATCCAGTTTTCCCAAGGTCTTTTATTGAAGAGACCTTCTTTTCCCCATTGTGTATTCTTGGTGCTTTTGTCAAAGATTAGTCGACTATATATGCATGAGTTTATTTATGTGCTCTCCATTCTGTTCCACTGGTCTGTTTTTATGCCAGTGTCATACTGTTTTGATTATTATAGCTTTGTAACACAGTTTGAAATCAAGAAGTATGATGCCTCAAGCTTTGTTCTTCCTTCTCAAAATTGTTTTGCCTATTTAGGGTCTTTTGTGCTTCCAGATGAATTTTAGAATTGTTTTTTCTATTTCTGTGAAAAATGTCATTCTGCCCTTATCCTTCTCATGAAGGCAGGCAGACATTCTCCCAGGACTCCATGCATGGGGGCTAGTAATTATCAGAGACTTTATGAAGCAGAGAGTGGAGGAAGGTTGATTTCTATCAAGCAGTGGGAGTCTGAGAGAGAAGGAAATCACAGGTTTCTGTTTCAGTAAAGAAAAATTAAAGCTACAACTACATTTTGGAGCTATGTTAACAACTGGTTAGGCAATTTGCTGCAAATAGTTCCCGTGTAAAAGCCAGAGAAGTTAAAGGAAAACACACAGATAAAATAATAGCATTTGGGTTTATTTTAATATGTATGCTTTAAGGCTCTTGAGTTTTGCTTTAGTAAGAATCCAGTCCCTGGCTGCTGCTTTTGTTCATGCTATAATTTTATACTGAACTCGCATTTACTGGTCACTGCTGTATGCAGGACACTGTGAGAGGCAGGCGTCAGAGAGGTGGCCACATTTCTTCAGCCAGCAGTCTGTGACCAGTCCTCTGCTGGATGTCTTCTCATTTAGGTCTAAATTAAGTACTTAGTACATTCAGTACTAGGTTTATTTAAACAGCCCCCAATAGTGACATAGCACTTAAACTTAGCAATTTACAGCCTAGGTAAGGTTTAGCTTTGTCTAGTACCTTAAACATGCTTTAAACTAGGTTTTATTAATTTGGGTTAATGAAATGACCCAGGTAGCTGGTCATTCTAAGGGTCTGATGAAGAGGAATTTTTCCTATTTTGCAGTTGAGGAAAGCAAGGCTCAGAAAGGTAAATAGCTTGTCTCAAAATCATATGACTTTGACTTCAATAGGTAGCATTTGAACCTAGATCTATTTGGCTCCCAAAGCTTTTACTATGGTTTGAATGTTTGTGCCCCCCACCGCCACCCTGGCCCAAATTGATATGTTGAAACCTAATCCCCAGGGTGATGGTTTTAAACAGTGGGGCATTTGGTTGGTGATTAGAGGATGAGAGTGGAGCCCTTATGAAAGGGATTAGAGGCCTTATAAAAGAGGCCCCAGAGAGCTGCCTTGTCCTTTCACTGTGTGAGGTCACAACTAGAAGGTGCCATCCCTGAGCCAGAAAGTGGATCCTCACCAGACACTGATTCTGCTGGCGCCTTGATCTTGGACTTCTCAGCCTCCAGACCTGTGAGAAATAGATTTCTGTTGTTTATTAGTCACCCATTTTATGGTATTTTGTTAAAGCAGCCCAAATGGACTAAGAAAGACTTTTCTCAATTCAGCTCACTACATGGACACCTTCAACAAAGAAATAAATTTTCCAACATGTTTTCTTAGATAGGATAATACTGTTTAATATTTGTTTAAAGAAATATTCAGTGGGCTTCAACCCCCTACCCTCCAACCTGCCCCGTCTCTTTTGCAGCTGACAGTGCTGCAAAAGCAAGCAGGACCCTCTGCGGCTCTGCAGTCTGACACAGCGGCACAGGCCACACATGGCCTACTGAATGCTTGAAATGCATCTAGTTCTAATTGCAATGTGTGTAAAATACTCACAGGATTCTGAAGTCTGGCTGAGAAAAGGAGAATGTAAAATATCTCATTCACAAAGTTTTTTAAGACGTCTCCCTCTGTCACCCTGGCTAGAGTGCAGTGGTGTCATCATAGCTCACTGCAACTTCAAACTCCTGGGCTCAATCCTTCTGCCTCAGTCTCCCGAGTAGTTGGGACTACAGGCACACACCACCATGCCCGGCTAATTTTTTCTAATTTTAGTAGAGACGAGATCCCACTCTTGCTCAGCTGGTCTCGAACTCCTGAGCTCAAGCCACTTTCCCACTTTGGCCTCCCAGAGTGCTAGAATTACAGGTGTGAGCCCCTGCGTCGGGCCTCATTCACGAAGTTTTTATATCAGTTATGTGTTGAAATGATAATAGTATCGGGGTAAAATAAAATGTTAATTCAAATTCATTTCATCTTTTTGCTTTAATAGGACTACTGGAAAATTTAAAATAATCCAGGTGTTTCCCATTCTATTCTAAAAGATACCTCTGCTCTAAGGTATAGGCTATACTTAGAGCATCTCCTTTGTTGCTTTCCTCATAGATTAAGTTGCTATTATGGGAAGTTTAGGGAGGATTTGTGAGAAGGAGAGCTGACAGCTTCTCAGCAGGCCCGGTGTTAGACGAGACCCTAATGCCAAGGACTTAACTGGGCTAATCTGCTTGAGCTGGAATTTAGTGGCCTTGGTCATTAATAGAGTTAAGCCCCTTGGTGAGCTTTGGCCTTTGAAAGCACTACCTGTATTTTGGGATTATATCTTCAGGAATTTAAGAAAAGACAAGGAATGAAATAGTCGAAGAACAAAATAAAACATATTCTTACTCTGTTTTGTCAAACGATGGTCCAAGTTTGATGCTTCTAATTTTGTCTTGGGTTTACCTGGGTAGCAGGCTGAGAGCTATTTCATTGTTTGTCTTCATTTATACAGGAAATGCCTATCACTGTAGTCCTCTCTTTGTATACTATGGTTGAAAGCGATGGAAAAGTACATAAAGAGGCTTTGGAGAGGCTAAGAGACAGAGGGAAACTCTGCAGGGAATATCACATTACCTTCTCCAGCTGGGGGAAAAAGACTGCTGCCCTAAGATGGGGTTTCAGCCCTGTTGTTAAATAAGCAAACAATCTAACCATGCCATGGAATAATAATAGTATGAAAGGGGATAGATAAATTCAGGTCAACTCCACACATTCATCGGGGGAAATACAGAGGCCCAGGGTGTCTGAGCTAGTTGAGGTCGCTGAACCTCACTGCAGGGGCAGCCCTGCATCTGCAGGTGGTGGGGTGGGACAGAACTTCACAGATAATTCAGTTCAAGGCTCTCAAACTGCCGTGTACATTAGAATCACCTAGAGCTGTTAAAAGTCCCCAGGCCCAAAGCTGACCCCAGACCAATGAAGTCATCAGCATTTGGAAAGTTTCCCAGGTGATTCCCATGTGCAGCCAAGTTTGAGAGCCAGTGATCTAGGTCGCCCCCATATTTTTGCAGACACGAAGAACTAGAGAAGATCTGGGAACATTGCTCAAGTTCCTAGAGCTAGCAAGTAGCTAAGCTGGGACAAGCCCCTTCTTTTCTGGCTCTCGATTTTGCACTTTCCTTTTCCTGCACTCCCAGTCCGCTGTACTTGCATGACATCACTTTGCCTTCCTGGGAAATGTCCTTCCTCCAGATCTTTGCAGGGACATCTCCTTCTCATTTGGATCCCAACTTCCACGCATTTCTTGCGAGAGGCTGCCCTGACCACTCGCCCTACCTCCAATGTCACCAGCGCATTACTGTTTTTCTTCTGGGCTCTTCTCTCCGTCCAACATCAAGCCATGTAATTGTCTGCCTTCCCCACTGGACCACATCTTGTCTGCCGGGGTCATAGCTCTCCTGCCAGCTCCTGCAATTGTCCCTGGCCTGTTGTAGGGGGTCAGTAAGTATTTGTGGACTGAGTGAAGGTTTAATGGATTTTTAGCTGTGAAATTCTCCTGGACAATGTCTTCCAAGGGCATCATTTCAAGGGAAATACACTTCCAATAATATAAAGTTGGAGAAAATATTAGTTAATTTTGAGAAATGCATTTTCCAGCTCAACTCTTCCAAATCACATCTGTTCCATCATGTGAGGCTCATCTGGGTGGACAATTTGAATTTCCATCAGCTGTAAGACAGATTCCTAGGCTATTTAAAGGGACATTTTACCATGATCCAAAAATGGACTTTGACTAGATAGTGGAGTGTGATTAGAATAAGAAAGTGTCACATGACCAAATGGACTCATTTGCTGTCAATGTAGATCAATTTATAATTGCTCTTATTGCAGTTGAAAGGATTAATGATGTGGCAATTAAAGAAAAAGCTTTCCAGGTGAATAATATTAATATTACACATATAAATTAATCCAGGCTACAGGCTACAAGATTATGGGATTCAATGTATTTGTGGGGCCCCATGTTTGTGAATTCTATAAAATGGTATAACGTGATCCTGTAAATACTCAGAGATCATGGCCAATTTTCAAAAGCATTAATGGAAACTGCAATGAACATGACCCCTGCCTCATTCAAATCCGCAATTATGTTAGCATTTACTACATGTGGGGTTTAGAGCCTGGGTACTCGAGTCTGCCTTCTAGACTAGCAGCATCAGCGTCACCCCAAAGCTCCACACCCCAGGCCTACTGAGTCAGAACCTGCATTCTAACAGGATCCCCAGGGAATTCATATGCATGCGCATTTGAGAATTGGTCTAGAATCAGACTCTAGATCTCTAGAGAGTGGGTCTCAATTGAGGGTGGAGGGGCCATTTTGCCCCCAGGTGACATCTGGTGATGACTGGGGATATTTGATTGTCACAACTGGGGACAGAGGCAGAGGGTGTATTTTACTGGCATCTGGTAGTTAAGTAGCAGGGGCTAGGGATGCTTCTCAGCATCCTACAATACACAGGACAGTCCTCCCACCATAAAAGAATTATCCGCCACAAAAAGTCAGTGGTACCAAGGCTGAGCAACCCTGCTCTAGACCAACAAACTCTATTGTTTAAAATAGTAACATTATGACTAATAATGAAGCAAATGATAGCCTGTATTTGGTCAGTTAGAACTAACCACAGTATCCACATAACTGAATCTTGAAAGATGAAACGATTTGAAAATCAATAATAATTCGCCATGTGCATAACTGATTAGTGGTCAAAAAAATAGTCACATTCTATTCTATGAGAAGCTAAGGGTTTAATGGTAAAGATATATTTTTAAATCAATTAAACCCCCTGTCATCAGCCTGGCCATACTCTTCTCCTACCATCCACTGCGCACGTAGTTCTAGTCGCATCGCTTCCTGCTGCCTCCCCACACTCCATACCTCTGTGTGTTCTGTTTCCTCTGCCAGAAATGCCCTCCCCTTGCCTTCATCTGGCATGTTCCTGCCTCTGCTAGCCCCAAAATATCACAGGCTGCTGCTCTTCTCAGCCCTTCCCCTCTCCCTCCTTGTCTCAGCCCTCCTTTTCCAGCCTCCAGCTTCTCCCACTTTTGCACACTCGTTCTGGGGCATCTGTGGCTGGCGTGTCTGCCTTTAGCTCAAGAGCCTCCCCCAGGAGTATTACTAGGGCCTGAATGCCACCCCCAGAGAGTCTCCGTTCACTGGTTTGGGTGCTGGGCATCGGTGTTTTCATGCTCCAGGGTTAAGAACCACTTGGTCTCAGACAGAGGCCAATCCTCTTAACTCAGGCGACTCTGAGGCTGCCCTCACCGCAGCCTCTTTTTCAGAATCATTGCTCACCCTCAGCATCTTGACCTCCTCACCTCCTAGCCATATTCTCGAATATTCTACACACTTACCAAAACCAAAAGAAAATATAACAAGAAAAAAAAAACACCAACAAACCAACCACCAAAAACTATTATCTTTTCCCTTATTAAAACATTTGAGTCTATTTGTTCAAATTTTGGAAAAGATGGGGAATGATGAAGATGAAACTGATTCACCTCTAATCCCAGAGCCAAGAGGTAACCAGTGGCATATTTTTAGTGTTTCCTACCAGCATTGTCCTGAGCATTCCTACATAAAGTCACACCCCTCCCTGCACATGTGCCTCTGTTCATATAAGTGCTGGAATCCATCCCCACCCCCTATCCCTTAGCAAGCTGCTATGTACTCCTCCATGCTCGTCACATAGAAGCGCCTCTTTCTTACAACGTATTTTCCTGACCAATCTCAGGCAGGCAGAATGTCTTCTCCCACACCTGCATTGCTACAGGACTGTGCACACACCTCTGTTATGGTGCTTATTACAGGCTGCGGGGTGTTTTCTCTGCAAGACTGTGAGCTCTCTGGGTGTAGGGAGTCATGACTTTTTCTTCTGCATGCTTTTTTGTTTGTTTGTATTTTAATCCCTAATGCACAGCACAGTGATTTGCTAGGAGACGGATTTAGTAAACGTTTATTGAATTGTTGAATTTGCTTCCAGAATTGAATTAGAGAACAAGAGATTCTCCTTGGTGAAACCATTCTAGACGGTAGCATTTCAGCAATTGCTCACGGCTTATTTATTTTTTTAAATTTGACTCTAATCCTTTTTATGCTTAACAATATTCACTGCTCTTTGCTCCTGGGTGACTAAACAATTCTATTTGGATTGAAATCAAAATGACAGAGAGCAATCACAGTGAGTTTTTCTCTTTTATTTATGTTTTTCTAGAATTAGACTATGAGAGAGGGGTGGATGGAGTTAGGGTGGCACAAAAGTAGCAGTTTTGCCCTTTAACAACAAAGAGAATATACAGCTAGGGCCCTCCCAAGCCCAAAGGTGACAGTTGAGCTGATATTGTTTTAATACGTGTACTTGGCTTTCCCTGGACTATGCTGTTGTCTTAAAGGTGTTCCATCATTCACAGCAGGAACACAGCAGAGGAGCAATAGGAAGACATTGAACTCTAAGAGTAACGGTACTTTGGTCAAAACTGCTACACTGCTTGCATTTTCCTATTTATTATCTGGGCATAAGGATCATAAGTAGCAATAGTGAAAATCTACCCAAATTATAAATATTTTTATATTTTTAAGAAGCAAATGTTAAAATACCAGGAGAATAAAATAGGTAATTCAGAGTTTTGGAAGAGAAAAAATGCCGTATTCTGAGCAAGGCATTGTCCTTACATAAACTCATTGTCGTTATTGACAATTAAGATAGCAAGACTGCCCCCTAAATCCTTCCTGCCAGATTCCATTACATCTTATTACTACACAAACTCTCGGCAGTCATTGTATTAGAACTGCTTTCAATTGTGTGCTGACAATTTGTTGGCTCATAGAGGACTGGGATTAAAAAAACAATGAGCTGTTTCAATTGCACTTCAACAAAAAATGGAGCACTGCTGTTTGCTTCTCCCTCCAAGCCAAACTTCAAGGGACAACAAGAGGTTCATATTTTGAACATAGGCTGAAGCTGACTTAATTGTTCTGCTGAACCCAGCCTTTGGATCCCATGTTGGAGAGGGCTGCTACTGGGCCAAGGTCAGTTCTAGAACTTTTTAGGAACATAGCTTTACAGTCAGACGGATCCTTTCAGTATGACCTTGAGTAAGTTATTTCCCCTTTCTGAGCCTCAGTTTTTTCGTTAAAATAAGACATGATATGAGCCTATTCCAAGAGTGACTTGGGATTAAATGAAGTATTATATAAAAGCATTTAGCACAATGTTGGCCCACCACGTGGTCTCAATAAATCATATCCATCATAATACATTTCTGTATGTCCTCAGGATCCTGAGTCAGGTCTGAGTCTTTTCAAAACTCATTGGATTTCCTGGAAGAGCCAAGAGCTTTCCTACAGGTAGACCTGGTTGACGCCTTTCTCATATCTGGACTTAGAGTTCTAAAGAAACTCAGAAGCAGAAAGAAAACAAAAGATTAAAGGTATCTTTTCATTGGATCTCTGGAGCTAAGTAATGGGATTTCACTCTCTATCAGCAATAGCCTTCCTTAATATTAGTAATCTTGGTGATATTCTGGATTACTTAGAATGAATTCTCTTAGATCTTTAACTTTAAGACCACTAAGAAATACTTTACTATGTTTTTCTATTGAGTGTGATTCACTAAAGATTTTCACTGGTGCTGTTCTAATGCTGTACCAGAGACACTCAAAATAGTAGTGACTGAAACAAAATGAAATTTCATCTCTCTCACATAAAAGTCAGAGTAGGTAGTCCAGGGCTGGCGCGGTGGCTCCACAGTCACCAGGAAGCCCAGGCTCCTCCTACCTTGTTGCTCTGCTCTCTGTATATGTGACTCCCATCTCACGGCCCAAGATAGCTGCTCTGGCTCCCACAATCCCAAGTGGTGGGACTGGGGTCAGAGAAGGAAACCAGTGGAAGGCTATTGAGACAGGGAGCTGGCAGCATAACTTTAGGTATTTCTTTAGGCTTTGCCTAATTATGTAGGCATTACCTACCTGAGTCAGGAAGTCTTGAAACTTTGTTTTGAGCTACCCTGATCAAAACAAGGCAGAGACAGGATAAGTTCCAACTGATTAGAACCAAGATGGCAGAGAAATCCACTGCTTCCTGACCTTGCAACTTCATTATGCCCTCATTACCATAAAATTACCATAAAAGTTTCTAAGGAAACCTCCCACTCCCATCAGTCACCTCACGCCATGACACCTCCTGTTTGACCATATTTAGTCACAAGGAGAATGACACCCTAATACCAGGAAAACACAACTCCTTTCCAAGAAATAACATGACTGTTCCTCTCCAGACTACAGTTAAGCTGTTGCTTAAATAGAGGGACCCAGGGAACTGTGAGGGCGGGGTCTCCTCCACAGGGGGAACTAGCCTCTACTCTGTCTGTGGACTTTCTATACTTTCTGTATAAAACTTTCTGTATTTTCTGAATAAAACTCACTTTCACTTTATACTGCCATCTGGCTCCTGAATTTTTTCTTGCACGAAGCCAAGGACCCACTTGGACTTCAAGTGATTCTCAGCATTGAGAGTCACATTCCTGTGTCACTATAACCCTTTCTTTGATGGGCAAAACTTGAACATTTCTGGAACCACTTTTATTTTCATCTCATTGTCCTAAACTTAGTTACTCATCCACACTTACCTGTAAGGAATACTGACTGGGAAATAAATGTCATCTTGATTTTGGGTGGGCAAGTGTCCAACTAAAACTGGAGATTGTTTTTATGTGAGACAAGGAGAACAGAGAGGGAGATAACCAACCATTTGCATCATCACTCATTGCCCACGCAAGCCCACTGCTTTCAGAGACGAGTGGAGATCATCTCTGATGAATGAAAAGCAGAACTGGTTCCAGTGTCCACCATTACTTTTTCCTGATTATATTCCCCATAGTCACAAAACTTTCTTCTGGTTGAAACACAAGAACCCAATCCCAGTCATTGAACCTACCCTCTACATTACTGAGGGAATTTTTCTGTGTTAAATCTTTTTCAGTGCTTGCTTCGGCAGCACGTATACTAAAATTAGAATAGAGAGAAGATTAGCATGGTCCCTGTGAAAGGATGACACGTAAATTCGTGAAGCATTCCATAATTTTTTTAAAAAATAAAAAATAAATCTTTTTCAAAAAATGATTATTAAAGTAAAATGTAGAAAAAAAATTAAAATAAAGTAAACTTCTTTATAGACTAATTCACCAAGAAATAATAACTGTTAGCATTTTGGTGTACACTTTTTGTATTATTTTATATTATTTCTCTTGTGATATAGGCAATGATTTTAACATAAAATTATACCATGTAAACTATTTTAAAATCAATTTTCTCAGACTTAATATATCACTCACATTTTTTCATTCTATCAGCTATTCTATTTTTTATTTTTTATTTTTTATTTATTTTTATTTTTTTTAAATTTTTTTTATTTTTTATTTTTTTTGAGACAGAGTGTCACTCTGTTGCCCAGGCTAGAGTGCCATAGCGTCAGCCTAGCTCACAGCAACCTCAAACTCCTGGGCTCGAGCAATCCTCCTGCCTCAGCCTCCCGAGTAGCTGGGACTACAGGCATGTGCCACCATGCCCGGCTAATTTTTCTATATATATATTTTTAGCTGTCCATATAATTTCTTTCTATTTTTAGTAGAGACGGGATCTCGCTCTTGCTCAGGCTAGTCTCGAACTCCTGAGCTCAAACAATCCACCTGCCCTCGGCCTCCCAGAGTGCTAGGATTACAGGCATGAGCCACCGCGCCCGGCCTCTATCAGCTATTCTATAGCATCATTATTCCTGTTCTATTTTTTAAGGTATTATTTACATACAATAAAATTGGTCAAGTTTTAAGTGCAAGTTTGAGGACTTTGGGTAATTGTGTACAATCTCGTAACCATCATCAAAACAAGGTAAAGAACATTTTTTCACCTTAAAAAATTCTCTGGTTGGTTATCGCAGCTTCATTCCTCTCCCTCACGTCTCCAGGCCCTAGGCAACCACTAATCTGCTGGCACTATAATTGTAGAATCATTTAAAATGCGTATTATTGGCCGGGCGTGGTGGCTCACGCCTGTAATCCTAGCACTCTGGGAGGCCGAGGCGGGTGGATCACTCAAGGTCAGGAGTTCGAGACCAGCCTGAGCAACAGCGAGACCCCGTCTCTACTAAAAATAGAAAGAAATTATATGGACAACTAAAAATATATATATAGAAAAATTAGCCGGGCATAGTGGCGCATGCCTGTAGTCCCAGCTACTCGGGAGGCTGAGGCAGGAGGATCGCTTGAGCCCAGGAGTTTGAGGTTGCTGTGAGCTAGGCTGACGCCACGGCACTCACTCTAGCCTGGGCAACAAAGTGAGACTCTGTCTCAAAAAAAAAAATAAATAAAAAAATAAAATGCGTATTATGCTTTTATATTGATGTACCATAATTTATTTAACCAGTACCTTGCTTGGGGGAGTGCAGTCGTTTGCAGTTTTTTGTTGTTGCTGTTATAAACACCCCCATGATACAGATACTGGTAGGTAAGTCTTTGCCCTCATCAATGATATGTTCTGTAAGATAAATTCCTACATGAGGAACTGCTTGAGTAATAAAACGAAATGCAGGCTTTCAAGCTTTTAGAAAGGTAGATGATCCAAATTGCTCCCAGAAAGATTTTGCCACCAGCCATGTACATGAAGAATCATTTCCCCACATCCTTGCTCAGTCAATTTGATAGGCGAACTACACAGTATCTCATTTTCACTTAAGTTTTTTGATTACTAGTAAGTAATCCTTTCTGTGTTTATTGGTTATACAATTTACCCCAATTTATATAAAGGTTATATGTGGCTAAGGCTATGTGCAGATTCATGTTAAAAAGCACTACTCACCTTAAAGAAGCACAATTCAGTAGCCAAAAGTAAATAAAGATAAATTTTCTTCTCTACACTCATCTCATAAAGAACATTAAAGGAAATCCCATCCATAGCTCACGTTTACACATCTCAAATGTTCCACTCTTTCATTCTCCTGCCCTGGGTCTCTCATATCCCAAAACTGCTAAAACTTAGCCCAGGAGGCATTTTCTGTCTACCCATTCTCTTCCATCCCTCCATCCATTTATTCTGTAGATGGAGTTCTCTCTCCTCCAAGCAGGAAGAGGGTCAGGGAGATAAACGAGCAATGACAAGGGAGTATTCTTCCTCCTGGTATGGATTGAACATTTATGTCCTCTCCCAAATTCGTATGTTGAAATCTACTCCCCAGTGTGATGGTACTTGGAGGTGGGGCCTTTGGCGCGCAGGGCGGTGATTAGATCATGAAGGGGGAGCCCTCACCACTGGGGTTAGAGCCCTTATAAGAAGAGCCAGGGAGCTGGCTCCATCTCTTTCTGCCACATGGGGATACAACGCTAATTTGCAGCTCAGAAGAGGGCCCTCACCAGAACCTCCCATGCTGGCACCCTGATCTCAGATTCCAGCCTCCAGAACTGTAAGAAGTAAATTTCTGTTGTTTAAACCCCCCACTAAACCCCCCCCAGTCTATAAATTGTCCAATTTTGTCCAAGCAGTACAAGCTGACGAAGACACTCCCCATCTCAGTAAAAAGAGCAAGTGTCCTTTAGGTTGCTCCTGCTTCCTGAAGGCTGGTTTTCTCCATAAAGAGAACGTTGTAACTGGGAAGTGTCCGTGTTTCATTTCCCCTTCTTTTTTCCTCCACCTGCCGCCACCCTCACTCGATGCCTAGGAGCATTCCTACAATCATTCAACCCACCCTCCACCCCTTAGCTTTTCCCTTACTCTAAAACAAAACAAAACAAAACTCTGGCAGACCGGGAGGGCCAGGTTTGGAAAGAAAGGATTGCAAAGGCCCCCAGCGGTGTCATAATCTTTTCCTTCTTGAGAGACAAATGAAGCAAATTTTGGCTTTCTCGCTTATGTCAAAAATAACAACAGATGGAAGTTGCACACTCGTTCATGCAAGAACTCGAATCCCACTAACAATCCATTTATTGCTGTTACTACTCAAATTGGCATTTCAACATACGCCCTGAAGTCACACCCTCAGTGGCAGTTACCCTGGAGTGCCTGCCGGATCCCTCTTCTCTGCTTCCCAACGCCCACTCCTCAGGAGGGAACCAGGAAGTGCCTGGGCCCTGCTCTGACCTGGCCCCCTTTGGAGATCCTCGTCCTGCAGACGTGGGGAGAGTAGCCCCTCCCCAGCACTGTGTCACTTGCTACCACCTGTGCTGCAAATCAGCCTGGACTATGCTCAGAAACTCAGAAGGTATCTCCCAAAAGTTATTTCTGGTTTTGGCTCTCCTTTCTCTAACCAGAGGGCTCAACACCAGGCCAGGAGGCTGGGAGAGAACAGATTCAGACTCTGGGCTTTTCCCATTATGTCTGCCGCCCCTCTTCCTGGAGCCTCAGTTCCTCATCTTCCAGGATCAGCCTTCAAAGCAAATGCGTATGTTCGTCCCTATATGAACAAAGGACACCACTCCCTCACTGTGCAGTGGGATCATAACTGTACCAGGGCAGTCTGGTGAAGCATATAAATACCTTCTCAGAAAATATACATATATATATTTTTGAGACTCTGTCCCCCAGGCTGGAGTGCAGTGGCGTCATCATAGCTCACTGCAACCTCCAACACCTGGGCTCAAGGGATCCTCCTGCCTCAGCCTCCTGAGTAGCTGGGACTACAGCACCACAACTGGCTAATTTTTTTCTATGTTTGGTAGAGATGGGGTCTTGCTCTTGCTCAGGCTGGTCTCAAACTGCTGAGCTCAAGGGATCCTCCACGCCTCAGCCTTACCAGAGTGCTAGGATTACAGGTGTGAGCCACAGTGCCCAGCCCCTGAGGCTGCTAATTCTTTAACCAGGTCTTGCCTGACACCTTGCCTGGGCCAGCAGCCTCACTACTCAGGCTCTGCTCAGGGCCTTTTCTCTCCCTGCAGGATGAATGTGTGGAGTGATCTTCCCCTTCCCTGCTACAGCATCTTGCCCTGGGCTCTGTTATGGGCTGAACGGTGCTGAAGCCCCACCTCAAGTACTGCAGAAAGTATTTGAGATAAGATATTTAAAGAGATGATTAAGTTAAGATGGAGCCGTTAGGGTGGGGCTCTAATTCAATGAGACCGGTGTGCTTAGACGAACAGACCCCAGGGTTGCATGCCTCAGGAGGAGCCAACCCTGTCAACACCTTGATCTTGAACTTCCAGCCTCCAGAACAGTGAGAAAATAAATTTTTGTTGTTTAAGCCACCCAATCTGTGATATTTTTTTTATAACAGCCTGGGTAATTAAAAAAAAAAAAAAGCTAGTATAGGCTCTAACTAAGTTTTTGTATCTGGTTAAAGCAGCCTTACACCAGCAAACACTCTGCGCCCTGTCACCCAACTGACCCCTGCATAATCACCCCCTTGACCTGGGCGTAAACAACAAGCTATTATTCTTTTTTTTTTTTTAAAGACAGAGAGTCTCCCTCTGTCACCCAGGCTGAAGTGCACTGGCAGGATTCACAGCTCACTGCAGCCTCGAACTCTTAGGCTCAAGCGATCTTCCTGCCTCAGCTTCCGAGTAGCTGGGACTACAAGTTTGTGCCACCACATCTGGCTAATTTTTTTTATTTTTTAATTTTTTGTAGACACAGGGTCTCATTATGTTTCCCAGGCTGGTCTTGAACTCCTGGCCTCAAGCAATCCCCCCGCCTCAGCCTCCCGTGTAGCGGGGGCTACAGACACACATCATCATGTCCAGCTAATTTTTTTACTTTTTGTACAGATAGGGTCTCAGCCTGGTCTTAAACCCCTGGCTTCCTTCAAGTGATCCTCCCACCTTGGCTTCCCTAATCACTAGGACTACAGGCCTGAGTCACTGCTCCTGGCTTTGCTTGAAACTTTGAAATAATCTGTTTACTAAATGATCCTCAAATTATCTATTTTAATTGCTCCATCTGTTTTTCCAGGGTCTCTGGCTAATACAGGTATACAGAAGGTTCTGAAATGTTATTGCGTGAGCAAGTGAATGAATGAATGCATGAGCAGTGGAAAAAGCCTGGACTCTGGAGGTGGATCAGCATTTAAAGCCAGCCTGGAAGGGTAGAGTCAGGGGAACCCCGTACGTTTCCCACCATCCCCATCAACCTCCGGTGACATCCTGACATCCAGGAGGAGAACAAATTCTATTGGTCAGAAATATAAAAGACCTGCCAGAGATGTGTGGAATCAGCCAAGTGAACTGAGAAATTCTGATCGTGGTACAATTAGGGTGGTCAAGGAGAAGGAACCCGTTTCAAAATGAACACAGCGTCCGTGACCTTGAGAATGTTTGCATATTTATTGTTGGGGCAGTTGTTATTTCCTTACCTCCTACCAACTCTCAAGCAGACCTCTTTAGGTTTTATATATGAGGATGCGTCTTACACGCAGTTGCAAATATCCTTCTTTATTCTTCTCTGGCTAGGAGCCAGCAAGGTCACCGTCATGAATATTCACCCTCTGAGGCTGCTCTTTAAGAGATTTTCTTAAAGCTGTGAGCAACATTCTTTAGAATCTCTCAAGAGAGATTTTAGTTTTCTTTGGTCTTTATTCTTGTGTCAATGGCAGAAAAAATGTGATACCAAAATACACTCCCATGCTCGAAAATTTCCAGTGGAGTATAACTTGTCTCGAAATGAGAAGCAGAAATGATGCTTATGTCATCACATCAGTGACTGCTATTGCGGAAAGGATGACAGTCTGATTTTAAGAAATGCTGATCTGCTATTAGGGAGAAAGTTGCTATTTTAGCACAGTCTGTTTATTTAGAGAAAAGTCCTGTAGGTTGGCAGCTTCACACCTGTCCATTAACCCCGCTTCCCGCATACTTCCATTCTGATGCCCAGTACCGATAATGGAGATTTCTTTCAATGCTATCATATTAATATTTCCTAACTCAGTTAACTCTTATGTAAACCTTGACAGCAGGTGAGAAACATACTGGCTTTTTTTTTTTTTTCCTTATTTTTTTTTTTTTTTTTTTTTTTTGAGACAGAGTCTCACTCTGTTGCCCAGGCTAGAGTGAGTGCCGTGGCGTCAGCCTAGCTCACAGCAACCTCAAACTCCTGAGCTCAAGGGATCCTCCTGTCTCAGCCTCCCGAGTAGCTGGGACTACAGGCATGCGCCACCATGCCCGGCTAATTTTTTCTATATATATTTTTAGCTGTCCATATAATTTCTTTCTATTTTTAGTAGAGGTGGGGTCTCGCTCTTGCTCAGGCTGGTCTCGAACTCTTGAGCTCAAACGATCCGCCCACCTCGGCCTCCCAGAGTGCTAGGATTACAGGCATGAGCCACCGCGCCCGGCCCTTATTTTTTTTTTTTTTTTTAGTTTTTTTTTCCCCCAACATACTGGCTTTGTGGCCACTATGCTGAGCTTTGTAAGAAATGTTTCTTTGAAGGTTATGTGCTTTGAGATCTGTTTATGGTTATGAAGCTAGATTTTCCTCATTCAATTTTCATTCATTCAAAGTGTCTCACATTTGTTCTGCCTGATGATTAATGGCACTCATAATGGAAAATTTGAGGTTATAGATATAATCATGATCATAAAACAGCAAAAGCTTCTCTGGCCTGCCCAGAAACCAAAACTGTGACCATGCGGTGATTAGCACCCTGTATTGACCACAGGTTTATGGATACCTCTTACACTTAAGAACTCTTGGTGAGTCTGTGGTCTTCCTAGCACAAAAAGAGGCAGATCTTTTTATCTACTGAAAACGGTGCTTTAAAGTATACTAATGATTTTACTCCTTAAAGATGACTGAACATGGATTTTTCAAACAGAAAAATTTCAGGTTGTGTCCAAGAATATAAGGGAGGTGAGAACTAATGACACCTATGTTAATATGTTCTGGAAATTTTTGTCCAGGAAGATACATGTCAACCAATAAAGAAGTTAACTATCTGCTTCAGGAGATTCCTGCAAACTAATTTATCCAGGAAAACATTTGGCTCATGGGGGAAAACAATTCTTCTATTAGGAAATGAATTGCACGCCTGAGAAAAGAGCTTGCCTATCGGACAACAGCTTACTCACTAAAACCCTTCCCTTGTTGGGTGCACCAGTCCTACACTTTATGTCATAAACTGTGCCCAGCCCATCAGTGGGTTCCCTGTAGTGAAAAATCAGCTGAATACTACCTGAGCCTGACCCCAGATCCTATAACTAGCCTTCCTTGATATCCTCCTTCTGGGACAATACCTGTTATCTGTCAAGGTGATGTTTTTGTTGCTACAGTGAGTCTAATAAAGTTAGCTTTCATGGATTTGAAAGTCAACAGAAGGGAAGAAAAGCACTAATATTTATTGACTATATGTGTAGCTGCTTATTATGTGCCAAATTGTTATATGTTATCCACTTGCATTGCTAATTTGTATAGAACACGTTTGCTGTAAGTCAGTGTTAAATTCTGCTGTGACTTGGGCTAGGAGAGGTAAAGTCTTTATTTTGTTATTCTGAACTCTAAGATTCATAGTGAAAATCAGTGGACACTTGAAGCTTTCTATACTATTAAAGGGTTAAACGTGTTCAGACTTTAAGGCCTTAAACAAGCTCCCACTTTTCATCCTTTATGTCCATCAGGCCTCTACAAATGTAATGTTAAAGAAGTGGTGTGGAAAATCTTTCCTTTCTATTCTTCCCAGCGCCTGCCATCCTGAGCTTCACTTCTGTGGCCATTACCTTTGCTCACACAGTTCAGTATGGCCCCGTAATTCTTTGCTCAAGCCCAGTTTATGGGTTGAACTGTGTCCCCCAAGAAAGATTTGTTGAAGTCCCAACTCCCAGTGCCTCAGAATGTGACCTTATTTGGAAATAGGGTCTTTACAGGGGTGGTCAACTTAAAATGGAAGTTATTGGAGTTGGGTTCTAATCCAATATAACTGGTAGCCTTATACAAAGGGAGGATTTGGATACAGACACAGATAACACACAGAAGGAAGTTAATATTAAGACGCACAGAGAAAAGATGGCCATGTGACCGGAGTGATGCATCTACATGCCAAGGAACACCAAGGATTGTGGGCAAGCACCAGAAGATAGAAGAGGCAAGGAAAGGGTCTCCCCTAGAGCCATCAGAGAGAGCACGGCCTTGCCCACACTTTGATTTCAGACTTCCAGCCTCCAGGACTATGAGACAGATTTCCTTTGTTTTAAGCCATTTAGTTTTTTTATGGTAGCCCTAGGAAATTAATATATCTAGAGTCAACATTTTAAAGGAAAGACTAATGACAA
This sequence comes from Eulemur rufifrons, assembly GCF_041146395.1. Taxonomy (NCBI): domain Eukaryota; kingdom Metazoa; phylum Chordata; class Mammalia; order Primates; family Lemuridae; genus Eulemur; species Eulemur rufifrons. The sequence goes on along the minus strand of NC_090983.1, from coordinate 14,119,702 downwards.
AAACCATTTCATTACATTTTATTATAAAAGTAATTAATTGTAAATTGTTACTTAATGTGGTTCAAGGGAATACTAATAGATAAAACAAACCGAATGCTGGGTTTCTGGTTACTTAGATGGATTCTTTTATGGTAATTCTTGTGGAAAAAATTTCCCTTTATAAGTATTTTTGAAATAAATTATCTTTTTTTGAAATATGACTTTAACATATAACATGGAGACCTAGATCTACTCTGGGCTGGGTGCTTTACATATATGATTTAAATTGTTGAAATGGTTATCAATAACCCTTTCTGAAGATGGGGAAATAATTTCAAAAATGTTAAGTTAACTTGCCTAAGATCACATGACTGATAAATAATGAAGTCAGTCATGCACACTAACTGCCATCCTGAAAACAAAGACCACCTTCCAACTCCATAATTTCATTATTAAAGGAACTAATTATAAGGATCAGCTTACACCAAAAGATCATCACAGGATCAGTCTCTAAGGTCATGAAAGAGATGAGGCTGCTTTGGAAAAACAAGATGTCAATGGCCAAAATCTTTTCTCCAATTTTTCAAAGAATAGTATGTATATATCTTTAATCTAGAAAAATTTATATGCAAATCTGGTGACACCTACTACATGTCAGACCTTGTGCTAGGTACTTTCATTGATAATAACTTTTCAATCCTCACACCAAAAAAATCTATTGATATGTATTAAGATTATGAAGTGTTCATGTGAAAACAACACAAATTATATATTTAGAATTCTCCACCTTTCCCCCTTCTAGAGATGGATTTGATAAAATGTTTAAAATGTTGAAAATATTCTGTGATGGATGTCCTTTTGTACCTTTATTTAGACTAGTTCAGTGGTTCTTAAGCTTTGATGTGGAGAAGGTTTATTGTACAAGATTGTACACGATGCGCCATGTATACTGTCTTAAACTTTGTTTTTGGTTTTTCCTTTTATATATATATATATATATATATTTTTTTTTTTTTTTTTGTCTGCAAGCGGAAACTGTCTTAAACTTTGAGAATCATTTAAAGGATTTTCAAAAATCACTTTAAGTACACGTAAGTTTTACCTTTGTGCTAACCCCTGGTTAATGGGCAATTTTGTAACAATTGCTGCGATTCAGCCCAAAATTTGGCACTGGAGTTCCAGTATCCAATGTTAGAAGGGCAACATGATCATAAAAAGTTCTGGACTACAGTACATAAAGGTTAATTCAAAGAACTCAGAAGAGAAATTAGTGCTTTCAAGAATTAGTATGGATTCACTGAAAAAAAAAGTTCTCCCACATAAACTTCACTAAGTATCAAAGTTATTTGATTAGGAGATAGTTTCTCTTGATATGAATTTTTTGCAAAGGAGTTGAAAAAGGATCTTACAATGTCCTTAGGACAAAAGGTGAAGTATGAGCAGAATGATCATGAGGTGAATTTATCACATGTTGAAGGGCCCTAGCTAAATGGTGATCAGCTTCACTTTAGAAAGAAGTAAAGGGGGACAGGTTGAAAGACTCTACTCTGACCTTCTGAGAGTGACAAAGAGTATAAATTTATCACAATTACAGATAATATCAATCTGGAAGGAATAACTAATGCCCTGAATAATAGAATTAGTATCTAGAAAAAACTCAATAAACTAGAAATACAAGTCAAATCTGATACCATAAAATATACTAATAATAAATACAAATTCTTTTCTAGGATCCCTAGACCAATTACATAAATAAGGAAGATGAAGAGGTGAAAAAGGTTCATGATCTTTCCTTAAGAGAGAGGGTCTCGCTCTGTTGCCCAAGCTACAGTGCAGTGGCATGATTATAGATTTATGTTCTTTAGTTGGCTGAATCACCAGCAGGAAGTGCAAAGAAGGTCATGCAAACTTGAACTACCTTAGTGATAATCCAGAACAATGGAGATAATTTTCTGACTTCTCTGGCTTTGCTGAAGCCACGTGTTGATCAGTGGTGTCATTGGGGGCAATGAAGTCTAACAGAAACATTGATAAACTGAAACACATGCAGAGGAGAGCAAACTGAAAGATGGGAACCCGTGAAGTCGTGTCTCATGAAGACCCAACTGGAGATGCTTCATGTGGCTATGAGGAGAGTTAGAGGAGATATGACAGCTGTCTTCAAATATTTGTAAGGCTGTCACCAAGAAGTATCCAAATTTATCTGCATAGCTCCCACAGGGCAGAACCAGCAACCACAGGGACAAGTTGGAGGAAGGGTGATTCTGATTCGAAATAAAAAATCTTTTTAGACCTGCCAAAAATAGGACAGACTGTCCCCTTGCCCTGAAAATTTTCAAGCAAGTAGAAATGGCCCGTGATTGAGGAAATCTGTCCATCACTCACAATGCCTACTTAAAATCCATCCTCTACTTCCTTTTTAACCACACCTCAGTTCTACTTAGGCATGAACGCACGACCCAGAGGACCACAGATCTTAGAGAAATTCCCTGCTGGGGCATTTGGGTGAGCTTTTGATTTCCTGATAAGAAGGGACAGATGTAGCTGGTGGCCACCTTCCTCCTTATTCTACCTGGAATGCAGATGTGAGGCTAAGAGCTGCACAAGCCGTCGTAAAATCATGAAGAAAGGCCAAGAGAATCAGGGAGAATGAGTTCTGACATCGCTGAGCTGCTAGACCAAAGTCAGCAACTGCACATCTACAGACACCTCACTGTGTGAGAAAAATACATCCTTATTGTTCAAGCTGCTGCAGTCAGACATTCTGTTATTTGCAGCCAAATGCATTTCTAACAAATATAGGAAAGTGGAATACGAAGAGCAGTGCAACAGATTTGATAAACTCTAGAGTCCTTCCAGCTCTAAGATTCTTTTAGTTCATAAACTAAGTTAATGTTCTTAAACTTTTCTGTATTTAGCCTGTAAGTATCTTTGTTAGTACTTACTGTGTGATGGTAATATAGTAAGCAGTAAACACTCTCTTATATGCGTACAGTACCAAAGCCTTTTAGTTTTTGCTGAGGGTTCAATAGTATGCTGGAAACTCACAACAATATCATTTTAAGGAAAGATGATTTATCTTTCAGTTGAGTTTTGTATAGCAATCCTAGTGCAATTTTGTAATCTATGATTAGTGCTTCAGACCCAGATTCATATTTGTTTTACAAAGCCTGGCCAGGCACGATGGCTCATGCCTATAATCCTAGCACTCTGGGAGGCTGACGTAGGAGGATGGCTTGAGGTCAGGAGTTTGAGACCAGCCTGAGCAAGAACAAGACCCTGTCTCTACTAAAAAATAGAAAGAAAATTAGCCAGGCAACTAAAAATAGAAAAAATTAGCTGGGTGTGGTTGTGCATGCCTGTAGTCCCAGCTACTAGGAAAGCTGAGGCAGGAGGTTAGCTTGAGGCCAGGAGTTTGAGGTTGCTGTGAGCTAGGCTGATGCCACAGCACTCTAGCTCAGGCAACAGAGCGAGACTCTGTCTCCAAAACAAAACAAAAACAAAAACAAAGCTTATGCCCTTTGGCTCAGGGCCTGTGAAGAGGGTTTTGGGGATTTCCAATAGGTCCTACCTATTTAGGTCAACTTCTCCCCTTCCCTCCACCACACACACAATATGGGAGTGAGAATGTCACACTGAAACTACTGGGGAGGGTGTCTTGGGGAAACAGAGTGGGACTCTAAGCCAGGGGGCAATCTGTGATCATTGCCCTGCTTTTGAACATGGGGAAGAGAGAAGGGAGAAGTCTCAACTCCACTACTTTGTCTGGAGACACTCACTGAATAGCTTCCTCCAAGGATAGCATCTCCATTTCTGTTATACTAGCACAATCCTCGCTGGCTGAAAATCAGGAACCCTCAGATTGAGGAGTCTGCTGCATACAAGCACACTGTCAGAGACAGGATAGGCAGTGACCTAGGAGCAAGGGTTTGCAGCACCACCTCTGCAAGGTAGTAGAGGCACCTGAGCAGGTATACCAGGGTTAGCCGTGGAACAAGAAGGCAGTCAAATCTGGGAGAGTGGAGCCAGAGCTTAGGCCAACTTTGACCACAGTGGAGGTGGAGACCATCCTGGTGCCTTGGTAGTGTCCAAGGGCAACACCACCAAGGGAAGATGAGGGAGCAGGAGGAGAAATTACTCTGAGGGCTCTGTCCTGCTTTGCCAAGAGCAGAGGTTTCCCAGGCTATTTGGAGGAGGGATAGAAACCACATCTCCCTAAGAGAGGGGAGAAAACCTCTGGAAACATAGCTGGGGAGTCTAGCTCGCATTCCATAAACTTTGGTCGTAGTCTTGAGCTGAATAAAGCTTCCATTGTAACCCAGGTCTGGGCTCTCTCAGCAGCAGCAGCAGAGGCAGGTGTGGTGTCAGAAATTTGGACATTGTACATTAGGCCAGTTAATAAATGTGTTCAAACTGTGAAATGCAACCCATTAGTGAGTCATGAAATCAACCTAGTGGGTCTCTAACAGCATTTTAGAAAATCAGAAATAGAATAAAATAAAATAAAATAGGCTAAAAATAAAATACAAGTGCATTCCTTATAGTAAAGGTAATTAATGTGAAACTTCTATTATTGTGTGTGTTTGTGTACCAGATTCTGATGGAAAATATATTTCTTACTGTGAGTCAGGGCTAAAAAATGCTTGAAAGCCACTGATTAAAAGTCTTACTGCCTCGATAAATACTTAACTTGAGTAATATAGCCTTCAGGACATTTTGTAGCCTGTTTCATTTTTATGACGAAACTAACAGGAAGCAAAGTGATCCAGGGTATCTACTGATATTAATTAAACAAATGTCTCCTGATTTGGGGATGGCGTGTTCTGGTTTTTGGTTGCTCTTTTGGCTCACACAAATGTGTATACTTTATTCAGGGAGCGGATTGTTTGTTCTTTTGCTGCTCTTATTTCCTTCTTTCTCATCTTTAGTGATTTATTTCCTGGAACATTATCTACCTCCATTTCCATAATTTTGGTCATTGGTTCCAACATTCCTCCTTTCAATCTGATATGAATTATCTGTTTGTTTGTTTTTTTTTAAATCAAACTGTCTCTCTCTTTTTTTTTTAATGTAGTTCAAGGGTCATGGTGGTGTTCCTGGCTTTTCATTTTCTCACTTGGGTAGGTTAAGGACCTTGTTTTATTTCCCTTGGTTTTACCAAGCACTTGTTGAAGATCTCAAACAAGAACACAGCTTCTAGAACCTGCTGACAGAGGCTGGTGCTAGCAGGAAAAGATTTTCATGAAGAGGGGAATGAAGTGTTCTGCTTGAATACATATTGCTTCGGGGAAATTATCACATATATTGAAGTAATGAGAATACTCTTATAAAATAATTAGGATCATACTACAGAGCCAAGAGGGCTCAAGGACCCTTCCACCTTTGGTCTGGAAGGGGCACTGGAATTCCAGGCTGGGTGATGCCACCAGAGCCAACATAGTCTCAGGTCCTTTAAAACATAGTGCTATCTCATGGGAGGGGATGTTAGGAACTTAGGAAGTTATTGCTAATCAGAAACTTAGCAGGGGGCTATGTATGACTTTCCATTGGGGCCACAAGACTCACTAGTAGACTAGTCTCTAACCTTCATACGGTGCCAGACTCTTAACCCAGTAAGACCTTCATTGGCTACTTGGGCCCTCATCCCTGCCTGCTGACCAAATTGGAGCTTATCTTGCTCCAATCCTGCCCTGACCCTCTGATGTTCTCATACTTTGGCTTTATCTCCTTCTGGGGACTGTACCAGGTCCTCATCGCTGCCGTCTTGTACTTCAGCCCTGCCTGTGCCATGCTCCCCTCACCTGCTTTCCTGAGGGTTGTGTCTTCTGCTCAGTTCCCTCTATCCTGGCCCACCACTGTGATGATCTGCCCAGTAATACACCTTCTCTGTCCCCACCGTTACCATCACTAACACATACATTTTTAGTATCATACAGTAAGAAAATCCTGGGCATTTAGATGTTGGTTGTTCTACTGGTCACCTGTTTTGTTTATGTTACTTTGAGATGGTTTTTATGACATTTATAACCAAAAGGATCCTGACTATAACATATTAATTCCCATGCTGCCATTAACTAGCTATGGAACATATGACTTAATCTTTCTGGTCCTCAGTTTCCTAATCGGATGGAGGAGGGAGTTGTAGTAGGTTCTTTCTAAAGTCTTCTCTCATATCCAAAAGTCTCTGAGCATACTTTTACTGAAGTTGAAAAGAGAGAAAGTTATCAGAAGACAAAAAGTCCAGAATCAGAGACCACCAAAAGCATGAAAATCCACAGAATGAAAGACCTTTTTTTTGCAAATTGTACATTTGATAAAGGATTTATATCTAGAACATATCAAGACCTCTCACAACTCAATAATAAAAAGACAAATAACCCAGTTTAAAAATTGGCAAAGGATCTGAATAGACATTTCTCCAAAGGAATTACACATGAAAAGACTGTCAACATCATTAGCCATCAGGGAAATGCAAATAATGAGATACCACTTTCTATCCACTAGGATGGCTATGATCGGAAAATAACAAGTGTTAGCCAGAATGTGAGGAAATTGAAAACCTCATACACCACTGATGAGGATATAAAATGGTATGGCCTTCATGGAAAATAATCTGGCAGTTTCTCAAAAGGTAAACATAGAGCTACCACATGACCCAGCAATTCCATGCCCAAGAGAAATGAACGCATATATCCACACAAAAACTGTACACAAATATTTACAGTAGCATTATTCATAGTAGTCCAGAGGTGGAAAAAATCCAAATATCCATTAACTGATTAAAGAATAGACAAAATGTGGTATATACATACAACAGAATATTATCCAGCCATAAAACAGGGTGAAATAGCAATATATGCTACAACAGGGGGGATCTTTGAAAACGTTATTCTAAGTGAAAGAAGCCAGACACCAGAGGTCACAAGTTGTATGATTCCATTTGTATGCAATGTCTGGAGTGGCTGGAAATGAAGAATTTTAAAGCTGGGATGCAGTGGTAAAGGCATCGGAACTCAGAATCCTTTTCCAGTTGGGATATGCACATGAACTTCATAAACAAATGTAAGGAAGATACTCTTTAGAAACATGTTTAAGTATGGTTCCATATCCTTATAAACTTTATTTCCCTGTAGGTCTCCCACTCACTGAAACAGTACGTTTCAGGGCCTTAGGAAAAAGGTGAGCAACTTTTGAGACTTGACTCTTAAATGAGAAAACTGCATCCAGAAGCAAGAACACAATCAGCTTGACGGTCACACTTGAGAGAGTGTGGGAAAGAGTGAGATCAAAGATTACTAAATTATTTTAGGTACTAAAGTTATAAATCAAGCACCAAGGCTGGATCATCAAGTTTCAGTTTCTTCCTTAAAAATTAAAAAAGAAAAAAAAAAGGTCTTTTTCACCTTTTAAAAATTTATTTATTTCTAATATTTTAAAAATTTGATATATCATTTTTTTTTTCACGTCATGGCTAGGAAGATATAATGAAGGGAAAGAGTAAAACCCTTGCAAATGGAAGAAGAGAGAAAAGGGAAAAGCAGAGAAGTGAAAACAAGGATTTTTACCTGCTGCTTCCTGAAGCTGTCTGTAGTTCAGGGCTGTCCAACATGCACTGGAGGTGATGGTGGGCAGGTGGCACCAGGGAATGAGACCTCCTTGTATGGCTGGAAGGGAGGGTGTGGAGGTTCTGAGTGCATAATGGAACAGAAGAGGCCTGGGATCAGCACGGATGGGGACCCCAAGACCAGGGAAACCAGCACCACAGGTGCCAACTAGAAGAACCAGCGGATCATCCCCAAAGCCAAGATGGGACCAGGAATGTCTCAGGTGTTTAGACCAGGATACCAGCCCAGCCCCTCTGCAGAGCATCCACCCCCAGGTCCCTGTAAGCTACACCCCCACCCCATAACCCCAAGGCTGTGTGGGAGAGGAGCAGACAGAAAGAGAAATGGGAAACACCCCAAGGGATCTAGCCTTTGTCTAATGGAACTGTTTAAATGATTGAATTGGAATAAACTGCACTAAACCTTAGGTGTTTTCCCCTATTGTGGGCCAAATTGTGTTTCTCCAAGATTCACAAGTTGAAGTCTCAACCCCCACTACCTCAGAATGTAACTGTATTTAAAGATAAGGCCATTAAAGAGGTAATTAAGTTAAAATGCATTTATTTAAGGCCGACCTTTATCCAGTCTGACTGGTGTCCTTATAAGAAGAGGAAGTTTAGACTCACAAAGCCCCCCAGGGACGTGTGTACCCAGAAAAGAGACCAGGTGAGGGCATAGCAAGAAGGCAGTCGTCTGCAAGTGAAGGTGAGGGCCCCAGGAGGAGCCAGACCTGCCAGGTACTTTGATCTAGGACTGTCAGCCTCCAGAACTGTGAGGAAATACTACTGTTGTTTAAGCCACCCAGAGTGTGGTACTTTCTCACGGCAGCCCTAGCGGACTAATATACTCCCCCACCCTCCCCTGGGTTTACCCAGTAAATGGGGGCCTTGAGGAAAAGCAAACCACTGAATAGGAAAATAAAGAAGCTATAGTTTCTTGAATTTGTTCAAATCATTTAGAAAACATTTTTTCAAACTTAATTTTATCTACAAATAATCTACTCTCATTTATCTAGTTGTTGATGAAGAGGAAAGAAAATCTTTACTTACTAAACCTGTATATATTCAAAAGCAACCCCCCCAAACTGTCTTTCTTTATTTCTAATCTGATGGTTTTTAAAAAATTAGACTAGTGCAATTTATTCCAAATTAGTAAATTATACCATATTTTAATTTCAAAGTCAGTCTCAGAGAATGCTAGGTTCATCCTTACATTCAGTAAAAATAAAAGATCTTATTTTCCCACTAAAAAAAAGGCCCCTGAAATTAACTTTACAAGTATTTCCCTACCTTTGGTATTTGAATGTATGTTGCTGTTTTGTTCCCTGTGGTCCATGGTTCTATTTTATATGTTAAATTTTCAAACAGAGATGTGGAATTTTCTCATGAGTATTTCTGCTCAGAAGCATTATTTGAACAGAAACGGGACAAAGTCGGCCAGTCCTCGGTGAGAGCCGCCCTTGGTCTTTGTTCGGGCCCAGGCCTTTCCCTCTTCATTGTAAGTAGGACAGTCGGTGCCTTAGCCGATTGCCCCATTGAAGCCGAGCCCTACAGAACAAAACTGCTGCCTCTGACGGCGAACACGAACCCTGGACACCGTGTGCTCCCGACTGTGCATGTTTCCATTTGGCGTCTGTGGAAATTGTTGCCAAGTCTTTAACAGTTGCAGCCTATTAAACACACTTCCCTAATGTTCACGACTTCCTTTTGCAATCATTTAATTCATCACGGGCTCTGTCTGACAAGTATTAGGACCAACGCCAAACACTGTCTTAAACGTCTGAAAAGAGGGGTTTCCAAGCACTAGTTCCTTCCCCACAGACCAACCCACCCGCCTCTCACGGCAGACCAATTGCTGGGAAGACCGACCTTGGCTTTGACCGGAGGATTTTTCTGGCTAGTCACAGTCCCTCCTCCTTTTCCCAGTCTAGAGCTGTCTGTCTTAGAGCAGAGAATGTGTGGATTCAGCACAAGGCTCCCTGGAGACATGCAAATGCAAAAAAGGAATGAATATTTGGACGGAACATGTCAAGTCAATGCAGATGGCGTGAGGATGTTTGTAGGATTTGCAGGACGGTGGAGCTTTGTGGAGTCTGGGCAGGAAAACAGGTCATCCGTGACACTGTTAGGCAGCTGTGTATCTCTTCTTTTTAAGTCTATTGCTTTTCCAAAAAAAAGACTCCTTGCTAGTGGTTAACTAGCCCAAAATGTGAACCCATGATAAAAATTGCTGTGTCACTTTTTGGAAACCCTCCTTTATTCTTTTATTTCCAAAATAAAGCTGCTCCTCCCTCTCCTCCTCCTCTTTCTTCTACTTCAATAAAATGTTATTTCTGGACATCGTCAAAATTCAAGAGGTATAAAAAGAAATACTGCAGACTAGTACTTTTTTAAAGGGCAGAAATAATTCTCTTAAAGCATAAAGAAAAGTACAGAAGTATAGAAATATTATTTTTAAAGAATTCCATCCTTACCCTCGATTCTTCCTCTGAAGACAGTTACTATTACCAATTTTTTGTGCAAATTTCCAGAGATATTCTGTATATAAATGAATTCTGACATATTATTATTATTTTTTTAATTTTTTGTTTCTAGAGACAGAGTCTCACTCTGTTGCCCAGGCTAGAGTGCCGTGGCGTCATCCTAGCTCACAGCAACCTCAAACTCCTGGGCTCAAGCGATCATCCTGCCTCAGCCTCCCAAGTAGCTGGGACTACAGGCATGTGCCACCATGCCCGGCTAATTTTTTCTATATATTTTTAGCCGTCCATATAATTTCTTTCTATTTTTAGTAGAGACGGGGTCTTGCTCTTGCTTAGGCTGGTCTCAAACTCCTGAGCTCAAACAATCCGCCCTCCTCGGCCTCCCAGAGTGCTAGGATTACAGGCGTGAGCCACCGAGCCTGGCCCTGACATATTATTTTGAGGCTTGCAAAATCAAAACAAGATTTGCAACCCAGTGAAAGACCATCCTGTTGTACCCAGGGAGAAAGGAGAGGTCATGATGTGGATTATGCAAGATCATAAGGCTCCCACCTAGATTTTCTGATCCATGTAGAATTCCCTATAGGATTGTCCAGCTTTTTATCCATAGGTCAAAAAACACAGTCTGTCCCTGCTTAGGTTAGGTACAGTAAAATAGAATCTTTTTCAGAGTTTTTCCAATTCTAAATTGTGGGGCACATGGTGCTGCTAAAAAATAAATAAATAAATAAATAAAATAAAATAAAATAAAAATTGTGGGGCACAAACGAGTAGATTATTTTGCCAGCAATATCGATGTGGAGTCTGTCTTTGGTCTACAAATGTAAATCAGTGTTTTTTTGTGTTTTTTTTTAATATTTTTATTTTTACTTATTCTGGGTACATAATAAGTGTACATCTAAATCAGTGTTTTGATCAGCTTGGGCTGCCGTAAGAAAATACCATCAGAAAATGTTGCTGTGGGTTAAACAACAGATTTATTTTCTTTCAGTTCTGGTGGTTGGAAGTTCAAGATGTAGGAGCCAGCAAGGTTGGTTTGTGGTGAGACCTCTCGTCCTGGCTTGTAGATGGACGTCTTCTCATTGTGTCCTCATGTGGTCATGGTCTTTCCTCTGTGCACAGGAGGGTAGAGAGTGAGCTCTCTGGTATCTCTTCTTCTTGTAACTACACCCATTCTATTAGATTAAGGCCCAGCCCTTATCACCTCATTTAACCTAAATTACCTCCCTAAAGACCCTAACTCCATATACAGAAGATCCCCGACTGACAACAATGCTACTTACGCTTTTTCTACTACAATCGTATGAAAGTGACGTCATTCAGTAGGAACCATATTTTGGGTACCCATACAACCATTCTGCTTTTCATTTTCAGTACATTATTCAATAAATTACATGAGATAATCAGCAATTAATTATAAAATAGGCTTTGTGTTAGATGATTTACCCAACTGCAGGATAATGAAAGTATCCTGAGCATGTTTAAGGTAGGCTAGGCTAAGCTATGATGTTTGGTAGATTAGATGTGTTAAATGTATTTTTGACTTACAATACTTTCAATTTATGATAGGTTTATTGTGGCATAACCCATCCTAAATCAAGGAGCATCTGTATAGTCAAATCTGGGGTTAGGGCTTCAACATATGAATTTGGTGGGGAGTTAGGAAGCGGACACAGAATTCAGTCTTCAACAATTAGCAATAATGATAACTATTTTAATAAAATAATGGCTACTATTTATTTAAGTACCAGTTATGTGTCAGCCTGCTGCATGCATATTACTTACAGTCCTTAGAATAACTCCATCAATTACCTCCAGGGTGACTGATACTGGAATTATGTCACGAGGGGTATGGCTGAGCACTGACTAGTCAGAATGAACACTGGCTAGAAACAGCCAGGTGGTTGCTATTCCAGTGCATGCTGGCTGAGGATGAGCCCTGAATAACCCCAGAGAAGGGGAGGTTTGGAGAGGTTGAGGAAACTGGACTAGCTCACACAGCTGGCAAACGGTGGAGCAGGGCATGTCTGTCATACTCAACGTCATTTTGCCTCTCTGCCATCTTGCCAGGAGCTATCTGTTGGAGATCCCTTTATATCTCCGCCCCAGCAAGTCTTTGCGTGTCTTCCACCATACTCGCATCTCAGTTACAGCGCCTGCCATGGCAGACGTTGGCTCAGGATCAAATCAGTTTGGCTGCTGGCTCCTCTCCGAGCCGTCCCAGACCCCGGTAACAGGGAATCTTCTTCACTGTCCACACTGCCTCACATCTGACACTATAACAGGGTTTCTGTATCTGGGTCCTTGCATTGGGCCCAAACTGTTTTTCCCCCAAAAGGTTTATCTGGGTCTCTGAGGTCATTTGCCTCCTTCTATGAATTTGACCTCCACAGTCTGCCTAGATCAGGGTGTGTGCTAACTCCTGCTTATTGTATAGGTTACACGTTGCCTTTTTCCCCTTCCCTGATCTGATCTTGGGGCTCAGACTACAGCCTGATTTTCCATCACCAAGTACCCAAAGACTGAACACCATGCCCTTTCACGGTGAAATCCTTCCTTTCAGCTACTCCAGCGTCAGCTGCTAACACTTTGCTTCACAGGTCTTTACTCCACTCCCCAGTGAGCTCCTCTTCCTATCCTAAATGCTCCTCATTCTTTTTCTTTCTTCTGTTTTTTCTTGCTTTCATATTCCTTCTTTTCCTCTGATTTGGAGCGGTGATAGCACATACCCAGACAAGCAGCCTTCGTTCTTGACATTTAGAACTTAGAACCACCCCTGTCTCCTGGGCTGTCAGGGGCACAGTGGATCTGTGGGACATTATATGAACCTCTCCATCTGTTAGTAAGTCGGTGACACCAACCGGCAACCAGAATGAGGCCAAGGGTAAGGCGCCATCATTAAAGATTAAAAGGCAATCTTGCTCATTCCAACTATACCACACTTCCCTCCAAATGTCACCTTGCCCAGAGGGACAAGGTAAAGTTCTGTGATCAGTAAATTTGCCGTCACATTCAAACTTTACCTAGACATCCTCCATGTTTTCAACAGAGTTCCAGTGTACGTAGCATTCTTTGGTCCTACATCCTGCTGTATTCATTGTTACTAGAATAAATATTTGTAGAACAAGCAGAACTTTGCTCAGAGGATAAATCTAAAGGATACTTAGCACTCTGACAGATGAAAAGCCACTTTTTGTCTGCCTTTTGTTGTGTTTTCTTTTTTGGGCTATGTATAATGTGCCAATTCAAGGCACTCCTTGAAGAGAGCTTGTTATGAAAAACTGCCTCTAGACAATGACTCTAGACAGCCTTCCCCTCCCTGAAAATATCCCTCCATAGCTCTGAGGGTCTCAGTCTAAGGGTGAGGTCCTGGCCACTTCTTTGCTTTTGCACCATAAATGAAATGACAGTGAAGACATCAGCCTTGCCATGTTGGAAAACTGCCTAGGATGTTTCTTGGAACTGTGAACAATGCCAGGAACAGAAAGCCGTAACGCACACAGAAGGGCACACTTTACGCCCTCATGCTGGAGAGTTGCTGCAGGAAAGGGCTACTCATTTCTTATATTTACACTGCAGTAGTTGACACCCAGAGATCAAGGGACATCCTGGCAAGACAGTGTAGATCCTGAACCAGAAACCTCAGAATTGGCTGCCCATGAGCTGATGTTCCTTTATTTAGTCGTCACTCAGCACATACTTACTGAGTGTTGTCTCTGTGCCAGATACTGCACTGGGTGTGAATGTCCAGCAATGGAGGAAACAGGCCTGAGACCTGGCCTTAAGGAGCTGACAGTCCCCTAGCAGATGGACCGTGGCTCCTTGCAGTGGGTCACCACCCTGGGCACTGAGGAGCAGTGGCACAAGCTTGCTGAGCCATAGGGGCTGTGAGCTGCTCCTGCTATACCCAGGCCTCAGGCCTCAGGGAGCCTCCCCTGTTGCACCCAAACACCGCAGGTAAACCTCAGCTTTTGAAATCTGCTCTTAATGTGTCAAAGACCTTAGCTTTTTCTAGGTTGGAGAAAATTGTTTTCCTACATGACAAAGATTAAAAACAGGAGCCCGACAAGCGGGATCTATACCTAATGTTAAAGGAAAGACTACCGAGGGACCATGCTCCAGAGATCATTTTCAGGAATGTTTAATCTTGTTAGGACAGATTTCTGTGACTGCTGTGAGGGTCTCTGAACCCCAAGCAAATAAATGCAGATGACATTTATTTGCTCAAGTTAATGCTACCTCAAATAAATATAAAAGGGTCACCATCTTTCCCCCAAACTCCCCCTTCCCCCAAAATAATCTTTCCTGAAGCTTATCTTCTTTGGCTGCAGGAGGCATAGGCTTCCCATCAAGTCTTTATTCCTTTTGAACTTGATGCCATCTGCCTTTGGGAAAAATTGTCCTAATATTGCTTTTGAAAGGAATTATTTGAAAGTTTTAAAACCCAGTTCCTGGCCTTTTATTTTTTAAGCTCCAGTCATTCAGTGATCAACTTTCTGCCTATTACTTTGTCACTGCCATTTAATTTGCATTTAAGTACAGACATGCATCGAATAAAATGGGCCTCATATACAATGGTGGTCCCATAAGATTATAATGGAGCCGCCCTATATAGATGTATCATTTTTAAATCTCTTAAATTGTATTTTTGCTGTACCTTTTCTATGTTTAAATATGTGTAGCTGTACAAATACCACTGTGTTACAGTTGCCTACAGTGTTCAGCACAGTAATATGCTGTGCAGGTTTGTAGTCTAGGAGCAACAGGCTATGCCCTACAGCCTAGGAGTGTAGCAGGCTATCCCATCTAGATTTGCCTAAGTACACTCTGTGATGTTCACATTATGACAAAATCTCCTAACAATGAATTTCTCAGAACATATCCCCACTGTTAAGCAATGCATGACTGCAATTATAATTCTTAAAGACAAGACGGTTTAGATTCAGGAAGAGGATGACTAATGACTTATTTTAACTCTGGTGACTAAAACACAGTAAATCTCCTGATTCTGAGTGGCACCTAGAAACATAATTCCTCCTTTTCCTTTTAATTATTCTAATTTTCAAGGTAATATTTAAAGAATGGTGTGGGTTGATATTTTAAGATCCCAGCCTATCTATTGTCCAGAAAATGCCCTGTAGGTGATACACTGAGAGGTGACTCAGCTGTGTTGACAGGTGACTCAGGGTGGCATCCCCCTCTGCTTGCACCTCCTGGGACATGGGAACTTGAGATAAGCACATATCACTGAAGGAGTAGGTGTGGCCCAGGTGTAGCTCATTGGACCAACAGCCCCTAACTCCCCCACCCCTCCACCCCGCATTAACGTGACAGATTTGCTCATTCTGATATGACCTGCTACTTGACTGGAGAATACTTCACCAGAAAGCCACTTGGGGCACTTGGTTCTATAGTGGGGATCTCTTCCAGGCGTACAATTATGTCTGAATCCTAATTCCAGTAGCCTTAGGTGTGAGGTGAGATTTGGATGTCGGGCAGGTTGGGCCCATGGCCCAGTGACACCTACTGGTGTTCATTCTAGGTTCACATTCAACTGTAGCCAGGACCTTAAAGGAGCCATTTTACCAAGTTCTGGAAATGAAAGCTATGCGCACAGCCCATACATTTTTAAGTGTAGTTCCCTCTTGAAGCTGGCAAATTGCTATCCGTACAAAAATTATTTTCTGCCATACACTTCAGGGTTTCCCATTTCCAAATTCAGATAATCACACTGCTATAACTTAAAGTGATTTAAGGATTAATTCATTAAAATGTTAGGTCTTTTTATTATTCAACGTTGCAAATGTAATTTTGGAAATCATATCACTATACCAAATGATGGAATTCTTCAGAGGAAGGACACGTCTTAGAGTTCCTATATGTTGTTACTTGCATGCAATTTTGTGATTACTTTCTTGAAGATTTGTATTGCATTAACTAAGAGGAATTAGTTGTCTTTATCACTCAAGGAAAGGTGAAGAAGTTTATGGAGAAATACTGAGTATATTATTAACTGTTACATGTTTAAGGGTACAGATAAGCTGGTTATGAAGGATCCAACCTGGAATTTCGCTTTGCACTGTTTTCATGGTCCTGGTGAGAGTTCTGGATAGGAAGGGGAGGTGATGAGTGAGGAACAGAGAGGAGATGAAGTTCAATTCCATGCACAGGCAGTTGAATCCAGTAAGACTGGCATCTTAGTCTGTTTAGCCTTCTCTTCATGATTCTACCCCTTCACTCACACAATTTGATGATCATGCTTGATGTGTGGTTATTATCTTCCAGAAAGAAGGCAAAATATATAGATAAACATTCATTAAGCCCTTGCTCTGTGAAACCCATGTACTACATAAACTTTTCAGGAGAATACAAAGGACTATAAGACACAGTATGTGCCCTCTTAAGGACTTTGATTTAGCAGGGGTAACATTAAACACCATTAATGACAGTAGTGATGATGTCACTGGTACCTGTCCCATCCAAAACAGTACCGTGAGCTTCCCACATGCACTCAAATGAATGGGGATAAAGTGGCTAGTCAGTCCCAATGTCCAGAGGACCCCTCATCTCCGGTGCAGAGCTTCACCCATTAGCGGTGCTTGGGCTATAGAAGCCGAAGCGAGAATGCCCTCACTGCCTTCCTATCCTCAACTGGAAGGCTGTGCACATGGAACAAGTGGACTTCCTGCCCATGTTCCAGCCAGTTGCAGAACACGGAGTTGGGCCAGAAAGTCTGCAGATGGCCCAGTTCAGAAGGCAGGGAATACTGGAAGAGTTTTCTTTTTTTTTTTTTTTTTTTGAGACAGAGTCTCGCTTTGTTGCCCGGGCTAGAGTGAGTGCTGTGGCGTCAGCCTAGCTCACAGCAACCTCAAACTCCTGGGCTCAAGCGATCCTCCTGTCTCAGCCTCCCGAGTAGCTGGGACTACAGGCATGCACCACCATGCCTGGCTAATTTTTTCTATATATATATTTTTAGTTGGCCAGATCATTTCTTTCTATTTTTAGTAGAGACGAGTTCTCGCTCTTGCTCAGGCTGGTCTTGAACTCCTGAGCTCAAGCGATCCACCCGCCTCAGCCTCCCAGAGTGCTAGGATTACAGGCGTGAGCCACCGCGCCCGGCCCTGGAAGAGTTTTACTCACTGCTGCACCCTCAGGGTCAGGCATAGAGTAGAAACTCAACAGATACTGGCTGAATAAATGATTGACTGGAGCATGAGTGGATTCCATTAGGTGCATAAAATATGAGCTAAGAAATTCTCACTGTATGTTCCGGGAAAAATGTGGCATTGTTGTTAGAACAAACATAAGCAATTAGACATATATTCTTGCTGCATTTTAAAAAATCACTGCCATTCCAAAGTTACTTTTAATTTTAGTAAACATTTTCCTATTAAGCCATAAAAATATCTTTCTTTTCAAATTTATTTTTCTAGAACCCAAGAAGGTTAATATAGAATCAGTACATTAATCAAGATGACAAAATTGAGGTTACTATTATTTAAAAATTATCTGTGGATTGATTCTATTTTCTTTTACGTAAGAAAACTGTTAGGTATTTCCAATGGAATGTTTATGGTTTGGGATGCAAAATACTAAGGTTAAAATATGCAAATAGAAAAACATTAAGGAACACTGTTGAATTACGCAAATGAGGAAAAAAAACTCTTGAGAAAAGCTCTCAGATTTTTTGTTCAATTGTTTTTATTTTAAGAATTAGTGAACTGTCAGTTATCTTAGTTTATATCACAATGCAAGTAAATTGATTTATTGAAACCACTCTTTGGAAATAATGACAAGAAATCAATCACCCAGGGTATACCATGTCTAGCTATTTAATTTGTCCTGTGCGTGACTACCCAATTTGAGGGAGAGAAATATTGATAGAAGAGAAATCAGTTTTGTGTTGAGAACATTTGTACAAGAAACCATGATTTATCAAGGCTGCCTTCTGATGTACTGGATGTCTATACCTATCAGATCCCTCCTGAGATTTCTTATCTGTGTTCTAAAAGAGAATATTTTTATTATTTCTTGGGACTATAGAAAAAATTATGCTAACTATAAAAACACAGATAAATGAAATAAAAAGTTAAAATATCCTTACTCTCAACAGTAATCACTATTAAGAGTTTGATACATATTTTTTTCTAGTTTTCTTCCTAAGCATAATAAAAATCATACTTTCTAAAGTAACATGATGTATTATACATACTATTTTTTCAATGTTCTTTTTTCAATTAATATCTTTTCATGTCAGTCTTGTCTGGAATAAATGTCTCACCATAAATGATTTTGCAAAACTCAGATTCATTAAGGGCAATATTAAGACATTTGGGATGAACGTTAACAGGACAATGTTTTGGACACAGTAACATAAATGATACAAATGCAGAAGTTAATGCTGATTTTCCTTAATCTAAGAATGGTGCCTTTTTCTCAGATCCTGTGGTATACTGTAGTTTGGATAAAATAGGGTGAATAAATAAAAAAATGACAACAGACTCTTCATTTTAGGGCTAGCTTCATCTCCCTTTTCCAATCCTTCCATAGAGTTTAAGCAGGGTACAAGTGACTTCTATATGGGGTCTGAGTTTATATGCAGTATATTTATTAATAGTTTTCTGACACAATATATTTTTTATTAAGGAGGTTGTTACGGTTGACAATTTGTCTTAAGAAAGAATGCATTTTTTGTCATCCCTAATTTAACGGGGGTTTCCACCATTTTTATTAAAAATAATTTCTTTTAAATTTGTTTTTCGCTGATCCTGATAAAATGGAGTAACTGGACAATTCACTGAATTGCGGTCTAAGAGAAATAACATGTTTGACATTTGAAGTTTGTGTTTTTGCAGACAGAGACTCCAACAGAACGTCTAGAGACACACACTGAAAAGTGAATCCCCAGGACACAGGTAAGGAACAACCGTACCACGTTAGCTGTGGACTTCTCTCCCTTGCTGGTGTCCAGGGCAACGCCATGCCGCCCACCAGCTCTCAGACAGAACAGCATGCAGTGCCAGCTTATGATCTGTCTCCATTGTGGAGATGGATTAAAATCAGTTGAAAGAGCTGAGATTGTATTAATATTTGGAATCTGTGAATTATAATTTTCTTTCAAGTATCAGAAACCAGAACTCAACAGCTGCTGCTTCATCTTCAAAGCACTGTATTAAGGTGAATCCGTTCCATGTGTCGCTTGCCCTCATTTCCCTTCCTGGTCACATCAGCAAGCATGTGGGTGACAATCTGTGGTGCTGGAGAACCTTGCCACAGTGGTATGAGGAGCTCCTTGCACATGGGCTGAGAAATGGAGCTTGGGGACACGTGCTAGATGAAGCCAGTTCATCAATTCATCCAGATGTCTCTGCATATTTCTAGCTGTGACTTTTCCATCCTTTGCTGAGTCCAAGTGCAAACATCTTCTAATAGAACAAACGAGCACACTATCAGGGCAGTTTGATAAAGCTATCTGTTTGGGAAAAATAATGTGTATATGCCTGGATAATTTAAAATATTGTCCCAAGATTAAAACATAGTGCTAAGTGTGTGCATTGGCTAAACCAACCATATCAAATTAATACCCGTAGCCAAGAAGTCTGGTAACAAATACATGGACACTTTGGCTCTGTCTATTGTAAGGTTTTAAGACAAGAGTCCAGGGGAGGGGCGGCACAGCTGAAAGTTAAAGTATCCCCACTAAATCTAAGGTTTTTTTGAAGTACCAGCGCCAGAGAAAGAAAGACTAATAGAGCTGAAAGGGATAAGTAAAGATGGTTTATTGGAGCGCTCCCGGGTGGGGGTAACGAGTCCCCAAGAGACGGACCTGGGTGAGCCTCACAGTCCCACGAGTGGGACTAGAGAAGCCGCCCCGCCCAGAAGTCTGAGTGGGTTTATATACGTTTTTAGGGATGGGGGATGGGAGCTTTTTTGGGCAGGAGATGTAGGCGCAAGGAGTGAGGAATTTCTATGTTTCAGCTTTAGGGTGGGTATTCAGGAATAGGAGGGGCTTCTTTTTCATTAGGGAAGGGAGGGGTGCCTGCCACCAACCTTACATTCCAGCCTTTTAGTGATAATAGGGCGCCATGGTCTTTCTGGCTACTTCCTGCTTTTGAGGGGCGTAGTGGGGACTATGGGCCGGAGTCGGCTGGTGAGGGGTGACTGGAAGGGGAGAGTAGGGGTGAAGAAGCATCTGGTTTACTGCTACTCTGGATAATTCCTACAGGAGAAACTGAGCCAGAGAAGTCAGTTGTCTCTGCAGGGAAGAAAGTGACACAGACGTGGTTTCCAGGGACAGCTGTAGGCAATCTGCAAAGTCTTGGGCAGAAATGACACTGTGGCCCAGGGCACCTCCTGCAAGTCCTGAGGCGTATAGAGTTAATTGAGGGACGACCATGACAGGGAAACAAGGACCCGGGGTGGATGTATTGAGGTAGCGGGTAAGTGTTCCGTTGTACCAGAAGAACTGTCCCGGAGCAGAAGAGGCAGTCGTGGTCACACTATGGTTAGTCAGACAGAGTCTGTGAAGTTGTAGGTTGGGGTCATCCAGGGTGGTGAGAAAGCATATGTGATCCGTATAAGGTTGGCCTGTGGGCTCAGGTTCCCATAGGGGCATTTGACTGAGTGGAATGGAGCATGAGGGACCAGATGAGGGAGTCTTTTAGAGGTTAGAAAAGTTTAGGGGAACAGCAGCCAGTAGGGAGGCACAGAGGAAACAGTGGGAGACATTAGAGATTATTTTATTTTTTATTTATTTATTTTTTTTTGAGACAGAGTCTCACTCTGTTGCCCAGGCTAGAGAGAGTGCCGTGGCATCAGCCTAGCTCACAGCAACCTCAAACTCCTGGGCTCAAGGGATCCTCCTGTCTCAGCCTCCCGAGTAGCTGGGACTACAGGCATGCACCACCATGCCCGGCTAATTTTTTCTATATATATTTTTAGCTGTCCATATAATTTCTTTCTATTTTTAGTAGAGATGGGGTCTCGCTCTTGCTCAGGCTGGTCTCGAACTCCTGAGCTCAAACGATCCGCCCACCTCGGCCTCCCAGAGTGCTAGGATTACAGGCGTGAGCCACCACGCCCGGCCTAGAGATTATTTTAGAGGAGTTTAGGAAGGTGAGGGTATGTTGAATAATATTTAGCCAGGAGGTAAGAGGGGGATGTTTAGGGCAGGAGGAAAGTTGTCCTGCTAGAGTTTGTTCTGCTTCCAGAATATTGATAGATATTTGAACCTGTGTCTGGTGGGCCAGGACGTATTCACGGCTGACGTGAATAGTCGCTGAAGGGTAATAGTCGTGTATGTTGTAGTATAATTTGCCTGTGACTTTAAGTTTTTAACGCTGGTCTCAGGGGTCGAGGATATCTGTGTGAGAGATATCTGAGTCGGTATCTGGAGGCTGAGGTAGATATCTGTCCAGGTGGGCCCAGAGACGTTGCCTGGTGAGGGAGAGAGATGGGAGATAGGAGGCCAAAGGTGGGGGCTGGGCTGGAAGATGGTGGTTAATGAGAAAAGGCCGGCCGTACATGAGTTCGAAAGGGCTAAGGTAGGTAGGATGTCGAGGGGCTGTCCTGATCTGGGTGAGAGTTAAGGGTAAAAGGTCAAGCCATGATTGGCAGGTCTCAATAATGAGTTTGGTGAGGTGGTCTTTGATTAATTTGTTGGCCCTTTTAACCTTTTCTGAGGACTGAGGCCTGTAGGGAACATGAAGTTTTCGCTTGACATCGAGAGTCTCACAGACCTGATGAACAACCTTAGAAACAAAAGCAGGGCCATTGTCAGACTGAATGGAGGAAGGCAGGCCGAGACGTGGGATAATTTTAGTAATGAGAGTGGAGGCAACAACAGCAGTAGTTTCATCAGCAGCGAGAAAGGCTTCAACCCATCCTGTAAAGGTATTTACCAGTGTTAAAAGATGTTTGAAACGCCTATGAAGTGGCATATGGGTGAAATCGACCTGCCTGTCTTATCCAGGGGGGTGACCACACATCTGGTGGGTGGATATAGGGGGTTTGAAGCCCCCTTGAGGTTTAACAGAGGCACAGATGTCACAGTTTGAGCAAATAGTTTTGATGAGAGAATATAGGGCAGGGTGTGAAAATAGAGGCTGGAAGAGGTGGAAGAGGCCCTTAGTGCCAATATGAAGTGAAGAGTGGACCTGGCCAACGAGTTCCAGGGCCTGTGCCTTAGGGAGAGCCAGCTTGCCATCTTTTAGAAAGACCCACCCTTCGGTGGTAGTTGATCCCCCTTGGGTGAGAAGGCTGTCGTGCTCCTCTGGAGTGTAGTGAGGCTGGAGGGAAGGAATGGAAAGGAAAATAAGAGAAGCCAGACTCGGATGTTTTGGGAATGTTAGACTATGGAAGACAGTATTAGCATAGTTGCTTTTTTAGTGACAAGGGACCCATCCATCTGGTGTCCCTTGCAATGTATGACAGTTAATTGGGTGGGTAACTGAAGGGCCTCGGGGAGACTGGAGATAAGAGTGGCGTTAATAACAGGGGAGTCCTTAGTGGAGAGAAAGCCCCGTTCTCTCCATATGGCAGCATGGCAGTGAGGTATTATAAACATGTATTTGGAGTCCGTGTAAATATTTACATTCCTGCCTTGGGCTAGGTGTAAGGCTCAGGTGAGAGCAATGAGTTCTGCCTATTGGGAGGTGGTGCCCTCTGGATCTCAGGAGGCTTCTATTACCTGAGAGGCAGAGACAATGGCATAGGCTGCCCCGCGTTTGTCGTCCTCACCTGTGACAGAGCTGTTATCAACAAAGAAAGTGAAGTCCGCTGTAGGAAGTGGCTTGTCTGACAGATTGAGTTTAGGGGTGTTTGTAAGAGAGAGTTGAGAAGTTTTAGGAACACATGGCAGACAGTCTGATGGTTTAATAGATGGCCAGTGGAGGCATCACGTGTCGCCTTATAGAAGGGTTTGGCAAGGAGAGAAAAGTTGGGGATCTAGTGTCGGAAGAAATTAACAAACTCAAGGAAGGATAGAATTTGTTCTGCAGTGGTGGGAGGCTGGAGGTCGTGGAGGGCCTGCCGGCGATCAATAGTGAGAGGACGGGAAGTAGGGGTGAGACTAAGTCCAAGGTAAGTGACAGTAGGCTTAGACAACTGAACTTTAGAGGGGGACACCTGGTAGCCCTTAGAGGCAACAAAGTTAAGTAGAGAGGCAGTGTGTGTGTGGCTGTCAGAGTATGAGGGGCTGCAGAGTAATAAATCATTCACATATTGGAGGACAGTACTTGGCTGTAAGGGGCATTGAAGATCTTGGGCAAGAGCCTGGCCAAAGAGGTGGGGGCTGTCCCTGAAACCCTGGGGCAGGACAGTCCAAGTGAATTCTCGAGACATGTTCGTGTTGGGATCTTCCCACGTAAAGGCAAAGAGATTGTAGCTGGCTGGGTGTAAAGGAATAGTAAAGAAAGTGTCCTTGAGGTCCGGGACAGAAAAGTGGGTGGTGGAGGGTGGAATATGAGAGAGTAAAGTGTAGGGATTAGGCACCACAGGGTGTATGGGGACAACTGCCTCATCAATGAGTCTGAGGTCTTGGACTAGCTGGTAGGAGTCATTTGGCTTTCTTACCGGGAGAATGGGTGTGTTGTAGGGAGAGTCGGTTGGAATTAAAAGCTTTTTTGTGCAGAAGACGTTCTATGATGGGTTTTAGACCTCTGCGGTGGGTTGGTGAAATAGGGAACTGTGGCCGGGAAGGGAAGAATGAGGGGTCTTTGAGTCAAATGAAGACAAGGGTGTGGTGTGTGGCCACCAGTGGGGTGGAGGTGTCCCAAACCCGAGGGTCTACGAGTTCAGGTGGGAGGGGGTATGTAGGACTTGGTAAGGCGGGAGAGGCTGTGGGCGGAGCTGAGGAAACTGGAGAGAGAGATAAAAGAAGCATGGTGGAGGTTCCGGAGGAAAAGTGGAGGGTGGTGCCCAGCTTGTTTAATAAGTCCCTTCCTAATAGTGGAGCAGGACAAGAAGGCATGATAAGGAAGGAATGGGTGATGGGACGGTCATCTATTAGACAGGTTAGGGGACCCGTGGTGGGGGGTCAAGAGGGATTGCCATCAATACCCATGACCCACACCTGGGAAGAATAAGTAGGGCCTGAAAAGGAAGGCAGGACAGAGTATGTAGCCTCCGTGTCAACCAGAAAGGACACTGCCCTGCCGGCTACCTTGATTGTTACCCTGGGCTCAGGGAGGATGATGGGGTCGTTGAGTTGGGGTCTCTTCAGTCTTCAGCAGCCAGACCCAAAGCTGCCATCGGCAGGTCTAGGGATGGAAGGACTGACCCTCCGGACTTCTATCCCAAGGGGCAGTCACTTTTCCAGTGTCCCTCTTGACCACATGCTGGGCAAGGCATGCTGGGTGGACGTGGCTGCGGGCACCACTTGGCCCAGTGGCCTTCCTTACCGCACTTGAAGCAGGTGCCTGGTGGAGCGCGGCTGGTCGCTTTAGACGAGGCTGATGGTTTTGCAGGTCCGGTGGCCTCAGGGCTGCAAACAAGGCTTGGGCCTGCAGGTGTGCCTTTTGGTGGACACGGGCCTCCCTTTGGGCCTCTGCCTGTTCATCTCAGGAATTGAATACTTTAAATGCCATATTTACCAGGTCTCGGATAGGGGTCTGAGGGCCCTCCTTTGTCTTTTTTTTTTTTTTTTTTTTGAGACAGAGTCTCACTCTGTTGCCCAGGCTAGAGTGAGTGCCGTGGCGTCAGCCTAGCTCACAGCAACCTCAAATTCCTGGGCTCAAGCGATCCTCCTGTCTCAGCCTCCCGAGTAGCTGGGACTACAGGCATGCACCACCATGCCTGGCTAATTTTTTCTATATATATTTTTAGCTGTCCATATAATTTCTTTCTATTTTTAGTAGAGATGGGGTCTCGCTCTTGCTCAGGCTGGTCTCGAACTCCTGAGCTCAAACGATCCGCCCACCTCGGCCTCCCAGAGTGCTAGGATTACAGGCGTGAGCCACCGCGCCCGGCCCCTCCTTTGTCTTTTTGAGTTTTTTTCTGATGTCAGGGGAGGGCTGAGTAATAAAGTGAGTTGCAAGGAGAGTAGTCCCTGCAGGGGAGGTAGGATCTAGGCAGGTTTATTGGATAAGGGCATCTGTAAGGCGGCTGAGAAAGGCCGTGGGGTTTCTGTCTGTCCTTTGAGTGATTTTCCTGAGTTTATTATAATGTACAGCAAGGTGGGTGGTGGCCTGGAGGCCGGCAAGGGCACACTGCAACAAGTGGTCCCTCTGCTGCCCAGACACGATCTTTTTCATCAGTAGTAAGGGTAGAGGACAGTATGATAAAAATATCATGCCAGGTAAGGTCATATGCCTGTGTCAAGTAACGGAATTTTTTGGTGTAGGCTGTACGAACCTAGGCATTTTTTAATCTGAGGAAGGTCAGAAAGGGAGAAGGGAGCATGTACCCATACAAGCCCTTCGGCATCTGCCACCTCCCGTAACGAACAGAGGAGGGGCTGGTCTGAGGGGTTTGCGTGGAAGCAAGTGTGCTGGCTGACTGGAGACATCCTCGGTGAGTGGCCGGGTGGTGTGGGAGGATGGGCGGGTGCCTGTGGGTATGGTGGAGGTCAAGTGGAGGGGGAGGGCTGAGAGAGTCGGGTGGATAGGAGAAAGCAGAAGGGGTGTCTGAAGAGACATCCGGTGGAGAGTTAGAGGGAGAAGAGACGAAAGGGGGTCTAGCACAAGGAGGACTTGTGCAGAGTGACAGGTCAGACAGACAGAAGGACGGGAGTGCAAACAGAAAAAGTCTTGGACATATGGGATCTCCGACCATTTGCCATTCCTGCGACAAAAGTTATCAAGGTCTTGCAGAATACTGAAATTGAAAGTCCTATTTTCAGGCCATTGGGAGTCATTGTCCAATTTCTACATTGGCCAGGCAGTGTTGCAGTAAAGAATGAGGCACTTGGGCTGGATGTCTAAATCCAGGGCCTTCAGATTGGCCAGCAGACACCCCAGGGGCATCTCGCGGGGAAGTTTGGTCACCCATGTGACCTCAACCCAGATGGGAAACAGCCAGGAACAGCTTCCTGGCTACGGAGGCAGCAAAAGTCTGGGGGGACGTCTCCACCCAAGACTAGTGTGCCGGCACGGAAAGGGGTGAGAGGAATTCAGGCGTCCCCGAATAGCCTCAGCCCCAGGAACGGGGGAGCCTCCGACGTGGGCCCACGGTTTAACGGACAGCTTCCCGAAAGGAAGGGAGGCTCCTGGGGGATCCGGATTGGGATAACACGGGGTGACTCACCCTGGCCGAGGTCATCAATCAGGGACTGGAAGGCAGTCAGAGGAGGTCTGGGTCTGGAAAGTGAGAGTTCTCGGAAGAGGGTGGTGCAGCCAAATGCCCCTCCCGGGTTTCGGCACCAAATGTAAGGTTTCTTTGAAGTAGCTGGCACCAGAGAAAGAAAGAGGAGCAGAGTTGAAAGGGATAAGTAAAGAGGCTTTATTGGGGCGCTCCCGGGTGGGGGTAACGAGTCCCCGAGAGTGGGACCCAGGCGAGCCTCAGAGTCCCATGAGTAAAACTAGAGAAGCTCCAGAAGTCTGAGTGGGTTTATGTAGGTTTTTAGGGATTGGGGATGGGAGCTTATTCGGCCAGGAGATGTTGGCGTGAGGAATAAAAAATTTCTTTGTTTCAGCTTTAGGGTGGGTATTCAGGAATAGGAGAGGCTTCTTTTTCATTAGGGAAGGGAGGGGTGCCTGCCACCAGCCTTACATCCATATCTTCCCCCACCTCAGGTGAGCACTTTAATTAGTTTCATGTATATCCTCTTTCCCAGTGTTTATTTATGCATATGAAAAAAACCCACATTTTTATTTTCCCCTTGTCCTACTTAGAAGATTGTATAATAAGTTGACTGTTCTACATTTTGCTCTTTTTAATATATCCTAGAGACCTTATATCAGTATGAAGAGAGCATCCTTATTCTTCTTTCTCTCTCTCTCTCTCTCTTTTTTTTTTTTTTTTTTTTTTGGTAGTCTTGGTCTGAGACAGATATTCTTTTGTAATACAGCTTTATTGAGATATAATTCACATGCTATACAATTCATCCATGTGAAATGTACAATTCAGCACTCTGGGAGGCTAAGGTGGGAGGATCACTCGAGATCAGGAGTTCGAGACCAGCCTGAGCAAGAGCAAGACCTCGCCTCCACTAAAAATTAGAAAGAAATGATCTGGACAACTAAAAAATATATATAGAAAAAAAATTAGTCAGGCATGGTGGCACATGCCTGTAGTCCCAGCTACTCGGGAGGCTGAGGCAGAAGGATTGCTTAAGCCCAGGAGTTTGAGGTTGCTGTGAGCTAGGCTGCTAGGCTGATGCCATGGCACTCTAGCCCGGGCAACAGAGCGAGACTCTGTCTCAAAAAAAAAAAAAAAAAAAGAAAGAAAGAAAGAACAGAAAAAGAAATGTGCAATTCAATGACTTTTACTATATTCACAGAGTTGTGTGTCCATCACCATCTTCAATTTTATTGCATTTTTATTACCTCCAAAACAAACCCTATACTCCAGCCAAATTCTCCACCCCACTCCCACCCCTTTGCCCAAGACAATCACTAACCTGCTTTCTGTCTCTATAGATTGCCCATTCTGGACATTTTATGCAAATGAAATCATATAATATATGGTCCTTTATGACTGACTTCTTTCACATAACATAATGTTTTCAAGGTTCATTCACGTTGTACCACTTGTTCTTTTTTATAGCTGCATAGTATATTATTATGCACAAGCACTATAGTTTGTTTGACCAACCATTTCCCCTTAGATGGATGAGTTGTTCCTAATCTTTGCTCTTTCAAGCAACAGTGTAATGAATAACCTTGAACATATTTCTTTTCCTATGTGTGCTGGTACATATGTGTAACACATTTACTGAACTGAGATTTCTGGAGCAGACAGTAAATGCAACTGCAATTTTGTTACATATTACCAAATCACTCTATTGCACTCCCAACAGCTGGATATGACAAACTTGTTTCCTCTAGCCTTGCCAGCATTGCATGTTATCAAACTTTTGGTTTTTTGCTAATTCTATGGGTTGGGAAAAAAGGGGAATTACCATGTGGTTTTCATTTGCATATTTCTTATTACGGTTGAGATTGATATCAATACTTATTGACAGCTCTCAGAAGTTCCTTGTTTGAATTATATTTTCTTGGCTTCATTAGAGTGGCAGTCAGAATCTACCAGCTATGATAATTTGGTTTTCCACAGTGTTCGATTTTAACAACTTTTATATTTTACAGTTTGCAATGACCGTTACAATAAAGGTATATATTTTAAGCATAAATAATTATCTTCATACCACAAATATAAAAATGAATATAATTTGTTTATTCCCAAATTATTTTGCTCTTCTTTTCCTAGAATAATTGAATAAGAAATTATCTTTCACTAGAGATGACTATTTTGGTTGGCAACATAACTGTTCTTATTATGAAACTGCAATTCACATTAAATAAAAACAAAACATCTATTTATAACAAATTGAACTACTTTATTATACGTTAGATGCCTGTCATCAGTCCCATTTTGAATTTCTCAGAAAAACCTATGCTCTAATATTTCCTGAAGAAAAAAAAACTTTCTATGAATATTCTCCTCCTTTCATATAATTTTATCTAGTGTGTTTGTCTTTTTGAAACTAAGGTTTCTTTAAGGAGTAAGCAAATCTATATATGTTCTGATTTATTTCAGCTTCTTGTACTGAAATTCTGAGACTTCTCCACGAGTTATTTGTATTTTTCCTTGGCAGCGAGTAAGAGGTAAATATTTTTCTCTCAAAGAACACTGTTAAGCACTGAGGTATAATCTGCATATCTACCTAAGAGACTCTGGGGTGTCAGAGCAGGACAGCAGAAATCCTTGCGTGGGGTACCCTTCACCTCCTGAAAGGAACAATGA
This sequence comes from Eulemur rufifrons, assembly GCF_041146395.1. Classification (NCBI taxonomy): domain Eukaryota; kingdom Metazoa; phylum Chordata; class Mammalia; order Primates; family Lemuridae; genus Eulemur; species Eulemur rufifrons. The sequence goes on along the minus strand of NC_090983.1, from coordinate 14,090,734 downwards.
TGAAAGCAGGGCTGGTGGCCAGGCCCTTAGGACCCTGACATAAACACTCACAAAACAAAAGCAGAAACAAGCCTGCCCTAACTTGAAAATGGGCTATCCTGATACCTCCCAGAGAACCAGGCATGAGACAGGGGTGCTTCAAGTAAAAAGTGTCAGAGTTTGAAACAGGTGGTTAATTGCTATGGCGGGAGGCAGAAGTGCTCTCGAGGGTGCCAGGGAGGTGGCCCTCAAAAACTCTAAGACAACAACACACCAGCATCCACAGCAGGAAGAAGTATACACTGTAAGTCAGACCCTCTTGCATTAGCTGAATTCTCTGAAAGGCCACACCATTTAATATTATGCAATAACAAAAACAACAACAACAATAATACAAAATGTAGTGTATTTTGTAACTTGTTTGACCTCAACGGGGAATATGCATGACAAGGGAGTGGCAGGCTCACATTTTTCACTGCTCTGAGCCTGTCCACAAATGACCAAGAAAGCACAGGGGGTACTGACTTGGGGGTTATGATACATTTTCGCGAGTAGGCGAATTTGCAAGTATAGAATCTGGAATAATGAAAAGTAACTGTCAATGCAATCATTGAGAAAAAAATAAATCCTTCCCCACCGTTGAGGAACATGGTTGCAAGAAGCAGTGAAGCGAGGAAGCTGATGTACAAAGAGCGAGCTACAAATTTCATCAGTTTCTCACATCGGCAAAACGGACATAACAATTCCTGATCTGCCTATTTCAAAGGGATGTTTGGAAACTAAAATGTAGAAAACCCAAGGGACTAAATAAATTAGAGAATGAATTATAAAGAAAACACAAACCACAATAGCAAAAAAAACCCCTAAGGTAATTTTTATTTCCTTCTTGGAATCTCTTTAAATTTTTTCACAATGATCTCTATTTAATATGTGCTATATTTATAATGAGAAAGAAATCTTTAAAAGGCAAAGGACCCATGAAAATAACATAAATTCATATGAAACTGCTTTGAAAAGAAAACTTAAAATGTTAAAGATTAGAGGGTATCGCTTTTCTGAAATAAATCAACATAAACAGAGGGTTGGTAAACTGCACTGAATTCCAACCTGCTCTATCATGAACGGAAAAACAAGTCACACCTGGTTTTTATGGTTAATCTTGTCAGAGCCATTTGGGTCAGAACTACGTTTATAGCATTAAAGAAGCTCCCCAGCTTGGTGCAGACTCCGCCTGCCTCCCTGAGCTGCCAGAACTGCCCTTGACTTCATTTGTCCTGAAAGGAAAAGGAAGGGGAGGAGGGCAAGTTATGCTCCCCTGTAACAGCAGCGTGTAATATAACATAAGGGGCCGGGAGATGGGAACGCCGCTCTCCTAAAAGGAGAAGGCTGCACTGTTTCCCCTTGACTTAGTAAGGCAATTTATTAATAAAAAACATAATGCTCTTGTGTTCTTTTGGTTCCAGGAACTAAATCGACCTACTGTTTTAGAAGCAGTGGTGCTTTTGAATAAAGAGTAGGTTTGTCTGATTGGAAAGTACCTTGCCTTCTGTAAACAGTCGTTTACTTGACGTCAAATTTCTCCCTGTCATTTCAATTGGACATGCGACTCTTTTTCATTTTCTAATCTAAACTGCCGTGTGGTGTGGCTGAGGGCAATTCAACAGCTGGGATGTTTTATGATAGAGATAGTCGTTCTCCACCTAGGTAATGTGATCCTAAAATAGATTAAGAGTGAAGCCTAAGCCCTTCAGCCCTTCAGCTCTCCTCTCCGGCTTACGTAAAGCACAAACCTGGTTAATATATTTTATTGATTCCTAGACAATTAGGCCCCTTGCAAAAGTCAGCAATAGCATCACTGTGTAAATACGTAAAATGAATTTTAGATAGGCCAGAATAAAAAAAAAAGTTGTAGAATTAATAAGGAACCATCTACACGGTTATTATTTTTAATAAGAAATATAAAATAATTAATGTTTTTTGAAGCGAACATTGTTTTAACATTAATTCTGTTGACACAACTAACATACTAGTAAGCTGGGTTTAGAACATGAACTAAGTGTGCTCCACGTAGATTTTCACAGAAAAGTCTGCAGTTTCACAATAATCCTTCAAAAGGTCACTTCAAAGGAACCCAGAAATGCTGGCCGGCTTGGGAGGGAGCAGAGAACCAGCAGGAGCTGAGAGACTAGGGAGGGACGCAGTGTGAAATCCAAGGAAGTAGAGTCTGGCAACTAAGAGGTCATTAAAACAGAGATTCCAAGGAAAGGGGTTGACAGATGACAAGTTGAAGCCAATCATGTTTAACTAACAGTTAACACAACTGATGTAGGTAGAAATTTAATTTTAAAAGACTTTACCAACTGGAAGTGGTTATGAACACATGAAATATTTATTATCATCATGATAATATTAATATTCAAAGATCCAGTAGTATATATCATCAAGTCATTTAAATTTCTATATTAGGGTATTTTGGGGTTGTGCGTAGAAGAAACCCAAACCAGCTTAAACTGCTAAAAAAGGGCAGGCAATACGGCAACTCTGTACTTTCCACTGAATATTGCTATGAGCCTAAAACTGGTGTAAAAAATAAAGTCAATTTTAGAAAAAGGAGTTACAGGCAGATCTTGGGGTAATTGAGAGTCTAGATGTAATATCTTTGTAACCTGGATTAATCATTTAGAGCAATCTGGACAAGATCTGCTCCTAGAACTACCCAAATGCATGAGATTTTGGTTCAGTCCTTCATGATTTTGTATCATGAATTAATTATGAGGATATTGCTTTATATAATTCTTTTTTTAGGAAAAAAAAACCATTGTACTGTTGTTAGAGAATCACTAAAAAGTGCTTATATGAGTAAGGCAGTTAATACTAATCCAAAATAGGGAAATTTGGTAGTGGCATTTGTAAGCATATCCTTGCAAGGAAACTGAGTCTGGAACATGGTGAAATTGATGACTGTACTCTTGGCAGAAACCAGTCTATTCTGACCTCTCTGTTAATTCATAGACAAAGTCCTATTTGAAAATAGTACCATCAAGTTACATTTCATGCATCTAAAAAGAGTCTTGGAGTTTGTCGGGCTCTCAGGCTGTTGGAATTTCATGAGCAAGGGAGAAAAAAGAAGAAGAGATAGATAAGTGAAAATAAAATGAAATTAACCAGGGGCCATGAAACAAACATTTGGTTTTGTGGAACATTCAAATAAGTATACAGGCAAAGTATTTTTGCTGACATGTATAAAGTAAGCCTTTCTTTGAAACCATTAGATAGAAGCAGATGTCAAAGGTGAAATAAAAGAAGATAGCATTCTTGGTAGAGCTTAGAGGGACCCCTGAAATCTCTCTCCAGCCCTGTCATTTTAAAGTTGGAGACACTGAAGCCCAGAGAACCCAAGTGACTGGTGCAGCTGAGATTTCTTTCCTCCATGCCTCACTTCTCTTGAAATAAAACACACTAAAAGAGCCAGCAATTCGTAGAGCCTCCTCTGTGACTACAAGGAAGAACAGAAGAAGGAGAAGGAGATCCTTGCTCAAGAAGGAAAGCATTTTTCTTAAATTTCAGGCTGCCTGTTCATCTTCCCACCTGCTCCTAATTATCATTAGTTATCAAGGTACTTATACCCTATTAAAAATGAAATGGACTTGAATGAATAAACTATGGTACATCCAGACAATGGAATATGATTTAGCAATACAAAGAAATGAGCTATCAAGCCATGGAAAGACATGGAGAAAACTTAAATGCGTTATTACTAAGTGAAAGAGGACAATCTGAAAAGGCCACATGCTGTATGATTCCAGTTGCCATTCTGGAAAAGGCAAAACTATGGAGACAGTAAAGACAGCAAAGTGGTTTCCAGGGACTGAGGGGAGGGAGGGATGAATAGGCACAACACAGGACTTTTAGGGCATTGAAAACACTCTGTATGATACTACAATGATACATACAGGTCATTATACATTTATCCAAATTCATAGACTATACAACACCAAGAGCGAACTCTAATGTATACTGTGGACTTTGGGTCATAATGACCTGTCAATGTAGGGATTCAGCAGTTCTAATAATTGCTTCACACTGGTGGGGTTGATAATGGGACTGTGCATTAAACCTTGCACTTAAACCTTGAAGAAGATCTTGGGTGAGAGCCTGACTAAAGAGGTGGGGGCTGTCCCTGAACCCCTGGGACAGGACAGTCTAAGTGAGTTGTCGAGACATGTTCATGTCGGGATCTTCCCACGTAAAGGCAAAGAGATTGTGGCTGTCTGGGTCTAAAGGAATGGTAAAGAAAGCATCCTTGAGGTCCAGGACAGGAAAGTGGGTGGTGGAGGGTGGAATATGAGAGAGTAAAGTGTAGGGATTAGGCACCACAGGGTGTATGGGGACAACTGCCTCATTAATGAGTCTGAGGTCTTGGACTAGCTGGTAGGAGTCATTTGGCTTTCTTACCGGGAGAATGGGTGTGTTATAGGGAGAGTCAGTTGGAATTAAAAGCTTTTTTGTGCAGAAGACATTCTATGATGAGTTTTAGACCTCTGCGGTGGGTTGGTGAAATAGGGAACTGTGGCTGGGAAGGGAAGAATGAGGGGTCTTTGAGTCAAATGAAGACAAGGGTGTGGTGTGTGGCCACCAGTGGGGTGGAGGTGTCCCAAACCCGAGGGTCTACGAGTTCAGGTGGGAGGGGGTATGTAGGACTTGGTAAGGCGGGAGAAGCTGTGGGCGGAGCTGAGGAATCTGGAGAGAGAGATAAAAGAAGCATGGCGGAGGTTCCGGAGGAAAAGTGGAGGGTGGTGCCCAGCTTGGTTAGTAAGTCTCTTCCCAATAGTGGAGCAGGACAGTAGGGGATGATAAGGAAGGAATGGGTGATATTGGATAAGGGCATCTGTAAGGCAGCTGAGAAAGGCCGTGGGGTTTCTGTCTGTCCTTTGAGTGATTTTCCTGAGTTTATTATAATGTACAGCAAGGTGGGTGGCAGCCTGGAGGCCAGCAAGGAACACACTGCAACAGGTGGTCCCTCTGCTGTCCAGATGTGCTCTTTTTCATCAGTAGTAAGGGTAGAGGACAGTATGATAAAAATATCATGCCAGATAAGGTCATATGCCTGTGTCAAGTAACGGAATTTTTTGGTGTAGGCTGTACGAACCTAGGCATTTTTTAATCTGAGGAAGGTCAGAAAGGGAGAAGGGAGCATGTACCCGTATAAGCCCTTCAGTGTCTGTCACCTCCCATAACAGACAGAAGAGGGGCTGGTCTGAGGGGTTTGCGTGGGAGCAAGTGTGCTGGCTGACTAGAGACATCCGCAGCAAGCGGCCGGGTGGTGTGGGAGGATGGGCGGGCACCTGTGGGTATGGTGGAAGTCGAGAGGGGGGGCGGGGAGAGGGCTGAGAGAGTCGGCTGGATAGAAGAAAGCAGAAGGGGCGTCTGAAGAGACATCCGGTGGAGAGTTAGAGGGAGAAGAGGCGGAGGGGAGTCGGGGATCCAGCACAAGGAGGACTTGTGCGGGGTGGCAGGTCAGACAGACAGAAGGACGGGAGCGCAAGCAGAAAAAGGCTTGGACATATGGGATCTCCGACCATTTGCCATTCCTGCGACAAAAGTTATCAAGGTCTTGCAGAATATTGAAATTGAAAGTCCCATTTTCAGGCCATTGGGAGCCATTGTCCAATTTATACATTGGCCAGGCAGTGTTGCAGTAAAGAATGAGGCCCTTGGGCTGGATGTCTAAATCCAGGGCTTTCAGATTGGCCAGCAGACACCCCAGGGGCGTCTCTCGGGGAAGTTTGGTTACCCATGTCACCTCAACCTGGATGGGAAACAGCCAGGAACAGCTTCCTGGCTACGGAGGCAGCAAAAGTCTGAGGGGACGTCTTCGCCCGAGGCTAGAGTGCCGCAAGGAAAGGGGTGAGAGGAATTCAGGCATCCCAGAATAGCCTCAGCCCCTGGAAAGGGGGAGCCTCCGACGTGGGCCCATGGTTTAACAGACAGGGAACAGCTTCCCGGAAGGAACGGAGGCTCTTGTGGGATCCGGATTGGGATAACACGGGGTGACTCGCCCTGGCCGAGGTCGTCAATCAGGGACTCAAAGGCAGTCAGAGGAGGGGGTGGTGCAGCCAAAGCCCCAGAGGGGCCGGTGCAGCCAAACGCCCCTCCCAAGTTTCGGCACCAAATGTAAGGTTTTAATACCGGAGTCCAGGGGAGGGGCAGCGCAGTTGAAAGGTAAAGTATCCTCCCGGGTTTTGGCACCAAATGTAAGGTTTTTTTGGAAGTAGCCAGCGCCAGAGAAAGAAAGAGGAGCAGAGTTGAAAGGGATAAGTAAAGAGGCTTTATTGGATCCCTCCTGGGTGGGGGTAACGAGTCCCCGAGAGAGGGACCAGGGCAATCTCACAGTCCCACAAGTGGAACTAGAGAAGCTGCCCCGTCCAGAATTCTGAGTGGGTTTATATATGTTTTTAGGGATGGGGGATGGGAGCTTCCTTGGCCAGGAGATGTCGGCGCGAGGAGTGAGGAATTTCTTTGTTTCAGCTTTAGGGTGGGTATTCAGGAATAGGAGGGGCTTCTTTTTCATTAGGGAAGGGAGGGGTGTCTGCCACCAACCTTACAATATATAGCTTTCAGACAAAGTTCGAGCTCTCAGTTTAAACAGTCTCAGCATGAAGGAGATCATCTTCTGGTACTTCAGGGCATTTGACCCGCCTCCGCTCTTCCCCAGTGGCTCCAGGTGGTGAAATGGCAGCAGCATTCAAAGACCTCAGGTCTTCACATCATACCTTCTGGAGTAGTTAGCTCCTCCAGAGGCCTTGGGAGTCATGATTTCATTGACCAAAATTGTGTAACTTGTCCATTCCTGAGCCAATGTCTGTGGCCAAGCAGATGGAACATGTTGATAATCAACCAACCCAAATCCTTTTCCAGAAACGAGGTTGATCCCTTGGACAGGAGTGAAATGCCTGCTGTTCTGGGTGGCAGGAGATGGGGTAATGGATAGAGAGGGGGCACACACAACACTCTTCTCCTCCATGCTCTCTTCTTTCCCAATGCCTTTTCATGGGACACATGAGAATGTAGAAAATAGGTCCCCAGATGTCAGCAGCCCATTTGACTGCTTTCAGAACTGTGTCCTCCAGAGTAGCCTATTGTCTCTGGCCATTTCCACGGGGCAAAACAAATGTTCCTACTCCTTTGTTGATGTGATTCATTCAGCCACCATTTCATTATTTCATCCATTCATTTTTCATTCAATATACATTTATGTTCCCCATATTGTGCTCTTCTTCTCATCTCTTCTCTGAAGACTGAGTGAAAGTGCTGGGCCTGGATGAAGGAGCTGAACCCAGGCAGAGCCAGTGCAACGGAAGCAGAGGGGACAATGTGTAAATAATTTTTCTCACTTATATGCAGGCCTGCCAAGAGCTTTTCTTTATGGACATGTAACTCACTCCACCTACTCTTACCTAGAAATGCCTGGGGATTTTCAAGGTAGTTAATTAGCTATTCAAAGATAATCCTTGGGAAGCTGCAATTTTCAAACAAGGTATCTTTTAATGGTATTTTAAAATTCTCTCCTTAGATAACAAAGGTAATCACTGCCATTTGTTGAACGCCTACTAGGCACTACATTATTCATTTTACTTACATTATGTTATTAATTCCTTACAACAAACCTCCAAGGAAGGAAGTATGATCCCACTATAAAATGAAGGCAGGGAGAGGCCAAGTGAATTTCTCAAGGTAGAAAGTGCCAGAAGCAGCAGGTAAACCTAGATCTGTCTAATGCCAAAGCCAGTGCTTATTCCATGGGCTTCTCTTTCCCACGAGTACGCTGCACCATGCCACTAAACACTGCCTTATTTTCATTTTTAAACGTGTGTGTCCTATCAGTGTCTATTTAATTCAATTTAGTAAGTAATTCTGAAACTAACATATAGATTTCAAATGGATCTAAGAGATCATGTAAATAGAACTACATTTTACTGGGAACTAATAGTAGAACTTAGGTTTCCTGACTCCCAACTTGGTTTACTTTTCTGGATCCCACAAAAGAAAATAAAACAGAGACCCTTTCTGAACTTATACTCTAGCTGCGGAACAGATCTTATGAAAGCAAACACTACTCTTATTTATCTAAGCAAATTGTGCAAAGGTAGTCAAATGTCAAATGGAACGCTATCAACAGCAAGAACTACAGGAGGAGCTCAGAGTGTGCATTGCTCCTGTGATTTCTTTTCATTTTCACAGTTGTGGGAGAAAACTTCTTTCACCTTCCCCATTGTTCCACATGGAGAAACTCCCATTAGAATCACATGCCTACATTGGAGGTGAGTTGTCTGATGGGCGGATATCGAGGGTCCCACACCTAATGGTGCATGTTCCTTGATTAAAAGTAATCCATTACAGAGCTGCAAGGCTGCAACCATCAGAGAGGTTCATTCTTTTCCCTCCGCCAGGCCAGTGAGTCGGTGATCCCAGGTAAGTGCATGCGCTCAGGTGCCCTGTCCCACAGTTTAGTCTGCGCCGTATGGGCTCACAATGTTATTCAGCCCTGCGCTTTTCGCCATAGGTGTAACTTCATGTTCTCTAACCAACTGCCCCTTTTATCTCCATCTGTGAGTTTCCTGTGTCTTATATCTCAGTTGCTTCAGAACTCCACAGAGGAAAAAAAGAGGCGTTATGTATTGATCTCTTAAAAGTCCAAAAGCATATAGCATTCACTTTCTTCTTTATTTAAAATCCGACCAACATCATGTCTTATTACCACTGAGGTAAAGGAACTCAAAATAAAACTTCTTTATTAATACCTTTATTTGCTGTAAGAATGCTCAGCAATGATTTACTAAGAGGTGCCTTTTTAGAAAACATGTGACTGCTTCTCACAGGGCCCTTGGTAGTCCGACTGTAGCCAAGGTTTGTGGTAGCCCATATCACAGCCTTCTACCCCCTCTAATTCCAGCCACAGCTGACGTGGATAATTCCTTATGACCTCCAATTACCCCACCTCAAGCAGATGCCCTGTGTTCTCCATTTTCAACCCCCGAGTGTTCCCCCAAGTGTGGGAGGCTGCTCACTTAACCTGAAAGCACAGCCTGGGCTTGTGGAGGAGCCAGTGTAATCGCTCCAGGGTCCTGTCCCGTGGGCGGACCATTCTGGGAGTTCATTCTGAACACTTCCCAGGAGGTCCCAGTAGAATAAAGTCTCTTTGCCCATAGGCATGACAGTTAATGTACTCTTTTATTGGCATTTCCTTCTTTCTGGTCTCTGACTTCTCTCTCCTGCTACCAGGGATCACCCCCAATTAAACTACCTGCACTCAAGTCCTGGCATTGCTTTTGGGGAGACCCAAACAGTCAGTGACAAAAGAGGATATGGTCTATCCAGTAGGAGCAGACTGCTCCCTTAGGGTAGACTCTGTCATCCCAACCTACCCAGCACACACATAGAAGAGTTTCTGTCATTGCCGCTGATCATGTTTAGCTGTCATCACCTAGGGTGAAAATAAAGACTATCTCTTCATCAAAACCATGCCCCTGAATTCTGTCCTTTTCTCACAGCCGGGGCTTGTCCACATTTATTCTTAATTTGTCCTGTTCACTACAATCAAGCAACTAGTTCAAGTGCAAAACAACGGCTCAGAACTGTGAGAAAATGTCAAGGTGTCAGTTAAGCTGAATTACAGTTTCACGTTCCTCTGTTGGTGTTTTCCAACTTTGAACCATTAGACAATGTTTTATGACACCTATTGCTATCTTTTCCCCATTGTAGACAATAGGCTTTTTCTTTTAGATCCTGACCTTTAAGTTTTTCCTAGACCACCCTTCCTTTTTATTCTTTTGTTTGGGTTATCTCTATTGAGTACCCTGTGGGGTTTGTGGAGAAACATATATTTTTATATATACGCACATGCAAATGATGCATCACTTAACAACTGGGATGCATTCTGAGAAATGCATCATTAGGCAATTTTGTCATTGTGCAAACATCACAGAATGCACTTACACATACCTAGATGGCATGGCCTGCTACACACCTAGGCTATCGGGTATAGCCTATTGCTTCTAAACTAGGAGCCTGAGCAGCATGTACTGAATATTGTAGGCAACTGTAGCTCAATGGTAAGAATTTGTGTATCTACACATATCCGAACATAGAGAAGGTACAGTAAAAATTTGGTATTATAATCTTGAGGGACCACCATTGTGTATGTGGTCCATCGTTGACCAAAACATCATCATGCAGTTCATGACTGTATTTCCATTTGGATTCCAGAACTATTCTTTGATATGCTGGATGAAATAATCACTTTGGAAATTGCTTCCCTCTCAATCTTTCCTGCAGTCTTACTATAGATACAGCCTAGAATCCTGCTCCATTTTATCCCCATAGTTGGCTCTTTCTCTTGGAGTCTCCGTATTTGGGGTCCTATCACAGTTTGGGTTCCCTGGGAGTATCCACTGAGATTATTGTTCAATAAGTTTTTAAGGAATGTTCGTGAGATTAACAATTGAGGTAGGTGTGAGGGAATCGAAGTAGAATTGGGCATGGGCTGTCATACAGGTGCAGAAGGCCTCACACCACAGAGCCCTGAAGTCGGGATGGCTCTTCAGAATCATCCTGTGTTGGGGCAAAATGCATGGCCTTGATGACCTCCTTGCAGGCCAGTCCTTGGATGCAGGCTGCTCTGGGAAAAGGTGGTGACTGTAAGGCTAGGGTGGCAGGTACCCCTCTTTTCCCTAATGAAAAAAGAAGTCCCTCCTATCCCTCAATGCCCGCCCCAAAGCTGAAACAAAGAAATTCCTTACTCCTCACGCCAACATCTCCTGGCCGAATAAGCTCCCATCTCCCAGTCGTAAGAACCTATATAAACCCACTCAGACTTCTGGGCGGGGTGGCTTCTCTAGTTCCACTCGTGGGACTGTGAGGCTCGCCCGGGTCCCTCTCTTGGGGACTCGTTACCCACACCCGGGAGCTCTCCAATAAAGCCTCTTTACTTATCCCTTTCAACTCTGCTCCTCTTTCTTTCTCTGGCGCCGGCTACTTCAGAGAAACCTTACATTTGGTGCCGAAACCCAGGAGGGGCGTTTGGCTGCGCTGGCCCACTCTGCGGCTTTGGCTGCACCACCCCCTCCACGACCTCTCACTTTCTGGACCGGGACCTCCACTGACTGCCTTCGAGACCCTGATTGACGACCTCGGCCTGGGTGAGTCACCCCATGTTATCCCAACCCGGATCCCCCAGGAGCCTCCGTTCCTTCCGGAAAGCTGTTCCCTGTCCATTAAACTGTGGGCCCATGTCAGAGGCTTCCCCGCTCCAGGGGCTGAGGCTATTCAGGGACACCTGAATTCCTCTCACCCCTTTCCGTGCCGGCACTCCAGTCTCAGGCGCAGACGTCCCCTCAGACTTTTGCTGCCTCCGTAGCCAGGAAGCCGTTCCTGGCTGTTTCCCATCCGGGTTGAGGTCACATGGGTGACCACACTTCCCCGGGAGATGCCCCTGGGGTGTCTGCTGGCCAATCTGAAGGCCCTGGATTTAGACATCCAGCCCAAGGGCCTCATTCTTTACTGCAACACTGCCTGGCCAATGTATAAATTGGACAATGGCTCCCAATGGCCTGAAAATGGGACTTTCAATTTCAATATTCTGCAAGACCTTGATAACTTTTGTCGCAGGAATGGCAAATGGTCGGAGATCCCATATGTCCAAGCCTTTTTCTGCTTGTGCTCCCGTCCTTCTGTCTGTCTGACCTGTCACTCTGCACAAGTCCTCCTTGTGCTGGATCTCCCACTCCCCTCCACCTCTTCTCCCTCTAACTCTCCACCGGATGTCTCTTCAGACGCCCCTTCTGCTTTCTTCTATCCACCCGACTCTCTCAGCCCTCTCCCCCACCACTCGACTTCCACCATACCCACAGGCACCCGCCCATCCTCCCACACCACCCGGCCACTCACTGAGGATGTCTCCAGTCAGCCAGCACACTTGCTCCCATGCAAAGCCCTCGGACCAGTCCCTCTTCTGTCTTCTATGGGAGGTGACAGACGCCGAAGGGCTTGTACGGGTACATGCTCCCTGCTCCGTTTCTGACCTTTCTCAGATTAAAAAACACCTAGGTTCATTTTCTAATGACCCTACAGCCTACACCAAAAAATTCCATTACTGGACACAGGCATATGACCTTATCTGGCATGATATTTTTATCATACTGTCCTCTACCCTTACTACTGATGAAAAAGAGCGAGTCTGGACACCAGAGGGACCACCTACTGCAGTGTGTCCTTGCTGGCCTCCAGGCCGCTGCCCACCATGCTATAAATTATAATAAACTCAGGAAAATCACTCAAAGGACAGACAGAAACCCCACAGCCTTTCTCAGCCGCCTTACAGATGCCCTTATCCAATATACCTGCCTAGATCCTACCTCCCCTGCAGGGACTACTCTCCTTACAACTCACTTTATTACTCAGTCCTCCCCTGACATCAGAAAAAAACTCAAAAAGGCTGAGGAGGGCCCTCAGACCCCTATCCGAGACCTGGTAAATATGACATTTAAAGTCTTCAATTCCCGAGATGAACAGGCAGAGGCCCAAAGGGAGGCCCGTGTCCACCAAAAGGCGCAGGCCCAAGCCTTGTTTGCAGCCCTGAAGCTGGCGGGACCCACGAAATCATCAACCTCGTCTAAGGTGACCAGTCGGGCTCCATCAGGCACCTGCGTCAAGTGTGGTAAGGAAGGCCACTGGGCTAAGCGGTGCCTGCAGCCACGTCCACCCAGCACACCTTGCCCAGCATGTGGTCAAGAGGGACACTGGAAAAGTGACTGCCCCTTGGGACAGAAGTCTGGAGGGTCAGTCCTTCCATCCCTAGACCTGCCGATGACAACTTTGGGTCTGGCTGCTGAAGACTGAAGAGACCCCGACTCAACGACCCCATCATCCTCCCTGAGCCCAGGGTAACAATCAAGGTAGCGGGCAGGGCAGTGTCCTTTCTGGTTGACAAGGAGGCTACCTGCTCTGTCCTGCCTTCCTTTTCAGGCCCTACTTATCCTTCCCAGGTGTGGGTCGTGGGTATTGATGGCAATCCCTCTCAACCCCCCACCACGGGTCCCCTAACCTGTCTAATAGATGACCGTCCCATTACCCATTCCTTCCTTATCATGCCCTCTTGTCCCACTCCACTTTTGGGAAGGGACTTACTAACCAAGCTGGGCACCACCCTCCACTTTTCCTCCGGAACTTCCGCCCTCCTTCTTCTCTCTCTCTCTCTCCCTCTCTCTCTCTCCAGATTCCTCAGCTCCACCCACAGCCTCTCCTGCTTTACTGAGTCCCACATGCCCCCTCCCAGCAGAACTCATAGACCCCCAGGTTTGGGACACCTCCAACCCAGTGGTGGCCACACACCAAACCCCCATCCTCATTTGACTCAAAGACCCCTCATTCTTCCCTTCCCGGCCACAGTTCCCTATTTCACCAACCCACTGCAGAGGTCTAAAACTCATCATAGAACGTCTTCTGCACAAAAAAACCTTTTGATTCCAACTGACTCTCCCTATAACACACCCATTCTCCTGGTAAGAAAGCCAAATGACTCCTACCAGCTAGTCCAAGACCTCAGACTCATTAATGAGGCAGTTGTCCCCATACACCCTGTGGTGCCCAATCCCTATACTTTACTCCCTCATATTCCACCCTCCACCATCCACTTTCCTGTCCTGGACCTCAAGGATGCTTTCTTTACCATTCCTTTAGACCCAGCCAGCCACAATCTCTTTGCCTTTACGTGGGAAGATCCCAACACGAACATGTCTCGACAACTACTTAGACTGTCCTGCCCCAGGGGTTCAGGGACAGCCCCCACCTGTTTGGTCAGGCTCTCACCCAAGACCTTCTTCAATGCCCCTTACAACCAAGCACTGTCCTCCAATAGGTGGACAATTTATTACTCTGCAGCCCATCATACTCCGACAGCCGTACACAAACTGCCTCTCTACTCAACTTCTTTGCCTCTAAGGGCTACCGGATGTCCCCCTCCAAAGCTCAGCTGTCTAAGCCTACTGTCACTTACCTTGGACTTAGTCTCACTCCTACTTCCCGTCCTCTCACTGTTTATCACCGTCAGGCCCTCCTAGACCTCTAGCCTCCCACCACTGTGGAACAAATTCTATCCTTGCTTGAGTTTATTGGTTTCTTCCGACACTGGATCCCCAACTTTTCTCTCCTTGCCAAACCCCTCTATGAGGCAGCACGTGACGCCTCTGCTGGCCCTCTGTTAAACCCTCAGGCTGTCTGCCACACATTCTTAAACTTCACAACTCTCTCCTATAAGCACCCCCTCTAAGACTCCCTCATCCTGAAAAACCCTTTAATCTCTACACAAATGACCGCCAGGGCCTGGCCCTCGGCAGCCCCACCCAACCTCTGGGACCTACTCCATTTCCACCCCAGTGGCCTACTTATCCAAACAGCTGGACACCACGGTCCGTGGCTGACTGCCCTGTCTCCACGCCTTAACAGCAGCCACTACTCTCATCAGGGAGGCCCTCAAACTCTCCCTGGGACAGAACTTAGATGTTTCTCCACCCACCACTTACAGGACCTTCTAACTCACCACTCTTTAGCCCTCCTCACTCCGACTAGACTACAGGAATTCCATCTCTTGTTTATTGAAAATCCCACCATAACTTTATCACAGTCCTGGACTCTAAACCCTGCCACTCTGCTCCCCATTCCCTGCCTAACCCTGTCCTCACACTCCTACTCAAAAATGGTTAAAGCTTCCACTATCCCTAAACTCGATCTGTCAGACAAGCCACTTCCTAAGGTGGACTTAACTTTCTTTGTTGATGACAGCTCTGTCACAGGTAAGGACGACAAACGCGGGGCAGCCTATGCCATTGTCTCTTCCTCTCGGGTAATAGAAGCCTCCTGACTTCCGGAGGGCACCACCTCCCAAAAGGCAGAACTCATTGCTCTCACCCGAGCCTTACACCTAGCCCAAGGCAGGAATGTAAATATTTACACGGACTCCAAATGTATGTTTATAATAGCTCACTGCCATACTGCCATATGGAGAGAATGGGGCTTTTTCTCCACCAAGGACACCCTGTTATTAACGCCACCCTTATCTCCAGTCTCTTCGAGGCCCTTCAGTTACCCACCCAATTAACTGTCATACACTGCAAGGGACACAGACGGATGGGTCCCTTGTCACTAAAAAAAAACAACTATGCTACTACTGTCTCCCGTAGTCTAACATCCCTAAAACATCCGAGTCTGGCTCCTCTTCTTTTCCTTTCCATTCCTTCCCTCCAGCCTCACTACACTCCAGAGGAGCATGACAGCCTTCTCACCCAAGGGGGATCAACTACCACCAAAGGGTGGGTCCTTCTAAAAGATGGCAAGCTGGCTCTCCCTAAGGCACAGGTCCTGGAACTCATTGGCCAGGTTCATTCTTCACTCCATATCAGCACTAAGGGCCTCTTCCACCTCTTTCAGCCTCTATTTTCACACCCTGCCCTATATTCTCGCATCAAAACTATTTGCTCAAACTGTGACATCTGTGCCTCTGTTAAATCTCAAGGGGGCTTCAAACCCCCTATATCCACCCACCAGATGCGTGGTCACCTCCCTAGACAAGACAGGCAGGTCCATTTCACCCATATGCCACCTCATAGGCATTTCAAATATCTTTTAACACTGGTAAATACCTTCACGGGATGGGTTGAAGCCTTTCTCGCTGCCGATGAAACTACTGCTGTTGTTGCCTCCACTCTCATTACTAAAATTATCCCACGTCTCAGTCTGCCTTCCTCCATTCAGTCTGACAATGGCCCTGCTTTTGTTTCTAAGGTTGTTCATCAGGTCTGTGAGGCTCTCAATGTCAAGTGAAAACTTCATGTTCCCTACAGGCCTCAGTCCTCAGAAAAGGTTGAAAGGGCTAACAATTAATCAAAGACCACCTCACCAAACTCATTATTGAGACCCGCCAATCATGGCTTGACCTTTTGCCCTTAGTTCTCACCCGGATCAGGGCAGCCCCTTGACATCCTACCTACCTTAGCCCTTTCGAACTCATGTACGGCCGGCCTTTTCTCATTAACCTCCATCTTCCAGCCCAGCCCCCACCTTTGGCCTCCTATCTCCCATCTCTCTCCCTCACCAGGCAACGTCTCTGGGCCCACCTGGACAGATATCTACCTCAGCCTCCAGATACCGACTCAGATATCTCTCACACAGATATCCTCGACCCCTGAGACCAGCGTTAAAAACTTAAAGTCACAGGCAAATTATACTGAAACATACACGACTATTACCCTTCAGCGACTATTCACGTCAGCTGTGAATACGTCCTGGCCCACCAGACACAGGTTCAAATATCTATCAATATTCTGGAAGCAGAACAAACTCTAGCAGTACAACTTTCCTCCCACCCTAAATATCCCCTTCTTACCTCCTGGCTAAATATTATTCAACATACCCTTGCCTTCCTAAACTCCTCTAAAATAATCTCTAATGTCTCCCACTGTTTCCTCTGTGCCTCCCTACTGGCTGCTTTTCCTCTGAACTTTTCTAACCCCTGAAAGACTCCCTCATCCGGTCCCTCATGCTCCATTCCACTCAGTCAAATGCCCCTATGGGAACCTGAGCCCACAGGCCAACCTTATACGGATCACATATGCTTTCTCACCACCCTGATGACCCTAACCTACAACTTCATCGACTCTGTCTGACTAACCATAGTGTGACCACGACCGCCTCTTCTGCTCCGGGACAGTTCTTCTGGTACAACGGAACACTTACCCGCTACCTCAATACATCCACCCCGGGTCCTTGTTTCCCTGTCATGGTCGTCCCTCAATTAACTCTATACGCCTCAGGACTTGCAGGAGGTGCCCTGGGCCACAGTGTCATTTCTGCCCAAGACTTTGCAGATTGCCTGCAGCTGTCCCTGGAAACCACGTCTGCGTCACTTACTTCCCTGCAGAGACGACTGACTTCTCTGGCTCAGTTTCTCCAACGCCACCTGCAGCAATTATCCAGAGTAGCAGTAAACCAGATGCTTCTTCACCCCTACTCTCCCCTTCCAGTCACCCCTCCACCAGCCGACTCTGGCCCATAGCCCCTACTATGCCCCTCAAAAGCAGGAAGTAGCCAGAAAGACCGTGGTGCCCTATTATCACTAAAATGCCGGAATGTAAAGCCAGTGACAGGTACCCCTGCCTTCCCTAATGAAAAAAGAACAAGTCCCTCCTATCCCTCAATACCTGCCCCAAAGCTGAAACAAAGAAATTCCTCACTCCTCAGGAGGACATCTCCTGGCCGAATAAGCTCCCATCCCCCATCCCTAAAAAACGTATATAAACCCACTCAGTCTTCTGGGCGGGGCGGCTTCTCTAGTTCCACTCGTGGGGCTGTGAGGCTCGCCTGGGTCCCTCTCTCCGGGACTCGTTACCTCCACCCAGGAGCACCCCAATAAAGCCTCTTTACTTATCTGTTTCAACTCTGCTCGTCTTTCTTTCTGTGGTGCCGGCTACTTCAAAGAAACCTTAAATTTGGTGCCAAAACCTGGGAAAATACTTTAACTTTCAACTGTGCCTCCCCTCCCCTGGACTCCGGTGTTAAAACCTTACAGTGACCTTGGGTGTGGTGGGTTGTCTCAGTCTAGGTAATTCCTAAAGAGAGCTGATAGCTGAGGAACATTCCCAGCAGCTGAGGAAATAAATCCTTTAGCCCTGAAGGAGGAGGTGTCCCGGAAGCATGGTAACCACAAGTGCCACTCCTTAGTCTCCATTATTCATTCTCTAAGTCTCGTCCTAATCTCTGTCTAGAGATCTTCAGGGTAAAAATCAAAGACCTAGCAACATCTTAACAAACAAACAGAAAATGTGTAAAAATTGTGGTACAAGGTAGTCCTATTTTCTTTCCAAAAAAAATTGAAACATCAACCCTTTTTTTTTGGTAAAAAAATGTCTGTGTTCCAAAATACATTTCCGAAGCCTAAAGCTTTCTTTTCCAGATATACTAAACTTTGCGAATGCCCTAGGAAATTGCAGCTGTTTTCAAAAATAAACCTTGGAGCAATTTGAAAATAAAGAGGATCTTCCTTTTGAACCTATGCTCAAAGTTAAGCAGGCCCACAGGCGCTGTGAACCTAACTTCTTAAGACTTCTTCAGAATTTGAAAAAATTGTAATAACAGATGTCCTAGAGTATGTGGCAGGATTTTAAAGTAGCTTAGGGAATACTGAGGAGGCTTCCAGTGTTTTTTCTGAACTTAAAGTACATTCTAAGGTCCTTCAGACTTTGTGAAGTTATGTGAAGACAGGAGTGCAAGCCCATTTGGAAGTATGAACAACTCAGTGTTAAGCCATCGCTGTGGGATGAGCTGTGTTTCCAAGGCTCCTTCTTGCCACCCCCCCAACCCCCAAAAGATATGCTGGTGTCCTAATCCCCTGGACCTCATAATGTGACCTTATTTGGAGACAGGGTCTTTACAGAAGTGAACAGTTTAAAATGAGGCCATTAGGGTAGGCCCTAATCCAAATGACTGATGTCCTTATATTAATGTAGACCCGGAGTCAGGAATAGAGGGGAGATGATGTAAACACACAGGGAGAACACCATCTATGCCAAGAAACACCTGAGGCCACTGGAAGCTGGGAGAGAGGACATGGGACAGATTCTCCTCTGCATTCTTCAAAAAAAAAAAAAAAAAACCAACCCTGCTATCATGTTGATTTTGAACTTGTAGCCTCCAGAACTGAGACAATACATTTCTGTTGTTTAAGCCACCCAGGTGGTGGTCCTTTTGTTGCTGCATCCCCAGGAAAGAAACACAGCTACTCTGACAGCATCTTCTCTGCCTCACACACTCATCTTCCACAAATGTAGCTCAGAAGTTGAACAGACCTGATCCTGGTTCAGTCATTTGGTCACATTACTTAATTTCTCCAGCCTGTTTCCTCATATGTAAAAGAAGAACATTAACAATACCTACTATGGAGGCCTTTTGAGTATTAAATGTGCTAAAATAGATAAGATTCTTCCTTTCTAGGTGCTTATAAATTCAAGGGTGTCACATAAGGCCAACTGGCTATCTTCCAACGAATGCTCCTAGTCTAATGGTGGATAGTCTGATCCTTGTAATTTTTACACCTCTTGGAGATTCAAGTTCAGCATCATTCTTCTGTCCACTAGTGCTGATTGTTAATATTGCTGTCATTTCCTTCTTATCGACTCTCAAGGATCAAGGCCTGAAACAAAACAATTTGTTATCTCTATGTATCGAAGAAATCATAAACCAGAAAAACAACAGCCTAGACCCAGCACTCAGCCTTTCTGGATGAGCCATGGGAATCAGTCTGGGGACCTTGTATATTAATTATCACTGTGGTCAGGCTCAAGAAGTCACCCAGCCAGGTACCAGTGTCCAGTCTCTTTTGAGCCAGATATGTACACGGGGCTTTCTTATTTTGAATGTATTTTTTAAACCAGATAATCATCGTTGGTTTCTGTGGCACAGATACTTTCAAATAATACCTCTGCATTACAAAACTAAATACAGATAGTCTTTGGACTATTGGTTAGATTTGATTATCTGAACTGTTTTCTTGCATTGTCAGAGATAACTAAAAGCCGATTAAACCACAAGATACCATTTCACACCTACTAAAATGTCTATAATCCAAAAATTGGAAAATAGCAAGTATTGGTGAGGATGTGGAGAAACTGGAACCCTCCTATGTTACTGCTGGAAATGAAAGTAGTACAGTGCTGTGGAATGGTTTGACGGTTCCTCAAAAAGTTTACCTAGAATTACCATATGACCTAGCATTTCTTAATTTCTGTTTGAATGAAAACATCAACCTACCTGTTGCCCAAGCCAGAAACCTGCGAATGCCCCCCACCCCGGAATCCCCTTTCCTCCTTTGTCTTTTCCTGCACCCATCTCACTTTCTCTGTCCTGTGAATTCTGTCTCTTGTGTGTTATACATCCAGTCTGTCTTCTCCACCCTCACTGTGCTTCATTTAATTCCTTCTAATCAAAGCCCATCTGGACTACTGCAGCAGCCTGTGTTTGTCTCCCTCTCTTCAATCTTAGTCCTCTGCAATTTGTTCTCCAGGAATGTTTAAACAAACAAACAAAACCACATTTGGTTGTATTTTTCTTCTACCTAAAAGCATTCAGTGGCTAATGCTTGCTCACAAGATAAATTTCAAACATCCAGGCTTGGCATGGCTGACAAGTTCGTTCATGGTCTTTACTACACATTCTTGGGCCACATTCTTACACACAACCTGAGCTGTAGTCATTCTGGCCGATTTGTAATTCCAAAGATGCACTGTGGCCCATCATGCCTGCGTGCTTCAGCACAAATTGTTCTCCCCACCTGGAATGTCCGTCCACCCCCTTGTCCTTTACCTCTCTGTCTACCTCTTACATGTCCTTGGAGACTTAAGCTCAAATATTGTCTTCTCTCAGGAGCATGTCCTGACCACCCTGAGCTGATGTGGAGGCTTCTCCTTTTAACCCTCCCTTATCAGTCTGTGCAGAACTCTACCTACTCCTTATTGCACTGTCTTAATATTGATTTTTGTGTATAATACCTTCACTAGGCTAATTATTGTAGGTGGGAACTGGTTCAAACATACGTTTGAAACATAGAAGGGGACGAAAGACATGTTGAATCAATGTTCCCTGCCTAGAAAATTATTCCATCTCAATCCAAATCACAGGGAATTGATAGACAATCCCTTCCCAGCAATGACAGTAATGCCCCACAGGCTCCTTGAGACTCCCAGGTTGAAGAGAAAAGACTAACAGATTGAGACCCGACAGTCAGAGCCTGTTAGGCATTAGAGCCCTAAAAAGGTCAGTAATGATGATGAGCCTGGATTATCTGGCGTAGCTACTCATCAGGGAAACTGGTAGACATCTCTTGTTTCTGCTTCCTAGTAACACTTCCCCTTCCTGTTACTGATAGTACCTTGATATGCCTCAGAAATAGCAACCTGATCCCTGTGGTTCAGATGGGGCTGACCCCAGGCTTCCACGCCGTTGGTAAGCACATGACCTAAGCCTGTCCAATCAGGACGTTCCATTCCCATTGCCTCAGCAATTGGTGCACAGATTGGGCACATGATCCAGGCCAGACCAATGACAACACCAGGATGTTCTTTGGCGCTATCTAGAGAGAGATGTTCTTTTTCCACTAGAGTTGCTCGTTGGAAATATACAGTAGGATTATAAGGCTGCAGTGACTTGTTTGCCATCTTTGTCTCCATATGGGAGAAGACTTGAGAATGAAGACTGTGTAAAAGAAAGAACACCCGAGAGGCTGAAAAACATACTGCTTATGATACTGTTTGAGTACCTACTCCAACTTTGCATGACACCAAGCCTGTTTTGTTTTGCTTTTCTAGTTACAGGATAAAAATAAATTCCCCTTTTTGAATAAGGAAATTCAGTTTGGATCTCATCACTTACAACCAAGAGTCTTAATTAATATAGAAATCAGAGCAGTTGACAAATCTATAGAGAAAATGTGAGGACAGATGTTCTGTGGCCATGTGACAAATATGTGTTTCCTTCCATCCAAATCATTTCACCCAGTGACCCTCTGGTATATGGTCATTGACCCTCTGGACATGTAGTACAGGTAAGAGTTCCTTGGAGGGAGTGTGAGTCTCAAACTGCTTTAACTATGGCTCATTTAGATAGAACACACTTACTTCCCATTCCATTTGCATTCTTCAAAAAATTTATTTTGTTTTACATTTGTTTTTAATTACCAAGCAAAACATGAGTATATTCTTCTTATAGAAATTGAAATATTACAGAAAAAGCAGAAAGTCCCCTGACTTTCACTTGACCATTCTCTTGTAGTAGTTACCCTGTCTCCAGCTAGTATCCTTTAAAGCCTTATATATAACTCAGCACAGGCACACGCTGGAACACAGCGGTTTGTTTCACATGGGGGCTGTGCAGGGGATGGTGACTGTAATTACGTAGTTTCTTCCCACATGTACACAAAGACTAAAGATGCATTAAAAAGTCCCGCCTGCAAAAAACACCTCCCTTCTCACTCTATCACCCAACCCCAGAGATGTCTCAAACTGCCCCTTCTTTTAAATCCCTTCTATGTATTTAGAAATACATAGAAGCCTGCTATTAAAACATTTTCCATGAAGGGGAGGATGAGCTAAACTATAATTTTTCTCATGTTTTTTTCACTCATTTAAAAGAATTATATTAGTAATATATGAAAATGTGCTTAATTTAAAAGATTAAAAAATACAGACCAGTCATGGTGGCTCATGCCTATAATCCCAGCACTTTGGGAGGCCGAGGTGGGAGGATCACTTGCGGCCAGGATTTCAAGACCAGTTTGGGCAACATAAACATGGCAATACCCTGTGTCTGTAAGAAACAAAAACAAACCACAACAAAAAAATCCCAGAAATATATGGAACATGAGGTGAAAATCTGCCCTCATTTCATAATCTCACCTCACCATTCCCTCCTCTCCTCATTATATTGTATTTTTCTAGTCCTTTTTCTATGCATTTTCATTTTTACATATGTCATGCAGCAATATATTTTAGAAACTTTTCCATGTTAGTTTCATATGATTGAAAGGTTAAGTTATGAAAAACAGAGAATATGCCTTTAGGTAATGACATACAGGATGGGCAAGTTTTGAAGGGTGGGGAGGGGCCAGGAGATTGTTGTACACAAGCCTGAATAGGGAGAGCTGGCTGGGTGGGGTGTTGAACATTTGTATGGGTGTAGCGCTCAGTGGGGCCATGTCAAAAGCAAACTTCACTGATTTCCCAATTTTTCTAGACCTGCTTGTCAAATCCCAAGACTGGGAGGATGGTTGTGTTATTGGCAATAGTAACACTCTAATTGTTTCTATTCCTAATTGCTATTTAAATACAGTATTTTTTTTTAAACTACAATGTTTACTCTTCCTTTTTTTTCAGAAAAAATCAAGCTAAATATCTTTCCTCTCCCTGTGTGCTAATTTCATAACATGAGATGAATAGTCTTTGAAGACTGATTCTTGCACTCTGGGAGGCCGAGGCAGGAGGATCACTCAAAGTCAGGAGTTTGAGACTAGCCTAAGCAAGAGTGAGACCCCGTCTCTACTAAAAAACAGAAAAAAATGATCTGGACAGCTAAAAATATATAGAAAAATTAGCTGGGCATGGTGGCACATGCCTGTAGTCCCAGCTACTTGGGAGGCTGAGGCAGAAGGATTGCTTGAGCCCAGGAGTTTGAGGTTGCTGTGAGCTGGGCTGATGCCACGGCACTCTAGCCTGGGAAACAGAGTGAGACTGTCTCAAAAAAAAAAGAAGACTAATTCTTGTTTTGAGTTCTCTTTTTTATCTGGCAGAAATTTCCTCTTCCTGTGCTCCTCTTCCTTCTTCTCTTCTTCCTCTTCCTCTTCTTTCTTCATTAGTCTTTCCTCTAGTCAATATGTTTGTGGCACCGGGGAATGCATTTTCTTTATTTCTTTCTATTTTGGACTTTCATTCAATTCAGGCTCAATCCTGTGATTATTTTTCTAACATGCTAACTATTTTACGCTGAGGCTTATAGAATGTTGAATACACTTCCAAAATACTAGAGCATATGGGCTTTGGTGTAATATAAGACATACCACCAGGATGACTGACAATCCTGCCCTGTTCTCTGGAAAGCAATGTAGTGTCAGGGAGAAAATCATGGGCTGTAGGGAGTCAAACAGACCTGGTGTATATCTAGGTTTTACCACTTAGTTTCAGGATCTCAAGAAAGTATCTCACAAGGTCTCAGTATTTCTTCTGTAAAACAGGGAAATTCTTCATGGGGTAGTTATGAGATTCAACAAAATTTTATATATGTATATATATATATAAAACATTGATTCAATAAATGAGTGCTGTTTTTCCATCTTAACATTTTGATTTTGACAATAATTGAAGGAAATTTTATACCATTCACCAAGTCAACCAGGGCAGAAAGGGAGAGAGTGATTCAGTGAGAAGATCTGTCTAAAAGAACACACTGCTTTATACTTCTTTTTTGCTGTATTCATTCAGAAACCTGAGCTTGCCTGACCTAGTGCAGGAAGAAAAGGAAGCCCTAGAAATTTGATTCCTGCTTTACAGAGACAGGATGATAGAATATCTGCAAAACACTTACAGGAACTAGCATAATGTCTTGCCACATGTTTGTTTAGTAAAGACATAACCGTAGTTTCACAATATCAACAAGCTACCTTTGCAAGTGTCAATGAATTTCATTTTTAAATCCCTCTTTCATTTTCCTGTTGGTATATCAGGAAGTATGAGTTATGAATGATCCAAAACTAGCTTAAGCAAACACACACACATGTACTGACTCATTTTTCTGGGGAGAATAGGAGGTGCTGACCTCAAGCACTGCTAGATTTGGGGATTCTCGTCCCCATCTTTTTCCTGGGTTCCCCTCTGGCTATGTTGGCCTTATGGCTTCTGAGAGAGAATTGATATGGACTCAGTGAACTTCAAGCTTAGGTGGCTCCAAATCATTAGGGATACAGATGTAAAATGCCAGTGATGGACTCTGATTGGTCTTCCCTGGATCATGTCGACTGCCCTTTGAGCCAATACCTGTGACAAGGGGAGACGGGATGTTTTGATTGGTGGGTTGAGTTCGGTGCTTATTTCTGTGGGTAGTGTGGACAAAGTTTGGTGACCTATAGTTCCTCCAGAAACACACAGAATGGGGAGGGGCTGTTTTCCAAAGGGAAGGAATGACTTTTCTTAGAAAAAGTGGGGGAAGGTTTGCTGGGCAGACAATGCAACAAATGTCCATACTTGAGATAATCTTTTACAAAAGATCTTCTAGCTAGAATTTTACTGTGATTGTATAAAGCAGAGCTTTGAAATGTTATATATATCAAGTTCTTTATACCTTATGAGAGTGTGTTTGTCACATAATTACTTCTGGTAAATGTATCCTAAAGTATTCAGGGAAATGATTACTTTTCAGATTTGCTTTAATAGTGATAATAGGTAGGGCTATATTGAGGTATCTCTCACCAGAACCAACAAATTCTCACTAATTGTCCATTTAGTGGTTTTCTTCTTTCTGTCCTTGCTAAAACTAGCTGATTGAAAAGTGGAGAGATGAGAATTTGTGATTTTGTAGTTAAAACCCATGTGTGATGAATGACTTTGATTTTCTTGAGTATAAAATGAGGCTGGGAAGCGTGTTCTGATGTTTTAAGTACTCCTTGGCATCGCTTAGATTAGTTCTGTGAGGGGGTGGGAGTAGGGAAGGTTATCTTTGAGAAGATTAGGAGACACTTTGGGAAAAACTTGGTTCTTTAAAACATGTATGTACTTTTTTTGCTTTTTTTTTCAGCCTAGATGCTCAGGGGCTGGCAGAAGCTCCTGCTTTTTTGATGAGTAGCAAACAACCAGGATAAACTTAAGGTCTGTCTTCCCATCACTCTTCCCTCCAGCTTTTGCTCCAGCTGCGGAAAGCTCCATTGTGTCCCTGTTCAGCAAGCCAAGGCACTGGATATCAGGGATCCCGTAGCTGTTCTCTGAGCCAGTCTTTTTTTTTTTTTTTTCGTCTCTCTCTGTGCCTGGCTGTAAGGTAAGCAGCAGGTATATCTACATTTGGGATAGAAGGAGCTGACAGTAATGCCGAGTCACTGCTTCTCAAACTTTCATGTGCACACGAATTACTTTGTTAAAAATGTTACTAAAATGCGGATTCTGATTCAGTAGATCTGGGCAGGGGCCTGAGAGCCTGCATGTCTCAGAAATTCCCAAATGAGGCAGCTGCTGCTGGTCCACGGAACACAGTTTAAGTAACAAAACAGTAAATCACAGTTAGGTTTTCCCAAGTTTTAATTAAAGCTGTTCTATACCTAGGTGAAGTAAATTAGGTACTCTTGATAGACTTTTAGTTAATGCTTTGACACTTCCACAATTCATGCAAGTTTGAGAAATACATTCTTAAGCAAGGTGTGATGACAAGAAAGTGATGATTTAAAAATTACATAGAAAATATATAAAACAGATAAAATATAAAACATACAAAAATGTTTTTATAGTTGTATGTGGATCCTAGAAATGTTCACAAGATCATTAGAGATTCAGTATGAATAAGAATAAATTAATAGCAAGATGCATATAAACCACCTTTACAAGTAGGTTTTTTTTTTTTTTTTGAGACAGAGTCTCACTCTGTTGCCTGGGCTAAAGTGCTGTGGCATCAGCCTAGCTCACAGCAACCTCAAACTCTTGGGCTCAAGTCATCCTCCTGCCTCAGTCTCCCCAGTAGCTGGGACTACAGGCATGCACCACTACACCTAGCTAATTTTTTCTGTATATATTTTTAGTTGTCCATATAATTTCTTTCTATTTTTAGTAGAGACGGGGGGTCTCACTGTTGCTCAGGCTGGTCTCGAACTCCTGACCTTAGGCAATCCTCCCGTCTCAGGCTCCCAGAGTGCTAGGATTACAGGCGTGAGCCACCACGCCCGGCCTGGTTAAATATTTTAAATATCCTTCCCCTCAAACGTATAAATTCGACAAGCACTTATTGAGTGCCTGTTACACGTCAGACACTGAGCGAGGCACTGGGATACAGGGGTGAGTGAAACAGACGCAGTTTGTTGTTTTCGTGCATCTTACAGTCTAGAGCTGCGCTCATCTGTACAGTTGTCACCGGCCACATGTGGCTGTCGAGCACTTGAAAGGTAGCTAGTCCAAACTGAGATGTGTTATAAATATAAACATGGGGTTTAAACGAATACCCCCGAAAGTATCTCATTAATAATTTTTATATTGATTACAAGTTGAAATGACAATATCTTGGGCATATTGGGTTATACAAACTATATTATTAAAATTAATTTCATTTGTTTTCTTTTTACTTTTTTAATGTGGCTACCAGAAAGTTTTAAATTATATATGTGGCTCATTGAATTAGAAGAAGTGATGAACACAACTGATAATAAAACGCACAAGAAGCACTTAGCTCAAGGTAGTGCCCCATGATGTTTTTTTTCCTTTCACCCTTCTTCTAACAACTGTACTCTGATTTTCCTGCGAGGAATTCACAGCTGCCTCTTTAACCACATTCTTTAAGTGTTTTGGGGTGCGGACTGGGGAACTCCACCCTAGGATCTAATGGTGAAGCTAGTGGGTGAGGCTTGGACAGATAGAGCCATGTTCCAGACACAAAGATTGGGCAAGGAGGGACACACAACCTCTCAAGAGGAAATAAAATTTCTGGGAGGAGACGCTGAGTTTCCAGGGGGACAGGATCCTGAAAGGGCCTCTGGCCATCTTGCGGCCATGGGGACCTCAGGGTAGAGCAAACGCCTACACTGAGAAAGCAGACCTGCAGAATGAAGTGTCAATGCTGCTCTTTCTGACATCTTTTTAGCCCAGTATCAAGCTGTCCCTGAAGGCAAATATACTCCAGGACCATTTGATTTTGTAAGCCAATAAATTCCATTTATTTAAGCAAGGTTAATTTGCATTTTGTATTCCTTGTAACCTAAAGAGGCCTAACTGGTAAACCAATAGCATGAACAAAACACAGAAAATGGGACAAGTAATTTTGCAAATGACAAAGCAAGATCTAATAGGCCTTTAGATATGATAGGATTGTGTTCCTTATTATGTTTACAGATTCTGCAAATTGGGCAGGATTCCTACAAATGCCAGGTCAAGTTGACACGATACAAGAATATGTTCCTAATCTCTAGGGGAGGCTCTTTAAAGCTGGAGAAACATTTTTCCTGCTATAAATATCAGTTAGTTCCTCATTAGGGCTTAAACGTCACCTCTCAGAGTTGGTTTCTCTGACCTCCCCATTCAAAATTGTCTCTCTTCTTCATTTCTCCCAAATATCCTGTTTAAATGTCTGAAGAGCAATTTTGACTCTGTAATTATCTTTTTTTATTATCTTGTTTACTACTTTTATTTATTTATTATAACGATCTTAAACTCTTTAAGGGTCAGGACATTTTCGGTCTTGGTAAGTGCTATATCTGCAGTGTCTAGCACAGCACTTGTCTTCCGGTAGCACTTACATTTTGTTCAATTAATGTCCAATTAATTAGAGCATTGAATCCAGGCTTGGCTTCCAAATAGTTTTTAATGATTTAGAGAAACCATAGCATTTCCAGAGAAAAGAAACAAAAAGGATGAAAGGGGTGAGAAGCAAGTTCACTAAGAAACTTAGAAAGAAATTAATACGAATAATTTCAGAGAAGAGAACACTCACGGATTATTCATTTCATAATTATATAAAGGCTCTTTATTAGAAAAATGTAAATAAAAAAGCTGCTTTCTACTGTCACAAACTTCTAAAGCAAAGGGAGAAACAAACAAGAGCACTTTCATTGGTCCTAAGGAAGCAGCTTGAGTATTATCAGGTTAAGTGAAGTATTTCAGTCCCCAACATATTGTGGCTTTCTTCAGCTGCTCTCCTTTTATCAAGAGGGCAGAGACTGTTGGTTGCTTTCCCAATAACTCTTCTCCCCTTCATGGCTAGTAATAGAACCCTGATTTTAGTTAGGATGACACTGTGTGCTTCTAAGAAATTGCATGTTCCAGCTAATGAATTTCAGGCTATTTTAATGGAATTCTGATATATAAGGACCGCGAATAGATCCTTTCAATATGTTTTACAATTGTCAGGTCCTTGATAAAATCTAGGTATTCTATTTTATCCTCCAAATGATGAAGGGGGGAAAAGAATAATAAAAATGATTAAAGGGATAGAAAATAGGTTATTTGGGAAAGGTGTTTTTTTTTCTTTTTTCTTTTTTTTCAAGGTATCAGAACTGTAGGAAGGTGTTTTTTTTTTTTTATTTTTTGAGGCAGAGTCCCGGTCTGTCACCCAGGCTAGAGTGCCCTGCATGGCATCAGCCTAGCTCACAGTAACCTCAAACTCCTGAGCTCAAGCAATCCTTCTGCTTCAGCCTCCTGAGTAGCTGGGACTACAGGCATGCACCGCCATGCCCGGCTAATTTTTTCTATATATTTTTAGTTGTCCAGCTAATTTCTTTCTATTTTTAGTAGAGACGGGGGTCTCGCTCTTGCTCAGGCTGGTCTTGAACTCCTGAGCTCAAACGATCCTCTGCCTCAGCCTCCCAGAGTGCTGGGATTATAGACGTGAGTCACCGCGCCCAACCAGGTTTCTTTTTTTAAGTTTTGTCTAGCATGGAAAATAAAAAGTAAAAGAGGACTTAAAAGTATTTCAAGCATGTGAAAGAGTAATTAAAAGGGGGCTGGCCAGTTTTTAATCATTAAAGTAGAACAAAATCAAATTACCTTAAATGGAAGGAACTGCTTAATGAGAGAGTGTTTACCCAATCCGGTATCACCGAAGGCTGCAGTAGAATCTCAATCCCTAGAAAGCTTTATAAAGTCTAGCATGGATGTGAGGGTATCCCACCGTGATGTCTCAGTCACTGATCAACCATGTGAATCCCTCCTGAAGCTGACAGCCTGTGTTGAAAAGAACTTCCTAGAAAGAATGACATTTGGCCACAGGACCTCTTAGAATTCTTCTTTTGATTCTTTCTTTGTCTGCTTGAAAGCTCATAGCTCACTGTAACCTCAAACTCCTGGGCTCAAGCAATCCTCCTGCCCTGGCCTGACAAGTAGCAAGGACAACAGGCATGCACCACCATGTCCTGCTAATTTTTAAATTTTTTTGTAGAGATAAGGTCTTGCTATTGTCCAGGCTGGTCTCAAACTCCTGGCCTCAAGTGATCCTCCTGCCTCGGCCTCCCAAAGTGCTAGGATTACAGGTGTGAGCCACCGTGCCCAGGCCTGATTCTTTGAAATTAGGTAACTAGAAAATTCTTTGAAATATGTTCCAGTTTTTTTTTTTAAACAGAATTATAAATGGCAGACATTGTTGATTGTCCACTTGCAGCAGATTTTGTGGGTGTCCTGCACATACCCCCTTGGCATTCCCATGTTCAGCACGTGCTGATGACATCTGGGAATATCCATCTCAGGGCTTTCCCTCCACCAGTGAGTGCCTAAGGCAGTAATGCCTCCTTACTGGGATGGATCTATAATCTGGGTATGAGTTTGTTGTTCCTGCTCACTGAGCCAGGACCACAAACCGAGGGCTCACAGAATGTCTGATTTGCTCTCATGGACTCCTGTATAACATTGGTCTGGGACAGAGGGACCCACATTATGGCAGAGGAGCAACAGTGGCCATGTGACTATGGGTCTTACCATTTACTTCACCACTAAGAAGTGCTGCCTGATGGAACTCTTAGAGTCCTCTTAAAGGACAAGCAAAGGAGCCAGCTTGAGGATGATGTTCTGTTGGGCTGGGAGTTCACAACGTGGCATATGGTACTTTGAGAACCAAAGGACAAGTGATATTGTGTCCCCAGTAGCTAGAATACCCTGCCCCGGCCCCAGCAGATGATCTGTGATTGAGCTAGATTTACCAGAGTAAATTCATTTGCCAGTGATTGGTTTAGGGGAATTGGGCTGAATACATCTTGGAAAGATGTAGTTCCTCAATAAACATAAACTGACATGTAAGGAGAAGCTGTTTTTCTTTTCTGGTTTTGGATGTGTTGTGCAAGCTAATGCTTGGTGCAGTTGCAGCCACCTTAGAACCGTGAAGGGAGGGACGATGTGGAGACTGAGAATGGCAGGGTGAGAGAAGAGGTGGAAGGAGTTAGGTCCTTGATGACACCATTGAGCCTTTGAGGCAGCCCAGGAACTGCTTCCTCTGGACATTTTGTTAAGTGAGATATCAGATGGTTTTATTGTTTAGGCCATTTTTAGTACAAAATGGGTAATTTCAGGGGATGTCCATGGCAGATATTGCTGGCTAAGCTTTCCTACATGTCTCCCTTCCCATGGCTTCCTCTGTGCTGATGGTTCCTACCTTCCATTACAGAGGCTGAAAATGCCTAACACTTTCCCAGCCTCCCGT
Source organism: Eulemur rufifrons (assembly GCF_041146395.1). Taxonomy (NCBI): domain Eukaryota; kingdom Metazoa; phylum Chordata; class Mammalia; order Primates; family Lemuridae; genus Eulemur; species Eulemur rufifrons. The sequence goes on along the minus strand of NC_090983.1, from coordinate 14,059,792 downwards.
GCAGCTAGGGTATGGATGTGTGACCCAATTCTGGCCAATGGGATTTATGGAGTGGTCTGTTGTGAGCCTCCTGAGAAGGGGTTTCCTCCTTAATAAAAAGTGGTATTTAGGGAACATCCCCCTATCTTTTGGCCAGATGCTGTTGTGTCTTCATGTGACACTTGAAACTGTGGCTGCCATCTGTGACTATGAGTGGACGGCCTAAGGATGAAGCCAGTATGCTAAGAATGACAGAGTGAAAGATGGGAAAAACCCATGTCCTCAACTGAACTGATCTTGGATTTTCCCCGCCTCTTGAGTTCTCTGTATGTGAGATAAGAAATATCATTCATTTTAAAAGTTTTTTTTGTCATGTTCTACTCTTTGAAGCCAGAGTCATCTTGACCCAAACATAAGTATCATATGCCACCTTAATTCCTGCCCTCTGCCCCCCAAATCCACCAGAAGTGAAAGAACAAAAAAGTTTCTGTTAAAATCTTAAACATCAGCTGATCCTCGTATTATATTACAATGATTATGGAAAATGCCAGTAGTATTTTAGGATATAGTCACAGACTATTTCTGTGACCCTTCATATGAAACAGATCATTAGGTATTCAAGATAACAACAAAGACATCTCCCTTCAATGTTCCTGCAATTTGGAGAAATAACACAACTATAAAAGGGACTGCCACGCTCCTATAGATGTTTTCATTCAGTTGGACATTATAGTTTCTGAATTAAATTTTAATAAAAAGAAGGAAGATATAGCCCAATTCGATAACTCTCAAAAGCTATCAATAAAAAATGTACTGAAAACCTTTCTAAAAGAAAAGCAACTGTACATGTGTTTTTTTTTAATTTAAAAAATAAAAACCTTAGTAGAAATACTACAGGCATGCCTCATTTTATTGCACTTTACTTTATTGTGCTTTGCAGATACTGTGTTTTTTGCAAATTGAAGATTTGTGACAACCCTGCATTGAGCAAGTCTTATCACACCATTTTTCCAGCAGCATACACTCACTTTGTGTCTCTGTGTCAAATTTTGGTAATTCTTGTAATATTTCAAACTCTTTCATTGTTATTATATCTACTATGATGATCTGTGATCAGTGATCTTTGATGTCACTACAGTAGTTGTTTTGGGGCACCAGGAACCAAGCCCATATAAGACGGTAAACTTAATTGATAAATGGTGTCTGTTCTAACTGCTTCACTGATTGGCCATTCTCCTGTCTCTCCCTCTTTCTCTCTCCTTGGGCATCCCTATTGCCTGAAATACAGCCATATTGAAATTAGGCCAGTTAATAACCCTACAATGGCCTGTAAGTGTTCAAGAGAAAGAGACACATGTCTCTCACTTTCTATCAAAAGCTAGAAATGATTAAGGTTAGTGAGGAAGGTATAGTTGAAAGCTAAGATGGGCTGAAAGCTAGGCCTCTTGTGCCAAACACTTAGACAAGTTGCAAATGCAAAGGAAAAGCTATTGAAGGAAATTAAAAGTGCTACTCCAGTGAACACACAAATGATAAAGTGAAACAGCCTATTGCTGATACAGAGAAAGTCTGAGTGGTTTGAATAGAGGATCAAACAAACCGGCCACAGCATTCTCTCAAACCAAAACCTAATCCAGAGCAAGGCCCTAACTCTCTTCAATTCTGTGAAGGCTGAGCAAGGTGAGGAAACTGCAGAAGAGTTTGATGCTAGCACAGTTGGTTCATGAGATTTAACGAAAGAAGCCATCTTCATAACATAAAAGTGCAAGATGAAGCAGCAAATGCTGATGTAGAAGCTGCAGCAAGTTATCCAAAAGATCTAGCTAAGATCATTGATGAAGGTGGCTACACTAAACAACAGATTTTCAATGTAAACCAAATAGCCTTCCATTGGAAGAAGATGCCTTCTAGGACTTTCATTGCTAGAGAGAAGTCAATGCCGGATTTCAAAGCTTCAAAGAACAGGTTGACTCTTTTATTGGGGTCTAATGCAGCTGGTGACTTTAAGTTGAAGCCAATGCCCATTTAGAATTCTGAAAATCCTAGAGCCCTTAAGAATTATGCTAAATATACTCTGCCTGTGCTCTATAAATAGAACAACAAAGCTTGGATGACAGCACATCTGTTTACAGCATGGTTTACTAAATATTTTAAGCTCACTGTTGAGACTTGCTGCTCAGAAAATAAGATTCCTTTCCAAATATTACTGCTCATTGACAATGCATCTGGTCATCCAAGAGCTCTGATGGAGCTGTACAAGGAAATGAATGTGGTTCTCACATCTGCTAACACAATATCTATTTTGTAGCCCATGGATCAAGGAGTAATTTCAACTTTCAAGTCTTATTTTTAAAGAAATTTTGTAAGGCTATAGCTGCTATAGATAATGATTCCTCTGACGGATTTGGGAAAAATAAAATAAAAACCTTTCGGAAAGCATTTAGTATTCTAGATGCCATTAAAAATATTTAAGACCCAAGGGAAGAGGTCAAAGTATCAACATCAACAGGAGTTTGAAAGAAGTTGATCCTAATCCTCACTGATGACTTTGAGGGTCAAGACTTCAGTGGAGAAAGTCACTTAAGATGTGTTGGAAATAGCAGGAGAACTAGACTTAGAAATGAAGCTTGAAGAAGTGACTGAATTGCTGCAATCTCATGATAAAACTTGAATGGATATCGAGTTGCTTCTTATGGATGAGCAAAGAAAGTGGTCTCTTGAGATGGAAACTATGCCTAGTAAAGGTGCTGTGAACATTATTGAAATCACAACATAGGCTTTAGATTATTACAAAAATTTAGTGGATAAAGCAGTGGCAGGGTTTGAGAGGATTGACAGCAATTTTGAAAGAAGTTCTAGTGTGGCTAAAATGCTATCAAACAGTATTGCATGGTTTGGCAAATGTAAAGGAAAAGAAAAAGAAAAAAACCCAGCATTTCGTTCTACAAGGAAATCTTTTGTAAAAGGAAGAGTCAATTTATGCAGCAAACATCATTGTTATCTTACTGTAAGAAACTGCCACAGCAACCCCAACCTTTAGTAAACACCACCTTGATCAGTCAGCAGCTAACGACATTGAGGCAAGACCCTCCTCCAACAAAAAGATTACTATTCACTGAAGGCTTAGATGATTGTCATGTTACGATGTTTTAGGAATAAAGTATTTTAAAATTAAGGCATGTACTTTTTGAAGACATAATGCTATTGCACACTTAATAGACTATGGTATAGTGTAAACACAACTTTGATATGCATCGGAAACAAAAAAAGTCATGTGACTTGCTTTATTGCTGCGGTTTGGAACTGAACTTGCAATGTCTCTGAGGTATGACTGTACATTTCTGTTTAGCTTAAGTGTTAAACAGAGGACAATTTAGAATTTTAATTCCCCGGAATGTTTTCTTTTAAATATAAATACACGTCCATAACATATAATATATATTCCATAATATGGAAAGACATAATGAAGAAAGATGTTGCTGGAATCTACTAGTCTGTTTTAGGCTTATTGATGGAAAAAAGAATTCAGTATTAGTTTTCTTCTCTTGGAAATTACTTGGTTTTTCTAGAGGCTTTTTGGGGTTCTGGAACTACCACTTCTTTTTGTGTTTTACAGTGTTTTTAGTTGTTTATTTGACTGTCAACATACCACTTTTAAAGCATGATTCCCTCTGCAGAGTCATGAAGGTCTTTTTAGATAAGAAATTCTACAGTCCACTTATCTTCAGGGTGTATCCTTTCATAACATTTCGATAGATTAACCAGCAATTGAAATACCATATTTTGTTGTGGGAGAACAGGTTGCCTGAGTAAGGTATTCATTCCTTGAGGTAACTAAATTGGCCTGTGCCCAAGGTGAGTGAGCTTTCTTTGCTCTGTACATCACTGCTCCACCTAGTTCAAGTTCTGGCAGCTTCCAGATTTTGAGATTCTCTTGAGAAGTGAGTCCTTGCTTTTAGCCTGAGGCTGGCTCATGCAGGCAACCTTTCACCTACTTAGGAAAAGTTCAAACTAAACAATATGTTGGGTTAAAAAATAAAAGAGCCCAACCCTGCTACTACTAGGATAATAAAAGTCTTCTTTCTTGTAGTACACAGTAGTTGTTATTTTACTCATTTGTGTTTTGGTGTGCGTGTGTGTTTTGTTTTGTTTGCTTGTAAGGCAGTCCACCTGAGTGGGGTGGCTTTTTACCCTTGTGCAGTGTCCAAAATGCGATACAATGGCAAACTCTTTAAAATACACACTTTAGCTACCTAAGAAGAACGTTCAAAAACAACAATTTGGAGTAAACTTTATTTTTTGAGAAGAAATATCAATTTTGTATAGTGAATGCATTTAGGGGAAAATGGGTTATATGCTGGGTGAAGTGAGGCCAAAATGAGAAATAATAATGGACACACTTTTAGTTCTTGAGCCTCTTCCGGCCCCAGCCATTTCCAAGAGTCATTTTATTTTGCACAATTTGACAGAAATCTGTGCAAGGACAGAGCTAATCTAATCTAGTTAAAAATGAAAACGAATATGCATATAATCCCATAATCTATATTGAGATTTATACATTACAGCAAGCGCAGTGCGTTTGCAGTTCTCTTTTTCGGGGGGTGGGGGGTGGGAGTGGTCTTTCCTCCTAGAGGGACGGCTCTCCTGCAGACCCTACTGGAGTGCCCTCTCCTCCTCCCACGTTGCGGCCGCAGATCCCTGCTTCCCTCCCCCACCGGCCGCAGTCCGTCCCTCCCCGCCGACCGGGTCCCCCCCCCGCGCCGGTTGCGGCCGAATCCCGGCCGCCGCGGCTCCGCGGAATGACCCATAGTAACCCCGCCCCGCCCCGGGCCCCCAGCACCGCGCTCCCCGGCCCGAATTCGATAGGCCCAGCTCCGCACGCGCCACCGCCAGCGGGCCAATGGGCGGCGTCCTCTCTGCATATGCAACGAGTGCCGGCCGAGGGGTGCGCGTCCCGGGCGGTTCGGCTCAACAGACGCTGGCCTGCCGGCGCCGGGGAGCGGCGCTGCAGTTGCGGGGGCGGACGCGGCAGCAGACGGTCGTGCCCTCGCAGTGCTACCGCGACGGCTGCGCCAGGGTCCCCAAGAGGCGGCGCGGAGCGTGGATGCTCTGGGGCTCAGCCAGGCCTGCGTGGGCCCAAGGCCGGAGGAACCCGGGCTCCGGCGTCGTGGTAAGTGCGGCGCCCGTTGTGGGAGCGGCGGGGGCCGGTTGGCGGCGCGGCCTCCGCGTGCGGCTCGGCTGGGCCCGAGGGTCGCCCCGGCCTGGGGGAGGGACGCGGCCAATCTGGGGGCCCGGGTGCCCAGCGTCGCCGCCCAACGTGGCCCCGGGGGTGTGTGCGCAGGCGGCCCGCGGCGCTGGGAGAAGCAGCGGGCAGGGTGGGAGGCATCCGCGGTGGGTCCGGGGAGCCGGCTGACGTGGGGCCTCGGCCGCAGGGCCCACGCGAGTGGGGGAGCCGCAGCCCGAGCGGCGTGGGGCGGTGCTAGCGCCGCGCCGTCCCAGGGAGGAAGGATGCACTGGGTCCCTCCGGGCGCTTTGGGGGCGGGCGCGGGGTAGGGGGCCGGCCACTGGAATTAGATGGGGTCTACCGCGGCCCGAGCAGTGAGGTGTCCGTGGGAGGGAAACCTAGTCCTGCGATTTCGGAAAACCCATGCTTGGAGGGGCAGGAGTGTCTGTTGCTGCATGGTATGAGAAGAAACTGGGTGTGTGAGTTGGGTCGATCATAGTAATTTGTTCTGGACAATGTTTGTGGTGGTGGGGTTGGAATTTAGACTGATGTCTGAGGTTGAGAGTTTGTGAGTTTGTTTTTCCCTAAGTGCGTTTTAATTAGACGCTAGTAATAGGATGTGTAACACTTAGGGAGTGCTTACTACTGGCAGTCCTGTGGGGTAGGTATTATCAGGCCCGTTTCACATATATGAGGAGCCCGAGGCACAGATTTAACTGATTTGCCCAGGGGGTCTGGCATTATTAGAAAATGTGCTCTAAGCTATTGTATATATAAGGCGCCTCAAAAATAGAAAGAGTGGAACAACATCTTTAAAATTATATGGAAGCTAGAGAGGGAATAGGCTTTGTGAATGAGATTATAGCTGAATAAAATGACAAATAACTGGCATTTATTGAGCCTTTATTACATGTCATGGCACTGTTCTAAGAGCTTTATGCTCATTGTCTTTACGCTGTTAACAGTCCTCTAGAGAAGAGGTTATTCCCATTTTACCACGGGAGAAACTGCAGTTTGAACATGTTAACTTGCTCAGATCTCAGCTAGTAAGACAAGAAGCTGGGATTCAGACAGGCCTGTCTAAATCCAGAGCTCTCATATCTGACCACTATATTATGCTGCCTCTCCTCGGTGGCTGGCGGAATAGTTTTCACAGTGGATTTTAGTCTGGGTGGCCAGGAGAGCTGTAGTTTGATATTATTTTCTTTCATAATCATCACATCCTATTATGTATACTCATATTAGTTCCGAGAGTTAAGGATGCTGCTGAGTTGCTCCTGAGAGTGTCTTAGAAGGTAGTTACAGGGGGGAGGTGGTATGACATGGTAGTCTGTTGCACAGACTTTATTCTTTTGTTTTCTGTGCAGTTCTTACACTTAGGGATGAGTAAGGCTTTTCTTATTATTCTGGCACGGATTTTCTCTTTAGACTTCCTGGTTTCCCTGTCCTTTTTTTTTTTCCCTTGTGAGACAGGGTCTTGCTCTGGCTCTGTTCCCGAGGCTAGAATGCAGTGGCATTATCATAGTTCACAGCAACCTCAAACTCCTAGGTTCCAGAGATCCTCCTGCATCAGCCTTCTGAGTAGCTGGGACTATGGGCATGTGCCACTATGCCCGGCCAATTTTTCTCTTTTTTGTAGAGATAGGATTTGGCTCTTGCTCAGGCTGGTTTTGAACTCTTAGCCTCAAGCAATCTTTCTGCCTGGCGCCTCAGTCTCCCAAAGTGCTAGGATTAGAGGCATAAGCCATTGTGCCTGGCACCTGGTTTCTCTTTTCTATAAAAAATATTGGTTCTGTAGCAAGGCAGTGTTGTTGGGTATAGAGCAGAACGGTCCATTGGACCTAAGGGTCAAGGTGACAAGTCACCTACTATCTTTGGATCTCAGTTTCTGGATTTGTAAGATATTTGGCCTAGGTGACTTAAAGCTCAAATATTCTGAGAGTCTAAAATGTCCTCCTTGAAGGAAGAAAGATGGGAGAAATGCAGGATGAACAAATTATAAGGGAAGATCATCCTTTTTTTCTCTGGGACCAGGGAGTGAGGTAGGGGATGCTGGGAATATAGCAGTGAATAGAATTGATGTAATCCCTGCCCTTGTGGAGGAAACAGACAAGAAGCAAATGATCATACAGATAAACACATAATTCCATGTTTTGATATGTGCAATGAATGAAAAGTATTTTTTGAATGAAGATTATAAGTAGGATTGTGATTTAGATAGAAATCTAGGGATCTTTTTTGAATTAATGTGATGAGATTTTTTTCTAGATGACAGTCTTGAATTCTGAGGCCATAATTAAGTGTGTATAATGCAAGAGTTTGAGAACTTTTGAGCAACAATAATTCTTTTCAGTTCACAGTGTCTGTTCCTACCCAAAATGTCACTCCAGCTCACAGTGCAAGATATGGAAATGAGTTAGAGAACTTTTTCAAGCAGTCAATCTGTCTGCCTTCGGGGTACTTAAAGCTTAAATATTCCTGTAATACTTGTGTGTTCCCCTCTCAAGATGAACAGTTGGGAAGCAAGACTCTTATGTGACATTTTCTTTTTTTTTTTTTTTTTTTGGAGACAGAGTCTCGCTCTTTTGCCCTGGCTAGAGTGATGTGATGTCAGCCTAGCTCACAGCAACCTCAAACTCCTGGGCTCAAGCGAGCCTCCTGCCTCAGCCTCCCAGGTAGCTGGGACTACAGGCATGCGCCACCATGCCCGGCTGATTTTTTCTATATATATTTTTAGTTGTCCAGATCATTTCTTTCTATTTTTTTTAGTAGGGACGGGGTGTCGCTCTTGTTCAGGCTGGTCTTGAACTCCTGACCTTGAGCAATCCTCTTACCTTGGCCTCCCAGAGTGCTAGGATTACAGGTGTGAGCCACCGCGCCTGGCCAACATTTGGTCCTGAAGATAGAATTATAATTTTTTTTTTTTTTTTGACAAGCTAGGCAAAAGGTGACAGGCTTTGTAAATTTTAGATAAGCAGCATAGTAGTTATCAAAACTTTATCCATTGTAGTTTACATTTTACAGGGTGATTTAACTTAAAATTCTCACCTCTTAGAACATTGTTTTTTGATGGCAGGATTGGAAAATATAAACTATTAAATACCTAAATATTTCGGTTGAACATGTATGGAGCTAATACAAATAATTCATTGCAATATATTTACTGAATGCCACCTGCATGCAAAGCACTGTCCTAGGTTTACCATGTTGAATAAATAAAAAGATGAACTTGACAAAGTCTTTGCTTTCAAGGAGCTTTTAGTTTAATGAATACTAATATCCAAATTTAAGTTTTTTTCTTTTTTCAGAGTACCGTCATATGTTGGCTCATTTTATGTCCTTAAGATCCTTACATAGTGAGTCAGAAATATTGAGAAAATGAAGATTTTAGATATAAAATTGTCAGGACATGATGATAAATAGTATATGGAGTGGGAAAAGATGGTATCAAGCACTAGATTTCAGACTCATGCAACTGAAGGAGTGTGTGTGCTATTCACTGAGCTGGGGCCTACTGGGAGAAACTGGGTTTTGTATATGGGGAGGGCATGGCTTTAGTTTAGGAAGTGTTCCTTTGGAGCTGACTTTGAGACCTCTGTTGAGGTACTGGTTTAGTGCTCAGAATCGGAGTGGACATTTCCATTTTGGAGCCCTCAGTTTAGAGGTGAGAGCTGAAACCATAGGCATGGGTGAGTTTGCCTATGGAGAGAGACTGAAATAAGAACAGATGGAGCTGGGTAGAGGAGTTTGAACTTGGAAAAGAGACAGGAGGAGTGGCCAGGAAAAGTGAGAGAACAGCCAGAAGCAGCTGTCCCTGCAGGAGGAAGCGGTTTATACTCTGAGATGCTCCTGTGAGAGGAGAATTGAGAACAGTCCATTAGATTCAGTAACATGAAGGTCATTGGTGACGTTTGAAAGAGATGCTGGTCTGGTGGCAGGGGTGGAAATGGAGAGGAGACAGCAAGTGCAGGTTACTTAAAGTCTTGTTCCCAAGAGGTTTGATTTCAGCATGTTTAAGCGCTGATGGAAGGCTCAGTGGAGAGGGAGAAGTTGAGCATAGACTAAAAGAGGGTTTGTGCAAAGTTCCTGAGAGGATGGAAGCGGATGGGATCCAGAGCACAAGTGAGACTTGTGTTTTAGCTGGGAGGAGGGACACCCGTTCTGCGGTAACAGAAGACAGGCCTGTAATTTACCAGGGAGCCCTAAGCACATTCCAAAAAATTGTTAAGAACTGTTAAATTCCTAAAAATCAGCCCAGTTTTAGCTGATTCATGACATAGTCTTTTAGAAAACTCCACTACAAGAGCATTGTGTGAAATTGATTTAATATATGATTTAGTTTTGATTTCATCCCCTCAGTAGGGTATATATTTTCATCTAACTTTTGATTATAGTTTATTTCTCTTCTGAAAAAGGAGACATTATAAACATTAAATCTTGTGATTCCTTCTCTACATGCTTATTTTTGGTTTTGTAACTAAAAGCTTTCAGACTGCTTCTGTTTTCCTGACATTTTAAGTGTCTTAATTCTTCTTTTTATTTGAAGTTTTGAGCTTCTGTTTTTATTGGAATATGTTTATTTACATGTTTGTAATGTTTCCCATTTTGAGGGATAAAGAATTGGATGATTCAGTGGGCTCAGTTGATCTGCTAATTTTTACTTATAATAGAATTGAAGATATTTAACTTTTTGGATAAGTCACCTCCAAATACAGACTTCTACTTGGTTGTGAAGGAAATACACAGGGGCATGGGTTCATTCCTTTATGTATTTATATTGTGCCTATCTAGCAAGGCACTGGGAATTTGGAAATGATTAATAGAGAGTTCCTGCTCTCAAAGAGCTCACTGTTCATCAAAGGAAGGAGGTGTTTCAACAAACCTTACAGTATAGTGTAAGGGAAGAAGGCATAGGAGCAGGTATATTATAGTATGGTAATACTAATCAGTACCTCAGTGGAAGCAGCTAGGAAATACAGAAGAGGAAAGTAGGCACAGAGTAAAGGAGGAAAATCGGGATATGCAGTGGAGGTGATAGCTGCACCAGGTTTTCCAAGATGAATTAGAGTTTTGCCAGGTGAAAAGGGAGCCAGGGAATAGAATGTTTTACCTTGAATTTGGACTGTGTGTGTGTATGAATTGGAGATGTTATAACAGTATCAAAGAATATTGTTAGAAAAATTTTAATAAAGCTTATCTTACTATTCTAACATTGATTGCTCCAGAGGTAAAAAGCTGCCCATTTTCCCCTGGTTCTGTCATGGTCAACTTTACTGTCTCCTATTTTATGCAGAAAGTAATTGAATTTAGTTATATTCTTTTGATACAAAGCCTAGGTTTTCTTTTTCTAAGCTAATGGTTTTTGGAATAAGGACAATAGCTAACACCTTAACAGCATCCTGTGACTTGGTGCTGTTCTAATTTTCTTATCAGTCTTATGAGATAGGTTCTTTTATTTTTACAGATGAGGAAATGGAAGCACAGAGGAACTTAAGTAACTTGCTTGAATGTGTGCTGGATTTCATCACAGGCAGTTTGGTTCTAGAGTCCATGTTCTTAACCCTGGGCACTGCATCTTCTCTCTGGGGTGACGAGGCATAATTGTTTCTGGAAAGGAGCCACGATGACATTTAGGGGCAATGTTTAAATCTGTTTTAATTACATATAGTTACTTCCCCAAATAAAACCCCTGATTTTTACAGGGAGGGAAAGCATCAGAAATAACAAACTAAATTGAGAGAATTTAACTAGAATTTTCTTCTTGTACTTCAACGTGAGTATTTCAGGATACATTTTCCTTAACCTTCTTTCACAAGAATCATTATCATTGCCCTTTTAGAGTTCTTTTTTGGATCAGGAATATAAAGGAATTTGAGATGCCATAAAAATGGAATGCTAATTCCATTCTCTTTTTTAAAATTTTTATTTATTTTTTTATTTTCTGCAACAGAGTCTTGCTTTGTTGCCCCAGCTAGGGTGCAGTGGCATGATCATAGCTCACTGCAACCTCAAACTCCTGGGCTTAAGTGATCCTCCTGCCTCAGCCTCCTGAGTAGCTGGGATTACAGGTACGAAACATGATGCCTGGCTATTTTTTTTTTTTTTTCTTCCAATTTTAGTAATGTTAGGGTCTTCCCTTGCTCAGGCTGGTCTGGAACTGCTGAGCTGAAGCGATCCTCCCTCCTCAGGTGGGAACCACCATGCCTGGCTGCTAATTCCATTTTCTTTTTTCTCTTTTAAATAAAATATAGACATGTAGGCCAGGCGCAGTGGCTCACGCCTGTAATCCTAGCACTTTGGGAGGCCGAGGTGGGTGGATCGCTCGAGCTCAGGAGTTCGAGACCAGCCTAAGCAAGAGTGAGACCCCCGTCTCTACTAAAAATAAAAAGAAATGATTTGGACAGCTAAAAATCTATATAGAAAAAAATTAGCCGGGCATGGTGGCGCATGCCTGTAGTCCCAGCTACTCGGGAGGCTGAGGCAGAAGGATCGCTTAAGCCCAGGAGTTTGCTGTGAGCTAGGCTGATGCCATGGCACTCACTCTAGCCCGGGCAACCTAGCCTGGGCAACAAAGCGAGACTCTGTCTCCAAAAAAAAAAAAAAAATACAGACATGCTTTCTGTATGTCTAAACTGTATTTCATAACATTTAATCTAGTTAAAGAAACTACTCTACCTCATATCTTTCAGTTAACCACTGCTCTGAATTTGGTATGCATTTCTATACAGTTTTACTACATGTATGTATCCCCAAACAGTGTATTGTTTTGTATATTCTAAAATTTATATAGATGGTACTGTGTGTGTTCTTTTTTTTTTTTTTTTTTTTTTTTTGAGACAGCTCGCACTGTTGCCCGGGCTAGAGTGCCATGGCGTCAGCCTAGCTCACAGCAACCTCAAACGCCTGGGCTCAAGCAATCCTTCTGCCTCAGCCTCCCGAGTAGCTGGGACTACAGGCATGTGCCACCATGCCTGGCTAATTTTTTCTATATATATATTTTTAGCTGTCCAGATCATTTCTTTGTAATTTTTAGTAGAGACGGGGTCTGGCTCTTGCTCAGGTTGGTCTCGAACTCCTGACCTCGGGCGATCCTCCCACCTCGGCATCCCAGAGTACTAGGATTACAGGCGTGAGCCACCGCTCCCAGCCAGTACTGTGTGTGTTCTTGTGCAGCATATTTCCCCCCCACTCAGTGTCACTTACCAGTGTGGTTTCATGAGTTGAATTTCAGCAGTGTGGGTACATGTCGATTTAGTTCATTTATTTCTACTGTGACATGGTATTACATTTTGGTGCTATACCACATTTGTTTTCCCTCTGTTGGTAGACTTTTAGGTTGTTTGAATTTTTTTTTGTTCTTAAAAATATTAATATTACTACTGTAGTATTCTTGAGCACAAGCCTGTTTTTATCTAATTCCATTTCTGACGCTGTAGTTACCCTGTGCTTCTTTTTCTTTGTTCTTTGCATTCTTGTTTTGGTCTTCCTCTAATTTTTTCATTACTTACCTTTGTCTGTTCTACTTACAGTACAAAATTACCATGGGCACTTTTTTCTAAGGCTGTTTTTAGTAACCTTTAGTTAACCTTGTTTTACTTTCTTTGTTTTTATTTTTTTTAATAATAAAAATATCTTAACATATCACTATATCTTAGCAGATATCCTGTAGATACATATCTAATATTATTTCACTTCTAATTCCATAAATGACTGTAGGGATAATTCACACGTGCCCTTTCTCTTGGGAAAATGTTTTGTTTCTCTCTTTCTTTCTTTTTTTTTTTTTGAGACAGTCTCGCTCTGTTGCCTGGGCCAGAATGCCGTGGTGTCAGCATAGCTCACAGCAACCTCAAACTCCTGGGCTCAAGCGATTCTTCTGCCTCAGCCTCCTGAGGAGCTGGGACTACAGGCATGCGCCACCATGCCTGGCTAATTTTTCCTGTATATATTTTTAGTTGTCCAGCTAATTTCTTCCTATATTTTTTTAGTAGAGACGGGGTCTCGCTGTTGCTCAGGCTGGTCTCGAATTCCTGAGCTCAAACGATCCTTCCACTTCAGCCTCCCAGAGTGCTAGGATTACAGGCATGAGCCACCACGCCTGGCCGGAAATGTTTCTGTATTAAAAATCTACTTTTGGTTTAGCCGGATCTGTATTTTAGTGCTTGTTTCCTTTAAGTAATTTTCTTTAAAATGTAGTGGGTAGGAACATAGACTTGGAGATAGGATTGCTTAGAATCCTGGCTCTACTTCTTATTAACTGTGTGACATTGGACTGTTTATTTAACTTAGCTGTGTGTCAGTTTCTTCATCTGTAAAATAGAGACAATAAGAGAATCTATAGATTGTTGTGAGATTTAAATAAGTGTCAGGCATATAGTCAGTACTCAATATTAACTATTTTTATTAGTTTTATTTATTTTTAGAATATGCAGCATCTCACTGTTACCTTCTTTTCTGAAGCAGCATGATTATTTTCATGTATACTCATATACCTCAGGGAAATGTCTAATGTTTTATAACCTCTTGTTAATGGGGATTGGGAAAAGATTGTAGATAGTAGAAAACTGTAAGTTAAGGGACATTAACTGGATTTTGTTAATATAATATGTATAATATATATTAACAGGAATAATTTGGGGTTTATATTTTGCTTTAATTTCCTTGGAAATAGGCATAAAGCACATTGAAAGTTGACATGGTGAAATTCTCATTTAGATAACTATTCAGGGTCTATTTTTGTTAGTTTTAAGGACCTTTTGAAATATCACCTTGAGTCAGTGGTGTTTCTAAATATATTATCCTATATCATCAACCTGTGTTGTTGATGGAGAAGGAACCATTGCCATCGATGTGTAAAACTTGATAGGTTAAATTTGAGCTAGTTACTTAACCTTTCTCGGCCTTCCATTTCAACACCTGTAACATACAGATTTTAATTCATACCTGACAGGGTTATTATGAAAATTGAGGGAGGCAACTGATAGTAGTAGTTCCGGACACACAGTTGGCCACCTGTGTTGGTTGCTTTCTTCAATGTCTCTTCCTCTGCCTTCTCTCTTAATTTCCTTTTTTCCTGTTTTCTCTCTTGTCTATTTTTCCTTTCTTCCTCCTTCCTCCCTTCTCTGACCTTTAGAAGTAGTTTTTGGTAAATGGTAACAAAGCATTCTGAATCCAGCATGTTAGCAAATCCATTATATTAATAACAACATCATTTAAAGAGGGCTAGCAAACATTAATTCCTTCAGGATAAGAGTTTTGAAGCTTTGTGAGGGTATAGATGTTAAATGAGCAATATAGAGGAAAAAGAGGTCATGTTTGGCCAAAGTAGCCAGGGAAAGGTCAGCTAAGCAAAATGAGACTAATGTTGGAATTGAAGAAAGAGTTGAGTGTGAGGAAGGTACTGAAATTGGATGTCCAGGGCAGTGGAGTTTGGAAGAGCAGAATTGACCCATAAAATTAAACCGTCAACTGCTTAGGAGGACCAAGGAAGCTGTGAGGATAAATCACATACTGTGGGGAAGGGAGGAACAGAGACTTGGAGGACAAAAATAATTAAGTCCTTGCATAAACTCATTTATTTACTTATTCAACTCAGAAAGTACTTGTTGAATGAATGAAAAGTTCTAGGAATAGGAAGGGAGACCAAGCAGCTAGCAAGTACAGAGAGCAGCATGGGCTCTGAGTTGTTACAGGAAGAGCACTGGCGATGTGGCCAGAGTTGTTTGTAACCCTGCTGCTGTGACTCACAGCAGCATGGCATTGTCCTTGCCGTTTAGTCTGACTGGACCTCTCTCTCTCTCTCTTTTTTTTTTTTTTTTTTTGAGACAGAGTCTGATTCTGTTGCCTGGGCTAGAGTGCTATGGTGTCAGCCTAGCTCACAGCAACTCCTGGGCTCAAGCGATCCT
This sequence comes from Eulemur rufifrons, assembly GCF_041146395.1. NCBI lineage: Eukaryota > Metazoa > Chordata > Mammalia > Primates > Lemuridae > Eulemur > Eulemur rufifrons. The sequence continues at coordinate 14,044,684 of NC_090983.1, read as the reverse complement.
CCTGCCTCAGCCTCCTGAGTAGCTGGGACCACAGGCACGCACCACCACGCCTGGCTAATTTTTTGTATTCTTAGTAGAGATGGGGTCTCCCTCTTGCTCAGGCTGGTTTTGAGCTCCTGAGCTCAAGCAATGCTCCCACCTTGGCCTCCCAGAGTGCTAGGATTACAGGCATGAGCCACTGCGCCCTGCCTGACTGGACCTCAGTTTTCTTGTCTGTAATTGTTTCTTGCTCAAACAAACAAACAAACAACCAAAAATAACACAGCAAAAAGAAAACAAACAAGCAAAACCCCTGCTTATCCACCACTGTTCTTTTTTTTGTACCTCCGTTTCCACCTCTTCTTTTTACTTGGTTCAGGATTTTGTTACCTATGCCCTATTTCTTTCTTATGTGTCTTTGATCAGTCTTAGCTTTGTGCATTTCCCCTTGTATGTTCATTATGTGTTTACTACCCGAAATTCACCGGGGGCATTTGCGTGGGTCTCTTCCTGTTTAGACATCTCAATAAATAGGATTCTCAGAAACCATCTCAGGGGCAATGGGCATTAAATAGATGGAGCTAGAGATGAGGCAGACCCTTTCTCTGATGTCAGGATCTCACAGGCATTCCATTTTGAGATAGCTGATAAATTCACAAATAATTCATTGCAAAGGAAAATGAGTGCCTTGAGGGTTCAGTGGATGGATAGAGAAGTTCAGACTGGAGTTGGGGCTGGTGGAGGTTTGGTTACCAGAGAATGCCTTATCAATTTAGATGTTAAGAAATTACTAAAATTTGGGTATATGTAAAACAAGAAAGGCCATTCCAGGTAGAGCTAATAGGCAAAGTAAGCAAAGGCAGACAAGGCAGGTAAGGGGGAAGAGAGATGCATACTTGAATATAGAATGTGTGAAGTAGAGAATTGGGAGGTGAGAGTTGAAAAGTAAGCTGACTTTAAGTTGTGGAGGGCCTTACATGCTTGGCAGAGGAGTTTGGAATTACTGTTTTCCTTTTTCTTTTCTTTTGGACAATGAGGAAATTAAGACTCTTGAGTAGAGGATTGAGGTGGTAAAATTTGGGTTGTAAAGGAGTGACAGTGTCACAGTGCAGTGTAGTTGCAGGACGTATTAATGTGGGAGGGGGAGCAGGGATTAGAGGCAGGGGGTAATTAAGGAGATAGTTGAAATTTGCTAGGTGACAGGAGTAAGGACTTAACCTGCCAAAGTAACAGTGAGAATGGGTGGAAGGGGCTGGATATATCAAGTCAATATGCTTCTTTGGTACTCAGTTACTAGAAAAAGTTTAAATTTTATTCTAATAAAATATGGAAACAGTTAACTTTTTTCTTTTTGTGGTCTGAATTGTATGATTAGGAATGTTACAATTTACCAAAATGGTCTTTAGCAGTATTAAAGCCTCTATAAACATTTATAATAATATACCTAATTCTAATGTATTATGTTGGTTTTGGGATTGCTCACATATTGAGTTAAGGCCAGTGGGAAACTTTTCAGCTAGATTAGGTAATATTTCATAATTCCATAGAGTTGTGTGTTTTGAACAGAAATATTTTAAATTGGTGTCTTTATTCTCTGGGTTTACTGTTCAGTTTCTTGTTTAAAATATCATAAACTGGCCTAGTGTTTGAGGGATGTTAGTAGTTTCTACATACATTTGTAGAAATTATAATGCACTTGCATATTTGCTTAAAGTTTTTCTTAATTCTAACATGTTCAGTGAAAAAATTTATAAAATACATAAAAGCATAAATTCTACATTCTAGATGTAGCCAATGCTGAGGTACTTTTAGTCTTGATATCTGTGTGTGTTTTAACATAAGTGGAAATATTGTGTATATTTAATATTTAACCTATCTTTTTTCATTTATCATTATATTATGAGCAATTTCTGTGTTATTAGATGTTCTGTGAAAATATTTTTAGTGGTTGTGTAATAGTCAACTATATGTACGTATCATAATGTATTTGACCATTTCCCAATTATTAGATATTTGCTTATTTTTGTTTCTCCTTAGTATAAATAACTAATGGAAATTCTCAAGGAAATTTATTTTTCTTCATTAAATATTCACAGAAGTTGAATTTTTGGGTCAAAAGGTATGAAAAATTTAAAGGCTCTCATTAAAAATTATAAAATTGCTTTCCAGAGAGATTTTTTTGCCCTCTAGCAGTTTACGAGAGTGTCTTTACATTGCACTTATATTTATATACCAAAACCAGGAGAAAGATGTTATTGCATATTAATAGTATTTTGTCTAATTTTGGGGGGAATTTCTTAGTAACTTACTTATTTTAGTTAAACCAGTCTTAATCTGGATCTCATTTAATAAGCAATAATTTTTGTTCATTAGATATATCCTGCTGAGGGATTTGAAGAGTAGAAAATTTCTAGATTTAAAGTTTTTGTTTAAAGATTTATATGTTTATAATTAAAGTTAATGAAGAATATAAAATTTTCATTTCTGTAAAAATATGAATGGAGAGGTAAAGTTGGGAATAATTATAAAGATTTATTTTTTTATTTTCATTTTTTTTTTATATATTTTTTAACCTTAAAATCCTACAACCATTTTTTATTATACAGGTGAACCCCGATCCTCGTGATGGGCTTATCGGTAAGATTTCTGGTAGCGAGCACGGTCACCAGGGCCTCCAAACTTTTTGGATTCGCAGCGACGCTTCCAGTTTACCTTTCTTTGTGTTACATATAACCTGTTAATGTTAAAGCTAATATGTGCAAAGTGATTAAAACAGTGCCTGGCACATAGTAAATGCTCAGTTAATGTACCTATTATTTTTACACTAAAAATTTCCAGCTGTCTGAGATATATTAGCTCATATAACACAATGTCCCTCCGAGTTTCTTTTGTCCCCATCACTGATACAATCAGTACAGCTGGGGAGGGAGGGAATGAGGTTTTCTTTGAATAAAAAGCCTTAAAGAATGGTGGGGTGGAGGGAGGAGCCTCTCATCCATTAGGGATGATTCAGATCAAAATAATAGTGAGTTGATCTGTATAGTCAGTTGAAATCTGGATTTTTATTCAGTAAAATATAGATTGGCTTTTCACTGGTTGATTTGTACTGCATTCTATATTCCTTTACTTCTGGTTCCGGTTTCTGGAAAATGATTGGAATAAGTTCTGTAAATTTGACCTCATGGCAAATTTTATGACATATTTTAGAAAGAAATGTCTATTTACTGAGGGAGATGATTTATTGACAAGGCTTCTTCTTTTAAAAGATAGCCTTTCTGGACAGATATTTGAGCAGGAGCTAATTGTTACTTTATGGCTTTAAAATATTTTCCCCATACCTATTTAAAGTATTGAATAAAAAATAGCATTTATTAAAGTATACATTTATTTATACCTATTTTGTATCACCTACTTGGCTACAATTCAGGAAAGCAGAAAATAAAACAGTTTTTGCTTCAAGAAGCTCAGTCTGTTGCAGGGACACAGAAAAGTAAAGTTAAAATGCAATTGCAATAAGTTATGTTAATGGTATACCTAATGTGCTTTGAAAGCTGGAAGGACATCTAACCCAGCCTCCTTGGTGGAGAAGGGGAAGAGAAAGGAAGGAGGTGAAAATAGGTGGAGAGAATTCAGTCAAAGATGGGTTAGAGTTTTTCTGAGTTAGCAGGGGATTGGAGGTGGGACTGGGGGAATACAAGTATAAAGGCACAGGGCAAAAAAATACATGGATTGTCTGGGGGAAATTGAAGGCAGGGTCAGTTTAATACTCAGGGTCTATTTATGTAAATCTGAACTGCTTTATATTGAGATTGAAAAGCAAGCTGGCCTGGTGGTGCCTGTAGTCCCAGCTAGCCAGGAGGCTGAGGCAGGAGGATCTCTTAAGCCCAGGAGTTCAGGGCTGCAGTGAGCTAGGATTGTACCACTGCACTCTACCCTGGGTGGCAGAGCAAGACCCTATCTCTCTTTTTTTTTTTTTTTTTTTTTTTGAGACAGAGTGTCACTCTGTTGCCCGGGCTAGAGTGCCGTGGCATCAGCCTAGCTCACAGCAACCTCAAACTCCTAGGCTCAAGCAATCCTCCTGCCTCAGCCTCCCGAGTAGTGGGACTACAGGCATGCACCACCATGCCAGGCTAATTTTTTCTATATATTTTTAGTTGTCCAGCTAATTTCTTTCTGTGTTTTTTTAGTAGAGATGGGGTCTCGCTCTTTCTCGGGCTGGTCTCAGACTGCTGAGCTCAAACAATCTGCCCGCCTCGGCCTCCCAGAGTGCTAGGATTACAGGCGTGAGCCACTGTGCCCAGCCAGCAGATTTTGATTATAGAATTTTATATTCATTTTCATGCTTTCAGGAGTCCATCTAAAAATGACATAGAATTTGAAAGAAAACATTAACAAATAGGATTATGTATGAATAAATTTAAACTTCTATTACAGCTGTTATTTAATGTTTTGAATCTGTTATGGGTTTGCAGCAAGTTCATTACTCTCATTTTTTTCTTGATGTTTAGTTATATTGATATTACAAATTCACATTTAAATATTTTATAGGTTAGACAAGTTTTGATGGCTTTCAGGACTTAAATGCTTATCTTGATGACTCAGTGTTTCATATTCAGATGGTAGCAGAAAATTTTGTATATATGGCCCTATGTAGAGAAATTATTGAGAATATTTTCGTTTGTATGTGAAAGTGACCTAGATTAGAAGTATGGAAGGAGATGGGGACAGCAGCAGGTTTGCTACTCCCTTGGCTTAACAAGAAAAGGTTTTTCAGAGTTGGGCTAAATATTTCTCATAGCTATTTGAGGTGGATCTTTTTTTCCTGTGCCTTCTATTTTTAAAATGTAATCTAGTTTTTGAACACTTACGGAAAAGCTATAGAGGCCAGAAAATGACACACCAGAGAATGAAGGTGAGGAAAGGGAAGACAACTGTGTATCTTAGTAGCTTTGATTTTGAAACATGTTGTTTAGGAAAAGCTTTTTTAGTGGTAAAATAATTGAGAATTTGTGGGAAGAAGAAAATACTGTATGCAAAAAATTTTAAAAGGAAAAATAAAGTGAATAATATATGAATAAAATACAATAGAAGACTAAGCATTGAATGAAGGAAGTAATTCCGTGTTTAAGCCTTATTCTTAGCTATTTCACTTTTAGGTAGTGCAAATGAAGGTAATATAATGTCAGTTGTGATGCAGATAATTTATTCTGTAGTTATATGTAGTTCCATAGCATACAAGTTCTAATTATGTGTATTTTGCTTTTTCTTAAGTTTGTGTTGTAACTGATCTGCCCAAAATATAATTAAGAAACTGGGCTTTGGGGGTGGGGAGGGGAATGGAAGAAGAGAAAAGGAAACACCTAGGGAATTTTACTGAACAATATATAAATCCTTGAAATTAAAAGAGAAGGTATTCTGGGTAGATAGACTTAGATTGCAAAATTATTCCAAGCTGTTTTCACTCTTACTCATAAATGGAATAAGCGTTTTAAAATCATCTTGAAAAATCTTAATTTAGAAACTTTAATCCTTTTACATTTTCAAAGGCTAACCTTACCTGAAGAGCCATCTTCTCTCAATCACGCATGCTTTACTTCACTCATTATAAGTACATTTACTTGTGTTAATATTTTATACGTTTGGGGCTGTTATATTTTGCCTCTGGCCTTTGAATTTTCTTCAATTTTTTATTTCATCTGGGGAAGAAAACGGGTAGATTCAAAAGTGCATTTGTTACTCCAACTAAAACAACCTTTACTTAAAAATTAGGGTGTTTGTTCTCCTAGGTATAGGTTCATGTAATACTGAATATAGTACTTAGTTGGATTGAGTTGGAATTATTAAGACCCTTAAGTATTAACTGCCCAGGTTGATGTCATTATATAATCTAATAGTTCATGTTTTTCTGAAACGTATATATAGCTGGCTTTCATTAACCATTTTGTAGGAAATAACTGGAATAAATAAGGATCGTGGCCGGGCGCGGTGGCTCACGCCTGTAATCCTAGCACTCTGGGAGGCCGAGGCGGGTGGATCGCTGGAGGGCAGGAGTTCGAGACCAGCCTGAGCAAGAGCGAGACCCCGTCTCTACTAAAAATAGAAAGAAATTATATGGACAACTAAAATATATATATACAAAAAATTAGCCGGGCATGGTGGCACATGCCTGTAGTCCCAGCTACTCGGGAGGCTGAGGCGGTAGGATCACTTAAGCCCAGGAGTTTGAGGTTGCTGTGAGCTAGGCTGACGCCACGGCACTCACTCTAGCCCGGGCAACAGAGTGAGACTCTGTCTCAAAAAAAAAAAAAAAATAAGGATCGTACCAAAAGGGTAAAGAGTCCTATTCAATACTGTCTTAATAGTGTCAAGGTATTCAGGTCTTGGCCAGTTAGGGCTTCTAGGGCCTAGTTTCTCTGTCCTGTCATTTGGATAATATAATGGTGATGAAACATGTCATTCCTTCCTGTTCCCTTGTAATGAATCAAACTTGAACAAAATTCTGATATAAAAAGTTATGCTTCTGTATGGAGAAAACTTCTTTAGGCTATAATACAAAGAGCATGAAATACGAGACACAGGAAAAAGTATTCATAGTGTGTGTATTATCTTAAGCAAAAATAAATTTGTACTGATATCTCTGAAGCTCATGGAGTAAGATCTCCAAAACTGACTAGCTAGCTAGGGATGCTAAGGGATTGATACCAATGCCAAACATAAGATGTGTTAAGTATCATTAATACTCTTTTTGCTTAGTATTTTATGTCATAAGGGACTTCATGGATAGTCTTATGATTTCAGCCTCTTCTAACCTAAACCTTAAATGTAGTAAATATGAATCAGTAATGATGAAAATAGCTGAGATTTGAGTGTTTGTAGGAGGCATGCACTACATAATTTCCATATTCTGTTTAATCCTCATAATAATCTTATAATGCGCATAGTCTCTACCTTTTTACAGATGAGGAATCTGAGACTTAGAAATATAATTTGCCTAAGGCAATATTTAGTAAGTAGTTGAGCCAAGTGTCAAACCCAGTCTGTTTGGCTCCATAGCCAAACGTTTCATTAAGAGTAAAGTTTTGACTTTAGTATTTTCGTAATCGGGGTGTAAGAAATAATCGTGATAAAATAAAAGTATTGGTACAGGTTTGAGTGTCCCTTATCTGAAATGCTTGGGATTAGAAGTGTTTTGGATTTTGTACCTTGGAATATTTGCATATGCTTACTGGTTGAACATCCCAAATCTGAAAATCTGAAATCCTAAATGCTCCAGTGAGCATTTCCATTGAGCATAATGTCGGTGTTGAAAAAGTTTTGGATTTTTGAGCTTTTTGGATTTTGGATTTTCAGATTTGGGATGTTCAACCTGTATACATAGGATTGTATAAACAACAGAATTTAAAGTACTGTTAAGACATGCATCACATTTTGCAGTTTAAGTAGAGTGCTTTTACCCGCTTTCCTTGTTGGTTCCTAACAGAAGTTTCGTGAGGTATTTATTATTGTTACTCCAGTTTTACAGTTGAATCTGAAGCTGGAGGATTAGGGACTTGTCTCCCAAGTTACACAATGATTAAATGGGTAGTCAGCATCAAACCCAGAGTTTATTGTTAGAGTTCTAGAAGGAGCGAGTCCATTGAATATTTTTAGTGCAGTCAAACCAATGTTACAAATAATAACACTTTCAGTAGATCATATAAAGTATATAAATAACAAGTACTTGTATGCTTTGAATCTGCATGAAACAAAACTTTGTACTCAGACTACCTGTACTAATAACTAGCTTTTATAGCACCCCTGTTTTTTTCTAAAGCCATTTATATCTACTGCATTTCACATTTTATCCTTACTTTAATTTTGTGCGTTAGATAAATGATGACATATATGGGGAAATAAAGTACAAAAAGGTTATTTCATGAAAAAAGATCAAGCTGAACTAGAGGTAGAGCCCAGGCTACAGTTAGTTTGCTGACTCCATGAGTTGATTAAGTGTAGGGTGACCAGCTCTTCCTGGTTTGCCTGGGACTTTCCTGGTTTATAGTACTGAAAGTCTTGTGTCCTAGAAAACCCTGCAATCCAAGGCAAAGCAGGATGGTTGCTCATCCTAATTAATTGTAACACTTTGTGGTAGATCGGGGTGGGGGGGATGGTAGTTAAGTTGCCATATAAAATGTAAGGCACCCAGTTAAAACTGAATTTAAGTTTGTTAAATGTGGCAATCTTAAAGTAAGAGTGAAGGGGTATTTCAGTGTGTAAGAAGTATTCTTAGCTGCTTAAGGGAGCACCATCTGACAGTTTCCTTTTCTCTGGAGTACTTAACTCTTGTTCTTTGAGCTGTGTGGACAGGATGCAGGAGGTCAGGATGAATAAATGAACACAAATTGTGCCCAATGCATATAAACTGATGGAAGTGTGTGTGGCAGGGGGTGATGGTGGTGGTACTTTGAAGCAGTTAGTTCTCCTTTACCTGTCTGGAAACTTAACCCAGATCTGAGCCTATCCTGTCTTTGTTGGATCAGTCTGTCAAACACCAGCACATTCTCAGATCATCTGTATTATATTGTCTTTAGACTGTATGTTAAATAGTGTTTTTTGTTGTTGTTAAGGTAGTACATTCACATGACTGAAAAATGAAAAGGAAACCAGGTGCAGTGGTGTACCTTCCTACTTGAGAGGCAGAGGGGAAAGGAGTGAAAGTCTTTCCCCATCTTCTTTCTTGCACCGATTCATTTACTCACCATGGATTTAATTTGATCTGATTGGAGAAGGTTAGAATTTTTTTTTTGAAATGGATCTTGGAAATCTTCTCATTTAATGATTTTTTTTCCTTCTTCTTCTTCTTCTTCTTCTTCTTCTTTTTCTTTCTTTTTTTTTTTTTTAAAGAACTGGGGAACTCTTTTTCCTACAGAGTACTTTGTATAGAAGACAGAATTCCTCAGGTTGGTTAAATCTTCATTGTTTGTTTGATAGCTGTCAGTACTCCTAAATTGATTTTGGAGCCCTTATGCATCAGTAAAATATAGTCTTAAATTTGATGCAGTTGAATTATTAATACATCAATATTAATGTTGAACAAATGAAGATATAATGACCTGTCAAGGTCTCATAGTAATTGGTGGCAGAGTTTAGACTAGTGTATGTTTGTGTGTGTGTATGTGTATGTTTAAAATGTCTGTTCTGTATCAAACTGAAAAAAGTATGTATTCCCATGTCTAATTTTTGTTTCCTATTGATTTTTATCTAGAAGAGGGAATAAAAGTGGTTTTTTTTTTTTTAATAATGTGTCTAAATCAGGTTTGGGGAAATCAAGGGGTTAGTATTTGCAGTTCAAGGAGAATACTCAAGAGTCTTCTTATTTTTTTCAACTGTCACAATAAAAGGACTGAAACAGTTTAAAAGTTACAATAGATAACTGAAATTTTAAAAGTTATTTGGTTCTGTTAAACTGCTTTTTAATTTAAATATATTCATGGGGAAAGACTTCTTAAATGTCCCTCCCTCACTTCCATAATGTATCTTTAGTGCCAAAATTTCATTTTTTAAGGTTAGAATAAATACAAACGTGTTTTCTTAAAAAGAAAATACCAAATTATTATTTCTTCATAAAACTTGCTAGTTGTAAATTGAAACTTCATCTAATCCAAATTGTAATATGACTAAGTCTTCTAATGTCTAATTGACTTTCCTGTCTAGAATTTCTTGACCATTTTATTGTGGTGTTAAGGAAGTACTTGCACAAATTAATGATCTGTATTTCAGCCCTACGGTCATTGCAGTGTCATATAACAGTAACAAATAGCAGGTCAGAGTTGAAATCTTCAAAGTTGTTTAAAGATTATGTTAGTATTTGGGGATTTAGAAAAAGGCCTTTGTCTTTACTTCACTAAGAAGGAGTGAGTCCTCCAAGTTTGTTCTATTTCAAGATTGTTTTGGTTGTTCTGGGTACTTTGGATATCCATGTGAATTTTAGGATCAGCCTACCAATTCTGTATAAAAGCTTACTGAGATTATGATGAGGATTATTTAGGGGCAGTAATGGGGTGATCCCTTTCCTTCCCATAATAAAAACATATCAACAAGAGAAAAGCATAACAAACTTATTATGTGCACATGTGTGTATGGTAGTCATAGAAAATATGAACTCAAAACAGGGCCGGATGGTTGAGGCTTAAATGCTTTTTTTTATAGAGGAGAGAGAAATAGGGAAATGAATAGGTCTATAGGGGCAGAAAGGCACTAGAACATAGGTAATATTACTATACAAATAAAATACTCCAGATTAACTCAGAGCTGCCCTCTGAAGAGTAGGTGAAAAGTTTATGTGGGCATTGTGATGATTCCTGGTTTCTCTTCTTTTTGGGTGGTTGATCTTTGTTGGTTATTTGATGAGAGTCCTAGCGAGGGAGTCTTAAGACAATTGCATTTATTTTTTTTCTTTTTCCTTTTTAATTATTATGGGTACATAATGGTTGTATGTCTTTATAGGGTACATGTGATAGGATGTTTTAATACACACATAGACTGTGAATTAATCAAATCAGGGTAATTGGTAATTGGGTATCTATCACCTCATGCCTTTATCATGTCTTTGTGTTAGGAACATTCCAATTCCACTCTTAGTTATTTTAAAGTACACCCTAACTTACTGTTGTTATACTTTGTTGTGCTATCAAATATTATTCATTCTAACTAACTATATTTTTGCAACCATTAACCATCCCCACTTTATTCCCTCCTTCCTGTTACCCTTCTCAGGCTCTGGTAACCATCCTTTTGCTCTCTGTCTCCATGAGATCAATTGTTTTTAATATTTAGCTACCATGTATGTGTGAGAACATGTAAGATTTGTCTTTCTGTGCTTGGCTTATTTCACTTATCAAAATGTTCTCCATTTCCATCCATGTCGTTGTAAATATAATATTCCATTGTGTATATGCACCACAATTTCTTTGTCCATTCATCCATTGATGGACACTTAGCTTGATTCCATATCTTGGTTATTGTGAATAGTGCTGCCATAAACATGGGAGTGTAGATATCTTTTTGATATACTGAACTTTCCTCCTTTGTGTATATACCCAAAAGTGGAGTTGCTGGGTCATAGTAGTTTTATTTTTAGTTTTTTGAGGTACTTCCATACTGTTATCCATGGTAGTTGCGCTAATTTACATTCCCATCAACAGTTATAAGGGTTCCCCTTTCTGCACATCCTCAACAGCATTAGTTACTGCCTGTCTTTTTGATAAAAGCCATTTTAACTGGGGTGAGATGGTATCTCATTGTAGTTTTGATTTGCATTTCTCTGATGACTAATGATGAGCATTTTTTCATATACCTATTGGCCATCTGTATAAGACAATTGCATTTCTTAAGAAGATTTCTTAGATGAGGAAATTTCAGAATCTCTCCCTGAGCTTAGACAAGACAAGGTTAGAGGGACCTTGATTCTCGAACTCCTGGCCTCAAGCAATCCTCCTGCCTCAGCCTCCCAAAGTGCTAGGATTACAGGCTTGAGCCACTGTGCCTGGCCATTTAAACATTAAGTCTTCTCCATGAACAGAATGTTTTTCTATTTATTTAGGTCTTCTTTAATACCTTTCAACAATGTTTTATGGTTTGCAGAGTATAAGTTTTGCACTTTTTGTTGTATCTGTTCCTAAGTATTATGTCTGGTGGTATTGTAAATATAATTGCTTTTGTAATTTCATTTTCTCATTATTCATTGCTAATACATAGAAATACAATTGATTTTTCTATATTCATATTTATTACTATTTTTTATTTCAGCTTATTATGGGGGTACAAAAGTTCAGGTTGTATCTATTGCCCATGTCCCACCCATCCCCCCGAGTCAGAGCTTCAAGCGTGTCCATTCCCCAGATAGTGCGCATTGCACTCATCAAGTAGGTATACACCCATCCCCTCCCCCTCCCCCCCCACCTCAGTCCGATACCCAATTGGTGTTATTCCCAAATGCGCACTTAGGTGATGATCAGGGAAACCAATTTGCTGATGAGTACATGTGGTGCTTATTTTTCCATTGTTGAGATACTTCACTTAATAGAATGGGTTCCAACTCTCTCCAGGAGAACAATCTATATTCATCTCTAAAGGAAGAAACTATTTCTCTAGTCACAACTCTTCTGACATTAAATGTGTGACATCAAGCAATTCTCTATTTCTCTGGAGACCAACTGGTACAATTTAATTCAGTTCTTAGAATAACTACCCAGAATTATCAGAAATCCCACAGGTTAAGGGCTCAGTCTCACAAGGATGCCCCCCACTTCAGATACCAGTTGCAAATAGGGGGTCCCCAGATTACTCACACTTGTGTCTGACTTGGCCACAAATTGGGGGTTTTCTACAACCTCCTCCTCCTCCTCCTCAAGTGTGATAATTTGTTATACTGAATTCAGGGAAATGCTTTATGTACTATTACCAGTTTATCATAAAGGCTACAATGGACAGTTCAAATGAACAGGCAGATGAAGAAGTACATGGGGTGAGGTCTGGAACTGTCTGGAGCTTCTGTTCCTATGGAGTGGGAGTGGGACACCCTCCAGCACGTGGATGGTGGTTTAGGGTTTTTATGGAGGTCCTGTTACATGGGCATGATTGATTAAATCTTTGGCCATTGGTGATTAGCTCTTCCCTCATGTTGGGGGATGGAGCTGAAAGTTCCAATCCTCTAATCATATAGTTGGTTCCTTTAGCAAGCAGCCCCCATCCTCTAAGACTTAGTCACCTCAGTGAAATCTCAGGTATGGTTGAAAGGGGCTTATTATTAATAAGCAAAGACTTTCTTCTTACTCCCATTGCTCAAAAATTCAAAGCTCTTAGGAGCTCTGTGCCAGGAACCAGCGATAAAGACCAAAAATATATTTCTTATTATATCACAGTAATCACAATCTTATCACAATCCTACAACCTAGCTAAATTATTTTTATTAATTCTGATAGTTTTTTAGTGGGTTCCTTAGGATTTTCTGTATACACAATCATATCATCTGTGAATATAGTTTTTTTAATCATGATATTTTTATTTCAAAATACAAACACGGAAAATTAAATTTTGGAGAGAGTACTTAGTTGGGTAACATCATTCTCCTGGGTTATTAGGATGCATTTATTCTTTGCAACTCTCATGTCCTGGAAGTAGCAAGACCATTTGTTTTCATTTTGTCACTTTCCTGTACAGAAGCCTTCAATGGCTCCCCATGAACTTTATGCCAAAAATCTAGTTTCTTAGTCTACCAGCAGTACTGCATACTTTTTTCCCCAGCATAGGTACATGGCACGCTTTGTCTCTTCCTTGTGAAACTCTGTTCAGATATCACTTGCCCTCGAGACTCTCTCTGACCACCTACATGATAGAGCTCCTTTCCAGCTTTGCCCAAGTCACTTTGTTTTCTTTGATAATATGTTTTGTAGTACCCTGGAGACGACCTCAGCATTTATCACCACCTGGCGTGTGTGCATGCATAGATACATACATATATATTTGCTTGTCTACCTCTCCCATTGAATGTGTAAATTCCATGAGAGTGGGACTTAGGCTGTTTTGTTCACTGATATGTCTCCAGTACTGAGAACAGTATCTAACATCTTTTTAATAAATCTCATGAATGCAAAGTACAGAATGACCAAATTTTACTACCTTTTTGCTTCACAATGTAAACCTGCCTAGGTTGAAAAAGATCTAGAGCGACCATAGAAAATGAATTTTATGTGTTTGCCAACTCCAGTTGGTTGTTGCTGCCTAGGGTAAGAATGGGGCTCACAGGGAAAGGATGCAGATTATTTAGCAATGGCAGCTAGGACCCTGAGAGAGGAGCATGTGACATATGCAAAGTATTCGCCATCCCTAATGCAATGAGATGCTAAAGAATAGAAAATGGGTAAGTTTTTGGTCTCTTATTTTTTCCTCCTCTTCTGGCTTGCTTCCTTTTACTACTGGGAAATGTTTGTGGATACTTGGGGTTAGGTTGGAAAGGCCACCTGTTTATGGTATGGTGTGGAAATTTTTCTGTGTAATTCCGTTGTTAATAGATATGGTACAAATGAGTCTCTTAGAAATATCAGGACATTGCAGGGGGCTGGTACACTACCTTCTGCCTGATTGAAAAAATAATAATTTGTCTATGTAATATAAGAAGAATTTTTCTTTAAAGTTATTTTAAAATTATTTTGAACTAATATATTTTTTTTCTTCCTTCTAGATTCTTGCTGAAATCTGTTAATTCTACTTTTTGAGTACACATGAATAACCACGTATCTTCAAAACCATCTACCATGAAGCTAAAACATACCATCAACCCCATTCTTTTATATTTCATACATTTTATAATATCACTTTATACTATTTTAACATACATTCCATTTTATTTTTTCTCTGAGTCAAGAAAAGAAAAATCAAACAAAATTAAAGCAAAGCCTGTAAATTCAAAACCTGAGTCTGCATACAGATCTGTTAATAGTTTGGATGGTTTGGCTTCAGTATTATACCCTGGATGTGATACATTAGATAAAGTTTTTATGTATGCAAAAAACAAATTTAAGAACAAAAGACTCTTGGGAACACGTGAAATTTTAAGTGAGGAAGATGAAGTACAACCAAATGGAAAAATTTTTAAAAAGGTAAGGTAATCTTTCATTGCCTTTGAATTCCCTCTGAACAAAGTATACTCTTAGAAATGATAGCAAAGGACAGGCACAGCCTGCTTTTATTGGAATTTGTTGATGTTGCAGGAGAAACAGTATAGAAAGGGGACTAGACTGTGCTATAATCTTTTTTTGTACATATCAGCACTGATTTGTTCTGAATTTTCAGAAAGACATTGAGAATGCTCACTGGTGTGGAGCACTTCTGAACCTGCATGTCTGCCAGGGCTTGGAATAGAATATCTAGGGCAGTTTTGGGTATGAAACCATATTCTTTGGTTTCCAGGAGAACCTAGGTGCTTGAAATGGCTCTGAGTTTAGCGGATGACCTCCTGTTTTTGATTTTGATGTGGGTTGCAGTGGGTGCTTATTGTCCTGGTAATTTGGTCATGGCAATTGTGTGGTTCTTAAAAAATTTCTCTTCACAAATATAGAGGAACTTGCCATTGTTAATTTGAAACAGAGGACATGATGATGTCTGTAGAGGCAGCGTAACAGTGATTAAGAGCCTGGACTCCAGACCAAGACTATAGGTTTGAATCTTGGATTTGCCACTTACTAGCTTTGTGACCTTGGAAAAGTGATTTATTTTTTTTTTAAGAGACAAGGTCATGCTCTGTAGTCCAGGCTGGAGTGTAGTGGCATGATCATAGTTTGCTGCAGCCTCAAACTCCTGGGCTCAAGTGATCCCCCTGCCTCAGCCTCTCCCGAGTAGCTGAGATTACAGGCATGTGACACTACACCTGGCTAATTTGTTTATATTTGTTCTCTGGAGCTGAGGCCCAGGCCTTCTGACTCTAGAACTCATAATCCTTAACTAATCACAGCTTGCAGAGTTCTTGTAAGGATTGAGTGTGTGTGCACACATCTGTAATGTGCTTAGAACGGTTTGTGGTTACCTAATGTAAATGTTCTAGCATTCATTATTATATTACTATATTATTATATTCTTGGGAATTCAGTGGGGAAAATTATATCAGTGAGTACAAAAGGACTTACATCATGGAGTAGTACTTTAACTATGAATGATAGTGAATGTAGAAATGGCATAAAAATCTTACTTATGAACTTGGGTTCATGGTTTTCTTATAAACAGTTCTTAAAACTCTGGTAGGTAAAAATTAAAGTGTTTTTTTTTTTTTTTTTTTTGAGACAGAGTCTCACTCTGTTGCCCGGGCTAGAGTGAGTGCCGTGGCTTCAGCCTAGCTCACAGCAACCTCAAACTCCTGGGCTCAAGCGATCCTCCTGCCTCAGCCTCCCGAGTAGCTGGGACTACAGGCATGCGCCACCATGCCCGGCTAATTTTTTGTATATATATATTTTAGTTGTCCATATAATTTCTTTCTATTTTTAGTAGAGACGGGGTCTCACTCTTGCTCAGGCTGGTCTCGAACTCCTGACCTCGAGCGATCCACCCGCCTCGGCCTCCCAGAGTGCTAGGATTACAGGCGTGAGCCACCGCGCCCGGCCTAAAGTGTTTTTTAGAGGCAGTACTATCTATAGTTGGTTGATAATTTGGTTATGTTATAGGCTTAAGACCTTTTTAGGCAAAGTTGTTTTTCTCTTATCCAATCCTAGCTATATCTTGACTCCCCCAACTGTCTTTTTTCTGTCAGCCACAAGGAAACTCTCCGATCTTGAAGGGGGAATCTAAACCACAACTGTGGAATGAAAAACTCAGAGCTCTTCCTGTTACTGGAGGGTCAGGGGGATGTTGCTTAACCTCTTTCATGGCCCATTAATTTTGCAACTTACCATACAAATTCCCTATGTCATTTTCCTCTAAACATAAAGGAGATGGCAAGCAAGTTGATGTCAGTAATTCCTAGAAACTATAAACATTTTAACTCAACAATAGGATCTATAAATTTCCTTGCTTTTAAACAGAGTGACCGTATGTCTTGTTTTGCCTGGGACAGTCCCAGTTTATACCTGTTATTCTGACATTAGTAGGGCCTCCAGGCAATCTCAGAAGTGCCCTCGTTTGGATAAAGTTGTATGGTCACCTTACTTTTAAGGCATATTCCCTACTTTGCTGACTTAGAAAAAACTGAATTTTTTGCTACTTAAGATCTAAGTGGACATAAAGCACATTTCTAGAAATTGAAGTCATGTCCCTATTATGCATGTTTTATTATTCTTCTCCAGCCTGTAGTTTATAATTTGCAAACCATTTTATCATAACGAAGTCAGCTTTTGTCATATTTAATTGATGCTTTTTATAGTATACTATCCTTGAGTCTGTCTTTGAGAGATCTGTTAGTTATAAAAGGTACGGAAAACACATTTTTATGTGCTTAAGTTTTCCACTCTTCTGCCTTCTCTATGCTCCTTGTAGCATTTCTAAAAGGTATTCATTTTTGTCTTTTGATCTAATATGCTATTTCAATTCAAAGTTTGGGTTTTTTTACTTTTAGTTTAAGTGTACATAACAGAGGTCTTATTTTACAGGAAGCTTAATTTTTCTCTAGTATCTCACATACATTATATGTGACTTGTAGTTTTAGTCATTATTCAGTACATACAGCAGCAAACTAATTCCGTATTATGTAAAAAGGAGAAAAGCTTGTGTAGTGAATATGAAATTTCTTCTTAATTCATGTGTCAGTATAATTAGGACAAAATAAAATCCTAGCGCTATCATAGATGTTCCCTAAATGCAGTCTGCACAGGAAATAAGGTGGACACAAGGAAAGTTTTTCTTCCCATGTGTATCCAAGTGTATGTGGCTCCGCCCTGCCTGTCTTGACCCTGGTGCCTTTGTATTCATTGATTATTCAACCAATATGAAATATTTGAACTCACAGAATTTAAAAGGTGAGACAAACTGTTTTTAGTCAGCAACTTTTTCTGTTGCTAACTATTAGCATTATTGATCTAATTGGCGTTTGTGGTTCATCAAGCTTTGTTCAGAAGGCTATATCCAGGCTCTGACATGGAAACAGGTTATATTTTTCTTGCCCGAAATTAGGTCCATTGGGAAAGTAGAATTTTTGGGTTTTGTGTATAATAAATGCCGCATATATTTTCTCTTGGCCTTACTCAAGAAGAAAGTGTGCGGTACCGCTGTTTTGGCTAAGACTTGAGTTTCTGTTGGTCCTCTGTTGCAGCTGTGGCAGGAATCTGCAGACTGGAGAGAAGGTGTCTCAGCTGCATGCTAAACAGGCTAGGCTCCCTTTTTTTTTTTCCTTTCCTCTCTTGGTCTCTTGTCAGACCCATTGTATGGCATCTGCCATGATAGGATATTAAAAAGGGGAGCTTTTCACAACTGCTGGGTTAAGCTGTTGGACATCTGTCCTTGGTGCCTACTCAAGCTCAGGTGGGAGCTCTAGAAGATCAAGCTCAGGAGGGAGATCAGAAGACATTTTTGAAGTGTATTGTCATTGAATAGTTTCCATATTTGAAGATAGTCTTCAGTTAGAGGAGGAAAGCTAATGATGTAGCAATATCTAAAATTTTTTGAGGGGCAGACTTTTGGGGATTAACCCCCAAATGTATCTGAGATGGTTGAAGCAAAGATGCAGAAACCTTATTTCAAATTAATGAACTTTGAAGTTTTGTTTCCATCTTATCCTAATAGTCTGTTTTGAGCTCCCAAAGGAAGACAAACAGAAGAAAAGGCAGTTGTGATGATTCTGCTCTAATTATGCCCCAGATTGAGGGGCCATCAGCTTCACCAAAATGAGACTTTTTTGTGGGGCACAGAGAAGCACAAGGCACCTGTGGCCTGGCAGGCCTTAAGGACTATTGTCTCATCCTTTTAAGTTTCATATGGTTTTATAAAACTGTAGCAGAGTTAAAATCTGGATATGTGTCAGTGTCACCTGATTCCAGCCTTCCCAGCAATAAGTGCATTGCACTCATGTCTTCTTGAAATGTAGAACTGTGAAACAATTGGATTTCAGAACAACTTTAAAATATATGTATATTTGAAATCAAACAAAGTTGCAAAGAATAAAAGTAGCAGAAACAGAAAAGAGCACAGGGTGGTTCAAATGTTTTATGAGCTATCAAACATTTTAATTTTTTCTTATAGATTTTACACAGATTAGAGACAAGAGAATAAATGGGATTAGGTAATCATAGTGCTTAGAGAAGACTTCACTATGACATTCCCTCAAAATTGATCTAAAAAGTTAATAGAAATATTCATTTCTGTCCTTGTAAGTTGACTTAGCTTTATTTTCCTCTTAATGCCTGTTTTTGTGTTATTTTTTACTCCACTGTCAACGGTTTTTACTGTTTGCACATATGTATGATATCTATTTTCTGATTTATTAGGACATTTATATCATAATTTATATAACAAATAATGGTCGATTTCTTGGCCAGTATTTATAGTGTGGTTATTATATTACTCTTCCCTTGGTTTCCCGTTCCAAACTCTTCCTTTCCCTGTCATCCTGTTTCTTACAGGCACTACCATGTACCAAATTGCTCAAACCACAAAAGCAGGAGTGTCTGATTTATTTCCCTTACAGCCTGCAGCTCTTCCCCCCACTTTTTTTTTTTTTCATGTCTTCCTGCTTCCACTCTTGCCCTCTGCTATGATACACTCACATACAGTAGTTAAAATATTTCTATAGTTGTTAATCAGGCCACTTCACCTGCTTGATAAGGTCCTGGCTCCTTTTTATAGTGCAGTCGAAGCATTGTGATTTTGTACTTAAACTCTGGAATGAGTTTGCCTGGGTTCATATTCCAGTTCCATCATGTATTAGTTGTATGATTTTGAGTAAGTTATACTTTCTCTGTGCCTCAGTATTTTCATCTGTAAAATAGGGACAATAGTCTCTTACAGTTACGATGAGAATTTAGTAAGTTAATAATGTTTGCAACATACTTAGCACATAGTAAGCAATAGTAATGGTTAGCTGCTCTCATCATTATCTTAATTGTTAACAAACATCCAGATCTCTTGGATATTTTCACTCTCTTTGGCTCCCTTACAATAATTTGTTCATAATGATCTTCAGTTGCAGAGAGAAAGGTTAAATGAAACTAAGTGTACTTTGTTCAAGACAGGAAAGTGTATAATTTTGAAATATTTCTATCCCAAATAGTGAAAGTAAAAACAGTATAAATGCTTAAAGAGGTTTCAGTATGAGACAGGATCATCTTCTAAAATAAAGAAGGGAGAGTGGAAGATATTTGAGTAGAGAGAAAGTTTTAAAGCTATTTCAGAGAGTGAGAAAATGAACATACCAGGGAAGTATAATAGGATTGTGGGGTGGTAAGGTCTGTGTTCCTGTATTTAATGAGGATGAGTGTTTTTCTTGTAGCAGTGTTCAACAATATAGGCAGGGAATAAATAAATGAATTTAATCTTGGGTTAGGCTAACCATAGGGACAAAATAAGGATTAGAAACTTTTTCTAGTACGAGTTAGATAAAATTATGGAGTGGAGGGTCCTCTAATGTAATCTTTATGAGAAAGATAATTACTAGAAGATTCAGTGGTTTAAAGAATTAAAGTAGTGAAATTCAGATTTTGGTTTATATTTTGTTTTTTATATATGAGGAAACCTTATTCTTGTATTAAACTCATCATGATTTGATTTCTTTGCCACATGGTGGCATCATTGCACAAGGTTATATATTTGGATTATATATCAAATTACTTTTCACAGCACACATATTCCTTGAAATTTATGAAGCCCGTCATTTAGATTCTAGAATCTAGAAGGTCACTCATTCTTATCTTTGGAATGTAAAATTCTTAATAATTGTAATCCAGTTCCTGCACGTTTTGGCCAAATTCTCATCTGTCTTCTCACCCCCACAGAGCTCCTTTTGAAGTCATTGGAGCTCCCTGTGCTGAGCATTTCATGGGGGTGCAGAGCAAGGTAACAGTTTGGGACCACTAAAGTTAAATATCATCTTAAATACAGTTGCCTTGTCCATCGAATTAAGAATTTATTTCTTAAATCCATCATTGAATAGGACACTAGAGGGCAGCATTTATCCTTTTTCCATTTTTATCTTCATCCAACCTCTTATTTTTAGAAAGCTCTTAAATTTTGTTTGCATTTTAAAAAATGAATATGGTTAGATTTTAAGGTGTTTGAGTCATATATTACTGACGCAGCCACGTTGGGAATTATCTGTATATTTTTGCAGAGAGGAGCCTTTTATTCAATCTATATGTAATTGGGAATTTACAGTCTTGTCTATGTTGAAGAAAATTCCTAAAGGCAAAAATATGTTGCTTTAAAAGGGGGTTGTGATTATTGCACACTTAATGTTACTTGTACTTCTGATAAACAGGAAATGTTGAAAGCCTGAGGGTACCTGTGAGCATTTAAGACATGAACAGGGGGACTTTGATGAATAATATAACAAGTCCCTACCTGGTTAATTAGAGACTTGTTTGCTTTGCTTATCCAGACTTTGAGACAATAATTCAAATTGAACAGCCATAAATACTTCTTAACTTGGGTAGGGCCAGTTTTTGTTTATGGATCATATTGTGCTAATGAAATCTGGGAATTCCTGAGTAGAGGGAAAGAAAAATTTTGTTATCAGTAGTACTTGGTACTAGGTTAAATTTTAAATTAACACATAAATCATTTAAGTACATTACATCTCTAAGTGAGTTTTTAGTATATGACCATTTGGCCAAGAAATTGACCTTTAATATCCCATCAAACTGAATATTTTTGAAAACCAAAAATAAACCCAAAAAATGCTTAATGTTTAAAGATTTAGTATAAGATTTGAGATATCATAAAATAGCTAATTTTTAAAATAGATTTTTTACCTTGAAACTCAATTTCTAGCTTTTTATTAGGAAAAAATAATTTTATGCAAACATAGCTTTCTATTTTGTCATAAATTTTAGAACATATTCTCGTTTCTTTCTGTAAATTAATATCTTGGTCATATTAAAAAATAATTTTTTTATCAGGTTATTCTTGGACAGTATAATTGGCTCTCCTATGAGGATGTCTTCGTTCGAGCTTTTAATTTTGGAAATGGCCTACAGATGTTGGGTCAGAAATCGAAGACCAACATT
This sequence comes from Eulemur rufifrons, assembly GCF_041146395.1. Classification (NCBI taxonomy): domain Eukaryota; kingdom Metazoa; phylum Chordata; class Mammalia; order Primates; family Lemuridae; genus Eulemur; species Eulemur rufifrons. The sequence continues at coordinate 14,023,028 of NC_090983.1, read as the reverse complement.
GCTATCTTCTGTGAGACCAGGGCCGAGTGGATGATTGCTGCACAGGCGTGTTTTATGTATAATTTTCAGCGTACGTAGGCTTTCTTATCTTCTAAAAGAATGGACTTAACGCTTTTTATTATAATACTTCAATCTGAAGAGGTTAGAATTCTGATGTTAATTTTCACCTTGTGTCCAATTAGTGGGGACCTCTGTTATGACTTGGAAGTTTTGGTCTATTTTGGAAAAGGAATTGGGTATATAACAAATTGTGCCAGTCAATGTAGTGAGGGGGCTTGAACCTATTCACAGGGTACTTTCCAAGTCCTGGGGAACTAGACCTACACTGAGGGCTCATTGTTATACTACCATTTCTCAGGAATCCCCTTTTGAAATTACTGTCATTTTGTTATGTCACTTCTGACAGTAATAGCAGTTGTCTAAAACACTTTCATACTCAAACCTGGTGAACTTCAAGGTGCCAGGTTAGACGATAGAGAATTTTAATGCAATTATTTGAGTGGTAATTGTGATGGCTCAATCTGCAAGATAGTCCAGGAACCTTAAGTTCAGAGATCATGGTGCCAAAATGTGATGGTAATTGTGAATTTTGTCACATCCTTCAAATGAAACAGAAATAGACTTTCATCAGATTTCTTGCTGTAAATGCCTTTTTCTTTTAAACAAGCATACCATATTTGTTTCAGAGGTTGAGATTTACATCATGCTTCTTTTGAAAAACTTTAAAAGAATTATCATGGTTTTCAAAAGTCATTTTATATATATCTCTAACTTTTTTGAATTATACAGAAAGTAAATAAAAATCCATATTATTTGTACTATATAACTTTAGCATTTCTAAGAATATTTTTGTTTTAGATATTTCTGCTTTAGAATAAGCAGGGCTGCCACTGGTTTGTGCTCTTTTCTTGACATATAATGACTTAAACCTGACATTCAGTGTGTCATCTTATTGGTACGTGTTCTTTTTCACCTTTTAGTACCGAGTAGCCAACAATTAAGATTTTGAAATTTTAAAAATCACTTATAATTCCTTCCCAGCATGATAATCTCAGAGTAACATCTGTAGGTGAAATAAAATTTTAAAAATATTATTTTGAAATATTGGAAATCTTGAGGAAATTAGGGGAGGGTGAGTGGGTATACTGTTGATTAGTGTATTAAGAGTTTTAAAAACACAACACTGTTTCTTACAGACTATGGATTTAACAATTTAGGGTTCAGAATACTCCATTGTGATTCATATCCATTTTCAGAGGCTTTGTTGACCTATGATTGTAGTTCATGAAATGTTCAAATATTTGACTTGATGCTGCTTTTCCTTGTAGTTGTTACATTATATGCTACTCTTGGAGGTCCAGCAATTGTTCAGGGATTAAATGAAACAGAGGTGACCAACATCATTACTAGTAAAGAACTCTTGCAAACAAAGTTGAAGGTAAGGACTGTAGTTACTTTATAACTGTCTGATACTTTAGAATTTTCAGTGTCATGAGCCTGATTTTTTTTTTTTTTTTTTTGGAGACAGAGTCTCGCTCTTTTGTCCTGGCTAGAGTATACTGTGCGTCAGCCTAGCTCACAGCAACTTCAAACTCCTGGGCTCAAGCAATCCTTCTGCCTCAGCCTCCCGAGTAGCTGGGACTACAGGCATGCGCCACCATGCCCGGCTAATTTTTTCTATATATTTTTAGTTGTCCAGATAATTTCTTTCTATTTTTTAGTAGAGACGGGTTCTTGCTCTTGCTCAGGCTGGTCTCGAACTCCTGACCTTGAGCCATACTCCTGCCTCAGCCTCCCAGAGTGCTAGGATTACAGACATGAGCCTGATTATTGATACGTAGTTCTTTTGTGACTTCTCAATCCTACTATCTTTGTAAACTTTTAAGAATACCATACTTTATTCCTTTCCTTTAGAAAATAAAAAGTAGACTTCATGTGTATTCCTATGTAAATAGTCCAGAATTATAAATTAATTGTTAATATGCCTATGTCTAAATTGAAGGAATTACAACTATTTTTTCTTATATTGTGCTCATCTATTTTCTAGTCTACTTTTAGTGATTTTGTAATATTGGGTTATATTTTAAACGAGTAATTCCTTTATTTTGTTTCTGAGATATTTAGTAATTATGAGTTTTCAGAATTATATGTTTAAAGGAGATGTTTCATGAAATTATGATAAAAAGAGGTTTCCTCAGTCTCTAGAAAACTCCTTTTATCTGGACTGTTCTTTTAAAAATAAATTTACATGTGAATTCCCTCCTCCTCTCCCCATATGTTTTTATTTAGTCTCCAGAAAACACAAGGAGCTTTTGGTTTCTCTCTAGTTCAGGCAGCCTATGTTTGTATGCCCATTTTGTAAGGCAGTACTCTTGATGATGAGAATTTTACCAAAGAACGGGTACACACAGTAAATCTAATGCTATAAAATTGTAATTAATTCAGACTAGTATTTCTTCATGTGAAAAAAGTGAAGTTATGCCAGTGCACGCTTTCCTCTTGCTTTTTTAAGAAATTACTTCAGTTTGGCCGGGCGTGGTGGCTCACGCCTGTAATCCTAGCACTCTGGGAGGCCGAGGCGGGTGGATCGCTCAAGGTCAGGAGTTCGAGACCAGCCTGAGCAAGAGCGAGACCCCGTCTCTACTAAAAATAGAAAAAAATTATATGGACAACTAAAAATATATATATAGAAAAATTAGCCGGGCACAGTGGCGCATGCCTGTAGTCCCAGCTACTCGGGAGGCTGAGGCAGGAGGATCGCTTGAGCCCAGGAGTTTGAGGTTGCTGTGAGCTAGGCTGACGCCACGGCACTCACTCTAGCCCGGGCAACAGAGTGAGACTCTGTCTCAAAAAAAAAAAAAAAAAAAAAGAAATTACTTCAATAATTCACTTAATATGGTAAGCTACTTTTCTTATGTCCTGAACTATTTGCTTAACTGTTTGAAAAATAATGAACATGATGAATGTTTGTGTATTTCTAGGATATAGTTTCTTTGGTCCCACGCCTACGGCACATCATCACTGTTGATGGGAAGCCACCAACCTGGTCCGAGTTCCCTAAGGGTGTCATTGTGCATACCATGGCTGCAGTGCAGGCTCTGGGAGCCAAGGCCGGCGTGGGTATGTCACAATTTGCTAATGCCTTATGTAAGCTCTCCAGTGACTACGCTCTCCAGAATTATGCCAGAGTTTTGGTCCTACTGTTAGGTCAAATGACACATCAGTTTTCTAGACTGTCAGTTGGGGAAGTAGGTCCCTCTAGGTACTTTATCATTTCGCCTTTAAAGAAAGGTCTAAGGAAATGCCAGTGTTCTAAAGTAGTATTTGAAATTAATTTAAAATACTTCAACATTATTCAATTTTCTTGTTTCCTTTTTGTGATCGTTTTGGATGGTTTAAAGTTTGTTTATAAATAATGCCATTAAACGTTTCCTTTGTGAATTACTTGTCAATATTAACAGATACAGTGGCTAAACTTGGAGGCCTCTTTTTTCTTGTTCCCTTTCCAAAAGGATCAACCTTATCCTTCAACTGGAATAGGCATGGTGACTCTAGAAGTTCCTACTCTCACATAAGTGTCAGAAAATGTTAGAAAATATATAAGTATTTAGAGATATTGCAAAAGCTGCTGGGATGCTGGAACTGTATTTCCTCTGTAGTTGGAAACTTAGTGATTAACTAGATATAAGTAATCACTGGGCTCAGGGACAAGGTTATACTGACATTAATTTTGGTTATGTTGAATTTTAGGTGCTGATGGGATATTCATATGTAGATATCTAGTAGGCAGTGGCATATACAAGTCTAGTACTCTGGAGTTAAGTTTGGAGTTAAGAGTTTTGGAAACTAGAAACAGTGGGAGAAGTTGAGGTCATCCACAGGGAATGGGTGGCGCCAAAGGTCACTGAGATCTAATCAGAGAGGAAAGAAGAAAACCTGTGGTGTGTGGTTCATAGAAGATAAGGGAAAGGAGATCTTGGCTGGGTATCAGCAGGACCTGATGTGTGGAGGTCAGATGACACAAGGATTGCCATTTCCAAGAAGTGCTGTGAGTTGAAGGAGTGAATGACAGATTTGAAAGCAAAGACTTCCAAATGAAAACAGTTCTTAAGAAGTACATCTGGATGATTAGGAGAGAAAGGATATTCCATTAGGAACATGTTTAAAGAATTTTTTCACACTTAGAAGTTGATATGGAGGGTAGTTCTGAGAGTAGTTCACACATATCAAAAATGTCATCCATGACTTACTTCTCTTTGTCTTTCTGCTGTGCCACCTCTAGAGCATGTTGGTTGCTGTCCTTGGGCTTGTAGTCTTATGATTGCAAATGGGTTGCATTATCTTTTAATCTAGGGTTCTGAGTGTAACCAGGTTAATAACTTTGCTACTGTGAAACAGTGAATAGTTTTTAGTGAATATCTAGGTACCCTGTCCAAGCTATCCTTATTTCTTAGTTGAATTACTGGAATAGACTTTCGTCTCCCTAATTCCTTTTTTCCCTTACTACAGTTAGGTGGGGACATAGTAGGCTAAGTGATCCTTGTTACAGATGATGACATGCCCCTATTCAAAATAACATTGCTTTTCATCCAGAGTGAAATCCAAAGTCAGCATGGCCTTTGAGACCCTATGTGTGGTCTTGGCAGCTACTTCACCTTGTCATCATCTTCTTGCACACTCCATTCAAGCCACACCCCTTGCTGGTCTTTAGATATGCCAAACATGCTCCTACATTGGGGCCTTTGCACTTGCTTATTTTCTTCCACTTGGAACACTCTTCTCCCAATTCCAGGGTTTTTATGGTTCCCTTTCTCACTTTATTCAAGTCTTTGCTAAAGTAACAATTCTACAGAGAGGATTTCCCTGACTTTTCCATCTAAATAATATCTATTATAACCTTCTCACTTTGTCTTGCTTCATTTTTCTTAGTAGATTAATCTTTGTCTATCCCAATAGATGTATCTCCCTCATGTGCAGGGACTTAATGTGTTTTGTTGACCTCTGTATGAGGTCAATTAATACTTGTTAAATTGAGTTAAATAAATGATTGTTAAAAAAATTGGTGATGGGGCTGAATTTCTCAAAAGTGTGCTTGGTTGTTTTTTTTCTTCAATACAGAAAACCAAACTCATAGCAAACCATTGCCCTCAGATGTTGCAGTAATCATGTACACAAGTGGATCCACAGGACTTCCAAAGGGAGTCATGATCTCGCATAGTAACATTATTGCTGGTATAACTGGGATGGCAGAAAGGATTCCAGGACTGGGGTATGTCACAGTAAATAACATTGAGTAGTTCAGTATTTGTCTGTTAATAATGTTAATGTTTGTGTCATTTTAGTAGTATATGGTTATTTACTCCTTCAGAGTCTGTTTATAGTAAGCATTTCATTTTAAAAAGTACATTAAAAGTCTATTAAAATTAATTGCAAAAGGGTTATAATTGTGAGGTTTAAAATAAAGTTGATACTTTATTAAATTTCACTTTAAGAACCACTGGTATGGAAGTTCATAAAGTATAAATTTTAATTGTGTTTATAGTTGTAAAGCTTTTAATTAAAATTATCTTAATCAGCTGGGCATTGTTGCCTCTATGGTCATTTTTATATCTAAATATAATTCAGGTGAACAGATAGCTTAATCTAGTATTTTTTGAGTTTCTGTGTTCGGTCTCTGCTTTTTCTTTTTAAGACAAACTTTAGTGGTAGCTGGGGAGGGTATAGTAGAGTTGGAAAGAGACTGATGGAGGAAACCAAATGGAAGTTTGTCAAGGAAACATAGAAATGAGATCAGTATTCTGATGACTGAAGTGTGCAGTGGTTGGATATGTTTGATGCCTTTATACATAGAAATTATACACCCACAGACACACACACACACACACACACACACACACACAGTTACTGTGGGATTGAATTTAGGAATGGAGAAATTTTTCTTATGTATTTATACATTTCAGAAAAAATTAAGAGCAACAGTTCCCTTAAAGGTTTGCCTCAGTTGCCTTCTATATTTTGGATGTGGGGGCAGTTCTTGAAATATATGCACATACATGCACATTTTCTTATATATTAAGATATAATTTATTATTTAATCCAAGTCCCTTCTGTAAAATTTCTGGCAGAGAGTTGTGGATTCTATTTGGACTCTTCTGGTTGGTAGTATATTAGATCTAAAGATGTTTTCCTCCTCAGATGATTTCATCTGTTCTTCAAAAGAACTCTTCATTTTTTATTTTTTCCAAACTCCTATTTCTTCTGCCTTCGCACTTTGCTTCTGTAGCACTCATAATTTGTGAGTGCCTTCAAGTAGGAGTGGAAACAGAACCCTTTCCTGAGAGTGCCTGCCTCCTTAGTTTTAGGTTGAGCTTTAGTTTTTCTTTTTTCTACTATCCCCAATGTCTGTCTGTCTATTTCTATCTCTCTCTCTTTCACACGAACACACACATACACACACTCCACCAGCAAAAGCAATTTCTTGAGGGCCCGTCTGTGTGCCTTCAAGCTTGCTCCTATTACAGTCACTTTTGGCAGAGACAGCATCTGGCTTTTGCTTCTTATATCTCCCTTTTCTTTTAGAGAGGAAGATGTGTACGTTGGATATTTGCCTCTGGCCCATGTTCTAGAATTAAGTGCTGAGCTCGTTTGTCTTTCTCATGGATGCCGCATTGGCTACTCTTCACCACAGACTTTAGCAGATCAGGTAAATTAAATGTCTGTGACTTGGAAATACTAAAAAGATTGTAATTATTTTAAATACTTTTTTTCCCAGTCAGTATGATAGTATATTGTAAGGATGACAGATAATCATTTTAAAATAAGTTCTTGCCTTTTAAGTGCCTCTTAGAATATTAGTGCGTTAAAATGATGAATTTATAATATGCTTTTTGATCTAAGAATTCCATTGAATTTTAAAATAAATATCACTTTATATGTGTCACTTTTTGTCTCTATTTTATAGTCTTCAAAAATAAAAAAAGGAAGTAAAGGAGATACATCCGTGTTGAAACCAACACTGCTGGCGGCTGTTCCGGTAAGAATCTACCATTATCCAATGCTGAATACTAAAGAAGTCTCATCTACAAAATGCTAGTGAAAAAGATATTATTGATAAGATAGTTTATGTAGGATTTATTCCTTATTGATTATTGATATTGCCTTAAATTTTACAGGATTTATTTAATCTTGCTTTAGCTTTATTCTTACTAAACATTCAATTTTAGCTTCCATATGAAATTATCAGCTCCTTTTTCTAAATAGCTTCTTATTAAAATAAAAATCGTTATGATATCTGTTTGCTGACTTATGGAAACCTACAGCCCAGCAGGAGATGGTGGGGAGGGTTTGAGATCACCTCCTTCTAAGCAAATTATTTAATTACCTCTTGAGTCCTCAGGGAAAGTCTGGTCTATACCAAAAAAAGTGACAGACAAGCTAGAGCAACTTGGAGTTATGTGAGAAGTACTGTGCATCCTGATACAGTGGCCTGGGAATAAGAAAATAGAAACGGGACAGCAGTGGTTTTCTGGCTCCCGCTAATGTAGGCTTTCTGAGTTTGTCAGAAAGTGTTTAGAATTGTTGTCGGATAGTTGAGTGCTTACATCAAGCATAATTATATAGTTATTCCAAAGTCAGTTATAAATGATCAATAGTTTTAGAGTTTTTATAATTATAGTTTACTAAGGTAGTATACTACTTTAAATTCTTAGTTCACTTAAAAATTACAAATAATTTAAAATTGTAGGGGAAAAATTTATGTTAAATCATGAAAGTATACTTCATAGTAATGTACATACCTAGCAAACAAAATGCAATGCTGACAAAGGATCATTTCCTGGATATAGTATTATAAGACAAACAGCCAAAAAAAAAAAAAACACCCCAAAAAATTCTTGTGTTCCTTTTGTGAGCAACAAATGGTGGTACTCTGTATCTTTATAAGATAAAATTAGGAGATTTTAAAAACCATTTTAAGTAGTTCATTTCTTTTTTGAGTTTAATTTTTAGATCAGAATAAATAAGATAAACAAAGTAATATAAAGAATCAATAATGGTATATTCCTAAGATTTTTTTTCCTTACTCTCTTATTTTTTTTTATTTATTTTTTATTTTTTTATTATTTTTTTATATAGATTTTTAGTTGTCCATATAATTTCTTTCTATTTTTAGTAGAGACAGGATCTCGCTCTTGCTCAGGCTGGTCTCGAACTCCTGACCTCGAGCAATCCACCCGCCTCGGCCTCCCAGAGTGCTAGGATTACAGGCGTGAGCCACCGCGCCCGGCCTCCTTACTCTTCTTATGAATATCTAGACATATTTCAACCATTAAAACTTGCTTTTACCGAAACCTCATTTTTAAACTAATTTTGTTTCTGTTTTAAAACTTGTATCCTGATAGAATACATCTTTTAAAATGCCTTAATATTGGCATTGGAGTTGGAGTATTATAGATTTGAATACGTAAGGCAGCTGATATTAACTATGTTAACTCATTTTTATACATCAAGGAAATCATGGATCGGATCTATAAAAATGTCATGAATAAAGTGAATGAAATGAGTAGTTTTCAACGCAATCTGTTTATTCTGGCCTATAATTACAAAATGGAACAGATCTCAAAAGGACGTAGCACTCCATTGTGTGACAGGCAAGTAAAAACTTCCCCATACTCTCCCCTATTGATAATTTAATCATTTAGTTCATATTAATAGCCCAGTTGAAATAATTATAAGAAATAAATTTATTTAAAAAACCTAAAGGCACTCTTTAAAAATCCATCCTGCATAAGAATGTGAGCAATTTAAAAAAAACTGCAATGTCATTTAAAAAATTTTTTTACTTACAATTTTGCTATTATTTAATAGTGTGCTTATATTTTCTGTGTACACTTAGTTGAGAAGTATTTTGAGAAATAATTTCTCTTTGCTTTGGAATTTATTTCAGTATGAATATTAAATGGTAACTAAATATGATTAAATGTTTTGTGTTTAAAGTTTTAAGTGACCAGTTTTATTCCATAGGTTTAGTTTTGTAGTGTTAATGGAGTACATAGATTTATAATTTTGTTATAAAATAGTTTAGGAATTAGAAAATGAAAGTATGACATTCAAATTATTTCTTAGGGGAATATTAGTATAGTTTTCAGATGCTTCATATCATTTAGAGCTTTATAAGTTTTTTTCTTATCTTTCTTTGGTTATCTCTTTAGTGGGATATACAGTCAGCTGTCCATATCTATGTTCTGCATCTGAGGATTTAACCAACCTTGAATTGAAAATATTCAGGGGGGAAAAACAATAAAAATACAGTATAGCAACTTACATAGAATTTATTAGGTTGGTGCAAAAGTAATTACGGTTTCGGAACATGAATTTTAAATCATTTTAACTAGGCTCAAACACATCTTTATTAATCAGAATAGGAACCATTACAATCAAAACATTTTTGCCAAAAAGAAGTAAGTTTTTTTATTCCTGTAGCATAAAAATCTGTGCTTTGGGATTTGACGAACTCTTAGAAAGCATTTGCTGCATCCTGCTGGTTGTAGCAGCATTTTCCCTGCAAAAAGTTGTCAAAATGCTTGAAGAAGTGGTAGTTGGTGGGCGAGAGAGAGGCCTGGTGAATATGGTGGAGGAGGCAAAACTTCATAGCCTGATTCCTTCAACTTTTGAAGCGCTGGTTGTGCAATGTGTGGTCAGACGTTGTCGTGGAGAAGAATCGGACCCTTTCTGTTGACCAACAGGTGTTGCAGTTTTCAGGCATCTCATCGATTTGCAGAGCCTACTTCTCAGATGGAATGGTTTTGCCGGGATTCAGAAAGCTGTAGTGCATCAGACCGGCAGCAGAGCACCAAACAGTGACCATGACCTTTTTTGGGTGCAACTTTGGCTTTGAGAAGTGCTTTGAGCTTCTTCTCAGTCCAACCACTGAGCTGTTCTTCTCGGGTTATCGTATAAAATCCACTTTTCGTTGTACGTCACAATCTGATCCATCAAGAAATAGTTCATTGTTGTTGCATACAAGAAGAGAAGACGACACTTCAAAATGATGATTTTTTTGATTTTTCAGTCAGCTCGCTTACAGAGCTTTTTCACCTTTCCAATTTGCTTCAAATGCCGAACAACCATATAATGGTCAACATTGAGTTCTTCAGCAACTTCTCGTGTAGTGTTAAGAGGATCAGCTTTGATGATTGCTCTCAGTTGGTTGTTGTCAACTTCTGATGGCCAGCACTGTGCTCCTCATCTTCAAGGCTCTTGTCTCCTTTGCGAAACTTCTTGAACTAACACTGCGCTGTATTAGCAGTTCCTGGGCCAAATGTGTTGATGTTGCAAGTTGTCTCTTCTGCTTTATGACCCATTTTGAACTGGAATGAGAAAATTGCTGGAATTTGCTTTGTGTCTAACATCACTTCCATAGTCTAAAATAAATATAAAATAAACAGCAAGTAATAAGTCATTTGCTAAAAATATAAAGGGAGAAATGTGCATTAAAATGATATATAATGTAACCACATTTATTTGAGAATATATTCCAATATCAAACGGCAAATTTCAACAATGCTAAAACCACAATTACTTTTGCACCAACCTAATACATTGTATTAGGTGTTATAAGTAATGTAGAGGTCATTTAAAGTATATGGGAGAATGTGTGTAGGGTTATGTGCATATATGCCATTTTATATAAGGGACTTGGGCACCCAAGGATTTTGGTATCTGCAGGACCAGATACTGAGGGATGACTGTATACTGGCTTTGGAGAGTTTGTTAATATTATTTTTTTAAATGGTCACCATTTAGTTTTCACCTTTTTCAAAGTTTTTTTGTTTGTTTATTTGTGTTTTTTTAAAGAATGCCCTGCCTTTTTTGATCAAGGTAGTATGCAGTCTTTTTTATTAGTGTATTTTTAGAAACATATCAGTTAGATGTTTGAATTTTTTTTTTAATGCCTCATGGATAATTTACTAGATTTTCTAAAACAAACACTTCAAAACTTGAATTAGTGAAACTTTAAAAACAGCTAGATTGATGATATAAATATGTACACATTTCTAATGAAGTTAAAGCAAAAAATTAATTTGACTTTAATATATTTTATAGATACAATAGGATTATTCAGCATTAATACATAATAATATGTATTATATTAATGCTATATATGGTATATAAATAATGATATAAAACTAATTGCTCTGGCCATAAGTGAAGGGTTTTCCATCACTATACAAAATTAAACCTGACAGTTTTCTAATTCAAATATTACTTGAAAAGTTCTGTGTTTTTGTTGTGGGTTTTTTTTTGTTTTTTTTTTTTTCTGAGACAGTGTCTTACTCTGTTACCTGGGCTAGAGTGCAGTGGCTTCATCATAGCTCACTGCAACTTCAAACTCCTAGGCTCAAGCAATTCGCCTGCCTCAGCCTCCCAAGTAGCTGGGCTACAGGTGTGTGCCACCACGCCCAGCTAATTTTTCTGTTTTTTGTAGAGACGGGATCTCGCTTTTGGCTCAGGCTGGTCTCAAACTCCTGGCCTCAAGCAACCCTCCTCCCTTGTCCTCCCAGAGTGCTAGGATTATAGGTACAAGCCACTGTACCCTGCCTTGGAAAGTTCTTAGGAGGAAACCATGTATTTTTTACTTTGCTGAAATTCTAGAAATTAAGATTTAAGTAGTGGGTCAACAGAATCTTCCAAATGGGCCATAAGACCTTGGATAAATCACTTAATCTCAAAATCTCGTATATCAAAATTGGGAGATTAGTCTAAATGTTTTGGAAAATCCCATTTAGTTTTAAAATCCTGTGATTCTCTGTTCAATTTTTTTTCTTTAGCTTTGTTTTCCGGAAAGTTCGAAGCTTGCTAGGTGGAAATATTCGGTTTCTCTTGTCTGGCGGTGCTCCACTTTCTGTAACCACCCAGCGATTCATGAATATCTGTTTTTGCTGTCCTGTTGGTCAGGGATATGGACTTACTGAATCTGCTGGGGCTGGAACAATTACAGAAGGTTAGTGTTGTCCATGAAATGGAGCGTCCATCAGCGGCTGGGGTGCAACTCCAGGCACTTTTTTGGTATGAGCTTTTCCTGCAGATATATAGAAGAGTAATTAAGGTGTTTGTGTCGCAGAATAATGGTTAATTCTAGGTTCTGTGATTATTGATATTATAACAATTTCTAGAGTGTATTAGGTGCATCTATGGTCAATATTTCATCTAGAATAGTTTTTTATATTAAACTGTAATATGTAATATTAAAAACTTTTAGCATGCTAGAAAAGAAGCTTTAGTAACAAGCATTGACTATTTTGTATACATTTATTTTCTCACATTGGTTATTTTTTTATGTAGAAAAATTAAGGTGTTTTTGTCTAGTTGTATAAGTAAGTTTATGGGGATCTGGGTAAGTGTAGAGAGAAACTAGATTCAGGTCTAGAGAATATTATTACGAAAGTTATCATGGTGACATGGTTGAGGAGGGGATCCACCTCAACCACGTGGTTTCCAGATGAATTACATATTGCTTCCTGTGTCTCTTTTATAGAAGAAAGTTATTTTGCTTTCCACTAGTAGATAAAGCTTTGTATGCTTCTCCTGCTTGTATTTTGTAAATACTGATAGATGCTAAACCTTTTAAGTCATCGTTTTTCCTTCTTATTTTGAGTGCTTCTGCGTACCATTCTTATGCCAGATTTATTTGGCAGTACTTTTCTTTATTTTTCTGCTTTTCATTTATCTTCTGTATATTTTATATATTTTTCAAAGCTGCTTGTAAGTCTTGTTTTGCAGGAAATAAGCAAGCTTAAATACATGCATGTGTGGTTTGTTTCTTCTGAGGATCCTTAATTTCTTCTATTTTTAAGATTCAAATTGAATGTGTGATTTAATTAGTAACAGTTTGTTTTAAATAAAAGTCTTTGACGTGTTAAATATCAACCTTTCATTTTTGATATTTGAATGATGTTTGAAGAGGAAACATAATGCAGTAGTTAATTCATAATAGTGGAGGGTTCTTCCCTCAGATCCTTGAAAGCTAACAATCTTATTCTCCAGCCTGGTTCTGAGCTATTACGGTATTAATTTTAAATATGGCATGATAGCATAAACTGATGTGAGGGAGGCTGCAGAGATCTTTCTTTGAAATGGTTATATGTGGGAAGACTGGAGAGGTTTTTTTGTATTGCAAACCTATGAGGCCTGATAAGAAAGTGGAATTAGGTATAAACCATTGTACTGCATCATCTTTTAAGCTAAGGACTACAAACTTAGGAGTAGCTGCTTAAATGAGTGAAGTGGCCCTGATGTAAGGAAATATGATGGGTGAGGATTCTGGGGGAACTGGAGCAGGCGTACCTATCTAACAGAGGCTGTTAGTTGTTGCCGTGCCTGAAATGTTGGCCTATCATTGCTGGAGAGTTCACATTTATATGTAAAATTTCCTGATTTTTTAAATGGTAATCATTAATTCAGGTTTTAGAAAACCTCAGGGTGGACCAAACAGTACGATTGTGCAGTTCACTAGTTTGTTTGTGACTTATTTTAAGGATTCTTTGGGGATATCTGAGCTTTGGGATGAATCATCATTTTTGGTAATTTAGAAAAATGAAACAGTTTATTAACTACTTTTCTCAAATACTTTTTTCCCCCATTTATGTCTTAGTGTGGGACTACAGTACTGGCAGAGTGGGAGCACCATTAGTTTGCTGTGAAATCAAATTAAAGAACTGGGAAGAAGGTAAATTCAACCACATAGCATTTTTATAATTAATATTAAAATTTTAAAATTAGATTGTACTTCATCTCCTTCTTTATCTTATTTTAGAATATAAACACCCAGAAGTTCTCATTGTTGTTCTTTATAGTAGATATTTTTTTATCTAGAGCTACATTAATTGCATTTGTTTTATTCATTTCAATGATGGTTCTGAAGAATTAGAGTTGTTTTTATTTTGCCTATTATTTTATTATATAAATGCAAATAAGAATTATGGCAAAAACTTGAGAAATGTGCTAAATGAATAATGTCAATAAGTTAGGAGTGATCATAACTTTGTTTTGTAAAAGCAAAATTAGAAGCTTCTATGAAGCTGGGGATTTTTACATGTTTTTCCTTTTCCCAGAGGGTGTTAACCTGGAATTATCACAGGAAAATTTTCACAGTTCCGTAAAAGTCTGTTGCTTGTGCCATTTAAAATACTAATCACTTTTTAAAAATTCATTTGATCCTATTAAAATGTGCAAATCATCTGTGATTTATTGGGATGCATGTTTCCTCTGTACAAAGTAAAGATAAAGATTCTAAGGCTCAAATGTCATTTTTCAGTTGTCTTTAGCAGAGTTAATGAAGATGTTCAATAAGTTTAAGCTGGGAGATTTGTTCTCTTATTAAATGCATGACTTAATACTTGTATCAGTTTATTATTATGATATTTAAAACTCTATAGACTATTTTAAACAATTTACCTCTGTAGTATTTGTAATTATTTTACACAATGAGTGGAGAATGTTGGATTTTTTTTTTTCCTGAAACAGAGTTTTGCTCTCTCACCTAGGCTGAAGTACAGTGGCGGGCTTCATGGCTTCTCTGCAGCCTTGAACTCCTGAGCTCAACCTATCCTCCTGCCTCAGCCTTCTGAGTAGCTGGGACTATAGGCATGTGCCACCACGTCCAGCTAATTTTTTAATTTTTTATGAGACAGGATCTCAGCATATTGCCCAGGCTAGCCTTGGACTCCTGGCCTCGAGCAATCCTCTTGCCTTGGCCTCTCAAAGTGCTGGGATTACAGGCATGAGCCACCGTTCCTAGCCAGATGTTGGATTTCAGAGTGTGATTTTTTTTCCGGAGTAGTAGTTTAAAAGCATAAATGCTTTTGGTTAAGCAACTGAAATTTTGCACCTGTTTTTAAGTTGATAAACTTTGTTCATTCCTAGTGTCTGCCTCGCTTCCTTTGGGAAGCTCTAATTGGATTAAAATAAATGTCCTTATTTAGAAACTAATAGTTTCAAATTTTCATGTGTTGCATATAGGGATTAAAATATTGAATTAACTCCGAATTATTGTTTATTAGGTGGATACTTTAATACTGATAAGCCACATCCTAGGGGTGAAATTCTTATTGGTGGCCAAAATGTGACTATGGGATACTACAAAAATGAAGCAAAAACAAAAGCTGATTTCTTTGAAGATGAAAATGGACAGAGGTGGCTCTGTACTGGAGATATTGGAGAGTTTGACCCTGATGGTTGTTTAAAGATTATTGGTGAGCCATCTAATAATTTTTTTAAAGTGAACATTTCTTAAATAGTTTTATACAAGAGGTACAATGTATTTACAAAAGACGTTTATTGATGTAAGTATATCTTTATGTAATGTTGGCATGGGCTGTTGCATCAAGCCTGGAATATAAAAATTTTTAATATGGACTGTGGAATTTGAGGCTTGACATGTTATGAGGTCTCAAAAATGGTTCAACAACAGTGGTATTTTAAATTACTTAGTCATTTTTTTCCTGTTTGTATAGGAAATACTCATTTTTGTGAATTTTTTGACACCTAGAGATTATTGGATTGGGCTCTCCTGTCTGAACTGTGTCCTTGCCTTGCCCAAGAGAATGAAGGAAAGCCAGGCAGCTCAAATACTATGACCTATGTGGGGTGAAAAACACCTTCCTCTTCTTCTCACCCTTTTTTTCAGTTAATGGCATTTCTACCCCGGTCATGCTAACTAGAAACCTGGGAAGAGGTGAAAGACTCTTCTCTTCAGTCAGCTCCCACACCTATTTCATAGCCCACTGATTGATCTTACGAGAGATATTCCTTGAATTCATACTCTTCTCTCTTTCTCTGTCCCTCTTGCAATGATTGTAGCTCAGGGCTACACCTTCTGCCACTCTATTGTGAAATTCCTCTCTGTTGCTATGCTTTCTGCCACTTAAACACACCCTCTCACTTCTACCATGTGATTACTAAACACTGTTTTTACTGGATCACTTTCTTACTGTAAACCTTTTAATGGCTCCTAGAAGCTCAGTTCAGGGTGTCTCAGTTACATGACTGCTGTTCACTTCTCCACCTCCATCTTCAGTTGTTTCCTCTTCCTCTATCCCTCTTCCTCTGTGCCACTGAAATTCGAACCGACATGTTTCTGGCCTTTGCCAGTGCTGTGCTGCTGCTTGGCTGCCCCTCACTCTTCCATTAAGGTGCAGGCCAGGGCTTACTTGTAAGAATTCTTTTCAAATCTAGTTCGGAGAGTCTTAACACTTAGCACTACCATATTGTATTGCGGTAATATGTTTTTGCATTATACGTCTCTCCAGATAGAATGTGAACTTGCAGATGGCATTGAGTATCTTCTTCACCTGCCTGGTATTAACAGATACTAGGATCTTATCTATTCAGCAGAACATACCCGAACCCCTGACATATCGGGGTCCTGTAAGCAGAAGCTAATTGTTTTTCTCTTAAGAGAATGTATTTACTAGTACAAATATTAGGGCCTAATTTTATTATGTACTTTTAATTTTAGCATAACCATTAGTGCTTAATTTAGCAAAGTTTTAAATAATTTGATGGCAAATTATGTAGGGAATGGCCAGTATTTATATGTGTTAAAGGTGTTATTAATACTAATGTTCTCAATGTTTTCCCCTCCCCACCTTTGTTTGTTTTGCACAGATCGTAAAAAGGACCTTGTAAAACTACAAGCAGGAGAATATGTTTCTCTTGGGAAAGTAGAGGCAGCTTTGAAGAATCTTCCACTAATAGATAACATCTGTGCATATGCAAATAGGTAAGAAAGTGGAATTCATGCTACTTTTACTTAAAACATTTGGCGTGTTACAGGGATTTCTTCCCTGCATGAACATTCTTTGTAAAATTATCCCAAGAACTCTTCCTTCTTTTCTGTTATCACTGGGAGCAGTCTCCTCCTCATTATAGCCATTAGCTGACTCATTCCTTGTAATGCTTCCCCTCATCATCTTTCTCTGTATGCCTGTTTTCTCCTTTACTTCTTGCTGCAGTGTCCTATATGGTTAGGAGGTAAAGAAAATAAAATCTTGCTTCCTGCAGCTTTGGTATCCCTAGCTACCTGTCTCTCTGCATGGGGAGCTTCACAGAACCACTCCAGGGGAAAGGGGAGTAAAGAAATGTCAGTGAGCAGTACACTGTTCAGTACTTACTTCTCCACTCTGAACTTGAGTCTACTTAGGACCCTGGCCAGGGCCAGGGGCTCCCACCTTAAGCTGTGTTACACTATGGCCTAATACATAGCATCCCTAGCCCATGATGATACAGAGGCAGCTGAGAACCTGTCTACAGTAATTGACAATTATTATGGGAAAAGAAAATCTGGTATCAGAAAAACCAATTTAGAAACAGGCTTTTGAGTACAGCCCATGTTAAAAATGAACTACATTGATTTATAAATGATTCTGCCCTTTAATTCTCCATTTAGTATTCTCTTTAGTGATGCTACAGTTCTGGATTATACTTATGTGATGGTGACCAAAACTATCCTTCTCTTCCTGTGCAGTAGGCATTTTTTCAAGTTATTGTTTTATGATCTTTAAAAAAAGTATCTGCCTTCATTGGGTGTACTCAGTGTTCCTCTATAAACAAGTTCTCATGGTAACAAAAGCAAAAATAAATATAATCAAATTATTTTGATGCTTTAGATGCAGTTTTTAATTATATTTTAGTTTTGTTTAACCTGTTGCCATGAGTTACTGATTTTTTTAAAGATGAATTTTCTAATATTTGTAAGTTTCTTTTAAAATGTATGCATGGCACTATTCATAATAGTTATGTTTTCTTGAAATTTATCATGAAATGTCAGATTGAGGTTTATTTAACAGTGAATTCTGCCAAAGCATTGGAGCATACTATGAATCAGACAGCAAAACTAGCTGTTGCATGAAATAAATACGCCAGTACCAAGTGTGGTACGTGTTTTTTAAAAATAGTAAAGAGTTAATTACTGTCATTGTAATCAGTAACTGTAGTTAACATAGTATACCATTTTGTTCCTTATCTAAGTTGTCCTTTGTGTATTTCAGTTATCATTCTTATGTCATTGGATTTGTTGTGCCAAATGAAAAGGAGCTAACAGAACTAGCTCGAAAGAAAGGACTCAAAGGGACTTGGGAGGAGCTATGTAACAGCTGTGAAATGGAAAATGAGGTACTTAAAATACTTTCTGAAGCTGCTATTTCAGGTGAGTGTTCTGTTAAACTGATTCTAAGAACTGAGACGGGAAGAGAATAGTTAGATCCATTTAACCTGTTACAAGGCTTAGGGCACATTTCCTGCTCAGAAACCATTTCTGCCATTAGTAGATGGAAGAAAATATACTTAACCGGTTCTCCAGTCAAGACCCCTCTCCAGGAAACACAAATCATCTGCTCCCACCAAACTGATGTACATGTATATTGGATGGTCTTGTCTCTGCAGCTTTTGTTTTCTGGGTTGGCCCTTTCTTTCCTTATCTTAGCTGTTGCTTAAGACCCTGCTGGTCACACTAGCCCTCGGTGAACCATCCAAAACTCGTTTTGGAACTTTATACAATGTTAGGGTACAGGTACTTGATTGTACTAATGTCCTGTACTTGTTTTTTCTTTTGGTTCAAGACTAGTTTAATATTGTTGCTTTAATAAAAACAGCTATGTTTTTTGAGTCATCAGTATTAAGTATAATACAAGCATACATTTGTATTCTTCTTGGGATTGTCATAAGGTTATAAAAAAATGTAAATTTACATTTTAAGTAAATGGAATCATTATTCTGGTCCTTTATTTCAACATTAATTGTGTTTTGTAGTATGTTAGCTTAAAGATAGTTTCCATTTTTAGGTAACTTAAAATCTTAGACCAATGCTAAAATTGTTTTAATTAATGGATATTCATTAGAAACCTGCATCATTTCTAAATAAGGTAGAATACTGAAACAATAATTAAGTATAATTTTAGGTTCATACTCTTACTAGCTTATTTTTGTATATATTGTAACAGCTTTTTTCATATAATTAACATACTATACAACTCATCCATTTAATGTGTACAATTAAATGGCTTTTAATATATTCACCAAGTTGTACAACCATCACCACAGTCAGTTTTACAACATTGTAAGAGACCAAAGAGACCGCACACCCATTAGCAATCACTTACCATTATTCCCGAAACCGCCTGTTCCTCAGCAACCACTGATTGACTTTCTGTCTCCATAGATTTGCCTATTCTGCAGATTTTGTATAACTAGAATCATAGAAGGTCTTTTGTGACTGCTTTTTTTCACTTAGCATGTTTTCAGAGTTCATCCATGTTGTAGCATGTATCAATACTTCCTTCTGATTGCCAAATAATATTTTATTGCATGGATATATGCCACATTTTGTTTATATGTTCATCATTGATGGACAGTTTGTTTCCACTTTTGGCTATTAAGAGTAATGTGGCTGTGAACATAAATTTTTGTGTGGACATGTGTTTATTTTTCTTGAGTAGAGATACCAAATTGGTGACTCATATGTTAACTTTATATTGAAACTTTTGAAGAATAGCCAGACTGTTTTCCAAATATTTTCCAAAATGGCAGCATTATTTTACATTCTCACCACTGGTGTATGAAGGTTCTAATTTTCCCACAGCCTCTCCAAGACTTCTTATTGACTGTCCTTGTGATTCTAGTCATCCTAGTGGATGTGAAGTAGTATCTTACTGTGGTTTGTGTTTCCCTAGTCGCTAACGATGTTGAGCATTTTTTCATGTGCTTATTGGCCACCATATATCTTCTTTAGAAAATGTCTATTCAGATCCTTTGCCCATTTTTTAATGATGTTACTTGTCTCTCTATTATTGAGTTGTATGAGTTCTTCATATATTCTTGATATAAGTCCATTATCAGGTATGAGATTTGCAAATACAGCTGGCTTTTTATATCTGTGAGTTCTGCATTCATGGATTCAACCAACTACAAATCAAAAATACTCAAAAAACAATACAACAAAAAAATTTAAAAATAGTAATAACTATTTACATAGCATTTACATTTTATGAGGTATTATAACCAATTTAGAGATGATTTAAAGTATATAAAGTATATAAGAGGATGTGTGTGTAGGTTATATGCAAATATTATGCCATTTTATATAAGGACTTGAGCATCTGTGGATTTTAGTCTCCATGGGAGTCCTGAAACCAATCCCTTGCATATACTGAGGGACGACTGTATTTTCTCCTATTTGTGCGTTGTCTTTATACTTTCTTGATAGTGTTCCTTGAAGCACAGAAGTTTTTAATATTTATGACATGTTTTGATCCCCTTCTCATTTCTCTCTGAGTATATTCTATAGATGCTTTCTTTGTGGTTACCAATGCAATTAGATAAAACATGTAGAAGTTTTAACAATATGTTTTAAACTGACACCAGCTTCACTTCCATCTCATATAAAAATTCTGCTCCTTTACATTCCTGCCCCTTCCTTTGTTATTGATGACATCAATCACCTTTTTTATTGTATATCCATTAACATAGATTTATAATTACTTTTTATGCCTTTGTTCTTTAAATTCCATACCAGATTTAAATGTGATTTATGCATCTACATTACATTACTTCAGAGTTCTGTATTTCCCTATGTATTTAACTTTACCAAGGAATTTTGCAGTTTTTTTGTGGTTTTATGTTACTGTTTACTGTCCTTTTGCTTCAGCTTGAAGGACTCCCTTCAACATTTTTTGTAGGGCAGGTCTAGTAATGATAAACTCCCTCAACTTTTGTTTGTCAGGGAAAGTCTTAATTTTTTCCTTCATTTTTTGATGGACAGGTTTAGGTTATAGTATTCTTGGTTGGCTATGTGTGTGTATTTTCTTTTAGTATTTGCAATGTATCATCCCTCTCCTTTCTAACCATTAGGCTTCCTGCTGATAGTTCAGTGGGAGCTCTTTTGTATGCGATGACTCTTTTTTCTCTTGCTGCTTTCAAGATTATTTGTGGCTTTTGTCAGCTTGATTATGAATGTGTCTTGGTGTGGTTCTCTTTAGATTTATCTTAGTGGAGTTCTTTAAATTTGTACCTCCCATTTCTCTCCTCAGATGTAGGAAATTTTCGGCCATTATTTCTTCACGTAGGCTGTCTGCCCTTTTCCCTTTCTTTTCCTTCTGGAACTCCTATAATAAATGTTTTTTCCACTTGATGATGTCCCATAAATTTCTTAGGCTTTCTTCATTTTTCTTAATTTTTTTTCTTTTTACTTTTCTATCTCAGTAATTTCAAGAGTCCTATCTTTGAGTTCACAGATCCTCTCTTCCACCTGATCAAGTCTGCTCTTGATCCTCAAGTGAATTTTTCAGTTCATTTATTGTATTCCTTAGTTCCAGAATTACTGTTTGGTTCTTCTAATTTTTTTTAAATCTCTTTGTTAATATTCTCATTTTGTTCATGTATCATTTTTTTGATATTGTTTATGCCTGTACTCTCTTTTAATTCCTTGAGCATCTTTATAACTGTTATTTTGAATTCTTTGGTAATTCATATATCTCCATTTCTTTGGGATTGGTTTCTGGAGATTTGATCTTTTTGACAGTCTTTTCTATTTCATTATTATATCTTAACTTTTGCTGGGACTTTAGCATTTGGAAAATCATCTACCTTTCTCAGTCTTTGTGGTCTGGTTTTGTATTGGGAAGACTTTCTCCAATCAGCGCTGCTAGATTCTGGTGCCATTTCAAGCCTTTTCTGAGGATGTATCTGTCCTCTGGGTTTGTGGGTATAATTGAAGAGGTTTGCCAGTTTCAACTCAGGAACTCCCCCTGTTGCCTGTGATACTGTGTCTCATTGGTGCTGTAGTACGTTATGGCACTGGCCTGCCACCTAGTGTCTCTTTGTGATATTGTAGCCTCTGGTGTATTTTTGTCACCTTTGTTCTTGATAGACCCCAACCTGGTGCCCTATTCCTTTCAATGTTTTAAATTCAGGCCAGATAGAAACCAGTCTCTCACACCCCGGAAGTCAGAACATTACATGTATGTTCCGCTTCTTTTCTTTTCCAAGGGGTAGTCAGAAGTCTGGGTTTTTTTTTTCCCTCTCTCTCTGCACTGTGCTGAGGGGAGGGGCTCTAGCAAGTGAATGCTGTGTATTTTTCTACCAGACTTTGATGCAATTGGTTTCATACTGTCCTGGAGTGCCTGAACCTCTTAACTGGTTTCTAAATTTCTTACATAGCCAATAAATAGGTCTGTATATTTGTTAAATCTGTGTCTCTAATGGGGGAAGGAGGGACTGAGTTTTCCTTTACTGACGTCTCTCCTCCTTAGCACATTTCTTTTGTATACTATTATGGTGAGGCGTTCACTTGTGTTTTCTTTTTAGATAGCCTACCGCTTGAGAGCAACAACTATTTATTCATTTTTGTATTTTTTAAGAATGTATAGTGTAGCACTTTACACTTAGTCATTTTTTTCAATAAGTATTTCTTGGCCAGGTGTGGTGGCTCACGCCTGTAATCCTAGCACTCTGGGAGGCCTAGGTGGGTGGATCGCTTGAGCTCAGGAGTTCAAGACCAGCCAGACTGAGCAAGAGGGAAACCCCGTCTCTACTAAAAATAGAAAAAATTAGCCGGGCATGGTGGCACTCACCTGTAGTCCCAGCTACTGGAGAGGCTGAGGCAGGAGGATTGCTTGAGCCCAGGAGTTGGAGGTTGCTGTGAGCTAGGCTGACGCCATGGCACTCTAGCCTGGGCAACAGAGTGAGACTCTGTCTCCAAAAAAAATAAGTATTTGTTGAATGAATACTTGAAAAGTAAGTCAGTCCTACTAAGGACATAAACTTTTTCAAGACTACATCTTCCTCTTAACGTCCCTTTGGATGCTTTCCTTTCCTCCCTTCCTCCATTTGTCTTAGTACGAATCTACTGGCAGTGTGTTAGGAACACGATGGTGAGGAAGCCTCCTGTCTCCATGTAGCTTACAGCGAATATCCTGGTTTAATGACAAGATTCTCTTTAAACTTTATTATTTTTTAATTTCTGAAGTAATTGTACTCTTTATAATAAATTCAAGGAAAACAAATGGGGGTAAAGGAAAAAGCAAAATTCCCTCTTTTACTTTCTCCTGGATCCCAGTCCCTAGAGGTGCATGGTTTTCAGCTTTGTGTGTGTTCTCCTCATTCTATACATCTAGATGTATTTAAATTTATCTAGCCTGTGCTATAACTTGTGGGTTTTTTTTTTTTCCCTAACAATATGTAGTTATGCACTGCATGATGATGTTTCAGTCAATGACAGACTGCATATATGACAGTGGACACATAAGATTATAATACCATATTTTTACACTACCTTTTATATGCTTAGCTATGTTTAGATACACAAATACCGTTGTGTTACAGTTGCCTACAGTATTCAGCAGAGTAATATGCTGTACAAGTTTGTAGCTTAGGAGCAATAGGCTATACTCCACAGCCTAGGTGTGTAGCAGGCTATTCTATCTAGGTTTGTGTAAGCACATTGTACACTGTGATGTTCACATGATGACGAAATCGCCTAACAACTCATTTTTCAGAATATATCTTCTCTCTTTAAGCATTGCATGACTGTATTAGATACCTCTATAAATCTAACTCACTTTTAATGACAAAATTTTATCCCATTTTGTGCTTATATTGTATTTAACTCATTCTCCTATTGGTGGGGATTTGTTAAATGTTTTTTTGCTATTATGATTCTCATAAATCTTTTTTTTACTTATGCTAGTATTTTTGAGGGATAGATTGCTTATTTATTTATTTAAAAATGCTAACCTCTGTATTATTCCAGTTTTAGTACATGTACTATTGAAGTGAGCACGAGGGATAGATTGCTTAGAAGTGAGATTTGCGGACCTTTTGTTGGTTGTGCATTTTGATAGGTACTCAGAGACTGGGAGAGTTACACTATTTATTCATTGTATACTTTTAATGTCTTTGCCCTTTTTTTTTTTTTTTTAATAATTTTAGCAAGTCTGGAAAAATTTGAAATTCCAGTAAAAATTCGTTTGAGCCCTGAACCCTGGACCCCTGAAACTGGTTTGGTGACAGATGCCTTCAAGCTGAAACGCAAAGAGCTTAAAACACATTACCAGGCGGACATTGAGCGAATGTATGGAAGAAAGTAATTATTCTCTTTTGGCATCTGTTTGCTACAGTGAGCTCAGATCAAATAGGAAAATACTTGAAATGCCTGTCTCAAACTGTGAGGCAAACTCCATTCCTCATATTAAATCTAAAATGTTATTTCTCATAACATCACCATTTTTAACTGACAGGATTAGTAAAATATTAAGACAGCAAACTTGTGTCTGTCTCTTCTTTCTTTGACCCCTCCTCCAGTTTACTTTACCACCTATGTGCTTGTTAGTATGAGAATTTTTCCGAATCATATTGAGGAAACAGTGATTTTAAAACCTCAAGTTTTTAAACATGATTTATATGTTCTGTATAATGTTCAGTTTGTAACTTTTTAAAGTTTGGATGTATAGAGGGATAAATAGGAAATATAAGAATTGGTTATTTGGGGGGCTTTTTTACTTAAGTGTATTTAAAATACAAGGGTATTGATGTGAAATTATGTAAATTTCAAATGCTTATGAATCAAATCATTGTTGAACAAAAGATTTGTTGCTGTGTAATTACTGTCTTGTATGCATTTGAGAGAAATAAATATACCCGTACTTATGTTTTGAGAAATTGAGATCTTGTGAATATATGCCTGTTAGTGTCTTCTTTATCTATTTATTTTTTATTAGGAAAAAAATAAAGTTTGGTTGGTGCTGCATGAAACAAAATAGGAGTAGAGGGTTATGGTTTAATAGTAAAGGAAATAAACACAGCAAATGTAGCACCCATTGATAATTAGTCTCCAGTAGCTTATTATCAACATGTTCAGTGTCTTCTATTTAGCTGTTAAACTAGGAATATATCTAAATTAAATGGAAGCAATTCTGAAAGTTAGGGTAGAATTTAAAAAACAGAGGTTAGAAAGTTAATCTTTATTTCATTGACCATGTGTACATTGCGTTGTCTGTATTTATGAACACAGTCATGAAAAATTATTCTCCAAACTCTTATTCTACTTTTAGTCTAGCTATTTAATCATATATATCATTTCAAAATTAGGATTTTTTTTTTTTATAGTTTACACTGGGGGGATGGTGTGTGTATGGGTATGTGAGAGAGAAGGGAGGGAGAGAGAGGGATTGTCAGGGGTGGTAGCTTATTAAAAAAGCACCTTATTCTTTCTGTCGTAATCTTTCTACACTAGAAAATGAAATAATTTAGAATGTGTTTGATACTGGAATTCTCACTAAGATACATGAGAATTTAAGTAACTGTACAATGAGGTGAGTTAAGATTTAATTTGTGGGTTTTTATGTCAGTGTAGAAGTTATTTGTGATTCAAAAAACACTGTATGATACATAGTATTTTTATATGTATTGCTCGTCTTTTGTTATTTCTGGATTATCAAGAGTAATATTGCTCCAATTAAGATATGCTCGAATCAGGACTTAAAAAATCATAGGCACTACATTTTTTCATTTCAGACTAGTTATTTTCTTGATTCTCAGTTACTTTAGGCCTCAAAAGGCAAAATAAATAAATATATATGAAAAGATACAGACATAGGTCTGGGTAAGATAGGATGCTGAGAGAAGCCAGGACCTTGTAGGTTTTGGTCACATCACAAATGTTATGTCTGGAGACATTGCAATATAGTATTTATTTTGTGTTCAACTTTTCTTGAATTCTTGTATATTTGTATTATGTTTAAATGCTTTTCTCTTTGTCATAGTTTAAATTTTAATAGTAGTTGGGATAACTGCCAAAAGGAAATAAAAATATGAAAGAAAGTAAATGGAACTTCTCTATATCAGGATGCTATGATCTAAAAATTAAATCAGAGTAGGTGGAGAGAATTTGTTTCTGATGCTTTGTCTTTACAATAGTTGTTTGCTTTCAAATGATTAAAAAAAAGGTATTTAGAAAGAAAAGCTTTAATGTTCCACAGGAGAGATACTGATAATTGTGACTTGAAATAGTGTCAGATGAATATGTAGCTTATCACTGGTCCAGAGTAAAAGTTGCTTCTTTCCAGAAACATCTAATGAGGCTCTATATCTAGTTCCCTTTGCTTTCTCACATGATTAAAGTTTATAATTCCTTTCAGTCCTAAAATAGCAGATGCCTGGTATCAAATGTCACAGTAGAACATGAAATGAAATAATTTCATGTCCCATTTCAAACAAATTTCTCTGTAAGCCAAAAAATCTTTAGTGAATAACAAAAAAACCTTTAATACTGCTTTCAAGGAGAAAAAATTGAAGGAAACCATGCAACAATTACTATATCATTCTGTTATATAAGAAATACTGGTTTAACCAGGAGATATTTGGGGAGGACAACTTTAAGGAATTTCAAAGTAAATTGCTAAATCTAATATGCATATGTGGAAGTAGGATATGGATCCTAACAGAATGGTTCCTAAGAACCATTTTTTTCTGGAAATAAGTTATATGAAGAATTCTTTTTTTTTTTTTTTTTGAAGAATTCGTAAACATTTCATATTGTAGTGAGTTTAGCAGTTTATAGCACATGGACTGGTGGCCACCTCCATTCCTCCTTCCACTCCTTCCATCCGCCCACCCTCCGATATTTGTCTTGGCTTAAAGGTCATTAAGAAGTTTTTGCTGACACAGAACAAAACTGAAAGTGGTGTCTACTTTCTAAATACTACTTTGCTTTTAAATAGCAGAGTTTATATCCGTGATGTTCTCTAAAGCTTGTACGTTTTTCAGCAATATTTAAAAATAGACTAACCTGGAATAACTTTTTATTTACCACTAAAATACTCAAGATTTTACAGTTTTTAAATAATAAGTCCCTGTGCTACAACTTTAACACGTTTTTAAAAATCTGTGTGGGTTCCTTTTTTAGTAAGAATTATGTGCATCTGTGATGTTCTAAATGGGGATCCACTTTTCAACAGTGTACGTATTGGACCACACTGACATGCAATGCATCCTTTCTACATGTAACATTGGTTATTTACTGTGAGTTCATTTCCAATGTATTCTTGGTTATTGCTGTTTTCTGCCTGAAAATGTGTACATCATAAAGAAGCTACATAGCTACATGGTATGGACTATTTTTTTGTAACTGGACATGAAAGTTTGAAGAATAAAGATATGTAAAAAGTTTCTGATATTAAAACTAATGGTTTGTTTTTTTTTTTTTTAAAGAAAATCTCTCCCCATAAAAGTCAAATTTTAATTGACATTCCTGAAATACGTGTTGAAAAAGTAGTTTGGGGAATTTTCTTCCCTGTCCCTGGCCTAGCCATCTATTTGAAGGGAAAGTTTTTATTCTAGAAACTCTGTTATTAATCTCCTTTGTTTCCTAATGTTCTTGTATTCTAACTTTGCCCTAATCCTTTCTGAATTCTTCCTTTTTCATTTCTCCCTTTTGGTTTTGACTGCACAGAAGGCTGTGCTGTCAGCATTTTAAAGGCAGTGCTGATAAAATGTTTTCTACACTTAAAATATTCACATTGCCTGAAGTCTTGAGAAGGTCAGTTAAAATTTGGCATCAAAATTTGTGGAGTAGAATCTGCATCATAGCAGCAATAAAATATATAAATTCTGTGCTAATATTTAATCCAATGATTGTGGGAAGAAGAGTTTTAGCATACCGTGGTATCTCAGAAACTAATCCCTCCCTGCCTTTGCCAGTCAATGTTTGTTTCTGGCAAAGCTGGGTTTATGTAACTTTATACTAACTTACACTTGTATAAAAAGTATGTCTTTGTATGTAATCCTGTGACTAACAAAACCAGTTCAGGTGTTTTTACATAAGCATCTGGCAGCTTCTATGTGTTTTGCTTTAACTTAAACCAATAGTTGTGCCTTATTTCTCTTTATTAACTTTGCTCAGATTATTCTTTTATTAATGTTTATTGGTAGCTTATTATTTCTACCACACCAAATATGTAAGTGATTTAGCACGAGGCAGGTCTATATTGTCATAGAAAGGTTTTTATGACGTAACATAAAAACAGGCTATATACAGATATGGGTGCTTTAGTGCTTCTTTATATCCCCAAGTCTAGTGTTATGTATCTTTTTTCTAAGAGATGCTGAGTATTGGCTATAATATTTTCATTGATCAGCCTTTCGTCCACGCTGAAACGCAGGAGCCCGGGGAGAGACGGGGTGCAGTGTGAGCCGGGGCGGTCTCGTCCCTCTGTGCCTCCGGATCCTGTGTTAGGTTTTGGGTCCCGTCTTTCCTGTTTTCCTTCCTTCCTTCCTTTCCTTACCGTCCTTCCCTCCTTGATTATAAAAACCGATTTCACATGCCCATTCACGCCATTTCACAGATGAGAAAGTTGGGGCTTACAGACATTAAGGGAGTAAGTGACAGAGCTGGGTTGGAAGCTGACAGTCTGAAGGTCACTGCAAACTAGCTTGCGGGGGTCAGTCTGGGAGACTGGGGAGACCCCAGCCTCTCTGGCCTCAGGCTGCTCATCTTCCTGAGCCACCACTGGCCCCAGCTTGGTGACTAACTCCAAACCCCTCACCCTTGCCTCAGTGCCTTGCTGATGGCGATGTTTGCCTGCTATGCCCACCTAGTCTCCAAGTGCTGCTTCTGTGGGCCTGCCCTGGCGCCCGAGGATGGCCCTGACCACCTGCCCTGAACCATTAAACGACACTCAGCTGACAGCTGATCCTGTACCCCGGCATCGTGCCAGGTGCTCTATATAGGACCAAGTATACGTGAGCACGCTGGGTATGTGCAAACGTGAACACTACTGTGTTCTTAGAATGGAGTTTTGTTAACTTTGGCTTAGCGTAGGCAACGTAATTACCCCGTTCTTGAGACTTCAGTCATTCTGGCTATTTCTAGTCTGGTTTGCATATTAAAATTAAGGCCACATTTCCCATTAAAATTTTCCATCTAAGGGTTTTCATTTTCTTTTTTTAAACAGCTTCACTGAGGTATAATTTACATACCATAAAATCCACCCATTTTAAGTGTATAATGTAATGGCTTTTAGTAAATTTATAGAGTTGGGCAATCATCACCATAATACAATTTTAGAACATTTTCCTTACCTCAGAAAGATGCCTCATGCCCATTTACAGTTACTCTGGGGGCTTTTCTGCTCCCTCCTGCCCCCTTGCCCTGGACTTTTAAATAATTCCACAGGGAGGGGGCAGGATTTGCACCGCGGACCCTCCGCCCCTTCCCTGCTAGCTTCGGCTGCAGTGTCGTTCCCGCCTGGTGTAGGCACCGTTCTAACATCCTGGGTGTTGGCTCTCAGCCCAGGGTGGAAGATGCTGGCTTCTTCCGGTGAACGCAGACACCTGCAGCCTCTCACCTGGCGACTTCGCCCAGAGCCTCCCGACATGGGGAACTGTGGGGACACCACCACCCGCTGCAGACCCCGCGGCATTCCCGCTCCAGCCTTGCTTTGGGTGCCTTTCACCTTGACGGGGAGATTCAGGGGAGGAAAAGAGCCCTGGCGTGTCCTTAGCTACCACTGACGGCCCTTCTGGGCCCACGGCTAGCCCAGATGTCCCCAGGGTGCCTGTGCCACCTCTGTGCTGGGGGAGTCCTGCTGCTGCTGCTGCTTCAAGGCTCCTGCTGACTCGAGGGGCTGCCCTGTCATCTGTCCAGTGAGCCCCAGGCTCCAGTGACCGTGGAGTGGTTCACCAGTCCCGCCGCCGATCGGACTGCTGGTGAGATGCACCCCCACCTCACCCCAGGAGACGAGTCCGGGGACAGCATACCAGGACCCCTCCTTTTTGCCCACTTACGTATTTATTTTCTCTTTGGTTTGCAAAAGACGTCAGAGCAGATCTGCCTCATATCAATTGTCTTGTGAACTGAGATCCTCACACCAGGAATGGGGCTCTTGGAACTGAGCCCTGTGAGTGGTGAGACTTTGCTGTCACCAAGGCGCTGTCCACAGCAATCCCTTCACCTTTCCTTGGAGTCTTTCACATACCCAGTGTTACAAGTCCACGCTCCCCCCGTGGTTAAGGAAGACTGAGGCTCAGAGACAATAAGCAAACCTGACATGGCCGCACAGCAGAGACACACAGACCACGTATGACTCCTGACTTGGGGGAGGAACAAGGAACGAGGAAGAAACCAGCAACAAGCTAATCTATTCGTCAACACCAGGAAAATAGATAACATGATGGTATAGTCCTATGGTGGACTACTACGCAGTCATTAAAATTCATCTTTTTAAACAAGTTTGAGTATCTATAGCAGTTAGAATCCATGGGCTAAATGGAGCGTGGGAGCTTGCTGAGTGAAAAATGACACCAAGAGGAGAATGGGGATGAAAGAAATGAATTTAAAAAGTTCTGTTGATAAAAGTACCATTTATCAATAGTACTAAAAGTGCTATTCATAAATATCAATATAATCAAAAGCGTGTCATTAACTGAGAAATAAACAAAAGTCTGTCATTAACTGACTAATTCAACCCATCACCTTTAGAACATTTTCATAACAAGAGTGATGCTAATGATAATATTCCATAAAACCAGGAGCATATAAAATTGCATATAAAGCATGGTCTGATCCCAGTGGTACAAAAAGGCTGTACATGTAAGTGTGTACACAAATGTAATGAAAACTGGGCTGACCATCAGCTTCTGATTTACAGCTTTCAGTATTTTCCACATTTTCTTGAATGAAATTCCTTCCATGTTTTTGAAATAGGAAAATAGCAAACTTGAAGAGCAGAGGAGTGGTAGCCTGGCAACTTTTCTCCTGAAACTGTAGTTAGTGTGTTGCAGGTTCCTTTATTGTAAAAGGAATAAGTAGGGTTGGTATTAGTTTTCTTTGAATGCTTGGTAGGATTCAGCAGTGAAGTCATTGGGTCCTGGGCTTTTCTTGGATGGGAGACTTTTTTATTACTGCTTCTATCTTGTTACTTGTTATTGGCTTATTCAGGTTTTGGATTTCTTCCTGGTTCAACCTTGGTAGGTTGTATGTGTCTGGGAATTTATCCATCTCTCCTAGGTTTCCCAATTTATTGACATGGATTATTCTTGAGGACAGATCACGTCTTAGACCACAAAACAAGACTTAAAAAATTCAAAACAATTGAAATCATACCAAGTATTTTCTCTGACCGCAATGAACTAAAACTAGAAATCAATAACAAGACAAACATTGGAAAATACGCAAACACATGGAAAATCCTAAATGCCAGAATGCAGAGATGTTTCCAGTGGGGCCATTTGGTTTGTTTTAAGGACCCTCTGATGATTATACTGGGGAGTGGGGTGGGGGGAGATGTCTGGCTTCCAGGTGTGCTGCTGTGCAGTGGGGCAGAGCAGCAGAGCACACACCTTCCTTTCATTGCCTTTATCGTTCTCTGTTTCCTAGTGCTGGACCTGATCAGGGTTTGGCAGAGTAGAGAGGCTTTTTCCTGGGATGTGTTCCCTCCCACGCAGGCTCTGGGCCATGGTTCCTCTGCTGTATTTCCCTTTGCTGTGATTTCCTTCATCCTCTATCTTCTGGTCATTTGTTGAATTTCCATCCAGTGACAGCCCCATCCCCCTTTTAGTTTCTTTCTTCTTGGGGGTTAATTTTTTTTAAAAAAATTTTCTTGCTGCCATTTTAATGAGAACTCAGATGGGGAGGAGTTACATACACATTCACCTTCCATTTAGAGCTCAATTCCTACTTTCTATATTACCTATTTAATTAGCTATTAAATCAGGATAGTTTTCTGTTTATGGGACCAGATTTTTAAAAAATACACAAATAGGTTATAATCTACAGTGGGCAGCAATCGTGTGTTAGTCTTCATTTATTGTATGGCGACTAGCCCAATGTCTTTTATGTGGTAGATACTTAATTAATGTTTATCTCTGGAGTGTGCTTCTACATTTAAGCTCTACCACTGTTCTTTGTGTTTCACGTTTTTATCTGCCCTCACAAACGTGGTTTCTCATAGGACTGACTCAAATATCCGGAGAGCCATTTGGATCTCTATTTTATGGCCATTCATATTTTCAGTCTTGACTATGCACTTCTGCAGGGTCCGGAAAAGATGAGATAATAGAGTAAGTGCCCTCTCCGGAGAGATTCATATTCTGTAACTTGTCTTCAAAGTTACGGTCCTCTTGGCTTACTTTCCTTCTAGCTAAAAACATGACTTGGGCATTTCATTGTCCCTTTGTTTGTTTGTTTGTTTTCCAGGGAAAATAGGTTATTTCCTCTTGTAATCCCCAGAGTTCTCTGCAAATTACAAGGGACATTCTTTCCTTCCCTCCCCGTGGCCGTGAGCACGAGGATGTGCACATTTGCACGTGTCTCTCCCACCCCTCCGCCACCATCACACATACTCTTGTATCCTCTGGACATTTTCCTTTTCAAAAGTAAACCAAGTTGGTGATGTCGGCTCATCCAAATAAAAACCACCAAACAGAGCAGCGTGACATGGTCCTTAAGTCCCACAGGTCACATTTTTGGCAAATAGCTGTGTCCTGTAACTGTCATTCCCATGATGTCCAGCTTACTCACCAGCTAATGCGTGACATTTTCTTGGCCTTGAAATGTTCCATCTCAATTAAAACTGGAAGAAATAAAGCCATTCTTCTACATTGTAAATGGAAAAGAAAAAAGTACATCATGGACACTTTTCTCATCGAGCTACAGAAGAAGAGAAGTTGCCTGCCCTGCTGAGGTCTCTGGCAGGTGAGAGCTGGGCCCGGGGGGCATCGGCTCAGAGGGAAGCTGGAGGATTCTCTTCTGCTTCGTATGGTGTATTTGGGAAAATTGATTGCAATGTTTTTTCTTTTTGTGCTTCAGTAATCAATAAACTACCCCAATTAACAAACCACATCTACCCAACATATTTTTCACACAGAGTAAATTTTAATAAATACACAGTTCAACAAATTTAGAATTAGACAATATATTAACAGTAGGAGGAACACTGATTTTTTAGGGCTAAGAACGACATGACTTTGAATAGTAACTCAGCACCATTTTCCATCTATCTGTTATTCATTGATCTATTTATTATGGTTACTATATATATATAACACAAAATTTACCATTTTAACCTTTTTTAAGTGTACAATTCAGTGACATTAAGTACATTCACAATGTTACATGACCATCTCCACTATCCATTTCCAGAGCTTTTTCATCATCCCAAACTTAAACTCTGCACTCATTAAACACTAACTCACCATTCCTTCCTCCCTACAAGATCCTAGTAACCTGTTCTACTTCTTATCTCTGCGCAATGAATTTGCCTATTCTTAGTACCTTAGTGGAATCATACAATATTTGTCCTGTTGTGTCTGGCTTATTTCACTTAGCATGAATGTTTCCAAGGTTCATCCATGTTGTAGCATGTGTCAGAATGTCATTTTTTTTTTTTTGGTTTGTTTGTTTTAAGGACAAGAGTCTTGCTTTCTCGCCCAGGCTGGAGTGCAGGGCATACTTCTTTCAAACCATGTGCTGATCACAAGTCATGGTTCTATTTCTACATCTTTTCTCAGGCAGCCTCTGGTGGCTGTAGTTGCTATGGCTTGAAGGTTTTGAGAGTGATTCGAATTGCTGTATAAATTATTGGAATGTTGGATTCTCACAGATGAAGAGTGATCCGGCCCCTTCCCTCTCCTCAATCCCTGACACGCAGAGGGGAGTCAGTGAGCTCGCCCTGTGCAGGGCCGGCTGAACAGCAGGTGGGGTGTAGCTGTGTGAAGTTCAATCTGGAGCTCAGCTGACCTTTCTTTGTCACAGGCCTGCCCCTTGCTGTGCAGCTTTGTCCCTTCCCTTCTAGGTGGTGGGTGGCTCTTTCCTGCCTGTAGGTTGGCTATTGGTCATCTGCGTCTGTATGATCGGAAATCAAGCCGTTACCTCTCCCAGGAGTCTTTACATCTAAAACCCGAGTTCTGACAGTGGAATAAAAGGCATATTACAGGGCTTGCAACAGGCTAGAGGGTGTTGGGTTTTGTGGACTGAGGGTGGGCCGGCCTCCCCCGGTGCCCCTGAAAGTTTACGTCTTAGGACACCCAGTTTGGATACTGAAGACTGATCTTACCCACAGGGCTTCCCGATTTAGGGAGTTGACCTGGATGACTCTGCTAAGAAAAGGACAGTCTGGGAGAAGTGAAATGTCAGGCAGCCACCAGGAAGACATTTTTTTTTCCCTGAAAAAGAGTAAGAATCACCAACTTAAAGCACTGCCAGCCAAGGGCCTTTGGGAAGTCGAGGACTGGTGAGGAGAGGCGGTAAGGTATTCCTTCCGGGCTGGGGAGGAGACAGCAGTCAACAGAAGCATTGATTGCACTGCACGCACCCCCGCGCGGACACGGGAGACGGTGTAGTTCCCAGGGCTTCCACCAGATGGCGCAGAAGCCCTGCTCACAGCCGCCTGCGCGCGACGTCGCCCAGTAGCGACTGGCGGCCTCTGCCAGACCCCTGGTAAATTGACAAACCTGCTTGGAGAGCAGCATGAATGAAGCCTTCACTGTGGGAAGACACTTTGATATTTTAAGCATTCCGATTGCATATTCAATTAAAAATCGATTGCGTTCCTAATAAACTAAATGAAATGACAAATGTGTACAAAGGCTGCGCATACAGCGCCTGGCCCGGGCGAGCGATCCGTGTCCCACGGGGAGGCACAGACGGAGACCCGAGCAGGAGGCTGTGTGCATCCGTCCACCTGGGCGTCCGGGCGTCCGGCCTTCCTGTGGACGTCACTCACCTGCCGTGCTGCGGGGACAGGAAGAAAAAAAAGTGCAGCCTTTAGAGAGCTTGCAGCCCACTGGGACAGTGAGGCAACAAGTCAGATAAAAACAATAACTAGTGTGCCGGGGGGTGATACGCCCTATGGGAAAAATACGAAGGCGGGGAGGGGAGGACTACACTTGTCACTAGGGAGGATCTGAAGGATTGATGGGGCCAGCCACGGGGACTTAGGGGAAGACCGTTCTAGGCAGAGGACACAGCAGAGGCAAAGGCCCTGAGGTTGGAAGGTGCCTGGAGGACTCAGGGAAGACCAAGGAGGTCAGCATGAAGACCAGGGGATTTAAGCAAAGAGAGTATATAAAACCTTATAGGACAGTATGAGGACTTTGTCCTTTGCCTTGGGATTGATGGCAGCCACTGAGGGTTCTGAAGGGAGGAGCAGCATGACCCGACTTGCATTTATTTGCTGAGGCTCCTTCTGGCTCCTGTGTTGAGAAGGGCACACAGGCAGGAGCAAGGAGACCAGCCAGGAGACGAAACGACTGCCGGGCTCTGCAGGAGAGATGGTGGTGGCCCGGCCAGGGGCACGGTGGTGGCGGTGGAGAGAAGTGGTCAGATTTTGTTTCTCTTTGGAGCCAGTGGATTTGATGGTAGAGTGATTGAGTGTTTGAGAGGAAGAGAGGGGTCAAGGATGACTGCAAGGTTATTTCCCTGAGCAGCTGGACAGATGGAATCGCCATGAACTGAGATGAGTTGGAGGAGCAGGTTTTTGGGGGAAAGAGCAGGAGCTCAGTCCTGGAGACACTGAGTTTGGGATGCAAGAGACGTCCAAGTGCAGATGTTTAGAGCTATGATTCTAGAATTCTGGGGCAGCGTCCAGGCTGAGAAATAAATTTGAGAGTAGCAGGTCTGTTGACTAGAGTGAGGCTGGCTAGACGAGAGATTAAATACCAAGGACCCTCCAATGTTTAGAGGTCGGGAGGTGAGGCAGGGACAGCACTGCTGACGGAAGAGGGTGGGCCCTGAGGTTGCAGAAAACCCAAGCCTTGAGAGTGTGGTGTCTTGGAAACCAAGGGAAAACATAGCTGGGGAGGAGGGAGAGGGCAGCTGTGTCAACTGCTGCAGCTGGGCTAGCAGTGAATCCTGTCAGGCAGTTTCTCTACCTTACTGCTGCCGATGTGTGGGGCTGGATAATCCTTGTTGTCAAGGCTCCTGTGCATTGTAGGATGCTTACTGGCCTCCCTGTCTTCTACCCTCCAGATATCAGTAACACCTCCCTCCCAAATGTCTCCAGACATTGCTACGAGTCTCTGGAAGGACAAAATTACCTCCAGGGCTTGAGAACCACTGCTCTAACTGTGCCAGGGAAGGAGGCTCTCTTCCATCTGAGGGCAGAGGAAGCTCCTGGAGAGGCTAATGCTTCTGAATTGAACTTTGAAGTTTGGATTGAATATTGACAGAGAGTAGCTGGGGTAGGTGGGAAGGCACCTTAGCCCAGGAAAAATCCCTGCCGCTTGACAAATGTCCCTGCACAGAGACCAATATCTCCTTCCAGAGTCTTGGAAATAGTTGTATCATTTTCACCACCTCTTGCTTTAGGCACAGGCCTGGTTTCCATGACATCTGTCTTCCCAGCAAAGGAAGACTGGAGGGAGGTACGGCTTTTTCTCCAAAACACATAATTGAGGGAGATTTAGGCATGACCATACATGTTACACCATTTAAAAACTGATTAAAAAAGGAAACCTGTTCCCCTGCCCCCCTCTCCTCCCACCTTCCTGCCCCTGGCCTCTTTTCAAAATGTTAAATGAGAAACTAGTCTCCCCCGGTTGCCACATACAAGATCAGATTGTTTTCCCCCATTGGAATATAAAATTAATTTATTGCTTTGCTTAAATTTGATTTGAAAATCTTTCCTTTCCTCCAACACACACAAACATACACACAGACACACAGAGAATTGAAATATAACATTTTTTTTTTTTTTAAAGCATCTACTCCTTGGTCTTACTCAGTTTTACTGAGCACTTATGGGAGTGATTATTTTTCTGGGATTTTTTTTCTGGATGTTTATCCAATATGTCCAGAGGACAAACTCAAGTTGCATATATAAGAATCTCAACCAGAAAAAGTCTTCAGCTTGATCTCGATTCTACTTTGAGACAGGGGAGATTAAGAAACGGCTCAAAGTAAAGGCCAATTTAAGTAGGAAGTGTTAGGACTTTGGAAGGAGAAAGGGACTTTCACAGCAGAGGAGCAGGGAAACCCCTGGGCAAGTAGAGGGGACAGGCTATCAGTGTCACGTTATCCTTTGGGAACTTGCTGGGCAGGCTTCCTGATGGCAAGTTATAAGGAAAAGCACGAATTAATGAACATGACACTCAGATGCAGACCCTGTGAATGTGAGCATGAAAATGGCCTATCCCAGGGGTTCCAAGGCTGGTCGCCCATGACAATCATCAGGGGCGACCAAAGGACGGATTCACACTAGGGATTCTGGGTCAATCCGTGTGGGGTACGCACAAGGCATCTGCAATTTATGAAAGTCCCCCAAGGGATTCTTACTGGCCCTGGGACTCCACATTGCCATCTGGGAATTATTTGTCCCACTTGAATAGAAATGAAGAAGTTCCAGGTCTAAGACAAGGAAGAGATTCTGTAACTTTGTGAACTTGACTTCTCCATTTCTTAAAAGTAAACAATTTTGTATCTAAATGAAGATGGTAAGATCCAAGCTGATATGTAGCTGAGAAAAAATGGATTTTTGACTTTTTATTTTAAGGAGACATCCACTGGGCATGTGGCAGATGTTTTTCTTCCTCTTTTTATCCTTCCATTTTGTGTTGGCAACGAACACTGTCCTCCAGTACTATGTGTGCTGGTCTGTGATGCCCTGGCAAAGGACCCTGGTTAGAGTCCAGGTCAGAACCAGTAACCGAGACTTTGCTTGCCCAATAGTTTATATATATTGATGTGTGTTTGTCATCCACACGAAATGATAGTGACTTAATGCCTTCTCTCTTTTGAGTCTGTTGGCCTGGAAGCAATGCCCACCTCTTACAGTGTCCTCTCCAGAGTGTCCCTGGTAAGCAGAGCTGGATAACCCTATTCATTAGGGGTGGGAAAAGCCAAGAGTTTCACAGTGAATGGCCACTGCTGCTCCATCCCTTTTTCATGAACAATTATGCGAAGTCAGATTGAAGGGAGACTGACTGCCCTGTGTCTGCCCTCCCTATTTTTATGGCAATATCCCAGTAGCAATCCAAGAGATCCTTCTATGCTAGCCACAGAAAGAACAAGACAAATGGAAGATCACTCTTTAAAGATCTTGGCTTGCTTTGGAACCACAAATATACAATGATGTATATATTTAAGGAATGTTTCCTCTGTGGGATCTTAGTGGCTTCATGCCAGGTCCCAACTAGCCTCGATCAAAGAGTTGTTTTCTAAGCATGCAGGTAGAAATATGTTCATATAACCAGCTCATTTGTGGTCTTCATTGAGAGGAGTCCCATCTTTTCTCCCTGGATGGAGTAACAAAAAGTGGTTTATACCCTGTAAAGACAGATGGTTAAGTTATAAGACATTTTCAGAGGCTAACAAGAATAATGGCAATATTAGCTGATTTCTGTTAGCACTTTGTCAGGAACTAGACACTACATGGAGCCTTTACATGCCTTATTTCTTTTTTTTTTCTTTTTTGAGACAGAGTCCCACTTTGTTGCCCAGGCTAGAGTGAGTGCCGTGGCGTCAGCCTAGCTCACAGCAACCTCAAACTCCTGGGCTCAAGGGATCCTCCTGTCTCAGCCTCCCAAGTAGTTGGGACTACAGGCATGCACCACCATGCCCGGCTAATTTTTTCTATATATATTTTTAGCTGTCCGTATAATTTCTTTCTATTTTTAGTAGAGATGGGGTCTCGCTCTTGCTCAGGCTGGTCTCGAACTCCTGAGCTCAAACGATCCGCCCACCTCGGCCTCCCAGAGTGCTAGGATTACAGGTGTGAGCCACCGCGCCCGGCCTACATGCCTTATTTCATTTAATTTTCTCAACAATCATATGAGGTAGGTACAATTATTACCACTATTTTACAGATAAGTGAAACTGAGGCTCAGAGGGGTTAAGATGCTTGCTTGAGGCTAAGTACGGGGCAGAGCTAGGAGTCAAAAAAGGTTTGCTTGACTCTGAGTTCATGTTCCTAAAACATCTTTGCTATGCTGCCCCTGCACAGTGAGGATGTTGGGTCCAGGCGGGGCCTGGCCAATATAGATTTGTGCAATCTTACCGGGAACCAGCCATCTGTATGTGAAGACCACTGGCCTCAACATGGCTGCTGTTGGGTTGGGGGTGGAGGGAGAATGCAAGAGGCTAAAACTCTTTATTTCTCTTGCTCTACTGCATTACCCACATCCCCACATAAAAGATCTCACAAAGAATAGAATAACCCGTCTTGTTGTTTATCATCTAGTCACCCCAGGAAATCAAGTTAAAGATTAAATCTTGAACACACCAATATTGTTAGTCATCACCACCAAGAGCTTTAGCCCACCAGGTAACATCAAGTCCCTGACATGTCACTGATTTCTTAATTAGCAGCCTGTGACTCCCAGCTAAAGAAGGGAAGAAAAGCTCCACGGCAGTGCATTGTCCTAATTGCCAATCCAGTTGCTCTCCGAGGGCACGCTCTGTGTATTTTGAAAAGCTCATAGTGCCACCAGCAATTTCATGATCACTCAGGAAACTTCCAAATATCTTTAAAGATGTTACTTTCCTGTAACTGTTATTTCCACTAATGAGACCCGAGGGCAAGGCGACCTTGTCTTCCTCCTTCTGAACCTCCCTTCTCTGTCCTTCTCTGTCTGCTATTTATTGCCACAGGGCTGTCTTCACCTAGTCTCTGTTTCTCTGAAATGTCTTCCTGAATTTTAAACAATTTACTTTTATGTCTCTCAGAGAAGGAGCAACGCTTCAGGCTCGGGACGGTGCGATTAGGTACAACTGGATTCCGGCAGTGCGGACCTCAGCCGTCAGGGTCCCTCCTCACAGCCGAGGAGGAGGGGACACGGGCTGCATTCCCCCAGCTGTGCGCTGTCACTGGGGAAAGAGAGGACACAAGATGAAAAGACCCATTTTTCTGTCCTCAGGATGCTGAAAATCTAATGTGAAGAAAAGTACACAAAATAAGCACAAGGAAGAATATAAGGGATTTCTTAAGAACAATTTCCACCAAAGTGCTGTAGAAATTAAGAGAAGAAAATGGTATTTTCACACAAGCAATGTTTTTCAGACGCACTGCAGAAGCCCCCTACTTTTGAAACTCTTCTCCAGCATGGTACTAAATCCACTATTAAGTCTAAACCCTGCCTGATTCTAATTCTTTCCTACAAGTGAACAAATGTTGAAAAACCCAAGTTGTTTCACTTGCCGTTAGGTGGTTATCAGTCTTGCCCAGGCTCCATCCAGCTCCTTGCTTCTCTGTCTTTGACGGGGTGGCCCCCAAAGGCAGCCATTGTCTAGTGCAGAGTAGTGACGGTTCCCTCTCCCGGCAGAAACAGGCCACTGGGTGGGTGTTTCTGAAGGTCCTGGAAGAGTGGGGATGGATTCTGGATTCTGATAGTGGTGACAGGACGTGGCATTCAAGTTTCCTTGAATGAAGACTTGATGACTTGATGCTTCTCCAGCAAGTTTTCAAATCACCCAGATATTTCTAAAACTTGTGAAAAGCCATGACTTTTCTGTGTATATTATTTCCACTAATGAGACTGGGGATCTTTTCCCTCCATCACCCTGTCTCTATCCTTCTTTTTTGTTTTGGAGACAGAGTCTCGCTCTGTTGCCCGGGGTAGAGTGCCGTGACATCAGCCTAGCTCACAGCAACCTCAAACTCCTGGGCTTAAGCAATCCTCCTGCCTCAGCCTCCTGAGTCGCTGGGACTACAGGCATGAGCCACCATGCCCGGTTAATTTTTTGTATATATTTTTAGTTGTCCAGATAATTTCTTTCTATTTTTTAGTAGAGACGGGGGTCTTGCTCTTGCTTGGGCTGGTCTCGAACTCCTGAACTTGAGTGATCCTACCGCCTTGGCCTCCCAGAGTGCTAAGATTACTGGTGTGAGCCACCACGCCCGGCCTCCATCCTTCTTTATCTGCGGGTCACCAAGAACTAGTCCCAACTGGCCTGCTTGTCCCTCCTTATAACCTTTCCTCCTCCTTCTCTGAGCTCTTTTTCTCTCTCTTTTACTGGTGGCCTCATCCTTCCCCCATGCTCCTAGACTCTGCTTCTGTCTCTGAGTCCACCTGTTCCTTTCAGCCATTTTCCTGGTTTAATTCCCAATCGCTTCTCCCCTCATTTGTAAAGACTGAAGTATGATTTCCTTGCGTTAAAGTGAACACTTCTTAACTAGACGTGTGATGAATTTTGCTGATGTGTACAGCTATAGAGCTGCCCCCTAAATCAAGGTTAGAGCATTCCAGCCTCCAGGAAAACTCCTGCATGGCCCTCCCAGCCAGTCCCCCACACGGGAAGTCTCTATTCTGAGTCTCTATCACCGCAGATCAGCTTTACTTACTTTTGAACTTCATATGAATGGAATCACACAGTATGTACTCCTTTATGTTTAATTTCTTTCACTGAACTTTATGAGAGTCACCCATGTTAAGTGTATAAGTCACTTGTTCTTTTTAATTGAAGGGATTTCAGATCCTCTCTACTGATAGCTGCGTCTCCTAAGCATGAGAACTGCAGTAGGGGGAAGAGGAAAATTACAGATAGAAATATAAATAATACCAAATCTGCTGACTATAATGGCTTGGGAATTCCAAGGGAGTTTGAGGATTTTAAGACTGTCTCAGACAGTGATGAGTCTTTGGTGGTTAAAGTATAGCCAGAACTGTTTCCGCCCAGATGACCCTTTGAGTACGATGGTGTGTTAACATGGCGGGGAGGCTGTTTTCCTGGGAGAAGACAATGTCTACGTCACAGTGCCCAGTGCCTTGGTGTTTGTTGAATGGTTGGACACCTAGACTGGCACTGCCTGTTTTGAGCAGAGATGGGACCTCATGCTCCTGGGACCTTTAAATTCCTGTGAGGAACCGTGGATGTGTCTGTGTACCAGGCATTTAGGCCGCATAAATACCACGTCTTGCAAATGTATTTACTCCTGCGTTTGTGATCTGCATCGATGCTCTTCTAATTAGTAAATGTACCTGTGTTAAAAATATCATTGAATCCATTGCTTTCTGCCATTTAGATAGGTTCTAAAATGATGAAGCAATCGGAAAAGTATGATGGCTTTCACATACACAGGTTTTGGAAATTTTCTAGTGTGACGATATAGTCTTATATACCTGGAAAGGTTGGAACCCTCCTCAGTTTGTTGCACCTAGAAAGTATTTTGGGCTCAAAATATGCTTGTTGAATGCTGAGCAAATGAGACGGTTCTCCTGGGAGAGTAAATGACTAGACTAAGATCTCATTGCAGCTAATGGAAAAACTGCACTGGAAGTCAGGTCTCATGACACCGAGGCAGTCTCAGTTTACCCCTAGAGTTCTGCATGGATAGTAGCTCCTGGGAAACCATCCCCCACACCTTTGGGATGTCTGGGGCTCTGTAATTAGGTTTTCTCCCTTGGATACCAACATTTCCCATACATCACTGAAGATTGTAGGCCTTAAATTGAAAACAAAATGATATCATTTTGTCATAGTGCAGAAGTTAGAATTTAGAAGCAAATGCTATGTTTTAAGCAAAACATTGTCGTTTAGTG
Organism: Eulemur rufifrons; assembly: GCF_041146395.1. Taxonomy (NCBI): domain Eukaryota; kingdom Metazoa; phylum Chordata; class Mammalia; order Primates; family Lemuridae; genus Eulemur; species Eulemur rufifrons. The sequence continues at coordinate 13,980,506 of NC_090983.1, read as the reverse complement.
ATTTGATTTGAGAAGTTTGGAGAGTTATTTGTGCACAGGCATCTTAACCAGTAACTGCCGAGCAGTCTTGTCTGCATCCAATTTGGCCTTTAAAAGGAGCAACCTTTGACCAACATCTCCCCACTTCCCCTACCCCCTACGCCTGGTAACCACCGGTCTACTCTCTGCTTCTATGAGTTCTACTTTTCAGATTCCACTTATGAGTGAGATTGTGTGGTATTTGCCTTTCTCTGTGTGACTTATTTCACTCAGCATGCTGTCTTCCAGGTTCATCCATGTTGTTGCAAATGGTGGGATTTCCTTCTTTTTAATGGCTGAATAATATTCAATTATAAGTGTGTGTATATCCCACAATCTCATCTGTCAGTGGACACTGGGTTGTTGCCATGCCTTGGCTATTGTGAATAGTGCTGCAATGAACATGGGAGTGCAAGTATCTCTTCCAGCTACTGATTTTGTTCCTTCTCACAACACACACACACACACACAGTAGGTAAGGTGACAGATGTGTAAGCTAACTTGATTGTGATGATCATTTCACAATATATGCATGTATCAAATCATCGTGTTGTACATCTTAAGCTGATACCATTTTTATTTGTCAATTATACCTCAATGAAGCTGGAAAAAAAAAACAAATTAAAAGAGTAGCGTGCCAGCTTTCTCTGCAGGGCAGCCTGACCCAGCAGAGCCGCGTTCCGGCCACTGCGCATGCGTGTGTCCCTGCGGGAAGCCGCCGCTGCTCCTCCGTGACCGGTGAAGCTGGACGTCGTGAGACGTTCTATCCTTGGGGAATAGCTGAAGCAGCTTCTGCAATGTTCAAAGGCTTCTGGGACGACTTCCAACCCAGCTCTAGCCTCTCTGCCTAACTCGGCTTCAAAGAGTGCCCTGGACTCTGCCTGAAGGGGTTAATGAGGTGCCCATTTTCCCTCCTGCCCTGAGACCCTCATCTTCCCTGTGTGCCTAAGGGTGTCCCCGGTGCCAGGGAGTCCCCATCTCTTTTTCACTCATCTCTGCTCAGTCTGTGTCCACAGGGCGAGGCACACCCTGCTGGAGAAAAAGAACCTGCGCTCAGCTTCCTCTGTAGAACGGGGCCGCTTCGGTCTTTTCCTAAACAAACTACCAGTGAAAATTGCCCGGACAAAACTTGAGAATGAGGGATAAAATACCAACCAAACCAAACCAAACAAGATAAAACAAAAGACAAATCTATGATAGTTCCTTGAATGTAGCATGTTTCTGTTTATGGTCCTGTTTAAAAAGACTTTAAGTAAATCTCTTTGTTGTAAGATTAAAGAGAATTTCCCATATTAAATGAATCTAAAAGCTGGGATTAAAGGAAGCAACACTGCCGGCCAGTTTTCTCCCACTGGCTGCATCATCGACATCTTTGAACCCCGGGATCTAAGATGAAGCAACTTCTAAAAACTCCTTTCAAGGTCTATTTCCGCAGTGATCCAGAGCCACCTGTCTGGCGGGTGGAGGGCACTTCAGCCTCTTGCTCTGGGTGTAATCACTTTGTTTTCCACACATGACCTGGCAGAACTGGCGCGACCCAGCGCCTCACACAAACAACACGCATTTGCAACAGACGGAGACTGTGTCTTTCAACTCTTTCTGCTCTTGTTTATCCTTCTGATCCGGAAGATAGACTTGCCTGTTTTGGAAACCTGACATCTGTGCTTTGAAGTTGAGGAAAGTGAGAGTCCTGAAGCCATGACAAGATGGTCTGCCTGCCAGAGGATTAGGCTGCATTTTGATGAAAATGAAGATTTTAAGATTTTAAAGCCTTGTTTATCTATCAGGGCTTCAATTTAAAAAGTCACCATGAGTAGACATCTTCTGATCTCAAGGAGCACACATTGTGAGTTCTGGTTCACTCACCTTCCCACGGCATCCTCAGTTTTCCCAGAACCTTTGTTGCTCTTAGCAATCCTTCGCAAAAACCACTTCCTCTGGATCCTGCCGCTGGCTCCTGTCTGCAATCTTCCCAGCTGCCCTTTCCTAGAGCTCCTCCACCCATCACTGGCCCACCGCCTGCCTCCCCTCCACCTGCCCCCTTAAAAACTTGACCTTGCTCAGTCTTCTCCTAAGGGTGAGAAGGAGAGGAGGAGAAATACTTAGCGTCATGCTTTTGTTTTTAGACTCCTAGTAGATCTGAGTGCTTCATTCGAGGAGGACATCAACTTTGATTTTCCTTCACAGCAAAGTGCTTTAAAGGTGAAAGTACATTTTCAGAGAGCTCAGGCCACCTTGCATCACAGCCTTGAGCCATTTCTGTGTGGCAGAAGGAAGCCCCTTCCCACACAGCATTGACAGGCTTCTCTTTGACGCCAACTTGTGACTCTGACTCTCTGCAACCTTGAACTTTCAGCGTGGCCTTTTCCAGCTGGCCATCCCACAGCTTCATCACCTGGTTGCAGATGTGGGTAGAGCTCATTTTCACTACGTCGTGACCCACTTTCATCTCATGCGGGAGCAGTGGTTTTGGCGTTGATAGGGGTTGGAGCTCTGCGTCCACGTGCCTGGAGGGAATCGCGAATTACTAGCTGTGCGACCTTGAGCGAGTTAACTGATGGCTCTGTGCCTCAGCTTCCTCCTCTGCAAGAGGAGGGTAGCAAAGAACCTACTCTTGAGATCATTAAAAGAATTATATGAGATAGTATCTATTAAGAATTTAAAATAGTTTGTGGCATATAGTAAATGGTGAAAAAATGTTAGCTAATAGTCAGAACAGAAGTAGATTTAATTACATTTGTAAAATCCCTCAAGTCTGCAAATGCCCAGTGCCTGTGAGAGAGGCGCACGGCCATCACTCTCCACATCTAGTTCCCGCTTCGGCCAGCAAGAAAATGCCGGGGCCCAGGGACCTGTCCTTTGTCTCTCCATCGATGAGGTGGCAATATGAATGCCTGTCTTCCTTGCTTTTTCTCTGGGTGTCAGTGGCAGGATAGATAGTGTATCCTACACTAGGACTTCGCACATGCACATGTGCACAGGAATCGCTTGGAGATCTTAGAAAAATACAGAGTCTGATCTGGTAGGTCTGGGGTGGGGCCTGAGAGTCTGCATTTCTTGTAAGCTCACAAGGGGTGCTGCTTCCAGTCTGAGCACATTTGAGTGACAAGGATCTACACAATGGTGTGACCTGAAGAAGGGGCCCATCGGGGTGAGTATTGGGTGGAAAGGAGTACCAGGAGCTCAGCTGCTCTGGCTTGGTGCACCCCAGACATCAGAAGATGGACTTGTGCTCAAAGGTTCTAACGTGGGCACAGATATTTGGAAACCCTGTGACCAAGGCCATCTTAGTTTAGACTCAGGCTTTATATATTTATTTATTTTTGAGACAGAGTCTCACTTTGTTGCCTGGGCTAGAGTGCCGTGGCGTCAGCCTAGCTCACAGCAACCTCAAACTCCTCGGCTTAAGCGATCCTACTGCCTCAGCCTCCTGAGTAGCTGGGACTACAGGCATGCGCCACCATGCCTGGCTAATTTTTTTCTATATATTTTAGTTGTCTAGCTAATTTCTTTCTATTTTTAGTAGAGACGGGTTCTCTCTCTTGCTCAGGCTGGTCTCGAACTCCTGACCTCGAGCGATCCACCTGCCTCGGCCTCCCAGAGTGCTAGGATTACAGGCGTGAGCCACCGCGCCTGGCCTTATGTATTTATTTTTATTTTAAAGATTTAAATATATATATATTAAATATACTTTTTATTTTAAAGATTGAAAACATGTATAGCAAGGGAGTCCCATTAAACTTTTAAAGGTGACTCAGATATGCATGTTGAAAGCAAAGTCAGTAAATGCAGGTAAAAGATATAATATTTCTGAAAAATATATTTCCAAAAAATATATTTTCAAAGAAAATCACAGATCTTTTTTTTCAGCATTGTTAAGTTTTAGGAATACACGATATAAAATTCTTTTGACTCTGGGCCCTCCTTTCCTCATTATCCCCCCTTCTGTTCTTGTACAAACCACCGCCCATTCATATCCATATTTTCATTTGGCTAAAATTATAACTTTCTAAGGATTGCAATTCTTCACAGTTTACTGTAAGAGAACCTTGAAGGACGAGGTGGGAGGAGTACAGCAGGCCCGACCTGGGGGGCAGCAACAACTGCAGCTGCAGCAACATCCTCAGCCCCACGGTTTTCAGGGCACGCTAGTAGTTCTGTGGTTTCCTGTCCTGTGTTTCCAGGTAGTTATTTGAGATTTAATATTGATCATTCATATGTCTCGGGGCACATACTTCTGTATTCTAGGCCAAAGCCACCACTGGGAAATGAAAATGAGGGATTCCGTTCTAGACTTTAGAGGTATCTGTGATTTGCAGAAGAGTCCAGCTCATCTTTGGTGGCGTTTTTCATGTAAGTTTTGTGGACCGTGGGTCTCTGGTTCATAGTGCGTGTCTGACTCGGAAGGAAGACTCCATAAGGGTGGCCAGGAGAATTTCACAGGGCACAGTCTGTCTCCGTGCAAGACAGCTTTCTCCAGACTTCCTCTCTCTGGGCACATTCTGCTGCTGCACTGGATATGTTGCTTGAAATTTGCCGTTGGCCCAGAAGCCTACGTTCATACTCTAAAAACGCGGTGGTAGAAATGTGTTTCCTGGGTGTCAGAGAAAACAGCCAGAAAAGAATTGACTCTATGCCCTTGAACCTGTAGAGCTCATATTCCCTGGCTGGGAAGTCTAAGATCAAGGACCTTGGGCACTCCATGCCTGTTTTGTTGCAATTAACATTATTAGCAGCACAAAATTAGGCCAGGAGGCTATCTGGATTCTTGCTTGTGACCTTGATAATATTGCTAACTTTATTTATGTTGTAATGTCAATGATTCCTTGACTTTATGAGGGGAATGTTTACTGAATGTACTTCCTTGAGTGCAAGTTATACACTTAATTTTTCTGTCCACACTTCCCACTCGGCTGATAAGCTCATATCATATGTGCATGTCTTTCCTCTTCTATGTTTAGGTCTTTGAATTTTATGGGATCCTAAGAAATGGAATTTTATATACTTTAAACCTTTTGAAACCTTTCATTTTGCTAGGACCATAAAGTTATACCCTATTAGATTTTGAATATTTTGTTTGGCTTTGTCTGATTTGAGGTCAGAACTCATTCTATTATTAATATTACTCCCCCTTGAGTTAAAAACTGCTTTTTATTTGATGTATTTATATTTACTGTTTCTATTCTTTGTTAATACATAAATGTGATTGAATAACAAAACTGAACTGAAATACATTAAAGTATTTCACCCTGTTTTAGAATGTTTTATGTTAACTCTTTTTCATTTTGTGTATAACAAACATTTTTCCAAATACTTTGTTTCTCAAGCTTTTTGAGAATCTGATGGGCTATGGACTCTCTTTCTAGAAAAACGTACACATACAAGTGCTTTTGTCTTGCTTCTTAATCACTGGACATTAACTTCTTTATCTGCACTTCACTGTTTATTGTATTGCTGTCTTCCTATTTTTCTTGTATTTTATCATTATTTGTTCTTTGTTTCAGTCACTTTTGTTGTTTAAATTTAATATATAAGCACTATAACACAGTTATGAACACATGGAATATTGAACAATCAACTCCACTCTGGCATCAGAGAAGATTGCAGAAGGGCAGGATAAAATTTGAGCTAGGAATGGAGACATGAGCTGAAGTTTCTAAGGCAGAGTAGAAAGAGGAAAAGACTCCAAATTAGAAACAGCATGTGCCAGGGCAAGAAAGTGTGGAAAATTTGGTGACAGTTTAGTGAGAGGGGCAAAGCAGTAGAGGGGACCAGGGCTGTGGTTGGAGCGGTAGAGAGAAGAGCAGATGTCAACAGGAATGCCCAGGAGGAAACCGCTTGCTCTGTGTTTAAGTTCCAACATCATAAACATGGTGGACGTTTCTATTCCTTCATTCTCAGGTTTAGCAGACCTGTAAGTATCCCCATTTGAAGCCAAGAGTAGCCTCAATCAATAATGTTGTCTTTAAAGATACAAGCTCAAACCTTTTGAAGGAAAAACTGGTGTTCAATCTTGTCTTAGTCAGTTAAGGCTGCTATAGCAAAATGCCTTAGACTGGGTCATTTAGAAGCAATAGAAGTTTGCTGTTCACAGTTCTGGAGGCTGGGAAGCCCGAGAGCATGACACCAGCAGATTCAGTGTCTGGGGAGGCCTGGTCCTCAGAGATGATGCTTTTTATGTGTCTCATGTGGCAGAAGGGGCCCACAGCCTCCCTCAAGCCTTTTTTATGTGGCCACTAATCCCATTCATGGAGTCAGAGCCCTCATGACCTAGCCACCTCCCAAAGGCCCTACCTCTTAATACCATTACCTTGGGTGTTAAGTTTCAACATATGGATGTTGGGGGTATAAATTTAGCCCATAGCAAATATTAATTATGGTAGTTTGAAGTCTGTTCTCATATTCTAAGTGGGTTGTCATTGTCATCATCATCTTCATCGTCAACAAATACAGCCGCCACCACCACCACCACCACCACCACCACCATCACTCACTTTGTGCGGAAGAGCTTAGTTCAGGCTCAGCACAAGATAATTTTTAATAAAGAGAGGCAAAGAAAACACACAATCCTTGCCTTAGATGCAGGTATTCTCTTGTCTGATTCCACTTCACAATATCAGGCAGGAAAAAATGTTAACTTGGGAACTGAGTGATAAATAATATGAAGTCCTCTTCTCCAAGCCCATGCCATTGCCTAAGTTCATGGCCTCACCATCTCTTGCCTGGACTTTGTAGTAGCTTCCTTGATAGTTTTCCCGCCTCTTCCTTAGCCCAGTTGCATTATCCCAGGCACTGTAGCCAGAGCAACCTTTTCAATACCCAGATTTGGTCATGATGCTTCCTAAGTTAACACATTGACTGCCACACTAGGAAAAAATTGTTTCCTTGGGGCTATGTGTTTTATTACAAAAATAGAATAAAAACTTTGAAAACAAAGCCATCTTAATTTAATGAAAATTTTTTATTTTTTATTTTTTATTTTTTTTTTTGAGACAGAGTCTCACTCTGTTGCCCGGGCTAGAGTGAGTGCCGTGGCGTCAGCCTAGCTCACAGCAACCTCAAATTCCTAGGCTTAAGCGATCCTACTGCCTCAGCCTCCCGAGTAGCTGGGACTACAGGCATGCGCCACCATGCCCGGCTAATTTTTTGTGTATATATATTTTAGTTGTCCATATAATTTCTATTTTTAGTAGAGACGGGGTCTCTCTCTTGCTCAGGCTGGTCTCGAACTCCTGACCTCGAGCGATCCACCCGCCTTGGCCTCCCAGAGTGCTAGGATTACAGGGGTGAGCCACCACGCCTGGCCAAAATTTTTTATTTTTTATTGTTTTCGGTGCATGAGTTATATGCAACTTGAAACACAGTTCTCGCGGCTCCCAAGGTGAAGAGACGTGTGAGTGACATATGCTTCACAAGGCCTCGGGTTCAAAACTAGCCTGAGTTAAATACAACTCACATGGAAGTTAATGTGTTAAATCACTTAAACTTCCCTAAATTCTATGTGACAATGTCCAAATCACTAAATATATAGGACCCTCCTTGCCCTGACTTTTATCTACTTGTGTTGTCCCTAATATTGTTGCTGAATGCAGCTCCCCGAACACACAAGTTATTTTTTAGTTTTTTGTCTTTTAAGATGATTTTCCTTTAGCCTTATAAGCTGTTTCCTTTTTTGTCTGGCTAGAGAATTATTATTCATCATTTAAGAGCCAGCTCAAATGTCACTTCTTCCAAGAAGCCTTCTTTGATATCTCTAGAGACAATTAGGAGTTTATTTCATTGTATTCCCATAATACCTTGCTTCCATCTGTATGAAAACCTTAAGACACAGAAATTAGTGTAACATTGGGAGGCCTAGGATAACAGGGTTTGTGCTCAGTTCACTTTGATATATTCTGCATAAGGCCGAGTATAGAGTTGGTATCAATAGTTATTGAATGAGTGAAAACACATATGTTATTTAAGATAATCTCTAAGTATAAACACCAAAAGTTTATTTTTGTGATGAGAAAGTTATCCTTTTTCTCCCCTCCTGAGAATTCTTTTCCCATTTTCTCTGGCGAGAATGGGGTGGAGGGCTAAAAACAGAGCCTCGAAGGGACAGAGGAGACTGGAGTGTAGAGAGTGACAATCACGACGATGGAAGTGAAAACAAGGCTACCCCTCTTTTATTAGTAGATCACGTCCAGCTCCAGAGAGAAAAGTCCCCACGGGGGACTTTCAAAAAGGGAGCTTGGGTTCCCAGTCTGGCCGTGTGGCAGGGCAGCCTCTCTGTCCCTGCTTCCGAGAAAGGAGGGGAGAACATGTGAGGTCTCCCTGTACAAAGTTCAGAAGGAACTCGAACGTCCACACTCCAGCTGTCTCTTCATTCTGTTTGTTTTCCTTTTCGTTCTCCCTCCCGGCACTTAGGAACCTTCCCTTTCAGCCTGTTCGGCTGAAGATGACCAGAAAAAACATAACCTCAGCGACCCCAGGGAGTGTTTGGGGCCCATTCGGCCTTCCTTTGCTCCCAAGCCAAGAGCTAGGCTAACTGTCTTCCACTAAAGACTCATTTGCTTGAGAGCTAAGTGTGCAATGTCTTGGCAGTACTTGGTAGCCATGTAGACAGATGCTGGCTTTCCTAGTGCCAGGACCGAGTGGCCCTCCCTGTCGGTGAGTGGGCAATAGTGCTGCTGACCAGCTTAAACATGGGGAAGCAGGTTTGGGGGACGAACTGGAGCTGTGTGCTTTTACCCTTAATAATGCAAATATAGCCTGGAAAAGGTATTAATACTCTGAAGCGTGCTCTGGCCTCAAGACGAGAACGTCACAGGGGAGGCCAGGGCACGTGGAGGCTGGCTGCCCATGTCCCTGATAATTATCTTCCCAGAAATTCTTGTTCCCATGTTTAGCTCTGAAAGTAGAGGCTGCCTCCGTGGAAGTAGATTTTAGAAAGGGGCTAAAGGCTTAGCGTAGTTCCTCTTCTCTGTACTAGAACATCCAGACCACTGGCTCTCCTTTCAGGGCTGTAGGTCCAAAAGGGCAGAGGTGAGGGAGGGGATCATTCCTCACCTGAAATTGCAATATGGACATAGCTGGTTAAAGGAAATGTCCAGGGTAGGTGTGCTCACTGCAGTGAAAGCGTCAACATCAGGAAGCGTAGGTGGTAGGGAGAAGTACTCCTGAGAGAAGGTACCAGAAAGAGATAACAAGCAACCTGAAGGGTTTGTAAGGAGACAGTGGATGGTGGTGCTCAGAGGGTACTTTTTGCTGCATTTTAGGGACCGACAGATGGCAGTTCTGGTTCAGCTGCTGCTGACAGTTTCCTGTTTCCTTCTTTCGCTGGTGCGTTAAGAATCTTCTTCCCTAGAGTGTGGTCTTGGTGAAATTGTCCTCATTTGCTCTTTCCTAGAGATGGCTCAGGTTGTTTCCCACAAAGGGAAAATAAGAATTGAATATTAAAATATTCAAATGTATGATTTATCTGTGGGGTCACTAGACTCAAAATCTCTAATTAGTATGACATTCTGACTGGACCACATTCTACTTTCGTCATCTAAACAGCTATACATAGACAAAAGATCGTATCTCCCTGGGCTTTAGTACTCCAGCAGCTGGGATTCAGTGGAAATACACACAGCCCAGCTTTTTTCATGATTGGGGTTGGTATGGAGGGAAAGTAGGCAGGGTCTCATTCATTCATTCAGGGAATGTGTTCTGGGCACTTGTCTATGAACCAGCTTCTCTGGTAGGAGCTGGGTACAGCAGGGAATAATACATCAGAGGGTCTTCATCCTCATGTGGCTCATAACGGATATAACATAAAGCATAAATTGAAATCTCTATTATCCTACAATACAGCATTTCAGTTGAGTTTTGTTTTTTCCATGTTTTCTGTCCTGGGAGTCCCATGAGTCTTGGCAGCTCTGCAGTCCTAGACCAGATACCTAGAAGGCACAGTCAGGGACGTGCCTTGGTACCGACCTATCTGCCAGATGACTGGGAAAACCAGTGGGGATCTTGGGAGCTTCTGTTTCCCCAGATGTATCATGCAAAAGCTGACACCCACCCTAATCTCACGAGCCATTCTGCTGACTTTCAGAGCTGCAGCTGTTCCAGGAAGCTTCTGAGGTGCTTTTGCCCATTAGCGTCTCACGCCGTCTGTCCAGTGTCCACGGATGTGGTGGGAAGACCACCTGGTCGGAGGTGGCCTGTTCTGCCTCAGTGCGGAATCCTGGCTTCTTTCGCCACCTCACTTACAAAGCTGGGTCTGCTCAGTCTCAGATGAGAAGAGAACACCAGGCAGCACGGTTGGCTGCTCTTAGTCACTCTGCAGAGAGTTCTGGTAATTTTCCTCTGTGAGAAAAGGGGCTGGTTGCCAGCCAGAGCCTGTCATTCCTTTGCTGTCCCCTCCAGTGTCAGCTGATGAAATAAGGGCTTTTGATTTCCTTTTCTGTTATATTCTCTGACAAAGAACCACTAGGGAAATGCGACTAGAAACTTCCAGGGTATCCCAGGCAGCGGAGAAATATTCATAGAAACAAAAACATTAGACTCATTAAATATGAGGCAACAAATCACAACGATATGCTAGTGTTTATGAACGTATTATGCATACGTAGAATTGAGTATATGTTTGTGTATGTATGTTTTTCTCCCCAAAAGATTTTATCAGTTAGGAAAGAATACTATTCCCTTGAATTATCTTTGATTTTTGTAGGTGAAAAGCAAAAACATTCATTCTTGGCCCCAAAGAATTTCTCTCCTGTCCATTTTTTGGGGGGAGGGGTTTCCTGGGGCATCTGGGCCTTCCATCTTTCCTTTATATTCCCATATTCCGATTATTGTGGGGGCCCTTTCTCTTGGAAGATGTGCTGAACATCTGTGGGTTTAGAATGTCCAGCACTGCACAGCTTGGCTGAGGTACTAAACCCCCTGTGTCTTAGACTTGTGATTCTGGTGGGACCACCAATCACAGTACCTTGTCCCACCCCGCCTTCTTTAAGCCATGCAGTGCAGGTCTGGCTAATAATAATTCCCACCCTCCTGACCACTTTGGTGGTGCAGGTGAGAGTCTGTGACCTGAACTGAACCCATCTTTCTTTGGAGTTCTTCCATTTTCCTGAGAAGGAATCTTGCATCGGTCTTAGAGCTGGAAGCACACTAACCAAAAGTCTACTGCACCACCATCCAGAAAAAGTCTTTCTGTCCCACCAGAGACCAAATAGAGAAAAGCAGATATGTGTGCTGGACTGAGAGGCACAGATTTCCATCATTTGTGCTCCTGGACACAGCAACTGAACTAAAGATATCCTCCTGATTCAGAAAGTGAAGCAGTGCATTTCTTATAACAGCTCTCTGTTTTAACATAACTTTACTGATCAGAGAGGAGAAGGAAAATATTACCCTCTTAGAGAATTGTAGGTTAAAAAAGTTTTAAAGTCGACTTTATTAATGTATAATTTTCACAAAATAAAATGCACTCTTATTAAATGTACGGTTAGATGAGTTTTGACAAATGCCACCCAAATTATGATATATTATAGAACATTTCCATCATCCCAAAGAGCTGCCTCATGCCCTTTTCTGGGTGATTCCTCATCTCCCGGCTCCATGCAACTATTGATCTTCCTTTTGTCAACATAGGTTATTTTTCTTTGTTCTACAATTTGATATAAATGAAATTATACAGTTTGCACTCTTTTTAATCTGGTTTCTTTTGCTTAGCATAATGTTTGTCAAGTTTATGACATTGTGTGTGTATCAGGAACTCATTCCTTTATAATGCTGAGTGGTGTTCCCTTGTATGAATATGCCATAATTTGTTTATGTATTTGCCTATTGATAGACATTTGGGTTGTCCCAAATCAAGCTGCTATGACTATTTATGTATAAGTCTTTTTGCAAATATATGTTTTCATTTTTCTTGGGTAAACAATAAGGAGTGGAATTGCTGGGTCATATGATAACTATTTATTTAATTGAAAATGCCAAACCGTTTTCAATGTTGTACCATTTCCATTTCCACCAACAGTGTATGAGAGTTGCAACGGCTGTACATCTTCCCCAACAGTCCTTCTAATTTTAGCTATTTTAGTGGGTGTGTAGTGGTATCTTTTTATAATCTAATTTGCATTTTCCTGATCTCTAGTGATGTTAGACATCTTTTTTTTTTCTTTTTTGGCAATCTGTGTATCTTCTTCTGTGAAGTACCTGTTCAAATCTTATGCGTATTATATTTTTATTTTTTATCTAATTATTATTTTTTTAGAGACAGGGTCTTGCTCTGTCACCCAGACTGGAGTGTAGTGGAACAATCACAGCTCACTGCAACTTCCAACTCCTAGGGTCAAGCGATCTTCCTGGCTCAGCCTCCCGAGTAGCTGGGACTACAGGCACATGCCACCAGGCCTGGCAAATTATTATTATTTTTTTGTAGAGATGGGGTTTTACTATGTTGCTCAGGTTGGTCTTGAACTCCTGGTCTCAAACAGTCCCAAAGTGCTGGGATTATAGGCATGAGCCACTGTGCCTGGCTCTTCTGTTCATTTTAAAAATCAGAGTATCTTGCCATAATTGGCCTATGTGTTCTTTTTTTCTTTTCAAATGCATATTCTGTGTATAAGTTCTTTGTCAGATATTTGTATTGGAAATCTTTTCTCCAAAGAAATGGCTTGCACAATAGTGTCTCTCAAACAATAGACATTTAAAATTTTGATGAAGTTCAATTTATAAAATTTTTGTCTTATAGGATAGTGATTTTGTGTCCTGTTTAAGAAATGTCTGCCTACCCTCAAGTTATAAAGATTCCTTCCCATTTTTTTAAGTCTTAACCTTTTGCCTTGGTCAAAATGATCTATTTTGAGTTAACTTTTGCATACAATGTGAGGAAATGTTCAAAGTGTGTGTGTGTTTTCGTATATGCATCTCCAGTTATTCCAGCACCATATTTTTGGGAAGACTATCCACTCCCCATTAAATATCTTGACACTTTTATGGCAAATCAATAGATCATCTATGTGTGGGTCTGCCTGGACTCTGTATGTGTTTGCTTGATTTATATGACTATTCTTAAGCCATTATCAACTATCTTGATTGTTGCACTGTAAGTCTTAAAATGAAGTAGTCTGAATTCTCCAAATTTGTCCTTTTTTCAAAACTGTTTTGGCTGTTCTAGTTCCTTTGACTTTCCATATAAATTTAGTGTAAACTTGTTTATATATACAAAAACTCCTGCTGGAATTTTGGTAAGAATTGTATTAAATCAATAGATGCATTTGGGAAGAATTGACATTTTAACTGTCTAGAGTTTTCCAGTCCATGAACATTGTGTGTTTCTCTATTTATTTGGTCTTTTTTTCTTTATTTCATCAGCACTTAGTAGTTATTAACACATAGGCATATGCACGTTTTGTTAGGTTTATTCTTGAGTATTTTATTTTGTTTGAGCTATTATAAATTGTATTCTTTTTAAAATTTTGCTTTCTAATAGTTTATTGCTACTATATAGAAATACAGTTGATTTTTGTATGTTGGCTGTATATCCTGCAAGCTTGCTAACCTCATTTATTAGTTCTAGGAGCTTTCTTTTGTAAATTTCTTTGGATTGTCTATGTAGACAATCATGTCGTATGTGAATAGGGATGATTTTATTTCTTCTTTTCCAATCTGCATTCCTTTTATTTCTTTTTCTTGACTTATTGCAGTTTCTGGAACTTCCAGTGCGATGTTGAATAAAGCACTGAAAACGGATATCTTTGCCTTGTTCCTGACCTAAGAGGAAATTGCTCCGTTTTTCACATTTAAGTATGATGCTATCTGTGAGATTAAATGGAACTGTAATCTCCTGTTACTTCTTTTAATCAGAAAAAAATTGTAATCCTAAGGTAATTACTTGTTCCAGTTGAAGACTAACTAGAGAATATGAGATTAAAAGACCCTTCATATCTTCAAAGGTTTCTTTGAAGTCTTCAAAGCTTATAATTTTAATTACTAAAAGTGCAAATTAGTGAACATTCATTCATCCATTTGTTCAAGAAATATTTATCGAGCACATACTATGTGTCTGGCTATGTGATAGGTGTTGAAAATACAACATTTATGGAATTTATAATCTAGGTTGATTTACCCAAAGTAAAATTGAGAGTTTTAACACACACATACAAACATACACACATATATACATACTTATTATTACATGCTATTACCATTTAGATTAATCCCTGAAGTGGCAAATACTGCTTTGTTCTTCCTAGTACTAAACACATTGGAATGACGACTGTGGTGCTTTTGTGGAATAAAAGAAGCTTGTTGCTGCAAAAGAGAACTAGAAGAACGAAGACTAGGAGACGAACAAAAGGGAGCAATAAACTCTAAAGAAGAAGAAACAAAGTTAATAAAAGGAAACGTGTGTAAAAACGATAGACAAGATACTGTGGGAGAAGAGAGAAGGAGGAATCATGACAAGAAAAAGGGAAATCTCTTTTTCATCTGGAAATTTAAGACTTACCTTTTCAATTTCAATCAATAACTTTCCCTTTCCAGCTGTTTTCATGTGGTGAGTGAGAGAAATGAGAGAAGGTCGATGGAGAAAATGAAGACTCTAAGATGTCCCATTTTATACCTTTTACGACATAATGTTTTTCTTTTAGTTGAGATTTAGCGCAACATTTTCTTTTTGTTAAATCTTTTTATGTAGGTGTAACGTGGGCTTGTCAGGCTAATAGAATGTTTAATGGAATGCTCCTTGCTGTTCCGTTAGGATGAGACAGGGAGGGAATGAGGGGAATGTGTTCTATTCCATTTCGTGCTCGAGGTGAGGCTCCGGCCTGCTCTGTGGACATTTCTGCCTCGTCGCCCGCATGAGGGAGGGTGGCGCCATCCTAGCCAGCGCCCTGCAGAGTAGAGCACTGTACCTCTATGCCATTCTTTCTAGATGGACTATAACCTGAAAAATGATAAAAGTTTAAGCATCTCTTTGACATAGGTTGGGTAAATATCTAACAACACTACAGATTAGGAAAACTGGAAGTTTTTTTTTTTTCTGACTATTTAGATCTCTAATACCTTCCAGGGGTTAGGGAGCATCTTTGGAAAGAGCTGCTCCGTGTAGATGCTCTCACATTCTTGCTGTTCAACCTCTCAATCTTTCCGGCTCCCTCCCAATCCCACTGTGCACAGTCCTCAACCTTCTTTCTCTGGAAAATCTGCTGTTCCCTGTGTGAGTCCTCTGGGGCCCGTCTCTATTTTGTGAGCTCTATTGAAAGTGTACAATGAACGCTGGAGGTGGATTAATCACACTCACCCCAGGGCAGGAAGGGCAATGTAGCACAAGTGGAGTGAGAGGATGGAAAGATGTGGGTGTTCCAATCCCAGTCTAATCTCCCGTGGCAGGAGTTGTGGTTACCTTCCCAGAATCCCTCACCACAGAAGGCAGGTATATGTGTGTGTCTTTCTTTTTAACAACACAATCTAGGCTTTTATAGGGAGGGTGTTATTTTTCTTTTCATTAAGCTTTAACTCTTATCCTTGCTAAATGATAAAGTTAGCAGTGTTTCTCTAAAGAGATTTGACTCTTTATTGTGCTGGTTTACCTTCCACGAGCCTCCAAGGAGAGCTGAGAATGGCTCCGTGTGATTCATCTGAAACAAGCGGGGCCAACCTTAAATCCATCATGTCGGATTCTCAACTTTCTCCTTTGATGGCAGGGGACGTGGAGCTCAGTAAGTGCTGACAGGAATCCTTAAATGGTGGACACATCTATATGTACAGACAGTTCAACAGCTTGATCAGCCAATTCTTTTAAGATAGGAAAATATACACTTAGATAGTGAAATATACACTTTAGATTGATTCCCTGCACAACTATTTTGGAGTAAAACCAGCCATTTAAGGAACAAGATCAATGTGGTTGGTTGCTATATAGACAGGACAACTCACTTACCAACTGTGCTTTTCCCTCTTTGGTGGTGGCTATAGCAGGTATTATGAGGTCTAAAGTGATTCAGTTGGTCAATTACTGCGATATTGCATTCTGAAACTTTTCAAACAGCAAAGTTTGAAAAATAGCTTTTAAGTGTTCTCAAGGGGTCATTTTATCATCTGTTGGGAACTAGGAGAGAAAACATTCAGAAAACCCTATTTCTCAGAGGCCATTTCACTTGATTATTAGCTTTACCTGAAGGAATATAGTATCCCTCTCTAATAAAGCTAAGATGCCATGTGGGATCATTTAGCTAAGTGATATGCAGTCATTCTGTTTTCCCGGACACTTTAATTTCTGCAGCTACAGTTGTTGTCATACCTTACAGGTAACTATGGCAACGGACACTGTGCCGACAAGCTCTGTGCCTACCATTATCAGAGATGCGACAGTCTTGTCAACTACAATTAATTGGAATTTCTTTTTGGGAGGGGATTTGTAAGGCAATTGACATCAGCATTTCTACGGTGCAAATAAAGACGTTTTGGATGTGGAAGAAAAAAACAGACTTCATTTTAAAACTGTGGCATTCACTCAGACTGGCAGCTCTGGGAGAGAAATTCAAATGAGGAAGTGTCACTCTGGTCTGCTTCACGCCTTTCGAAGAGAGGGAGCTTGTCAATGTTTCCGTGTGTGACATTCGAGCCTATGGCCTTAGACATATTTATGTGCAAAACGACTAATTTTTTTCTTGCAATGTTTAGAGGGAAAGCATCCAAGAGAAAATTTTAAATAGTGACAAAATGTTTTGGACAGCCCTCAAGATGGTTTTTTCTCAGCGTTTCTAATGTGTTGTTTGCAGTTTTATTTCTCCAGGGTTTGTGGTGAAAAAAAGTAGTCTGATTATTTGACTTTGAAACTCCGTTTAATGATATTTTGATGTGTCAGAAATCCATAGGCAAAGGAATAGGGTTTCAAAAAAGCTCTGCATTCTAGGTACATTTATTACCATGGTAGGGTTAGGAGAAAAGCTTGTCTTTCTGCTTGTTGTGAAAAGCCAAAAGCCACTCAAAAGAAAATTTCAGCAGGTTCAAGGTTAACAAGCATTGATTGAGTACCCATATGTACCTTGAATAGTGCTACGTAATTTCACATTTATTAATATTTCTGCACTTAAGAGTTTAGTATCTTTATTAAGATAAAAAGAACTCTTACAATTACACTTGGATGCATATATATATATGCATAAAAACATGATAAGTACATTTTGACCCAAAGAGGAGATAATTAACAAAGCACTGAAGAGAAAAATGACCTGCCTCATTGAATATGAATAGAACTTGATACAGAAGGAAAAAATAGAAACAGAGTCTAGCAATTGTTTGGATGATCTTATCCGGTCAACTTTGGGGGCTGTTACATCTAGCACTTTGCTTTTCTTCCTAGAATGGCATCCTCTTTACGATGGTGACAAACATTTTTACCACTTCTTCAATGTGGGAGTTTTTTCCAGTGATACTTATTTCATGGTGATTTGATTTTTCTCACCTGAGTTGCTCCAGGAAATTCATACTAGGCCAATGACTAATTAAAATCTTGAGCTTCAGGCTGTGCTTATTTAATTGTGAAATCTGAGGCTACTTGATTTCCCTGCAGTTTAGACCTGGGGTCAGAAGAAATCAGGCACTGGGCTTCATCAGCCCAGACCTACAGACACTCAGAAATGTCACTTATTCTGTAGGATCCTGCTGCAGACATTTCTCAGAAGTTATGTCTAGGCTAAAAGAATATTAGGCTTGAAGCTGGAAGACTTGGATTTGGAATCCTAGTTCCACTCCCTTACTCTCTTCATGGCCTGGGGCAGACTTTATCATCTTTTCTCATCTTCTAATCTCATATTGAAAAATGAGGTCAATCTAAACGTCAAATGAGATAGAGTCAGTGCAAGATTTCTGTAAATGCTAAAGCACTTTTGCAAAACTCACTAGGGAGAGGAATTAGAAAATATTATCTTGGGGTTGGAAAAGGAAGCTAAAATGGTTGGTATTGGAGTAGATTGTTTTGCAATGCATCTTTGGACAGGATATATACAACAGAGACAAAACCTAACTTATTCCACACTCAGCCTGTTGGGAAGTTGGAAGACGAGTTTCAGAAGAAAGCCACATAATCAGGCCTGAGTGTTTTGATGCATTTTCATATTTTTGGCATAACAATATCTCTGGTGGGGTGATGTTACTCTATAGGTTGAGCAAAGGAAATGATAATGATGCTACCATTTTTTGAGCACTTGCTATGTGATAGACACAGGATAAAATGCTTTCCAAGAATTCCCTTATTTATTATTTACAACAAATCTACACAGGTGAACTCTTATTGCCCTATTCTACCTGCAGGAGACTAAAGTGTAAACAGGTGAACTAACTTGCCCAGGGGTACGTCTGTAGCCAATACTTAAACCCAGATGGGAACCCCAGGCCACCAGTTCTGCAAATAAATAAACTCTGAATTGAGTTGAAAGGAGTAAAATGATAACTTTATTTACATAAAATAAACAATATCTTTATTCTTTACTCACATATTAATAATGAATAATTTTTGCAAGTGTCTACTATAGGGCCTGGGAATATGAAAGTGAGCCCCCCAGCTGTGTGTAGCTTCTAGTCAACTAGAGAAGACTGATACATGTGAAATAAATTCTTAAATAATAATTGATTAACTTATTAATTAAATACAGATGTGATAAGAGCAGTCCAAGAGAGTATGGGCTGCCCTGTGACTGTGTACAGAGGGCTCTAATATGGCCAAAGGATTACGTCAGGCTGGTTTGAGGAAGTGACACAAGATAATTCTTGAAGAATTGGAGTAGTGAGGTGAGTTCACATGGATGTAATTTTCTCCCATCTCCCCATATCCACATCTTATAAGCAATTCTTCAAAACTCAGCTCAAAGGCTGCCTCGTCATTGCTCTCCCAGCTGGACATAACCTCCTCTTCTGGAGTCCAATAGTTTTATTAATAGTGAACATTTATTGTGTGCTTGTTCTGTGCCAAAGGTTCTGAATATTAATAGTTTAGATGAATAACTCATTTGATCCTTGCAACACCCCTTAGGTAGTTGCTATGATTGTCACCATTTTGCAGATGAGAAAGCTGAGGGGGCTAAAATAACTTGCCTATGGTCAGGTTCAAAGTCAGGCAGTGCTGTGCACCCTAAGAGAGGATGGTCTTAACCACTCGGCCATGAAGACTCCAGCTGTGCCTCTTTCATGGGACTTAGGCTTTTTCAACTGGTATTGTTGATATTTGGAGGTATCGACTTCCTTACTGGACTGTGAACTCTTTATTGAGATATAATTTATGCATAACCAGGTGCACAGATTTTAAGCCACCCTAATTTAGCTATAGAACATTTCCATTACCCTGGGAAGTTTCCTCGTGCCCTTGTCTAGTCAATACCTGCCTCCCCTAGTCCACCTCGGGCAACTACTCTTCTGAGTTATATGATCATAGTATTCTTTCATGTCTGGCTTCTTTTGCTCAGCACAACATTTTTGGGATTTATTCACTTTGTTCCTTTTTATTGCTGAGTAGTATTCCATCTGTAAGCTCTCTAAGGACAGGCCCTACCCATTTTTGTATCTACCAATGTTCTTAGAATCAGGGTGATATGAAAAATATTTATCAACAGAGATGACATGGGCACACATCAGAACAGACATTGGCCTGAGGGCTGGAGTAAAGTCTTGCTCCAGGGATTAACCCTCAGTCGCTGGATCATGGGAGAGTGGGGTCCTGGGGGAGGGGCCATAGGAGCGAGGATGGCTAGGGCCATGTGGGGATGGTGATGGGACACCTGGAGTCTTGGGGCAGTGACTACCCACCAGCATGGGAGTTTTCACTATGTTGATGACCGGCATGGTCGTGCTAGTGTGTGCTGCTGAATGTCTGCTCTGCTTAGCAAAACATGTCTTTCTTTATATAAAAAAGATATTCAATAGGTATTTGTTTATTGAGGGAGAAAAATAACGACAAATTAAATGAAACTTCAGGGTCACTGCTTGATATAACTTAATATTAAATTGATACACAAGTATTTCTAAGTACTTTGGCTTTTGCAGTAGTCTTGTGATATAGGTTATTAAACCACCTTCAAAACATTTGTCTAGGTTGTAGCACTTAGCTCGAAGATGACACCTACCCAAGGGATCAAAGACAAGACTGACGAATGACCAATAAATGTTGTAAAGTTTTGCTTGAGTCCCCAAATATGATCGGGTTATGCCTGGGCCATCACAGAGGAAAAAGTCAGGATGTTCAGAAGAATGGGTACCTCGTAGAGTACCTGGCACATAGTGAAGGCTCAAAAATATTTGTTGAATAAATGATTATGTGAATGACTACTTGTGTGTATTTGAGAGAGAAACAGGTTAATAGGGTTGGAGCATCCAGAGGACACTTCTGGGAGAAAGTGGCTTGAAGGTGGGACCACGAGGGTGGGTGGGTTTTGGACGGGAGGATGAGGACAGTGGGCGGTGTGAACAGAGGAAGGGCACGGGACGCCTGGTGCTTTTGCCTGCCCAGCACGCTCCCTTTGGAGGACTCAGCTACACTTTTTTTGCTACTTGCAGGCGTGGGGGGACTGTCTGTCAAGGATTCCTGTCTTCCCTGGATAAGAAGTGAATGAGTGATCCAAGCTAAACTGGTAAGATGCTCTCTCACTAGAATGTGCATCTCACATGGACTAATCCGGATAGTTAGGGTTGAACTGATGAATCCTGATGGCAGTGCCCCGAACAGACTGTCCTCTGGTTCCTGCTACCTGCATCTCCAGAGCTTCCCTGATTCCTGGCTTTTCTGAATGTTGATCTCTCTGCGTTTCCTTAATTTCTGTGAGTTATTCCTTAGCCTTTCACTGCTTCTTCTTTTTTGTTCACTTAATGTGGTCAGAGTCAAGTTCTGCTGCTTGCAACAAACAAAACCTGACTGATGTAGGCAGTTTCCAGCTTCCCAGCCTCCGCCAGTTTTTCAGAATGTGCTGGCTGGTCAGTAGATGACACTAAACACTTTCAAATGTGGGCTTTAGAACAGCGGTCCCCAACCTTTTTGGCACCAGAGACTGGTTTCAGGGCAGACAATTTTTCCAAAGACCGGGGTGCGGGGTGGGATGGTTTCAGACAAATTCTCATAAGGAGCATGCAACCTAGATCCCTCGCATGCGCAGTTTACAGTATGGCTCGTGCTCCTATGAGAATCTAATGCGGCCACCGCCCATTGGACCAGAGGTGGAGCTCTGATGTGAGCGATGGGGAGCAGCTGTGAATACAGATGAAGCTTTTCTTGCTCACCCACTGCTCACCTCCTGCTGCGCAGCCGGGTTCCAACATGCCACGGACCAGTACAGGTCTGTGGCCCGAGGGTTGGGGACCACAGCTTTAGAGAATGGAATCTCCTGTTCTCTCCTTATGAGCAGACCATGTTGTCTCACTACTTGAGTCATAGGCTGAGATGTCTGGAAATTGAATGTCTCTCTTTATTACTCAGTTTCATCTTTTGCTATGCACGACTCCCCAAGAGGCTCTACTCTGAAGACTGCTGTGAACACTCAAAGATAATGCTAATCACCCTGTAGACTCTTAGCAACAAAGACACAGTCTGATTAAGAAAAACCAATGAAGATTCTTAATTTTATATCTGTGGCCAATGGCTGCCTTGTGGTTTTTATCTGGTTTCATCTACACATTTCTTTCACAACAAAAACAAATATTTTGCATTCTCTCTCTAGCGTCCTTTATTGGGCCACACCATTGTTGTGTTGCTCTCCAGTCTCCTTCCTCAGCCTCCACTAACTTTTCCAGTAGCTTCATCTCTTGCTCCTTACTGCGGACACTTCAGTGTTTGCTTCTGAGGAGTGCTAATTGAACTATACTCCTCATTTTTTCTCATGAATCCTGAGGAGAGCAGCATTTTCCTCCCCAAGGGAAAATGAAAACATGACAGAAGACTGAAGCAGCTGTTATGTAAACAAGAGAGGACTCACAGAAGAGACTTCAGCGGCCTTTGTGCAAAAGGAAAGCGGAAGGGAGATGAGCAATTGAAGTCTAGGGCCAGGGCACGTGGACTGCTTTTTTTCAACCGTAGCACGGCATGAGAAAAAAGGAGGGCCTCTGTCACAGGAAGTGCGTGTGAGACGTCTGAGCAAGCCGTTGCTGTGACATCCTCAGTGGACTCAGGGATGAATGGGAAAAGCCTGAAAGAATTTGTACGTAAAACGGTGCCAATTCAAGAGAATCTGAGAATGAGTGGGATTCTCAATAATTTTATTATTGCTCATTGCTTAAGTGGAAATAAGTACCTTTAGCAGATAGAAAATGAACATTATCCTGGGAAGGGAAACCTGCCCTTCTGACTTCCAGGGCAGAACAAATGCTGGCAGGCTAGAGACTCAAGGAGGGGCAATGGTTTAGGTCTAGTCTGCAGGCTGCTATAGATCACATGGCTGTGTCCCCAAATTCACATGTTGAAATCCTAACTCCCAAAGTGATGGTGTTAAGGGGTAGGTCCTGTGGTAGGTGATTAGGTGATTAGTCCCTGTATAAAAGGGACCCTGGAGAGCTCTCTAGTCCCTTCCACCATGTGAGGACAGGGCAAAGGCAGCCATCTATGGGCCAGGCAGCAGGTCCATACCAGACACTGAATCTGCTGGTGCTTTGATCTTGGACTTCTCAGTCTCCAGAACTGTGAGAAATAAATCTGTATTGTTTATAAGCCACCCAGGCCATGGGATTCTGTTTTAGCCACCTGAATGGACCGAGACACAGACCATCAGGCAGTTACAACTCTCTCTTACTTGGTGCAGGGGGCACTGAGGGGGGAGCGTCAGCTTTTTATTCCATTCAGGCCTTCAACTTTTTGGCCGAGGCCCACCTGCGTTATGGAGGGCAATCCGCTGCCCAGTCTACCCCTTTAAATGTTGATCTCATTCTCAAACACTCTCTCGGGAACACCCAGAATAGTGTTTGTCCCAATATCTGGTTGCCATTGCCACATGGCCCTGTCAGTTGACACATAAAATTGACCATCACAAACATATAATCAATGTAAAACTTATTAAGGTGATGTATTACTTTCTTTTTTTGAAAGAATTGTTTGAAATCTGGTGTGTGTTAAACATTCACAGCACACATCCGTTCGGACTGGCTACATTGCAAGTGTCCAGTGGTAGCATGTGGCTAGCGGCTACCGTACTGGACAATTAGCATCACGTCACAGGCCGTTGTATAATGTCTCTCCTGGCTCAGCTATGAGTTTCTTGAGGGATATACCTTATTCATATTTTGATGTTTGATATAAAGTCTCATGCGGGAAACATAGCAGCTGAGTATACCATGCTGAGTGGAAGAACGATTTTTAAAAATCTTGCAAATCTGTGGGCATTAGGCCCACAAATGAACCATCATATTTCCTTTTTTTGCTTAATTCCCTTGGTGGTCCAAGGGAAGGTTATAAAATGATGTTCAATAATTCCTCTGATTCAGTTGCCAAATAATCATTGGGGTGGTGCTTAATAGAAATGGCCTGAAAGGAAGATTAGTTGCACCATTCAAATTCCATTTGGCTGTTGGAAAATTATCATAATAGTTTGAATATGTTGTAACGACAATGATTGGGTTGTCACTGTACATCTTTTTGGCATTTTTGGTCATGATGTTGACCAGAAGAATGAATCATGCGTGCATGATCTAATCTATTATGGCCGGCATCCCTAAATGTGTTCAGGAAATATGGAGGTGGGAGGGAAAAAGGGATTAGGTAAATTCAATGATATTTAATTGCTATCTTTGAATTCCTATAGCATTTGTAATATATACTGCGTAGTGTGTGTAAAAAGTGATCCTCTGGGACAAGATCACGAGGGAAACCTATTGGGTCTCTGAGAACCATGGACATACACCACTGACAAAGAGCCTGTTCTTTAATCCCACACAGTTACAGCTTTCTCAATACCACACGGACAGAATCTACACGGGGGACTCTGGGATTTCAGGATGAAATTACAAAATACAATGTATTGTAACATGCCTTTAATGTGTTATAAACATTGTCTCTTCTTGCCAGAGTAAAGTCCTTGAGAATCACTTAATGATTCAAAATATAAATAATGATTATATTTAAAAGGATTACCCAAAATGCATGGCTTTGAAAGAATAGCCAAAATGAAGCCCCCAGTTTCTGTCCCCTAGCTCAGATGAGACTCTAGTCCTGTTTGTGAGCATATTCACTTTTCCAGGTCATTTGGCCATACGCAGTTTAATGTCATATCATCCATCCATTCATTCAAAAATATGTGCTGAGCCATTACCCTAAACACTTGTACTGTGATTCATATTGACTGTGGAAACTATTCTACTTAATATGTTGGAGGGTGTCTGTTATTTTTTAATGTGGAGACATGATCATAAATAATTTCTCTCATGCTACAAAAGAACCAATAGCTCAAAGTAATCAAAGGAAAATCAGTTAAAAAGAGGCAATAACATTAAGGTTTTAGCCCAGTTCTCCCCACTCCCTGTGGAGGAAACTCCTGGATGCTGAGAGCCTAAAGAGGCAGGGTCTTGGTGGACAATTCTAGCAATGTAGGACAGTATTGCCTCCAGTTGTGCAAAAGTAGAATTACCTTGGTGTTTCTCAAAACGCTCAGCAGAGCAAACTCTTTTGTGCTCCGGAGAAGGGAAGAGACTGGGCATAATATTGTCACTTTCCAGACCATTTACAATCTAAGCGTTAAAGCAATATTATAGTCAACAATATTTTAAATTTAGGTTTGGCCCAATTATTTAATCATGTATGTTTTAGACCTTTTCCCCCTGGAATCAGATATTGATAATATGACTGAAATTTGGGCCGTGTCCACAGTAAATCAAATTCTAAAGCTGATGGAGTATGAAGTGCACCGAGGGACCATCCCACCGGTTCCACTGCTAAGATAGACCCAGTGGTTTGCTGGAGAAATGCTGGGCTTTCCGCAGTGTTTTTTTTGCCTCATTTTGGGCCTCTTTCTGGACATCCCATCCTTGTGAAGTTGAGTGGTGGCAGAGAGCAGGCCTCTGATGTCACACAGACCTGGGATGGATACGTGGCCCCACCACCTGCTGTTTCTGGGCCTCAGGGCACAATAATACTACTAGCTAAACAACAACACCTTTTCTTTCTATTGTTCTTTATTCTTTGTCGATTATGTATACACGTACCACATTGAATTCAAGGTAGACATTCACTGTTGAAACATTTTTAAGAGATTTGATCAATGGCAAATTTAGTTTTGGCTTTTTTCCCAAATGTGTAACAAGGGGAAAAATTCTACTCCCTTCTTGCATGCTATTAGCTTTAGACAATTTATTAGACCAACTGACAGAATCATTGGCGTGGCTAATTTGGAACAACATAAAAACCAAAACAACTTTTGTTTGGAATCCTCTTTGTCCTTGGGTAATTTCCAGCATGTCAGATAGCCCTGCAGTCAAGCTTAAGTATCAAATACAATAACAGTTTGCCCCCAGTTTTGGAAAATCTAATAACAAAAATCAAACCTTAGCAAATAAAATAGGGGGTGGTGATTTTCTCTGACAAGAGAAATATGTATGTTATGATTTAACATTGGGTTCCCTTAAATCAAACATTCTCAAAGGGGCCCGTTCTGCCCTCTAGGGAACATTTTGGGTGTTGCAGTAATTGAAGTGGTGTTATTGGCATTCAGTGGGGAGGAGCCGGTGGTGACTGACTGTTCCAATGCCCGACAGTCCTGCACAAATGATCTCTCAACCTGCACAATTGTCAAATGTCCAGTGGGACATTCGTGTACATGTAAAATCTGTTTTCAATGAGCTAAGGCTTGACTCTAACTCCATTTTACATGTTGCTAGTCTTTGAATGATGGTATCCCCTCCAAAACTTATGTTGAAACTTAATCTCCAGTGCACCAGTATTACAAGATATGACCTTTGGGAGATGATTAGGTCATGAAGGCTCCTCTTCATGAATGAGATCAGCACCCTTATAAAAGGGCTTGAGATGGAAGCAGGTGCTCCCTTGTCCTTCCGTCCCTTCTGCCATGTGAGGACACAGTAGTCATCCCCTCGGAGGATGCAGCAACAAGGCGCCACCTTGGAAGCAGAGATGGGGCCCTTATCAGACACCAGTTCCTCTGGTGCCTTGATCTAGGACTTCCCAGCCTCCAGGGCCATAAGATATACATTTCTATTGTTTATAAATAACAGTCTGTGGTGTTTTGTTATGCAGCACAAATGGACTCAGACACATTTAAACACAGTACTGGTGGTGTTGGTGGGGGCGTGGTTTTAATAAGGTACAATAAATTTTCTAGGAATGCAATTACCTTGAAAATTGAAGGAAGATCATATGCCTTTGTTTGGTTTAGACAAGGGTTACTAAGTTCTTTAAAGATAAGGTAATTAAGTTAAAATGGGGTCATTAGGCTGGGCCTTAATCCAATATGACTGGTGTTCTTATAAGAAAAGGAGATTAGGAGGTGGACAAAGTGACACCAGACACCTGCACATACAGAGAGGTGACCATGCAGGAACACGGTGAGGGGCAGCCATCTGCAAGCCAAGGGGAGAGGCCTTGGAAGAAACCAAACCTATCAACACCTTGATCTTAAACTTCCAGACTCCAGAACTGTGAGAAAATAACTTTCTATTGTTTAAGCCACCTAATGGGTGGTATTTTATTGTGGCATGCTAGGCAACTGATACAATCGCTTTATTTTTGGAAGATCACACCAATGGTGTTAAAGCTGCTTGTTGCATTTGCGTCTCCCACACAACAGATGCTGGTCTGCATTTGTAGCTGTTGCATTCACAGTGATTCTCCGTGTAGTGCAAGCATCTGACTATGTTATGAGTAGTATTGTGTCAAGCCCAAGCATTTACTTCATGACACTTATATTAGTTTATTATAAATTACCTTTCTGTATTTTGCATTTAATGTTAGTTAGGCTAATATGATGTTGATATTTTTGGAATTTATGTGTATAGGAAAGTTATATTACTTATGAATTTTAATTCGGACATAAAGAAGACATTTAAAATATTAATGACAAAGAGGAGCCATTGGGTTTTCTGAGGTTAAGAAGCAGGGCTTTAGCTCGGTATCACTAGAGGTAAATTTTAGGTGGGTTTTATTTTGCATGTTAAACAGAAATCCCCCTACTGTCTAAAGCAGTGGTTCTTAAACATGGGTTCATGTTGTTAAGAAATTGATGCCTGGGTTTCACTCAGACAAATTCTACTTTAGTTGGGGCGTGGACCGGGTGCCAGGGAGTGTAAAAGCTTCCCAGATCTTCCCAGATGATTGTGATGCATAGGGAGGGTTGAAAATCACTCTGGTGAGTTTAAAACCTGCCTGCAAAATTATCTGATGCTTCTTCCATCAAAAAGTGGATCTAATTCCCCTTGAATATGGGTCAGCTTAATGACTCATTTCTTATCTACAGAAAGCAGTGGAAGTGCCCCTTCGAGACTTTCAGGGTAGAACATAAAAGTAGGCAACAGAGCATCCACTCTTCCTGTCTCTCTTTGTGTCTCTGTCTCTCTCCCTGGCTCCCCATGCCTTTGGAGGTCCGGGCAACCGTGTAAGAAGAATGAGCTACACTAAAACCGCCATGAGGGAGAGATTGCATCGAGAGACAGCCTAGAGTAGAGAGAGATGTTCAAGGAGCACCAGCTGTTCCAGCCCCAGATGTTTCTTTCTTCCCAGCCCAGGCACCAGCTGTGCAAGTACACAAAGCTGCAAGATAATCTCTGATTGCAACCGTGGAAAGACCCCCCCCCAAGCAAAAACTGCCTTGTGGAGCCCAGTCAACCCTGCAACCATGAGAGATAAGCCACTGCTGGGGGGGTGGTTTGTTATATAGCAGCAGGAAACTCAAACAAACCCTGTCCTAAAGGAAGATGCATTGATATTAGCCAGGCCCTTTATTTGATGGAATTGAAGAGTTGCTCTGTGCCCTCACCTTTTCTCTGGATCACGTTAGGATGGGAGGCATCTCCTCTTCACGCCGGCAGGACACGTGTGTCTGCTGGACTCATGTATTCCCTTCAATTTCTGCTTATTAGGCCTCATTTATTTCTAACCTGCTAATGGGAGGAGAGGCAATTGTCAGTCCTACACAGAAAAATTCTGATTTAGTCCATATGGCCTGTGGACTAAACCCTCTTACACAAACCAAAGATTACATTGGTTAAAAGGATACAGAGATAGAGAAACCTGCATGTGCTTTGCCTCCTGATTAGTTCATATCTTACGCTCTCCCTTTCCAAGCGTTCTTTAAAAATTTTTCCTTTTTCTACACATTTCTAGCACATCTGGATAAATACCAACTAGTCCAAGCACAGGCAGATAAGAACTGGGATGTCATCTCCTCCAGTGATCTGGCTGCAATCTGCCAAGTTCTGACACGGCGAAGGATAACAGACAGGCCATCACTGTCTCGGCTACAGCCAGAGTGATGGAGAAGTGCAGTCCTGGTTCTCAAGCTGGCCCCGACAGCCCTGCCCGAGTCCTGTGAGAAGAAACTGGGCAACGTGCCGGATGTCATAAAAGCTTTACTTTACATGCTCCTCTCTTGAAGGGTCAGCCTAGAAGACAGAATGCACAAATGGTGTAATAGTGGATGCATCTTGTCTTTCTTGAAAGCACTTTTTTGTGCTGACTTCCATTTCTTTCCTTTCCAAATGGTAGCCCTGTGCAACGATCTCTTCCTCACCATAAGTTAGGTTAAAACCAAGGTGAGTTGAGTGGTCATGGGAATTTGGGAGTCGGGGTTTTCTAAAAGAAAATGATGAGTCCCGTTGATAGAATCCTTGGAAGTCTAGGATCGAAGTTCACTTGCCCTATTTCTGGGGCCTTTGGGGAGGGCCTCACACCAAACGCCCAATAGTGTTTTCTCACAGAAGCAAATCTCCTGAGGGACCAGCTACAGAAGAGAGCTTGAGTTATCCACACGGAGAGGCTGCTGACACCCCGTCTTCTGAGGAGTCCTCTTTAGAGGGCAGTGGTAACAATCTTTGCAATCTTTTTAAAAATGTGATTTTTAAAAAAAAACTCATTTATTGCTAAAGCTAATGGATAATGTTAGGTAGAAGAAGTCACCATTATTACCAAAGGGCTTGAGGTATATAACTGTGAGATTACTGCTACTCACATAACTGTTAAGGCTTTATTTAGGTTTTAACAGAAAGAGGATCTGGCATTTTGCAAGGGACTGAAATGGTTTTCCCTGGGCTGAGTATCTGGAGCAGGGTATCTGGAGAATGAAAACTTTATTTATAGGTGGAGGAAACTAATGATATATGGAGTTTGCAAGTGCAGGGCAAGGTAGGAATATTTTCATGGGGCTTTCTGAAAGGAAAGGAATAGGACTCCCAGGAACCTTTGCCTGAGACTCACAGTTAGTGAAGTCCCTCAGGGTAGCCAGATGAAGCTCTGAGCAGTGCCCAGTGGCAGGGAGGGCACCAAGAAAACCCATCTTGAAGGCAGACAGAGATATGACCAAGACAGGTGGTGGAAGCGTTGGGTGCGGAGAGCAGACAGGCTCTGGGATGAATACAACTGGTCAATTTCAGGACTTAACCTGAGAGCTTACAGGTAGAACTGGATATTGGATTTTTTGCTAAGGTGTATATTTGGCGGGTAGGACATAATGTGCATCTCCTACATAGAATCAGGACACCAATCCATTTACATTTGTATAGGACTTACAATTTACAAGTTAATTTTGAATCATTTTTTCCACTTAAGTCTCACAATTTATTGATGTAGGTGGAGGAGTTATTGTGTATGTATTGTTCCCATTTTACAGATTAGAAAACCAATCAAGGTCACCCAGGGCGAAAGCAGTTGTCTACCCGTAACAATAGCTGACCCTTGTTGAGCACTTCCTAGTGCCAAACACTACTGCAAGCATCTTGCTTGTATTAATCCATTTAACCTTT
The DNA here is from genome assembly GCF_041146395.1 of Eulemur rufifrons. NCBI lineage: Eukaryota > Metazoa > Chordata > Mammalia > Primates > Lemuridae > Eulemur > Eulemur rufifrons. The sequence continues at coordinate 13,950,572 of NC_090983.1, read as the reverse complement.
CCCACGGTACTGTTGGTATCATTACTGTCCCTGTTTTACAGAGGAGGAAATGGAAACAGCGAGAGGCAAGGGACATACAGGAGAGCCCTGATTTGAAGCCCTTGGACATGAAATTAGAGGTCTCTCCCCTTGTTTTGAGAGGCGGACTCTGCTCATTGCCTTTGAGAGTCCAGCATCCACAGCTGTTATTTACATACAAATGTGACCCCTGTGTGATGCTGGGGACACAGTGCCCTAGGGTACTGAGGGGAAACCGGGGTGAGAGGGGAGTCATGTCAATTTACAGTTAATTGCACCACTTCTGGTATACTTTACAAGAATTTGAATGAGGAAGGAGTGCAGCAGGCTAAAAGCCTGGGAATCATTTCTCCAGTTTCCAGTTTCATGACATGCTACGTGAATAGCCTGGAAATTTCACAGGAGAGGATCCTGATGCCATTTAGTCCCCATGCTTTTTGCCAGACAGAACATGCTGCAGTCAGCGTGACAAGGCAGGTTATAATAAGCATTTTCAGAGTTTCTAGACCAAAGTGTGAGAGCTTTAGAAGGTGCTCCCTGGGATAAAATGACAGAGGGAAAGAGGGAACATTTGCCCTGGAGTTTATTCCACTGACCTGCTGGGATAGCTGCATGGCATAAACCTGAAACAAGGTCCCTGAGCCAAAACACCAGGGTTCAAATGATGGCAAGTTAATTAACCTCTCTCTTCATGCCAACCTCAGTTTCCTAATCTGCAAAATGGGGATAATAATATCGTCTCTTGTAGAACTTAGGGAGGATTAAATGAGTTAATGCATGCAAAGCCCAAGTGCCTGCAGCATGGAAAACTACTCTATGGTGTTCATCTATAGCAGAGTTTCCAACCTCAGCACTATGGGGCCTGGATAATTCTCTATTGGGAGATGTTCAGTAGCTTCCTTAGATTCCACCCACTGGATGACAATAGGATCCCTACCTCTCAGGATGTGACAACAAAATATGTCTCCAGACATTGCCAAATGTCCGCTTTGGGCAAAGATGACCAGAACTGAGAATCACAGATTTATATAAAATTACATAAATGTATTAGTTTGCAAGGCCTGCCATAACAAAGCACCACAAACTGGATGCCTCAAACAACAGAAATTTATTTCCTCACAGCTTTGGAGGCTAAAGTTTGAATCAAGGTGTGGGAAGGACTGGCTCTTTCTGAGGCTGAGGGAGAATCTGCTCCCTGCATCTCCCAGCTTCTAGTGGTTTGTTTGCTTGTAATCCTTGGTGTTCCTTGGCTTATGGATGTATCTCCTCGACTTCTGTCTTCATGTTCATGGCTTTCTCCTATGTGTGTGTCTCTGTGTCTAGGTGTCCCTTCCAAAGGACACAAGTCATATTGGATCAAGGGCCCACCCTAATGACCTCATCTTAACAAATTGCATCTGCAACACCTCTACTTCCAAATCAGTTCACATTCTGAGTTCCGGGGTCGGGGTCAGGACTTCAGCATATGAATTTTGGCAGGGGACACAATTCAACATCTGTCAAAGTTATGTAAGTGTATAATGTAGGAACCACAAGCTCACAAGCCCACAGTAGCAGTTAGTATAGAAACCATATGTGATAAATCATAGCAGGCAGTTAAAATAAAAACAATACATGATCCCGGTGAGGGCTGGGTTGAGCTGGGAAGCCTGGGCTCAGCGATGGCTGAATGTGACCACAGTGATGGCGGATCTAAGGTTTAAAGAGAATCCTCCCAATCCAGGCTTTCAGGTGAAATTTCTCAAATTTAAAATGCCAAAGAACTCAATCATTGAGAAGAATTTTAAGACAGTACAAAGCCCCCACTCCCCCAGCACATCTCCAAGTAGTATCTGGCCTGTGGACAGCCAATGTGCAAACATAGGAATCACTGCATTCATGAAGAATAGGATTGAGAAACAGATTAATTTTTAACACTGAGGGAGAATGGGGAAAATCATGTTAATAATCAGATCCTTAAGCAAACCTTAGGTGACCATGTAATGTAGTATACAAAATAGAATACTTTTGATACTGGAAGGAAATGCTATTAATAATTACATGTGGACTAGAATCATCCCATGCAGCGGGGATATATAATCATGCCACCTAAGTTGTATTTTATTAGAAATAAAATTGTTTTAACCTGGAGGATCTCAGTGGTGGGGGAGGGGCAAGGCAGTGGTACGAGGTGGCACAGGGAGGTGGGGGCAGCCTAGGAGGTGGAGCCCTCCAGCCTCTGCAGATTACTAGCTGGAATGATCTTGGACAAGACACCTTCTGCATTTCTGTTTCTTCACCTGTTAAAGGAGGTACTAGGCTCAGATCTCCTATCTTTCTTCATCTTTGGTTCTGCAAACAAGAGAGAACCAGGATCCCATAAATGACTTAAATCCTTGAATGTTTGCTTTCACTGGACAAGAGAGCAAGGGAAAGGTTTACCTGGAAGGTTTCATGGGTAAAAACCTATACGGTTTACAGTTAAATACTTTAGCCTCTAAGCTAGTGGTTCTTCACTCTTCCTGGGTCACACATCTAAGGAAAACAATAAATCTTCCTTGCAAGATCCACACATCCATGTTAAAAACTACTTATGGTTTCAGGGAAGTCATTCATTCCCTGAAATCCATTTATAAACTTCTTAATGATTCATGGATCTCAGGGTGAGAACTTTTGCTTTAAAGGAAAATAATTTTTTAGAAAACTTCCAAGAATGTAGTTTCATTTTCCCAGCCAATTCAATCATGTTAATGCACCAACAGATTTCTAGCTCTGTTGTACATGTTGGGTGCTCTGCTAGGTGCCCAGCACACGGCAGTGCTTCTTAAAGTTTTTTTTTAAATATATTTTTAAATTTCAAAATATTAAGGGGATACAAATGTTTTAGGTTACATGGATCACTTTTGTAATGCTTGAGTCCCAGCTATAGGCTAAAGGTGTGCTCATCACCCAAATAGTGTTCATAGCACACATTAGGTAGGTTTTATTCCCCTCGTCTTTTCCACCCTCCCCCCGGTTGATTTCCACTAAGTTTTACTTCCCTCTTCCCTACACGTGTAGTCATCGCTTAGTTCCAATATAATAGTGAGTACATGTGTGTTTGTTTTTCCATTCTTGAGATACTTCACTTAGGAGAATGGTCTCCAGTTCCATCCAGATCATTGCAAAAGGCATTAATTCATCTTTTTTATGGCTGAGTAGTACACCATGGTAAACATATACCACATTTTATTAATCCATTCATGAATTCATGGGCACTTGGGTTGATTCCACATCTTTGCAATTGTGAATTGTGCTGCAATAAACATTCGAGTACAGATGTCTTTTTGATGAAATGACTTCTTTTCCTTTAGGCAAATACCCAATAGTGGGATTGCTGGATCAAATGGTAGGTCTACTTTTAGTTTTCTGAGCAATCTCTATACTGTTTTCCATAGAGGTTGTACTAGCTTGGAGTCCTACCAACAGTGTATAAGGGTTCCTTTCTCTCTGCATCCATGCCAGCATCCATTGTATTTTGGACTTTTTAATAAAAACTATTCTGTTCAGGAAACATATGAAAAAATGTTCAACATCTCTAATCATCAGGGAAATGCAAATCAAAACCACAATGAGATATCACTTAACTCCAGTGAGAATGGCCTTTATCAAAAAGTCCCAAAACAATACATGTTGGTGTGGGTGCGGAGAGACAGGAACACTTATACACTGCTGGTGGGACTGCAAACTAGTGCAACCCCTGTGGAAAGCATTATGGAGAAACTTTAAACAGATTCAAGTAGACCTACCATTTGATCCAGCAATCCCATTATTGGACATCTACCGAAAAGAACAAAAGTCATTCTATGAAAAAGACACCTGCACCTGAATGTTTATAGCAGCACAATTCACAATTGCAAAGATGTAGAAACAACCCAAATGCCCATCAATTCATGAGAGGATTAGTAAAATGTGGTATATGTATACCATGGAGTATTACTCAGCTATAAGAAATAACGGTGATATAGAATCTCTTTTGTTCTCCTGGAGAGAGTTGGAACCCATTCTATTAAGTGAAGTATCCCAAGAATGGAAAAACAAGCACCACATGTACTCACCAGCAAATTGGTTTCCCTGATCATCGCCTAAGTGCACATTTGGGAATAATGCCAATTGGGTTTCAGACTGAGGTGGGGGTGGGGGGAGGGGTTGGGTGTATACCTACATGATGAGCGCGTTGTGCACTGTCTGGGGAATGGATACGCTTGAGGCTCTGACTCGGGGGGATGGGTGGGACATGGACAATATATATAACCTGAACTTTTGTACCCCCATAATAAGCTGAAATAAAAAAAATAAAATAAAATAAAAGAACTCAAAATCTAGTTAAAATATAAATTAACTAAAAAAAAACTATTCTGACTGGGGCAAGGTGATATTTCATTGTGATTTTAATTTGCATTTCCCTGATGATTAGTGATGTTGAGCATTTTTTCATATGTTCATTGGCCATTTGTCTTTCTCCTTTTGAGAAGCCTCTATTCATGTCTTTTGCCCACTTTTTGATAGGGTTGTTTGTTTTTTTTCTTGTCAATTTGCTTGAGTTCTTTGTGAATTCTGGTTATTAGTCCTTTATAGGATACATGTGAACACTTGGATGTTTTTAACAATTGTAAATTTTTCGTGGAAGAGAAGCAGATCCTATGGGGATGTGGCCCAAGAATCTTACTTTTAAACAACTGCACCCTCCTCCTCCCACTGCTATGGTCTGAGTGGTCCCCCAAAATTCATATGGTGAAATTTTTTTTTTTTTTTGAGACAGAGTTTCGCTCTGTTGCCCTGACCAGAGTGCCGTGGCGTCAGCCTAGCTCACAGCAACCTCAAACTCCTGGGCTCAAGCAATCCTCCTGTCTCAGCCTCCCGAGTAGCTGGGACTACAGGCATGTGCCACCATGGCCGGCTAATTTTTTTCTATATATTTTTAGTTGTCCAGCTAATTTCTTTCTATATTTAGTAGAGACAGGGTCTTGCTCTTGCTCTTGCTCAGGCTGGTCTTGAACTCCTGAGCTCAAACGATCCATCCGCCTGGGCCTCCCAGAGTGCTAGGATTACAGGCGTGAGTCACCGTGCCCGGCTGCTGAAACTTAAGGGGCAGTACGATAGTACTGAGGTGAGGTTTTTAGGAGGTGATTGAGTCATAAGGACAGAGCCCTCATGGATGGGATTAGGGCCTTTATGGTCGGGCTTGAGGAATGGGTTCATTCTTTCCTGCATATCTGCCACAAGAGGCGCAGTGTGGTCTTCTTTTTTGCCTTTCCACCTTCACCATGTGAGGACACAGCACAACCATCAGCAGACACGGACTGCCAGAACCTTGGTCTTAGACTTCCCAGCCTCCAGATCTGTAGGAAATACATTTCTAGTATTTAAAAATTACCAGATTTGTGGTGTTTTGTTATAACAGCAGGAACAGACTGAGACACCCACAGAGTTGTTCTTAGACGCACCAACATTTGAGAGCCACCATCCCTGGGCTACACGAGCCTGCCTCCTGGAGGTGAGAGGGTGGACTGTCCTTTCCCAGCATTGCTGCTTGAGTGTCCAATGTCATGTGCCACTTCATTGAAGGCACTCCAAGAGCTGACAATGGAGCCCCTAAATTAACACAGTCCATCGGAATTCTTGGTTAACATATTGCCAAGGGAAGAGGAGAGTCTCCACTGCTGTTTCCAAACAGTACCAATATTTGGCGAACTCCACAGCATCTTCAGATGATTAAGTGTCCATCTTGCCTATGGCACTGATGACTTGTCTCAACACTTTTCAACAGGGACCCTTACACCAGCTTCCTGCTTACATTTTGTCTTGAGTGTGGATTTTGCTCTCTAGCTGAGTTGTAAGCTGACTCTATAACCCCTTCATGGCTTACAGGAATAATAATAGCAGTTTACATTTGTCTAGCACTTTACTCTTTACAAGCATGCCTTACTGTTAAAAAGCAGTTAGAGATGAGAAGCAAGAAGGGGATAAAATGGATGGTAGAGAAGAAGTTCACTTTGCCAGTGTAGCCTCAAGAGAGATGACACTGAGCAAGGGTCATTAGAACCTTGGAGCCGTCCCTGGACTTGCGGGAGAGAGCTGGCTGTGATTGACAGGGGAAGCAGGTCATAGTACCCCAAAGGCCTCTGCTTTGCTCCCAGAGGCCTGAAGCAACTGACTCAGTGCATTTGGGAAGGGCCAGAGAACCTCCCTGGCAGCATGGAAGCTTCTTCCTCTAGTTCGGTATTTTACCAGAAGTTGCCCACCACCACCTCCTAGGACATCGCAGCCATGCCACGGAAGACGTGGGGAGGTTAAATGGTTTGGTCCAACATCCCACACCTAGAGGACGGCAGAGCTGGATTGTGAACACGTCTACTTGCCGTTAGTGACTATGCTCTCTCCACTATGCCAGTGGCATACGCAGAAGAGCTGCCTGAGATGGTTGGCAAAAATGCAGATTTGTGCTCCATCTAGGAATCCATATTTTTAATAAATATCCTTAGTAAGTTCACTGTAGGTGGTCCATGCATCATACTCACACTGAGAAGCCCCTTTCTGTTCCATGTTGCCTCCCGGACATGGCTATTTATATCTCTAAAGTACTTGTCAGTTTATAAAATGTCAGACATAAATGTTCTCATTTGTGAAACGAGGCAGTTGTTCCAGAATCTAGATGATCTCGGGGAGTCCTTCTCTCTCCCAGAACTGGTGCTCCTGAGCTCACAGGACCAGCGTGACAGCTCGGGAGGATGGCGGAGCTTGCAGAAGTGGCTCTCTGTCACCTCATGTGGAGAGCTCCCCCTCCAAGGATGTGCTGGCCATTGTTCTGCGAGATGGCTGTACTTAAGGATCCTGGGTGTTTACAGTAGAGGTGGCTGCATGTGTTGACCTCAGAACCAGGAGATAAATATCTCTGGAAATTCTCCCAATATAGGCAGGAAACTCATAGACCCAGAGATTACATGAACACATCTAGATCAGCAACTTGTTGTCTGGAATGAGTCCTGGACTGGGAGTCTGGAGAATTCATTTCTAGTCCTGCCTGGCCCAGCCACTAACTTGCTAAGTGAATATGAGCACATCACGGTGCCTCAGTTTCTTTCTTGGTAACATAAAGTAAAGAGATTGAATTAGACTGGTGGTTTTCATAATCTGATCTTTGGAACCTAAGGGTTTGGAAGAGGAGCCCCTAGGGGACACCAAGGAGAAAGAGGGTCAGTGGGCAGAGGGACTTTGGGACCCCCAACCCTGTTTTAATTATAGCAGATTTTGCTTACTTTGTTCATTTGGGTTCTGTGCAAGCTCTCTTTAGAAACAGGGGCTCCCGTGCCAAAAAAGTGTTTAAAAATCACTGGACTAGATCATCTTTAAGTATTTTTCCACTTAAAAAGTAGGTTTCTATGATTGACCTTTGCATTTCCTTTTCAAAATAACCACACTTAAAATTAAAAAAAAAATCCTTTTTGAGATCTAGGATATATTTTACGTCTTTGCTTCAAGGTAAGCCGAGGCTTGAAGTAACTGAGGTTAGTGTCTCTGCACCCCAAACTTTTGGTGACTCACCTGAATTCAAATGTAAATCAGCACCTCGTAAGCATTTAATTCAATGGCCCTACTTCTCTGCAACTAAGAACCCCAAGTTCAGGTGAGCAGGATGGGGGTTGAATAGTAAATATTGGACCTAGTTAGGGCCAATATTTAATTTTAAAAAGCACAGCTGAGCAAACAGAAGACTTTGAGCTAGGGCTGTATTTACGTAGTCATTTCCTTAGTGGGTTACGTGCCAAGTGAATTCAGTGGCTTTTTGACGTTTTTCCTTCTGATCTGAATTGTGACCTGCTTGACTAAGTTGAAGGAACCGATTGAAAAGTCTAGACATGAAAAACCGGAGAATTTTTTTGTTAAGGGCATTTTTAGCCAAGCCTTTCATTATTTAGTGGGGCAAAACAGAGGGTTTAGAGAACTTCTTGAAATTTAAAGCAGAATGATTTGTGTCTTGCTATTCTCCACATTCTTTACTTCACTTAAGAAAATGGTAGAAATCATTCTGGGGCTGTTATGCTGATCCAGTCTGGGTGCTGTCTCTCGGGTGACTCAGTAGAAGGGTCCAAACTGGCTATTGTAAGTTTTCCTGGGGCTGATCTGAGTTGGGTGGCTCCATTTCTTAGGTGAGGGTGCTGATGTTATGGCTTCGAGAGCTGCAGTCTCATCACTCAGGTAACAAGCAGAGCATACAGACAGGGTCTCCATGTAACTTACTGGCTTGGGATATATTTTTATGTTTTTGAGATGCTTCTCCTTTGATCCATGTATTAGTAATAATGTGAGCTGCTATGATAGTTAAACCCCCAAACCTCAATAGTAACACAATATAACTTACTGCTCACTCATAACTTACTGCCCACAAAGTCCAAAGTGGGTCTAGGCCTCTTGCCTTCCATTCGGTAATCCAGGGATCCAGCCGGCTTCCACCTTGCAGATAAGGCATGCTGACTTCTTACCCATATTAGCCCAAATGTGTGACACTTGTCACTTTCTGTTCTTATTCCATTGGTAAAAACTAGTCACATGACCCAACCAAGAGTCCTGGCCTGGCAGCCATTTCCCAACAAAAACTCCATGCAATGGGAAGAAAACACAAGTCTCTGGTGTACAGTTAGTTACCTTTGCCACAGGTAGCAACAATAAACCTTTGGTTGTTAGATAATCACTAACTAAGCTTGTAATTTTTTGACTGCTTAAGTCCCAAAGAGTTTGATGGCATTGTTGACCATCAACAATGGTCAAAGCAACAGGCAAAAAAATGCCCAAGGAAATGACATATTTTGAGGCTTGGAGAAATGTCTATCCATCCAATCTGGTATTACTTAGGGCAAAACCTTGTCTTCGTGAGCACTGCAGGAGAATGTGTCCAAGCAAGGTCCAGGAGAACTACTTCTTTTTTTCGTGCCTCAGTTTTCTTTGCTGTAAAATGAAATTGTTGGATTATATCATCTCTAATACTTATATTCTGGCAATATACATTTCATTTCTTATGTTATTGAAATCATTGAAATGAACCGATCTCTCTTTGGTGTGATTAAATGCTGTTCTTCAGGAAAGGCATAGACAAAATCATTCCAAACACTAGTCAGAGGAAATGAGGAGCTGAATGTTTCCTTTTCTCAATGAGTCTTGGCCATGTTTCCAAGTATTTAAATGTTAAATGGTGTCATTTAACCACAACTTCAATGCTAAGAGCAGATGGTTAACACATTAACTGCCACCAGAGTTGTATTTAAGTCACTGCAGTTTTGACCCTGGGGTCGCATGAAGCACATATAAAATCTTACTTGGTGATATAATTATTATTACAATTAATATTGACAATTTATTTCTAAAAACATGGATTAAGTGCATAGGGGTCAATAAATTTTGTGTTTCTATTTATGTTTACCTTTAAATTACACTCAATTTTTTTTCTACTTTTGTAATGAATCACTGTGGCCCCAAGGAAAAGTTTCTGTTTTTTTTTTTTTGTGTGTGTGGCAGTCAATGTGTCAAACAGAATGTATTTTGGAGTTTTAATCCTAAATGACTTATTTGAAAATATGCAATTTTCTTTCTTTCTTTTTTTTTTTTGAGACAGAGTCTAACTCTGGTGCCCGGGCTAGAGTGCCGTGGCATCAGCCTCGCTCACAGCAACCTCAAACTCCTGGGCTCAAGCGATTCTTCAGCCTCAGCCTCCCAAGTAGCTGGGACTACAGGCATGTGCCACCATGCCCGGCTAATTTTTTTTCTATATATATTTTAGCTGTCCATATAATTTCTTTCTATTTTTAGTGGAGACGGGGTCTCGCTCTTGCTCAGGCTGGTCTCGACCTCCTGAACTCAAACAATCTGCCCTCCTCAGCCTCCCTGAGTGCTAGGATTACAGGCGTGAGCCACCGCATCCGGCCTGAAAATACGCAATTTTCAAATAAGAATAAGCCTGTCATATTTTCAATGCATATGAACTTTAATCTCGGATCAAATTTTTTTAATAATGAATTTTCTCTTCAACTACTTCATGCCATTGTTGGTTTTTAAAAAGACAACTACATGTAAAGGTACCAGGGTGGTGAGGTTTCCCACTGAATCACTGCCCATAATGGGGTTAGATCCTGAGCCTTTGGGGCAATACAGTTTATCACTCATTCTGCCACCAGGAAAGTGGCTTTTCCTCAAAAAACTTCCCCCAGCTTGCTTCGTCACTGCTCGCAGGACTTTGGGCTTGTACATGCCGGAAGACATTTATGTTTTGGTGCCAAAGGACCAACTGATGTGAGTTCAAACAGGGGAGAAGATTTGTAATGCACAACTGCTGACAAATATGTTGCTCTCTGCAGTTCTTTGTGTGTAGGAAGAGACTGGTGTCCTCCATGGGACAGAGGCTTCCCTCAGCTGTGGACAGAAGGCAGAAGGACAGTGGATGCCTCTTGGGGGACAGTTTTCCAGTCTGCCCAATGAACGGCTTCTTTCGTCCATATTGTTTATTTTTATTTACTTATTCCTTTTTTCTCAAGCTCCTCTGCCTCTCAGATTTGTAAAGGAAGGATTTAATGTTTAAATGTTCCCTGGCCCTTTTATTTCAAGTGGCATCATGGTTCAGGGAATTGGCATAATGCTGGAGTCAGAGTCAGTTGGGCTTGATCTGGGGGTCTGCCACCTGGTAGTTTTGTGAGCTTAGGCTCTCCGTGCCTCAGTTATCTCATCTGTAAAATGGATTATGGTAAGGATTAAATAAGATAGCTCATGGGAAGCATTTGGCACATAATAATTACTCTATCCATCCATCCATCCATCCTCCATCCATCCATCCATGCATCATCCATCCATGCATCCATATCTATCTACCTGCCTGTCTCTGTCAGTCGACCTATCTACTTATCTATTTATCCTATCCTCTCTCTACATATATCTACATCTCTTTATGTAGATCGTTAGATAGAAAGAGAGAGGAGAGAAAGAGAGGGAAGAAAGTGGTAGTGTGAGAGGTGCTCCAATTCTTTTCAGGTAACTTTCACTTAGATTTTTTGGTGGTGAAATAGTTTAGGCATACAAAAAAGTATAATACTATAGAAAACACACATTTAGTCACCTTCTAGCTTAAGAACTAGACCACTAAGATTCAACTGAAGCCCCTTCCTACCCTTTTCTCGTCTCCTTCCCCTTCTCTGCTCCCTCCTTTCTGCCCTCTGGAGAAGTAACCACCAGCTTGATTGGGTGATCACTGCTCCTGTGCAAGATTTTATACTTTTACGTCTGTATCCATCAGCAACTTACAGAATAAACTTTAGATAAATAATATAATACTGTATTTATCTTTCTGTGATTTGCTTTCAATGTCTATTATGTTTTGAGATGTCTGTTTTGACACATGTATGTCTAGTGTGTCTGTTTAACTTCTATGTAATATTCCATGTGTTTTCTTTTTTTTTTGTTTTTTTCCTGGAGGAGTTTCTTCCTTCAACCTCCCCTCCTCCTGTGATGCTTTACTCTCTACTTGTTCTTCTCTCAAATTCCCTGCTTCCCCTCCCCGCAATGAGAAGCTGCACTGGCACAAGAGGACAGGAAAAGCCACCCTGTGTTTGTGGCTGATCTATGAGCACCCTGTGTTCTGGTCACCATGATGCAGACATGGCATTTGGTTGTGGCTTAAAAAGCACATCACCAACCTGTCAGGCATAAAAACATTTTACTAAATAACAGATGCAAAAAATATGCTCACCCCTTGCATAGGGGTCTGGAGTGTCATTTTCCATATTGTGTGGCAGCAAAAGACGCCGTTTGAAGAGACTTTTCCAAATGCCCCTCTTTGCTCGGACAAACCCTTAGGAACACTAACAAGGAGATTTTGTTGTGCCTCCCTCTCTCCTCTTCACTTTAAGGGAAGAATGTAGATAAAAGTCACTCCCACGTCCTGTCCTTCACCGTCTTTGAAAAATATTGCACTTGATACATATTAAAATATATGAGATATGCATATGTATATGTTATACATCAAAATAGCATAATTAACATTCATGAGGCCATCTGTCCACCTGCAAACTAGAGCACCCCCACAACCTGTGTCAACCTCTGGGCGCCACTGTGTGACTCCTGGAGGTACCGACATCATTTCAGGCATCTCTTGGCTTGGTCTGGAGCATCTGCACTGTGGTGACGGTGATGATGGGAAGATCGGGGAGCAGCTGAAGGAGGGGCCATTCTGCTTTTGCCTGAAACCATAGTTGCAGGAAGGCTGGATCTGAGGCGAGTTAGTGACCTGGAAATTTACATCCGTGAAGAGATGTACAGGTAACTGCCTAATTCATGTCCTCTCTTTGGGCCTCAGCCCTTGGAAAGGGCTGCACTGGATGACCTCTAAGGTCCCTTTCATCTGTTGAATAAAACACATGCTTCTGTAGGTCTCTGTGTCTCCACGGATAGCACCACTAAGGTAAGCATCGGTCTGCAGAAAATCTACCCTCAAATGCATCCCATGACTGCTGTGTCCCCTTGCAGAACGTCCTTCCTCGGTGCCCTTTGAAGGGGAGAAAGAATTCCACCGCTTTCCCTGAGCATCCCAAGGCCTCGTGTCTTTCTTCCCTGAGAATGAATCACAGCGTCAGAGAGCTGGATCCTGTCCAAACCTCAAACCAATCCAAGCCATTCCTTGTCTTTGAACTCAGTTTTTCCTTTTTGTTTTTTATTTTTTTATTTTCCTTTTCCCTAGTGTCTAGATACTGAGTCAAAATTGTGGTCCCTTGTAGGCTATGAGTACGTTTAAGAGGAAAAAAGAGATTTGGAGGTGGGGGGAGCAGAGGATGGATCCTGACGTCAAATATTTGTTGGCCTATCAGGGTGAGGATGGAGGAAAATATTCTAAGATGGTCAAAATGGGGAAAGCAACGACTAATAGTCAGAGGTTCCAGATATAAGAACTTTCTGACAATTCCAGTCATCTTGGAGGATGCCCTTTGTACAGGAAGGTGTTTGAATATTGAGTAATTGATTAGGTCAATAAATATATAATGTGGATATAGTCAGGCCCTGGGCTAAGAGCTATGGGAAAGCAACATGACTAAGACTGTAGTTGAGGGCACATGGCCTGGTAGACACATACCACTTGCTGCTTTGCAAAATAGTTAGCTACCCATCTTCAGAGCCATAAGTCAACCATCAGCAAAGCCCTGTGAGGAGCAGAGGAGAACATGTCCACAGGCTAAGGAAGAGCAGAAATGGTGTGAGGGGTGAATTAGGCCTTCAAGGTTGAGAGAAGGTGAAGATGTGGGGTGTGGAGGGGGTGGGGTGCAGAGACAGTGTTCCAGAGTGGACAGTCTGGGAACCAGGGAAATGGCAGCTCAGAGGAACACTGCTGTTTAAGAGCTTTCTGGGCAATGTGGGACAGACTGCTGGGCACTTGTCCCCAAAGGAAACATACCATTTATTTTCCAAACGAAATGTCCTTCCAACCTTTCTTTTCACCCAGGCTGTAAACATCAGTGCTTCCTTTGGCCTCCTTCCTTTCTTCCCATATCTTTTGGGGTGCTCTAGTGTGCCCCAGTTCAGCCTCAAAGTGGGTTTATGGGTGTTTCCTTCCACCCCTATGCCTCACCAGCCACCCAGCTCCAGCCAAACACTGGGGAGTGTGTGGAATGCTTTGGGGAACAAGTTCTGGAGCATAGGTGGCAGTTACCACTGCCACTAGATGGCCCACAAGATGCCAGCGAGGTCTGGCACCTCAAGCAAAGAGCAGCCTGCCCCAGAGATGTTGCTGCGTTTTTCCCCAGAAACCGGAGTTGGCACTCATGTGGCATGGCGCTCTTCTCTGCTCTTCACAGGGGGCTCGGCCCCTATCCAGACACTTGTCTGAGATATTGGCAGTGGCCCCGAAGTGGGAGAGGGAGACCTGGAGCCCAGGTTTGCAAAGTGTGCTCTCCTGGGTCCGCCCTTTCTCCCTAAGCTCAGATGGCAAAACTTCCCAATTTGATCTACAGATTCAATGTGATCACTATCAAACTTCTAGCCGCCTTTCCTTTCTTTCTTTCTTTCTTTTTCTTTTTTTTTTTTTTTTTTAGAAATGGGCAAGCTGATGCTATAATTCATATGAAATTTTCAGGGACCCAGAATAGTCAAAACAATCTTGAAAAGGAGGAATGAAGTTGGATGACTCATACTTCCTGATTTCAAAACTTACTACAAGGCTACAGTGTTCAAAATGATGTGGTACTGGAATGAAGCTAGACATATAAACCAATGAAATAGAATTGAGACCCCAGAAATAAACATGTGTATCTATGGCCAATTGATTTTCCACAAGGGTACCAAGACCATTCAATGGGGAAAGAAACAGTCTTTTCAACAAATGGTGCAGGGACAACTGGATATCTATACATAGAAAAATAAGTTTGAACCTCTACCTCAAATCATGTACAAAAATTAGCTCAAAATGGATCAAAGAACTAAATGTAAAGAGCTAAAACTATACAACCTTAGGAGGAAACACAGGTTCAAATCTTCGTGACATTGGACTGAGCAACAATTTCTTAGTTATGATGCCAAAAGCACGGCAACAAAAGAAAAAAGAGATAAACTGGACTCCATCAAAATTAAAAACTTTTGTTTATCAAAGGACACTATCAAAAACCATGAAAAGACAACTCACAGAATGGAAAAAAATGTTGCAAATCATATACATGATAAGAGTTGAGTATCCAGAATACACAGAGAATTCTTACAATGCAACAACAAAATGAGAAACAATCCAATTAAAAAATGGGCAGAGAACTTGAATAGGTATTTCTTCGCAGAAGATATATAAATGGCAAGAGATAAGAGCAAAGGCATAGAGTACGCACAGTTTCAAATGAGCCTCATATTTTTTTTTTTTTTTGTTAAGAAAACCCCATAAGTTCCTTTCCCAGGAGACTCACATTAGGGGGTCAGGTTTTCCATGGGTTGAGCCTGTGTTATTAGTCATGCAGCTGTAGCAGGCTGAGCATGACACGTCTCATGCCATGGTGGACCAGTGCTAGAAGGAGGTGGCTGCTCTGGTCTTGGAGTGTGCTCCATTGTAGACAAACATTTGGTCTTGTTCAAAAAGGAGGCCAATATTATTCAGCCAAGAAGCCAGGGTCTGACAAAGCCCCAACACCAACCTCTGTTGTGCAACACCAATTTTTATTTTATTTGACTTACTTTCTTTGCAATCTTTTTTTTGTTGTTGTTTTGATCCTTTAATTTGATGAAATATCTATTGGTTTAGATCACAGGACAGGTGTGTTTATTTGAATAAATGAATCAATAAGTGAAGAAATGAATACAGGCCAATACAGGCCAAATAAATATGTCATTAATGAGGTTAAGTGCGGTGGAGCATGGGGCCAGGACCATGACGAGTTTGGCTGAAATTTCTGGAAATATTAATTGGAGATGCCTAGCTGTGAGTCTGCCTAATGACCAAAGACCAACTTATTGTGTGGCTTCCTCACCCCATAGGACTCCCCGGGGCAGAAGGGAGGAACTTTCACCTGTCCTCATGCTCACTACTCAGCACGGATCAGCATTTCTGATGTCACTTTCCTGCTAGTGTGCAGGGCTGAGTTATCTCTTAAGCTCAGAAGAAATACTTGCTCTCTTAGCATGGCCCTTGGTGTCAGCCTCAACCTCCCAGTGTCCAGGCCTCCTTTTTCCCTTGGTCACCTGTGGGAAGCAGTGTGCCACTTTCATAATTGCTTCCTTGCTGTGTGAAGAGCCAGCTTTGATGTCATCGGGTGCCAGGTCTGACCTGTCAGGCAAATCCTGCCTGTGTGACGGCACTGGGGTGAGCTTCCTTGCTGAGTGGCCCATTCTCCCTGCCCAGCTGGGCCGACATCGAGAACCTGGTTGTGGCCCAGTAGCCTTGGGCCACTCTGTGCTTTAGACCCAGCTCCGTCTCTTGAGGGAGATGAAAGGAGAAAGGTGACAGGAAATCGCTGCGACAGGAAGTCAATCCCTAGAGGAAGGGAGATCCTCGCTTCCTGCTGTCTGGAGTTTAGTCTGTTTTTGCAGAAGGACAACCCAAGCTAAGACATGCTCTTGAAATCCACAATATAAGTCCGTTTTCTGAATCAACTGCCTTTGGTATGTGCAGGAGTCGGAACTAACCAGACATTAGTTTTTTGGGGGGTCCTATGTCATAATCTGGCACTTAGAAGTTTTAGGAACACCTTTTCACACCTTCAAAACCCTTTTTAAAAATGAGTATCAATTCTGCCCTCCCGAGCGGGAACCCTGGAGCCTTTCCTCAGCAAACTCTTTCCATCTTGACCTCTCGATTAGCTGGGGCCAGAGGAAGTGACCAGCGACATTGAGCAGTGTGTGTTCCAGAAATGGAGTCTGTGTACGGCGGGATTTCAACAGGAGGCAGGCTGGGCCATGCCGGTTCTGCTACTTCCTGCTGTGTGTCCAGGGCAAGTTACTTTTGGGGCCTCATTCTCCACACTCACCAAATTTGGTTCATAATTGCCCTCATTGGGCTCTTGTGAAAATTAAATTTAAAAGTCTGCAAACAATGCTTAGCACATGCTTTCTGTTCTTCCGTCAAAAAATATCTTTTAGAAGGTCTACTATGGGCCAGGTACCATTCTAGGTGCTGGGAATAAAACAGTGATTATTACTTATGGTCCTTAAACTTAAACTTAAGATAGATAATGCATGGGCCTCCCAAATACTGTCTTTTTGCATTTTTAAACATTGTTTAATATTTATGATAAGTGACCTCTGGCTGTGTGCTCGGCACCGTTCCAAGCTCTTACATACGCAATCGTTAGGATAAACAAGCAGGGCTTGCAGGGCGTCCTCCTAGAGCAACCCTAGCTTTGCGTCCCCCTACTTCCTCAGACTCATTCCCTAGGGCCAGTTATTCCCCTGCCCTGTGATGAAACTCTGGGGCAGACACACAACTTCTGTAGACACTCTTAGGTAATAAAGTTCCCCAGGTTCCTTTAGTTTCCCTGAACAGTCTCAGTTCCTTTCTGGAAGCCCTTGGTGGGCAGGGCCATGGGTTCCCCCGCCCCATTCCAGGCACTTCCCTCCGACGTGGGGAAGGCATCTCCTCCCTCAGCCCCTGGGCCGCCCGTTTTGGGCAAGAACTAGCAAGCAGCCCAGGTGTGGGCTCTCTCTCCTGCACGCTTGCATGCAGACCACTGGTCTACGAGAAACGCTCCCGTGTCTTTTCCCTAACAGACCCTGGAGCACCGGCTTCCCTCACTCAGCAAGCTCTCTCCAAAACCCTGGCCAGGAAGAGTTTCTTGTCCTTTAGATTTTTCCAGGCATGGGTCTGGCCTCAGTCCTCTGTGCCCAGAAGGCCGCAGGCTGCAGGGGACACTGAGGCTCTGATCTCTGTGAAGTTCCCCTCACTTCCCTTAACCTGAGGAGAAGGCAACTCTCTCCTCATCCCTTCCCCATGAGAAGGAAGAGAAAACACCAATGACTCTCTCTTACAAATTCTCTACTTTTTTTCTTATTATTTTTTATACCACTGGTGTGGGAAAGGGGCCCATACTTTTTGCATTTTTGTCTTGGGGATCAGCCTAAATGGGGGGTGCAATAGTGGATAATTTTATTTCTTCATCACGTCAACCCTATGAGGTCAGTACTCTTACTCCTCTTTTATGGAAGCACAGAGAGGTTAAGACACTTGCCTGTGGTCACACAGCTAGGAAGACAGCAAGTAGAAAGAAATAAGATGGGCCCAGGCAGGCTGACTGTGGAGTCTGTGCCCTTAACCTCTGTGTCATATAGTCACCTGACCTGAGTTCCTGACACCTGGACATGCCGTCCACTTTTTAAAACTACACACACTGACATGTTTCGTCTGTCTCATTGCTTCTGGGAGTTCTGCGTCACCTTGCCCAAGTTTTGACAAGAAATTATTCCAAACATACCACTGATAGCCCTTGAGAATTGTGGTTGAGATACATTCACGAGCTTTTTTTAAATTGTCTGGAACACTTGATAAGAATTTTGGAAGCAAAGTCGATGTTCCAGGGCTCATTAAGTCAGTCAACTGCTCACTCTGGTTTCCTTGGCTCCGCTAACTGCCACAGGCATGTCTGGCACTTTGCACACCCTTAGTTTGTACTTTGCGTGTCCGCAGCAATTATGCGCACAGTCAGTCCTGAACTCCCACTCGCTCGCCGCCGGCCGCGGGGCTTTCTCTGTAGTTGGTACTTGAGCTCCTCGAGGCAGGGATCTATCTTCTGCCTCCTTGGTCTCCTGTCCTCATGCCTCCCAGGTGACGACATCTGGCCCTGTCAGCCTCTCCAGCTCTGTCTTCTACCAAGCCCCCCTTGCTGCCCCGGCAGATGCCCCACTGACTTTTTAGTTCCTCATTCTTGCCATCCCTCCTTCCTCCCCACTTTCTTCCTCCAAAGTCTCTTTCTACACATCACCACTGGCCTCAACTCTTACCTTCTTGCTTCTTCTGGCTAACTCCTACTCAATCTTCAGGTCCCAACTCAAGGATCGCTTCCTCAAGGGAGCCCTCCCTGATTTTCTCTAAGGAGTTCAAATCCCTATAATACCGACTTTCCAAGCACTGTCTATCTTTCTTTTGTAATATCAGTCACTCTTGCAACTTTACACATAGAATTTTTGGATTCTTAGGTCTGTCTCCCCAACCAACTATAAGGTCCATAGAGGCAGAGGCAGTGTTTCCCTTCACTTTCTTTCCTTTCCTTCCTCTCCTTTCTCTTCTCAGTTCTGGGTTCTAGGCCGGCTCCAACATGCACCGGCTGTGTGAGCCGGGGCAGCTGCTCCAACCAGGCGGTGCTTTGGTTTCCTTATCTGTAAAATGGGCATTATATGGAGCTTATCTCATAGATTTTTTAATGAGAATTAAATAAGATAAAATTTGTAAAGGTCTTAGAGAAGTTCCTGAGAGACTTTAGGTACTATGCCAATATTTGCTAAACAAATATCAGGTGAAAATGTTTAAACAAAGGTGAGTTAATACCACCTTTACTCTTGAGTTTCAGGAGTTCTGGGTTCTTTCATCCTAACCTCCTTTGGATGATGTCTAAGCAGGCCTGCTCATCGCCACATCCCCCTGAGACACGGCTGGTGCTATAGGGAGGGCCTGGGGGCCTTACTAACTACCTAGCAGACACTCGGCCCTGTTTTATTCCTAGTGCTAGGAATGATAAAAAGTATGTGTCCAGGGAGGGTGACTCAGCATGGGAAGGGATGACCCACTGCTGCAGTTCCCAGACACAACCTTTCAGAAAGAGCTTCTGGGAAAAGCAAAACCAGAGGTGGGCATTGAGGGTTTCATTTTGCAATACTCTGCCAGACCCACAGCCTGGTCTGCCCAGGAGGGGGACAGCCTGATGGATTATGGGACATTTCTGGGGATCTTGAGACAATTAATGATCCTACCCTTGACATGCCTGAGGATGGCTAAAACTGAACGCAGAGAAATTATGCAACCAGGCCAGTCACGTAGCAGGGGCGAGGCTGCGCTGGGTCAGATCTCTGGGCTCCAGGCTTGTGTTTAATCTGATGAGATTCGCGGCTGTGCTATTATCCCAGCATAGACTTTGTTTAGTCACAGAAGCTGTTAACATAATTTCAGAGATGTGTGGCCAGGGACTCCTGGGTCATCTGGTAAAAATGACGTTACCAGGAAATGAAAGTACTCAAAGCTCTGGAGAAAGTGTGTGTCAGGATCAAGTAGGGGGGGAAAAAAAGAAAAAGAAAACACATCAAAACAAGACCAGAAGTCAGCTGTACGTCTGAGCAAAGAGAAACTGTTGTACTATGGATAACGTGGATGTAGATTAAGAGTATTACTACTTTACTGACAACTTCTGGAACATGCTGAGGTTGGTGCCTCCCCTGATACTTAAAATAGCATGGATTCAGAAGAAATCATTTGTAATTGCATGCTTGTATTTATGTTTGAGTATCTGGCCATTTAAGAATTCTCACACACACACACACACACACACACATTTTAAAAGCTTTAGGAAGACACAAAAGAAGTTGGTAAAATACCCATCTTTCACTATGCCCTTTCTCAGTTCCCTTCTCAGATCCATTCAGTGAGACAAAGGGTAGTGGAAAGAGAAAGGGCTTTGCAGTTGCACAGACCTGGGGTCAAGTCCCGAATCTAATACTAATGGCATGACTTTGAGTGACTTGCTTAGCCCCTCTGACCTTCAGTTTCCTTATCTACGAAATGATTATAACAGCACTTACCTCACCGGATTGACGTGTGGCTGGTACTCAATCGATGTTGCTGTCTCCTAAAACTGTAGCTGAGAGTAGATATAACTATTATAGTAACTCTTGCGTGTTCCCATCCTCTCCCAACAGAGTGTACATTCTAGATGCTCTCCCCTCCCTATCATTATTTACACCATCATTCACTGCCATCATTCTCAAATACTGTCATGAATGAGGGCGTGGGAGATTGAGGTCTGTGTTATGAGGTTACAAGCCCCACATCTTAAATTTCATTCCTGGGGGTGATAAGAAGGGGAAAGGGCAGTGAAGAAAAGTCTGGAGATGACACATGTGCACCAGGAATCACCCTGAAGCCCTTGGTAGCAACAGGGCACTCTCAACAGTGACAACAAAAAGCATAAGC
This sequence comes from Eulemur rufifrons, assembly GCF_041146395.1. Classification (NCBI taxonomy): domain Eukaryota; kingdom Metazoa; phylum Chordata; class Mammalia; order Primates; family Lemuridae; genus Eulemur; species Eulemur rufifrons. The sequence goes on along the minus strand of NC_090983.1, from coordinate 13,929,919 downwards.
TGGGCACACCCGTTCTGCCAGATGCCCCGCTGAGCGCTTTCCTTGCATCAGTTTGACTCCAGTGGACACACCCATGCAGGCAGTGAGTGGGAATCGGAGGCAGCAGTGACTCTGGGCCGGCATCCAGCAGAATTTCACCTGGGCTGTTTCTTCCCTGCTGCTTGCAATGAATTTTGTTCTCCCTACGTGTCTGACTTGCTGCTATGTCCTTTGGACTTCATCCTAGATCTGTTTCTGCACCCATATCTTTTCTTGGTTTTATTGCCTTGGGACTTCTGGTTCAGATTTGGGGATTTGTTTGAAACTCCAGCCTCTGTCTGGCTTCCTGGCACCAGGCTTTGTACTTCCTGCTCCTTGAATCTGGAAACCCCTTTCCCCACCTCTCCTTTGCCTCCTCAAAGCTCCCAGTTTGCAGTGCTTGACAATCCCCAGGTGGTTGCTAATCTCATATATCCTGAGGGACATAATCAGCAATACTGAATCAACAATCGACAGGCGTCTGTCTCATAAGCCTGTCTCGTCCTGGTGTCCCAGACACACCTCAGTAGGCGTGGATGCAGATGGAAGTCTTCTAGTGCTTTGGATGGATACAGGTTGAAAAGACCAAATCTACTGTAGCTGAGGTAGCTGTGGAGCTTTTTAAGTATTGATGCAACTGTGCGGGTGTCTCTATTGGTGTGAGCAAAGTTCCATCATGAGGATGATACTGGTGTTGGAACAGTCGGCGCTTGCTACCTCCGTGCTGGCGGGGGATTTATGGTGCAGCCCAGACATGAGGTCCGTGGGCCAGTCGGAAAGACAGCGGCATGTGTGCATCTTCCCACCTTTCCCATGGGTGTCAGAGTTAGGGTTGGATGCTGAGCCAGGTGGGTTCTTGTAGCAGCAGTGAAAGTTCCAGTGCCCGCGCCGTGTATGTTCCAAACTGGTCAGAGGGGTGCCCCGTGCGCCCATCTGACAACAGTAGAACCATGAGGATGTTTCCTGTGGAGCTGGCCCGTAAGACGGTCTGGCCGCAATTCACAGGCCACGGACAACTGGAAGCAGAGAATCCTCCCCCTTTACTGTCACTCACAATGAAAGTCTCTCAGAATAAGCATCCCAGGGAACAGAGGGACAGACATCAAAGTCTCTCCAATTTCCCTTCCAATTTTGATCACAGTAGCTGTTTTAACACAGGGTTTACCTAGGTTTTAAAAACTTGAACCGTGCTCGGTGGCTCGCCGGAAGAACCCTGCCCCTCATCTGACCTGCCAGGGACAGCAAAGAGATGAGGGAATGGTGTCTGGGTGGCACTTCAGAGGAGAATCTGCGTGGGGTAGGATGGACCCGCCTGTGGTATCGTTCACTGTAACACATTTCTACTTCATGCAGACCACTGACAAGAATCTGGAAGATTTTTCAAATAATTATTGTAAAAATTACGTTTGTGACTTTGAGGTGAAAGACACTTGGAATCTCTCTGTGCTTTTAAAGGGCTAGCCTGCCCCTGCCAGCCTTAAATCTTAAAATGGTTAAGCAGAAAGGGACTCAAAAGATCATATGGTTCATATAATTCTACCCGCTAGAGTCCCCCATGCACCACAATTTTATGAATCAGGAATGTGAGGTGCAGAAAGGTTAAGGAAGGATTTATCACGTTTGCATAGTTAGCAGAAGCACTAAAATTTAAACCCTAGTTCCTTGACTGGGAAGCCTGTACTTGCTTTCAGCTGTCTTTCCTCCAGATTATGGGATTTGACTGCCTCTGAAAACCCATTGACCACATAATGGTTACTCTCCAAGAGGGGGATGAAACATGAATTAATTTTCAATGAGTGGACTTCGGGTCCAGAGTAGCATATTCCTTTCTCCTCTTTCTGCTCATTTTCTCGTGCACCTGAGAACTTTGGCTCAGCTCTGGGGCACGAGGAGCCGTTCTCACTTCCTAGTTTTTTGCTGCTCACAGCTGCAACGTTTAGTGAGTTGAACTGCAGTGCTTGAGTTCACTGCTCACTCTGCCACGACCGACCTCTGTTGTAAATTTTCCTCCCAGAACACGTGACGATGCATTTCTAGACTATATATCCCGGCTGCAGCAGCGGAGTTGTCAGAGCGCAGAGCCGGACGCAGGAGAAAAACTCTCTTGGACTCCACGACTTAGGAATTCAGGACTTGGGACAAATTGACAGCCTTTGGTAAGTTACTTTGCTTCGTAAAGAACATTTGAAAGAGGGAAATTTCAAACAATGAATAGATGAAGTTTTCCTTTCTCTCCTTTTTGTTTCTTTTCTTTGTTCTGAGGAAACTTTGCTTTGAATTAAAAATTGTTTCCTTTTAGAAGCAAAATGTAAACTTTGCTCCGTCAGTTAAAATGTTTCCTAATTTTTATTATTTATTTTCTCCATGCTCTTCTGTCTTATATGAAAATTTTAAAAAATTGTCAAAGTAATGTATGCTCAATTTATGAAATGCAAATAGGACAGATATGTATACACTAAAAAATGAAAGTCCTTCTTACTTTCCTCCCCTGTCCCCCCCGGACCCCCTGCACTCCAAGCCTTCCTAGCTCACCTCCCTTAGCTGTTTGGTGAGACCTCTTCAACTATTTCTTTCATGCATTTTTAAGCTTTTTGGTTATTGCAATCCCACAAAGCTGGGGCTGCCCTCCTCCCTGTAGGGTGGACCTGTGGGACAGCTCTAACCTGCGGCTTTCTCCCCAGACCCTGCAGTGGGCAGCGCTTCGATGCTGAAGATGGAGCCACTGAACAGCACGCACCCCGGCACCGCCGCCTCCAGCAGCCCCCTGGAGTCCCACGCGCCCGGCAGCGGCAGCAACGGCAACGAATACTTCTACGTTCTGGTTGTCATGTCCTTCTACGGCATTTTCTTGATTGGAATCATGCTGGGCTACATGAAATCCAAGAGGCGGGAGAAGAAGTCCAGCCTCCTGCTGTTGTACAAAGACGAGGAGCGGCTCTGGGGGGAGGCCATGAAGCCGCTGCCCATGGTGTCGGGCCTGAGGTCGGTGCAGGTGCCCATGATGCTCAACATGCTGCAGGAGAGCGTGGCGCCCGCGCTGTCCTGCACCCTCTGCTCCATGGAAGGGGACAGCGTGAGCTCCGAGTCCTCCTCCCCCGACGTGCACCTCACCATCCAAGAGGAGGGGGCGGACGATGAGCTGGGGGAGACTTCGGAGACGCCCCTCAACGAGAGCAGCGAAGGGTCCTCGGAGAACATCCACCAGAATTCCTAGCACCCCCCGGGGCTCCGGCGGTGGCTCCGTTAGCCAGCACCCTTAGAGAGAGGAAGGACATTTTTCAAGTGTCTGGTTTCACTTTTGCAGTGCAGCTGCCACTTTGAAGAGACCCTCGGCAAGCCCCCGAGTCGGGGTGGGGAGGGGACAAGGCTCACCCGAGCCGGCAGCAGCGAGGAGGCCACGACGTGCCAGCGGTTTGGACCCGCCACTGAAGCAGCCCCGAAGACGAGAGCAGTGTGTACACTGACTTTGGGGCCAGGGTCTTGGGGTTCCTGTTCGGAATTTGGTCGGATGATGTGCTTGTCATTTTCTCGCTGGACGCCCTGGGTAACTCCCGCCAGCACCTGCCCGTTCCCAGGGCTGCCAGAAGCCTGGGGCATGCAGAGGGGCTAGTTTTGATTTGCTAATTTGCCTAGAGCTTTGTTCTTCCAGATCTGATTGGTTGTAAGTATCTCTACTGTGTACCTGTGGCATTACTTCACAGCTGGTTACAAGCTTCTTTTGGATTAGAGGGGGACATTTGATGGAGGATTTTTGATGGGAGAAAGCTGGAGTTCTGAACCAGCCCATGTCCACACTGTAAGAAAAAAAAAAAGCTTTTAAACCCGTTAACATTGGCTGGGGTCATAAGAGATGATCTGCTATTTTGACCTTTTGCCTAGCCTATGACTTTGAACTCTCTGACCTGTGACCCTGCAGCATGGCATGCTGGCATGGTGTTCTTTTGATCCAAAGAGTTTCCCCAGAATCTAACCTGCACTCTGAATAGCGGTGCAGGCGACTCTTCCTGATCTTTCCAGAAGGAGTAGCGGTGGGGTTGAACAAGGCCAAGCCGCCAGCTCCGCTGCTGCTCACTTTCCCAGCCTAGTTTTCTGAGCGAGGAGAGGACATAATGTGGTATTTCGTCACGTAGCTGAGACCTAGAAGGGCATACTCAGGCGGAGATTGCACAAAGCTGGGGTCCAAGTTCTGTGCTTCCCGAGTCCCAGCCCGGACACGCATTTGCTGTGTGGTCCTGGGCGTGTGATCAGGAGCTCCCTGCCTTCATGAGACTCCCTACCATCTCCATCCCCAGGGGGCTAGGAGGATGTCTTTAGATTTCAGGACTCTGTGATAAATCCTGCATGGCCTGGTGTGAGGAAGCTTGGACCAAATACTCCCCCTTTGGTCAGTCTGAAAAAGGATCTGCTGATTTAAAGGAGCAGCTGGAGAGTCAGAACACATGTAACTGGGGAACGCAGGGCGGACCACCAACCAACCCCTGCTGTAGCTTTCCCAGGATTGAGCCAAAAGGGCAGACACCCCGTTTGCCTCTGCAAAATTCTCTGGTTGGTGGATGTTAACACTCCCGGCTGAGGGAAAGAGATGTCTAAAAGAAAACACTCAGGAATGCTTGCCAATGTCTCCATGTATTCCTGTGGTCAATAGCTTTACAGCAGATCCGTTAGGCCCTTGAAGACGAGGAAATGAAAGGTCAACTGTAATTCTATTAATTTTTTTTTTTTTTTTTTAAAGAAAAACATACTCTGTATGGATTGGAGACACAGCAGTAACCACTGTTCCCATGGAAGGGTTAACAGTGTAGGAGCTGGTTTATCAGTCTGCGTTGACACAGAGCTAGGGGAAATTTATGTTTGGGGGAAACGAGCCCTCTGTTCACTTTAAAATTCAGAGTGTGGATTTACTCCAAAGGGGGCTGTTTAAGTTGAAAGAAGCCAAGTTAAGTTTGGCCCCTTGCCTGGAATCACTTGAATTCTGAAACTTCACTGCGACGGACATGTGCCTTGTCACATTTTCCATTGCTTAATTCTGAAGTTTGGTGCAAGTCTATCTGCGCCTATTAAAAAGTGATGTATATACTTCCTTCTTATTCTATTGAGTTGTATAGAATTGTCTTTTCGTATTTAACAGTTTGTAATTTTCACAACATTTTTTAATTTAAATAAATAAACACATTTTCCTTGGGAAATCATGAGTTCTTTCTTTGATCGTCAGTATAATTCTTCATTTTTAAGACATTATAGACACTTTCTCCGAGCCGTCTCTGGATTTTGCTTACTTTCCAAGGCAGACTCTCCTGAAGGCATATCTTATTTCTGCCTGGACCATGGGGAAAGTGAGGCTTGGCTTTTCCATCCTTTTATATGCTTCGCAATGAATGGAACACAAGCTGTAGACAGTTTTACATCAGCTTCTCTTTTTTAATGTGATGGCCGTGAAGGCTTGGACTTGAACATGTAGCGACAGGGCAACTGCAGCTAATATGTTGTTAGAAATCTGATTGCAAGAAAATGTTTGATTTGCATGTTGGCTTGGCAAATATTGTCCACAGGTTGGCCCCAGCAGCAGTGTGTTTATATACAGCAACATGAACCTATGAACACAATGAAGCACAAAGTGCACGAGTTGGGATTGACTCTCCTTCCTCTCCTAGTCTCCTTTCCAGGCCCCTCCCACTTGGTCTGGCTGCCTCTCCTGCCCACCGGCTAAGGCATGGCCAGCCTGCGGCTGCCTCTCTACGATTTCACGTACATGGTCAGAGGTGCTTAAGTAAAAATTCCCAAAACCCATGACCCATTTTTTTTAATCAAGCAGATGGTAGGAAGTGTCCTTACTTTTCCGTTTCTGTTTTCTGTGAGCTTGGCTTTTCTATTTCAAGTAAATGTTTCCATTAGGTTCACAAATAACTATCTACCTAAAAGATTTACCTGGCAATGGTATAGGGGAGCCTGGATCCTTCTCAAATAATACCAAGCATGCTGATCCACCAGTTGGTACTTTGACCATTTAAGATGAAAAGATTATTACTATTATTTTATTTCAGAATTTTACAGGGGTACACACGTTTGAGAAGGTTATTTTAAAAGATGAGAAAGCCTTTCGATTTATCGCAGCTTAACGTCATTCTTGGTAAGGAAATAGTTAAGAAGAATTATGTATTTTTTTTTTTACCATGAGCGGAAGAAGAGGGAATTCTAAACTCTAATTGTCCTAAAAATATGCAGAGTACACTTTGTCGTTTTAATGGAATATTTGTTTTCTTAAAAAAAAAAAAAAGAACTTCTAAGCAGAACGTAAGACCCTAGGGGTTTTGTCTGTGCGGATTTACTCATGCATGTGAAAAACTGAGAAGGAAATTTGGCCCGGTGCACCTAAGATATTAGAAACATATTTTAAAAGCACTTAAATGTTAGGGATGAGGTAAGTCTCCCCCTGCTTGCTGCATGCTGTTCTAATTACACCTTTGTACGTCAGAGTCAGGCAGGGATGTTACAGAGAACGAGATTTCTTTCACGGACAGAATCATGGGATCAAAACTACCGGGAAAGGCTGAAGCCAGGCCAAGGACTGAGTGCTTCTGGCTCGTGATTCCGGTTGGAAAGTGGACCCCACGGTGCCTTTCAGAGCTGTGATTGGAGGGTTTTGTGGTCAGACGTGCACTTCCAGGGCTCTGCTGAAGAAGGGTCATTTATCATCCTGTAAAATGCTGCTCTGACCCTAGACTTTGTGGAACAGACAGAACATTGAGCTTAAAATATAATTTAAACTCCAGGTTTAGACAGAGCATACGTTTGCCTCATACCCTTACCTTAAAGTCTGGGCACTGAGCTGAGGAAAATCATGGGGCATATCATGCGTCAGGGGGCTGGAGGCTGAGTCTAGGGCTGGGGAGGGACATGGCAGCCGCTGGCCAAGTGGTGGTTCAGGTTGCGGCTGGGATGCAGGGAGGCAGGGAGGCCGGTAGAGGCTCAGCCTTGTTGTGTCTGACTTTTCAGCCTAACTCTGCTACCGTGTGGCCCTGTGTCTCAGGGAATCTATCCAACCTCTCTGACCTCTCTCTTTCAAGAAGAGGACGACATGCTGGCCGTCCTCTTTAGGGAGCTATTCAGGAAAGCAATGGTGAAACGCCCTGAGAAACACTGAAGCTAAAGGAAAAGCAGATTCAGGCTTCTCCTTTAAAAAATGTGTCCTGGGCATGCATCTACAAATAAAGTCATCGAGACATCCTCTTCTGTGGATGGTTTCCTCAGGAGACTGCAGCGTTCAGAAAAAGGACACAATTTTGCCAAAGGAGAAGGGTCAGAAGAGAGAAAAACCACTGTTAAATTCTGCCTTCCCTCATTTCTGAAATGTTTCCTTTCACACAGGAAGGAACAGTTTGGGATGTGAGCCGTTACCATGGAGATAACCAGCCAAGGTCATTTGACTGAAGGAGCCTACGGCCCACTGGCAGTGGATCATGAGGGCGAAGTTATGAAGTTGGAGTTTGGTCCTTGGCTCAGGGGACGAGCTTTGAGCCTCTACTCATGGTACAGGGACAACGCTGTTCCTTTGTCCTGCCCAGTCCCATCCTCTCTTCTGGCATCTTCCCTTGCACCCCTTGCAATCCCATCCTTGAACTTCCCTGCCCTGTTCAATATAGAGCTGAGATCTTATTCTGACATTCCTAGGAATTTGTTTTCTTACCTTGCATTCTTTTGCTAAGAAACATGATGGAAGAATTCTTCCCATCAATAACTATGCTCCTCTCCTGTCCTTAATGGTTTTCCATCTCCTCTTTTGTCTTTATCCAACTTCCCTCACTCTCTTCCTCTCTCTCTATTACAAAAATAGTAGTGACCACCATGCATAAACTTACTCAGCATTGATTACATGCCATGCACATACTTCTAATCTTTACAGCTCTGTGCTTTGAGATTCTACTCTGTTCTAGGCACTGCACTAGGTGCTGGGAAAAATGTAGCACCTGCCTACCCCTCAGAGAAGTCGCAGCCTCCATATAGATGAATTCCAATACAATTAACTCTGTTTCTGTTACCTTATAATGTTAGTTGAATATTTCTGTGTGCAGAGCCCTTCAGCTCTACAAAGGATGTAAGAATACATAGCTTGTGTCTTTGAATAGCTTGAGGACACCACAGTGTGATTAAATGGACAAACTGTATTGTTTATCTAATATTTGCATTGCTCTGTGATAGGCACTTTCCCTTTGATTATCTCATTTAATCTTCCCAGGGAAACTGTGAGGTAGGTCTATTCTATAATATTGTTAATCCAGATAAGGAATTCAAGGCTCAAAGAAGTTAGTTGCTGGCCAAGGTAATGAAGGATTCAAATGCAGGTCCTCTGATATGAAATCTGGAATTCTTTTAATCGTTAAAAAGTAAAGATCAGGAGACATGGCATCTAGTTCCATCTAGACATTAGGCAGCTCTGTGACATTGCCCATGTTGCTCAACCTCTCTGAGCAATGAAATTCCTCATTGGTAAGATGGAGGTAGTAATATCTTCTCTACTGCTCTCAAAACATTGTCAGAACTACTTAGAAAGCAGCTGGAAAAATAAAAAGTCTTTGCCTTTAATGGGGGCTATATGTAGGTAGATATTGCTAGCATTCAACAATATGCAGTTCTCCCCTCTGAGAATATGAACGATTGCACTTCTCAGCTCTTTTCCTCCTCCTCCTCCTCCTCTACCAGCAGGGCTTGAGCAAGGCCATATGATTCATCCTGGTCCATATAAATGGAGCACAAGTGATATATGTCACTTCTGAGCTGAGCAAGTGAAAAGCTCATGCGTGATTCCCTAGTCACCATCTTCGTCTGCATGTCACCAATGAGACCACTTGTTCCAGATGGTGCAAATAATTGGTGGAGCCTGTGTCGACCTGGAACAGTGAGTTACTGCCTGGAAGGCAATTGCTCTGGAGAGTTGCCCAAACCTGCAGCTGGCTTTTCACAAAGCAATAAGAATGCAAGTTATGGTGAAGATAGAAATGTTGGAGTTTTTGTTATTGTAGCATAACTTCACCCATCAGATTAATACAGGGTATGACCATATAAGAGAGAGACAGAGCATTGGAAGTTGCCTTTTAGATCATCTAACCCCACCCCTCCATGTAGTGACAGGGGAATTAAGGCTCACAGCAGTTAAGTGACTTGTTCAAAGTTATCGAGGGAAATAGGAGTGAGACAGGGGTTATAACCCAGGCTCCTGAGATTTGGTCTAAGATGCTCACGGTGGGTGTGTCCATGGAGGCCTCTTCCGAGGTTCAATAAAGATAAAAGACCTAGAGGATCTTCTCCCTTGAGCCTCTCACCTTGAGCTGTCCTGAGCAGCGTTAAGTTGTTGGTGCTGTCTCTATTTTACCAGTCCCATGAGACTTGCTGGGAATTGGCTTGTTTTTTCTTTTTCTGGTCAAACCCTGGCACTTGCTGCGCTTCTGGTGGGATGGATCTGAGCGGGCAGGAGTAATCATATTCCCCCAAGGCGGTGCAATGTGACATCACTGGAAACTTTCATAAAGGGAAAGAAGCTATAAATAAGAAGAAGGAAATATTCAAGCAAGATTGAATGCAGTTGTTCTGCATGAAGCCTACTGGCATTTGGGTTTCCATTTTATTTTATTTTATTGCATATATTTCTGCTCAGCTGCAGCACCAGAACAGCTCGTGTGCAACCCTCCTCCCCCACTGCAGAATGTCCCCAGGACTGATGTCCCTCAGTCGTGGGTGACAACTCTTGAAGGCAGACAAATGCTGGAGGTTCAGCTCTAGATTGAGGTTTCAGATGAGGCAGAAACCAACAGGCACATAATAGATCATTATTTTTATATGCTTAACCTTGATATGGAAGGAGTACTTTCTCCCTCATTTCTAACTGCCTTTTCCACTCAGCACTTCTGCAAAGAACTGGACATAATGCCTGGAGAGAGGTTCTGTTTCTTTTTCAAAATCTTCTCCTTTTTTACCCTCCTGTTGCACTGTCCTCATGCATGGATTATAGCAAAAGTTGTGCTGTCTTTCTCATAGGATTGTAAACCTCCTGAAAGCCAGAACTCTGTAGTATTATTTTTGTAGTCTGCATGTCTATTTGAGCTGGCATTCCTCAGGGCTCTCTATCATCACATCATTTTCTTCTTCTTCTTTTTTTTTCTTGAGACAGAGTCTCGCTCTCTTGTCCAGGTTAGAGTGCCGTGGCATCAACCTAGCTCACAGCAACCTCAAACTCCTGGACTTAAGTGATCCTCCTGCCTCAGCCTCCTGAGTAGCTGGACTACAGGCATGTTCCACCATATCCGGCTGATTTTTTCTATTTCTAGTTGCCCAGCTAAGTAGTATTATTATTATTTTCTATTTTTAGAGAGACAGGGTTTCGCTATTACTCAGGCTGGTCTTGAACTCCCAAGCTCAAGCGATCTTCCCACCTCGGCCTCCCGTAGTGGTAGGATTACAGGTGTGAGCCACTGCGCCTGGCCTTCATTTTCTTCTTATTTTATGTTTTCTGTTTGAGTGATTTTATCTACCCTCAATCTTCAACTATTAAGCGAATAATTATAACAAACACCTATTTAGTGCTTAGTATGTGCTGAACACTGTTCTCATGACATTTAATTTTTATAACAAGTTAAGAGGCAGGGACTTTAAGTCCATTTTAAAGATAAAGAAACTGAAGTATAGAGAGGTTAAGAATATTGACCAGGTCATGCAGTTAGATGGCAAATCTAACTCCACAGTTAATACACCTGCCTGCCTGCCATGCTGTCTGTCTGTCTCCAAATCCCAATCATCCAGTGTTACCCTGGACTTTTCTCATGAACACTGGTGCCTCTGGCTGTATCCACTTGTGCCTGATAAGTACCTTGAACACCTGATATCAATATTCAAACCTATCATCTTTTTCCCCAAAACCTGTCCCCCAACTTACATTTCCCATAATCGTTAGTCACAGGTGTTGGAAACAGAAGTCAAAACCCAAACTTCTCTTCCTTACCATAGGTCCCCAGGCCACCTCTGAAACCTCTTTCCATTCGCATGGTCATTATTTATCTCCCAAAGTATTTCTTTAATCAGAAAAATAATGACGCCCAGAGAAATGTTGAACCAGGAAAAGGCAGCACGATCAGAGCTGTGTTTATGTAACACAAAAAATAATTAAATATTTGGGATGGAGCATGCTAGGCACTGGATGCACAATGGTAAAAACTTAGTCTCTGTTATCATGGTGCTTATAACTTTTCCTACTCTGTAAGATGAATTGAAGAAGGGAGATAAAGAAAACAGGATTCCGGGGCAGAGGAGAGAAACACCTGAACTGGGGCAATGGCAGGTGAAATGGAGACACAGAAGCTAGAAATACTGAGGAGTTAAAATCCACAAGGTTTTGCAACTAGTTGGATGTTAGAGAAGGGAGGAGAGGGTGGAATAAAAGATGATTCCAAGGTTTTAAGTCTGCATAATTGAGAGAGTGGAAGTGCCAATAATAAAAATGGGTAGTTAATCCTGGAGAGGATTTATTGCATTGTGCATTTTGAGTTGGAGGTGCTGACATGATATCCAGAAAGCATTTGGAAAATCATTATGGGAACTTTTCCAGAAACTGGTGCTACAGACGAAGATTTGGGAGTCATGCACATGAATACATGTCCTTGAAACCTTGAGCATGGCTGAAATAGCTGAGGGTGAATGGAAATAAAGAGGAACGCAAATCACAGCTCTTCAGCTACTTCTTTGGGGTTGGGAGAAGAAAGGGGGACAGAGCAGGAGCAGTCCAAGGGGTAAAATCAGGATGGCAGAATGCCCAGGAGCCAAGCAAACAGACTTTCCAGAGGAGGGAGACCAGCCATAGAGAGATGGGGGTGGAGGATGGGAAGAACCCTACTTAGATGACTTGTAGGTGATTAGTACCTATACGATGCAGAATTTGTAGAGTAATGGGGGTGGAGACATCACAGGTATATCAGGTAGATAGATGCACATTGAGGAATAGGTCATTGTCATCATACACTAACTCTTGCAGGAAGTTTGGCTGTGAAAAGCTAAATGTACAGGTGGCTAGTTCAAGGAGTTGGAACTACTCAGTCTTTTTTACTTGCCATTAATTGCTACTTAGTTTAGGTTGCAAATCTACTTTCACTCTTTTTGGTAGTATGGGTGACTTGGTTCCTTTCTATGTGTGTTTCTGTAGGGGCTGATGATTCCCCAGGTTTATAATGGGTCTCCATGAAAGATACCCAGGAAGGATATTCAGCCGGCCTGCAGGAGTTGCCTGGAGATGTGGTCCAGGGTTGCTCCAGAAAGTAGGGAGGTAAAGGTAACATAATCTTTCTTCTACTGCAAATATCACAATGCAGATATTTTGCTGCCAAATCTCTGTCTTTCTGTGATTTTCTCTTCAGGTTATATGAAGAAGCACCAAAGAAAATAGAGTGACCTTGTATTTAGAATTGCCCTGGGTTTTATGTCTCTGCAAAGTGATTTTTATTCAGGAACACAATTTTTCTAGGTGCTTGAAAATTGATTGGGTGTATGATTTTATATAATGGTACCTTTAAATATAGAACATGTCAAAAGGAAGTCAAGATGTTGTTTTATCTGATTATGTTTAATTTCTGGGTGCCAAGAAAATGATTAAGGTGTATTTTGTGGATATTGGTTGTAATTCAAATTACATTAAAAAATCAGATAAGTGAGTGGTGAAGATTTTCTGGTAGAGAGTATAAGATGCATAATTACTTCAAGGGCCTCCACCATAATAAAAATACAACATTAAAAATAACTGGCTGGTTTAAAATCCTCCTTGTATTTCTTAACAGAGATCCTTGAAGAAGCATAGATCAGACCTACAAAATCACACACAGAGAAGATGGTCTTCCCCAACGTGGAAAGGAGGATGGCTTTAGGTTGCCCAGGGCAGATGTTTTAGACCAGAGAAGCAATGCTGCACCAAGAACCAGAGCAGCTGAATTCAAACTATTTGTAATTATTTCATAATTTAATAGATAGCATTATTTTGTGGCAATAATGATTAAATATTAAGGCTTTGACAGCTTAAAAGCAGCTAAAAAGGAGAAGTCTGAAGAGATATTACTATATTTCAATTAAAAAGATAAAATGTAACTTTAGTCTTCAGATAAATCAAATGATACTTTTTAAATAGTTTTTCTATTTCAAAATGTTAAGGGATTACAACTGTTTTTGTTTGCTTGTGTCATCTTTGATTTCTTTCATTAGTGTTTTATAGTTCTCCTTGTAGAGATCTTTCACCTCTACCTCCTTGATTAAGTATATTCCTAAGTATTTTGTTTTCTTTGTAGCTATTGTAAATGGTACTGAGTCCTTGATTTGATTCTCAGTTTGACTGCTATTAGCATATAGAAATACTACTGATTGGTGTGCATTGATTTAGTAATATGAGACTTTGCTTAATTTATGAAATGATACCTTTAAAACAAAGTCCAAATCAGGGAAAAAAACTAGAACTGCCATGTGAATTTAAAATGTTGATATTTTACTACTGGAATTCATATTTTTGGTAGAAAATGGGGTCTGATTTTACTTCAGGAATTAGGTTCTAAAATCAGAATGTAATGCAAAATTTTCCTTGACAGCCCTTTAATTGCCCTTAAAATTCCAGAACCTAGGTACTTTCAAGTTTGAATGTTAAGAATAAACTTACGTGGGTTCTTGGGGTACTCTGGTCATGGCCTCCCTTTCCCTGGGTAGTAGAGTCTGAGGGAGATGTTGAATAGGAGAAGGAAATGGGGGAGTTTCTCTTTCTTGCTCTTTCTTTTACACACACACACACACACACACACACACGCACACACACACACTTGAATTCCCATAAATGTAGTGTTCCTATTCCAGACTTTGCTATAAAATAGGTGAGTTATTTCTCTGTGTTGTGGCTGTTTTCTGCCCTAAAAGCAATCCATACTATTAATATATTTCTATGCTATCCCTCTATGCCATCCAGGTAAGAGGCATTGCAAACCAGCTATAATCTTGACTACATCTGTGACAAGATCTTAATACTGAGGACAACACAATTGCTTTTTGAGACACATTCCCAAAACTCAACCAGAAATGTCCTAAGTGTTCAGGGCCTATGGTTTTAATGATCACTCTTTCTCATCTTAAGTTGTTAATATGTATGTGGTCAATTAACATTATGGGAAGCCCATTGTGTGCCTCCAGCGCCTTTCAACATATAATCTCATTCAATCCTTACAATGGCTCTATGATGTTCCTCTTCATGCAAGTAATTGAGGCTCTGGGAATTGTCCAAGGTCACATTACTAATAAGGTATAGAGTTAGGATTTGCCCTGTGTGTTTAACTGATGCAAATACATGTATTTTTCTTTTTCTGCTCTGCATTACAATCTTGCCTCATTTTTCCACACAATAATAGTAAATTTATGTAATTATTTTTTCCCTCTGTTTTGAGTACATTTGTATTAGCCTTTGTCTAAGTCTCACATTTCTTCATGAGTTTGAAAACTTATAGCCAGTTAGGAAAGCTGTTAAATTTTAAAATACTCTAAACCATCACCCAAATTATCTTGACTATATTCTCAGCATCATTCAGAGAAAGAGCAGTTCTGTTGTAATACAAGTTGGAAATGAAATTATGCTGTGAAGTGAGGTTGCAGTTCTCCAGAGTGGTTTTCCTGTGGTGGGAATAGCAAGAGGGGTACCCAGGACCCTGAGAGGTCAAGGACAAGGAGGGTCGCGTAGGGAAGAGAAGAGGAGGCTTTGAGATGCTTACCTGTGACTACAAATGGTTTGAACAGAGCCTTAGAGACTTAGGGTGGGAAATTTGGTAGCTGTTAATTTGAACAGAGTAGTCATTACTTATTGTAGATGCAGAAAAGTGAATGGAAAAGAGAAGCAAGGTCATTTAATTTATTTTGAATCTTTATTGTTCACAAGATGATTTTGTTCTAGTGCCTCTGAATGATTCAGAGAAAAACAAGATGATTTTTCTTTTAGGGCTG
Source organism: Eulemur rufifrons (assembly GCF_041146395.1). Classification (NCBI taxonomy): domain Eukaryota; kingdom Metazoa; phylum Chordata; class Mammalia; order Primates; family Lemuridae; genus Eulemur; species Eulemur rufifrons. Next base: position 13,914,904 of record NC_090983.1, on the reverse strand, counting down.
GAAATACTAAGTACTTGACAATGATAGTGAGATGGTACCTTCAAAATACTTGGAAATTTTTTTTTAATTAAAAAAAGAAAGAAACTTATTTATTTTGCTTGCCAAAGGGCTTAGTATTGAACAAATTCAATCGAATTTAAGGCTTTCATGGAAAGAGTCAACTGGTTCTTTTGTTTTTCTTTTTTGTTTTAATGGAAATTTCCAGGCCGGTCTTCCTGATTGGATTTTATTGTGTCAGGTTCATACCCTGCCTTATCTACTGAATCTTCTCCAGCTCCATGGTGACAGACAACACAGAGGGGAAAATATATTGCACCAAAGCTTATGAACACTTGCCCCACATAAATTCACTCTAAGCATAGTTCTTCTAGATTTTAAAGTGCATGTTTTCATTGAAAAAAATGTAACCCTCATGCTTTTAGCCCCTTACACTATTAATCAACGTGTCATTATAGAAGAACAATTTGACATCTAGAGAATATTTTCAGTTTTTAAAGTAATTCTGATTTTTAAAAATGGAAAGTCATTACAGGCCACGGACAAGTAATATGAAAATAAAGATTGTTGGGGAAAGTTTGATAATTGTCATTTAAAAAATTTCTTTGTTTTCCATTTAGTCACAGCTGGAGACATAAAAATCAGCCTCAAAATGTAAAATCATTTCATGTAGTTTTAACGATAAGCATAATACGGATAGTTTCCAATTATGTTAGAAGAGTTAAGATACATATAATTCTTGAAATAATGCCTCATATACAGTAAACAATCAAATGCTGGCTACTACAAATATTGTATTAAAATGATACTAATGCAGCAAATATTTATTATTGAATTTTGATTTTCCTATATTACAATACTCCTTTTATATGCCAGGAACTGTACTGCCTTATTACTGTTCACATTATTGGTGTTCTCTTTGTCCAAAGAACACGAAAACTTGAGATTCTCAGTTTTCGGTGCTGAGGAACAACAGTAAGTCTAGAATCTCTGCTGAATTTCACTAGCACCATTTCAACGTGGATATGGAGCAAGAATGTATGTGGAGTGCAAGTTTATTCAGATTCCCAGCCCAAGTTTATTCAACAATCACTCTTTGAGCACCCTCCATGTGCTAGAATTGGGTGTATAGAGAGCTTATGGTCTTGTACTTAGGTGGTTTACAGTATTAGTGGAGGAGACAGATGTATAAACAAATACATTGGGTATGATGGGGTAAATATTAGAGTAGGTTGTTAGCTGTAAGCTGGAGGAGCAGAGTAGAGAGTAGCCTGAGGAGGTGGAGAAAAATGCCCCACGGGGATGGCATTGGATCAAGGTTTTAACGTATGAATAGCAATTGCCTCAACCTCTTTATCTGTAAACAGGGGCAGTTGAACAGGATTGCTTCATGCCCCAAACTTTTATGATTTTAATGCTCTAGGTTCCACTTGGTCAATAACGAGGAACGTTGGGCCTTTGCATTTTTGCAGAAGACCTTATCTGCACAATTCTAAGCTTCTCAGTCCACAGTAAAAACATCAGTTGACTATTCAGCTGTCCTGCTACCCTGCCAAATAGCTGAGCTTTTAGATTTCAGAAAAACGAGTTCACACAACTGGCTGAATGTTTCACTTTTCATCAGGACATTTTGGCATCAGGTGGACAATAACCGTGGACGAATTTCAGGAATTTGAGTGATTTGGATTAAGCACAGAGAAAATAATAGCTTAGAATCTGATTTGAAGTGAAATTCAATTATTCAAAGCCAAAATATATCTTTTCTTCTTCCAAGTGGTCTAAGATGCTTATTAGCTCTGGCTTTGGGCCTAGGGTATTTTTGTAATGAAGACGGCTGAAAGTTCGCAGGACAGATGGTGTTGCCATCCTTCATGGGGCTGCAGAAAATAGCAGAGCTAAATTAGAGACTGGAAGAAATAAGAAAATTGAATGAGGAGAAAGGTCCAAATGTTACATGAGTGGTTATACAATTGCACCCAGTTCTGCCTCAATAATTCCAATAATTGGAATAATATATTTTTTAGACCATTCTTATTGAGGTAAAATGCACACATTTTATGTGTACAGTTCTTTGAGTGTCGACAAACATCTCTACCCAAATAACCATCACCACTGTCAAGATACAGAACACCATCTTCACCCCAAAACACTTTGCCCCTTTGTAGTCCTTCCTCCTCCCACACCCCCAGCCTTAGATATACATTAATCTGCCTTCAGTCACTGTAGACTAGATCTGTCTTTTCTAGAATTTCATATGAATGGAATCATACAGTATGTATTCTTTTGTGCCTGACTTCTGTCAATTGGCATAATGTTTTTGGGATTCATCCATGTTGTTGTGGAGTGTATCAGTCATTTTTTCCTTTTAATTGCTGATTAGTAATTGCTGATTACTTCATTTTACAGAATATTGTAATTTGTCCATTTACCTGTTTATGAACACTTGGGCTGTTTTTAATTTTAGGCACTTATGATTAAGGCTGCTAAAGACATTCATGTACAAGCCTTGGTGTGAACATCTATTTTCATTTCTTTTGGGTAAGTACTTAGGAGTAAAATTGCTGGGCCATATGGTTAACGATATGTTTTAACGTTTGTAAGAAAATGACAAACTGTTTTCCAAGATGGCTGTTTTGCATTCCCACTAGACACGTTTAGGAGTTCCAGTTGTTCATCATCCTTGTTAACCTAGTATTGTCCATTTTAGCTATTCAAATAGGTGTGCAGTGGTATTACATTGATGTTTTAATATGCATTTCCCTGGTGACTAATGATTTTGAGCAACTTTTCATGTGTTTTTTAGCCATTTGTGTATTCTTATTTGTGGAGTGTTCACATCTTTTCTGTGGCAGTTTTAAAAGTTTTACATGGCACTTATGTAGTTTGGTGAATATGCCTTGGGGCTACTATGATGGATGGATTGGGTTTGTGCTTAAGGTTATTTTGAAGGCAAGCTTTCATGGTTAAAAGCAAAGTTTGAAAACCATTGGTTTAAAAGCAAAATTGTGAAGGAGGTAATTTGTCTTTTGATGTTTCCATGCCTCTTTTCCTCAAGGGCTTTCACAGTAAGTGGCAAAGTTCTGTGGTGAACATTCTAGGAGCACAAAGCTTAGATGATGAGGCCTCTGAATTCAAGAAAGTATTGCAGTAGAAAGAAGCACTGCTCTGTGTGTACCCCCATAATTTCCTGAAATAAAAAAAAAAAGCAGGACTGCCAGGTCTTGGAGTCACAGATACTGGGGATATGGGTTTATACCCAGATTCCGCCATTTGTTAGTTCTGCAATCTTGAACAAATTTATTGTCCCCTTTGAGTCTATACTTCCACCAAATAAAAATAGGATTAATTATATCTAACCAGTAGGTTATTCTGAGGTTAAAATGAGGAAATAAATGTACAGTATCTGGAAGCATGCCCAGCACATAGTAGCTATGTATCAAATATTAGTTTCCTTCTTTCTTTCTATCCCTAAAATTGCTTTATTTCTTCCTTTTCTTTTAGAATCTCAGGGTCTCCACTGTGGCACTTCATCCTTCCCACCCTTCAGAGGTTCTAAACTTAGATTAATTCTGCCTCCATTTCATCATTTATCTATTTGTGTCTTCTTACAAAGTCTTGCTAAATGCATGAGTAGCTAATCTGGCAAAATGTAACTTCTGTTAAGGTGGTTGAGAGTATTTCAAAGTTTCAGTAAGCACCTAATCTAAGGAGTAGGATGAAGGGAAGAATGAGAAAGGGGGGAATTTGGGGCCTGTGGAAGGCTGGTTAGGGTAGGTAGTGGTTTTGGTACCGCTGACCTTTCCCAGAACCCCGCACATCACATTACATAAGTGGCTTTCTCCAGGGAGTTTGCATGAACTTGGACATTTTTAATTAGTTAATCCTTTTCAAGTCCCCCTTTCCCATTTTTTATGAGATCTTTCCCACCATCTTTTAGCAGGGCAGAGCCATATGAATGACTTTACAACCCAAGCAATGGCTCTATAATAAATGTCTTATTTTTCTCCAAATTTATGGTTTTATCATGCTCCAGTACTTGTTGATTGCTTGTGATTTAGTGGTGAATTTCATACAGATTTTAGGACTTTTGATAAAACTGTAATTATCTGTAGTCATTGTAGCAAAACCCTGATAGAGTAGACAAACCTGATATAGGTGCTCTAGATTATATATATTTTTAGGAACCCATATAGCATCCAAACTAACAAATCTTCAAGGGCAGTGTGAATGACAATCAGCTCTACCTCAAAGATATTGTGAAATCATAGAATAGTAGACTAATACAGCTGGAAGGGCCTTAGGGAACAGCTAGTCTTAATCCTATGTCTAGTTTTTAGTTGAGGACATGTGTTATGGTTATTAAAAAGCAATTTCTTGATGAATGGTGATGTATTTCATTGGTCATGATATTGACCTGGACATCCCCACTTCTGACAATATTCTGAGATAGCTGATTCATTCATTTCTTTCTTTTTTTTCTTTTTCTTTTTCTTGAGATGGAGTCTCGCTCTGTCATCCCAGCTCAAGTGCAATGGTATCATCATAGCTCATTGCAACATCAAATTCCTGGGTTCCAGTGATCCTCCCACCTCAGCCTCCTGAGTAGCTGGGACTATAGGCGTGCGCCACCACACCTGGCTAATTTTTCTATTTTTTGCAGAGATGGGGTTTTGCTCTTGCTCAGGCTGGTCTTGAACTCCTGAGCTCAAGTGATCCCCCTGCCTCGGCCTCCCAAAGTGCTAGGATTACAGGTGTGAACTACTGCACCTGGCCCTTCATTCATTTCTTGAATGTCACTTTTCATAATTAAATTCACAATCCTCCATTCTGGTTACTGTTAGTTTGGTTACTTTTGTTAACACATTTTATTTTTCTATTGATTTGGGAGCCAAATAGTCCTGTAGAATATTAACATTATGCAATAAAACCACACTAAGCCTCAGGTCCTGAAGTGAGCTAGTTTCTCCAAATTATCTTTAGGGACAAGTTAACAGACAACTGAAAAAAATGTTTATAGCTGTCCACAAACGGGTTCTTACTCTGAAACTTTATCCACTTTACAAATGAAAAATGCTTCCCCAGAAGACTGAAAAAGATTGCCTCCAAACAGAGTGACTAGACTGACATATATCCAAGTTACCCCAATTGGATATTCCTGGAAAACCCAATTATATTCTGAGAATGAAAAGTTATAAGAAAAAGCCCATAGAGAGTTTGGCACTGTCTGCTTTTATCTGTTTTCTTGGGTAATTCCTTGTGGACTTCTCCAAAGAATCTTTGAAATATTATAATGTCCTTTCTAAAACATTGTACAACTCAACCCATTGAGCAAAATTTGTCAATATCAAGTCTTCATTGGGAAAAAAGAAGGCAACTTAGCCAAGTATAGCAATAGGCCAGACGTTGTTTATGATGACCTGGAACTAGATAGTAGGAAAAGTGTTGGGAAGAAGGGATACTCAACATCCAAGTGCCAAGAGTATGGAAAGGTGTCTGAAAGTGTGGAAAAGCAGTAGAAATTTTAGTCAAAAATTTAAAATTTAATTTTTAATACTCATAAATAGTAACAGAAGATTTGCAGTTTCACATACATGTCTTGGTCAAATTCCCCTGAGCATCATGGCTTAAGGGGATCTCCCAGGAGTCCCTCTAAGTAGTGTTGTTCCTTGTTTGGTCTTGTGTGGTGGTAGTTTTATTGTCCTGTTGAATTATGTTCATTTTTTATTTTAAAGGCTGCTGCATTTCCTGTGGTATATGTTTGTATACATATTATTTCTTTCAAGTTTTGTAACAGTCTAGAGAACCCTGTTGGAAAGGAGATTCTATGCAACGCAGACACTATTAATTTGGAGCCAATCACAAAAAAAAAAAAAAAGAGAGAGAGAGAGAGAGAAGGTAAATACTTAGGATATGAGGACGTTTACAGGAAAGAGGCTAGAAATGACCATCACTAACTAGCTTATAAAGTGTCATCAAGCATATTTATCATTCAGGCCAAAGAGAGAGTCAGAATAGAAAAGTGCGAAAAATTTTTTAAAAACTCAAAGCTTAGAAAGTCCACCAATAATATTTATTTCTGGAATTATACAGTGATTATATTGAGCATTGCTTCCAAAAGTTCAGGAGGATGCCTGGCTAAAAGGATGAGGACATTTAAATTTCTTTTGTGATTCCCTAAATTTCTGGACTCCAAACTCCTTAAGCATTTAGAATATAAGTCAGTTCTAGGGAAAAAAATAAAATCTTTAAAAGGAATAGCTGTCTTCTTATTTCCTCTTTAGGCCTCAAAATGTATGGAAACCAATGGTAATAGTACATTTTAGGCCAGCAAATGCGGACAGCAGAAGACAAGGGTGGATCTATTCTGAGGCAGGGGCTAACACAGAGTTATGAGAGCGGACTAGGCCCTGTAATTCTCTGTGAGTTATATTTTAGAAAAGAATTTGCTTATTTTATTTATTGTATGCCTCCCCCAACTAGAATGTAAATTCCCAAATTGCCAAAATTTGTATTTTCCTTTCATTGGTGCATCCTTAAGTTCTATATTCTGCCTAGTGCACAGTGAGAGCTCAATTAGTATTTGATGGGCGGATGAAAAAGATGGTACACCTATGGAAGAGTCAATGCTGGAATAGAAACATTTTAACCCTGTGACGACATAGTGCTGGAGATAAGGAAAAACTGTACCTTCTTATCTTGGCCAAGAGTGAGCCTATAGTCTTCAAGGCTGGATGTGTCTTTGGCAAAAAGCCTATCAAGTTGCCCAGGGCTTCCCAACCAGCACTTAGTTTGATTTCACCAATTATGACCAAACTGCCAGCTCTCTCTGAGAATGCCAAGGCCATCTTCAATAATAATGATCATTCATTGAGCCCTTATAACTTGTCAGGTACTATAGGGGCTTCCTATGTCTTTGTGTTACCTCACTTAATCTTCAGACTATCCTGAGGAGTGAGATACTATCATTGGCCCCATTTGATAGATGAGGCAACAAAAGCTCGTAGAGGTTGAGGAATTACCCAAGGCACACAACTGATAAGTGCTGCAGCTGGTATTTAAACCCAGGCAGTCTTCTCATCACCAGACTATCTGACTTTTTTATGACTTTGTGAGCCGACTAGAGCTACATCCATTTTCCAGATAGAAGAGGAAGCCTCAAAGCGCACCAAAATTGGGCCTAGATTTTATCCTCCCTGGGTCAGACTCAAATAGTCTAAAATTAGCCTTGACTTCTTAAGGGAAAATTTTTGAGACAATTGAAGTAATTGGAGGGCTATGGCAGAAATTATTATGAAATACCAGAAAACAAATCCAAGGTGGAAAGAAGTTTATATGTATCTATATCTTATATATGTAAAAGATAAAAATCAGGGGCTTGGAAAACATGTAGTTACTTTGAGATGTTTTCTTTGAAGTCCAGTGTTTAAGAGTTTAGAGAAGAATTTTCTATAACATGTTACTCATCTGTCTAGAGAGTAAAAATTTTAAACAGACTCTTTCTGTATTTGAAAGGGAAAAAAATAGTCCAAAAGATAATATAGAGTTGATAATATGGAGTTGAGTAAGAAGGTTTTTCTTAAACTTTTTTCTTTTATAGGCATGTAGACATTAAAGCTGATATTTGAGTTCTGATCTCATTTTTTTTGACATTGTCTGAGTTGTTACACTAATAAAGCCCAGAGAAAGACAGTCCTTGCTCTGGGTACTTTGAATATTGGACACCATTTACTGATTCCTCTGTTCTTCATACAAGAACATGTTAGGACACCATGATTATGTGAACGGATTGCTCTGTGGAAACCCCACTGGCTTTGAACTTGAGAAATGTAAGGAGGCATGGCTGGCTATCCAAGTACACTTCTCATCCCACCATGAATTCTTTTCTGGGTACCCATCACCAAGGGTGTGCTCTGGTCAAGTCAGGACTAGACTCTAAATCCCTAGACTCCAAACCGCATAAGCACTTAGTATATAAGGTAGTACTAGAGAAAAAAATAGAACCATTTTCTACAGAATAGAATCTTATCTTCGTGTTTTAGGCCTCCCCGCCCTGAGCTGCTCAGATTTGTTGATATCATGCGACTGCTCACTGAAAATGACTATGGAGTTTCTTCACTTGCAGGATGGGATTTTGTGGTTTTCCAGGAATTTGCTAGTTAATTAGTATTGGATTTGCTAGTAAATTGGTATATTTGTCAGGTTTTGATGAATAATGCTGCATAATCCACAACCTCTGAATCTCAGTAGGTTACTAGATACATTTATTTTTGCTCATGTCACATAAAGGCTGAAGGCCTCTACCATGTCTGCTCCACTTGGCCTCCCACCTCCAGACTCTGACTGAACCCATAGCCCTTCTCGGGATACAGTCTTTGTTATGAGTTGAATTTTGTCCCCCCTCTCAAATGCACCTGTTGAAGTCCTAACACCGTGTACCTTAGAATGTGACCTTATCTGGAAATAGAGTCTTTACAAGGTAATCAAGTTAAAATGAGGTAATTAGGGTGGGTCCTAATCCAATGTGGTATTCTTGTAAACTGAGGAAATTTGGAGACATACACCCAAGAAGAATGCCATGTGATGAGACACAGGGAGAAGGTAGCCATCAGCAAGCCAAGGAGAGAGGCCTCAGAAGAAATCAACCCTGCTGACACCTTGATCTCAGACTTCTAACCTCCAGAATTATGAAATAATACATTTCTGTTATTTAAGAAATTTTTGTGGTTTAAGACACTCAGTTTGTGGTACTTGTTCTGGCAGCCTTAGCAAAGTAATATATCCCTTTTCTGGAGGAGACAGGCGATCAAGATGCCTGGCCAAACCACAAGTCATGTTCAAAGCATCTTTTTCAACACTGCATATGGCATGACCACTCTCATTCTATTGGTCAATCCAAGTCACATGACCAAGGCTGGGCATTAGACTCCTTCCTGCAGGGGTGGGGCACAAGGGGAGTGAATATTTGCAAAATATAACTCAATCCACCCCAATCAGATGCTCCCATCTTGTTAATGTCAGAGGATTAGAGGAGTCCTTTGATTTTCTCTTGTCCTTTATTCAAATCTACAAGTCAGCTGGAAGAAAATACTCTCCTCTTCCTTAACTTTACTTGCTAACTTTGATGTGGTCATTTTAGTTTATTTTTATTTGAGTCAGAGGTTTGTGGGTTGAGAAAAAACATCTAGTTAAAATAATCTAGCTTGATCACCCATTTTGTGTAGGTGCTCTTACTATCCCACCACCGCAGGATGTCTCCAGCCTTGACTTGGGTTTCTGCAGAAGGAGAGGGATCACTCCCTCCTGAGGTTTCCTGTCCCACCACTGGCCAGACCCTCAGAAAGCTGCTTCAAACACAGAGCTGAACATGCTCATGTTTGGGGGCTGCCAGGCTTTAACATTTTCCCCAAATCATGTGAATCGACAAAAGTCCTGTTGGATATTGTATCAGGCTCATAAATAATAAAACTCCTATCTACAACAACTCTCTGCTTCCTGTTGCCATTTTTAACCTCCTATCTTCAGACAGTGCAAACAGGGGTCCCTCAGAACCCTCCTGCCTAGCCTCAGCAGGAATGAAAGGAGCAGGATGAATTATACATGCACTTTTAGGGTTTCACTAAAAAAATTCTCCATTTGAAGACATGATATCTGAAGCTATAATACTGTTATTTGCATAAGAGTCTTTGACCTTGGTATTATAGTTTCTTAGTATATGATATTTGAAAAAATATGAAAGGAAGCCCAGACTTTTCTCTTTTAATATATATTTTTTGACTTGGATTATATTTTGTTTGATTTTAATGTTGCCACACTTTCTTCTTTTTGATATAATTAATTTTTTCTAACCTTTAATTTTTAGTCTTTTTGTTTCATTTTTCTGAGGATTTTTTTTTTTTTTTTTTTTTTTTGGTAAATGGCAAATAGATATTTCTAAACTCAGCATGGGGGGCTGTGCTTTTTCATAGGAAAATTTTACTTGCTCACTCCATTGTGATTACCAACAAATATTTGCTGTGCTGTAAATTTTTTGTTACCTTTATATACAAGTTACTGCCAGTTTTATTCATTGCATGTATAGGAAATTGGGATGAAGGATGATAGGTACATATCTTCTAAATGTAGTTCTTTAATTACTTATCCTAATGATGTCTGGATTCCCTCCTACTCTTTATAGCTATTGATTGAAGGAAGAGAACTCATAGAATCAATTCCATGATGTCCAAGCAGTCTTCCTTGCACATGTTTTGGCTTTGATTTTATTTGGTCTTTTTTATCTTTACTATAATACTACCTGTTTTCCTTCTTTAATAAATTCCTCTGATTTTTCACTTTTTAATGATATCCTTCATTATTTTCTATTGCTATTATGATTTTTTTTATTTTTTTTTTTATTTTTTTTATTTTTTTATTTTTTTTTTTTTGTTGAGACAGAGTCTCACTTTGTTGCCCAGGCTAGAGTGAGTGCCGTGGCGTCAGCTTAGCTCACAGCAACCTCAGACTCCTGGGCTTAAGCGATCCTACTGCCTCAGCCTCCCGAGTAGCTGGGACTACAGGCATGCGCCACTATGCCCGGCTAATTTTTTCTATATAGATTTTTAGGTGTCCATATAATGTCTTTCTATTTTTAGTAGAGACGGGGTCTCGCTCAGGCTGGTCTCGAACTCCTGACCTTGAGCAATCCACCCGCCTCGGCCTCCCAGAGTGCTAGGATTACAGGCGTGAGCCACCGCGCCCGGCCTGATTTTTTTTATTAAACTATCTTTTCTGCATTTTATATGCTGAGCAAAAGGAAAGGAAGTTACAGGTACTCAGTCTGCTATGTTGATCCAATTCCCCAAGACCTGATTTCTAAATACTTTCATTTTTGAGAGGAAAGTGGTGGGGTCAGCTTTTGAGTATGCGTGAGTGTGTGTGTGTGTGTGTGTGTGTGTATGTGTTTGTGTATGTGTGTGTCTAATACTTCCTCTGTTGCAAAACTCCTGGATTCTACCTATTCTTTCTCTTTTTTGCCCGGGAGGGGATGGATGTCTTGTCTTTCTCTTTACCTTCACTGAATTGTACCTTAAAGGTCAAGTAAAGTCAGTCAAGAAGAGATTATAATGGATATCATGCTCTCTTGTCCAATTTATTCAGGGGGCGGGAGTGGAGACTTTCCTGTGTCATGATTAATTTTCATCACCATGCTTTAAAAAATAGAATGTGGCTAATTATCATTAATTGTGTTGCTATTGTAATGAGGCATAATCAAAATGAATAGTCAATCATCTGTTGTGTTACTAACAGATGCAGTTTTTGGGAAAGCCGAAAAATGCTCAAGGCTTATGTCCACTGCCATGCACAAAGTCCACAAATGGGACAGTCTGAGATGGTACATATTAGGGAGGGTGTTCGTAGACTGCTGAGATGTTCAAAGGATTATTGTCATATGAATTATTTATTCCTGGAATTAAAAAATGTTTAAAACTGGTTCTCAAACTTAAATACATTATTGAAATCATCTGGGGAGGTTGTAAAAACACTGATGCCTGGGTCTGCTCCCAGAGATTTTGATTTAACTGGTCTGGAATGAAGCCTGGACATCAAGAGCTTTAAAAGTTCCCTAGGTACTACTAATGTGCAGCAAGTTTTGAGAATCACTGCTCTAAAGCATCAAATAGGTAGGAGGCTGAACTTCAGGGTCATGCCTCAAAATAGATGACCAGTCACAGCTGGGAAAAGTCTCATCTAAAAATCCTTAGCCTGATTTTCATAGTGTTAGCAGTTAGTTGTACCTCCTTATATAGAATTTCTGGCCTTGTTAGACCAGTCCTCTCACTCTGTCTCTATGTGTCATACATTCCTACCTCTGATCCAATACTTATGCATTCCTCTCACCCAGAGAAGCCTCTTCATCTTTGTAAATTTTTGTGTTGCTTCATCTGCCAAATCATCCCCCAAATCTCCTCTACTGTGAGTAATTGCACAGTACATACTCTGTATATTCATGACTCTGTAACTGGCTACTATTTGCATTTAAACCTCAACTTTGTCACCAACTACTTGGACAGGCAATCTTCCTGTGCCTGCAAAATAAGAGTGATAATGGTATGTCTTTCTCATAGATTATAGTGAAGATTAAATTAATTAATGCAAGTGACTGGCACATAAACCCCCAGTCTCCAAATAAACCCCATCCTAATGGTTCTCCTTCACAGCATTTAAATACATTACAAAATATCAGCTTTTTGTATTGCTTTGGAAGTTGTTTTAGTTACCTATTGCTGTTTTACAAACCACCCCCAAAACTTTGTGCATAAAACAATAACATTTTTTTTATTTCTCATGTTTCTGCAATCTGAGCTGGGCTCTGCTGGGTGATTTTTCTGCTTCACATGGGTCTGCTAGGGCTATAATATCCAAAACGACTTCTTTATTTCCATATCTGCTGCATTAGTTGGGATGGCTGAAACAGCTGAGGGCTTGTAGGTCATCTCTCTCTCTCTCTCACCCTCTCTCTCTCTCCTCTGTCTCTCTGAGGCTAGTTTGGGATTCCTCATAACGTGGTTTCTGAGTGGTTGGATTTATTACACGGTGCCTGGCTTCTCATAGAAAAGAAGCAGAAGATACATGTCCTCTTAGGCCCTGGACTTAGAAGTCTCAGAATATCACTTTCATTATATTGGCCAAAAGCAAGTCACAAGATTAGCCCAAACAGAAAGGGAGAGAAAATGGACTCTAGCCCTTGAAGGGTGGAGCAGCATACATGTAGAAAGGGAAGGAAATGATGGGATCATCTTAGGAGACTACTGCAAGAATATTCCTAAATGATTTCAAGAATGTATATATTATTTCTAAGTTAGATTGCACTTATCTTGAATCCTGGGACAACGTATTTTCTCTATCTTTTATATTCCCCCATAGTGCTTTGTAAGCACCATTCACTCAACAAATAAACATTGGCACACAAGGTACAAGGTTGAGCAAGTGGGGAAAGAGTAATTGACCTTTTCACTTGGGAGAAAATACTCATAAAAGGGGAGAAAAAATGGAAACTTTTCTTAGAGAATTATGAGTTTCTATGATGTGCTTCTTTGACTTCTAGGGCATGGCATACACTGTTTTACTCCCCTTCTTTTCCTTCCTTCCCTTCCCTCATTCTTCCTTCATTCATTCCTTCCTTCCATACCTCTCTCCCTCCCTGCCTTTTTTTTTTTCTTTTAATTCCTTGCTAGGTAACCTTAAATGATCTCTGGTTTCAGAGGAGAAATGAGAGGATGTGTGCATGGGGCTATGCCATCTCTCTGCATGTGTTACCATGGTGACGGGAGGTATTTGGTACTACAGCCCCAGTCTGCAGGTACTTCCTCTAAAAACCCAAGGCCTCCTTTATTTTTCATCAATTCTGGATGCCATCACTTGATTGCCACACGGCCTCTTCCTTAAATTGCATTTCAAAGATTAATGGTTTGTGGAAGAACATTCAAGGTTTAGATTTCCATCAAGAGACTCATAAAATAAGTATGTAAAATAGAGCTGTGGAAACAGAGCATGGCTCTTGAGAATTTTAAAATATGAATCCAAAGCTGCTTACGTTTGGATCTTTATCTATTTCCCATTGGGAACGGAAATGGTCCAACTATTGGATCAGAATCTGCATGGAGCCTGTGGCCTCAGGACGATCAATGCCCTTTAGTAATTATTTTCTTTCCTAGGCAGTTTTTTACGTTGTTCCTGGTGGGCACTCATGGGCCTAGAATGCTAAGAAGCAAAGAGTTGCCATGCGAAGGAACAGTCACAGCCCTGGCCCAGGCGTAGAGCCGTCGGAATGTCGGGTGCCAACAGATGTGCTTCGTGTCGCACGTTTTGATTGCCTTGATTTTATTCAATAGATGTTTTGCTTTATCTATAGCTCAGAATCGTTTTCAAATTTTTAAGAAGTCTAGAAAAAAGAAAAGCCACTGATATGTTACTAGGGGAGAATATCGTTGGAGGCAAGTCGTTGGTTAGTCTAAGGTAGTGCGTCTCCGTGCGGAGAGTGCTGCCCCCTAGGGGTGATTCGGGAACTTGCGGGTGGTCTTGGCTGTACTAGTCAGTGGATGGGGGCGGGATGCCGAGGCACCGAGATGCACCGGCCATTCCTGCACTTCAAAGAACTGTTTCCCTTGACATTTAAATATCCCACTGGACACTCACGTGTGGATATTACAGGCATAAAATTATCATAGTCTTTTGTTCAAAATGTTACTAAGAATTAACCGATATGGTAAATTTCACCCCAGGTTGGCAAAGCCCTGTGTGATTTGGAGCTGTCGCCTCACGCACAGGGACCAGTCTGCGTCACAGCTGACTCGTGTACAAGGATACTCATGATTCCACGACAGAGGCAAACATCTCCCAGCTTCATGGGTTCACTCTTATGGTTACCCTGGGGGCTAGCAGTTACTTTATTGCAAATTACTTTTATTTCCTTTCTGCCTTAAATGTCTCTTAGGGTATTATATTGAATTTTAAGAATTATATTTATCATTGGGTTACATTATGTATGAATGGGGGGTTTGAGTTGATTGAGGACCTCTGTTTTGATGCCTACTGTTATCCAGTGTCTACTTACAAAAGAGTTCAAGGCCAAATAAATCAGTGGGGACAAGTGTTACAATATTTCAACCCTTATGTAGTTTATTATTAAATTAATTAAAATAAGTTTTGTGGTGCATCTACAATTTTCAGCATGGAGAGGAAAATGGAATGTAAATCAATAATTGAAACTTGGGGAGACCAATATAATGAAAGCAGCTGGGAGGTGCCGGGGGGAGGCAGTTACTATCTGTGGGGGAAAAGAGGATATCAAAATAGGCTTCTTCCTGGGGAGCTGACCCTGGAAGATTTTTGTTTGGGATTTTGGCTTAGTCTAGGAGCCTATGGTTGTGAAAGGATTTGCCTCTGGTGACTTTTGTCCTGACGCCAAAGCTGTTAAGCATCAGGAAGCAGCCTATGTGGTGTGATCGACAGGTGCCAAGGCACCACCTGACTCAGCATGTAATTAAGACTCAGGCTCTTAATTACGTTGGCAGTAGACAGACTGTTGTTGTAAGCACTTTCCATTCCCTTTTTACTCATGCAACCTTGAAGGCCTGGTTTCATCAGAATAAAAATGGGGAGGTCAGTGCCCACCCAGTGCCCTGGAGTGTAGGCATCACTCTGGCGTCAGACTTGCTGTACCTCAGCTTCTCCTCACCCCCCAGGGCCTCAGGGAAATGCTGACGAGGAAGAGGGAAATGAACCTCTTCTCTGGCTAAAACTTTGGACTAAGAGTGGGGAGGCCTGGGTTTTAGTCCTGATTCTGCCACCGTGTTACTGTGTGCCTCTAATCATGTCCTTGAACCCCTCCCTGCCTTAGTGTCCTCACGTTTAAAACGAGGCAGACAAGGCTATCACCAAGATCCTCCCCAGCTCCAACAAACTGTGTGTTCTCGTGGCCTCTGCCTCTGCTGAGAGTGGCCAATTCCTGCCACCACCTCCACCTCCACCTTCCCTGCAGACATGCTTTTGACACTTCCTTTTGAAATAAGCCCTCACTCTGGGTTTCCATTAAGTTGGAAAAGGACACATGGATTTGCTTTCTTTTCTACCATAATAATTATTAATAAAACCTCTTGGACATTAATCTATAAGTCAACCAGGTTCCTAGGTAGAAGATTAACATACACTAACAGTAGCAATTCCTTAGGAGTCTTAGCCTGATCCTGTCTCAGGGCCTTTGTACACTCTGTTCCCTGAGCCCAAACTCACCCCCCCTAGATCTTGTCATGCCTGGTTCTTTCTCATTATTCAGGTCTCAGCTGGAACATCTTTTCCTTGAGAGGCCTTCTCTGTCACAATGTTGGCAGTCACTCTCTAGCATAGCACCTTAGTTACTGCTCCCTGAAATTGTCATGTTTATGTTATGTTTATTCAACATCTGTGTCCTGCTGGCCCCGTGAGAGCAGGGGCCTTGTCTGTCTTGTTCCCCTCTGAATTGCCAGGATCTGGAACAGCACCTCGGCCCGTGGCCAGAGCTCAGCTTAGGCCCTGACCCCATGTCCCCAGCCACTGCCCTGCACTGCCGGTGGGAATGAGAAGTGCAGGCAGCTGCGGTAAGGGATGGATTCGAGACCATGGTGATGGTTACATGGTGATCAGTCCCATTCTCCTGAAACCTGACTGAGGAGCCTGGCTCCCAAACTGGGCTTGCTAAGTAGCTAACTGGTTTTTAGCTGTGACTTAACTTTTCTGGACCTCATATAATGCATGTTTAAAACTGATGAGTTGCATTATTAAAATGAACCCCTCACACGTGTGCAGCCCCTTGTCTGTGCCGGACGCAGGCCCAGCACTTTGCAGGAATGATCTCATTTACTCCTCACGCCAGTCCTTCGAGGTAGGTCAATGGCCGTCTCCATTTACAGAGGGGACCTGAGACTCAGACTGTGAAACCTGCCTGTATCAGTTTGCTAGGGCTGCCATAACAGAATACCATAGACTGGGTGGTTTAAACAACAGAAATTCATTTTCTCACAATTCTGGAGGCTGGACATCCAAGGTATTGCGAGTTCGGTTTCTCCTGAGGCCTCTCTCCTTGACTTCCAGATGGTGGCCTTTTTGTCGTGTTTTCACAGGGCCTTTTCCCTGTGCATGGGCATCCCTTGTGTCTCTTCTTATAAGGCCACAAGTCCTATTGGATTAGGACCCTATCTTTATGATCTCATTTAATCTTTTTTTTTTTTTTTTTGAGACAGAGTCTCAATCTGTTGCCTGGGCTAGAGTGCTGTGGCGTCAGCCTAGCTCACAGCAACCTCAAACTCCTGGGCTTAAGCGATCCTCCTGCCTCAGCCTCCCAAGTAGCTGGGATTACAGGCATGAGCCACCACGCCCGGCTAATTTTTTCTATATGTTTTTAGTTGTCCAGCTAATTTCTTTCTATTTTTTTAGTAGAGATGGGGGTCTCGCTTTTACTCAGGCTGGTCTCGAACTCCTGAGCTAAAACAATCTTCCCGCCTCGGCCTCCCAGAGTGCTAGGATTATAGGCATGAGCCACCGCGACCAGCTGGTGATCTCACTTAATCTTCACTGTTTCCCTGAAAGCCCTACCTCCAAATTCATTCACATTGGGGATTAGGGCTTCAACACTGGAATGGGGAGGGGGCACAGTGTGGCCTACAACACTGCCCCAAACCACTCAGCTACTAAATAGTACAAACATTATTTGAATCTAGGTCACATCCCCAGTTCCTCTAATCTCTATACTGCCACTAGGATTTCCTCCCAACTATCAACCCATGCAAGATCAAGCTTGGAAAAGCTGGAGGCCCCACCTCCATCTCTGCAAAGTGGATATTGGGAAGGGAAGGGCAGATGACTGAAGACTGAGAGACCCTTTGACATTACTCGGTGGACGTGCTCAGACTGGGTAATTAAATGAACGCTACCATGTCTCATTACTCTTGGCACGTCTGACAGAAAGGTCAGGGTAACAGGAGTTACCAAGCATTACAATTAGCAAGAAACCTCTCCCAATCTCTCCTAAAATTATTGGAAGATAAATTTCACTTTGGTTCTGTCATAGATAAAGTGGCAGTTATCCAGGGACTTAAAAAAGGCCAGCAAAGTTTATAAAGACAGAGCTGATATTTGCAAGACTGTCTCATTGGAATCCTTGGTTGACAGGAGAGTGTGCGGTGGCTGGGACCCAGGAAGTGAGACCTTCCAGTAACGCTGGTTGGGTGGCTGTGAGCCACCGTGCACCACTGTGTGTGTCTGTGCTGTCTTTTGGCACCTGTTCAGTAACGTCCTCTGAGCAGCCACTATGCTCCAGGCACCTGGAAGCCAGTGCTGATTCCTTGTGGCTCCTGCCTGCTTTACACATGAACTCAACACCTGAATTGTGAACTGTAGTCCAGTGCAGTGCTCCATATCGAAAACCCAGACACTTTAGCTCTATCAAACTCTTCTGCTGCTGCTCCCATTCCTGCTTTCTTTTTATTTATTGTGTGGCGGGCACTTGACCTTGTCTCCTTTAACCCTCATAAGATTCACATGAAGCCCTTACTGCCACCGTTTGATGCGTAGAAGCAGCCTACTGAACAGCCTCAGGTGGTGGGGTGTAAGATGACGCTGTTTGCTTTTCTTCCATCAGTGCACTGCCATGCTGTGTTGCATGCTCCTTCTCTGCTGGTTACAAGCCTCCTTAACGACATTGTGAGCAGACTGGTAGCTTCCTGTTCACCTCCAATTCTTTAAAACCTCAGACCAATTTCAAGGTCTTTGCCATCTTGCATCCCCAGCCACTAACATCTGCAAATCCATCATTCTGTAATGAATTTTTTACATTTAACATTATTTTAGTTTATAGTTATCTCTTTGTCATGTGACATGATGTCAGTGAGTGTTCTCCTATAATTAGTTTCCAAACACAGTGCTGAGGATTTTCATGCAGGGTGGTCAGATGAGTGATGTGTGACGCTGCGGGGAATTTTGGTATTCACTGTTAATTGTTTGACATTGTAATTAGTAGCATCTTGAACTCTGCCTAGTACCATTGTAACCTATCTCATAAAAGGATTTTGTTTTTTGTTTTGCACTTGGAGATAATTTAGAAATGTTCAAATCTTTTTCTCTGTGAGATGGGTGTCTGGTGTAAGGTGTTGGGCTCAATATGCTTGGCACTGTTGCTTCCTTTGATAACCTGAGCGTGGTGCAAAATAAGCTATTTAGACAACAGAGAAGAACCATCAGTTCTCACAAATTCAAATTTGTGATAATCCTCATTATATTGCCTAAAAAGGGCCTTAAACATTTTTTTGGCTTCTCTGTTTGTTTTGTGAATCTGACGACCTTCTGGCTTTAATCAAAATCTTGTCCATTATGATGAAAAGATAAATGTCAGAAAAATTTAAATCTGTTTAAATGCAAGGTATGTAAGAGGATTATAGGCCTTCTTTGGTTTCAGAAAAATTGGCTTTTCAAAAAAAGTTTTTATTAATAGGTTGACTGCATTTTTAAGAACAATAAAAACTAAATTGCATCAAAAATATTGAAAACGTAAGTATATGTGAACAAAATAGTAAGTATTGAAATATAAATTTTCATTTAATTCTATAACCAACATTCTAAAATTTTACACAATATCCCATGCTTATGTTCTGTATGTTCAAATATATTTTAAAAATTGATATTCTGAAGCTGTACAAGTCTATAATACCCTTTAAATCTATTTATTTAAATTATATTTAAACATTATTTGCTTTTAGAAGTAAGCCTTCTGTATCTAGAAAATACTAAATGAAATTCTATCAAGGATTAGACTTGAACTAATTGTTGCCATCAAAATCCCATATCAATTATTAATTAAAAATAAAAAAGAAACAATTAAGAAAATTAACAAAGCCAATGTTATTCCATTTAAGAACATTTAATACCACATAATAACAAAACACAAGTCATATATACATTCATTTTTTTGTGTAGAAGAGATTCTGGAAAATAAGATAAATGACAATGTGCACTCTCCAAATTAAACTTATCACTAGTGATAAGTAAGTGACTAAAATAAGAACCAGTTTAACTGGGATGATTGGCCAGGATGATCAAAGGGAGATACTATTCAATGCCCCTGAGTAATAGTCATTGACTTCAGAAAAACCATACAAATGTTTTTCCAATATAACTTCAATTGCTGGAAATATTCAAATGGTTGTAAGCAGCATCTTTAATTGGCTAACACTCTGCAACACTGAAGGACAAGGTCTTCCAGCACACGAGTGAGCTGGGGCTTGTCAGTCAGGGAGGTCTGTGCAGTAGGCGGCCAGTGCTGGCTTCTATGGAGGGGAATATCCACCCTTTTCTGTCTTGTTAGAACTTTCAGGACCCTTATGTCTCTGTTGTTGAACATCTGGCCAGA
This sequence comes from Eulemur rufifrons, assembly GCF_041146395.1. Classification (NCBI taxonomy): domain Eukaryota; kingdom Metazoa; phylum Chordata; class Mammalia; order Primates; family Lemuridae; genus Eulemur; species Eulemur rufifrons. The sequence continues at coordinate 13,894,992 of NC_090983.1, read as the reverse complement.
GTCATTTTATGGACCAGATGGTGAGAGCTTCTTGGAATGTGTGTGGGAGATATGGAGATAGGATAGGTCTTAGTGTAGCAGCATGGTGGCCATTACAGTTGTGTGTGTGGGAGAGTGGGTGTGAAACACATATTCTCTTAGCACAGTTGGCACTTGAATTCTTCTAACGGAGAAAACTGTCTTTATTTATAATAACACTCTACTAAGACATTTGAGATAGCAGGTGAGAGAGAGAGCCTGAGGCCAATAAAAGAGGGCCAAGGCAGTACAAGAGACAGTTACAGTGCTCAGAACAAGTAATTAAGAATTGTTCTGCTCTTAGGGGAAGAGAGTGAGGCTGGCACTACAGGGCTGAGTTGGCCCCACGTAGTGGAAATGCCCGTACAAGGCGGCCTAATGATTAAATGGGTTTAGAGTGGTGATGCCAGCTTCTTAACAGGTTGTTTATATTTCTGCACCCCTTTCAAATCTATAGAAACTTCCCTCCCTTTCTTTCTTTTAGAAATTGGGGGAAATAGGGAAACAACTGAGTTTCACATCTAGCTAGGTCCATGGGGGGTAGGCATGAAATGGCAAGATGGCCCATTAAGTCAAGGTTACTGCCAAAAGTTCTGAGACCAAATCTCCTCCAGGAGTGTGCAGAAATTATAGAAAATGGGTTCAGACTTGCACAGGGTGTGGAACTGGGATTTTGATACAATTGTGTATAGATCTCAAAACATGCGCAGGTATCAACGGACATCTTGGTTACATAGAAAAAGAAATGAAACCTTAAATAGATGAAACTGCTATTAAAGAGATGCCCTTTGGACCTTAATGACCAATACTAGGACATTGGCACAAGGGGTGACTGCTCAGATCACCTTCCCTAATGTCTTCACATTTTGTCAGTGGGCAAACAGGCTCACAGAGATGCAATTCCTAGCCAGATACCCTAAATTAGGAATAAGAAAGAAAGTGTACTTGAAATAATCTTGTGTCACGAAAATTGAAAATATTGCCTTGAGAGGAAAACTGCCAGTATCCTAAAATGTGTCTGGCTTAGACAGCAGAGACGTCATTAATTGATGAAATGATTTGTCCTGCTAAGTTGGAATGATGAAACTAGATTCCTGGCCTCACCCATCCTTTTAGTAGATCCAATTCATTTTACTGAATTGGGTGTTCTTGGGACTCTTGCCATCTCATTACAGGTAAGGAAGCTGATAAGAGCAGCACCCATTTATGCTAGATATTTGTGCTGACTGGGAATCTGTATGAACAGCCAGAGCCAAAGGCAGAGTTTGGAGAAATGTGAAGTACAAAATAAATTTGGGGTTCATGATTAATTTTTGCCAAATCCCTATTTCTTTTTTCTTTCCTTTCTTTTCTTTCCTTTCTTTTCTTTTTTTCTTTCTTTCTTTCTTTTCTGTTCTTTTCTTTCTTTTCTTTTTTTTTTTTGAGATTCAGAGATCTAACAATTCCCTTTTTTTAAGAATCATTTCTTTAGAAGAAAAAAATAGACAATAAGCTTAAAGACAACACCACATTATGATGGCCAAATTACCCTTTAGAAATACAAAAACAGTGGTTTATTGTATACGTGTTAGGCAGGGTTCTCTAGAGAAATGGACCCTATGTATTTACATAAAAAGAGATTTATAATAAGGAACTGACTCATGCAATTATGGAGGCTGATAAATCCCAAGACCTGCCGTCAGCAGGTTGGAGACCCAGGAGAGCCAATGGTGTAGGCAGTTCCAGTCTAAGTCCGAAGACCCGAGAACCAGGAGAGCTGATGGTATAGTTCCTGTTTGAAGGCCGGCAGGCTCAAGACTCAGAAAGAATGAACGTTTCAGTTTGAGTCTGAAGGAAGAGAAACCAGTGCTAGCTGGAAGGCAGTAGGGCAGGAGGGCTTCCTTCTTTTTCTTCTATTTTAGGCCTTCAACTGATTGAAAGAGGCCCACCCACATTAGGGAGGGTAAATGCTTTACTCGGTCTACCAACTCCAATGTTAATCTCTTCCAGAAACTCTCTTGCAGACACACTCAGAATGTTTGGCCAAATATCTGGTTACCTTGTAGTCTAGTCAGGTTGATACATAAAATTAACCATCACAATATATATGAAGGATTATGCACGAAGCCAGTTTTTCTCATATGGTTTATGAAAATTGATCTTATTTAAGCAGAACTTTTTCAACACCTAATTGTTTTCTTGTCCATGTTTGATTCAAAGGCCTTATTTTTTCTCCTGGGTGAAATGTCCAGGTCACTATATATTTGTGATTTGTGGCAGGGACCCATTCCTTAGAAAAATGCCAACTTTTAGATTGCCTGTATGTATCTGAGAATTATTTTCTGTTCTTTACTCAAAATATTCGGGGAAAAATCCAAAGATATTGGTTATTTTTCTACCCAATTTTTCATTGATCTTTGCCTTTTTTTTTTCCTTCTGGAGACCCTGCTCGAGTGGGAGGGACTCATCTTCTCATCACCCCAGTTTCTGTTCTCTCCCTTTCTGCCTTGAACACCACTTAATTTTTTTGTTCGCTTTGAGCCTTTCGTTTACCTCGAGTCCTACCATGCTCAGAAATGACATCATTTCCTAATCCCTGAGAAAGTCAAGGCTCCCTTACGTTAGTTTTAACTCTTCCTCCACTTCCAACGTATCCATCTTGGCCAGGATTTTCTGCTTCCTTTTCCATTTCCAAGAAGAATTTCTCCGTTTTCTCTCAGGTCAGCTCCTGAGTGCAGAGTACAGTCTTCCATCCGAACTGTGATCTCGTCTCCTCTTTGTTTCTCAGAGTCACTCTCGGGTTGTTGCTCCCACTACGTTGGATGGTTTTTATGCTACAGGTGTTCTCTGAGGCTTCTTGTCTTCTGCCACCTGGCGACTCCCAGTCCTCCTCCTCATAAGCTTTAGATCCACATGGGGGCCCCGTCCATGGATAGCCAGCTCTGCATAGAGAGACAACTTGCCATAAACCCCAGTCACCACTCTCTCCTTCACTGTCTCCCCCTCCTCCTCTTATGCTTTTTATCTTGATGGGTAGCATTGCCATCATCCTGGGAACCCAAGTGACAGGCCCTCTCTCCCTTACTCATACTTACCACTCACTCACAACCTGAATCCACCATAAACTTCTCTTGATTTTCACAATATTTTTCTGTCCAATGGTTTCTTTTCATCTCCACTGCCCTAGTTTTAGCTCACATTTTCTCTTGCCTAGAGTATTGCTACAGCCTCCTAACTGCCCTCTCTGCCTCCATGGTGTTGCCGAGAAGAGGCTATGCGCTGACCTGGTACATGCCTGAGGGACCCGGGAAGCACTGTGGTTAATAAACACACCATAAGTGAGAGGACTCTGTTCACTGAATGTCCCTTTGGCTCTAGGTTCTCCCAGCAAAGATAGGGCCAAGGTCCCAAGGATGCAGACCTTTGAGTTCACAAACACTGGGCCCTTTCCTCAAGGGAGTGATACAGAATTCCAGATCCACACTAAAATGGAGCACTCAAATTATGGTAAAAAGTTGTTCCAAAGATGTGATGTTGCAAAAGAAGCATCAAAATAGGCATTATGGGAAAAGCTAGTTTTTACTTTCGGACTTTCTTATCCTTATTTTATGGTTAAGTATAAATATTATTTTGAAGGACATTTCAGGCAGGGATGGTTATTGGATGGGAAACGTACTCTTCTCAGGATTTAGGGCCACTGAAGGTCTTAAGCTGACCCTGCCTTGAGGACATGATCAGGTTGCCATGGTGACTAGTTTAGGAAGGGTCCCATAACGTCATCAGTCATGAGATGTTCCCAGTACTGGGCTCTAGTGTTGAACCCAGGCCACCCAACTAGGCTTCACCTTCCTACTTCTGGACAGTTTTTTTTTATTTATTTGGTTGTTTTCTTTTCTTACTATGAGTCCCAATCTAAATAGACGGAATCTAAAATTTTAGACCTAAAGGGCAGGTAGGTGTCTGGGACCACTTGCTTGCCTTATAGACCACTTGCTCCTTAAACCCCAGATAGACTCATAGTTTCAAATTGGTTAATTGGGAAGGATGCATTTTGATTGCCAGTAAGATTTGAGTCCAAGGTCACTGCAAAGCCCAGCAACACTCTCAAATTTTTCCACCAGAATAGCCGAAAAGCACTTGCTTCAAAATTAATTTATAAAAGACCATTCCTGGTGAGCTTCCTCAAACAATAGAATAGAAGCTGTTGCGCATCTCAGGGGAAGTAAGAAAGCTGCTTTATTAGTGCTCTGGCACCTTTTTGATTCCTAAGAAAATGGACATTTGTGTTGTTGAGTCTGTGATTTTCCATCTGGCTTTGACTTTGGTCTGCTGACTTCTTTGACTCCACCCTTGACTGGAAGGACCCCCTCATGGGACATACGAATCAGAATTATCCTAACGAGGCTGCTGAGTGCCAGTTTGCTTGCTGGGGCCACCACACTCTAAAAAACTGCTGGGCAAATTGTCAAAACCCCGTTCCCATCCAGTCCCTCGAGAGTGTGAAGAAAAACCCAAACCACCTTGCTCAATAGGGTTAAACACATTTTCACATGACTCAGAAAAAAGGCTTGGCCAAAAAGCCCATTTGGTTTATTTAAAAATTCCATTGTCTTATCACTGTGTGAGGATTTGAAACTGGCGGCTGCACGTTTGTTTTCAGTGTGTCATTGGTAAATGCTCAAAGTGTTCAGAATAAGCCAGTCCTTGAAACTGCCTAACAGAATTTTTTAAAATGTAAAGTCTTTATGATGACAATTTTGTATATTGATTACCTTTCCTCAAACCCTACTGGATTTGTATAATGAAATGGAAAAAAAATGTTGTGAAGCAATACTGGCCTGAATTTTTCAGACTTTCTGTAGACAAGACTGTCAGAGACATTGGCAGAAATTTTGCTTCCATAAGAAATGTAAGCTGGCCTACAGTGTTTATAGGTATCAGGGGAATGATTTTTTAGACCAAATTGGGAACATACTTTTCAAGAGAGAAACCAAAGTAGCTAATTGTTGCCCAAAATATCTTGATAGAATAATTTTTCAAATGAATTTATATTTTCTCAAGGTTTTAGTAGAAAAAATTGTCTAGATCACCATGATGTGTCATATGCTAGCTATATAAAATAAAAATTTTCATTGACAGAATTGGTATGAAAAAACCTGGTTGACTAAAGTATGAATTAGAAATTGTTTTTTAAAACTATTATTTAAACAGGGAAATGTTGGGATTCTTGACATACCTTAATTTCTTATGACAACTCTGATATAAGGTGTTATCTCAGTTTTACAAATGAGAAAACAAAGAATCCAAGAACTTAAAAGGCTAGTTTTGAATCTGTGTCTTAGATTACAAAGCCTCATTCCTCTGTACCACAACCACTTCCCCAAGACAGCTATATTACTCTTAGGTTCTGATACTAAAACAGCCAAAAAGTAACAAACATAACATTTTGGGGGCCTGCTTTTGTAAATAGATTAATAACATAATATAGTTAGCACTTAGATTATGTTATTCCTTTAAAAATCTTAGAAGTATTTTGAAGTGAAAACTTTCCCCTTCAACTCTTGTTTATATTTCTAATTTGCTTAATAAGATTTATTTTTCATAAATACCATAAAAGGTATCATACCCTTATTAATGTCATGTTTTAACTCACATTTTAACAAAGCATTTACATACTTGTGAATATAACTTTGTAAAAAAATTTTTGAGAGCTCTATAAAATAATTTATTTCCTTTTAAATTTGATTACTCATTCAATAAAGTTGTTCCTACATGAGTGGAATGATGTGAAAGATTTTCTTTTCTCTAGTGCAGAGAAAAATTTGAAGGTAAATAGTAAACTGGAAATGAAAATTCCAGCATTCATGCTAGCCTCAACAAAGAGTCTTGTCCTGTGAGAGTAAACATCTGACAGAAAGAACTGCAAGGCACTATTACTTTATAGACCCTAAATGGTCAGAATCTCAATGCTGAGCATCATTTCCTCTTTATTAGTGGTTAAAAATGTACAAGATTTGATTTATAATAGCAGTATGACTTTTACTGAGAATTTGCTAGGCTCAAGGGTTTTTGCACAGGCTTTATGCACATGTTCTCCTTTAAGCCATAAACAACATTGCAAGGGAGAAGGTCACTATCAAGCCACACATGGGGAGATAGGCTAGCCCTAGGTGACACGACAAATGCATGGCAGAACTGGGATTCTACCTTGACTTGGCATCTCAAGAGCTTCCAAGAAGGTGGAGAGGATGGCCTCAGAGTAGTTGAAAGAGGCATCAGGATTAGGTAATGGGGAAAGTGAAGCAAGAAGTTAAATTGTGCTGCCCAGTATCCTTGTTGTAATTAATGTGTGATGTTTGCCTTTTAGCTAAATGCTGTTTCCTTTAGGTTTGATGGTTGTCAAACTGTTCTGTGCAAGTCTCAAATTCTGTGGCTCGCTTTTGGAAAGAAGTGAGAACTGTGGCTGCCCTGAGGAGCTTTGTATTCCCAGCAGCTTAAGTGAGGTCAGTGGAGAAAGCCCCTGGCCCACCCAGTACCTGACTGCAGCTCGCACAGGTAGTTGAATTAAGTTGGTTCCTCACCTTTGGTCCTTTCTGTTGCCTGTCCAGTGACTTTGAGTGGTAGGGCAAGGGCAACCAACAGAAAGAGCCCATGAAATCAAGAATTCCTCTCCACTTTGTGTATACCTGACACAGAGGCTTGGTGAAAATGATATAGTAGCTAAAAGCTTTTTGTTTAATTTCTATTAGTCATTTATGATGTTCTTATTGTTATCTATCCTGGATCACTGACTTTCAAATGTAGTGATTTTTTTTTTTCCTATTTCTGTTTCTGTTGAGTGCCTCAAGGGGCAAATTTATTGTTTTTCTCAAGAATTGCCTGACGTTGAAGCCTTCTGGTTCCTTGCCCAGTTTCTGCCACCCCAACCGGGCACTTATGTAAACACGAGGGTCAGGGATTATATTTAGCAAGACCTCATCAGCAGGACCACACCAGTTAAAATGTTGTGATACTCCCATGCTAGCTGGTAGACAGCTACTCCTCTGAGCCGACTGGGCACCCCTGGATCATCTCTGCCCCTCTCCCCATGATCTGGTGACATGGCTCCTCCCTTGGGACTCTACAGGACACGTCATGGTCTGGCAATCAGAAGATTAACACCTACTCAGGGGCTGATGTATGTTTTGTGGGACCTGAAGTTTATTTCGTTTTGGGACCCAACTTTATTACAAAAAGAACACTATTAGGTACAAATCTGAATCTAGATGTAGAATGATAAAAGAAATCATAACTAATTATAAATTTTAAACACCTGACAATGGAAACATCATAAAAATTCAGAAACATAACAATATCTTTTATGAATTATTTGTCTTTTACAAGGCTATAAAACTTTTCTTTCTACATACTTTTCTTTGGTTGCACTCTCTTTGATCTCATGACACAGCAACAATTTTATAATATCCATAGAAATAATAAAAAGATAATTCAATCTTCCTTCTTGTATGGTTAACCAAATTTTATTAAAAAAATTATTTTTTTTACTAATTTTAACTAGACATTAATGCAAACTGCATCTTCTATTTACAGTTTTGCACATCTGGTGATTATGAGAATATTCTAAAGATTAGATTCTGGGATCACACATTTCAAACATCCTTATTGTCCACACCCACTTACTTCCAGTGCTGGTGACTTGAGACACATTCAAGTTGTCCCACAAACTCTTATGCTGCTGGGTGAACTGGCAGAGTGGGCATTCAAAATATTCCTGGTGTTGATACCAAAAGTGTGATGCATAAAAGGAAAAATTGATAAATGGGTAATTGATCAAAATTAAAATTTTTGCTCTGTGAAATTCCACGCGTATAAAAAGAAAAATTATAGACTGAGAGAATATGTTTGCAAACCACACATCTGACAAAGAATTATTATCAAGAGCATATAAACAACTCTAAACTCAACAGTAGAAAAAACAACCAATCCAAGAAAAAATGAACAAAAGACTTACATAGACATTTCACTAAACAAGATATACAGATGGAAAATAAGCACATGGAAAGAGGTTCAACATCAATGGCTATTAGGAAAATGCAAATTGAGGCCACAGTGAGATATGACTATAAGCCCTGATAAAAAATATTGAGAACACCAAATGATGATGAGGATGCAGAAAACCTGGGTTGCTCATATATTGCTGGTGGGAATGTAAATGTTATAGCCACTCCAGAAAACAGTTGTCAGGTTTGTTTTTTTTTAAAGGAAATATGTGACTACCATACAGCCCAGCAATTGCATGCTTGGATATGTATCCCAGAGAAACAAAAACTGTTCACACAAAAACCAGTACATGATTGTTTATAGCAGTTGGAATCAGCCCAGATATTCTTCAATAGGTTAGTGGCTAAACAAACTGTGGTGCATTTCTATCATGGAACACTACTCAGTAATGAAAAGGCATGAACTATTGATATACACAATGAGTTGGATGGATGTCATGGGAATTATGATGAAAAAAGACAATCCCCAAAGATTACATACCATATGATTTCATTTATTTTATTTTAGTTTTTGAAATGGAGTCTCACTCTGTTTGCAGGCGAGTGCCATGGCGTCAGCCTAGCTCACAGCAACCTCAAACTCCTGGGCTCAAGCAATTCTCCTGCCTCAGCCTCCCAAGTAGCTGGTACTACAGGCACACACCACCATGCCTGGCTAATTTTTTTTTTTCCCTGTTTTTAGTAGAGACAGGGTCTCGATCTTGCTCAGGCTGGTTTTGAACTCCTGAGCTCAAGCGATCCTCCCACCTCAGCCTTCCAGAGTGTTAAGATTACAGGTGTGAGCCACTGCATCCGGCATTGATTTCATTTATATAATGTTTTTGAAATGACAAAATTATAGAGATGAAGAACAGATGAATGGTGGCCTGGGTTTGGGAAGAGGGGAGAAGGGAAGCTGGCATGGTTATAAAGGGCAACATGGGGGATCCTTATGGTTTCGGACTGTTCAGTGAGTTGACTAAATACTTACCTACCCAGGTGATAAAACTGATAGAACTTAATACACACATGTGTGCACATGTGCACATACACACAAGTACAGGTAAAACTGAGAAATCCGAATGTAAGTGAATTGGATCAAAATTAATATCTGGTTGTGATATTAGACTTTTGCTTTGCAAAATGTTATCATTTTAGGGAAGCTGAGAAAAGTGCATAAGTAATCTCTGTATTTCTTACAATTGCTTGTGACTCTACAATTGTATCAATGAAAATTTCAATTAAAAATATATTAAAAAATGCTTCTGAAAGTTATTTCTACTCTCCAATAGTTAACAATAACTATATGCAGAAGTGACTGCAAACTACATACACGTGTTATTGCTAAACCCAAACCAATGTATTCCCAAATCAATTTTTCCTTAGTCAGATCCCCAAATTCCCCTGGCTACTCCAGTGCTGTTCACCCATCATGAAGGGAAGGGTGACAGAGGAAACATCGGAGTGGAAATAATCAGTGGTCCTATCTAAGTGGGGTTAAATTAGCTTACCTTTGAAAATTTTACAAAAACCTACCACCATGTGAGTACATTGCTAGGGGACCACCCCAACCCAGATCCCGTGTGGGTGAGGGGCTCTGAGGCTTGAGCACCATTAGCTTCCCCGAGTCTGACCCAATGGGGGTTTCCAGGACAAAGGTCACCAGCCTCTCCTACTCCCTGGGGTGGGCTGGCTGTTAGGTAGTTTGAAATAGGGCTGCTAATCTTTAAATTTTTTAAATTGAGTTTTTGTTTATTTTGAACTCATGAAAATTAAAGAATGTGACAAAGGCATGCAAAGTGGTATGAGAGGTTTACTGTAGGACCCTTTGCTTTCATTTGGACTTTGGAATGAAGTGGGTTCATTAGAGAGCCCTTTTTAGGGAGTTTATTTTCAGAAGAACCTACAGCACAATGTCATCGAGCCTCTTGACAAAGCAACGGGCAGAGTTCCTTCAGCGATGCTCTTCTTCCTCCCCCTGGGATGAAGTGCGATTCATCTGGGTGCTGAGATGGGAAAAGGGATCACATAGCGCATCATGCTCAGGCCCTTGGGCTCTTCCCTTCAGAGCCACCTGCCCACTCGCCTTCTCTTGTCCTTCTCTTTGTAGAAGCTTCACCAACGAGGAGGACAAGGGAGTTACTTTTGACTTCAGGCTTTAGCCAAGACCTCGAATCCTGCTTTACTAGTGACAAAGCTGATGCCTGGGTCATGCTCTTACTCCTCTGTCTACCCGTCAGTTGGTTCAGAACCTGGAGGTTTGAGAAATGTGATGAAATGGATCCTTAAGCACTACAAACACGAAACTCACATTTACCTACATTTGTTATGTGCCAGACACATAGTCTTGTGATACATGGTGAGCAAAACAATCGTGGTTCCTCCCCTTAAGAGCCTTGTAGGCGCATTTTGCCTCATCGCAGGTCATAAACATCCTCTTCTGACTCTGGACACAAAGAGGTTATACCGCTAGTCTAGGGAGAGGAACATTTTTTTCAGTTCAGTACTGTACATTCCTCCAAGATTTTTTGAAGCAGTTGGACTCAAGCCCAGCAGTCCTGGGGGAATTGTTTGGCCACTCTGTCCCAGTCTTCCTCCCAAATATGTGGCAGTCAAAGAGAATATTCCTTTTATGATCTCAAGTCAGCTTAGAGTAAAACCAGGCTGTGATAGAGGTGGCTGCAGACATAGCAAATAAATCACCAGTACAGCAGAGAGGTGGGTTCCACCTCCCGGTGCCCTGGTGAGCCCCTGGCTGTGCTTCCAAACTGAGGAAGGAGAGAGCAGACCAGCCAAGCCCTGGCGCATCCCCCTCAGGTGACAACAAGGGGCCAGCCTTCCCCTGCCTTCTCCCCACTCCCATCCCTAATCCAGTTTGGTGCAGGGTTATTACATTGTCTCTTCAATTTTTTCCTCCCCCTAGTATTATTTGCTTTGGGAAAGGCATTTACAAATATAGCTGGAAGCTTCATTTTAAAAATAAATTTTACTTTCCTAAGAGCAAAACAAAGTGTAAAGTTAGCTTGTGAATCTTGCGATTACCAGATTACCAATCAGTTGTTAATACCTTCTTAGTGAGCTCTGGCAGCTGTAACAAATCCCATAAACTGGGTGGCTTAAACAACAGAGATTGACTTCTCACAGTCTGGAGGCTGGAAGTCTGAGATCAGGGTGCCAGAGAGGTTGGGTTCTGGTGAGGACCCTTTACCTGGCTCTTGGAGGGTCATCTTTTCATTGTAATCTCAATGGCTGTGGAGGTGGGGGTGGGGGAGGGGGGAGGGGGAAAGAGAAGGGAAGGGGAGAGAGAGAGAGCTCTCATACACACGTAGTCTCTATAAGGGCACTAATCCCATCATGAGGGCTCCACCCTCATGACCTAATTACCTCTCAAACGTCCCACCTTCTAATACCATCTCCTTTGGGGCCAGAGTTTCAATGTATGAATTTGGGTGGGGGTTGGGGGGACACAAACATGCAGTCCATGACAGATACATTTTATTATTAAGTGGTTTGCAGGACAATAGGTCCCTTAAGCCTGCAGTCAAGTATGCATTTCAGGGGAGAAATTCTCTTTTGGTGGAGGGAGGTGAATGTGGGGTGGGGGAGAAGAGCTCCTTTATTAACAGTGGCACTCCATGAGCATGCCGGACTGATGTCCAGTGAAGCAGATCGGTCCAGTGAGCTCTCTTGCTCTAGGCCGGCTCCTGGCTCTGCCCTGATGTGCCACAGTCATGTTTGGGCGGAATCCCCTGGGGCTCTGAAAGACTCATCCTCTCTGCATCAACAGACCGGTGTTCTCAGAACCAGCCCTCACTCTCTAGAGTTTGTGAGTGCTCTAGCTCACAAAGGGGAGGAAAACAAAACTCACTGGACAGTTACTATGTGCCAGGCCTTGAGATAGATACTTGACACTGTTCTCATTTAATCTTCAGGAAATATTATTCGTTTTCCAGATGCACTAACTGAGGCTCAGAGGGGTTAGGAGACGCGTGAAGTATCACATGACTGATACATTGGTGAGCAGACTTTCTGTTACAGGTGTCAGGGAATCCAAGTTAAGCTGCTTTATGCAAAAAAGAGATGGATGGGTTTGAAGAGGTGACCAGGAACTGGCTTCTTCTCTCCACCCCTCAGCTCCTTTTGCTCCAAGCTGGGTTCATTGCCAGATTTCATGTGGGAACAATATGGCTGTAGCAGCTCCAGCACTCACATCACTTAGGGTGACCAACCCATCTGGTTTGCCTGGGATTGAGGGGTGTCCCCAGACATGGCACTTTCAGACTTAAAGTCAGCAAGGTCTCAGTTAAACTGTGACGAGTTAGACCCTGGCACCGGCTGAGCTTCAGGTCCAACAGGAAATGGCATGTTTCTTTGAGTAGCTCCTGCAGAATGTTCTGACTTGCTCAGACCAGACTGTCTTAGACCAGGGGCTGCCCCAGAACCAGCCCTGGTGGCGGGCAGGACACAGGTGTGCTCACTGGCTGAGGTATAGGGACAGCTCTGCCTGGACCACAGGCACGGGTGGTGGGGGAGGGGAGGAGCCCCAAACACCCAGGGGCTGTGGCGGTGAGTAGGAATGATACGTCTGCTGGTAAGTGGCAGGATCAAGTTCAAATCCCAGTCTTCTTAGTGAGAACCACAGGGAGGTGGATTTCCAAGCTCACTGTGGTCTCTTGCCAGGTGGGGTCAAGGCAGAACTCCCGGCAGCATTAGAGAGTGGTGATTCTGACGCAAGAACTTTGGGAGTTCTTGGCTCTGTGGTCTTGGAATAGAGAACAGATCCATCTCCTGGGCCCCACGGCACTGCAGGATTTACGGAGCTGGGTGGGCGGGCGTGTGTGGAAGTGTCTGGCCAGTTCTCACCGTGCGAGCATGTCGGCAGCAGAGCTGAGGGCTGCACCGTGCGTCTCTGCAGCATCTGGGAAGCCCCTATTCAATGCCAAGGGCAGAACCAAGCCTTCTCCCTGTGGAAATGTGATTTCCAAGCAGGCAGAAGGACATCTGCCTGGGAGACTGATATCCCCCCAAAATGTTAAAGATGCCTTCTGTGCGGTACTGGCTCAGAGTGACCTGGCCGCTAAAACCGCCTTTTATTAAAGCTTCAGCAACACTCGCTGGAGAGCTACTAGGCTAAAAGGAAAGATTATTTTTGGCTCTCATACTTCCTGTTTGAAGAGAAAATGGTGTTCCAGGAAGATTTACAAAGACTGAGAAACTGCTAATATAATGACATTGAAGACAGGAGAGAAATTTCACACTGAAATTTTTACTTTCAGTGAGAGAAAAAGTGTGAAAATTATTTTAAGGGTGATGATAAAAACATGCTGTAATCGGGAAACAGAAATATGTTCTACTTAAAAAGGCCTAATGTTAGAGGTATATTGGATGGTTTCAGTGCCAAGTTTATCTTCCTGCATATGGAATACTTTAGAAGTGTTACTAACAAGAATGACTCTACATCAAAATGATTATTCCAAAATTGCCTTGTATTTAAACCTTCAGAAACCTAGATTGAGTGGCCTGTCAGGAATTTCAGTTGGCGTCTGTTGTTTTGTGCCTACCTCGTATCCTTTCTCTCTTCTTCTGCTAACAGCCCCTTGATTTCATCTTAAGGAATTTAACCTTAACTTTCCCTTTTCGATCCATATAGTTTCAGATGGCTTGAACTACAGGGTTGAGAGCATGATCTAACACCACAAGACGAAACTACAACAAATGTAGTTCAAAGATCTTAAGTAGCTTTTATTTACCATTCTAGAATAGGGCAACACCTCATTATATAAAATAGAATGAGAGCGCTGATGAGCTGAGCAGAAGGGGTGGGCTTTCTAGGTAGAAAAGGGCTGAAGAAAGCAGAAACAGAGAACAAAAAGTGGCCTGGTCATTTAAAAGTTACTTTTCTTGTAGGGTTAAGACAAAGGGGACTTCCTTATTATACTGATTCCAGGTTGACTGGAATCTTTCCTTTTTAGGATACTGGCCCATTTCAAAGTTCAGTTTAATTGTGGGGCCCTTAGCATAAGTGATTGCATTCTGCTTTGGTCTGGTCTGCTGGGGCCTGGTGCAGGAAGCTAATTGAAACCAACAGCCTCCCATAAACTTTGTTTGGCACCATTCAGAGTTACTGTGGCTGCTTCAGGGATAGTCATACAACCCAATCCAGGCTAACAGAAATCAATACTGACACTGTTTCTTGACACTGGGCAAAAGGTACCTAGTTTTTGTTGGGATTGCTAAACTGATAGAATATAAGCCCAGAGGTGCTGGGGGCTATCTTTGCCTAAATAAAAGGCGACATAGCAGAAAGCAGAGCCCAAGATGTTGAGAGATGATACTTTGACAATATTGTTTGAGTGCCTGGGCTTGGCTGTGCCTGAAATGGATGGATTTTTCAGCTGTCTGAGCCAATACATTCCCTATTTCACTTAAGCCAGTTTGATTTGGTTTTGGGCCCCTCGCAAATGAAAGTCCTAACTAGTAGATGATGCGAGTATAATTACCTATATTACCATTTATTTGGAACTCAGTTGTCCAAGAGCTTCACCTGTGTGGAACAAAGAACACTGGGAACTAAGCATGACTCTGAAGAGCTGAAAGAAGTGTCACATGATGTATGCTGAAGATTCTGAGATGGACTCACAAGCAAGTCTTCTACTTAGGGTTGTGTGCAAAGTAAATCAAGTGTTCTCAGTAGTTTCGCTATTTGTTTTTCAAACCTACATTAGATAAGGAGCAAATTGTAAGGCAGGAGCAAGTGGGCAGCCTAACGTGGAAAACCCAGAGGAGCCCTGAGGATTTCAAAACTGCAGCAGCCTAAGTCCGTTAGTGTGGGTCACGAAGAGCCTGCATGGCCCGAATGTTGTCGATCACGCCTGTGTCGTCAGGGAAGGACCGCACGCTGGTCCACTGTTTACTGTTTTAAGAGGTAGGGAAGTACCCAAATGTTTTAATTAAAAACAACAAATTTTGGTTGTAAATGGGGTGAATTTTACTAACTGGAAGAGCTCTCGACCAAGACCAATTTCCTGAGGGTAATGGATAGTGTAGAAATGCTTTTATATTGATCGAGAAGGAATGGCTTCTGAGGCCTTTTACAGTTTCCCACTGTTCCTTAATTTCCTCTGCTTCAGTGTAGCCACAAGCTGGTTTTTGCTGCTGGTAGTGAGGGAGAGGGCAGACAGACATGGCGATGAAACCCAAGCAGGTTGATCTAACTGCGTTTCAAAGCCTGGGGGTGGAGGGAGGCGTGTGACACAGCTGCCAACTCTTCGAGCATTTGTTCCAGGTGAAATATTTTGTGTGATAAATAGATATTCTGTGGGGTCTCTTAAAACTTGAGAAATCTATAATTGCATGTTTGGTTTAGGTTGTTATTTATTTCTTTAAACACGGCTAGTTTTAAGTAGTCTCCCATGGAATAAATCTATTTCTTCCGGTTCACTTTCTTAGTGTGTGTATCACAGCATGACCTCTTTTCAAGAGAGTCATCTCAGCTGTAGATAATGACTTGTCATTCCAGAATCTCTGGATTAGCCTGGGTTGTGGCCAAGAAAGCTGTCTAGTACAATTTCTGCACCTCCTTCCATGGTTTAGGGGTTTTCCGGGAAACGGCAGTCCAGCCAGGGAACACATGTCTCAGCTCCTCTTGCTTCCAGGAGTGACCATAGGATGAATTCTCACCAATGGAATATGAGCAGATGTGATGTGTGTGGATCCTGAGTCATATTTTTAAGTGGATGTGCCTTCTCCATGATGGCTCCTCCAGCTGGATACAGAGGACTCTAGTTGCGTCGCAAGATGAAGGGCTTCTGGTTCTGGAGTTGCCACGTAAAAAAGGAGCCACTTGCCAACCAGTTTCCCATCAGATTGTTAGGTAGGTGGTTAACAGGTAGTTTCAGGTGGTCCCTGGATACAGCTTTAGGTACCATTGACTTGCATAGATTATTTCCTTTTGAGTTCTTTTTTATTCTTTAATAGTATCATTCCTCATGCTGCACTAGATTTTACTACCTTTCTAATATACTCGTCTCTCTTTTTAACAAAGGATAGCAGGCCCCAGAGTCTTCTGGTAGCAATGTCATGTTGTTGCTAGAATTTAAAAATATTGATTTGTCTTTATTGTACTTATTTTAGCAGTCATCTTTTATTTATGGCAAATGAAACTTGCTTTCTAACTATAATAGGAAAATATATTTTCCTTTTAGATATATGTATTTTAAGAGGAATGTGAAGTGCATAAAAATATTAAGTAATAGTAATGGTGGTAGTTAAGATGAATGAATTACTATAAAAATTCATTGATAAATCCATTAGTACAGAATACCACCATATTCTTTCTCCTACAGACTATGATATTGAAAACGACAGTGATATTTGCCCTAACTTTTCATCCAAAAATTATTAAAAACATAACCACTCTAAGAAAATCAAACTGTATAAGAATGATTAATTCTATTCTGAAAAATTCCTTCTAGACTCACGATGAAAGCTGATAGTGTTTTTTTAATTTGGACTATCTTCAATTTCTGTTAAATAACTTTTATAAAAAACTTTATTGAAATATAATTCATATATCATACAGTTACTCATTAAAAGCATACCATTCAGTGCTTTGTAGTATATGTATACAGCTACACATCAGCACCACAATTAATCTTAGAACATTTCATCACCCTAAAAAAGAAGCCCAGTACCTATTAGCAGTTACTCCCCTCAAATCTGTTGCCCCAAGCCCTAGGTAACCACTAGCCTACTGTCTATTTCTATAGATTTACTTGTTATGGATATTTCACATATATTGAATCATATAATATATGGTCTTTTGTGACTAGCTTCTTTCACTTAGCATAATGTTTTCAAGGTTCATCCATGCTGTGGCATTTATCAATACTTCATTACCTGTTATTGGCAAATAATATGCATATATCACATTTTTTTATCCATTCATCAATTGATGGACATTTGGGTTCTTTCCATTTTTTTACTATATAAATAATATTGCTATGAACATTCCTGTGCAAGTTTTTGTGAGGGTTGTATGTAATCACTTCTCTTGGCTGGGTCACGTGGTAACTCTGTTTTTGACCCTTTGAGGAAGAGCCAAGTTGTATTCCAAAGTGTCAGCATCATTTTATATTTCCATGAGCAGTTTGAATTTTTTCACATCCTCACCAATACTTATTAGCTAGCTGTCTGATTACAGCCTTCCTAGTGGATGTAAAGTGGTACTGATTTGGGTTTCCTTGCTGGTCAATGATGTTGAGTACCTTATGTGCTACTGGTCATTTGTATATCTTCTTTGGAGAAAAGTCTAGTCAGATCAATTGCCCATTTTTAATTGGGTTGTTTATCATTTTATTTTTTTTTTTTTTGTTGAGACAGAGTCTCACTTTGTTGCCCAGGCTAGAGTGAGTGCCGTGGTGTCAGCTTAGCTCACAGCAACCTCAGACTCCTCGGCTTAAGCGATCCTACTGCCTCAGCCTCCCAAGTAGCTGGGACTACAGGCATGCGCCACTATGCCCGGCTAATTTTTTTTTTATATAGATTTTTAGTTGTCCATATAATGTCTTTCTATTTTTTTAGTAGAGACGGGGTCTCGCTCAGGCTGGTCTCGAACTCCTGACCTTGAGCGATCCACCCGCCTCGGCCTCCCAAAGTGCTAGGATTACAGGCGTGAGCCACCGCGCCCAGCCCGTTTATCATTTTATTATTGAGTTTTAGGAGTTCTTTATATGCTCTGAATACAAGTCCCTTTATCAGATATGTGATTTGCAAATATTTTCTTCCAATATGTAGGTTGTCTTTTCACTTTTTTGATCGTATTATCTGTAGCACTCCATGACTATACATAGCCTCCGTGACCTCAGCGTTTATTCATCCATCCATCCATCCATTCATTTATTCAGCAATTCACTGATGCGATAAGCCTATTAATTAATTCATCGTTTTTTCTCCTCCAAGTATGAAGGGTTTTAATACAAGGAAACAGAAACTTACGTGTTGGTTGGGAGGGCTAGAGAGCAACGATCAGGGAAGCTCTTGTCATTTCTCAGACTGTGTCACCACAGTTGGTAATTCTTAAGAGCTCAATTGGAAACCACTGTGATGCTCAATAACCTCTGGGTAGCTCCCATCAACATATCTTTTTTTGATTCTCTGATTGGTTTGCTTTCTTGGCTTGTGAGCAAGAGAATTTTCTGTGGTGTAAAGCAACCAAGGGAAAAAACCTTAACTGACAACATGGTTAGGAATAGGTGTTTTTCACTGGTTAACTAATTTAATCCTTATATAACAAGACCTTTGTGTGGAGGTGTAGGATCATGCCTGACAATTCCTTGAAAGAAAGAGGGACTTGGGAAAACATGTCAAGAATTCTACCTCCTTCTAAATAGCAACTTCAGTATTATCTATGTTTCAATGAGAGATTAATATACTTGCAGAAAAGTACTTTATGTAAAATATTTGTATCCTCTTCCCACCTAGCACATATGTCACCCTTTCCTTTTTTAAAAAAACAACAAAACAAAACTCAACTTGTCCTATTTCCTTTGGAAAAGTCTGGATATTTTAGAACACTCCAAGTTATTGCATCTTATTCTGTTCAATTGGTAAGTGCACATAGTTATCTTGTGGTGAGTTTTTTCAGTCAATGAGAGGGCCAATGTTTGCGACTACACTTAATGAGCTTTGCATTTTTCCTTGAACCTCAATCATTGGAACCTCCATGTTCCAGTGATAACTGTCCCCAATTTCCTCATTCAAAACATGAACATAACAACATGTACTTAATAAGATTTTATAAAGATTATGTATACATGCCTCATTCAATGCCTGGCTTAGAATAGGTGCTCAATTAGTTTTTTCACTTTTATCTTTCCTTATTTTTGGATGCAGAAGGTCAAGCCTTGAGAGTGTGGCTAGACTGACACCATGGAGAAAACAGTTTATACAAAATACCTTGTGGATCAGTCATCTGTACATCAAGAGAACATGCTTGCAAGGCTATTTCCCCTTAAGAGTTGGCAGGGGGTGGGGGTTGTGGCATGGTAAGATATCAGGTGTAGGGAATGCTTGGAAATACCAGATTTTGATTAACAGAGGCCATAGCTTGCCCAGTACCCCATGGGTGGTCAGTGGAGACACATGAGATCAGAAGGCTGGCTCTGGCTCGTGGCTCCCTGTGCAATCTCTTTGGGAACATCTGCTTTATGGAAAGAAGCAGATCAAATGGCCCAGAAAAGATCCAAGTCAGATGGGAAAAAATGAAGCCTCTTAAGCCCTAGGCTTAAGTTTACTTCCCAAAAAAGGCACATGGTGTACTTAGTAGCATTTTTTAGAGCAATGTAATTCCTTCACATTGGTGTGATGGTCTGGGATGTACTCCAGAGTCAAGATGGGATGTGTGGCTTGAAAAAAGGGCAGAGTCTTCAGATCAGGCCAAGTGAATGAGGAGGTTGTCCTCTTTGTTTTATGATTCATGATCTTGCTTCAGCTCTGGGTGATCCTCTTTGATTTGAACTTCCCTTCTCATTCAGAGACACGCAGACACAGCGTGTGTCATAAAATTGAGCTTCAGTAATGTAATAGCAGGCATCTTGAACATCTCCTAGCTGTAAGACACTGTGTGACACTCCGTGGGGATTGTAGACAGACAGACATATGATACCATCATTTTTTCTAGAAGCTGGCAGTGAAGTTGAGGAGACAAGCAAGGCATCTGTGATGGTTAGTTTGATGTATCAACTTGGCTAAAGTATCCAGTTATTTAATCCAACACTAATCAAGGGGTTGCTATAAAGGTATTTTGTAGATGTGGTTAATATCTATAATCAGTTGACTTTAAGTAAAGGAAATTACCCTTGGCAATGTGGCCTCAACCAATCAGTTGAAGGCCTTAAAAGTAAAAGCTGAAGTTTCGTGCATAAGAAGAAATTCTGCCTTAAAACTCCACCATCAAGTGCTGCCTGAGGTTCCAGCTGCTGAACTGCCTCTCAGATTTCAGACTTGCCAGCCCCTACTATTGCGTGAGCCAATTCTTTAAAATAAATACCACCCCTTCTCTCTCTCTCTCTCCCCCCACCCCTCCCGTGTGTGTGTGTGTGTGTGTGTGTGTGTGTGTGTTTATACATCTTAGCTATCATCTATCTATCTATCTGATCTCTTACTGGTCTGTTTCTCTGGAGAACTCTGATTGATATGCTAACCAATAACTCTAACACAAGGCAGAATGTATACTCCATAAGAGCAGAGACTCTACTTTGTTCACTTGTGTATCTCAGCAATTGGAATAATGCATGGCATCTACTTGACAATCAATAAATACTTCTTGAGTGGATGGATAGATGGCTGGGTGGCTGACTGGATAAATGGATGAAGAAAGTGTGGTGAGAATAACAGAGATGGTACAGAATGTTAGTAATTCTCAGACGAAATACTAGAATCCTTAAAATCACACTTCAATTTCAATTTTTCTTCTTATCTTTCCCGTCCTAAAACTAGAATGTATCAGATGTAAAACAACAAGTCTGAGCCAAGGACAGCCCATTCCACTTGTCAGTGATTAGTTTACGAATGGGGTTGGTGCTTACATTCTTGACTGTGAGATGTTAAGAAGTATGTGGTTTGCCGCTGGGAAAACTTTTCTCCTGAAACAAAAATCCTCTTTCTTCTCTGGATATAAAGTTAATTGTATATGATGCTTTCACTTCCTACAATTATCCTTTACCAGCTGAAGGAGAGCTAAGCCAAGGGAACTATGGAGAAACAGCGAGCACCTTGATGTGCCACATCAGGAACCCACCTTAACCTAACTCTGGACTTCTTTTGTGTGTGTATGTGAGTGTGTGATAATAAATGTTCCTACTGTTTAAGACAGTTTGAATCACGGTTTTTGTCATGTGAGCTAAAAGCATCTTGATTCAGTAAATGAATATAAAGTCATTGTGTCTAGCAGTGACTAGCAGTTAAGAAAGCTTTAAAAAACTATTTGTTTTCTATCATCAGTGATGAACGGCTTACTAGGATGCTTTAGTTGTTGGTGTACATTAGTTACTCCTTCATTGTGAAGTTACTTATAAATCAAGGAAAAACTAATAAAGAATTTGAAAGAACACAAAAGTACCCATGTATTAATAGTGGTACAAATTCTGAAAAATCGCAACCCAGTGCCCTTCATTCAAAAGCCAGTGGAGATCATTTTCAATAGGTGCATAAACAGAAAACTGCCTAATTCTCAACAGTTCTTTAATTTTGCTGAGTGAATTATCTCCTTCTACATTTTGGACCACTGTACCCAGACATGCTTCCTAATAGCTTTGAGGGGTTAGAGGATGCCAGGGTGGAGACGGGAAGGTTATATATGTGTCTGTTTTGTTGCTTTGTTCTTGAGAGGCTCTCAAGGGCCTGGGATTTTACCCTACTTGCAAGTCAACAAGTTAGTGTGCCACAGCCCTGTGGATGATGGCAGAAGGCAGGAGACTCCTAGGTCGGAGATAAAGGACTTCATTATTCACTCACAGCAGAGCAAGCAGCATGAACATCATGTTTATGTTGGTCCCCTGTCCCCATGTCTCACAGGGATGATACAGAGGGACCCAGGTGAATGCCGTGCATGTAGTGGGTTTGCATCATGCCTGAGGAACCCTGGGCTTGGGGAACCTGAATCTTTTATAATGGGCTGCAAGCAAACCTGCTGTTTTCCCTGGAGGGAGACAGTATCTTCATTATACTGGATAGTAGGCAAATCTCCCCTTGGGTCTGGATCACTATCACTATCTCTGTCTTCCAATGCTGTTTACTATACAAACTTCCTTCAAAAGATAGTCCAGAACAGAAAAGCAGTAGTGCCACACTCCAACAACATCTGGAAATGCAAGATTTCCATGGAAAACTGTCTCCCTGGCAGAGGCTGGGGCTGGGCCTAAGGAACTGGGGAGAGCCCTGGTGGGTTTAGAGGATGGCAAAGTTGAGACTCACTAGACTACCAGTATGGAGGCAGAGTAGTGTTTTAGTGGATGGCTCTGTGACAAGAAGAATGTGAACTTCACAGACAGTTTAGGATGATTGTCAAATGTGAGGGGATATTGCTATATCTCTCTTTGGAGCAATGATGTACGTATTCCACTGAGCTGCTTAGAGATAAAAGTGTTCTTTTTCATTAATAATGGGAAGAGCAGCTAACAGTTATTAGGTGCATACTATGTATCAGTGATAGCGCTAAATCCTTTGCTTGGACTAACTTACTTATCATCAGTATAACATTATGGGGCAGGGGTCATAATTTTCCTCAATATATAGGTAAGGAAAGTGAGGCATAGAGCAAGATTATAAGAGATTAATTTCAGAATATCACATGGCAACTTAAGAGTGGGGAGAACGAGGGCCTGAGAAATTCCAGAGGAGGCATTGCCTGCTCAGAGCATTGCTTGGTCAGCTTGTCAGGATCAGAGTGGGGCGGGAGCTACCTGGAGTCATAGCAGAACACTCTTTCCTCTCTCTATCTTGAGAACAAAGGTGCTGTATGATCATGGGGAAAAGAAGGATGTAGAGAAAAAAGAGTCAGTGCTATAGCCCCTCATCTTTAATATCTAGCCACACAAAGATTGATAATAAGGAAGGAGTAAGGGACAGTGACATGATTTGCATCAATGTCTGTCTCAATGTGTAATCTTAGTCAAAATATTTATCCCCAGTATATTAGTCTTCTCAGGCTGCCATTACAAAATACCCTAGACTGTGTGACTTAAACAACAGAAATTTATTTTCTCACAGTTTTGGAGACTAGATGTCCAAGATCAAGGTGCCAGCAGGGCCTGTTTCTGGTGAGGGCTCTCTCCTTGGCTTTAGATGGTGCCTTCTCTCTGTGTGCACATGGAGAGAGTCTCTCTGGTGTCAAATTCTCTGAGTACTTCTCATTCCATGAAAAATGTTGAACTCTGTAAGTGAAGAATACTGTTTCTTTCTGTCTGTGGAGTGGAGTTTGTTCTATACTTTTGAAGGAGTTCAATATTTAGAGAGGTGTGGTGGACTTTCAGAAGGTTTAGAAAGGATTACATGATTTTATCACAAGGGAGAAGGATTGGTTGTGATGAAGGCCCTTCTTCTCTGAAAACAGCTTCCTGTGGTAGGACTGGGTCTTGAACCTGGGGAGTCCGGCTTCAGGCTCTGTTCAGACCCTCAACTCGCTACTGATAGGTGGGTCATCTTGGTTCCAGAGTCCCTCCATTTCGTAGTTCTAGTCCTTTTCTGAGCTTCAGCTACATCACTGTCCTTACATGGTATGTGACATCCCCTTATAATAAACTCCTTTGAAGTTTTATTAAACATTTACTGAAGTTGGTTTCTATCATTTGGATACAGAAGTAGTTTAACTAAGACAGTTGTTGGCCTATAAAAGAAAAAGCAGTGAAGACTTCATGATAGGTCTTTCAGACATAAAAAGTCAACACCACTCTCCAGCTGTATAGAATCCAACAGGAAGCAGATTTAAGTTTCAGGAAAGAGCATTTTGTTAGATCATTAAAGCCCATAATTAGCTTAATAAGCAACCAGGTAAACTTGTGGATTAGGGTTTTGGGATCTTCAAAAGCTAGGTAAATCTAGATAAGTTACAAACCTATGTGAAGCAGGATTCTGGAGCTGAAGGTCTTTTGGGGGCTTTTCCTCTTATATGTTTCTAAAAATAAAAGACTGTATGATTCCAGCATTCTGGAGAGTAGGGAGGGGAGAGGTAGCTTGTAGAAGGTTCCCTGGGGACTTAGTTTGAGCTGAACAGGACCTCTTAGGTAGGGTCTCTAATCCAAAATTCTCATTTAGGGAAGCCTTCTCAGGTAGTGGAAGCTGAGGTGGAAGGACTCATGACTGCTGTAGTGTAAGTTCCTTGAGGTCAGGTACTCCTCGGTCTGCACTTTCCTCTTTCCCAGCACTGTGGGAAGCTGTCATTTATTTCTGATGATAACGACAACTGCAAAATTAATAGGAGGATGTTAAGATAATAAATTGTATTGAACTTGGGTATTTTAAGAGAGATTATCAGTGTTTTACATTTTGGATTGGGGAGGCAGAAGCTTCATGGTAATCTTAAATCATTAAATGAATGATTTGTGACTCAGATGTTCCTTGGAAATCTTTGATATCACACAGCAGCCTTCAGCCAGCGTTACCAGAACATGACAGTCTTTCCTGGCTAGTGCATTTCAGAAGGGACTTAATTTCTTTTGAGATACTATAAAGACTAAGTGGAATGTTATCAGGTCCTCATGATGTGATTATGTAAAAAGTAACCACATGGCTCTTGTTCTATGATGAAAAATTTTCTTAGTCTTAAAGCCTCTGAGGGGAGATTACCAAAAATTCTTCACATTTGAGACAGCCACTGGAATGCCAGATGTGGTCTCTCATGCTCACTGAGCTCCTAAGACACTGTTTTATTCTCCACACTTATTGCCAGTGCACAGAAAACCTATAGGATAGAGATTTGGGCTGCTTGGACGCCAAAGACCATCAGGCATCACCAGAGAGGTAGACAGAGAAAATGCATTCCCATTAATTTAAAAAAAAGTCTCAGTAAGCTGAAATTGTGTTCTCTTTGTCCCTGTGAGCATCTTGAAGGCCAAAATTTTCTGGAAGCTTAGACCTGCCCCAAATTTTGTGACAGAATGATGACATGTGATTCTAGAGGCACAGTACTTTAGGGAAAGAAGCTAGGATTTGGGTCACCAGTTACATGCTCTGTAATTTTGGGTAGTTGTTTAACCTCCTGAGCCTTCATTTTCTCATCTATAAGCTGAGGATCAAAAAGATACCTCCCAAAGTTGTCAGGAGGCCTGATGGGGCTCTGGACATGCTAGCACTGGTGAGCACTGACTAGCTGTAGGATCAGTGCAAACCTCATGGTCAGCGAGTTGGCTCTCACATCTGGCCACCTGTGGTCAAATCCTGGGCCAACCACTCAGTGGTTGCATAACCTTTGACAAGTTAAATTTGACAAGTTAAATCGCATAACCTTTGACAAGTTAGCCATTCTGAGCCTCAGTTTTTTAAATCTGCAAAATGCCAATAATAAAGCAATAGCAGTTGTTTAATGGAGTTGTTGGAAGGAGTAAGTGAATAGTGGAAGGTTCCTGGAATAGTGGAAATATTTTAGTGGAATAGTGGAAAGTTCATATTAAGCCCAATAAATATTAACTCCTACCACTACTGGTAGTATTCTAGATTATACGGCTGAAGTGCTTCAGTTAGAGATTCCGATTCCTGGGTTTTCTCAGCTTTAATGTCTTAGGCACAACCAATTCTTCTCATTTTTAAAGTGGAAGATGAGGCAATATTCATTTTTTCTCATAGACATTCTATTAAAAAATCCAGAATCTGTAGATACATAGCCAGGTATAGTGTTTCCTGGTTAAGTGTTTAAAATGGAAGGAGGGAAGAGTTTATTTCCTTTCCCCTTGTTGATTTCATGTGCGTATGGGGTGGTCCACAGCTTGCTAGCAATTGCCTTGAGGACAAGGACCACATCTTTTAGCTTTATTTCATGCACAACTTCAACATGATCTCAGTGGTTAGTAGAATAATTGTTGGAAGGTTCAGTTTGGATTGGGACAATTTCCTGTTTCCAATGTGATACTGAGGGATATGAAGGAAGGAAGTAATATTTCCATACAGTTGGATTCACTTTCTTCTATTAACCCCATCCACTTAATTATTCAGAAATATTAATTTAACAAATATTGGGGCTCCTATGTGCCAGGTGCTTTGATGAATGCTGAGGAGAGCGGTAAGAGAGATATCACTTTAGGCCTCATGGGGCTTAAATTCTAGTTTCATATGTGAACAGTGAGGTTTATATGATACTGAGAAGAATCTTTTAGATCTACAATTGCAAGGCACTCTCAAATTTTGAGCATATTTTGAGTTTATTATAAATGTCCCCCTTGTTTAAACTTTCTGTCTGCAAATTATTTGTGAAAATATTCCAGCCAAATTTTCCTTAGTGCATTTCTGACATGTAAATAAAATTGTGGATTTTCATTAAAAGGCAAGGTATGCTGCCAAATTTTTTCTAATAAATTTTAGTGGGATGTTTCAATGGTAGGTAATCACCAGACAAATGAACTTTATTTAAAACATGGAGAATATTCCTCTATTTTTTTCTTAAATCTTTCTATAAAAATCAGGATCAGTATTCAAACTTTACTTTCACAGGCCTGTTCACTGCCAGAGGAAAGAGGTCCGAAGGGAAAAATAAGTTGTAGAAGGAAAAACACCATGGAGATGGGGGAAAAAAAAATAAGTATCAAGACACTTGAAAAAAGGAATGGGTCACAGTGTGCAGAAGAGCTCTGGCTGAAGACCGGAAAACACCAGGGGTTAGCATAGCTGAAAATACATATAAACATATTTTAGTTTTGAGAAATGGCTCATAGGAGATTTAATGGCTGTGAAAAGCCCTCTTTTATTTCACGTAGGAAGGGAAGTGAAAATAGCTCATTTATAGCACTGGGAAATCCCATCCCCAAGGGTCTCAATTCACTTGAACTTAACTACCCGTTGCAGAGAACCTGCTCTGTGCCAGGCACTGTGCTCCAGAAGGAAGAAGGAGAAGAGATCCAGTCCCTAGTCTGGAGAGGCTTCCAGTCCACTGTGGAAACAGAGATCTAAGCAGAAAATTTTTGTACACTGTTATGATCTGTAATGCAGGGCAGCCCAGGTTACCATGGGTGTGCTTTGAGGGTAGGTGTGGAGTCTAGGGTGCAGGGAGGGGTACCATAGTGAAATTTCTACAGTGGGCGATGCCTGAGCTAAGTCTCCAAAGGATGGGTAGTATCAATGAAGAAGTCTTTTCATTTTGAAATGATTTTAAAAACCTGAACGAAAACTTCCACAAGACGATGCACATACTGTTGACACTTTCAAAGCCGAATATTAAACGCAGTAATCACATCTCAGGTCTACTGAGTCCTTTCTTGCCAAAGAGCAGAGGCAAAACCATTGAACAGTTGCATACAATAATTCACCTGCAAATATGTTTCAACATACTCTGCCAGCTGGATTCCCTGACTAGCATATTCTCCCCAGATGACTTTCTGGTAATTGGCAAACTATGGCAGTATCCATCCTGTTCTGTTACCAGAGCTCTTTCCTGTTGCCAAATACCCAAAACCATCCTTGTGAGGGGAACTGCACTTTGACTTTCTTCATTCGGTGACTTGTATCAGGTTCACGGCATTCCCACGGGGTTATTTCAGGATAGTTGAAAATAGATGGCAATGGCATTAACCCCTTCTCAGACAGTATTAATCACTCAAGCCTCAAAAGAGGCAGATGCTTATTTCATTCACCAAATGTGGTGCTGATAAGATGAATTAATTTCTGTTCACTCTCAGGAAATCAAACAAGTCACGTCTAAGGCAGAGACGGCATGAACTGGTGACCTTCCCCTGGTTGGAGTGGTTTCCCTTCAGGAAAATGCTTTGGTAGTACACAAGAGTTCTGGGAATGTAAGTAGTAATCTCTTGATTCTCTGAAAGTATATCTGTTTTGAGAAATACTTAAAAAATAATTGAATTTCTTGATAAGTCTGTTTCACAACATTTAAACAACTTAAGAATTTGGGGATTTTTCTTTATAATGTTCTTATTATAGAAGATTCCCTTTTCATGCTTCTTTTCTCCATCCTTCAACTTCTGCCAAAAAAAAAAAGGAAACAAAGAAAGGGAAAAAAAGCCTCCCACATTGCCATAGATAGAGCATATTGGACCACTTTCCACTTAGCCATTCAGGTTTTTGTTCATTTTTGGATATACCCATGTTGGAGCAAAGATAAGGCTTGGAAGAGCTTCAGTTCCATTGAAATTTCTACCAACTCCACTCCAAATAAATATATATTCTAAATAAAAACTGGGTACTTGCTATGCACACATAACTCCAAAAGGAGCATCCCTTGCTACCAGAGTGGCCCTCTTCTGTGTGCCAGCCAGCTCTTTAGAAATTCTAGGGCACATTTGGGACAAGCAGCTGTGGCCTGTTTCTATGGAGTTTAGGGCAGGTGCAGTGACATGGATAACAGATAACTTTTCTCAGTCAGCCCGCCATGATGCTTAAATTTCATGCTTTGCCAGGGTTCCCTTGAAAAGTTAATGAAGTGGAGTCATTTATACCCTATGAAGCTGTCGTGAATGTGTTTCTGGGTTCCTTTTCTCAATTTCACTCTTTAGGTGGGAGCTGATGCAGGACCTAAGTTTAGATATATGAACCCAATTCATAGTTCTGTTCTCCCTCAGTTCACCAGGGTCTGTGGAAGCAAGCTCTGATTTCCTATACCTTTAGGATGGGGATGTTGAACAATTTGTAGGTATGGCTTGGACGTGCTTTGGGAAATCCATCCACATCTTTTAGACACCTTCCAGTAGCCATTAGCAGGTACAGTTAGAGGTTAAGATCATTGCCATATCAGTCCATCTGGTTGGACTTTCTTGTTATGCACCCAAGCATAGCCTGGGATTGCTTCTTCATTGTCTGTAACTGAAGAGCTTTGGTTCTCACTGGGGCTGCAGGGGATGAATAAGTCTCTGAAGGAATAGTGGGGAGGGTAATGAAACTTTGGGGAATGGAAGGAAGAGTTGAATCAGTGGAGGAAAAAGGCACAGGCTGGATTCTGGCTGGAAAGCAAATTGGACCATTGTTGGGGGCTTACCAGAAGCTATGGTTGTAGCTCCAGGTGCCTCTGAAGTCTCCCTTGTGTCTGGTACTAGCAGAGAGAGAGGAGCGCCCAGCTCCTGAGCCTCAGACACTAGGAATAGGCTGGAAGCTCATTGCCCTTCTTTTTATTCCTTTAAGTTTCACCCTTTGCCTTCACTCGCTGTCCCATTTAGGTCCTGGTATGGCCTGCCAGCGCTCTCTCATCCTGTCTCTTTTCTTTTCCTCCCAATCTCCCCACCCCTCAGCCTCTATAACTACCATTCTACTCTGCTTCTGTGAGTTCAACTTTTCAGATTCCTCACATCAGGGAGATTATGCAGCAGTTGTCTTTCTGTGCCCAGTTACTTAATGCAACAGTATCCTCCAGCTTCATTCGTATTATTGCAAATGACAGGATTCCTTCTTTTTTAGGGTTGAATAGTGTTCCATTGTGTATGTGCACCACAATTTTTTAAAAATCCATTCATCTGTTGATGGACACTTAGATTAATTCCATATTTTGGCTATTGTCAATAATGCTTCAATGAACAGGGGAATACAGATATCTCTTCAACATACGGATTTCGTTTATTTTCGTTATATACCCAGAAGTCAGATTGCTGGATTACATAGTAGTTCTAGTTTCAACGTTTTTTTTGAGGATCCTCCATACTGTTTTTCTTAATGGCTGTACTAATTTATATTCCCACCAGCAGTGTGCAAATGTTCCCTTTTCTCCACATCATCTCCAATACTTACTATCTCTGTTTTCAGATGACATAATCTAAGGTGTAGAAGGGGATCCACACAAAAAAAAACCTGTTAGAACTAATACACAAATTCAGTGTTGCAAGACGAAAAATCAACATACAAAACTCAAGCTTCATCCATAGAGTGCTGTAAAAACCCACTCCCGGCAGGGGGTGTAAGACTCCATCGTTCTCTCTCTGCCTGGCACTTGGAAGTGAGACCAGCTCCTGACTACTTCCAAACTTGGCCCAAATGAGTCCCCCAGTTACTTGGATAATTGGGTGGACAGCATGTCTCAGGAAGGAACTATTAGATTTTCTGGTAACATACGCCTTTAAAGTGATTAACCAAAACTACATGACTATATCTGTGCCCTGTTTTTAGAATAGGTCAAACTCTTTACCTTGACTCTACACAAAAATCACTTGGGAGAGATTTACAAAGCGGTGCTATCTGGGCCCACTCCCAGAGATTCTGATTTAGTTGGTCTGGACAATGTGGCTTGGGCACTTGGGGATTTTTCAAAAAATCCCTAGATGATTCTAATGTGCCAGCAAAATTGAGAACCATGGGACATGGCATCAAGGCTGCACCAAACCTTTTAATACATTTAAAGTGCCCAGAAGATTACCTGGCACATGGAACGTACACCATAAATGTTACTATTACTATTTTTGTTGTTATTATTGGCACATGGCTGAAAACCAGACCAAACATTGAATATATAATTAAAGAGAATATCTCAATACTCACACACTAACCATATCCTGGCCAAAGACCAGGTTTAGATCTCTAACTGCTGGGAGCAGTTATCCACTTATGAATTGTGTTTCTCATTCTGCTTTGGTGATTAGCACTGGAAAGGTGAACCTTTGATGTCTGCCTTCCAAAAGGAGGTTTCATGGCACCGGCTTCTGAAATAAGAGGGGCAAGTTTGTGCAACTGAAATGTTTCTGTATTTGTTAACACCTCCAACCCTTGGAAGAAGACTTTCGATGAATAAATCATGAGCCCTTAAGAATAGACTAAATGGAAGGACATTTGCCAAATATTCTTCCCAGATGAGATCGTTACTACTGATTAATTTGCAATGAGTACCTACGTATTATGAGTAGGGCCTCGTGGGGGACCCAATCTATGAGACACAAAACACAAGATTTAAGCTTATCCATTAAGAAGTTTATAATATTTATCTATAACATATATAAAATGTTAACGAGTCAAATTCATTTCATATACTTAAATAAAAATCATTGGGCTGCTTTTTTAGAGTTGCATAAAGTCGATTCACCTACTGTAACATATTCCTATCCACTGTTTTACTTATTGCTCATGTATTACTGCATCAAATACAATAGTATACAAGATACTTTAATGGGTTTCTCATCCTCCTTCCTCTTCAGAGAAAAAAAAGAAACATTCTCATGGAAATAAAAGAATACCTTTTCACTCAATTTTTACTATCTTAAAGTTTTAAAGCTTTAAAACAGTCTTCAAAAGTTGAAATTGCTCAAATAAAGAAAACATTTCAGAATAAGTTGAAAGATTAACTGCCTTTTATTATCTTGGTGGAATCTTGTTTTCATTTTACTCAATGCCGTAGCGGGTTCATACCATTGTCCTGGATTGGAGTTAAGGTTGGGGAGTCGCCTGTGGCTAAAGAGTCTAGTATACGTCGGACACATGATTTAAGATTTTTCTTACAGATTACTAAACTTTGGTTGAGCTGTCACAGGAAGGACATGCTGGAAATATTACACAGTAGCTCAGTGTCTCACAATGGAAAAGTACACAGAGTCTCAGAGCATGCTACTGCAATGCTTTTTGGCTCCAGCTCAGAACGTAGGCTGGCCAGCCTCACTGGTGCCTCTTTTTAAATATAAAAATGGAGACTGTCAGTGTTGACACAGTTCCTTTGGCTTATTTGTGTTGACAGCGGCTGCCAGTGATGACTTGTACTCATGAAAGCTGCGAAAGGTGACACTGCCAGGGTTACTTTGCAAACAGCCCTTTCCAACTGAATTATGCCAGTAGGTCTTTTCTGTAAATTAACATTGCTAACACTAATACAAAACCTGAGCAGAGTTTCCGTAGTCATTCAGTAATTCATTCACTCATTTGTTTACTTAATTCATTCAGGCAAGTATTTATTCAATGTGTACCTGCAGCCAGGCACTGTGCTAGGCATGGAGGTCTGCCAATGACCTTGGAGGAGTCCCCATGCTGCCGCTTGCTATGTGGGTGGTCCTGAGCACATCACTCATGTCACCTGGCCATTCTTAGCCTCTGTTTTCTAATCCAGTCCAACCAGCCATGTGACTTTGGGTGCCCCTGCCTACCATTCATCCCATCTAGTTGAACTCGGAAGTCACCAGGTGATTTGTTTTGACCACAAACATGGGTGCAGGCACTACACAGCACTTTCACATGGAAGTTTTAAGAGCTGCTCTTGAACATCTCTCTCTCTTTTCTCTTTTGTGAGCCCAGCAATGTCCCCAATATGGTCTGTTTCTTCCATTCAGGTCGAGGAGTGAAGGCATGGTGGGGACCACCAGGGCTAACACCTGATGGCCGAGGAGCATGTGAGAAAAGAATATAGTCTTGAGATGTTGGAGTCATTTGTTAGCACCCAATAACCTCTCCTCGCTGACTGGTACAGTTGGGTCTTACTGCCTGGTGCGCTGTAGCTGTGGCGCTGCTGTGCTACTACTGGAGTCAGGAAGTTCACTTCCCGGTAAACTCCTGCCCTGGTCAGGACCCACCTGAGTCTGCCTCATCACTTCCACCAGGTTCTTTTCCTTCTGAAACTTTCCCAAGTGAAATTTATCTCCTGCACACATCATTGCTCACACATCTTTGCTGCTACTCAGAGGGAGAATATGGGAGGAGCAGGGAACGCAGAGTGTGTAGGGGACATTCATAGCGGAAGGGGGACTAGGGAAGGGGATTTGCTTCAAGGGCTACATCTGCAGGAACTTCTGCTCCAGTCTTGCCCCAGATGTCACACTCCACAGCTGCTTCCAATCATTAGATGCACGCATTTCCTGTCGAAACCAAATCATAAAAAAGAAAAGACACACACCACCGAAACTCTCTTCTCCCTTTCCCCTCCCCTTCCTCCTCTCTCATCTCCTCTTCTCTCCTCTAAATCTCCAGATTTATATTGCTGGATTTAAACAGACATTCAGAAAGATTTAGTATTATTATTTGGGAAAACAAAATGCTTTCTTAATTATTTTATTTTCTGAAAAAGAGCTCCTTCTAGAGTCAGAAGGGACTCCTGAGATGGTGGAGCAATTGTTCTATCAGCAGTGGGTGTTGCCCTCAGGATTTGATTCTGATGCCTGGACTTGTGCTCTGACCTACTCCCCTGGGGGAGGGAGGGATTCAGGAGCACTGGGAGGACAGTTAAAAGCCGCTGGCCAAGCCTCTCTGGTTTTAACCTTAGCTTATCCATTAGCCCACTGATACATTGAAAACAGTTTTAATCCAATCATTTTACAAGTATTTACTGAGCACCTACTATGTGCTAGGACCTTTCTAGATTCTGGATATACTGAATTTTCTGATTCCTCTCTGGCTTTTAAATGAACATATAAAGCATACTACCACCCTTTCATAATGCCACCATCGGAATTATATTGAGGTTCCCTGAGAACTCAGTTCATCTTTAGATGACCACAAATCTGTTTTGGATGGTGCTTCAGGTTGCATTTCTAGGGGAACAGATTCTGAAACTAAAATTTGTGTGCACAGAGTTTATTGGCATGTGTGCTCAGTAGGAACATCTGTGAGAGAGTGAGGAAAGCAGGATTGGGCAGAGGGAGAAACTGGGCTGTGATGCATCAGTAACAGAGGCCTCAGCCAACCCTGCCAGAGCTGAGGAGCTGAGATGGCCCTTCATAATTCCACTTCGGGGCAAGAGGGCTTGTACTGTGTACTAAATGCTTCTAAGAAACAACGCTCATGTCAAAGTAGAACTTTAGAGGTTAGAAAATCCTTTCATGTATGTGCTCCTGTTATCCTTCCCAGAAATGCTGTGATTAACCAATCAGGGCCTTTCACAGATACAGCAATGTGACTCAAAGAAGTTAAAGACATGGCCAAGGTGCATCGCAGCAAGTGCTGTACTCAGGGCTCCAGCACTTTCCACTATAGCAAATTGCTTCTGAATTCCAGAAGTCCAGTGGGTGGGCATCTGAGAGATTTTGAGGGCAGGAGATCATTTCTGCCTAAAAGCCCAACATTGATCTTCTTGCATTTGGGTTGCAATGTTGATGATGTAGAAGGCCATTTTCTAAGTTAAGTGGGTTTGCTTTCTTCTTCCTTATTCTTTGGGAATAAATGTTCATGTTTGATCTTTACTAACAATATAAATTTTGAATCAATAAAAAAGTGATTATTGATGGACTGATTGGTTGACCCATTTAGCAAATATTTCTTGATTAAGGACTATGTGCCAGACAGCATATCAGAAAACAGAAAAGAGGTCTGTTTTGCTTCTGTTTTGCCTCTGTACTTGAGGTTTTTCGTTCAGTGGTCTGTTTCACAAGCTCATAGAAGAAAAATGGTAGCATCCAACAGTCTCATAATTAGAAATTTCTTGAGAACACACGTTGCTGGTTTCATCTGAGGCATTTGGATTGGGAGTAAAATTGGGTAGACAGAGGAGGGCACACCTGAACATCTTAAATATAATTTGTCATAAAATCCAATCACCTAACACATGAAGCAGTTGAACTTTTTAGAAATGACTGTGTGTCATCTGGAATTTCAGATGAATTTCAGTGGAATTTGATATGTACACAGAGATTACACAGAGAAGTAATGTGCAGAGTGATACCCACGGTACACAGAAGCACCAGTTTTTAGTTTAGGTGATTTTTTCTTATGTATGATGAGGTTGGCCATTTTCAGAGTGGCACTGCATCCAATCAAAATAAAGACAGGATCAAAATTAAAATATTCAGAATAACTCTCTGGTGTTCTAAACTAATGAAAATCTGCTCCTTTGTCCAGGACTCAGATTATTGCTTTATTTCGTTAGCAAGTCTTGTCACACTGTACTAACCCTGAGAGCAGAAACTTCGAGTCAGAGCAGCTTTACTGGTAGAAAGAGATCCAAAGGGGCCAAGTCACCTGTACAGCAGGAAGTGGAGGAACCTAATGAGAGCGCCTCCTGCTGGTGAGCGAGCTGCATGGAGAACTACCGGGGATGGAGCCGCTGCGTTGTGGGGAGAAATTTGGGGGAAAGGGAGAAATGTGTAGAGCGACTTTTTATAAAGTTTTCATGTGTTGTGTCCCCTCCATAAAATCTACAGCCAAACATGTAGAGTTTCAAGGTGTTTTGGTAACAGAATGGAGGTACATTAATGGCTGTCCCTGCAGCCAGAGGCAGGGGCTGAGACGGTCAGCCCTGTGCGTTCCTGGAGGAGCATCTGTGTACAAATGGTTTTACCTGGTCCCCGAAGAGCTTCGTAACCCAAGGACGAATAACTAGGGGTGCTGATTGAATCCCCTCAGTTTATTGGTGACAGCGAGGGACAGAAAGCGAGCGGGCTGGTGCAGTGCTGGAACGTAGAACTCAGAATCCTGATGAAATCCTGATGGCTGCTCCTTCAGGGCTCTTTGCAGTATCCACTGCGCACGTGCTGGTCTTTGAGAAGTAGAAGGGAAATGGAGAATTATTACTAATTTAGCCTAAGAAGAGCCGATAATGGAATTCCTTCTCTATGAAACCATGAGAAAGGTGATTTATTTATAGATGCATGCATATATGCCTATATAGAATTTTCTTATATATTATGAAGTTATTTGGTGAGGAAATCTTGAAAATTCAAATTACAGAGAATGCCATGCCTAGAAAATTGGCAGATTATTAAGGCCTGAAATCCCTCCTTTATTCGTCTTTTACGTCATCTCGGATTGCGCAGCGTTGATGTTTTAAGATGTCATTGCATATTTATACAGCTGCATGATGGTACTTGGATCCTTTGATATTCAAACTTGACCAAACACGGTAAAGTTTTATTTCTGAGGATTTAGATACAGACCTAGACAAGTGTCCTGATCATGTAAACGAGATTTTGGCCCACAATTTAACCAGAGGGAGGTTAGTTCTTTCTATTAGAATGTGTTTATTTAGTGGAGCAACTAGCTTGAAACTGATGACTGCATTGCCATGTCACATTCCTCTAATCTTCTTCCAGGGATCTATAATACGATCTCAACTGACTGCAGAAGATGTACAAGAGTAAACTAAGCTAGTATTTAAAGAATTTATTGTGAAACTCTCTTGGGAGAAAATGTGTATTCTGACAGGTAGAAGTAATCTCTGTCTTCACATTTATTATGTAGATGGGATGACAGAGAGCAGTGGTTTTTCTAAGTGAGGTCTATGGTAGATAGTACCACCTCCTTATTCCTCAGATTCAGTTTTTTATCGTGTTGATCTAGGACTGTGGATGGGTTCTTCTGAAGAGTGGAATGCCTGGAGACAGCATCGCCATCAAAATAGAAATAGGAAGAAAATCCACTCCTCAGGTCTTCTGTTTTCTCTTCACTGGGTACAGACTGGAAAAATCTGCTTAGTCACTCCAGCTTAATTTTAGAATCTTAGAGAAGGAGAATCTACACATTTCCTTGGCAAACTTTTCGAGATGAAGCAGATTGTAGTACCCTTAACCACCAGTATGTCTTTTTAAGATCAAGTCTGAATCACTGCTGTAGAAAAGATCTCTTCATGAAGCTACCAGAGTAGTCAGAGGTCCTGGAACTTGTCGGAACCCAGGAGTTCTGTCAGTGCTGAGCCATGTGATGAGTCTGTTCACAACACTGGTGAAATACAGCCTGTTAATTAATAAAAGGTAAAATTCTAGTAATAGATCCAGAAAAGTTTATCAACTTTATTTGTACAAATGTGCATGGGTTTAGGCCTAGTGATTATTGCTGGGTGAGTTACTGAGACTACTAGTATTAAATAATTTTTGAGATGTGGATTTTGTATTCACATAGCATGCATCTCAATTTTGATTCCAACCTGAAATCTCTAATGATGACTCTTAGTTTTTAACCCAGCAGTTTCATGCAAGCAAAGGTACTTTTAAAAAGCCCAGGCATCCTAAGCATTGTTTAGACTATAACTATGCAGAAGAAGAAATTTAAGAGATAAATGTTTTCTTAATCAGTGAAACACATTTTTTGCTGCCTACTCATTTCCAGCTTGGTCTCCTTTTTATTAGCACTAAAGTTTCCATTTGAGAACTGGCCTCCCTCATTCTTATCCCTCATTTGGGTGGGACTGTTACCACCGTTGCTTCAGCACTTGGCCCTGATTGGTTAAAACATGTGGCACTTTCCTTGCCACTGTGCTTGGCACAGGAACGAGCATGTGACAATCCAATTGCAGCTGAGTCCTGGACTTTTCCTTGCTGATTGAGGGGGCAGGAATCCTCCTCTCCCATGTTTTCCATCATTCTCTTTTACTTGCAACATAGTGAGTCCTGATGAACACATGGGCAGAGTTTTTTCCGGTAAAATTAATTATCTCTTGAAACTGAGCCATAATGATAAGACAGATGCTTGAAAATGTAGGCACATCTTGAGATGTGTTCTTAGAATTTCTCATAGAAATTTAAAATGTGATCCACTGACACGTTCAGTATTTGCTTAGTGCCTGTTTTACCAGGTACTGTGAAACCCCTTCTGAAATTGTGAGATCTGCAGTGCTTCAAATCCAGGACTCTCCATTGAGCTTAAGGCAGTATAAGATGGTATATATATGCTATTGTGGATACTTGGAGATCAACCCCGTGATCCTACCACAGGATCTGACATAGTTGGGTCACCAGAGGACTTTCCTTCCAAAGTCTCTAAGGCCAAAGGGCTCTTGATTTGATTTTTAACTTTGATTATTTTTATTATCTTTATTGCCTCTACACGTCAGCCTGCCCTTTTTATTTTATGGCCTTTAAATCTTTGTACAAGCTTTGCTATGGCAGGATGTGGGAATATTTGATTACTAAGTTTTCTTGATAATTGTTATGAAGGTCCTGCGCAGGATTTTTATTTCATTTCTAATTATGGATATTTAAGATAAATAACAACCAGCCATAAATCTTCAATTATGTCATATTTAATTAACATTTTGGTTTCTGATTTACTCAGTGTAAATATACTATATTAACATACCTCACTACTCAAACGGAGTGCTTTAGATTAGTGTATGAAATATCAAAGTTTAGAGGGTTTATAGTAAAAAAATAAGCTTCAGATCTTGCCAAGCTGTATTAAGTCTGAAACAAAGAGATTAGTCGGTCTCAGAAGTTCTGGCAACAGATTTTCTCAAGCTTTTCATTTCCAGAAATTGATGCATTAAAAATCTGCATGAAGAATAAAAGCATTAACCACAGGCCAAAATATTAAAACAATGAAGTAGATGAAAAAGTCCTTCGAGCAATTAAAGCCAAAGTTGTAATTCCTCAGGAAATGAATTCCAATCTTTAAAACAAGAAAACCCTGGTCTCACATTGCTCACATTTACAAGAGGGAAATGAACAGGAAAATGAGGGCTGCAAAGCAAATTTTCTAAGTTAATTGTACAATGTCCCAGAGTTTACCCTCAACTTCTTTAAAGATGGTTTCTGGAATTCTCTCGCCTTGAAAAAGATATTTTTCCACTCTTGAATTTTTTTGAGTGATGATAAAATTGAAATTACAAGGTAAGATTAGAACCTTGTATACTCTTAATCTGTAGCACATTAAATACAGCCTTATTCTAATCATTATTCTGTCCATTTGATTTTGTACACTTTAGAAAATATTTGCTCTAGAATATGTTGTTCTATCATTTATAATTAATTAAATAAGCTTCCTGTGGCCATTACTCTAAAAATTGAGCATCTGACCCTTGAACAAATCCCAGAAATATAAGAAAACATGCAAAATATCTGATCAAAGACAGCTTCACATGGTAATGTATTTTTCTGTCATTGCTGCCTGCTGTGAAATTAACGAGAACAAAATTCAATTTTAAATTTTAGGTTTCTTATAAAGAATTTCTTATTTCTTGTAACTTAAATTTCAAGACAAAAAGAAAAATTTGAATTTTAGCATCTTTACCAAAAGAATCACAATTCATTTTACAAATGCCAGCTGTAATGTATTAAGGATTTACCATAGAAGGAAGCATTATAATAAAAGGATTATCTTGAGTGTTACAGCCAATGTGATAGTGGAAAAAAAAATCATTGACTACTACTGGCCTTGAGTACAGTTCTTAAATTCTTTGAATATCAGTTTCCTCTTCTGTTAAAGTGGGGATTTTTCTGTCTTACAAGGATCTCTTAGGATTGTCTACAATAACACAAGCCATCTGGCACAAGAAACATAGCCGATGCTAACTAGAAGTTAGGTTTCATCCTTGTCTTTTTTAAGCTTCTTACGTCTTTTACTCTTAATATGTTGATACTATATCTGAGAAGTTACCAGAAAAAGTATGTAGTCATCCAAAAGTCATGAAATATAAATTCCATTCTTTTCTTTATGTTATTGAAAAGGTACATTCTAATATTATGATTTAGGATTCTGTTGAATAGCATAAACATAATTCTAATTAGATGGATGTTTGGAAATTTCTTTATATGTTTATTTCTGTAAAGTCAGTAGTAATGCTTCCTCTTTCATACTTGATGCTATTAATTTAAGTCTTCTCTCTTTCTTCCCTTGGTCAGTCTAGTTAAATGTTTGTCAATTTTGTTGATCTTTTCAAAGAACCAATTTTTCATTTTGTTGATTATTGTTTTTTTATTTTTGATTACATTAATTTTCACTCTGCTCTTTATTTTTATTTTATTGTGCTTTCTTTAGGTTAGTTTGCCTTTCTTTCTTCAGTGGATTATTTATTTATTTTAATTTTCTTTATTTCAGCATATTATGGGGGTATGAATGTTTAGATCATGTATATCACCCTTGCCCCACCTCTTCAGTGGTTTAAAGTGAAAGATTAGGTTATTGATTTTAGATCATTTTTCTTTTCTAATAAAGGAATTTATAGCAACAAATTTTCCTCTAGCACTGCTTTAACTGTATCTCATAGGTTTTGGTATGTTGTGGTTTTATTCTCGCTCATCTCAAAGTATTTTTTAATTTACTTGTTGACTTTTCCTTTCACCATTGGTTATTTAGGTATATGTTTTTCAATTTCCACTTTTTGTGAATATCCTAAATTTCTGTTATTAATTTCTAATTTCTGACCGTTGTGGTTCAGAGAGCATATTTTGTATGATTTTAACTTTTTTTTACAATTATCTATGTTTGTTTTATGGTCTATCACAAGGAATATTTAGTATGGATGCAAAAAGAATATGTATCAGCCATTGTTGGGTGGTGTGTTCTATAGCTATCTGTTAGATTTACTTGGTTTATAGTGTTGCTCAAGTCTTTTATTTCCTTACTGGTCTATTAATGAAAGTGAGATATTGAAATATCCAACTATTATTGTTGAATGGTCTATTTCTCCTTTTATTCTATTAATTCTTGTTTTGTATAGTTTGGACCTCTATTGTTAGGTGCATATATGTTTACAATTTTTATATCTTCTTGATGGATTATCCTTGTTGTAATTATAAAATGTTCCCTAGACATTAATAGACATAAAATAGAGTGAGTCAATAAATTTCTGTGGTTTTTTTTTTTGTTTGTTTGTTTGTTTTTTAAGAGACAGGGTCTTTCCCTGTCAACCAGGCTGGAGTGCAGTGGTGTAGTCATAGCTTACTGTAGCCTGGAACTCCTGGACTCAAACATAAAGCATACTTATCCTCCTGCCTCAGCTTTCTGAGTAGCTAGGACAACAGATGCACACCACCACACCCCACTATTTTTTATTTTTTTTGTAGAGGTAGGGTCTCACTATGTTGTCCAGGCTGGTCTCAAACTCCCAGTCACAAGTGATCTTCCTGCCTTGGCCTCCCAAAGTGCTGGGATTACAAGCATAAACGACAATGCCTTGCCTATTTCTGTTGTTTTAAGCCATTCAATTTGTTGGTTAAGCCACCATACTTTGTTATGGTAGCCCTAGGAACTAACATAAATAAAGAGATTGAGTCAGCAATCAAAAAACTTCCCACAAAGAAAAGCTTAGATTTGATGGCTTTGCTGTTGTATTCTACCAAA
Source organism: Eulemur rufifrons (assembly GCF_041146395.1). NCBI lineage: Eukaryota > Metazoa > Chordata > Mammalia > Primates > Lemuridae > Eulemur > Eulemur rufifrons. The sequence continues at coordinate 13,854,358 of NC_090983.1, read as the reverse complement.
TACTTAAACAATAATCAACATCAATTCTTCCCAAACTCCTCTAAGAAATAGAAGAGGAGGGAACATTTTCCATGTCATGTCTGTGTCATATAGACAAAAACATCACAATCTATAGACCAATATTTTCCATGATTATAAACACAAAAATCGTAAATGAAATACTAGCAAACTCAATCTAGCAACTAAAAGAATTCTGTACCTTGTTGAAGTGTGATTTATCCCAAGAATACAAGGTTAGGTTAACATCTGATGATCAATGTAATATACTATGTCAATAGCATAGACGGCAAAACCCACAGTATAATCTCAATAAATACAGAACAAGCATTAAAAAAGCTCAACATCGTTCATGATAAAAACACTGAACAAAGTAGGAATAGAAGTGAACTACTTCAATATAATAAAGGACCTCTATGAACAATTCACACCTAGCACTGTACTTAATGGTGAAAGACTGAATGCTTTCCCCTAGGGTCAGGAATAATAGAAGGATGTCCATTCTTGCCACTTCTATTCAACATGGTACTGGAGATTCCAGCTGGGACAGTTGACAATAAAAAGTCATAAAAACATCCAGATTGAAAAGGAAGGAGTAAAACTATTTCTATTTGCAGATGGCATGATCTTATATGTAGAAAATCTCAAAGAAACCACTGAAAAACAATTAGTGCTAATAAATGGGTCACAAAAAATTTCATAGTGGAAAATCAATATGTAAAAATAAATATAGTAGCAACTAACAATCCAAAAAATGAAATTAAGAAAACAAATTTGTTTATAGTAGCAATAAAAAGAATATAAGACTTAGGAATAAATTTAACAAATGAAGTGCCAGATCCACACTTACAAATGACAAAATATTGCTGAAAAACAATGAAAGAAGATTCAATAAATGGAAATAGACATCCTATGTTCATAGATTGAAAGACTTAATATTGTTAAGATGGCAATATGTCCCAAATTGATCTAACTATTCAACATGATTTTTATCAAAAATACCAGTTGCTATTAAAAAAATTACATGGAAATGCAAGGAATCCAGAATAGCCAAAACAATCCTGAAAGGGAAGAATGAAGTTGGAAGATTCACACTTTATGATTTTAAAACTTACTACAGAGCTATGATAATCAAGATGGTGTGGTACTGGCATAAGGATAGACATATAGATCAACAGAACACTGAGAGTAAAAGAAATAAACCCTTGGATATATGATCAACTGATTTTTGACAAGGATGTCAAGAAAATTCAATGGGGAAAAACTGTCTTGTCAAAAAATGTTAGGATAACTGGATATCTACATGCAAAAGAATGAAGGTGGACCTCTTCTTTATACCATACACAGAAATTAACTCAAAAATGAATGATAGGCCTAAATGTAAGAATTAAAACTGTAAAGCTTTTAAAGAAAATGTCAGAGTAAATCTTCATGACCTTTGGTTAGGCAAGACTTCTGAAATATGACACCAAAAGTACAAGTGACAAAAGAAGAAGAGATAAATTTGACTCTATCAAAATTAAAAACTTTGGTGCTTCAAAAGATACTATTAAGAAAGTGAAAAGAGCCTACGGAAAGAAGAACATATTTAGAAATCATATATCCGATAAGGGACTTGTATCTAGATTATCTAAAGAACTCTTACAACTCAATAATAAAAAGACAAGTAATATAATTTTAAAAATGGACAAAGGATCTAAATAGACATGTATTCAAAGAAGATATGCAAATGGCCAATCAGCCTATGAAAAGATACTCAACATCATTCTCAATAGAGAAGTGCAAATCAAAGCCACCATAAGATGCCACTTCTCACTCATTGGGATGGTTACAATAAAAAAGGCGGATAGCAATAAGACTCGGGAAAACTGTGGAGAAATTTGAACTCTCATACTTTGCTGATGAAAAAGTAAAATGGTGCAGCTGTTTTGAAAAACAATCTAACTGTTCCTCAAAATTTTCAACATAGAGTTTTTTCACAAGACCCAGGTATTCCACTGTGCCCAAGAGAAACGATCACATATGCCCACACAAAATCTTATACATAAATGTTTGTGTGGCATTATTCATAGTAGGTCAAAGTGGAAACAACCCAAATGTCCATCAACTATTGAATGGATAAACAAAATGTGCTACATCCATATAACGGAATATTATTTGATGATAAAACATAATGGAGTACTGATACATGCCACAACTTAGATGAACCTTGAAAAATTATGTTACATGAAAGAAGTCAATTGGAAAAGATCACACATTGCCTAATTCCCTTCATGAAATGTCCACAATAGGTAAAGCTACAGAGACAGAAAGTGGATTAGTGATTGCCTAAGATGAGGGGGCTTGAGGGGAAATGGGGAGTGACTGCTAAAGCATTTCTTTTTGGGGTGATGAAAATATCCTAAAATTGACTCTAGTGATGGTTGCACATATATTTGAATATACTAAAAAATCATTGATTGGTACATATTAAACGGAATTGCATGGTGTATGAGTCATATCTCAGTAAAGCTGTTATATATGTTAAAGAAAAAAAAGATTAGCATATGGAAGAGACTGACCCAGTCTGTAGAAGGAAGAGGAGAGGGGGTGAAAGGAGAACCTAGAAGGTGCAGGCTGTGGGATGAATCTGATTTGTGGTGGAAAGGGCTCCTGATCCCTAGAAAAGCTGCTGGCATCAGGAGAAAGAAGTGGGAACTAAAAGGGAATGAAACTATCTGAGCACCAACTATATGACAGGTGCTTTACATGCATTAACTCTCTTCTTAGCAATTCTATGAGACAGGCTTTGTAATCTGCCTTTTATGGACAAAGACATTGAGTCTCGGTGAGGTCAATTGACTCAACCAGAGTTACACAGCCAGCAAAAAATAGAGCAAAAATACAAGACGAGCCTGTGTAACTCCAAACCCCAGCTCTTTTCCTGTACCTTGGGTACCTCCAGGAATCCCACCAAGACCAGGCTCTAGTGGCTGCTGCCAGACCAGTTCTCAGCCTCTCCTTAGTAAGGAGGGAAATCTCTTGAAAAGAGGTGAAGGTGAAGTAGGGAGGGGCCTGGATTTCGTCAGGTGACTGAGGAGGAGAAGAAAATCAGCAAGAGGCACAAGTAGCACCTGGGGTCCCCAAGTCAGTTCTCATTTCCTGCACCCCTTTTCTGGGTTCAGTCTTGTAATCAAAGGAGAGTGCTAAAAGATAGACATAGTGGACACTCATCAGAAAACAGGGGATCTGTGGATGTTGCCTGGAAAACACCTTGAAAGCCAGTTTGATTTAAGAGAGTTAAATATCACAGTTTGGAGTTTACTAGACGAGATACTGAGATTAAGATCAAAAGAAATTGTTACCATTGCTATAAGAACTCATCAATGTCCATGAGTCCTGTTACTGTCTCTGCTGTTACAGTACCGAGCTACTTACTCTGTATGGGCAGAGTTTATACAGCAACGGAAAAGAAAGACATGGCAGAAATATAAATATTTGTTTAATATCTCCACTGTAAAGCTCTGACTCAGGGGAGTGGGGGGGCATGGGAAATATACATAACCTAAACTTTTGTACCCCCATAATATGCTGAAATAAAAAATAAATAAATGAATATTCAAGTGCAAAAAATATATATATATATCTCCACTGTAGGTCTTCTGGTCAATTTTCTAGTATAGATTCAGTGTTTATCATAGTGCCCAGAAACTACACTATGCCTAGTGCTTAATACAGTGCATGGAACTTGCCAGAAGCTTAATATATATTTATAGTTTGAATGTGTTGGGAAATATTTATATTCACTTGATCTTATATTCTTTCCCTCGCTGCCTTTGAAATTCCACTTAGCCATCTATGTTTCAAACTATTTCGTAAGACCTCAAAATCATTCATCTTTTATTTTGCTGATTAAAATTCATCGTTTCTTTAAAAGGCCCAACAATAAGAACAGAAAGATGAAGAGTTGTGAAATAAAAACACAAGAACTATAATTGGATGTTCGCCTTTGGAAACTAAAGTCAGTAGACAGATTGCTTTGGCTTCCTAATGTTCAAATGTTTTCACAGGCTGTTTCTATTCTGTTTAAGAATTTCCACCAGCCATGGCAGTGATTTTCAAAAAGTACACCTCCTCTGACTCTTGTCATCAACCAGTTCTGCTGGCAAATCTAACTTGCAGAGCCATTTGGCCTTTCCTTTTGGCTACTGAGGAAGGAAAGTTGGCTCCCTGGATGGTTGTCATTAATGAGATTCCTTACTGGGCATCGTGCAAGTCACAGACGGATACAAAGATTTCGGAAAAGTGTTGGTTTCTACCCTCAGTATGGCACGACCTCAGATAGAGAGTCCCTCATTTCCACATTTCTTTTCTAACCCATTTAGTTGAAGTGAAATTCATCTAACATTTCAACTCAGAATTGTAACAAAGGTCAGTGACAAAGCTATTTTCCTATCCGATTCAAAAAGTGTCATGAAGTTTTGTAACACACTGAACTCAACTTCCTGTCCTCTGGGAGGGTGAAGAGTTTTTAATTAAGGAGGGGCTAGGGTTTTCTTTTTTTTTTTTCCCCCTAGGGGACACAGTGTCTCCGGGCCCATCTGTCTTTGATGGATTGACCTACACAGGGGCTCCATGACTGATTGTAACCTGCCCTTGTTCTGTGAAGGAGGCCTTTATCAGTGCATGCTACGGGCATGTTCTGGGGCCATTTCCTGTGCCTAATGTGGACAAGTAACAAAAGTCTAGCCCTTCTCACAGTTGAAATCTTTGTTTTGTTGGCAGCAGGGTCCTGACTGAGTGAGGAGCGTGGAGGAGAACCTGAGAGAGAGTGGCCACTGTGCATGAGCTGGAATTTGCATTCTTCTCAGTGCCCAAAAAGATCAGATTCCTTTTCTGATCATGTCTATCTGATCTCTGATTATAATAATCAATGGAATCCCCCAAATTTCTAAATAGAATGGGCTTAGAGCAACAGTCTTTTTGAAAGGGAGGTCTAGAGAACTCGTCTTGAGGGTGTAGACTGCAGACAATGCAGATTTTAAAGGATTATTTGCAGATGGTTATTTTAGTTTTGGGATGACTTTGGAGAGAGATTACAGTGAGAGGGCTAATGCCCCACTCCCCATCTCACCCTGCTCTGTATTGTGGCCACTGGTTATAATATAGAACAAAGGGCAGTCAATACAAAGCCCGCAGTGGCTGCCTACCTGCAGTGTATGGACTGACGATTTCTTCCCAGAAGTCTATTTACTGAAATTAACTCCTCCACTTTCCAATCCTTAACTTTTGAGCAATGGGAAACAGACCAAAACGGAGTCATTCTCTTTTTTCACAGTAAACTTAGATTACAAAGAGCCTAGAAGTAAAAAAATTATTGCTGTTTGAAACAAAGAATATTAATTTAGCAAGAGACATTGAGAAGATGCTGAAATTTAACCAGCTCTGTTTTTAACTTATCCTGGTTTGCAGATAAAAAATTTTGTTGTCTGAAAAGAAAAAGCTAACTTGGAGTGACTCAAATGTATGATACTAAAACCTGTCTTTTTGGAAAGATGCCTTCCAAACAAGTAACTAAGATACATATGGTTAAAAAATGTGAAATGTGGCTAATTTAGGTTTGAAGATTTTGGTGGAATATGGTTATTAATTTTTTTTTTAGCTAGAAGATAGAGTGACACCAAATGTCTAAAGTGAATAACTAAAAATTCATCAAAGTGTTTTAAAGCAATTCTTTTTCTTTTTCCACCTGATAGAACATTAAGTTCAAAAAAGGAATTAACTTGGGATAAGAAGCCATATGGCAAGTAACTGATAAAGAGGCTTGTGCCAGAGGTTGGACTATTAAAAAAAAAAAAAAATAGCAAAAGCCTACATTCTAGAAAGACAGGAGATTTAACTCACTTTTTTTGGCCAAAATATTTATCATAGATTTGTGAATTTTTTGAGAGGGATGAGGTGGAGGCATGCATCTAAATTTCAAAAGCTGATAGTAACCAAAAGAAAATACTGCAAAATAAAATGGAAAAATTTATTATTTACCTTTAGGTAAATGTTCCACAAAACATAGGATTTCAATGAAAATGTATAATGACATTAATGTTATAATTTAGAAAACTGGTATCTTTTGTGATACAGTTCTAGAGGAACCCAGTCTGGAAATTATATGAAGCTGTAGAAAAGTTTCCACTTACACTCGCTGGGTACGGTTTAAAAGTATAACATCTGATACATTTTCTAGTTTCAAAAAACATATTAACTATTCTATTTTATTTTGGTATATTGAATTATATTTGACAAGCATTCTATGTTGATAAATTTTGATTATATTTTCCAACATTTTAATTGTCTTTAGAAAGTTTGATTTTGTACAGCACTAAAATAATAGATACTTGTGCTTAACCAGAGGTCTCTACAAACTTGGAAATCTACACTGGGATTATCTATAATTAAAATAAGGATATTAATAGCATATAGGATGTTTTATTTAGATATTAATATAACTTTTTTTTTTTTTTTTTTTGAGACAGAGTCTCACTTTGTTGCCCAGGCTAGAGTGAGTGCCGTGGCGTCAGCCTAGCTCACAGCAACGTCAAACTCCTGGGCTCAAGCGATCCTCCTGCCTCAGCCTCCCGTGTAGCTGGGACTACAGGCATGTGCCACTATGCCCGGCTAATTTTTCTATATATATATTTTTAGTTGTCCATATAATTTTTTTCTATTTTTAGTAGAGACGGGGTCTCGCTCTTGCTCAGGCTGGTCTCGAACTCCTGACCTTGAGCGATCCACCCGCCTCGGCCTCCCAGAGTGCTAGGATTACAGGCGTGAGCCACCGCGCCCGGCCTATAACTTTTAATAGTATATGATAATTATCACCTACTGCTCTGCGCTAAATTACATGGTAGCACTATGCCTCCCGATCACAGGTGTGTGTTTACTCACCTGCTCCTGTGAGACTGCGCACTCTTCCAGGTCAGTGCTACCTGCTTTTTCTCTGTCTGGATGCCTACCACGGTGCTTGACATGAAACAGAGACTCTATAAACATTTATTCGATAGACCAAAAGCAGAAATGACTCTCATTTTTACTACAAAGAACCTGAATCCAACTGCTCAGTACTGAGCCAGGTTAGAATCACGCTTCCAGATTTCTATGCTAGATCTTTTGCCACCAATTTATGCTGTTTTGTATGTTAAAAGTATTATGGTGCAGGGGTAAAAACCTATCTTGCACAACAACAAAAGGCTTTTCCTCCAAAGTGTTTATAACTCTTCAATAGAAAAAGCAAAGCACTTTGTTAGAGCCATTGCAGGCATATAGGCTGGACATTTCCAATATGCTAACATTTCCTGAATGACTGCCTCCCCGCTACCCCCACACCAGGAAAATGATTCATAGCTTGTCTCACAAAGATCTGAGGGAAAGTTAGAGGTTGCAGAGAAACTGGGAAAAATGCCCATTACTGAGGTCTGCTCGATGGACGGTTAATAGCTGTGTTCCAAGACAAATTGGTGTCATTGAAAACCAACTGAGTAAACCAAAGCTGTGTTTCAAAGTTTTGTGAGCAGTGGTAAGGAAACTTCTATTCATTAGAGATGAACAGATTGACTGATACACACCTTGCAATTTAGAAGCAGCTGTGGCACAACGGGACTGTGTATGGGGGCAAACTTAATTGTGATCTATGGGTGAGGTCACTTACTTCATATGGATTTTTTTAAATTTTTAAATATTTTGCATGCTGCTAGAGAACACAGTTCTTCTTTCTCAGTTCACAAGTCTGTCTCCTTTGAAGGCCAGTTCCTCCTGGAGATCTCTTCCGTAAGCCGGCGGAAGGAAGTAGAGGATGCTCCTCTAGACTAGAGAGGCAGCGTAAGGTGTGGAAAACCCTTGAAAGTGGAGTCCAGCAAACTTGGGTTGAAAAATTGCTGCTGACTCATATGGATCTGGGAAAGGCAAGCCTTGCTAAGTCTTGATGCTCAGTATCTATGTCTCCTCTTTCCAGAACCGTAGTCAGTACAAATTTCATTTGAGAATCCACCCAGGGAAAACCATTCTTATACAATGGTTTGGGTGGAATTGACTTTGCCCTTCTCTAGAAGCAGGCCTTGATTAGCAAATCAGATGAATCTGTTCCATCTTCTTGTTAACTAATCAAAACCAATGTAACACAATGGAGACAGTTGCTATTATTCTTGAGAATGGACGCTTCCTCTCTTTTGCAGCAGCTACCAGAAAAGGCTCTCTCTTGCCTTGTTGATTAGTTTGCTAGAGCAACCATAACAAAATACCATAGACTGGGTGGCTTAAACAACAGAAATTTATCTTACAGTTCTGGAGGCTAGAAATCCAAGACCTAGGTGTGGGCAGGTTTGGTTTCTCCTAAGGCCTCTTTGCTTGGCTTGCAGGTGGCCACCTTCTCGCCGTGTCCTCACATGGCCTTTCCTCTGTGTGCCCCTATCCCTGGTGTTTTTTTTTGTGTGCCCAACTTCTCTGTTCTTATAAAGACACCAGTCAGATTGTGTTAGAGTCTACCCTAAAGGCTCATTTTTAATTAATCACTCTTTCAAATGTTCTATCTTTAAATACGGTCACCTTCTGAGAGAGGTACAGGGGATTAGAGCTTCAACACATGAATTTTGGAGGGACACAATTCATCCGTAAGGCCTTGGTTAGCATATGTGAAGATGTAAAGTGGGATTACTGCAGCCGTTGCACTATTACAAGGAGAACCAGCCTGAGAATGAAACTCACCCTACAGATGATACAACAGAATGACAGAAAGAAACCAGATCTTTAAAATGTATTATTTTAATTGCTGGATTAAACATTGCTGGAAGCCTAGAACTACTTCTGGACTGTTGAGTAACATGAACTTTTAGATTCCCTTTATTATTTAAGCCAATATTAGTTGGAATTCTGTTATGAGTTTAAGACCATTACTTTGGTCCTGCAACTGAAGGACTATTAACTGACTCAGTTACTTTATGTAGCAAGGGTAACTGGCTTGATAATGCATCCTTTATTGGCCACTGTCCTTTCCCTGTTTCATCTTTCTATCTCTTTTCTAGTTTTCCATGCACCTTGCAAATTAACGACCCCTTGCCCTGGAATCTTTGTTTTAGAGTCTGCTTCTGGGGAACCCAAACTAGACGTAATCCATGTAAATGATTTAGCATGTGTCAAATACTAAAATATAGAACAAAGCAAACAATAAATTATTACTATTGGATAACCTCTTACTTTTCTTATTTCATCGAGAATTTTCCTGATTGTTGAATGTCATGAAGCAATTCACTGTTCTTTTGAACACTGAATCTTTCCTCTCAAGCTCTTAATTTCATGGTCTATGTAAGAAAAAACTATTTGAGATAAAATGATAGCAACCATGAAAGCTTGCTCCCCAAGCCACAATTTTTGTAACATCATTTTTTCCCCATGGATCTCTTGATATTTTGGTGAATAACAAATGAACGCCATACTATTTATATTTCTGTATAAATTTAGCTGTTTACAGGATGTTTTCCTGATTAATGAACAGAGAAAGATGAATAACGGAAATATACCAATAATAATATGATAATGACACCAAAGTATACTTGTTTTGTGGCATGAATATTAAAGGTCAGGCAGTTCTAGGAATTCTAAGTTTGTCTTAGAGGACAGTTTAGTCTTTAACTAATGGAAAGGTGAACCTCAAACATAATGACCTTAGGTTTTTGTTTTGACTAATAGTTTTGTTGTGATTCATGTGCAACTCTTATGAACAATTTTTCTTTGTCATTGATTAGTGCTTCTTCAAATGAAGACTCACTTTGATGGCTTCTATTTGTGTTTCCTGCTTGAAAGAAATAGAAAACCCATCATGCACAAGGGTATTTGGAATATAAGACTTATTACAGTTGTCCATATATTTAACAAATTGGTTAAGATTATGGGCTTTGGAGTCAGGCTGTCTGACATCAAATCGTGGTTTCACGACTAACTAAATACTTGATCTTGGTCAAGTTGCTCCAGGTCTCTACTAAGTCTCATTTTCTCTATCCATAAAATAAGATTAAAATTGTGCCAGTCTCGTGAAGCTGTTGTGAAGGTCCAAGGGGCTGAAACGTGAATGGCGTAATGTCTGACAAGTAGGAAGCACTGTTAGTGTTAGCTACTGCTATTGCTTTTAAAGGAATTCTCTTTCTTCTACCTTTTCTCCTTAGAAATGGAGAAAAATCAATAGTGTGAAAGGTTTACAAATCTTCTCAAGTTTTGTGCACATGAAACAATGAGTTACTGTCTGTATTCAAATTTAAGTCCATATATTTTTGTGGAAATGTTGATTCAGGAGCTACCCCATTATATTTCCTCATAGAAGAGCTTTTTGTACATTTAGAATATGGGTTTTTCATTTAGTGGCTCCTATAATACATTTTCTAATATTACAGTATCCTAGGCACTCATTCATGTTTTATGAAAAAACTTGAAGTAATAGCTACTGGCTTTTTAAAGTCAGAAAGGCAAATAAATATCTCCAGCAAGAATTTACCAATGATTTGTCAGCCTGCATTTATTTTCCTTCTGGAATATTTCCCCCTAAGATTCCCCTGAATCATTGCCTCCCAAACAATTAATGTAGGGTTTTTTTAAAAAAAATCTTTCTTTCTTTCCTTCCTTTATTTTCTTTTTCCTATTTCTTCCTTTCCTTCTTTCTCCTCCCTTCCTCCATCGTTTTCTTCCTTTTTCTCCTCTCTTCTTTCTCTTTCTTTTTAAAATATTTTCCCTATTATTCATATTAGAAACCCAAAAAGACTTTGGAGAAACATTATTCAAAAACTTGAAATGGGATATAGGTATTCGATGTCTTTCATGGGTCAAGGAAATCGTGCTATTTTAGGAGTGCTCCCACTAAATAGGAGACCATTTGGTAAGGAACATCAAAGACTCACAAAGTAATTTAGACTATTAAGTAGAAGAGAATTATGAAATAAAAATTTTCATCCCTCCCATTGGGAAAGGAAACCTAATTATACAAGGTGATTTAAAGATAGACACGCTTAATATCTTCTTTATTTTTGTCCTCTACAGAAAGATTAGACGAATTATTGACTGGGGACTTATTTGGTTTAGAAGAAATGGAAAATTAAAAGAAGGAACAAAGTTCTTACAGAATACCTGGAAAACTTAAAGCATTCAAATTAGCAGGGTCTGGTGAACTGACTCCTGGATTTTTCCAAGATCTTCAGGGACCACAGCCAATATTTCTAAGAAATTGCAGGAAGGGGTTCATGTCCTTCCAGACTAACAAAGGAAAAGTGGTAAGCCTATGTTTGAGGAGAAAAAAGATTAGTATTGAATGGGGTAGTACTAATTTCTTAAATTTACTGAAAGAATATATCAAATAATAAATTAGCCATCACCTGAAGAGGCAAAGATGATTAGGAATAAGAAAAACATTAATAAATCTTTCCAAAGTTAAGTAGTTATTTATGCTACACTAATAGGCCATGCAGACAAGGGTAACACAAAGAATATACTTTGCCTCAATTTTCCTATAGCTTTTGGTGCCTGACCCTCATTCACAACATAGTTAAGTGATTCTGGGATATTGATGGTGATTGTGAAGATAGCAGCACACCTGATTTTCAAGATGCACAGTTACTTACTGTATGCATGTGATGTTTTGTTCTCCATAATTGGAATACAAACTCCTAAAGTTCAATTAAGTCATACCAGCTTAATCAGAGTCTCTGGGGATGGGGCTTAGATGTCTGTATTTTTTAAGCTGCCCTGGTAGTTCTGGTGCTGGGTGAGGATTGAGAGCTACTGTCTGAGGCAGAAGGTGCTGCTGCTCTACACCCTGCAGAGTGGGGCCAGAGTAGACATTTGTCAACCAAATGAACATTTCCTCATGGTCCCACGTGCCTTTCCTCCTGCTGCCATCTACTGTGGCATTCTCATGCCTACGAGGTCACCTTTTTTTTGAGAGGTCCATGTCTCATTTATCCTTCCAGCTCCAGCTCAGTTTTATGCCTCTCGCAGAGCTTCTCTGACTGGCCCGGCGCTTACTGAGAAGTCCTCTTCCACCTCTGAACATTGACAGTCCCACTGTGCGAAGTGCAATCTGTGAACCAGTAACATGGAGCATCACGTGGGAGCTTGTTAAAAGTATAGAGTCTCAGGCCCTGCCCCAGACTCACTGTATTAGAAACTGCATTTAAACAAGCCCCCCCTCTCACCCCAGGGGATTGGTATTCATGTTAAGGCTTGAGAAACCACGGCCCACAGCATTGATGCCACTTACCACATCCCTGTGGGTGGCCTTGCGTGGTTCTCTAACTGATTTGTCTGTTGATCTCGTCTTACCAAATAGATTATATATTCCTTGATGGAAACGATTACCTCTTACAGTTCTTTTGCATCCCTTTACTACATTTTGTATGTGGACATGCAATGGTTAATAATAATAGATACTGAATGCAGATTACGTGCCAGGCATCGTGCCAAATACTCTATATAAATCACTTCATTAAATGCCCACAGCAATCCTGTGCTGTAGAATTGAATACCTATTCTAGACAAGAAACTGAGGTTCAGAATGGCTAAGTTGTCCCAGGCCACACAGATGGCAATGGGCAGAACTGAAATCTAAAAGCCAGAACTCTTAGCCACTATACAAACTATAATATGCACTCAATAAATTGTTTAGTAATTCAAGGCTTAGGAAAAGGTGACATTGGTTTAAAAGTCCTTTGGCTTTTACTTACAAATGTGGAGCCAATAGACAGAGATCCAGTGCCCCATTTAGAACATTTGGCAGGTTTACGAACATCGTTAGGGGCATCTTGTTTAGCTTTCACGATGGCATATCATCACAACCTTCATCTGACTTCTCTTCTTTAGCCTAAGCAGTTTCTAGAATTAATCTCATTTGTATCATTTAGGGTGGCAAGACTCAACCTAACTTCTGTTATTGTTCATTTCTAAGTTGGTTTTAGCTAAGAAAGAGTCAGTCACATTTTGGTACAGGCAGCTAGAAGTGGGGTTGGGGCATGTCTCTATTCTAATTTCTGTTGCCTTTCTTATTGTGACCACAGCAGCAGTGGATAAGAGCATGGATTTTGGTGACAGACAGGCTTGGGTTTTAATCCTGGCCCTGTCACTTACATAAGCTCTCAGTACCTCAGTTTCCGCATTTTTAAAGTTGTGCCAGAGAGAAGTAAGTCATTAGAAATCAAGAAAGAGAGAGGGGGAGAAAATGAGGGGTAGAGATTTACCTGACAGGTACAATGAACACTATTTGAGTGATGGGCACACTTGTAGCCTTGAGTAAAGCATTATAAAAGCTATCCATGTAACAAAAACATTTGTACCCCTTTAATATTTTGAAATAAAAATAAATAAATAAATAAAATAAAATTGTGCACATATAGGATTGTGGAAACAAAACAAAATAATCTATTTAAACTCCCTAGGATACAGTAAACACTCAATGATTATGAGCTCTTATCATCAACGTGAGCCAGCTGCCTTTGTTGATGTTGTTGCTTTTTAATCTCATCCTAAGTAAACTTCTGGTAGAAGGCAGGCCACCAGCCTATAGGTCACCTGTAAGGCTCTACTACATTGTAGAGGGCAAGGTACCCAGTAGGTGTTTGGGAAATCTTGGTTGGATGTTTCATGGTCAAGATTGGAGACAATAGGTCATAAAAACATATTTTCCATTTTATTATCTCTTCTATCCATAAGTTGGTGCCAAGAAAAGTTTGACAAGTGATAGAGGCAGGGCTCCATGGGTGTCTACCAGCAGGCAGGGCTCAGTTTGTACCCAGCCCCAACCCAGTGATGGCAGGTAGTAGGGGATGGATTGGTCTCTGTTGGCTAACTTTGCAGGCAAAAAGGGCTTTTTTTTCATGACAAGGAGTTTGACATGATTGTAAGCCTAAAGTTAGTTGTGTTCAAACACTGTGGCATCAGGATAAACTGAAAACCAGATTTGGGAATTCTGTTCTTAGAGTCCTGGAAATCAATAGATTTGGGGCACATTTCTAGGTTTTAAGAGGTAGGGCACCAGACAATAAGCACATAAAATGTATAGCTGAATGCCTCATCTGTGCTGCAAAGCTAATAGTGCTTACCTTACCTCAACAGGATTGTTTAGCATTGCTAATTTTTTTCTATTTTGCATTTTTTTAAATTTCAGAATATTAGGGGAATACCAATGCTTTGGTTACATAAATTGCGTTTGCACCACCCAAGTTAGAGCTACAAGCATGTCCATCCCCAAGACAGTGCATACCCCACCTGTTAGGTGTGAGTTTACTATCTCCTCCTCCCCCCTTCCCACCTTCCCAACACCCAATGAATGTTACTTCCATAGTGCATATAAGTTTTGATCAATTAGTACCAATTTCATGGAGAGTACATGTGTTGTTTGTTTTCCCATTCTTGTGATGCTTCACTTAGAAGAATGGGCTTCAGCTCCATCCAGGATAAATAACAGGTAGTTCACCATTATTTTTATGGCTAAGTAGTAATCTATGTTATACATATACCATATTTTATCAATCCACTCATGTATTGATGGTACTTGGGTTGTTTCCCCATCTTTGCAATTGTGAATTGTGCTGCTATAAACATTCAAGTGCAGATGTCTTTTTTATAGAATGTCTTTTTTTCCTTTGGGTAAATACCCAGTAGTGGGATTGCTAGATCAAATGGTAGTTCTACTTTTAGTTCTTTAAGGTATCTCCATACTATTTTCCATAGAGGTTGTAGTAGTTTGCAGTCCCACCAGCAGTGTATGAGTGTTCCTATTTTTCCACATCACCAACATTTGTTGTTTTGGGACTTTTTGATAAAAGCCATTCTCACTGGAGTTAAGTGATATCTCAATGTGGTTTTGATTTGTATGTCCATGATGATTAGAGATGTTGAGCATTTTTTCATATGTTTCTTGGCCATTGGTCTACAGAATTGGAGAAAATATCTTCATGTTATGTATCTGATAAAAGGATGATAACTAGAATCTATATAGAACTCAGGAAAATCAGCAAGAAAAAACCAAACAACCGTATTAAAAATGGGCAAAGGACATGAACAGAAACTTTTCAAAAGAAGACAGACAAATGGCTAACAAACAGGATTGATAATTAATGTCAGTAAAGAGCTTTGGAGCTACTGAGAATGCTGAATTCATAGCAATTTTTTGTTAGGAATAATTTGATTCAGAGGCATTCTGATTCTTGGTGTTTAGGGTAAAGGAAATCCAATGCCTTCAGCATTTCATTTCTAGACTTTTTCTAGGTGAGTAAGGTTAGGCCTTAAATAAAATTGAAATCTTCGACAATGCATATATCTCTAAGGATTTGCTATCACATATCATATATGGTGAAGGGACAAGAGCAATGGTTTGGGAGCCCAGATACCTGCATTTGCTTTCAGTTCTACAACCATATCATGTTGGGCACCATTCAGCCACCTGGAGCTGAATTTCCTTATCTATAAAATAAGAGGAATGGACAAGAAGATCTTTAAATTCACAACTTTAAAGTCTATGATCAAGCTTAGCTTGGTTTTCCCCTAGGCTTCTGTAGTACAAGGGATTTTTAATATTCTTATACATAGGAAAGAAGAAAGTATCACACAATATTTTCAGAATCTAATATTGTCCCCTGTAACCATAAAGCAATATAGGAAGTATTTGTGGATTTATTAGGCTGATAATTACTACCACCTGACTTTCATTTTCTATGCATTTTCAATACTCATTAGTTGATTTGATCAAGGACAACTTGCTATGGTTTATCCTGCATTGCCAGTAAACAAAATAAACAAACAACACCATTTTTGATTCACTGAGAGGGTGTGGGAGAATTAACAAGGGAATACAAGGTATTTATAATTATTTGAAAACAAATGCCAGCCTCATATTGGTATTTGGCAAAGCATTCCTCCAAACCCACGTGGCTCTGCTATTTTGTGTGATAATTGGTTCTGTTCATAATTCACAACATGTTTGAGGGAGGAAATCCTTGATTATTATTGCTCATCCAAACATCAGTACATTTTGTCCCTGACTACTCAGAAAGGAATATTGATTTTATTCCATCTACTATGTGCCTACTCCTTTGAGGAAGACAGGCTACTAAAAATTATGGGCTGGTAAATATTTTCCACTTGTTTCCAAGACTACAGCAAGTGGTACAACACTACAGGACTCAAGGAAAATTTTCCACTGGGGTAACATGTCTCTCAAACCAAAATACCATTTGCCAATTCAGTTGAGGTCAAGAATTGTGATCAAAATGTTAGTATTTATCTCCTTACAGAAAAACAGGCTGGATTTTAGTCATGCAAAATACCATTTTAAGTTTCTGAAGAATGCTAGGAAAAAATGTGATATCTTTTAATTGGCTTAAAATTTATTCCTACCTACTGGTAAAATGGATTTAAATTTATTAAGGTACATTCAATCCTCACTTAACATTGTCCATTGGTTCTTAGAAACTGTGACTTTAAGAGAAATGATGTAAAATAAAACCAATTTTGCTACAGCCTAATTGATCTAAAAAAGAGTTAATTTCCTACTGCATATTTCTGGCCACATAAACATCCCCAAACTTCTAAATAAAGACTAAAATACTTCTAACATAAAACATTGAAATAAATGTGAGCTATACATACATTTAAGAAAGATTAATAAAAACAACATAATGTTTACCCAGGTGTTTTGGTAAATCAGTGTGTGAAGGCAGCCATAGAGGTATTGGGTTAAATCAAGAAGTAAATGTTTGCAAAGTAAAAATTGTAAGGAGCCTTTCCTACTACCACACAGTTCAAAAACAAACAGGATCAAATACGATGGGCTAACCAATCTGAAAAAGAACCCAAGAAAGTAATTCCATTTATAATAGCTACAAATAAAATAAAATACCCAGGAATAAACTGAATCAAAGAAGTGAAAAGATCTCTATAATGAAAACCATAAAACCACAAAAATTCTTATTGAAAGAAATTGAAGAAGACACAAAAAATGGAAAGATATTCCATACTCAATGATTGGAGGAATCAATATTGTTAAAATGTCCATACTACCCAAAGCAATCTACAGATTCAATGCAATCCCCATCAAAATATCAATGACCTTCTTCACAGAAATAGAAATCCTAAAGTTTACATGGAAACCCAAAAGACCCAGAATAGCCAAAGCCATCCTGACCAAAAAGAATAAAACTGGAGGAATCACATTATCTGACTTCAAATTATACTACAGAGCTATAATAACCAAAACAGCATGATACCGGCATTAAAAACAGATATTGACCATTGGAACAGAATAGAGAGCCCAGAAATAAATCCACACATCTATAGTGAACTTACCTTCAACAAAGGGGCCAAAACATACAGTGGGGAAAGGACAGTATCTTTAATAAATGGTGCTGGGAAAACTGCATATCGATATAGGGAAGAGTGAAAGTAGACCCTTTATCTCTTTCCTTATACAAAAACCAAATCAAAATGGATTAAAGATTTAAATCTAAGACCTGAAACTATGAAACTACTAAAAGAAAACATTGAGGAAATGCTTCAGGACATTGGTCTGGGCAAGGACTTCTTGAGTAATACCTTCAAAACACAGGCAACCAAAGCAAAATGGGATCATATCGAGCTAAAAAGCTTCTGCACAGCAAAGGAAACAATCAACAAAGTGAAGAGAGAACACACAGAATGGGAGAAAATATGTGCAAACTAGTCATCTAACAAGAGATTAATAACTAGAATACATAAGGGCTCCATCAACTCAATAGGAAAAAAATCAAACAATCTGATTAAAAAAATGGGCAAAGGATCTAAACAGACATTTTTCAAAATAAGACATACAAATGGCCATCAGGTATATGAAAAAATGCTCAACATCATTAGTCATCACAGAAACGCACATCAAAACTACAATGCGATATCATCTCATGCCAGTTATCAAAAAGGCAATAACGAATATTGGTGAAGATGTGGAGAAAGGGGAACCTTCATACACTGTTGGTGTGTATGTAAATTAATCCAGCCTCTATGGAGAAGAGTATGGAGGCTCCTTAAAAAGCTAAAAATAGAATGACCATATGACCCAGCAATTCCATTGCTAGATATTATATATGTTGAAAAGGAGAGAATTCAGTATGTTGAAAAGATATCTGTACCCCCATGTTTACTGCAGCATTATTCACAATAGCCAAGCTTTGGACTCAACCTAAGTGTCCATCAATGGATGAATGGATAAAGAAATTGTGGTGCATATATACAATGGAATATTATATAGACATAAAAAAGAATGAAATCTTATCATTTGCAAAACATGGATGGAACTGGAGAATATTATATTAAGTGACATAAGCCAAGCACAGAAAGACAAATCTTGCATGTTCTCACTCACATGTGGGAGCTAAATATTAAAAATAATGGATCATATGGAGAAAGAGAGTAGAAGGATGGTTACCAGAGGTTGGGAAGAGTAATGAGAAGGGACGTGGATAAAGTGGGGATGGTTAATGGGTGCAAGAATACAGCTTAGATAGTTAGATAGAATGAACAATGTTTGATAGCACAACAAAGTGACTATAATCAATAGTAAGATAGAGTATACTTTAAAATAACTACAAGAGAGGAATTGGAGTGTTCCTGGAAAACACAAAGAAATGATAAATACCTGAGGTGATGGATACTCCAATTACCCTGATTTGATTAATTCACATTGTATGCCTGTATCAAAACATCACATGTTCCCTATAAATATAGACAACTATTATGTACCCATAATAATTAAAATTAAAAATTAAAAAAAGAAAAAAATATGATAGGCTCACTGAGTGCTTTTATACTGCATCATATGTTGCCAGGCATTTGTATGATTATCTTTATGAATTTTTCTTTGACAATAATTTATATTCACTCATTCTTCTTCCAACCCACTCATTCGAGTTCAAGGTCATAGGTGGTTAGAGCCTATCTCAGCAGCTCAGGGGCAAGGCAGGAACACACCCTGGCCAGGACACCATTCCATCGAAGGGTGCACTCACATACACACCCACACTCACTCACACTGGGACCATGTAGACACACCAGTGAACCTAAGGTGCACAGTTTTATAGTGTGGGAGGATACCAGAGAACCCTGAGACAACCTGTGCAGACATGGGGAGAAGGTGCAAACTCCACACAGACAGTAAGTAGCTCCCGCTGGGAATCAAATTTTTTTCCTCATCAATGTTATCACAGAATGATGTTATTGGAGGACCTGCTGTACTAAGAAATTTGAGCTGCAATTGAAATTCATCATTATTTGCTGTGCTGGGGATGATTTAGTTAATGGAAGCTTAATGAACTCAGACTATCATTATTTGGTAAGGATTTGTAAGTTCTTTTATTACGCCTCATTTTCACATGTTTTTCATCAACACTGATGGTTCAGAAAATAAATGCAAGTGCTTCTGAGATCTGCATTTTTGAGAAAGCAGATTCCAAAGCATTAGTATTGAATTTGTATACACTGAAGTGTACGTTTGTGTGAATATGGTCAAGCTAGGTTACTTAATAGAAATTTGGCAATCTTGGGCTAATATTCTTAAAATCTCCAGATTATAATTTTTTATTATTTTATTCAAATTTTAAAACTCAGTATATATCTCCCAGAAGGTTGATTTTTATTTAGAAACAATGAAACAGAGATTAGCGTTGTTTCTAGGATGTTTTATTTCCATCTTGTCATTTAAGTGGTTAGTATAGCGTGGAGTGATAGAATTACTGTATTTCATCCATTCAAAGATACACATTTTTTTTTTTTTTTTTACATTTTAACATGTTTGAAATCAGCATGCATCTTATAGTTGATAATGTCTTCCAATTGCTATTAACCAAGGGACATAGTTTTCATTGCTTGCACATGAGTAAATTGGTTATAATTTGTAGTGGGGTGGAAAACAACTGCAGTCCCCGAAAGCTACCATCAACAAACCATTTACAGACTATTTGACAGGGAACCTGAGTCCTAGTTGTCATCTGAAAACTTTCAGTTGACAGCCTGGTTAAGATGATTCTATAATCAAAGCTTACAGAATGAGTATCAGAGGACTGGCTGAAAATCCAGAGACAATAGTGGAAAACTCTGCGAGAGTGTTTTCTCACCAACACACTAAGTTGAACATTGATTCAGAAGATTGAACTCTGAGTGGGAAGAAGTTTTAGGAATACATTAACCAATTTATTTCACTTTCATATTATTTCATATATATGCATAGAAATTATCATAAACATTTACATTTATTTAATTAGTAGATTTTTTCTTTTTTATAAGTATTCAAAATAATAATTTATAGTGCCATATTCTAAACATAATAGGGTATTGATATATTGTTTCAATTTCTAACCAAAATGGTTGGTGTCAGCAATGATGGTAAATTAGCCCCATACCCAAAGAGTCAAAAATACTTAAGGGAAATTCAAGACATCCTGTGTTATTGTTTCAAAAAGTCTGGTACTCTTTGAAAAGACCCCACTGTTTCAGGAGCTGCCCCTTTGATTATGGGAAAAAGTGAGAACTTGGACAACACAGATGTTTCCAATTTCAGGACTAAGGAGGCCCATGTGCCTGCATCCTATTCTGGTTCTTAAGGATCATGGGAATTTGTTTTCCGGCTTCCCTTCCTGTGATCGACGTATACACAGCAGTAAGCTTTTATAAACGTACTTTATGTTAACCTCTGCCCCAACCCCAAAACACATAAAAAAAATCATAGAATTTTCTTTTCGGTCTCCTCAGGAAATTTTGGGTAAAATGTTATAAAGAGGGATCTTCGCGTTAAAGCTCTTATACTGTAATAATGAAGGATCTACTCTTCTGAATACTGGTGTGATGGACAGATAAAATGTCTTGTTTCTCTAGAGAATATATATCCTGTAAGTTAGCCACAAGAGGCTGTAAGATGGAATGCATACAGCTATGGCGTGTTTATAAATCCAGGACTTCAGTATTCAGATTTTGTATAAATTTCAACAGATGCTATGATCTATGCTAGGATGCTAAGAATAGCTATCTCAAAATAAAATCTTTAAATAAAAAAAATTCAAATCCTCTCACAATCAATACTATCACATTGAAACATCCCAGCTTCACAACACCAACATCAAAACTATTTCCGATCCTTGGGCAATGGCCTACTTTTCCCCAGTAGCATTCTGTGCATTACAATTCTAGAGTAATAAAAGAAAGGAGACAGTCTCTGCCCTAAAAGTTGTTACAGTGGAATTTGGTCTTTTCTCAGGACAATCTGTTGCAATTATATTCAAGGCCAATATCCAGGGCATAGGGCTCTAAAATATATACCAGACTGCAGGGACTAGAGACAGATGCAAGGCCTTAGGACAAAGGTACACACTATAGCTCCATGACAAGCAAATAATGCTAGGGAGACAAATCTTTCTTCCTTTTCCCCTTAATACTTCCATTCAAAAAATATATATTTGGGAATCTGCTACATTCCAGGTACAGAGGGTCTGAGCCAACAAAGGTTGTGGAGACCAGCCCATCTTATCCACTCAATGGAAATCACGGAAAGTTCCTCGTTTTCTGGTGCTTTTCAATGCCAACCTGTGGTTAACATGTAAATGAATATATTTTTATATATAATATAATGTAAAATTTCAGACCTACCAGTCATTATGTTAAATGTTTTGTCTCTGTGAGGCCGAGTGAACTCTGGTGAATAAGTGTACTACCTTTTCACCTCCAGCTTTACTTAATTGTTGCTACAAGCCTAACAGAGAAAATTTACATAAAACTTTTCAATGTATTTCTGTTAAAAACAATATGAAACATTTTTAGTGTTATTTTGGGTAAATATTTTCCCATTTAGCATTCATAACAACTCTACAAGTTAAGTACTGATATTCCTACGAATGAGGCAAATTGAGGCTTAGAGAGTTTAAGCAACTTGTCCAGAGTCACAGAATTACAAGTATTGGTGCCAGGATCCAAAGCCCAGGTCCTTTGATTCTAGAGCCTGCGGTAACAAACTCCCTGCAGGTGGCAGGGCCTAAGTGCCAACAACCCATCTCTAGTAGTCACGGCTGTCCTCAGAGCTCTGTGGTTCATCCAGGAGATGAACCCAGAGAACTGGCACCTCCCTCCAACCCACCATGTGTCACAGAGCAAAGCAGATGTGTTTCAGCAGCTTTGGGCTGCTGGGCTGCTGGGTCCCTGACACAACATTGATTAAGTGTCATATTTTCCTATCTGATTTCACTGCTTTTCACCAGGCTATTATTTAGTGTGCAGCAATAAGGGAGCATAAACATAGCTCTGACTTTTTGGAAGTAAATATCAGCTAGAATAAGTATTTGGCCTCCCTCAAGGCTTTTAAATCTACTGAAATGTCAGGTGCAATGAGATTCTGGGCAAAGGACAGAAGAGCAAATCTCTGGATTTTATAAAAGTTCCCTGAATGCTCAGAGCCTTAAGTGAGCCGGCCAAACCCTGCGTTGGCAAGCATCTCCCAGGGTCATTTGCGTGCTTCTAAATTTATCTCCTTTGATGGACAATGAGTGAGGATTTAACTTAGCTGTCCATTCAGGTACTTATTTAAGCTTCAATCACAGATCACTCCTGTTTACCCATCTCCCCTTTACCATGCCTGGAACGTCACGTGGCACAGACGACGGCCTGGGTCACACTTAGTCTGAAGGAAGAAGCAGTTGAAGGGGACCACCTATAATTCAATGAATTTAATCTTTCTGGGGACTCTTGTTAGAGGAAATTTTTCACATCTGGGTTTCCAAAAGAAAAATTGTTTTTGTTTATATTGACATTCAATATAAACATAAAGTCCTCAGAAAAAGGTACAACACTAGCTGGAATGTACAGTTGCACTAAGGAGAGTTTTCCGAGCATTCTATCCATTTCTTGTCATTCATAGCACCTCTGGATTTTCAAGCAATATTGTTTACACGGGCATCTCATCACATTTCCCTATCAGAGTCTTGAGAATTTCCATATGAATGTTTTACATACTTTTTGGATATTATTAAAAGATAAAATTTTTTCCCATGTAACCAGTATCTCCTGTGTAAATATTTTAGATGGGCCAAAAATTACTGGTAGCTTTTATAGGCCATTTGAGTGAAGTGGTTATACTTACTTCTTAAAATATTTTTCCCATCATTTATATGTCTCTAGACTTGAGAGCAACTATTTCCAAAACCAATATCAAAAATTACACAACTGTGCCAAAACAACAATACCACAACAATAACAACACAACAAACAACAACAACGTACAGTATCGATCTTGGCACCAGGGTAGGGCAACCGTCATGAGGATTGCTATAATTCACCATACTCATTTAAATATCTTTCCTATTTTTTGCATCAAAAGCATCATCAGAATTTGTTCCATATTAATATTTATCACGTCTAGGAAACAAAAATTTCTGGTGAGTATTTTTTATTAGCTATTTTTGTACTTCAAGCATCTATGGGAACATAAAGAAACACCCTTAAGGTATCATATTTTTAAAGTTTTTACATTAACTTATTATCTCTCAGAAGTTATCTCTTCTCTAATAGGGACTTAAAAGGCCATGTTGAGAACTCATAAAATTCTAAGCAAGCCTATTAATTATAGGAGGCTTGGATAATTTATAGCAGTTTTGAGAAATGCTAAGTAGCAAAAAAAATTCCTCTTAAATTCATGTTCCCCTTATTCTGACCTCTGGAAAAATCTTAGTAAGATTTATTATTTTGTGCTTGGGTAGTTGATGTATTCTGTAGATAATTCAGATAGGGGCATTCAGGATTCAGCAACTCTGTAGAGTAGTTTTATGACCCTGCCTATGTGGTGTAAGACAGTGATTCTCTGGTGTGTGCAAAATCAGTGCTACCAAGTCATTTAGACTCCAGGAGCACAGAGGTTTCAAAATCTATCGAGCTGCAGCCTTGTAGTGACTTCTAGGGTTCATTGTTTTCAGAAGATTTGATGTAATTATTTCTATCTTAACCTTAACTTTCGATTGGGCCACCAATTAGAATTGTTTTTGGTCTTTCTGTTTTCTGTAAACATCAGGCTAGAGGTAGGTAGACTTCATTTGCCTGAGAGAGTTGATGAGACCCTGCCAGCTCATGTGATGGCCCTGCCTGTCGTTACATGTCCTCTTCTTCCTCAGCTGCCCACCCTCATGGCCTTTCCCTGAGTTAGGTGGAAAAGGCAGGGAATATTGTCTTCAGAAGGCCATGGTAAAAAGTACAAATGCTCTCTGGAAGCAAAAGGAAGATCAGAGACTCTTCTTTGTTTTTTTTTTGTTTGTTTGTTTTGTTTTGTTTTTTTTTTTTCACAAACCCCACTGAAATGGTTCCTTTTGCTTGTGACTTGGGGCGGCATAGACTTTGGTCCTAAGGAGATGTGGTGCAATGATAGGGGTTTGTGGGGGGAAAGGAAGAGGAGAGGCAGGCAGACACCAGCCTTTGGTGACCTCCTGACCACCTGTGGCCCTGACTCTGAGGAAGGTGCTCCATGTTGGTGTTTTCAGTAGGGAGGCAATCGGAGCACAGGTTCACAGGAGAGGGCTTGACAAGGGCAGGTGTGATGGTAGAATGTTCCAAGGGGAAGATGATCTACTGTGTCGTTACGCCTGAAACAACCTTCCCAACTGGATTACTGGATTATAAAGCCTCTGGGCCTCTAGCCAGCACTAATTTTAAGCATGTTTCCCAAGCTTTGTTTGAGAGTATTTGTGTATTAAGCCAATATTTCACACCAGCTCTGTTATTTGTAATAGTCCATTTTAATCTTCATTGGTCTACTAAGCAAATCATGTTTTAATGTTGGCTTATGAAGAATAAATACTGGAATCCAGTGTGTTGGCTTAATATGGCTTTGGTTTAGTGTAGACTTCACCATTTTGAAAATGCTGCCTTCTCCCAACTTTAATGATGTAAACTCAGTTTCTGTATATAGTAAAGTCATCTC
This sequence comes from Eulemur rufifrons, assembly GCF_041146395.1. Classification (NCBI taxonomy): domain Eukaryota; kingdom Metazoa; phylum Chordata; class Mammalia; order Primates; family Lemuridae; genus Eulemur; species Eulemur rufifrons. The sequence goes on along the minus strand of NC_090983.1, from coordinate 13,829,385 downwards.
CAGTTATAAATTGTTTACCTACAATCTCTCAAAGGGTTTCACATTTCCAGGCATAAGATGCACTTGAACTACATAAGTATAAAAGTAACCAGATTTTCTGGATAGCATGTTGTTGATTATGGGCTTTTGGGTATTCTCTGGAGAAATACTGAAATCTGGGAAGACTACAGGTTAAAGGTAAGGATGACGAGTTACACTTTGGAATAAGTTGTAGTCAATGGACTCAGGATATTCAGCACTGGAACTCAGGAGAGAGTGAAGGGATGGGCCAAAAAAGTTAAGGGTTATTCTGCTGAGTGTGAACGGTAATGCCTTAAAAGTACTGAGACATGTATCAGTTGGGGAAAAAACCCCAAAATAATTGTTTAAGCTAAATGGAATATTATGTCTTTGTAACGTCATAGAGGTCTGTTGGTTGGTAGTCCAGGCTTACTATACTGACTCCACAAAGCAGCAACCCTATATCCTTCCAGCTCATTGCTCCCTATGTCTAGGGTGTGTCCCACACTGGTCTTTATGGTAAAAGATGGCCACTAGAACTCTGGCCAACACATCTGCATTCCTAGGAGCAGGAAGGGTGCACGTATTCACTTTCAGAAGACTTCCAGGGAGTTTCACACATTTTCTTTACTTGTTATTGACCCATATTTACTCACTTGGGAAGTTGCAGGAGAGGCTGGCAAATATGGCATTTGGGCTGGGTAATGATAAGAGATCTGAGTGACCAATTAAAAACTGGGGGTTTCATTACTAAAGAAGAAAGGGAGAAGAGTGGATATTGGTAGGCATCTATCAGTGTCTGCCCTGGAGAGTCCTAAAAGACATCATGTGGGAGGTGAGTGGAGCTCAAGGAAGAGAGAAGGGTTTTCTCAAGAAGGAGATGTTAACTGTGTCACCAAGTAGGGAGGGAAGTCAAGGAGAATGAGAGCCAAGAAAAAGTCACTAAATTTCATGTTACTGAAGAGTTTTATACTTCAACAATGTTGAGTCTGAGTACTTTGGGGCCTTGTTGCGGCAGCAAACAGAGCATGAATCCCTTCCACGTATGAACTTACTGTTTCTTTGGGTGAACAGAAAACTAATCAATGAACAAACCAATATATACTGTTAGGTAGTTAAATTCTTTACAGGTAGTTAAGCAGGAAGAGGAGAGAATTACTGTTCTCCTAGCTTGGAAGGAATGGTCAGGAAAGCTCTCTGGGAAGAGGTGATGTTTGAACAGAGACATGAAAAAAGTGAGGGATGAGTTTGAGTGGTTGACCGTATGGGCAGAGGACAAAGAATAAAAGCCCCATGCTGCAGTGTGCTTGCATCATTATGGGAACCAGAGGAGGGTTGTGTGGTCACAAAGAAGGGAACAAAGGGAGGACATATGGAAATAAATCAGTGTAATATCCAGGTGTTGGATTATAAAAGGCTGTTCAGAGCATACCACGATTTTATTCGAAGAATGATGGGTAGCCATCAGAAGGTTGAGTGCAGGAGTGTGACATGTTACGGTCTACCTTTGAAAGAATCTCTTTGACTATTGTATGGCTCATGGATTTTAAAGGAGTAAAAATGAAGCAGGGAGACCAGCTGGTGGGTGGCTGTAGTGCAAGGCCAGTGATAATGGTGTCTTAGATTTAGGTCACAGGGGTGGAGGTAAGAAGAGAGTATTTGGATCCAGAAAGTATTTTGAAGGTAGATAAAGCAATATTTGCTGATGGATTTTATGTGGGGTATGAAATAAAGAGAGGAGTTATGGATGATTCCAAAGTTTTTTGCCTTTACAAATGGAGGAATACGATTGTTACTTGCTGAGATGAGAGAGTAGCGAGTTGGTTTGGAAAGGGGCAGCAAGAGTTTGGATGTACATGTTAAGCTTGAAATACCCAGTAGGTAGCCAAGAAGACATGGTCAGTGGGCAGAGAGATGTGCTAATCTGGAGTTGAAACCATGGGACAGGAGGAGAGGGAGTTGTAAATGAGGTTACAAGGAGTCTGGGGGCATGTCGACATTGACAGCTGGGAAGATGAAGAAGCCCCAAAAGGGAAGATGGAGTAGAAATAGCCAGAGAGATAGGAGGCACATCAAAAGGGTACGGCCTTCCTAAAGCCAAGGAAGTTTTAAAACAGGAGTAGTGATCACATACGTCAAGTCCTGCTGAGAGGTCTAGAAAAGTGAGATCCGTTGGATCTGATGATGGGGAGTAATTGGAATAAAAGTCTGATCAAAGGGGGTTCAGGAGAGAATGGAAGGTAAAAAAAAAATGGAAAAATCAAGTGTAGACAACTATTTAAGAGGTTTTCCTATAAAAGGAACCAGAGAAATGGAGCAAGACTGAAGGGAAAATGTGAAGGACTTAAATATATACCTTTACCATGGGAGACATCTGAGGATGTTTGCATGGGTGTAGGGAGAGAGAGGGAAGAGAGACAGAGGCTGGATTTGGTGGCTGAAGATTGTAGTTCTTTTCTGACGGCACCTACGTCCTCAATGAAGTGAGAAGCAAGATCACTAGATGACAGTGAGGAATCGGTAGGGGCTCTCATGGATTTTGTGACAAACAGAAAATATGAAATAATCATCTGGGAAATTGGGACATTGACTCGTGGCTTGGAGAATCATAATAGGTTATTAACACTATTGTGCATCAGTTTATTTGATCATTTCTCAGAAGAGAGGATAGAACAAGGCCAAGCAAGGAAACCAAATTCCTAAGGGCAAACACAAAGCAAGAGAAAAAGAGTCCAGAACAGAAAGAAAGGGGGACCTCCTTTGTCATTTATTGTAGGACTTTATATATAATGAAGAAAGCAGTTTAATCAAAAGGGAACAGTAAATCATTGCCTTTAAGAAATGAATTCACTGTGACTAACGATAGGGACATATATACAATAAGACCTTTAAAACAAGAGTAAAAGATCAGGATTCCAGTATTTGAGACACAATGTGGATATCTATACCAGAAACCCATACTTTTAATAATTTCTGAGACTTATGTGCTGGGTTTTTTTGGCAGCCAGGCAAGAAAGCAAACAAACAAAATAAAACATAATGGCTTATATAGCTTTTATTGTCTGATAAACAAAGCATATAATTTTCTAGGCGAGTTGAAGATTTTTATAACACAGTATTCTAAAAGAAATTTATTTTGTGGGTTTGTTTACAGTGAACAACTTAATTGAAAATCTCTTCAATAGCAATTTTACACAAGATTTAAACATATTTTTCTTATGACCATTTCATATTCCAAATCTACATAGAAGCAGATGGTATTATGTTAATTATTGTTCTGAGAAGACTTTTATATGGCGTGTAAAAATAATGTAATCTAGTAGCTTCCTGCTGCTCTCAATTTATCCAGGAATAGAACTGAGAGATTCCAGGGGATGAATAAATAGTTAGCATGTCCCTTAGCCTTCAAATATAAATGATCTTGAAGACATTTAACATTTATTTTGAGATTAAACTACCGGCAAAGTATTGAGAGTTTGGATTATGCTGTTAGTAAACAAAAAAGCTTGGGGACAAATGGCACTTTGTTATTTATTCATGTAAAGTATTTATTTGAGTACCTACAGTATGCCTGGCACTGTTCTAGACACTTGGAATACATCAGTGAACAAAATAAACAAAGACCTCTGCCTTCACAAATCAATGTTTTGAAAATTAACTACCTTGACTTGTTTCATGCTCGCATGAGAATAGTTACAGGCTTTGGCAGGGAGGTGGAGTCAAGAGAAGAAAGGTCTTTGAAATTCATTTATTTATTCATTCAATCATTCCTTCATTTGGTAACACTTAGTAAGTGACTGCTAATAAATCAGACCCAGACTGAGATGGGTGAGTGAGGCTTATGAGCCAGTCGTCAGAAAGAGAGACTGCTGGGCCAGTTTACGTAACAGTGGAAGTTAGTGAGGGCAAATATCAGTGTAAAATAGTAGAATATCCTGCTATTTAGAGTCCTTCAAAAGTGTTGTGGGTTTTCAGGAGTGTGATGATGTCCTCCTTACTGGGAATATTCAATCAGAGGCTGAATTTTTGCATCTGAGAAGAGCTGTTTGGAAGTTCTTCCAAATCAATTCTAACCCGGAGTTTATTCATTCCTATTGTCCTACCTCCTACTGGATGCCCAATGTATGACTGGCTCTGGGGCCCTCTGGGCTGCGAGTTTGGACCTGAACCTAACAGAACCTCTGAAGGAAAGGGCCTAGCAATGCGGAGGGGATTCTTGGGCAATGTGTGACACGATGCTGTTACACCTTCATTCCCATGACACCAGACTGGACTGGTCATTTCTGGGAGCCAGCTGTACAGTGGCAGAACTGGACATGAGCTGATGTCCCAAACAGTTTTTCTGTCTTTGTATTTTTCTGCTCTGTAGTCCCAGTTACTTGAGAAGCTGAGGCAGGAGGACTGCTTGAGCCCAGGAGTTTGAGGTTGCAGTGAGCTATGATGATGCCACTGCACTCTACCTGGGGGGACAGAGTGAGACTCGGTCTCAAAAAACAAAAACAAAACAAAACAACAACAACAGAAAAGAAAGATGGAGAAATTCAACATCAGATATTTTTAACACTTTCAGTCATTTACTGGTTAAATAAAAACACTATTTTTAAACTTCTGTTTTAGGAATGGAAACTTAGAACATTATTTGAGAAATTATACAAGGACCTCAGATATATTTTGCACTCAGTTTCATTTTCTAGAATTTGCAGAAGAGATTATTAAGTGATTCTAGGTACAGGAAAAAACAAACTCCATTAGTTCAGACTCTACTTACTACAGAGAGCTGGTTATACATTAATTGGAGTGTAAAATTAGCTTTACATTGCCAGTGAGGAAAGGATTTACAAGAGAAAACAAACACAATAGCAATAACACATATATAGTGCTTATTTTCATAAGTATGATTATTATAACTAATAATTATTATATGCCAGGTACATAGTAACTACTCTATGAGTTAGGTACTATAATTATTGCTGATTTACAGATGAGGAGACTGAGGGTCAGAGTGGTTAAATAATTTGCCCAGTCACCCAACCAGGAAGTGGCAGAGCCAGGATTCAAACTGAGAATCTGTGCCCAGTGTCTGTCCTTTCAGAACTACTGTATCATGCTGTCTCTTAGCTGTATTTTCAGGGTAGGAGTATAAACATCTTTAAAGTTCCTATCACAGGAGTCCCAAGAGTAGCCTTGCATTTATCAGGGCTTGCAATTGTTGCAGATGCCTCGGGTGCACTGCATCAACCCTTTAGGTCAAACTCTGACTTTAGCTCTTGGATGGTTCGATGCCAGCTCAGATGCATGTCCTGCAATGGCCCACCTCAGGTGTGCACTGAACATCTCTCTATTTTGTACTCCAGGGCTTCTCCAATAACTGCTAGGCTTGGGATCAAGGGCAGCCTTTAAGTGCAGGCTGGCTAATAACCCTTGGGGAGCCACCAAACAGTAGAATCCAGGAACCAGAGGATAAGTGGCCCATCCCCATGTCTCCACAATCCAGTTCTGGGGGCATTCTGTTTGCCTCTCAGAGACCCCATTACTTACATGGTCACCTCCATAGCACACCTTTCCCTCCTTTCTTGTCTTTCTCCCCACTCCTCACCTCTGCTTCTTGGGACTATCTCTCTGTCTCAGGCTCTGCTTTTGGCGACCCAAACTAAGGCAGCAACTGCAATGGTGACAGGGATCAGGCAGGTGATGAGAATGATCGAAGAGAACCAGTTTTGTTTCTATACAGACGCAACTTGCACAATGAACATATAGGAATCATTTCAGCTTCTATGAAGAAATGCATGCTCATTCAATTTTTCTAAAAATACCCAGTCATCTTGATCTAGTTTTAATTTTACCACTTTTGGTAGAGATGTGACTATGAGAAATATTCACTTTTATGTTGACTTAAGGAAAAACAACAAGCATTATAAAAAAAAAAACAGCAGCACTGCTTGGCCTCGGTATCTGGTCTACCCTAAGTTGTGAACACTGGAATGAACCAGAGATCTCACACCCACGCTAAGGAGGCAACTTGAGCTGATGGCGTCACGTGCAAACATGGGCCCAGCTTTGCCAGAACTTCCATTTTAAAGAAAGGCTAAAAACCCTGATATTCACCTAGGATTTATGGCTCTTTAAATGTTGGCAATTAATTCAAATTATTTAAAGAAAAAAGAAACACTTTGAGGGCTAAATTATCTAAGGCTGTCAGTTTATCTAAGGCTAAATCATCTAAGGCTGCCTATACAGTTTACATTTCATTAAAACCTTGATATGTTAATCTCAAATAATTATGTTTTCCTTCTTCAAGCCTTCTGTCTGAGACTCCACCCAGCAACACTTTGTTAATTTATTCTCATAAAGCAATCAATGGTTTATATGTAAACATAATATAATAACATTGCATTTCTTCAAGTAATATTTCATATTCAGACATCTTGGTAGTCCAAGTTGGCCTTGGCTTTCCCCCTGAGTCAGGACTACGGGTTGACTGTTTTCAGAGGCGCTGAGTGCGTGAAGTTTGCTGCAAGTACACGAACGAGTTGGGGTCAACTCTCAGACTTGGCCAGTGAAAGTTCAGCATCTTGTTCTGACTTTTTTTTCCTGGGGCAGGAGATTTCACATAGTCTCCTGCTGCTCCCTGGAATCTGGGACTCCTGTTTTCTGGAAGGAATGCCTTGTTACGTAAGTGAAGCCACAGGGAGGCCGAGGCAGGAAACATTCTTCATAGGAGGCTCCTCTAAGGACCCAAAGCTGGTCTCTAGGAAGGGTCACAGCTGAATTCGAGTTTTTCTGTTTTGGGGACCTTAGGAGACTTCAGTATCTCTGTGCCTTCTAGATCCTGAGCTCTCAAACACCATGGGTCTATTGTCCCTTTACCAGACACTTCCCCAGCTCCCTGTTCAAAGCTTCCCCCACCCCAGTCCTCTTCCAGTTTCACCTCTCGGCCCGGTGGATGGCATCACTCTCCAGCAACTCCACAAGCAAGCCTGACACCTAGAAGCTGCCCCTGACCTTCTCCCCCTGCCTCCTGTAGCCAACCCTCCTCAAGGCCCCGGGGATTTTACCCCCTAGCTCTGGAATCTCTATTTCTCTCATGCCCACGGTCACCACCCTATACCAGGTGACCACTTTATGGTCAGAAGGTTTTCCACGCCCATTTGGCCCAGCTGCAGCCTGTTCTTCTAAAAATGTGGAGTGATTTTTAAGAATGCAAATTTGATTATATTGCCCACTTCCCATCTCACTATCCTACAGAGCCCCTGGCCAGGCCCCTCCTCCACTTCTTTGCCCACCACCCGGTCCTCCGCACATGTGCTCCCACCACGCTGGCCTTCTCAGCTTCTGGGGGAACCACAGGCCCTGTCACCATCAGCCTTTCCCATGTTTGGACTGCCCCTTCTCTACTCTTTGCTGAGTAAACTCTTGCTCATCCTCACAACGCAATTCAAATGCTGTTTCCCCAGGGAGAGCGTCTCCACCCCCAAACCAGGCCTGGTCCCCTCTAATAATGATGACTGAAGCTGCTGTTGTTGCTGATAATGATGATAATATTAATAATGACTAAGATGTATCGACCACCAGCTAGGGTCTGGCTCTCTTCTAAGCATTTTATATTCAATCTCTACAACAACACTGCTATAGTATTCCGATTTTATAGACGAGGAGACCAAGGAAAGGGGGTTAACTAACTTGTCCTAGAAATCATAGCAACTTTGTTTACACACTTTTATTGCACTTTGAGGCTTTTCTTTATAGTGCTTATGAAGATTTATAATTATACTGTTATGTTTGTACCTTTCAAGTATTAATGTCTGTCTTTCTACTGGATCTTATGGTGTGAGAGGTAAGGGACTTTTTGGTATGTGTATATGTGTTTGGTTACCACTGAATTGCATGTATCTAGCACCCTGTCTGGAGTATAGTAAGCGCTCAATAATGAAATGCTTTCAGAATTTTTTTACTCAAATGACTGTGTGAAATATCCACCATGCCCTCAGACCTACTGTCATATTGATTGTTTCTGCAAGAATCTTTCATTTAAAAAGAACAGAAAACAACTAATAAGGACATACATAGGATATTACAAAGTGTCTCTGAAGACCTGTGTTCTTTAATGTAATTATGTTAAAGGATTTTAGGGGTTCCTCAGGGTGAGGAGCAAATGCAGGGTGCAACAATGAGTGGTCCACAGGAAGCTGGAGTTCTTTGCTCCTTGTTTTAATGAGAACATCCTAGAAGTGAATCCTGATTCGCTAGGTCTGGGTCACGTGTCCACCCCAAACCAATCACTTTGGCCCCACACGTGGGACTGCCCTGATTAGTTAAGCCTGGTTGCGCCTACCCTTACAGCAGGGGGAGTGTTTTCTGTCACCAGATTGAAGGTGAGCTGATAGCAGCAGCATCTGAGACAAACAAAATCAAGAGCTACCACGTAGTCTCATAGGCAATATTGGCCTTGTAGAAGAAAATCATATTGTTTTAATGGAGACTGCTACCTAAAATCTTTCTGATCATAGTTTGGTTTCTTATGTAGCTCTATCTGCTGTCAGATAATAAGTTATTTGTGCTAGTTTATCTAACAGTTACATTTCTTAGTGTAAATTAATAAATCGGCATTTTGGTTTACACATCAGCCCTCTGATCTTGGTCAAAAGTGTCTTTCCTTATAGACAGTGTCCCTTCTTAAGGTGCTAACAATTCAGAGTTCTTAACCTGCACACCTTACCTGAATCTCAGTGAATTCCCCTGTGGGGGTATCTGACCGAAGGCCAAAGAGCTGTAGCTCAATAACATCATGACCTCACCTCATTACTTCTGTTTGACCTTCAGTGCACAGTAGATTTAAGAATTAAACAGGAATTAGAAATGTGTCTTAAACAGGCAGGGTCCAGATGCCATCCAGTACTGGTGTCAGAGTTTCAAAAATTCTCCCCTAAGTGTCTTCCTCTTGCTTTTTCCACCCTTTGTCCTTTTCCAGGTGTAACGGCCCAGAAGGGTGGGGACCATGTCTGTCTCATATATTGCTGTGTCCTCAGCGCTGAGCCCAGTCATTGTGCATCAGTAGTAGCTCAGTAAGCTTTTGTGGAATAAATGAATGACTCCCTAACGTTTTCTATTCTGCATTTTCTTCTACTCCCCTTCCACCCAGGTGGAAGTAATTTAAAAATTCCAGTTTTCCTAGATTCCAGGTGCACATTTCTTCCAATACCAATTTGTGATATTGTCTTACTATTGACGATGTCTTGAAATGGAGAACAAGTTCTTTCCATTGCTGCTGGGCCTCGTATCGCAGCAGCATAGCAATGGCCACACTGATTATTCCACACCCTTCACAGAACCTTTTTTATGTCCTTGTAAAAGCTAATCAAATGGTTGAATTACCCGGCTTCCTTGAGAACTTCTCTGTTGTCAGGCTTCCCTTTTGGAAGCAGAGTTCATTAAAATTGGATGAAGAGTTCACAGCTTCTTGTTGCTAAACTGTCAGCCCTGGCAAAAACAGTGGTCACGGTAAAGCAAAGCTTTCAAGAGAGCATGTTCCTGATGGCTGAACTGATGAAGGAGTCCAGACCCCCTGCTGAAGTCTCAAGTATATTGCCAGTTGATACAAATGAATTGAAAAATACCATTCAGTTTTTTTTTTTTTTATTATTTTTTTATTATATTTTTTTTTTCAATTTAGTTTTACAGAATCAAAGAGTCTAACAGTATATCTTGTTAGATACAGTATGTCCTCATAATGTATACATTATTTCTTGTACAATGATATGAAATAATGTGGGAAATATTCATGATAAATTATTAAGTGAACAGTGCAAGTTAAAAACAATAGTTTCATATTTTTTTCCCCACCCCCCCTTTCCCGAGTCAGCACCTTCAAGTGTTACCACTCCCCAAACGGTGTGCGATGCACTCGTTGTGTAGGCATACCCCCATCCCCTCCCCCACCCCCCACCTCAGTCTGATGTCCAATTGGTGTCATTCCCAGATTTGTATTTAGGTGATGATCAGGGAAACCAATTTTCTGGTGAGTACATGTGATGCTTGTTTTTCCATTCTTGGGATACTTCACTTAATATAATGGGTTCCAACTCTCTCCAGGAGAACCATAGAGATGTCGTATCTTCATCATTCCTTATAGCTGAGTAATATTCCATGGTATACATATACCACAGCTTACTAATCCAATCATGTATTGATGGGCATTTGGGTTGTTTCCACATCTTTGCTATTGTGAATTGTGCTGCTATAAACATTTGGGTACACGTGCCTTTGTTATAGAATGACCTTTTTTCCTTTGGGTATATGCCCAGTAATGGGATTGCTGGGTCAAATGGCAGGTCTACTTGAATCTGTTTAAGATACCTCCATAATGCTTTCCACAGGGGTTGCACTAGTTTGCAGTCCCACCAGCAGTGTAGGAGTGTTCCTGTCTCTCCACACCCACGCCAACATGTGTTGTTTTGGGTTTTTTTGATAAAGGCCATTCTCACTGGGGTTAAGTGATATCTCATTGTGGTTTTGATTTGCATTTCCCTGATGATTAGAGATGTTGAACACTTTTTCATATGTTTGTTAGCCATTTTTATATCTTCTTTTGAAAAATTTCTATTCATGTCCTTTGCCCACTTTTTGATAGGGTTGCTTGATTTTTTCTTGCTGATTTTCCTGAGTTCTAAATAGATTCTTGTTATCAGTCCTTTATCTGATGTGTAGTATGCAAAAATTTTTTCCCATTCTGTAGGTGATCTGTTTATTCTCTGGACTGTTTCTTTGGCTGTGCAGAAGCTTTTTAGTTTAATCATGTCCCATTCATTTATTTTTGTTGCTGCTGTGATTGCCTTGGGGGTCTTCTTCATAAATTCTCTGCCTAGGCCAATGTCTGTAAGAGTCTTTCCTACATTTTCTTCTAGAATTCTGATTGTATCACGCCTAAGGTTTAAGTCTGTTATCCACCGTGATTTGATTTTTGTGAGAGGTGAAAGCTGTGGGTCCTGTTTCAGTCTTCTGCAAGTGGCTAACCAATTCTCCCAGCACCATTTGTTGAATAGGGATTCTTGTCCCCGGAGTATATTCTTTCCCGCTTTGTCAAAAATTAGGTGACTATATGAGGATGGTTCTATATTTGGATTTTCTGTTGTGTTCCACTGGTCTGTGTCCCTGCACTTGTGCCAATACCAGGCTGTTTTAAGAACCACGGCCTTGTAGTATAGTTTGAGGTCTGGCAAATTAATACCTCCCATTTTGTTTTTATTGCTTAAAATTGCTTTTGCTATACGGGGTCTTCTTTGATTCCATACAAATTGTATAATTATTTTCTCTATGTCTGTAAAGAATGATGTTGGTAATTTAATAGGGATTGCATTGAATTTGTAGATCACTTTGGGTAGTATAGACATTTTAACAATGTTGATTCTTCCGATCCACGAGCATGGTATATTTTTCCATCTATTTGCAAGTTCTGCTATTTCTTTTCTCAGTGTTTCATAGTTTTCCTTATAGAGGTCCTTTACCTCTTTAGTTAGATATATACCTAGATATTTTATTTTCTTTGTTGCTATTTTGAAGGGTATTGAGTCTTTAATTTGGTTTTCCGATTGACTGTTATTGGCATATATAAATGCCTCTGATTTGTGTATATTAATTTTGTAGCCTGAGACTTTGCTGTATTCGTTAATCAATTCCAGGAGTCTCTTGGTTGAATCCTGGGGGTTTTCCAGATATAACATCATATCATCAGCAAAAAGTGAGAGTTTGATCTCTTCCTTCCCTATTTGGACTCCCTTGATTCTGCTCTCTTGCCTGATAGCTCTCGCAAGGACTTCCAATACTATGTTGAAAAGTAATGGAGACAATGGGCAGCCCTGTCTGGTTCCAGTTCTAAGTGGGAGTGCTTTCAGTTTTTCCCCATTCAGTATGATGTTGGCTGTGGGTTTGTCATATATGGCTCGTATCATTTTTAGGTAGGTTCCATCAATGCCTATTTTGTTAAGCGTTTTTATCATAAAAGGGTGTTGAATTTTGTCAAATGCTTTTTCTGCATCTAATGAGAGTATCATATGATTTTTGTTTTTGCTTCTATTTATGTGGTGAATTACATTTATAGATTTACGTATGTTGAACCACCCCTGCATCTCGGGGATGAAGCCCACTTGGTCGTGGTGGATTACTTTTTTGATAAGTACTTGGATTCGATTTGCTAGTATTTTATTGAAAATTTTTGCATCTATATTCATGAGGGAAATTGGTCTGTAGTTCTCTATTTTTGTTGAGTCCTTTCCAGGCTTTGGTATTAATGTTATATTGGCTTGGTAGAACGTGTTGGGGAGAACTCCATCCTTCTCAATATTGGAGAATAGTTTATGTAGGATGGGCACCAGTTCTTCTTTGTATGTATGGTAAAATTCAGGTGTGAACCCATCTGGACCAGGGCTTTTCTTTTTGGGAAGGTTTTTTATTGCTGTTTCGATTTCAGTTCTTGATATTGGTCTGTTCAGGTACTCTATTTCTTCCTGGTTGAGCCTGGGAAGACTATGTGTCTCTAAAAATTTGTCCATTTCCTCCACGTTCTCCAGTTTGTGTGCATAAAGATTTTTGTAGAATTCATAGATGATATCTTGTATCTCTGTAGCATCGGTTGTGATTTCTCCTTTCATGTTCCTAATGGAGGTTATTAGAGATTTTACTTTTTTGCTCTTGGTTAGTCTAGCCAGAGGTGTGTCTATTTTGTTTATCTTTTCAAAGAACCAACTTTTTGTTTTATTAATTTCCCTTATAGTTTCTTTGTTGTCCTTTTCATTTAGTTCTGATTTGATCTTAGTAATTTCTCGCCTTCTGCTGGGTTTGGGATCGTTCTGTTCTTCTTTCTCCAGCTCTTTGAGTCTATTCGTTAGGTTGTTTATTTGCATGTTTTCTGTCTTTTTGATATAGGCATTTATGGATATGAATTTTCCTCTCAGGACTGCTTTAGCTGCATCCCATAGATTTTGATAAGTTGTATCTCCATTGTCATTTAATTCAAAGAAATTTTTGATTTCCATCTTGATTTCTTCTTTTATAGAATAATTATTCAGGAGAAGGTTATTTAGCTTCCATGACTTTGAGTAAGAGTGAGGGTTTCTGTTTGTGATCATTGTTACTTTTATTCCGCTGTGATCTGAGAAGATGCATGGTATAATTTCTATTTTTTTGAATTTTTGAAGACATGATTTATGTCCTAGGACATGGTCAATCTTAGAGAATGTCCTGTGAGCTGATGAGAAGAATGTATATTCTGTGGACTTTGGGTAGAATGTCCTATAGATGTCAGCCATGCCCATTTGTTCTAGCATTCTATTGAGGTCCATTATGTCTTTGTTTATTTTCTGTTTAGAGGATCTGTCCTGTACTGTCAGTGGGGTGTTAAAGTCTCCAGCTATTACAGTATTATTATCTATCATCTGGTTCAGATCTAGTAGGGTTTGCTTTATGAATCTAGGTGCACCTAAGTTGGGTGCATATATATTGAGTATAGTCATGGCTTCTTGTTGAATTGTGCCCTTGACCAGTATGTAGTAGCCATTTTTGTCTTTTATTATTTTTGTTGGTTTGAAAGCTAAGTTATTGGAAATTAAGATTGCCACACCAGCTTTCTTTTCGTTACCGTTTGCTTGAAATACCGATTTCCATCCTTTTACTTTCAGTCTAAATGCATCTTTGCTCGTTAGGTGGGTTTCTTGGAGACAGCAGATACTTGGCTTGTGCTTTTTTATCCATTGGGACAGTCTATGTCTCTTGAGCGGGGAATTCAAGCCATTCACATTTATTGAGAAAACTGATAAGTGAGACGGTTTTTTGTTCAGCTTGTTGGGTAGAACTTCATTGCAATGTTTTCTCTCCTGAGCCATTGTGGTATCTGGAATTTGATCTTTAGCTCTTGAGTAGTTTTACATTCGTGGATCTTTCTTGTGCTGGTCCGTGTGTAACTCTCTTTTGAGTACTTCTTGCAGGGCTGGTCTTGTCTTGGTGAATTCCCTCAACCTTTGTTTATCTGAGAATGTCTTGATTTCTCCTTCGTATAGAAAACTTAGCTTAGCTGGGTACAAGATTCTAGGCTGGGCATTATTCTGTTTCAGAAGCGTGAAAATGGGGCCCCAACCTCTTCTTGCTTGTAAGGTTTCAGCTGAGAAATCTGGCGTAATTCTGATGGGTTTTCCTTTGTAAGGAAACCCATCTTTCTCCTTACAGCTCGGAGAAGGGACTCTTTAGTGGATATTTTGGTCAGCCTGATGACTACGTGGCGTGGTGTTTTCCTATTTGCTATGAATCTCCCAGGGGTCCTTTGAGCTTCTTGAATCTGTATGTCTAGAGTATTGGCAAGGCCTGGAAAATTTTCCTCAATTATGTCTTCAAATAGCTTGTCCAACCCTTGCTTATTGTCTTCTTCACCCTCAGGGATGCCAATAACTCTCAAGTTAGGTTTCTTCACATAATCCCACATTTCTTGAAGACTCAGATCATTTCTCTTACTTTTTTGATCTATCTCTGTGACTGACTTATTTAGTTGAAAGGAGTTATCTTCAATTTCTGAAATTCTTTCCTCTGTTTGATCTACCCTGCTTTTGAGACTTTCCACAGTGTTTTGTAGCTCTCTGAGTGAATTCTTCATTTCTAGGAGTTCAGTTTGGTTTTTCTTCAATATTTCAATTTCTTTAGTGAATTTTTCCTCCAAATCCTGAATTTTTTTTGCATTTTCCTTGTGTTGTCTGTCCATTGATTCTTGTATATTATTTAGCTTGTTTATGATCCATAATTGGAATTCTTCCTGTGACATGTTGGTGTTTTGAGTCTGGTTTGTGTCAAATGGTTGAGAGCCGGTATTTCTCTTTGGGGGTGAGCTTTCTGTTTGATTCTTTGTGCTTCCTGTGTTTTTTCGCTGGGCCCTTCCCATCTAGATTAATCGTTGGATCTTTACTTATAGATTTAGTCTGGTTAACAGCACTCTCTGTGCTCTATTCTTAGGCTGTGGAGTAGTCTAGGTATATTGCTTCCTTTGGCAAGAGGGGAAGACTGTTGTGAATTGTTTAGAAATTTTTCTATTTCAGTTGGGGGACTGCTTCTGATGGGTCCAATCCTAGAGGATTGGAGTGATCCAAGACTGCTTTGGTGAGTTAGGACACTGTGTTGTAGTCTTTCAGAGGGCAGGCAGGGTCCACACTAGTAGTGGGCCAAAATTCTCTTTGTTTGTTTGTTTCCCTTTGGTTCTTCCTCTATAGGGGTGGTTTCTGTCTCTATCTGCAGGAAAAATACTAGTTGTGGGGAGTGGATGGTGCCCTCGCTCGCTTAGCGCCCCATTTGCCGCAACTCCCACAGGCAAAAGTCTGCCTTGGCCCAATGTCCCCAGGGACCAGGCTCCACACTCTCGCTTCTGGAGAAGTAGTCAATGTTTAGACGTGGGTGGGGACCCTATATAAGGTCTGTGGACCTGGGGAGGGGGCCGTCCAGGGAGCCTCTTGGCACCCTATTGCTCCGCAGTGACTTGGCTGTGGGCCCCAAGATGGCTATTGCGCGCCCGTAGATCGCCGGCGTTGGGAGTGACTACTCAGGTTCCGGTATGTACCAGAGCCAGGGGCCTGGCCCGTTCCCAAGCTCAGCGTGGGTTCCCAGTTAGAAGGCAAAAAGAGAGAAGAAATAAGGAAAAAGAAAAAAGAAAAGAAAAGAAAAAAAAAAAAAGAAGTGAAAAGAAAGAACAGAAGGAGAAGAAAAGGAAAGAGAAAAGAAAAGGAGAAGAGAAGAGGAAAAAAAGAAAAAAAAAAATAAATAAATAAAAAAATAAAAAAATAAAAATAAAAAACAAAAACTAAACTAACAAATAACACAAAGAGACCTAACCTAGAAACAGCGAAAACACAAACACAAAAGAACAAAAACAGAGCTACACAGCACCACAGCGCATCGCTAAACGAAGGGATACACAATTCTGAAGTATACAGTTCAGCGGCTCAATGATCGTGTTTTTGCGCCTTAGCGCAACTCCGCCCCTTCACGCCCGCTCCGTTGGTTCCGGAGCGGCAGCTCAGTGTTTATTTTAAGTCTTAGCGCAGCTCCGCCCCTTCACGCCCGCTCCGTTGGTTCCGGAGCGGCAACTCAGTGTTTATTTTAAGTCTTAGCGCAGCTCCGCCCCTTCACGCCGAGTGCCGCTGGCGGAGATGGCGCGGTCCCAGAGACCAGCGGGGGGCGCCGGGGAGAGAGAGCTGCTGGGCACCTTATGGCTCCCGAGCGGTTCCGACTTTGCTTTCAAGATGGCGCCCGCAGCGCTCCGGGGTCGGAGGGGGACCGGCTCCCCGGCAGGCAGAGACCAGAGACCGCCGTTGCCGGGGGGTTTGGCGGGCAAAGCCGCCGGGGGCCACCGGCTGAAGAACCACCGACAAAAGTAGCGCAGCGGTACAGCGCAATTCGCTGATCGGGGATTGATCGTGCCCCTCCCCCCTGGCACAGGTCCGTCCCTTCTCGCCAAGGACTGTCTCAGCCGAGACTTCCCAGGTTCCAAGCTATTCTCCCGAAAAAGCCTCCTGTCTGCAATGCCCTACGTCTCGCTCGGAGATTCTGCTCTGGCTTGCAAGGGGGTCTCCAAGCAATTGGGGGTGGAGGTCAGTGAGGAGCGCAAGCCGCTTTTCCTAAAGACTGCCCCCGCCCCACCTGGGGGCGGGCGCAGCCGCCTGCGCTCCGCTTGCTACTGTCTGTTCCGCGCCTTCCGCAGAGTTCCGCGATCTTAATTTCTGTTCACCTCAGACCTCACTTGCTCTGTTTGTCCCACGCTGATTCTCCGTGGATTCACACCGCTGTTCCTGTGTGGGAGCGGTCCTCTAGCGTTGTGGCAGGTCCGGATCCACGGTTCGTCGCGGAGCGCAGATCCAAGCAGTCACCGCCACTCCGCCATCTTCCGGAAAACCTCTCACCATTCAGTTTTTAACTGTGACATTTCTTTTGCAAGGGAGTTCCTTTCCCTAGTTTTTTTCTTGCTTTTTGTTTTGTATTGTTTTTAATTCTTGACAAATAAAAAAATAAAACTGGTAGGAACATTCTTTAAGGAGCCCAACAAATGGTTTTGAGGATGCACCGACATCTGAAACATGGAAGAAATCATTTTTTAAAAATACCCAATCTGCTTCCCTCAGATCTGAACAAAATCAACAACAATGCAAAACCAGTTGCCAAGTGTTAGAGTAACTTCCAAAATAAATTCCAAAGAATAGCAGAGTATCATTGAAGTTCTTCAAGGGCTCCAGAAACATTCAATTTTAGTTTTTATGTGAATTTTAAACTCTTTACATAGGTAATCTTTAAATAGTTAAATGTAATATATTTAAAATCTGAACTCATTGGAGGCCATCAATCAATGTATTTGCTTGAACTGATGGGTTCAGAGTTTTCTGAGTAGTAACAAGTTATAATGCTTCTCTTGACCATTCAGTATCCTGAGACTCCAAGGTAAGTGATGAAATGACCCTAACATTTACAACTACTTGTTTGTCTTGAATAAGGATTTTCTTTATGCTATATTACTAAAGGAAAATATATCAATTAATTATAAGTTGAAACTGCATGAATTCTTTCACTGCCATTTATGAGCCTGATTTATATTTTTGTATTAAAGAAAAGGGAATTGTGTTTTCATTAACAGGCTTTCTAAGCAAATGCTACAAATTTGAACCAGTAAAACCAGTTTATCCTAATAAGTACCTCTTTGTTTTAAATAACTGAGTAAAATGTTGTTTTTAAAAAGAGTTCTATAGCTAAAAGATATTTTGAAGACTACTGAATTATATTATTAATATCTCTAAATTTGTCAAGTTCTGAAATGAGATGTTTCTATGATATGTCTAAAATCATAAAATGAGTTAATGATTTTATAGTGAGGCTGGTATTTGGTAATGGTTATAGGCTACCCTTTGGCGAGAATATTTTTGGTTTGTGGTTCAGTTAGTTATCTATTGCTGAGTATCCCAAAACTTGGTGGCTTAAAATAAGTAAAATTTATGTACGATTCTATAGGTTGACCTGGGTGGTCTTTCTTCTGGTCTTACCTGGGCTCACTTACATAGCTGTGTCCAGCCGGTGAGACTTCAGTGATTTTGGCTCAGCTGAAGTCCTCTTTCTATATGGATTTTCATTTCACATTTATTTATAGCATAGCAATTTCAAGGTGCTATTCCAACAGAACAAACACTGACGTACAAGCTCCAATCAAGCTTCATTGGTGTTATAGTTGCTGGTGTTGCATTGGCCAAAGCAAGTCATCTGGCCAAGCCTGGTATCAATTTGGAAGGGGAACACATAAGGGCATAGGTATGGGAAGATATGATTCATCGGTTGCCATTACTGTAATAATTTATCAGAGTTTCCAATCAACAGAATAATAAACTAAACTTCATACAATTTGAAAATAGGATGCCTAGACTGTAAGACAGGAGGGAGGTTATTATAATAATGGCTCCAATGAATAACAATTCCCTATGTTCTCCCTCCTTTGTAATGTGATTCTGCCATTCTTCCTATCTTAGTCAGGCTGCTACACCAAAATGTCATACACTGGGTAGCTTATAAACAGCAAAAATTTATTTCTCACAGTTCTGGAGGCTGGGAAGTCCACGATCTAGCTGCCAGCAGATTCAGTGTCTGGGGAGGGCCCACTTTCTGGTTCATAGATGGCACCTTCAGGCTAGGTCCTCACATGGTTGAAGGGCTAAACTAGCCCTCTGCGGTCTCTTTTACAAGGCAGTAATCCCAGTCATGAGAGTGAGGCCCTCATGACCTAACAACCTCCCCAAATCTCCATCTTCTAATACTAGCACCTTGGGGGTTAGTATTTCAACATATATATTTGAGGGGACACAAACATTCAGACCACAGCACTTTCCATTGAGAGGTAGATACTAGTTCTCCACCTTAAATCTTGGCTGACATGGCAACTCTCCTTGACCACTAGAATAATGACATAATGTTTTGGGAGCTCTGGGGGCATAAGCCTCAAAATGTCTTGAAATCTCTGCCTTCATTTTCTTGGGACTTAGTTTCCATATAAAGAAAGATGGGTTAATCTACTGAATGATAAGAAACCATGTGAAGAGAGAGGCCCCAGACGTCCAACCATCCCCATCAGGGCCTCAGACACATGGACGAAGCCATCAGACTCTCCAGCTCCCGCTGACCCAACAAATGATACAGTCACAGGAGCAAGCCCGTGTGAGACCATATAGCCATCCCAAAGATTTGCGAGATATGATGTTAAGGTGGGTTGTTATATAATGACAGACAAATGATATAGGAAGTAAATATTAACTCTTACTCAGTTCTCATATGAACCCTATTAGTAAGCATTAATTTTCCTCCTTTACATAAAAGGAAACTGAGACCCCCAAAGTTTAAATTTCTTGTCGAAGATCATGCAGCTAAATAACCAAGAAGACACACATCCGCTGACTTGAAAACTCATAGTCTTTCTGTTACACATTGAATCTAATTTTGGAAGATTTAAAACTCCTTTTCTCAATCTTAGTAAAGATTAATTATTTTAACCCAAGTTTTATTGTCTT
Source organism: Eulemur rufifrons (assembly GCF_041146395.1). Lineage (NCBI taxonomy): Eukaryota > Metazoa > Chordata > Mammalia > Primates > Lemuridae > Eulemur > Eulemur rufifrons. The sequence continues at coordinate 13,809,823 of NC_090983.1, read as the reverse complement.
TCCTTTTGAGCAAAGCAACCCTGAAAGCTGATCCTTGCCATTATCTCCTTTGGTGGAATGGTGGACTGATTTTTTTGGACTAAATTTCTAGAAAATCCCACAGGCTTTAGAAATGGAAGGGTGAGGTCGAGTCATCCTTGGGAAATAAGGGGTCAGTCAAAATGGAATGGTTAAGTTAGTCTTAACAATAGAAGAATTGTGAAAGTTTTCCTTTAGAAAACCAACTAGGAAAGTTTCAGTAACGAGGCTATCCTGCCCTAGAATATATTTCTACCCTATTTTTCTTCTGTGTTTTAGTTTTGATGGAATGTCCAGGTCTCTATAAATTACCTTTTTGAGATTTTGGGTTTAATATGGATGGAGAGATGTGTCATGGGAATAGGCATAATCCAATGACAGAAATGTGACTAGCTCTATTTGTAAAATATTCATCGTTTTCCAATGATTGCCGCTATAACACAAGGCAAATCATATTTTGGGGACTCCGAATAATGTGGAAAGTGTAAGTAAGAATGAAAATATCCTGGTGACAGGGCCATTGAGACGTTGGTGAGTCAAACTTGACTGAGCCAGGCTGGCACATTCCATGATTCCAATTCACCAAACTCATTTTTCTTTTAAGGGACACAGTCAGAGAATATAAACATCACATGCAGAGAAAGAGAAAATGCTTTGAAAGAGAAAATGTCATTGAAGTTTTTTTCTACAAGCACATTGGGAGCACATTTTTCTCTAACCACATAAGACGCAGCTGAAATAAACATGTCTGAATATTGCTGAGAGAGAAAGTGAGCTTAAGAAAGAGTTGTGTAACTTTGAGCAAAAGGAATTAATTTCTGTCTTTGGAGAAAGCTGAATCAGAGAGCAGCTCTAGATACTAACAAGAGTCAAAGGAGGAGCTCTGCATGTTTGCCCTCCACATCCCCTCCAGGAAACACATTTACATGTACAAAGAGGGGTGGAGAGAGCAGCAATCTATGCTTGAAAAGGATAACTGTCCATCAACCTTTAGCAAATTAGCACCCATGAAAATGTTTTTTCCTTCCTCTTTTTAAATGTATTTAGTTAACTGACTATTGTAGAATGTGCTACAATTCAAAAGGTATTTAAAGTGCTAGGAACAAAAGGTTCTTTAAAGCACGTTTTGATGAGCAAGGTCCCAGATGGCTGGCTAGAAGTGCTCAGGACTCACCTCCTCCCCATAGGACCAAGACAGCCAGTAAATAACCACACATTGAGTAGAATGTCTAAGAGAGAACACTCATTCTATGAGGCTAGCATTACCTTGATCTCAAAACCAGACAAAAAGTCAGCAAAAAAGAAAACTGCAAGCCAATATCCCTGATGAACATAGATGTAAAGATCCTCAACAAAATAATAGCAAACTGAATCCAACAACACACCAAAAAGATAGTATACCACGATCAAGAAGGATTTATTCTGGGGATGCAAGGATAGTTCAACATATGCAAATCAGTAAATGTGACACATCATGTGAATAAACTGAAGGACAAAACCCATATGATCATCTCAATAGTTGAAAAAAAAGCATTTTATGAAATTTAACATCCCTTCATGATAAAACCTCTTGATAAATTAGGCATAGAAGGGACATACATCACACATTGCATCCTTGTACCAAAATATCACATATACCATATAATATGTACAATTATTAGATAGCAGTACAAAAAAGAAAAAAAAAGAGGGCCTCTGCCATTTTGCAATAAACTATCATATTCTGTCAAAAAAAAAAGCATGTTATATCCTTCTTCCCCCTTGTCAGATACATAAAATTGGCTATGAAGTGCTAACAGTTCCTAAGGAATGGAGCTGTGTCCATAAAATTAACAAATTAGAAAATATAGTATACATTAGGATTCACTCTTGGTGTTATGCATTCTGTGGGCTTGGACAAATGTATAAAGACATATATCTGTCATAGCATAACGGGTGATAATGATGTGTCAGTGTAGGTTCAACAATTGTAACAAAATATAACAAAATTTTCCATTTTGAACATTATAAATTACACTATGATAAACAACTTGTACATACGTCTTTGTGCATTGGTCAGATTAATTCCTTAGGATACATTTTAAGAAGTAGAATTTCCAAGTCAAATAAAATATGCATTTTTGTAGGCATTTATTTGTATACCCAAATTGCCCATCATGAAAGTGATACCAATTTATACTCTCCTTAATTGTGGTCCTTAGCATTCTTTTAAATCTTGGCCAATCTGATAGAATGAATAATTGTATCTCATTATTGTTTTAATTTGCACTACTCAGGTTACCGATGAGGTAGAATATTATTTCTTATATTCTTATTTGCATTTTTTCTTTGGTGATTTCCTCATTTAGTTACTTCACGATTCTAGGGTCTAGGGAAGAATGCAGACTATCTTTGATTATGTAATTCAATCTGGAATTTTCACCAATATTTCATCTTTTCACCTTATTTATGATTCTTAGAAAAAGACTGGGAATCTAATCTCCTGAAAACAAATTCTTTCTTATGCTGCTGGTTTTTTCAATCTGCTTTGATCTCTCCTCTGTCAGTCTTTTAATATAGTGAAAGCAGCACTATGAAAATCCTACAGAACAATAGTAATGCTTTGTGAGCTTTGGGGATGGGGCAAGGGCTGTGGCAAAAGAGAAGAAATGCTCCTGGTCCATGAAATTTGGGGAAAATGGAGTTCAAGAGTTAACATGCAAGCTGCCTCAAACTTATTTTAATCACAGGACCATTTTTTTCACCTCTTTGCATTTGAGATAGTCACATGTAAGTGGCAGCAAAAGTAAGGTGGGACCCATGCAAACCTCTCATGCACTGCTTGAAAAATCAGCTCAAAATGCATGCCCCACTAATGGTGTATGAGAAATATCATCATTTTATGTGAAATATGGAACAATCATAATAATTATTATTACTTGTATTAGTCAGGGTTTTCTAGAGAAACACAGCCAATAGGATTTATATATATAAGTACATATAAATATTAACATATTTATATATAAATAATAAGACACACACATATATATATATGGATAGATATAAATACAAACACACACAGTTGACCCTTGAACAACATGGAGGTTAGGGATGTTGACCCCTCATGCACTCAAATAGCCACATAAAATTTTGATTCCCCTAATACTTAAATACTAATAGACTATTGTTGACTGGAAGCCTTACCAATAACATAAATAATCTATTAACACATATTTTGTATGTTATATGTATTATATACTGTATAAGCTAGAGAAAAGAAAACATTATTAAGAAAATCGTAAGGAACAGAAAATATATTTACTGTTGATTAAGTGGAAGTGGATCAACATAAAGGTCTTTATCGTTGTCTTCACGTTGAGTAGGCTGAGGAGAAGCAGGAAGAGGGGGCTGGTCTTGCTGTCTCAGGGGTGGCAAAGGTGGTATGGGTGGATGCATGCAGTTGACAATGTGTTGCTTAAGGGTCAACTGTATACATATACGTATGTGTGTATACATATATATATATAAGTACACGTGCATATATTATTAACGTGCTCTTTATGTGCAGTCATCCCTCGGTATCTGTGGGGGATTTGTTCTAGGAACTTTCCTCCTGAACACTCATGGATACCAAAATTTGCACATGTTCAAATCCTGCAGTTTAGTCCTATGGAAACTTCAAATGCAAAAAGTTAGTCCTTCATATCTACAGGTTTTGTACTTTTGATATGTGTTTGGGTTCCGGAGGGCTGACCATATTTATTAAAAAGAATCACATATAAATGGACCTGCATAGTTCAAACTTCCATTGTATACACACACACATAAAATATATCATAGGACATAATATATATTATGGGATTTCATATATTGTAGGATATCATATATATGTATTATAGGAATTGGCTCACACAGTTATGAGGTCAGAAAGTTCCACAATCTACCATCCTAGTTCTGCAAGCTAGAGAACTAGGAAAGCTGGTGGTGCAATTCAGCTCAAGCCTGAAGGCCTGAGAACCAGAGTGCTGACATCTAAGCGCAGGAGAAGATGGATTTCCCAGCTCAAGCAGACAGAGCAAATCCACTGTTCCTCTGCCATTTTGTCCAGGCTCTCAAGGGTTTGGGTGATGCCCACGCACACTGGGGAGGGACATCTGCTTTACTCAGGCCACCAATTCAAATGCTAAACATCTTCCAGAAACACCCTCAGAGACACACCCAGAAGTAATGTTCTACCAGCTCTCTGGGTATCCTTTGGCCTAGTCAAGTTGATACATAAAATGAACCACCACATTACTCAAAAGTGTATCTCTGCAAGGTTTGTTTGCTGAGTAAAAGGAGCCACCTCTAAGGTGCCCACTTCCTCATGACGACAGAAAGACTGGAAACTGAAATGTTAGGGCTGAACAGGCTCTTGCAGCATCTCCCCTGCCTAGATTTTCCCATCCGTACAATGACAGCAAGTGAAACGTCTCGCCCCGGCTTATATAATTCAGAGTAGGAGAAACCCAGTGTCCCTAAATCTAAAGCCCACAGGCCCTGCCGTGTAGCCATCACCCATGGCTGCTGTGGGGCACGACTCTAATACCCCACGTGCCCGAGGGGCAGTGCCTTGCACGGAGCAGCCCCTGGGTCAGCGTCAGACTGTGCTGCCCCTAAACACTGATGCTTTCATGAGATGGCTTCTTATCAGGTTACAGGGTTTATTAGCTACAGTTATTTGTTATATTTTCAAGTTTATGCCTCAGAGAGATGACAAAGCTGATTGTGACTCTTAGGGCTCATAAGAATAACTGTTGTGGGGAGCTTAAGATTTCTGTTTGCACCATAAAGCACACTTCTAATGAGATGTGGAATTTTGCAGCTTCTCTGCTTTTTCAAAATACATTTTTGATGAAAAGATATTTCACGCTCCAAAGCCTCTTACACTTCTGACTAGCCTTAAACTTAATTAGTCCCTTCTAAACCAATGGCAGCTGCGTTATGGAGGGCTCTTCTTGGCGAACTGTTCTACTCAGATGAAATACGAGATGTGCACGGGCACATTCTGCTGTAAAAAAGAGAACGCGAAGACTAAATTTCTGTCTGGAAGCAAAGGTCCTGGAACATGTGAGTCAGGCGGCTCGGACAGCGGCAGTTTGTGCTTCATTTCGAAAACATTTCTGCTCGTGGAGAACAGAACGCAAACTGCAATCACCGTCTGGGACTTTGTGGAAAACCCTTCTGATAAAGAAAAAGGTGATAAGCAGAGCGGGCTCCCACATGCTATGGAAATTTCAGAGGCTTCCTTTGAGCTGCTTTCCAACTGATAAGCTACCTCGTGTTTTTCCAGTTCCCATAGTGAAGAAAACATTCAAGTGTGTAGTTTACAAAACTAACTGTCTGGCTAATGCCCACAGAGTGGGGTCTGCAGCTCAACCTCCTGCCTCCCCAGACCCGCCCATCCCTGCTCACTTTTGTCCCTTGCTGCTACCCTATAAGGATCTTCCTGAGTCCGTGTGTTCTGTTTAATACTCTGTGCTCACAACTCTTCCTGCCTTGCTCCCATTCTCGCGGTGCTGTGCCTGTAGCATGCTCTGTGTTTTCTCCTTAGCTACCTTGCACTGTTCCTCAGGCACAGAGGTAGCCTGTGCATACGGAATGAGTCTAATGGAGACTCACTTTGGGACCAGGTACTTTTTTTCCAGGTAATGGGCCTATCTATGTGAATAAGACATCATTCTTTTCCTCGAGGTGTTCACACTCCAGTGAAATCCAAAGGCCTTACATTCACTCCAGCCCCTTGGAATCCATCTGCTTGCTAAATTCCCCCAGTATCTATTTTCTAAATCTTTTAGTTTCTAACTAACCAGTTATTGTCTTAGAACAGTTCTCTGATCTTTTGGCTGCTGCCTTCATGAAGTTGAGCAAATATATTTCTTAAAGCTGTGGCCCCCAACCCCCAGGCCACGGATGGGTACCAGTCCATGGCCTGTTAGGGACCGGGCCACAGAGCTCGGCGCCCCTTGGCCCCCACCCCTATTCGTGGAAATAATTGTCTTCCCTGAAACTGGTCCCTGGTGCCAAAAAGGTTGGTGACTGCTGCCTTAATATACAATTATTTATTTAAGATTTTTCTACAAATTTTGTCTTTTTCAATTCTATTCAATTTAAAAGGAAAAGTTTTATCACTATTTGAAATAGGTAACCAGAGTTACTTGCCTTAAATAAAAAGCAACCATAAAGAAGGCAATGAAACCAAAACATTGTTGTTAAATTCTAGTGAAGGCTGGGCACAGTGACTCACGCCTGTAATCCCAGCACTCTGGGAGGCCAAGGCCAGAGGATCACTCGAGGTCAGGAGTTTGAGACCAGCCTGAGCAAGAGTGAGACCCCATCTCTACTTAAAAATAGAAAGAAATTAACTGGACAACTAAAAATATATAGAAAAAGTTAACCAGGCATGGCGGTGCATGCCTGTAGTCCCAGCTACTTGAGAGGCTGAGGCAGGAGGATTGCTTGAGCCCAGGAGTTTGAGGTTGCTGTGAGCTAGGCTGACGCCACGGCACTCTAGCCTGGGGAACAGAATGAGACTCTGTCTCAAAAAAATAAAATAAATAAATAAGTAAATAATTAAAAAAAATTAAATTCTAGTGAAAAGCAAAAGAATGTTCATAGCAGCCTTATGCATGACAACCAAAAACTGAAAACAAGTTAAATGTCCATAATAATATAATAGATAAATAAATTGTGATGTATGCACACAATGAGACACTACACAGCAATAAAAAAGAACAAATTATTATAACATCGAACTGAATGAATCTCAGGGACACCATGGATGAAAGAAGCTAGGATATGTACTATATGATTCCATTTCTATGAAAATCAAGAATAGGAAAAACTATGAAAACAGAAGTCAGGATAATATTAATAGTTACAACGAGAGGGATATTGCTTGGAAAGGGGCACAAAACAACTCTCTGGGGGTGATAGAAATACTCTATATTTTAATCTGGACAATAGTTACATGAGTCCATACATAACATATATAAAAATATATCAAGCTGCGAGTTTACGATGAGTATAACTTATGCATATTACATCTCATAAAAATGTAAAATTCCAATGTTGTGATGAAATCTTAAAAATAATTCTAGCTGAAGATTCTTAGCTCAGAAGCCTCTGAGTCTGAGGTCTGCTATTCTGAAAAAGGGAGATTAGTAAAGGAGATTGGAGAGGTGTTAAGGACACACTAGCCCCAAACTGAGAGTCTTTTCCTTGTACAGGAACTGAAGAGAATTGAGGGACATCTTTCTCATTATTGACATTCAATGTTCCTTAGCATCATGTCCACATGCCATCTAACATAATCATGTGTCTCACCGTGGTAAGGAACTCACATTTTAGGAAATTGCTATATGGCATGTCTTCCATTTACTTTTTATGATTAGGCCCAGTCTCTTGACCTATGTTAGAAGTTCCAGGAGCATGGAGATCATTGCTGATGTGTCTTACTAGTTTCCTGGAATCTCTGTAATAACTCATTACAACATCCAAGATTTCCTGGAGGAAATATATGCTCAGATCATGTTAATAGATTAGCCTACCCTAAATCTGTTGTCCCTCAGCCATAGACAATGCACCTCCTACTGAATGCGACAGATGAAAAAAGTGTGATGCCTTGCAAGATAGAAGGATTCCTATTGGTCTAGGGCAGAGTTTCTTAACTATCTCCTTCATTCACCTTTGGAGTTTCAAATCCCTTTAAGGTTGTGATAGAATCTGTGGATGCCCTCCTCAAAAATGCAAATACAAATATATGCACACAGAGTTTTGCATAAAGTTTATTTCATTGCACTGAACTTTGATTGCCTTCACATAGAATATCTAAAACATCTTTACAATAATACATTTCTTTCTCATGCTTCCTTTTTCCTCTACAAATTAATGGTCACTTCATGAAAAACAGGGAAACTAATCTAAATTGTCTACTCAGAGATATAAATGTTTTTCTTGTTCAGAAATAAATAGACGGTTATTATCGTTTGATTGATAATAAGATAAAACCATGGAGTGATCTTTGACGTGTTATCTTTGACATGTCATCAGTCTCAACTTTCTGTTTCTTTTGGCAACATGTCCTGAAAATTCTGACTCAGAAAAGTCTTTAGTAGCAAAGAGAATTGGAGTCCATAGTTTGCTTTGTCAGGGAAGAATAGGGAAAGGAACAACAAAATCTCTCCTCTAATAGAATGTAAATGTCATAAATCGGGAATCATATTTTGTTCAGTGCTGTATCTCCAGTACGTACAATGGTACCTGGTGCATGGTAAATACTTGGTAAGCATTTGTATAAATGAATAAAGGAATTCCTTTGTCTGGAAGTCTGTGAGATTATCATGCAAAGTACTCATTCTTAAATCTCTGTCAGCTGGAAAAGGATTGTGAATCCTTATTTCACATTTATGGAGGTCTGAACTGAAGGACCTTCAAGAGTCCTTTGGTGTTTCTGGGTGTCTGCAGCTCTCTATTCCTTTGACTTCAGCCTGCACAAGCTCGTCCTCCATCATTAGAAAGTTTGTCCTTTCCAAACTTCTCTCCCAGAGTAGCCACCCAGACAGAGCCACTGTTGGGCTTTTACCACCAGCCCCTTCTTCCATCCTAAAAATACAGAACATTTATGCTGGGACATATCCAAGTTTTGCTGAAGTTCTAGCCTTTTGCAATTGAGTCTTCTGAGAAGGAGCCACACTGTTGGATATATTTCCAAGTTGGATGACATATGGCCTTCCTTTGGCTTTGCTAGTGTTACGCTTTGTGGAAAGGTAAGACCCTTTGTGGAAAGGTTAGACCCTTTCCACAAAGAGGAAACACTCATGACATTTCATAATAAAAGTAAAACCTTGATATGCATAAACTTTATTATACTCCCTTTTCTTTGACATTTTCCAGTCTAAGAAGATCAAGGCAAAGATGCATGCCATAATTAAAATGATGACATTTTTTAAAAATTCATACTCTGATGAATGATATTACATGGAAATAATGGCAGCTATACATCTCTTTACTGTGTAATAGCATCATGTCTCACATCTTGTTTTTTTGATAGGAAATAGTAAAATAATTGCAAATAGTAGCATTAAACTCTCTTACCTCTGAAAATAATTATCAAAGTAATAGAAAGAAAATCAAAGAAAAATTATTTATGAGTATTCTCTGGTTCACAAATGTTCTGGAAGTTCTTTTATAGATCCCAGGCCAGAAATGCAGTCTGAGCTCATGTCTTGGCATCAGAAGTGAAGAGGACTTTATAGGGGTCTCAGATTCCAAAAGGTTAAGAAAAGTGCCTTACAAAGCCACCAAGAAATAATGGGATTTTTCAAAGTTGGGACACAAGGTTCAAGAAGGAGAGCTCCAGATTGAGAAGTAGTTGGTTTTACCACTAGTTTTAAAGATTCTTGAGTATTGTCAGTCAAATCTCTGTTCTTTCTCTTTTTCTTTCTTTTCTTCTTCTCCGCATCTCATCAGATGTGAAGACGTTTAGATGTTTTACAACATGTCAATAAAATGTGTCAAATGGCCAAACTTCTGCTATATGCCAATGAGAAATGTAGACTTCAAGATATTTTCAGAATAAGATTTCACTGTGGCACCAGGTGAATTGTAATGTTGTTCTGACAGCTTCTCCGCTTCTTCCCCCCAACCCCCCTACAAAACACCATTCCTCCCTTCCCCAGGCCCTGCTCCTGTGATCTGCCCTGAAGGTGGAGGTCAATCTTTCTCTCTCTGTCAAACTAATTTTGAAGCTACTTCAAACTCCACATTTCCTTGATACTAAGATGCTATTAATGGTAAGAAATGTCACTGATTTTATAGCTTTTTGTTGGGGCCAGAGGGTGCGGGTGCTATTATCAATATATTAAATGCACATATTGACTTTGATTGTAAAATACATACAGAATTTAAAAATGGGAAACTATAAAAATTATCTTAGAGTGGAGAAAATATGCTATTGCCCTTGTTAGGGAAATGAATTTTCATGGGGGAATTTAAGTCTCTGATAAGTGTGTGAGAAGGAGCAATATTTTGATGTGGGGTGTGGAGCCTTCCTTCTGCTCCACCTCATATCATACCACCTGGTGGGACATCATCTGTTTTCTTCCACCCTAATTTCTTGTAAGAATGGTCTGGAGTGAGTTACTCCTTTATTAGCTTATGAAACTAATAGTTTGTTTAAAAAAGAAATGTCATTTAAAACGAATCCCCATATTATAGTGTGTGCAAATTCAGAGATAAGAGTTAATCTTAGCTCTGGCAACGGCCCTATACTTCCAGGAGGAAGTGCATGTCTCCCTCGGAGATAATGAGCTAGAAGAGCCTTCACAGAGCGTCTCTACTTCTTCCGTATTTCACACACGAGAGTCAAGGGGAAGCATTGGTAAAACTTGGTCTTTCGATTTTCAAAGTTATTTCCCCTTTCACTCTGGAACAAATTATATATGAAAAACTTTCTCCTGTTGGTTGAATCATGATGTGCCTTTAAAAGGAATGTACTGCTTGGGGAATGGGAGCTCTTGTCAGTTCCTTTTGAAGAAGGAAGTTGATCAAATAGGGACGTACCACAAGGAGGCGCTGTGTTGAGGCATAGAGGGAAAGAAGACTGCGGAGTTAGAGCGACAGGAACACCGGGTCTCAGAGACAGGGGTCAGGCACTGCAGTGGGAAGGAGTGTTGGAATGGGAAACAAAAGAGGTTGATGGCCACCATTTTGCTCAAATCTGCCCTATTCACATCTTTTTGTGCATTTAAAAAAATATGTACAGAAAGAGATGACTATGTCAAAGATTACCATTCTATAATTATTCTCCAATACCACCAATTTATAACCTTGGAGGTGGCATATTTAGGGCTTACGGATTTTACAATCTGCCCTCAACATATTCCCACAGTGGTGTGACTTTGAGCCTGGCCTTAGGAAGCTGTTTGCTTTTTTGATATCTGCTTGAAAACTCCACACTCTCTGTTAACAACAACCTGTTCCCAGCTGTATGATACAGCAATTCCTTAAATCTAAGGCACCATTGGTTATAAGATGCACTGTTTATGTAACACTAAGAAAGGAAAAAACTCACTTAATTTATATTTGGAAGACACCATAAATTCTAAGAGAGATGTTTATATCAAAGATACTAACATGTTTTAAAAGCATGCATCTAACAATTCAGTGCAATATAGTAAATGCCAACTCCATATGACATGAGGCTGCATTGTCCTTATATGGTAGGGCATGAGAACTAACCCTGACCTCAGGAAATAAAACAAAAGCTTATTCAAATCATTAAATGTGTAGATGTCATTTCTTAATTCACAGTGCTTTACCATGAGTAATGCAGACAGTAAATTATAGTGTTAGGCCTTGTTGATTCAGTAGGTTACAAATGATACAGACTATGGGAAGAGGAAGACCTTTTCTGGTAGAGGAAACTATGTAATTTTGGTGGAAAAGGCATGATTTACCAAAAACAGTGTTTGTAATCATATAAACCATATCGGAGCCATTGACTTTGTTGTTTTCACTGCCTGACAGGAAGTAAGTTCTCAAAAATGTTTGTTGAATGAATGAAGAAAAGATTGTTTTAGAATTTTCTCCATTGCTTTCCTTTTGATGATTTTTTTTCTGTGTGAGAATACTTCTAGCTTCTTATGCTCCCTTTAACTTTCTGAGTCTACAATGCAGCAAAACATTAGGTGTAATTCAGGAACTAAAGGGCCATGGCAAAGGGTGCTGACCAGCAAGCCAGAAGGAATCTTCTCTAGACATTTTAAAGCAAATGCTTGGTATCCCATCAATCCTCTAGACAAGAGCTAGGTTTAGGGAGTAAGGGTGAAAGAATTTGTGCATCTGGTGACAGGATATTAACATCATCATGTTCCTTCCTTGCCTTGTCTAACACTCCAGCTGGAAGTTCAGACAAAACTCTGGTTTGCTGAAAGTTACCAGATTCTCTGAAATGAAAATTTCTACACAGGCATTGTTGAATTCTAAGTCCTTGTAATTCTACTTCTTGAGCCAGTTTCTTGAGAAAATGAATCATTTATTCACCAGAGACCTATTGAGCCCTTCTTCTGTGGCTGATTCTGATCTGAGCACTGGAGGCACAGTGGTAAGGGAGACAGACAAGAATCTCTTCCACTGGCGCTTATATTCTAGCAGGAAGGGGAGACAGACAACAAATAAATAAAAAAAGAAAAAATATCATATAGTGATCCAGAACTATGTAGAAATGTAAATAGTGTGGCTGGAAGGGACTTCTAAGAGCTTACTTTAGATGGGGTACGTTGGGGAGTCTTTTTGAATGAGAGTATCCAAAATACATTAGCTTAAAGCTGAATGCTCAAAGGGCAACAGCCTTGTGCATATCTGGAAGTAGCATTTTAGGGAGAGGAAGCAAGCAGTAAAACAGCCCAAATGCAGGAACAGGGATGGTCAATGTGTGGTGGACAAAGGAAGAGTCTTTGGATATGAAGGTGGGGAAGAAGGTAGAAGCTAGATTGTGTGAGACTTTGTAAGCCAGGGTCAGCAGTTGTTCAGTCTCATCAGATTATACACATTAATGATTGCAGTTCTTTTTTTGTGTTTATATATATATATATATATATATATACACACATACATATTACATTGGAAAGCCACTGGTAATTTTTAAGCATGGGAATGACATTATCTGACTTTCACTTTTAAAAGATTATTTTTGATGTTGCATGAAGAACAGATTATAGAGAAAGCAAAGGACGAGGTACAGACATCAAGCAGGAAGCTAGTAAAGAAGTCCATTGGAGAGGTGATGATAACCTAGACTAGCATCGTGGCAATGAAAATAGAGATGATGAACACAGAATGTATTTTGAAGCTGAGTAGATAAGACATGTTGATAGGTTTGACATGATTGAAATGAATTTAGGATACCCCTAAGTATTTACCTTGAGCAGTTGTATGACGGTGATTCTAGAGGAAGAGCAGGTTGCAGTGACAGGAAGAGAGGATTAAGAGTTTTGTTGTGGCCTTGTTATATGCGGTGATGTCTGTTAGACATATATTCATAGATACTGAAGAGAGTTGCATATAAGAGTCAAGAATTGTAGGAAGAAATCCGGACTGGAGATAAGAAGTTGGAAGTCATTGTTATTTAAAGATGCGACAAATGTTGCAGAATATATAGATATAATAGAAAAGAGAATAATGACCAGAAGAATGACTAGTCATTCCTAGATAAGTCTGATACTTAAAAGTTAAGAAGAGATAGAATTACAAGCAAAGGAGACTGAAGGAGAACCACCAATGTGATAGGAGGAATATGGAAATACAAAACCAAGAGAAGAAAGTGTTTCGAGAATGGAACACTCAGCTGTAGCAAGGGCATTGGATATTAAGTTAAGAGGTGATAACTGACATTGGATTAGGCAAAATGGAAATCACTAGGGATCTTGACAAGGGCATTCTCTAAGGCAGACTGAGAGTACAATTTATTGAGATGAGATAAAGGAAGGAGGGATAGGAGGCAGTGACTAGAGACAAATATTTCAAGGAGTTCTATTGCAAAGGAAACAAAGAATTAAGGCACTAGCTAGATGGAGATGTGGGATAAAGGAAGGTCTTATTTTTTAAGATTAGTTGGCCACTTTTATGTTGAAAGGAATGAACTAGTAAAGAGGCAGCCAATAATAACACGAGAGAGGGAAGACATAATTGCAGAAGGGGAGTATTTGAGAAGGTGAAGAAAGAGGTGATCTAGAGCATTGCTAGAACTGTGGGTCATTGTTGGGAGCAGGGACATTTTATCCAATGTAACAGGAATAGAGATTATGAGAAAAGATGTGAGGTGAAAACTTTTGCTGGTGGGAAGATGAAGGCATTGCTTTTTTCTTTAAATCAGGAAAGTATGAGGCAATGACATTAGCTATTGGCTGTGGTGAGATGGTTGGATGGAGAGCAGAATGTTAGAAAAGGAAGAAGGTGTGAAATTGTTTGAGGAAGTGATAAAGTAAATAAATTAAAGAAGTAGAGTAGGATTGCTGTACTATGTTGATTGCTCTTTTGAGACTTATCATGATAAATTATAAGAGAGACCAGACAATGCTATTATATATTTTTCTCATCAATAATCAGATGCTTGGAGCATCACAAGCATATAGTTGGGTTTACACAAGACTGGAGTCTTGCTTGACATGGCAGCAGTGGGAAAGAGCTGCAGGGAAGTAGTATGTTATTAAGACAATAATTAGAATGATGGACTTGTGCAATCTTGGCTGTGTGAGGCCACAAAGGTGTGACTGTGGATGACAGATGATAGGCAGCTTCTGAAATGGCTCCCAACCACTCTTCCTTCTATTCACAACCTGATGCAATTCCTTCACCTTATGTATGGGCTGGACCTGCTTCTAATGTGACTTGCTTCTAGTGAATAGAATATGCCAAAGATGATTGGATGTCATTTTTGAGATTAGATTACAAAAGACTGTGACTTCTACCTTGGTAGCATTCTCTCATCTCATTTGCTTGCTTTGATAAGGCAAGCAGTCATGCTGTGAGCTGTCCAATGGAGAGGCCCACAGGATTAGGAACTGAGAGTGGACTCTGATCAACAGCCCATGAGAAACTGAAGTCTTCAGTTCAACAACCGGTAAGGAACTGAATCTTGCCAACAACCTGAAAGCAGATCCTTCTCCAGTCATGTCTTTAGATGATACCACTGCTATGGCCAACATCTTTATTGAAGACTGCAAGAGACCCTAAGCTGGGGGACCCAATTTAGTCATGTCCAGATTCCTTACCCACAGAGACTATTAAAAAACAAATGTTCATTATTCTAAGCTGTTAAGTTTTGAAGTAATTTGTTATGCAGTAATAGATAACCAATATTTGACACAGTGATAGAATTAATGAGTCAAGGTGCTATAAGAGGTTAGAGAACTTCTCAATGGTTGTACTGGAGCAGGTGAGAACAGAAAGGGGTGGTCACAGAGGGGTGGTTGAAGTCAAGATTTCAGAGGTGATGAAGTGATAGTAATAATCACAAGAACCAAGGGATTGACTGCAGAGGAGGTAGGAGGTGAAGAGGGATGGAGAATAGGTCTTTAGAAATTAGAAGACCAAGAAGCCTAGAGGTCAAGATGTTAAATCCATGTGGGTGTTGATAACACCATAAGTGGCTACAGGAAAAGAACTGAAAAAGAAGACAGAGTATAAATCTTAACTCAGTAAACTGATGAGGAGCAGTGACTGGAGACTCAAAGACAGTAACTAGGGAGAATGATGTTGCCTGGGACGTAAACCCCTTTGTTATCTTGGGGGTTCTACCACCTTATGAGGTGATGTTCACCTTCAAGAAACTTGCTGGTCAGCTTTCCTAGAAGCTGAGAGATGCGCCCAAAGCCTTTGCTCTGATAATCAAACACACCTGCTATAGACTTTGCATTCTAGGTTGGTGAAATGAAGGAGCATAGAGATGTTGCCTCCTTTCTAGAAACGATGAGGGAACAGCTCCTTCCAGTTTCCCGTGGCAGCAGTGGTGACAGTACCAGGGTTTAATATCCAGTCTCGGGGAGGCTAGGTTGGAAACTGTGGGTTCTGTGTGCAGTGGGAGGGATAGCGGGGAGTTCATTGGGCCAGAGCCATGTCTCCAGCGAGTTCTCTAGCTTTCCTGGAGATTCACTTTTTGGCATAAGTTAACTATACTTTACTTCATCTGCTTGCAACAAAGCATTCTGATGGATGGCATAAGCACCAAAGGAAATGAGGAATGTGAGAAATGGGGACCACAGAAAGGAGTGGAAGAGGAGGTGGTTTTGTCAAATCACGGGAAAAGCATTATCATGAATATGCCATGAGATATATCTACCAGGATGTTCATTTTAGCATTATTTATAATAGCAAAATAGGGAGTTGCTTAAATAAATTGGAATAGCCAAAAATAGTGCTTTGCAGGATCTAAAAATGGTTGCTCTTGAAAAATTAATGATATGGAAGAATGTTTAAGATTTATTGGTAAATGAGAACAAGTTTACAGAATAATATATACACTATGAGCACAAATTTGCTTATAAAACTACAGATATAATATAAAAATACCAAAGGTGCATATCACCAAAATATTAACAGTAAATGTTTCTGGAGAATAGTATAATAAGTCATATGTTAATACATTTTCTTCCTCGTGTTTTTAAGTATTTTTCAAATCTTCTGTAATGAATAGGTTTAAATGTAATTTTTAAAAAAGTTAAAACAAAAGCAGAAATTTTTAATAATAAGTATTCCCTCCAAAAGTGTAATGGAGAATTGGTCTGGTCTTCCTGGTATTACTGAGCAATCAACAGGCTTGCTGCTTTATGCATGCAGAAGCCAATACTATGCCACCAGCTTTTGAGAAACGAAAAGCTTTATTGCAAGTTGACTGGCAAGGAGACAGGAGGAAACACTCAAATCTGTCTCTCCGAGCTGGGGGCTGGGTCGGGTTTTTTAAGCATAGGGTAATGAGGCATGATTGGATCTTGCAATGGGGTGATACCAGGGCTCTATCTGATTGGATCCTGGATCCTGCTATGCGTTGTCCACTTCTTAATTCAGTCCCCGCTCCTCAGTCAGGCCCACGCACTTAGGTTCCACCTGTGGTCCCACTCTTGTTTCATCTGGGCATGCTCCGGTTACTTGACATTCAATCTGGGGGTTCAGGGCAACTGAAATATAATTCACAACTTTGTTACATAAAAATTGAGCCAGATTGATCTAGCTCCACTTTCTTGTGGCCTAACCATTTTCACCTGACTCCAGGAGCCTGGGGAGTCTCATCAAGAATTCTGCAGCTTTAGTGCTCAATTGTGTCACATTGTGCCTCCCTAGGGACACAGAAGCAGCCCCAGTGGCCGCCATCCTACCTAGACTGACACAGATGGAGCTTTAGAATCTTCTATTTCTCTAGGGTGACAAGAAAAAGAATGGAGTTAATCTGGAATGGCTGCATTTTCAAAACCAGGTGCAGAAACACCAATTGTGTTGAAAAATTCACTTTGCCTGGGTGTCATTAGTCCTAGTTTTAAGCACTGATTCATAGGGCAGCTTTTAAATTTAAAAAAAAAAAATCTATATCTTATTCTTGTTCTAGGATTTAGTAAAGATTTCTTTTCTTGAAACACATGATTTAATCTCCATGACATTATTTTCCAAAGCCATTTCAAAAGTCTTTTTTTCCCCCATACAAGGAGAGCTTATGAAACCCTGTTTATCTTGAAAAAGTCTTTTTCAGTGATAATACAGTACAGAGAGAAGAAAACATGCCCGCAAAAACCAGAGCAGTGTTCACTCAAGCAAAATTATCCACTCATTTAATCTTTTATGGAGTCTCAATACAATAAGATTTTTTTTAATGTAGCCAGGTCAAGCTTAATATGCTTTAAACTATATTATAGAAAAAGATAAAATCTATTTTTCTCTGGGTATTTCAACAGCAGGACATACATTCATTTTTTTTTTAATTCTGTATCAGATAAGATGTATATGTTGTAAACAATAGAAATAAGCTAAAATACATTCTTTCTATAAATTTGACTTAATATAGTCAGTTGCAGCTGTACAGCACCTGACCTTTGGAAGATTGAACATAAAGGACTGCACAAACTTTGAACATTAACATCGCACATTTTCTTTCAAATTTGACAAATATCACATTGCAGAATCCTCACTAGAAGTTGGCTCTTCCTGGCTTTGCCCTTTATGCACCACCGAGAAACTTTGAGGTCACTGTCAGGATGGGGCCCAGGCTTCCTTTTGATTTCCAGACCTAGGGCCCTCATGCATTTTCACCAGCCTAATGATGAAATCCATCGTATCAATGCCTGGACTCTGTAATTTCGTGGTGGGAGAACATTGACCATAGCCTCCTTACAGGTCAACCCAGAACTAAAATTGAGGGTGCTGTTTTGATTTTCAAGTTTTTTTTTAAGTTGTATTTTCTTCAGGGAAGCAGACGTGGGCAGCTTTCAGGTGGTTTGAGTCAATATCCAGATGAGGAATTCCAGATACAGTTGCTCAGAAGCAAGTTATCTAGAAATCTTAATTGCCCAGAAGTTTTAGGAACTGTATACACAGTCTGTGGGGTGTGCCTGATTACCTCTGTGGAAGAGGCCCACATAAATAATTAATGTATGCCCAGAACTAGCCTTAGAATGCTAGTTCCCATCTGAAAGCTTCTGTTTTAAAACCTGAAAGTTGTGCCCAAATCCAGGGTTATTTTATGTTTGCAGAAAATGAAAAAAATTGTATCATTGTCCTCATTACTGTTGATGCAGGATATGGGTCATTTTAGTTTATTTCTTGGTTTAGCACATTGAAGGACCATTTTACTCATAAAATTAGAGAAAGTTACACCAAAACCTATTAGACTTTTCTATGACAATTATAGGTTGTTTTTTTTTTCTATTAAGCCAATGGGTGAAATACTATTTTTTTAAAAACAGAAATGCTTATAAACATTTAAGTGATTTTGTTTTTTTGAACCATTAATCCAGTGATTTTTTTTTTTTTTTTTTAGCAATAAATAGTCATTTAGAAATACAGCAAAGAATAAGGTATGAAATGGTGCTCGGCTAGAAATCCCTGACACAGTTCCCACCTTCTCAATAAAGTACCACAAAATGATAAAAATCCACAATAGTACCACAAAATGAGGTTAATAGCCAACCTATTGCCAGAATCTGGGTAGATTATTCAATAACTACAAGGTCATTGGAACTACATGGAGAAATTACTGCCACCAGAGACACAGTGACCGTCCTGCAGAATGGCATGAAGATATTCTGTCCTTCTGTCTCTTATGCAAAAGCACATACATATACATGTAACAACCAGAAACTCAGCAGCTTTTCCTGGAGGCTAATTTTTGTGGGGGGGAGAGGGTGTTTCCCTGCAGCCCAGAGCTGTTAATATTTTGTATTCATGAATTTGGAACTCTCCTTAGCAGTAGGAAGTGATAATAGCACGCGGCTTCCTGGGAGATGCCATTCCTGCCGTGGAAGCACCCTATCAGTAGGGAAGGACACAGGAAAGACCGCAGGATCATAAATGTGGAAAATTATAATTTTCCTCTCCCTCATTGATTGAGGAGTCAGAGAATCAAGTAATTTGAGTAGGAGATGATGTCCTGAGAGTTTCACAAGAGAGGGTTGCTGAGTAGGTAACTGAGCACAGATCTATACTGTCATTTCTATGGTTTTAGGTCTACTCTTTGGTTTATTTGGTTTTATTGGAAATGAACCATTTCCTCTAGTTTTTCAAATTTGCTAACACATAACAACTTTCAGTGTTAACATTTGTATCACAATTTTCAAGATAGTCTTTTTTCTTTCTTTCTTTCTTTCTTTTCTTTCTTTCTTCTTTCTTTCTCTTTCTCCCTCTATCTCTCTCTCTCTTCCCCCGTCTCTCATCTTCCTATTTATAGCTTTCATAGATTAATACCATTTCTCTTCTTCTGATCTTTTCTGTCTTGAACTCTCTAGTTTGATTAATTTGCTATTTGTCAGAATGCTTTTTAAAGAATTTTCCTCAAATGGAGTTTTTGGGGTCTACATTCTCTGAATCCTTGGTATCTTCTTGCCATGACAGATAAATGATGCATTGGTTTTGTAGTCATTTGCTGTTAGTGATCTATAGTTGCTATTTCACTATCAACTGGATTTTAAATGTTGCTGCTGAGAAGTCTGATGCTAATATTATTGTGGTGGAGTACTTTTTTTCTTGTTGTTTCTGTCTATAAGCTGGGAAGATTTTCTATTTTCTTTTTGGACTTCATAAATTTTAATTTTATTAGGCATAAACATATGCCTACTAAAGATTTATCAAGCTTCTCATGAAAAACATTTGGAATTGTTGGTCTTCCTTCAGATGAAAGAATTTACTTCTATTATCGGTTTAATTACTGTGTAATCTGCTCCTTTTTGTCCTTCTGAGATTAGTGTTGTTCATATAACAGTTCTCTTGGATCTATCCCTCAGGTCTCTTATATTTTTCTTAATAATTTCCTCTGTGTTACTCTTCCACTTGACTTTTAAAATGAAAAATTCACATTTTAATAGCAGCCATCTCTTTCAGTTTATTTACTGATTTAAAAAAAAGGTTCCAAGATCAAGGTTTTTTGTTCTTTTGTCAGTTCCAAGAAATCTCTTTGTTTTTATCTTAATTTGTCTTAAGTACTCTTATTACGATGTTATTCAAATCATTTTCTGTCTCTTCCAGCAGCTCTGTTTCATTACGGGCAAGTTCAAGCATTCTATTTTTTCTCCTTGATGGCTGTCAAGCCTATGTATGATTTGACTTGGTAACACAGGCTCAGCTCCAACCAAAGAGATCCAACATAGCTACTATTAGAAGAGAGGTGCCTCTAGGGTGGCAGTCTAGCTTTCTGACACACCAAAAGGAAGCCTGTTTTCTCTATACCCTAGTCTTCTCTTCCTTTCCCAGTACTGGGAGTAGAGAAGATTCAGACCAAATGTTCAGGAGATAGTAAGATCTCCTGAAGCAGTCAGCTACCCTTTTTCCAGAATCCTTTTCTCCAGGAAAAAAAAATCCAAAAAACAAAACCCTTTCAAGGAGAGGATTCGTTTTGAGATCATGTCATGTATGTATGTCAGAATGTGGCCTCGTTTTCACACAGTATGTGGAAAGCTCTATTAGTTTGGCAGCCCTTGAGTTATAAATGGCTATCTGTTTCCATATTTTATTAACAATGATGACTGATGTTCACAGCGCTGCCCTTGAGCCACAATAAGATACTAAAGGATTTATAATATTGCTAAAGCAAGTCAAATTTTGCTCAGCACAAGATTTAGTGTTGTCTGACTTTCTATTATCCAGATACTTTGAAAATGTAAACCCGTGGATAATTTCCATGATAACATTGTGAAAACCAGACTGTTTGATTAATCAGAACATTAAACAAGACTGGTTGAAAGAATTTGCTGGTTATTTCTGTGTTAGGTCAACTGAAGTTATTCTAAGCCTTATAAGAAAGCATAGAATATATTTTTGAAAGTTTTGTTGCATAACATTATAAAACATTCACCTTTTGTAAAATTCAGGAGGTTGAACTTCAAGCTGATAATAATTTCACTTATTTTGCTTATTCTTATATAAATAGGGAGTTCCTCTGTTACTCTGTGACTGTTTTTCTATTACAGTGAGAAATTTTGTTTTTCATCTTCCTAGGTATTCCTTGTAGAGACAATTTTTGTGCCTGCAGGACTAAGATTTGAGATTCTCTCTCAGCTTTAATTTGTTTCTCTTAAGAGATCAGTGATGGGAGATGAAATGTTACCAATATGAATCTAGAACACAACTTTATGGCCATGGAATATTAGAGAATTATTATGCCAGGCACTATGCAATTTCTGGCACAGGAGTATGCACATTTCTGATTTCACAATTTCCTTTTCCTTATTTAATAACTTCAAGCAAAGACACAAAGATTCTACTTTCATAAAGTGTTACTCTCAAGTATGGAGGCTTTCAAATATTGTGCATCTTGTTTATTTAAATTTGCTTTGTTTCTATTTTTCAGGCCCTTTCTAGAACATATTTTTATATTGGGATATTAGAAAAAGGGATTTCTAACTTGTGCTTCACACTGATAAATACATAGTTCAGATATATTGGTAGAAATTTGTTGTACTAGAAACATAGCATTTATACACTGGTGGCTCCCAAATTTTTATTTCCATTGCAGACTTCTCTCTTGAACTTGAAACATAAATTCAACAGCCTATTTGGCTTCCTTACTAGGCTATCTAAGAGGTATCTTAAATGTCATGTGTCAAAGGTAGAACTTTCTATCACACCTGTAGGGGTAATGGTGTCCCTCAAAAAGTTAAGTCTACCTGGAGCCCTCAGAATGTGGCCTTATTTGGAATAAGGGCCTTTAAATATGTAATTAAGTAAGGACCTTAAGATGAGATCATCCTGGATTAGGGTGGGCCCTAAATCAGTGATAAGTGTTGGTATAAGAAACAGAAAAGGGGAAACAGAGACACACAGGGTAAAAAATTATGTGAAGATGAAAGTAGGAACTGGAGTTATGCTTCCATAAGCCAAGGAACACCAGGAGCCACCAGAAGCTGGAAGAAACAAGGAAGAATTCCTTGGAAGGAATAAATTTCTGACGTTTTAAAGTCACCTGGTTTGTGATAATTTGTTACCGCAGCCACAGGAAACTAATACACCACCCCTTCCAAAAGCTGTTATTCTACAATCTTCCAAATTTGAGTAAATGACAACTCCATTCCCCAAACGTTGACAGCATCCATGACTTCTCTTTTTGTCTCACATCTAAAATCCAGTTTATTAGCTAATCTTGTTGTGTTTACCTTCCAAAAGTAGCGAGAATCCAACTACGTACCACCAACAACACTGTAACCCTGATCAGAACATCACCATCCTTTGCGCAGCAGGGCAGCTATCACTTCACTATTTTGTACAGGTAAAAAAAACCCTGTCATTGAAAAATAAGTAAGTGAAATTAACACAGAAAGCATTGTCATTTGGTTTAAATGAAAAGTCGTGCTTCACAGAGTGATATATTCCAGCTTCTGCAAATGCATTTAATAAATTGTAATTTTCGGTTGGAGTCTTTTTAAGTAAATATTAACTCTTAAAATAGATGCTGACATATTTCCAGTAGATTTGAGTCTTGTGGTTGTTATGTGGTCCATGTTATTCCTATGGCTCGTAAAGTGGGTGGTCAATATTGAAAAACATTTTGGGCAAGTTACATGTTCATTATGAACTTTCTTAAGAAATAGAAACTCAATTTAATTTATTAAACATGCAGTTGTTTTGAGCTTACGACTGCGGAAAGGGTTTAAAGCAAAATAAAAAAAGAAAACCACGTAATAAAATAGTTGTCATTTATACCATAAATCAATCTAACAAAGCCACCCTAGAAGAGCAATCAAATTATTCTATATACTCTAAGGCAGGACTTCTTAGCCTCTATTTCCTGTTCTTTCATCTTTCCTTAAGCTGTAATTTCCCACATTGCCCTGCATTTCACAGGCTGCAATGTAACTGGCTGGCACACCCACTAGCTAGCAGAGGCAGCAACTTCTAATACTTACCCCACCACCACCCATCTCCAGTCTATATTGTCTAAGCTACCCTCGTTACACCAGCTAGCGCCATTGAATGGGAAGTGCTAATCATATTGTATCTAGATGGGGTAAGGAGGAGAGGAGAGATGGCTTATCACTGATTGTCTTTCAGATTTAACCACATGTTCAAGTGAGCCTCCTTTTAACTGCACATGTGTCTCACACACTGCTAGACAAGACCCTGATGGAGGCTACAAGTTCAAAACAGAGATCTACCAAACCCATCTTAGCTTATTGCAATACCACCAAGGACATCAGGGACAAATGTTTAACACAGCAAGATACTGGACAGCAGGAGTTAACCAGGGCTGTGGCAGGCAGCCAGAGTATGCAGCTACACTAGACCTAAGCAGCTTTATCCGTGCGCCTCTCGCTCCTGTCTGGCTCCTTTCATCCCACTTCTCCACTTCTCCTAAATGCCTTTTCATTTTAAGAGGAGTGACTTGGCTCTTTCTCTCCTTTCCTTAGCTTTTTATGGGCAATAAAACCCAGCTTCTTCCCAGCTTAATGACTTAGAGCTTTGCTTTACAGGTTTAATGATAGTTATAACTCAGCCTTTACAGTTTTTTTTTTTTTTTTAACTCAGAAAGAGAAGGAATTTTCAATCATGTGATTGAAAGTCATTCTAAAAAAAGAGAACTGCACTTGGATTTTAACAAGTTCATTACAGGTACCTTTCTGTGTTCCTCAAAGAAGGTAGGATTACGAATAGAAATGAAAGTGGGAGGAGGAAGGGGACTGTAAACTCTCCTAGGGCTGAAAATCCCATTTTAAAGTCGGCTATACTTCAGAGAAAGCTAGTTTCACGGCACTGTATTCATTTGCTTTTATGTTATTTTGTAATGTTTTCTATATTTCAGTGTGTTGTATTTCTCCCAACTAGATTGTAAATTCTTTGGGGGCTTTTTATCATGTTATCATTGCTCCATAAATTTTAGCATAGTTCCAAGATTTATTTAGTCTTTATGCTTATTGACTGGGTATTCAATAAAATTTCTGTTTTTACCTATAAACAGAATTCAGTTATCTTTTTTCTCATCATTTTCGACTCCCAGTCAATGAGCAAAGAAATGAACAAGAAACTTAGCTCTTGAGCTTGAGAAATATAACAAGCATGAAGCAATGCCTTTTCAAAAAGATACACGAGATTGGTTAGGTTTATTCCTCCCAGTAACTGAACTTTTAAAATTTAATTACAAGTTAGAACGGTAAAGTGCACAATGTTCACTTTACAATGTAATGACTTTTTACAAATGCCTACACCCATGTAACCAGCAAGGTCAAGGTAGATTATTTCCAGCACCCAGAAGTCCCTTTCTTTCATCTCCCGGTCAATACTTCACATAAAATCAACACCATTCTGACTTCCTTCAACATAGAATCATTTTGTTTGTTTATGGACTTTAAATAAAGAAAATCAGGGGTACCTATATCTTGGTGTCCGGCTCCTTATCTTTTACAGCCAAAATTTTAATTGAATTATAATATATAGTAAAGTGCACAAATAAGTAAATAGCTCCTTGAATTTTTAATGAATGAATATAAGTAACCAGCACACAGATCAAAAAGTAAAACATTTTTAGCCCTCCAGCATCCTCCATCATGCCCCTTCTAATCAATTCCTCAATGTCAAGGGTAAAACCACTTTCCTGACTTCTAAGACCATACAGTAGTTTGCCTTGATATAAATGGGGTCGTAAAGTCTGTAGACTTCTGTATTTGGCTTCTTTCTCCCAAAATTATAGTTGGTAGATTCATCGATGTTAATGTGTTTAGTTGCAGTTTGTTCTTTTCCATTTCTGTTTAGTATCCTATTGTATGACTATATCACCATGTCAAAAATCCATTTCATATTTTTTGAACAATTAGTTTCCAGTGTGGGGCTATTATGTATAGTGCTGCTATGAATATTCTTATTTGTGTTTTTTGTGAACATATGTATACACTTCTGTTGGATATACACGTAGAGTGGAACTGCACATGTTCACATTTGGGAGGTACTACCAAGCAGTTTTCCAAAATGATTATTAACGAACATTTACACCAGCATTGTATGAAAGTTTGAATTCTACACCCTTGCCAACACCACACAATGGTGTGTTGATAAACTGGCTCTGGTGGAAAAAAAAACCCCAGATTTGTAGTGTTTGCCAGTTTCAGTGGTGTAAATACTCCCACCAAGGCCAATTTGAAACTGTCAGAATGATGTCACTAGATGCAGAGTTGATGCCAAGTTCCAGTACAACCCTGATCTTTGCCTTTTTCATGTTAACTATTCTTTTGAACAGAATGTGTTCTAGTTTTATTACTTTTCTTCTGATGATTAATGAAGTTAAGTACCTTTTCATATATTTATTGGCCATTTTGATAGTGACCATTCAAATCTTTTGCTCATTTTATATACTCTTTCTTATTAACTTTTAGTTCTTTATATATTCTGGATAAAGATCTTTGTCACATGTATGTATTGTAAATATATTCTCCTACTCTGTAGCTTGCTTTTATGTTGTCTTAATGGTATCTTTTGATAAACAGAAGTTCTTGCTTTTAACGCAGTCCACCTTATCATTTCCTCTATAATCACATCTTTATGTGTCCTGTTTAGGAAATCTTTGGTTACCAAAATTCACAATGACATTTTCTTATGCTTTTTTTTCCTAAAATATTTGCTTTAGATATAAAATCCATTTGGAATGAATTTTGTGCATGGTTTGAAGCAGCGGTCAAGATCTGTTACTTTCCATATGGATATCCAATTGTGGGAGTGATTATTCTTCCCCCACGTACTGCAGTGCCATCTTCGTCCTAAATACGTTGATTATTTATCTCTGGGTCTTCCTCTAAATTCTCCGCTTTTATTGTTTCATTGATCTGTTTGTCTATCCTCCTGCCAATACCTCTCCGTCTTAATTACTACAGCTTTTTAATGGGTCTTGACATCTAGGGGTGTGAGTCCTCTGGTTTTGTTGTTCAATTTTTTGTTTGTTCCTGTCCCTCTAGGGCTTTGTATGGAGTCTCTGGTGTGCTTAGTGAGATTTCCTCATCCCTGACTGATCCTAAACTCTCATTTTAATATTCTTTGTTCCGTAAGACGGTAGAAAAATGTATTCTGCTTTTTCTGGATTTTGGCTTAAGTGTTTTAGCATCCCACTATATAGAGCTTTAGAATTCAACAAACATCCTGAGAGTGAAATAATATTGCTGAGGCCTACCAGTTTTGTCACTCAGCCCCATCTGATTGTCAGGAGCCATGCTGGCTTCTCTGATGCCCTGCCCATAACAAACCTGAATTCTTGACCTTTCACCTGAGTCCAGAGTCAGCAAGTGAAACCAGAGAAAAAGCAACTTTACCTTTCTGTGGTTCTCCCATCTCCAGAATCTTGGCCCCTCTATTCATCATTGATATACTAGCTCTCTATTGTCTTGAATAAGACAGTTTTTTATTTATCTTGCTTTGCTAATTTTTCTCCACGGGAACACTGTTCTACTTCATATTACTCCATACTACCCCAAAGAAAAAGCACATAAACTGGATATTTTAAAGCATCTATCCATATAATCTTAAAAATTACTCTCAATTATGAGCGAAGTGAAAAAATCTTTGTGTAGATTTTCCTTATAAAATAACATTCACTTTTTTTAGTTCCATCAAAGTTAGGAACAATTAGGTTGAAACTGTCTTGTGAACCTTTGATATCAAACTGCAACGGGGATCATTGCCATTCACATGACAACTGCCCCTCCACAGTGCACCCCCCACTGTCTCATATAAGAGAATAATAAGTGGTTTTTCTAATGATGTCTTCATACTCTCAAGAAATAATTATGTTTTTGTGTTCTGTTTCCTAAGGAATATTTTATGGCTTTTATGGTTTATAAGGATTTATATCCATTCATGTATCCCGAGTGCCTCATTTCAGTGTGATATGAATTAAATGAGATGCTGTTATTCACTCTGGGATGAGTGAGTACGGTGGAAACGGAGGAGGAAGGCAAAAATACTTGGGTTCAATGGCCAGGACTGCTCAATCTGGGTAGTGTTCTCTCATTCTAGTATTTAGTTAATTCTTTTCTGCAACTGTAGAAGAAGTCATAAAATATTTCTTTTTTTTTTCTTTCAAGGATTTTTGAATCATTATGTTCCATTTAAAGTTGTTTTCTGCTTTGTTAGCATCAAGGTGATATTTCCACAAATGAGAATGTTAGAAATGATAGCTGTTTAGTTCCTGTTTTTTTGAAGGTTTTGTTTATTACTGTTAAGGAGATAATAGATGTTCTGCACATTTCTCGAATGAGCTCATCTGATGTAAAATATAATGCTCCCCATATCTTTTGTTCCCTGAATAACTCTATAATTTAAATGAGTGACTCAGAGGCAGAGAGGAAGGGAAGGAAAGGAAGACACAATTTAAAAAATAAATACTTAACTCTTACTCTAACTTCAGTTCCTTGTTCAGTTGTTTCTTTCTCAGAAAAAATCTTTTCTCCTTATTTATCTAGTTCACATCCTCCTATGAGAAAATGCCATAGCACCATGGACGTCTCTTCAGGGTCTTGTCACATTTGCAGTTTCACCTTTTTCATGTGTCTTGTCAGAAGTGTCAGTTTCTGTCTCAGTCTAGGTTGTATGGCAGACAGACTCCAGGGGACCCTGTGACCCCTGCCTCCTGTGTAGTCCCATCCCTTGGGTATGGTCTAGTCCTATGAGATGCTTCTCACCAATAGATTATGGAAAAGGTGATGAGTTGTCACCTCCATGAGTATGTTATATATGATTGTAACTTCTGTCTTGTTTGCAAGACGCCCTTCTGCACCTCTACAATGCCCACCCCCAACAGATCTCTCACATCCACGCTTGCCCTACTGTTGTTTACACAGTGGACAACGTGATCCTTTAAAAATGTAATCCAGACCATGTCATGCCTCTGCTCAAGACCTGCAGTGGCTCCCTGTTTCACTCAGAGTAAAATCCCAACTCCTCACCCTATCCTGCAAGGCTCACGTGCTCTGACTCTCTGCCACCTCTGCAGCCCCGTCCTTCTCCCCATCACACACTCTGCTCCAGCCACTCCGGTTTCCTTGCAGGCTCCCCCCTTCAGGCCTTTGCACCTGCTGTCTCCTCTACCCTAAATGATCCCAATCCCCCAACATACACATAGGGATCATTCTCACATTTCCTTTATGACTTCTGCAAAAATGCCACCTTGTCAAGAGAGACCTTCCTTGATTACCTTTCCTAAAAATGCACTCTAGTTTCTCCTTATCCCCTTATCCTTTGCATCTTTCTTCATCTGTTGCTACTTGACATATGTACATACACACACACATAAACTATTCAATTACTAGTTTATTATTTGACTTCTCAACTAGAATGTAAGCCCTTTGAGGGTGGAGAGTTTGTTTGTTTTGTTTACTGCTACATTTCCAGCACTCAAGACAGTGCCTGTCACATAAAATATGCTCAATAAACTTTTGTTAAATGAGTATATGAATGACTGGGAAGGAAAGAGGCTTGAGAAACTAATGATGCCTACCTTCATTAACTGAAATAAACTGTTAACTTTCAGTCAACAAGAAATGTCAACCCAGTAGAAAACACCATTTCCCAAATTCACTGATGCTTTATGTTACTAGAAAATTTTCAAATTATTATTTTTTTTTCTTAGAATAGCAACCCTGATATGGCAGATAAACTTTAGCTGCTTGGGAGAAAAAAGGTCTTAGAGTGGCTAGTCTCCAAAGATGACCACCAAAATTCCTTCTATCACTCGAACTTGACTGATCTTGTGATTCGTTTGGCCAATAGAGTATAACAGAAGTAATGTTTTACCAGTTCCAGACCTAGACCTTAAGAAACCTTGCAAGTTTCCATTTTTGTCTTCTTAGAAGCTAGTCACCATGTACAGAAGTTTAGGCTAGATTATTGAAAGATAACAGTCCACAAAAAGGAGAGAGAGGACATGTTGGAGAGAACGAGTTACCCTACATCACAGGCAACACTAAGGCACCAAGCTGCGAGTGTGGCCATTTTGGATCCTCGAGCACCAGCTGGGCCACCACGACCAATACCACAAGAAACTAGCTTCTCACCACGTAGGCCGTCCCAGTGGAGGCCCCAGATATTGTGGAGTATGTGCAAATTGGTCTTGCAGAATCCTTCACAAGTGCCTGACCCACATGATTATTAGCAAATAAAATGGCTGTAGTTTTGAGCTGCTAAATTTTAAAGTGCTTTACTATGTAGCCATACATAACTGAAACAAGTCAAACATGTCAACATAGAAGGATAACATTGAAAACTTTGAACAACTGAAGTTTACCCTTTAAAATATTATGATAAGGCTTAGTAAAATTATATATATACACACAGTATACACATATATATACACAGTACACATGTGTATATACACATACATGTATATATGCACATATGTATGTATATATTAATAACACACACATAGTGTATATGTGTACACATACACACAACATATATATGTACATACATTTGTATATATACTTTGTAAATATATCTACACATTTTTTCTGTCTTCATTTTATTAAAAGGGTTAATATAAAAGTAAATTAAATATGCCACTGATAATGCCTTGGAAACAATATTTTATTGCTTTTATATAATGTCATGAAAGCCTTCCAAAAGTTTTCAAATATCATGCATTTAATTGTTTTGTTTGTTAGTTTATTTTCAGTGAAGTGAAAAGTTCTTTATTTTCCAAAGAACAGTGTAACAGGCCTTTCAGTATTCCTGGGAAGCCCCAGAACTCTACTGCATGTGAAGCTCCTCTGCCCCATCCTTCAGTTCTCTGCTCCTATTTCCAACACTCAGCAAACTGCAAGCAAATGTGACATCAGGATTCTTCTACGTTTTGTTCCACAGCATGGACATACAATGGCCTGCGATTCTTAAGAGGCTCAAGCCGAAATTCTCAAGCACACTAGTAGAAGTTTTAGGGTGAAGGAACAACAAAATGGAGCTTTCTCAGGGGTTCAGTGTTGATTATCCATTGTGGGGGAGAGAGAAAGGGTAGAAATTTGTGCTTTGTGCTTTTGTGCTATACTGATTTTATCAGTGTTGTCAAAATAGTGATATACTTCCATGGTGTGGGAAGTTTCTGAGAGGGGCCTCTTTGTGATAAAATGTACTTTTCCCGTCTTCTCACAGGATATTAAAATCTGACTTGGCTGAGATTTGTTTCAAAGAGGATCTTCCAAAGTCAGCTCTTCCTAGCTTTATAGAAAGGGAACCGCCCCCTTCTGCATGTGATTGCCGTGAGCTCCCACGGTTGATTTGGAGATATATTCAGGGGATATTAGCTGATCTTGTTTTAATACAAATGTATTCAAGAACTTGCATTACTGTACCATTTCACAGAAAGGAGTGAGAGAGGGAATGCAGGTCAGAGAATTGTGCCAAGAAATCAAACAACTTAGTGATGAAGCCCCACAAAGATTAGGAACTACTGGTCTAGATAATTTCCACTTATTTTTAACCATACATTTATTTTTGAGAATCTGTGAAGTACACCTTGGCTACTTGTTGGAATTAGATTGGATCAAGACATGTAAAAAGCTGCTCAGAGTCTTAGAGAGATTACTGTGCTGTGAAGAGGTTTACTTTATTGATCCTATTTTATTACTTTGAAAATGGAAAAACGAAGCTTTTGTCAATCATGTGAAATTGAAAAGCAAAATCCAAGCAGTTGCTTTAGTTTGCTCAGAGAAAGGGAAAATTATCCACAGCAAAAATAAAAAATGAAAATAACTTTTTAAGTGACTTTTATTACCAGTTAGAAATGTATTTTTGCTGTTATTTTCCCCTGGAAGGAGAAAGAATATCAAATTGATCATGTTAGAGAATACTATTTTATTTTCAATAAGTGTGCATTTGTTAATTATAATAACTTGCATATAGTTACTCAAAATGTGTTATCCAATATCAAACACTGCTATATAAGCCTAAACTCAAAAACTGGTTTCCAATCTTTAAAACAATATTTTGTTGTTCTTTAGATGTTATTAAACATTTGTTCTTTAGTCTGTGTATATTTTCTGAATTTTAGTAGTATTGTAAAACCTAAAAAAAAAGAAATCTCCTCTTCTACCCCACATCCCCGACTATTTTAGGTACTATCACGATATAGTTTTTAGTCTGAGAATGCTTTTGGATTTTTTCTTTTCTTTTTATGGTTGAAGTAAAAATTCTCCTTTATGTAAAAGTGAATTTTGCTAAAAGATTTACTGGAAGCTATTGTTAGCAGGGTGTTAGTGTGATCACTGGGCTAAGTTTCTTTAAGAAGTTTTGAAAATAACATTTAGCTTGGCTATTTGTTTTTTCTGATTATAAACTGGAATCTGTTTATGGAAGAAAAATTGAAAAATGCGGAAAAACATAGAAAAGAAAGCCTGAGACACCCATACTTTCTCCTTTCCTCAGAGGATGTAAACCCTTTCAGTTTTTACATATACATCCATATGTGTGGATATCTATGTATTTTAAAATTGAACCACCAAAGACACAGAGTGTGTGAAATCTATATATTACTCAATACAATGCAAACAGTTTTCCTAGATATTATTTTTCAATTTTATACTTAGCGACCACATAAATTTTCATTTTGTGGGTGGCTTGTTATTTATTTAAGCAATCCCTTTTGGTTGAACTTTTAGGTTGTTTTTCATTTTTATTGTTATAATTAACACTATGGTGAGTGGGCCTTGTGTATAAATCTTCTTGCATGTCTGTGATTGTTTCTATGGAATAAATTCCTCAAAGGAGCATTGAGTCCATTGGTATGACTCAGAAGAATAATCTCTTAGCCTTAATAAGCAACTTTAAAAAATAATCTCAAAGTAAACAGACTATAGCAAAATCACTTGCTGTCTCTAATTAAAAATCATGCTAAGTTCAATGGCAATCAAAGGGGAAGTGGGGCTTTTAGGCATGGGGGAAACCCACATTTTATGTCCAGAGGCGCAAAGTACCAGGAAATGGTCAGTGATTCAGTCTGGTTGGAGCCTGGATGCCGAGAGACTGGCGATGAGGGGGCAGGTTCGGGTGAAATAGGGACTCAGATATCATGTAAAGACTTTAGTTTTATCCTGCAGAAGATGAGGAGCCATCAAAGGAGCTTAAATATTATTGCAGTAGGATCCGCTTTTCATTGGAGAAGGTAACCGGGAAACTGGAGGGTCACAGAGGCAAGAGGAGGCAGGAGCTGAGGACAACAGTTCTGGGTGTGAACTAGAGCAGCTGGAAGAGAGAGAGAGAGAGAAAGAACACAGCTCATGAGTTTGAACTGAAAGACTTAGAGATCAACAGTGGAGGGCAGAGAAGAGGGAGAGGGAGAGGGAGATTGAGAGATTGAAAGAGAAAGAACAGAGGGTTGTGTCGGTTCAGGTGCTCTGAGAAGCAGCCTCCAAGACAGGATTAGATGCCAAAAGATTCAGTGGAGAAATGCCTGTCTGGAATAAAGGGTGAAGGAGCAGGCGTAGGCAGACCTTGGCGAAGTTCCGTGAAAGGGGAGTAGGAGGGAAGGTTTGGGTAGGAAGAGCTCTAGACTGCAGCACAAGTCTGAGGAAGTTTTGGCCAAGCCAGAATGTGGCCCATGAGCAAACGTCGCTCCTTGGAAGAGCCCCACATCGGGCAGGAACCCCACCATGCTCTGTCACTATCTAGGAGCAGCTTGGGGGAAACCTGGCCTCAGTGCAAAGCCAGTGGCGGATCCCATGAGTGGCAGCTGGGGCTCCGTCAATGATGCCCCCTCCCACAGTAGGGTCTCTTGAAGGACATCCGAGTGTCACACATGCAGGGCACCACAGCTGTTAAGTGCTTTCTGGCTTGGATGGCGCATGGAAAACGCCAAGTATAAAATCAATACTAGAGGTAAGCCTGGGTGTCCAGGAATATAATTAAATAAGGTGGGGGAAAACTTTTCTTGTTTAGGAAGAAAATACAATGTTACAGAGAAAGAAAAGACATGTGACTCAGACAGTACTATTTTGCTTTCTGATTCTATCAATTTATTTAATATACTGTGGGACTTTGAAGGAGTGATTAAATTCTCTGCTTCTCAATTCATAGCTTTTTATTCATAAAGTGGGAATTAAGAATATGTATCTCACATCAATCTTTTGGAGATTATTTGAGATCTTAAATATGTGCCATTGCATGGCACATGATAGACATTCAGTGGTTATTAGTTTCCTAATAACTGGCAGAAAATTGCCTTATGTTTCAAACTTGTGACATCTCCAGAGTGCATAGACATACACTTTTCTTGTTTCTAGTCTGCTCAATGCAAAAACGCTTTCACGCCTGGATTTTATAGAGAAGCCATTCATTTGTCTTCCTGGCATACCCATTTATATTCCAGGTTTCACACAATTGATAGATAAAACCCGAGGAGCTAAGAAGATGCTGGTCAGAAAAGCCCCTGGACAATGCTTGTGTAGCCAAAATGGCCAGAAGTACTGGCATACTCTGCACACGTTACAAGTCCAGATTAAGAAGTTCTGGGTGCAGATAATTGTATGTTATTTAGGAAAAAACCAGGGATCTTATAAACTATGATATTTAACTGGTAAGATGGGTAGTAAATTTACTGTAAGTAAGCTCAGGTTTTTATTTTTCCTATACCATCCAGATCAGAGATAGTGTGGGTGTGGGTCCCAGCCACTATTTTTTATAAACCTCCGTGGTTATTATAGTGTGCATTTTTATTGTATTTTATGTGGCTTTTATTGTGGTTTTGAGAACCATCGACCTTGATCGGTAATATTGCCTTCTTCAATAGCCTCGCTGCCACTGTCAAATGTTTAGGCATATTTGTTTAGATTCAGTATTAGTTTTTTAAAGAATAATTGAGATAGAAACCTTGCTCTTCTCAATACCACGGAACCCCTCTGAATTTGGCAAAACAGACCCCTGTGGAGCCGAGCATAGCTGCTTTACTGCTCTTAACTTATCTAGAAGCAATAGAGGATCATAGTCTCCCCAGGGTCGGTCTTGCAAACCTAATCCCAGCAGCTCACCTCAAGCCCTGGGTATGAGGTGTGAGGGGAAGTAATGACTCCATCCTCCTCTCCCGCTAGCTGTCAGGAACTCAGGGTTTCCATTGTACATCTAAACTTACTGAATTTGGCAAATTGCTTTGGACAAAACTAATTTCCACTCAGAGTGACATACAAACTGTGAACTAAAATAAAATCTTAAGCTCCCCCCCAGCAGACTGAATGGACCCCCTCTCTCTTGGCCAAGGTCCCCCCCCCCAAAAAAAAAATAACTCGTAAAGCTAAGTTTGCCAGCCATGAGGAGAAGGGAGGTCAGACACGTCTAGTTACATCCTGTCCCTTTTAGACTTATTCCTTGTAACAATAAGATACAAAATCATTACCAGGCCTAATGCCATGTAAGACAAAGGTTAAACCACACCTGCAGGTCATCCATTTACTTAACAGATCACCGGAGCCTGGGTATATGTCCACTGCTTGTTTCTGATTAACAGACTTCCTTATCTTAACTTAAAACATTCCAAGCCTCTAGACAAATCCTCATTTCTTTAATCAATTATAAATCTAAGAATCTTTAAACCCACCTACAATCTGTAATCCCCTGCTTCAAGGTGTCCTGCCTTTTCGGGCCAAACCAATGTAAACCTTCCATGTATGGATTTATGACTTTACGTGTAATTCCTATGTCCCCAAAATGTATAAAACCAAACTGTCACCCAACCATGGCGAGACCACTTGTTCAAGGCTTCTTGGACGTGGCTCTCTAGGCCATGGTAGCACATATTCGGCTCAGAATAAACTACTTTAAATTATTTTACAGAGTTTTGGTTCTTTTCGTTTGACAAAACTTTTGAGAACAAGACAGTTTCTAAGACTTAATTTAGAATTGCTGTGTAGAGAAATTAACTTGGCTTGGTTCCCTTTTTAATCTTTCAGGTATCTATGTAACTGTATGCCTACAGTGAGGGTTCTGGTCTGGAATAGCTTGCAGAGGGGAACCCTGAACCCAAACACATTCAACTACAACTTTATCCTGCCACCAGCTCGCTCCCCACAAGACCTGCCATTTCCTAACAAAAGCAGACCACCCTCGATGCAGTGAGCTGCAAGAGTAGACAATATAGCTTAATGGGCCCTGAAGTGAAACAGTCTTGGCTTTAAACTTCGGCTCCAGTATGCCCTAACAGTAAACCCTTGGCCAAGTCACTTAACCTGCCTAACTATCAGTTTCCTCATCTATGACATGGGGGCAATAATAGGGCTCATCTACGTTCATCCCACAGGAAACAAAAGGCAGACCTGAAGATCAGGCACTGGGAAGGATCCAGTGTCCCCGAGAAGCTCGGGCACAGCATGGGGGTAGCAGGGACATGAATGGATATGGAGAAGGGATTCTAGACAAGTAGCTACTGTTTTCTACTTTGGCCAGATCTGTGCCTTCCCATAGCATCTGTGTGTGCTTTTCATTTTCAGGCAAAAGTCAACAATGTTTGTAAGAGCAAGAAATCGCAGAAAACCTCACCCCTGTTGGATTCTGTCTCTCAGCTTCCCCTTCACCTTTCTCTTGGGAGTGCATAAGCAGCCTGGCTTCACCCAGGCCAGTTTGGGAGGCTGATTTGAAACTTGACCTTGAAATGAAGAAGTAAAAGGGATTGGAAATAATGAGCTAAGTAAATAGTGATTCCGGACTGTAACCTAAAACTCTTTTGGAATGAGGCTATCCTCACCCTTCAAATTGTCACTCCACCAGGTTTTTTTCAGCATCGTTTACCAGGTTGCTACTATGTGTTGAGTTCTGTTGCAAACGTAGAAGCATAAAACACAGAAGGAGACTCTGAAAGGGTCTACAGTCGAATTAGGGAAACAGGAAATAGCACCTTCTTCTTCTTTTCTCTTTTATGTGTATGCCGCAAATGTCACCATGAGTAGTTCGGGTATCAGAAACAAGCAGTTTCTACAAGGAGGGAATAAAGTGATTCTAAGGTTGTGGTGGCCTGGGAAGACTATGGTGAGGTTTCAGAAAGGTTAGTGGGAAAGGGTGGAAACATGCATTGCTTTTTAGAATGAAAATAGAATAGACTTGGCTAAAGCAATTTTTACTAAGAAAAGTGGTAAAAATCATTAAAGGAAAGGGTGGAAGAATCATAAGGTTACACTTGACCCTGAAGACAATGAGCAACTACTGATTGTTTCTTCAGAGGTGGGGAAATGGAATGTGATAAGTGCAATACTTATTTTTAATGAAACAAGGATACTTGAATACATTTGTATAATAATAAATATAATAAATAGCACCTTTATTTAGTTTTATAATTGTCCTGAACATTGCTCTAAGTGCTTCCCATGTATGAATTCGTTTAATCAAACTGCAATCCTGGTGATGGGTGCTCACACTATCCCATTTCACAGATGGAAGTAGGAGCTTCTAGGGAGATTGCTGTGGTGGGGACACACCACAAAGATCAGGTGGGACAAAGATGCCGAGGCTGGGGTTCCAGAGGGAGGCAGGGAAGATTTGACAGACAAAGCAATGAAGGCTGTAGTATCTACAAGTTTTGTTTGAATGTCAACAGAAATTTCCA
Organism: Eulemur rufifrons; assembly: GCF_041146395.1. Lineage (NCBI taxonomy): Eukaryota > Metazoa > Chordata > Mammalia > Primates > Lemuridae > Eulemur > Eulemur rufifrons. The sequence continues at coordinate 13,773,045 of NC_090983.1, read as the reverse complement.
AGTTAAATATTAAATGTAGATAAATCATTTGATGTGAATAAAAACATGTTTGGTGCTTTGACCAAAAGGGACAAAGATTATCTTTTGTAGAGTCAAAGGGCACCAAAAAAGGATTTCCTACGACATTGCAGGGAAGCATAAACACTACATTTCTTCAGGCCCCTCAGAAGTTGTCCCTTGGTGTTCATTCTTTACAGAATGCCCTTTTGTCTGCCATCGCCCACCAGGCAGAAATTCAACATTCCGTAAAGTGGTGGTTCTTTCTTCCAGAAGCAGCTTGTATCATTTCATATTTATTTCCGCTTTCTAGACAAAACTGTGTTATTTCTATTCATTTATAAAATATTTAAGACCTGCCAAGAAGTATTGGGAAAGATATCATAGACAACCATGTGCCACAATGTAGATCTATTATCTTTTGCCAAGTTTTCTTTATATCACTTTCTACTTTTGCTTTTTTACAGATTTATTGAGCTATGGTTGACATATATTGCATATAACTGTGTACAGTTTGTTAAGTTTTGACACACAAATACTCTCATGAAACCATTACCACAAACAAGCAAGATAACATTTCCATCGGCCACATATATCACTTTTTAAAGAAGTAGGATATTTCCCATGCAGTTAAAGCCCCGGCAGAGTTCTCATCTATCCCTCCCCAGATAATCACTATCATGAAGGTATCCTTCCTGTGCATTTGCCCTGCTTTTTTTTCAAAAAGTATTATGTGCCCCCAGATAACATGCAGTAATATTGAATAATGTCTTGTTTTAATATTTTACATAGATGGCATCATACTGAACATATTTTTGAACTTGCTTTCTCCCTCCACAACAAAATCTTTGTGATATGTCCATATTTATCCATGTAGATTAGATTCATTAATTTTATCTACTTTATAAAAGTATTCTATTACACTAAAAATTAAAATTGAAGATTTTGTCTTCAAAATTGAAGTTCAAAATTAATTTCCAAAATTGAAGTCTAAAACCAGCTTGTTGCATTATATCATGGTGGTAGAAAAATATAAGTTTTAAATTAAAAAATTATTAATAGTACTTTATTTATATGACAGGAATATGGGTGATTTTTATTTTCTTCTTTGTATCTTTATTTTCCAAATTCTCCATAATAAATGGGCATTATTTTTATAATGTGGAAAATTAAAATATCAAGTTGAATAATTAGGGTGCTTTACTATAAAGCTATGTAATTAGAAAGTTTATAGGCAACGTTCCAAGCATGGAAAAATGATCCCAAAAGGGTGTATAAGCACCTGAGACACAGTATGATTTGAGGACAGCTTTGGGCATGCAGAAATTTTACTGTTTTATAAGTTGTGGTGGATATGTCAGAGAAGGGAACTTAATTCATTTTTGCTCAGTGAGATTTTCCAAATAGAGCTGAGGGAATCCCATTAGATTTTTTATGATGATCTCCTAATAGGCACAAATATACTATGTCATTTTTCTCTAGGAAGATTATTACATTCATTCATTCCATAAATGAAAGTGTTTATTTCATTCACAAGGAAGCCGATGGAGTTCTTGGCACTAATCTCCTCTACTTTTTTCCCAGTTGGAATACATACACCTTTTCCACTTTCTTGATGTGACTCATTTTTCCATTGATTTTTCTTTATTCTTTTAATAAAATTTTTCTGAGCATTTCTAGGCAAAGATTATTAAATGCTTCCCTGAGTGCCCATAACTAAAGTAAAAATAGAGGAGCAGACTATTTCCTCACATTTTTCTTATACTTGAAAAATGTTAACTTCTGTAGTTTTGAAATGCTTATATTGGAGAAAACTCAGGAGTCATGACATGGTGGGAAAATTTCTCTGCTCTATTGTTAATGTTTTTATCATTCCTGAATGCTGATGAATTATCTTCTTAATTTGTAAATTTATCTAAGCTGCTGGTATAGTGCCTTTCTAACTTACTACAGGATGGTATTGTGAGGACTGAATGCTGATGCTGATGGTGCATAAGCATGCTGGCTGCAGGAGGCAAATAACACTGTGAATGAACAAACTATTCTGTCTTTAAGTTACTGTGAGTTCACATGAAGAATCTTTGTCAGGATGTATAATTTTGACCCGGACAGCTGATCTAAGTTTATGTAGACATTGTATCTTTCTCCGTTTGAGATGTTTCCTCCCTGCCCTCTCTTTGCTCTCTGCCTTATTCCACCTCAAATCATACACATACACACATATAAACACAAGTAGGCAAATGTGTACTTGCTTGTGCCCTCACCCAGAATTGCATATGATACGAGTGATGGTCCAACTATTTGTAAAGAGTGTGTGAAATGTGGATATACTTCAAGCTGCAATCAAATAATGTTAAGTAGTGAAAGTTGGTTTATTGAATAGAATCAAATTTTCAAAAAGCTTTGTTCCATGGAAACGTCTTGTGTATGTGCTTGTGAGTGAGTATATGACCAATATCTCACATCCAGGAGTCTCAAAATGCTGATTTTTAAAAATGCACAAACATATATGTTTGTTATATGATATGTTTGTTACTTAGTAGAAATGGTCACTGAACACTATGGATCCTTATTATGCTACAGAGAAAAGGGGAAAATTCAATTAACTTATAGTCTAATTATACTTATAGTCTAATTATACACACTCATTTTATTTCTCAAAGGATAATGCTAACAATTAAGTGAACACAGCTGAATAGTAATATATCCAAAATATTTTCTACAGTAATATATTTTTGTAAGTACTAAAAAAGGAGAAAAAAAATCTTGAGGATTAATATCTTTTTAAACAATGAGTAAACTGTTAACTGTGCATTTTAAAATTATTTTCTTTTTAAATAATATTGCCCTTTTTGGGACATAATTGATGAAAATTATGTAATAAAGCATCAAATGTTTTTCCAGATTTGTTCTCTTATTTTAGTACATTTGTCATGTACCATTGCTTCACATTTTACCCATGAGATACTCCTTATAAAGAGAGTGTTTGTAGATATTGTAACCAGATAGCCTCTATAATAGAAATGATTATGTTTACTATTCAATATATTGTTCAATAACACTCTGCGTGACAAGAGAACACTCAGAATCATACATGCTTCACAGACAACTGTCATTTATTGCTTACCTTTTAATTTCTAAAGACGTTGTCTTCCTCATGCTGTTTTGTTTAAGTTAGTTTCTAAATCACCATTATGCAGGTAAGAAAAGAGACTCATCACAGGTAAATAGCTTGTCCCAGGTCACTTGTCAAGAAAGCAGTGGAGACAGGACTCAATCACTGTTGTTCTAGCTCCACGATATGTGTCCTTTCACTTCGACATGCTCCCTTCCAAGAAAGGATAAGGGGAGATGAAACAAGGAAAGAGGAGAGATAGGTATGAGGCCAGTATTGATTGAGACAAAAAAGGGACCACTCATTCCAAGAACTTGAATTTAGTCTAGATAAGCACAGTAAATTATTAAAGACCAACAGACAGACTAGGCAACCTTAAACAAAGACAGCAGCACCTTTTGCGCTCTCACAGATGGGGATGTGGGTCCTCGGAGACCTGGGCCTCAGGGTTTTTGTTTACTGTCCTATTTCGTGCTGGTCTGGCAGAAGGTTCAAAACAGAGTACTATGTGCCATGAGGGGCTATAATACAGAGGGGCAAGCAGATACTAAAAACAGATGACGGCCGGGCATGGTGATTCACGCCTATAATCCTAGCACTCTGGGAGGCCAAGGCGGGAGGATTGCTCGAGCTCAGGAGTTCGAGACCAGCCTGAGCAAGAGCAAGACCCCGTCTCTACTAAAAATAGAAAGAAATGATTTGGGCGGCTAAAAATATATATATATAGGAAAAAATTAGCCGGGCATGGTGGCACATGCCTGTAGTCCCAGCTACTCTGAAGGCTGAGGCAGTAGGATTGCTTAAGCCCAGGAGTTTGAGGTTGCTGTGAGCTTGACGCCACGGCACTCCAGTCCAGGCAACAGAGCGAGACTCTGTCTCAAAAAAAATAAAAAAATAAAAATAAAAACAGATGGTTTTGGCAGAGGGATTATCACTGGCTTGAAAGGATATGACAAAAGAACTCTATTGTTTTTGCTCTATTGTAGAGAAGTAACAATTAACTAGTTTATAGATCACTATTATTCCCTATGAAGGAAAAAAATGAATACATAATTTTAAATACAAAATTGTAAATGGAAAGGTGTGCTGAAAAGAGTGAAAAGGAAAAGGAGACAAGAGGACAAGAAAATAAATCGACTGTTCCTTATCCATAACTTTATATTATTCATATTATCATAGGTATCAAGATGTCATAGTCCTATGTGGGTAACTTATAGCTATCTCTTTATTATGAAAATTATACAAAACTAAGATTCAGAAAAGTCAGAGAAATATAGTTAGTTGGCCATAAAACTAGGACATGGGCCCAGATTTCTGGATTCCCATTATACCATTTTTTTTCTTTCTTTTTTAAATTTTTTTTTTAACAAAGATAGGGTGGAGCAAGCTTCAATAACACTCTTTCATTAGCTGAAAAAATATTAATGGTTAGAGTGAAGGAATTATGATATGTACTACTCTGGTGAGGAAAGTATTGAATTTCAAAATGGAGCCTGAAGATACCTGGGGAGAGTCCCTGAGTCAACTGGTCTGCAGCTGCTAACACTTTTCATAGGGTTCCTGCTGCCTCCTGTTGAAGACGAAAGACACAGCACTCTTAAAGATTGTGTTTTCACCATGGCTTGGTTGAACACCTAACTTTTACTGCTTTTTAGAAGAGAAAGAAACAAAATGAATTTTCTCATGTTTCTCTTTTTCTGGGGAAAGAAGGAGGAGCTGTCCGTGGTATCACATGAATCAGCCTCTCTTCACCAGCATGCAGGTTCTTCACTTTACAGAAGTCCAGGAGACCAGGAAGCCAGAGTTATAAATAGATAGGGAGAAATCAGGGTGCATGGGCAAGGATGGAGGAGACAACTGAAGTTTTACCAGGATCGTGTGGGCTCCTATCACCTTGCATTATACCTCCTAGATATTTGTCTCACCTTGTTGTTTACTAGTGAAAATATAAAACTTTTTTACTAAAGATGTTTGGGAGAATTTTTGAATGTAAAACTGAAAACAGAATGTCTAAGTCCTCTGGAAATAAATGGCATTGACAGTCCTCTTGGATTTAATTTCTGGCTGCTTATGTTTGGAGGCATACAGATGCCGTCCTTAATTGGATCCAGTTAAGATAGTCCTGATGGAAAATTCAATATATTGGCCATAATTATTAAATTAGTGAGTCGCAGACATGATTAGAAAGAAATTAACACAGCCACCTGACTCTTGTTAAGGTTCTAATTGACTCTGGTTATTGAAGTTGTCCCAATTAAATTAGTGATGTCCATCCCAACTCAACATTCCTTAACAATTTTAAAGTGACTTTTAGTTGCACAAAACTATTCTTTTTAATGTTGGATAGAGAAAACAATCTCTGTCTCTTAAATGTATCTGTGTAAAATATGATTTTTTTTTCCCAGTAATGATTTAGGTTCCTAACGTTTAGTTCCTCCTCATATGGGAGAAATCCTATCCTAAATCCAGAAAAGGAAAGTTGGAGATGACACTAAAGATCTATCCCATCCAAACAGCACTCTATTGTGTTAACTCCCTTTAAATTGAAATTGAACACCTCCCCTGAAGGGAACTCCTGTGGCAGTCCATTTAATCTTTGGGAAGATTTAATGCTAGGAAATTGTTTCTCATACTAAGTTCATTTATTCATTTTACACATAATTATTTTGTACCTACTATCTGCCAAGCATTGCATCATGGCACTACAGATACAGTAGGGAACAAAATGGCCTCTACCTGAAGGAAATTAAATAGAAGCTGAAACATCCATATTTTTAACCTATTAGTCCTTGACCTGCCCTGTGGGCTGAAAACACACATCTAAAAATCAGTTCTAAAAAAATAAAAAATAAAAAAATAAATAAAAAAAAATAAAAATCAGTTCTGTGCCTATAGATTCTTTTCTTCCCTAGATAAATACTCAGGGTTTTTGCAGGGGCAGTTTGAGAATTTTCATGTGAGATGATTTCAAGTCCTTTTGTAACCTTGTGATTCTTCCTTGAAAACCTTTTAGTTTCTCTCTATCCCTTTTAAAATGTTATAGTTGAAATTAAATGTGGCATGTTTTGCTCATGCACTCTCTAAACAAAGTTTGAAAAACTGCATACTTCTTTGAACATTTTTAGGTAGACATCTAAAACTTTTTTATCATAAGTATAAATAGTTATAGTGGATGTAATTTCCAGTACATTGAGAATATTGACTTTAAAAATAAAAGTGTTACTTCACTCTTTGTAATGTATTCAAAGAAATATAAATATCAAGGTGATTTAATACTCACCATTATCCATTTTGAAAACACACACGGTTGTATTTTGTTGATCATTTAGACTCACTTCTATTTCTCCTTGAAGTCATAATTTTATTCTATTTCCCTCACAGAACTTTATCCTACTGTAATATACTTTTATACTTAAAGTCATAGATTAATGATAGTAATTCTTCTCTGCAATAATGAAATCAATTTAATTTTTTATGTCTTGTGATGATAAAGATTTATGTGTTAAAATTTTAAGGAGTATACATTACAATAACCATAATAATAGTATACAGATGGCTAAGGAAGGCTTCTTAGAAGAAGTGACATAGGAATTTATAAGAGTAAATGGAAGCAAAATGTGCAAAGAACAGGAGATATGAAATGGTTGGAAAGAAGGTATTTCAAGGAGAATAATACCAAGGCATGGAAGTACAGAAAACATCTATTTCAAATTGTTAAACCTATAGATAGAAAAGGAAAACTCAACCTGAAATAAAATAAGGCTTATAAGAAATTCAGGGAGAAAAAATAATTTTTCACCTTGTTGTCAAAGGACAATCATAATCAAAGATGGTGAAATTCCTTGACTTATGTGAAAATGAGAATTCTTGTCAGTGAAATGTGTACCTGACACAGAGGTGCGATTGAAACCCTATCTTGTGACATCCATGCTTTCAGTGTTGGATTTCTAAGGGCTCTTGCCACTGAGTAAAGATGTGCTCTCCTTCCTGGATGCTCTTCCCTCCCCTCTGTCTGGAGAAATTCTGCTTTTCTCCAAGTGTCAGATAACAAGGCCCCAAAACTCAGAGACTGTCAACAGAGGGAGGTCTTGACCACCCTGAGGGCTGAGGGCCAGGGGAGCAAATAGTACCCCCAGAGACCAACAAGCATGAGAGCTGTGGAGGAGGGAACCACGGTGCTGAAATGGTGTGGGGGTACCTCAGTCCCCCTTTCCCCTGCTTTAAAATCTCCCTCCATTGGAGTCAAACCCAGTTGGAAGACAGTCCAATGAGAGAATATGAATGCAGCTCATAAAGGTCAGCTGCTTGGGTCCCAGAGGGACAAATGGGGAAAAATAAAATGAATGAAACACAAGTTTAGCACCCACATGCTCACAGATGTTCATAGGTGTGTGTGGAAGATAATTAGGCAATTTTGCCATTGAGGATGAATCTGTTTCCTGAATTCACTAACCCTGTATATGCCTTAAATGCAGGAGATTTCAAACAAATAGGAATCAGAAGGTACCAGCCATACACAGTACCCACAGTATGAGCTGACAGTGAGAAGTCAAAAGAGCTAGATCTCTACCTTACGAACATGGATGATGAAATCCTCAGACAACTCCTGACATTCTAGTCTAGATCAAACCAAGGGGAGTCCGGCCTTGTTCTGGCTGATGGTGCTGAACTGTGTGGCAGGACTTTCTCACACAAGTGGGGTCCATGGGCTCACACTGACATAGAAGTTCCAAGTCATCTGATTATCTATGGAGCAGATAGATCCATGCCATTTGGTTGACTACAGAATTGACTCAATCTTTCCAGGTCCGAAGGCCTTATTATGCAGGACAAGGCTGAGATCACCTGGAGCAGCTCTTCATTTGACTGAATGTTTGTTCTCTGCACCTAGACACGTACAAAGTTGGGTGAGAAATTACAAATTGTAATTTGACTTTCCTACAAGTCTATCTTAGAACTATTGGGATTAAGGAACTAAATTGATGTTTTGATCACCAAAAGCATGTTGCAAGACCTGTCTGATAAAAGGTTTTTATTCCATCCCATATAAGGGTCTAGATCTCTGAAACAAACTTTGTTTGTTTAAACAACCAATGGGATTGGTCATAAATATTTATGAGATTCCAACAGGCATAGGAAATGTATTTCACCAGAAACAAAAGGTTTTCTATTAGCACTGAGAGGAAAGAGAGTTTTCTTTTGGACATTAGCATTTCTCTTACATAAACTTGGGTTTTCATCTATCTCCAGTAAATATAATTGTCTGGCCAAGTCTGAGAGTTTTGGCCAAAAAATGCTTACTTGAATAGATATTTCTTACATATTTCACAAAATTCAATTAATTCTTTATTATCATCTTGTTTTGCAAAGCTGGGATTATACCAGAGCTATTGTGCCTACTGGTTAGATTGAAGAGTTAAATAGTTTCTCCCATCCAATATGTTAAAGGCATTCCCTTGACAATGAATGTGCAGCCAATGTTCCATTGTAAATGAACATCTAAGTTTTGCTTTACCAATTAGTCTTGCTGTATGTGTCCCTCCTGTGAGTATGGAAAATATTTTCCAAATTCATTGGTAATCTCTTAGTAGAGGACTATCTCCATCTTGTCAGGGTGAATTGTTTTTGTGTATTAAAGATGCTAGTGATGTGAATAGGGAAATCACATCCCAGATTAACTCTGTAAAGGTTTTATTTTCTTAGTCTGCTCACTGAAGAAATTATCTGAAAAACTACCAACCTGCACTAACTTGAAAGTCTATACTAAACATTATTGTTCGGTTTGAACCTTTAGATGCATTTGATAAAAATAATAGTTTGATTTTCTGCATTTGAAAATATGCTAAAAGTAGGGAAATTAAGCTATCCCTCTTTTATAAAAACTTTTGTCAATTAATGTAAGTGTGATGGTCCAGGGATCAGCTTCTGACATGCATTCATATATCTAAATCCCAATGGCAACATCTAAGGAGAACATTAAATGTTGCTTCTGAACACTTTTAAACACATCTCAGAATTTAAAAAAAAACAAAACAGTCACTACTTTGGAAAAGAATAAAAGCTATTATTCATACTCATATCCAGTCAGCTGAACTTATAATTTTTGCTAAGAGTAATTAGTGTCTAGTTAAGAATATTTTTATATAGAGAGGCCTAGGTTCAAATCAAATTCAATGTGTGTATATAAGAATGAATATACAAATTCTGGGGTTAACTTAAAGGTAAAACTGTCCTGTCAAGGTTCTAAGCAAGCTTCATGAGAAGCTGGAGTAAGCAGCTGTCCACCTGATCCAGGTGAGAGATTTTTACTGTTACAGAGCTTCAACAGCAGCTACTGTATCTTCACCCTCCCCATCACACCAATTTGGAGCTTCTCTCATTAGCCTCTTTCCTTTAGGTTAAGACTGTGACTTATGCACCATGTAGATCTGTCCCTAGAGGATGACATGTTGAGCCATTAGTTCCGGATCACAAAATTAACCCAGAGCACTGGATCAGCTTGAATGGTTATCACCTAATAGGGCCAGAGAAAATAGGGCACCTCATTTGTAGGGTTTGTTGTGAGGAATGGGAGAGAGGAGTAAGGAAGAGAAAAAGTGTGAAATATGACAATAAAGGGGAATGCAGGCCTTGTTTAGAGAACTCCTAAGATGCTGAGAAATATCAAACAAATTGAGTAACAAAATTACATATAGAGAATTATGTAAAAACTTGGCCCAGTTAAGATTTTTGCCTGCTCCCTGCCTTGCAACCCTCTCTGTGATTTCTTTGTTCCCCAAAATCTGCCTTCCTACTTTTAGAAAAGGGGTTTGTATTTCACTCAGCCTTACCCCAAATATTTTGGGGTAATTCATAACGGATTATCTCCTTGGTGCATGGCATGACATTTTTTATCACACTATTATAATTGCATATTCAACTATTCTTATCATTTGATAACTGCTATGGACTGAATATTGGTGTCCCCCTAAAATTCATATTTGGAACCCAATACCCAACGTGATAATATTAAGAGGTGGGGCCTTTAGAAGGTGATTAGGTCTTAAGGCCAAAGCCCTGATGAAGGGATTAGTACCCTTATAGAAGAGGCTTGAGGGAGCCTATGCACCCCTTCCTCCATGTGAGCACGTAGCAGGAATGCATCATCTATGAAGCAGACAGAGCCCTCACCAGACCCTGAAGCTGTCAGCCCCTTGATCTTGAATTTCCCAAACTCTAGAATTGTAAGCAATGAATTTCTGTTGTTTATAAATTACCCAGTCTAAGACATTTTGTTATAGCAGCCCAAATGGATAAGATAATGACTCTTTGTAATCTAACAGGTATTAATTACAACCCATATCTTTATTTTCCACAAGTTTTTAAAAATACCTTTTTTACTCTCAAGGAATATCTGAAGCTTCCCCTACATGTTGTTTAAAACTGTGATACAAACAGAACGATCACTTGATATTTATTTTGAAGGTGGGAAATGCACAGATTTTTGAGTCTAAGAGCCTGGGTTCTAGACTTGGATCCCCAACTCATCTGGGTGACTCTGGCCTAAGACCTTCAAACTTCCCTGGCATCTCAGTTTCTTCCCTGAGAGATCTGAATCAATAACAATAATAGGAACAGCAATGATAAGCATTTATTGTGCCCTTAATACATTCCATGCTTTACATGTAGTATTTATTTTAATCCTCTAATGAGTTTGTGTGGCTGGTAGTGTTGTTTCCCATTTTATAAATGAAGAAACTAAAGCAAAGAAAAATTACGGAGCTTGTATAAGACCACATTAACTAATAATTTGCTTCACCAAGATCAGTTACACTACCTCCAGGATTCACACTTTACTGCTCCCAGTGGTCTCACCTGTACTTCTCTGATGGCCTAATCCAAAAGCAAGATAAATTGAAAAGAAAACACCAACAGAAAGCATTCAGATGCCCTATAATTTTTCTGGGAGCAGAGAGTTGATACTGTGGGAAGATACAGATTGTAACTGATGGCCCTCCAGTCTGTCAAGGTGAATGTTTCAATTTCTTTTGATTATTCTCATCCTCTTGGTAGAAATTAGTCTTATTGAAAAGACTGTTGTTTACATGGAAATTTTTTTTTTCCTTTCAGCCAGTCCCCCAATTCATAATTCCAGGGCAAAACATTCTTTCTCTCATATCTGTAATTTTCTTTCATGTTTTTTAAGATTTCCAAAAGTGCCACCTACCTTGAAGGACAGTGATCATGTTATGTCTTGCTCTTCAAGACAGAGTTTGGCCACAAAAAATATGGAACATAGAACTACACTGGAAAGACGTACTATAGTAAAGGGTAATCTGCAAAAGAGTTGCCTGTTTTGTGCTGCTTCAAAGACTGGAAAAAAAAATCACAGATGCCCTTGCTGAATTAGGCTTAATGTTTCTGTGTGAACAGTTAAATTTTCTTTCTTTAGGATGAGTTGCTTTTAGGACTGACACTATAATCTGCTTGCCTATCTCCTCATAGCTCTGCTTCCTGCTCAGGACCAGAACAACTGGTTATTGCCTAAGAAGAAACCTCAGGGCCATTGGAAATGCTCCTCATTCCTCAAATTTTGAAATCTAAAATTTCTTTACCAAGGAACAAAGACTTTTCATTTGTCACCCAGAGAAGGAAGATACAAATCATTTAGAAAGTCTATTCAAACTGGTTAGACCAAGTGACTGGTCCAAGTGTTTAGTCCAGATATTGAAAAGTTGTCATTAGGGCTTCTTCATGTTCACCCAAACTTTGGGCTGTCCTTCTGGTGGCCAGATGTTTGCCAATGATGCTAGGCTGACATCCTATCCACTCAGGGACCCCAACAGAATAAAAACTCTCCTTCTAGTGCTTTAACAAAAGACCTAGGGCTGAGTCTCATCGACTCATTGATCTCACTTTACTCATCTCTATAGCAATCACTGTGCGCAAGTGAATGCAACGTTTTGATGAACATGGCCTGAGTCATATGCCCATCTTTGAATGGGATGGAGAAACTTCCTAAATCTTAGGAATTGAGAGTAGTAGTGAGATAGTCCCCAAGGAAAATTGGATGCCTTTACCAAAAGAATGCAAAAATAATGGATGTCCACTATCACCTTGTGACTTAAAAGATTCTTCTTCCATCTCTTATAACCTGGTGTTTCCACTGAATTTTTTTTTTTAGTTGACTGATTAGCAGTTGAGCAGAAAATTCCCCACCTCACCATTTCTCCAGTGTGCCAAAAAGACAGCATGTTCTTAATCACTCATTCAGTGAAATGTGACAGTTTAGTGACAATTTCAGGTATGATTCCACTGTGGTTGGTAAATTGTAACCCCTGTGCTATTTGTCACTTTTCTACATCAGCCTCAAGTGACAACCTAAAAGGGCAGCTGATTGTTAATTTTACAACTTGCAGTAAATAGATGGAGAGACCAGAACTTAGGAAATAGTAATTTGTCTGAGAAGGCCAGATTGGCACTTGTTTCTCACCATCATGTGGAGTCAGATGGGTGTTTTTGCGTAATGGATCTCCGTGGGGCTAATGACCTAATGAGCTAAGTATGAAGCAACTCAGGCAAAACAGAACCCTGAGAGAGTGAGTTATTGCCGGCACAGACCACAGATGTGCTGGGTGTGGAGACTGGCTGCAGCAGACCCACCAACTGTTGTTGTCAGTTTCCTACAGTGACATCACTTTGGAGTTAAAGAAAAATACTCTAAACATTATTTTTATGGCAGTGTAAAATGGCCATATGTAAGGGGTTGTCCTTTTAAAAATATCTCCTCATAGGCCGGGCGTGGTGGCTCACGCCTGTAATCCTAGCACTCTGGGAGGCCGAGGCGGGTGGATCGCTCGAGGTCAGGAGTTCGAGACCAGCCTGAGCAAGAGCGAGACCCCGTCTCTACTAAAAATAGAAAGACATTATATGGACAACTAAAAATCTATACAGAAAAAATTAGCCGGGCATAGTGGCGCATGCCTGTAGTCCCAGCTACTCGGGAGGCTGAGGCAGTAGGATCGCTTAAGCCCAGGAGTTTGAGGTTGCTGTGAGCTAAGCTGACGCCACAGCACTCACTCTAGCCAGGGCAACAAAGTGAGACTCTGTCTCAACAAAAAAAAAAAAAAAAAAAAAAAAAAAAATATCTCCTCATAAACACACTCTTGGTATAGAATAGTGCACACAGTAGGAACTTAATAAGTGTTCTCTATGCTGAATGATTGAATATAGAATGAGTTCTTAGAATTTGTCCATAGGGTGCCCTCCTAAGTGATGGTCTGTCTTCTCAGTACTGATGTTCAGCAAGAATGTATTACTGTAGCCCTACCAGTTGTTTAGAGCTTGTGTCCATTCTGATTGGGCTGGAGTTCTTTCTGTTTGCTCAATGCCCAGAATATACTATTATAAAATATTTTTATAACAAAAAGAAATTTATTTATTATGGTTATGGAGGGAGAGAAGTCCAAAGATGTAGGGACTGCATCTGGTAAGAGCCTTCTTTTTTTATTATTTCTGCATATTTTGGGGGTACAAATGTTTAGGTTACATATATTGCTTTGTCCCACCCAAGTCAGAGCTTTAAGCATGTCCATCCCCCAGATGGTGAGCACTGCACCCATTAGGTGTGTATATACCCATCCCCACCTCCCACCTCCCACCTGCCCAACACCTGATGAATGTTACTACTGTATGTGCACTTAAGTGTTAATCAGTTAATAGAGCCTTCTTGCTAATGCGGACTCCCCAGAGTCCTGAGGTGGCACAGGGCATCACATGACAAGGAGGCTGAGCATGCTCTATTATAAGATATTTTGCCTATCACCTCTATGTCTTTTGCACCAAGCACTCAGAAGAGAACACTCTGTTTTTCTCACGCACTGATTCTCTCTTAAGCCTCTTTTCTATCAAAACTATGTATCTTATGCTCCATTACACACTAAGAGGTTTCTGATTCACGCTAAGATATTAATGGCCCCTTGTGATGCTTTACCAAAGATACCAGCAATGGAGGGATAATGTCTGAATCCAAAGACTTTAGTCACTAATGATGGGTGATAATGTCAGGCACAGTGGCACGTGACATGAAATACTTCTTTGGTTTCAAAGGTGACTTCTTGCCCTTTCAATCAACCCAGTCAGGTTCTACTTTTCCAGAACACTAACCCAGATCACCTCCTATTTGTCCCTACTGGGGCTCCTGTGATCCCTCCACAGCACTGGGAGATGGGGTACCCATGCCTGTAATGATCAGAGAGACTGCAGGTGGCTTGCAGGAAGAGAGAAGAGGTTCCATCATTCATGTTATAGACTAAAAAGATCAGATTTGAGGACTAATACTTGCAATCTGGGGTATATTTAGTAACAATTCATTTAAAAGGCCAGGGTCAAACCTGTACGTTTACGGAATTGCATAAACTCATCCTTTTAATCTAGAAAATTCAAAATATGAAATTTAAAGTATCCTAAAATTGCCAGCTGACTCCATGAACTTCAGCTATTCTGTTACTATTAAATGCAAACAGAGGAGCACAAAAATTAACTTTAGAATGGCTGTTTAGGCATTCCCAGATATTGAAGAGAACTTTTTAGAAAAAATTCACAATTTTTAAATAAACCATGAGTACTCAGGTTGAACTCAATAGACAGCATTTCCTAGAGCTGAAGAATGACTATTAGGCTCTTGAAAACAAGGGATAGAGCTACCTGTTAGCTTCATGTTGGAAATGGTCAAAATGGTACATAAATAAAACAAGTATTGGTGTCACATCAGAGAGCTGTGTAGCCTTTGTTGGTGGATGGTGCAGCAGAAGCTTTGGGGAGTGGAGAACTCACAGCAATGGCAGGAACCACCGCAGCACAGTAACACAGAACCCTCAAGTGCAGGAAGAGCAGCTTTGCATTGTGTTGCCATGGGGCACGTGGAAGCTGGCTCTGGGTCGGCTTTGGGAGAGAAGCAGGTGACTCTTGACTTTTGGGTTTGACCCAAGGGAGGAGAGAATCAGCTTGGAATGAAAGGTTGCCCAGGATCACATTACAAGTGCATCTGCTACTACTTTCCTGCACACACCTTTACTGAGGTGAAAGTGCTCTGCTCACTGCCTTCTGAGGCCATTTGCTTTAGCTCGAGCCTCTCCAGCCCCTGTCCACCGGCTCTCATCATGACTGACAAATCCCATTCCTTTCTCATTGCCTGCTGCAAAATTCCGCGTCTTCCTTGAAGGCCTCTAAAAACCTGACCAACACATTTGACAATAGTGTCTCCTTCCTCTTAAACATTATATGTATGCCTCTACTGCATACTCCATTGCATCACGATATTTCCTAAACTCTAGTTATTCCAGTAACACTTTTGTAATCAGTGCCAGTTCAAGAACCATCTGGGGTAGTATTTACCTTTTTTTTTAAATTGAAATTGGACTCACTTTTAAAAAATTTAAATGAAGCAATTTTAAAATAAAACATACCATTGCTGAAAATGGAAAAGCATTTCACTTACCATAAACAGAAGGTGTCCATGGAAATAAACACAACTGGGGCCAAACAGTGTCATTAAATTCTAGGGTTAGTCCATCCCAGGTCTCTTGGCCTGAGGCATGTTCTCTTGTGGTGGCAAAGAGAGACAAACCAAGCAGGAGAATGGCATTGAAGACACTCTAGCATGAATCTGAGATTTTCTTCTAAAATAGAAGGATGGAAAACAATAGCTTTCTCATCAACGTTATTCAGTGTTTTGTTCTTGCCCAGCCTATAATCATCCTGCATGCCACATATTACATATCTCACACTTGAGACTTCCATCTTATAATACATTATTTTATGTTGCCAGTTACGTTTATGCATGTAATTTAATCTGTATCATGAGTTAATAAACTCTCTGATGATAGGACTGGTACTAAAGATCTTAGTTTCTCTTACTAATGGCAAGTATCTTGATCCTAAGGGTTAGTTAATAAGTATGGAAGCTGGTTAGAAAGATAAATAGAAGTAAAAATACCCTAGCATGTCTTATTGTGACTCTATCTCAATCAGCAAACACTTATTGAGCAACTATTTAGTGCTAGGTGCTGGTTGGGTGTTGATGATGCAAGTGCTGGGTGTCTGCATGTAATGCAGTGGTCAGTAAACAGAAAAGAAGAAGGAAGAAAGCATGATATCCTGGCAATAGTAAGATGAATGCACATGATCAACAATAGATTTGTTTGGAGTTTGACATATGGTCCAACTCTTATTACAGTGCTAAACGTATTAAACTAAACCCCGAAAGAAATTACTTTACCAGAATGAAAAAGTAGAATGTCAGATCTTAAAAGGTCAGTGGGTGCTTTATTCAGTTTACTGAATAGTGTTAAATATATTGTTCATTGGTCACCTTCCTTTGGGGTTTTGTCTTCTGGAACCTGTAGCTTATTACATGACAACATGTGATCATTAAGAGGGATTTATTTGGAGATAAAGAGAAAATGAAGACATTCTTTAAGGCATTTTTCAGCTGGGCTGTGTTTTTCCATTTATAAACTAAGAACTGGGTTGCAGGGTCACAATAATAGCAAACACATGCATAGTGCTTACTATGTGCCAGATGCATTTCCAGCATTTTAAATATGATGAATCAAATTCTCTTAACAACCCTCTGAGTAAATGTATTCATTTTCCATTGCTGCCATGACAAGTTACCACACATTCATCAGCTCCAAACAACAGAAGTTTATTGTCTTACCGTTCTGTAGGTCAGAAGTCTGAGTCAGGTCTCACTGGGTTGAGGTCACAGTGTCTGCAGGGCTGGGTTTGTTTCTGGAGGCTCTAGGGAAGAATCCATTTCCTTGCTCATTCAGGTTTCCGCAGAGTTGAATTTCTTGATGTTGTAGGACTGAGGTCCCCAAGTGCTTGCTGGCCATCAGCTGAGGGCTGTTCTCAGCTTCCAGAGACCACAGTCCTTGGCTATTAGCCCTCTTCCTCCATCTTCATGCTGGGAACCTCTCCTGCCTCTTCCTCCTCACTGCATCTCTCTGACCACTCTTCTGCCTTCCTCTTGCACTTTGAAGGACTCATGTGATTAGATTGGGCCCACCCAGATAATCTCGAGTAATCTCTCCATTTCGAGGTTCCTAACTATAATCACATATGAAAAGTCTCTTTGCTATGTAAGGTAGCATATTTACAAATGCTGAGAATTAGTGTGTGTACATCTTTGGGGGGGCCACTATTCTGCCAACCGCAGTAAAACACTATTGCTATCCCTATAGAGATAACAAGGAAATAGGTATTTCTCCTTGTATGTTCTTTATCTCACAATGGCAGGGTCCACCCCTACCAAATTTGCTTTCAAGAAGACTCTGACATCCAGGTATTTGCCCCTTAGTATGATTATACAATAAGGTATGACCTGTTTCAGAAACATTTGCATTTAAATATATTTGTAGTTAAGAAATGAAAGGCATTCTCCTCTTGTCAAGGGACTTGAAGCATCATGTTTATCAGAAGAGTTTGTTGTTTTGTTTTTTTTTTTTTGCTTTCTAACTATTTCCTATTAGCAGTCACATATTCCATTGATATTGGGAGTTGCCCTAGTGAATTCTAAAGGAATAGTCAGAGACCCATTTCATCATCCACCTGACCCAGCCAGGACCTCTGAGGAAGCATGGCTGAGTTGCTTTCCCTTCCTGCTGTATCTCATGTCTTTATCTAATAGATGTCCCTTGGAGTTTCATCATTCAGTATGTCAAGCCCAGATGGTGAACTTCAGGAGGGAAGCAGCCATATTTGTTTAGTTAGCACTAAGCATAGAGCTTGTCATGGAGAAGTGTGGTAGGCAGCTTCTGACACATCTTCCAGTGACAGTCAGATTTCCAACCCACAAAAACTGTGCGTTACAATACAATAAATGCATATGGATATGGGTTTTAACCCATCAAGGTATGAGTTATTTGTTACACAGCAATAGATGACTAATACAAGCAGGCACTTACATATTTGAAGAATGATTGGATGAAGAAGACTAAGTAGAGGTAATTACTTCTTGATTCATTTGATGGTGAGTTCATAATGGCAGTGAGAACTCCAGAGTTGAAGAGATTTGGATAACACTGTAGTTGGCTCCAGCTAAGGTACTTGTGCAATTCAAACTTACTCACCTTGGGAAAATTCTAGGGAGGAATCCTAGATGTTCTACAGTTTAATTCCTTTCTCCCACACTGAAAGCAGACAGCATTATCCACTGAGGGTCTTGAAATCAGATGCAGTCAGTTTTCAGCAGCAAGCCGCTGCCTCTCCCTCTGTTTGTCTGTAGATGCAGACTTTTCGGGAAAGAATGTGTGGCCAGGAGGCCCCTGCAAGCTCCATCTAATTGGCCCTGGGCAGAGCCGACTGCTTGTTTGTCTGGTGCCTTTATTTCCCTTGCCGTGAATCTGTTCATTTCTCCCCTTTTCTGTTGTGGTTAGCTGTACGTCATTAGTGAAGACAAATTCGGAAGCACTTCCTGAGGATGTACGGCTCCTTTCTCCTGACTGTATCTGTACTGAACTGTCCTAAGGAGAAGATCAGTACATTTAAAACAAAATGTATCATTCCCCACAGGAGCCCAGACTCAAAGCCAGGTCTGTGGGATGCAGCTGAAATGGAGAAGTAACAGCTGTGGTGTCTATTAAGAGCATGTAACAGAAATATAGCTTATAAGAAGTTCAGCTGGAATTTTAACACAGGATTTCTTCCCCACTTGGCTTAGCCTTGAGCGGTCAAGTGATATGATACAATGTAGCAGTTGAGCAACTAATTGGAGGAGTGGGAAGGTGTATATGCCCCATGTGAAGATATCAGAATATGTACTCAATAATTTATACAACCCAACCAGGGAGTTCCGCTGGCTGCAAATGTAGCCGCAGAACCACGCTTCCAATGGAGATCTGCTCTCTAGACCATTCCCCGGCCACAAAGCAAGTCTCCAGGTTTGCTCTGAGACCTTGGACTCCCGTGCGTAGGCTTTTCCACCCAATCTGAAACACGTCAACTCTTCCTCCTCCCTCCATCTCGGTGTCTTAGCTATAGAGAAGGATCAAGTTACTAAAACATGGGCGGGGAGAGGGTGACTTACCAAAAACTAAAAATACAGGACAGATACACCAAAATGAGATGGGCTGTTTATCTGAGTTTTTTAACTGTACTGTTTGCATGAGTCATCTCAGAGTAATAGGGAGACAGTATGATGATGGGAGACACTGTTTTCCCTTAAGAACATTTTTACTGTTGTTTAATAATTTCCGCCCTCATTTCCAACCTTCTTTTTTGTAGTTTACCTAGGAAAGCAGGTGTAAGGGAATGGATTAAATCCCTATGCTAAAAGCAGATTGAGGTCTCTGCCCCTAAGTTCTTAAGATATTGAATTGAAATGTCTAGGAAGGAATATCAGGTGACTCACATTCCCATGACAAGGCCAGCAATGCAAGGACGGTGGGCTGTGACTTAGGTCTGTGTTAACATATTCACTCAGTACACTCTACTTCCTTTGTTGGCTGGGGATCAGGGCCCAGTCGCATGCCTGGAAGAATATACTAGAACTGTAAGGAAGTGAGAGAAGGAATATGAACTGCTAGAGCAGGAACCCCTAGGCATGGGGTGAGCAGCAGGTTCCCCTTCCAGACCCTCCTGACCTGAGGGGCTGGTCCTTTTCATCACAGTATTGCCTTCTTCCTCTCCGCTGCCTCTGGTCCTATTGGGGTGCCATTAATTTTTACTGTACATGGACCAGGGATTTATAGGCAGTATAAGGGCAATTTAGGCCAAGGTACAATTTTTGCATTACTTCCGGCTCGTCTGTATTTATGTGGCCCAAAGCACTCCTGCCACTGTGAGCTCCTTTGGTTGTCACAAAACCCCCTGTGGTGGAGGGAGACTTTTATGCCCATTCCACAGATGGGAACAACAAGTCAAGTAGTTTGCCCAAGTGCACACAGCTATGTTCGGGATTCCGCACTAAACCCAGGCCATTCAGCAAGTGGAGCCTGCTGAGGAGGGTGAGGCAAGGGAGGGACTCACGTTGGGCATAAAATTTAAGTGGGCTTCCAAAATCCTTAGTGATAGAGATAACTAATATTTTAATACAATATTTCTAAAACTCAAAAATACCAAAATTGTGAATGAAGAGAGATTTGATATTAGTGGTTTTTCCTTTTCCTCATGCTCCACTGTGGCTGGGCAGGGCACTACCTTTCACCTCCTCCTGCCGTTTCTGTCCTGGACCTCCAGGTGGACTGGGCTCTGCTCTGTCCTAGAGCACAGGGGAGGCATGGGCAGGCTCAGGAAATAGGCTGACTTCCTGCCCCTTCCTGCCACTGCCCATCTCACCAGCTCTCCTCTCCGGGCTAAACAGAGCTCTTCCAGCTAGGGAATAGCTTAGGATAATCTTCCTGTAGAACAGGGTTCAGGACAAATGCAATTCCTGGCTTTACTTGGGACAGAGGGGGAGTGGTATTTCCTCCTCTCTAAAGTGCTATCTTCACTGCTGTGAGGATCAGCATCTGCAAAGCTGTTACCACAGTTCTGCAAGCGGGGAGGAAGGAAGTTATTGGTCCCAAGTGCCTCCTGTCTGCAAGGGGTTATGCTCTTAAGATTTGTGGTCAAGAGCTCCAGTCCTGAAGCCACACTGTGTAGTCCAAGTTCTGGTCCAACCATTTGTGAGCTGTGTGGCGATGGGCAAATTATTTACTTTTTTTGGTCTTTCTGTTTCCTCATCTATAAAAATAAAGATAGATAGTGGCTACCTAGTCAGGCTGATGTGAGGATTAACACACGTGAAGTGCTTAGGCCTGCACCTGGCACACAGGCCCTCAATAGTGTCAACAATTATTATGATTTAATTTTATACCCTCAACTCAGCAAGCTGTTCATATTTTTAGTTTACAAATCAGGAAACAAGGATAATAAATTTAAGCAACTAATTAAAAGGAATTTAGCTAAAATGGAAAGTGCCAATATTTCAACTACCATTTTCATAGAAACACTAGAAATATTTTATTCTTTTAAGAGAAGAGTAATGTGCTTTTCACTCAAAACAGTTTCAGTATGATTAAAGTAAGTAAAGAACAAGAGTTTGTCATAAGGCCAAGAGGCTTTTGATTTTGTTTTGTTTTTGTTTGAAGACTTTTCAGACTCATTTTTTATTTCATGAGGTTTCTAACATCTTCCTTAATTTATAATTCAGAATAAAAGTTTACTTTACCTTTAACAATATGAATAGCTTCTGTTTATAAGCTGCCTGTTGAAGAATATTGTTTTTAGTCTCCTACAGACTTTTGTGCTTTTGAAATTTCTAGAGCATGAGGTAGCACCTTCTCTCCCCGTCTTTCACTGGGACCCTGGAATGATATTGGCACAATGTACACACACCTGACACCTGTTCTGTATATAATCCCAAAGTACTTTTGAGATCACAGGATACAGTCAAGAAGCTCTCCCCAACAGCAGGGAATTATTTGTCCTCCTTCCCATTTCTCTTGACAGATTCTTCTCTGCCTAAAACTCAAGCATATTAAAAATACCCATTAAAGAATTCAAGGAAGAATTACATCTATAAAAAGAATTAATTACATAAATAAAACCCAAACAAGAATCCCATTAGGAACCTATGGACTAGGAACTAAAGGCAGGAGAGAGGCCACGTAGAAGGGACAGACAGATCCTGCTCCTAGCAGGAAAGTGTCCATATAAACCACCTTCCACTTGAAAGGGAGAGAGAGTGATTCTCTATGTCCCCTGATAATAGGGATTATATATCCATTCATCTTCCTGTGATGTTCTGTATTCCCTATAGGGTTTAAATTTGATAATTCAGATTTGTTTTTTTCTCTTTTCCCTTGTTAAAAAAGAAGTAATGCTGCTCTTAAACACAAACGTCATTTTCAAAGTACCACAAAGTAAAAGAGTTTGACAATGTATTCTTGAGTGAGAAAAGGAATTGGTGAAATGTCTAGCTAAGTTTGTGCATGTGTGTGTGTGTGTGTGTAATTTTTAAAAATCGTGGTAAGATATGCATACCATAAAAGTGTCCATTTTAACCATTTTCAAGTGTATAATTTAGTGATATTTAGTATTTCATGATGTTGAGGAACCATGGCCACTATCCAGTTCCAGAACATTTTCATCACTCCTAAAGGAAACCCCATACCCATTAAGCAGGAATTTCATAAAATGGGGTGCTCCTGGTATATGAACACAAACATGCCATTCCTAGAAAAGTATCCGTGTTGCCATCTGATTTATCTCTCAGGCTCTTGTGAGATGGGTTATTACAAATCAGGCACTCAGAATTTGGTCAACCACCTCTAAGTGAACTGCCAAATCATACCCAGTTTCCTTTTTCTTCTTCACATTTTCTCATTTCTGAAATCAATAGCTTCTTAGATCCCATAAAATAAAGTGATTTTGAGAAACAAAAGTTCAGATCATTGATCCAGAGACTTAGTGAGTCCATCAAGGTTTATAAGAATTGTGAGGCCAGGAATAGAATAACCAACCCTACCTTGTCCTTAGCTGGAATATCATATGAATTATTTGCAAAGACCTGTTACCTCCTCCTCATCCCCTTCCCTCCCACATACACACACATATGCACACACACACACACACACACTCACACACATACACACACTCCATTCGTTCCTGTCTCCAGCCACTTCCTCCTGGTCACCTGATTAACTCCTCTACTCATTCTTGAAGATTCAGTTGCACAATGTCTTCCTCCCTGACATCACTTAACTAGGCTAAATGCACAGCCTGTAGATCCCAAAGCATCCTTTACATGTTTCTGTGTCTGATCCAAAATAGCAGGAGGTCCATGTTATCACTGCAATTGCCATAGAGCTTTGTTCTGTGGCATTCCCAGAGACTACCCTTCCCCTTGCCAGCACCTGACAATGTGTGTCTGCGGCTCGACCCAGGGAAAACCCATCTCCACCGCTGAAAGCAATTCACAGCACCAACTCAAGTAGCTATGGGTTAACAGTGTAAGTCCGTATGTGCAGAGTAGCCTATTTTAGTCAACATAGCACTTGATGGAGTTTTTTGCTCTAATTTTTTAAGTTACTATTACATCACATGAGATGACCAAGCTCTTGTTTAAAACGTGACCCAAAAGAGGGAAAATCTTAAGAACTATCTAGTCTAGTAGCCTTCAAATTGGGGCCCACGTACTCCTAGAGGTACAGAAAAACTTCACAAAGAATACATAAGCATGAAAAATTTTAAAGAAATTAATTTTCAAAACCTAAACTTGCATCCTGTAATAGATGTGCCTGAGAAGAAGCTTGTGGTGGTCACAACATCTGGCGCTTTGTCCTTTATTATCCTCCCCTGTCCTAGTCTCCCTCCTGCCACTTTGCAAGAGAAAGGTGTACCTTCCACACATGTAGCGTTTTTCTATGATGCATTGTCATTTTGGGTGTGCAAACTTCTAGAGCCAAAACAAATGGCCAGTTCAAAATATTGGTATCCAGCTCTGTGTTTTTATTTGTTTTATGCATGATTCTTTTAAGGGCAAAGCATGGAGTTAGATATGGGGTGTCTTGATTCACGCTAAGATGTCCAGAATTCATGTTCACTGAGGGAAAAGGCAGAAGTGCCGACAATTTTCTTGTAATAACCTCTCCTCTTTCATCCCTGGCTATTGCTACAGAATGTGTCCCTCCAGGAAAAGGCTCCCTTGAAAGCGAAGCAAAGATGAGGTCGTTGGTGAAAAGTACTGAAGGCCACTGTGCCTTATTGCATCGTGGCTGGACACCGTGTTTTATCCATTAGTGTTAAGATTCATGTGAGGAAGTGAGATGGTTGTCATGGGAATGCATCTCAACACAGCTATTTAAATTGAAAGAGCTTTTCCTTACAGAAAACTACTCTGATTTTACTGATAATGAGGACTTGCTTTTTCAACTAGGTTAGATGATGGGTGCTGCCTGTAACTCGAATGAGCTAAATCAGTAGCTCCAAGGTTATAATGAAAATACACTTAAAACACAGAATAAGATAAAAAGGTTTTATCAGAATTATTATACTGGCAAAGGTGAATTGAAACATTTCCATTTTTCCCACGCTTTCTGAGTACACTGTAATAAACAGTTTGTCTGTGAGGGAAAGCATACCCGGAAGTCATTCTTTTGTCAACATATTGACATACGTTCATGCTGGCTGGTAAATATGTATCACCCTGAATCCTAGAGTGGACCTACCCCAACCCTAGGCCCTTCCCTGGGACCTGGGACCTGTCAGCCCTCTTCTTCTTCACAATTCGGCAGCTGTACGGTTGATACCTTGCACCACGGGAGGTCTGCAGCACCTGCTCTAGGGCAAGTGGCAGCATCCAGTCCTCGGACTAGATTGGTTAATTCCTTGTCTTACAAGTTAATATCTGCATATCACTCCAAGTTGTGAGTACAATGAATAGTCATTTGACAAGTCGTAGCAATGCTTTTGTAGTGAACTGAGAAATGACTAAACAAGGTTGACAAGTAATTTTGAAAGTCAGTTTGTTTCTAATTTTTAAAATATTTTGACAAAAAATGAAGGAGAACCTGAGTTGCCAATTCATTGAAGATGAAAATAATTTTTGATGCGATATCATTGTGCAATTTTAGCACAGAGCTATGATAGGGTTTAAAGAGTTGGATGAAATTGCTCTGATAAAATGTCCATTTCCAGGTACAAATTTTTGAAAACAATGTTTCTCTATTTTTAAAAATGAAAAATAGAAATAATATCGATGCTGAACCACAATTTATTCTACAATTAAATAATTCTCATCTTCAAATACAAACCATGAGCCAATTCAAGCTGTGAGCTGTGGGGAAAAAAGCCTCATCTATATCATTAGCAAATGCATTTAGAGTAAAATTTACTTTATATGTTAGAAATTAAAACATATAAAGGTAAGCATATAACATAAAATATGTTTTGAACATATAAAATATGTTTATGTTTTATAAACATATGTATATAACATAAACATATAAAATATAAATGTGATTATGTTGCTTTGGTGTATTTCTAATAATTACAATGACAATTCAATCCAGAAGAAAAGAAGTTAACAATTAGGGTTGTATAGCTATTGGGAAAAATAAATTTCAACATATATATAATATGCTGTTATTGCAGAGGAGAGTTATATAATCATCAATAAAAGACTAAGTATAAAAAATATATTTATTGGGGATAAAATTCTTTATGGAAAGTAAAGTGGAAATAAGAGTTTAAAGAGAAAAGGGAATCGTATAATATTATAATTATATAATAAGCTTCTTCATGTATTTAAAAATAGATAATGATGTATGTAAAATTAGTATAGATTTTATATCCTCCTAGATACATTTAAAAGACTGGCATGGTAAATTTATTTGTTCATACACCATACTTTGGCCTTCATGATGTCATACTTAATAAAAAGCATTGGATTTATGGAAAGTCACTTCTTAGATCTGTGAGGAACTGCCATGGCTCCCACTCCAGATATAACCGTGAATCAGGGTCACCTAGCTTCAGAAAATTCTTCTAGTGTACTCAGAATGGTCATTTTCCACAGGAAATTAGGGAAGCTGGTCAGTTATCCTGCGTCACAAAGCCTGCGTGATGTGTAGAATCCAGCTCTCGGGCGCTCACCTCCATGCTCTTTCTCTTAAACTACCACCAACATGTTGAATTCTAAATTAAACTGAATATTATTTTTAAAAAAAAACAAACCGTGAGCCAATCTAATTGGGCTTTTAAAAAGTTTAATTAAAATTAAAACCAAACATTTTTATTTTCAATTAACTGTTTATTGAACCAGATAAGAATATTCTCTGACATGAAACTAATATCTGATTTCTTGGCATCTCTGGAAGTAACAGCAAAGCCTTTGGGAAGCCCCAGGGTGTCATGGAAACAAGAGTCTTTGGGATTAGGTCTGGGCTCAATTTCTAGCGCACTAGTTTCTAGCTATGGACTTTTGGGCTGTTCATCTAAATCCCCTGAGTCTGTTTCCCTATCTGGAAAATGGAGATTGAAATCTCCGCCTGATGAGGTTAAGGTTAAGAAGAAATGAGATCACAGATGTAAAGCATGTAGCATGATACTTGGCATATGTTAGAAATGCAAAAATACTAGTTTTCTTCTTGATACTTCTCCCTATTTTCTATCTCTACTTCTGAATGCGTTTGTCTATTGTGTTATAGTTCATGTCCTTAATATCTCTTTGGATGATATGTGAAGTTAATAGTTTAATGCCTTAAAGAAGTGATTTTCAAGCTGTGAGCCCTCAGAGCTCTGTGGAAGTAAGGGGGTGCGAGTGGGGCTTGGGGAGGAAAAGAGCCGTGGGGTTCCAGTCCCTTCATTAGCAAGTGAAGGTTTGCTTGTCTCTACATAAGCCGATGAAAAAGTTTTCCTGGGCTGCATGGGCCATTTGAACTAGGAACCCCTGGAGCCACAGTGCTTAGTCCAGGCCATCAGTGCTGGAAGGTGGGAATTTCTGACAAGTAATCTCTCTATTTGGAATATATTTTGAGATGGGCTTAAGGGTAAGGATGTTGGCTGAATTCAGCAATGAGTTGTGACCTCAGGGTCAATCCTGATTAGTGTATAATGCACAGTACAGAATATTGATGTGAAGTGAGGCAACTTGGGATGCATACAAACAGGAGAAACTGCAGTATTTTAAGAATGTTCATTTTGAGTTCCATAATTGGCTTTACATTCTGAGCATGCATGCTGGCTCTCCTTCCCAATCCCCCTGCCATTTTATATGAGGGCTGATTGGTTGTTTGTTGGAGCTGTTTCCTGTTTTGGTCGTTGGAACATCAATTCAGTTTATCATTCCCGTTTTCCAAGTGGAAGAAGAGAGATTGAAGGTGATCAGTCATATTCTTCTGTTAACTGGGAAAATGATGTCCTGGAGTTTTAATAGAACAATTTAAAATCTTTGTTAAACTTATTTTCTCTCTATGACATTAAAATTATTTCCATTTTGCCCTTTTCATAATCAAGTTGTAGACATTCTGTGTACTCTTGGCCTTTTAAAAAAGATGCACTTTTGTACTCTGAAAATGCAATGGAAACATCAGATAGCAACAGACTCATCATTAAATCAGCCATGAGAATAAGTCTGACCAGGGTACCCTCAGCCTAAAAAACATTTATTAGTGGGCTTTGAAGGAAAACATTTGCCCTTCTCCTTTCACCATAAAGTTCTCTGGGGAGGATCCTGGTTAACTTCAGTACCTATTTTATAGAACAGTTTCTCCTATTTTCTTTCTAAAGGTTCTTTAGTGTTGAAGGGGTCATGGCTATTCTATTTCTTCCTTTTGTCCTCATTCTTTTTCCTCTGCCATTTCAGTTATATAACTCATGTTTTCTCAGAACTTTGGAAAGACGATTTTTTTTATAACTTTTGCCTCTTTCTACTTTTGCAGAAAATCTAGATTTCAAAAAAAAAAAAAATCTCTCTGCCTGGTTATTTCTCGGAATTTCTCAGTGGTATTCCATGGATAGCCATAAGCAAGTACAGCCCACCACTGTCTTCCTGTTCCTCTCTGTATACTCCAGACAGTGTATTTGCACACGAGGTTGGCAAGGCCTCATTTCTTTGTTCCCTGAGCACTTAGAAGGATTGGCTAGGCAGCAGCCATATCTATTCTTTGACAATGAAGGTTTCAACTTAGTGAGGTTACTCACTGAATGTCTAAGATAGTCAGCCACTTTGAATCTGGTGTGTGTTTGTGTTATTAAACTACTCACAGTGAGTGTGAGGAAGCAATGGGAGGAGTAGGGTTATCTGTCTTATTAGGGATACCTTTAGTCATTTGCATTTGTGTAATATTTCATAACTTGGGTGTATTCTTTGTAGCATTTACCTTGTATGATTCTGTATCATAAGAAAAAAAGCATAAGCTCATTTATTACAAAATAAGTATAAAATAGTCTTTATGATTTTTATTTTTTTATTTTATTTTTATTATTTTTTGTTTCAGCATATATGGGGGTACCAATGTGTAGGTTACATATATTGCCTTTGCCCCACCCGAGTCAGAGCTTCAAGCCTATCCATCTCCCAGACAGTGTGCACTGCACCCATTAGGTGTGAACATACTCATCCCCTCCTCCCCTCTCCCATCTGCCCAACACCCGATGAATGTTATTAGTATATGTGCACTTAAATGTTGATCAGTTAATACCAATTTGATGGTGAGTACATGTGGTGCTTGTTTTTCCATTCTTGGGATACTTCACTTAGTAGAATGGGTTCCAGCTCTATCCAGGAAAATACAAGAGGTGCTATATCACCATTGTTTCTTATAGCTGAATAGAACTCCATGGTATACATATACCACATTTTATTAATCCACTCATGTATTGATGGGCACTTGGGTTGTTTCCATATCTTTGCAATTGTGAATTGTGCTGCTATAAACACTCAAGTGCAGATGTCTTTTTTATAGAACGTCTTTTGTTCTCTTGGGTAGATGCCCGGTAATGGGATTGCTGGATCAAATGGTAGTTCTACTTGTAGTTCTTTGAGGTATCTCCTTATTACTTTCCACAGAAGTTGTACTAGTTTGCAGTCCCACCAGCAATGTGTGAGTGTTCCTATCTCTCCACATCCACACTAGCATTTGTTGTTTTGGGACTTCTTGATAAAGGCCATTCTCACTGGAGATAAGTGATATCTCATTGTGGTTTTGATTTGCATTTCCCTGATGATAAGAGATGTGAGCATTTTTTCATATGTTTCTTGGCCATTAGTCTGTCTTCTTTCGAAATGTTCTCTGTTATTATTTCTTTGAATAAGCTTTCTACCCCAATCTCTCTAGCTCCTCTTTGAGGCTATTTTCTAGATCTTTTAGAAGACCTCTATTTTTTTTTTCTTTTTTATCTTCTGACTGTGTATTTTCAAATAGCCTATATTCAAGCTCACTAATCCTTTCTTCTGCTTGGTCAATTCTGCTGTTGAGAGACTCTGATTCATTTCTCAGTTTGTCAATTGAATTCTCAAGCTCTAGAATTTCTGCTTGAATTTTCTATTATTATTTTAATCTCTTTGGTAAATTTCTGTGATAAGCTTCTGAATTCTTTGTTTGTGTTGTCTTGAAGTTCATTGAGCTTTTTCAGGACAGCTATTTTGAAGTCTTTGTCTGAAAGGTCACCTAACTCCATCACTCCAGGATTGGTCACTGGTACCTTATTTAATTCATCTGGTGAGGTCATGTCTTCTTGGATGTTCTTAATGTTTCTGGATGTTTGTTGATGTCTGGGCATTGAAGAGTTATTATTTCAATCTTCACAGTCTGGGCTTGTGTGAACCTGTCCTTCTTGGGAAGTCTTTCCAGATATTCAAAAGGAATTGAGTGCTGTGGTCTAAGTCTTTGATCACTGAAGTTATATCAGCACTGGGAGTGCCCTAACCCCTTTGATGCTGTTACTCTTGCAGGTTCTTAGTGGCACTGCCTTTGCGGACTTGGGTAAGATATAAGAGAGAATTCCCTGAATTATCAGACAAACTCACTCTCTTCTCTCACTTTCTGTGCTGGACTGCTAGAGTTGGGGGAGGAGTGACATGTGCACTCCCTCGTTGCCACCAGCACCAGGTCACATCTGAAGCCAGGCCAGACTCACCCAAAGCCGGTGGTGACTTTTGACTGACTATCTCTGACGTTTTTCTTCCAAGCCCAAGGGCTCTTTAGCCAGCAGGTGGTGAATCCTGCCAGGACTGGGTCCTTTCCTTCAGGGAGGCATGTTTCCTTCTGGCCCAGGTTGGGTCCAGAAATGTCATCCAGGAACTAAGGTCTAGACTCAGGGGCTTCAGCAGTCTGCTTGGTACTATATTTTACTGTGGCTGAGCTGGTACCCAAGTTGCAAAACAAAGTCCTCTGAGCTCTTCCCTTTCCTTTCCTCAGGTGGAAGAAGACTCTCCCTGAGCCATGCTGCCTGTAGTTGGTGTGGGCTGGTATGTGACACAGGCACCGGCTTGGCCACAGCTGCTTGTGTCTCACTGGGTCAGGTGCACCCCAAGTCCACTGGCTCTGAGCCAGCACAACCAAAGGAAATACCTAAGGATGGCAGCTCTTGTGGTCCCACTGCCTTACAATTGTATTCCGGACCCCAGGCTGCTCTATTTCTTCCAGCGGTGGCACTAGGGGAAACCAGGGCTTCGGGGCAGGGGATTTCCCACTGGCTGGTATGGTCAAAATGCTCCCTCCATGGGCACCAGCAGATTGTTTCTCCACTCATCAGTGTGCTGTGCAGCACTGCAGGCGGATGGAAGGGTGGCGTAGACAATGCAAGACTGTCTTTTCTGCCCTTTTCCGTGCCTCTTTCCTTGATGTTAACATAATGTTAGTATGATCACTCTCCTTTTTTTTGGTTCTTCTGAATGTGCTTGCTTATGTGGATAGTTACTGAATTTGGTGTTCATGCAGGGTTTCTATTTAGCCGTCTTTCTCCAAAATAATCTTTTTTGAAACCAAAACACTATCTGGAAAACAATATAAACTCGGATTAAAGGCAGTGATGTTGAGAGATTAAGGGAGCACAAACAGGTTAAGATGTAAAGGTGTTTGGTAATGAGAACTGTACCAGTCAGGGTTTGGGTAAGGACACAGCACATTCAAATGAGGTAACCCAAGGAGAGCTTAGTGAAGAGACCGCAGTAGTTCTAAGGGCATGGGCAGGCTTCAAGGAGACAAAGTGCAGAGCAGTACCTCTGGGATGGACAGAGGGAGGAGCAGTAGACATCGCTAGGCCTGAAGGAGCTTGTGGAGGAAACAGTGGCTGATGCCTGGGAAGAGGAACAGTGTGGGAAGGGCCTTAGACATGGGTAAACCCAGCCAGCCCACAGTGACCAGGCCTCAGGGGAGCAGGGAGTGGATACTGTCTCCTCACTTTCCTCTGTGCTCTCATCTTCTGGCTGTACCTCTAGAAAATGAGAGAATTGTAGAGAAGACAAGGGAGCCCACTGATGCTCCCATATGGTTCAACCTCCCTGGGCTGGAGCAGGGCACAGAAGGGGTTTCAAACAGAAGATATTTCACCAAGACTTTTTATTTCTCCTTTCTAGTCTATTTCATACGAGTGGCAGACCTTACCAAAGACCTTAGTAGTAGACTATCAGAGATGTAAAGAGATCCCAATTTGGAAATGCTAACAATAGAAAGTCTTCCTCATAACTCATTATAAACATGCATTTGAGACACTCAGAAGTCTACCAAGCAATTAAAAATATTTCCCATGAACACTCACAAAAATATCAAGATAAAGCAAAGGTCAAAGATTATTTTACCCATTTTAAAAATAATTAACCTGAAGTAAGGAGAGTGTACGTGATATGCCCAGATATAGACACTAGATTTTCAATTTTTCTAACTCTTTGTTCAGTGCTTTTTGCTTTGGATTTCTACTTGTACTTTGCTGCTCCAGGGGACAGAATTACAAATTTACAGGAAATTCTCAGCCATCCAAATTGCAATACGTCTTTTAGTAAGCATATGTAAGCAGAGAACACTTGCTCCTGCATCAAGGTCAGTTTCAGTACCCCAGTGCCTCCATGAGAATAACAACAGGAATCCAAAAGCTCTGGGGGATAATGCAGATTTTTGCTGAAGATCTGGTTTAAGGGGGCACAAAGGGAGAAGCGAATTAACAGTACACAATGCAAAGCAAAACCTCACCCAAATCTTGTTTTCCAATCATCCTGTCAAAACTCTACCCCAATCCTTCCATTTTCCTCATAGCCCAACAAGGTAAGCAGTGACATGCCCTGCAAAAGTGGCAGAAAGAGGTGAAGTCTGTAAAGATGTCTATAATAAAAAACCAATAGTTTGTCTGTATCACATGTAAAATGGTCATTGGTCATTAATGTCACTCATGGCTTTAGCATATATTGCTACCAAAATAATTACACTTTGATCTTCATGCCTTGCAAGTTTTGTTATTTCTCATTGATAATACCATCGTCCCCTGGTATTCATGAGGAATTGGTTTGAGGAATCCCGCTGATGTCAAAATCCATAGATACTCAGGTCCCTCATATAAAATGGCATAGGATTTGCATATGCCCTACACACATCTTCCCATATAATTTAAATCATCTCTAGATTACTTCCGATACCTAAGACAATGCAAATGCTATGAATAGCTGTTATACTGCAATGTTTAGGAAGTAAGGACAAGAAAAAAGTCTGAACATGTTCAGTACAGACAAAACTATCCTTTTTTGGTTTTTCAAATATGTTTGACGCTTGGTTGACTGAATCTGTGGATGCAGAACCCTCAAACGTGGAAGGCTGACTGAACCCTCAAATGTATGTGTGTGCATTTCTCCGAATTCTCAGGATCAGAAATTCATTTTTTTTCTTTATTCTCTCTTATAAATGCATCCATAGGTAGCTTAAGTGTGATGTGACATGGCATCTATACCCAGCATTTTTAGTCCAATTAGATCTCTGTCTAAGCTTATATTAAAATGTCAACTTATCATATAATATAGCCTCTGACTAAAGAAGTTATAAGATATACTCATACCTTCTTTTTACTTTGCATTTTCTTTTTACAGTAATAGTTGGCCAAAGTTTGGCATAAACTTTATCAGCAGAAGAGACATGTCATCTCTAGGCAGAGACTCACTGACGAGTATAGGAAGATCTTAATGGGCTGTTTTATTAATTTCCATATATATTCAGCTTATGTTTTAGGAGTAATACTGATTTTATCAATTTTAGACTGCCAAGAACAATGTGCCAAAGAAGAAGAATATAGAGGCGTTCTTTAATCAAGAAAGAGAAGGCATGTGAAAACAGTTTGAAAACTGCACATAATTCTTAGGAAGGAATTCCATGCAGCCATTAAAACCATAAAGACTATTTTCTATATGATTCAACTTCAAGTATTATACACATACATACAGAATACTAGAAGGAAATTAAAAATACTATAAATAGTATTGAATACTGATTGATGATCTTTCTTTACTTTCTGAATTTCTTATGGGTATGTGCTTAATAGTCACAAAAATAGGCATAATTTATTCTTTAAACAAAAAGTATACAGCGCTATACTTTTATATAATTTATACTTTTACTGGGTAGTTCCAAACCCAGTAAACGATCCTTGGGCATATAAGCAGCAAACGATTCCTCACAGAGAGACGGTGCCCAAAATAGGTCTGGCAGAATGAAAAGGAGAGAACAATCCCTGCTTCTGGAGGGAACATTATAATTGAGACGGTTTGAAGAAGAAAGGTGAGTGAACACAGTATAAGAACATCAAAGTGCTACATTTTATGGTTGTTTGATGTAGAACAGATGACATTATACAACTCAAAATACATTCTGACGTTTTACCACCAAACATCAAACCTCTATCCTTGTGCATCTAAATGCTATTTTTGGATATCATATACTTAAGGTGCATAAGTCTATCTTGGGCTGCATTCTCTTAAGAACCATTTGGGTTTAAAAAAACTCTACTTGTGTAGATCACAGCTTTTATCTACAAAAGCAAATCATTCCTTCTTGTATTAGGGAAAAAAAGGGGTCTAACTTCATAAAGTTTTAAATAATCATGTAAATCACAGTCCTTAAAATCTGGGATCAACAGAGCAAATGGCTTAGAATATGAACTATTTACTCTGGACTTACCCTATAGGAAGTCAATATTTAGGGTTAAGCCTATATAGATTTGATGTAGAATCTGAGGTTAGTAATGGGCTTCTTATCAGTCTATTTAGGATGTTCATACTTTAGTGGAGAACACTGAAATTCTTAAGGGACTTACCCATGATCACACAAATAATTAGTGACAAACAAATCACTATAGGTAGTATGGGGTCTTTTTAGTCCTTTCAAATCTAGATATTTCCTTCAATTGTCATTGATTAACACACGTTTTGAAAATGCACCTTAGGTGTAAGATATTTTGGCTTCAACGAAAAAAAAAAAAAATAATAATCAAGTAACCTGAGCGAGTTCAAAGGGATCCAAGATTTCTTCTAGTCCAGATTCCTTGCTTTAGAGAGGATGTGGAATCTCAGGCTCCATATAATTTGGGGGAGGCTACTGTCCACCTTTGCTCTTCTTTGGTAACCAGCAGATCCAGAGGGATATAATACGGATGCCCTCCCTGCTCAACCCCAGACCCAAATAAGGCTAAAAAGACGCTCTGTTCTAGGCTGATAGGCAGAAGGAAGCTATTTGTGACCAAACCCCTCCTTCCACCATCAAGGATCTAGAGAGAGTTTCCATGAGTTCCTGCTCCTGTGACCCTGGACACTGCCCCTGGGTTCTCTTCCTCCTGAGTCCCGGAGGTTCAACCTTTTCTGTGATTCTGGAAGCAGGTAGAACACAGCTGTCTCCTGATTCTCAAGAAACAGCATTAAACACTTTCTTTTAAAGCTTTGTAGACGTACTTTATAATTGACCTTTTAAGGTCCTTGCCTTGTCCTCATATCCTAAACATTCTGATTTATCCCTGGAATAACAGGCCAGGTTGACACTTCAGTATGAAGAGTTTTATTCTTAACAGAAAAGGTGACCCAATTAATTTCTGCAGACATTGTTTTCTCATCACTCTCAACAGATTTTTCTCTTGACCTCAAAAATTGTTTATCAGTTTATTTTGATGTTTTGTGCCTTTTTCTTTAAGAACTAGTAATTCCCTAGTTTTTTTTTTTTTTAATTGTCTGGAGTCAATGTTCCTGTATAGACTCAACCTAGCAAGTGATCTTTTATTAACAGCCACATAAATTCTGGGCAAATCAAAACAGATGAAAGTTTACAGCTATAGCATTAGGTGATTGAACTGGGATTCACAATTCTATGAGATTCTGTCCTGAATAACACCCAACACACCTAACTCTGAGAATAAGGCAGAAATGAATGCAATCAATCTAAGAGTCCATTTAAGAGAATACCACATACACATTTTACTCACATAAGGATTTCAGTCAAACTTAGACAGTGATTTTGTTGCTCTATTATCTCTAGTTTGTTGTCTAATCCTATCTTTGCTGTCTATGTACGTGGCACCTCAGGTGGTGATCATAGCGAGGGTTGTTTGCTAAATTCTAGAGAGAAAAAAAGATTTTGAAATTATAGAGTTGCATCAGTTTGGTAGGATGCAAAAATCTATAAGGTCAGATATTTTTATATCTAAAACTGTGATATTTTTGTAATTCTTTTGGGTTTGTTGACCATAAACAGCAGCCCCAAAAAGATAGGCAATGTGCTTTTTCAATTTTCTGAAATGATGACATCTTTGTTAGAATAAATTATGTAACCTCCTTATCTTTCTCTCAAATGTCATGTTGTTTTCAATTTGAGAGATATCCATTCAGTGTCTACTATACACACATTATTCATGCAATGGATGCTGAATCTCTGACAGATAGCTTAGTTCCTCTCAAATAGTAGGCATTCAATAAAAAGTGATTAAAAGGTAGCACCTTGACTAATGCTGTCTTATTAGTGTGGAGGATTATACAACTCCATAAATAACTATCACACAAGAAATAAGGCATGTCATAAGAAAACTATAAACAAAATTCTGAGTTTGAAGGAGAGAAATGACACTTAGAAAAGGAGGGCGTAGAACATTGTATTATTAAGGGCAGGCTAAACTATGCCACTGTAAAAAATTAACAACAAACAATGTAATTTACCAAAACAAAGATTTATTTTTTCCTATTAGATATCCACTATGGGTTGATGAGGAGTTTTACTCCACACAGTCATTCAGGGACCTAGGGTAATAAAGACTTCTCCATCTTGTAGTTTTGCCATTTAAGACATATGACTTCTAGGGTCACTAAGTTAGGGGACACAAGAGATGGTATGTGGAGTGTTAAATATCTCAACTCAAAAGTGACATGTGATACTTCCAGTCATATCTCATTGCCTAGCCTTAGCCATATGGTTCTATTTAACTGCAAGGGGGCTGGAAAGTATAGTGTGTTCCTGTGTGTACAGGAAAGAGAGGAGAGCTAGATATGGATGAGCACTAGTAGTTTCTTTCAGAAGTTTTTCTGAAGTAGAACAGGGGACATTTGATATGCTCCTTGAAGAGAGAATGGATCTGTGAGTATTTCAGAGAGAGGAAATAGCATGTGCACAAGTAAAGAATATGGAAGGGGTTAGAGGAAATACTCAGGAAATTATGAATAGCCAACTTTCATTACAACATGTGATAACTAGGTAGAGGAGAATGCCAGAGATCAGAAAGGGTAAGGAGGCTCAGAAGTATAGCAGTGGATTTGGCATCTATAGTGAATCACGTGTACCAAGTATAATTGGCCAAGGGGTAATAATTGGACCTGTGTCTTAGTGAGGCTTCCTTTATACCAATACGTGGAATGAAATAGAATTAGGAGAGATGGGAAATGGAGAAAGAATTTGAAAGATATTACTGCAGTTGAGTAAAGATATAAGAATCTGAAAAAGAATGGAAAGGAGAAGAAAAAGTGAAGAGATATAGTGGAGGTGGTGTCTATATGACTTAGCAAGCAGTTGAATCTGGAGGCCTTGGGGAGAAGCAGCCAATGACCTCAAAGATGGTGCTCCAGGGGCCTGGTATTGGTGGTACCAATATCATAAACATAAAAATAGGAAAAGGAACTGTTTTCAGACCAATTATGGGCATTTGACAAAGTATATGTAACATATGCAGGAGAAAGGCAATATCACATGGTAGTTTAGAGTTAAGAGAGAAGTTGCTGGTACCAATGCCCTGAATTTAAAATCCTGACTCTGCCACTTGCTGATTATGTATGGGACTTAGCCTCTCTGAACTTCAGTGTCCTCATAGGAAAAGTAGGGATATCAATAAGAACTGTTCCCTGGGGTTATTGTGGCCATGAAAGTATTAATAGTTACTTGTGAGGAGGTGCACAGCAAATGTTAGCTAAAAAAGTAATTGTGATGTAGAAAGGATAGAATTAATGTCTATTTTACAGGAGAGGGGAGTGATGGTTAAATTGGATGATATTTGGCACATGGTGGGTTGCCTAGAAATGCTCATAATGCTCATGATGGAAGAAGTCATCAAGAAAGTACAGAATCATTTGTTCTGGAAAATAAATAAATGTTAGTATTCACTTGCCTCACAGAGTATTTGAAAGGCAGAAATCAGATACTGCTTGAATATTGCTACTTGTCCTTCATTGTAAAAAGCTCTAGTTTACTGAAGAGATAATACTGATTGTTCCAAAAGAAGGGTAAGTGGAGCAATTACGTGTTTTTGAGGTCAGTAAAAGAATAAGATGAATGATTTTGTTCCCTAGATTTGGAAAAGGTTGAAGGCTTATGGATCCTATAAAGAATTGGAGATCTTTCTATCTGTCAGCACTTTGGGGTGGAGGGAAGGATTTGCCTGAGGAAGGAGGTCCTAGACTTGAAGGATCCAAACTTACTAAATATTACTCTGTCCGAGTGTGGTCTGAAAACAGCAGCATAGCTTAACCTGAGTAGACTCTGAGCTGAGACAGAGGGCATTCAAATGGCAGCTACCTCTGACTGAAACAGATTGCTGGAAATTCTTCTCAGATGGTTTGGGACTTTGCCATATCCCCATGAAGCAAGAAATGGCAATAATGACTGAGATTGATTTTTCCCAACCCTGGGTGCTCAGAGTAAGCTTCTGGTAGCTTTAAAAAAATCTAAAAATGTGATTAATTTCTTCTACACATGGAGTTTTAGTGTAGGGTCTCTGCCTACCACACAGCTGCATATAAATGAAAGGAGTATCTTTTAAGAAGATAATAGAAAAATTAAAGAGCATAGTTTCACTGATTGGCTGGAGAGGTATCCAGATAAGTAGTATAGGTATATCCAGAGAGGCAAAGTCAACGGTGTTAATAAACACAGGAAAATGTATATAAATGATGGCTAAAAACTCTGAAAGACAATAAGGTCCATGCATTTTAAATTAATTCTGTCATCAGAGAATAATCTCCATGTGATTTTAATTCTTTTCAATTTATTGAAACCAATTTTATGGCCGAACATATGGTTTACATTGGTGAAAATATTCTTTTTTTTCCTCTTTATTTATTTTTTCAATAGATTTAGGGGGCACAAGTGGTTTTTGTCACATGAATGCCTTACACAGTGGCGAAGTCTGGGCCTTTAGTGTACCAGTCACCCAAATGGTGTACACTGTATGCAAAAGGTGATTTTTCATTCCTACCTCCATATCCACCCTCCCCCTTTCTAAGTCTCCAATGTCTCTTATACCACTCTACATGACCATATGTACCCATAGCTTAGCTCCCATTTATAAATGAGAACATGTGGTATTGGTTTTCTGTTCCTGAGTTACTTCATTTAGCATAATGTCTACATTTTAACTGGAGTATTTAGTTCATTAACATTCATGTCTTTATTAATATGGTTGGATTCAGGTGTTCGTATTTTATTTTATTGTTTTTAGATGGTCTATTATTTGTTCTCAGCCATAGCTTCTGTTTTTGTTTCCCTCTTCCCCCTTTCCTGACTTCTTTTGGATTATCTGAATATTTTTTAAAAATTTTGTTTTAATTTATGTATTGGCTTTTAGCTATATTTGGTCAATGCCTTTTAAATATATTTAGTGCATTTGAAATAATACGGTTAATGATTAAAATTATATAATCAAAGCAGTATTTATCATTATATTTACTATTAGGGTCTTAGTACAATATTAAATCTCATTTCAATTTCCATAGAAACGTGGAAGACTTATAGGATACCAGAAGAGAAAAAGAACAACGATGAAAGGGTTGGAACTAGAACCAAAGAATAAAACCGAGCAGACATAATTTGGCCTGAAGAAGAGAAAGCTCAGAGATAACATTTGCCTTTAAATAAATGAAGTGTTTTCATGTGGTGACCAGATGTTTTTATCTTTACCCAAAAGAGAAAAAAAAAATAGCATTAATTGTAACAAGGTGGAATTAATGTTTGCCAAGGGGAGAAAAAAAAGTTTGTGCTAATTCTACAAATATGCCATCATACCAAAGGTACTGAGAAATGTTTAATAACATACTTACCTCAAAGTCTTTAAGTGAGTTTTGTAATAGATAACTGGAATATTTTTTATTTGAGGATTTTTTGGAAGGTGACAAATTTTTATTAACAATGTTCATTAGTGGATGAACAACAAGATACTGTACACCTTTCTGATAAAATTAAATATATTTTTTAAAAAATATAAGAGTGCAAAGCCAAGCACAATGGCTCATGCCAGGAATCCCAGAGTTTTGGAAAGCTGAGGCAAGAGGATTGCTTGAGGCCGGGAGTTTGAGAACAGTCTGGACAACATAGCGAGACCCCCATCTCTAAAAAAAAAAATTTTAAACTAGTAGAGTGTGGTAGCATGTGCCTGTAGTCGCTGCTACTCAGGAGGCTGAAGCAGAAGGATTGCTTGAACCCAGAAGTTTGAGGCCACAGTGAGCTATGATCACACCACTGCACTCCAACCTGGATAACAGAGCGAGACCCTGTCTCTAGGGAAAAGAGTTAAGAAGAATATATAAAAATGCTTTCCTAATTAGTCAGCAGATAATATATGATATTGGGTGGCACTTATAGCTGAGTTAAAATTAATAAAATTAATACTGTTTTATTTCTATTGTATAGCTCAAAAATAAAGAGAAGAAAAACTGTTATCAATAACAGATACTATTTGTTTACTATTTTATTTTCCTTTATTATCCTCATTAGCATTTCACTGTGTTCCCTAATTCAGTCCTCTTAATAAATGTATGATGCTGGTGTTATTATCTCTGTTTTACTGAAGACAAAACTGAAGTCTAAAGTGGTTAAGTAATTTATCCAATATTTCACAGTCAAGATTTAAATCAATGTCTTCTCATTTTCAATTCCGGCTCTTTTCCAGGAAATTCCAGCCATACCCAAATAATAAACCAAAATGCAAATCTGAAAGGACCATCCCCAGTTCTTGAATTCTGAGGCCTGTATCCTGAGGAGTGTATCCTGTTTTACTTTTAGGAAATTCACGCTGGGAGAGATTTGGTGTTTTCAAAGGTAAACCCACAATGAAGTCAGATTGAATTTCACCCTGGAGGTCATAGTATTGGTTTTTTTCAAGCTTCAGGTTTGAATTTTATTTTCATAAGAACAAAATGTGCCTTTGTAGAAGGGAATACGAGACCCAGGAGGGAAGTGCCTAGATCCGGGTCTCAGGATGAATGATGGCAAAGAAGCTACTAGAACCCTCATCTCCCGCTTCCCACCCTAGAGGCCTCCCCCCGCCCAGAAGTCTCAGACCACAGACTGTAATTTGGGAAGGCACATGTGACTTCTTAAGGAAAGCTCAGTTAAAAATGCTTCTAATATGTGTTAAATCAAGATAGTGCTTCGCAACTGTCGGAGATAAAGGAAGGCCCAGGTGAGGTGCCAGGTGCAGCTCATTGGCAAGGCCTCCCCCCTAAGCGGCCTCAGAAACACAGCTGGACAGCCAAGCCGTCATTTTTCTCCTCATATACATTTCTTAATAAGATAGATGATATCAAACAGTGCTGTCCACCAGGACATTCCGTATTAATAGAAGTGTTTTCTAATGAGCACTGTCCAATATGGTAGCCATTCATCACATGTGGCTGTCGAGTGCTTGAAACATGGCTGGCATGACTGAGGAACTCGACTTTTAATTTTAATTTTAATGAATTTAAATTTAAATAGCTACATGTAGCTAGTGGCTACCGTATTGGACAGCATAGGCCTAGACAGACCATGGGGGAGCTTATCCATTTTTGAAAAAAAGAGGAAAAAAAAAAAAAAAGAGAGAGAGAAACAGGACTCTTCCCTTTCGGAGCAAGGGGCTTCTGCTGCTTTGGGGTTGTGATGCTGATGGAAGTACACACCACTGGAGTTAAATCTCAAAACCATATTCAGGTTTTCTGACGTGTTCTTTTAAACTGAGGTTTAATCCCATAGAAAGTACAAAAAAGAAAAACAACGTTCCATTGGTTCTTGGGTTCTTTTTCCTTCTGTGTCCCACCTCTTTAAATCCAAAAAGCAAAGGAAATGAGCTGAGAGTAGGGTTGTCAAATAAAATACTAGATGCCCAGTTACATTTTAAATGAACAACACATAATCTTTTGGAATAGGTATGTCCCCCATGCCAAATGAGGTATATGTTATAATAAAACATTACTAGTTGGTTGCCTGAAATTCAAATTTAATTGCCCATCTTACATTTATATTTGCGAAATCTTGCAACCTTACTCGGGAGAGGGGCATATGCTCAGCCTTTTGGAGACTGGCAGTGCTCTTTAAGCATCGGAGAAAAGAGCAGTGCCCATTGATAGCACGGGAAGTCTAAGAGGCTCTAAGTTCATGGGCAAGACAGACTATGAGCCATCCTCACCGGATGTCAAGATGGAAACTTTGCAGCAGCCCTCTAATTAGAAGTGGTTTGCACGGGAAGCTTTATCTACTCAGCTGGATAAACTCCTGGTGGTGTCAGTGAGATTTGGAAGCTCAAGGATTATCAAAAAGTCCTTAAGTCTCATGTAACCACTTCCCAGGTCAAGAAACAGAAAATAACCAGCTCTCCCCAAAGTGCTTCTCATTCTCTCTCCCAACCACTATCCCTCCCTTTTCACCAAGATAATCACTATGTGGACTCCCTAGATTTTAGTTTTGCCTGCTTTGGGGACTTTATGTAAATGAAACCTCACACTGTATCTTCTCTGGTGTACGTTTGTTCCTGGAAGGAGCAGAGAGGCATTGGCAACCTCTCATCACCTGATACCATCATGGACGGAAATCATTCCTACAGGTTTTCACTCTCTGTGGACTGTTTCACTTATGGCTCTCCCTTTCTCCCAAGTGATAACCTTTTGTAGTTCAAACCACAAACCTGGGGGTTTCTCCCAGGCCGTCAATACTCAGTGGAACCTGAACTTCCATTTTGAGCCTCTAGCCCTGTGATTCTGTCCAAAGCTCTTACGATCATCTCAGTCTTCCAAGGATCAGCAGACACCTCTGGGTGAAAGCCGCCCCCGGCTGGCTCACCTCTCTGCATTTCCTTCTTGTCTTGGCTTTTGACTCCATAATTCTTCACTACTTTGGGAATCCTTAATGCCTCCAACTTGATTTTTGTTGCTGTTGTTTGACTTTACCAGATGTTCTCAACAGTAGAGCCCACCTGGATAATCTAGTCTGCCATTTCCAGAAGCAGATTCCTCAATATGTGAGGTCTCCATTCTCTAATGAATCAGGGGCAGACTGGAGACCCAATCAGCCACAGATCTGGATGTACTTATACCAGAAAAAGGCAAATTTCTGGGACCAGCAAAAGTTATTTAAGGCTCAGAGGATGACATGAGTTTCACTGGAGTGTGTACCAAGGAAGTGGCAGTGGTATTTGTATGTTGAAATATGCTACAATGATTTTCTTAAATCTTGTTTATAATGTGAGGTCATGAGCTTTTTAACTTTTCTCTCAAAAAGAAGAGTTGACTATTATTATTGAATCACACATTATAATCATCCTGTCAAAAATCCATTTGTTTTTTTTAACATTCATTTAAATTGAGTGATTAAATCCTAATAGACCAAGACCCTTTCCCTCAAAATATATTCTTGGCTTTACCTAATGTTATAATTAACTAGCTAGCACAATTAGGTTGTTGGTTGAATTTAAAAGGGATGTGCAGTAGTTAAAATGACAGCCTCATTGAACAGTTTCTACCCACCCACCTCCCACCACAACAGCAGAAATGAAAAATGTAATATTGAGGCATCTATGATTTGAGCTGAAATATTCTTTGTTTGTTCCCATATCTTGTGTTATGATCGTGACTTTAATAACTTTCTGGCTGAATCACTGAGAAAAGCATCGACATGTTTTTCATCCAAATTTCTGAAAGCATATTTTATGTTTTTCCCTCTGGACTTTAATTTTCTTCCTGGCCTTTGTCAGCAAGGAAAGATTGTCAATAATTTTTTTAGCTCTCATAGGCAAAAGGTGGAAAGAATATCTTACTGTCTGTGCAGTGCGTGGATGCTATGATATGGCCCAGTAAATAATTTGTCAAGTTATTTTTAGGATATGATGTATTTTCTCTGGCACCCTCAATATCAAATTCCTCTGCCTTGAAACAGTATCACAGAATTGATTTAGCTAAGAAATTTTACTGATTAAATTCATACTTTATTGCTTTTTCTTATAATAAAGAGAACTTTAAAACCACTAGAATATCCACTCCAAAAGGGCATTTTTTGCCCTTTGTCCATTTTCTTCACTGGTGTATCCTACATGCCTGGAAGTGGCGGCATAACAGTAACCTTTAGTAAATATTTATTGAATGAATGAATGAATGAATAAAACCATAGAACCGTAGAATGTTAAAGACTGGATAGTTTTCAGAGATGGTGGAGGCCAAATTCCTATTGCACAGGTAGGGAAATTGTCAAGGCATAGATTGTCAATTGACACTTTGAAAGTCAGAGATGGCAGAATGATGGAGAAGCATCCAGAGCTCGTATCTTATCTTATAATATCAGCCTTGTGCTCTTGGCCTCCTGGTCTCATAAGTCCAAAACCCAATATAGTCCTAATTTTGAAACTGAGAGATGTCACATAGCTCCCCCTCCAAAGAAGTATTTTCTGTAATCAGCAGCGAGGGAAAAATGCACTGTTTCCCACCACATAACAAAACATTGTACTAACCTGGAGTGCTCAGCAAAAATTGTTACAAAGTAAATTAAGCAAGTATCAGAATAACTACTGGGCCCAGGAAAAGTGCTCAGCATTTTCTTAAGTGTCTCAGAACTTTCTTTCCCTGAAATGGACAGCACAGATTGGCCCTGACTGCTTTAGAACTGATTTATCTGTCCTACAGTGCCCTTTCGGTAATTGTAATACTGAAATCCCCACCTAGTGGAAAAGTTAATATCATTAACATAACATGGGTTATATGAGAGTGCATGATGATGGTATGATGGAGCATGATGATGGTGCTGTGCAAACGTGATTCGTTTCACTGTGAACAAGCAATGATACAATGTGAAACCTGTGCATCACTCATTGGGAAGGGATTTAAGGTAACACCACAGGATGGGCAGATGTGGATTTGCATGTAAGAAAGCTCCTATGGAAGAAATTTCTATACCACTCAAGCACAAGTGCCCTTGAGAGTAACCTCTAATAAATTCATCTAACTCATTAAACTGGACCTGTCTGCATCATTTAATTATAACATTGGTCCCTTGGCACCCTCTCAGTTTGGGAGGTGGTTGTTCTATGCTGTCCAGGGATTTTCCCCAAACAGAAGGCAGCCTTCAGTCCTTAACTCTTTCAGAGTCTATCCAGAACCATCCCAACTGGGGTATACCCTTCCCAAGGCTGCTTTTGTTTGGTGAGAGACATAAAGGCCTGGCCACTCTACTTGATGTAGAACAATCTGACAAGCCATACTTGCTGGGTCTGCCAACACTTCGAACTCAGTTAAACTCAACTTAACTTCATCATCTGCTCAATTCTGCTTCTTCTCTCTTCTGGTGTTGATCCCTGATAAATAGCTTTT
The DNA here is from genome assembly GCF_041146395.1 of Eulemur rufifrons. NCBI lineage: Eukaryota > Metazoa > Chordata > Mammalia > Primates > Lemuridae > Eulemur > Eulemur rufifrons. The sequence continues at coordinate 13,728,418 of NC_090983.1, read as the reverse complement.
TCCCCAAACTCTTTCTCAATGCTTGTTTCTGGAGAACCCAAATTTTTATAAATCCTTTGTCCTGTTAACTCTGTCTCTCTTAAAAATTATGTAAGAGTTGGCATTTTTTTAATGCCGTCTTTCAGGACCACTGTATCTCTAAAACTCCAGGTCACCAGCACCTTTTTTCTGCCAACAGGCGCCCCACCGCCCTATGCAGTTCACACTGAAATTTATAGCCTGAGTTCAAATCCTGGCTTCACCACCCACTAATGCAAAAAGCTAGGATTTTTCCATTATATTATACTGCACCAATAAAACTCATCTCTTCCAAATACCTTTCCTTTAAAATTCATTGTTATCATACAGATCAAATGTTATGGTTGAATGTTTGTGTCCCCCCAAAATTCATATGTTGAACCTCTAATCCCCAAGGTGATGGTATTAGGAGGTTGAGCTTTTGGGAAGTGATTGGGTCAAGAGGGTGGACTCCTCATGAATGAGATTAATGCTGTTATAAAAGAGGCCCTAGAGAGCTCCCTCACTCCTTTCCCCATGAGGATACAGCAAGAAGACAGCTGTCTATGAATCAGAAAGCGGGCCCTCACCAGACCCTGAACCTGCTGACACCTTGACTTTGGGCTTCCCAACCTCTAGAACTGTGAGAAATAAATTTATCCTGTTCATAAGCCACCCAGTTTATTGGTATACTATTACTGCAGGCAAAACAAGTTCACGTATCAAGTTAATCCAATAAATTAACCTCTGCTATGTTGGCTTTTCTAATACGTCGTTGAACTAGATCATAAACTCTGTCAGTATTTGCTCTGTGTCTTTCCCTCTTTTCCCCTTGCAGTGACGAGTACATGGTTCAAACAATATTTGTTGAGTACCTGGTATGTTCCTAGTCTTTAAAATAAATTATCTTTTTAAATTCTATCAACAACTCTATATGATAGACATGACTGTTAATATTTCCTAGATCTTATATTACCCATTGTACAAATGATGACACCAAGGCTTGTAGAAGTGAAAAGAAAAATCCAGGCTCATACAGCTGTTAAGTGGCAAATCAAGTCAAGATTCTCATCTGGACCTTCTAACTCCAAATCCAGGGCTTCTTTATGACCATACAAGACAAATAACAAGTACTCAGTATGGTGGCTGAGGGTCTCTCGAAGGGAGTTTGAATAAGGCAAGAAGTGTTCTGGAAGGCTGGGCTTTGGAGACTCGTGCCCATAAGTTTGAACCTGGTATTTGGAAAATGACACAACTTTTCTGACCTTAGTTTCCATAACTGTAAAATGGAGATTATAATGTCTCTGCCATACCTTTGCTGTGAGGGTTAGAGATGATGAATTAACATTCCTTGCACAATGCCTAGGACATCAAAATGAAAGATGGTTATGATTATTAGTGGCAGTAGTGTCAGCTTTTCCTGAGTACATTACTTAAATCAGATGTTGATGGTAAGGGGTTTGTTTACCCATGGAAATAAGAGGTCCAGGAAGTGTATTCCATTATCCTCTTTCTCTACTGCGCTTTTAATCCCAACTGAAACGTGACAAGTGTAATTTAACAATGGGTCCACATGTCAAGCACCCTTGTAGTTAAAACAGCTCTACTTAAAAACCTCTAGGTAAGTGTGGAAATGGCAGACACCCATGGACTGTAGCTTTTAGCTAATCTACTTGGCAATTTATAACCAATTAATTTCCCAGATTTTACAGAAAAGTCAGGAAACATTCCTGTTTTAGAGAGTACATTTGGAGGAAATGGTGCTAGCTTAGCCACAAAGAAATGCTGTATCTAGAATAGTGTTTCTGTCTAATGTAATAATAAACATTATTCCTAATAGACTAATAAAATATCTTTCTTCTCTTTAAATGGTATTTAAAATATTTACACATTAATTATAGCTTTTATTTAGTTTAGCAGCTATTGTTTTGCTTAAAGAATATAGCCGTAAGTGTAAAAAAAATTGGTAGTGAAAGATAATCCAATTACTTTATGTCTCTTTTCAAGTTGTAAATGTTAAGTGATAGCCACCCCATTTCTTGAGACCACTATTCTGGTCATTCATAAATCCATGCAAATTCCATAAATTTTGCTGACATCTACAGGTATTTATGGAAGATTATAATTATAATAGTAAATTAGTAGTATTTCATTGACATTTTATAGTTAGATTTCAATAAGGCATTTCACAGGGAGGAACAGGTACAACTAGAGGGTAGGCAGGATCACAATTTTAGGGGAGAAGGTCCAATTTAGGTAGCTAATTGCCTAGCCAATATCTAATTACCATGTCTTCTTTAATAATGTAATTAATTATTGAGAGGTGGTGGTGGCAGCAATGTACTCAGCTAAAACACTACATCTTCCAGCCTCTCTTACAGATAAAAGTGATTAAACAAGTAAGTTCTGCTCAGTAAGATATAAATGGAAGTTGCTTGGTGGAGCTTTGGGAAAAAAATCCTTTAAAGGGTGCCAACTTGGCTGGCATACAATTTCTACCCCTTACTTTGCTATTTTCTTTCTTCCTACCTGGAACAAAAGCATATATCAGACCCTTAATAACCATAAGAAGACAAGCATGGGCAAAGGTGGCTGGGTTGAAAGAACAAAAGAGCCTAGATTCGTGATTGTATCATGGAACTGTTTGAACAGCCTCAAGAAGTCTCTTCCAGACTTCTAGTTACCTAAGAAAAAGAAGTGTTTTCACTATTTCAAAGTCACTAAATTCTAGAAGAAAATGTTGGAAAAGTTCTTCTAGATATCGGCCTAGACAAAGAATTTATGGAGAAGAGCCCAAGGGCAATCACAGCAACAACAAAAATTAATAAATGCAACTTGATTAAGTCAAAAAGCTTCTGCATAGCCAAGGAAACGATCAACAGAGCAACAGACACCTACAGAATGGGAGAAAATATTTGCATGCTATACAACAGATAAAGGGCTAATAACCAGAATCTATTAATACAAGGAATTCAAGCAAATCAGCAAGAAAAAAATCAAACAAGCCCATTAAAAAGTGGGCAAAAGACATGAACAGCTTTTCAAAAGAAGATAGACAAACGGCCAAAAAACATGAAAAATGCTCAACATCACTAATCATCAGGGAAATGCAAATCAAAACCACAATGAGATATCACGTAACTCTAGTGAGAATGGCTTATATCAAAAAGTCCCAAACAACAGATGCTGGCGTGGATGCAGAGAGAAAAGAACACTACACACTGTTGGTGGGACTACAAACTACTACAACTTCTATGGAAAGTAGTATGGAGATTCCTCAAAGAACTAAATGTAGACCTACCATTTGATCCAGCAATCCTACTACTGGGTATTTACCCAAAGGAAAAAAAGCCATTTTATCAAAAAGACACCTGCACTAGAATGCTTATTGCAGCACAATTTACAATCACACGGATGTGGAATCAACCCAAGTGCCCATCAGTTCATGAGTAGATTAATAAAATGTGGTATGTATATGTATATGTGTATATATATTATATATATACACAGACACACATACACACCATGGAGTACTACTCAGCCATAAAAATGAATTCATACCTTTTGCAACAACCTGGATGGAACTGGAAATCATTCTCCTAAGTGAAGTATTGCAAGAATGGAAAAACAAACACCACAGGTACTCACTATTAAATTGGAACTAACAGATCAGCACTCAGTGCACAGATGGAAGTAAAACTCAATGGAAATCATGCAGGTGAGAGGCGAGAGGAGAGGATGAATGAAATCATACCTAATGGGTACAATGCATCATATCTGGGTGATGGGCACACTTAAAAATTTGACTCAAGCAGTACAAAAGCAATCCATGTAACCAAAAACATTTGTACCACATAATATTGTGAACAACTAAAATAAAATAAAATAAGTCACTCTTTTTCCAGTTTCAGTAATCAGGAGTTGCTATCTCAGCAAGTATCTGTTTAATATCTTTCTTTCATATGCTCTATATGCCTAGGCCAAGGCTTTTAAACTTAGCGGTTGCAAATATGATGCTTCCGTTCTTGTACCTGGCAAACCCTAGTGGGGAAAGATCATAGGGTCAAAATGGCATCATGTCATATCAACTAGATGTCTTACACTAGGTGCCTTGGTTACATGAGCTATGTGTATTTTCCATATTATGGAATATTAATAAATAGCCACTAAAATTCATCTTGTAGAACAATATTGAATGATATGTAAAGTAGATTTCAATTTTGTAGAAAAGTATATATTATGTCTAATAAAAAGACTAGATAAACATCCATCAACAAACTCTCAGTGATTATCTCTAGGTGATGAGATTAATGCATGGTTTTAATTTTATTCTTGTTTTCTTTTTTTTAGCATTTTCAAAATGTTCTAATGAATATGCATTACTTTTATGATAAAAAACAAACAGAACATAGCGCTAAATGAGCTATAGCATTTTCTGACCCCAAAGGGCATCTGACGAGGAGACATTCTTCTTTGGGGACCCAGTAGGAGGTAAAATCCATCCCGGGGCTGATTCAGGAGCCCTTGGGCCTCCTCCAAGCTTAAAACTGTGTAAATCTGGGGTTCTTGATAGAATATTCCTTGAATAGAGCAAGGACAGTGGTGGGGTGTGGGAGGAGAGCTCTGAATAGGAAGGGAACTCCCAATGCAATATTGAGAGTGCTAAATAAATAATAGAACAGCTATTTCCTGTATTGCATTAGGTTTTATAATGCCATCTGTGACGATTTTCCAAATATAACTAAAATGAAGACTTTGGAAGACAGAAACTATAAATTTTTCAACAGAAAGCACCAATTATAAATGGAAAGTGTGGGGAATAAGATGATTCCAAATTGCATGGCCCCAGAAGCCTCTAGAATATACAACAGAAACAATAGCAAGAAATCTGGACTCTAGCATCCTAATATAGTATTAAGAAACTCCCCCACACTCATGTTGCCTTAAAGAGCAAACACAAATCAATATCCAGCAGAGAGGGTTCCTTCAATTTTATACCCTTCCTCCCACTGTAGCACCCCTGCTCTTTCTTCTAATAATTAGATTTATGCCTGGAATTTGTCTAAGGTGACATTGAAGTGATTTGACTTCATCTAGAAAAAGTTCTAAAGATTATTTTTAACTATCCTTTCTAGGAACAATACAAATGCCATCCTGTGATGGACAAACGATATGCCACTCATTCTTTCTCAGTAGTACCAAAGCATGCTTTACGGGAAATTATGGCTTCTCTGCGACATCACCTGCAAAAGAATTAAGGAAATATATTCATGCTAGATTCCTAAATTTCCTTAAGAACCTATTTTGGAATTATCTTTCAGAAAATTATCCAAAACCTCTGTTCATATAATTATGTGTCTAGGGTGAACCATCTTTGGGGACAATAACTTTTGGGTAGCTGTACCCATCACAAAACAAATTAGACTTGGAATCACTAAATCAGCCCTCAGAATTGTTCTCCTTCATTACCAGTTTGGACAAGTCTTATAATCTCTATGAATCTCTATTGTCTTGTTTCTAAATGAGAGAAATAATTTTCACATTGTCATGTAATTAAATTAAAAATTATATGAAGCTTTTAACAAATATCAAACCCTTTTATCCATTTATTATGCGCTCTAAAAAGTAACATTTCTCCACAGTTTTTTCTGAAACCCCACTTTTTCAGACTTAATGGGAGTATGTTATTAGTGAAATAAATACTGTATCAATGGGAGTATAATGTTCTTCTGCTGATAAAAATTATTCCCAATACTCTCTATTCCTCAAAGATCTGGTGAAGAAGTTACTCTATCCACTTAATCTTCATAATTACATGGATTTTACAAGATCCTTCATTAATCTTTATCTTTCCAGGTCATTATTCTATTTCTTTTTATTTCGAAATATTAAGGACATACAAATGTTACTGTTACATGTCTTGAGTCAAGGCTATAAATGTGCTCATCACTTGAATAGTGTTCATTGTTCCCATTAGGTGGGTTTTTGCCTCTCCCCTTCTCCCCCCTCCCCCTGCTTGATTTCCAATGACTTTTGCTTTCCTTTGTACACATGTGTGCCCTTTGGTTAGTTCCAATTTATTACAGAGTACATGTGCTGTTTTTCCATTCTTAAGATAATTCGCTTAGGATTCATCCTTTTTATGGCCGAGTAGTACTCCACAGTATGTGTATATATATCACATTTTCTTTATGAATTTATGGGCACTTGGGTTAATTCCATATTTTTGCAATTGTGAATTGTGCAGCAATAAACATTTGAGTACAGGTGTCTTTTTGATTAAATGACTTCTTTTCCTTCGAGTAATTCTGAAAGAACTAAAGGTAGACCTACCATTTGATCCAGCAATCCTCTTGTTCTATTTTAATGGTCCATCTTCATGTAGGGATCCTTCTATTTCCTATGATAAAGCTGGAGCACTCTTGCGAGACAACGGGAAAGATTTTCCAACTCTGACAATACCCTTATCCATAGGTTCATATCAAAATTTAAACATTTCTTGAGTTTTAACTATTATATATGAGAAACTTAAAAAGAGGATTTGGAGATCAGATTGAATATTTTTGTTGTTGCCACGAATTTATCACCTTATCCTTGATCAACTGTAATCATGTCTTGGATGCCTACTATGTTTCCTGTACTCTGCTAAGGATAAGACCCTATTAAAATAACAGAGATAGTATCCCCATTTTTAAAGTTTATGATAAGAATCAGGATTGGAAGGTCTATTTTACATAAGAAACACAAAAGGATAAATACTTATCAGAGAACGATGAAAGATGTTAATCCTGGGACAGCCATCATTCCCACTTCTGTGCTGTTGCACAGTAGTGGTGATCTTCTAGTGCCACAAGATCAAGGCAATGAAGAATACAAATTTCTATAGTCTCATGAACCTTAGAATTTTTATATAGAATAGAGTTCCTCTTCATCATGACTTTCTTTATATTTTCCTTCCAATATCATGACCCGTATCGTGTAATAAGCAACAGATGTCATTGCCAGAAGGGGAGAAGAAAGCATTGGTGTTTGCTTTGTTGATATAATATGGGTACTTCAAGGCTCCCTGATAGGTGGACGCCTGTTATTCTGGCCAATCACATTCGATCAGCCCCAATCTGAATTGGGGTATCACTGACACCTTGGTGCCAATGATACTGATACTCTGACAGATCCCCCTTCCCAGTGCCATCGTCAATACACAAGACAAACACCTGAGGCACACAGTTCTGATCAGAGCAATGAGAAACTCAGACATTCTATCCCTGGCTATGTGCTTATCTTTCATAAGACTATGAAATTTTCTGATTTCAAACAGGATGTGGAATTTCTCCAAGAATATAAGGTGTTAGTGTTTTAATCATTCTCAGAGATACTTTTCTAGGTAAAAAAAGAGAGACAAGTGAAGGCCAAACTGAGAGTGGGAAGGGGTTGGGATTGGGGGGTTGGAAATATTCTTACTTGCCCAACTCCAGGGCCCTCATTTCAGTTCTTCACAGGCCTCCACGGCCCGAGGTAATTGGTGTAATTAATGCTGCCTCAGATGGAATGAACTGTGCGTACTATGTACAGGTGTTTAGAGAAGAGAAACCTCAGGTGGGTTAGTAAATTGAGGAGAGTTTCATGGAAAATGTAGGACTTCAGCCACCTAAAGATAGTAAAAGATTTGAAACGGCATGGAGAAGTGAGCCAGATATTCTTCAGCACAGATCTAAGTTAATTCACATGAAAGAAACTTAAACTTGTTTACAATGTCTCCTTCATTCTAATTTTTCCATAAGTTTTTGTCCCTGCACTCACTGACATAGAAGGAGAAGCAGGACACAAAGATAATGAACGTATTAAACTGGGTTTTCAATTCCTAACTACAGGCTCTTTATTTAGCAAAGAAAATAAACTTTCAGTGGCTAATTTAAATTTCTCTTCCCAAAGCCACATGGATTGTGAAGTCTTTACTTAAAAAAACAAAATCATATTATAAATACTCCACCTGGTTACTTTTTAAATTAATCAACATATTCAAAGAAAAGAATCAACATCAGAATCTCAAGCTAAGAGTCTAATTTAGAATAATGGTCGTACTCTCTCGATAGTAATCAGCCACTGCTGTCTTATCTATTTTGTAGAATTTATGGCTTATATGTTTCAATGTTGCTATGGTTATCTCAGCTTCTTCCCTTCCGTCTGCTAACAATGAATATTTTAGAGATCTTGTACTCTTACGGATTTTTCATGATGTGAAGCTAGGATCAATATATTTTTCCTTCCACTTCAGTTGTTTATGAGAATGTAAGCTCGTTGACTCAAAGCCTGAAAGGAATCTTATTGCGAAGAAGGGGGATAAAGTGGGGATGATTAAAAGGTGCAAAAATATACTTAGATAGAATGAGCAATATTTGATAGCACAACAAAGTGACTCAACAGTAAGTTAGGATATACTTTAAAATAAGCAAAAGAGTGGAACTGCAATGTTCCTGACACAAAGAAATGATAAATGTCAGAGGTGACGAATACCTCAATTACCCTGATCTTATTAATTCACGTTGTATGACTGTACGAAAACATCACATGTACCCTATAAAGATAAACAACTATTATGTACCCATAATAATAAAAAATAAAAAAAGAAATCTTATTGTGGGTAAGTTAGAATTCTAATACAGATAAAAATGGGACCCTCAGAAACAAGTCCTGCTCGTGTGGTAGGAGATGCTGACTTTTGGTGCCCTCACTCAACTACCCCTTGAAAATGATTTGCCCCACGACTATTCCCAGTGTGACCCCCTCAGCCTTCTCATCTTTCATCTGTCTTAGGCCAGGAATATGTAACTGCATTCTCTCCAGGGTCTCATCTCAAATGGAAAAAAAAAATTTGAAAACTCACAATCGTGTGTCTGACTGCAGAGCCTCAGGAGGACAGCGCTCCACATATGCTATCTGGACATGTGGGATCACAAATTGCACATCGTCAGCCGTTATAGAAGGCAGAGAAGGAAGTGTACGGAGGCCTTCCTCCTACTGGTTGAATCACACTGACTAATGCTAGTGAGACAATGCTCTGAATTATTGTCACAGGAATTAACGTTTAGATTGAAGTGTGTGGTATAAAGCAGTGGTCCCCAGCCTTTTTGGCACCAGGGACCGGTTTCACAGAAGACAATTTTTCCATGGATGGGGGATGGAGGGCGAAGGGAGTGGGGAGAGACTGAGCTCAGGCAGTGACACGAGGGATAAGGAGCAGCTGTAAATACAGATGAAGCTTTGCTCACCTCCTGCTGTGTGGCCCAGTTCCTAATAGGCCACGAATACCTGGGAATTGGGGACTGCAGGATTAGAGAACTAAGTGAAATAAGTCAGACACAGAAAGACAATACTGCATGTTCTCATTTATATGCAGAATCTAAATCAATTGAACTCACAGAAGCAGAGAGTAGAATGGTACTTATAGAGGTGGGGAGAATGGAAAGATGAGATTCAAAGCATCTAAAATTTCAGGTGGACAAGTGGAGGCATTTATGATTTCTTTCATGATTTTTTAATTTCAGTTTACAAAGCTATATTTCAATTTCAGTTTACAAAGCTATATTTCAAACTATTTCTTCCCACATGCTCTGGTGCCTAGGATATACGTGACCTTTGTAGTTTGAAAAGAACATTCTACCCATAATTGAGTCAAGGAGGCTACAACTTTAACTTGCATTTACATTTTGCTTATAAAAATAGAACTATAAAGGAATATTCTTTCTCCAACTACTTATTTCAAAATGTATAAACAAATCTAGGTTTCTAAAGGAAATGTTTAACAGTTTTTTTCATGGGTGATAAAATGTTTTTGCACTTTCTTGAATTAACTTTAGCATTTCTCAAGAACTTTCCACTCTTTGTACTGACTATCCCTGCTAACAAACAAAGTGAGATGTGGTCTGGCTGGCACATGTCTTTATTCCCCTTGCTGATTCCCATAGTGACTGGCAAAGCACAAGTGCTCATCAAATGATTATTGAATTGCAAATGACCATTTGACTATCTTGGCTGGCTTGAGAGACAAGACAGAGATGTAATCATATTATAGACTCTTAGTGAGGTCTCTGTGTCCAGGGGTGAAGGGTCAATATGAAACTGTTTCCTTGCATCAACTCTCAGGACAAGGATTGCTACTGATTAATTTATAAATTAGAAGCATGATTTTTTTTCTAGTAAATATTCATGGGAAGCATGTGTAATAAATTGGAGCAATTATGCTTATTATCTATAACCCATATTGTTTCAGAAAAGGACATAGAGTGACTTACCAAAATATTTATACTACATCTGTCTTTTTCAAAGAAAGAATCCTAAGTGGAAAAGTGGGAAGCATGTGGAAAAAAGGTCTTCTTGTAGAGAAGCAAAAGACAAGGGCTTGGCATAGCCTGGCCTCTGACAGTGGGTTATTAGTGGTTCAGTGTAGTTGGCAGCAGCGTTCAAGTGGGGTCACAGCACAGGGAGGGGTGATGGAAAGAGGGCAGTGCACAGAGTTCCTAGAGATGAAGCCTAGGAGATAGCATGGCCAATGCTAAGGAATTTGGACTCAACCAGTAGAGGATAATGAGAAGCCATTGAAGGGCTTTAAGTAAGAGAGTGAGAGAATCAGATGTCCGTTTTTAGAAAGATCACTGTAGCAATAAAAATGGTACATTGAAGAGAGGGAAAATTGGCTCCAGGAAGACCCAGTGACTGTACACTTTTACATCAGTCTATATGGGGAAGAACTAATGGACTACCACTGAGGGTGAAAAGTTGGGGGTGGATTTAAGCTTTTAAAGGCAGGTGAACCAACAAGACTTGGCCACCAGTGTAGGTGGGACACGTGGCTGGGGAAAGAAAAGTGTAGAAAACCACATGATTTCCAGTTTTGAAGGTAGATGGTGGTGTTATTCACCAAGATTAGGAATATAGAAGAAAGAGGAAGATAGTTCTGAATATGTTGAGTTTCTTGAGGTGGAGGAGAAGAGAATGAGAGTGTAGTAATTGAAAATATTTCAAGTCAGTAGGATAGAAGAAAATATTTCAAGTCAGTAGGATAGACCATTACTTGTGCTCTGTACTGTTCAATGTTGTGATGAACCTTGGTTAACAGCTGAGTTTAAGGAGAAATTTCTATAAAACATCATCATCTGAATGTTTATAGTGAGTATATACAGAGTTGATCATACTCACCTATGCTCTGCTTTTAAGAAGAGAGCAACAAATGCTGCAAACACTGTTTTTGTGGTTCCCAGATCTGTGCCAAGGGGCCCTGGGGTGCCACAATGAATATACAGAGAAAACTGAAGGATTTTTTACATTTTCAAGGGGAAAAGCAACATCTGTCAAATGGTGTTGAACAACTATTATCAAGTTGCCCGGACTTAACTATTTATAAATTGAAGTGTTCAGTACTATTTTTGACCTAGGGACACAGTGAAAGAATTACCGAGACACCGAGGACACAGAGAACTGAGAAAGTCTGGAACCTCTGCACTGTTAAAATTCTTGACAGATGTCTCCCAAAATAACCATAAGCTCCACTCGCTAGAATCATAGATGGGTAAGCACATTCCAGTATATGTTTCATTACTAGTTCTGATAGTCAAGACAGGCTCTCCCCAATAATTTTTCTTCCTTGAACTTGAGCATCCAATAGTGAGTTTGCAATATGACTGAAATTTGGGAATTTCCCCTATGGACCCCTTTGGAATTTTGTTTTACAAATATTTTTCATCTGAATAAGGATTTATGTTAGCTAGTTTACAATTCTTATCGACTGGGTAGCCCTCATATTTTCCTAAACATGGAATATATGCCTAAAAATGATTTCATTTTACAATAATCCATGGTTAAGATGGAAGAGAGAGAACTTTTTTTTTTTACTTTATCAAGTTTAAAAATATCCTCAGAATATCACAAAGTAGAGTTTTAAAAAAACTTATTTTGTTATCTCATTCCTCTCAACTTCTGACCATCAATATTAATATTAATATTAATAGTTGTCAACAATTAAAACAAGGCTTAAAGTCTAGATAAAATAATTACTACTGAGCCAAAATATTCACCCTCAACACAGACTGACATTAGCTAGAAGCTTAGAGGAATAAGCACAATTCCTTCCAGCTGTTTTTCCCTAGGCACTCTTCCATTCACCACCACATTTTTCTTAATACATTCAGTGACATTCGGTAAAGCATTCACCCAAGAAAAGGTTTCTCCAATTGTAGTGTGCAAAAAAATCACCTAAGTCATTTGCTAAAAATGTAGATTTCCCTAGAGATTCTGATTCAGCAGACTTAGGGCAAGGTCCTAAGAGTCTATGTTTGAAACAGGAAGGTGGGTGTTCATTGTTACTGTCAGATATTGTTCTCAATTTAGTCACACCAGGAACTGTGAGTTCTTACTTTAACGAGTAGAATCTTCAGTACTTTAATGTTCCTGTGAATAATTTTTGTCCAAAACTTATGTCAACTTGCTTTCAAAATGTTGGTATTAAGTAAGTAGAGGGATCTGCCAAAAGAACTCTTCTCAAAGAGCTGATGGAGTTGTGATTAGGGTTCACCACTGTCAATCATTTCTGTTGCAGTTGGGGAAGGAGGCTGTTAAAGGGACCAGAACATGTCCCACTTTTGAAGAAAATACCCAGATGAGGACAAAGTCTTTGTTTTCCTGCCCTAAAAGTTGGGGAGTGAAGTGGTATCCCATTTATTCTCTGATAAAAAACAAAACTTTTCCAAAAGCAAGCCAAGTGCTAAAGTCTTTGTGGCAATAATTGAATGTTGCATAATGCTGCTTTTAATATAGTATAAAGAGATCTCAAACTCCTTGGTCTCTAGGTTTTGTGATGCCTAGAGACTTCTGCCTCATTGCCTGTCTTAAAACCATGGAAATTAAGTCCAGCCTGGAGGATAAAAGGACGTTGAAAGGTTATTGGATTCCTAAGAATACAGAAGATACATGTGGACTATTAAGGAAAATGGCATCCAATTTAGGAAAGAAATCAGCTTTAAAAAGAACAGATTTCGGTTTAGGAGTCTGGGCAACCTCCTGGGCTGTTAGAGATCAAAATTGCCTCCCTGTTCAATGTAGGTTGTTCATAAGAATATTGGCTATGAGTCAGACTGGTGAGGTTTTAATTTCTCCTCTTCTACGTGTGACTTATGTAAAAGTTGTCAGAACCAAATTGGAGTCATTTGTGTCAAACTCTAACAAAAATAAATAAATAGAGCTGGGAGGCTGAGAAGGGAGGGCATATATGCTCACATGCCTATGATAAGTACTATACAGAGACTCTCTAAAGGCTCTTATGCACACATGCCTATAATAAGAACTTTTACCAAGGACTTTTCAAACTGAAGCTTGCTACATGAGTCATAAGGACATCTAGCCAGATATATAAGAGCACTTGCCTGACACACTGTCTTCACTGATGAATTGGCATCAGCTCCTGCAATAAACCCGTGTAACTAATGTTCTCTCTCTCTCTCTCTCTCTCTCTCGTTTTTAACAAATTAGGTGTACTTTTCCCTTTTGCCTCTAAAAGCTTTCCTTTGTCTCAGCCTCTCAGGCTGAACCTCTCTCCTTTTGATAGAAGCTCCTTGCTGACTTTATTTGGGATTTGATTTGGATAAGGCCATCTTAATAAAGGACTGTACATCCCTCTTAGGGTAATAGAAAACTTTATGCATTTTATGATAAGTCATTTCTGTTACAAAGATGTTTTGTCTTTCTGGTGAGTATACTCTTTAAATTTTCATAAAAGAACTAAGGTTTACTTTGTTCTCTAAGATTAATGAGAAATTGAATGGGATTCTCAAATATTAAGGCATACCAAGTTTTCTGGGACTCTAGTTGGCTATACAATAGGGCCTGTTATGCACATTTTTAAACTGATGAACACATTACATCCAAAAATATTTAGAGCTCAATGGCCATTAGTCAAACTCTCTCAGAAAATTCAACTATAGGATTCAAAAGTCTGAAAGAAATGCTGGCATGTGGAGGCTGCTAACTTCTAATTTTTTTTTTCTTCCTACTTGAAATCTAATGAATTTTGTTTTCATTTATATCAAGATAAAAACTCACTGCTGCAACTCTCCTTGTAGTTATAAATTGAAACAAAAATAGGGCAAAGCTTGCTTAAAGATTGTTTTTCTTATGGCACCCCAATGAAATGTAAACACCAGGAAATTAACTCCTAATCTAATTTGAGACTACAAAGGGAGTAAAAAGATAAAAGAGTTTTATTTTAAACTGCTACGGAAACTACTGTGCCCAAAATTTGGTCCACGGCCTTCATAAGTTTACCTATCAAGGGCAAATGAAAAATCTGGAAGGTCTTTTCCACAAATATTAGTAAAAAGCTTTAACTATCTAAACAGGTGACCTCAACTTGTCCCATTTTTGTCAGAAATATGATTTGGATCCAACTATCATTTTATAAACTGGTGAATTTATATTACTGTCTTTTACTGTCTCATGACTAAAATTTTAAAAGGAAAGCTATAAGATTTTTTTGTGTGTGTGCATGTGCTTATATGTATTTACACGTGTTGTATGTTGTATCTACATGGTAAACGCTGGCATAGCTGGCCAGAAATTACTTAAAGGATTCTATTTATATTGGCTTGAGATAAACTCATATAAATTAATATCTTAAATTCTTAAAATATATAGTAGTTAACCCAAATGCCTTTTACATCATGTGACCTAAGTAAATCTTTAATAAATAAGCAGGCTTTAAATTGGTTGGTAAAATAAAAATGAAGATGTCTTCAGAAATGTTAGCATACCTTTTTCTGCCTGGATTTGCTGGTCAGATGGAGTTATATTTGTCTGTGCTAGATATTTAAAAACAGAATCTTTGTTTATGTAACTCTTTGATAAATAGGACTAGTTTAATATTGTTGGTTTAATGAAAGAGTTGTATCTTCTGAGTTACCAACAAAATACCCACATATTTAATTTTAAGGTTCTTATTTAAGTGACTGCCTGGTATTTGCAGTCTATAAAAATGGTAAGCAGGAAAATATCTGGAAATGATGACTAGGTTTGCCTAATATCTTGGGTTTCGAAAGTAATATGGACATAATTGTTAAAAATAAGTGAATCAGGTAAATGTAAATGAGGTAAATGTTTATAAATAAATTTTTAATGTAACTTGAAGTCTTAAAGGTATGTTATATTAAATTAAGTAATAAACATTCATTAAATGTCTAGGTCATTTCCAATAAGATAAAATAACTGAAACATAAATTGCTGAACATAAAGTTTAAATTTATCTACTTTTGGTTTCTTGTTACAAAGAAATAAAATATATTTGGCTATATTAATAACTGTCTTATTCCACATTGACATAGTACTGGAAGTCCCATGAACAGGAGCCATGTGTCCCTACTGCCACTTAGGGACGAAGGTAGGCCAACAGTCATCACCACCTGTTGATATGGGTGGGGCTATGCTAAAGCCAGTCGACAAACACAACTACCTGGGGATCTCAGTGAGACAGCTCTCAAGCTGGAGTGGACTGACAATCACCAAAACCCAAGTACATGAGTGGAGTTTCACTAAATCTGGCACCAAGGTGATAAATGCCATTACTGGAGGATCTGAACGGGGCAGCTCTGAAGCCAGTATGGGCTGACCATCACCTCTGCCCATAGGTGTGGGCAGGGCTATGCTCAAGCCACAAGCATTGACAAACACTGCTGCCTGCAGACCTACCCCAGATAGCTCTCATGCCACTGTGAGCTGACAATCACTATAGACATGGGTGGAGCTGTGCTTAAGCCAGTGCATGGCCAACAAATGCTGTCATCTGTGGGTGGACAGCCCATAAGCCAGCCATCAATCACCACTTCCAGAGGGCCTGAGTGGGACTATGCTTAAGCCACACAGTACAGCAAACACCACCACCCACATATCTGAGTATGGCAGCTCCCAAGCCAGCGTGGGCAGACAACTGATGCCATACAGAGGTGTGGGTGAGGCTGTGCTCAAGCCAGCACAGGCTGACAAACACTGCTGCCCATAGATGTGAGTGGAGCAACTCTCAAGCCAGCTCATGTTGACAGTCATGGCTGCTGACAGAACAAAGTGGGGCATTCACTCACTCTGCAATGCAGGGACTGCCAGTGACAACTATAGGGGAAGAGTGAGGCAGGAGATGCAGGAGAGCAACAGTGTAAAATGCTCACAGTACATCCACTCATCTTGGGCAAGGTCAGTCCTCCACGGTAGGACACGAATGCATCATCCAGGGGCCTCCCTTCTTTGCACTAAGTAGGAGAGGTCCCAGCAGAGGAACAGGTGCACTGCAAGTTTATCACTCATGAGCTTAGAGAATAGATTTCAGATGAGAGGAAGCTAGAATAAGAACTCAGGCAATATAAAAAAACAACTTGTTTCAACACCTCCAAAGGATCACAATAGGTCTCCAGCTGTTGACTTCAGCCCAAAGGAAGTTATCAAAATGTCATAATTGGAATTCAGAATATGGATGCAAATATGATAAATGAAGATTGAAGAGAAAGTTGAAAACCAACACAGGGAAGCCAAAAAAAAATTCAGAACATGAATAAAAAAATGAAAAATTCACTAAGAGATAGACAACATAAGAAAAGATATAACAGAACTTAAAGGAATGAAAGAGAGTCATGTAGGGAATTTCAAAATGTAGTAGAAATCTTGAACAACAGGCTAGAAAAAAACAAAAGAAGGAATTCCAGATCTTTAACACAAGGCTTTCAAACTAACCCAGTTAGTCGAAGATGCATAAAAAAGAATAAAGAAGAATGAAAAATCACTTAGAGAAATACAGGACCATGCAAAGTGAGCCAATATAAGAATTATAGGTATTCCTGAGGGAGAAGAAGAAAAATCAAAAAGCATGGAAAACCTATTTGAGGGAATACTTGAGGAAAACTTCCCTGGTATTGCCAGAGATAGATATCCTGAAACAAGATGAGAATCAAACACTTGGAAGAGTCATAGCAAATAAGGCACCACCAAGACATATTGTCATCAGTCTGGTGAAATTCAAACTGAAGGAGAAAATTCTACAAGTCCAAGATGAAAGCAACAATTAACTAATAAAGAAAAACCCATCAGGCTAACAGAAGACTTCTCAGCAGAGACTTTATAAACCAGATGCATTTGGAACCCCATTTTTAGTCTTCTGAAACAGAACAACTGCATGCCACAATTTTTGTATCCTGCAAAACTAAGTTTCATAAATGATGGAGAAAGAAGACTTTTTCAGACAAGCAAACACCAAGGGAATTTTTCCCTACTAGACCTGCCCTACAGAAAATACTCAAAACTGCATTAAATATGGTACAACACAATAGATACCCATGAGTGTAAAAACATCCCAAACTTAAAGCTCATAGCTCTAATAAAGCAATAGCACAAGAGGAAAAATAAAATAATAAGGCAACAAGGTATCATCCAACATGGTGAACAGAAGAGTATCCCACATGTCAATATTAACACTGAATGTGAACAGTCGAATGAATGCCCCTCTTAAAATACATAGACTGGCTGAATAGATGAAAAAACACACCTCAAGTATATGCCGTGTCCAAGAAACACATCTAACTCACAAGGACTCACACAGACTCAAGGTAAAGGGATGGAAAATATATTTCACCCAAATGGAAACCAAAAGTGAGCAGGTGCAGCCATTCTCATTACAGCAACAATGGTAAAAAAAAAAAAAAAAAAAAAAAGACAAAGATGGTCATTATATAATGATAAAAGTAGCAATTCAACAAGAAAATATAACAATCCTAAATATAAATGCACCGAACATAGGATCTCCCAGTTTCATAAAGGAAATTCTACTAGATCTAAGCAAAGAAATAAACAAGAGCATCATAACTGCCAAGGACTTTAACACCACACTGCAGAACTGGACAGATTGTCAAAGTAGAAAATCTATAAAGAAACACTGGACTTAAATGGGACTCTAGAACAAATGGACCTAACAGAGGTTTACAGAACATTCTATCCAAAAAGTGCCTAATATACATTCTTCTCATCAGCATATGGGACATGTTCCAAGACTGATCATATCTTAGGCCACAAAACAAGTCTCAGCAAATTTAGAATAATTGAAATCACACCATACATCTTCTTAGACCACAGTGGAAAAAAAACCAGAAATCAATTCCAAGAGAAACATTCAAATCTACACAAAGTCATGGAAATTAAACAACCAGCTTCTGAGTGATCCTGGTGTCAATGATGTAATTAAAAATGAAAATCAAAAGATTCCTTGAATGAACCACAAAGGAGACACAAGTTTTCAAAATCTATGGGATACAGTAATAGCAGTCATAAGAGGAAAAGTCATAACCTTAAATGCTTACATCAAAAAGACAGAAAGGTCACACATTTACCATGTAATGTCACATCTCAAGAAACTAGAAAAAGAAGAGCAAACCAAACCCAAAGCCAGCAGAAGAAAAGAAATAACAAAGGTCAGAGCAGAACTAAATGAAATGGAAACCAAAAAACAAAGACTCAATGAAACAAAAAGTTGGTTCTTTGAAAAAATAAACAAAATCAACAGGTCACTAGCCAGTTTAACCCAAAATAGAAGAGAAAGAAGATTGCAGTACGATTAGTCTACAAATGTCACTTAAATCAAGTTAATTAATGGTGATGTCCAAGTCACCTATATCCTTACTTATTTTATGTTTGTTGGATCTATCAATTACTGACAAAGGGGTGTCGAAATCTCCAACTACTACAGTCTCCAGTAAAATAGAGGATTTTTTATTTTTTCTTTCAGTTCAATCAGTTTTTCCTCATGTATTTTGATGCTCTGTTGTTAGATGCATGCACATTTAGAACTGTTATATAATGTTAGAGAAATGATTCTTTTACTCTTAAACATTTCCCTTATTCTTAAGTTTTCTTTGACTTAAAGTAATACAGCTCATCCAGATATCTTTTGATTAGCTTATCATGGTATATATCTTTCTCCATTGCTTTACTTTTCAACTATCTAAATCTTTATAATATATTTAAATTGCATCTCTTGTAGACAACATATAACTGAGTCTTGTTTTGTTATACTGATAATATCTATTTTTGATTAGTGAATTTAGATCATTCATTTGGATCTTCAGAATTTTTAAGAACAGCCTACCTCACAAAACTTTTGATCACTCAAACTTTTGAGAGGAAAAAAATTTATACAAGTATTTCTTTCTTTCTCTTTATCTATTCATCATCTATTTTATCAAAATTATATACCATATATAATAAATAATTTAGTAAGGACAAGATAAAGATTAGATAAACCATATTTTAAATATGTTAAATTACATATTTTATATTATAATTTTTTTCTCTCATTAAAATAATATTATTAAGTATTGAAACCAATAGGATTGAATGTATCTTTTTTAAAATCATGGATTAATACTTTGTGACAAAACAATTTGAAGTTCTGACAGTTTATCCAGTAATTGTTTTAATGAGTGCTATAGTGAAAAAATATCTCACGGAGAAACTTAGATACAAATGGAAATGTTTTAAAAATTGAATTAATAAGCCACTGAAACTCTTTGGAAAATTTTTAAACAGAAAATCCTGTTCCACATTTGTAAAATATTTAGAAGTATAAATATTTACGAGTGGTCCTTCACATTACCTTCAGCAGTAATGATAAAAATACTTCAATTATTCCTTTTCAAAATGATATTTCTGTTGTATGAGCTTTTCCCTTTTTGTTTAAATGTCATCTTTATCTTGAAAGGGTAGATTAAATGTGCTTATATTTTTTAGAAATATCTACAAGGTAACATACTGTTAGAAGCCATTTATTATCAAAGGAAAGGTCAGAAACTTTGGAATACTAAACATTTTGAGCAAAAGAAATTCATGACTCATATTTAGCCTCAATAATTTTTAAATGCTTTGCCACAA
The DNA here is from genome assembly GCF_041146395.1 of Eulemur rufifrons. Classification (NCBI taxonomy): domain Eukaryota; kingdom Metazoa; phylum Chordata; class Mammalia; order Primates; family Lemuridae; genus Eulemur; species Eulemur rufifrons. The sequence goes on along the minus strand of NC_090983.1, from coordinate 13,708,477 downwards.
AATTGGTAGTTAACATTTTGCAGTGCTAACCATGTGCCAGGCAGTGAGTGCACTGTGTTCTTTAAAAACTGTATCTCATATTATTCCTCATAACAACTCTATCATTTCTCCATTTTTACAAGTGAAGAAACTGGATTTAGCAGAGTAGTTAAGTTGTTTATCCAAGATCATTTAGAGTGTATTAAGTCAGGTTTCTCAGAAGAAGGGCCCCAAGATGAGGATTTGTTTGTGCAAGTGATTTATGAAGAAAGTGTTTCCAGGATTAATGGGTAAGGGAATGGAGAAAGTGAGAAATCATAGGGGAAGAAGCCAAACAATGGTGCAATTTTCGTAAAGTCTCTGTCTTAGCCTGATCACGAGGGCATCTTCTGAGCATAAATTGCAGAGTTTGTCTAACCTCAAGGCAATAGATCTGGGGTTTCACAATCTGTTTCCGTCAGAAATGGCCATGCCCCCCTAGGGGGATAAACTACCAAACACCTCCAGTTTCCTACCAGTTCTGTCCGACAAGAGGCTCTTGCCACCCTCAAGGGTAGACCTCTAAAGGAGGTCGCAGGTACATGCCTTTAAAAGAAAAGCACATAGGAGCGGGATGATACACACACAGAACCTTCCAGAAAAATCTAAGAGGATCTGAGTGGAGCATCGCCAGTGTCTGCTGGAATTATTAAGTAAATGGCATAACCAGGATTGAATCTAAGGATTATGGCTCCAAACCTCATGCTCTTAATCATTATCCTAGGCTACCTGACAACCAGCAAATCTCTGGATAGAAAATAAACTTCCATGGTCATTCCCCAATTATTTACAAACATTATTAATACTTTATAATGTTTTAAAGTATTTTTAAATAAAATTTACCAAATTGATGACATCCTGTAGCACATTGGCTCTTCTGCCTCATTTTTTTTCCTGTAATACACATTGAATAAATTTGCTCATGAATTACACATTGAATAAATTTTCCATGTGATACTATCCCTGTAAATTACCATAAGAATTATTTTTAAATTCCAGTCAAAGGAGACACCAACCTAACTGAGGAAATATCTGTTTCCCACTATGCATTTAGAAGTAAATATTCAGAAATGGATTCCCTATGTCAAATGTGCAAGTATGCTAATCTAACCAGTCTGTTGTTTTACATAAAACATATTCCTACAAGCCATACTGATGTTGATGTTGAAAAGGAAAAGTATTCTAGGGGCGGCCTGGCTATCTTTGACCTTGGAACTTGGAGTGCTTTTTCTCATACTGTTTTGGGGAGCTAGTCATCATGGAATGGACATCTAGCTGAATTATTGGGGGGCTACTCCAGATTAAGTGACTCAGATCTGTAACTTTGCATGGAGAGGAAGGTAAGATGATGGATTTAGGCAGTAACTTCTCCCCTAGAGGGAAATAAAGGTCACCCCAAAGGAGAAGGGTAGAGACTGAAGGACCTAAGTGATGAGTACACTCCCTTTGAGTTGTCAGGGTAAGTTCAAGGCAGTGGGAGGTTTAACTTTCTCCCTCCTACACCAGGAGTCATTTCTAGAAGTTATTCCAACAATTCAGTACAACAACTAATATGTATTTTCAGATTATGAAGTGTAGGGCTGGGAAAAGTGGTTGGTAAAAAACAAGTAAACTTGTCTCATTCCAATTTCTCACTGACTAATTGGGAAAGAAATTACTATCTCATTAACAGGACCAAGTTAGAAACTTAGTTGTCCTATCACTGAAAAATAATATTATAATAGCTAATACCTATGTAATACTGAGTACCAGCTATTTTTATGTATTAGCTTATTGACTTTATATATATAATATGATTTTTATACATTAACTGATTATTTCTATTTTACTACTGAGGAAATTGAGGCACAAAGAAGTTAAAATAATTTGTCAAAGGCTACATAGCTTTAAAGAGGTATATCTGGGATGCACCCACTCCATGATTTTAATTAGTAAGGTATATGATATCTTAGGTGGAAGAAGAAAAGCAAGAAGTTGTATTGGGAAAAGGTACATAGTGCACAGCCTCATCTATCTTTGTATAACTTTTTATTGTAAGGTGAGTGGCAGATAAGCAGATGATATTCTTCATAGTCTCATATATCTAAAATAATCTATAATTTATTTAAAAATTGCCATTGATATTAAACACATATTTTAAACACCACTAAACTTTGAAAGAAGAGTTTGGAAATCTAAGTCTTTTCACCACGATGACTACTTTAATATATTTTTTTTAAATATCAATTTTTTCAAAATTTTTGGCACCACCAGCGAGGACTAACAATGGAAAAGAGAGTTCAAAATTAAAAGGGCCTTTAGGGCTTCAAATATTTTATGGGAATGAAGAAGTCTGAGAAAATTACTCAACTGAAAACACAGATTTTTTCTTATCAAAAAAGGAGGATGACTCAGAGAAACAGAGCCAAGAGACGAGACGGCAAAGAATCACTACCAGGGGGAACAACTGAGCACTAATCAGAGTCATGCTAACATGCACCTGCTAGATTTTAGAATTACTATGGGCCAATGTACTGCAATGTGCCTCTTGTCCTTCTCCTCTCTTTTGAATGGGGATGTCTATTGCAGTTTCAGAATGTTTCAGCATTACACATTGAAGGCATGGAGAGAAGATAACTGTCTCTTAACTTCTCAGGTCTGAAGATTAAGACAAATGTTGCTTTTATGTTGATCACATTGAGGAGTCTCAACTACACCTGGGCTGATTGAGATAATGAGACCCTGTACTTCAAGCATGAGCCAGATACTGTAATAGAATGAGATTTTATTGACCTTGCGTGGGCAATGAGAATATTTTGCATGTGGGAAAGACGTTTATCACTGGGGCCAGATGGTAGACTATGATTGCCCGTTGAGAATCTTGAACCTATTCTCTGTTGGACTCACTGTTTCTGCTTATTGGCCAGAGAAAAATTATGCCATGATAAGAAATATCAGATGATATGGCAGAAAATGTAATTAGGTTTTTATCAGGTAATCCTGATAAATAATAAATCCTGAGAGAAGGTTCCTATCCACTTGTGCAACCAGGTAAGGCATTGTCATTCAGTTCTGGTCACTGGATTTGGAGTGAAAATGATATGTCCCTTCCCAAGTCTAGTACATAAAACCTCCCTGTCAATCTTCCAGCTCTCTCTTCTTTCATTCTGCAGGCTGTCCTTAGCCAAGGCCACCGTGAAAACTATGTGTTGAAGGCAGCAGAGGCTCCACTAGCCTGGGTAATTCTGTTGGAATATCATGCATTTCCATTAATAAAATATCAAGTTATGGCACATAATTAAAAATAAAATATTTAGGTAGGATATTTTTATATATTTGGTATGATTCGATATTTTCCCAAAGAACATATCATCAGTTTTCCCTGGTTCAAGATGGTAATTTTCTGGCTGGTAAGATTTTTTTCACCATTCCCCACTTATATAAAAATATAGTAACCAATAAGTAGTAACTTTAGTAAGTCAGGAGGCTTTCTAGCAGATCTATCCCATTCTCTCCATCTTCAAGACCATCAACCTAATCCAATCTATAATCGTCTATTGCCTGGACAACTACAATAGCTTCTTCTCATATCTGTTCTTGCCATCTTCCAGTGTGTCCCCAAGTTTTAGTGAGAGTGAGCTTTTCAATTTGATCATGGTTCCCATCATTCTTATGAATGGCTTCCTGTGATTCTTAAGATAAAGCCCATAATATGGCAAAGTCCTGGGAGGCACTGCCTTGTCTTACCCATGTCTACCTTGGTAGCTTCATCACAGATCACTCTTACTCTCACTGCTTTTGCTGGAGCCACGTCATTTATCTCAGTTCCCGAATGCGCTGTGCTCTTACCCTCATCAGGAATTTGTATCTCAGCTTGGAAATTGTTTCCTTAGGGAAGCCTTGGTTGATCCCAAGATTAAGTTTCCATCACTTACATTACAGCATTGTGTTACTTTCCTTCACTGAATGTTTCTTACTTTGAACATTTTAAAACATTTGATTATTTTGTTTAATTTTTAACCAGGTATTACATTCATGTGGCTTAAAAATTATTTTAAAAATACAGGGAAATAAATTTACAACATTAAGAGTGAACCCCAATGTAAATTATGGACTTTGAGTAACACTAATGTGTCAATGTAGGTTCATTGGCTGTAACGTACGTATATGCCTCTCTGATGCAAGATGTTGATAGTTGAGGGGCTTGAGAATGTGTGGGATCAGTGGGCATATGGGAATTCTGTACTTTCCACTAAATTTTGCTATGAACCTAAAACTTTTCTAAAAAAATAAAAATTTTTAAAAACTATGGTAAAACATCTTCTACTGTTCCTCTCTCCTATCTGCTTTTTTCCTCAGTCCCATACCACTGCCCAAGACACACACCCCCATTCCTGAAAAGTTGCATGGAGAGTTGTGACCATAGGTAGAAGAAAAAAACCACTGCTGCATGGATGGACCTGGAGACCATTATCCTAAATAAAATAGATGGGAGAGGGGAGGGAGTGAGGGATGAAAATTGTCTGTTGGGTACAATGCACACTATTCAGGTGATGAGTACACTAAAAGCCTAGACTTTACTGCTGTGGAATACGTCCACGTAACAAAACTGCACCTGTATCCCCTAAATCTGTAAAAATAAAAAACGAAGAAGAAAACCCCTGCTAAACCATAGCCCAAAGAGGAGGGATCAGCTATGTCTCCTTCAACCGTCTGATCTGCTGCTGGTGGCTCTCAGTGACTTGAACGCCCTGGGAAACCAGGAGCAGGAGCATTCAGGTTGCAGTCATAGAAGTAGACATTCAGGAGCAGAAAACAGGGTAGAGAAGCATGGAAAATGAATCAGGGAGGGGGCAGCAAATATCTTCTGTAAAGGACTAGATAGTAAATATTTGCAGCTTTGAAGGAAATATAGTTTCTATTGCAACCATCCATCTCTGCCATTGTAGCACAAAAGCAGCCACATGCAATAAGTAAATGGATACACGTGGCTGTGTTCCAATAAAGCTTTGTTTACAAAATCAGACAATTGATCAGATTTGACCTGCAGGCTGTAGTTTGTCAACTCCTGGATTAGAAGGACAAACAGAATATCTAGCTCATCGATATAAAGAGTATCTCCTTAATCTTTAATGGCTGTATTATATTTCATTGTACACTTGGAATAATTTATTTATCCATCAATTTCCTATTGATGTACATTTAAATTATTTCTAATTTTCATCATCACAAACAATGTAAAGTGAGTAACTGCATGCATGGATCATATCATACATGTGGAAGTAACTGTAAGGTTAATTTCCAGAAGATGATTTCCTGGGACAAAGTGTATGTGCATTTGTAAGTGCAAAGTTGCCTTCCAGGGAAGTGATAGTAATTAAAATTCTGAACTACAGTGTATGAGAGTGTTTTTTCCCCTAGAGTCTTACCACATGAAATATAATCAAATATTTGGATTTTTGCCATTTTGGTAAGAGAGGAAATGTATACCAGTGCAGGTTTAATTTGCATCACTTGCATAATTAGTGAGATTGAGCATCTTTTCTTATTTTTAAGAACCTTTTTTTGTCTTTCCTGTAAACTGTTAATCATATACTTTGTCCATTTTTCTATTGGGTTTTTGGCCATTTTCTTCTCAATTTCTCGATATTGGAGATATCATCCTTTGTGATATAAGCTGTCAATAGTTTTTCTTATCATGTTATTTGCCTTCGATTCATTATGATGCTTTTGACATCCAGGAACTTTAAATTTTACTTAAAAATTAAAATAATTTATTTTAAAATTAATAGAATTTATTTATATTTTCTACTATAATATCTTAATATTTTTAGTTATAGTAGTATCTTTTTTTAACATTTAAACATTTGATTCATTTGGAGTTATCCTGGTGTTCGATGTGCGGCATTGATCCAGAGGACTATTCGGTTGTCCCAACACCATTTATTGGACGCTCTATCTTTTCTCCAGTGATTTGACAATCCACTTTTACCTTGTACTGAATTCTGGTATGCATTTGGGTTTATTTCTGGACTTTCTACTCTCATACATAGGTCAGTTGTCTACTTGCATATAAATGTAATCGTGGCTTAGTCAATAATATCTTTCTTATTGTTTGATTTTGTACTTCTAAACATTCTTGTACTTTTATTACTTGATTTGTTGGCTTTACACGATATATATTTACACCAACTACTGCAGATAAGGCATAGGCAAATTTATTCTGCCTCCAATGTCTTTTTCCTGTCTCCTCCATTTTTTTAGTTGTTATAATTTCTACATTTTCAGAGCATATAATGCTTATGTTCTTTCCTCTCATTCTATAACCCACATTAAAAAAAAAAACAAAAACCTTAGTTCTATCATTACATAATTTAATCTTTATCACCAATCTTTTTACCAGTATTCTCAGTCATCTCTTATTTGGTTGATATAGGCTGAAGAGTAGAGAAAGATGAACAAGCATAGGTAATGAAGCTGGAGGTGTAAAATGAATATATCCAGCACCATAATTGATACAGGGATCTTGAGTTCTAAAGCACAGAAGGAAGAAAGTGAAAGCAGAAAGGGGCTAAAGTACATGAAGGGATAATAAATGTCAGTGTATTAGAGGTTCCGAGAAGCAGTAAGATTTGGAGTAGTGGAGTGAGACAGCTGAATGGAGAGATGGCTATTGTCAGACAGGAAAGTGACTGGGATGTTTTATCTTTTATAATTTCAGAGGTGAGGAACCTTCTGAGTGATCACAGACCCAGGTCATAAGCTATGGCCATGAGAATAAATGGCTGAAATGAAATTAAGGAAGAGGTCATCACTGATACAGATACAGGGAAGTGGCAGAAATTGGGGTGGGGAGAAAGGCCGTTGAGAAGGTGCTCAAGACTGATTAAGCAATGGTTGGTGGCATGTGCACAAAGGAATAGGGTGTGTTTCACAGGAAGGTGGGGAATAACTGTCTGGAAGCCATCTGGGGAAGAAGGAATTGGCCTCTTAGTCAGTTCAAGCTGCTGTAACAAGTTACCACACACAAGGTGGCCTAAATAACATTTATTTTCCATTGCTCTGGAGGCTGGGAAATCCAAGATCAAGGTGCCAGCAGATCTAGTGTCTGGTGAGGCTCCTCTTTCTGTTTGCAGATGGCCACCCTCTTGTATTCTTACATGGCAAATAGCAAAGGAAGGAAGCAAGCTCTGTATGTCTCTTCTTATAAGTGCACTAATATGATTTATGCAGGCTCCCTTCTTATAAATGCACTAATCCCACCCCATTTGGAGATTCAATAATCCCATGAAGGTGGAGCCCTCATGATTTAATTAAATCTCCTAAAGCCATCACACTGGGGGTTAGAATATCAACATATGAATTTTGGGGGGATACCAACATTCAGTCCATTAATAGCCTACTCTCCCCACTGTGGATGGTGAGAGGGCTGTTTCTTAGGAAAGCAGGCAGCTTGGGGAGTTGAGTCTTCTGGGGCAATGCCGTGTTTCATTTGAGTACAGAAGGTGAGAGGAACGCATCACGAAGTACTTAACATTGTACAATTTTGCTTTTGTTTTATTTATGAGGTGTTCCAGGGCACACAGCTAAGGAGAAAAACAAAAGAAGGAAGTGGGGTTAAGGGGCAGAAACAAAAAGTCCCAATGGTAATAAATGTTTGGGGGAGCCTAGACCCCTGGTGAGACTTCTATCTCAGATGCCAAGGATAACCAATGAAGGTGTGTCACTTAGGAGGACTCATCATGCCTGTTTAAATTATACATTATAAGCATTTTAAGGAATATTTCTTTGTCTCTAGACACAATCTTGATTTTCCTGAATATTCTATTGTCTTAAATCAGTTAAGATAGATGTCCCAAAAAATCACCCACCATATGTAATAAATCCACAAGGAGAGAAAATTTTACAGATTTTTTTTCTTTAATATGTGTCTATTAAATTTTTGATTTTTTAATAATACACAAATTACAAACAGTGAACTTACTCATTTATTTGTAACATTCATCACTCAGGAAGAAAATGGCAAAAGCACGATGTTTTTGACAGCATAGTTTACTTTTTGCCCTGCCAGTGGTGTTGACAGTTAATATGCATTACATTAAATGTCAACAGTGTGTGGGAGAATTGGATCGGTGCCACCACAGGGCAACTCTGAGGCATAGCATTAAGGAATCTTCATAAAGGAAGTGCCTAGCAGAGTATCCTGAATAAAAAGTAAAGAGTTGGGTTAAGGAAGAAGGTGAAAATGTAACTGAAGCTTGTACAATGCACACAGCAGTAAGTAAGCAGGAAATAAATATGAGGCATTGCCCTTGTCTCCAGTAATAGAGTTTCTGCCTCCCTTGGGCTTCCCAGGGTGAGGACACTCAGTGTATCTTTTCAGATGCAATGCCAGTTAGTAAATAATTAAAAGAAAGAATAAATTGTGGCTTCAACAAGCACTGTAGTACCTCTGGGAAGGAAACAGGACAGCACGGTCTAGAAAAACCATATAAACATAAACAGGAACGTTTTTATCACTTCCTCACAAAGAGCTTAATGACTTTCAAGACCAAAATAATCAAATTACACACTCTTTGTGAAAACATAAATTGAAAACTTCATATAAAGGTTTAATGCTATTCCTTCATAATTATTATTGATATAACCAAGGTCGTCAAAATTAACTGAGTCTTTTGCAGCACTGTCAGAGCCAGTGTAGAAAATTGCAGAGACTAAATAATAAGATGAAACAAATTCAAAAGCTGAAAGTTTGTAGAATTCTTAGGTAGGCAAAGCTTGTGGTCTTGAGGATCCTTTACTTTAATGATAAATTATTTTTTAATGAAATAGATAATCCATGGTTTGGAAACCATGTTTTTCTGGTTAGAGATTTTTATTTATTGTAGCTATGTTTATTGTGATGGGTCTTGGCTTATATTAGCTTATGATGGGCCAAACTGTGGAGCTTTAACATAATTAATTTTGTATTCATTACTGAAAACTGGAAAAGATACATTAAATTTTTAGCAGAAACAATATTTTGCTCTGGAGTAACATGTGGAAAAAGATCATTACAAAAATTTGTGTGCTCTAACCAAAAGACATTTGTGCTTTTCTTTGCAATTATGGCATTAAAGATACTTGACTGAAGTATCATATGTTGATTATGATACTGATGAATCTGTTTCTAATTATCACTAAAGATATATCCATGGCTTGACTATTAGTTTGTTTCACATCATACAGTTTACAAATACTAAGTGTTAGTTGTGCTATCCCATATACTTTTATCATTTTAGACTTTCTGCACTGAAAAATTAGAATTGACTTTGGAGATGGACACCATACTACCAAATATAGATAAAATTCCCATACAGCATATGCTGTAAGATTTTTTGAACTGCTCTTTTTTAAATAATGAAATTTCATTAGACACACCTGTTATTGGAAACTATGGGGATTATTTGGGTGTGATGTTTTGGTCAGGTTGTTAAGAGAACTGAGATTGCCACAGTTAGGTTCAATGGAAGCAGACAATTTGGGGTAAAAAAAAAAAAGCATTCATTGGGCATCAAAACATGAGAAGGGAAGGGGAGGAGGCAGAACTGGGCAGAGGATGAAGCTGAACAGCAATGCAAGTCTGACAACGTCTTGATGAGCTGACAGGGAGCTCTGGAGCAAGTATTGACCATCAGGGCATCCTACATTGGGCCAGATGCAGGTCATTCTGGGAAAAGCATGACCTTGGGCAAAGAAGTCTCTGAAGTTGAGGCAGAGCCTGAAGGAGCTAACAGCTGGAGACTGTCTGCTGAGCACCGTCCCTACAGCTGGGCAGTGAGTCTTTCCTTGGAGGAGGACCTGAAACTGAGTGGTGTATTTCTCTGCCAACCACAAGCCTAAATGGACTAAAAGGGCATGAAGAATCTGTGGATTGGCTCCAACTTCCTTTATCTGATGCTGTACTATTTGTGCTTATGTCATATTAATTTGTTTCCAGTGGATAGACGTGTACTATTAACAAGTTGATTGATGGTGGGAACTGGACAGAGCTTTTTATTTTTGAGATTTAGAACAAAGGGATTGAGAATGAATCAGGAATCTGGGCTAACAGGTGGAGAAACAATTGGAAAAGCGTTTGCAAACAGGTTGATAATTTTGAGGGCTCAACAGAAGACAAGTCTAATATGGAATTAGGTGAGATATATGTGAATTGGCTTCCAAAAATATATCCAAAACAATGTTACATTTCAAAAGTAGCTATTCAGTCCAAGAGTCTAGACACAATCCCATGTACTTACATCTTCTTTATGTTAAAAAAAAAAGTTTGCAAAGCATCATCAAAAGAAAAGACTAGAAATGTAAAAATAAAATGTATTCTTGCTATGATGACTTATTGGGTGGCTGGGCGGATGCAGTGCTGCCCCAAAATAAGAGTTAGTGGTGAGAACTTTGTCCCCAAGAACACCTCTACCAGAGAGAGCACACACTCACAGATGACAACACGGTTTACAGACAGCTCTGGCTATGATGTCATAAAAATGAATGTCTCACTGAGAGTAAATTATGATAATTCCATAGTGTTGTGTAAGAATGAACTAAAGTTTATTGTTTATAGAGCCCTTATTGTATGCCAGTTGCTGGGCTTAGTGTTTTACATATCATCAGTTCATCTCAGACTTCTTTAGCCTGAGTTTTTTCCCGCGGTAGAACATGGCCAAGATGAAACCACAGTGTCCATTATGGAAAGAACTTGCATCAGAGAAGGCTGTTGTGAAAGAATATGCTGTAGCCTGATTGATCAGAGTGCATCAGGACTTGATTATTCATAGGACCTAGTCCATACCGCAAAGAAGAGACCAGCTTTCAGGGATAAGAGCACTGGCCATGCTGTCCCTACTCAGTTCAGATAGTCCTTCTGCTACAGCTTGGCTTCCCTGAAACTACAGTGTACTTTGGGGCCCTGGGGACTTTTCAGTTAAATTATTTATTTATTCAAATATTTATTGACTATCTCACAGGTAAATTTTTTAAAAATCCAAGATATTCAATAGTTGATGATTTTCCTTTTCCCTAAAGCTATGCCAAATTCCAAAGAGATATACAGGGAACCCCCTGAAGTGATCCCAGCATCCCCTTCCCCTCCCTCTGGTAACTGAGCACCTCCCCCCCCCACACACACACACACTCTTTTTCTTTGTGGTAGCGATTCTATGTGTCTCAGGTGGGGATAAGAACTACCATAAGAAACTTATTTCTTGGTAGAAATAATTTACTAGTGATGGATGAAGAGCACAGGAATGGCTATTAACCAGCAACTTCTCCAAGGCTTGGGAATGCAGAAATTGATGAGATCCCAACTACAATTATGCTATTTTTGTTGGAGCAATCTTAAAGGATTCCTTCTGTGCAATGAGCTTGTTCGAGACATGGCAAGCACGAGAGCCATGACTCCATGGACTGAGCTACGCCTGAAGGAAAATATTCTCTTAGTTTTTCAGTTACATGAACCAATGAAGTTCGTTGCTTTGCTTTATCTGGTTTGAGCGATCTTTCTGTTTTTCTGTCACTTGTAACAAAATGAGCCCTGACCATTGCATGGACGTTTCCTTGAAAGGGACATGGAGGTTGTAATATTGTCCTAAGTACCTACTCATGTGCTGAGCATAAAACTAGACACTACCATTGTATTAATTGATAGGTATTCTTCATTTGTGAGGAAAAAGAAGAAAGCAAAAATAGGTTATGGGATTTGCCTAATATCCTGCTATAAGTTACAGATTCAGGACCAAACTCAAATTTGACACCACATCTATTGTATCATGTTTTCTTCTTCCAAATATTTACATCTATACCTATATCTGTCTAGATTAACTATGCAAATAATGTAAGAAGAATTTACGCAATAGTGAAAGCTGTTGCTATGAATGAGAATAAAACAGATAAACAGATTGATGTGAAGAGAAAGTGGAGTTAGAAAGGAACTTCAAAAGAGACCCAAAGCTGTCCAGAGTCCTGATGTCTGGCCAGACATCTCTGCCTGTAGGCAAGTTCCCATCTTCCCTGCACTACAACCTTACTCACTCGGACCCATCTACTTCTCCGCTCTACCTCTTCCAGTGAAAACTGTGAACTCTGTTAGGCTCCAAATGAATGGTTTGGAGTCATTGCCTTATATTTTCAGCACTTCTACTGACAAGTCATATAACTTTGAATGAGTCACATAACATCTCTAAGACTCAATTTTCTTATCTACAAAAGGGGGATAAACTAGAGTTGCAGTAACTGGAACATAGAAGGATCTCAAAAATATATTAGTTCTCTTATCTCCTTCCTTTTGTTACTTATGGCACTGTGGGCCAAAAAGAACTTGGGAAAAAAAAATGTTTATCAGCAGAATTCCTTTTAAAGTGGGATTTTCTATGACAAGATTTTACCTATCTGCATCTTCAGGCCCATACTGGAAGTTTCTATTTTCATTTACAAAAGCTTTGTCTTCATGGGGTGAAGACTTGGGCAGCTTTCTGTATAGTTTGAGCTCTAGCATTCCAAAGATATACTGTAAAAAAGGAAATATTCCATCCCAACCGAATGAAACTGATTTTGAATAGCAAATGGCAAATCTCTCTTCCTATCCTGTCTCCTACTTGGTAATGCTTTTATCTACAAAAATAGGATCCAAGCAAATTGGACTATTTCTGATAATATATTTTCTTTTCTTCCACTAAAAATGGCAGCACTTGGCAGCTGAGATAAATGGGTAGAATATTCCCTCTGATTTAAACCACAAATATAGTCAGGTAGAGAATGTAGATGATAATTTTAGCTTTCATAATATATATTCAAATCAGACATGAATTTGACAATGTGATTTGCACCTTTCACATTTTACATAAAGTAGCTAAATGCAAGTCCCAGTTTCTATATAGCTGAGGAGAAAAGCATATCCTGACACAGCACAAAATATGTGGAGTAAATATGTACTTTTTCTCCTGCTTACTAGTTTATTTTTTCTTTAAAATCCCTCATTTTCCTCACATTTATTTCTTTAGCAGGAAGATAATTTATGTTCTTCAAGGAGTTGCCCATCAATCCTAAAAACAGCTGCTGTTTTTTAAACTCTTCTTATTATCTTGGTTTCTTAATAATGTCTCTTTGGCTTAAGATTTTACTACAGAATGAATAAAACTAGTACAACAGAAGCCATCCAAGTTACCTTGTTAACTGAATTTTCAGGATGTCATTATTATGTATGTACTTAGACCATTAAAAATTCCACATTCCCTCATGATTATACCTTTTAAAAGTCTCCATATACTATGGTAAACAATAATTTCTGGGTTTTTTTGAAAATTTACTTGGTCTACAATTTTTTTAAGATGCAAGAAAGTACAGTATAAAGAAATTGGAAGTGAGTGGGCCTTAAGGTTAAGGAATTTGAACCCGGGTTCTATAACTTAATTTGCTGGCTGAGTTCAAGCAATTTACTTAAAATCTCTAAGCCTCAGCTTCAAAATATATATTAGGATAATATTAAAGATAAAATTAACTGAAAATGCATAAGAACTATGGCAGAAACCATTAGTCGACACAATGCCCTTCCCAATCCTCTTCTCTCCACTCACCTCTCACCTTTCAGTGGATTGCACATGGAAGTCTCCTGGGAAGGGCTTTCCTTCCCAATTAAAATGACAAACAAAGCTTTTGATCCTATCTCTTTCCTCCTGTTTGGGAAGAAGATATGATGCCCAGGAGTGGTGCAGCCATTTTGGAGCCATGAGTATAAAACAACCTACTATAAAGATGGCACGGAAGGAAATTAGAAGAACGCTGTTTCCTAGATGATATTCTTGAACAGCTAGAGCCAACGTAGCCTAGTTATCTTAAGACTTCTTATTTTGTGCAATTAATAGGCCCTTATCTAATAAATTAAGTTTTCTGCTATTCAAAGTTGTAGCATTCCTGTGTGATACAAGAGTCCAACATGGCCCCTAGACTATAGAAAGGAAGTTCAGATAAAATTAATTACCTTCTCCTTTCCACTGTGAGTAAAGGCCATTTAAAGGATAAGGCACAGTCTCAGCATACATTTTGAAAAAAGAATACTAGTATAAAAACAATAGGCATCACATTCACTTTCTTGTGAATGGTATCACCATTCAACCTGGTGTATATTCTAGAATCTTAGAAAAAGTCCTGACTCTTCCTTCTCCCTGTGTCTCTTATCCAATCCAAGTCCTAGAGACCTTACCTCTAAATACCTGACTCACCATTGACTTCTCCCCAGCAGCTTCCCCACCATCACCCTCATCCACTATGCTTCACCTGGACAATCTCATTCTCACATTCTCACAAGTGAATCTCTGCACATGCTGTTCCCTCTGTCTAGATGTTCTCTCCTCTGACTAATTCTTATTTATCTTTTAGATCTTAGCTGTGTCATTACATGCTCAGAAAATATTTCCCCACTCTCCCTGCTCTGATTATCTCTCTTTTGCATCTCACTATATCCCTCTTTTTAGCATGTATCATTAAACATTTTACATTTATATGAGAGTCTTAAATTAATGTTTGTCTTCCCAGTACTCTGTAAGTATTAATGCCAGGAGATCTGAGCCTGTTGTTTTATTCCATCTTCCATCATTATATACCTATGTCAAACCCAGCACGGAGCACTTAATAAGTGCTCAATATTCACCTAATTATTAGTAACACTTACTGAGTACTTACTATGTATGAAGCATTTTTATTAGTGCTTTTATGCATCAACTCAGTTTAGTAGTCACAGCAATACTATTATTTGCCACACTTTACAGATGAGGAAACTGAGGCACAGAGAAATTAAGGAATTTGCCTGAGGTCACACAGGTTGTGAACCAGGATTTGAGTCAGGCAGTTTATCTTCAGAGACTGTGCCCTTAACCATGACCCAAAGTTGAATGGAAGAATGAATCTTGCCACCTACTGGGCAGTGATAATCACTTTGGTTCCACAGATCTGATGGTCAACAAGAAGTAAATAGAAGCTACTTTGTAAAGCTATTTTGCTGGGTTCAGTGGATAAGATGGAGACTGAAGGCACCCAATTGATATTTTCAGGCTCTGTATAGCCCACTACTCACTGGTGTGTAGCTATACATATAAACATATATTTATGTATATTTATTTTCCTTATAAACAAAATGTCAATGCTTTATGTAACTATTGGTTCTCCTCCTCAGTTTGCTTCACCCTCTTTTTACCTCATGTGAGAAAGCACGTGAATCTTACTAGATTTCTTCTTTATCGTGCCATGTTGAATAATGCTATGTTTTTTTTTTTACTTTGAAACCAAAATTATTTTGAAAGAGTGAAGAAAACACCATCTGTGACAACTGAAATCATATTAAATTTTTTTTCTATTCTCAAAGCACATCAATGTTATATAAAGAAGGAAAAAATGATTAGTCCTAGGCTGAGCATGACTGTGCCAAATAAGTATGCTAATTTTGTTGGCTTGGTTAGAAAACCCTGAAATCACAGATTTATGCAGGGATTTGCAAATGACAAACTATTTGTGTACATCCATATCTTTATAATTCAATGACTAGTACATTTAAGATGAGATTGCGTTCTACAGAAGAAACAAGAATGGAGAAAGAAAGAGTCAGTGAAGGGATGGAGAGAGGGTTGGAGGCAAATATTGAGTCTGTCTTCGATTTGAAATTAGCTGAATTTTTGGATGAGTCTATAATGAGGAATAATTAATGTTGTAGTAATAATTGAAATGTATCTAGCACGTTATAATTTTCAAAGCACTGGCACATTATTAATCTTAGGTAATCCTCTCAACAATTCTAAAAGCTTGATGATATGGTTATTCTCACTTTATAAATGAAAAAACCGAAGCTCAAATAAGTCAAGGAAAAGAGGTGGCAGTGGCTTGAAGATGTAATAGTGTGCTGTGTAACCTCCCCCCCCAAGGAGGTGGGTACACTTCCCTTTCACCTTAAGCCAAGTGAGAGAGAGCACTTCCAGAGAACTGCTCAGAGAGTTTGACATTGAGTTTGGGGGACACAGGTAACAGTGTTTCCACCTCGGAGGGGAGAAGTCTAACGGCACAAGGCTGGTTGGAGATGGCAGAGCAAAGAGAGAGAAGGCTGCATGGGGGCTGAGAGGTACTTCTACTGAATGAGGACCAGAGATGTGTTATTCCCTCCACCAGATACAGACTCCTCTAATAGAGGCTGCCTAGGGTCATCCTAAATTGAATTTCTCCAAAGAAGATAACCTGGAAGGGCGTGACTCCAACAAAATCTTGAATTTGCTGGAAGTCCTGGAGGATAAGGGAGAAGTTGAAAGTAGCCAGCCAGAAATGGCATCGCCTGCATTGAGAGAACAGCAATCAGAGGTCGCCTAGTTAAAGTGCCCACATCGTTAGTGAGTGCAGGGAACGAAGGCACAGCAAGCACTGAGAAAAGGAGCCAGAGAGATCCTCCCCTACTAAGACCCTCTTTACATTATTAGACAGTTTCTTCCTTGATCAATGCAATATAACCCACAATTTACTCCTGGTTGATGTCAACAATGGAGGGTGGCCATTGTAATCCCCAACGCATCTTGGAAATATTAATTTTGCTCATGAGCAATAATGAAAATCTTCCAGTGAGCAAGGCAGGACAGTTCAATGAAAAGTGGACTCTACCACTAATTGTTCATATAACCGAAGGCAATTAACTTGGCCTTATACTATTTGTGAAATGAAGATTTTGAGAAAAAAAAATATTCTCTAAGATCTCTTCCCACTCTAAGCATAGAATTTGGTGAGAAATCTGAGGAATTAAGATTTCACATTGCCCAAATTGCTGCCTTCACTCGGGGGGTGGAGGGGTAGAAATTTACTAAGTTACATAAACAAGTATTTAAAGAAAATAAACTGAGCTTAAATATTTTAGTAGCACCAGCATATGTACAAAATGGTTATCCCAATTGAATATTCTATTGGGCAAATTCTAGTTACAGTGAAACAAAAGAAATAAACCAATTTTCTCTTTCAGAGATTCTATAATGTAACATTTGTATCAATTCTGATTAGTCTCTCTCTTAAAGGCCAAGTAACATTTCAAGGTGTTTTATTTTTCCCAATTTCTATGCAGTAAAATCTGTCCTTATATTGCTGAAATGTGTTTGACTTTCTTCAAATTGAATTGAAAATGAGATATTAAAGTAAACTAATTTTTGAACCTTTTCCAAAATGAGAGGAAAGTATGTCTTCTTATTTGAGGAAGACTATCAGGAAAGAGAAAGGCATAGGTACTAAAACAATGTATATTTCTAAGATTGATGGAAACTTGCAACATTGTTGAGGAATAAGTGCTGATATTTTTCCATCTCTTTTATGAAAAAAAAGAGAGTTTAATGATCAGAGAGTTTGACTTTCTCAAGATCAAACAATGACTTTACATCAAAGCATGGGCTGGAACTCAGATTTGGGCTCCTCCATCATATTTCAGTTTCTTTGCCGTCTGCTCCTTTGATAGAAGCTGGCATATCTTGTTGTCAGCTGAATTTCTTACTTCCAGGAGACACAGCGGGAAGCCCTCTGTCTATAGTACCAGGTCTCCTCGAAATCAATTGAGGCTCCGGGCTCCCAGCTAAAATACTGTTCTTGTGTCAAACCACATGAAATAAGCACTTTTTAAAAATAAATGTGAACTCTACCTTTTGCAGCAGCAAGGACTATTCAAGATACCAAATGAAAACAGCACATTCTCTTGGGAAGGAGAAGGGAAGTTGGCATTCTCTTCAAAAACAAAATTGGGCTATTTCACTGAATAGAACATCAGATGTGAAAAGGCAATCTGGTCTGCATTGAACATCATTGTGTGGGTCACTGTCCTCTCACAGCCTTTGTCTTTTAGGTTTTGAGATGTGTGTTTGCAGCACAGGTGGAAATGAGGATGGAAGAAAGTATATCGCTACTCCCCTTACTTGACACCTACCTGGCCAAACTCCCAGCTCTGCCTAACCTCCCTCTCCTTTGTCACTTTGGTGTCTCCCTCCATCTTTCCCTTCCTTCCTCCCTCCTTTCCTTCCTGCCCATCCAGTGGTAATCATGATCCCTGGGCAGTGGCAGATTTTTCTTGGATGCTCAGCTACTCTTTCCACTTTGCTCCCTCTTTCCTCTCCTCTCATTCTCCTTCCTTAAAATCACTTTTCTCCTTTCCCTAAAGACTCTGCCTCATGGGCTTCCCTCGCTTCCCTGCCACAGGAGCTAGGGCCTTTTTTCTAGGCGAAAACAAAGAATCCTGGTGGTGGTGATGTTATGTGTGCCGAATACTCTGAGCAGAAAATGAGCCAACGTGGGCAACAGGTGTGGCTCCTTAACCAGAAGCACTCCTGGCTCCAAGGCCTGGGGCACCCTGCAGGGAAGATGACTGTGAGATCTTTAAAGGCAAGAACCTTAGAATCTTGGAGACTGACTTGTCAAACTGTCACATTTAAGAGATGAAAACACTCAGACACAGAGAAGTTAAATGCCAAGTGAAGGCAGAGCCATGAATGAATCAGAATCTCCTGACTCCCAGGCCATTGCTCCTTTGCACATCAAACTGCCAAGTCTGGTTGTACTGTAAAGGTTCAAGGTGGGAATACAGCATGGATAGGAAAGTATTTTAATGGCACAAGGGAGGAAATATGGCATCCTAGATTGTAGGATTGGGTGCATTTGTCTGTGGACCTGCCATTAATAGCAATTTATTGCAAAGAGTAACTTTCTGATACTCCTTTTCATTAGGTTATTCCAAATGCAATCTCATCTATGGGGCAATTTCATTTTCAAGAAATACCTTGTGGTTTTCATTATGTTCAGATTCATAAACATTGTCTACCAAGAAACAATATTTGTTTCCTTTTCCTAAGAAACTGCTTTCTGGAGGTTTCTCCCTGATGATCTTAAGATCCTCTCCCACATTCCATATATATTAAATATTTTTCTATGGTTCCTTTTATTTTGCCATTTAATCTCCTTTGCCAGCTGTTTCTGTTTTGTTTTTATTTCTGTTTGGGGGTTTTTTTAAAAACATGAACAGGTATTTCAGTCTTTTGGCTAAATTTTAACTTTTGAAACTGTGTATATTTGATTCTAAGCTTCTCTGCCCCTTCGAGGGGCTCCAGAAGGAGATACAGTGCTCCAAAGACCACTGCATCATGTAACTGTGCTGTGAGATCTGACACAGTGCCCCAGAGCCTGCCCCCAGAACAACTCCTCAAGAATGTGGATAGGCAGAATCCAGACAGATGGAGCAGATGAATTATTAGTTAAGATTAAAGGCATTTTTGTAGCATAGAAAAATAGAAAATGTTGAAACACAAAACATATACACAGATCATTTTTTCCAAACCCAAGATCAGAACACATGGTCTGACACACTCATGGTATGATAAAAGGAAGAAGTATTTGAAATTAAAACTTTTCCAGAGAATCCTGTTTGGGAGGTCATTGTACGTGTAGGTTACAGAGAAAGGGGGAATCAAAATGGCAGGTAGTGAATCCTGTGTGTGTGTGTGTGTGTGTGTGTGTGTGTGTGATGTAGTACTTTTCAAATGTTAATGTGCTCATGAATCACCTGGAATCATGTTTTTTGTTTTGTTTTGCTTTGCTTTTTTCAAATTTTGCCGATTCCATGAGGGAATTATGTTAAATTGCAGATTTTTATTCCAGAGGTCTGGAGCAGTACGTAAGATCTGTACTGCTCATCTGAGAACTGCACTTGGAACTCAGGTCTTAGGGGCTATTTCTTACTCATATTTGTACCCCAGCATCTAGGAGATCCAACAAACATAACAATTTGATAAACTAAGTTCCAGGCACTTTACATGTATGCAAAGTTATTTAACCTTCCCAGTAACATTATAATAGGTGCTATTATCCTGTTTCAAAAAATCGGTAAACATAAGCTCAATTATTTAGTAATCCAGGTCTGTTTCAGTGATTCTAAGGATAACTAGACATCATTGGAATTCTGGACTCAAAACTTGTTGGTTCAAGGAGTTTCTTTCTTTCCAACCTAATTTCCTAATCTATGAAGATGACATGGGGAAGGTATTGTGCTTAAGAATGAACAATTTCTGTTCATTATCCACAAGACTCCCTTTGTGATATGGAGATAATGGCAGCTTTTACTTCATAGGGCTGTTATGAACTGAATGCCTTACTATTAGTAAAGCACCTAAAATGGCCCCAGGCATACATCCTATGACAAAGCATAGATGACGTGGTGGGCCCAGTAAAGAGCTTTTGACCTGTTGCCCAGAGGCTGACATTTATAATGCTTTACAAATCATGCTTTTTCTCTGAAATGTGTATTGGAAGTTCTTATGGCTTGCAGAAGTTGAGTAAATTTGTTCTATAAGAAAACTTCACTGCTCTACTCCAGTGTCCCAAATAAAACTGAATACATCTCCATTTGAAACATAAAATATACTAGTTTTCTTTCACTGGATATTTATAAATGCACTCAGAACATGATTACAGAGATATTACCAAAGGTGAGATTAAGATTCTTATAGAAGCTCCTTTTAAGAATATAGCACACAGGCCAGGTGCGGTGGCTCACGCCTGTAATGCTAGCACTCTGGAAGGCCGAGGCGGGCGGATTGTTTGAGCTCAGGAGTTCGAGACCAGCCTGAGCAAGAGCGAGACCCCGTCTCTACTAAAAAAAAAAAATAGGAAGAAATTATATGGACAGTTAAAAAATATATGTAGAAAAATTAGCTGACCATGGTGGCGCATGCCTGTAGTTCCAGCTACTCGGGAGGCTGAGGCAGGAGGATCACTTGAGCCCAGGAGTTTGAGGTTGCTGTGAGCTAGGCTGACACCATGGCACTCTAGTCAGGGCAACAGAGGGAGACTCTGTCTCAAAAAAAAAAAAAAAAAAAGAATATAGCACATATTACTTAAGCATCCCTGTGATACTTTTTTTCTCCTTTCTTTTTGAACAAGTGGAAAATACTAAGTTCTCTCCTCTAAGTCTTTTGTCTCTGACAAGAGTCACACTGCATATTTCCACCCACTAGCTTTTAATGACATTCAGAGAACAATGATTCACTCCAGTCAACATTTTAATATTATTGAAATATCTCCCTTTGTCCCCAACACAATTTTCAAAACATGTAAGTCTATGAGAATAAAGGCATCAAACTGTATTTGCTAAATCATTTTCTGTTTCTCTCCCTCTCTGCCCAAATTTCCTCTGATCGGTAGCTTATTAGCCAGCAAGAAGATAAATGATATTCCCAGTTAATAAGTCAAACTCAATCCATTGTCATTTGGTAACACCCACCACTGGTTATAGAGTGGCCACATTTGGGCCTATTTAGTTGGCCTTTCGATTTTAATTTAGCTGTGTGCAAAGAGGAACATTAAATCTGTTTCACCCCAAGATTCTCACTTAATCTAATGAAGCCTGGCCTCATTTGGATACGATTATGCCATTCTCAAGGCACCATGAGTATGTGGGATAAGAAGCTAGATGATCCAAAATGGCCCTGACCAGTGGGCCCTGCTTCTCTGATGCCCAGCCTTTGAAAATGGAAACAAGTCGGAAGAAGGGTTTCAAAAGGAATGAAGCCAACTCAGCCTCCTTGATTTAGCCATCCGGTACCAGGGGGAAATGGTCTTTTTACCTCCTGCTGCTGAGCAGCATGTGCCCCAGGCTTAAGGGCTTTTAAATATTTTAACACTCCACTTTTGGCTTCCAGCCCTGCAGATTTTTAATAGAAAGTTAAAGTTAACAATTAATTAGCACCGGGCACACAAGCCTGAAAGGGATTTGTACTAGCCTAAAAGAAAAGGCAGCTGGAAGCAACTAAAACATTTGAAAACTAGACTCTGGTATGACCACTGCATCTCCATTTCGTGGGCCTTTGATCCTTTCTGTCTTTGTGATAAGAGTTTTGGCAAGCCAAGGGAAGATATGTCCTCCCTTCCTCCTCCCTCTCTTCTTCCCTCCCTTCCTCTTTCCTTTTTTTCTTCCTTTCTCTTTAAAGGTCGATAAAAGATTTTTTTTCCTCATTATTGAGAATCTTAAGCCAGTAAAAATACCAAATTAGGAGTTTAACAGAATTGAATTTTCTATCAACATTCTGTGTAACCCCAAGCAAGTCACTTTTGGGGGCCAAATCTTTTTAATCTGAAAATGAGGCAGTGGAATTAGTCTGTAAGATCTATTCTAACTCTGAAAGGTTATAATTCAGAGCAAGCTGGGCACAAGGACGAAGTGTGATATATTAATTCTCTATGGGAACCATATTAAATAGGCCATGACAATCCACCAAAGGAAAAGTAGGTCTCATTGCCCTTGCTGATATGTTGCCATGGACAAGAATAGTGAGGAGTATAGCCAAATTGATTAAAGGCTTGGACACGTGCCCCAACGGAGTTTGGGAATTCAGCCTGACTACTATGGCTTTGCCTCACTAGATCCAAAGTTAATACTAGCTTTACGACTGTCATTCATCCATCCATTCATTCACCAAAATTGATCAGTCTCTTTGTGTGCTGGAATCTCTGACCTGTGCCAGGGACACGGAGGTAAATAAAATATTATTATTAATGCATCTGGTGGTATTCCTTAGGGAAATTTGGGTTAGAGTTGTCCTGGCAACATTCCTGATTCCTTTCTTTCTTTCGGTTTGTGTAAATCTCTACACTGTGAGAGTAACACAATGTAGAACATGTGGCAAAATTTTGTACTCAAAAGGTTAGAACTCAAAAGACTTGAAAGATAGAGCAGGAAAGACTGATTTTTTTCCTTTTTTGTGTCTCCCCAGCATTTAGCAAAGGCATTCATTCAAATAATAAATATTTTTGCACACTGTGTCAGCCACTGTGATATGTATTATTTAATAGATTTTATTTTTTCATTTGTTAATAAACTGCATTGGCGTATAATAATTTACATGTAATAAATTGTTCATATTTTATGTATAAAGTTTGATGAAATTTGAAATGTGTTTATACCATGTAGCCACCACCCATGCAGCATATGGACTATTTATATCACACAGAAAGTTCTCTCATGATCCTTTCCAATTCATTACCACCTCCTTACCCTCAGCCCCTGCCCCAAGAACCATTAATATTACTTCTATCACTGCAGATGACTTTCATCTGTCCTAGTACTTCATAAAAATGAAACCATACTCTATGTACTCTTTATTGTCTAGCTTTTTGGTTCAATATAATGTCTGTAAAATTTATCCATGTTGTTTCATATGTCAACAATTTGGGTCTTTTTATTGCTGAGAAGTATTCCATTATATGAATATACCACAATTTTTCTATTCATTCACCTGTTGATGGACATTTGGGTCGGTTTCAGTTTAGGACTAAAAGAAATAAAGTTACAATGAACATGCTTGTATATGTCTTCTTACGGACATATTTTCATTTCCCTTGGATAAATACCTAGCGGTGGAAATACTGGGTCATAGGATAGCACATGTGAAATTTATAAGAAATAGACCACAGTTCTCCAAAAATGATTTTATTATTATATTTATACTGCTACCACCAATGATAAGATTTCCATATGCCCACCGTTTCACCATAGCAAAGGTTTGCTATTAATCTTTTAAAATTTAAGCTTTCTAATGTGGATGATATGTTTATTGTGGTTTTAATATGCACTTTTCCAATGACTAATAATGTTGAGCATCTTTTCATGTACATTTTAACCATTCATGTAATTTATTTTGTGCAGAATGTATTCACAAAACAGGCTCATGATGTAAGAGTTCTCAGTATATTCTGGATACAGGTGTTTGTGAGATATATGCATTGCAAATATTTTCTTCTAATTTGTGTCTTGTCTTTTCATTTTCTTGTCTTTTGATGACCAATTTTATTTATGACAGTCTAATTTATCGATTTTTCTTTTATGTCTCATGCATTTATTGTCTGTCTTTACCAAGATTTCTTTCTGTCTTCCTTTAGAAGCTTTATTTTAGGAGATATATTTCAGGAAGCTTCTTTTAGAAGCTTTATAGTGTCTCCTTTTACCTCTAGGTCTATGATTCATCTTGGATTAATTGTTGTACATGGAGTAGAGATTAAAGCTCTTGTTTTCCCTGATGAATATTCAGATGTTGCATCACCATGTGTTGGAGAGATTTTTATTCCTCACTGAATTGTGCTGACATTTTTGTAAAATCAATTCATCATATATGTGCATGTCTATTTCTGGGCTTGATTTTGTTCCATAGATCTAATTGTAAAACTTCATGTGAATACCACATTGTCTTGACTACTGAAGCTTTATAGTAAGTTTTGAAATCATGTCGTTCTCCAACTTTGATTTTTTTTCAAAATTGTTTTGTTTATGTGAGGTCTTTTGAATTTTCATATTTTTTTAATTTTTTTTTATTTCAGCATATTATGACGGTACAAATGTTTAGGCTACATATACTGCCTTTGCCCCACCTGAGTCAGAGCTTCAAGTGCGTCCATCCCCCAGATGGTGCACATCACACCCATACACTGCACTCTGTAAATACTCATCCGCTCCTCCCCCTCCCATCTGCCCAACACCCGATGCACGTTATTACTATATGTGCACTTCAGTGTTATTCAATTGAAACCAATTTGACAATGAGTACATGTGGTGCTTGTTTTTCCATTCTTGTGATACTTCACTTAGTAGAATGGGTTCCAGCTCTATCCAGGAAAATACAAGAGGTGCTATATCACCATTGTTTTTTGTGGCTGAGTAGAATTCCATGGTACACATATAACACATTTTCTTAATCCGCTCATGTATTGATGGGCACTTGGGTTGTTTCCACATCTTTGCAATTATGAATTGTGCTGATATAAACATTCTAGTGCAGATGTCTTTTTTATAAATGTCTTTTGTTCTCTTGGGTAGATGCCCAGCAATGGGATTGCTGGATCAAATGGTAGTTCTACTTGTAGTTCTTTGAAGTATCTCCATATTACTTTCCATAGGAGGTTATACTACTTTGCAGGAATCTATTGTTTTGAAGGAAGATAGAAAAAAATTAGAAATGATGATACAAAGAACAGGAGGACGAGGGAAAAGTGACAGTATTAAGAGAGTTTATATGAAGATTTCAAGAAGGCTAAAATCATTTCTGGTTGGAGTGATTAGGGAAACTTCATAAATAAAAATGGTTTTTCAGCTGAGCCTTAAAGATAGCATATTAACAGGTGCCATTATGGGAGACGGTGGGAATTGGCAGAGGGCATATTAGACAGAAGGAATAACATGAATGATGCTATTAAGTCAGAAATATGTGTTAAAGTTCAACAGGAGCATAGGGCAAAAGTGAGAAATGGGGCTGGACAGATGGCTTGGGGTTCATATCATTGAGGCTTTGAACAGAAGTGGTGATCCCATGGAAGTACTTCCCTTAGGAAGCCATAGGAGCCTCTGAAGGTTTCTGAAAATGGGAATTTTAAGTCTGGAACTGTGTGCTATTGATCTTTCTATAAACAGTCCTGTCTTTCTTGTAGATTAATTTACCTCATTTACCAGTGTCTCTTACTCATATTTGTAGGAAAGCCTTCCCTTGTGTTAATATTACCCTGGGGGATAATGGTGAGGCGCGTTAAGTGTATTCTTAAACTTTAATTTCCCCACAGGTACAGTATACATTCATTCTGTTCATCGTGAGTATTCACTTAAAATGTTTACTATGTATTTTATTATTTTCACTTCCATTCCTTCTTCATCAACTTGTCTCATTCAAATATACATACTAGTCTGCTATTGTTTCTAAGCTAGGAAAAAAGTGCCATGCATTTGTTTTTAGTTTCTGTAATTCTTTAATTATATTTGTTTAGAAAAATGAAGTATAGCTCTAACCTAACTCATAATTCAATTCATTGATTAACTGGCACACTTAACTTGTTTTTATGAGTTAATCAAATACTGTACTAAGATCTTTCCCTAACTGTTTATTTTCCTTTATAGATTTAACATATTCATTAAAGTTTAGTGCTGTGTTGCTTTTGGGGACACATCATTTCAAACAGTTACAACTTGATATTTAAAAGCATGACTTTAAATAATCAATTATGTCTGTGTTCTAGTTGAAAATCATTTTCTGTGCCTCTCTCTCCCCTCGCCCCCTCCACTCAATTACAGAGAAAAATGCATGCAGTATAATTTTAAAGATGTTTACTGTCTGGATTATTTGAGAAAATCATTCAGTAAAAATGTGATCTTGAAATTGACATTTAGAAAGTCTCAAAAACCACTAACAATGTCTTATAAGATTTTGGCTATGTTGTTAAACCAGTATCCATTGAAATGCCTAAGTTATGTTGGAAAAAAGCTTGGAGAACAATTTTTGCAGAAAATTGGAAATTTAGATTCCCAAGATGCAGCAGTAAGTATATAGTATTTACTTGAATCACTTACCTGGATATAATATCTAGGTTAACTTAGATAGAAAATTAGATTCATGGCACTTTTGACAATTTAGTGAAAATCAGATATTCATTATTGTGAGTAATGAATTTACAATAAAGGTTCATTATTGTGCCTTTCAATGTCTGATTGTTCCAATACCACTTGTTAAAAAGATTATCTGTCTTCCGTTGAATTGCCTTTGCATCTTTGTCAAATACCAGTCGGCTGTACTTTGATGGGCCTGTCCTTGATTCTCTATTCTAGTCTATTGATTTATGTGTCTGTTCCTCTGGCAATACCACACTGTCTTGTTTATTATAGCTGTAGAAGCCTTAAAATCAGGTAGTGTGATTCTTCTCTTTCAAATTTATTTTGTCTATTCTTGTTCCTTTGCATTACATGAAAATTTTACTATCATATTGTCTATATCTACAAAGAATCCTGCTGGAATTTTGATATGAACTGCTTTAAATCTATTGATCAATGTGGGGAGAATTGACATCTTTACTATGTTGAGTTCTCCTTTTCATGAACATAATGTGTCTTTCCATTCAGTTAGGTCCTGTTTGATTTCTCCAATTAGCATCTTGTAGTTTTTAGCATACATATCCTATACACATTTTGATAGATTTATACCTAAGCATTTTATTTTTATAGCAATGATACATTGAATTATGTTTTTAATTTTAATTTCCCACTATTAGTTGCTTGAATGTAGAAATATGATTGATTTTTTTGTTATTGTTGACCTCATACCCTGCAATCTCACTAAACTCACTGACTTAGCTCTGGGAGTTTTTCTGTAGATTTTTTATGATTTTCTATGAAGAAAACCAAGTCAGCTGCAAATAGGGATAGTTTAATTTTTCTTTTCCAAACTGTCTGACTTTTATTTCCTTGCTTTGTCTTCATAGATTTTTAATTAAACAAACAAAAAATATGTTTATTGAGCCTTGAAATGAGAATGACACTAACCTAAGTAATGAGGCCAGAAAAATGAAAAATACTTAGTTGCTGCTCTGAAGTAACTAATAATATTAGTAAGGGTCATAAACATGTGCAGAACTTAATATAATATGCTATCCATAAAAGTGTTGAAATATAGGCATAAATAAAAATGTGTGAAGACAATTATTTTGAGGAAACTGAAAAGGCTTTACTGAGGGGTGACATTTGATGAGTGCAGTAAGTACAGAGTAGGAAACTGAACTGGGCATTACAGGGACTGACTGGGAGAAGTGTGAGTTGGGGGAGGGGAAATGGGGTTAGGAAATGGTGAGAAATAGGACTATAGAAGTAGATTGCAACAAATATTTGAGGGGCCTCGTGTGGAGGATGGATGCATTTTACTACATAACACTAGAGTGCAAACATGTCACATTGTTTTATTTCTGTAAAAAAATAAAATCAGTTGTATGTCTCACAACGTCCAGATCAAAGAAGTTGAATCTCGGGCATGTTTATGGACTTCTGTCTACTCAAGGGTAGGGCACGAGCCAAGGGGTCCAATGCAAGTTAGAACATTCGGACACGGGCTGTCTGAGCTCCAAGCCACACAGCACACCCTGGTGTACCCTGAGCCTGTGTCCATGTGCACTTGAACGTGGGGCTCTGCTACTTCTGTGCCAGCCTGGGGCTGAACTGTCTTTTCTCCTGGGCTTTTTATTACTATTAGTGTGCAGGACCGCAGCCTGCCACCCCAAACCATTCTTTGGAGGACTGACCATCTCTCTAGAGGTTCTTTGTATAATAACCGGGGAACTCAGAGGTCCTGGTACCCAAACAGAAATTGCAGGACCTCTGCTATCTTCTCAATCTTGGAGAAACTAAACCTCTCAGATTCAGTTACTCCCCAAGCCAGTCCAAGCCTGCGCCGTTTTCTCTCCCTTTGGCATGATGCTTCAGGACATTCCCCCACTAAGCCCTTAGAGACTTTTACTGGATTCTCATTCCTGGAGGTCTGTGTGAGGAAAGCAGCTGTCAACACGAGCTAACTTTTTTCTTCCAACTTACCTTGTTATAAATGGAAATTCTGACTGTGTCTCCTATGTATCAGGGGGATCGTGAAGATTTTCCCCCAACCTAGCCAGATGGCATGACCCTACTCTGTAAATAGAGGTGCCTTCAATAGGATGGGGACTCTGAACAATGCCGATGGTTCCTTTAGGATGTGCTTCTGTGGTTCTTCCACAAACCATCAGTGTCTGGTTTTATGTGCAGTGGGGCAGTGCCATCACTTCCCAATCCTGCAGGCTGGGGCGGAACAGCAGGTTTCTGTGCAGGCCTGTTTAGATTTTTGCTTCAGGATGAAAAACTACAAATCAGAATATGAATTCCAGGAAGCAACTTGACTGACCTTAAACTCTTTACTCTTGTGAAAACAATCAGTTTAAGCAAACTCAGAGTTCCTGATGAAAGTGCATTTAATCACTTGCCTGTAAGGGTTTCAGTGTGAACAGACTGCCTGCTTTTGTACAGCTTTCTTTTAATAGGTTTACATTTTCTTGATTAGGAGGTTCTGATGGGGTGAGAGAAGTGGCAATTAATAGCCAAAGACTTCAGTTTGAATGATTTATTAATTGGGAAAATGGTTATGAGTTATAGGAGACTAAAGACCACCAAGCAAAATTTAAATCCTCGTTCTACTATTTACTAGGTAGTGACTGAGACGTCATCAATATGCCAGTGACTCCCAACTTTCTATCTCTAGCCCAGACTTCTATGCCCAATTCTAGACTCATATACAAAATTTCCAACCTTCATTCCCACTTGTATGTCTGTCCCAGAGACATCTCAATTCAACATGTCCCAAACTGAACTCCTTCTCCTTCCCGCAAACCCATCTCAGAGGAAGGCAATAGCTATCCTCCCAGTTGACAAGACGTTTTGTCATCCCTCCTCCTCCCACTCCTGCATAGCTGTGAAAATTAGTAATTGGGAGGCCATTAAGCTAGTAAGCAAATGCAAACCCAATTCAATGTGAACAATAAAACAAAACATAAGCTTAACCAATCAGAAACTGCCAACTTCTAAGTAGGAACTTACTACTTGAACCAATTAAATACTTTCTTTGTCTTGCTCCCTCAAACATCTTGCAAAAGTTTTTCCCCAGTACCCTCTCTGTGGAGCCTGAACTGCTTGCAGTCTGGGGCCACCTGATTCATGAATCGCTCTTTGTGCAAATAAACTTGTTAAGTTTTTAATGGGCCTAAGTTTATCTTTTAACATACCCCATGTGTTATCCACCAGAAATTCCTGTTCAATTTGCCTTCAGAATAGAGCCACACACTGACTCTTAACACTTCCCCATCCAAGCCACTATTATCTGTCAACTGGATTACTGCTGTGGCTTCCTAACTAGTCTCCTTATTTTCACACTTACTTTTCTATGGTCTATTTTCAGCCAGCAACCTAGAATGATCTAAAATTGCAAATCAGATCATGCCCTCCTCCACCCCAAACCCTCCAAGTCTCCTCATTCCACTGAGGAAAAGCCAAAGACCTTACAATGGCCTAGAAAACATCACCAGGCTTGGCCACTTTCTGACCCTGCCGTTCCTCCACCTTGTTCACAATTTGCGCCAATCAAAGCTGCCTTGATTTTTAGAATATTTGAGACACATTCCAGTCTTGTGGCCTTTGCCACAAGGTTCCCTCAGCCTGCAGCTCTCTTCCTCTGTAAATTCATATAACCAATGCCTCCATCAATTCCAATGCTGCCCAATGTTCTTTTATACCTGAGGCTCACCCTGAACATTCTGTTTAAAATCACATCCCACTTCAACACACGTGACCCCTCCTTTTATCTTGCTCTACTTTTTTTTGTATATAACTTACTACCTTCTAACATACCAAATATTTTATGTATTTCTTATATTCTTACGTATCCTCTGTTTTTTCCTAAAATATAAGCTATATAAGATCAGGGATTTTTCTCTACTATGTCTACCGATATAACTCAAGTACCCAGATGAGTGTCTAGCATGGAGTATGTGCTCCATATGTACTTGACTGAATGACCTGGGGCAAGTTACCAGCTCTCTATAGTTCAGTTTCCAAATGTTGAGCAGCTTAAAGAAAGGAAAGCATCGTCATCGTTTTGTTATTATTATCCCCATTCTAAATTAAGTAATTGCATTTTCATTGCTGAAATCCCAATGTTGCACAGTTCAAAGCTTGCTAGAATTTCATGTGAATGAGTAATAAATAAATGAGTCTTTCCTTATATGTACCATGTAAGAGGATTTTGTGATTTCTGTTGAATTTTAATTTTTTATCCTAAGAAATTTTAAAATGCATTTTCTAGCTCATAGCTATGTTTAGATAATTGACATTATTGGAGAAGTGACATATGGTAACATGCTGCTATATCCACTTTTAGATCCTTCCTGACCGTGGCTAAGCCCAGTAGGTTAAATAAGCCTTGACTAATGAAGCCATCCTTGCCTTCTCCAATTAGAGATGGAAAATGGTTGTAATAAGATACTCAATTCTAATAAAAATATATTCCTAATTCTAATGAATGGAAGTTTTATTAGAATGGGAGTATCTTATTTTTTTTTTATATTTTGTAAATAATTATTTTCCTAATAAAATATCTTACATAAAGAGGGTTAAAAGTTTGCTTCCTGAAATACACTATGCTATTTCACAGAGTTTTGCAACATATTCATTTAACAATAGACAGAAATGTTTCTAGTTCATATAAATCTTTCCAACAATAGAAAAGCCAATATTTCTAATCTTGAAAGAAAAAGTGATTCTTTTTTAAAAAATTAGGTATTTGGATCATCTATACTTTAGTTCCTTAGGGATGTGTATGTTTATATCAGAGTTTTACTTTGCCATTGACTTCAAGTCTCAAGGGGGAATTTATAAATACTCTTCAGACTACTTGGACAGTCCTAGTCAATTCTCATTTTCTATTGACATGTAAGTTCTCCAATAGGTACAAAAGTCAGTTAATAACATAGTAAGCAAACTGAATAAACACTATTCTTTTTATACCAAAAAAATGAAAATTTTGGTTTCTTTTTCACAACCACAATCAATATTTAATAAATATTTTAATAAGTAAAAACAAAATTTATTTCAACTTTAATTAGCACTCTCTCTTTTCTTATCATACCTACTAATAAGACACATTTTTTCTATTATGATATAGTAAAACATCAATTAACTAAAACAAATTAATCAGAATCTTCAATTTATTAAATTGATTTTAAATTCTTTTTAGAAACAAATAAGAAAACCATAGGATATTGATTTTTTTTAAAAAAAAATACATTTGCTTTTAGGTTATTTTCTGACGTAAGTGCATATTTTTTCCCCACCTCTCATATCCGCTATGAGGTTTTGAAAGATGGCCTATGGCCTGAGAAATATTCAATGATAAAAATTCAATTCCATTTTAAAATTTAGTCAAGCTCACTCTGCTATTTTACCAAGATGTTAATGTAGATCTTTTAGAAAGATCTTCATTGACAAATGTTATAATCCTTAGTCAACTAACTAAAATATATACCCAGAATACCAATTTTCTATTGATATTTAAGAATTCCATTTTGAAAATGCAAACTATAAATAGGAAGGTCAAATGCTCTTAGGAAAGGGAATAATATTTGCTAAATACCTAAGAAGTACCAGTCATTGTCCTAGTTACATTAAATACACCTGGAACTTCGCGTTTCTATTAATATTTATAAAAGCTTTTTGACAGAAAGAAGACGTATCTGGTGAAAGAAACTTGTATTAGAGGAAATTATGAAAAAACAGTAATTTTCTGAAAGCCTCATTTCAAAGTTCATAATTTCATTTGTTTGGCTCCTTTATTTTTTTGTTTTTTAAAATTCTTCTAGGCAATGGCAAAAAGACTTAAGCAGTCTATTTATCTCTGCCACAATGTGGTGAAAATTTTATATTTTGAATCATTTCCCAACTTTCCTGAGGAACAATTAGAGGAGACTTTGTGCTTTTGCCAGAAATAATACCTCTTTTTAAAAATACTTTTGATTATAGACCCTTCAGACATCAACTCAATGTATCCGAAGCAAAGCCTAATCATGTCAAAGTGTTTTGCTAACATAACTGTGTTTGTGGACCTGGCTACAGATGTGATCTTGGTATTACTACAGCAACATCAAAGCTATGCTCTTAACTATGTGATTATGTTTATACATATTCATGGTAAACCACAATGAATATGCATAAACATCCATGAAATTCAGCCTTGTAGGGTGCAAGAGTTAAAGGTAGGGAATTGTAATGTCAAATACCTTATCTTAAAGATAAAGAAATGGACAACCATAAAAGAAACATAATTCGATTAAAGTTATTTTCAAGCCTAGGACATGATGGGTATCCTGAATCACAGGAGAAAAGTGTGCATTGTAAAAGAATTAATAATGTATAGAATAACATTTCTAAAACTTGTATTTTATGAGCGGAATTATATAAACCTATGTTATGTACACATTGGTATGTTTTGTAGCATCTGTTTTCAAGCAATATCAGGAAATGTGATCATCTGGGTAGTCACGGGGAAGGTAGGATGCTGCCTTCAGTTTGCCGGTGCACTGTTCAGTGCCTTGGGAGTGGTAGTTTACCTGAAATCAGGTAAATACTTCTTTCCTGAAAACATCCTGTTGACCTTTGAGCCATTCAAATAAGCTGATCCTTATTCAAAATGGCTTCCCTCTATATTCTTCCTGTTCTCCGGTGGAACTTAGAAGAGAGAAAAAAATCTAGAATTGCTACACTCTCTAGATGCTGTCGACCTCTAGGGATGCCAAACCCCAGAGGCAGCACGTTGCAATCACCAGTTTGTCCCATGGTCAGTCGTCCAAGCCTAATGCAGTGGCTTCCATGTTGCCTATAACAGGTGATTGAGTTCTCATAACCTATGCTGTTTAAATCCCCTCCCTATTCCCTTTCCTTTAGACTCTGATTTGGTTCAGACACTCCCAAAAGCATCCTAACTCATTCCTGCATTGATGCTTAATCCTTAATCCGCATTCCCTTTTGCCCTGGGTGTCAAGTGCCATAACAACCCTGGAGGTTCAGAAGCTCCTATTCATTGAAAATGTCCCATACTAGTTTTTTTCTCTCCCTTCTTCAAAACTTGTGTTTTATCCCAGTTTCTCTGACACCTTCTCCAAGGAGCTAGTAAACTAGGATGGTGACATCTCTTTTATAGCTTAGTATGCTCTCCTAGACATGTTGAGTTCTAAAAGTGACCCAAAAAGGCACCTCCTTTTTTGCTAGATGCTTTAATTATGTTATTTTACTTATTCCTGTTGACAACCCTAAAAGGTGGCTGTTATTATCACCACCCTATACAAGTGGGAAAATTGGGGGTCAAGGAAGTCGAGTATCTTGCCAAGGCTGAAGGATGAGTAAGGAGCAGAGTCAGGGTTTAAACTCAAGAGTTGTCTGACTCCAAAGTCCAGGATCCTTTTATTTTCACTATAAATCCTGTCATTTATTCAATTCAAAGAACCCTTCAGATGCTTGTAATTTAAAAAATTATCAGTTTGGGGATTCCAGGCATAGGAAGAAGTATAGTAAGGCAGGTATTTTGATTCATGGAGCTCTTTACACACATTGAATGTAAACTACCCATGGAATATAAAACTAGCCCACCCTCCCAATGCAGATCCTGCTTTCCAAGTTTATAGCTAATCATCACTCTTAGGTTAACCTTAATTATTCCTGCCTCTTATTAACCCTGCAAGATGACCTAACACATCCATTGTTAGAAGTGCAGTAGGAAAGACACATGTGATTCTAAGTATCTTTTATGACAATTCAGGGTAAACATAAGAGTTCTCACCAGTGGCCTAAGTCATGGTTGCCATTCCTTTCACACCCTTGTGCAAGCCCAGTGGGTGTTTGGATAAGTTTATTTGTGTGACAAGTAACCTTCTTGACACCTGCCTTGAGATTATTAGCCAACTTCTTTGGCACAAAATGTACACCCCCACTAAAGAATAAAGTTCATTCCCTCCATGCTCTCTACTCAGCAGGCACATGACATTTTGATGCTTCCGTGTTCTGACATGGCTGCTTTAATGTCAAGGACATTGTGATGAGGCTCTTTTGACCCAGCCATGAGAATATTTTGATCTGGCTTTAAAAACACTTTTTTAAAGTAGTAATGTATACTCAGCCTTAATTCATATTATTCTGCTATTTTTGTATTACTCCAAAGTTGAAATTTCTAACTCCAACACCCTGTGACAAATTACTTAGGTGTGGATGTGTGGACTGGAAAATCCTTCTGCCTTACAGTCTTCAATTACTAAAACAATGATAGGGTCTCCCAGTTTTAGACAGTGGTATAAAAGCGTCTCTTCTCATCTCTCCATTTTGAGTCCAGGCAAAAATAACTGGGAGAACAGAAGACAAATAAATTTCTCCTTCACTGAGAATATGAAACATCCACAAACCCAAACCACACAAATGAGGATAAGCAACTAAGTGCACTAAAACCTGAATCTGAGAGAGGGAGCCTGCCGCCTGCCTCTGCAGATTTGGGGCAACGGCTCTGACTTCACTGGGGCCATGGCAGGCTGTGAGAGCTTCCCCGATCCCTGCTTGAAATCTAAGAGGGGCAGGAGAGCTGGGGCTGCAAGAAGAAAGATAAAGACCTGGCATCTTTGCACGAAGCAGTCAACTATGCAGCGTAAGAGTGAAGAAATGGCAGGTGCTGTGCAGCTGGTTGAGGCTGGACCCACATGGGACTTGAACCTGAGCTAGGACGACTACCTGCCCAGAGCAGAATTAAATCCCTGGTGTAGAATGTGGATATCAAAATATTCAGAGATAACAGACCAATAAAGTCTAAGCTGCCTGCTACTCTGGAGCATCCTCTGATTCCTCCTCAACTCTACTCTCCTGGAAATAGCAGATCCAGAAGAGGCATCCTCATTCAAACTTGAAAAGCAATAATTAAAAACAAACCAAAAAAAAAAACTGGTTTAAGACTTAAGG
Organism: Eulemur rufifrons; assembly: GCF_041146395.1. Classification (NCBI taxonomy): domain Eukaryota; kingdom Metazoa; phylum Chordata; class Mammalia; order Primates; family Lemuridae; genus Eulemur; species Eulemur rufifrons. Next base: position 13,673,094 of record NC_090983.1, on the reverse strand, counting down.
AAAAATGTTTCAAGAAAAAAGAAGGAGAGAAACATAATAAGCAGACTAAGATGTGCATTATCTGAATTGAATTAATTTAATCTAAAATGATTAAAAATTTTCAACAAATAGTTCTCCATGAAACCAGATGACTTAAATAAATTATGGCTTCTCTAAAGCAAGAGGTCATATTAGTTCCAGAAGGGTTGGTAAAACACATCTGTAAAAATTCCTAACTACTTGTTGTCATTTCCTAGCGAGGCAGGAGTTTGTCGACTCTCTGATACATTTAGATTGTCCAGTTTTTCTCAGGCTAATCATAAGAACTGCTTTGGCTACATCTTCTATGACTTGATATATGCCATTTTGTTGTTATTCATTTAGTGCCATATATTTTATAATTTTTCTGGTGATTTCTGAGTTTTGTTAAGTATAGAAATGTATGGGTTTTTTAAAAATTTCTTTTTATTCCTGATTTCTAAATGTATTTTAATGTGGTTAGAGAACGGGGTCCATGTAACATTGGATTCTTTGTTGTCAGGAACATTTTTATGGGCTAGAATGTGGATAATTTTTTTAATGCTTCTTCTGTGCTTTTGGGGGAGGGAGTTTGGGATGCATTCCCCCCTTCTTCCCTCTCTCCCGCCCATCCTCCCGTCTCTCTTTCTCTCTCCAGCCTTCAGCAGGAAGTCCTGTTGAAAGTCACACCTGGTTGCGGCTGTGATGTGAAGAGCCAGCCCTGTGCTTTGGGAGCAGCAGCGGAGGAATCAGTACAATTACAACGGTCCTCTGCAGGCAAAGCTGGCACGAGGGTCCTATGCGACAGAGGAGCTGCGGAGTGGGCGGCAGGACAAGGAGGTAAGAGCAGAGACAGATGAGACACTGCTCCCGGGTCCTGGGGCAGGCCCTGGTGGACCACCCCCCAGAAGAAGCTGGGACCTGTCCGGGTGGGCCGGATGAGTTAGGTCAGGAGAGGCTTAGAGCAGACCATAGCAATTCAAGGATCAAAAGAAGGCATGGCCTGATTTTGTAGTGAAAGAAAGATGCCTCAACAACAAGGCCTGGAATGTGGCCCTGCAGGCTGTGGCCCACAGGACTTCCCGACCCCTGCATCATGCGGTGAGCGACGCGGCGGCATCATTTCAGCACAAGGGAAGTTCCCTGTTTCCGCGTTTGCTTTTTCCGGTCCCCAGAAGCAGAAACCAACGTACTGGGTTGTGTTTCGTTTTTAAAGATGTTATGGCTGACCTTTGCCATAAAATTTCCCTGAAATCAGCTGATTTTCATGATATTAATAGAATGGACAATTAAGTAACATTGGTTTAGCATTCCTTTCCTAACTGAAAAAGAAATTCTCCATTCCGTTAAACACACAGGAAAAATCTTGGCACTTGAAGGGTTAAGACACGTTGTTTTTCTGTATACATTGCTTCTCAGACTTGTCCACCTCAAAACCACCCTGAGAAGAGCGAGAGAACTTGACTGTGGAAGGTGAGTGTCTGCAGATACGCCAGAGTCTCCAGCAATAAGCCGGAAGTGTAGGAGTCTTGCACTGGGGCTACTGCAGGGCACAACTCCAAAAAAACGCCATCTCATGTGTATACGATTCACATGGTAGTCCACGTGTTTTATTGTAAAAACCCATAGAAACGATGTGACAGCTTTCCTCCAGTTCAGTTCTTAAATAAATTCAGCCCATCCATCTTTTGTCCAATTTCTAATGAGCACCATTTTCTGAAATTGTGTTTTATTATATTTTCTTTGGAGGCAGAATGGTGATTTAATGGTTTTGCTAGTGCCAACTTGTAATTGGCCATTTGCTATGAAAGGTATCAGAGTTGTCTTGGGTTTTGATTTATGGCTAGTCCAGAATTAATCTTTGATTCAGAGCTTTATTGCATTTGAACTGAACTGCAGCTCACCTGACTGCTGTTTTCCTTGAAATACCTTGTCTTGAAGGGTTCCAGGCAATTAGGGGCACCAAGTCTAGCAATGCTTGTGCTCCAAAGTATACTGTGAGAAAATGTAGTGGAAAGTGTGCCAAGAATGTTTAACACTTCCTCCTACTTTTATTATAATCACAAAAGCACTTATTATCAGTTAAATTCGGAAGAATCAAAACAGGCACAATGTTGAAATGCACCTGCAAGGGATAGGCCGGGAGAGGAGGGGGGATCGAGGAGCAATACTGCTCAAAGGTGGGAGCAGTCAGGGATGTCTGCTTTGCACACTTTACTTGGTAATAAAACAGGCTTTTACATTTTAAAGCAGCTGCTTTATGTGGTCAAGGTAAAATGATCACAACAAAATGTCATTGCTGTCAAAATGTCATGTCAAAATGACCTACTTAAAATGTCCTACCACATGTCAGACTGTTCCAGTTTCAAGAGTTCACTCTTTAACTCCTGAAATATCACCATGTTCCTGATAAAAGCAAGCATTGCCTTATGTATACCTCCTTGGTCTTATATCCACCATCCCTACTGACCGTGTTTTATTTCATTCACTCTTTGATCTGTAGGCATTTTCCAGGTATCTAATGACTTACTCTTAACAACAACAAAATTAGTGAAGACTTATAGCCCATACCAAATCCCAGGTGCTGTTATAAGTATTTTACATATATGAACTCATGTAATCCTGCACAATCTATATGAAAAAGGCACTATTTTTAATCCCATTTTCAAAGTGAGGAAACTGAGGTAGAAAGAGATTTGTCTGGTATTTTGCCTAAGATCAGCATTAATAAACGGTGGAGCTGAGATTCACACCCATACATCCTGGCTCCAGAGCCTGGGCTTTCAGCCACTGCTGAGAGTGCAGTATACTGTATCGTACTACGCTGCACACTACACAAGTGTGAGTGATTCCTCACCCATCCTGTCCTATCCGCACACCAGTTCATTCTTGTTCATTGACATTAGCTAAATCTCTGATGTAGGCAAATAAATTTCTTTCTTCATAATATTGGTAACACTATAGATTATTTTGAAGTAGATTGGTTTATGAATTTTGAGGTAAATTGATGTTGAAGTCCTGACCTTCAGTAGCTGAACATGTGACTGTATTTGGAGACAGGGTCTTTAAAGAAGTACTTAAGATTAAATGAGGTATATGAGTGGACCCTAATCTGATCTGATGGGTGTCCTTATTAGAGGAGGAAATGAGGACATACAGAGAGACACTAGAGATTTGTGCTCACAGTGAAAGCCATGTGAGGGTACAGTGAGAAGGCAGCTGTCTGCAAACCAAAAAGAGAGGCCTCAAGAGAAACCAAACTTGCCAGCACCTTGATCTTGGACTTCCAGCCTCTGATACTGTGAGAAAATGAATGTCTGTTGTTTAAGCTACCAAATCTATGATATTTTGGTATGGAGACCCTAGCAGATTAATACAGATGATAAACCTATTTGTGGGTATATAGATTCATGGATGAATGTCTTATACAATGTATTTGTTAATATTTCAGTTTCAGACATGCAGCCCATAAAAGTGAGTTTCTCAGGCAGCTGGTAAATAATGTTGATTCATATTGACTGACAGTTTTGATTGTTGTATGTGTGTGTGAATGTGTTGGTATTATCTGTATAAAGTTCTAACAATAGCCATTATTGTGCTTTCAGGGACTGAATCCTAATGTATGCAGGGGATAATTATATTAGGTGAGCTAAAATTGATATTTGTGAACATTTATGTATAACTGCTCATAATAAAACTTTGTTTTATTTCATTTGTAAATCTTCATAGTTGCTTAAGTTAATGTATTGATTAAGCAGCTTATATCACTGACTTTAACAAAAATAAAATAAATGCATACACCAGTAAATATAAATAAGTATAAAATGCACACAGTGGTAATATGTGTTTTATAATTATTTTTTCAGAGAAAGTGTCAAATATATATATACACTTAAGTTAGTATGCCTTATAAAAAATCATTTGGTGACAAGTAAGTTATGTTTTTCTACTAAACCAAGATTTTTCCAAAGTTTATGTGACATTATGTAGTTAAAAATTTTCAGTGAATACATTTTTAGTTTGAAAAGGAATATTTTGATATCTCATGTAAAATTCAAAGGAGAAAATTTCACATTTTTGGAATTTTGTTTCTTAACACTACTCAAATGTATCTTCAGGTTAAATTAATGTCAAAAGCCTTTGTTTATTGACAAGTTAAAAACATCTCCTTTTTATGTTTAAAAAGTCTGTACCTCTGAATAATAAAGGCAATAATATACCTAATTGTGCCAAGGGTCCACCCAGAATTATATAGACTATACTACCTAAATCCCAAACAAAAGCTCTAAACTGAGACTTCTCTTATTAAAACTTCAGGTAAAACCTAACTTTGATAGGATTTACTTTAGAGGAGTAAGATTGAAGTTGGAGGGGGGATCCTTTCTGTCTCTGTTCTGTGCCTTCCCATACTGTTTGCACTTCTAACCATGTACACACATTGTAGGCAATTTTATTCTTTAGTATTGAAGAAGGTTATCTCCACAGTGATCTAATGAGCCATTTGTGTTTATTTCCTTTCAGACTCTGTTTTATGTTTGAAAAAAAACCCTGAGAAGCATCATTTTTAACACAGTTTGCAATTAAGTGATTCCACCTGTCTTTTTCAAAATAATCTGTAAAATGTTTCATTTGCTACTTTCAAATTGATGGTTGTAGGATTCACTGCCAGTATCAATGGACTTTATTCTTTCTGGACACTAGAGGGAGTTTAGAAACGAGATGAACTACACTGAAGAACCAAGATGGCTGCCAGAATTCTATTGACTGGATTTCCTTCCTCACGTTCAGAACCCCTGTAGAACTAAAGCATTACTACAATCATGGTTGACTTTGTAAATATATTCCTAAGAGCTTGTATGTAAATTGAATCATATTTGAAATCTCCTGGGGAGCTTGCTGCTGAGAGGAGTCCTAGTAAGAATTGTCTTTAAAAAAATAAATGAAGCTTTGATAAAACAGATAATCACTGCCAGTTTATCATTAGATAAGAAGATTCTAGTATTTTATAATCATCTTTACCAGCAGATACTGCAAACTTGAAGTGTGATTATATTGGTACAGTTTTACACCAGTTTTACAAGACTTGGTACTTAATAAATGTTTAATTCTCTCAGGCTAAAGGAATAAACAGTTACTGTGTCTGGAGTGTTTTTTTCCCTATTAATCTAATTTAAATTACAATCTGAATCCTATTCGATAGCCTTCAATCTATTCATTCATTTGACAATTTCTTTCAGTGCTCACCATAAACCAGGAACAATAACAATCATTAATGATAAAACAAAATAATCCTGATCTCAAAAACTTTGCATCTAGTGGGAAGGCAGAGAATAACCAAATAAACAAATAGATGGATAAGATATTATCAGAAAGAGATGAGTATGATAAGCAAAAATAAAGCATAGTGGGGTAAACATTACTAATAAATGTCTGGTTCTCCTGAACTTCTGAATATTTGTAGGTTATACTTCTCCAACCTCTTGAAGTCATTCATCACCATTTGACTAGTTCTGGCCAGTAACATGTGAGTGGAATGGCTGTGTGACTGCCAGGCTAAAGTGTTGTGTTGCTAGTGTTCAACTTTTGAGCTCTTTCTCCCTTTGATGTGACAATCATAAAAAGCACATGTTGACATGAAGGTGTCATGAGATAAAAGAAACTGGAGTGCTGAGCCAACACAAGAAGGTGGCTTAGCTAAGCTGTCACCTGTCCCTTACTTGAAAAGTTGACATGAGTAAAAAAATTAACTTTTGGCTGAATGTGGTGGCTCACACCTGTAATCTTAGTACTCTGGGAGGATCACTTGAGCTTAGGAATTCAAGACCAGCCTGAACAAGAGCGAGATGATGTCTCTACAAAAAATGGAAAAATTAGCTAGGCATGGTAGTGTACACCTGTAGTCCCAGCTACTTGGGAAGCTAAGGCAGAGGCAGGAGGATTGCTTGTGCCCAGGAGTTTGAAGTTGCAATAAGCTATTGCACTCCAGCCTGGGCAACAGAGTGAGACTGTTTCCAAAAAAAAAAAAGAAAAGAAAATTAACTTTTTTTGTTTAAAGCAAATTTGGAGCTGTTTGTTACCACAGCATAACCAAGCCTGTCCTGACTGACACACAGGATTAGGCAATGGAGAGCTATGGGGAGGTGTTCCTGAGGATGGTCAAAAAAGGGTTCTCTGATGAAGTGGCAATAACAGCACAGTTATTGTTATTTGGGTGTGAAGTTGAGAGTCAAGAAGGGGTAGCCATGGAGAGGGATATTGCCAGTGGGTCCACTGCTTATGCATCATTGAAAGACACTTGTCAAAAGCATAGAAACCTCAGCCTCACCCTCGTCTTGTTGCATTAGAATTTCCAGGGAGGGAGCCTTAGGATTCTGTGATTTTAATAAGCTCCCAGGTTATTTTGATGCACAGCTCTTGGAACCACTGAATTCAGCTTCAAGCCCTGATTGTTTACATTGCTGATATGTATTAATATTACACGATATCTAGAATTTTAAATTATTTGCCTCTCAGTCTTTTCCATACTCTGACAGGGAGAAAATAAAGAGAAGACCACATTTCAATTCTCATCAAGACAACTTTCTTTTTTCTCTGAGTTTTGACAGAATATGATTCCATATGTGTCTGTCTTAGTTTGATGGAATCGACTTTAAGTCTTCAAGTCATAATAATATCAAAGACAGGTTTTTATATTCGTTTGTCTTATATTGACAGGATTAAATTGTAGCTCACAGCATATCATTTTGAGAAAGGAAAATATCAAGGTAGTCCAGAAAGTTTTTGCTGTTAGAATCTAAAAAACAATAAGGATCATTTATTTGAGTGCTTACCATGTGCACACAACCACCCTGCAAGTTAATCTATACCTCTCAATGAAATTTTATTTTCAGAAAAGTGGTGCTTTAAAATTTTTGCTCTTTTCTTTTAACAATATCCTGAAACTTATTTTAATGACTACCTTTATAGAGTAAATTGAATACTTTAACCCAAGGGGCTGTAAAAGGATTGATTCTTAAGTAATTGTGAATTTCAAGTCTTCATTCTAGTTTTTCTATGCATATGGAAACTGCAAATGACTGAACCTGCATTTCAGGCTTTCAATCTGAAACTAAAACGGAAAAGCTGGGGCCTTGTGGGGGGAACATTTACTATAGACAATTACTTTATAAATTAGCCTACATTAGATGTGTCAATTTTATGTTTTTCAAAGCCAAAAATAAGGTATATGTCAAATCTGGGCATCTTTGCAATACTGTATAAAAGTATATTTTCATTTAAAATGGGGAGAGAAGATATACAAGGCAGATTGATCACATATATTGATCTCTACTCCATTGCAGAGACCCCTTGAATAACACTGAAAGTACATATCGTGTACAATTTTATGCCTTTATACAAGGTCAAGAGAACAGGGTAAAATGCTGTTGGCTGCACATAATGGAAGAGAAGTTGATAGCAGTAAATCCTGCCTCCCCTGATCAGAGACAAACAAGGTTATGCCGATTCACCATGACCTATGGGGATGATGGAGCCAAGGGCAGTTCCTCCGCACCGAAGCTTCAGCCACGATATTCCCAGTATTGCTCCACAGGGGCCACTCGGTGAGAGAGTGAATGAATGAGTGAATGAGTCTACAAATTTTCAGAGAGGCACTAAATGACAAAAGAGTTATCACTGGATTTCTGAGTCACCTTTTCACTTCAAATTCCAGATGACTCTAGCAAAATAAAAGGATAAATATTTTATGTTTACTTATTTCCCTGATCCAGAGCCTGGGAAGGAAGCTAAATGGTAATTTGGAGGAGACCTCTTGCTGACAGTTGAATGACCCTTTAAATTCAGTCTGGTCTTTGGGTTAAACAATAACATTTGGTTAATTATTATTATTGTTGTTGTTAAATTCACCACCAGAGGGAGCTCATCTCTCCCTTTCCTCTAGAGACCAACAGGCTGCGAAGTAACAATGATTTTTTCTCCTAATTTCAGTATTAAAATATATCAGTTTTGCCTGGAATAAATGTTGGAATGTTTATTTATATGTATGCAATTCTAGGCATCTCACAAAGCAGCCAAGAAACTTTAATCAACCACAAATTTGTTCTCCAATACATCACCTCCTCACAACCCCCCAGTTGGAAAGAGAAATAAAAATTAATTTACCTGGAGAATTACGTTTTCTTCATATACCTCTCTAGGAGCCCAAAATTCATTCTCTTTTCATGTGCTCTGATTTAAATTTTACTATACTTTTCTAATGAAGCATCACATCAGAATTTTCTAGGCCCTTTAAGTCAAAGGACAGAGGAATGATCTTTGGAGGAAAATGATTGGCTCATTGATGGCTGCTAAATCATTTGAAAGTCTTGGATATCTCAAATGCTGAAGTCTCCATCTGTGGTGACATAAAACAGATCTACCTGTGATGTTAATAGTCATTAATAGTAAATGTGAACAAGGACTGAAAAAGATCTTAGGACTCTTATCATTCATCAAATGACTTGATCCATAACTAACGTAAAAAATGAAGTCGATCATTTTGTTGTAGGGAAGTAAATGATCTCTGAACATAAACTAAAATCAAGTCCTGGAAGATTATATTTTAGTTTTCCTTTAGTATCTGTTTGTCAAAAGAAGGAATTTGGTCTATTTAAGTCCTTTTAACTACCAGTAGCAAATGTATGCTCTTTGGGAAGCAGGCCCATTTTGATATTTCTGAAAACTCAGTGATTCTCCTATGCCTGTAAATATGTGAATACTATAAATGTCTAGTGCTGAGGAGAAGGATACACTATTTCATAAGTATTTACTCCGTTTTTATAGAGCCTGTGACCATGGCAACCAGGTGCTGCAGACTGACCCCAATGGAGGCCACTTTCTACTTTATCTAAATTGCTACTGAGAGCACACAAGCTTTATAGATTTATCGAACTGCATTAGATTACAGGCATTTTTTAAAGCATTCGAAATGGGAGAAATGGCTTGTTTTTATCTAAAGAAGTAGAATCGTGATGTATGCGCCATTTCCTGCAGGTACTATTCATACACGTTAAGGATTTTAAGAAACAAAGGAGGGCAATCTCTGGATGAATGAGACAGTCAGATCACATACGCTTATCTCTGCTCCATCTCAGAACCCGTTTCAATAGCAGTTAAAGCATATAAGGTATAAAATTTTATGCCTTTCTACAAAGACAAGAGAGCAGGAGAAGGGAAGAGAGCAGGCCAGATTGTCAACAGAATTTTGAAGGTTGGAAAAATAGATGGATGAGTCATAACGGATTTAGCAATTTAGCAGAGCAGAGATGCTGAAACCACACTGTCTGTTGGGTTGGAGGAAACGACAATAATAAGCAAGCTGAATCATGCCACAGAACCTCAAAGGCACAGTGACTGCAGAGATCAGAATCTTCCAAATGAGGTACTGCACGTGAAGTGGAGCTGGAAACACAGGACCTAGCTGATTGAGCACTCACACCCCTAGATTTACACCCACAAATGTTGTGTTATGTAATTCGCCTAGAGAGGTGAGCTGAGGGTGTCATGGGTCACTGGGCTGAACACAAGGGTAATGAATGGAAATCTGGACCCCAAAGAGCCAGACACCCAGCTTCCTGCCTTGCCCAGATCTCAGGCATGTACCAACTAAACTGGATATCAGACAGTTCGTTTTGGGAAATAGCAAGGTACTGCCTTTTTTAAAATTATCAATCTCATGCTAGTATTAGATTTTTAAAATTATATACACATATGCATCACTAAGAAATAAAAATAAATTATTAATGGCAGGAAAGAGCTGCTTTGAATCTGCACCCCAAGCAGTGTAGATTATGTATGTGGTATACAGTCAAAAATTTGAACATGCATACCACCACTTTATGCCCATCTGACAGCTTGTTGTTGGACTTGGAATTGGACACAGAGGGCCAAAGTGAGGCCTGAGAGACTGAAAGTAACTCTGCATTCTAGAAAGAACTGCAAATAATGAAGGCCAGACATCCTCTCCAGGGCTTACCAAGGTGTAGTAGAACAGATCTTGCTACCCAAAGCCAGTATCTCAATACTTACTTTCTCCTTCCCTATCTCCTCCAGGAGATAAAAGGGGAGAAAAGTTGGGTATGGAACGTAAAGGAGGAGAAGAACATTATCGGAATCCTAAGTCTTGACTCCACCTAGTGTGATGTATATAGCTTTGGAAAGGGGATTATATCTGTTCTCCCTGCAAGATAAGAGAGAGGGTGTATTAGTTTTCTACTGCTACTGTAACAAACAACCACAAAATTAGTGGTTTAAAACAATGCAAATTTATTATCATCTTACAGTTCTAGAGGTCAGACGTCTAAAATGGGTCTTACTGGGCTAAAATCAAGGTGTTGGCAGAGTTACATTCCTTCCTGAAGGCTCTAGGGGAAAATCTATTCCGTTGCCTTTTCTAGCTTCTGGAGGCTGCCTGCATTCCTTGGCTTATGGAGCCTTTATCCATCTTCAAAGCCAGCATTAGCCAGCCCAGTCCTTCTGATATTGTGTCACTCTGACACTGACTCCCCTGCCACCCTCTTCCACATTTAAGGACCTGTTGATTACAGTGGGCCTGCCGGATAAACCAGGATAAACTCCTTATTTTATTGTCAGCTGATTGGTGTGTGTCCTTGTGGCTGACACTCAGGGCAGTCACCCCATCCGCTGTACAATCCTCACTCCATACGTCCCTCTGGGGGTGGTTATGACTATCTTATTTTTTTAGGCCATTCCTCTGCAATGCCAATGGGTCCTCCAAATCAAAGTTCTTTCTTTCCCCTAACCAATGTGGTGGTGTCAGGTATTTCTATCTGTCTTAAGTCACTCTAGAAGAGGACTGAACATTCCTGGTACACATGGGACTTCACTTGTTACTCTGTGCATGGGCCCTTCTCTTCTCTTCTACAGGATACGTGGATAGCAGAGATGCAGTCAATGTTGAAAGAATTCACATTCTAGGAATGCATTAATTACAACCTGAAGAGTTCAGCAGGAGATATGATTGAAAGATGTGTTTTCTGTGTTTATTCTAGAAAATTCCATGGTCTTCAACAACAAAGAATGATAACCTTTAAGAGAGCCACTGGAAATAACTACTGCTGGGTAGCATATGGATGATGCATGGTCATAAATAATGATACAACCAGCATTAGATAATGGTCTTAGGGAAGGATAGTGGTAAGAAGATCTATATATTTTTTAATACAAATGGTTCCAAAGAACAATGATGTTGTAGGCAGAATTCTTAGCCCCAAAGATTCCTTTTTCTTGGTATGCACTAAGACTGTGAGTACGATTGACTTTCCTGTGATTAGGTTATATTGTATGACATATTTGACTTTAAGAAAGGGAGATTATGCTCTGTGGGCCAGATCTAATCAGATGAATACTTAAAAGTGTGGGCTCTACCTAGCAAAAGAGATCGGAATTATGAGACAGATTTATTGAAAGGAGCTATGTAGCAACAAATAGCTGGCCTCTAGGAGTTGAGAGCAGCCCTTGTCTGGCAGCTAGCATCAAAATGAGGACCTCAGTCCAGCAGCTACAGGGAACATTACTTTGGGTTGACCCTCATCACAACTTAAATGAGCTTGGAAGCAGATTTGTCCCCAGAGACTCCAGAAAGTAATATACCATGGTCAATATCCTGATTGCAGCCTTTGAGACATGGGCAGAGAACCCAGCTATGTCTTGCCTAGAGTTCTAGACTTCTCACCTAGAGGACTGAGTTAAAACATGGGTGTTGTCTCACGCTGCTAAGTTCGTGGTAGCTTTTTATGCAGCATGGAAAATACATTGGCATTGCTATTTTTTTTTCTTGTGGTGGGAGATATTAAGTTGCCAGGAGTGGCACATTTGACAATAAAGGATACAAAGAGATGATTCCTGAACCTGCCTGATCATGGGTAGTGCCTGGAAAGTGCAACGAACCTTCACATGCTCTGACTGGGCAATAGACAATAAAGTTCCCATTCTCCTTGTCCTAAATCTTCAACTACATTCTTCACATTCCTCATGAACTTGTAATACAGTTTTAAACCAAATTGGGAATATCTTCCAGGAGCCCTGCACACCCTCGGGGAAGCTCTGAGAATAGTAGTATTTACATCATTGGATTATTGTGAAGATTAAGTGATTTAATACATTTAAATGGCTTATCACAGTTTCTGACAAATACTAAGCACTCAATTAATGTTAGCCATTATCATTTGATCTTAGAAACTATCCCCAATATAACAAGATAGAGGTCGTTCTACACGTTTTACAACTGAGGAAACTGAGGGCCATGAAGGTTAAATGACTCAGGCAGGGTCACTCAGTTAATAAGTGTACAAATTGGCTCAGTCCTAGATCTTATAGATGTACTTTTTGCTCTTGATCTTTTTTTCTTTTTGGCAGAGATTCCTAATAGCACAATGATGTTAAAGTTCTTTATCTTTTACAAATGAATACGCACAAAGCCACATTATCAGAGTGACACAGCAACTGAAGGCCCATGGTGTACAGGCATAAACCAGGTCTCACTTTTGACCTTTGGTATACAGTGTGTGACCCCTCGACCAGCAGCATCTGCCTGTTAGAAATCGACCACATTAGAAATGGAGATTCTTGTGCCCTACCCAAAACCTGCTGAACCACCACCTGCATTTAACAAGACGCCCAGGTGGTTCATATGCACACTAAGTTTGAGAATCGCAGCTTAAGATTGTTGATCCACTAATAAACTTAATTTTGGCCTCTTTCCTCATCTACTTGTGGTCTCCAAGGCAGTTCAGCTGAGTTTGGATTTTTCTCTACACTTACTTAGTGCCTCTTTATATATATTCTGTCATTTTAAAAATAGAATTCCCCTACTCTAGCCACTAATAGTAAGTTTCAATTTTTTTTTGAACATTTTCCAGGGAAGGAAGGAGTTGGCTTCACTCGTTATTGATTTTTTTTATATTTAATATATTTAAATAAATGTTAAACAATTAAATGTTTACAAGCATTGCTTTATCCAAATCCATATTTAAGGCATCCCAGACCACAGTATCTCATAACAAAATACAGCCAGGTCTAAAGTGACTTAAAGAAAAATTACAAGATGGAGCTTATCAAATTAGTTTTATTCTTATTCTCAAGTGAATATTGTCATCCCTCTCTCTGTTTTAACCTGATCTCAGCTTTACCTAATGGACAATCATAATTCCTCAGGCTGTTCTGATTCCCAATGCTAAGGAGAGGCAGGTAAGAGGCTATCGTACATCCACCCAGAACCTCAGGGGCATGTAGAGATAGTTGTGTCTGTCCCATGCCATGGGTGATAGCACCAGATTGTGCTCACGTTGTGGCCAGGCTGTTCTCTGGTCCCCCAATGCTGGATGTGTGTGATCATTGTCCAAGAAACTGAGTCCTGACACTCCAGCCAGCTGCCTAGAATACACCCCCAGCATCAATTAAATGATGCAATTTATAACCATGGGTGCCAACGTGTCCCTCCTGTGTGTGGCAAAGAGCTTCCCTTATATCTCCCTGCAAAGGGAAAGTGGGCTTGGCTAAACAAAGGCAATTGTCCTCAGAGAGCCCTTCGGAGAGAAGTTTTTCAGTGAAAGAGTGAGAGGAAGCCTCCCTAGATGCCACGTGCACACACACACCAGGCTCACTCAAGATAGAGAGTGATGTTTCTCTCAAACATTCCTTTCCATCTTGAGTTCACATCCTTGGCTCACAGAGGGGTGCTGCGCCAGTATCACCAAAGCTTTGAAGCTTTCATTAAATATGAAAAAAATCAGTGAGTGAAGCCAACTCCTTCTTTCCCTGGAAAATGTTCAAAAAACTTTTTTGAAAAGTATGACTAGATGCTAGAATAAAAAAATGTATTATTAAACAATGGATTTCTTTTGCATCCATGGGACATGATACCCCATGTTGGCTTATTTAGCTTTTCTTGCCAGTGGGCTGCTTCCTCTGCCTTTGTTCTTTCTTTCCCTATGTGGAAGGAATATTTGATATAGCAGGTTATGTTTGACACCCTCTCTGATTCCACACTGATCTATCTATTCCACATCGCCAGACTACGTATTGATGCTGAATCTCCTTCCAAACTCCAAAAAGGCATTAGCAACAACACGGTGGCTTCTCTCACCTGTGCTTCCTAATTAACTGTCATCCCAGAGCATCCTTTTTTTTTTTTAACTGTATTGTGGCATTTATCAGAAAGGGTCAGAATTATTGACTTGCAATCTTTCTCTCCTATTAGAATATGAACTTCTTAAAAGGAGAGCCAATGACTTCTTCATTTTTGTAGAGCCATTGAATAAATCGGACTGCAAATTTATCCCATCATCATCCTCACTCTCTAAGGCCCACATCTCCCCCTAAACTGTCCTATTGACCACTTCTCAGGCCCCCACACTGGGCCTGCTCTTTGGGTCCAGTGTGCTGGGGGACCAGCATAATGTGTATCACCTTTGAACCTCTTGCTGGGAAAAGCCCTGGCAAATTACCGTGAGACAGCACAGGGTTTGTCAGACTTCAAGAGTCATTGTTTTCAGTATGTTCACCTGCCTGGTTCCAAATACTTATTGTCTCTAGGCCATTGCATTACTTGGAAAGTGAGCTTGTCACCTGTTGGTTATGCTATTGCAAGAGAGCTTGCTCTTCTGGGCTCTTTAGGCTCCTGAGTTCCATTTGCCTTTGGGGTCCTACGTTTGAAGTTCCTTTCTCCTTCCCTTCTACCATCTCTCTGTTGATGTTCTCTTCTCGATGACACCCTTGCCTAATACTTCACAGCTGTGTCCTCGGCTGGAGTACACAGCTGGGGGCAAGCAGCGGCAGGCTTTATTTGTCTTATTGTTTGTTTTGAACAGCTAGAATAATTTGTTAAATGGCCCCTCTGCGCATCTCTCTCTCATGTACATGCAAAGATGTGGCGTGACTTCTGCTGAGTCTATGCAAGGCACAAACTTTCAGAAATATGAGCTTCTGAAATGAAGGAAGTATACAATTATAGAAATTTAGTGACTCTTTTTTGAGCAAACCTGACATTTTAGGGTGACTTAAGTTGTTATGTAAGGATAACAGAAGCTATCAGTGTCCCCTCTGCTCACCCCATAGGTCACTGGCCTGGTTCCTTTCTGGATATGAGCTCTTGCTCGGCCAAAGTGAACATGGGGCAGACCAGAAGCAGGGAGAAATTAATGCTCCAGGGGTGACCCTTCAGCAGTGACAACTCTTCTAGCTCTGTTGTATCTCGAAAGAAGTTTTGAGGTATTTTCTACACAGTCTTATAGAAGGGCCCCAGTCAGATTGAGCCCCAAATGTCCAAAGCAGTGAGCCCACTCACCCTCTATGCACGTTTCTCCTTTCCTGTTATCAATCACTTCACTCCTCAACTAAATTTGCATTCAAACCCTTGTCTCGTGATCTGCTTTTAATGAGCCAAAATTATCCAAATTTGTCCAAAGGTACAGGAAAGAGCAAAAAGCAATGCACTCTAACCAACCACTCACTTTTCATAGTTTCGTAGGTTGTGGTCCAGAATTGCGAATATTACTTTTAAGGAAAAGAGATCAAATTTATTGTGCCCCTCTGCATGTGCTATGGAATGTGCCAGCTGTTTTATATACATTGTTTATTTACTCCTAATGGCATTTTCTTCATGGAGTCAATGTAAGAATTGAAGTACCTAGTCATTATTTTTATTATCATTATTTAAAATTGAGGCTAAAAGAGGTGGACTATGTTTCTCAAAGCACTGGATAAGAAATTCAAACCTAGCTTTGTTTAATTCCAAAGTTCGCCATATTCTCCAATCTACCTCCTGCTTCAATGATGGCCCAATCCATCCATGAGTATTGAAAAGAGCAATTTAATTTACAAATGTAAATGCTTTTCGTCTGAATTATCAAATATATTCCTAGGCTCCGCTCAGCATTACAATAATTCCTCATTTAAATGTCCTCATTTAAATAGGCTGGTGCCCTCACATGAATCATCAGGCAATATGTTTTTCTTTAAGATTTCCACTATAAAAGAACAGCCTTCACCAAATTCTCCACTGGCAGGGATATCTTTTAAAATGTCAAATCTCTAAGAGAAGAAAATAGATCCATCTCTATTTCTGTCTCCTATCCTAACAAAATCCAATTACGATAGCAATAACTGCTCATCTGCTTACTATCAAGATCAGTCAGTACTGGACTTCCAAGATGACAGATGACTCAGGTGTCCCCACATTACCCTTAGAAGAGGGCCTACCTTTCTGGCAAACTTCAAATAATTATTCTGGAGGTGTTGCATTTTCTGTCAAAACTCAACTGCATTTTTATTTTTCATCTGACAGAACACAACAAATTGATCTGATACAATGATCCTAAGGAGTTCTTTCTTCATACAGTGGTAGTAAATTTTTAATTTTTGTTTAGGGACTCTGCTAGGGGAGAAGAGTTAATACTATATCTTTGATCCAAGAGATCCCTCTCCTCTGTAGGATTTCTGCCCTTGATTAAACCCAAGACTTTCTGAGGAGAATATATACCTAGATAGCCTTGGCATTTAGCCTTGGTATCATAGTGATGTTGATACTTAAAAATTAATTTTCATTACAAAAATAATACTGGCTTGTTAAAGAACACTTGAAAATATGGATTGTCAAAAGAAATAATTGATGGAGTGGGAAGGGGCTTAATCACCTATAATCCCCATCACCAAAACATATTTCCTTAGAACAGTCTGGTATGCTACTGCATTTTTGTAATAAAAAAATCACTCTATGTATTCAATTTATATTTTGCTTCTTTAACTCAACCTTATATCATAAATTTTTTTGTTATATATTCTTCAAAACATCATTTTCAAGGTATTTATAGGATTTAATTAAGAAGAGAGACACAGTTTACTCAATGATGAACCTATGTTTGGATATTTTGGTAGTTGCCAATTTGGGGGTATTATAAATGTAATGATGTGATTTTCTGTACTTAGAATTATATTATTGGCATCAAATCTTCAAAATAGAATTATTATATCAAAGGCATAAACAGGTTTCACTTCTTGATAACTACTGCCAACTTCACAACCATATGTGTATATATTCAAACTCAACTCTTGGCAAAATTTTGAAATTGTCAGCTTGTCTAATGTCTTTTCCAATACTCTTACCTTCTGCCTATCTCTCTTTCTGTTGCCCCTTTCTCTCTCCAGTTCCTCACCTTGCCACACTTGCCAATTGATCCCAGGCTAATTTCTAGTTCCTCCTCCATACCCACTTTCCTGTGCGATGCTTATCCTGATTCTTCACCAGTCTTGGGTCTCTTTCCCTTGAAAAACTACTCTTCCCAGGTATTTATGGTTACATGTTCTCAGGTATTACTCCTGCTGTATATTTCCATTTTAACAAATACCCTTATATCTTAACCCAAAGAAATAAGAAATGTGGGCACTTCACACCTTGTGGTCAAAACCATAGAAAAGAAATTTAGGACAAAAATCTGATGGTGTCATTTATATTATACTACATAAGAAGTTGCCCAATCTGCCTATTGATTATGAGATATAACTTTTTTAATAGGTCCGTTTGGATGAGTATTAACATTTTCTCAGGGGTTCTTTTCTCATGGTTGCACATCAGTAGCATATAAGCTAATGAAAATTCTGATTCTCCAGGTGGGAGACTGGGAGGTATACCATACAACATTATTGGTCTTTTTCTCTTTGCAGTTTGTCAATAATAATCAATGGCCAGTGTGGCTGTGAAATTATCTGAACAGGCTTTAATTCATAATGTACTATTGACGGACTTCTAAGCTTGCTAAAATGTCAGGAAACCAGTGGTGGCTATTAATATTTCCCTCAAGATGAGGAAGAAAATAACAGGAAAATACTGAGTCAACCTTTAAGATTTGTTATTAGGCTGCTAAAGTCACTCCCAACAACACTAGAAAGTAAAAACACCACACTAATATGTTAAGGTAAATTTCAGGTCATAATATTTGTCAGTGAGACTATGATTAGAAACGGTTTCCTGTCTATTCCCCATTCTAAACTGCTTCTAGATCAATGTACGGTCTGAAATGTTGATAAATGATACGGAAGGCCATATTCCACTGTAAATCATACCATTAAAGAGGGAACATCCTGTGCTTATCTGATCTGGTTGCTAAGTACCTGGTCCTTATGACTCAGGGGCCCACAAAGATCTGCGGTGCCAGATGCTGTTTGAGATAGCAAATTGGAGAAACAGCGATACCAACCTGTTGAAAATGGAAGAGGGGGAAACTGTCCCAGGATTTTAAGGTGGTTCAAAGGAGTTGAGGAAGACTTATTCAACACCAGGATATTATGGGGTGATAGCCCAGTCAGAAACCATCTGGACATGGTCTTGAGCTGCCAAATGGTATTTCAGGCACAAAACATTCATGCGCTCTCCATGCTGTGCAGCTACATTTTCCCCTCCTGAATCCCACCCAGCATTTATTTACATAGAACCCAAAATGGATAAGTGATTTAACTTGTCATATTTTTTTCCTATACAAAAATAATATACATGTAGTTGCACCAAAGGTGGGAGACCACTAGAGCCTCAGTTTACAACCACTAACCAGCTGTGTGACCTCAAGCTGACTGGTAAGCTCTCCATGCCTCAGTTTCTTACTCTTGTAAAATAGGCTCTCTCTTGAGTGAGGCTTAAACAAGATAAAGTATGGAAAGCAGATGACCCAGTATCAGGGTCATAATATCTATTCAGCAATATTAGCTATCCCCAGTATTCCTTTCTGGGGGTTCACAGGCAATTGACCTCAATGCTGAGTATTTTCTATTTAATTCAGTTTTGTCTCCCTAAATTGAGGCAGGAAGATTGTATGGAAGATACTATGTGTATTTGCCATATTGAAGAACCTGTGCTTTAGAATGACATGCTATTAATATTTTCTAGTTTTATTAGGGAGCTTTGAATATGAGCAGCTAATTTTCAGTTACTTAAAAAAGGATAATGTCGGAGCTAACAGGTGTGTTTCCAGTCATGTAGAGCTGAATTTAAATCCCTAATTTTCCACTTGCCACAAGGATAAATTACTTCACTTCTTTATGCTTCAGTTTCCTCATCTGAAAAATAGGGATGGTAATATTACACACCCCGTGTCTTGTGAAAAATACATGAAATAATTTAAGTGGCATAAGGTATGGAAACTGGAATACAGTAAATCCTTCACACGTTAGCTTCTTTTATCTCAAGAATTCAAGAGGTGGGGATGGTTAAATAATTAGAACTATTTGAAAGAATTGCTCTTCACTGTTCTTTTAAACTGTTTATCAACTAAAGGATTTAGCAACATAAAGTCATCACATCTTTAATCAATCTACAATTATTTGTATCTCTTTAAATTCTCACCTATCAGACTTACTATAGGAGAGTCCCATCCTGGGATGAGCTAACATAAAAAATAGTAAATATTGGTCAAACTAAAAACTTTTATATAGTCTTATCCAAATTGTTACATAATTGCTATTATATTCAATATCATCAATATATAATCACCCAAACGTTTATAAACTCACTTTTCCATTTTTTCCTTACCAGCATATCAGATTTTTGTGAGGCAGTCTGAACTCTTATTACCTACTAGTTTTTTCTGCTTCTAAACGTCTTTAATTCTTTCAATTCTTGCAGGAAGGAATAAACTATGACTTTTCCAGGTGAATTCTACTTGTAAAATGGTATCTACTCCAATGTTTCTGGCTTGTTCATTGCTCAAGCTACTGAATTTTCATTTCATATTCTCTCTGTATTTTGAAATCCAAGTTGGCAGTGTTTCTGCGGATATAAAGTTCTCAAGAAACCTGTGGGCCTCCTGTGTATGTCACAGGGATCGACTCCATTAGACAAGAGGCTCCTCTACAAATCTATCCTAGATAATCCCCTCTCAGTGTTTAATATCTGCTGAGATGCCTCAGCGGGGGAATCTATAAAACATACATTTACTCTTCAAATAGCCTTTCATGTGCCTGGAGATTCGGGCTTTTTGCAATGTGAACAGGCTGAGAATTTCCTAAACCATCAGTCCTGGGTACTTTCTGTTTAACGTTTCTTTTCTCCATTTACCTCTTTCCTCTTACATTTTACTATAGGCAGGAAAAAGACATAAAAAAGGTCAGTCAATGCACTGTTTGGAAATTTCCGCAGTGAAATGTCCAATTTCAACATTTACAACTTCTGCTTTCCACAAGACTGTAGGACACAATCCTGCTAATTTTTCTGCCACTCTGTAACAAGAATCCTCTTTCTTCCAGTTTTCAGTGACATGTTCCCCATTTCCTTCCCACACCCTCACTAGCAGCGTCATTAACATTCGTATTTGTACTAGATCTGTTTAAGGTAATCTAGGCAATTTTCTATCATCCTTCTCAAATTTTTTTCAGACTCTTCCCACTGCTCAATTCCAAGCCATTTCCACATTTTTATGTGTTTATCATAGCAACACTCCACACTGTTTTCTATTGCTACTGTAACACATTACCACAAAGTCAGTGACTTAAAACAAATTATCTTGTAGTTTTGCTTGTCAGACGTCTGACATAGGTCTATACCGGGCTAAAATCAAAGTATCAGCAGGGCTGTGTTCTTTTCTAGAGGATTTAGTGGAAAACCTGTTTTCTTGCCTTTTCCAGCTTCTAGAGGCTGCTGTAATTCTTGGCCCAAGGTTCCTTTCCTCCATCTTCAAAGTCAGCAATGGAGGACGAGTGCTTTGTCACACTGCATTATTCTGACCTTGCTTCTGTCACCGTATCTCCTTCTCTGACTCCGACTCTTCTGCCTTTTTCTTCTGCATTTAAGAAGGCTTGTGATTCCATTGGGCCCACCTGTGTAAGCCAGGATACTCTCCCTATCTCAGGTCAGCTGATTAGCAACCCTAATCTCATCTGCAACCTTAATTTTCCTACGCCATGTAACCTAACATATTTACAGTTTCCAGGGATTAGGACATGGATATCCTTGGAAGGAGGGTCATTATTTTGCCTACCAAAGCCCCTATTCTATCAAATTTCGAGTCATTAATGCCCTAATTTTTTAGACTTGCCTGGAGGGACAATAGAATGATTTAACGGACAATTGAGAGCTCCAAACACATCTCCCTATATTTAAGTCTCTCCTCTCCAATCTCTTTTCAGTTTCCTGAAACATGTAGTCTTTGTCTATTGAGACACATCTCATATTGTTAACAATAGCTGTGTGTGTGTGTGTTTGTGTGTGTGTGTGCTCATGCACATACAAAGGTGTGTGTAATACAGAGTTTAGGAAAAGTTAGAGAGAGGAATTACAAAGCTAAATTTTGGCTAGCAATCAGAGTGAAAATTCTGATCCTTTAAGCCGGGCGTGGTGGCCTTCTAGCACTCTGGGAGGCCAAGGTAGGAGGATTGCTCAAGGTCAGGAGTTCAAGACCAGCCTGAGCAAGAGTGAGATCCCGTCTCTACTAAAACTAGGAAGAAATTAGCTGGACAAATAAAAATATATAGAAAAAATTAGCCAGGCATGGTGGCACATGCCTATAGTCCCAGCTACTCGAGAGGCAGAGGCAGAAAGATGGCTTGAGCCCAGGATTTTGAGGTTGCTGTACTCTAGCCCAGGCAACAGACCAAGACTCTGTCTCAAAAAAAAAAAAAAAAAAACTGATCCTTTAGAGAGACAAACAGATAAACTTACCAAATTTCTTGAAAGGTCAACCCTCAGTGACTGTTGCATCTAATATAACTGAATCTAAAGTATTTTTTATAATGATCCAAATCCTTTCTCTTTAAGGATTAATGCTATACTTAAGTTTTCTTTGTCACTATAACTTTTCCCTCTCCTCCTAGGGGCAAATGATGGATACTATTGTAATTTTGATAGGTTAAGAGAGAAGAGAGATTATTTTTTCCTAAAATATTCCTATTTCTCTTTAGTTTTACCCTACTTGAAGCACTTAAAAACACATGAACTGACATATTTTTTTTTAAAAATTGCAGTAATAATATTAAAAAAATGACCTGTAACACAAAAGTTCAGAAGTTCAAAATGTGTTAGGTTCAATTTGTTTATGTGTTCTGACATAGTACAGTATATTATGAATAGATTTAGTCATGTTTAAGATAACGATTAAATGAATCATAACATTTACTATGTGTTTCAGTAATATCATGAACACATCATGTGAGCCAAAAGTTATTTCTTAATTGCCAAAGCTTTAAGAAATAACCCTCTAATCTACAAGTTCATGGTTAGGTGTGTCCCTCACAGGACACTACATTGGTGTCTACTGGTGTCTGTGAAAGCTTTTCCCTTCTTGCCTAATTCTAACAGCAAGTCAATTTACATTCTATAATCATGTCACATTCTCATTTTAAGCATCTTTTTAAAATCTCACCAATGTGAAGAAATATATGAGCATTCATCATGCAATTTTGGCTTTTCCCTGTACCTATCCTTGAAAGAGTTTGAAGCATTAAGACTTATCTTAATAAACTGCAGGTGGCTGCTGTTGAAAGACTTTCTGCTGGGCCTAGATTAATAAAGTGCAACTGTATTTTGATTTTATAATCACATCCATTTACATTCCTAGGATGGAGATGCTGTCTGTTTTCTATCCTTACTCTCTTAGCATGTTGATTTGTTTTGATTATTGATGGCAACTCATTTCTCTCTTGCCTGTTTATATTTGCATGGAAATCAAGAAGAGAGCCTTCTGGGCTTTATAGTAGAGGCATTTAATCTTGGTGCTTGCAGACTCATGGCAGTCACTTTGAGAAAATGCTTATCATTTCTATTCTTGAGTTTCCTCTTTCCCCTTGCTATTAAACTCCTACCCATCTTAAATTTATCAAAATGACCCACTGAAGTTTTACATTCCTCATAGACTGGATGGAGTAGAAAAATCCTTAATCTATAAATAAATTTTGCTGCCATATAACCACTGGTAAACTTGTAAATAAAAACACCCAAGATCCAACACTGGCTTTCAAAACTGAATGTCTGATACCCAAGACTTTTAGAGTTTTTGAATATTGGATGACAAAATTGGTCAGCTTATGCACTGAAACATTGGAGCTTTCAAGTTAATTACTTTGTACCAAAGGATGTTGTTCAGGAGTTTTAAAACTGCTTCATTGATTTTAGCCAACATGTATTTTCTATAACACAAAACGTGTCTAGATACTAGAGAACTGAGTCAGGGTGGGAAATTCTAGTTTGATGTTCTTTGTTTGTTTGTTTGTTTGTTTTTTCATTATTATTTCAGAATATTACAAGGGTACAAACGTTTTGGTTACATGAATTGCCTTTGTACAGTTTGAGTCAAAGTGGTAAGTGTCTCCATCACCAAGATAGCGTGCATTGGACCTGTTAGGTGTGAATTTACCCATCCCCTCCTTCCCCTCCCACCTGCTTTATTTTCACTGAATTTTACTACCATATGTGCACATGAGTGTTGATCAATTAGTTCCAATTTAGTAGTGAATACATGTAGTATTTGTTTTACCATTCTTGCAATACTTCAATTAAAATGATGGTCTCCACTTCCATGAGGTTGTTACAAAAGGAGGAATGTATGGAGGAATTCTAGCACTCTGGTCAACTCCAACCCTCTCTCCTGGAGGCTGTCTGCCCAGAATGTCCAGGCTTTGGAGTCACGCAAATCACCTGGGCCCCACTGGACCCTGTGGCTCCTGCAGTCTGGGCCAAAGTTGGGAGATGTCCATGTCGGACATGAGCAAGATGAAACCTGAGGAGCTGAATCCCCCTAGGGAAGACAAGGGCACACGGCGAGTAGAGAGGCAATATGGCACCTGCCATCCCAGCTTGGGTCTGTGGGGTGCGAAGTGCCTCAGGGTGGCTGGGAGCCTGGTGCCCTGTCCACAAGAAACTCCCAGCTCACTGGCAGCTGAAGCCTCTGGACTCATGTGGGCATAAAGTCTCTCCAGCAGCTTGGGAACCCACCAACTGTCACAGATGCGAGGGTGGGAGGAACAAACTGCTTCACCTACCCTTCTCACCAGACTCCAAGCCTCCCTGGGTTGATCTTTGCCAATATCTTGCTCCTTCTTGTTCTGCTCCACAGCATCTTCCCGTGGAGTCTCTTGAAGGTTCTGGCACCCTTCCTTCAGACCCACATCTTTATGTTCTTTAAAACAGAGCAGAATTTGGGATTTTCCCCTTGAATAGAAATGCATATGGGGAGAATCTAGTCTAAGCTACTTAAATAGAGTTTCATGTTGACTGAACAATGCAGTTACCACAATTTGGTTCATTTGTTAATCTTATTCAGATTAATAATTAATAATAATGAAAACCTGTGTTGCTAAAAATAGAATTTACATAGCTGTCAAACAAATATCATTAGATATTTACTCAACTGTGTTAATATATTAACTACTATTAATATATAAGTCTAAGACTGTAGCTTTAGGATCATGCATTTATAGAAACACCTACATTAAGATAAATAAGTAAAGAAAAAAATCATGTTCTTTGTGGCTTCTGTTTTGAACTCCTTAAATATCAACAGTCAACTGATCTCAGGGCCAAAATTTAGAAAGCAAAATACGTGAGTATCAAAGGAATCATCCATAAAATTGGTCTACACTTGCTCTATAGATGACTTTATTTCATCTATAATGGGGAAAACCAGTAGTTAGTTTGGTACAAAGTAATTAACTGGATACTTCAGTGATTTACATTGGTTATTTGAACCACAAAGTGAAAGATTATATAGTTGAGAACCTTATGAATGACCACTGGCAATGAATTCTTCTACAAACTATTTTTATTGCACCCTTGTTGTATACAAGGAGGCTTATTAGGTGCTAGGAAAAATATAGAGATTAATAACATCAAGATATTAATAATCAAAGTCTCCAAAAATAACTCTGTATCAAGGTAAGGGGAACTGTTTAGCATGGCACGGCCGTGCAGATTTCATGACATGGGCCCATGTCAAAGTACTGAAATAGTGGGGGCAGCAAGTTTGCAGGACTCTTAGAAGAGAAGGTACAGTCCAGTTAAAAGGCTAATTTTAGACTTCAACCCAAGAGTGGTAGCATGTTGTTGTTAAAAAGCACTGCCTGAAGTTGAATTATATAACAGGTACTCAATTCTGGCAAGAAAATGGTGAGACCAGCACTATCCTAAATGGTAGTGCAAATGTAAATCCATTAAAACATAGTATCAAAACCATTTCTGGAAAGCAATTTATAAACATATATTGAGATTCTTGACACAATTTATATTCTTGGATTCAGTAATTCTCTTCTGGGAATACAGTGTCATGAAATAAACTGAAATGGTCAAAGATTTATGTATAAAGTTCTTTGATGCCATTAATGATATTATTTATGGTTTGGAAAAGTTGGAAACAACATAAATATTGAGCAGTTAGAGAGTGATTAAATAAATTATGGCACATTCCTTTACTGAAATGTGATTACATTGCTAAATCACATGTATTTTAAAAATGAATCCACAAAATAAAAATGCTCAAAATATGAGTAAAAAAGAAACATTATGAAACCATATATTTAGTGTGATCTCAATTTTGCAAAATATACCCTGGGAAAAATATACCAAAATGTTAAAGTGTTCTGTCTTAAACTGAATCCCTAGAGACAGATTTTGCCTGCACAAATTTTTGGGGGGAGTGCTCTCTGAGATACAACTGCATGAAGGTGACAGCAGCGGGATTGGGCAGAGGGCAAAGCTGACCTGCAACGTGGTTTCAATGGATTCAGACAATCCTACAGGTGTTCTGGAACTGGAAAGGACCTTCAGAGTTTTTCCAAATTTACACAATGGAGTCAGAACTTTGTATAACTACATCAATAAGCCATTGGCTAGAGCTGCCTGCAGGGGGTGTAAAATGAACTGAATGTTTATGTCCCCCCAAAATTTGTATGTTGAAATCTTAACCCCTAAAGTGATGGTATTAGGAGGTGGGGCTTTGGGAGGTAATTAGATCATTATGGTAGAGACCTCATGAATGGGATTAGTGCCCTTATAAAGGAGATCCCAGAGAGCTGGTTTGTGCCTTCCACCATGTGAGTACACAGCAAGAAATCACCAGTCTGAAACCTGGAAGAGGGCTCTCACCCAAACCCAACCATACTGGCAAGCTGATCTTGGACTTCTCAGCCTCAAGAATTGTAAGAAACAAATTTCTGTTGTTTATAAGCCACCCAGTTCAGCCTGAAAGGACCAAGATAGGGTATAATCTTGGTGAGGCAATTCTTTGCAGCTAAGGGCAATTTCTAGTGATGAGTAAAACTGTGAGCTGTCAGTGGCCATATTCTCAATAGCTGAGGCATGTGTGCATGGCCCTGAAGGAGGAATCTGGGCAGATTACTTCAGTGTCTACTACAAGCAATCATCACTAATAATGAAAAATTATCAGTGATTTCTATTTCCCCCCACTCTATTTTTTTCAAAAATACATTGAGGTATTTCTAGTATGATTGCTCGTACTACTCCTATTTCTAGTATGATTTAGTTACACAATCAGAAAATAATCACTAAATCTTAAGTAAAAAATACTACAGTGGTTAAGCCTTTGCATTTGGAGTTCTTATGTGAATCTCTTTAGCTCTATGAAACACTAGGACAAAAGAAAATCAGAGCTTGTCTCAGTTGTCTTTACTAGACATTATTTTCACAGTGGCAGAAATTGCTTTTTTATAATGACAAGAATGACACTTTATGGAATATTAAATGAGATTGCTGTAATGTTTTATGCTTTTAATGACTAAATATTAGCTTCAGATGTCATTATAAAGCTTTTCACCATTTTCATCTGAGAGTCAATCAGTTGGATTTCCATTCAAGATTATGGTCAATAGCCATGAAGAGTGGATGGATTTGAGATGCCCTCCCCTCTCCCCTGTATCCACTTACATATCTCAGCCACCAACCCTCCTCCCTGAGGTTTTCCACAAATATTTGTGCCCCACTTAATAACACCCTTCAGTGGATTCTTATGGCATTTAGGTCACATAATCCTGTAGCCAGTACTGAAAATAGACAGGTTGTCTGCCTTATAAACTAGGCAAGAATCTGGGGAAAATGGGCCGGGCGCGGTGGCTCACGCCTGTAATCCTAGCACTCTGGGAGGCCGAGGCGGGTGGATTGCTCAAGGTCAGGAGTTCGAGACCAGCCTGAGCGAGACCCCGTCTCTACTAAAAATAGAAAGACATTATATGGACACCTAAAAATCTATATAGAAAAAATTAGCCGGGCATAGTGGCGCATGCCTGTAGTCCCAGCTACTCGGGAGGCTGAGGCAGTAGGATCGCTTAAGCCCAGGAGTTTGAGGTTGCTGTGAGCTAAGCTGACGCCACGGCACTCACTCTAGCCTGGGCAACAAAGTGAGACTCTGTCTCAACAAAAAAAAAAAAAAAAAAAAAAAAAAAAAAAGAATCTGGGGAAAATGAATGGAGGACAATGAACATATTAATTCATTCTACCCGATGTTGCTAAGGATGAGCCCTGCTAGAGAAAGGACATTATCTTGCCTCTCAACACGAGCCACTGAAGTATTTTATTATTCAAGTAGGAAACAATGAAAAGTTCTGAATTAAAAATGAAAATGAGAGACACCTGCAGTGCCTCTTACCTCCATTCTATTTTCCTGAGGGACAGTTAGTAACAGTGGCCCAGTTCGAGGGTGTGGGAAGGACACAGAGAGTGAGGACAGTCAAGATGAGCCCAATACAGGAGGGTATGTCAGAATCTCCAGGATAGGTGACAGGTGTGATAAATCCCTCCTTCCAGGGGATCTGCACCAAGCCCACTCTCTAGTGTTCCTAAAAAGGCAGCAACAATTGAAGGTGAAAGAGACCACACATATGACAGTTATCTTGAAGCCTTCTTCACACTGATTTTTTTCCTTAATGTTTTTAAGGGCAAATGTCTATATGTGGGCAGGTTTCTGTTGGTCTCATCTTCTACTGAGAAGAGGAAACTTCTTAGCCCCAGCATAGCTGATATTGGGTTATTCCCTGCTCATTCCAGAGGAAGGTGAACACTGTGTAGCAACAGTGGCCAAACACTGAGGGCGAAGAGCTGATCCACACTAGAGTAAGAGACTATCTCCCTGACCTCACGTCAGTCCTTCTCTTATCTTAGCGAGACTAAATGCTGCCTCATTGGTATTTCTTCCTCTAGAAATCTGCCAGCCTCAGGGACTAGGGTTAACTCAGAAGAACCACCCATCTTGATTTTCTTTTTTCTTTTTTTTTTTATTTCAGGATATTATGAGGGTATAAACATTTTGGTTACATTTGATGACTTTGCCTCACCCAAGCGAGGATCAGAGGCATGCCCTTCCCCTTTACAATGCTCACTGGGTCCATTAGTTATGAGTTTATGCCACCGCCAACTCCCTAATCCCTGGAGAATATTACTACCGCAAATTAGTGCAACCTCTGTGGAAAAGAATTTGGAGATATCTCAAAGAACTAAAAATAGAAATACCATTCAATACAGCAATAGCACTATTAGGCATCTACCCAAAAGAGCAAAAGACATTCTGTAATAAAGACATCCGCACCCAAATGTTTATGGCAGCACAATTCACTGTTGCAAGGATGTGGAAACAACCCAAATGCCCGTCAATTCATGAGTGGATTATTAAAATTTAGTATATGTATACAATGGAATATTACTCAATAAGAAACAATGGTGATCTAGCACCTCTTATATTTTCCTGGATAAAGCTTGAGCTCATCCTCCGAAGTGAGGTATCACAAGAACAGAAGAATAGGCTCCACCTGTACCATGTACTCGCCATCAGATTGGCACTGACTGATCAACACTATGGCGCACACACGGTAGTAATATTCTCCAGGGATTTTCATTTGTATTCTTTATTTAGATGGAGATTTGATCCTGTTCTTCCTTAGAAGAATGTTATGCTGTATTGTGACATATGAAGTAACCTTTTCCAAAATGTCACACACTAGAAGAGGAGAGAATTCCAGTCTTCTCAAGCTCTCCTTTTATGTCAAATGGTAATCAAGAGACCTTCTATGAAGTACAAAATATCAACCTGATAGTTCTGATTCTTATCACAAGGTTATATAGAGCTAGAGGAATCAGATGACAAAAAATTTACCCAGAAGACCCTCAACAATCTTACAGAGCCTTGTTAATTATAACTTGTTTAGAGAAATTTGGCACTAGACACAGCTGGGTATTATGTTCTCATTTGATTTCTGAAATGGTTTGCCCATGATATTTTAGAATTTTTTGCATGTTCAAACAAGCTAATACAGCCTGGAGCAAAAAAAAAAAAAAAAAAATTCAAGAAGCAATTTCAGTAGAACAATCTAATTTCTGGGCAAAGCTAAATGTCATAAACTAGAATTACAGGCCTCTAAACTACACAATAAAAAATTCTGTCACTGTTGGTTGTTTACTATTTTTCAGTTAAAGGCCTTTATATGAAAGTGGAATTTTGGATGAGGTTGACTCAATTAACTTAATATTCAATAGACCTTACCTGAAAAATACAGAAATGCCCAGTAAACAGCAGATCCAAACAGTGAATTTTGGTGAATGGCATGTGTTCTTCTAATACTAAGGAGTATTAGCAGCCAAACAAACAGAATATTTATGAATCAAATCATTAAAGCTGTTCTTTTACGATACCAGCTCTAGGAAAATATTTTTAATTCAAATTATATTACAGTGGGTTCAGAGGATTCAGGTCTATGAAAGCTGAGTGGTTAAGAGGAAGAGGAGAGGAATTATAACTTTTTTATGATTTTTTATAATTTTCAAGATGCCTTTTGGAAAAAAAAGGGCATAAAGGCAGAAAGAGATTATATGGGCCAATCACTCAGGGTCAGACATGCCTGGATTTAAGTCCCATCCCTACCACCATGGCAGAGACAATTGGCCTATCACCAAACCCTGTGTGTCCGCAGCACACAACCAAGCTACATCTCCCAGCCTCCCTCCCAGATAATTATGGCCATGACTACATTTTAGCTGATAAAATATGAACATAAGTGCCATGCAACTTGGCCTTGCCCATACAAATTGTATAATCCTTCATGTTCTTTCCCCTTCTACCTCCCTGAGGCAGAGAAGCCCAGTGACATGGGAGGCCATATGTGAAAGATGGTGAACACAACATAAAAAGGAAAGAGATCTTTAGATCACTGCTTAGCAACAAGCTTCCCACCAGTTAGGATCCCCCACTGTGGATTCGGCATGAGAAGTAATACTCTATTGTTTTAAGCCACTAAGAGCTATGGGTTTATCCTGTTTAGCAGCACACATTATTATAACTAATACGACCAGTTTCTTCCTAACTTTGGTCAACTTACTTAACTTCTCTATGCCTCAATTATTTTCTCAGTAAAATAGAGATATTACGAGTACCTATCTCAAAGAGTTGTCGGAGGATGTGTGTATAAAGCACTTTCACAGTGCTTGGCATGTGGCAAGCTCACAACCGATGGCAGCTGTTATTATTTACTCTTGTTGGTGCCCAGTTTTTGTTCAGCATCATGCTAAACATTTGATATACATCTTATTTAATCCTCAAAATGACACTGCATTGCAGGCATTGTCACTCGCACTCTGCCCATAATAATAAGGGTGGTAATAGAAAATATTGGGCATTTTCTACATGCTCAGTACTGTTTCAAGCACTTTACATGCACTAATACCAGAAACAACCCTGTGCGGTATATATTATTATCCCCATTTTACAGATGAGGAAACAGAGACACTGAGCTTATTTTTTGTCCCCAAGTCCACACAGCTAGTAAGCAGCAGAGACAGAATTCAACTCAGGAGACCTGGCTTGAGTCCTTGCTCTTAACCATGGCTGGTCAATGAGTTGCCTGAACTTTGTTAAATTCAAGTAAAACACCTGGTATCTAGGTATGAGTACCAATAGCCTTGAAACCTGAGGACTTGAATCAAAAGTGACTGCAATTGCATCAGCCTACCCTAACTAAGGGATTGGCAAAATGAATTTAAATCAGTGCTATCTGGTGCCAGTCCTATCAGGTTGGGCTGGTATAGTATTAATGGTTAGAAAGTTGGTGGTATTTGTCTAACAGTTATATAAAATCACTAGCTCGCTAAATACTGATATCACATAGAGCCTTGTTTGAATCTCAGAACATGTCCCAAATTCCCACAAACTCTTGCTGACCAGAATACATGGAATGGCATTTGCCAAGAACTTCAGTTTCTGTGAATCTTTATGGTTCGTAGCCTTTTTAACCCAGACACTGCTAACAGAAATCACTCCAGCAGCAGATCCCGAAGCAGATACAGTGAAACCAGATTTTTGCCTTCTGTGTCTCTGTCATTAGGCCTAAGATGAATCATCAGTGAGAGGCTGCAAAGAAACCTGGTTTCTGGCTTTCTGGGGGAGATTCTAGAACATTAGCAATGCTTAATAATTTAAGTGCAGAGGTTGCATAGACTGTAAATGCAACCAATTAGCTGACTTTAATTTTTCTCATGAGGAATGTTACGATGCTGCAACAGTGGTAAATCTGTTTGCCTCACAGCTCTTCTTATCCAAGAGGTCCATTTTACTGGCAAATGTGTTTGCTCTTACATAGGCAGAGAAGGTTCCTTTCTGCAGCACACTCTATGTTTAAATTATCCATTGAACATTACAGAATGACTGATTGATTGCCTAAAATATATGATTGAGTTTTATCATGTTAAGGGTGAGTTCATTATCTGCTTGCTGCTCAATCTCAGTGATAAAAATAGTATGAAGAATAAGATGTGTTGAAATATAACACTATATTTTTCTGCTCTTGAGAAGCACTCTGCAAAATCATATCATCATCATCATTCCTCCAAGACTTATACAGCAAAGAGTTATTACTCTATTATCAATTAAAGGTGCAATCGTGCTCTAAGTTAGATAGAGAATGGCACCAGAAACTATCTAGGTCACAAAAATTGTATTTATTAAAGGATGTATAAAAATTAGGAAATAAGTACTTGGGGTCAAGATTTTATAAATGTCTTTGTTTCATAAAATAACATTAAGTAATAACTACTACAATACATTTATTATACTTATCTATATAAAAAATTTTTTTACTATTTAAAAAATCCAATGCATAAAAAATGAGTGAAACGTGCACTGTTAACAGCTGCATGGTTTTTTTGCTTGGTACAATACTGTGTATCTCCTTAGAGTATAAAATAGACTATTTGGGTTGAAGTTTGGTCTCTGGTTCCTGTGTATCCTTGGGCAAGTCACCTAGCTTCTCTGTGCCTCAGTTTCCTCATCTGCAAAATAAAGAAATAATATTATCTTCTGCATAATGTTCCATGTGAAGTGTTGAATGTGTTAATTAATTTGATTGTGGTAATCATTTCACAATGTATATGTATATCAAATCATCACATTGTGCACCTTAAGTATACACTATTTTTATTTGTAAATTATACCTCAATAAAGCTGGAAAAATATGCTAGTTAGCTTTTCTTGGATGAATGTCCATTATTCTTTTCCAGTAAAAAGATTAAGACTTATTTTATTAAAAACTAATGTACCAATTAGAGGATGTGTCAACTTTAAAAGCTATGAAAGGGGTAATACAATGTTAAAAATAAATACTTTCTAACTTCCCTACTAGAAACTATATATTAAGGGAAATTAAAACCAAAATGACAAAGATGTTGATATTTCCATTCCCCACATGTCAGTGTCCACCCTGGAAGTGTTCTGGGGGAAGGAGGAACAATCTAGGTATCATTCCCAAATTCCAGCAATTAAGATTAATTTGGGTTAGTTCCATCTTTAGTGAAACTTGTCTCTGGAAGAATCATTAACATCTATCTATTAGGAATTTACTTTATCTTCTCAGGTTGTTGAAATTAAGCCATTTAGAGAGTTTGGGTTGTCAAGGAATGTGAAATATGTTTCTAAATTGGGAAGTTTTAGTTGAAAATCAACTATGAGAGAACAAACATCTCAATGTTGCAGTCTGGGCATTATGTCAGTTAACTCTTGCTGCCTAAAAAACCTCCCTAAAACTTATAAGCATAAGACAACAACCATTAGATTAGCTCATATTTCTGGGTGATTCTTCTGACCTGGGCTAGTTTCAGGCATTGTTGGTCACTTTACATCACATTTCTGAAGTCTTGGCTAGAACAATTAGCTGACTTCTCCATATAGACTCTCATTACACAGCAGGCTGACCTGAGTTTGTTCAAATGATATGCACAGGGGTCCAATAAGCATGAAAAATATTTTTGGTTCTTGGCTGAACAATGTTGCTTCCACAGCATTTTTTTGGTCAAAGCAAGTCACAAAACCAGCCCAGAGTCAAGGATTGGAGAAATAGACTCCACCACTAGATAGAAGGAGCTTCAAAGTCCCAGTGCAAAGGGCAGAGGAGAGGGGCAAGGGAAGAATCGGTGGTTATTTTTGCAATGTATACCACAGGCAGCTAATGTCATTCCTATGCTATGGAAAAGAATTGAATAAGGCCCTGCCAAAATTGGAGAGACTCAAAGGACACTTTGCACATTAGCTGGGATGCTCGTAGCCTTAAAATATCCTTTCTATTTTCTGGCACCTGATTGTATTCTATTGTCTAATGTGAAGCAAGATTTCATGTAAGTGGAATTACTGATCAAGTCAAAACAAATGTGTGTATGTGATTCATTCTAATTCAACCCATGTGATTGGAAAGTCTAAACAATCTTTAATTTTGCTACCATTAAATGAGAACTAACAATTCTTCAAAACCGTAGATAATAAATAATTTGCATATCATTTCTGTTGCTTTAGCTTTGTAAACTATAATAGACAACTTTTCATAAAATACTTCCCCACATTGGAGAGAGTAGACAGAAGAGTAGCTCCAAGAATTCAGTGTATTAATCCAGTAATATAGTATAATTAACTAGGCTAAGGACAACTCTGCAATGGGTACCTTTGTAACTCTCATTATGTGGGTTATATAACTATATTGTAAATTTAACTCAGATTTATTTTTAGCATTTTAGCAACCACATCTATTGGTCTACTAACTTTGCAAAAGACCTCACAAACACACTAAGTTAAGGTGGATACCAATGCCTTTAACTAAGCAGCATAAACACCTAATAAAAACAAAAATAATTCTTCAAGATGCACATGGACAGAAAACATAACTTTCAAGGATTTAGAAAATGTAAGGTACTTTAAAATTAAATTGTATTAGAAATATAAAAAAGCTAGAGGCAGTCCAAAAAAAAAAAAAAAAAACAGTAGGAGAAATCAACAACATTTGTTAAAGTAGTGAGAGATGATATTAATCTTACAGTTGCCTCCCAATATTCTATCTGGCATAATAAATATAGTTTACATTCTTTTTGTCTTTTCAAAGATCAAAACCATATGGAATAGGAAGTAGGACAACTTTAAAAGTTTATGATATGACATGAAGAGATGAAAACAATTCATGTACTTAAAATCTTAAAATGTGATAGCTGAAAAGATTACTAAGAGGTCAGATTGCATAAACTCTCATTTTAAAGTTGGAAAAACTGAGACTCAGAAGTTGTTTGCCCAGGCTTGCACAGCTAGCAGGTGACAGGGAATCTGCTCCCTAATAACTGATTTTACTGTACTTGCCTCAGGGCCTGATCATAATTGCATAGTAAGTTCCCAGTCATATTCATCCAGTTTTCATGACCTTATTTTACTTGTGTGAAATATTTTAAAGTAGATTTATCAATATTTTCGCAGACTGGAAAATTATGGGCTCATAACTGGGGTGAAAGATTTTCTTGAGCTTCTAACTTAACTCACCTCATTACCAAGTTTGTGTAGGTAAGGTTTGGCTAAGTTAAGCTACTGGAAAATGTAAAAAAGGCTTCAGCTTCTATAAACATGTTCACTTCACCACGCTCAGTGGCTGACACCTGTAATCCTTACCAAGGAGGTGAAGGATCTATACGAGGCAAACTACAAAATACTGATGAACGAAATCATAAATGACACAAACAAATGGAAAAATATCCCATGCTCGTGGATTGGAAGAATCCACATTGTTAAAATAATCCTACTGCCCAAAACAATCTACAGATTCAATGCAATTTCTATCAAAATACCAATGTCATTTTTACAGAATTAGAAAAAACAATCCTAAAATTCATATAGAACCAAAAAGGAGTCTGAATAACCAAAGGGATCTTAAGCAAAAAAACAAAGCTGGAGGCATCATATTACCTGACTTCAAATTATACTAGAAGGCTGCAGTAACCAAAACAGCATGGTACTGGCATAAAAATAGATACATAGATCAATGTAACAGAATAGAGAAGCTAGAAATAAAACCACATACCTGCAACCAACTAATCTGTAGCAAAGCAGACAAAAACAAATACTGGGGAAATACCCTATGCAATAAATGGTGCTGGGAAAGTTGGATACCATATGCAGAAGAATGACACTTGACCCATATCTCTCACCACACGCAAAAATAAATTCAAGATGGATTAAAGACTTAAATGTAAGACCTGAAACTATAAAAATTCTAGATGAAAATCTGGGAAGAACTCTTCCAGACATTAGCCGAGGCAAAGCTTTTATGACTAAGAACCCTAAAGCAAATGGAACAAAAACAAAAACAGACAAATTGGACATAATGATACTAAAAAGCTTCTGTACAGCAAGAGAAATAATCAACAGAGTAAATAGACAACCGGAAGAATGGGAGAAAATATTTACAAACTAGGCATCTGACAAAGAACTAATATCCAGAATCTATAAGAAACTCAAACAACTCAACAAGAAAAAAACAAAAAAATAGAACTACCATTCGATCCAATAATCCTACTAGTAGGTATCTATCCAAAGGAAGAGAAATCATTCTATCAAAAAGATACCTGCATTCATATATTTATCATAGCACTATTCATTACAGAAAAGATATGGACTCAACCTAAGTGTGAATCAAACACTTTGACTGGATAAAGAAAATGTGCTATGTATATACCATGGAATACTACTCTGCCATAAAAAAGAATGAAATCATGTCTTTTGCAGCAACATGGGTTGACCAGGAGGCCATTATCTTAAGTAAAATAACTGAGAAACAGAAAGTCAAATACTGTATTTTGTCACTTATAATTGGGACCTAAATTATGAGTACCCGTGGGCATAGAGAGTGGAATAATAGACATTGGAGACTCAAAGAAAGTGGGAGGGTGGGAGGAATGTGTTGGATGAGAAATTACCTAATGGATATTATATACACTAATCGGGTGAGGGTTGCATACAAAGCCCAGATTACACCACTACACAATGTATCTATGTAACAAATCTACACAGGTACCCCCTAAATCTC
The DNA here is from genome assembly GCF_041146395.1 of Eulemur rufifrons. NCBI lineage: Eukaryota > Metazoa > Chordata > Mammalia > Primates > Lemuridae > Eulemur > Eulemur rufifrons. Next base: position 13,636,746 of record NC_090983.1, on the reverse strand, counting down.
TACAAAGATTGTAAATAAAATTCTCAAAAAATAAAACCCATATCCAGCTACATCTCTCTTCTCACTGGAGGTCCCACTCTGCTTCAAACTGGATAAACAGACTATGGATTCAGGCAATCATGTAAGCAGAGGAGACATGAGCTTTTCATTGTTTACAGCATTCTTGAGTATGAAATAAAGTTTCATTGGCATCTCTTGGGCTGTTGCTTCTCTAAGGACAAAGCCTTGGCTGTTGGAAGGCAGGGACACTGGGAAAAGTACAGCTAATCATATCAGACATCTCAAACCTCGTCAGCTCCATGGCATAAGTACTTTATTCTCATACCCCACAGAACAGTTGTTCTCTGTAGTAAACATGTAATATAAATTTGGGGAAAGTGGGGAGAGGGGGAGAAAGAAAGGATTAGAAAAGTAAGAAGGAAAGTAAAGATCAGGCATCATTTGCAAGAACTTTGGGTATATGGGGCAGGGAGGGAAAACTGAGACTTAATAGAGAGAGAAAAAGAGATGTGGTTCCAGTTGAAGGAAGTGAGAGGATTCTAGAATGAGGATTAATGTGAGAAAGGGGACATTATGTAGTACGTACAAATTAGTCCCCTTTGTCATTTTTTAAAAATAGGTAAATAAATAATGCAATTATTTTATGACTATTGTTGCTTGATTGTACCTCGTTGTATGTGATATCTTTCAGAAACTGGACCTCATGAGGCCCCTACTTTTATTGAGCTGCATCACCTGGTTGCTTTCCCCGTCTTCCTCTCACATTTCTAGAGCTGCTGTTCCTCTGCAGAACCTCCAATTCCCAGGAATGGCTATTCACTCTGCCTCTGGCCCAACCTATAACTCTGCAGGGTTTTGCTGCCACATACCTCTCTCTTGATGTGGAGAAAGGAGAAGCAACTACGTGATAGTATAGCTTAAAATAAATACTACCATAAGGAAAAATTAAAATATAAGTATTTGGGGGGGGATACATCTGTAGGAAACAAAGAAAATGAGAAGACTGTGAAGTGTGGCTACTACAACTAAAATGTTGATTCTAAATGTATTTGAACTTAAAAATTTCTCTTCTCATTTTTTGTGAGAGATCACATGGCTCATATTCTGAATATTTTCATTTAGGCATTGAACTTAAAATACACTTTGATTAATTCTGAACTATTCAGCACTAATCAGGTAGTGCTTCAAGTTATCTTCTTGGTGTTTCATGTTTCCAAAGTCACAATGTTGAGTTTGAATGCTTCTGAATAAAATAATCTCTAAATGAAATGTGAACTTGGCTGGACCAGTAGCTTATCAAACAGGAAGGGTATTAGATATGTAAGGTTAAGTTGCCAAAGGCCAGTTTGAAAAGAAAAGGAAGCTATTTCTCAAAAGAGGGATGGAATCTATCTCAGGGTAGGATCCTGTTTGTTTAAAATGGTTTAGATGCAATGGTGCTTAAAGGCAGCATTGTTGATGGGCTCTGGGACCAATACTGTGTTTCTGGGAACTGCAGGGCACTATGGGTCCATGAGTAGTATGATAGTCCTGCCTTGGGATCACGCAGGATAAACTGACATGTTTGCCATTACTGAACGGGATTCCCAGTGGAGAAAGAACACAATGCAGTGAAAAGAGAGTGATGAAGGCAGAGATAGCCCTAGGTCCACTCCTGATTCTACCTATTACCAGCCATGTGGCTTGTGTAGTTTGAGTAACTGAGTTTCAGTTTTTTAGATTCTATTTGGCACATAGTGGATATCCAAGCATTGAAAACTATTAATGTTATTTTAAAGATAGGTATTCAGTACCTAGAATGATGGTTTGAAGTCATGAGGTCCTCCTATACTCCTTTTGGTTTTGGACTTTGATGCATGGGTGAGCTCACCAGATTGGAAAGGAGCACATATTCCTGCATAAAAATAGTAATATCATCTCCAACTCCTAACTCAAACTATCCTCGTGCCCAACCTCTGGGCTGTGGACCTGTACCGGTCCACGGCCTATTAGGAACCAGGCTGAACAACAGGTGAGTGGCGGTGAGCAAGCGAAGCTTCATCTGTATTCACTCCCCATCACTTGCATCACAGCCTGAGCACCTCCTACACTCCCCTCCCCCTACCCTCACTCCTCACCATCCAAGGAAAGATTGTCTTCCATAAAACCAGTCCCTGGTACCAAAAAGGTTGGGGACTTCTGCTATAAGTGACAGAGAGGTGGGACTTGTATCTCAAAGATGCCAGGTCAAATGGAAGAGTCCTGGGGAGGGAAGCTTGTCTCAGAGCCCAGACCTGGAGATAGGACTGAGCTCAAGTCCATTTGCTGCATTCCTGCACTAGTGCAAACAGCAGTGAGCTCGGGCAGGAGCAGCTAGTGGTGGCAACCATGCAGCTTGGGAATAAAGTCAATGTTATCCAAAGTATTTGTGCTCTTATCAGATTCCAAATTTGACAGGATTGGCGCCAAATGAGACTGCATGTTTATGTCTGAGAATATTTCTTCCAGTCTCTAAATCCATAAAGCCTTTAAAGATCAAATTTGACTCTGACTCCTTTTCAATTTTGGCCATGCAATTTATCCAACTGAATGCAGTAAAATATAAATTCTATGCTGGGCCAAAACCTGTTTCATCCAAATGATTTTTTTGGTGATCTCTGTCTTTATATTTTTTGGTCAGACAATTCATACTTGTCATCTTAATCAAATTTGACTGACCTGATTATATTTTTAAAGAGCAGTGTACTCTATCACTTCTCCTCCTCCTGAAATGTGAACTCTGTGGACAGGAGACATTAACGGGAAACAGCCTGGACTCCAGGAATTCTGTGCTGGGACGGCACTTGGCGGGGGAGGGATGGATCTGCACTAAGGCGAAATATTTTTAAAAATGTTTTTAAAAAAGTAAACAAAAAAGTCTTCACTCTCCACTCTATTCATAGATTTACTTGGCATGGACATCCTTTACCCAGAACCCTATTTGTTTCTTGGCATCCTCCTGACTATCTCCCTGCTCCTATTTTCCCTTAAAATGCTTACTTTGGGAATGGGTCAGTTATACAAACTGAAAGGCTCGAGTTCCTTCCACTCTACCCTTGCCTTCATCCTCCATATCCATGTGTCACTAAGATACGTCCATTTTAATTGCTGAATGTCTTTTTAAAAAAATAACAGCTTTATAGAGACATAATTTATATGCCATAAAGACCACCTTTTAAAGTATATAATCTAGTGGTTTTTAGGATATTCACAGAATTGCTAAACCATCCACCACCCTCTATTTCCAGAACGTTTTCATTATCCCAAAAAGAAACCCTATACCTGTTAGTAATCACTTCCTACATTTCCTTTTCCCAGTGCCTAGAAAGCATTAACCTGCTTTCTGTCTCTAAAGATTTGTCTACTGTGGATACTTCATACAAAAGGAATTATACAATATGATTCTTTCATTGTATTCTTTCATTCATCATACATATGCTTCTTTCATTTAGCATATTTTCAAGGTTCATCCACATTGTAGCACGTATAAATTCTTTATTTCTTATTTAGTATTGTGGCTGAATAATATTCCACTGTATGGATATACCACATTGTGTTTATTCATCTATCCATTAATGGACATTTGGGTTGTTTCTACTTTCAACTATTAAATATTAAACATGATACTCCATGTTTAATATTTTGAGAAACTGCCAAACAGTCTTTCAAAGTTGCTGTAACGCTTTACAACCCCACCAGGAGTGTATGAGGGTTTGACTTGCTGGATGATGGGGTCTCTGCACCTTCCTCTCTAGCCCACTACCGATGCCTGGTTCAGGTCCCCCCCCATCTCTCACCAGTGCTGTGACCATCCACTGATGGGCCTGGCTGCCATCACCTAGCCTTCCCCACCCGTCTTCTCCACTCCCATCAAACCTGACCAAATCACTGCATGTTAAATACTGCAGATACTTCACGTGGCCAAAAGCCGCTGCTTTCCCCCCCATGCCTCACACATCCCTTATGCTCAGTTTCCAAGATTCCTCACTTGTAATGAACTGATTTGAATTCAGAGGCAACTTGAGACTATATTTTTCAGCTTGAGTATTCTCTGCTATCCATAGTTGTCACCCAGCAAATATTTACTGAATCCCACTATTATCTTAGAAATGAACAATGCTCTACTTCCTCTGCAACATTCAATATTTGGATCTGACATAAAAAGTATTAATATTTTGAATTAATCAAAAGTACTTATTACACTTATAGTCTTTATTTTTGGAAAATGGTCAAGAAATTGTACTATTCACTAGACTTGGGCTTATGATCTATGATTGATTGATGTTATTATTTAATTCATTTGAAAAATATTTGAGCACTGACTATGTTCCAGGTACTGTTCTAGGCACTTAAGATACAAAAGAGACAAAATTTCCTGTTATCATGAGCTTTTCTTCTAGAAGGGGAAGGTAGCCAATAAACAAATAAATAAAATAGAGTATTTTATGTGGCAGTAAGAGCTATAAAATGTGGAAAGCACAGTGAGAGGGGTGGGGAGAGTTTGAAGAGGGTTGTAATTTTAAATAAAGTGGTCAGGAAAGGCCACAGGGATAAGGTGATGTTTAAGAAAGATCCGAAGGAAATGAGGGATTGCACCATATGGATATCTGCGAGAGGAGCAGCCCTGGTGGAGAGGACCCTGAGGTGGGAGGGTGTTTGACGTATTCTAGTAACAGCCAGGACCACATGCATAACAATGTGTGCTGAATGACAAGGGTACATTTGTTTCATGATAAAACTGAGGATGACATGGATCTGTTCAAGGGTTTTCAGGGCAAGCAGCCATGGGATCTTCTCTGCACATGAACCTTGGCAGCAGTAGGAGAATAATAAGCCTAGCTCTGTTAGTGTTTAGCGAACACCAACACCACTTGGACTAGAGCTTACTCTGCGAGATGTTTAGAACCCAGTCATTTCCCCGACGTTTGTTATTTTTGTCACTCCCCATCTGCTCTCTGAAGAAGGGAGATATAAAAAGCCCAGAACACCAAAAGAGGTTTGCTTGCTTAATTCAGAAACAGCAGGGAGACAAGGAGCTGGAAAAGTCTTACATGTGTCCCAGCAGCTAGTGTTGGGACCAATCTGGAGAAGAGGGTGGTGGCAGAGGGAACAACTGGACTCAACTCCCTGCATGTGGCTCAAAAGAAGAGGAAGAGGGAATTGGGGCTGGCCAGGGAAGAGGTGTGTGCTCCAGAGTATGGCCTGCATGAGTGTATGTGTTCTCTGGCAGGTTTTTTGATGCTTTTCAGGAGGACTCTAGTTTACTGATGCTCATACTTGCCCTTCTGAAACAGCAGCTATTTCCTGCACTGAAGAATTTAATAGATGAAACCCGGATTGTTGAATTGTTTAAGTTACCCATGTGTGCTCCACCAGAATATTCCAGTAAAGGAAAGTTATGCCTACCAGAAGCCAAACAATTCCTTTGTCTTTGCTTTTTTAAGTGTATATCTTTAAAAACAAAAATAATACATGCAGATAATTTCTAAAGTCAAATACTACCCCCCAAAATCCCACATTCTTTCATCTCTTCTCTCCCTACTTCTCTTCGTTCACTCATTATCATCTCCTTTAGCAATTTCTTTGGGTCTGTGCCTCAAAAGTTTCAAATGACACAGATCTATTTAAGTTTTATTCTCAGCACTAGCATAATTTTGAACACATAATAGACTTTCAGTAAATATTTGTGGAAGGAAGGAAAGGAGAGAGAGGAGAGATGAATGAAGGAGGAAGGAAACAGCTCAAGGAAACAGGGAGGAAGAAAGAAAAAGGACGTGGGTAAACATTGTCTCGTTTATTGATGAGAACACATTAAATAAACATATCTGAGTATTTTGGTCAGCTGTGGCCACAACAAGTCTGGAAAACAAACTACTCCAAAATTTAGGGCTCATGCATTTATTTTTCTTGTTCATGAATTTGTGGGATGTCTGGAACAGCTCTGTATTGGGCCTCAGGTCACCTGGGCTTTAATCAAAAGCTCTGTACTGGGTTCATGTCTTCTCCATGTGACTCTTCATTCCCCTGAGACCAGCAGCAATGCAGGGTGTATCCTGGTGACAAATCACAGAATGCAGGACTCAGCCTGGCACTATCACTTCCACTCACATTCTATTAAAGTAAGTCACAAAATCCAGTCCAGCATCATTGGGTGGGAAAACAGATTCCAACCGCACTAGTGGGTGGTTCTGCAGAGTCACATGGCAAAGGGCATGGATATAAAATTCTGACACAAGGAGGGCACGAAGAATTTCAAACAATTCAATCTTTAACATTTAGCTTCTTGACATGTCATGTTCACATTTTAAAACCTGCTTTTTTAAATTGCCTTTGGTTTCCATCTGCAGATACTCACAGGAGCTAGCCATCCTCCTGACAGCCCCTAAATAGGTTGATGGGGGTAAGGGGGCTGGGAATACATCAGACCCTTTATCCTCTATCGGGCTGTCATGTCATGGCCATGATAGCACTCTTTGTCCTGCACAGTTGCAATGACCACATTTGCCCATGACTAAGTGCCTATATTGTTTGCCCTTCTTTCAGCTCTACCTGGTGAGAGCTGGTTTTTTGGCAAATTTGACATTGCCAACAAGATGGGTCATCTTGCACTGAGGTTGCAAGTGCCTAGTGTCTTTTATAATTAGAGAAATTCATGAATAATACATGTATTGCAGAGTATTTAGGGAAATTGGGGCATATACCCCAGCCTTGTAGGACAGTAGATGTGGAGGGTAGCTAAGCTCTGCCAGGCCCAGGACCCTGGCGCTCGTGTAAGAAGGGGCACGTATCTGGCTCAGTATATAATAGCATTCCCTAAGTCTTTCTCTCATTTTAAAGATAAGAACACCAAAGCCCACAGAAGTAGAATTACTCCAGTCCCCTGACACCGAATCTGGTGACATTTGTGTGAGCATAAGATCCTTTACGCCATGACGGCTTATGGTCATGAGGCGAAGACGGTAAAGCTTGATGAAAAAATCATGCACAAGCCATGGAGGCAGAAACATTTTTAAGAAAAACAATTTGACTTCTCACTTTCATAATTTAGTAACTAATTGGTATGTGTCGATAGACGATACAAGCTAGGTTATCAAATTGTCCTAAATGAAGGCCAGGTTTTTAAGTCTGATTCTGCTGTTTCAGTGAATTATTTGACCAAATGGCCAAGAGATTTCAGGCAATTTAGAAATTTAGATAGATAGATCAGGTTAGCTTAGATAGTAGGGGAAGAAGAAAGAAGGCAAAGAGTGCAATTTTTTATATTCACCGAATCTTCACTGAACTACTAAGACTATTTCTTTCTAACAAGAGCAACAATAAAAGCTCCCTTAGGGCTTTCAGTCTCAGTGTATTTCATTATTGTATAAAAGAAGAATTTATAAGCTGCTTTTCTTTAATCCTAAAAGCACCCCTAAAGATGATTAGAATTTACCTTCATTGGTATTTCAAAAACAGCACTTTGTAATCTAAAAACACTGAGTTTCTAAGTGAGCTGTACTGTGACTGTCTGTCTTTATTAAACAAGCGCCTATTGGTGTGGCCTCCAGGAGATAAATCATGTCTATGCTTCAGAACTAAAAGGATTCATGGTACTCATGACCTTGCCAAGTTCCTATTGCCAGATGGTGAAAAAACCAAAGTGGTTGATGACTTGCACTAGGGCACAGAAGACTGTAGGGGCCTGTTTAGCTTGTATGGAGAAAGAAACCCTGGACACATGCTTCATGTTTTCACACTGCTCTTCAGTAGAATCCCAGGGTTGGCACAACCTCATGTCTCTCATGAGTCCCAGATATACCAGCCATCCCCATCTTCTTCCAAGTGGGCATATGGGAGAGCCTCCCTCCAGGAGCCTCCACTCAGTTCCTTCCTCTCCCACACAGCCCCTCACCTGCCAAAAGCACACTGTCCCTACTAAAGAATCCCTTATTTGTTCATCTAAATCCTCTTCTGCATAGAGTGAGCAGGAAAATGCAGATAAAACTCAAAGGAGATGGGAATGGTTTTATATCCACGTAAGAATTTATTTTTACTAATAAATTCACGATTCCTACTTTTCTCTTCCTTCACTAAAGTCATACTCTTGGCCCTAATCCCATTTTATTCCTTTGTACATTCATTGATTTATTCAACAAATATGTATTGGGTGCTTATTATGTCTATGCATTATGTAGGTGCTAGAAATATAGTCTCAAAAGAGATTTGGGTGGGGACTAGAATATTTGTTCTACGAAGCCTTTATTTTATTTATATCTCTATCTTTATATCCATGGATGGATAGACAGATGGATGAATGGGTAGATAGATGAATAGATAGATAGATAGATAGATAATCTTTAGAACAGCCACATTATGGATTAATTAGATGTCTGTGAACATCTCTAGGTACACAATCACCCTTTATGATGGTGGTCCTCAATCTCTGCTTCCACATAACTCTGAAGATTTAGGAGTTAGTTTTGCCTCAACTATAGTGGTATGCAGAATTGGTGGAGAGGGGCAGAATAGAATCTATACCCTTGTAACATATTCTTTATTTAAAATTTTCCTCATTAATATTCCTTAAATCTTCACCAGTCATTGCTTCTTATATGCAACTAAGCCTGGCAGATAACAAAGCGTCAATGATAAATGAACAAAGAATCTATGCTATAAATGGAAAAACTATTTTTGTGGACACATATGCTCTTGGTTGTGATTTCCTATTACATCCATGTGCTTAATTCATATTTTTCATTAGTTGAATTTAACATTTCCTATGATGGAACTAAATATGTCAGTATTTCATGGTGTTCTGCAAAGAGTACCATGCCATCCAGGTGCTCCACCACCTGAATAAATTTGAGAATCTCTTCTGTATAGTGTATTTTCCATAAAATAATATCTTTTGTATTTTAAACACTCACTGAAAAATAAACCTTTGGAAGGTAACCACTTCAAAATAATAAAACCACATAATACTTGATTATGTTTTCTAGTTTCCAGGCTTTTCACTTTCATTATTGCATTTGAGTTCTAATAACATCCCTCTCTATTAGTCAGGGACTATAATCTATTGCTGTTTTCCAGATGAAGAAATCAGAACACAGAGAATTTAAATGGATTTTTAAAGCTCACGCAATTACTAAGTGCCAGAGGTAGGGTTCAACTTCTGTTCTTCTGACACCACATCCACTGTTCATTTCCACAGGTAAAGTCATTATTTTATTTGCTGTGAAAGGAGAGAGTTAACAATGTCCCAACTACTGCATAATAATCCTGCCAGGAAAAGAAAGAGTAATGCACCAAAATCAAGTCCTAAAATCATCAGATCCCTTGAAATACTTAGAAGTCACAGAGTAGCTTAAAGTAATTTCACCCTTGCTATCATAACATTTTCTCTAGGAAGGAAGAATTATTGACACCATGAAACAACATCCTGAAAAATAGAATCTTGAAGTGCCAGTCAAAAACCATTGCAAGGAAGCATTCTGTAAAACAAAGCAAATTTCACATCTAAAAGGATGATGCAAAGAAAACTGCTTTGTTGAATTTTTTAACAGCAAATTTTCCCCCAAAAATAATTATGTTCAGTAGGAACTTTTACTGATTCCTATTCATATGGTAGTCATTCTATAAAAGGGAAAAAACTTGTCTGTTGTGTGTTTGGGGAAGAAAATCTAGGTTGAATTAAAGCTTTGTTCTTTATATTGTCTTGAGTTTATGATCAAGGAGAAGTCATTCTAATTCCTCTTACCTCTTTTCTCCCAAACACAAGTGGAGTAATGACCACCAAAACGATGGTACTCTGATGAAGAGATTCAATTTCAATCCCCCACCTTCACTTCCCATAGGATTCAAAGCACTTCTTTAATTTTTAAAATTATTATGAGAGAGAGGGAATGAAGTCTCTTTAACTTATAGATCTTAGGCATTTATTTTTACAGAAGTGAATACTGTAATAAATCCTTATATTTTCAAAATAATGCATAGGTTTCTGTGGAGTTCCTTATAAAGAAACACATCTGTACCTGTTAAGCCACAGGCTTAGGAAACATTTACCAAGTCAATCAAACAGTCTTAAGAGTGAGAAATATTTGATTTGTCACAATTAAGAGTTAGGGCCAATCAATCATTTTCATTTATTTATTCCAGATGTCAATATTGTAATGTCCATACCTGTTATAAAAGTAATAATATGCCTGAAAATTAAATGATCAACAAGTCCCCAAAAGCAGAAAGCAAAAATTCCTTCTCATTAACAGACAGAAATATAGTCATATGCCTGATCCACTTTGATTGGCTTTCTCCCAACTAAGCAGAAAAAAAATTTTATCTCTGCTCCAGAATTCATTTACTTCTAACTCCCATTTCTCTTTTCCTAATTATTATCAATATTAATATTGAGTACAAGGAGATAAATTTTAATGACAGACTTAGATAGAAGATAATCATGGTTCATTTAGGAAAGAAATAATTTGACATCCTACCATGGATCTCTAGATGACTTCAAAGAAGGCCTACACAGTGAGTTCAAAGGCTCTACCACCAAGAGATGGTAGCTACAGCAATGGTGAGTCAACCACAGACTTCAGGCAACTGGAGGTGATAGCAGAACCTCCTGGAGATAGCCTTGTTAGCAGACAACAGTGAACAGTCCATAGATTCTATGAAAAGGCTTTGAGAGAAGATGATCATGTATAGATGATGTATATCAAAGGATGCCCTATAGGAAAGCCAGAAAAGTAGAAGACAACAGAGAGGAAGTCTTCAGATGAATGAAGCATAGGGCTTCCCAGCAGGGTTTGTTAAGTGTCCCTGAAGGGTTTTAAAGATGGGCAGTTACTACAGGGTTCTCAGAACTAACATCTGATAGCATTGTCCTTTTCTATACATGATGATTAGAATCTTTACTAGCAGGAGGGCCCTGATTTCTGAATGGACTTATGTTCACTTGACTATTGGCCAAGTGAAGATATACGTAAAGATGTTTGTAAACTAAAGAATGCTGTATGCCTTTAAGATAATATTATCATTTTTAGGATGTTAATTTTACAGGAATCATTGGCATAAGGATTACGTATAAAGCTTCTTTCTGTCTCTTAGCCTCTCAAACTCTTGATAAACTCATCCCCATCACGTGAAACTTGTATGCTATTTCAGGCTCATTGAGAACATTATGCCAACTCGACTAATTCTATTTTGTTAATGTTGTAGTACAATACAATGGATATCAAGTACCTAGATTTCTGCATGGCTATTAATATGGTCTCAAAATATTTTCATGAGCAATATAGAGAGGCTTAGATTGGCAGAGTGGATTCTTAACCATTTGGATATTACTGCCTGAGTTTCTTCATGTATTAGTTTCAGCTTAGATGTAGGTTTCAGCTGGCCTACAAATAATCACAAATCTTTATTGGATTTCTATTAAGTGTCAGGCACGGTATTAAGTGCTGAGGATACAACATAAACAATATAGAAATAATCCCTGCGCTCAAAGAACTCAAAATCTAGTAAAGAAGACAGGCAATAATAAGGAAACAAATGGAATAACTACAAAATACTTGAATCCTGCAAAAAAAAAATCATGCAGGATGATGAAGATGGAGAATAATGGAAAAGGAGTATTCAACTTGCCAAAAGATTCACACTTTTTTTCAGATTTCATAAATTTTACTTATACTCATATATGTATGTGTGCACATATGCATGCATTAAGTTCTATATAATTTTATCACCTGGGTATATATGTTTGTATATCCATCAACACAGTCTAGACTTGATCCTACCCTTTTTTTAAAATTTATTTCAAATTGCTTTATTGAGATATAATTCACATACCATAAAATTCACTCATTTAAAGTGCACAGGTCAATGGCTTTTGATATATTCCCAGAGTTGTGCAACCCCAAAATCTAATCCTTGGAACATTTTCATCCTCTCAACAAGAAACCCCATACCACTTAGAAGCCACTCCCCATTTCCCCCCAACTCTCCAGGAAACCACCAGTTTTCTTTCTGTATCCCTAGATTTTAGCTATTCTGGACATTTTATGTAAATGGAATCATACACTAATTTTTGTACAATATCTTTTTGTCTGACTTCTTACACTCAGCATAATGTTTTCAAGGTTCATCCATGTTGTAGCATGTATCAGGATTTCATTGCTTTTAAAAGGTGAATAATATTCCATTGAATATATATGCCACATTATGTTTATCCATTCATCTCGTAACGGATATTTGGATTGTTTCCACCTTTTGGCCATTATGAACAATGCTGCCCTGAACATAGGTGTATAGATATCTTCATTCCTTTTTATGACCAAATAATATTTCATTGTATGGATATACCATATTTTATGTGCTTATTCATCATCAATAGATGTTGGGTTGTTTTCACTTTTTAACCATTATGAATAATACTACTATGAATATTCATGTACAAGTTTTTGTGTGGACATATGTTTTTTATTTGTCTTAGATATATACCTAGGAATGGAATTGTTGAGTCCTATGATAATCCCATGTTTAACATTTTGAGGACCTGCTAAATTGTTTACCAAAGAATTTGCACCAATTTACACTTTCATAAGCAATGTATAAAGGTTGTAATTTTCAACATTCTCTCTAATGTTTGTTACTTACTATCTTTCTTTTTGGTGATGGCTATCCTAGTAGGTGTGAACTGGTATCTTATGGTTTTCGTTTACATTTCCCTAAAGGCTAGTGAGCACTTTTCACGTGCTTATTGGCCGTTTATCTTCTTTAGAGGATGGCTATTCAAATCCTTTTCTCATTTTTGAAATTGGGTTATCTGTGGTTTTTTTTTTTTTTTTTAGTTGTAAGACTTCTTTATGTATTCTGAATATAAGTCCCTTATCAGATATACGATTTGCAAATATTTTCTCCCATTCTGTAGTTGTCTTTTCACTTTCTTGATACTATCATTTGCAGCACAAAAGTTTTAAGTTTGATAAAGTCAAATGCATTTATTTTTGTTTTTTTCTCATGTGCTTTTGGTGTCATATCTAAGGAGCCACTGCATGACTTAAGGTAACAAAAACTTAACTCTATGTTTCTCCTCAGACCTCTATTCTTTTAAATTTTACATTTAGGTGCTATGTCCCATTTTGAGTTCACTTTTGTGTGTGGTGTGAGGTAGGAATCCAGTGTCATTATTTTACGTATGAACATCCATTTATAGCAGCACTGTTTGTTAAAAAGACTATTCTTTCCCTTTACTGGATTGCCTTGGCACTATAGTTGAAAATTGATTAACCATAAATGTAAACATTTTTTTCAGCTTCTCAATTTTATTCCGCTGATATATATGTCTATCCTTATGCCAATACCATACTGTCTTGATTACTTCAGCTTTCTAGTATGTTTTTATGTCAAGAAGTATGAATCTTCCAACTTTATTCTTTTCTAAGATATTTTGGCTATACTGGGTCCCTTGCATTTCCAAATGAATTTTAGGATAAGATTGTCAATTTCTGAAAAAATCCAGCTGGCAGTTGGATAGGGATTGTGCTGAATCTGTAGATCAATTTGGGGAGTATTGTCAGCTTAATAATATTAAATCTTCTGATTCATGGACCTGAGATGTCAAATTACTACATAGACATAGTTAGACATTCTTTTATTTCTTTCAACAGTCTTTTATAATTTTCAGTGTACAAGACTTGCCCTTCTTTTATTAAATGTATCTTTAGTATTTTATTCAACTTATCCTTAGTATTTTATTCCTTTTGATGCTGTTTTAAATGGAATTGTTTTCTTAATTTAATTTTCAGATTGTTCATTGATACTATTCAGAAATACAACTGGTTTTTGTTATGTTGACCTTGTAACCTGCAACCTTGGTGCACTTGTTTATTATAACTAATCATTTTAGTGGTTCTAGGATTTTCTGTGTACAAGATCATGCCATCTGTGTTCATCTTTAATTGGTGGTACAGATATAGAAATAAAAAGAATTTAAGAGGTCATAAGCAAATATTTGAAGTAAACTTAGTCTTTATATCTCCAGGGATCAATTTTGTTATCACCAAATACATGCAGTTTAAAGAAAGATATATTTGAGTACAAAGTCAAGGAAAATGTTGTAGTAAGTACAGCTGTCCAGCAGCACAGTAGGCTGCCTTGGGAGGAAGTGAACACTGAATAACTAAAGGTGTTCAGTCAACAGCACAGCTGTTCAGGATGTGCTCTAGAGGGGATTGTAGCATCAGGAAATGGACTGGACTTCATGATTTTGAATCTCTTCTAATTTTGAACATATGCTACTAATTCATTCTGCACTGCTAACTACTTTTGTGTAGGTATTTAAATAAAGAGGTATGAGCAAGGATCAGTAAGAGCATCTATTTAATAATAAAAGCAAGACCACAATGTCCTTCTGTATACAATCATGTACTTTCTGTTTTGGGTACAAAGGTGGCTTCTATTTTCAATCCTGTAGGCACTAGGCTATGTAGTACTTCAGTAGGTCTTAAATTCTCCAGCAGCAATTCATCCCTGTAAGATTTGCTACCAGGCATCAAAGGTATATGAGTGCTAATATTATACATTTTCTTTCAAATACTTTCCTTCTCAAAATATTTCCATGAGCTTCCAGAAAGCAGTAACCCCTACTCTGCAGGGAAACTTATAGCTCATTGCAGAAACTTATCCCTGCAATCTAGCTATAATTAACTTCCACAGTAGAATGGTTGTGGTTCCATGGTACAAACAACAGGAAGTGGACTCTTAAGCAAAAGTGAAAGTTATTGGAAAGAATTCAGGGTTTCACAGAATTGGTGGAAGTAGGATAACCAGATTGTAAAGTAGCACTGGAAGGCTAAGACCTGGAAACATACAATTGTTCTATAGCAAAGTCTCTATGGTTATTTCTCTATAGTTGCCAGCATAAAGAATTCTATCCAACTATTTATTCTGCCCTTGAATCACACTTTCACGTTTCAAAGTCCTGAAAAAGAAAGCCCCCAGTCAGTCAAGGTTAGGTCATATACCCATTGCATTGAAACATCAAGAGAAAGAGAGAAATGCTCTGGACCTCTCAGCTGTATAAGTGGAAGTGTGCAGAAGGAATTACCCTCACACTAAAAGACACTGAATAAGGGAGAGGTAACTCCCCCAAAAGATACTGAAGTACTATTGGAATTGGATGTTTGGTAGTCAATTAAATAATGCCAGATATTCACT
Organism: Eulemur rufifrons; assembly: GCF_041146395.1. Lineage (NCBI taxonomy): Eukaryota > Metazoa > Chordata > Mammalia > Primates > Lemuridae > Eulemur > Eulemur rufifrons. Next base: position 13,621,536 of record NC_090983.1, on the reverse strand, counting down.
CTACACATGCAGTGTATTTGTTGAATTTATTTAAGATCTACTATAATTTTAATCCCAGCAACCTCAGAGATCGAATTTTTCTCTATGTATCTTCTCCACAATAGAGATTAGTCATGGCACTCTGCCACTCATTTTTGTTGTTGTTGTTTATAACATAAAAAACTAGAACCAAGCTTTTTGCCCCAAAAATATTTCTCTTGTGGAAGGATCTTCTCTTTATAACCCTCACCCTAGTGTAAATCAAGTGGCCTAGTTTCTGTTTTAGACCATTATTTAAAAACCTGACTGTTTCAATGTACTAATGAGGCACCATTATCTCAGTGCTGTTTTTCAACTGCCCTGGTTTCTTCTTTGTATTGCTACTGTCATCTCTTGGCCTAAATATTTTTTATATTTAATGATGCCTTAGTGCTTCTATCCCAGGCTTTTTAGCAAAGGCAGTTAATTTTTAAAAATCAAATAAATAAGTCCTACTGGACTTCTAATGTCTAGCTCAGGCCTAGAGTGACTGGACAATCACCTCTCTTACATTTAAAGCAAATACAATATGAAGTTTAATCATTTATTCAATATAATTCAGAATATAAAGGATCAACATCATATGAAAGAGCTTGTTTTGTTGTTCCATAGGATCACAATTAAGAAGCAAAGTTTCTTTCTCTTTGACTTTTAAATATGAACAAAGACTTTGCAATTCCCTAAGCTGAAATCCTCATGAATCATGACTTAGTTTGTTCAGTACCATGCAGGACTATGATTCATCTCTTGTCTTTATTTCATACTGTGATTCCATAAGAAGGCACAGGCTGGCCAACAGAATTCATTTGGGTAAGTGATTTGAGACCCAACCTAATCAATATAATCGCTATTTTGTCAGCTCTCTCTTTTGTTTTCTTAGCATCTATTAATCGAAGGAAGATGGCTATTTATTTCAACTGGTTCAGTCAGCATTTAACTTTCCAAGGATTTACTGTTGTGGGCCAAATTTGACTCACTGCTTAAGGTTATCAATAGTTGCCATAATGTTATTTTTCGGTTTGTCTTGCCAACCTGAATAAATGTGGAATTCAATCAATATTTTCACACCAGAGTGCATTCATAATTTCAGTGACTGTGTTTTGAAGGAATGAATGGAAACCAGGTAGAGAATGAGTGCAAGAATCAATGAAACTATATATTCCTTGGTCTTTTGGTTTGTTTATATCCATTTTCATCTCAGAAAGTATTCACGGTGCCTCTGAGGCTGTAACTAATAATCAGGATCCTTAATCAGGGAACATGAGTGGCACCATCAATGTTGTCTTTAGAAACAGGGATTAAACATACATTTCAGAGCCAGTAAATTACATACTGAAGCAAAGGTCCCAAAGACTGTTTCAGACATGGATAAGTTCCTAAAATTATGCTATTATCTCAGGCTACTTTCTATCAACCTCCCCAAGGTTTGCCTTAGCAAGAAACCAACAAAAGCAAACTGTGTCCTTCTTGCTCAATATCCATTCTCCAATCAGCAGTTCAAATAGACATCATCTGAGATTCATTATTTTAGAAATATAAAAATAATATGCCATAGTATATTTTGAATTTCATGGTAAGCAGATTAGCAGTCAGTTACTCTAATTTTATTTGTATATGGCATCATTTTAAAATAAAGAATTTTTGAACAATAAATTTATATTTCAATTTTATTTCCAGCTTTCCCTTGTCACTTTAATATGCAGGTATCTGGTTCCATTTCTGAGAACAATTTCACATAGCAGTCAGATTTTATGCCAGAGTGGCCAATGGAGAATAGGATATATCAAAACACTTGAATAGGATTGCACGGAGAATGCACTGTTGATAAAAATAAAAAACTAGTATTGCTTTGCTCTAACTACACTGTCCAAACACATCTTTTCCCATTCAACAGGGGTGTATTTTCAGGTTCATTCCTTCTGCTAACTAATCTAATTCCTTGTTTGTATCCCAAACTTAAACTCAGACAAATGATATTCTGTTAAAGGCATTTGAAGTAACATCGAGACAGGAACTTGGAGAGATAATAATACCAACCAGTATTTGAATATTACTTTATAATTTACAGTGCTTTGCACATATAATATGCCATTGGATACTCTCAGATCACTTGAGATTGTTCAAAGTAGCCATTTTTTACAGACAAGAGACTTGAGGCTCTGATAGTCGTGGCTAAACGTGTCCATATAGTGCACTTACACATAATCTCCTATCAAGAGAACCCAACAATTATGTCGGAATAATTGAAAAAATGTCATATATATGAAAGAGCTGCAGATAAAACAGATGATCATCATGACCCCTCAATGAGATTATTATCTCTGTTTTATAGCTAAGGAAACTAGGATATGGGTTTCATTCTTGGCTCTCACACTGATGCACCTTGAATCCTTGGACAAATCACTAGCCTCTCTGGGACTCAGTGTGAGGAGATTAGACTGGATTATGTCTAAGGTTTCTCCCTGGGCTAAAATTCTGATTCGTTGCCCTCTCAGGACATCCTGGGCCTACCTAGATTGTGTACTGGTATCATTTTCTTTATCCCATACTGGTCTAGATGCCTAATTTACTGCCTTAGAATTTAAAAATACGCACAGATGATAGAAATGAAGAGATATTCTTTCCAGATGCAACAGGAGGTGTTACCATCAGAAATGAGAGGTGATTCTTGAAATCTATCTGCCAGCATCTTTTGGTTTAGTGTAGGCAGGCAGAATAGCAGAAAGAACACACATCTCTAGGTCAGAGGAGGGAAGTCTCACATAAGGCTGTATAGTTACGTCTTATCAGCATAGATAATTAATGAAGTACAAATAGCTTTTCTCGTTTATGCTAGAAATCCCTTAGCATGCAGCTGTCCTGTGGGATTGCTCACAAAGTCCAACAGCCAACACAGTGTAACAGTGTTCAGACAGTGCGGCACCAGCCAGTTTTATGGAACTAGCACATTCCTGGAGTGAATGAACCATACCGGCCAAGGAGGGAAAGGTTGTGGAAACAGGAAGTCCAAGTGACCCATCCATCTGACCTTCTCTGACAGCTCAGAAGATATCGGTCCTGTCCCCCAGTGAAAATTCTGCTTAATCCCAAAGTCTTGGGATATCAGAATGCTTGCCCACTGACTTTTGATGTCTGCTAAGATAGGGGTCTGAAAGGCATCCTCCCCCACACCCATAGTACAGGTGTTCCCCTCCCCTGGCTTTCCTGCAGTGAACCCCAATTTTACCAAGCAAAGAAGCTCAGCTCAAGCTTCATGGCTAATTTTTTATGAGAAATGTTCCTCAGCAAGGAGTCTCTATTTATGGTTATTTAAAGATGGGAAATTACAAAGCTAGAGTCCAAGAAATCATCATGAGGGCAAGGCCTGGTATATAAACCAGGATTCTTGACTTCCATATCTGTGCTTGCTTTTCCCATAAGATCTCTCCAGCTCTCTTGTTGCCTGACATTTACCACTTGCAGAGCAGTGAGTCAGGCAGGCAGGGACAGGCGCCTGTGTATTCTTTGTTAACTGCCTGTTCATCATTTAAAAACACTCCAGCACAAGGAAAGAGCAGTTTTTAACCGTGGAAGAACTGGGGTACAAAATATTGGTATGGATGGAGCTTTCCACCTTCATATAAACAACAACCTTAAAAAATTATAAGACTGAGGCATTATTAACAACCATGTCTTAGAAACTGCTTTAAATTCTAAGCCCAGCAGCTTAGATTTAGATTTAGCTATAGACTACTGAGAGCTTGGAGATAATGTATGTAGTTCAAGCAGCCCTAGTAGATTTGATGCCACTCGTCATCAGAGAAAGATTGAGAGAGATACAGAGAAAGGAGAGAGAGAGATTGAGAGAGAAGCAATTGCCATGTTCTACCTTATCATTTCTGTTTTCTAGAATTAACTGACAGCTCAAGAACGCACCAGAAAAGCTACCAGAAAGGGAACCATATACTGATGTTAAGAATATCATACAATTTCCAAGTTTAACTACCAGAATATTTATGTATATCTTGTATTTTGATTGGCATCTTCAAATCATGCAAGTAATAATCAGAAAATCCTAAAAATATACCCATATCTTTCAGTTCATTGGTTTCTGTTTTCAACTGTCAGTTAGTAAGTACCAATCACATACTTCACATTATGGTGAGAGATTTACTTACTTAATCTTATCTAGTCATCACAACAGTTCTTTAAGATATTTATTATTATCTGATTTTAAAAGAGAAAAAGTGAAATAAGTTTCTGGTCTCACACAGTAATTAAGAATTTAAACTCAGATGTGTCTAATGGCAGAGACTATTCTTTAAACTAATACACTTTAATCTCTATCCGCCCCCCAAAATATCTGATATTGATATAATCTCAGAGTTATTGCATTCTGGCATTATTGGTTATCTTTGTAAATACTTTTATTATTCTCATTGCTTTTCCTTTCTTATCAAAGGAAATCTTGGTGCCGATTAAGAACACTGCAGTCTACTTTGTCATCAAATTAATTTCCTGAGTAAGTAGGAGAAGGCAGCATTGTTTTCAGGGCAAAGATTAGAGGCATCATTGCCAAAAGCTTGAGGTTACACTGTGATGTTAGGGATGTGTCCTTTTAGAAATGAATCACAGACATAATCAAATTCCACTTGTGGCACTAGGGAAGGGAATACAGCTGTGTGTAACTCTGAGCTGGTTCTCTTGTGCATGAACACCATCTGCTTCCTGTTGCTTTAGATGAAGTTTTTCACTTCAGCCTTTGAAAATGCTTTAAATTCAATAATTATCTGACCGATGAATCATTAGAAAAAACAAAATAGAGAACCCATAATACTTTGTGTTCTCGTCTCTTCCAGGCTAACGGCATCTCAGTAATGAGGTCCAGATACAATGTTGACATGACGGATATCCCTTTTAATTATTAGTATGTTCTTAGAGACAGTTGCTCTGGCAAGACTTTGCGTTTGGGGAAAGATCTTAACTCCTCCAGTCCAGTCATGACACCTCCTTGGGATATTCACACGAAGGGTTCGATGCCCTGGGCACAGAGAGAGCTTTGTCCAGGGGACCCTTTGCCCCGGCCAGCTGTGCACTTATGACTCACAGTTTAAAGTGGGTGTGACAGACTCTCACAAGCCAAGGTTGGTTTTATCCAATCAAGAAGAACCTCAGATGAAGGCTCTGGTTTCCACCAAGATAAATCCAGGTCAGTCAGAGCAGTCCAGAAATTTTCTGAGCCAAAATAATCAGGCTATTTACAGTTCTTGAAAGACATGAACTTCTGCAAGCTATTCTATCTCTCTCCGTTCTTTCATCATTCCTCATCCGTAAAATAAAGAAAATACCTTTCTAAACCCCTTATGAATTTGTGAGGCGAAGATGAAATAATGAGCAGGAAACGTCTTTGAAAAGTACTTTATTCCAGGTGAGGGCTATATTATTAGTATTTGTCTATCTGCTGCCGCTTACCAATTACATCGTCCCCTCATCGGTGATCCCTGTGCAGCTGTGGATTTTGAAACTTCCTCATGGTCTCCCAAGATCACAAATTAGGGCAAAGAACCTATATGCATTAATTGGCCGTGGACAAAGAATCCCACCATTTGGGCAGCAGCTTTCAATCTTTTCACCACTCTGACATGTACATAGATGATGTTTACATTTTACATGTAGCTGCACTCCTAGAGATATGTAACAGCAACCTAGCTGCACATGCGTGCCTTTCTTTCCCACTCAAAAAAGCAAGTGGGTGAAAACAAATCGATCCTATCTATATTTAAAAAAGAAAATACTTCAATAACGTTAACAGTTATTAGCAGCAAATTACTTGTAGCACTATTGTGTTATTAACCTCTGGATAAGAGCACTGCTCTGGAGAATAAACTGAACTTTCCTGACTCAGAAGTTCAACTGTTTCTTTTTAATTAGAAATTATGAAGCCTAATTCAATGCTAAATTACAATCATTCCGTTGGCTCAACTTTCTTTCTATTTTCACTTTTCTCTTCTCTTCATGCTTCTGTAACTATTTTAAAGGACTCACTATATATTCGTTTTGTTATAAAGGACTAGGAGCTCTTTTTGAAAAAAGTTGGGATTTAAATCGTATGTGACAAATACATAAATTCTGTGATCCTACAGCTTAATAGTCCAAGCAGTTCATTTACTGTAATTGACTTACAACACAAATCATGTTATCAAGCAGGAGAAATGGCTAAATTTGAAATTTTCCACTCAATGTATTTACTGTAGAGGAACATAAAACTGACCATTTTCAATTACTTTGAAAACAACGAAATGGAAATAATAATGGCCTTCCCAAGCCGGGAAAGAATAAAGTGTACACTTTTCCCTGTGTTTATATTGCAGCTGTGAAGTATGCCCCATGTGGCTCCTAATGGAACTTTTAAAGTTTCCCCTGAGTCCTCCCAAACTTTACAATTTTTAAAAAGGCAGTATCTTTTCAATTAGAAGTGATAGAAACCATCAAATAGTAACTTTATGGAGTAAAAAGCTTTTCTGCTTGGTTTCCAAATCTAAAAAAGTCAAGAAACTGGAATCAAATCTTGGAAAAATTTTTTACTGTGTACATGGCGATCAAAAGAGAGATAGTGGTAACAAATATGGGAACAAAGGCCTGAACATTCATTTAGAATAGTAGATTGTTTGCAAAAATGGCCCCAATTCTTACTCTATCCTGTGTCAATGCCCATTTCTAGATGACTTTGAACCTTCTCTAACCAAGAAATGGAGTCTTCTCTCCTATTCTTCCAACGCAGGGCAAGTGGGGGCAGGGTGGGAGGGAGCAGGTAGCCATACAGATGACGAAAGAAAGGGAGTTGACATAGCAGAAGGGAGGAGCCATATTTGGGGTTGAATTTTGGCTGGCAGGAGTGACTATGGATCAACCAGAAGTGGAAGTGACCAGGACCAGGAAGGGGCAGGGTTAGGCTTGGGGTTGAGATTATCAACCTAACATCGGCTGGAGAATCTGGGCTGGCTTCTAACTTGCTTTGGCCAATAGAAGGTGAAAGAAGTGGCTGAGCACCAGTCCTGAGCCAAGACCTCCACAGAACATGGTTCTCTGTTCTCCCTCTTGTTCCTCTGCCTTTGGCAGAGAAACTAGCCTTTTGAGATAACACAAGGAGCAGAGTTAAGCTGTCCACCTGAGGCCATCCTAGACCTGTAACAGCAGACCATAGATCCACGAGCCAGCCTAGAGGAGATGAGCTGACCCGTCAACTCATAAACTTATTAAACATAACAAATTCTGTCGCTTTGTTATTCACACCAGCCAAGAGGTAGGGATGGCACAAAATCATTACACTCATTTCTGACTTTCAGAATTAAAACTCAAAAGTGGTTGAGTTAATTTCCTAAGGTCTGAGCCTTCAGCTCTGACCTTCTGGCTCCAAGAGAAGGACCTAAATTGAAACATGGATACACTATACTCATTACTGTATCCCAAATGCCATTTAAATAACACCTTTAATTCAAAATATGAAAACCTTTAATAATTTCCTCAGGCTTAAAATTCTGTAAGAGTCTCCAAAATGATTTAGAGAATTTTAGATGGAAGAGCTATAATGAATTTTTCAGGGAAACACAGTTCTTAAGGCTACGTATTCTGGCTACTTTTGACATGGTTATCAGAAATTAAATACCATGTTGAAAGGATCCATGGCTTTTTCCAGATATAAAAAGGGATATGCATTTCTATGCATTCACCTTTAAACATCAGGTAAATGATATGGTAATGTACTTCCAAAAGAGCAAGTGAAATGCTGTTTCAAAGTAGCTAGAAACCCATTCAGAGCAAAATGTTGCCCTAAGGCCAAGTATGATTTTTCTCATCAAAAAGACACCATCTTTTTTTTGTTAGAGCCACAAAGCTCTGTAAAGACTAGAAGTCAAAGTGAAGCACATTTTAGCAAATGCATGAGTACTGACTTAAATGTAAAGATCGGTTTTTTACTTCTTTTATCTCTAATATCATTTATGAATCTCACCTTCTCTGTGGATCAGCTGAGCGCAGATGCAACTTCTCAGAGAAGGAGGCTGAGCACTCAGCACTGTGATGTACAGAAGCAGAATCGATAGGGAACTGGAGATTTGTGCTCCCTGGGTCTCATGTATTGAATTGTGTCCTTCCAAATCCCTATGTTGTAGTCCTAACCCCAGTACCTCAGCACGTGACCATGTTTGGAGATGGGACCTTTCACAAGGTAATTAAGTTAAAATGAGGTCATTAGGATAGGCTCTACCCAATATGACTGGTATCCGTATAAAAAGAGATCAGGACACAGACATACAAAAGGAAAACCAAGTGAGAACACAGCAGAAGTCAGCCATCTACAAGCCAAGGAGAAAGGCCTCAAAAGAAACCAATCCTGCCAACATCATGATCTCAAATTTCTGGCATCCAGAACTGCAAGAAAGTAAATATCTGTTGTTTAAGCCACCCGGTAGTACTTTGTTATTGCAGTCCTACTAAACTAATGCACTGGGTTTGGAAGACATGAGGAGATTGTCAATTCAGCCATGCTTTCGTGAAAGAAATACTTAAGGTATGTAGGTGCAAATCATTTTTTAAGCAATCAGTATACTAAGAAAGACAAAGTGCTATGAGAGTTTAGAGGAGAGAGAGGTTGGCACTTTTCCTGTGCCTGGAAAATTAAAGCCAGAAGGAAATTCTGAAAGATCATGAGGTTCAACCTGACTTGGAGCACTTAAAATTTTTAACTGCAGAGACACCATCTTCCACATTTACATGGTAAAGTAATAGAGGGTCTAACAGATACAGCATTTGGGAGCTGTGCATTGTGTTGCAGGAATTTCATATGGAAATAAATTTGCCAGAAATAGTGAGGTGTGGATGCTAGAGATAGAAAGGGTCTATGAAAGTGATCTCACTTACATGACCCCTTATTTTTAGAAGGGTAAATTTCAGCCCAGAGATGTTTATTGATTTACCAAAGGTCACTGAGTGAGTCCAGCAATGTGGGGCCAGAACTGGAAACACCGCAGCTCAGGTTGTTAGAAAAACAGGGCTTGGGGACAATTATCCTATGTGATGAAAACAGAATGAAATATATCTATTCACTCCCCAAAACAATTAGCAGCCCAATATCTGCATTGTCCCAACTTGAATAAATGAATCTTAGTTTCCTACTATAGCATTTTCATTTGTTCAACAATTAATAGTAACCTATTTGGCTATATAGTTATGAAAATACTTCAAAGAATTCTACTGTTAAAAATCTTACTCTGGGACCCCAAGATGAGTTCTTCCCTCCTTGATGCAGCACGGGATTATTGAGATTCCTCCTTTCCAGCAATCCTGGAGTAGACTCATAAGTCAGGCACAGCTTTTGACAATGGAGCCTCAAACACCTGGTTACAAAACAAAATGTGTTTCTACTCCATGCAGATAACCCTTAGCTCTTCATTAGAAGCAGTAGAGTATAATGGTTCCTAGTGTAGGCACTGCTACTTACCAGCTATGTAAACTTAAACCTACTTTTCAAAGAGGAGATGAAGATAATAATGATAACTTACTCAAGGAATTTTTGAGAACCCCCCTCTCAGTTCCTCCTCTACATCACTACTCTCCTTCTTAGATTTAATGGATGGGCATTCTTCATTTCCTTAGCCTTTAAACTTTGGAGTACTCTAAGTTCAGTTCTGGAAACTTCCCTCCATCTGTAAGTGAGCTCACCACATTCATGTTTGAAATGCCATCTATATACTGTACATACACAGCCTTTGCTTCTCCCTGAATTCCTGATTCAAATACTCCTCCACTCAATATCTCCACTTGGATAGCTGATTATCTTCTTAGACCCAATGTGCTCAACCCAAACTCCTGATTCCCTTAAACCTATTCCTTGCATGGTTTTTCCCAATGCAATTACATCAACTGCACTCATTTAGTTATTATTTAAGGCAAAACTTTGGAGTAGTTGTTGATCCTTTCCTTTCTCTCACTCCCGCCACACACCCCCCCCCCACCACCACCACAGACAATCCATCAGCAAATCCTACTGGCTCTATCTTCAGAGTGCGTCTAGAATCTGATCCCCATTCCCCACCTTCATCACCTCCACCCAGGCCTAACGCACCATCGCCTTGCTCTTGTGTTACTGCAATAGCCTCCTAATTGCTCTTCCTGGTCCTGTCTTTTTCTTTCTAAAATTTATTCACAGAGGGATGTTTTAGAAACAAAACTCAGACATATTGACTTTTGTACTCAAAATCCTCTAATGGCTCCCATCTCATGAAGAGCAAAAGCCAAAGCCCATCAAATGACTTGGAAAGGGATATGGCACCTAATCGTGTCCGACCTCATTCCCTTCTATTTATTCCTGTTCATTTTGTTGTGCTGTACTGGCCTCCTTACTCTTCCTCACACATGAGTTCCTGCCTCAGGGCCTCGGCATTTGTTGGAATGACTAGAATAACACTGGCTGGAATGACTTTCCCTAAGACATCTATGATTCACTCCTTTCAATTGTTTTGGGTCTTTTATCAAATGACATTGAAAAGCTTCCCCTTACCACAATCCTATCTAAAATAGCATACTCTACTGTGTTGTGCGTATTTTCTCTTTGCTTTTTATCTGTTTTCTCTAGTCCCTCCCCAAATACAAGCTAACAAGGACTTTTTATTCACTATATCAAGTATGCCTATAATTAATGCACATAGTAAGAACTCAATAAATATTGGTCAACTGAATGAACAAATAAAACAATCCTCTTATCCCTGATGATAAACTGTCAAAGAGTTTTCATTGACTATGAATGACATCCAAACAAACTACTCCCGTCAGTTTTCAAGGATTTCCATGATTCACCATTCCAACTTAATTTCCCCACTAGATGCCAAACTTCTCCATCTGTTTCCTATACTCTGAGCCTCTCCTCCTACACTGCACCCAGGAGAGGGTTCCTCACCATCTCAGCAGGCTCATGTGCTACTTCTTCATCAAAGCATGGTCCATGTGCTACAAACTCCTTCAAACCTTCCCTGATTCCCTAAGTCCACACTCTGGTACAGATGTTCTGCGACATAGGTTTTTCCCTTCTGAACAGGGATTCTCTTTAGCCATTCCTGTCCTCCATGCTCAGAGATGGGACCCCAGTCAAAAAATATGCTTATTAAATAAACTCTAGCCAAGATCCACTTTAGCCAAGAACCTAATAATCATATTACATTACAGTTTCTAGGCAGTCTATCATTCCCATGTTGCAAGAAGGATCTGAATCAATTTTATTTTCCTGAAGATATATTTTTGCTCATCCTATCTGCACCAGTTGGCTGGTCCCTGTATTGTATGGTTGATGAAGCTAGTGAATTAAAATAAGATTATAGAGTCTGTTTTAAGAGACTCAGAAGCCAAATACTAGGATTAAATCTTAGGGAAAGACTAAAAATCAAAATGCAATTATCCAGATGTTTCTCAATATCCATTTCTATCCCTATGTCTTATTCAGCTGATCATTTAGCCAATGAGGGGTGCACATAGCTTCAGCCCCTGCCTACTGCCCTCTTCCCTTCTCCTCTTAAGGAAGCCAAGCTGGGTACCCAGGCAGGACATGTCTAATTTCCCTATCTATATCTAATAACAGTGGCAACACCTCTAGCCCCACAATCCCAGGGTTGCTGGAGGGCAGGCTGAGTGGTTTACTCAGTGTGATTGATATTTCTTTCTTGCCCCCCATAGATGGGACTACAAATCAGGCCATGTCCCAGGTGACAGCCAATTTCCAAATGAGGCCAAGAATATTTAGAAGTGGTTACAGCTCTGACTTGGAACTCGTCTCTTGGAGATGCCACGGTGCCTTTTTAATTTCCTGACATTTTCAGACATGGGAAAAGAAGCCAGCTGATGAGTCACCAGTATTAATGGGGTTTTGAATCCTATTTGCTGTGACAGCTGCCTCTCTGTTATTCACCAAAAAGAAAAAGAAAAAAGAATCAGGCAAACTCAGAGGAGGAAGCGGTGTTGACAGCCATTCAATTGCCATGTACATTCTCAGACCTTGGATGATGTTTCGTGGGGAGGGAAGTTATTTGTTTCTTTGCCTTGTGTGTGTCTGTTTGAAAAGCTGAAATAATTGTTGTTTAGCTACTACCTTGGTGGCTTGGGTTTCATTTATTTGATGGACAGAAAACACCTCCAGAGTTCAGATCCCATGAATCTGCTTAATCATAGAAGGATAAAGATTTGTATTATGCTACCATACTTCTTGTTTTTCTGGTTCCTGGATTTTGCATCTATCTAAATGCCCTGATATAAAAAAGAGAAAAATAAAGTGAAGTGTTCGTGTTTGGGGTAACTAATTTTATTCACAAACATCAACACAAATCCAAGGTTTGAAGTCAAAGTATTAGAAAAGTTGCATCCTTTCTACCTAGGGTTCTCCAGCTACCAACATCCCAGGTATATTTTAAAAGTAGCCCCAGCTGGCTCCCAGTAGTGACTATAAGTTTGCTGAATAGTCAAGTCTCTTCGTGCTATCTGAAACATATAAGCATTACCTATCCCTCTGCAAGTATTGTAATGAGGACTTCTCAATTTCCTATGCTTCCTGTGCCTTTTAGACTAAAAGGGACATGGGTCAGGTCAACCCCCTTTGTGAGTAAACAGAAGATGTTTTTATTTAGAGAGCAACCTCCCTTGAGTTCTCTTTATCATAAACCATGAGACTCGTACCAGGGTTCAAACTAGTTGTTCTTAACAGCTAATGTACACAAAAATCATCAGAAGAGTTTGTTAGTTATACATATCTTCAAGATATACCCCCTGTAGTTTGGAGGTAAAGCTCAGGAATCTCTAGTTTTATGGGGACACTGGCGATTCTGATACAGGTGGCCCACAGTCCAAACTTTGAAAAGCACTGGTCGACCGGGGGCAGTCTCTGGAATTGGCCCTGACAGAATAAGAGGACCCATTTCTTAGACAACACTTCATAATCAGTCATAAAGCTGCCATCACCAGATTAAGAAAGGGAATTGCCATATTGGAGAACCCAGGTTGAGAACTGTCCGTCTCCACCCAGAATCCAGGGCACTTCCTGGAACCCCACTCGGGCAAATCCAGACAAGACAACTGCTGCCTCTGATTGTGTGAGCAGTGAATGTCCTATCCGCAGCTGACCTGAAGAACTAGTTTATCACCTACCACTTTGTTCTTGGATTTCCTAGGTTCTATATGCTACTGTTGGAAATATGCAACGCCTCCTTCTTTCTGGGTTGATTACAAGAGCAAAAGACATTTCTTTGAGTTTTTCCAGCTCCTGCTATAAGCCTCTTCGAGACCAGTCAGAAGAACAAAATTTCATTTCTTTCAACTTGTTTGTGGAGAGGGCAAACCCTGGCAGCTCCACTTTGGGAAAAGAGCAGATGCATGTTTAGACCACTCAGCACACACAGTGCTGTCTCTGCCACAGATGCTGCCACTGTCACCATGAAGGGCCACATTTCAGGCAGAAGAAGGTGATAAATGCTACTTGCAAAGAAAGATACACTTTATAGGAGAAGAGTTTGGTATGGGCTTGAGATTTTTGAACATGCAACTGGAGAAAAGTATGTCTAATTCAATTTAAATAGTAGTTGCTCTAAAGAAAGTAATTATAACCTGTATGTATATTTTTCAAAATTCTGTAAGAGTTTTATCGGCATCTTGTAGGTAAAAATTATAGGAGAAATGAAGCAATTTTCTTTCATTTTTAAAGGATAACGAAGGCAATCTTTTACAAGATAAAAATATAGTTTCTTGGCTGGGCGCAGTGGCTCACGCCTGTAATCCTAGCACTCTGGGAGGCCGAGGCAGGCGGATTGTTTAAGCTCAGGAGTTCAAGGCCAGTCTGAGCAAGAGTGAGACTCCGTCTCTACCAAAAACAAAAAGAAATTATATGGACAGCTAAAAATATATATAGAAAAAATTATCCGGGCATGGTGCCGCATGCCTGTAGTCCCAGCTACTTGGGAGGCTGAGGCAGGAGGATCGCTTGAGTCCAGGAGTTTGAGGTTGCTGTGAGCTAGGATGATGCCACGGCACTCACTCTAGCCTGGGCAACAGAGTGAGACTCTGTCTCAAAAAATATATATATATATGTATATATATATATATATATATATATATAGTTTCTTTCCAGTACTAATTTTTCAAGAATGTTCTTTTCTGGCACATCAGCAGACACACAAAGACACACACACACACATACTTTTTCTTTGTTTAAACATATTAATATCTTTTACTTTCTATTCTTCACCAATTAGGGTCATTTAAACTAAGCTTTGCTAATTAAATAAACAATTCGCTCTGAGGTCACATTGTGGGGATAATGGGGGTAGGGAGGGAAGAAAGAAAATTAGCTCACACATTATCTGAGATTTTATTTCACAGCACGCATACAAAGAAGCTCTGCATCCAGGGCACAAGAGATTACTCATGAAAGGAATTTACAGTGAGGGATAATGAGGGAGCTTTCCTCGAGCCATCAATCTGTGGGCTGTTCCTAGAGGCCCCTGGACAGTCAGAACACGGGCCATGCTGAATGGAAGCAAGGTGACATTTAGAGGACATGCTTCACTGAAAAGAGTAAATGTATGCAAACCCAGGAATATCATCTTGGGGGAAAATCTTGCCGTGGAGAACACCAACGTTGTAGCTGTTGAGCCTTCCCCAGCTTACAGAGCCTTTTGGCAGCCCAGGGGGAAGCGCAGAAAAATAGAGTAACTGCTGGCATTTACTAGAACAGCAGACCCAGCTGGGAGCAAAATAGAGTGTTGCAGACACTCTCCTTTAATCAAACTTTGTAAGATGAGCTTTGGAGATATTTCCTTGTCTTACCCATTTCACACTCTGCTATTTTTTTCTGCATAGGTTTCAGTATGAAAGAATTGTAAGTATTCTCTGAATTTTAAAAAGTCAGTTTAAGAATAAAGGTAATTACTGGAAACAGACTGTATATGTCATTGTTTTATTAAAGAAAATTAACTTTATAGATGCCTGTCTCTTTATATTCACTAGGGCTGCAGTCCCCAACCTGGGGCCAGTGGACTGATACCAGTTTGTGGCCTATCAGGAGCCAGGCCACCTGAGCTCTGCCTCCCTGCCCCACCCCTCTCAGTATGAAACTTAGGAACCAGGTCTTTATCTGTATTTACAGCTGCTCCCTGTTGTTTGCATCACTGCCTGAGCTCCACCCCCTGCCCCTCCCATCCATGGAAAAATTGTCTTCCATGAAACTAGTCCCTGGTGCCAACAAGGTTGGAAAGCGCTGCAGGGGAAAAACGTCCCAGGGAAGGCTCAAATATGTATACGGGAAGATTCACTGTGACATGGAATCCTCCTCCCACCGCAGTATGTGCCCACACTTTTCACCTGCTTTCCTGTTTACACTTCTATTACAGAAGCGCACAAGTTTATTATAGAAATTTCTTGGAGAAAAAAGTCAAGGAAACTTTTAATCTTCTGTGATGCCACCAATCAGTAATGACCATCACTAACATTTTAGCTATTATCTTCTAGACATTTTATAGTAAATATAAACATGTACCTATAAACATATAGATGTATATATATATCTTTCTATATTCTTTTAACAAATGGAATCATCTTGAGATATATTTTGTAATTTACTTTCCTTCCCTCAAGAGAAAAACATGTACATCTTTTCATGTCATTAAATATACATCACATTTCCATTCTAAATAACCATATTGTATTTTGTAGTATAGATGTCCTTTAATTCATTTCCCTAGGATCAGAGAGTCAGAAGCATGTCTGAGATAAACTAAGATTCCCAACTTCCCTGCATATTCTACTCAAAACACAGCTTGGTGTGTATTCATGCACACATAGCCATACATTTTGTGTCATGATATAATATTAGAGAAGGCTGTAGTAAACCTAGAAAGTTATGGAAATAGTGGAAGAATTAAAAAGTAGGCTAAATGCTTGCAGTATTTTTCCAGATTTGCTGGTGTATGGGTTCACTATAAACCATCATAGATGCCCTTGACTGCTATGATCCCTACCACTATTGTTGAGCATATAGTAAATTATCACAAATATTTGTTGATTTGAACTGAATAAAGGAGAGGAGAACACATATAATCTTTGCCATGAGCTCAGAAACTCCGAACTTAAGCAATTTCTCTTTATATTTCTATACAGCGAGGGTTGAAGAGTAGTTCTCTGAAAGGAAGACAAAAGAGAATAAAAGGAGATCCCAGAAATTACTAGAAGAAAATTCTTAAAGAAACTGTAAAGCACAAGGAAAACAACTTCTCCCCGAAAACTGTAAAGAAAAAAAATTGGAGAGAAGATGAGAGCTGGCTTAGTGTGAACAAGCCACAGTTGAGGATATCATAAGGTTTTAGCACCTAAACATCGTCAAGTTCCAAGTTTTAAATGTTAATCAAGATTAGCTTCACTTTTTGTACTAAAAAGATTATCTGGACAAGGTATACATAATTTCTAGAATCAGTGAAAGGAATATATGAAATTGGCAGGTAAAGACTGCAATTTCCATTTCGTAGAAAAAAATAGGTAGACACACGTGTGGCTCTAGAGGACGAAGGATGACTGGTATTGTCAAGGAAATTGATTGACAATGCTCTCAGTTCCCTGTGCCAGGTGGAAGAAACCCAGCCTTTGGTCTATATAAGCCGTCAAGCCCAACCAAGCCTGTCCACATTTCTTCCCTATAACAGGTTTTTTAAAAGGCACCTAAAATCTAACAAGAATCTCACTTTTCAAGAAATCAGTAGGAGGACTCCAGCTGATTCCAAAATCATCTTTTTTATTGTAACGTGTCTGCTAACCTTCTATTTTATAAAATAGCTTCCAGATTATTTTAAGTACATCAGAATATTCTTAAATGCATACACACTGTGGATGGATTTCGAATCTTTTTCACCACAAAGGCCAGTGGCAAAAGCCAGTCATTACATCCCAACAACAAAGGTGTAAAATGCTGCTAAAGTCGCTGATCTGATCCCTGCACACTCCTGCCTTCTGCTTGGTGAGAAACAGCTGCATCTCTGTCGTGTTCATCTGTTTGAAATATTTACTGTGTGTAATCCTCACTTGGCTGGTGGGCCTTTGCCATAGAAACTGTCTTAGCAACCAAGATGAACACCAGCAGGAAGATGAGCACACATTTGAAAGGAGAAAAGCACCTCTGCAAAACACCCCAGTCCTGGGAGGAAAACGTCTGTGGGTGAAAACTCGTGAAACGAGTGCTGGTTATATAAACAGGGGTGCGATGGAATCAAACGCTATTCCAGCCTTTTTCTGTCATGTTTGGTTTTCAGCATAAAGAGCCAGATGAAAGATGCCAGTCTAAAGATGCTCACCTCAATCTGTAATTATGCACCAGCTGGAATTACAATTAGGAGAGCTTGTCAGTGTCTCCCTCCCAACCCTGCCAGCTTCCAGCATAATAACCTGCAACAAACTCAGTCCCATCCAGTTTCTGAGACAATTTATTCCTTCTTTCAACAATCTTTTAATTGTATATAAGTCATATAACATGATGTTTTGATATACTTATACATAGTTACTACAGTAAGCACCAACCAATGCCAGGCACTCTGCTCAAGGCTGCAGTAGGGAAGGAGGGCGAGGTGCCTGGGGTCCGACCCTGTGCCACTGGGTCCTAATGCTGGTTGTGTCCTATTTTAACCAAGATCTGTCGCCATCCTCCTCTCTCCTTGAGAAGATTCCACCTAAGTATCATCTCTACCCTGAAGGTCCCATTCATTATTGAGCCCACAACCCACCTGATCTGATTTCTTGGAAATCTGGTTATATCTCTTCAGTTATTGCTCTTTAGATTGCTGGCCAACCGCTCCAAACCAGTTACTAGAGTCCTGAGTCGTGTCAAGATCAAATCTTGTAGTTACACTATACTAACTACAAAAGGAGCATAAGGAAATTTTTGAGCTAATGGAAATGTTCTACATCTTTATTATGGTAATGGTTATGTAACTGAATGTATTTTTCAAACTCAGAATTGTTCACTAAATTGAGTGAATTTTACTATATATAAAATATACCTCGATAAACCTGATATAAATATATGTAACATTATATATAAAACATATATATATAGCACAATACATTTGAGATTTCTCCATGTGGTTGTATGTATCAATAGGTCTTTTTATTGTAGTATAGCATTTCATTACATCTATGTACCATCATTTATTCTTCCATTAAGTAATCAAAGGACATTTGGGTTCATTTCAGGTTTTGGCAATCATGAATAAAGCTTCAAAAACATTCATGTACGGTTTTTGTGTAAATACATGGTTTCATTTCTTTTGGGTAAATACATAGGCGTGGGATTTCCAGGTCATATGGCAAATGTGTGCTTAATGTTATAAGACTAACATATTTTTAATAACAATTTTTAAAGTTAGAAAGTGCATCTTTGTGTAATGGAAGAAAGATTACACATGGAATTAAAAGACCTTGGTTCAAGCCACACATTTGAAACTAATAATTTTCAAGACTGGGTAAGTTATTTCATTATTTTTTAACTCATTTCATTGTCTGTGAAACATGGATTATCATCATGCACAGGAGCATATCTGTATGGCATAAGCTAACTATAGGACAGCTTTATAAAATGTAAATTACCTTTTATTAGAAATTATTCTTATATTGTGTTATTATATTATTACATTTTGTTACAAATCTATTGCAAACGAGAGGTCGTATTTGCTTTGTGATGCATGCTGCATGGGACTGGCACAAAAGTGAAGTTACTTGGATCCTAGGCCATGCATTTGTACCCTTTGTCCTTTTAGAATATAAAGTTCTAGAGTTGCACTTTCCAATACAGTAGCCACTAGCCACATTGTTTGAACTTAAATTAGTTAAAATTAAATACAGCTAAAGACTCGGTTCTTCCGTTGCACTAGCTGCATTTCAGGTGCTCAATAACCATACGTGGCTAGTGACTACCATTGGACAATGCAGACTACAAAACATTGCCTTCATTGCAGAAAGTTGTAGACAGTGCAGATACTATGCCCTTGCTTTTCTCAGCAAATAATCAACAAAAAGCTTCTAGAACGCATTTACAACTCAGTATTTAAAATTTGCCGTGATGACCATTATCTGTTTTGATCTTGAGACTAGTCATCAGCCCTAGAAGCCCACACACCCAGGCATCCACTGGCTCCTAAAAGGAAGCCACAAACATCTACCCATGAGTAATGAAATCATTCTGCACATTTCTGACCTGCTCTTACATTGATCCAGCATTATTTGTGTCCTTACTCTTGCCTGTCTTCTTTTATTATCTTATTTCTGGTCCCTTTTGGCTTGACATTTGCATCTAATCTCTCTAACTTCGATTCTGGATTCCTTCTGTACTTTTCTGGAGTATCCATTCCAAAACAGTAGTCAGTTTCTCCTAGCCTAATCAAGTTGGTGGTGCTAACCCATCCTCACCACCCCGACCCACCTAATTCCCCATGAGATGGAAGAAAGGCACAGTGATGATATAAGGGTAGCAGCAGCTGTTGAGGTTATGTCAGGGTTGTTAACCTTTGACAGGGGTCGTGAATTCCAATGCCTTCAGGAGCCAGGCAAGGAACAGAAATGAATGAAGTAGGCTGAGAGTAACAGCAGACAGTGCAGAAGATAAAGCAGACTTAGAGCAAATGCCCCATCACGGAAAGCTATTCAAACATACATAAATAAACACTCTATAGGCAATCAGAGGCCCAGAAATTGGAAAAGAAGAAGTATCACTATCTCTATTTGCAGATGATGAAATAGCATCCTGGAAAAAACCCCAAGAAGATCAATGTGAAAACTAATAAATGGAGTAAAAACATATAGTAAACTAGAAAGAGATAAAAATCAGCATACAAAAATTAATAACCTTCATATATCCAAACAATTACCAGCTAGAACATATAATGAAAAAGCAGAACTTATTTACAGTCACATAAAGAAAAATAAAGAAAAGAGAAAAAAATTGAAAAACCCAATTAAGGAAGGCTTTAAAACATTTCCTCTAAACATAAAAGTGGATTGGAACAAAAGCAAAGGCATCCTTATTTTTGAACAAAACAATTCAGAATCATAAACCTCTCAGGTCTCCCAAATTTAATTTGATACCAATTAAAAAAACCTAAGGAGTTTACTTTTCCTGGAGCTAAATAAGTTGATTCTAAAGATTGCATGAATTTTAGCCATTAAGAAAAACTAGAGAAACCCTAAAACAGAAGAGCACTGAGAGGAGATAAATTCTGCCAGATTAAAACACAGTATACAGGCTGCATAATTAAAACTGAGTGGTCCTGGGGCCCAATTAAGCAGCATACAAAATCCAAAAATAGAAAAAGATCCATAAATTCAACAATAGAAATTTTAAATAAAACTTTTTACATAGAAAAGTGCTGTCAGAAAAATGAAAAGGCAAATTACAAACTAGGAGAAAATGTTTGCTATATAGACAAAGAACTAACCTTCTTCATTTTTAAAATGAGGAAAAAGAAACACCAAAACCTGATACAAAAAAGAATAAAAGCAGAACCTCTGTACTGTTTTCTATAGTTACTGCACCATTTTACATTCCCAAGAGTACACGAGGATTCCATCTAATTTCTCGAAAAATTAAAAATAGAACTACCATATGATCCAGCAATCCCACTTCTGGGTATATATTTGAAGAGAATAAAATTATTAATAGTACCTCAGAGAAATGTTTGCACTCCCATGTTCATAGCAGCATTATTCACAATAGCCCATATGTGGAAACAACACAAGTGTCCATCAGTGGATGAATGGATAAAGAAAATGTGGTATATACATACCGGAATATTATTCAGCTTTAAACAATGAGGAAATCCGATAACAACATGGATGAACCTAGAGGATATTATGCTAAGTGAAATAAGCCAGTCAGAATGACAAATACTGAACAGTTCCACTTCCATGAAGTATGTAAAATAGTCAGATTCTTGGAAGCAGACAGGAGAATGGTGATTGCCAGAAACTGGCGGTAGGAGGAAATGGGGAGACGTTGTTCAATGGTATAGTCTCAGTTATGCTAGATGAATAAATTCTAGAGATCATCTGTGCAGCACGGTGCTATGGTTAACAATACAGTATTGTGCACTTCAAAATTGGTTAAGAGGATAGATCTCACGTTAAGTGCTCTTCCCAGGAAAAAAGACAGAACAAAAACAAAGGGACACAGGAAGCTTTGGGATATGTTGGATATGGCTTTTACCTTAATTGTGGTGATGGTATCATGGGAGTTTTCATATATCCAAACTCATCAAATTGTACACATTAAATATGTGCATTTCTTGGTACATCAGTTATTCCTCAATAAAACTAATTTTAAAAGTAAAAATAAATAAACTAAATGAATTGCATTACAGATAAAAAATGGACAAAAGACATGAATACATAGTTCAAAAAAAAGATATACAAATTAACATGTAAGCAAGAAAAAATGTCCAATTTTGCTAGTAATAAAATAAACCCACAGTACTGAGATACCATGTCTTACCTAGCAGGTTGGAGGGAAAAAAGTTTGAGAAAACATTCTGATGGTAAGGTTGTGAGGTAACAGACACTATGACCATACATTGGATGTACAAAATTGTACAAACCTAAGCTGGGCAATTGGCGGTATCTTACAAAATTGCATGCATTTTGCCCTATGACTTAGCAATCCCAACTCTAAGAACCTACCTGAAAGCATACCTCCACAAAAGGAAAGAACATATGCACAAGACCATTCCTTGAGGCATCATTTACAGTTGTAAAAGATTGAAAACTATTCAAACATTTAAGAATTGGGGACCTATTTAATAAGCTACGGTACATGTACACAATGGAATACTTTGCAGCTATAAAAAATGAGGAAGAGCTTTCTAAGTGGGTATGGCATGAATTCCAATATATATTGTAAAGTTAAAAGGCAAGATATAAAATAGAATATATGGCTATTTTTATATTTTTCTTTAAAAACTGATAAATGAAAATGGGTACCTGGTGAGTAGGAACAGGGTGAGGGGAACAAGGATAGAAATGAGTCTTCTATGAGTACACGGTTTTATATGCCTTTTGAATCACATAAGTGCTTTATGTATTCAAAAAATAAAATGAAAAAATGAAAAAATTCATGACGAATGAACACATGATATCAGCAGGCTGAATTTATCCACCTGTTCTGCAACCACTGACCTATGCAATTACCTATAGGCCTAATGACTGCATTGGCTTTCTAAGGTGCATTCTGAGGCTGTGAATAGAAAATATGTGCTTGGGGAAGGAAGACTGAGATTTAGAATTAGGTTAAGTTGATTGCATTCACCTTCCTAAAGACTGATAGCCGGTTGCATTATAATTAGCTGCTCAGTTCAGTTATTTTCACAATGCATAGAGAGATATTAGTCATAAGTTTTTTATTCTGGCTTTTCATTTTTCTCCCAAAGAGATTTTGATCACAGACCAAGTTCAAAAACCTTATTATTCAGTTTCTAAGATTTCAGGAAACAAGGCCAACTTTATCCTCATTTCCATCATCTGACTCACATACCAAGCCCCTGAGGCAGCAACAGCGAGCATATTGGTGTCAGCAATTACAGGCTGACTCAGCCGAGAACGTGCACAATTAACCTATCGAACATCTCTCCTCTCGGCTTTTCATCCTTGGTAGGACCATCTGCACCGCGCTCACCACGGCAGGAGCCCAGCCGACCCACCATGTGCTCCCACGCTTTTCCACTTTGATGCCCGGCGCTAAGCAAGTCATAACCCCACGGTGCAGTGCTGCATCAGCAACAGATCTTAGGCTCAAAGCATTCCCACTACTCTGAACAGACCATTTCTTGGTTCTCTGCTCCCACCATGATAACCGTGAATGCATCCCAAACCCTAAGAAAGGGATTTCCTGCTGTGGTAGTGCTTTATCTAATAGTTATCAAAATACTGTAGGGATTAAGACTGGAAATTCCAAAATTTGTTTGACATGGGCTTCATCACTTGGCTTGCTCAATGGCATAGGAAATTCACCTACTCTCTAAGTTTCAACATTCTCATTTGTTAAACACCGAAGTAACAGTTTTTTGGGTAAGAAGTTAAATGAGGTACTCAATGTGTACCAGGCAGGGTTGCAAATAAGCATTCTGGCCCCACTATTCAATGAGTTGAGCAAAGTTAGCTCTTATTTCTAACTGATGAAATCCTCTTCCTAAGACATCCCACCTACACCCACAAGTGACTGGGGAAAAGAAACAACTACAAATACAAAATCCTAAACTCTGACAATTAAGAGCTCTCGATTCCTTCTAGTTTAAGAGTCTTTGGGGGTAACACAGCATATTTCATGTAAACACTCAGCTTGTCAAATCCCCCACCCTACTTCTCTTCTGCAAAATAGACTATTAATAGTAGGGAGACCTACGGTAGCAGGGAAGAGGGTGACAACCCCAGGTGCTAACTCTGATATTCACTGATCTCTACTCCAAAGTAGCTGGTCTGGTCTTGCCCAGGCCTGGACTTTGTGGATGTCCAAGTGATGGGGCTGTGCCAGGTTGGGAGGGGTCATGCCACAGTTGCCCACTGCACAAGTCTGCAGTCGACACATTTGTAATCTATGTCTTTGGCTCAGTCAAGACTTGCCTTGCTCACTGGGCCCTGCTTCAGTGTGCAGGTTTGCTGTGACTCCTATTCTTCCCTACTCCTAGCAAGTCTGCCCCCAGAGAATTCTTAGCTACTCTCCAAAATGTACAGAAAAGTTGCTAACATTAAGGGCTTGTAGGAACTTCTGGGTCCAGTAGAGCTAAGTGCAGTTCAAGAGAGCTAGCATGTGCGGCCACCTCTCTACTCTCTAGTTATGCTATCATTTCCTTGAACCTTAGGGCCAACAGCATTAGCAGTCTTCTCTCAGGGTTTCTAAGAGGGAATGGGATCAAAGCCATCGTTCCAAATTGATCTCATCCTATATAATGCCCTCCTCACTCTGGCCCTCCCTGGGACTTCTGTTCAGAAGGAGGTTGTTGTGTGGTTCACAAAGAGGTTGGTTTAGAAACATTTGTTGTTTTCCAACAAAGCTGTCTTCACACAGGCTCTTTTCTGCTTTTATCTGTCTGGGAGGGATATTGCAATGTCATATTCTCCTTCTGGACGTGGCATTCAACTTGCCCTCTTCTCTGGGGCCTTAACGGTGAATGGGGAAAAAAAGAAGAGAAACCAGTTTGCTGATAAATAGTTTCTTTGTTTTTTGTGCAAAGTATTTAGCACTGTGGTGGGCACAGCACATTCACTCAGTTAATGCCAGCTATTACTAACAATGCTATTAACATATACTTGTTTAAGGAAGACATCTCCTTCTCTAAGCTTTTTCAAACTGGGTACATGATCAAAAATCAATATGTTCATAGGTCAATTGAATTTCTCTGCATTGATACTAAAGGTAAGCAGAAGGTCCATGTTTGTTTTATCAGTATTGGAAAAGATTATTGATTGAAATGTACACACGGGCTTTATCTCTATTTCCATATCGCCAATAACCCTATTGCCCTGGTTTCATGATGTCAGTGAAGTAGAATTACATGTGAAAATCTCCGCATGGGAAACTATTTGCAATAGTTACTAACTTGCTCATTCACTTATGTAGCACCTATTATATGTCTAGGATACATGAATAAAATATAATCATCTCTGTACCTTCTGGAAATAAGACAAGGAGTTTATTCTTTAATATACAAAGAGCTTCTATAAACCAATGAGTAAAAGTCAAACACAAAATTTGAGCAAGGGTGTGAAAAATAGTTCTCATACACATATTCAAAACCACAAGAACACACAAAAATATCCTATTAACATTTTTAAAATGTTCAATCCACCCATAATTAGAGAAATGCAAATTAAATTTCTAAGATGCTACATAACAGGGTGTTATAATGAGGCTGTTTCTGTGTCAGTTTTAGCTAAAGCATGAATTTAATTCAAAGGAGACCACCAAATTAAAATTTCTAATGAAATAATCAAGATCAGCCAACTTTTAAACTTTTTATCCATAGCAAGGGGGAAATAAAGGTTAGAACGCTGGAGACTGAGGGAGGATTTCAGAAGAGTGTGGTTTGAAAGTTGATGGTTTACTGAGTCCCTCTGCTTTGGGGAGCTGTAAGGGGAGTCCCTGTCTCTCTCTTTATGTCTAGAGAGAAGAGTTTCAATGGATTACTAAGCACATTTGCTATGTGCCCCTAAAGTTGGGGGACACAGATACCTAACTATGGCCTGGAAAGCCTCCTTGTGCATTTGCTCATTCAGCACACATTGAGTGCCTACTGAGTGCAAGTGACTACTGCACAAAGGGCTGGGGATACAGCAGAGAACAAGCCGAGTGAGGCGCTGCCACCGCCGAGCCTACATTTTCATGGGAACAGAATGACTTTGTCCATTCAGCTATTCAATTCAATTTTATATGTTGATAATTCATGAAGATTAGATTTTGGGGATGTTCTGAGCGAATTGTGGATAAATCTCTGCAGGTGAGGCATATATTAGTTCACCCTCTAGGGCAACCAACTTCCAAAACTCCCCCAAAAAGAAAAGCTTCATATGCTTGCTTTGGTGTTTGGTTTTGCTGCTCCTGTAAGTGATATCCATTCAACTGATCTTCTTCTTCTGCAAGTCCTGTTTATCAGATTGCTTTCACCATGGAAAGAGAAAGCTCTTCACTGCTGATGGACAGTCCTTTTAAAAAGGTCAAGATAAAACTCTCAACAGAACATCAGCATTTAGTTTGGCTTCAAAGAATAAATCTTTTTTTTTCTATAAAACTTTCCATCTGGCACCTGATTTCCTCTGAAAAACATACACACAATACCCAGCCTGTACCCATCAGTACTTTGGGAGCTTCAAAGGGGGAGGAATTCAGAGAAATTTGATGGGCAGGCAGTATGCTCAGAGGTGGCCTTGGCTCTTCTTCCACAGTGGTCTCCAGCTCAGCCCTCCTCTTCAGGGGATGACAAGGAACTGGAGGTTGGGCTCAGCCTCAGAGAAGGGCAGCACCTGCTTTCCTCTCAGGATCACATAAATTGCTACGTCACCCATATCCTCTCTCCTAGGAATCATCAGCACTAAACAGGTCCTCTTTCCCTTTACATCAGTTCTCAACTATCTCCCCCATCTCGCCCCGGTGGTGTGCTGGTAGAAGCTTAACAACCTACTCCAAGGCAAGGGAGCTCGGATTTGTACTATTTACTGATTACCACGGTGTAAATGCTCCCACTGTGGTGGCTTTCAAGCCGCCACTCTGCCACCACTGAATGCAGGGTTGGAAAGAGACGCTAACCATTGACTCTCCAGGACACCACTGCCAGTCCCACATGTATACCTTTCTCTCTCCTCCTTTCTAGACCTCAGAGAAGGTGACTAGGGAAACACCACTCCCTCTGTTTCCTTTTTTTCAGAAGAAAGCAGTTTCCCCCGCCATTTTGCATTGTGCCTCACTGTCCTGGTT
This sequence comes from Eulemur rufifrons, assembly GCF_041146395.1. NCBI lineage: Eukaryota > Metazoa > Chordata > Mammalia > Primates > Lemuridae > Eulemur > Eulemur rufifrons. Next base: position 13,595,015 of record NC_090983.1, on the reverse strand, counting down.
TCCTTTGCATTGTTCCTGCCACCACCTGGAATCCATCTGCTTTCCTTCCCTTGATTTCTCTCAGACATCACCTTGACCTCTGCCACCTTTCATTTTTCTTTAACTGCCCTTTCCGTATAGCCCCAAGTAGATTTCCTTGTTCACTTGCAAACTATAGCTATAGTTGGTTTATTTCATTTCTCCTTCATGCTGGACCCCTAAGGATGGCGTGGTTGTGCCTGCCGCCCTTTCCCAGTGGCTTGAGATGGGACAGCTGCCACAGACAAGGCCACCCAGCAGTCAGTGACCTCTCTGTCCCCTTTTCTTCTTTTTGCATAAAGCCCTTTTGTGAGTTTATTCTTCACATCTAAACATCCTCCCAGGCTCTGGGGTAGAGGCGCACGGCACATTGTGATGGGTTCCTCCACCTTCTCCTTGGTGCAGCCGAGTTCACAATGTGTCCACTCCAGGTCCTCTACCGGCAATTTCACCCCTGAAGAAGCAATTGTTGGCTGCAACACTTCATATGAAGCCATTAGCCCTCATGCTCAGCTTCGTAGCTTTGGGGAAAGGAAGATTAAATGGGAAGAGTTGGGAATTTATTCTGACACCTAAGAATCTATAATACAAAAGTAACAAGCAGGGGAAAAAGTACTGCAATCGATCATTTCAGATGATTCTCATTTTATCACAGAACCTACTTTTTATTGAAAGGAAAGGTTCCTGAGGTCAGCAGTGTTTTACCAGAGAGTATTAACCTTGTTTTTCTCAAGAAAGTTTTTGGTGTTCACCTGATACCTTCCCTAGTGGGTGTACCCAACTCCTTCCACCTCAGAAGCTGGGGACAAACCTCTATGTGTCCACACAACAACAGCTGGTTACATATGCCAGGAAAATAGGTCAAGGTGGTGAGGAAGAAAAGTTCTTCCAGCATAACTGACATGCTCTGGTGATTCCCTAGATGCAGGTGCTTAGATGATTTTGGTTTGCTTGTTTTTAATAGCTTTTTATTATGATATAATTTCAAATGTACAGAAAAGTTGCAAGAATGTAGAGAGAATACCTATATATACTATATCCAAATGCATTAACCATTTATATTTTTGTGTGTTTGGTTTTGGTTTGTTTGCTTACTTGCTTTGTTGGTTGCTTCCTTTGGAATAATGTGGTCTTTTTCTGTCCTCATTGCCTAATTTGGGAATTTTGATTTTCTTCCTTAATGATTATAATAAAGCTACAGGAAGGCTTTACCAACAGATAATATGTGCTTTTCAGTATGGAAGCCAGATCTGATCCACTGTGAAGGGGCATGACATTTGAAAACACAGATGAGAGACGATGGGAGAAATTTGAGTGGAAAAAAAAGCCTATTGGACAAAACTGAAAGTGAGAGAGAGTCCGACTTCCAAGGGGTAAGAGTAAGAGCAAGAAAAGCTAAGACAAGTAGAGGCTATAGATAAAGAATTAAGTGGATAATGACTGTTAAATCTTTCAATGGAGTTTTGTTGTTTTTTTGTTTTCATTTTTGGTACGTGACTATCTGAGAATTGTGGGGAGGGGAAAGAACAATTGAAAAACAAAAGATAAACACTGCCTGAGAGAATAGCATATCATTATCACCAGGCATTAATATTACCTGAAAGAATTCATGGTGCTTTAACCACACATTGCTGTGTGATGGTCGCAGAATGCCAGCTGAAGATGGTTAACTACTAAATACATGCTCCTCTCCCCAAATCCTGTTATAATTGCAAAGGAAATATAAAAATATAGTCACTGCAGCTCCAAAAATGCAGAAAAGTTGTCAGAGATGAAACAATATTGATCTGCAAATTTTACTCACCAACAAGTATTAATGAGCACACACTCTATGCCAGGCAGACAGAAATCCCTGCTGTTATGAATCTATATTCTTGTGAGAGAGAGTTTCCATCTTGGTGGGGTAGTTGACATTTGATGAAACTACATGCAACCCAAAAAGGAAGTTTTCCCAAGAGAATCACAGAATAACCTAAGGTCTTGGGGACTCTAACTGCAGACATGGGAGAGACTTCATAAATTATAAAACAATACTCTGTACAGATTTATGCCAAAACTTTTGAAAATATACATGAAAGAGATGCTCTTCTAATAAAGTTGAAAAATATATAAATTTAGCTCCAGAAGAGGTAGAAAACATGGACAGATAAATAGACACTGGAGAAAATAAAAATTCGGTCAAATGCCTACTAAAAAAATTTAAAGGCATTTTCATAATTTTATAGGCAGATTTTTCCTAATCTCAATAGAAAACATATTACCTATGTTGTGTAAATTTCTATATTCTGTTCCAGAATATTAAAACATTGATAGAATACCTTCCAACTCATTCAATGAAACTAACTATAACCCTGTTACCAAAACTAGACAGGAAAAGGGAAAAAATGAAGAAGTAAACTACAATCGATTACATTACATTCAGTAAGAAAGGAGACATTCATGTAATTGTTTTAACAGATTTTAAGAGATGTTACTTAGCATCGATAAAATTCAGCACCTGTTTCTATTTTTTTAAAGCATTTTTCAAAGCAAATGAGAAATTAAAAAAAACTTATTTTATAAACGTTGCCTAATGGAAGTGGAGAGCAAACATTTTACCTAATGCTAAAAGATTTGAAGCAAACCCATCTAAGTCGTGATAAAGACCCCCACCATCACCCTTGCTCTTGGTAGTCTTGGCCAATAAAAAAATAAGAAAAGATATAGAGATATATGTTGCGGCTGCTTTTTAGCTCCTGAGCTCAATAGCAAAGGAATGAATAATTACTTGAAACAGATAGCATTTAGAGAGAAAGGGAGAGACCAAAATCTGAAGGAGAAAATGGCCTCCTCAGCTAAGTTCCTCCCTGTATATATTTCCAAGGACACGTGCAAAGGGTCAGGGCCTTTCACTAATTTCTTTAACAACTTCCATACAGGTCAGCTGTTTTCAGCTGACCTTTGCACACAGCAAACAAGTTTTCGCCTGACGCTCATTCACCTTGCTCACGCTCTTTCCATATATCCTTTCTTTAGGCCCAGCCCCCACAGGTGTATATTCATTTTGGAAACAATAAAATCAAAAGCTCATTATTTTAGTTGATATAATCCTCTACCTACAATACCCAAGAGAATCTAAAGCAAAAAAAAAAAAGAAAAGAAAAGAAAACCCAACAAGAAATAATACAAATAGAACTACCATATGATTCAGCGATCCCAATTTGGGTTATATATCCAAAAGAAATTAAATCAGTATGTTGAAGAGATATTTGTTCTCCCATCTTCATTGCAGCATTATTCACAGCAGTCAAGATATGGAAACAACCCAAGTATACATCAACAGATGAATGGATTTTAAAAATATGCTATATATATACATAATGGATTATTCAATTTTTAAAAATGAAGAAATACTGCCATTTGTGACAACATGAATGAACTTAAATGACATTATGCTAAGTGAAATAAGTCATTCACAGAAGGACAAATACTGCATAATTCCACTTACATGAGGTATCTATAATAGTAAAGCTCATAAAAGCAGAGAATACAATAACTGTTGCCAGGGGTTGGAGGGAGGGGAAATTGGGAGATGTTGTTTAGTGAGTGTAAAGTTTCAGTTGTACCAGATGAATAAACTCTAAATATACAACATTAATGCCTGTACTTAACAATATTATTGTGCACTTTAAAATTTATTAAGAAGGTAGATCTCATGTTAAGTGTTCTTACCACAAAACAAAAACAAAGGAACACAAGGAAACTTTGGGAGGTGTTGGATTTGTCTATCACCTTGATTATGGTGACGGTATCATGGGTGTTTGCATATTTCCAAATTCATCAAATTATACACATTAAATATGTATAGTCTTTGTATATTAATTATATCTCAAAAAGCTATTGAAAAACTCTCTTACAGTAGCTATTCAATGAAAGAAAAAAAGAACTAATAAAGTTTTACAGGTGTTCAAAATTAATTGCTTTCCATTATGTTAGTGATAATCAGAAAATACAGTGGAAGAAAAAGATCACAATCCCTACAGTAACAGAAACTATAAAACACCTAGAAAATATCCCAGTATAAAATATGTAACACTTATACAAAGAGCATAAAAGATATTCTGAGAAGAGACATTGTGTTTTTAAGTCAGGTGTGACACTTGGTAAGCAGTTTCTCAAATTCATCTAAAAGAGAAAAATGCACAGAAATGGCCACACCATTTTTGTTAAGAAACAAAGAAAGCATGTATTCACTTGTTCTATCAAATACCAAAGCAAATTATAGGGCTATGGTAATTTTAAAAATATAGTTTTGACTCAGAAGTAAACAAATAGATCTAGTTCACAAAATAGAGAATCAATAAACAGACTCGCATGTGTATGATAATTTATTAATAGTGATATTTTGTTATCAGGGAAGAAAGACTTCTATACTAAATTGTATTGTAGCTATTAATCGTCTATTTGGAAGTGGACAGTGTGTGTGTGTGGCACATGCATGTGTGTACATGTATCTGTATGTATATGTGTGACTATAGATACAGACTAGATATAGATATAGTTACAGAGAAAAAATTAGGTTTCCTACATCGTAGTATGCACACAATGAATTTCTAGAATGATTAAAGGACTAAAAGCCAAAGAAAAAATGAGTACCATAGGAATACCAGAAGAAAATATCAGAGAACAACTGCAAACTCTTGAAGAAAAGAAGACCTTCCAGAGTAACTACCAAAAATGCCATATAAGAAAAGATTGAAAAAACTGACTATATAATAATTTTAAAATTCTTTGTAAAAAACCCACTATAAACTAATTTAGGAGCCAAACAACGGCTGAAAGGAAAAGTGGCAACATAAGGAGCAGACATAATCATAATATTTATAATGTATAAATAGCTCATAATAAAATGAAGGTCAATAAGCAATTAGAGAAATGAGCAAAACACATGAATAGGCAATTTTCATAAGACAAAATACAAAGCCCGATTAACATGTGAAAAGAAGTTTAACCTAGGAAGTAATCAAGTAAATGCAAATTAAAACAAGGATGCCAAGTTTTGCACATCAGACTGGCAAAAATAGAAAATGCTGATAATATCCAGTATAGGCACATGTAGGCACTTGTATTAATAGATCCTGAAAGGGAATGTACATTAAATTTTTCAACTGAAATTCAGTGTTATATAACAAAATTAAAATATACATATCTTTTAACTTAGACATTTCAACTCTAGGCATCTAACTTACAAAATTGCCCAAGACACATGCAGACAGATATTTGTATGAGGAAGTCAGTAGTTAATATTATTTACAGTAGAAAAAAATTGGATGTAGTCTGATTGTCCATCATAGTCCAATGGTTATACAATCTCTATCAGACACATTCTGTGGAATGCTATGCAGTCATAGGAAAGAATGAGGAACATATACAGCAGCTGATATTAAAGTATCTCCAATCATGGTTATTATTAGAAGCTAACCAATATCCACTCTTTTCCTTTTCTTTTCTGACTAAACTCCAGTTCTACTTGAGTAGCAATGTGTCCAGAGGAAAGCTTCCTTGCAGAGATGGGTAACTAATGCTATGTAAGCAGAAGTCAATGGGCTTCTGGAAAACTTATTAAAAAGGACTGGCTCTGTTAAAACATGAGCTTGTTTTTACATTCTCTCTACCTCTTTCTTCCTTATTCTTGTCTGAAATGGGGATGCAATGGCTAGAGCTCCAGTAGCTACCTTAGATCATGAGGTATTCTTAAGAATGAAATTCATATGCTAAGAATGGCACAACAGAAAAGTGGAAAGAGTGGGAAACAAAGAGCATTTTTCAGAATAACATGTATAAAATAATCCAATCTGTATTTTTAAGAAAACACATAAATATGTTTGTATAGATGTAAGTTCATGTGTGTCTATATGCATGGGACAGAAGATACATGGAAAAAAGGCTTCAATGATATACCCAAATGGGTACAAATATTTTTGTATTGATAGAGGAGTCTAATATTATGGGTTCAATGTTATGGGTTATAGGTAACTTCTTTTTTCTTTTGCTCTTTTTACTTTTGAGTCATTTTAATTTTTAAAAGCTTACTACAGATATTCTTGAAATTTTTAAAATAACTAATATGTATAGCCTCATGTTTCAACTATAACTTCGATTCTGAATATTCTGAATCAATAATTTATATTTGATTCTTTCAAGTGCTTGCAGCTTTGATAAAATGGCATTAAAGCCAAAAGAAACCTTATAGATTTTCTAGTTCCATTTCAAAACTGTACAAGTGAGGATTCATTAGCCTAGAAAGATGAATGACACACCTCAAAGAAATGCAGCTACCTGAGAGCAGAGGTTAGGTCTGGAAGAACCAACTAATTAAAAACTGAATATGGAAGCACTAAATTAATTAAAAACCTAATATAATGCAGGTGCTTTGTTGCATATTTTATAATTTTTCTTCACTTCAATACTATATTATACCTATAAGATGTCTGTGTTACAGATGAGGAATGTAAAGTTTGGTTAGTTTGTGTGATCGATTTCCCTGAGGACATACATCAATTAAGGAAGAATCCAGGATTCAAAATCTGATCTGTCTACTCCAGCCTCTTTCCACTTCACATTGCCTCCCACACAACCCCTTGTGCAAAGCTTTTGAACAACAGTGAATCCTAGCAGTTCCCAAGCTAATTTCCTCCATTATTATTTATTTGTTGAGTGTTATACAACAGCCACCAGAGAACCTCATCCCCAGAGAGACTGTCACTCTAGGCTGCCCACCTAAACTGCTCACATGGGCTGTTTGATTTAAAATTGGTCCCAAGTTGCCAAGGGAAGAATGTCAGTTGTTCCACTAATTGAAATGACATGATGTAAAATGTCAATGATGCATAGCCAAAAAGCTCACAGAAAATGGGAACATTAATGAGTTATTGGCCAGGGATATCAAAGTTTCAAGAGGCAATAGCCTCCACTAGTGTTCTGCAAATCAGCCAGGGCTTGGTCACCTAGAAAAGTAAGACCTTCAGGACCACAACGCACTGATTTTCTCAGAGGAAGCCATCCCAGGGGCAATACAAAGGCATAGTAGGGCAAGGAGAATCCTAATGGCAGAGAAACAACACAAGCCCTGAGGGAGAGATCTCGCAGCACAATGAGAAAGTCAAGAAATTCTGAAATTCTTTGAATGTATTTTGTTTTTTCATACTTTTTTTCCCATTTATATCTGTGTTTGTTTTAGTATTTCTAAAAGCTGTCTATTCCCAAACCTTCACTCAAACTTTACAGCCAGGAAGACTTGTCAGGTTGTATTTAAAGTTTCCCTGGGATAGCTGAAAATTATATGGAATTGATGAAAAGAAGGAATTATCAGATTCAGAGTACACTAAGTCCTAACCAGGATAAATAAAAATAATTCCACACTGATGTGACAAAAATAATTCATACATATTGTTTTAGGATAATGAATCTATCAGAGCATCAGAATAGTTCATCTTCATGCATGAAGGGAGAAGTAAATTCCAAAGTTCCTAAGGCTTGCACATAAAAACAACTATTTAGCATATCCTCCAAAATTATCAACATTAATATGTATATTGTTATCCATAACAACCAATTAACATAACACAATTGACAAGCTTGATCTAACAGATATACATGGAACCCTGCACCAAAGGATTAGAGAATAGAATTGATCGTGTATTAGGCCACAAAACAAGTCCCAATAAACGTCCAAGAATTTGCATTTTCACCACAAGGCAATAAAGTTTAAAATTTATTTTTTAAATGATAATTTTAAAAAAAAACACTTTAAAGATTTAGAAATTTAAAACACAGTTTGAGATAATTCATAGCTCAAAGAAGAAAACATAATAGAACTTATAAAGTACCAGAAACTGAACTACAACTGTCCCAGGGCCCTACCTCACCCGTATCCAGGCCTCCTCTTTGAGAAGAACCTTATATTCGCCCTTACCCCTCAGTGTGAATCTCAGGCAATGAGCTCCCTGCCCTGGGAAAATTTCCATTTAAAGTATAGCAAGGTGGTAAAAGCTTAGACAATGGGACAGTCTTGTGGATTCAAATTTTGGTTCTGCTCCTTAATAGCTATGAGACCACAGATAAGTGACTTACCTTTTTATGCCTCAGTTCTCCCATCTATAAAATGGGAATAACAGTAACTATATCCAAGGTTGTCATGATGATTGAACATATCTAGCAGTATACACTGTTAGAATAGTACCTGACATAAAGTAAACGTGATAAAGTGGTTTTTACTCTTTTTGTTGCTCGTAGAATATCAGTGAACAAACAGAGGTGGCATTTAGGAAACAGAGTTCTTTGCAAAAGACCTAAAATCATGTTTTTAGGCAGCTCCTCCCTCTGCCTATGATTGAATACAGACCTACATTTTAGCTCAAACACAACTAAAAATCATCATGTTTATCCCACCATCCATGCTACCACAGACTTTGTCTAAGACTTGGTGATGCTTCTTTGAATTACTGTTAATTCTTCTATTCTGGAATTTCACCTGTCAAAGCCAGAGGAGACAGACAAAATTGGAGAATTCTAGGATCATCCCCTTCTACAAAATTCCTCAGCAATATATTGATGCTGCATGAAAGATTCATCCCATTAGAGAATAAAGAATTATGTTCTATTCCAATAAAATTCAAAATTGAGTGGGACAAAACTGCCTTGGTCATATATGCGGTATCTGTTTGTAGCATTCATCGTTTGGGTTAAGAGTAAGACATCTCCTGCCTAAGTGACAGGAGGTCCAGATTGTTCCTTTTGCTTTGCCAAGCTGTAAGAAGGAAAATCTGCAGAATCTGGAGGGGTAGAATTGATTTTTTTATTCTCTTTACATGGGCCATGAAGCACTAGACCTCTCATATTAAAGGTGATAGAGCTCTCTCTTCTTCCTGCAGGTGGCATGTTGGAGTGGACACTTCCATCATCTGTGTTTATTGATCACTCACTGCTTCCCATGCGTGGGAGAGGGAGTGATTCATCTGGTTGCTTAGAGAGAATCCAGGACAAAGAGGCAGATTCTGTGTCTTTCCAGCTGCCTTCTAAGAGACAGCCTGATGTTCATATTCTGTCACTCGCTCTCTCCCCACTCCAACTACACTGCCTAAAAACACATGAATAAATCAGGCTGTCTATCTTCAGTTTGGGGTGAAAGCTGGGAAAAGGCCCCTTCCCTTTTTTTAATACAGCCATAGACCTCGCCCTTTCATGGTGAAAAGAGGCTTGCCTGGCCATTTATGAAGGTCCCGGTGGTGCTTTCAGTTCTTTGTGAGCACAAACTACTACCAAGAACTGTGAAAGAAAAGGGGTGAATCTAAGGTTTCTACACTTCCAATATAGAAACACTCACTCCTAATTTAAAATTAAGACTATTAAACAATGTATGGCAAACGGAGTTTTTTTCCAGTATATAATGATTGAACTTGTAATGTTGAGAAGGTGAATTAATAAGCACCTCTACCATAGTAACCTTTCCTGGGATGGTTTCTTTATGAACTCAAGTTATATCCCATGATTCTAGTTATCTCAGACCATTTACTAACACAAATGAAGAAAACTTTTCATGGATCTAGCCAGATAGATTAGATACTGACATTTCTCAGGGAAATACCAAAAAATTGTACTTGAAAAAAAAATTAATGAAACAATTAGTAAATACTCAGACGGATGATAGGAAGCCAGAGCACCCAATGAAGGTAAGATGCAAACCAGGGAGAGACTTTTGACAGAAACTGACTCATTCCTCGGGATAGTAGGTTAAAAAGACGCTATGCAGTTGAATAAGAGCTTTATAGGAATGTCCTCTAATGGAGCAATTTTTTCAGAGTGATTGCAAAGGATGCAATTTAGCGGTTTGTATTGAACAGCACAGAATAATTTAAGGATGTAAGAGCACACACCCTCTGAACCAGATGACCCTCTTTCTGGAAGGCTCCCACAGCTGGGAACATTTCAGGCACACACTACAGCTTCGATTAATTACTTGCCTTGTGTTCTATTTTATTAGGTAGTCACACGGAGAGAAATGAGGACTAATTGGATCAGAAAATAGCTTCCGTTGAATCAAAGACTTGCAAATAGTATAGAAATGCGGTGAATAAGGGGGAAAAAAATCGAAATGGTCATAGTGAGAATCTCAACAGCTGCTTTCACAACATGGGATCACCTCATGTCCTTCACCTTGACTCTTGGGATAAGAATTCAATCCAAATTCAATTCTTTTTAAACTATCTTGTCTGTGCATCCCTTTGTGAAAAGGAAATGAGAACTTTCAAAAAAAAAAAAAAAAAAACACAGATGTTTTGTAAGTTCATGTGGTCCAAGCTGGTTAGACTAGCTGGAGAAAGCAGTTTTGGGTGAGTAATCACTGCAACTGGCAGGTGGCAGAGCTTCCATGATGTTTTATATAGACTGGAAAAAATCTGGAGGGCACTTAGTTCTCAGACTGGCTTGAAAAATAGTAAACAATATGAACGAACATGGAAATTAATTAGGGTGTAACTCTAAAGACAAGAGTCCCAGCAAGGCACAGTGGCTGATGCCTATAAACCCAGCACTTTGGGAGGCTGAGGCAGGAGGATCCCTTGAGGCCAGGAGTTCAAGACCAGCCTGGGCAACAAAGCAAGACGCTGTCTCTACAAAAATTTGAAAAATTAGCCGAGCATGGTGGTGTGTGGCTATGGTCCCAGCTGGTTGAGGCAGGAGGATTTCTTGAGCCCAGGAGTTTGAGGCTGCAGTGAGCTATAATTGTGCCACTACGCTCCAGCCTGAGTGACAGAGTGGGACCCTGTCTCTAATAATATTAATATTTAAAAAAACAATAAACACTGAGGTCTCACCTTCTCTGCCCACCTCTGCCACTTCCCTCTCTTTGACCTTCATCTGTAACACAACTCTTGGAGGTCAGAACCACTTGGCCTACCATTTGGTTAATGCTGGCAATTGCTCTCTAATTGTATTGTTTGTTTCTACTAACATCCCAGCTAACTTAAAGGTTCTTCCCAGGCCACAGAACAGAGCTTCTACTCTATCAGAATTTCCCATGGTGCCCGGACAGTGAGCAGCACCAATATTCAAAGTATTGCTCCCCACTGCCCTCAAAATAAAAGCCAAATGCCTTAACCTGACTCAAAAGGAAACTCCATCCTACCCTGCCTTCTCTTGGCTTCATTTCTCACCTCTCACAACACCTCCTCAACTCTCCCGTGTTCCAAGCATACTGAGTTTTGTGCAGTGTCTGAGCATGGGTCATGCTCTCTCTCAATCTGGAATTTTGTATGTGCTATTCCTTCTTGCAGCAACACTCTTCCCTTCTTCCCCATCACCTGGATTGCACCACTATTGTCTTGACTTAAATATTCCTTATTCTGGGAGGCTTGCCCTAAACACAAAGACAAAGGGATCAATGCCCCTTCTAGGCACCTCTGTAATAACCTACACCCACCCCTGTTGTACCCCTGCATGACAACAGTCTTACAAATGCCCATTTACCTGGACTGCCTGAAGGCAGTCACATCTCTTGGAACCAACAGTTCCTGGTACCTATCCAGCCTCCAGCTATATTTGCTGAGTTAATGAATGAATGAATGTCCTAGCCTTGGTGGGTGGCTCTCGATGATCTCTGCTAATGGAAATTCTCGTGCTTGAACTCATCCCAGATATTCTACTTTAGGAAGTAGGTGGCTCATTCTGACATAGTGTGGTACCACCTGAAGATTGTCCAGGCAGCTAAAACTTAGAACACAATTCCTTATACATTTGAGGGATGTTTTTTCTGCTATACAAACTGTTTTTAAAGAGCCCTTGTATACCTTCACATATCAGTCATCATAAAGCTCTTAATGTAGTACCTTATATACAGCAGGAACTTAATGAATGCTGAATGAATGAATGAATGCCCAAAATAACTCTTGCTTAGGAAAACACTTGGTTAATAAAATTAGCAAATGCCTATGAAGTCCTCATTCATAGAATAAGAAAGCTGAACAAGTAGAGACAAACTTGGAGGTTTATCTTGACAATCATTAACCAAACAGACACTCAAGGGCTTGATTTACATAACTTATTTATCTTTGTAACCAACTTAATGCATAATTTTTAACTTTTTTTTTTATGTTTGTGAGTGTTATAGTTAATGCACAATGCCTTAATTACAGCTTCCAGTTGATTTTTTTTTCAGTACTAGCTGCTTTGTAGTCAGGTAGACAGATAGATCATCTAGGCCTAGCCTGGTGAGCTGCTTGCTTATTTATCTGCTTTAGTATTTCAAAAGGTGGCGGAAACGAAGATGCATTGAACACCATTTGGTTCTTCTCTCTTCCTGAGGTGGTCCTGTAAACATCCCAGAGTACTTGCTGTACAAATAACATTTGTGACCTGTCCTTGATTTTCTGAAATCCTCAAAGAAAACAAATGGTCTACTCAGCAATTACTGAACTTTGTTAACAATCTGGAAATCAAGAATTCAAACAATGCCATAGGGAAGGCCGTTATCCAAGCAAACTCATGCTTTAAGAGGTTTGAATCAAATCTTCAAAACTTAAGAGATAGCCTAATGGAATCATAAACACTTAACCCTAAATTACAGTGAGGATACCAACATTAATATCAACAGGTGCTTTGCAAATAGATTTCCTTTCTTATCCAGAAAGCACGAGTTCTCTGGAATCCCTCAGGTCCAAGTTGCCTTCATTTCTCCATTACCTTATGCCACAATCTTGAATTGAAAATTTAAACAACTCCTGAATTTAGGAAAATGTGGCAGGCAGGTAACTGTGTCATGCACTGCTAAAACTAAAGGAAGGAAATCATAACGAAATGTAAAAGCTCAAATTGTGATATAGTTGGAGACTAAAAAAAATCTTTTCGATCCCTTGTAAAGCTCAAGAAGAAAAACTTCTTCATACCTTGTCAAATGGAAGTTTAAAATGATCTAAATCAATATTTTATAAAATTGATATGCCCTTCAAATATTAAGAATTTGAGAATTTGGATTTCTATTACATAACTAACAATGATACACTATAATTGTGTAACTCTTTTTTCAACAAATCCATATATACATGGATTGTGTGTGTGTATATATATATATATATAAACTCTGTTTGCCTCTGCAATAAACTTGTGGAATAGTCAGAAAATTTTTCTATTTCTCAGATAAAGAAACTGAGAATTAGACAGGAAGGCGAAATAAGTGGGCCAGAGTCATATAAGTGTTTTGCGTCTTTCCACTATCTCAGTCCAAAGAAATCAAATTTTCCTCTGGCTAACAGTGTGGTATAAAGCAAAACACATCACTTTTTTTGCCAATGTCATTTTAATTCAGTTTGCTGATAAGCTAAAATCATTTTGCACTAGGGAACTGAGTTTCTATGAAAAGAAAATAAATTGTTTTTCTTGCTCAGAGATGGGAGAGCAGAGAATGAACTGATAGATTCCTCTATCTCAGCTCCATGAAGTGAGCTAGTCACCCCCTCAGGGTCCACTTGCAAACTCAGACAGCAACTCCTGCACAGCCTGAGAAATCCTGGCCATATTTCAGTGTGTCCTGGATCGATGTATCCAATCTTTAGATTATTCATTCTTATGAGAGAGCTTTCCCTTTTGAAATGAGCATTTCCTAAATAGGTTTCTTTGTCTCACTTGATCACCAATAAACAGAAAATACTTCTAACATTCTAGTGGGAAGAGAAAATGTATTTCTTATTATTTACAAACTATTCAATTTGGCAAAGTCTGACCCTTAGAGACAGACTTAAAGCATAAATAAGTATTAGAGAGGAACTTCTCTTCCCTGTCCTCTAGTGTCCATGAATAGGAATTTTCCCTAAACCCTTTAAGCCTCCGGACCAAAGCTTATATCTCTCTCTGGAAATGGATCAAGTGACTTGTTGGTGAGCAATACACAAGGGTCTTGGACAGAGTTTATCTGTCAAGGTGGCATTTGGTCTCTTTCTCCTCCCCAGACCAGTGTGAGGAGGCAATGATTTCCTTACAGATTAAATCTTTCCCAGAACTAGCAGTCCCTAAAGCTAAATTGGATGCACAGAGGAGGTGACAAGCACATTTGGTTCTGTGAAGCTACATTCTTCACCACTAACTTTAACAGTAATAAAAGTAATATTTTGTTTGTGCATATGTTGGCTTTTTACTTTTTCAATTTGTTTTTAAAAAATTCACGCAGGAGGGAAAAATTTTATCTATTGGACTTTCCTTAAAAACCCCACCGGGACAGTAAACTTTACTCAAGTATTCAAATAGGAGGAAAGTGGATTTAGAATGCAAGCCCAGCGTGGTAGGCAGAACTTCAGGGTGGCGTCCAAGTTGCCAGCTCCCTGGTATTCCTGCACTGCATATTCTCCTCCCTCTGTGCATGGGTGGCACTAGTAATATTCTGGGTTATCATTCCTGTGATTAGGTTACTAATAAATTGACTTTGGGTTAAGAAAAATGAAGTATTTCCTGGGAGGGCCTAACTAATCAGGTGTGCTTTTTAAAAGAAGATGAAGCTTCAGAGAGATGCACTGCTGCTGGCCTGGAAGAAAGCAAACAGCCACCTTGTAAATTGCCTGTGGAGGGGCCACATAGTGAAAACCCAAGGGAAATGTCTAGGAGTTAGAGCAAGCCCCAGCCAACAGCCAGCAAAAAAAGACCCAGAAATCCCAATTCTATAACTGCAAATAACTGAATTCTGCCAACAGCCTGAAGGAGTTGGGAAGAGCACCCCAGGCTCCAGATGAGAACACAGCCCTGGCTGACACCTTGATATCAGCCTGTGAGACCCTGAGCAGAGAGCCTAGCTGTGCCATGCCCAGGCTTCTGACTCATGGAAAGTGTAATATAATAAATGTATGTTGTGTCATCCACTAAGTTTGTGGTCATTTGTTATGCAGCAATATAAAACTAACACAGCCATGGAATATTGACCATTCCATTCACATAATTGTGTCTAAAAAGCTTGTAAGCCAATTGTTTTGAATTGAAAAGCAATTTCTAGAGAATATTAATAACTCTTTAAAAGTATACTTTGAGTAGTATTTTTTTATATTTGTTTTTTTTTAAATGTTATTCACCAGAATTCAAAGGGAGGCATCTGAGAGGAAAGCAGGAGATCAGGGGACAGATGTGCCTGTCCCAGAGCTGCATGTCACAGTCCAGATCAGAGGCTTTAGAGCGACATGTGAGCATATCAGCAGCAAGTAAGAGAATGAACAGGCCCACTCCATGGGGGCAGGGTGCTGTGACATGGGAAGGATGATCTCTCTACCCATCATATCAGACCATCAGTAAAAATATCAAGGATTTGGGTAAAGCTTGGGAATGGAATTGTGCACCAAGCTGACATCAGAGAGGAACCTAAATGGCTTGTAAGAATAAAAGAGAAGAAATCAAAAGGGCAAAAAAACCTTACCCAAGTTAAGACATTAAAAATATCAGCCAAGTTTACCTTGATCTTTAAGGAATAAAGAAAAATCAAGTGACATTCAGGGCAGAGAAAGTTCTGTAATACTTCAAACACAAACATAATGGCTCAAGTGTTGAACCATCAAGATCTTAGAGCACTGAGTGGAAAAGGAAACCTAAGAAAATTCAGTGCAGCATTGCAAAGAAAAAAAAAAAATATGGAGTAGTTAATGAAAACGTTGAGATAAGTAGACATCTACATGTAAAAGATAATATTAGGTCCCTATCTGAGAACACATCATTTTTAAAAATCTGGATGAATTAAAAACCTAAATAAATGCAACAAAAATTTGAAACTTTGGAGAGAAGTGCTTGAGGATGGATTTGTTAATTACCCTGATCTGAATACTATGCATTATGTTTGAAACATCACTACGTACCCATGAATATGTATGATTATTATTTGGTAATTAAAATAAATAAATATAAATAAATTTTAAAAAAATACTTTTTGGAGAAAATAGAGGAAAATTTTATGACCATGATGGAAAAAGATTTAGCAAATAAGAAGCAAATTGTACTAACCATAAAGAAAAAAAAACCTCTGAAATTAAACTACCTTAAAAAATAAAATCTTATGCACAAAAGACATCATAAGGAAAGTTAAAAAAACAAGCACTGCCTCAAAGAAGATATTTTTAAAACTATATAACTACCAAGTCTGAATTGTGAATAAATAGAAAATCTGAACAGAATAATAATAATAATAATAATGAGTAAAGAGATTGAATCAGTAATCAAAAAACCTCCCCACAAAGAGAAGTCCAAGAACACATGGCTTCACTGGTGAATTCTACCAAATGCTTAAACATGAATTAAGACTAATCCTACTCAAATTTTTCCAAAAATTGATGAGGAGAGAATATTTCCAAACTCATTTTATGAGACCTGTATTACCCTGATACCAAAGCCAGAAAAGGACACCACAAAAAAAGAAAACTACAGACCAATATCCCTGATGAACACGATGCAAAAATCCTCAACAAAATACTAGAAAACCGAATTCAACAGCACATTAAGACAATCACACACCATGATCAAGTGGGATTTATCCATGTATCGCAAGGATGATTCAACATACACAAATCAATAAAGTGATATACCACATTAACAGAATGAATGATAAAAATCATATGATCATTCCAACAGATGCAGAAAAAGCATCTGACAAAATTCAACATCCTTTTATGGTAATATCACTCAACAAATTAGGCATAGAAGGAATGTACCTCAACATAATAAAGGCCAAATATGCCAAGCCCACAGGTAATATCACACTCAACAAAGAAAAGTTGAAAGCTTTTCCTTTAAGATCAGGAACAAGACAAGGATACCCATTCTTGCCACTTCTATTAAACATGTTACTGGAAGTCCTAGAGAGAAAAATAAAGCAAGATAAAAGGCATTCTGATCAGCAATGAAGCTGTAAAATTGTCTCTGTTTTACAGTTGACATGATCCTGCATATAGAAAATCCTAAAGCCTCCACAAAAAAAAAACCTGTTAGATCTAATAAACAAATTCAGTAAAATTGCAGGACATCAAATAAACACATAAAATTAGCAGCATTTTCTATGCTCTCACTACAAACTACCAGAAAAAGAAATTAAGAAAACAATCCTACTTGCAAAAGCAACAAAAAGAATAAAACATTTAGAAATAAATTTAATCAAGGAGGTGAAAGATGTGTACACTGAAAACTATAAAACATTGATGAAAGAAATTGAAGAAAGTACAGATATTAATAAATGGAAAAATATCTCCTGTTCATGGATTGGAAGAATTAATATTCTTAAAATGTCCATAAAAATCCAAGTGATCTCAGATTCAGTGCAAGTCCTATAAAAATTCCAATGGCAATTGTGAAGGTTAATTTTATATGTCAACTCGACAGCACTAAGGAATGCCCAGATAGCTGGTAAACATAATTTCTGGGTATGTCTGTGAAGATGTTCCAGAAGACATTAGTGTTTGAATCAGTAGACTGAGTAAAGAAAATCACCCTCACTAAAGCAGGCAGGTATCATCTAATCCACTAAGGCTCTAATGGAACAAAAATATGGTGGCAGGAAGACTTTGCTGTCTTTGTTTGAACTGGAATATCTATCTTCTCCTGCCCTTGGATATTGGCCTTCTTGGTTCTTGGACCTTCAGATCCAGACTGAATTCTACTACTCACCTTCCTGGTTCTCCAGCTTGTAGACAACATATCAAGGAACTTTTTGGTCTCCATAGTCATGTGAGCCAATTCTCATAGTATACATATTAATACATATGTACATATATATATTTGTCCTATTTCCCTAGAAAATACTGCTAATACAGAATTGCACAGAAATAGAAAAAACAGTCCTAAAATTCATATGTCACTACCAAAGACCCTGACTAGCCAAAGCAACCTTGAGAAAGAAGAAAGCTGGAGGCATCATACTTCCTGGTTTCAAATTATATTATAAGGATATAGGGATCAAAGCATTGATATCAGTATAAAAACAGACCCATAGACCAATAAAACATAGTAGCCCAGAAATAAACCTACCCATGTACAGTCAACTAATCTTCAACAAGGTTGCCAAGAATACACAATGGGGAAAAGATTGTCTCTTCAATAAATGGTTTTAGGAAAACTGGATATTAACATGCAAAGAAATAAAATTAGACCCTTATCTCACACCATATGTAAAAGTCAACTCAAAATAGATTAAAAACTTACATGTAAGACCTGAAGCTATAAAACTTCTAGAAGAAAACGTGAGGGAAAATGTTCCTTGACATTAGTATTGACAACGATTTTTTGACATGGCACCAAAAGTACAGGCAACAAAAGCACAAATAAATAAGTGGGACCACATCAAACTAAAAATCTTCTTCACAGAAAAGGAAGCAATCAATAAAATGAAAATAAAACTACAGAATGAGGGGAAAATATTTGCAAACCATATATCTCATAAAGGGCTAATATTGAAATGTATAAGAAATATACACAATTCAATAGCTAAAAAATTTAAACCAATTTAAAAATGAGCAAAGAACCTGAATAGACATTTTTTCCAAAGATATACAAATGGCCATCAGGTATATAAAAAGGTGCTCTGACATCACTAATCAGCAGGGAAATGCAATACAAAACCACGATATCACCTTATACCTGTTAGGATAGCTATTATTAAAAAAACAAAAGATAATAAATGGTGAGGACGTGGAGAAAAAGGAACTCTGGTGCTCTGTCTGTGGAATGTAAATTGATACAGCTATTATGGAAAGCAGCATAGCAGTTTCTCAAAAAACTAAAAATAGAACTACCATATGACCCAGCAATCACACTTCTGAGTATATACCCGAAGGTATTGAAATCAGGTTCTCAAAGAGATCCCTGCACTCCCATGTTTGTATCAGTATTACTCACAATAGTCAAGGTATGGAAACAACCTAAATGTCCACCAATGGATGAATGAATAAAGAAAACGTGGCATATAAATACAACAGAATATTATCCAGCTTTAAAAAACAGAAGAAAATCCTGCCATTTACATCAACATGTAGGAACCTGAAGGATATTGTGCTAAGTGACCTAAACACAGAAAGACAAATACTACTTGCTCTCACTTATATGTGGAATTTAAAATAGTCAAACTCGCTGACTCGGGAAGGGGGGGTGGGGAAGGGAGGGATATATACCTACATGATGGGTGCAACGAGCACTATCTGGGGAACAGACACGCCTGGAGCTCTGACTTGGGGGGAAAGGCGGTACATGGGCAACGTATGTAACCTGCAATTCTGTATCCCCCATAACAGTAAGATGAAATAAAAAAAATAAAATAGTCAAACTCATAGAAGCAGAGAGTAGAATGGTAGTTGCCAAGGGCTGGGAAGAGAGGGATATGAGGAGATGTTGGTCAAGGGGTACAAAGTTTCAGTTATGCAAGAAAAAGTAGTTCTGGAGAGCTAATGGATAGCATGCTGACTATAGCTAACAAAACTGTACAGGGTATGTGAAATTTGCTAAGGGGTAGGTCCTAAATGTTCTCACCACCAAGAAAAAGAAAAGTGACTATTTGAGGTGACAGATATGTTAATTAGCTCAATTGTGATGATTATTTCACAATGTATATACATAAAATTGTCATGTTGTATACCTCAAATATACCCAATAAAAAATAAAATAAAATAATGAAATAAATCTTATAAATCAACCTGGAAAAGACAAATAAATAACCTTATAAAAAATTGGACAAAAATATAAACACAAAATTCTCAGAAGAGAAAATTAAGTGACAAAAAAACAATAAAAATATTTTCAAGTATCCCATGACATTGGAGAAAAATAATCACTAGGGTATCAGTGGTAATATGAAGAAATTAAAAATCATACATTGCCAATAAGAGTGTAAATTGTTCAAACCACGTGGTAAAGCAAGTCTTAGAAGTTGAAGTTGTTTCTGCTCTTTGGCCCAGCAAGGTTATGACTATGTAGCTGTCCAACAGAAACTCTTATGAACAAAGAAGCATATTCAAAAATGTCCATGTGCTAATTGTGATACCAAAACAGTGAAAACAATCTTACTATCCACCAGCAGGAGGATAAAGTAACTGTGGTCTAAGTATACGATGAAATACAGTAAAATGAATGAACTAAGTAGAATAAACAAGGAAAATCACAAAACACAATTATGAGAAAAGAAGTTGAAAAAAGATACCCTGCTATTTTATATAATGTTATTCAATATAATTTATACTAAATTTATATAGTAATAAATATATATAATTTTTAATTTATATAACATATAACATAATATCATTTATTAATACATACATGATAAATGTAAAAAGTCATACATTGGTAAGATATACATCAATTTGGAGAGTGGAGCTTACAATCAGAATCTAGACTATGTTTCACAAGGGAGGGATTTATTTTCAGCTAGTTCTCACACCAAGAAGGGTGCCTGAAAAATAGAAGGTGCCCAATAATTACCTTTGAATGAACAAATGAATGAATGATTACATCTAGGAGGAGAATGAGAAGACTAGAATGCGGGGGGGACTTTTAGGTGTAGCTGTAACATTTTCTTTATAAAATAGTTATGATTCACATATAAGAAAATAATATCATCAATTAAGTGTGGGTGATGAGTGTTTTGTTTTTTGAAATGTTCCATGGCTTTAAAAAATTTTAAAACATTCCTACAACAGTATATAACATGTTTTTCTTATATTACATAAAAATGAATTATCATCCCCTCTTACTACAATCAAAAAAATATTGAGAGAGCCCATTTTTTTAATTTCAAAATATTATGGAGCACAAATTTTTTTGGTTATATGGTTCACTTTTGTAATGCTTGAGTCATAGCTGTAAGTGTGCCCATCACCCAAATAGTGCTCATTGTACCCATTCCATAGGTTTTTACTCATCCCCACCAACCTCCTCCCCCCTGCTTGATTTCCACTGAGTTTTACTGAGAGAGCCCATTTTTTTATTTCTTGGAAACAACTTCTCAGTGCACAAATCAAAGAACCAACCCAAATTTTAAATGTTGTAGAATAAAACTTGGACAAAAAGTTGAGTTACTGCTCTACTTACTAACACAAGTAATAATCTCCTTTATTAAAAATTGCATTATCACCTCATCTGATAAATTTTAAATGAATTTCTAGAAGCAATAATTAATTACAGGGGAGAGAGTAGGCATACTTCAAAGCAGAGTTAATTTAAATTATCTATTATACCTTTCGTGTAATTACATTTATTCTAATTTCATTTCTCTATGGGAAAAAACACAACAAAGATGTACTACAGTCTAGACACTATTCTAAAAGCTAGGTAATCAGAAGTCCAAGACATAGTTTCTTTATGATCTCCCAGTCTAGCAGGCAAGTTTCAGAAGGAAATCATTAATTGTGATACCGTATGATAACAATTATCACAGAATTATTCGCAGGCATATGTGAGCACGTAGAAGAGGTTTCTCACAATCTGGAGCTGCAAGGAAGGCTTCCTGGAGGAAATGACACATGAGCTAGACCTTGAAGGATAAATGTTTGCCAAACAGAAAAAATAATGACATGAGGGGTCATAGGTAGTGAGGGATTTTTTTCCCAACAAAGGGACAGTATTTGTAAAATATTTGTGAAGTTCCAGTAAGGTAAGAAATAATAGTATATTTGGAGCACTACAAGAAGGATGATCAACTGTAGCCTAAAGATGCATTTTATACAGTGGTGGGAGAGAAGTTTGAAAACAGAGACATGAAGCACCTTACAACATCAAGATAATGATTCTAGAGTCTAGCTCATAGATTGGAAGGAACTATTAAAAACTTTTAAGCAATGGAATGATGTATTCGGATTAAGTGTAATACACAGAGAGGAAGTTTCAGAGTGAGGTAGAGTTGGATGAAAGAATAGTTAAGAGTCTATAATAGCAAGAGATGATAATGCTTCCCTAACCTACAACAGTGCCATGGGACTGAAGAACAGAATATTAATTAAGGGCACATTCAGAACACAGTTTCTACAATATTTAAAGAGTAAAGATTTGTGGCAGATTAAGATGGTTACAAAAGCTTCCTCTCTATATTTAGGTTCCTTTGCAATGTGACTTTGCAGTTCCTTCTATCAAAATGAGGAACCTGTTTCCCCACCCCTTGAATCTAGGCTGGTCTCATGCTTTGCTTTGGCCATGATAATGAGGAAAATGTTTATAAATGGGCTTAAACACCCAGGGGCAGGACGGGGGCCAAGCATCAGAAATGGCAGAAATGTTGGAATTGAATTAACTGATTTTCTATAAAATGTCTAATAACATTGATATAAAACTGGCATATTTTATTTGCAAAGTCTTTCTGCTCATGAGGCCTACACACTAACAGTTACTACTTGGAATTGCAAATGAGTTAAATTACTTCAGAAATTCAATAATTTAATCTAAAAGAAAAGTCACCACCCAAAGGTTTCTTGTGAAATTAAAAAAAAAAATTATCAGACAGTAAATAATCAGCTATTAACTTGCAATCTATTATATAATACATGAGAAAATCACCATAGCAAGAATGTTTTGATAACTGTCTAAGCACTCTGTGGCAGAATAGCTTGGTCTCTATTTCACACACATATTTTATCTTTACCTAACCTGTAATTTCTAATGTTTCCCATTAACCCCACCTCCCCACCCAATGGCAGCCTGGCAAATTTCTAAATCACACTGGTCACAGCAAAGATCGTGACATAACTGGGTAGCACAGTGAAGGCTAACCAGGGCAACAACTTCCAGTGCTTCTCCCACCACCACCTGAAACTTGGAAGAGCTAGCTTCTCTTACCTCTTGTTTCAGTCTCCATGCCGTCTTTGAGAGGAAAGTGTCTTTTATCATGCTTCCAGAAAGGGCTGGGAAAAGAGAAATAAGTTGCTGCTAATTGGCTTTCAGATTTCACCCTGTGTTAAAGTAAGAACTCTGTTTTCTTTACAGGTATCTCAAAACTATGTCACCATGCAGAGGCTGGAAGTACACGGGAGAGGTCTACAAAACCCCTCCCAGCTTATTTAAATGTAACTTCTAATTATAACATTTCATTAAAAAATTTAAAAATCCAAGAAAATGTTAAATAGATGGGAGACCAGGACAATAGGCTCAAACCCGCACTACTCTTGGCGAACTAGGACACAGGGTCTTCTATTTTGCTCCCCCTCTGTAGTTCATACCTTGATCCATTAGCAAGGGCCAAGCACTCAGGCCCCAGCGGCAGGGAACAGAACTAAGCAGAAAGCGCGGTGAAAGCCATGGGGAAGAGACCGTCTCTTGGCTTTCTGACGTAGGTTCTACATCCCAGCAGCTGTAGCTGCCTTCTCTTTAAAGACTAGCACTCTGGTTATACAGGAAATAAGACCTCAGTATCGAGGTTCTCCAGGTAATACTACATTCCACGTAAAATATTTGAGTACAACATACATTAGAAGACAGTTATTGTCCTAGAGGAAACTCTCAATCCTACTTATGCACAAGGTGGGAAAAAATTAAAATATTCTTCATTTGATTTCCTTTTAAATTAATGTCTCTTCAGATCAGATAATCTCATGTTCTTCTCATCTTTCTCATCTCTGGGAGAATTATCTGTTCCCAGAGATCCAAAGGAAATTGCTCATCAGAATGAAGTAGAGAAGACTGGAGACAGAGAACATGTTTAACTTGCTAAGAGTTTGACTGGATTAATTGATTTCATTAAGTTCATAGCAGAAAATGCTGTGCTTCCTGGTGCCTAATGACCTATTGAAGATTTCATGAGTCACTTCTTTGTTTCTTTTACAGTCAATAGACGTGATTACCACAGGGCCAGGATGTCACTCCAGATGCATGAATATTTACCCCTGGGACATTTTCACCCTCCTTTCTTTGGCTTCCCTACCACTCTCCAAAGTTTAAGCCTGAATGGTGCTATTCCTCAAAAACAGTACAATTGTTTCCTCTTCTCCTGTTCCTATCCAAAATCAGCTGTTACAGCTTTTAGAGGAAGAGACAGCTTCTCTACTGAAAGTTCAGGGACAGTAGGAAGGGCATCTTTCCCTATTCATCATCTATATGCTATCTGGGATAGTCTGTTATCAGGACCTAAACCTCTCGTTCTGCCATCAGAGATAAGCGTAAATCCAATGCAATCCTCCTGGACAGGAATCAATACCACAGTCTGAAATGACAACGTTGTCTTCATGGACAGGGCATTCTCAGACCCATGAATACTAGTGCTGAAGCAGATGAGCCCTGTAGATCATCTGGTCCCCAATTATTTTTACAAATGGGGAAACTGAGACTGGAGCAACGTAAAATTACCTGACATACACAGTTAATTGTGACCAGGATGTGGGCCCAGGTCTTCTGATTCCTCACTTGCTGCTCCTAGAGGAAGAAGATAAAAGTGCATGTAGAAGGAGACTGGGGTCTACCAGACACCAGAAAGGGGTCCTAGGAAGGGAAAATGCCAGAAAATAGAAAATCCAGCGATGCTAAAGAGAATATATTTATGTCTCAATTGCTCCAGACTAATTATAGTATAACGAGGAATTACAGAGTTACAGGAGCAACATCTCTGCTCTTCCCTACCCCACCCAGAAACAACACACCCCTGAGGCTTGCTGCTCTAAGTGTAGAACTCACAGCAGCCACATCAGCCTCACCCAGGAGCTGGTTATGAAAGCACAATCTCAGCCCCCAACCCCCAGCACTTATTAGGCCAGAATCTGCATTTTAACAAGATCTCCAGGTGATTCATGTGCACAGTAAAGCAGGGAACGCATCCGATAGGGCACAGGAGGCCCAAGGAAAGCAAATGAGGCCTCTGGTCCCCAAGCCCTTCTCCCACCGTGGTCCTTTCAAAGTCCCTGCAGAAATCAGCCCCAGGGTTGACACGATACCTTGTTATTTCCAGACCCCAATTCCCAGGATTTCTTACGTAGCTCCAAAATCCTCAAAGAAGATTGATGTGTGAGGAGGGGGCACCAAAATGTGCCTGTACAGTTTGAATAAAAGCTTCTAGGACTTCACAGCTATGCTTATAACCTAGTTCTGCTTTGCATGTTTTCGTTTGACTTTGTTTTGATTTGATTTGATGTGTTAGCTTTGTTGTTTTGTTTCTCCATTTCAATATCCATGTCTACTGTGCAGAGCAGGCAAGTCAAAGCTCTTCTACAGACTGTTCCCTAAAATCTCACCCCTCGTGCTACCCTAGTAGCTAATACATAGTTCTACTTTATAGTTTTTTTCCAAATAAGCATTTTTATAAGGCAGTTGCCCTAGCTAGACTGTGAGCAACTCAAAGGCAAAATTCTGTTTTATTTATCTTTGCCATATAACTACCAGTGTCTTACTTACATTTAATAAGTAACAAATAATGAATGATTTAAGTAGCAAAATGAATGAATAGATGGGTGGATGAATGGACTGAAGCAGTATGAAGTAGATTGAATTCAGTAGAAAGTTAAGCTCTCATTCTCCTGGCTCCAACTCCAATATCCTACTGTTAATTCTCTTGTAGCCTGACCTCATCACAGGGCTCATGGGCTTTTGAGTTGTTTCATCCATTACAGAGAAGGCAGCCAGACTGTCTGAGGGTTTCTGTGTCCTGGAATGCAGTGAAAATACTTGGGCTGCAATTTGTAACATGTAATCAATAAACTCCATTACTTTGAAATCTTCAGGTAAGAATCACCATCCAACATGCTTTCGCCATAAGAACCCAATTTTCCTTCCTATACTCTACTCTTGATTTATAATAAACATGCAAGGGAAGAAACATATTATCAAAGGAAAGAAAAAAAGAAGAAGCAATTTTTTCTCTTTCCCACAGCACTCCTCACCACCAAAAAAGGAAAAAGTTACAAAATATGTAAAATCTTTAAGACAACCATTTCCTGGAAGTACTTTACACACAATTGCAGCAAAGATCCTCTGGAGCCCTTTGCTGGCACCACATCATGAATATAATAGTAATAATAATATTTATCATGAGGTCACAAAATTCAGCTACTGCTTATAAAAAAAAAGAGAAACTGCAATGTCTTTATTTTTCCTGTAATTAATCTAGTCTTTCTCTTGAGCCTTCATCACTGGATTAGCAGAAAAGGAAGTTAACCCATTGAACAATATAATAACTTAAACAGTCTCTTTCGGAAATAGACTTCCATTTGTTAAAAATACTAGTTCTCTTAATCTCCCAGCTTCTCTGCTTTTCTCCTTAAAATGGTGTCTGGTTTATAGGGTAAGGGGAAGAAGGAAAGTTTATGTGTCCCAGGAACCCCAGGAAAGAGTTGAGGTCCTCTGCTGAAATGCCATCATCTCACTCTGGTCTCTGGGTGTTGCAGACATACAGGTGCGTCTCTCAGATCCCCCTTCAAGAAAGAATTCTCTGCCCAGCTGCAAGGGGTTATCTAAGAGCTTCCAGACGTTAGCTCCTTCAGGGTCTGCCTCAATTTTCAAGCTGGGCTCACACTCTTCTTGGGTGGCCGTGGCCAATGTCTGAGCAAGGGAGTGACAACCTCATCATGCTCTTCTTGTGGTGGCCACATGCCAGTGACTGAGCAAGGTGGTAGGGGCCCGGTCATTGCCTCCCAAGGCAGGGCTATTCTTACAGACAGGCTTTGCTCTGAAGCATCCCATTGGGCTGCCAGAGACTTTTGGTGTCTGGATCTCTGGATCTCTGTCTCACAGCTTCCCCTGCCCCATCCTCCTTCCTCACTGTTTCTCTGAGGGGTGTTACTCTCCAATAAACATCTTGAACTCCTCCTTCATGGTAGGGTCTGCTTCCTGGAGCATCCTGCTGTCACTCTGAGACAATGTCCTCTGTCCAACTGAAGTATGCTTGTCCTACTGGCTTTTCAGGCTGAAGTCTGCACCCAACCTAACTCACAATCTATTCTCTCTCAGTTTTTTCAGGCTTATTAAGTGGCTCCTGGCCAACTCAGCCTCACCTCAGTTTCCCCCAGTCACTTTCTTCAAAGCACAGTCATGAGCCACGTAACAATGTTTTGGTCAATGATGGACTCATACGATGGTGGTCCCATAAGATTATAATGAAGTTGAGAAATTCCTTTCGCCCAGTGACATCATTGCCATCACACATCATAGCACAGTGCATTACTCATGTGTTTGTGGTGATGCTACTGTACAAACCACTGCCAGTCGTATAAAAGTATAGCACATATGATATGTACAATACACAGTACATCAGAATGATAATAAAGACTATATTGCTAGTTATGTATTTACTGTACTATACTTTTTATCCTTATCTTAGAATGTACTCTTTCCACTTATATGAGAAAAAAAGTTAACTTTAAAACAGCCTCGGGCAAGTCTTTCAGGAGGTATTTCAGAAGAAGGCATTGTTATCATAGATGACAGCTCCATGCCCGTTACTGCCCCTGAAGACCTTCCAGTGGGACGAGATGTAGAGGAGGAAGACAGTGATACTGATGATCCTGACCCTGTGTAGGCCTAGGCCAATGTATGTGTTTATGTCTTAGTTTTTAGCAAAAAAGTTCAAAGAATAAAAGAATAAAATAAAAAATTTAAAAGATAGAAAAAATCTTGTAGAATAAGGATAGAAAAAAAGAAAAATTTTTGTGCAGCTGTTCACTGTATGTTTTAAGCTAAGTGTTATTACAAAAGAGTCAAAAAGCTTAAAAAAATTAAAAAGCTTAAGTAAAAACTTTTTACTTAAAAAGTTAAGTAAAAAATGTTACAATAAGCTAAGGTTAATTTGTTATTGAAGAACAAATAATTTTCTTTATACATTCAGTGTTGTCTAAGGGTCCAGTGTTTACGAAGTCTACAATCACGTACCGTAATGTCCTAGGCCTTCACATTCACTCGCCACTTGCTCACTGACACACCTAGAGCAACTTCCAGTCCTGCAAGCCCCATTCATGATAAGTGCCCTATAGGTGTACCATTTTTTATCTTTAGTACTGTATTTTACTGTACCTTTTCCAAGTTTAGGCATGTTTGGATACACAGATACTTACCATTATGTTACAATTGCCTACAGTCTTCAGTATAGTAACATGCTGTACAGGTTTATAGCCAGGAACAATAGGCTTTACCATATAGCAAGATGTGTGGCAGGCTATTGTATTTAGGTTTGTGCACACATACTCTATGGCATTCACACAACAATGAAATCACCTAAAAATGCATTTCTCGAAACATATCCTTGTTGTTAAGTGATACATGACTGTATCTGCCATGCCCTTCATCAGCCTCAGGCCTGGCTCTCCAGTAAGGCAATAGATACATACTGGCATGAGACATGCAAAGTCCTGAGAAATTCTCTCTCATAGTACCATATATAAATTCTTAGGAAAAAACTCTTATTAGCCCATCCCTGAGCCTTCACTATGGACAAGAGGATGCGGGAGCATGATTAATCGACCCCGGGGCTGCATGTGCTCTGCACCTGCAGGTCAGGAGATGCCAAGTTCACCAGCCCCAACACATACACATGGAATAGGGAGAGGCAGGTCCCTGAAGCAGAGTGTGCTGATATGACTAGAAGAAAGAGGAAATGAGAGGCTGAGCATACCAAAACAAAATAAAACTAAAAAATTACATAGTTCCTCACTAACATGCTCCATGTCCTCAGGAAGCTCGATGTTTTATCATAGAGTTACATATAAACGAATAATTGCAATAGAATATGCTAAGTGCTGCTGGAGGAGTAGCTACTACAAAGAAGGGAAAGATTTAATCATTCCATTCTTTGTAGTAATTAGGATGATAAAGTCAGGGTGTACAATATAGGAAGCAAGAGAACACAATGTCTGAAACTTCATAACGTTGGATCAGATCTTAAAAATGAACAAAAGCTTGGCAGAAAGACAAGAGTAGAGGACCACGTGGGTGGAAGGAATAGAATATGCCAAGTCTCTAAGGCACAAAACATCATGATAGAACATCCTTCTTCCCCTGGATTCTGTCACCGGAGCATCTCCATGGAGGTGTGCCAAGTTTCAGAATGGATTAGACCCTACGCATCTCCAGCCCTAATGTACCCGTAGCCCCAAGATGCTTCCAATTCATAGTAAATAAGAATACACTGTGCATTTAGAAAATCAGGCTGATCTGTTGGCTTACTCATCTTTTAGAGCTATTTTTCTTTAATTTTATGGCTATAGCTGCATCCACAAAAAAATTTAGGATTTCAGCTGAGTAAAGGAGAGATAATAACTCTATATGAAAAGAACATGGGGAGAATATATTAGGTGATATTAGCAATTTTAAACTTATTAAGACTTTAAATATGAGAACTAAATGGTCATGTATACTTATACAGATATTTATATGCGTGTACAAGTAAGCTTAATATATGTGGAACACTTATATGACTTTGTTATGTGAAAAATGCTATTTTGTTATACATATATTATGCATATATGCATAATATATATTCACAATATTTTCACATACATATCATACATCACATATATGTGCTATTTACATATGTATTCCCTTATATTAGAAGGCACTTTTCACACAATGTGCAGACTAAAAAAATGAACAAGGGTTCTAGTTATAATACAGTTTCAGTGTATTTGAACACACACATTTTTAAAAATAAAACATTTAGCTTATCTTTAACTGGAAATGAATGGAAATATGTAACATAAAATTAGAAACTGTTCTCATTCATTTTTTGTTCCCTATAGCTTTTCTTTAATAATATGAGCCTTATCAGGATCAAATTCTAAGCTCAATGAATAAAAAACACAGATCACAGCTTACTCTATCCAGCACTCTGGAAAAGCTGCTAAATCATTAAAGAGGCTCAGGCTGGCATTGCTACCTTCTTATTTTTATTTTCTTAAAGATGCAGGAAGCCTGCAAGTTAAAGCACAAAATTACTTCCACCACTGTCATGAATTCTGAAACACCTCCTGCACTGTGCTGATTTCACACTGCAGAACGGTTCGATGCTGTAACCCTGACTCTCCTGCTGCCATAGCAACTTGTTGGTTCAGAATGAATTGAATAAAGGATTATCGCTAAGGAGGAAGGGGAGGGGCTTCTGTTTTATTTACTTTTTAGGCAGTTCACTGTGCAATGCCTATGAATGGGAAGACCTGGAAGGAAGGATTTGATTCTTCCTTTTAAAATCTATGTTGCGTTTTAAAAACACCATAGTTATCAAATACCCATGTTAAGTTTATCATTGCATCATCTTTGGGCAGTAGAGAATGAATAATTTTTTTTAAGTCTTCATTATCTCATTCGAATTCTTTTTTTCCCCTAAAAAAAGATAGGATTTGGGCAGTATATAGAAAGGAAAATCATACTAAAGTGAAGCTTGATCTCATCAGTTTTCCCTGCCCATGTGGGGTAATTTGAGCATGACTTGGGATTTTAAGCTTAAAATAAATCTAAGTGTTGGTTCATACCTCCCACAGACTTCTGAACATTACCATTCCCATGAAATGGCCCCAGTTAAATTGTACCCCATGACAGATGGAATCAGAACTTGTTGCTTCATTACAAACCACTTTCCCAAAATAGCTGCATATGAGAAATAATCCTGTTTATAAATGGAACAAAAGTGCTTTCACGATGTAGTCTATTTGTGTGGAAATACATTATATGCAGCCCTTATAGCTCTCTCCCTACATAATGTCTAATACTAGGGTTTACACATTGTAAATGGCTAGTAGTAGTTCTTGGCTAATTCGCTGGGCAAATTTATCTTATATTTAGCAACTACTTTGTTCCAGGCACTGCAAAGCCACCCCACATTCACTGCCAACAAATTCTTACAACCGTGAAAGGTAAGTATTATCCCTACCTTCAGATCCAGGTATATTAAATGCCTGTCCAAGTAAGTAGGAAAGCCAGGATTTTACTCTTCCTCTTTTTGTTAGCCCCAAAATCTCTTCTCCAAGTAAAAGTTCCAATGCAACAGGTCAGAGAACTTTCTGGAATTGAAATCTGAATGCTCTTTGAGCTGTGATCCAGGAATTGACATGCCAATCAACATTAGAAAGGCTAAATTGTTATGTGGTGGCCCAAACTCAGCCAGTAAGGCAAATGTGAAAACCTAATTTTCAAAACAGCAAGCTCGTGAGTATTTCTAGATCAAAGGATTAGAAAGTTACCAGTTAAAAGGGGATGCCAGTGTGGGAATCTAGGATAGAGTTCAAACTCAAATTAAGCCAAATATTGAAATTAGATACTCTTTAAAGAATGGCACCTTTCTGAAATTTCAGGTGTTCTGAAAGCACCAAGGTCAAAGAGCCCCTCAGATGACCATGTGGAGCGCACAGTAGGTATTTCCATTCTTATCTATTATGTTGAGCTGAGTTTACAGAAGACACATGCGCAGGCTCCATAAAGCACCATAGAACAAAGAGGAAGGTATCTTAATAATACCTGCTCACTCATTCAACACAGCTTTTGAGCAGCCTACATGAAAGATGCAGTGTTGGGCATTATAGAGAATACTGAAAGAATATTCAGAGGAGTCCCTGACTTCAAAGAGCTTATAATTTAATAGGTGAGACAGACAGGTCAGCATGGCTAGCCACAGCTGTATAGCAAGATGAAGAGAAATAAACATCCTGAAAGCCAAGGAAAAGGAGCAATAGGTGCACTATCAATGGAGGTAGCAGTGTATGCACGGAGCCTTGAAGAATGACTAAAATATTAACAGTAGATAAAGGAAAGAGGAGTACAACAGGCTGAGGAACCAAAAGCATCACAATACATGTATGAGCTGGAGCAGCAGGAAACACCAATGTGGCTGTTACCTCATTATGTCTCAGCACAGACGCTATAGCCTACTCTTTACCTAATCCTTCCACCCCACCACCCTCTCTTCCTCTATGATATCCAGAAGTCACATCAATGATAATGATTTAATGAAAGGGCATCAAGGAAAAAAAGCATCTGATAAAATAACAAACCTCAAGGTATTAACAATACATTTTGTCCATGAAAATGTCCTGAGAATAAAAAACAGAGTGGATGTAGGCATATGCAAATGATATGGAAATTAACTATACATACACATGTGGCTTTGGTCCTCCAGAAAAAAAAAAAAATTGCTGATGGCTGCTATAATAAACCATCTGGAAGGTAGATACTGTCTGAACGTTTGCAGACAAATTATCGCCTTTGTTCCAAATCAAAAGGCTTAAACTCACCAGGAAAACTCCACTGGCTTTTCAGTCTCACATTCTTTTCACCCTTAAGAAGTTTCCTGATCAAAGCCCATGGGGCTTCCCAGCCTTCCAACTGTCAGGAATAATAGTGGCAGCATAAATAGCATTAGCCGTAGTAGCTATGTGTTCAGCCTGGCATAACTTTTATCAGCATGTGCCTAATTTTCATAGCATTGTAATAACAGCAATCTTTTTCTTCTATGGATAAAAATAACTATAATTCTTACCTGTATTGATAAAAATACCAAATAACTATAATTTTATAACGCTAGAAAACTGTGGCATCTTTGAGAACTGCCTAATCATGGCCTGGGTCCTTCTGATAATGCATTAGTTAAATTGAAAAATAGCTTGGCCCACTTTTCACAAGCTAATAGCTCCTACCTATTCCCTTCCTGCTAAGAACCTCTAAAGCTGCCGCTACATTTCCTTTGGGCAAAGACAGAAGACTTGGTAAAGAATGATACTGAAATCTGGATCGAGAATTTTATTGCCCCCATTAATTTTATTCTGTGAAAATTTTAAGTGAGTCATATCAAATTCATATTGATATACTGCAATAAAATTGTTACTTGATGTAATTGATATGAGATTGATAAAATAATTTGTATAATAAAATTATATCCTTATCAAGTTTCTTTATTCTTTTAATAAGGATTTACTTAGTTTCGCTCTTCTAGACTCAGAGTTAATCTCCATTCTTCCTATATTTTCTCCTTTTTCTGTCCTCATTCCTTCACTCTCAATTCATTCACTCAATAACTATTTTCCATGTATTTCCTATGTTCAAGCTACTGATCTGGGGAGCTAGAGATACAACAAAGAATAAAACAAACAATAACTACCCTCAGGCATGTTGTATTCTAGTGGTGGAGGAGTAGGGAATAATCAAGATAAAATTGAAAATTGAGAATTTTAGATGTAATAAGTGCTAAGGACAAAAAAAGTCAAGCAAGGAAAGGGGATAGGAAAGGTGTGGAGGAATTGAAGTTTTAAAAAGAGTGGCACAAAGAAGTTAATATATGGACAAAGACTTGAATGAAGTAAGGGAAAAAACCATACAGCTATTTGGGGAAGTAGCATTTCTGAAAGAGGAAACAGCAAATACAAAAGTCGTAAGAGGAGAATATGCTTGACATTTTCAAGAACAGTGAGGAGGTCAGTGCCGCTGGAAAGCGGAGTGTAATAGAGCAACAGGAAATTAGTCCTGATCTGGGTCATGTAGGCCATTGCAGATCGTAGCAATAACTTTTACCCTCACTCTGTGTCATCTAATCCAGGCTATAATTGGATCACACTATTGCTGTATTTAAAGTATAGTGAAAGGAAAGAGTGGAAGCAAACCAATAGAAAGATATTCCAGTAACCCAGGTGAGAGATGATCATGGTTTGCAGCATGTTGGTAACAGTGGATGTAGTAAGAAAATGAAATGTGGATATATTTGGGGGTTGAGACAACAAAACTTGGTGGCAGTTCAGGAGTGGACAATAAGATGAAGAGTGAATGGTGTCTGTGATGAAATAAGTAAGCAAACCTGGGTTTGGGTCTGAACAACTGCAATAGAAAAATCTGTGAGAGGAGCTTGACTTTTGTCAAGGAGTGGTAAATCAGGAATTCTTCTATGGCCATGTTGCATTTGAGATACCTATTGGACATCAAAGAGGGGACATCATGTAGACAGTAGAATTTATGAATTTGGAGTCCACAGAAACATTATAATCTGGACATAGAGATTTAGAAATTGTCAACCAATAGGTGTTGGTGAAAGCCATGAGGCTTGGGATGGGATCACCTAAGCAATGAGTGTAGATAGAAAAGTCTAGGCTCTGGTCTCCAGTGTTTGAAGATCAGGGAGATAAAGAGGAACAGCAAAGGAGACTGGGAAAGAGTAGCCACTGAGGTAGGGGGAGAACCAGGCCTGTTCAGTGGCCTGGACACCAAGCAAAGAAGGTGGTTAAAGGTGAAAGGGTGATTGGCTAATGCTACAAAGTCAAATAAAATAAGGGCTTGGAATTGATTGATCATCAGATTTGTCAATATGGAGTCATGGTTTATCTTGACAAGAGCCATTTCTGTGGAAAGATGGAGGCAAAAACCTCACAGAAAGGGATTTGAGAATGGGAAGGGAGAATTTAGATAGGTACACACAACTCTTTAAAGGAACTTTTTCCGTTAAAGAAGAGACATGGGGGCAGTAGATGTAGGACAAAGTGGGGTCCAGAGATGGCTTTTGTTTGCTTGTTCAGTTGGTTTTGTACATGAAAGCAATCAGCCTATCTGTATGCTGACAGCAGCGATTCACTAGAGAGGGAAGACTCACTGAAACAAGGTTCTCAAGTAAGTGAGAGCACAGGACTGAGTGCACAAGTGGAAGAGTTAATCAGGCAGGAGCAGTCACCAGTCCCTTGGCCCCCCACAAAAACAGGAAAGCAGAGAGTGTATCACCACAGATGCAGGAAGGTGGGTCAAAGTCAATACAGAGATCAGTAGACCTTCTCCTCACGGTTGCTTCATCTTTTCTCCAGTGAAACAGGAGTGAGATGATCACCTGAGGGCATGGACTCTGGAGGCAGTGTTGGATAGTTTCAGAAATGGGAAAAAGTATGATATTATTGTCTAAGGATGAGAAAGTGAATGGATTAGGATATGTGAGGATTACAGGACAGCATTATGGGCCACTTGAGGGCAGTGATCATGAATTTAAAGTGAAATCAGTCCGTGTGTGTCGGTATGTGTCTTACTCCTGCTACATTCAGTTGCAGGAGAGAAGGTAAGAGTGGGTGAAGAATTGGACTTAACTAGAGTTGTTGTTTAGGAAAGAGATTATAATGGAACATGAGAGATGGAAGAGAGTTAAGATGTTTACAAGGGAGTGATTACAATGACTCACCATGAAATTTATGCCTTACAAGGTGGGTGTGAAGAATAAAAGGGATGAGAGAGTGGAAAGATGGTAGGATGCATGGATTCCATTTTTTTTTTTTTTTTTTTGGTGGATATAGAGATTATTAGAACTATAGCACCAGAGGAAGTACATTGGAAATAAAGAAAGTGGCTGTTATAGTGAAATGTTTGGAATTGAGATTTAGGATAGGTTGCAGTTATTAGCAAGGAAAAGATCAAGAGCATCACCATGCAAGTGAAGAGTTGATAGAGGGTGGAGCCTAGGGGACTGGGAAAACCATCTTATGGATATTGAAATCAACAAGTGTTAAGACGGATGCCGTGCTAGAAAGAGCAACAGTGAGCAGGAGCTACTATCCCTAATGAATGAGACATGACCCCGGAACAGTAGATGACTGCAACAGCAAGGAGTAATGGGTAATGGCAAGAGATTCAATGCTGGATATTTTTATGGGAGAGAGAAGAAAAATGTACTATAAGCAGCAAAACGAGCAAAGGAGAGAGCTACAGGGGAAGCAGAAACCTTAGGGGATAGGTAGGTTTCCCCCAGAGCAAGGAGTGGAAGAGAATATTCATAGAAGGGGTCGAGAGGGCAGGGTATTTTGCTTATGACTGACCTTGAGTATCAAAGGGCATAGTGAAAAAAAGTTATTGACTAAGGTAAGGAGTAGGAGTTGGCGTCCAGAATGGTGATATACAAAGTTTAGGGAGGTTTGAGTGTGGGAGAAGAGGGAGGATTTGAAAGTCTTGTTATGTATAAAGAACACAATCAGATTAGTCCTAATTGTCCCCAAGGCATGGGGGAGAGGCTGTGAGTGAGGAAGGGAAGGAAGAGTTGGTGGGTGGGGGTCTTGCAAGAGCATGCAGGATCCCATCTGATTGCTACTGATGGAGACACAGACTCCTGCAAGGGGCCAGTTTAGTGCACAGTTTCCTTGTTTTATTATTATTTCAAAATATTATGGGGATGCAAATGTTTTGGTTATATAAATTGTTTCTGTACCATTTGAGTCAAAGTTTTAAGTGTGCCTATCTCCCAGATAGTGTGCATTGTACATGTTAGGTGTGAATTTACCCATTGCTTCCTCCCCCTCCCACCTGCTGGATTTCTGATGAATGTTATTTCCATATGTGTGCACATAAGTATTGATCAATTAGTTCCAATTTAATGGTGAATACATGTGGTGTTTGTTTTTTCACAGATAATTTCTCCTCCCAGTGGCAGCCCGCAGAGGATATCTGCTTGGAGGGCTTGAGATACACCTGACTTCTAATGAAAGAGGCTCTGGGCAGGGAGAGGGGCAGTTTGTCATCCACATCCTTGAATGGTACTTGCAGCTTAATTTCTTATGCCCGGGAGCAACATACTAAAGTACTTATGAAAAAAACCACTTTGAATCAGAAATAAGTCTGATGAGTCAATAGCTGGGGATCTGGTGGTAATGCAAAAGGGCAAAGATGCGCGCTGACTGATGTCTGCAGGAGGTTAGGGGGAGATTATATATCTCAAATTAAAATATCTCCCCAGCTGCCAATCCTGATGCTTGAAAAGTCTCTTTTAGAGAATCCTGGAATTTCAAGCTTAACCTTAACTGAGGCCTTAAGAACAAAGCAGCATGGTATAGCTGGAATAGTGCAGGGTTTGGCATTCCCTTGGTCTGTGTATAAATCCCAGCCCAGAGCCTCATCAGCTGTGTCATGTTGGTTAACTTGCTGTCATTGCCTAACCTCTCAGTAGAATGTTTAAACATCACAGTGAAGGCAAGTTTCTTTTGGGAGGAGGTGCATGCACCAAGTCTGTATTTCTGCTTAAGACTACCATGGAAATACTCACACAGTGACTTAGGATCCAAGGAGTGACTTACTGCCTGATATAGACAATTAGAGAAAGTATACAGTGGGCAGAAGGTATATGTGAACACCTACAATGCATGATGTATAAATATGTTACCTAGACTTTATACCACATAAATGTCCTGGATCTCTCCACTGGAAGGAGCCCCAATCTGTTCCGGGGCCTCCCCTTATGTCTGACTCCATGCATGGGAAAGCGTCAGACCCCATGGAACGGCACAGCCCCGAGAGCTGCGGTCAGTCATGGGTTAAAGTCCCACTCTGTCACTAGCCAGCTGTACAACCAAAGCTGCTTATTTCACCATGTGTTTCCAAAGATACGAATAGCATCAATCTCAGAGGGCTATAGAGAGAGCTAACTGTGACAACCTGTGGGGAAGCCCCTTCTGCAGAGCAGACACTCCACAATGCCTAAATCCCAGTACCACATTGTGAGGTAGAATCTCCCTGTCTTCACAGTATCTGAGAGAAAAGTCCATGTATTAGAAACACTGTAGAGATCATCGCCTCTAAGTTCCCTTCCACTTACAGATTCTAGAATTCCATGTAATTGTATGATAATTGGACAGAAAAGAGTCTAGAAAAAATTATAAATTAGGAAAACCTACAGTGTTTGCCCCAAAACCTCCAGGCCCTCCCACTGCCTTCTGACAGTTCAG
The DNA here is from genome assembly GCF_041146395.1 of Eulemur rufifrons. Classification (NCBI taxonomy): domain Eukaryota; kingdom Metazoa; phylum Chordata; class Mammalia; order Primates; family Lemuridae; genus Eulemur; species Eulemur rufifrons. The sequence goes on along the minus strand of NC_090983.1, from coordinate 13,557,405 downwards.
GGGTCATGCCCTGCCCCCAAGACACATGCACATGAGGCACAGGCACACACACACACACACACGTGTTCTCCCTTGGAGGTGACACATACTGAAAGCCCAAGAGCCTCTCATCATTCAACCCCAATGTCCCATCCCCCAGCCAAGGGCACTTCCCAGAGAGGCAGTGTAGTGAAGGGGTTAAGAACACAGACTTTGACAAGTCATAATTCTGGGTGACTCTGGGAAAGTTATTTCACCTTTCTGAGTTTTACTTTCTCTGATGTAAAGGGGAGGGGGGTTGGAAAGAGACCCCTGACAGTGATGTATGGACAAAACAAGGTAAAGTGGTGAAAGTGTTTAGTGTAAAGCTTGGCGCACAATAAGCACTCAATAAATAATAGCTATTATTTATTTCCCTGTTTGTGTATGACCATTATTGTTTTGTTGCTGTACATATTTTCTTGCTGCTTTTGTTGATTCCCTGTTGATGTGTTAGGGTGCTGATATTGCAGTGAAGTTAGGTGTATTGTAATAGTTATACACTTCCCACTAGGGCAGGAGAGAGAGCTGGTCTGTTTTCACTGTGACTATGCCCATTCACTTCCCTAACAGTCTGTTTGGGGATCCTTTGGCCCCTTCAAGTCATACAAAAGTGGCAATATCCTTGTCTCGTGGGGACCAAGGTGACTTGGGAACAGGCAGGTTGCAAGTGTGTAGTCATATTTGATTGCCATGTACACGGCATTTTCTCTTTTCTTTCTGTTTTTGCTGGTTATGGGTATTGAAGACAAGTTTCTTTTATTTATATAAATCAGAAGTAAAAGACATACATATTGAACAAAAAGGATTATTCTATAAATCATATATATGAGAAAAACCATGGGCAAGCACTAATAAGATGCTGTTAGAGGATGCTGCATTCTCCAAGCATACAGCATGAGCACGTATTTAAAAATCATTGCTTCTTACCTGGTTGGCTGGGGAAGGTAATGATTTTCTCTTCTGGCTTGCTCCATCGTCATTGTTTCTGGTTTTCCAGAATGAAGAGTCCAAAGATGTCCAGAAATAACATTTATTAATCAACAATAAAACACACAATAGAAAAGGCCTTATAAATAAAACTATATATTTATAATGCTTTATTTTTTTGCTCCAGTACTCCACAAAACACTACAGACAGTAACAAAATAATTCAATAAATATTAAAAATGCTCAAGAGAATTATAGGACACTCTTTATCATATGTGAGCATCAACAATGCCACAGCCATTAGATACACTATTAAACACTATCATAGGTATCTTTCTTGAATAATCGACAGAATAAATTTTTTATCCAGAAGTCATAACATTTACACATATCCATACACAAGAGAACAGCTCAGAGGAAGTGAAGCAGACTCCCCAGTGATCTGGATTCATCTGCCTGTACATCATTTAAAGATATTACAGTGTTTACAGGATAGAAGTCAACACACTAAAGAGAAATGCTGGGGTTTGTTTGGGGTGGAGAAGTGAAATTAGGGCGATTAATGAAAGCTGCTTACATATTTTCCATTGCTCTCTTAGCAATGTGCTCTTTTCCCTTTTCTGCCTTTTCTTGGTTGAGATATTCCAGCACTTTCATTAACAGATCTTCATCCAAGTACTGTCTATTTGGGATATCGTCATTCTTCGGGGGCCCCACAGGAAACCTTTTGCTGACTGGGGCCAGCTTGTCAGTCTCCTGAGAGCTGACTTGATTCGAAGTCTCTTTGATGGTTTTCTCCATTGGGTCCTCTTCTTGTAGGTCATCTTCAGACGAGCTTTGACTGGGAACTCGCTTCACCTGGTTTGAATTAATGATCTCAGGGTATTTAACTAGCATCCTGGCCAAGTACTCTCCTAATTCTTGATCCTTGTCACTCAGGTTTTCATATGCCATTTGTTTGTTTTCCACATCTGGCAACCAGGCAGCTTTGGGAAGCTCGTTTGCTCCAGATTTTCCAGGACCATAGGGGAGCTTTGGCAGAGTCTTCTCTGGGTTGTATGGATTGGGAAAGTAGGGAGGTTTCTGATTTGCTGCACCCTCCATCCCTAAAAGATTTAAAATGTCCTCAACACTGAGCCCATCTGGTAGGGCCTCTGTGCCAGCACGACCAGGTGTTGTGCGGTAGCCACTCTTGGAGAGCACTTTATTTTGGAACAGGTCTGGACGGTCTAAGTCAGCCTCGGAGACGTCATCTAGGTCAACGGGAAGTTCAAGCTCCTGCTCCGGTTCCACTGATGCACTTGGCTTCTCCCCACTTTTGAGCATTTCAATTAAGTCTTCAGGGGGTATCTGTAAATTCCTTGAGATTTCAATCAGCTGATAAATAGACTGAGAATCAAGTGGTTTCTCAAAAAGCCTGGTTGCCCTTTCCCCATTTTGCCCATTCTGCAACCTCCCACTTCCTGCAGCTTTCACTAACCTTTTCAAATAGGCAATTACTTTGGAGACATCATCTGAAAGTGGGTCTTTACTCTCTTTCTGGAGATCTTCGTCCTGGAGGCCAAGCTGCCCTGAACGTTTCATTTCATCAGTGAGTTGTTCATTTTTTTCTATCTTCTCTTTGCTGTCTCTCACCTCTTCCTGGGTTTGACTCTCTATTTTCTCTTCTACTGGGTTCCAATCTTCTCCCCCAACCACGTCTTCATAAGCCATGTTATTGGCCTTGTAGACATCATCTTCATCATCTGTGTAAAGTTTCTGCTCCTCATCAACCTTCTCACGCTTCTGGTTGTTTGGTCCTGTCAGCTTCCCCAGCTCTTGGAAGACAGATTCCAGTGTAGCCAGACTTTGAGGGGTATATTGTTCCTCCACTATTTCATTTGTGCGTTTAAAGGGGTTGTCCCTGGAATTCTCTTCATACATAGGAAGGAATCGCATGTGCTTGAGCTTTCTCTCTGGCCACTCTTGTGTCTCATAATCATCACTCGTGTCCATTGGAAAGTTCTTTTCTGAATTCAGGGCATAGGGCTTGTTTTCTTTTGGTGCAGACTGGGGCTCATTTTCAGCCTGTCTCAAAGCTTCAAGTATTATCCTCATCCAGTCATCTTCACTCAGTGAATCCCTTGAACTTTCTGGCAAGTGACTTTCATCACCATTTTCTTTTTGCTGAAGGGGAACAGAGACACCTTGGTAGGGATTATAGTCTGGGCTGCTTTCCTCCTTGTTAGCTTGTTGTCGGAGCCTTTCTATGTACTCCAAAGCCCTGATCATTTCAGGATTGGGAAACTTTTGGACACTTGCCAATCTGAGGTCTGGTTCTTTGTGCAGCAGCTGGTTTCGCTGAAATGAAGCTGCTTCAGCCCCAGAGATGATGAAAATTAAAGGAATAAGAGATAGGGCTGCTCCAAGCTGGTGGGTCTTAGCTTCTGCCATGTTTGAAAGATTTCCTTAAAGGATAAAAAAACATGAGTTAACACAAATGAAACAGACTAGAACTCATTATAGCAAAAGAAATAATTGACCATTGAAGGGAAAAAAACATAGCAGAGATTATCTCACATTAAATTTAGGATAACTCTTTTTTAAAATCCATGAATATTTCCTATATAATCCCCACAAGCTAACCACAGGAATCTTTAGCAACATTGTTACTCATTTACATTAAAATTGCATAGCATTCTCTTGGTTAAAACAATAACAAAAATACTGATGTGAGACTTCTCAGATTTTATTTTTTCATTTACAAAACATGTAGTTTGAATTTTAGTATATGTTGTTTCTTTTTAATAAAGGAGAAAAGACTTTCCAAGATGGTTTAGTTCTCTCATACAGCATTCCTATTGAAATCATTGGTAAAATGATTTGTTGGCTTAATTCAAAACACAAATGTACACACACACACATATGCACACACACACACGACTATATCCTTAAGGTTTTGTCAAAAAGCATGTGGTTTATTTCTCAATTGTCCATCTAATTTTGTTGTTAAAACCCAGCAATAGTGACATGATCATATACTATGAGTGAAACAGTATATTAGTGTCAATCATACTGAATTATATCAGAGGGGAGTTCTATTCACATATATTTTTCAAAAACAATTTGTTCTCAATCTGACACCAATCCAACTATCAATTAATAACCTCCACAACATGGGTCTTCTCAGATCTCAGCCATTACCTAAACCAATGAAGTTTCTGTGTAAATATGCTAAAATAATAAACTGTCTTAAAATCTCTGTGCTCCATATTTATTCTAATAATTTTATTATGACTGTCTTGCAAAATGCAATTGTGGTTATACTTTTCATCAGCCTTCAAGAGTATATAGTAAATAATAACAGATGCTACACAGAGAAAATAAGTTTTTTTAACTAGTCTATTTCTGAACTCATGAGTGTTCAAATTCAGTTTGTCTTATGTCTGTGTCTATTTTGGTATGGACCTGTGAAATCTTAAATGACTCATACTGTTAGAAAATCTTAAAATAACCACTATGTGACTCCCAATTTAGATAAACACAGATGACGTGTTCAATTTTTTCTACTTAAATATCTTCATTCATTCTTTTTCTCTAATGCCTTAAAATCTCACATATGAACTAGCAAGAGGATTTGTTTTTACATGTTTTATATTTGGCATTATTAACAACGAAAAAACTATTTTAATATTTGGAATTTTGTTATAAATAAAAGGAATGTAAAAGTTTACAGAAGTTCATAATATCTTTACTGGATCATGGTTGTGTGATGAATAAGCTAAGTTATTATATATGTGCAATTTTCTGTTAGCTCAGATATCAACTGTAGAAAATATGATTGTTCACTAGATCATATTAGTGATTAGATAATGTTTTCAGTTCTTAAAGACCCAAAATAGTTGTAGTTACAACATTTTTAGCATAGATACATATATTTATTAAAATGATTCCCATTTACCAGACTATTGAATTTACTGAAATAAAAACCTCTAAAGGCATTTTAAAGAATACTTCCAGAATATTTACTATAAATAAATGTTTACTATAAGTAATTTTATTCATAAAATTCTTAGGTTTAAAAGAAAGTACATTATACATTCTTCACATTATTTCAGGATTAATTTAGCTTTGGTAATCAATTTTCAACATTGGCATTTGAAATAGTAATCTTAAAGACCTTACTGAGCTTATTTTCTTTGAAAGCACTATCTTGAAATATTTTTAACATATGGGCTATGTACTTGTCTTTAAAATCATTATTTTGGAGATGGGCTTTGCTATAGAGCTGAAACAGAATACTCATTGCAGTTTTTTAAACCACAGCCTAACAAGTGCTACCCTTTCGTTATCTCTTCATCTACTCAGAATCAGTTTGGACAACATAGTTATTGTCTTTGAGTCTTACTGAAAGGATTTGTTTCCCAGGAAGCAGCTCTTTCAGGGAGTAAAGATGTTTTCAACAGCTCTAATACTCTTTATGGGGTTTGATTTAAAATTGAATTTTCTGAAATCCAAATAATTGGAACATTGTTTCTTCCATGATAGTTATTATGAAAACCTCTCAAGTTAAAATGTCCTTCCTACTGAAATCAAACCAGAGCATTGACACATGCAGGTGGAGCAATTTGAGCAATTCAACTAGTTGGGAAATAGAAAAAAACAAATACTTGTACCAGTCAAAATCTTTAGAAAAATATTGTACCACCTCTTTCAATGAAAGCACATAATAACTACAACATACAGTTAAGAATGTTTTCATCACATATTCAAAATTATCATTTCTCTGTAATTCATGATTACATCCAACCTATAACCCAAGATAATATTTTACCCTGGAAAAAGGATGATGCCTGAGTTTACGATCATTCTAAGCTACTTTCCTAGGACTAAAATTAGGAGATAATAATGTAAACCCTTTCAAATACATCAGTTGAGAAAATAATTTTATATAGTTAGTTAATTTAGAGCTCTTGTAAGGTAAATATCAAAGAAAAAAAAACTAGTTCCAAAATTGGTTGTCTCTATACCTTTAACAGCCATTGAGTCCTTGGAAACCTACTGTTAAGAATATTAAGCATATAAATTATACCCCTAGCTTTGTATCTGGTTCTTAGAGGAAGAAACAATATATTATTATGGAAAGAAACAAGGTATCAAGCTCGATTAACTTTACATTAATATCTATATTGAGACTAAAATCCTTAGTTTTTTCACTCGTCTTGTATATGATTATCTAAATAACATTCTCCTTGATAAATATCCAACATCAAACAGTATAAATCGTAGACTAAATTACATACACACACATATATAGCGTCCTTACGTTGACTGGTGAGCAGCAGGTTGCTATTCAGTTATTCTATCAATACAAGCTTTCAAAATGCTGTTTATCTTCTCTGCTAGGAATTAAGGGAAAAACATGTAATTTAGAACTTTCCAGTAAATGAAAGAGAAAAGCAGCCTTACCTCTTTTCTTATATGCCAGAGAAGATCCACAGCATGTTCCTCCCGCTTCGCCAGGAAAGCGTCTCGGGCCGTTTCAGCACCCGGACAGCTCCTCCGCTTATAGGGAGCCGCGGCGCCTGACTCCGCACTGCCACACTGACGTCACCGGGCTCAGCCACGAACCCGAGCACAGGCGAGCTTTTTCAAAGAACCGGAGAGAAAATAATCGCCTTTATATATTTTTTTTTTTTTAAAAAAACGTTGCATGCTTACGCCACCTGTCTTTTTGTGGCAAAAATTGCAGTTTTCTTTTTTCTCTTTGACACTTGAAATAAAATGCTCTGCACAATTTCCTTTACAAAGAAAGAAATCTATCGGACAGACATGGCTAATTTTGCAAGATTATCTCATCTAATATCTCGTTATAAGAGTTTCTTGGTGTTGCTGTTGTTATCAATATTGTTGTCATCATTGTTATAAGAAAGTTTTACGGACAAGGATTTATTTTTTTCTTCATTGCCCAAAATGAAATTACATTACCATTTCCTGGTATACTCAAGATAAATGAAGGATACATTATGAATATGAAAGGCCATATTTCATATCATGACCACAGCCAGCATTCTTTTAAAATCATATTTATTTGAATAAAAAAGAAATTGTCTCTCTTTCAGGTGGAAGGCAACTTTAATAGCTTTCAATGTAGTTTTTGAAATGAGTATGCATAAGATTTCAACTTTAGTGGTTAATAATTCTTTATGAATCTGTTAGTATCTTTTACAGTATCTGATCTCAGAAAGGGAAGGTCAGAAGTTGGGTGCTGATGAAAATACCTCCATCTACTAAGAGAAAAACAAGTCCTTTCACTGTTAGAGAAAAATATGACACATAATTGGAATGCCTTTGCAATTGAGAGGAAGTTGTACTATAAATATTTTCTTTCTCCTGTTGAATCAGATGAACTGAACACCTTCTGTGAACGTAACCAATCTAGAGAATAACATAGCAGTTAACTCTCAACCTCTTAGATTTATAATTCATAGCCATTGCTGTGCTTTGCCAGGTAACAGGATTTTATATTTTAATAATTTATATAGGTCTAAATTTTTAACTTAATTTATTAAAGATATAAGTTTTCTAAAAACTATATGTGTTGAAGTATACTTTAATTAGGAAAAAGAATCTTGCTATTAATATATAAGAGATTCTTTATGTTTGTGCTAAATGAATAGCCACTGATTTATCCATTCAATAAGTTGTAATACCTACTAGGTGCTAGATACATTGCTAACTGCTGGTGATACAAAAAAAGAATGATTTTTTCTTTTGCCTTTGAGAAGCCTTTAGCCTAATGAAGAAGACAGATAAATAAACAGCTATAATCATTTTGATATTAATTGGAAAGCACCAAGAAAGAAGTTAGTCAGCAGTGTTTGGGAGCGTTGTGGATAGTCAGTTGTTTCAACCTAGAAATTCAGGAGGAAAAAAATCTCCTGGAAAAAGTCTTAGCTGAGATTTCTTATTATCAAGTTTGCTTAAAATAATTTCTAAGTATACTAGATACATCACAGTACTCTTGAATTTCTTGAGAAAATAGAAAACAATTTAAAATCTTATTAACAAAATTTGGGAAAAGTGGCCCCTGGTTTTAGTCACTCTTCTGGTTAAGATAACTGATTTTTTCCAAATGACTAGGAGACCATTATCTGTGGATTGACATAGAACTCACACAGACTCAGACTGGAGTCATATGGCCAATTAATACAACAAATTTTTCCTCATAATGGATTTTTAGAGCATGGTCAAATGCTGAGTTAAAGAGACCTAAATATGATCCATTTCTCAAGCACCATCCCAATGACAAGAGCTCATTCATTGATATCCTTAGCTATATACACATGATCAGATTTTCTTAAATCTTAACAAAGGCCTGTCTAGCTCCTCTGAGTTTGACCTAATTTTCTGTCCAGCAACTCTATGTGGCCAGTTGAACTAACTAGTATCAACACAGCCTCAGAAAATTCTGCATGTTTATTCTTAAAATGTTGAGTTGGTTCAGCATCGGTCTCAAAAGCCCTCAAGGAAGCCACTCCTGACCAGGCTAATTTATCTATGTGGAACAGAACTTTTTTGGCAAGAACCAGAAGACATGTAAAATTCATTCAAAAATTCCAAGTAGAAGTGATACGTCGGGAGACTGCCACTGGGATGGACGGGCTTCATTAGGTTCAAGGTGTGGGTAGAACAATAACTCACATGTTGGCAATTAAATTCCTGCCTACTTTATGATGCTATGACAAATACTTATCATTTATTGAATTGCATTATGTTCCAAGCACTGTATAGGGACCCTAATTTAATTTCCTGATAGCTATTTTTACCTCCATTTTACAGATGAAAAAACTAAAGCTCAGAAAGAAGTGAGTTAGTCACTATTTTCTGACTCATAATTGGTAGAACTAGAATTTGAACCTAGGTCTTTCCAACAGTGTTTTTACAATAAAGACTATAATTCAGGCTCTCTGCTGGGTGATGGAATTACGGAAATGAATATAGCATGGATCCAATCATTAAAGATTCAAGTCTAGAGTGTAATTACTTTGGCAAAAATCTTCAGTTGCTTTTCCTCACTGCCCGCATGGCATGAGCCTGGACTTCTCATTCGAGACAGTACGGATGGAAAGCAAGAACTAACATTCAATCATTTCCTTGATGCTATGGGGCATACTACAGGGCATACATCTTCCAAGCAAGTGAGTAATAAAAGTCTATGCACCAGCCTGTTTCTTATAGATTTTTTTTGGTGTGTTATATTTAACATATCTCTAGAAGTCACTAATTTTTCTTTTTTTTTTTTCTGGTAGGTTTTTGTTCTAAAGGGAACTATTTCCCAAATAGAAATCTATTTGGAGAAGAAGTTAAAATGAAATCACCCAACCTTTTTTTGATGTAAAATATTTCAGAGCATGTATAAAACATTAAAGATAACATATAAATCTTTGTATCACTGAGCCTGACTCAAGAAATGATTTAAATATTCCTTACAAAATTTTAATTTTCTTGTTAGGTCTAAATTGCTGATTATCATTGCCTCTAAGAAACAAATCTCTACATCATGAACATTTTCAAAATAATTATGTGCTGTGTATGATAATGGTTTTTACTAAATTAGCTTGCATCCTCACCACGGTGCTGTTAAGTTCGAGTTAATCATTCACAATTTAACTCCAAGTATTTAGAACAGACTAGTTTGTTTTTATGACTAGATATTCTTACATCTTAGTCATTTTATTCTTTGTCATTCAATTTTATATTTCATCTGGACCATATTTTTATTTTTCTGTCCTTCATACAAGCAAGCTTCTATCTCAGTAATCTTTTAATTTGAAACTTGTATGTCTCTTCCACTCCATTACACTTCTCGTTTTGTTTCAATTTATATGAAAGCAATTAAGATCCAGAAGGCCAGTGTCTTGTTTCTCTTCTTTCTTTCATCTCCTTCTTCCCTGTCGCTAACTTCCTCCCTCATCCTTCTCTCCCTTAGAAGACCAGACTCTCATGGAGGAGTTGGGTGTGCAGCAGGCATCAGCTGAGGTCCCCAGCATTTGCCTATGGCCAGTGACGGCGGGCACTGCATCTGCTCCTGACACCTCATGGCCTTGGCTACCTTTCATTGCTCACTCCTCACCTGTCTGCCTCCCTGCTCGTCTTCTTACTTTTCTTGCCATATACTCTTTGTTTACTCTTTATCTCCCTTACATTTTGCTTCCAAAATTTACTTAAACTCTTTTAGTCATAGCACACTTTCTTTGTCGATCGATGTTCCTGTCATAAAATGGACCTGTTTTAAAACTCAGAATCAAAGAAGAATGAAATGTTTTTCCACTTTCCTTACAAAAGCAGGCTCTGCCAAATCCTCGTTTGGAGAACACACAAATCAGAAATAGGGTACACTTTATTTAACAATGTACCTGCACAGTTTCCCAAATAAAATCCACTAGGTTCTAGGAGGTAGGCACTCTGTTGTCTACCACTGTACCCTCCTGCCGACCCAGTGCCTTGGATATAAGGGTGGCCAAAAATATGTTGTGTGAATTGAGTTGAATTAAAATTTTCTCATTCCTACTACCAAAGCTTCACACATTTCCTTTTGGAATTTTTTAATCCTCTTAAAGTATCCTTATGCAAATGAACTGACTTTATGCATTTGAGTTGCAGGCACTGCTAGCAAATTAAGTTTAGATTTTTTTTTTTTAAGGACAATGTTTTTCCATTATAGGAGCAATCTATATTTTTCTAATCTTTCCTTTATTTTATAAAACATTTTCCCAGTGTTTGAGTTAAAATATGAAATTTCACATAAAGAGAAAAATGAGATATTTTTGATTCCAGTATTTGTTTATTCTTTGTAATTTCTTTGCTCTGCTTATCAAAGCACCCCATTACTGGGAGCCCCTAGATGGATTAGATAACATTTAAGGCTCCATCTAACCTTTGTCTTCTTTACTTGGTGAAATGGGAGTCTGCTGTGAAATTATTTTTATTTGTCTAGTAGGTATTAAAATATGATTTTTGTCATAAACCCTCAGTGAGAACTGCGTAAACCAAATAAATGCAGGCTTTCCTCTCCATTGACTTTGAATTCTGGAACCATCTGGTGCTTAGAGGAAAAGCAAGTGCCATTCTCTTAATCTAACACCATGAATGCTTGGGCATCTGCTCCCTCAATGGATTTTGGGAGAAGGAAGTTTGTGCACTAGAAGTTAATTACTTTGCTTAAAACAACACTGAAATGTCTCAATCTTTCTGATTCTCCTGGCATAATTGTTTTGTGAATCAATATTTTCAGCATTTACATGCAAATATTTGAATAAGGATATTTTTCACTTGGAAATCACCTACCTATACTCTTCCCATCCCTACTTTTAATCAGAAGCCCAGAGAGATAGAAGAAAGCCTTCAAGGTTAAAGTGTAGCATCTACACAGTTAAGTTTAGCATTTGGTGTCCAGGGCTCCCACTGACTCACCTGATGACTTTTCACAGTTCATTCAGCCTTTGTCGGGATTTTAGAGTGGTTGCTATCTTGGTAAAATGAACATATCACTTCTTGGGGTGAGGCATTTGCATATGTAATATGATATGGAGAGCTTAAAAAAAAAGACTGCTCAACCCAAAACCTTCTCTCTCAAATCCAGTCACTGTGTCTGTAATCCATATCAGAAGAGATTTGGAGTTTTTTAAATTTTTGGTACAATTGCCTCCATTGTCAGAAGCAATTCATTAATCGGTCACTACCACCTGAGCAGGAATTAGTGCACAAATCAAATCATCTACTTTGGCACTGAAGAAAGGACACAGGCTCTGAATACCACAGGTGGGGGGATTTAAAGCGTGTGTTGGAGCAGTAAGTCTCAAAGTGTGGTCCCAGATCAGCAATGTCAGCACTACGGGCAACCTGTTAGCAATGCAAATTCTCCAGACCCCAACCAGAATGTTCATTTAGCATAAAACCAAATTTAAATGTAAATACATCTGACCTTTCCCAATAGCTTTCCTAGAGACTTGCTCACAAGCCCATTATTTATTCCTGATAGGAAAATGCTATTGATATTTGCAGAGAACATCTCTTCCTCAGTTTATAAAGATTTTAAATTGATTCTTGCATAAATACAAATGGGTTTATCAAATTAGCTCATAGATTGTTTTGATTGGAAAGATATATCAAATGTCATCTACTCTAACCTGGTCCATTGCTTGCATCTACTCTCTCAAATTCCGGACAGACAGCCTTCCCGCGTGTACAGGACTTAAATACCTCTGATTAATAGCCACTCCTCACCCTTCAGTGATCCCTAGTCCATCTCCAGACAAATTTATTCTCAAGTTTTGGGATTTTTTATTCCCCCCTTTGTGTTGGGCTGAAATGTGTTACTTGTGGCTTCACCATGGATCCTAGTTCTACACTCCAAGGCTATGTGGAGCAAGTGTTGGTTCTCTATTCATGCTTCGCCAAACAGTTTGCTTTTCCTGCATGAAACAGTTCTGTTAAATTTTCCTCATGGGTCATGGTGCTGGGCCCCAGCCCCAAAGCACACTCTGGCTTAATCCAATATAAGACTAAAAAAAGCATCGACTCACAGTAGACATCCTTCACCCAGGCCCTCTGGAGAGCTCTCCCCACCCCACACTGCCTGCTTTTGCCCAGTCAGTATCTTGCTTCAGAGGAAGCTCATTTCCTCAGGGGAACCCTCCCACTTCTCTGGCTCAGCTAATTCTCTCTGGAATATTCTCTCATGGAACCACATACCTCGCCTAGTTACCACTCCTCTCCTAGTCAGTACTTATAATTGTAATGCAGCATTTTTATTTGTGGGATTCTTAGATTACTATCTGCATGGCTGACTTTAACATCTTTGAGGACATAAGGTAAGGCACTTTGTTTTGTTTTTCTCACCCTTATACCCAAAAGCCATCCAAACCAATGCTTAAAAATAATAACATCTATATTCCCAGGTTTAATGCCAAAGTAACAATAATAATAATATCTACAATAAGCATATCAAGACTCAAACTGACCACATTTCCTCCCAATCCTTTACTTCCTTCTCAGTGTTCTCTCAGGACTAATTATATTCCTTGGCCCTCAAGTTCAACCATGGAATTATTATCTCCCTCAGATCATTTCCTACACTTTCTCCCTCTCCACTTCCTCGCCCCTCTCTTTCCCCAACCACTGCCAATTCTTCCCAATTGTCCCTTTCTTATCCATCCATTTTCACAGCCTTCTCTCATTGCCCTGTGTTTGGCCATTCCAAATCTCTTCCCAGACCTTCCAGTGTCTATCATTAATCTCCTTCTATACTCGTCTTTATATGCCAGGAAGTTAGGAGTTCGCACCTAAAGGAAAATATTTTCTACTTCTGACCTGAACCAGCACTCAGGAAATAATATTGACTGAATGACTAGGGTGTTCTATTAAAGAAAAACTGTAAGTAGTTGCTTTATATTAAATGTCTACTAAGTATAAGCCAAGGTGATGCATCCTTAAAAACACCCTAGCTAATCGTCTTTCAACATTTTTCCATCCCCTATTCAACTAGTATGAACTGGATTAATCTTCCATAGTTCAAGGCCTTCCACCGAGTTATCTTCATGCTCCCCCATACTCTCCAGTCTCAGCCTCCTAGATCTTCCGCTTCCAGTTCTGTAAACCTATGGACCAGAAGATAGACTTAATCTTCTCAGTCCCACCTTCAACTGCACCATTTTCCTTGCCCAGCAAATGTTTGCCTCTCTTCTGCACCATTTTGATTCTTTTACAAAGTTTAACTTGATTCCTCTCCTCGGTGACTCTTTCATTAATTAATCCCTACCCCTGCATGCCCTTACCCTATATATTGCAGCATTGATTTTTAACCTCAGGTTCACTGAATCCCATGAAATTGAACGCAAGTGTTTATGTATATCTGATAGTGTGCTTCTTTTCCCCAGGCAGCTCCAGAGCTGGAAAAAGATTCTCAAGTGACCCTGTGGCCTTAAAGTTTTGTTGTAGCTCTTAGTACTACTCACTATTTATTTCTGGTTATCCCTCCTTCTGGGCCTATGATAGATTGGGTGGCACCATGTGACAAGTTCTAGCCAATGTGCTTGGAGTTGAAGGGCATGTCACAGAGCTCACTTTCCCCCATCATAGAGGCAGGCAAGTTTGGAGATGGCGGGTGTTCACACACACCGGGCCCTGATTGGCTGCAATGTGCAGGGCTGCCTTCCAGACCTTTCATGGTCATACATGTAGTAAGAGCCATAAATAAAGTTATTTAAGCAGCTGATTTGGAAAGATTGTTTATTACCACACATAACGTAGCCTATCCTGACAGATACAAATATTGAACTCAACTGGTTCGGAATATAAGTATAACTTAAGTGTCTCTATAGTCTTACCTAAAGAAGAAAGGTGAGACTAGTTACCAATGAGAATCATGTCCTGCTTTTCCCTGGGTGTTCCTGGACTCAAAGGAGTCAATTAGATGCATCTTTGTTTCCCCCAGTATGGAAAGCAAATCCATAGCACTATTGGAAGTGACTTTTTTTTTTTTTTCTTTTTTTGGCCAGGCATAGACATAGCATTAAGCAGCATTAAGTTATATACAGTAGTCTGAAATTTATTTCTTGTGCAATTCTCCTGTTACACAAAAAAAGAAACTTTCAGTTGGAGTTTAGTATGTCTTTAATACATTTCTGATGCTTGCAAATCCTCCTTTTTGGCCTTAGGCTCTGAGCTTTCTGAAGGCTACAGGATCTAACCAGAAATTTATTAACATCTTTATATTTGTTTTGGATTTGTGTTTGGATTTGCCTTCTATTTTATAGGTGATAAAATTTTCAAGTTGAGGCAGTGATATAAACCTTTTATTTAGGCTTAACAAGAGATTCAATATAGAAAAAAATATGAAGTATTTAATAGTATACTTAATGCTTAGAGATAACAAAAATAATAATTCCAGTGACTTTTTTTTCAGAAATTTTGTGTTACACTGTAGTTTACCCTTGGGTGGGGCTTAATCCATTTGGGAGTTGGGAACTAGTGATTGTATAGTCTCATCTCTCTCTTCTTCTTGTCTCCAAGGGCTCTCTATATATATTCAATGACTGAAATCTTTATTTTAAAAAATGCTTTAGTTCTGCAGCAAAGCTTGCCTCAGAACAAATTCAATAGGCAGCAGTTATGCATGGCAGGAGGTAGAACACTGGGCTTCTCACTAGCTTCAACCTCCCTGGGCTTTGGTTTCTTCATTCTCCAAATGAGGGTGATGTTACCTAGGCTGAGGCCTCAGAGAGTCCTGCAGGGATCCGGTGATCTAACACTTGCAGAAATGCTCTGGGAAAGTTTGAGGCACTCTGTAGATGGACTGCCTGATAATTATTCGTCTCCCAGTCCCTGGGAATTCAGTGAAACAGGGATTGTGATACCTGAATTTTAAAAATTGTAACCAATCTAGAAAAAAAATGCCTTCCTTTATATTGATGTGATTAGAATTCACTTCTGGACTTTGTGGCAAGGCGAGTCATTTGCAACCTCCGCTCAATTAGTCTGAAGAGAAGAAGAAACGCAAGTGTTTGCGTAAATGCTAGAAGCAAGTTCCCCTCTCAAGCCGGCGGAGGTGGAATTTCTTCTGGGAGGCTGCTTCTGGCACCAGCTGCCTCGCCTTCAGCACAGCTTGGCGTCAGACTGATGGATTTTGAGTCAAAACACACATGGCTATAGGGAATAAGATGTGAGTCATGCTCCGCTGGGGCTGAAAGGCTCCGGGGAATCGGCAGCAGATATGAATGAAAGCGAACGCCTCATTCCAGGGCCACCGCCACCGCCCCCGCAGCCCAAGGCCAGGTTCACGGTTTTAATCATCAGTGTCTGTGCACCGCCTGCACCGGGGCCCGGGGAAGCAATTTGCACATTACGCATTCATAGATGCGCAGCCATTCATTACATTTCTCCTCTGGCTCTGTCCTAATGAGGCTCAGGAACGAGGCTTAAATGTCATGATGCTTTTGTGTCTTTTCCTGATGGGAGAACTACAGGATGCTGACGATGCTGACGACGCGGCAGGCGCGTTTCCAGGCACCGGGGATGGGGTCTCGCTCGCAAGCCCCGCAACGCCTGCCGCCCCTAAGGCTCCCAGCCGACCTGGCCGCTGAGCCAATTAGCGCGTTCTGAGCGAACAAGTCTCTTCAGAGTCCCTTTGGGGTATTTATTTCCTGACCTCAACCCTAAAATCTCTAAATTGCCTGTGTCTATCTCACTAGTATGCACCAGCTGAAGTAGGATTCGGGTCTTTTAACAACAGTCAAAAGCCAAGGAGATAAAATCCTGTATTTTTCCCCCTACAATGATGAATCCCTTCCTTCTGACCTATGCTTCATGACTCTTAATCTTTGCCAAAAGTCAAGAATCATCCACATATTAAAAGCAGAGAGGCCGTTAATGGGCAGGTTCGGTGCCAGGGTGCCTGGGTTTGAACCCTGCCTCTGCCTCTTCCTGGCTGTGCAGCCTCGAGCTGTTTGCTTATTCTCCTTGTCACTCTGCTTCCTCCTCTATGACATACAAATCTTAAAAGTTGGTACTTTGTAGGGTTTTGTGTGAATTCAATCAGAGCAATAAGCACTCAGTAAATAGAGTACTATTAACACACATTTGTTGAATATTTTCTTTTTGCCAAACGTTGCATTAGGCACCAAGGATACAAAGTAAATAAGATTTAAGGGGTGTTCCCATGGAGTCCATTGAGGAATATATCTATACACATCATAGTACAATGGGCTGGGATAAATGTGAAAACAAGAAGTGGGTGGAGAGAGACTATGATTGATTGGTTTTGCATAGAAGGACTGGAGGAGATTTTGGATTGCAGGGAAGCTTTGAACTTAGGGTTGGGAGCTGGCCAGGAACAGAATAGAAGTATTTGTTTCATCTCAACCTTTCATCTGATCTGAATATTTACACAGAGCTTTCTTCAATTGTCCAAAGAGCAGGCTGGTCCTAGACTCTGCACATGAACCACATGGCTGTTCTAGAGCTTTATCTCTGCACCTCCCCACACCTGTGCTCCTCCAGAAGATGGTGCGTGTTCCCGTGGTTTGCTGTGATAATAAATTAAGTATAAGAATGGGTCTATTTTTAAAAAAGAAAAGGACCGAACTCTCGCCAGAGGCAAGATATTCCACGCTATCAAGATATCCTGGTCTCTGGGCCTTGGACTTATGTTCTCATAGCTTTCATCAAGTAGCTACAATAGGATACTGAACCAACCACTTTTCAGGAATTCTTGGATGAGGAAAGGTAAAGTAGGAGAATGGAGGGTATGTTATAATTATAATAGCTAATGTTTATTAAGCTTACAATCACTATAGCTTTACAACTAACCTATTGGGAATATCATATATTGAACTATATTAACTTACCATTTTAGATTAAAAAAAGTTGAATATAGCAAATTCATGTGGTTCAAACTAATATCATCACCATTTTGTTGATAAGGAAACTGAGGATCAGAGAATGTCATGAATGACCTGTGGTCAGATTACCTCGATTTAATTTCTGGTGACACCACTTAATAATACTTTCTATACTTACACGGATGTTGGGAGGCTTAAATGGGACACTATAATAAATTTATAGCACCCAGCACATTATGAGATTGCAATATTCTTTTTTTTTTTTTTTTGTATAACAACTAGCTCCTGCTCAAGGTGGGGGGTAGAAATAGACTGACCCCCATTCCTGGGCAATCAGGGGACTGGGGTTGGGCTGGGCCTCGTGGTACCCTGGGCTGAATACCAGGGTTGGCCCTATTGGCCCCAGTTTTCAGGATCTGGAAAGACAAAAGCATCTGCAGGTGGCAGTTCAGCACAAGTTTCCACTGGAGGCAAGACAGTCATCCTAAACGGCTGCTCAAGGAACTGGACAAGAGGGAGAGTCTGGGTAAGAAGCTAATGATGAAATCTGAAAGAGAAAATTTGGTGATAAGTAAAAGTTGAAGCAATGACTGAGTTCAAAATCAGAAACCTGGGGGTGGAGGCCCTTGGTTGAGTTTCTGGAGACTTGGGACGAGCCTGTCACGTTTGCTTAAAGTGACCGCCAAGAAGCCAACAAAAACTACCAGGATAGAGCATAAGAAAAACAGAGTAAAAGAGAGACAAAATGTCAAGGGTATCCCATTGGTGGGCGTCATTGTTGACTATTTCCCAGAAGCCATGGAAATGGGGAAGCTTTCCTAGAGAATCCCAAAAAGCTTCGTCTGCCACTGCCTTCTCTTTGCTGCCCTGGGGCTCGCCGTGAAGGAGAGCTGGCACCAGGCTGGGGGTGCCTAACAGTTACAGGAAACCCCCGCCCCTCGACAGCATTGAGAGAACAGCTTTCACTCCCGTAGCCTTATTCTTTTATTCCACTCAAAAATATAACTAGTTAAATAAAATAAATTTAAACTCAAGAATTTGGTGATCATGTTTTAAATAAGTGGAACAAATCTAAATCTAATCGGGGATTGCTAAAACCAGTTTTGTATAATTGGATCTTACAAAGGCTACATAGTAAGTGTGTTCTCCCTCCCAGCCTCCTACCCGCACTATGAATCTTTGATAGAAACAATTCTCTCCTTCAAGGACCACCATTGCTGATGGGAGTTTGAACCGTAGGTGCAAAATACAGCAAGATGGTTATGGGTTTTGCTACATTCAGATATATATCACTTTGTAGCCTTTATCTCTCATGTGATTACTTATCACCATCAACTTAAACCAAACCACAGAGCTTTTATAAAAAAAGAAAAAGAAGAAAGAAGTACTTGTTTGGGGGGCCCCTACACCTTGTCTTGCCCCCCCCCCCCATAGACCTGTCCCTCCATAGCTGCATCTCAAACCTCAAACCTTAGCCTCCCAGGAGCACCAACCACATTGAAACTGAAATCTCTTAAAGCCCTGCTCTCTGATGGAACCATTTTGCAATGATGACAGAACATGCCATTTGGGTAACCTTCCACGCATGCATTTATTCATTCATTTGCTCATTCATTAAATGTCTCTTGAACTGATTGAATTATTCAGGAAGGGATGTGCTGTGCTCCCTGCCCTCTTAGGGCTCAGGCCCAGTGGTTGGGACTGAGGGGAGATGCAGGGGGTGGGAAGGCGGAGGGGAGAGAAGGAGGCGTATGCATAATAAATCTTTGTTAGGTAAAAAAGAATGAAACACGTTCTGGAGACAGGAACAAAGAAAAGGCCAAGAGGGAACAAGAGCAATTAATTCTCCGAAAAGTCCAAGGGAGCCTTCGCGGATATGGTAACATTTGAACAGGAGCCTGAAGAAAAATCTCAGGAGGGAGAAAAGTGAAGTAAGAACTTGCTCTACTGAGGGAAAGGAATAAGCAAGATACAGCGTGGGGAGGAAATAGGGCAGCTGGGGACAAGAGTTAGGTTTGCCACAGTGACAACAGCTGAACTTTATTGAACGTCTACCTTGTTCCAGACACAGAGTTACGTGGTTTACATAAATTTAAAAACGTGGTCCTTATTATCTATAATGAGGCAGTTACCCTCATTATTCTCACTTTGCAGAGACGGAAACTGAAGGCCCCAAAGATCCAGCCATGTTCCCAGGCTGGAGCCTGTACCTGGGGAGGAGCGGAGGCAGCCGCAGGCAGTGTGCCCCCGACCACTCCCCACGCTGCCTGCTCGGTTTGCGTGCAGTGTCCCGCAAGGCCAGAGTCTCGACAGACACTCCTCGGAATGCTGGGCGAGGGGTTTGCGTTTCATTATTGTCAAACTTTCTAAGGAGAGAAAGAAAATAAATGGCAACACAAGTGAAGCAACTGGGGCAGCTGTGTGGAGAATGAATTTGCATTTTAATGAGAACATTTAACACCGCAAGCCAGAGCTTCTAAAGAAGGGAAGTTCAGACTTTAAGTTGTCTAAGAGGTTGGAAACTTCCAGATAAAGCTGGGGGCAGGGCCGGTATTAGCTTAAAGAGACCTTAGCGCATTCTGGGAAGGTAGCTCTCTATTGGATAGGAACCCACCCCACTCCCTGCATAGGACATTGTCTAGATCAATCTCATTCTACAGAGAAGAAATGAGAAAACCCGAGTTGTTTTGCACAAAATCACACAGCTGGAATGTGGCTTGAACAGAGATCCAGATGCAGGTGCTCTGTCTCCTAGTCCTGTGTTCCTTCCACGGCATGGCTCAGGTTTAAGCTTCGCACGATTTAAACTAGCAGGAGCACAGCCACACTTCCAACCTCTCCCAGCTACTTCAGCTCAGGGAGCACAGCCTGCCTGAGGAGTTGCAGCTTGAGCTGCTAGTGCCACGAAGGGGGAGACACTGGCATCTGCCCCTCTTGTCCTCCCAGACTCCTGCAAGGCCTGAGCCCCTCCAGCCCGGCCTCACTGCCTGCTCTTGCCTGGGGTGTGTGTGTGTGTGTGTGTGTGTGTGTGTATGTGGTGTCCAAAGCTTAGACCAAAGCAAGTTATCTAGAAATACCCAGAGAAGAGTTACTAATAAATAAAACACCTCAGGTTGGGAAGGCAACTGGAGCAGATGCAGAAGATCAAGGTGCTTTTGTCTTTTAAACACAGAACTCTAAGGAGGAGAACTGAATCTCAAGACCACTGTGGGACCTGTGCTCCAGCAACTTCACAGCTGGACACACGGAGCTATTTGCCTCACACCTAATTGCTCCAAAGTAGATTTTGCAACTAATTGCATTAAAGCCTTGCTAACTGGTTTTTCCTTCATTTTTAACAAGAAAAAGGCAGCCTGATTTCAGCTCTGTCTGTGCTCCTCGGCATACCAACCCCTCGTTCATCAGCTGCGTTGTGTTGTCTCAGGAGGAGAGAGTGCTTCCTGGCAGAGAAACCACTTTTCATGGAGTCATTCAACTTTCTGCAAATGTGGCTAATGTAAACCCCACTAGAATGCACCTCCCTTCCCTGGGACCACAGCTACTTGGGCTGAGAAAGGAAGACCAGAGCAGTAGGATGGGAGTGAGGGATGGTGCTGGCTGCAGGCACCAAGTCAGCCAGGAGTGGCAAATGGAGGCATGGTTGAGCAGCTGTCTGTCTACTGACATCAAAATCAGGAATGTGGCAATATTGATTGTGATCCTACTAGTGAGAGAGATAGGAACAGAATCCTTTCCCCCTAGAGGTGGGCTCTACTCATACCCAGGGCAAGTGTGAGAACTCACCAAAGCCCAATCAAGTGGGTTCTTGACCACCCCTTGTTTGAAACTGTTCAACTGCTAGCCACTGTTCTCAGATTAACACCCCAGTCCTGACCCCTGACCCCTACTAGTCCCTGTAGGGTCTGCCTCTGCTTGTCTCCCAAGCCCCACCCTCTTCCACTCTAGTCTTTACTTCCTGTTCCTCAATGGGGAAAGGCTGTCTACTGCCCCAGGACCTTTGCACATGCTATTTCCTTTCTATGGAGTATATCTCCTTGCTCCTTCTAATTAGACTCTACTTACAGTCTGTAGTCCTCTATTTATCATTTCCTGATGGAAACCATCCCTGACACTCTAGGTTAAAGCAGATTTCTTTATTATAGACTCATAAAGAACCCATTTCTTACTGCATTGGCTGTAGTTTCTTATTTTCTGTATTCTTGATGCTCTGGCATTTGAAGCCTTGATCTTGGAGAGACTATCCCTCCCAGGGCTAGCTCCTTCCTACAGACAGCAAATGACTCCTCTGTGAGTATACCTTTGATACAAACCAATAAATCCAGAGGCCTCTCACTATTTCCTTTATCAAACTCTCACAAACCAAGCCAACATTCCCCCTGCACTAAATCACCCTGGGGCCAGCCACTGGACAACTAGAGACCCCCTCTACAGCCCAGAACCCCCTAAAATTTTCAAACTATCCAGTCCTAAGCTTACTCAGAGTGCCTATCCCGCCTCACACATTCCTTCCCTTGAAAACCCAGATAAAGATTTTGGGCCTTGCTCTGGCCTCTCCCCATTTCTGCCTCCTGGGCCACCTTGGTCCTTCCCCATGTGTGTGTGGCTCCTGTTTCTAGGAATCTGTGAGTATGAACTTCTTCCCGCATGACAATCATTTCTGTGTCTGCATGTCTTACCATATCTGCTTAAACCAAATGCCAGGTACATTTTAATACATTTACTTTCCTAGAACTTTCCTGGATTATTCCTATGACTTTTTTATGTCTCCCCCTCTAGATTGTAAACTCCCTGAAAGGTTTCATATCTACCCTCACTGACTCTTTGTATCCCAGTTCCTAGCACTTGAGAGATGCTCTGAAAAAGAACAGCTGTGAGCATTGCACAGAAAGCGTAAGACAGAAACCTGCTGCAACAGCCCCGGATGACACAACTAACAAGTGAAAGACCTGACACTTGGGTGGGTGGGTATCCGGCACCCCTCTAAGACAGGGAAGATGCCAGGCAAGTGGCAGCCAGACCAGCTCTGGAGCCCGTCAAGTGGAGAGATGAGCCTGGTCCCAGTGAGATGTAGCTCACTGCACGCAGGTCGAAGGCATCGCTGACTGGCTGAGAGGGCCTGGGGAGGATTGGAGAGACTTGGCTAGTCAAACAGACTGGTCGATCGCTACCATTGTAGCCCACCCCACCCTGATAGAGCCTCAACAGACCACTCACGTTACCGGAGGGTCCCTACCACATAGGTAACATGAGGATGCTAAACGATACATGAGGGGGCAAGAAATGGGGGCACCACATTGCCAAGGAGAAAGTCACAAACCTTACTTTTAACACTTGTCTGGGAGAAGACATCTGTGTTCTCAGCACACCCCTAGGATATTGCTGAGTGTTTCTGGAAATATGTCCACTGAAGCCCAAGGGCACTTAAGAACACAATCCAAGTGATGGTCGACATCCCTGTTAACTGTAAAATAACAGCACTGACGTCCAACCCCCAGGGCTTAATCACAGGATGCTCAAGTGTCACTGTTCCTTCTCACTTTCTCTTTAAAATGCGTCACAGAGGCTAAACATACACCCTGCGCATTGTGCTGGAACCCCTGCTCTGCTCTTTGACATAAGCGTGTCCAATTAGAAGCCCAGCATCTAGCACCTCTGACCCCATCTGTGGGAGGCAGGTTCCTGAGCTCCGGATTCTATTTCCAGCCTCGAAGATGCTGCACCAGGGGAGGTGACGCATCCAAACACCTCGCCTGATGTTTTCTAATTGACAGCCTGGGAGCATCGCGTCAAATGTTCCTCCCTCCAAACCCAATTAAGTAGTTTCTCTCTCCCCAGAAGGCAAGTTTTAAAAAATTCTCTTTTATCCCTATTCTCCATCCCCATTTCCCCATAGGCAAGTATACTAATGTGTTTCATGTGGATCTCTTTGCTTGTTTATATTCTTGCAAAACGGATTTTGTTGTTCTATGTGCATGTATCTTTAATTTATGTACATGTCTGTATTGTGTTAAATGCCTCCTTCCGTTTATTCTATTATTTGATCACTCATCAGTATGCCTCCATGGTTTATCCAAGTTGCTAGGTGTCACTTTAATCTGTACCACGTGGGTATGAATGCCCCATACCTTACCTGGCCACTGACCCAGAGACGGATACTGCAATTGCTTCTAGTTCTGCATCCCTGCAAACGCAGTCCCTGCACATTTACGTATGTGCATATTCTTATTGACACATTGTTCTGCAAAGGCTCCCAGGGCTCCTCTATCTTCACAGGTTCATCCTTGCCAACTGTTGGCATTTTCTAGCCTCCTACTTTTTGCCAAACTTATATGTGTAAAGTGATATCTCATTATTTTAATTTGCATTTACTTGATTACTAATGAGCTTGAACAACCTTCCATATGCTTGATGGCCTTTTGGACTTCCTCTTCTGGTTAATTTGTCTGTTTACATACTTTGCTTATTCTTCCTTTGTGGTTGCTACATTTTAGAGTCTGGATATTAATCCTGTGTCAGTTTTAGATATTGCATCTATTTTATCCCATTTTGTCATCGACTAACTTTGTCTATTGTGTCTTTTGTTGAACAGAAATCTTTAATTTGAATGTTATCAAATTTATCATTTTTTATCCTAAAGTATTCAATCAAGGTTTTATTTAAAAAGATTTTCTTTACCTTTGTGTCACAAAGATACTCTACATTTTTTACTACATATTAAATATATAGATTTACTATTTTTATTAAAGTCTTTAACCCCTTCAAGGTCTACCTTTGGTTGTGGTATTAGCAGAAACACAGTTTTATTTTTTCTCCATGGAGTGAGCCACTTTTCCCAATCTCACCTACTAAACTATTTGTCAATTCTGTATTGATTTATGGTGCCACATTTATTGTAGACAAAGTTCTCCATATTCATGGGGCTGTCTCTCTGCTCGCCATTGTTTTCCACTGGTCTCTATATCTATTGTTGAACGTGTGCTGTACTTTCTTATAATGGCTGTGTAAGACATTGTAATTTCTGTAAAGGTTAGTATGCACTCAGTATTTTTTACGTTGACTTAGAATCTTGGATCTTCCTTCTCACCAAATAAATTTTAGAGAAGTTTAGCAAGTTTTTTTAAAGTCCAACCAGAATGATGAATGGTATTCCATTAAATTTAAAGATTAATTTTAAGAGAACTGATATCTTTACAATATTTAAGTCATTACATCTAATAAATGTATCTTCATTTATTTATATAATTCTCAATGTCTTTAAAGCTTGAACTCTTTTTTCTTTTTTTTTATTTCAGCATATTATGGGGGTACAAAAGTTTAGGTTACATATATTGCCCTTGCCCCTCCCTCCCCCCCTCAGTCAGAGCTTCAAGCGTGTCCATCCTTTAGACCGTGCGCATCACACTCATTATGTATGTATACACCCATCCCCTCCCCACCCTCACATCTGCCCGACACCCGATTAATGTTATTCCTGAATATGCTCTTAGGTGATGATCAGTGAAACCAATTTGATGGTGAGTACTTGCTTATTTTTCCATTCTTGGGATACTTCACTTAGTAGAATGGGCTCCAGCTCTATCCAGGAAAATACAAGAGGTGCTATATCACCATTGTTTCTTATAGCTGAGTAGTACTCCATGGTATGCATATACATTTTATTAATCCACTCATGTATTGAAGGGCACTTGGGTTGTTTCCACATCTTTGCAATCGTGAATTGTGCTGCTAGAAACATTCGAGTGCAGATGTCTTTTTTATAGAATGTCTTTTGTTCTTTTGGGTAGATGACCAATAATGGAATTGCTGAATCAAATGGTAGGTCTACGTGTATCTTTTTAAGGTATCTCCATATTGCTTTCCACAGAGGTTGAACTAGTTTGCAGTCCCACCAGCAGTGTATGAGTGTTCCTGTCTCTCCACATCTACACCAACGATTATTGTTTTGGGACTTTTTGATAAAGGCCATTCTCACTGGAGATGAGTGATATCTCATAATGGTTTTGATTTGCATTTCCCTGATGATTAGAGATGTTGGGCATTTTTTCATATATTTGTTGGCCATTGTTCTGTCTTCTTTTGAAAAGTTTCTATTCATGTCCTTTGCCCACTTTTTGATAGGGTTGATTTTTTTCTTACTGATTTTCCTGAGTTTTAAATAGATTCTAGTTATCAGCCCTTTGTCGGATGTGTAGCATGCGAAAATTTTTTCCCATTCTGTAGGTTGTCTGTTTGCTCTCGTGACAGTTTCTTTGGCTGTGCAGAAGCTTTTTAATTTTATCAGGTCACATTTATGTATTTTTGTTGTTGCTATATTGCCTTTGGGGTCTTCTTCATAAATTCTTTGTCTAGGCCAATGTCTGTAAGAGTTTTTCTCACATTTTCTTCTAGAATTCTAATAGTTTCACACCTTAGGTTTAAGTCTGTTATCCACCGTGATTTGATTTTTGTGAGAGGTGAAAGGTGTGGGTCCTGTTTCAGTCTTCTACACATGGCTATCCAGTTTTCCCAGCACCATTTATTGAATAAGGAATCTTTTCCCCAGTGTATGTTTTTGTCTGTAAAGTTTGAACTTTTATGTCTTCTTGCATAAGTTAATTTCTAAATATTTCACAGATTTTGCTAACATTGTGGAAGAAAGCTTAAGTTTGATTATATTATATTAGGTATTAGTATAGAAACATTCTGTTGCTATTTGGAATTTAATCTCATATTCTTGAACTTACTGAATCCCTCTGTTAGTTCACTAGTTTGTATGCTATGGTGTTTGTGTTGTTTTAGGTAGGTGGTTACATCATCTGAAAACAATGACAGTTTATTCCTTTTCCTAAAGCCTTACACTCTATAACTTTTACCTGGGCCAGGACCGCCAGTATGCTGAAAGCAGAAGTGCTAACATAGGATCTTTGTCTTTTCTTCTGATCTTAGACATAACACATATCTACTTTCTCTATTAGGTATAATATTTTCCACAGGTTTTCAGAATATAATTTTAATGAATTTAAGAAAATTCCTTTCTACTCCTAGTTTGTGAAGAGTTTTTATCACAGATAAGTTTTAAATCTCATGAAATACTTTTTGTACATGAATTACAATAATCATAAAATTTTTCTTGCTTAGTCTAATAATGTGGTTTTTTTCACCGTTAGATTTTCATGTCAAATCATCTCTACATGTTCAGGGAAATTTCTGCTTGATCATATTTTTAAAATATATTAGATTTGATTACATTGTATGTTATTCAAAAATAAGTATTTTAAAATTTTTCTTATCTGGTTTTGAAATCAAGATTATACTAGCATCTAATAGGCTGGATTGCACCTGTCTTATTATTTTTTGGAAAAATTTACATAAGAAGCTAAGAATCTAGCATTACCTCTACATTTGTTGCAGCTCCCATGAAGCCATCTGTAGCTGGGTTAGGGAGAGAGAATAGGTAGGGTGGAGGAGTTACTTTGATATTTATTGGTATATTAATTTCTCTGTTACTTTTTACATCAATTTTGGCATTTGATTTTTTCTAAGAATTCATTGACTCCATTTATTTTCCCAAATGCATTAGATACAGATATCATAACAGTCTTTTAGTATTTTTAAATCTCTATTATATCTGTAGTTGTTTCTCCTTCTTTCATTATATATTTTATCCTGTCTCTGTTTTTTCTGTAATCTCTCTTGCCAAAGGTCTCTATGTTAATCTTTGCTATTCTTCTTTATACTCAATACATTGATATCTGACTTATTTTTATTACTTCTTTTTTCATTTACTTGCTCTGTTACTTTTTTCCTAATGTCATAACGCTTAGCTCACTTTTAAATCTTTCATACTTCCTTATAAATGTATTTAAGCCTATCCATTTCCCTCAAAGTACGACTGTAGATGTGCCTGACAACTTTTGACATCAATGCCTTCATTATCATTTAAGTCTAGACATTTCTTTATTTCCTTTTGACTTCAGGTTTGTTTGGTATTAAGATATTCAGTCTCCTTACATATGAGATTTCTTTTAGCTGTCCTTTTCTTATTAATTTCTCATTTTATTGCATTATACTTGGAGTGTGTGATCTGTTAGATATCAATCCTGTAGCGTTTTCACAAAGATATTACAGTAGCTACTCCAGTCATGCTTCCCCAACCAAGACATCTGAGGGAAAGGTCAGAGTTTGCACCAAAAAGCTACTTCTAATCAAGGACCTGGTGAGGATTGATTGTACTCAATGCTGAGCTGAAATTAATGGAGATTCAAGAGATGAGAAGAACTTACAAAGTTTCTGTGGTCTCATGACTGATGGAAGCACTTGAAAAAGTGGCAAACTTTATAGCCCACAGCACAGTTGAGACGTTAGGAGGTTTAGAATGCCACTCAGAGTTCAAAGGAAAAGTCACCCAACAGGAACTTAGCAGGAAGGAGAAAGGCTGCATGCTCTTGAGCAGGGCAAAGGAAAAGAGAACAGATGGAGGCTAAAGAACCCAGGCAATCAGTAGTATTTGGTGTAAGGAAGGTTCCCAACTGGAGCAGAAAGTATTGAGGGACAGGAAGTAAGGTTGGGTAGGTTTAGTGAGGCCAGAAAGTGAAGGGCCTCGAGAGTCAGCAGAGCAACCTGATCTTAAAATGGTGAAAAATAGAGTGTGAAACATGAAGGTATTTGAACAGGTCAACACAATAGAAGGAACATTTTAAAAATTACAAATTTCTAATTCTATGACAAATATGTACATGCACTCTTTATAGCACGGATCGACAGGTTTTAGCGAAGTCAAGCACTGATAGAGCAGAAGGTATGGAGTCTAATATTCAGATGAGTGCTCTGTTTAGACAACAGACTGGACCCTCCTAAGCAGTATTTAGTTTTATCTTTCCTTTTTTGCTTCCCTGCTTGTTTGTTGGTTTGCTTGTTTCAAGTTTACTCTGGCATGTCTGTTTATAATAAGTGGTTTAGTCTTAACCAAGGATTTTTAATTTGGCCATGCTTTAAACAATGTAGAACTTCCCATTCCTGCTGACTAGAAAGTAGACTTACATTTTTGGCTAAGCTCTTTCTGTGCTAGATTTTTCTGGACAGAACAGTTTATTTATTTATTTGATTGGTAGCTTAGTTGGTTGCTTGATGTTACAGGTTGAATTGTACTCCCCGCCAAAAATATTTTTAAAGTCCTAACACCCAGTACCTCAGAATGAGACCTTATTTACAAATAGGGTCATAGCAGATGAAACTAGTTAAAGTCATACTGAAGTAGGATGGCCCTTAATCCAATATGACTGATGTGCTTATAAAAAAAGGAAATTTGAACACAGATATGCACATGAGGAGAACACCATGGGAAGAGGAGAGCAGAGATTAGAATGATGTAACAGAAGCCAAGGACCACCAATGATTGCCTGCAGACCACCAGAGGCTGGGGGGAAAGGCATGGGACAAATTTCTCCCTCACAGCTCTCAGAATGAACCCATCTCGCTGACACCTTGATCTTGGACTTCCAGCCTCCCGAACTGTGAGACAATTTCTATTGTTTAAGCCACCCAATTTGTGTCACTCTGTTACAGCTGCAAGAGGAAGGGGAGGGAGTGGCTCAGTCGGGCTCCTCTGTAGATCTTTATAGAATTCATTCAGGTTAAGGGATTCATTCTGGAATTTTGGTTGGAGAGTTCAAAATGTCTGCGTATGACAACATATCATAAAGAATGTGTTTCCTCTCAACTCCTCTGCACAGTAATAGAAGCTTGCTCAGGAGAGAAACACAGTATGTCCCAGGGAATAGGGTGCACACAAGCGTCCTGGTGTCTGTGCAGTCAGCCCTGATACCCTGTGGCTGAAGGACAAGGCATTGGCTAGAGTAGCGGTGCTGGTGGAGAGGCTGGTCACCCAGCAACCAAACATCCTTCCTATTCGAGGAAATCTCCAAATAAGTAGGAGGCAGGCTTGGTAAAGAGCCACTCTTTGTAAACAAATGGGATGAGAGATTTCTCAATTCTACCGGCTGGCATGAGTTTTGGGCATGTGACTGAGGCTTAGCCGTTTTGATGCTCCCACCCAACATTTTGAATCCTGGCGAGTGTTTCAATGAAGCAGGAAGAGTTAGTTAGAGGCTTTCAAAGACATGGAGAAGAGTCCAGTGGCATGAGGACAAGTGTCTATCTGGGAAGATGCCAATGGTATCTACTCACACCGATCAGTATGGCGAAGTGACCTTGCCCTGACTTTATCTTCCAAGCTCCCTTACTTTTGCCCATTTGCCAAGCCTGGCTCTCTAGCCCTCCACTGTTGGAAGTAGCTGCCTTCCATTAATTGTGGCTTAAGTTTGCCAGCATTGGTATGTGTTGCTTGAAACCAAGAACTCTGACTGGTACAGTGGCTTATCCATTCCACTCATGTGAGCCCTCAACACTGGTAACCTTGAGTCCCTTTAGACTCTGGGCCTCCACCCGTCTGAGCCCTAAGAGAGCTAAGGTCCTCCGCTGTGCTTCCCCAGCACCCTGTGCACGTCTCTGCTGCCCCGCCCACACCCCGCATCTGCTTTTCTGCCTTCCCAGGAGGAGTATGAGCTCTTAGGAGGCAAGAGCTAGGTAGTATTTGGATTTGGAACCTCAGAACCAATCACAGTAGCACATGATAAATGTTTTTGAGCATGCTGATTAATGGAGTGACCACTACCATCTACCCTAAACCTCTTCCTCCTCTTTGGGGACTTGAGAATAAGAAAATGGTTCCCAGAGAATATCTAGGAGCAGCACACAAACCATAACCAGGGATCCTCAGGGTTGCTCCAGGTGCTCAGATGCCGCACAATCAAGTGACTTGAGCCTCCAGTCCCACCCTTCCTTAGACTAGTTTTCCTGCCCCTAGGTGAATACTTTTTCTACTATGTTTGATTATTTACACATAACACCCACCATTCCTGTCAGTCTTCCAGCAAGTAATTGAAAGTTGAAGTTGAATGTATCATATTGTTCTAAATTTCTTTTTTTTTTTCTTTTTTTGCTAACTAACTAGACTCTCCAAAGGCAGTGGTTGGCCTTCTGGGACTCCTGCTCAATGCCCCCTGTAACCTTCCAGAATCATGAGCATGCATTAAAGTGCCCTCCCACACACAGTTTCTGGCTCTCTTGGACTTCCATTTCTCCCATTCCTCTTTGGTTCCCAGAAACTCCATCTCCAGCAGGCACTGTTACTTAATTGAGGATATTTGTCTAAAGCTTTAAGTAAGCTTTTCTAATTGCAACAGTTTCACATTACTTTTGTTCATGTTGATGAGTTATTTAAACACCATGAATAATTCAAAATCAGGTTTTGAATTGTTAATCAGAATAATGAGAGCAGCAGTTCAACACTGTAACAATTTGACTTGCAGTGGGTATGAAAAAGGCCTCGAGACCATTTCCTTCAACAACTCGAGGCTCTACTCTAAGAGCAAAACAAGAAACTTCCAAAATAGTAGCTTTGCTCCTCCTCGAAGACAGCCTTTTCCCTCCTAATCAATAGTGCCTGTGTTCATGTTGATGGCTTTGGACATAGGTTGATACAGAGGCACCTGTATCACTCTGTGGGTATATTTCACAACTGCAAATATCTTTGTATGCTCCCTCATTTTGATTTGCAGTCTGTCTGTTAAGAACATGCCAACTAAAAGACAATGTAAAAATCTCCTTTCTGCCTAAAGACTACAAGTAGGTAGAATTTAATAAACACCCCATTCAAAGAAAAATTAAGATTTGTTCTTTATGCAAGATATCCCTTGCTTCACCTATGCCTCTTGGCAGATAACTCACTTCTGAATCTGTAACTCTAGCTGCCAGCTCTCAAAACAAGCCCCAGTTTTCACTCCTGATGGGCCATGTGACATGTCCACTTATAAGTCCCATCATCTCAACATATCACAGTTTAACCATTTCCCTGCAGTTCTGTTCCTTTTCCAAATGCCAAGCCTTGGTTGACACAGAGGAGGCGGCAGGCAAAGCATAGAGCTTAAAAGCACATCAGTGGTATCTTCCTCCCCAGGTGTAACTTCCAGATATAAATCCTGGATTGCCACATACAGTTGTGTGACCTCCACAGGCTACTTAGCCTCTCTGTGCCTCATCTGTAAAAATGGACATGACGTTCAGTCTATTGACCAGATGATTAAAAAAAAGAAAAAATGGATGCGATAATAGTAGCATGGACTTCATAGAGCTACCATGAGGATCGAATGAGTTAGCATTTCTAAAGCACTAAGACCAGTTCCTAGCACATAACATGCCTTCTAAAAAGTTTGTTAAATAAAATGCTGTTCCACCCCTGGATGGCATCCAGTAGCTATCCTTTCTCCATCTTCTTTCTTGGCCTAGATCCTGCCCTGCCTCCCCCATGAATCTCTTCTTCATGACATGAGCACATGGTGGTCCCACCCTTTCTCAGTAGCAAGTAATACAATGGAGTTGATGGAGATCTGTTTCCTAATTAGTACATATCTGCTGTATTCATTCTGCCTCCCAATTATTTACAGGTATTTTGTTGTTTTTAAAAAAAATTTGCATAAATTTAGGTATACAATATGATATTTTGATATTTATAAACATAGTGAAATGATTCCTGCCAATAAGCAATTTAACATACCCATCATCTTCCATAGTTACCTCTTTTGTGTGTGTGTGGTAACAGTACTTCAAATCTACTCTCTTAGCAAATTTTTAATATACAATATTATTAGCTATAGTTCCTCTGTTGTGCATTAGATCTCTATTGCTTATCTACTGTTCATCCTATACAACTGTAAGTTTGTACCATTTGACCTACATTTCCCCATTTTTCCCCAAATATTTGTAATTTCCCCTAGCATAGGCGTCCTTGAGTGTTGATGGACTTTGTCTTTACTAATCATCTAAGATCAGGATATTAATAATTCCAGCCAGCACAGTGCTAAGCATGTACGAGGCACTGATAGTAATTAATCAGTCTAGGTAGTTGTGTGAAAGAAAAGAAACAAAAAAAAAGATAATGACAGAGAAATATTAGCAGTGGGTCTCAGGCCTGAGAGAATGGGTCATGTTCCCCAGCCCTCTGGACTTTCTGTCCATAGCATTCCTCATGATTTTGATTATTTGTTTAATGTGTGTGTCCTCTTCTAGAATGCGACCTCCATGAAAGTGAAGATCATATCAAAATTACACGAGAAACAATATTATAGGGACTGTATCTTGATTGCTTCTATCATCCTCAATGGCATTATGTGGCTGTCACTCTGGCAATGTCTCTGATCATGGGTGATTAGGATGTTATGTGCTGGCACAGAACAGCCTGGGTGAGAGGAGTTAATTTATTATGAACCACCAAGAGCCACTAGCAATTAGATTTGTACAAAGAAAAGAGAACTATTTACACAGGATTAATAAGTTATCCTCTGCCAACAGTTCAACTCCAGAGACTTTTTAATAACCTAGACCTGAAATTCAGCCTTAAGGAACTGGCTGTTCCACCTTAATTTCATGAATTTGTTTCTTTTCTGACACATAAGAGAAATCTACATATTCGGTCTTGACACAAGAATGATGGGGGGAAAAAAACTAAAATTATCATAATTTACCACGTCACCAAGCGCTATTTGTCTGCAATTTATCCTGATATGCATCTCATAGTTTGACTGGAGTGGAATAAAGTACCTGACATTTGATTTATTTTCATTAGTTTTTAGGACTAGAGAAATAAAAAATGTAACAACCACAAATTACTCTGGTGACATTTTAACTGTTTTAAACATTTTAGCAGAATAGCAGTGAACAGAATGTTCTATTTCAGTACACTGAGTTGACCTTTCTTACTTAATTTTACTTTTGTTTTTCAAACAAGTTATACCCTAAAAATCTCTTATCAGTCTGTATCAATGTTATCTCACCTTTTACACAAGTTGTGTATTTAACAAAAATTGTTGGCCCTTTTCTTTGTTTTAAGAAAGAAAAAGGATTTGAAACTGAAAGTAAACTTTCTGGTTGTTATCATTTTGCCATATACTAAATGTTAACAGAGTCAAAGCTTCCTCTCGACAAATATAACATCTGTCATTTCCTTAGGTCTTGTTCTTCCTTTGTAAGAGCTCCACAGGCAACCTCCAGGGGAAAATTTCCTGAATATAAAACAATGGGAGCTCACCAAGGGGAAAACCTTCTGCACTCAAATTGAACAGCCCTGCATGAGTCCAAAGGAAATGACAATGAATGGCCAATAAAAAAGAAAAGCAGGAACAATAATAAAAAGAAAAGAAGTTCCCCCAAAGTGATATTTCTAAGAAAACAGGCTTACGAGACATCTACAGTTAGGAAGTTGAAAATATATGTGATGTTTAAAAGAAAAGAAAGAAAAAATTGTTAAAAAAGGATACTTCCAGTCAACTCCATTTGGGGATTTTTTTTTTTTATTTTTATATCCCAAGTCATCTAAAGACATGTAACTTAGAATGCTTACATTTATTTATTTATTTTTTGTATATATTTAAGGTATACAACATCATGTTTTGAGATGCAATAGGTAGAATGCTTTTAATCTGTTTGGTAAAACATCGATTTACTGAACCACAACTAATTAGAAATTTTCATTAAGCAAATTTTGCTTTGCTTCAAATAATTACTATGAGACAAGACTGAATTATCAAAGAAAGATTTAATTTGAATCATTACACTATATTAAAACTAAAACAGAAAAGTGGGTTCATACTT
This sequence comes from Eulemur rufifrons, assembly GCF_041146395.1. Taxonomy (NCBI): domain Eukaryota; kingdom Metazoa; phylum Chordata; class Mammalia; order Primates; family Lemuridae; genus Eulemur; species Eulemur rufifrons. Next base: position 13,523,389 of record NC_090983.1, on the reverse strand, counting down.
TTATACACATGTACCTAGAAGGATTTTAGTAACAAATTAAAGTTGAGTAAATAGAATACTCCATGCCCTGGGCATTCCAATTAACAGAGGTTTTAAAATGAAAGACTATATATTTTGGGGGTTTTTTATTAAACAATATTTAATTGATGCATAATCAGTATACATAGTTTTGGGGTACGTGTGACAATTTAATACATGCATGTAATTTGTAAAGATCGAATCAGTGTACTTGGGATATCTATCACCTTTAATATCTGAAGACCATATTTTGGAACCAGGGGATCTTACCACTTTTGGGGCCATATTGATGAGATTTTGAATCCAACATGTTTTCTTCTGGAGAAACTTCTCACATCAAAGAAAAGAAAAATAAGGTACATGCTGCTGGACTGAGGGTCCATTACTCCTAACAATGTTTTCTGAATCAGCTTTGTAATAAAAAATACAGTTGGTGGTAGGAAGGGGATAAAGAGCACAAAAGAAGAGGAAAAGGTCAGTTTGCTGAGAAATTCAGTTCCCTCAAAATAAATAGTGAGCAGAATGTCCAACAGAGTCCCGCTCAGCGTGTCTTCTGGATCCTTCAGGCTGGGTGTTGAGAGAGACTCAACTCAACTTTGAACACTCCCAAGAAAGATTTGTGCTCTGCCTAGCACTCTGGTAGTGTTTCCACATCTGTATAGATTTCTTGTCTGGGTTTCTTTTATCCAACTGTGGCTTTTATCAAAAAGTCATAGTGAAAAAAGCAGCAGCTTGCAGGCAGGCAGTTAGAGAAAGACTTTGAGCAATTCATCTCATTTCCTTAAGCTTTATTTCCATGCCAGGATATGAGAATCACATGAAAAAGTAACTCAGCACAGGGCACATATTAGGCACTCCTCATACATGTGCACTGTTTTTTCCCTATGCTCTAAGTAGCAAATCCCCTGGCATTGGGAGGCAACATATATTCCCCCTTCTACTTTCCATAGAGGAACGTTGCCTTGGGTTGGGTTCCCTGGGACCAGACTTTGGGATGGAGAAATGCATGAAGAAGGTTTAGAGACAAGTGTTCTTAGGAGATAGACCTGTAAAAAAAATGAGGAAGGCAAAAATGGGCAGAGAGAAACGCTACCCTGCAACCCAATGGCACCTGTGGCCATCAGCCTTCCCAACAGGGAGCTCTGGAGCTAAGAGCACCTTTTAGAGTTATCCCAAATTGAGACAAAGGGGCCAAGACTTTGTATCACTGTCTCATCTAGTCATCGACCTTGGACCATTTCTTCAGAAAGGGCATATTTTGGGGTGAGGCAGTTGCCGATAGCTGAGAGCAATTTCTAGTGAGGGCCAGAGCTTTAAGCTGTAAGCAGTTGATATTCCCAGCAGCTGGAGAATGGGCGCATTAACCCTAAAGTAGGGATGTGGGTGGAGCACTTCAGTGTTCATTATAGTCCACCCCTTGAGCCATTCATACCCATTTGTGTTATATGCTAAATTGGACCCATCTGGGACCAGCATTTCTGATATTCTGATTGGTCTTGTTTCCTGGGGAACTTAAAAGAGTTAGTGAGGCAAACTATAGTTCCTACTGCTGCAGTTGACCTTGAAGGTCATACCTGAAATTCTCATCCCCTCTCCACCACTCACCTTAGATTCCCCTTACTCTCAGCTAACAACTCTGCCAATCTGGTTGGCTCACCTGGTAGGGTGACAAAAACTCTTACATCTGAGGATTAGAATAAATAGCACAGTATTCACTACAGGTTTGCTGCTTTGCTTTACCAAAGGGAACTGCATTGTCCTAACACTTCCTGCTCTTCTTCACCACCTGCCTACTTTCTCTTGCCCGTTGTGAGGAGTAACTAATATAATTGGGAACTCTAGGGAGAACCTGACATTCACGGGACCGTGTTAACCATGACCTCTGCCTTGAAAATAACTCAATGCTGGGACATCTCTATCTTTTTAACCCTCTTGCCATCTTGGACCTATCTACAGTCCCAGAACAGTAAATGTTACCACTTCTACTCTTACACACACTGCAGTTTTGTTAAGCACTGATATTCCATAGTAAAAGTTAGCACCAATGGAAGGCTGAGGCGGAAGGATCACTTGAGCCTGGGAGTTTGAGTCCAGCCTGGGCAACCTAGTGAGAGTCTGTTCTCTAAAAATTAAAAAAAAAAAAACACAAAAAACGTTAAATTAGCCCCAAAATTTCAGTGGCTCAAAAAAATTAATTTCTCTTTTGCCAAAGGTTATTTCGGGTCTGGGGATCTCTCTAAGATTACTATTTTGCATGTGGTGGCACAGTATTTCAAGCTGCTTGATTCTTGCGGCATCTCCACCCAACACAAGACTTGAGGATTCACTACAACAGGAGCAGAGAGTGTTGGAGAGCTGCCGGGGCTTGAGGTGGTCAATGAAGACAATGAGCCAAACTGAAAGGAAGAATTAAGCCTTTATTTCTTTGCTGTGATACTACTGTATACACAAGAGGCTCAACAGCAAAGGATGCCAGTTCCCACAACCTTCCATTTTCCCCAGGGAACAGCACCAAGCTAGGGTCAGATGACACGCATCACAGATTAAGGGGAGGGGGAGAGAATTCCTGAACAAAAGGCTCTTGTCATTTTATGGACCCTGGGGCTGGGTAGAGGAAAATTAGAAAGGAATAGAAAAATACAAAGTCAGAGTGGAGAAAATTGTCTTCAACCCCCCACCCCTTTTTGGAGGCCTCCAAATGGAGACACCAAGGCTAAAAATGTAGACATGCATAACAGCTGTCCAAATAGGAGTGGGGGGACTTAGCCCTTAAGTACAGCTTCTTCCAGAAACTGCAATGCACTAGCCGTGCACCAAGTCTGATATGAGGAGGGTAGCTTCCCCCTCCACCTGCCAGAAAAGCCTTTGTAATTCCCAGTGGTTGGGCTTAACTAAGTGTCACACTTAGGATTCTGGCCTGGAGTTGGACACCGAGAGAGCATAAAGAATTGTACACTTCCTGCTTCTGCCCAGAAGTGACACATTTCAGTTCCTGCTACAGCCCATTGGCCAGAGCTCATCATATGGTTCCGCCCAGCTTCCAAGAGGGCTGAGAACTGTGGTCTGCCATGTGTGGAGGAGGAGGTGGAGAATGGGAATACTGATGAGCACTGTTGATGCCTAGCACAGTGCAGTAAGCAGATTTGGTGGTCTCAGCCAGAATCCATGTTTTCTGTTCTAATTCCTCCTGTTGCAACTGAGTGAGGTCAGAGTCCTTCGAATCTAGAGCACTGGTGTTAAGACAGAGGAGGCTCTGTGGAATCCTTCAGACCAGACTTATCATTTAAACAGTAGATCCTGCATTTTAACCCCCACTTGGCTCTTTGGGTCTGCCCTCAATTGGTTAGAACCCATGAGAGAGGGAGGTGAGTGGCCAGCCTTCTTGAAACCATCCACACCTGGCAAAAATGTCCAGTAAGCTACTGTTGGAGGTGAAGAGTTGTCCACCCTGCCTGAGGAAATGGTGTGCTTTGTGTCTAAGGATTAGCAAAACCACAGAAATAACTACATAGAACTCTGAAAAGAAACTGAAATTACTTAACACCCCTGCCGGCTCATCCTACCCCTGTTATACTCCCAGCACAGGAAGAACAAAAGTGCAGACACTGAACACATTCAAACAACCTCCAGATGTAGAATCCCTTTGACAAATTCCCACAAGGCACCCTGGAAAAATAATCCATCTTCTAACCTAATTAGACGTGAAGGAGGAAATCATGGGACACAGATGTGGAGGGTGCTGAGTTGATTAGAAAGCCCCTTTACTGAGAGAAATGCCTTCATAAATCAAGTGAATGGAAATTGTTTTATACTTTTTTCACTATACTGGGGACAAAAGCATCATTTAGGTCCTCATTGAGCCATGTTTTCTTTCTTCATTCTTTTTTAAATTCATCTTTTGCTTTGAATTCTCCATTTTTCCTTTATGATGGCAGGCTATGGCCATATTTTCTTTGCAGGAAAAGCTTACTTTCTGTGATCCAAAATATTAGGGTTGCACTTATGTTTAAAAAAATCTATGTGTAGAAAAACCCCTAGAGGCAATTTTACTAACATTAACCAATATTGTCTTTGGATGATGAGATTTCGAGTGATTTCCTGTAGTAATTGTGCCAGGTTCCTTAAAGGGTGATTTATACTTTACTCTGTTGGGGGCCCAGGGATTCTCTAAAGACTTAAACCAGTTTTTATGTTAATTTCTCCACTTAAAATCTCGAACTAAGAGGGTATTCATATCAGACCACACAGCAGTCTGTAGAGCAGAATTAGAGTTTCAATTTGTCACAGGAAATTGTTTCTCCCCCAGGTAGACAGCTCATTTTCTTGTCACTTCTCCAGTCTGGTAGACAAAGATTTTCTGTCCTCTTTTCACAGATGGACCATGTCACAGTTCCACCTTTAAGCCTTTTCTTCTGTGTCCCAGTGGGCATTAAGTCCCCGCCCCCATCCCTAGAGCATAGACCCAGGGCTCATATGGTCCTTAGGAAATCGGTTTTCCTCTCACTTCCCCTGTGGCTTTGAATTCCCTCTTAATCTCTGAGAAATCGCCTTTTTTTCAAGATTAAATAACTGTTTATTGTAACTGAACCAGCATTTCCTGTCCTTTTGTAGTGAGAAGAGTTTTTGCATCTATTCAGTCCTCCTTGTTACTGAAATTGGAACTATAGATAACATTTGTGTTAGGGACTGAATGTATCCCTCAAAATTCATATGTTGAAGGCATAATCCCCTATGTGACTTTATTTGGAGATAGGGCATTTAGGAGGTAACTAAGGTGAAATATGGTCATAAGGGTAGGTGCCCAATTCAGATAGGATTAGTGTCCTCAGACCAAGAAACAACAGAAAGCTCTCTCTCTCCACGCCCATGCACTGAGGAAAGGCTTTGTAAGGACATAGAAGAAGTGGCCATCTGTGAACCAGGCGCTAACTCCTGCCAGACTCTGATCTGAAACTTTCCAGCCTCCATGACAGTGAGAGAAAAAAACTTATGTTATTTAAGCCACCCAGTCTATGGTATTTTGTTATGGCAGCCTGAGCAGACTAAACCAATTTGTTTTTATGTTTTTTCCTACCTTCTCATTTTTCTTCAATGAGTGTGCATTGTTTCTGTGAACGTTATTTGTTCTGTTCAGTAAATATTTCTAGCTCTCTGCCTTCTGAGCACATCGAGAATTGAGCTCCCCTATCTTGAAGTTAGGGCATGGCCAGGAGACTATCTGGCCTACAAAAAGAGCCAAGTCATGATTCACCCCGTGCCCTTCCTCCAGCTGGGGTGATCATGGAACCACATGACGTTGACATAGTGTTGGTATCATTCAGGGTCTTTTAGCAACTTTGATTAGCAGAGACTCCCTGACCAACAGCCATTGGTTAAGAAATAGATCTAGAATTTCTGCAGTTATTTGTTACAGCAGCATAGCTTAGCCTAGCCTGACTGATACATATTCTAAATCACAAAAATAAATTTTTAAACTTTTTAAAATTTAAATAAATCTTCTTTGGGATAGAATTAGACCATACTTAGAAAAAATTAAACCATGTTGGTCATCATATACCTTATGGGAAAAATATCCCCCCAGCCCAAACACTCAGTATATTGCTCTGTCTTCAATTGTTGGTAATTTTATTCTTTTTAACTCAGGTGCCTCTATTTCCATACATCCTCTTGCCAAATGATCATACCCCTAAGGAGCATAACTCATTAAGAAATTTTTCACCAGAAGTAGCTTAACGTGAATACTATCTGAGCTCCACTGTTGCCAGATTACTGAATTGCTAAAGGACAAGGACACAGGAAAAGGCATTGAACAGGTTACCATAGTGGATGGTTTTGGACAATTAGGGCACAAATATTCTAGGCATAAAAAATGAAAGGTGATTAAAAAGAAAGAAGGCCAAAATGTCTTTACAATGTTAATCAGGGATGACTCCAAGACTGTTCAAAAGAGTGTGGTGAATGCTTCTGTCTATAGGAAATTACATGTCCATTTATCCATCTTACAAATCAGAAAATTCTAGAGGCAGAAATAGGGTGTGAGATGTGCAATTAGAAGGAGGCAGCCAAACAGCAGTGGGAAGATGGCAATGTTTGCTACACGCGATAAGGAACAATTACAAGGCTCTCATCAGAAATGCAGCACAAATTCCCTCTGAACTCAGCATCCCTCACTTTACATAAAGTATGAATAAAACATTGGGCACTATTTCTAGAAGAACAACCTGTTATAAAAATGGCTTCAGTGAAAGAAATGAGAAAGGCAAGAGTAGTCAGGCAGTTATGCTATGAATGTCAGAGCACAATGTTTCCATTAAAAGTAAATGCCCCACATAAAAATGCTCCGCTTCACAGAAACTACTCTGTGTTGTAGCTTCTGTGAATCAAGTTTGGGCTATTAAATGCATAAGAGTGGACAATAGTGTTCCTTGCTAATTGCCATCCTCTGCAATTGGCATGGAGCCTGGGTGGGAAAAATATAATTTGCAGCTCCCTATTAAAAGCAAATCTCCCCACAAATGTTCTCTGGAACGTACCATTTTTCTTCTTTATTTCCAAAACACATGGAAGGTGACAAGATACTCTTGCCTCTACAACTTCTACTGACAGGATTCTATATTAATTCTATTGTAGGGATACTCACAGTTACAAAAATAGAGAGCCAAATGGATCTTCAAAAAAGATAATGTTGGGAAAATCCTGAAGTATCCAAATAAGTTTAATTCTACCCTTCTTCTCACCAGTTTCTTTATCTTTCTCATCCAACTGCTCCCAAGACCTTGCTTCTTTGACTTCTTTGTGACTTCCATGCCAAGGACCCTCTGCTTTTCCTGCCATATCCAGTGCTCTCGTGTTATCAAGGATGAGCTATTCCCTTCCCTCTCCATCTCAGATAATGAGTCCACTGCCTCAAGCAGGATCTAGCCAATGTCCTCAATGACTGGATGTTTTCAGCTTCAAATAACAAACTACCTACTCAAAACAATAAGGAAAGATGATTATTTCATGTAACAAGGACACAGGTTCAATTATATTACTGAGAGCCAAGTTCTATCTTTCATCCCTGCAACCTTATACATCCCCTTTTCTTAGGGCTAGTTCCCCAAGCATTGCCTGTAGGCAGGACACCATTCCAAGGTAGAAAATGGACCATCTCTTCCTTCTGTATCTCTTTAGAGTAAAAATGTCTTTGTCCATACAATCCTCCTCATTGCCTAGAACTATATCACATGCTCATGCCCTTGACCAAAGCAGTCACTGGTAAGGGGAACATCATGGTTGACTTAGACTAATCAGGACCAGCTTTCTTAGACTATGGATGGGCCACCCTCCCCTAAAGATGTCTAATCGGAGAAGAGCAGTTACTTACTGAAAAAACAGAGCTCTGTCAGGAAGGAGAAAGGGAGAAAAGTGGCGAGTGTGCCATATGCAATCAATCAAGTTTGAATTCTAGTTCAATCCAACCATCCACCTTTCCTACAGCTATTGGACTCTGCTGGAAAAATCATGCAGTGTGTATGAGGGATGCTCACTGATGACAATCTGACATTTAGGACCTTAATACCTCCTGATAGTTCATCTAGTCATGTCTTCTGTTCTATTCCCCAGAGTAGATATTTTAAACTTTCATGTTGCTTCATCCCCTAACATTCACATCTTTCCTTCACTCCCTGAAAATTGTCTCACCACCCACCTCACAGGGAAAATTGGTGATATCAGATAAGAGCTTCATCAATTTTCTATAGCAGCTCTACAAATGTACTCAATCTACCCTAACCTGTTTCTTCTTATTTCCTGTGATAATGGAAAAGTTGTTCCTTATCCTAAACACAGTAAATTCTTTCATCTTATTATAGATCCTATCCTTTTTTCCTTTTCCAGGACCCTTCTGCCTGTAGGTCCCTTCTCTACTCTCTTTTCAATCTACCTTTCACTGCCAGCTTAATCCTGACACGTGATTCTATCAGCATACTCAACTCTAGCCAATTTTTTTTTAAGAAAAGAAAAATGCCTCCTTCACTCCATATCCCCATCCACTCCCACACTATCTCTGCTCTCCCCTTCACAGGCAAACTTCTTAAAAGAGTGGTACCTACCTCCTGTCTCTTCTTCCAAAGAGTGGTCTCTACTTCCTGTCTCTTCTTCCTTACCTCCACTCAGACCCCAAACCATTGACATCTGGTGTTTACTCCCATTTTTCCACAAAGCACTCTCACCATGCTCACTCCTCATCATTTAACCCAAGGTCACTCTGCAGATCATTTCTTACTTGATCCCTGGTGTGATCTGAATGTCTGTGGTCCCCCTAATTCACACGTTGAAACTTAATCCCCAATGTGATAGCATTAATAGGTGTGGCCTTTGGGAGGCAATTAGGTCATGAGGGCTAAACAATTAATTCATTCATTCATTAATCCCAACTAATGAATGGGATCAGTGCCCCTATAAAAGGGGCCTGAGGGAGCTTATTTGTCCCTTATGCCATGTGAGGATGCAGCAGGAAGGTCCATCCTTGAGGAATGGGTCCTCACCAGACACTGAATCTGCTAGCCCCTTGATCTTGGACTTCCTAGCCACCAGAACTGTGAGCAGGAGTTCTGTTGTTTATAAATTACCCAGTCTAAGGTATTTTGTTATGGCACCCTGCATGAACTAAGATGACCTCTCAGAAGTACTGGACACATTACTGTTCACTTTTCCTTAGTGAAACACTCTACTTTCCATATTTCACAACACCATACACCTTCATTTCCTTCCTGCTTCTCAGGCTGTTCCTTAATCCTCTGCCCATCACTTTAGTATTCATGGCTCTCAGGCTCTGTGCAGGACCCGCAATTCATCTTATTATATATAAACTTTCTGAGAGAGGCCACTCACTGTCATGCCTTCAGTGATTGGATGGTAGGGCAGTAGGTGCACTGTGGAATAAGACTATCTAGGCTCAATTGTAGATTTTATCACTAATCACTAGCTACGTAACTTTGGGCAAGTGACTTAACTTCTGTAAGCCTCAATTTCCACATCTGTATGTAGAAATAATAGCATCTGCCTCAAAGGACTATAAAGCTATTAATGCCTGTACATATAGTAAGCACTCAAATGTTAGTTTTTGTTACTAATTTCATCATACCATGACATTCAAACTTGCTTGTCTGGTCCAAATCTCTTGTGAGATTCAGGACCCTTTATCCAATTAGATAATCCGTTACTCAACTTGATGATCCTGGACCACTCAAACTCAAGAAATCAAAATTATCTGCCCTTCCTTTGCCAAACATGTTCCTCTTTCTGTGTTCCCTGTCTTTAAGAACGGCAACCCCATCCGTGTGATTGTCCAAGGTATGGGGTACATCCCTGAATCCTCCTAGCCTTTGACCAGTTCCAAATCCTCCACAATTTACCTGCTGACCTCCTCCCCACACTCCTGTCATCACCGTCACCAGTCCAGTTCAGACCATTCTCTCTCACTTGAATAACTGCTGCAGAGCCCTCTCCAATCCCTTCTCCACCTTGCAGCCATAATGCTCATCTTACGATGTCACTCTGAGACATTCTTACACCCCTTCCTTCCTTGCTTCCTCATGCCCTTCCTTCACCTTCCGATTTTTATAAATATTTTTCTTCCTCAAGTGTATGATGTTTTTTATGACCTCCTCATCTTGCCAGACACTCTTCTCCCTCCTCAGCCTCTGTCTCATGACTACTCTTATTTCAAATCTCCCCTTAAGTCTCATTTCCTTGGGTGTCTTCCCTCACTCCTACTCCCTGCACATACGCACTCTGGCTTGGACAGCCCTGCCGTGTGCTGCCGCACTACCCTGCATTCCTCCCTTTCTGGGGCTTGGATCATGTCTTCCTTACTAGGAAATATCAGTGAGGACAAAAAAAATGGTGAACTAATACCTTTTGTATTAACCTGGATGGAACTGGAGACCACTCTTCTAAGTGAAGTATCACAAGAATGGAAAAACAAACACCACATGTACTCACCATTAAATTGGAACTAATCCATCAACACTCACATGCACATATGGAAATAACATTCATCAGAAATCAAGCGGGGGGGGGGGGGGGGGGGGGAGTACAGTGTGGAGGAGGAGGGGATGGGTAAAGTCACACCTAACGGGTACAATGCACACTATCTGGGGGATGGGCACACTTATAACTTTGACTCAAATGGTACAAAAGCAATTTATGTAACTAAAATATTTGTACCCCCATAATATTGTGAAATAAAATTTTTTTAAAAAGGGAAAAAAATGAAAAAGAAATGAGTGGAATTGAGAGTTTCTGCTTCTAACATTTTAGTTCAGAAATGTGACAGTGTCCAAGGGAGCCCACAGCATAATTACAAAAAAAAAAAAAAAAAAAAAAAAAAAGGGTTAAAGTACTGAAATTGCAATGAATTAAAAATCCAGTTTTTAAAAAACTGGCTGGAATAACTGAAAAACTGCTTAAGGAAAATCTGATGTGGTCATGAAATGAGAAAGAGCCTTAAAACTGCCTTATTAACCACCACTGAATTTTAAATGTTTCAAGCATCGACTCTGCTGCAGAGGGGTCTAAAAAGTAAGAGATCTTGTAATGTTAATTGCTAAAATACTCCCAATTTGTTCCCAAGGGTTTGAAACAGCTCTTAATTGCTCTTCTAGCTTTGATCAAGGCAAAGAACAAAATCATTAATGTCACATTCATTCAGTATATAATAAAGTCATATATGTTAAAGTTTTTAAAGCATAACCCAAAATGAAAAACTGGAAAGTTAGCAGAGACTTTAGTTGACAATGAAGGGACTTGTCTCTTGTATCGGTAACTCCCAGAGTACAAGGGTTCTCAGTCTGGTATATGGATATCGTCATCACTCATTTTAACTTTAATTGTGGGGGAATGGAGTCACATAACTTTAAAATAGAAATTTGGGTAGTTTAGAAGAATGATTTTTTAAATGTTTTTTGTCTCTTCCTACTTGATTCCTCTTTTGGGAATTTTATTTTCTCCCATTTGGTGGGACTGCACTCATCTTTTAAACCTCTGTGAACCTTACTTCTTTGTAAACTTTAATGTTTAAAGCCATCCTTTAAACCTCTGTAAATTTTAATTTTATAGAAATATCAAAGATTATATTTTTTACTCATCTGGTTATCAAAAGTATTTCAAGACCTTTATATTTTCATTTCATTAGCTTGGATATGTTCATTCATGTCATTTAAAAATCATAAATAGACTACATCAGGATTTCCTGAAAGTTTCCCAAAATAAAAATGGTGTGGGTCTCATAAAAACTATTGATAACTTTTAATACCACTCATTTATGGTCAGGAAAATAATTTTTAAATATGTTCAAATTAGCAGATTAATACATCAGAAAAAAAATTGTTTGATAAATGAAAATGAGGGAAAAAAGACATGCTAGCAAAGACAGAGCATTAGGTTATAACAAAAATCCACTAGAAACCAGAAGAACTATAAGAAAAACAAGGATGAGAAGAGCAGAGTTGGGTCTATTAGGAGGGAATAATAAAAGGAGAGCCTAACTCTTTTTTTTAATAAAAGGATCTCACTGCTCTATGCAAACATACAATAATTTCATGCAATCCCAACAAATACCAACATACTATTAAGGCACTTGTAGCAGACATTATTGTTTGCCCTCCAACATCCACCCTCCCATTCCTTCTTACTGGGTGTTCAGCCTCCTCTAGGCAATGTGCTCAGGGAGGATGGCCCAACCCCAATCCAAGCATCAATCCGGATCAGTCTTAGTCTTTCACATCAATCCTGTTCCCCCCTTGCTAGTGATTAATTTATGGCTGAATATATGTTCATCACCTGACCAAGGAAAAACAGTCACTCTTCTTTTACTGGAAGTTGTCCCGTCAGAACCTGATGCATGGACTGTGGCAGCCATCTTGCAATCCTGAGGTGCACAGGCTGCCATCCTGAGGTGGACAGGCTCCCATTCTGAAGAGGACAGAATAGACAGATGAAAAGGACCTTGATTCTCAATGGCATTATGGAGCTCCTCAGTCAACAAACCCTGGAGTCACCCTACCTCGCACTCTGTTCTGTGAAGTGATACATTCCCTTACTGTTCAAGGCATCTGGAGCTGAAGTTTTCTGTCACTGGCAGCTAGAGATATACTAAATGATGCAACGTTTTAAAAAAAAGGTTGCAGACCACCACATGACCCCATCAGGCTTACCCCATTCACAAAAATGAAAAAGTTCCTTAGACGTTCACTTGCTTACAAAACTGTGACATCTTTAGAGTTGCTCTACAAAATATTCTTTAAAGAAATTAGCTACTCGGGAGGCTGAGGTGGGAGCTATGATCATGCCACTGCACTCTAACCTGGAAGACAGACGGATACACTGTCTGGAAAAAAAAAAAAAAAAAAGGCAGACTCTTAGTTAATCTTTCCTAGATCTGGACAAGGGAAAGCCAAATTTCCCCCACAAAAGACAGCTTTGAAGAGCCACTGCTGTCTGCTTGCCCTCTGGTAGCCATTTCAAAATATGTTAATGAAATATATTTGGGGGTAAAATATTTTGATTTTTTTCAAGACTGCCTGCAGCCTCACATCAACTCTTCTCTGGGTCACCAGCCATATACTGCCTGTTTTGGACACGGCATCCTCTATATTCTCTTGAGTCAATGTCTTTTAAAATATATATATATATATATATTTCTTATACACAAAAACACACATGCACGCACAAATCCTATTGGTTCTTTTTCTCTAAACAACCCTAGACAGCCAATTTTTTTGGTTCCCATTTTTATTTTATCCCAAACTCTAGATGTTTGCAGAACGCTTTCTCCATTAACATAGTGTTTTTCTTAAATCAAACAGCTGCCCACACAATTCATATTTTTAAAGAACTTTTGTTTTATCCACAAAACAAAGGTATTATGGTTTATTACCTTGTTAAAAAGGTATTACCTAAAAATTAAAATTTATAAGTAATAATTTGCACTAAAGAAATTTTCCTGAGGTAATGTCTATGACAAAACAAACAAATCAAACCCAATCAACTATTATTACCTGTCACATCTTAATCAGCAGAGGATAAAGTTTAGACGGAGCCCTCCCAGCTTTACGTGTGAAATAACATGCTGCTTTAATTCCTAATTAATCCAAAAATTGTCACTTCAAAAGACCAATCAGCCATTCAGCCACGTCAGAGTTGAAGTTTTCAGATTTAATTGTCAGTAGGCAACAGTTCACAAGCTTCCTAATAAAAAGTGAAATAAGAAGAGCTTTCTTTGACGATCTACTAGTATTTAAACAATTACAGTTGTTAGGAGATTGCTATTTGATAAGCATCCATAGTCTCCTGCCTCTGAATATTAATAAAAGTGATAGTTTGGATATTTGTCCCCTCCAAATCTCATGTTGAAATTTGATCTCCACTGTTGGAGGCAGGGCCAAATGGGAGGTGTTTGGTCATGAGGGTGGATCCCTCATAGATGGCTTCGTGCCCTCCCCGCAGTAACAAGTGAGTTATCGCTCTACTAGTAACCAAGATAGCTGGGTGTTTAAAAGAACGTGGGACCCTCTCCTCGCTTTCTTGCTCCTCCTCTCACCAGGTGACATGCCTGCTCCCCCCTTTTTCCCCACAGGTAAAAGCTTCCTGAGGCCCATACCAGAGGCAGATGCCGGTGCCATGCTTCTTACACAGTCTGCAGAACCGTGAGCCAAATAAACCTCTTCTCTTTATAAACTACCCAGTCTCGGGTATTTCTTTGTAGCAGCGCAAAATGGACAGACATAGACAGGTTCTCTGTTGACTTCAAAGCATCCCAGATCCTATGGTAGGGCAGATATCTAATAAAGCTGACTAGCCTGACTGGTTTAGCCATGCCATGGTTTTATTTGCTTGTCCCCTAGGCCAGTACATAATATTCTCAGTGTCTTAGTCAGTTTGGACTGCTCTAACAGGGTATCACAGACTGGGTGGCTTATAAACAACAGAAATTTATTTCTCTCAGTTCTGGAGGTTGGAAGTCCTAGATCAGGGTGCCAACATGGTCGAGTTCTGGTGAGGACCCTCTTCTGGGCTGCAGAGAGCCAACTTCTCTTATCTTCCAGTGGCTAAAAGAGAATGAGGTAGCTCTCTGGGGTCCCTTTCCTAAGGGCACTAGTCCCATTCATGAGGGCTCCACGTGATGACCTAATTACCTCAAGGCCCCACCTCCAAATATCACATTGGGGATTAGATTTCAACAATGAAGTTTGGGGGAAAACAGACACTCAGTCCATGACAGAGTGTATGTGGGCAAGTACACAGATACACATATATAAAAGTCATGTAATAGTATCAATAATTATTATCAATAGTAACAACATACACATTGTGAGTGCTTCCCACATGGCAGTCACTGTGCTGAGTGTTTTACACGTGTTGTCTCATTTAACATTTACTACAATTCTTTTGGTAGCTACTTTTATTATTCTTATCTTCCAGATGAGGACTCCAAGGCTTCCACAGGTTAAGACACTTATCCAGGGTGTCATAGTTTATTAAAAACTGATGGAGGTCGGGCGTGGTGGCTCACGCCTGTCATCCTAGCACCCTGGGAGGCCGAGGCGGGTGGATTGCTCGAGGTCAGGAGTTCGAGACCAGCCTGAGCAAGAGTGAGACCCCCGTCTCTACTGAAAATAGAAAGAAATGATTTGGACAGCTAAAAATATATATAGAAAAAAATTAGCCGGGCATGGTGGCGCATGCCTGTAGTCCCAGCTACTTGAGAGGCTGAGGCAGAAGGATTGCGTGAGCCCAGGAGTTTGAGGTTGCTGTGAGCTGGGCTGACGCCACGGCACTCTAGCCAGGGCAAAAGAGCGAGACTCTGACTCAAAAAAAATAAATAAAATAAAATAAAATAAATGAATGATGGAAATGGGACCCCAGTCTCAGCCTGGGAACTCATTCGCTAAGCCTCACTTTCTCAATGTAGAAAGGGGATAATAATGGAATAATGGTTAATGCAAATAAAATGCTTACATTTTTCCAGGCACTGTTTTACATATTTTGGATATTTTTAACTGATTTAATCCTTACTATATAACCCTCATTTTGCAGATAAAGGAGACTACAGTAAAAAGCACAAAATTACTTGCTCAAGGTCACTTAGCAAGTAAATAGTGAAGCTAAGATTCAAACCTAAGGACCCAGCTGTAGCGGCAGCTTTTTGCTCTGGTGCTCAGTAGCGAAGGAATAATTACTGGAAACACATAGTGTTTAGAGAGAAGGGGAGAGACCAAAGTTTGAAGGAGAAAATGGCCTCACAGGTAAGTTCTGTCCCGTATTTATCTCCAAGGACATGTGCAAAAGGTCAGGGCCATTTGCTAATTTAACGACATCCATACAGGTCAGCTGTTTTCAGCCGACCTTTGCCCACAGCAAACAAGCAGCTTCTGGCAGGCATTTTCACCTGTCCACGTTCTTTCCATCCATCCATCCTTTCTTCTAGGCCCAGCCCCAACATGTCCCTCTTTTTATTTAAAATTAGAGATGTAATGTGAGTAGGAGAAAGATGTAAGCTTCAGGGTCTTTTCATAATGGTGCTGGGAGGTCAATTGGCGGATCTGTCATCCTATTAGGATTTAGCCAGGAAAAATCCTTTTGTAGATCCTGAAGATAGGACGCTTGGATTTCCTTTTGAATGCTGAGTAATTGTCTTTGCGATTCAGAAGCAGGTAGGTGAGTAGCATTGAGGGGCACAGACATTGCCTGAATGTTAAATTGGCCTTTGTGTTGGCAGTTCTTGGTTGATAATATGGATACTTTAGGGTGGTCATGGGAATGCACCACATTGTATTATGTAAGTTGGTAACACACACACTGCTGTTATGGGAAACAATAGCCAAATATGCCAGAGAAGTGTTCCCTGGAGTAGGAGGAACCCCAAATTGTGTCATCGTAGCCGAGGCCTGTGTCTCTAGTTGTTTCAATTGACCCCACATGATCCCAGGCACCGTCGAGGTGTTAGGTGTCTGTCTTGGCAGCAGCAGAAAGGAGAGACGTTTCATTTGTGGAATCGGGTTGTTGGGTTGATTCTTCAGCTCTCGGTGTAGGCGAACTCTTCTCTCTGGAAGGGAACCACTCAGGGCCTGTAGAAGTTTGAATACAAACAGATCCTCTTCCCCATGTTAAGACAATTACAATCAAAGGCCAATCTCTTGGAATTAACAACAACTGGGGAATACTGGGTTGTAGTGGTCCCATCGGGACTGTAACAGCATTAAGAGCTTGTTCTCTTTAGGTATGACGAGTACAGGAGTGTTCCATCGGTTCAGGGAAGGTTCTATGTGTCCCTCTTTAAGTTGGTCCCAGACAAGAGATTTTAAATGTTTTAATTTATCCTGCTTAATGGGCCACTGCACTATCCAGATGGGCGAATTAGTCCATTGTAAAGGTGTGGGTTGTAGTGGATGCACCTGAGCAGTGGCCCCTGCTGAAAAGTCTGGGTAGTTAGATTTCATTGGTCTAGCAAATCTCCTCCCCATGAAGAGTGGCCCTCTTATAGGTAATGTTGAAAAGCGGATGGTTTAGCGGGGGAGGGCTAGAGATTCCCTTTGCCGGGGGCGGGGGAGGTAGCTGCTCCTCCTGCTCAACCGCAGAAGGCAAGGGTGGAGGGAACGGCTCAGAATTCGGGAATTTTACGGCAGGGGACGCTTGCTCTGTTAGAGCCGGTTCCCCTCGGCCCCAGGAACAGAGAGGCAGAGTCACTGAGGCTGCAAAAAGGCAAAGGAGTTTATTGACTTAGCCCGGGCCAGTGTCCAAATTCCAGAGCACCAGCGCAGTGGCCTCTCCAGGAACTAAGACCCCGCCCTGGGGTAAAGGTTAAGCTTTTATACTTTTCTGTATGCTAGTTTTCACACGACACACTAGTCTGCACACGACACACTAGTCTGCATACGACACACTAGTCTGCACTTCATCCCCCCTTTAGTTTATTTGTCCTTTTTTTAGAAGTGGCTGATAGCGTTGGCTCCTGGTTTGTTGACTCTAAGCTTCGGGCTTTTCGCGCTGGCGCCAGTTGTAGTTAACGTCATCCAGGGGAAGAGGAGGGTCTCCGACAGGGGAGGGGGGGCTGTTGTTGCATACCTTCTAGTTTTTGGTTACAAGCGATACTGGGAACACACGCCCTGCACAAGCCTTTCATGCGCTGATCATGTCTTGCTCTTCTTATCTACTTAGTTGCTTGGAGGGCCCCTGGACTCTCCAGCCCTTTATCAGGAAGCAACTTGCGGTTACCTCCCCGGGGCTTTGTTTTCCTTTACTTTAGTGAAGCCTGCCATGGCTCCACTTACACTAAGCATCAAGCCAGCAAGCCATATATACAGTAGCAAGACTAGGCTTCTCACATCCAGGAAGCCTAGCCTATCATGGAGTTACCTTTGCTCTTATCCCTGTTTTTTATTCTGATTAACTATATTTATCAAATAACTAAAAGCAAGCATAGTCACAGAAGCGAACAGCATCAGTTAGAATTAAAGAGAGCACACATTTTCCTACTATCAATTCCTGTTCTTCAGCTCCTTCTCTGCAGGGGACACGGCCTCCTCCGATGGAGCAGAAGGCGGAGGAGGAGGAGCGGGTTCCAACGGGTTAGAATCTGCAGGAACATGTAAGGGAGTCAGTGTTGTTCGCACCAGGCTCCGTGTAGTTAACACAGCAAGGGGCACCCGAACTCCCTGTCTGAAATTTTTCTTAAAAACCTTCCCTACTGGCTCCCAGAGTTCGAAATCTAACGTGCCCTCATCTGGGAGCCAGGGGCAATGCTGTCTTACTGCGCATAAGAGTCGTTGGAAAGCTTTTGGTCGCACAGAACACTGGGCGGCCTTTAGGAGTTGTTGCAAAGTGCTCAGATACCTTCGCTCACCTTTTGGCAGGTGCGCCCCATATCGGAAATCCCCTTCTGAAACTACACGTGTCGGTCCCTTTCCCACAGCGGAGGGCCGGACTGTCGCTTACCGGGATGATGCACCTTGTAGTCCCGACAACGAAAACGCTCACCAGACACGCGGATTCCTCAATCACGTCGGTGTCACCACCTGTAGCGGCAGCTTTTTGCTCCGGTGCTCAGCAGGCAAGAAATAATTACTGGAAACAGAGTGTTGAGAGAGCAGCGGAGACACCAAAATCCGAAGGAGAAAATGGCCTCCCCAGCTAAGGTCCTTCCTGTATTTATGGCCAAGGACACGTGCAAAAAGTCAAGGTCGTTTGCTGATTTCTTTAATGACATCCATACAGGTCCGCTGTTTCCAGCTGACCTTTGCACACAGCAAACAAGCAGCTTCGGGCAGCCGTTTTCACCTGTCCCTTCATTCACCTGCTCACGTTCTTTCCATCCATCCATCCTTTCTTCCAGGCCCAGCCCCCACACCCAGCTCCAGTGTCCACCTCAGTTCTTTTATCTGCTCTACTGCACAGTTCGTTAGTGAAACCCAAGAGCCTTTTAGAGGTTCTGGAAGGTCAAACTAGTTAATAACAGTGCTCAGATGCTCTATAACCTCCTTTCTCTCTCTCAGGAGTGCTACACTGGGAGTTTTCCAGAGGTTCCATGATGTAAGATATTGTCACAATTTAAATGCAGAAGAAAATATGAGAATCCTACAGTCATCTATTAAGCAAATCATCAAAGAGACATTGCAAAAATGAAAAAGAAATCTACTCTCTGGGAAAATATAATTATTTTTCTTTTGGAAAATATTTATGTTGACAAGTAATGGATTTATTATTGTTCTTTTAAAGGAAATAACAAATAGATATTAAAATTTTCATAATTTTAATTCTAATATGACAAATATTAATAGACATAAGCCATAACAAAAACTCTTTGAGGTCTTCAATAAATTTTAAAAGTATAAAAGGTGGTCAGAAACCCAAATCTTCTTAAGTGGCTGCTCGGCTACATGCTATGTACTTCAATGACAGCATATAGTCATAGGGGTTTTTTGTGTGTGAGGATTAAATGAGATGACCCATGAGAAGAGTGTAACATGGCACCTGGCGTGCGGAAAGTGTCAATTATTGTCATGGCTATTAGAGATTAATAACTTGCCTGGAGCCACATTGTTAGTGACTGACCAAGGACCTCAAAAAGTTGAAATTCTCAACAATAATGTAATAAGCTGTAGCTGGTAACGATGTAATAAACTTTATGATCAAATTCACTTCCAGTGAATAACAGAAGTACCACAGAAAAGAGAACTGCCTGTAACTAATGCCAAGTAAGAGGCAGGGTGGTGAGGCATAAACAACCCTGGGCAGGTGAAAAAGACCTCGATTCCAGGCTTGGTTCTGCCAGCAACCAAATGTGTTATCAAATTATTGTGTTCATATGTATAAAATGCAATGAATTATAATTTCTCATCTCCTTCACAAATATAAAGTGACTTAATTTATGTGAAAGTTCTATGAAGTATAAAATGGGAAAAGGATTTCCTACCTCACTTCTCATATCCAAATAAATCCTAGAGGGATTAAAATGTTAATGTAAAAAACACAACCAAAAATTACTACAAAGATATATAGGAGAAATTTTATATAATTTTAGAGTGAGGAGAAATTTTCTCAGTGTGATGACAAAGAGAAAACAATTTCTAAAAGTACTGAAGTTCTATCCAAAAGAAAGAAAACAGCAATAAATCTTTGTGAACTTGAGTTATACAATGGTTTCTTAGATATGACACTAAAAGCACATGTGAAAAAAAAGAAAACCTGGGTAAATTGGACTTCATCAAAATCAGAAGCTTTGTGCTTCAAAAGGCACCATGAAGAAAACGAAAAAGATAACCAAACAAATGGAAGAAAATATTTGTAAATTATATACCTGATAAGAGTCTGGTATCCAAAACACATAAACAACTCTTCCAGTTCGACAATAAAAAAGACAAACCACTTAAGAATGAGCAGACTTGAATAGACATTTCTCCAAATAAGATACACAAATTGGCAAAATGCACAAAAAAAAATATGTTCAATATCATTAGTCATTAAGGAAATGCAAATCAAAATCACAATAAAATCCCACTTCACCCCCACCGGGACAACCAAAATAAAAAAGACAGAAGATAACAAGTGTTGGAAAGAAGGTAGAGAAATTGGAACCCTCACCAAATGCTGGTAGAATTGTAAAATAGTGCAGCTGCTTTGGAAAACAGTTTGATAATTATCAAAATGTTAAACACAGAGTTACCATATCACCTTGCAATTCCACTCCTAGATATATATTCAAGAGAATTAAAACATACGTTCAAACAAAAACCTTTATAAAAACATTCATAGCAGCATCATTCACAATAGCCATAAAGTAGGAAAAAACCGCCTGTCCATCATGCATAATACATCTATACAGTGGAATATTATTTGGCAATAAAAAAGAATGAAGTACTTATGCAACATAAATGAACCTTGAAAATACTATGCTAAGTGAAAGATGCCAGTTACAAAAGGCCACGTATTGTATGATTCCATTTATATGAAATGTCCAGAGGCTTTTCATAAAGCCAGAAAGTAGATTAATGTCTCTAGAAGCCAATGGAAGAAGAAACAGGGAGTGACTGCTAAACAAGGGAGTTTCACTTTGGTGTGATGAAAATGTTCTAAAATTAGATAGTGGTGGCTGAGCATGGTGGCTCATGCCTGTAATCCTAGCACTCTGGGAGGTCAAGGCAGGAGGATCACTTGAGATCAGGAGTTGAAGACCAGCCTGAGGAAGAGTGAGACCCTCCCCGCACCCTATCCTGTCTCTACAAAAACTAGAAAAATTAGCCAGGTACAGTGGCGCGCCTGTAGTCCCAGCTACTTGGGAGGCTGAGGCAAGAGGATCGCTTGAGCCCAGGAGTCTGAGGTTGCAGTGAGGTTGCACTCTATCCCAGGCAACAAAGCAAGACACTGTCTCAAAAATTAAAAAAAAATAGATAGTGATAATGGTTGCACAACTCTTAAATTTATTAAGAACCACTGAAATAGAATGTAAATTATATCCCAATAAAACTGTTATAAAAAATCTACTGGAGTTTATCAGTGGAAAAACATAACTTTGGAAAGGCAAAAATTACCTTTTAAAAAATAAAACAGTTTTAAAATGGTGGAGAAACAAATTGTGTAGTTAACTATATGGTGTTAATGTCTTCAATATATAAAGCACATTTATAAGCCAATAAGAAAAAAACTCTGAAGAGAAAATGGGCAAAGCATATGAATATAAAGTTCATATAAAGAGGAAATATAAATATTAAACACATAAAAATGCCCATCTTCACTTATAATAAAAGTACAAATTAATGTGACATATTTTTGCTTACCAGATTGACCAAGATTACAAACAATAGTGCCCCTGAAGGCTGATATGTGGGGATGTAGGTATTCTCATATAATGCCACTGAGAATTTATGCTGGTATAGTTGTCTGAAGGCCAATTTAGCAGTGTGTATCACAATCCTTAAGAACATTCATATTTTTTGACCTTACAATTCCAATTCTATAAACTCAGGAAATAATTGGGTGCATTGGCAAAGGTATTATAAATATGTAAGAATGTTTGTCAAAGTAATTTTTATGATAGAAAAATACTGGAGAGAACCTATTATGTTTGTTAAATAATTGGAATAGTTATAAACAGTTTTATTTGCACAATGGAACTCTTAGCATCCAGGGAGAATAAAGATATATCTATATTTATTGATATGGAGACGTGTTCATAGTATATTGTTAGCCAAGAAAAGTGGGTACAGAATTGTATACAGAGTCTGATACCAATTTTGTAATTTATATATAATATTTTTATTGCTATTAGATATGTATATATTTATAGCACAATTACATGTTTATATCATTGTAAATTATATATTTATTATTATATTTTTGTAATGGTAATGTTATATTATTCATGTTCTAATAATTATATTATTTATAATTATATGTTATATTTATATATGTAGAGAAAGGTTTTAAAAGATAGACATAAAAATATTAGGAGCAGTTATCTTTATATGGTAAAATTTTGAGTGATTTTTTTCCCTAAATTCTGATTTCACTTATCATTTTTTTACAAAATAGATAGCTTACATAATTTTATTTTTTAATAGAAGTGTAAGCAGATATTAGAGTACGTTGGAGAAGTACTTGGGCTTCTGACAGAGTCCAGCTGGAGTAAGGCTTTGCTCGATGACCTTGGGCAAGTCACTTCACCTCCTCAGGGCTCAGTTTCCTCAGTAACCACTTCATAAAGTTGCGATTAGTGAAACAGAGTATTTTAAGATCTTGGCCGGGCGTGGTGCCTCACGCCTGTAATCCTAGCACTCTGGAAGGCCGAAGCGGGCGGATTGTTTGAGCTCAGGAGTTCGAGACCAGCCTGAGAAAGAGCGAGACTCCGTCTCTACTAAAAATAGAAAGAAATTATATGGACAACTAAAATATATATAGAAAAATTAGCCAGGCATGGTGGCACATGCCTGTAATCCCAGCTACTTGGGAGGCTGAGGCAGGAGGATCGCTTGAGCCCAGGAGTTTGAGGTTGCTGCGAGCTAGGCTGACGCCACAGCACTCTAGCCCAGACACCAGAGTGAGACTCTGTCTCAAAAAAAAAAAAAAAAAAAAGATCTTACCAGCACTTATGTGTAATGAGCACTTAGTAGATGTTATTCTTGTTTTTATGATTATTATCATCATCGATATTATTAATGGAAATTCTTGATTGATTATAAATGCAGGGCTTTTAAATATCCACGCCTACACATGGCTGGACCATGCCACTTGGGGGCTCCCTTAGTCCAAAGAGCTAGACATCTGCCCTTTCCCCTCCAGAGGAAGACATTTTTCCCAAACCACCACATTCCCCTTTTAACTATAGGACATTTTTCATTATAGCCATACAATAACTGTTGGTGTATCTCAATGAAAACATCAAAGCATATATAGCTTATAGCTTAACTATGCGACTAGGTAGAAAACAATTATAATAGAAAATGCTATTGCCAAGTATAAACTATTTCAGAAACATAAACAAAAACTTATAACTGTGGGACAACCATGGAATTAACCACCTTTTATGATATCAGAAAACAATGATATAATAATGTTATAACAACTTGATGTAATAAAATACAATTTTATTGACATAATAAAATACAATATTATAGAATATTCTTATAAAGTTTATATATTATGATACAATAATAAATAAAATAAAAAATAAGGTATTTTTCCAACTTCCAAGTAAGTGGCTTCCAAATGAACATGTGAACTATAACATATTTTTATTTGGGGACAGGATAGTGTTATATTATATACAAATCATGCTATTTTACATGTATTTTATGTTAACATTTTATATTTTGTTATATGTCATATTTTCTATATTTTGTGTATGACCTCTAGGTTCTAACACTATAACCTGTTGTTAAGAGTTCTAACAATCATTTAATTATTTCTGTGTTGTAGACTTTTAAAGAATATTCAAACATGTACATTAAGCCACATTTTAGGAAGTGACTTACTCTGCTTCTGAAATATTAAACCAGTGATTAAAGAGCTGCCTCTGATTTCCTTCAAAGCACTAAGGAGGTTATGGGTGTGAACTTCTTCTGATTTTCTCCATGAGGGATTATGTGTGTCTCATCTCCCTAATGCGGGAAAATATCAAAAAGGCAGAATCCAGTGATTTTGCTAACAAGTCTTAGATAAAAGGGCAAAGCTAAATTGCTAGGCAGGTTACGTCCACTTGCCTCAAGTCCCACTCCAGTCATTATGGTCACCAAGTAAGGTCTGTATCTTTTGTTATGAAAGTCTCATTTCTAAAGTTTTCCTTCATTAATCTGTTTGGTCTGTGGTACACGGAAATTGGCTCTTTTAAATTCAGAGGAGCTGCTGGATTGTCACAATAGGTCACTGCTACTGGGAAAGCAAAATTAGAGTTTTGGGGATATCAAATAAATAAATAAAAAGCTGTAAATTTTGCTTGATGAAGAAGAGTCAGTTTGAGGCTGGAGGGCGAACCCAAAGCTTCCAGGCCAACATTCCAAGACCTAAAAGGGTGTATGGGCAACTGTCTGGAGTCATTAACTCGGAGGGAGGAGGTGGGCAGTGGAGGAGGGCTAAATTGCTTGCATAAAATATGACCCAGGGATGACACAATGCTGTTATTAAAAAAAATTTAAAAATGGCCCAGGGAGTAAATTAAAATACAGGGAATCTACATGTTTTAAAAGTGCCTCTACTTTTAAAAACTGATGGAAAGCTGGTTTGGAAACACTGATGTAGGAAGTAAAAATGACATAATCAAATCAACTTTTGGTAAACTAATCCACAACCATCTAATGACATTGCAAGAAAAAAATCAAAGTATATAATATTTAATTTTAAGCAACCTTGCCACAGTGCTGAAACAGCCATATTTGAAATAGGAAAGAATTCAATAATCCATCCTATATTTCTGCCTTGGAATCACTAATTCAACATTTTCTACCATCCCTATCCCACCTAGTTGAGCAGTTGTTTTGAGTAATAAAGACACTAATCCCATCTCAATTTCAAATGACAAATTAAGTTAGGGGACAGAAGTAAGCTGGCATTGTGGACTCAATAATGATATTTTAAAGGTTAACATTATTCATTACTAAATTAATTAGGCTAATTGCGTTTTCAGAAATGTAGATTTGAGGATACTATAGATGTTGACAGTGTCAACCTTGCCCTCCCCAGGGGTTTTCAATTGACAGTGTGGTTTAGTGGTAATAGTCCTAAGAGAGGAGTTGAAGACCCAGGCCCGTGATTCCCAAAGTGACCTTCTTTTTTACCAGCAGAGTGGGAATTACCCCAGGCCCCCTTGGGGAGCCTCAGAATCTGCATTTCCACAAGCTACGCAAGGTGTCTCTGACGTGAGAACACTGCTCAAGATTCTATTTTCAACTTTGTCACTAACTGGTTTGGCCAGGTTAAGTAAAGTACATAATCCCATACCTTAGTTTGCCAGATGTATATGGTGGACTAATGATATTTGCATCTTCCTTTCTCCTAGGAATATCAGAAAAACTACATTAGCAAATATACATTTAAAAATAAAAATGTCAGAGTTTAAGAGAGCAGCATAACATGGTAGTAAAATAAAAGGTTCAGCATTAGAAAAACCTACCATTTACTGAACCTGAGTCTCAATTTTCATATCTGCAAAAAAGAGATAATATCTACCTCACAGAGTTAAAGAAGATAGTATATGCAAAGTACTAGTCTTACGATTGCCACATTGTAGGTACTCAATTAAAAAGTAGATATTACTACAAATGAGAGTAACTATAAATTTACTGGATTTATGCCAATTAACATTGAGAAATAAAACAATGTTGTAATTCCCACTAGGATTATGGGAGTGTTTGTTACTGCTTACCTAGCTTTTCCCGACTGACACAGATTTCAACCGATGGTATAATGTTTTGCTTTCAAATAAAGAAAACTACTAGATACAGCTTTCTCTATGAACTTTGGTCATAGTAGCTAGCAAACTCTTTAAGCAATCGACCATCTGCAAGGATGCCAAGCACACATCCTCCCCCTTATAAATATTACTCGCAGAGGCAAACATGAAGGGCCTCTAGCAAGAATTACACCTCTTGCCAGATGTTAAGATTCACATTTAACCAGATGCCCTGTTATTTTTATTTTCCGGCCATAATTTGTTACTAGTGCTCAAGAGGATGAGATCTCCTTGAGGCACCATAAAAGAAAGCCTCTCTCGGCAACTTTCAAAGATAGACCGTCTGCAGCCGTGTGCAGCCTCCTGACTGCCTGTAGGACTTTGCTGCTTCCCTGGGCTTCCAGGCTTTCTAGAGAGCAGTCAGTTCAGCTCTCTAGAAAGGTGTGTGACACCTGCAGTCCACCCTCTCAGCCCACCCCCTGCTTCTTTACGGCACAGCAGCTCTCAACAGCTCCTCTCTGAGGCCTGCAGGACACCTTGAGTCTTGTCACATCCCTTGCGGATGAGGAGTTTGCATGGAAAGTCACTCCCGTAACGAGTCAGGAGAAAAAAGCAGCGATGAGGAGTGAAGCACAAAGCCCACGGTTGCTACAGATCAGCACCACTTATGGAGGCAGAGTGGAGGGCTAGAAAAAACACAGACATTGGAGTCAAAGGAACAGGGATTTGAATCTCAGCTCCAATAGTTTTACCAGTAATAATAGCTTCTATTGAGCACTCTCTGAGCACATTACATGTATCACCTCATTTAATCTTCACAACAAACACATGACATAGTGTGATGTTAATTTTATGTGTCAACTTGACTAGGCCATGGGGTGGCCAGATTAAACATTATCCTGGGTGTGTCCGTGAGGGTGTTTCTGGATGAGATTAGCATTTGGATCAGAAGGATCAGTAAAACAAATTGCCCCTTCCCATGTGGGTGTGCACCACCCAATCTGTTGAGGGCCTGAATGGAACAAAAGGGCAGAGGAAAAAGGGATTTGCCCCTTTTGCATCCTGCCAGCCTGCTTGCACTGGGACATTGGTCTTCTCTTGCCCTCAGACTGTACTTAAACCATGAGCTCCCTTGGTTCTCAGGCTCTGGGGTTTAGCCAGGAATTTACATCACTGGCTTTCCTGAGTCTCCAGCTTACAGAGAGCAGGTGTTGGAACTTCGAAGGTCCCGTAATCACATGAGCCAATTTCTCATAATAAATTTCACGCACGCGCACACACACACACATACACATATATCTCTCTTCATTGGTTCTCTTTCTCTGGAGAACAATGACTAATACATATATGTCCTGTTACATCATTACCCTAGTTTTATAGATCAGGGGAACTGAAGAACAATGAGATGTACTACAAAGATATACTACATTTTTCTTCAAGTGATTACTCTCCTTTTAAACTCCTACAATGGCCAATTCTTCTGTACATCTGCCAAATATATTAAGGAAGACAGGAGTCTGAGATGTTTGAGTGATTAATTTCCGGTACAATCAAGGGACAGTGGATCTGCCAGAAAACACCTTCTGCAAAGCGGCACAGTGACATTTGTTAAAGGTGAGATGTAAGACAACGGGAGTCCATGGAATGGGACAGGACTGGACAGATATAAGGCTACCTCATTTGCAGGCTGGAGTGAGTTTCTCAGTTTCCTCACACTGGGTTACAGGAACATTTTCTCAGATATTTTCCCCCAAAAGTGTTTTGGGTAGAGAAAAGTAATTTAGATGGGTCTAAACATCCCACCCCTCACTGGAAACCTTAGACGGCTCCTTAATACCCAAAGAAAAAAGGTCCACAACTCTTAACAAGGAATCGAAGGTTCTTCATAATCTTCCCCAAACATACCTTTCCAGCCACCTTTACCTTCTCCCTTGTTCATCAATCACAGCTGCCTCATACCGGCTACCTGAACATGTCTTTACCTCCAGGTCTCTCTTCATAGTGTTCTCGCCACCAGGTGTACCTTTTTTTCCTAATTGTTGTGTGTCGAAACAATACCCATGTGGTTTAGTTTCCTTGGGTTGCCTTAACAAAGTCCCACAAACTGACATAAGCAACAGAAATTATCTCTCTGTTCTGGAGACCAGAAGTCTGAGCTCAAGTTATCAGCAGGATTGATTCCTTTTGAGGGCAACAAGGGAAAAGATCCATTCCATGTCTCTCACCCAGCGTCAGATGGTTTGCTGGCAATTTTTGGCATTCTTTGGCTTACGGATGTATCCCAGATTCCTGCCCTCATATTCACATGAAGTTCTTCCTGTGTTGTCTCCAAATTTCCCTTTTTACAGGACACTAGTCATGTTGGATTAAGAGCCCATCCTACTGCGGTGTGACTTCATCTTAACTAACTACATCTCAACCACCCTATTTCCAAACAAATTCACATTCCAAGTATTAGGACTTCAACATATGAGTTGGGGGGATGGGGCATAGTTCTACCCATAATACCATGCCTCGATTCTCACATCCAAAACTAGCACTTCATTTAAAATTATCCCCAAATTCCAAAGCAGAATGTAAGGTTCTCTCCTCTGAATTTACAAGAGTCATTTACATCGAATGACTTTCAAATGCCTTATGATATATAAAACACTTCCGTGCTTCCTAGTTATTCGCCATGTGCATTTTGCTACTGAAAATAGGATTTTTCTTTCTTGTTCATCTTTGTGTTCTCCTCATGAACATCACCTTGCTCATAGTTGGTGCCCTATCTGTGTGTGTAGAATACAACTGTAATCTCCTCTTTTGGTTTCTTCTTGTGTAATCACATTTTCATTCTTTGTTTTCCTGCTGGGAAGCTACAACTGGCAACATCCAGAAAAGAGTGTTCATGCCCTGGCAATGTGCATCACCACAGAGCTGGTCCGGTAACATGCAAGAACTAACAAATTCCTGAACACTTAAATTTAACATGCATGAACTAATGCCTTCCTAAACACTTTGGCTGACGTTTTGGAAGCTTCAGCATATCAGTATAGATGACATTTATTACAAATAAAGCCACTTGTTCCAGAATACCAGGCTGGTGTCTTATATAGATAGTTACACATATATTTTTTGATTCTCCATCTACCAGCAGAATACACTAGATTTACTGTTGAGAATTTGAAATTTTCATAATCTTCTAGACCTGCCACTGAAGACAAGAGGCTCTTCAGATCTCTAAAAGCCAGTGTTTTGCAGCATAATCCAGTCTGTACCAGGTGTCATTGCACCCAACTGGGAAGTTTTTCTCTACAGATAGGTACTGCAGAGGATTCCAAAGACTACTACTTTTCTTGCTATTTCAATACTCCTGAGCAAAATAAGCATTTAATTACAACATATACATAAATATTAATAAATCTGTACTCTGGACAAATTACAGCACAGGACAGAATGTCTTGAAAGTGGTATTTAAATGCTTCCATCTAAAACTAATATTTACAATTATTATTTAAATAAGGATAGTTAGCATATCCATCAACACACTCTATACATGTATTGAAACATCACACTGTATCCCATAAATATGTACAATTATTATGTGTCAACTGAAAACAAAATAAAATGTATTAAAAAATGAAAAATCTATACAGGAGAGAAATCAGGCAACACCTTAACCAAGTGGTCAAAATGCAAGAAGACACCTATCCAAAAGTAGACAGAATAGTTATTTGTGAAGCAAGATATCCTTTCCTACAAGGGGCAGATAGGCATGGTATGCCTCCAACTGTGATGCCCTGAGAAGGACACAAGAGCACTCACGTAGTCCTGCCAAAAAATGCATCACATGAAAAGAGTTAGGAGGAAATATCAGATGCATGAAAATTGAGGCATAGTCTATAAAATAAATGGACCTTATTCTTTAAAAAAATGCAAATGTCTTAGACAAAGAAAGGCTGAGGCACTGTTCCAGATGAAAGAGGACTACTGACAAGAGATGATGAAATGCAATACATAATCCTGGCCTGAAACTGTACCAGGAAAAAGACATTGCTACCAAGGGCATTATTGAGACAAGGAGCAAAACTGGAGTATGGACTGTAGTTCAGATAAATACAAACTGAAGATTTAGGGTAGGGAGAAAGGGTATGGTACATGCCATCTACTCTTAAGTGGCCCAGGGAAAAAAAATATGTAGATGGATAATATATTAATATATGTAGAGGGGGCAGTGAGTGGAGAATGATAACACAAATGTGGCGCCATATTTACTATTAGCGATGCAGGTGATGGGTACATGGGAGTTCTTTGGACTATTCTTGCAACTTTATTGTGCATTTGAAATTATTTCAGCATAAAAAGAAAAAAGCTTTTAACAAATTAAAAAGTCAATATTTAATGACATGAAAGACAGAGCTACTTTGAGATGCCTCACGTTTTGCTGTTTATTTCTGCACACCAGTTGCTATTTAGCTTGTTGAAGGTTGCCAACCTCTTTTACTCTCTCTTCTCCACCCACTCCTCTCAAAGATTTCCAAGAACCAGCATGGAGACCTTGGTACCTGCTTCCTGCCACCCCAGCTGTTCCTAATTTCACTATTTGTACATGAAGCTTGTTAGTCAATAGTCTTTTAAGTCAATGATTCGCATCCCTGACTGCACATTAGAATAACCTGGGGAGATTTTAAATGATGCTGCTCTCTCAACCCCAGATTTTCTAATTTAATTAATTGGGAAAAGGGCCTGTTGATATTTCTAACAAGGTTCCTGGTGATTCTAATATTCAGCAAATTTGAGACCACTGAACTAACATTTATCTCTCAAAGCCAGGGCTTCAGAATGTGTGGTTCACAGACCTCTTGCATTAGAATCATCCGAGAGAATTATTAAAAAGATAAATCTGCAGGTCTTATCCCAAACCCACTAAATTAGAATCTGTGGGACTAAGGCCCAGACATCTGCTTTCAACAAGTGCTAAATGATTCTGAAAACTTAAAAATCACATTTCTAAAATAGCACTTTCCAAGTTTCTCTTGCTAAGGCCCGTGAAGCTGTGACAACCCAACCCTCCGTAGCACACGCTGTTGGTTACTCATCCAACTGCCAGTTCTAGCCCCTTTCTCCCTTCCCACCTTCCACCATAGATGCCAGAAAAGCTCAATACTCACATTTGCAGGCTTCCTCCAGTTAGTGATGGCAACAGGATCCAATTTGGCCAGTAACTCAAAGGGAAAGTCTGCAAGTGGTACTGAGAGACTCTTGCATCTTTATAAGAAGGGCTTGTGCGAGCTCCATGCTCCTGGCTTTACCCCTTCCCTCTTTTTCCTGCCTTCAAACTAGATGTGATGCCTTTCTTGTGACCATGGAAGAGCAAGCTTAGAGACAAAAAGCTGACAGGCTAAGACTGATGGAGCAGAAAAGTGGAAAGACCCTGAAACTTTGATGTCATTCAGAAGCCCACAAATGCTTTCAGCACTTCTAACTGGGAAAGCTGTGGCCCCTCCACGTTGATGGTTTCCAACCCTTCACACAGGAAACCCAATATTTAAAAACCCATGAACTTGGGTGTTCTAGGACTGACAGTAAAGAGGAGAGAGCAGAAGACCCTGCTTACATCCTCCCACACAACTCCAGTGCATCCATTTTCAACCCAGGCTACACTTTTCAGTAGCCACTGGAGCTTTCCAAACAGATGCCACACTCTGCCCCCAGAAACTCAGTTTCAAGAGATCTGGGCGAGGTTCAGACATCTGTTTTTAAAAGCTTCACAGATGCTCCCTAAGCAACCAGAGCTGATCACCCCAAGCCATAGAGAACAGCTTGAAAAACAACTCTCCATTGTGAACAGCCACTCTCAGTGGAACAAGAAAACCTTGCCTTCTCCCCTCCTCTCCTCAAGTCCTTCAGATAATGACTGAAATAGTTACCCCACCCTCTGATCACTGAAATGCATTTCACCTCATCACAGAGAACTTGCAACTTGACAAAAAGATGTGGATTCCTTCCTTGAATCCCCCAGAACCTTTCTGTCTAACATACATGGTTTCTATCTAACATAAATGCTTTAGCACAAGGCAAGAATGGCCTAGTCTTCTAGTGTTTCTATATCAAGTTGTGTTATTTTATCCACAAATTGTTTCTGATAGGTAACCCTGGCTGACAGTCAAACTGAATTTCTACAATGAACAAATACTTCTAAAAGGGACTGAAGCTTTTCAGACACGTTCAAGCATTTTCAGAACAACTTGACACACATATAAATACGATAATTATGCATAGCAGTTCTGCCTGTATCATTTGATCACATTTGACTGAGCAATGTAAGTTTATCTGTTCCCCCACAAAAGAGAGAAATCAATATCTTAGTCTGATTCTTATTATGAAATTTTATGATAAATGAAATCCCTTTGCCTTTTAGAGCTCTTCTTAGGCTCTCCAAATGCAAGAGGAAATTGTTGGTACAGACCAACATGCAGTCACAGCAATGTATACAATGGAGGGAATGTATTTTTTTAAAGGCTCTGAGAAGATTCAGTGTATTTTAATTATAAAGGCGCAGACCTAATATTTTATCACTTTCCATCCCAGATATGTCACTGCTTGATAATGTTTTCCAACATTTCTTTTTCTCAGACTCCCACTCTCTAAAACAAGAGTGATTACCCAGCACGGCTGCCAACCTCATGAGCACTTTGAGACCCTGGATACTTTAGAGAGTGTAGCATGTTGGAAAAAAACTGCAAAATGAAAAGTATAATTTCCATAGCTAAAAGATGTTTGTCATTAGTAGCGGTTATTAGCTCATCTATTTTCAGTAAAATGATTCTCCATAGAAACTGATCTTCTTTCCTTGAACATGTTGGCCCAAATGAGATTGAGGCCTTGTAATTACCAGGAGAAGAAAAGATCATTTGAATTGATACTATTCCTTAAGCCTGTCTTTTTCATTTATTTCGCATGAAGCCTATGAACCACAGGGACATCTCATACCCATGCTTTTCATTAAGGAACAGGTAATGCATTTAACTTCCATTTTATAGCTCTGTCTAGAGAACACTGTGATCTGACCTCTGGGGTTTAGAAATAAACAAACTACTTTCTCACCAATATTGGGATCACTTAGGAGGAGCTGGGAGACTGATTTTATTCAGCGCAGGAAGAAAAAAAAGCAATCCATTTTGCAAAGGCAAAGAATATCCACAGTAAGATGATAGCAGTTGTCTGCCAAAGTGTCAGGCACAGCACCCACCTGGGTCTGCAGGCCAGGAGAGTAATTCCCTTTGACATACCAGCTTCCAGGGGTGATTCTGAGAGGGAGACTGAAGATTGCATCACTGCCGGCACTCAGGAGTATAGATTCCCACTGATCTGATACAGGAAGGAGATCACCTATTACCTCATACACCCACGTTGTCATTTAAGGCACAGTTGGATTCTAACTCCAGAGGGAGCAATCCTTGGAATTGGGCAGGGCTGGGGGACGGGGATCTGTGTCCTTGGTTGGCAGGGCAACATATGTATCTCTCCGTGGCCCCTGTAACTACCTTCTCTCTGTTTCACAGTCTTGCTTTTTCTAACATGTTCTCAGCACAGCCTTACCTATTATTTCTAGCACATTATGCTTCATAAACACGTTGTTTGAAAAGGAGCCGCATTTGCAGAATGTGCTCAAGGAGAACGACTGCTTACCCTCATCTCTCCCGTCTATGCTTCTGATCATCACTCAAGAATTTTAAATGTTCACAAAATAATGTCATTACTGTTTTGAAGAAGGAGAAACTATGGGATGTGTTCTCCAAAATGGCTTTGTATAGACTCTTGTAACGAGTCAAGGCTGAAGCTATCTTAGCCCCAGGTCTCATCCTTTCTTAGAGTTCATTTCTTACCTCCAAATGACGTTCATTCAGATTAAGGAGGCCGTTTTTTGTTCATTACAAACAAGCACAAGCACAGAGGAGAAAATTATTACTTTGATTCAGAAACTGAATCCAGGAAGTGGGGGAAGTAATTGTCAGGTAGCTAACGGGAAGTAACCGTTGAAAGGGACTGGATTTTTTCTCAGTTTTAAAACTTGATCTCAGGCATGGGTAATCTTCAAATTGGTTCCAATCAAAAAAATTCATTTGCTTGTGTTGTGTTGAAAGCAGAAAGTGTAATGTAAAGTCTAGAAAGAGTTTGAAGGAGAAAAAGTTTATAAGAAAAGCAAACGAACAAAAAGAGAACCATGCTCGCTTCGGCAGCACATATGTATACTAAAATTGGAACGACACAGAGAAGATTAGCATGGCTCCCATGCAAGGATGACACACAAATTCTTGAAGTGTTCCATATTTTTAATGTTTATAGCAGCACAATTCACAATTGCAAAGATGTGGAAACAACCCAAGTGCCCATCAATACATGAGTGGATTAAGAAAATGTGGTATATATATATCATGGAATACTACTCAACTACAAAATACAGTGGTGATCTAGCATTGCTTCTATTATCCTGGACAGAGCTAGAGCCCATTCTACTAAGTGAAGTATCACAAGAATGGACAAACAGGCACCACATGTACCCAGCATCAAATTGGTATTGACTGATCAACACTTACGTGCACATTTAGTAATAACATTCATCAGGTATCGGAAGGTGGGAGGGGGGAGGAGGGGATGGGTATATTCACACCTAAAGGATGCGATGCACAGTCTGGCGGATTGACACGCTTGAAGCTCTGACTCAGGTGAGGCAAAGGCAATTTATGTAACCTAAACATTTGTACCCATGTAATATGCTGAAATAAAAAATAAATAAATACATAATTCAAATAAAAATAAAGAAAAAGAGAACCCTCTATTACATGTTTAAGGATATCTCATGTTGCTGCTGATCAAAGTCACTTAATATAAGTTTGAAAGAAATGCGAATGTAGATACTTCCCTATCTATTAATAGTTAAAAAGAAGGTAAAGTACTTTGGAGTTTATTGAGACCTTTTGCGTAGATCCGAATGAACAAAGATGAGTTATGACTCAGTGACTAACTAAAGGAAATGAGTCATAAGATGGTGTCTTTGGCTGCTCAGGCTTCAGCATCACTCAGCCAACGTGACACGCAGTTTGTTTAAAGTCAAGAAGTGGAGTTAGTGAACACTGTTTCTATTAGTAAGATCTTTAAGATTTTCCAATATAAAAAACATTTCTCAATCCCATGACTGTAGATTCAACTTTACAGTGAAGTTCTTTCTTGAAAGCTAAGAGGTTTAGAGATTTATATTTTCTTTTGTTTTTTTTTCCTCAGTAAACATCTGCATTGGTCATAGAACTTGTTAAAATTACAGAAAACTCATAGATACAATGAAATAATCTACAATCTCTCCCTGTGGGAGATATGCATTAAAAAGAAATTAAATTAACAATTTGAAGAAGCAATCATGGCAATGCTGCAGCAGCCCACATCATAAAGTATACAACCTCAGGGTCTATAAATGTTTAGTCATTTTATCCAATAAAATATATAATATTCAATTTTTCATCTTAGAGGGAAAGATGATCTTAAGTTTCTGTTACATTTGGTTCTCTTATATCCATCCAAATGTTTGGATTCATATTCATGGTGGATAAGCACCTCTTTATCAAGCAAAGTGAGACTGTAGGATAATAACATGTTTTCTAATCCTACTATTGCTTTATCTGTTTGTTTTTTTTAAATGGCTCTTTTCATCTGTCTACATGACAAACAAGTAAAAAAGTATGTCAAATTTCTGAGTTCTTATGGTATTCCTTTACAATCAGGTATAACCTAGCTAATCTTGTTAGCTAGTCAAAATAGTTTGTAAGAAAACTTTGTTTAGTAGATTCTGTTCATTTGCTTCCTGTTACCTGCCACCAAAACTCTTCTTTTCTACTGCACTTGACTTGATTTTCACCCCAAATTTGTCGAATTGAGGTATGCACAAAGCCATAGTTTCATAGCCCAGGTATAACTGAAAACCTGATCCTTGAAGCCAGGGACATCAGTGCTAAATTTCAGCTGCCACCTAGAGTCAGGTTGGTAGGAATGTTCCCAGGCCTATTTTATATTAGGTCATTAAATATGAAATGTCCGATTTCAAATCAAAATTGTAGTTTATTATGTCTCAAACAAGAAGCAGTACAATTAATCAAAGTATGTACCTAAACTAATGACATAGGCTTGCAATCTTAACGGTAGCTTGTTTATGCCAGCAGTGAAGAAACCTGTAGAGAGAGTGGAGATGAAATCGTGAAAGGTGTTTTCCACAGCTTTTTGAGAATTGAATATTTTTTCCTTGCAAGAAGTGGTAACTTTGGAAAGCCTGGAAGAAGTAGTAGGCAGGTGGTGCAAGGTCTGGTGAATATGGTGGATGACAGAAAGTTTCCAAGTCCAGCCCCTGTAGTTTGAGCAGCATTGTTTGTGTGACATGTGGTCAAGCGTTGTCTTGCAAGAGGATTAGCCTGTCTCTATTGACCAATCTCAGCTGCTTAATGGCAAGCATCCTTATTTCATCCAATTGATTGCAGTAGACATCCATGATAATCCATTGACCAGAATCATGAGGCTGTATTGGATAATACCAGCACTGGACCATCAAACAGACACCATTAGCCTTTTTTGATGAATATTTGGTTTCAGACTGTGTTTCAGCAATTCATCTTTATCCAACCATTGTGCCAAACACTTGCGATTGTCAAAAAGAATCCATTTTTCATCACAGGTAACAATACAGTGTAGATATGGTTCTCCTTTATGTCATGACAGCAAAGAAAGGCAAGCTTCCAGATGATTTCTCTTCTGACACTCATTTAATTCATGTAGAACCCATCTAGCCAGCTTCTTTATCTTGCCAATTTGTTTCAAATGGTTCAATATTGTTGGAATAGTAACATCAAACCTTGATACTAATTCACTCACAGGTTGAGGTGGATTTGCTTCCACTACAGCTTTTAGCTTATCATTATCCATCTTGGTGGCAGGTCGCCCACGTGGCTCATTTTCAAGATTAAAATCACCAGAATGGAATTTCTCAAACCATCCACGTATTATGCGTTCATTAGCCACATCCTTCCCAAATACTTTGTTGATATTTTGAGCTGTCTGTGCTGCATTTGTTCCATGACAGAACTCATATTCGAAAATAATACGAACTTTTGATTTATCCGTGTTTTCACAGAAATTGCTCTAAAAAAAAAAAAAAACTTTGAAAGATAACAATAAGCCAAAGCATGCATTGGAAAGAATGAGTATGTACCTTCACAATAAAAATAAAACAAGAAGTGTCAAAGTGAAATGTCAGAGATATCAACTGTCAAACTTAGCACTTAAGGAAATTGGACATTTCATACTTAACAACCTTATTAACATATTATCCATACACATATTTTTTTCCTGAACCATTTGAGAGTAGATGGCATGTATCATACCCCTTTCCCTCTCTTAGCTTAGTCTGCAAAATTATCTGTTGGGACTTTCCAGAATGGAGCTCCAAGTAAGGGGTACAATTTATAGGAAACAAACAAACCATGTGCAAATACTCAACTGCATGATGAGGAAGCAACCCCAAAAGGTGTAAATATTTAATAAAGGTGGCTATTTACAGTAGCTAGTACTTAGGGAATGTTTAGCATGTGCCAGACACATTGTCATTTAAGGCACTTTATATATATTGACTCACTTAATCTTCATTACAACCCCAAGATGAAGGTACTATTACTATTATCTATTAAGGATGAAGAGATTAAAATGCAGAGGTTAAGTAAATTGCCAATGTCACACAGCTAGTAAGTGGTGCGGCCAGTATTTAAAGTCTAGCTCAGAGTCTGTTCTCTTAGCCAATATACTGCACTGCCATTTATAGATTACAGAGGAAAGTTCTACTTAATGGTGAAGTGTATTTCTAGAAATGGAGTCAGAAAACCTTGCAGTTAAAAGCACCACCTTTTCCTACAATCTCTCTGTAGCCAGCCATTACTCTAGGTGGTGATGTTAATTGGAAAGCACTTGATACAGACTTAAATTTGAGCCAGAAGAAACTGACGAGTCAACTGCTCAAGCAGATGAATTGATGGCTACAGCGGTGGAATGAGATTATACAGGCAGCATCAGATATATAAATTGGAAAAATTCAGAGCAGCAAGAGTTAGAGACTGCCTGTCACAGAAACAAGTATGTACTAGGAGTCCTTCTCTGGATTGCTATGGCAACTGTTATCTACACCAGATGATTTAGCTAGTGGTATAAATTGTCTCAGGTTGTTCAAAATATTTCATTTTCTCTTCCCAGTAAGATAGCAACTTATCTGAAGTTTGAATCTGTATTGTCCTTGTGTATGTCTCAACCTATGCAATCCACTGTTAAACTCAAAATTGAGGTGAGGCGTGGTGGCTCACACCTGTGGTGGCTCAGCCCAGAACTTTGGGAGGCTGAGGCAGGAAGATCACCTGAGGCCAGGAGTTTGAGACCAGCCTGGGAAACATAGTGAGATCCCATCTCTACAAAATATTTTTTAAAAATTTAGGCAGACACGGTGAGGCAAGCCTATAGTCCCAGCTACTTGGAAGGTTGAGGTGAGAGGGTCAATTGAGCCTAGGAGTTCAAGGTTACAGTGAGCTATGATTGTGCCACTGCACTCCAGCCTGGGCGCAGAGCAAGACCCTGTTTCTAAAAACCAAAAGGAACCTGATAGTTAACACATTTGTTGCTTATGAATTAGGTTTTCATAATATTCTTTTCTTATGTAACAACGTACACAATCACAAAAGCAATATGCATTCATGATAGCAATTTAAGAAGTAAAGAGAAGTGTACACACAAAAAAATTACTTGTCATTTAATCACCATTCTTATACTTGGGTGTATATATGTTGTATTCTCTCTCCCTCTCAGTACCTCTCAAGATTGTCGTGAGATTTGAATGAGATAACAATACAACGTATGTTACTACAAAGTCTGGCATAAAGCGTTCAATAAATGGAAGATATTATTAAGGTAGTGATTATTATTTTCATCTTATGTGAGTATTTGTAAAGGGAAGATTTCTAGAAGTAAAATCGCTCCTTTAAGAGTATGTACATTTTAAATTTTACCAGTAACTGCCAAATTTCCCTCAAAAAACCCACCCAGTTTACATCTTCACAAAGTAAAAGGTCTTTTCCCACATCTGAACACTAAATACTATCAACGCTTATATTTTCACTAGTCTGGATGAAACATGATAATTCAGTTTAATTTGCATTTCTATTTGTGAATTAAGCATCTTTTTATTATGCCTATTGGCCATCTGATTCAGTGAATTATCTGTTCAGATCTTAACCTCAAATGCCTAGCTCAAGTGAGCCTCCTGCCTCAGCCTCCTGAGACTATAGGCATCTGAGCCACCATGACCAGCTAATTTTTTTGTTTTTCCTAGAGACGAGGCTTGCTATATTGACTAGGCCGGTCTTCAACTCCTGACCTCAAGCTATCCTCCTGCCTCAGCCTCCCCAAGTGATGGGATTACAGGCATGGGCCACTGCACCTGGACTCTCACAGTCTTTTAATTTTGTTTATAGCATATTTTATGACTCTAAAACTTTAAAATTTTATGTATTAAAATGTCAGCCCTTCCTTTTATGGTTCCTGTATTCGGGGCTTTGCCTAGGAAGAGCTTCCTCCATTTCAATATTTATACAAATATTTCCCTATTCTTTTATAATTGTTAACTTTTGAATACTAATAGAGTTTTTTAATATATCTGGAGTGTATGTATATACATGGTATGAGTTAAAGCTCTGACTTTTTTCATTTCGTGGATATATCCATTTACACCCATAGCATTTGGTCAAATTTTAGACAACTTCTTTCTATTATAATATTTAATGTTTTGTCATAATCCCAGAAATAATACCAGCAGCCAAAATCTGTATGGGCTTCTACAAACATATCATCTTAACCAGAGCCTCTTTGTACAAATTGTGATTAGGTATTTTTAGTCTCAATCTCATTAATGAAGAAATTGAGGATCAGAGAATTTAAACAACTTGATCAACGTGATACATTAATAGTTAATAAGAGACATATTTGAACCTGGTGTCTAGATCTTAGGACCCTTGTCTCTCACACTTTCTACCATCAATCATTGCTATGTGAAGGTAGAGTATAATTGGAAAAGGAAAGAAAAATTAACTTCAATATGCAACATCAAACATTGAATATATTGATATTCATGTTTATTTATAATATTCAGTCAACCCTCATCACCTAGGGGTACTAGCAAAACGTACAGATTCCTTTTGACAGAGAGAAAATCAAATAGCTGCCCTAGACTTCTAGTTTCCATTCATGACCCTCATGCCTTGACATCCCCTGAGACATGTAGCCTCATCTGGTGTAGAAAAAAATGAATGATAATGACCCAAAGATTCACTAATTTAATTTTTACACCAAAACTGCACATCTTTAAAACATTATAGCATTTATTTAATTCAGGAATTGGCAAATTAGTCTTCTCTGTGAAAGGCCAGATAGTAAATATCTTAGGTTTGGTGGGTCATATAGCCTCTGTCACAGCTAGTCAACTCTGCCATTGTAACAGGAGAACAACTATAGACGATATGTAAAAGACTAGGCTTGGCTGGATGCCAGTAAAACTTTATTTACTATGGTCATAGTTTTCTGACCTCTAACCTAAATTATCACAGGGGACCTTACAGTTCCTACTCTTCATTAATGCCGGTAATAAAGAGGAAGTGAAAAATACGAAATAGTAAGTTTGAAGCATGAAAATAATCCATAAGACTTCAATCTCTCAGAGAATAACATGGTAAATATTTTTCCTCCCTATCTACAACTGATATTAATATCTTGAACTAACAGATGAGTTCGAGATATATTTTAGAAGAGAATCAATAGCACCCGGGACTTGCTAATGGACTGGCTGCAGGGGAATCAGTAAGGCCGCCAAGCTATCCCGTGTGAGCAAATGGTGATGCCGTTGGTTGAGGTGGGAAAGATTGAGTAGGAATATATCTGATGACGAGGGGTAGAATAAAAGTGCTGGATTGAAATGTTACATTTGAAATATCTGTGAAACATAAAATCAGAACTGCCTCACAGACTGCTGTGCTCAGTGAAGAAGTTCAGACTAAAAAGATACATTTGGAAGTCAACAGCTCATAGATGTCATTTAAGGCATGGAAATAGACGAAATTATCTAGGCAGAGAATGGAGAAAGAGAAAGCAAGACAAGAAAGGACCTTAATGTGCTTTCTGAATCATCCAAGAAAGAACTAAACATGGTCAGCATAGTTTACCAGTGCCAAGAAGATTTTATCATATTCCTAATCTGGGTAAATCTATAATTTGTGTGCAGTAATCACCTATATTTCTATTCCCCAAATAGTTCTTTCAAATTTATTAAACCACATAGCCCTTTTCCCAAGAAATTTCTTGGAGTCCATGTTCATCTAAACACAATTTTGGAAATGCTACACAAGATAATAGTGATTCACGTATCATATTTAATATTTGTTATAAATTCATTTTCTTATACTCAGCACCTTTGGTTGTCCAATAAAAGAGTTAATATTAGCCTTCCTGGCATAAAAGGAAGCAGCAGATTTCAAACAATCTCTGCAATTCAGACTCCAGCTGTATCTCACATCTATCTACCTAATATACTCATACGCTCCCTCTTGAGATGCCACCTGCTGAGGGATACGGGCAAATTCTCTGCAGTGTAATCATTTAGAAAGAATAATGACTCAAAGAGTAAAGACTTTCTTGTCACCTGCTCAAACATTTTGTCCTACCCTCTTACAATACCACTCTCCATTTCAGGAAGACAATGGGGAAAGGAAAAGAGAACGTGAAATGAGAGATGACTGAAGATGCTCAAGACAATGGATTTAGTGCAAACAGCCTCTCCATTTTCTGGGGATTAGGACAGGGGCAATGAGTTCCACTTTCAGCATGGTTGAGTAGCTCCTCTCAGACCAGAGATTAACAACTGTAAACTTGGGACAAGGTGTAAAAACAATCCATTGAAAGCACTGGAGGGCAAGCAAAACAGGTGCAAAATAGAGTGGATTTGGTATTTGTAAGAAAGACTGGCCCTGGATGAAATCCCCATTTTTTGTAACTTTTAGACAGAAGGCAGTCTCAAGGATAAAAGAACTGAACTGAAATCTGAGCTGCCACCTACCACAGGGGAGAAAATAATTTTCAGTTTTATTTCAGCCATGTTAACAGCCTCATTAAAAAAAATCCAATAGTCTTTGAAGGAACATAACAGAATCAAGATTTTCTATAACACATTATTCACAATTTCCTGGATACAACACAAAATTATTCAACATAAAAATAAGTAGCAAAAGATGGCCTATTCTTAAAAGAAAAGACAATCAATATAGACAAATCTTGAGACGACCCAGATGTTGAAATTAGCTGACTAGGATTTTAAAGCAGCTATTATAATCATGACTAAAGATGAAAAGGATAATATTCTCATAATGTGTGAAAATTATGATACCTTAGCAGAAAAATAGAAACTATAAAAAGGAATCATCAACTATGATACTATTAATGATTTTTTTCTTTCCTTCTTTCTCTCTTTCTTTCTCTTTCTTAATTTTTTCTTTCTTTCTTTCTTTCTTTTTTTTTTCTTTCTCTCTCTCTTTCTTTTTTTTCTGACCGGGTCTCACTCTGTTCCCCAGACTGAAGTGCAGTGGCAAGATCTTAGCTCACTGCATCCTCAAACTCCTGGGCTCAAGTGATCCTCTGGCTTCAGCTGCCCTAGAAGCTGAGATTACAGGCAGGCGCCACCACGCCCAGCTGTAATTTCTACAAATAAAAAAGTGCTATATCTGAAATATGGATGGTTCACTATCAAAGGGACAATGACAGAAGAAACATCAGCTAACTTGGAAATAGACCAGTGTGTGACCTGACCCTTTGAAGCCTCAGTTTTCCGATCTGTAAAATGGACAAAATCGAAGCTAGTTCAAAGTACTGTTGAGAGGATTAAATGAGACAAGGCTTGTAAAGCTCTTTGCACCAGGGAGCCTTGGAAGCAGGGCCCACCGGGCAGAGCATACCCACTGTCACCCAGGATCACCGGCAGCATGAAGACCCCCACAGAGCTGGCCATCAGTGGGATGCAGACCCTCCATCTTCAGCACCGCTTCCAGGGGTCTGCTGGGTCAATGCTGGGTGTCACACATGCTTGAGACTATGTGGGGCAGCCCTGTGGGCACCTGGTCAACCCTCCAGGCTTTGACCCACCCTGGGTGGAGAATGCTAACAGAACCAGCAGAGTGGGCACGAAGGTCTTAGGGGCCAAGGG
Organism: Eulemur rufifrons; assembly: GCF_041146395.1. Classification (NCBI taxonomy): domain Eukaryota; kingdom Metazoa; phylum Chordata; class Mammalia; order Primates; family Lemuridae; genus Eulemur; species Eulemur rufifrons. Next base: position 13,480,643 of record NC_090983.1, on the reverse strand, counting down.
GAACTGTGAGACCAACACCCAACCCTAACACCAAGGAAGAGGAACAAATACAGATTGATCAGTCACACTCCGTCTGAGTGTGATGAGCCGCTGTTTGGCTCCTGACCTGAGGCTCAGTGGATGGTAAACGAGGGTGCTTCAAAACTCCACTCCCTTTTCTGGACATTTCCAGCTACTCCCAGGGACAGCTATTCATCTTGCCCCAGGGAGACCCCACTACGAGCTGTTCACCCAACTGGTCCCTGGAACATGGAGCCCAGGGTAGCGGCAGATGCCAGGAAGTTGTCTGTGGATGATTTAGACTCTTCATGCCCTCTGAGACAAGAACATTCCCCGTCCCTCACGCAGCTGAATCATCCTGCCACTGGTGCCCCCCACACAAATTTGTTACTTTTGATCACCATGATCCTGTGGATAAAATTGTACTACAGAAATACCAGACCATCAGTGGTTATAATGCAGATGTAAGAAAGGCTTTGTCTAGAGAAGAAATGCAGGAAGTTCAAAGTTCTACGAGTGGAAGAGGAGGCAACTTTGTTTTAGGGGATTCATGGTGGTGGTGGTAGAAATTTCAGACCAGGACCAGGACCAGGAAATAACTTTATCGGAGGATCTGATGGATAGGGAAGTGGATTTGGATTTGAAGATGGCTATCATGGGTATGGAGGAGGACCTGGTGATGGCAACTTTAGAGGTAATCCTGATTATAGAAGAGGAAGAGGAGGATATGGTGGTGAAGGACCTGGATACAGGTTATGGCAACTAGGGAGTGGGAAATTATGGAAGGGGAAATTACAATGATTTGGGAAATTACAACCAGCAACATTGTAACTATGGTCCAATGAAGAGTGGAAACCTTGGCGGTAGCAGGAACACGAGCAGACCCTATGGGGGAGGACGTTATGGTCCAGGAGGCAGTGGTGGCAGTGGGGATTGTGGTGAGAAGAGCCAATATTGGCTTCTTCCTATTTGCCATGGGCTTCACTGTGTAAGTAGAACAATGTTAGAGCCCTGAGTGGCAGAACGGCTTCAGGTTATGGAAACAACAATGTTAAGAAAACTTTTGTCTCAGTCATGCATAGATGTGCAGTGATATGGCAGAAGACACCAGAGCAGATGCAGACAGCCATTTTGTGAGTGGATTGGATTGCTTAATAACAATACCTTTCTGTGGAGGAAGGATTGTAAAAAAACATGCCTTTGATAAAGTTTATTCGCTTTTTAATTGCTGTTTCTAGTGGTCTTTGTAAGAGTGTAGATGCATTCCTTCTTTGATGATGTTAAATTTGTAAGTTTCAGGTGATATGGGAAACTTTTTTAAAGATTTTTCTCAAAGTTTTGAAAAGCTATTAGCCAGGATCCTGGTGTAATAAGATCTAACTTTTTCCTTTTAAAAAATGTAAGTGTGTGTATGGAGTTAAGCTGTTGTATATTTATGATCTAATAAAATTACTCTAAAGGAAAAAAAGAAAATAGATCCATAAAAATTATCCAATCTGAAGGAGAGTAGGAAAAAAGATTGGGGAGAAAAGGAGGACAGAGCCTCGGGGAGCCGTGAGATGAGATCAAAATTTCCACCATATGTGTAATTGGAGGGAAATGAAACCAGGTGAAAACCTAAATCTTTGGGAAATAATAAAGAGCATCAGAGTTGGTAAATATATGTAAATATATAAAAGACTATTTTTCCTCTTAATTTTTAATTTTTATTTTTTAATACAGTTTCCATAAAGACTTTCAAAACTTGCCAATGCTCACTATATTGCAAGTTATCATGGCAGAGTATGAGAAAAAGTTTTCAATTAGCAATAATCGCTCTGGGGATAAACCTCCTTGGCTATGATACTGCCAGGCTCAAAGCTCCTCTTAATTGTTAAAAATACATATGACTGTTTAAAGAATCACATTAAACCTACTATATGAAGATAGATTCATTTTTATCTAAATGTTGTCAAGCTTAGATCTTGAAAGGTCATCAAATTTTTCCCAGCATGAAACTGACATTTAGATATAATGTGATTATTATTTTCTGAAGTTAAATATACATCTTCTATCCACATTTACTTGTCATGCATTCTATTTGGAGTTTTTCCTCTCCTTTATAGAAGAATGTGTCTAGAGTTGACTAGTTTAGCAGGCTTCTAGCCTAATAGAATTACTCTCAGAACATCTCTTTTTAAAGGGAGATATTTATTAATGGACTTCCATTTTGAGAGATTTCTGATTTGCTAATCAATGAAGCAATAAATAACGAACACACTGCTATGTTGTCAGAACTCCTCGGTTCCAAGGAACCTTGTTCATTAAATCTGCCGATATTTAAGTTAACACAAAGATCAAAACATGTTCCTATAAGGGAAAAATTCCTATGGCAAAAACACAAAATGTGCCCCTATCATCAAATTATAATGTGAAGATCCCCCAAGATCTTTTTAATTAAATTTAAAAGTTTAATTAAAAATGCCTTCAAATTCTGATGGACAAAAATAAGGAAATCATATACTATGAAAAACCTAGAGCAAGAGTATACCAAATAAAGTCATTAAAGGCATTATGTTTAGATTCTTTTAATAATTTCTAGAAGTAAACAAAAAAAATCTATTTCCCCAATTCCTGCATTTGCCCGCTGGTCGTTTGTACTGCGTGCTCCATCGGTGCCCCAAGGTCTCCATGTCAACATTAAACGCCTCATCTTTGTCTCCAAACATTTTCCTCTCCTAACAACACATCCCATTTCCAAGGAAAGTATTACCATGTTCTTTGTCTCTGAAGTTGCAAACCTAAAAATTAATTTTAGTCCCACCCTCCCCCCTCATAAAAGGATTTACCTTGTCCTGACTGTTACAGCCTTACCAGGTTCACTGCCCACTGCTCAAGAGGAGGCCAATACACGGAGACAGCAGGAGTTACAGCAGAGAAAGAGTTTAATATCGCAGGCGCCCTGCAAGGAGACAGAGAGAAGTTCTCAAATCCGTCTCCCCAAGAATTTGGGAAAAAGTGTTTTTAAAGATAGTTTGGTGGGCAAAAGCCTAGGCAATTGGGTCTGTGATTGGCTGGGTTTGGGGCAGAACCATAAGGGTGTAGAAATTGTCCTCTTGTGCTGTCAGCTCCTGGGTGTGGGTGTCAAGACCAGTTGAGTCAGTTCCTTGGTACGTATGGGCCACCGGTCTGGCGGGGTCCGCCGCTCCACCAGAATGCAGGGCCTGGAAGATAGCTCAAAAACTAGCCTTGGGTTTCACAAGGGTGATGTTTTCTATGGGAGCAATGAAGAAAGCGAGGAATCTTTATGACAATCAAGTATATGACTCCTGAGTCATAAGCAGTTATAGGAAAGCAAGCTAGGGAACACTGCCTGGTTTTAGATATACATATACAAAACCATAGTTCCCTACCACAGTCCCCTACCACAGTTCCTACTTTGTGGCCCTTTATTAATTTTATAAAGGGTGGTTTCCTGACATTTTTTCTTTGCAAAGTATCTATAAGCTAGCCTTTTCTTTCCTTTGTCCCTCCTTCCAACCTAATTCAGACTATAAAACATTTAACCTGGAGCCAAGAAGCTTGGATTCAGGGATAAGGAACAGAGAGGTAAAGAAGACATTATCTGGGCCTTAATAATAACTGGTTTGTATTGCACATTTAAATTATTTCATCTAATCTTTACTACAATTCTATGAGACAGATGCTATTGGTATCCTAGCATGGGGGGGGGGGAGACTAAGGCACAGAGAAATTAAGTACCTTGCCCAGGTAACGCATATTTTATAACCGTAAGTGGTGCCTAAAGGAAAGCTAAGTCTGTTTGAGTGTAAAGCTCACATCTTAACCAGTTCACTGCTGCCTTCCAAGGCCAGCACTGGGCCAGCACGTAGTCTAATGGCATTGCTGTGCCCTACTCCCGCCAAGGCCTTTTCAAATCAATGAAGTTCAATGTTCAAAAACATGGCAGTCACAGAAATTTGTTCCGTGGATCAATACCTGCTCTATTCTGGTATGCTCTCCTTCACTGGCAGCTTTAGAGAAAACATAGAAATAGAATCTACCTAGCTAATTGGAGATACTTTCTAGTCTAAGGGCAAAAGCTATTTAGAATCCCAGTGCGTTCAGCTTCTGCTGGGTTGACCCTAATTATTTGTAGCTTCTCTGCCCTCAGCCCCCAAGGCCATCCTTATTCAAAGGGAGAAGTGTAAAATGCAAAAACTTAAAATCTGTTGGAGTTAAGAAAAGATATGGAATGGCCCTGCTGCTTGGGAGGAAAGGAGCAGTTGCTATTGAGAATGTGTGTATCACCAGCAGAAAGCAATTCCTGCTTGATCCTGAAGATGCAGAAAAAGAAGGATCAGAAAGGGAGAGGGCTTGCCAGTACTGTGTCTGTGATGGAAAGTTTTTGTTTTGCCTTTTGGAATGAACCTTCGTAGTATAAAATTTGTCTTCAGCTCTGCATGAACCCCAGGGTGTAGGAACACTGATGCCCCCTAACTCTGATTGCCCTTTTAGTATAGATTGGAAAGAGGGTCTCAGAGTCAAGGCTGGCATAGCCCGTAGGACAGGCAGATGGAAGCCCAGAAACATCTCCTTGCACCATCTATTTGTCATCTCAGCAAACAGCATCTGTGGGCAACTTTTCAGCCAGAGTCATGACTTAAGGAGTTGTACTGCTGCGTGAAAGTGGCAGGACCTGAGCTTTTTCTGCCTGTCAAAATCTGTGCCGGCTGGCACAAGCACAGAGATTCCTTTTAAAGTTGAATGTGTCAGCCAAATTAATCCCATTAAACTCTAAGTGACCTTCCACTGAGGAAAGCTCATTAAGAAGGATGTTGCTGTATTGCTATTCCTACTCTACAATAAAAATCTTCTTAGGAAAATAGAATTTTTTTAAACGTCATAGAGTATCAGAGGTAGAGATCATCTTAAAGTTCGTAGTCTGCCATGGAGGTCACCCCATCCAACCATCTTATTTGACAAATGCTTAGGGCATAAGAACAAGGAAAATCCATCAGAATATGTGAATTACCTAAGGTCTTTTTCCTTCGTTGGAACATAAATTTTAATACATGTACTACACAATATCTATAATTTGGTTTATGAAATAAACAATACATTTTGATGTTTTCTTTTGGTCCCTTAAAATAAATCTCTATATAATCTAAACCAATCCCTTGTCTAAGGATAGCTTGAAATAGCTCTTTATGTACAGTTCTAATCTATACCATTTCTCTGTTGATTCAAATGTCTTCCCTGGCCAAACTGATCTCTGCACCATTGAAATAAGCCTTGTTCTTATTCTTCACTTTCTTTCTAAGCTCTACCCCATTCTTGGTATTTTTTCCACAGGTCTGAGCCCACTGCCTTCTCCCCTATATCACTAAACATATCTTGACTTCCCTCTTTCTATATAAAGTTCTGCCTTGGTATGGGGTGGGGGGATTGGTTCCAAGACCCTCATGAATACCACAATTCATGGAGGCTCAAATCCCTTATATAAAATGGCATAGTATTTGCACATAAGCTACCCACATTCTCCTGTATACTTTAAATCATCTCTAAATCACTTAATACAATGTAAATACATATAAATAATAAATAATTATTACACTGTGCTTTTATTTGTATTCTTTTAATTGTTGTTTTGTTTTTAATTTTTTGATCCATTTTGTTGAATCTGCAGATGCAGAGCGGGTGGATATGGTGGGCCAGCTATACTTTAAGCTGAACTGTAACATGGTAACAAGTTCTTGTACTTCAGGTTTGGGGCTTCCAATGTCAATTAGAGTTTAGGAAAAAACAAGCAAAGTTCAGCATGAGATACATTATTACTATTATAATACTAACAACAATAGCTACTCCGTAGAGTGCTTACTAAGTATAGGACAACTTGCTAAATGGATTACCTCATTTTATCATGACATCTGATTTTATCAGGAGTTGGTGATATTGTAATCTCCTGCAGATCAGGAAATAGGTTTAGTTAGGTAATTTGCCTACAGTCACACAATTAGAAATAGTAGAACGGAGGTTTTAGTCCCAGGAGTCTGACATCAGAGCCCTCTCTTATCTACTGTGCCATTCTGCCTATAAATTTGTGATAGGGCATAAGTGAGATTATGCTGGAAAAGAATTTGTGACAAGATTTATTGGGCAGCTTTGAATGTCATGCTAAGGGCTGGTATAAAAAGGGGCACCTAACCCAGCCCGGAGCTGGGGTCTGGGGTGAGAGACAAAGGAAAAATTCACAAATGAGTTACCCTCAGAGCTGAGTTTTAAATAAAAAGTAAGAGTTAGCCAGTAAGTCAGGGGGCTTCTCCAATCAGTGGGGAGAACAACTAGAAAAAAATTAAGATAATACAAAAAAGTGTGGTGTGTTTGGGTATGGCATAATATTTAATATGGATAGATGTCTTGCAATTTGTCTTTGCAAGAGGTACCATTCCTAGAGGTACCATTCCAGTCCTCCAATCCCTCTCCTCAGAAGCAGTTCTGCTTTTTCATAAACTATCAGTTGAGTGGGTAAAATAGTAGCTTCTTTTGGTCATTTCTCTACTTTTGCCATCTCTGAGGATATCATCTTCAGTATGATATTGGATTTTTTGGTCTGAATTTCATAATGCTTCCGGCAAGTTTTCTAATAAGCCCTGGTGGAAAACATTGGCATAAACAATCAAAAGTTGCAAACCTTTAATGTAGCTCATGAGGAATTAAAGTCATTCTTATTTTAATGAGAATAACAAAGTGCTAAATGACCTTTTTCATCAAGGGATCATTAAAATACTATTATGTTTGTTTTATCTTGAATTTCCTTGCTTTTGTGGTTGTTGAGCCAGACTCTTAAGAAATAATGCTGATCAGACCTTTTTTCATTTATAAGTTTGCTATTTTTTTTTAATTTATAAGTTTGCTAGAGTCAACAGAACTTCTCTCTACTGCAATTTAAATTTTTGAAGAAAATCGAGCTTTCCTTCTAGCTGGGCTATCTGAGTGATCAGATAACTCTGTACAGGAGTCAGATGAGACTGCATCTATGTAACTTCAGAGACGAAAAGGAAATTATTTATGTTTTTGTCCTAAGTACTCTCAAGGCAAGTTCAAAAATAATAGAAAGTGTCCTGGTTTTATCTTTCATTCACCACTGCTCTCTCTCTTCAATTTATTTCTTTTGTGACTTTTCTTCTAGAGCTTAAGAAGAACTTTGTTGATCATCATTACCTCAGGTTAAATTCAGCTGGGAAGGAAGTGAGACGCATGGGAGTTGATAAGCAAAAATTTTTGGTTCAAATAAAACTGGCTTTTGGATATTTCCATCTCCAAGGAATATCGCAGGATGAAACTTTGGGAAAGCTTGTTCAGCATGTATCCAGTGCTTGCCAACCAACTGGGAAGGGGTGTTGTGGACTTTGGGGATATGAGGGTGAGAAAAACAAGACAGAGTCCTGGCAGCAGGAAATCTACAATCTGATCAGGAAGACAGATTAATTAGTCATGTAAATTAAGGTAAGCTGTGATAAACGCCAGACAGGAAAGGTAGGTGGCATGAGAAACGCAAATGACAGGAAGATCTGGAACATTCTTTCAGGGTCAGATGAGGCTTCTCTAAGGAAATGTCATTTCAGTTGAGAGGTGATGTTGGGCAGATCCTAACTGGGTGCGGAATAGAAGGTAAGGAGTGTTCAGGAAGGGACCGGATCATGTGCAGCGTCTATAGGAAGGTCGGAGTAACCAGGAGCCGTAAGAAATGTTTCATGATATAATTTCACATGAAATGTATCAGTCACTTTGAGAGGAAAAATAGAAAAAGGGGTCACAGTACTTAGCACAGAGTCAGTACAAAGTAAACTCTGGATTCTATTATTATCATTTTCTATGTCAACACACCGTCTCTCGTCTCTCTCCACAGGGCTGGAGCTCTGCCCAGGCAGCTTCCAAACAGGCTCCTGCGGGCGACTCGTCTGTTCTCTCTGCCCCTTTCCATGAACATTCTAAAAGCTGTTCTGTCACACAGCTGAAGTTTTTCTTGAATAGGTGAAATTAGTTTACTGGTCCTTTAACAAATACATGTTAGGTACCAGTGGTTAACAACAGTGACAGCTAACACTTGCTGAGTGTGTGCATTGTGCCCGGGGTCTCTTACGATGGGGAGCAATCATTTCATAATACTTTTAAGCGGCAGGCACTTTCACCCCTAATTTTACCAATGAGAACATAGAGGAACAGAGAGATTAAACAGTTTCTTCTGGGTCACGTACCTAGCAAGTGGCAAAGCCGGGCTCTGAATTCAGGAAATCTCTCTCTAGAGTGTGAGAGCTTAATCCCTTCTCCGAGCCGTGCTTTTTAAGGTAGACAAGGCTGCTGCTCACCTAGAGGCCACAACTTACCGAGAGAGAGGCAGGGAGATGGTGGAAATATAATAAACAAGTAAATAAATAAGCTGGATGATTTCCATATTTGATTTATTTTAAAAGGGAATTAAACGGTGACGTGATGCATGAGGACTGGGGAGTGGGGAGGCAGGGGGACCTGCTGCTTTAGAAAGAGGATCCAGAGGCAGCTTCTCAGGGGAGGCCCCTGAGAGCTGAGATCGGAAAGGTGGAAAGGAGACAGCTCCATGAAAAGGTAGAGAAAGAATTTCTAGCAGAGGAAGTAGCGAGTACAAGATCTTAGGGTAGGACGAGACTGGTGTGTTGGAAGAACCAAGAGAGGCCTGAGCAAGGAGGGGAAGGTGGAAGGTGATGGGCCGGATCACGTAAGACCCTGCTGCCGAGGCCTGGGTTATAACTGTCATCTCAGGGACAATGGGAAGCCAGGGAACATGTTTAAGCAAGGAACAATGTAAAAAGATCTGATTAATATTTTTAGAATTTCACACGAACTTCTGTTTGGAGAATTCATATGTCATAGGAGTCTAGAGTGAAGTAAGAGAGACCAGAGTTACTGGTGTCGACCTGGTAAGAAATGAGCATGGTTCATACTAAGGTGTTGGCCATGGACATGGAGAGAAGGGGACAGAGACAGGAGTTAAGTCTCACTGATGGATGTAAGGAATGAGAACAGAGAAATCAAGGACGATTCCCAGACTTTTTGGATAACTACAAATCATGCCTTATGCCAAGGAAGACAAGGGAAATGCAAGTTTGAGTGGAAAGTCATGAGTTTTCAGTTTGGATGTGAAATTTGAGATACCTCTCAGGCCTTCACATAAAGGCGTAAAGCATTAAGTTATATAAATGAGATTGGAGCTTGGAGCTAAAGATAGAAGTGTAAGAGTCATCAACACGTACATGGTATGTAAAGCCGTGGAGATCGCCTAAGTAGGGAAAAAGAGGAGAGGGCTTAGGTTGTGGTTCCGAGACTTTGCTGGCTAGTTGACCATGCCTCTCTGGGTCTCAGGTTCCCTCTTAGTTAATTGGAGGCAAAGCAATAATGATACACCCTGTCTCAGGCTAGAAGAATCTAGGACTAATATTCTTTCTTTTCTCTCACTCTTGATTGCTCCTCTACATTTCTGGCAGGTAAGGAGATATTTTTATTCTTTTCCCTCACAGGTTCTCCAAAGCGATTGAGTGACTGCTGAGGGCTTCCTGGAGCAGAGTGGAGAATAATTCTTAGATCACAGTTCAACTTTTCTTCCATTGAATCCTACCTGTGCCCCCAGCAGCTAAAAGCTTCGGAAAGGGCCTCATTCATTTTCCTTTCAGAATATTCACGATAGTGGGGCCAGCAATGTTACTAAACTCTTTTATGTAAATCCAGTCAATCCAAGTTGACATTCCACGGCACAGAGAAGTAAACAGGCACAAAGCTGTATCCACCAGCCACATAATCACATCTGAAAATTCAGTTTCAACACCAAGATTCACAAGGACCCAGCAGATCCTTTTGTCTGTCAACCCACAAGTATTTACTGGGTGCCCTTAGGGTGCCTGGTACTGGATGAGGCTGCTTTTGTGAGCAAGCCAGCAGGTTCTCTGCCATGAAAATAGAAATTTAATTACTTGTCCATCCAAGCATTTCCCTTCAGCTTTTCTCGAATGCTTTTTTGTGAATGACTAACAGAATAGCTGCTGCAAAGGCAGCCTGCAAATCCCAGCTGGAGGCCCTGAGAGGAAAGATGACTCATTCATACCTGACGTCAAAGCCCCGTTCCCTTTGGAGGAGTAGGAAGAGAATGGTAATGGCCCGGGTAGAATGACCCAAATGCCCTCCTGAGTCCCGTGTGGGTCATAACTGCTTCCTCTTCCCCCACCTGGCAACGATGATTTCAACCCAAAGAAAGTTTAAACTGCAAACTCTAATCTCACTGTCAAGTTAACTGGAAAACTAGAAACAGAAGTCTTTCTTCCTGTCAGGCAATATCAAATCTTTTTCATGAGTTTTTTTCCTTTGGAAAATATTAAAAGCATTCAGTCCCTTTCCTAGGGCGTTTTGTATTGATTTATGTCTTAGTTCATTCCAGCTGCTGTAACAAATACCATAGATTGGATGGTTTAAACAACAAATATTTTTCACTGTTATTTCACAGTTCTGGAGGCTGGGAAGTCCAAGATCAAGGTGCCAGCAGATTCAGTGTCTGGTGAGAGCTCTATTTCTGGTTGGCAGATGGCTGTCTTCCTGCTGTATCCTCACTTGGCAGAGAGGGAGCGAGAGAGGAAGGGAGGGGGAGAGAGTACAAGTGCACTCTAATCTCTTTCTCTTCTTATAAGAACACTAATGCCATTATGGGGGCTTCACCCTCGCGCCCTCATGACCTCATCTAAATTTAATTACCAGCCAAAGGTCCCACCTCCACACATTGGGGATTAGGGTTTCAACATATGACTTTGGCAGGGGATGGTGGAGGAGGCAAACATGCAGTTCATAATAATTTGCTTACAATATCTCAGCAGTGACCATTTCCAGATTGTCTTTCACTTCAAGATTTCCAAGGACTTTACCAGATTATGCATAGGGCTATTCCACTGTTCACTCTGATAGTTATTCAAACGGAGCTTCACGTGTGCCAAGGGACCTGCACGGACAATCCAACAAATCTCTGACATCCCAGTGTAAGCAGACAAACAAACTCAGCCTTGGAAACTTTTTGGCTACCCCAAGGTTTAGCCTCCAAGTATTTGTCCTGGGGCCTCCCACCTGGGCTATGCCCTAATTTACACCATGGGCAGTGCCATCAAATCCGTTCTAAATCTATCTCTTCTTTAAAAGGAGACTGGATATCTCATTAACAGATCGAGCCTGGATTGTTTATGACCATCACTAATGGTTACTTGGTCCACCTCTGAAGTCCTGTTTCAAGTCACATGTCTGGCTACACCAGCACCCTCTACTCACTTAGCTCTTTGAATTTTTCTTGCATAAGAGTCCTTTGGCCATTTTTTGATATATTAACTTTTCCTTGCATCTTATGATTTGTGTTGTGGCTCCCGAGAGTGATAAACTTACTTTATCACCATCTTAATTTTTGCGGTTTTTCTTTTACTCAGAGTACCCATCACAAAGCCCTGCATTGAAGGTTCACCTAATAAGAATTTGTTAGGTTGAACTGAACTCACATTATGATAACTTCTGAACTAGAGTCCAATGGCATAAATCTAATGGTAGCATTTCAGACATTATAGCAGATGAGTAGGAAAAATAATTTGAGGTTAGAAGGACTTTTAGAACCCCTTAACATATCCACGTATATGCAATTGGTGTGGACAGTTAGCCCTCTGATGTTCGTCCTGGCCCAGCTCAGGCCTCAGTGTAACATTATCACCCAAATACACACAGGACTGCTCGGTAACGGTAACAGGAAAACAATTACAACTTACCAAACCAGAATGAGACAAGGACCTGGCCTGTGAACTATCACATTAGCAGAGGGCACGTACTTTCTAGCATACAAATCTGCTAAGGAACGTAAATTAGACTGAGAAGAAGATGCCCAATGAATATTGAATAAGAGTCACACAGAGAGATTTTGAATAAGCTATGGAAAGCTAGTGAATGGTCTTTCCTTCTCTAGAGGGATAAAACATTGGTCACTTGGGAAATGCCTAGAGCCAGCATGATAAATCCTTATTCTCTGATTCTCTTTTCTAAATCTCCCGGTGTAAATCTACATCTTCTGAATTTCAGATCTCCGTCTTATTTCAAAACTCCTTGCCTTTCCCCCTTATCCTTAGAGGGGCATCCCTGTGCTAGTTGTTATTATTGTCACTCTTACTGAGACTCTGCCTGTTTTTATGCTGGAGACAATTTCAGTCAACCACCTGCCTGATAGCCCTCCAACTCTTTCTAATAATGTTCAGTCTGGAATCTTCCAAATTTGGGTGTGTGTCAAGAAAGTGAGGCCATTCCAGGAGCTCATGCTAAACAGATTCAAGCTCCAGGCATCTATTGAAGAATAAATAAAAAGAAGGTGGGGGTCATAAATAATTATTACAGATTTAAAATAGGCAGGTTATTCATGGTTATTGTAATATAGAGGATTATAATTTAGGGGCAAAGAGTCCGCAAATGAAGCATAGAATAAGTGTTGGAGGAATAATGACTCTAAAGAGTTTGGTTTTAACCCTCTAGAACTCAAATGTGTGATGGTAGTAATAATAATCCCACTTAAAACAAAGAGAAATAAAAACTGAAGTGCAGAGAGGTTAAATAACTTGAGTAACGTCACATGGGATAAAGCTGAAATTTGAACTCAGTTCTATCTGGGTCAGAAGTTTCTCCCGTCTTCCCACTGTATGTTGGGCCCAAATGTTGCTGCTTCTCAACTCCAGGAATCAGCAACTGTGTTTCTCTTGACTTGCCATTCGTTTTCTGTAGGTTTTTCATCACTATCGACAGCGGTTTTAAAGTAGAGTAAGAAAAGTCAAAGTTATCTGTGTGAAATATATCCTCAATTTTCCTGAATGTCATCTCCTCTTGTGTATTTATTTCTTTATCACATTCTTGAAATAAATCAAGTCAAATAAACTCCCCAACCTGGTATGTATGAACTGATGTTCCTACAGCCTTGAATGAAGCTTCATTTTCTGGCTCCACCATCTGTCCAACATTTAATACTGCCCCCTGGGCTTTCTCTCCTCCTTCCCTCCTCAGAGGTGTGACTGTCAACCCTTCAGGGCCCTCCTCCAAGTCCTGAAACTCCTCAGAGGCCTAGGCCACCTCTGGAAGATTCCTGCTCCAATCTCCTGGATTCCAATAATCCCAATATTTTTCCTTTGTTTCCTAAAACACAAAGTAGCATGAAGCAGTTACTAACTCTGTGGTACACCAGGATTCCCTTTTAGCTGTTGCAATCCTCTATCTTCCTTAGCCAATTCTTTATATCAAATTCTCTCTGCTAAAATAACTGATATCTGCTTTTAGGATAGAATCCTAACTGACACAGTAATTTATATCAGGAATTGGAATTCTCTGCCACCCTCTAGCTTACATGTATCTTCCCAAGGAGTCTAAAGTACTTAGTATCCCTTGCTCATCTCATTCCAATCAGCACAATGTCATCAATAGCACAGTATGTTATTCTCTGGAATGTCAAAATAGTCAACATCTCTGCAGATACATTGTGGCAGACAGTAGGAGAGTTGACACAGCCCTGAGCCTACACTAAGAAAGTATCCTCTTGGCCCTGTCAGGTAAAAGCAAACTGCTTCTGGTAGTCTTTGCAAATTGGTGTAGAGAAAACAGCATTTGCTATGTCAACCACTTCATACCAAGATCCCAAGGGCTTGGAAATTTTCGTTAGTAAAGATACTATACCTGGAACAGATGCTACAATTGGAGTCACCATCTGATTAAATTTATGATTATTCATAGGCATTTTCTAACATCTATCTTCCTTTTTGCACAAGCCAAATAGGCAGGATGCATGTGGATATGACAAATTTTACCACCCCTGTATCTCACAAGTCTTTGAGGTCCTTTTGGGAAAAGACTTAGAGGAAGACTTAGAGTACATACTTGTAACTATGTGGGGGGGGGAGGTGTGTGTGTGTGTGTGTGTTTGTGTTTCAGTAAAACAATACTTATATTTTCTGAGTCCCTACTAAGTATAGAACATTGAGTAAAAGATGAAAAGATAAAGACACAAGAAAGCTGACCTGAAGGAGTAATTCTTTTTTTTTTTCTGGAAGAGCTTCACTATTTGAAGAAAATGTACACAGATAAATCACTAATGTAATACAATCATTAAGTAGTATGATGGAGTAGAAAATGAAATAGCATGGTGAGAGTAACTTATACAGAAAGAAATTTATCATTTTTAGGAAAGACTCTTGAGAATATACTAGATAATTCTTTTGGAATTGTCTTGAAACCAGTACCAGCATTATAATCCACATCATATTAAAGTGGGATAGTGGGTGGGCTCACCTTTTATTTACACTTTTTTGCATTTTCTGAACTCTCTCTAATAAACTTTTTGCTTGTTTCATAATTCTAATAAATCTTATTTTTAAACCCTCTCAAACAAACCCTCTCATTTAATAGCTACCCAATAATCCTCCTTCTTGGATATTTCCCAAAGCCAGATGTAACTGACAGTGGTGATAATGATGCTTCTGATGATGATAACATGACTTTATCACTTTAATTCTGTGATCTGAGCTCTCTCAGTTTCTTCAAATGTAAAGTGGAAATGATAAGAATACCTACTTAATAAAGTCATTGTAAGAATTAATGCATGAAGAGACGCAAAACCCCTGCAATAGCACCTAGCACATAGTAAGAACTCAGTAAATAGTAGCAATAATAGTAATAACAAAAGACAAAATGAATAGCAACCAGTATCCACTGAGCATTCACTGTGTGCCAGTTACTATGCTAAGCACTTCAATGGATTATGTCATCTATTGTCCTCAGCCAGATGTAACTAATGAGGATGAGATTTTAATTTCAACTGCTTTAGTTATCCGCAGCCATAGTCTCTCATCAGTAAAATGGCAAGTATGGATAGGTATGAATAATTCATTACTCCATTAGCTACTCATTTCTGCAATTCCTTTAGATCTACCTACCTGAAAAACAATGGCACAGATTAGATCTTAACACCATGAGTTTGGGCCTTTTCCCAAAATTGGACAAAAGCTTTAGACTCCTCAAAGGCAGCCCAGCCTGGGTTTTACTATTTTGCCTTTGGAATAAGGACTGACTTCAGCATTAACTTCAGATGACAATCTCACTGTCAAGTGATCTAATTACTGTCAATGGATGCTATTTCCACTCTTTTAATGGGGCTTCAGTCTCCGATTTTAAAAAGAAGAAGGAGAAGGAAAAGAGGAAAGATAAAGGCGAAAAAAAAAAAAAAAAACAACCCTGCTTTGAATAGACTCTGCACTAGAAGTCACAGGTGGAGGTGATTTCTAACCTTAAGTAAGGATATCTTCAATAAAATGTTCCTTGCCCCTGGTTCATCCAGATAAAACCAGATCAAAAAAGCCAATACAAAAGGGACAGGCTGAAATGAGAGCTTGGTAGAAAATACGAGATAAACTTTTGGCCGTGTCTCCTACAAATTGCCTGGGGCTCTTGACACTAAATTTAGCCTGCTGAATTCAAGTCCACACCACAAATATAGGAAGAAGGGCCTCGTATAACTGACATACGGGCTGCAGAGTTCTTTCAGGGGTATAATTCACACATCAACACCAGTCATTCACATTTTTCTTTGTCATTGACTCCTCAGGGACAATTTTAAATCATTTGTGGGTAGATAGTTCAACCAACTAAAAAGCAAAATTTTTAATTTTTATAAAATAGATACTGTATGAATATTAATAAAACAAATGACCGTAAGGACATCTTATTCTCCTTCTGGACATTTTTTCCTTCTATTTGCTTCCTTCCTTTTACACAGCAGCAAACGTCATTCGTCCCAGAATGGGCTGACTCAATCCTGAACATGTAATCATACCTTCAGAAAATATTTAGTGACTGTTGGCATGCACCAGGCCTTTGTGCTAAGCTCTGGGGAATAAAATGATGATCAACACAGAGGCCCTGATTTCAAGGAAATTGTGGTCTAGAGGAGAATACAGATAAATCGGCAGGTAATATGAAAGTGCTGAGACAGGAAAGCACCACGTATCAGGAAAGAACCCAGCCTGATTATATAACCATTAAGTGAGAGTAGGCAGGAATCAGAGAAGGCCTCCCAAAGGTGGCCTATAGGCTGAGATGAAAAGAATGGAGAACAGAAAACAATTCCCTTGGCCTGGAGGGCTGAGCAGCCGGCAAGGCTGGGCAGGGTCCACCTCTCCCCACCCCCACAGGTCTACACTCCCGTTCCCCAGAGGAGCCCGTCCTAAGGCTGATGGACAAGCTGCCCCGAGCAGAGTTAGAACCTCAAAATCGGCAAAATCGCCAATCACATATACTCACCCTTTGTTCACTTTGTCCCCTTCCCTTGGGAACATGGAGACGACTTTTGAGCCAGAAGAAACAAAGCCTGAATTATACTAATTTCAAAAATTGGCTGAGAGTTTTTACCCAAGCCGTGCCAGTTCTGGCTCTCACCACATAATCCCAGGAAAGTGAGAGGGCCTGACTTTCTAACGGAACCTCCCCCCTCCAGCCCCAAAACACCTTCCCAGACGTTCCCTCCAAGTGTCCCCTTCCTGGTCTCCACAATTATCTGTTTTCACATACTGTACTACTGAACCACAGCATCTGAATTGGGTGGTGAGTCAGGGGTCTCTAAGACCACCCTCAGGCCTGGTGATTCACTAGAAGCACTTACAGGACTCACAAGCTGTTATCATCACAGTTACAGTTCATTGCAGTGAAAAGATATAGATTAGGATCAGCAAAGGGATAAGGCACAATGGAGCAAAGTCCAGAAGAAACCAAGCGTGAGCTTCCAGCTGTCCCCTCTCAGCAGTATCACAGCAGATGCACTTAATTCTCCCAGCAAAGATGTGTGACAACATATGAAAAGTGTTGCTAACCAGCAAGGCTCACTGAGCCTTGATGTCCAGGGGTTTTACTGAGGGTCAGTTACCTAGGCTGCTGCACCCATGTGACTGATCTCAGCCCCACCCAGAGCAAAAAGACTGTTCACCAGAATCACATAAGCAGGAAAAACTTCCCTGGTAACACTGGCACAGCACGGCCCGAGGCCTCAGGCACGCAGAAACACTCTTATGAGGCAGAACGTTCCAAGGGCTCCGAGGTTTTATCTCAAGAGCCAGGAAGTTCAGGAGGCAGGTTTTTATTCAAGATGTGAAGATTTTGAGCAACCCAGACATGCTGAGTTAACCGTCTCCTGTACAGGTTGTCACCAGAGAAAAAGATCTCTCTCCTCAAATGGCTCTATCTGCAATATCAAGGACTAAAAAGGGACAGTGGGACCCTGAATCTATAGTCAAATGTGTCCAGGGGGATGTGGCAGGTGGGAACCCCATGGCCCTGGTTTAAATGCACTTCCTTCCATGGGAAGTTTGAAAGTGTGACATACTTATTTATGTAGTAAACATTATGTAATCCAACTGAATAGCAGCATGAAGCTCACTGCCTCTGGAAGTCTTAAGGAAGAGCCACCTGGTTGTCACTGTGTGGTCACATATACAATATTCTCTGCTCCTGCAGTCCCCAATAAAATTCATTAATGCTGGGGAAAGGAGTAATAGGGGCAGTTTCACAGGAGCTGGCACCGGGCTGGGCCCTGAGTGGTGACCGAGACTCGGGGGGATGGGGAGGCCCAGGCAATGTATATAGCCTGATCTTTTGTACCCCCGTAATGAGCTGAAACACAAACAAACAAACAAACAAACAAAACCAATCCTAACAGGGAAAAAAAAAAAAAAGGAAAAGGGCAGGATATTCCAGGCCGAGGGCTCATGCATTAGAGACTTGAGAGCTCAGTGTATTTACAGCTTCTGGACCATCGTATTAGAAAGGTTACTTTTCTACGTCCTGTCTATAAGGTCAAGTTTGTAAGGCTAGTTGTTATAAAGTAGTTTATGGCAAAGTATCCCAGCCTTTTTATGTCATGGGACTCATAGAAAATAATCCTACTTTTGGTACACTTCCTTTGGTAGGGAAAGAAGGCTCCTCTGGGGCCAAAGGATTCAACTCCGTCAGGTCACCTGCACTGCACTTGTGTCACTCCCACGTCCCACAGCACACTGGCGGGGAAGCCAGCCGCGGGGCAGACGGCCACAGGGAGGCAGTGGTGAGGCATCCCGATGTGAATGTCCTGATAGAGAAAGTGCAGCATGCTTTCCCAATTTTCTGTTTAGTTCTATTGTTCTAAATATTAATCTTTGCATTGTGGTTTCTACTGAAGCAGTTGAGAGTGAAGAGGCCATTTCCATAGTATACATTTCACAAGGAAACACTTGGTGATAACATATCGTTAAGCCTAATTTTCTACTGCCTATAATTTGCCTTTGCCACTAAAAGGCAATTATGAAGAACGATGGAGAGAAGTCAATACTGTATAAAGGTTCTTAACTCGGCTCTCAGCCTTTTTTTTTTTTTTTTTTTTTACAATTTTTGTTCACTCTAAATTCTTGTTTCACTATGTTTTCATCTATATACAAGAGCGTAAAATGAGAGAATCAAATAAATGGGGAATCTTTACATTTACGAACATGAAATAGCATTCTCTTTTACAATCGTCTGTCCTTCCTCACCTGCTCATCTGTTCTAAATTAAGAAAAGAAGAAAGGAACTGCTTTCCTGTGTTATATGCGTAATACCTTAGCAAGGCCTAGTGTTCAGCGTCACTGGTGGTCAGTCAGTCCCATCACAGCCGCCGCTTTCAGCTACAGGCAAGCTTCCTTAAAAGGTCTTTTTCCATTTCTGGTTACAAATGTGCCTTCCTCGGTTTTGTCTTCACATCTCTTGCATTTGCACAGATCTCACACGGTTATCTACAGAGAAAGTCAACACATTTTTGAAGCAAAGGGCAAAAGGAAGACTGAAGAGGCAGAGAGGAATTAGTGTGCCACTGCTTTCTATAATACTTCATGAGTTAGAAAAAATAATAACCAAAAAGGGATCTTCTATTCTAAAAAATTCCCTCCTGTAATAATCATGTACTAAAATAATAATCCATGTGACACAATTAAAGATACAAAAAGTACACACCTTTGGGTGTGGACTTGAATTGTATTTTTTTTTTTGAAGGCTGTTCCTCTTTGTACAACCATGTCAGCATGCTGGCAAGAGTTGACAACGGCTTTGCCACCCAGATGAATGGCTTCAGCATAAACGCCTGATGTGTCACTTGCATAAATGGTATTGCGTCAAGGCTGGCCTGGAACCATAGCAGCTTAAACAAACGATTAGCACGGGGACCTGATCAAAGCATAAATGTCAGTGCACTGATTGTCCTCTCTGCTTCTATATACTGAGCAGTTTCAACTAGCTCACCTCCAGGGTCCCATCTGACTCCGACTCGATGTTCCTTCCATTCCAAAGAGCCAGTTGATGAGCCTTGTCAGTGGCACAGCCAGGACCCGTATGAAGGTCCTCAATTCCTAGGCCATTTTGATGCTCTAGGTAATCACAAATATGATACTCAGTCTTACGGCTCAGGACATCCCTACTAGTGTACTATGGCCCACTCATTGCTCTGAGAGACTGATAGCTGAAAATCACACATTGAGATTAAAAAAATTAAATCATTATTTTTCACAAGGTTTGAGGTTATATTTGAATAGCATTTGGATGGCTGCCCCAGAAAAATCCCTAAATTCAGTAATTATGTATTTCGGCTCCTAAGATTTTGAATACAGAAAACAAAGACAGCAGAGAGGGCTTTAATAAATGTGTCTACATATGAAGAACTTCCTAAAATAATCAGCTAGTCTGCTTTTCATTTTATGATTCTTTTTATGTACGTAAAAGATTTAAATTTTCTTCTAACTTAATTTTCTCTATGCATTTATATTTTTAATGAATTTTCCAACTAATAAAGTATATACAAACTGTTTTCTTAAGATTATTACTATTATCGTATGAGATTAGGTGTTTCAAATAGAACTCATAATTGATTTTATTCATTTTTTCCATTAATATGCCTTGGTTTATACATTCATTTATCCATCGTTTCAATTCTGGCTTTTAATATTATAATTAGTCATAGTCTGACTCAATAAAATTTCATTACGAAATTTGTTTCCAGAAATAAAAAGATGCTCATTTCTAAAAACAGGAAAACATAATTAAATCAATTCATTATAGGAGACAGATTCTCCAAAATATATTTAATCCTACATAAGTGAAAGTGATATTTATATTTTAAGACTTTTTAGAAGTTTATTTTATTAAATGAAAATTAATATTTTAATGCTTCCAATTTTTCACATTAGTTTTCAAAATTATATTATTACACTTCAATTTTTCAATTTATTTTGTACCATTCTAAGAATGTAAATGACCTAAATTATTTTTTTAGCTTAATTTATGACCACAAACACCAGCAACTCCCTTAGTTCTTTGTTCTTTGCGTTTATATAGTCTTAAGTTTTACAGATATTTTTCCACTATACTGGAAAAATTTTATTAAAACTGTAGATTTCACAAATTGAACAGATTACCCCTTTCAAAAAAAATTGTTAAAAAAAAGTTTAAATCACTATTGCAGTCGAATGTTTATTGCAGCACAATTCACAATTGCAGAGATTGGAACCAACTCAAATGCCCATCAATTCATGAGTGGATTAATAAAATGTGGTATATGTATACCATGGAATACTACTCAGCCATAAAAAAATGTGAGCTGATACCTTTTGCACCAATCTGGATGGAACTGGAGACCATTTTCCTAAGTGAAGTATCTCAAGAATGGAAAAACAAATACCACATGTACTCACTATTAAAATGGAACTAACCGATGAGCACACATGTGCACAGAGGGAAGTAAAACTCAGTGGAGATCAACCAGCAGGGGAGGGTAGAGGAGGGGAGGGGGAAAAAAACTACCCAATGGATATTATAAACACTATTTGTGTGACCAGCACACCTTTAGCTGGGACTTAAGCATTACAAAAGTGATCCATGTAACCTAAAACATCTGTACCCCTTTAATATTTTGAAG
This sequence comes from Eulemur rufifrons, assembly GCF_041146395.1. Lineage (NCBI taxonomy): Eukaryota > Metazoa > Chordata > Mammalia > Primates > Lemuridae > Eulemur > Eulemur rufifrons. The sequence continues at coordinate 13,459,621 of NC_090983.1, read as the reverse complement.
TAAAAAAAAATTACAGTAACCATGTGAAAAAGTACATTAACATTTACTGATAAAATTATTGATTAAGCCTTAAAAACTGACATTAAACACAGTTCACCACTGATGTTTCATAGTGTTACTATATGAATCCTAAAGAACAATTATTGGGGTTTAGAAGAACAATGTGTTTGATGAAAAGCTTTATTATTATTTTAAGAGACTTGACATGGAAAACAAATTTGAATGAACTAAAAATCCATTTGCTTTATCATAAGAATGTTAACTTTATATTTGTTAATGAAAGAAAGGAGTTGTTACTAGATTTAAAGAATGATTACATCATTAATTACACGTAAAGAGATGGGATTCTCAAAATGTGGGTGGATGGGAGAAAAAAGTTAGTAGGAGCAAAAACAATAAATTCTCTTCTCCCATTTGCTGTCACCTACTCTCCTACTTGTGGAGTTGCTCCCTAATGGTAAGTACCAAGAAAACGAGGAGGTCATATTAAAAGGACTTCACCAGGAATTATGGGTAGCATTTTCAAGCATAAAACCTGATTTCAAAAACTATATTCATGAAAGCATACTCAAGGTCCTCATTTAAAAATTTAAAGTAGTTTTTATTATGGAAGTTTTATAGAAATTTAATATTTATTATCTTCCTTTCACTTGGTATTTTTCTGATAATTATATAACATAAAGAAAACATGATTATTTTTACCAAGGCCCATATAGGATGTCCTAAAAATCCCTCAGATTTACCCTAGTGTGCCACAGATATGTTTATTTTCTATGTATGACATTGACAGGAAGTAGTCTAAGAAGCTCTGTGCATACCTAGACAGTGTCTAATACAGAATTATCTAGAATATGTGTAGTACATTTGAATGAGGTTCAAAAGATACCTTCATCCAGATATGGATGGTTCAAAGGAACCAGAAAAACCATGACAGATTTATATGAGGTCCATTTTTTTCAATTGTATTGAAAAATAAAGAGTTTTATACCAGTAAAACAAAAAGTTAATAAACCATAAAACTGAAGCAGATCTAAGGTAAACAAAGTGATCAAAAATGATAAACTTTACTCTGATGCCATGATTGTAATTACATGGTTAATTTGAGGAAATATTAGATATTAAAAGCCCAGTGATCACTTCATATGGTAATCTGAACTGTTTCCTTTGAATAATAGTTATATTGAGGATTTAGTCAATTTCCCCTTTGTTCTTCTACTCTTGTTTTGCTGTTTTCCCTAAACATGTCTGCTGAGATGAACCAAAGAGGCTATTTTCCCACCACATTCTCTAAAGGTCTACCAGAGGAGATCTCCTATAGAATCCAACAGAAAGGATAGTCTTCTAGGAAAAGCACTAAAGGGTCCCTAACCACTCCAATGTGAATGACACCAGTCTTCAAAACTAACATTGAAAATGCACAGGTCAGACATTAAAAGTAGGCACAAACACAAAATATGAGCTATTTCCCCATAATATGCCTCATCATTTTTAGCACCTGGTTATATAGAATTTTCATTCCAAGAAGCCCAAATATGACATATTTATAATAATAATGGTGGGCAGCAAATATTTCCTTTGGGGAGGAAAGGGTGGAAAGAGAAAAAAGGAGGAAATGAATCTACGATAGAGGCTGCTATATTCAATGCCGTAAGTAAGTCTAATAATAAGTCACCAAATATATTCGATATAAATTAAAACATTTGAAACAAAATCTCTCAAGCAACTAAGAGTGCTTGGAACATAAGAGATTTTTAAAATAGTAGTAGCAATAATAATTATTGCTATTGTTATTAATCCTTATCAAAATATTTTCATAGTAAAAGAAGTCATAGATACTATATCTCCAGATCTCTTTACACCTTAATAAATATATAGAGTTTGTAGAAAACCTCACTGGAATGTCCCTTATATTTAATTAAAAGGTAAAATTAAAACCTCAGCCCAGATAGCAGCTTCTAAGGCATCAAAAACACTTATTAAGTTCTATACTATCTTTGGTTATTTTCTTTAATTTCAATTAGGAAAAAATAAATGAATTCAGGCCATTAAAATCAGATACATTGTATCTGAACTGAAATTACAGTATTATTAAGTGTATGAAAAATGTCTAGTATTCTGTATAAACTCTGAACTATTATCATAATTTTACATTATTATACAATTTAAAAAACTAAACTTTTAGAAAAAGTATTAATGATATGGTATTTCCTTTGCATTCAACATCAAGGATTATTAAAATATAGTTTTCAACCTGTCAGCAGAGGATCAAACGTAACAAAAATATATAGCAACTATTTTATCCAAATTAGCTTAAAAATATTACATGGAGTTAAAACATTGCAAACAAATATTGTCTATTGAGTTATGAAGCAGTTATTTTAAACACCCAGAGCCACAATAAGTACACATATACGGTACAATACAGACACAGTAATTATAAATATGTCAAACAACTTTAATTTCTGTTATTTAACAAAGAATCCCTTTAAGTTATTTTTGGCATGGTGCCAGAGGCTCTATCAAAAAACTGGATGCAAAGCATTGGTTATTTACAGGTTTACAATGTATAGCACTCGGAGTCTTCAAGTAGATGTACAGTTAAAAGGTAGGCTTGTTCATGTATTCTTCCATTGTCTGAAAGAGAACAATAAATTAGAACAATTTTCCCTTTAAACCTCAGACTGTGAAATCTTTTTCATTCTCTAACTTATTTATTTGCCATTGTTGAAAAGAAGTTTTCAAAAGTATACATGGACATAAATCTTTGCATTCGAATCAGGAAAGGTGGTTCAAAATCCCAGTATAATTTGTATACACATCCATATGGCTAGAATTAAATAACTTTTGACTGAGAAAAAGTTAAGCTTGATCATAGAACGGATGTCTGATAAGAGAAATGCAAAAGCGATAGTTGCCAAGATATCACTGTTGACTTAAGATAAATGTGTCTGCTAAAACCATCATGAAAGCCACATCCGGGCACATGTATCAGAAGTCTGAATTGTATTTGTATGACATATGCATTATTACATGTATTGTACAGAACACCTTTAATATAGTTATTGACAAGACATAAAAGATAAACTGACCATAATTCTTAAGAATTTCTGCCATGTGTTTTGAAAAGGCTTTCCTCCAAAGTATACAAATTATGTTTCTTCGTACTGTTTATCAGTTACCAAGTTTGCTATCATGCCACATGTGAGGCCGTAATTTTTTTCTAGCACTTTTTTGAAAAATCTTTGAGCAGACTCACAATTACAAGCAGAGTTCAAAGTCACGGTGATGTTGCAAACCCTATAGCATACAAGATGGATGGACTTTCTCCTACTATAAACGTATGTATTTATATAAAACCATGGCCCGGGGGTTGAATCAATAAGAGAGCTCAAGGGGGTAAGAAAGTCATCCTTAGGTAACACCCTGCCCTGCCTCTTTTGTTTGAGTCACCATCAGCTTCTTTAGCAATCAAGACTGGACTTGTTCTTAAAGCTTAAACCCCAGGGTAAGTGATGCATTTGAACCTACCAGGAAATACAGTGAATGGCATGCACCAAAGAGACCAAGGCCACTGGCCACACAAGATTGATCAAGGGATACAAGGGTTAGAAATAAGGTCTTCTAACTTGTTTTCACCAGCTCTGTTTAGAATTCCAGAACTCCTCTGCTGAAAATACTTGAGCTCAGTCATCCACATTTTCTTATAAAGCTCTTACCTCCTAAATGGGCACTGGCCCAAAGAGCCCCATTTCCCCTGCCCTGTATCTCCTCCTACAGACACTGCCCATGTCTCTTAACCTAGCAGAGGTATCAGACTGACCCATGCTGGTTTTGTGGAGTCTATATGGTTTAAAAAAAAGCACAAAGTTACAAATACAAAATCAGAGGCCGGGCGCGGTGGCTCACGCCTGTAATCCTAGCACTCTGGGAGGCCGAGGTGGGCGGATCGTTTGAGCTCAGGAGTTCGAGACCAGCCTGAGCAAGAGCGAGACCCCATCTCTACTAAAAATAGAAAGAAATTATATGGACAGCTAAAAATATATATAGAAAAAATTAGCCGGGCATGGTGGCGCATGCCTGTAGTCCCAGCTACTCAGGAGGCTGAGACAGGAGGATCGCTTGAGCTCAGGAGTTTGAGGTTGCTGTGAGCTAGGCTGACGCCACGGCACTCACTCTAGCCTGGGCAACAGAGTGAGACTCTGTCTCAAAAAAAAAAAAAAAAAAAAAAAATCAGGTATAAAGTTTATTTAGAATGAGAAAAAAAAAATGATGGCAGATTTTGAATTTTAAAAAGATGACAAATATCACAAAATACAAAACAGTCACGTTATTTTCATTAATTAATTGCTGTACACCCCTCTATCATACCTTATACTCATTGTATGGCTACATATCCTTTGCAGTTAAAATATCTTACTTTTGCAAGTTTAACAAAAACCCATGACCAGATGAGGGCACTGTTAGGCCCTTCCTGCAGCCTTGGAAGGGGCCTAAGCCAGTCAACAGCCCTAGAGTTGACACCTGGACAGCCTTGTGGTTCACTGGCCTCTAGTTATTGGCACAGCTCACACCACCAGATGACTCAGTCTGCTAAGTGCCACACTGGCTGCCCTGTCTGAGCTGAGCAGTCCTGTTACTCAAGTTACGTGAACCGATAATGTAAATGTTGATATTTTATTGAGCTTGCTACTTTAAGGGTTTGGAACAGATTTTTAAAGCTGGTACAATCTTAACTGCCCTCACCTTCACAAGAGGAGAGCTGGAGTCTACATCTTGGGACCTCTTTGGATCCACCTAGCTCTGCAGTGTTTCTTGTACATAAGGAGCAGTACCTGTTATGACTTGCTCCCGCATTATGGTTTGGCTTAGGTGTTAACATGGTTTATGCTTCTAAGGGTGCAGTATTGCAGTGCACCTACCATTTTGCAGGTATTCACTGCAGGATACGAGGTATGCTATTGCTGGAGCCCATGAAGTACCCACCACCTGACCTTTCCTGTTTGCTGGTCCCCCCTGGCCATCTCAGGAATTGCAACCTCTGCAGTTAATGACCACTATCTTCTTTATTTTCCTTCTAATAACTGTGCCATCGTCACATTGCTGTTACTCCCAAGTAAGTCACCCCACTCCCCAAAGAATTAAACTGCTCCTTTTTTCCCCTATGTCAGTGACTAGCTCCACTCCACTCAGAATAAGCTGTGTGTATTTGGAGATTTGATACTATATATCTTCTTACTAAATAGTAGGTAGGCACAGTTTTTTTTGTTTGTTTGTTTGTTTTTTAATTCTAAGAAACTCTTATTAACTTGTGGTTAGGAAAAATCCCCAGGGGCTACCTCAAGGTTTACAGTTGTTCTAACAGTTAAAACAATGTCACAAAGGCCTCCCTTGACCTTTAGTAACTACAAATACGTGCTTAGTTCCAAAGGACAGGAAGAAAAGAAAATAGTAATTTCTTTTCCTTTACAAAATTATATTATATGCTCCTATCCATTCTAACTTTTTCTGATATAGACTAGATATACAAAGTCAATCTTTCAAGGAGTTCCCCAAAAGATTCATTGATTTCACTAAGTGAGCACCAGAGCCCAGGAAAACACTAATAACAACACATCCTCTATTTGGCAGATGCTATTAATTCAATGAGAGCAATTTAGAGGGCATCCATGACATTGCCTGCTCACTTTGGGGACACGGGCTAAATGCAGGGTCCCCTGAGACCCACCCAACAAGACCTTCCACTCAGTCACCAGGAACATGAACTACCAATTAGTGTTTAACTGTGAAAGAGCTCACACTTGAAATACCTGTCCCCCAGATTGAAATGGAACCTGAAACACCAGATTCATGGCGCGCTCTTTAAAACTCTATTTCCTACAGAGGGGATTTCAAATTAATCCAGGTGTGTCTTGGCCCCAATTCAGGGAGCTTTAATTACTGAAGTGCCAAAGACCCTGTTAAGAGTCTGTTTCTCCTCTGAGGAGATTCCACAGTAAGGACCCCAAGGATAGAATTATAAATAGCCTCCACCCTCACCCCCCATGCCCACCCCCACTCGCAGCATATTTTAAGAAACGCTGTTCTGTAGAATTTCCAAGCCACTGATTTCTCAAGTACCTTGTAAAATTTCCTTCCTGTGGCATTTGGGGAGAGCCAGGTAAACATTGGAGAGTTTCAATGTATGTTTTGAGATGAAAACACCTCTAGTGATGAATGCATTGGCTTCCTAATAGGCACATGGAGGAACTCACAGGGACCCACTGGAATAGACCTCTTTCTCCATGCACATTCATCTGAGGACAGAGTCCCTCAGTGGGCAGGAGCAAGTAACCCGCTCAAAGATGTGCCAAAACAGTTGCTGGGACATCATGCCTACCAATGTTTTAACTTTTTTTTTTCCCTTGAGACAAAGTCTCACTCTGTTGCCTAGGCTAGAGTGCGGTGGTATCATCATAGTTCACAGCAACCTCACACTCCTGAGCCCAAGCAATCCTACTGCCTCAGCCTCCCTAGTAGCTGGGACTACAGGTGCATGCCACCATGCCTGGTTAATTTTTTTTTTTTTTTTTTTTCCTGTAGAGCCGGAGTCTTGCTCTTGTTCGCGCTGGTCTCAAACTCAAGTGATTGTCCTGCCTCAGCCTCCCAGAGTGCTAGGATTACAGGCGTGAGCCACTGCATCGGCCACATTGTTTTATTGACTTAATCAGCCTCTTATTTCCAAATAGCAGGAAGAATGGCTTTAACACCAATGTTTCAAAAGTACTTTACAATGCTCTGGATCCACTTGACCTACTGTTATGAAAATAAGAAGATGGAAAGACCCACTGATGCTGTGGAAAGAAGTACCTAGGGGTGGCAGAGCTGGGGTGGAACTCAGGCCCTCAGGCACCCGCTTGGGCTGGGGCTGGTCAGATCACTTCGTTTGGGAGGGCAAAGGTCAGTGGGGGGAACCACTCTTTCTCAGCGTCCTTGGGAGAACTGAAGGGGTTAATGTAAGCACGTTCCCTTATTAGGTAGGGTGCAAATCTGGGCTGCTTTTGAAAGAAAAGTCCCACTATATTTTATATAAAAATCACAGAGAATCAGCAGGACCAAATGGATGCTTCAGGGCTCATTTATACCTTGGCAAGCAAGCCTCAGTGTTCCCAATTTATTTATGCAAACAGGAGCACACACACAGCCTTCCCAGGAGGTGTAAGAAATTTTAATTAAAATGATAAATGCCGTCTTCAATAATAAAGCTCTAATATCCCTGGCAAATGAAATAACTATGTACTGCTATTCTCCTTTCCCAGGGCAGCACAGATATTTTAATGAAAGTCTTTTTATATAGCTCATAAAATTATTCTTGAAAAGAATAGCACAGAGCATTTGATAACCTTTTTGACAGTGAGGTATCCTCACACTAAAAAGCCCAGGCAGACATGAAAAGCCAAGACTCCGGAGCTGAATTGCCTGGATTCAGATCCTTATTCCACACTTGCAAGCTGTGTAAAATTGAGCAGGTCATGTAATGTCTTCACGTCTTAATTTATTCACCTGTAAAATGGGGGTAACAAGACTACCTACCTCTTAGAGTTGCTATGAGAATTAAATAAGCTAGTACATGCAAATGGCTTAGAAACTGTACCCGGGACACAGTGAGTGCTCAGTAAGTGTTGGCTAATATAATTATTAACACTACCATTATCATCATCATCATCATCTTGGCATGGGAAACTGTACTGACCTCTTGTAACATATCAGAGTCTTCAATGGCTTTGACAGCAGTTTTCTTGGATGTTTCCTGAATTTCTCCACCTATTATGAACTCGTCAAGGATGAAATAAGCCTTTTCAAAATTAAAGATAATATCCAGTTCACAGACCTGGTAGGACAAAAACAAATGTTTTGATAAACTTGCAGTTATGTCAGGGGAAACATATGCCAGTTTTCAAGTTTTTTCAATGTTTGCACCCACGTGGCATACCAAAGATAAAAATATCAGATGGCATTTTAAGGACAGGAAAATAGAACCAGGGAATTCCAGGCCTTTAATAAAAAGTAAAACCACATTCTATTAAAGCAAATCATGTCCTTAGATAATAATGTATTATGTTGCAACAAGAAATTTGAGACTCAGGAGAGGAACGAGGCCGCTCTGCACACGTGAACGGGGGCCCCAGCTGCTTTCCAGGCAGGAGGGCAGAGCTTCCTTTCTCCTCTCTGGTCTGTGAATCTTGGCTCCGAGCTTTAGGATTCTCTCAGCAGCTCACTCTTCAAAGGCAGATTAGCTCAATTGTGCTAATTTTTCTCAAAATTATGTCACAGGCCAGAGGTTCTCAAACTTCGGAGCACATCAGATTCATTCCAAAAGCTCATTAAAACACACACTGTGGGGGCCTCAACCCCAGCGTTTCTCATTCAGTAGGTCTGGGTAAGACCCAAGAGTTTGCTCTTCTAACAGGTTCCCCGGGGATGCGGCTGCTGGTCCAGGGAACTTCCCATCAAGAACCACTGTCGCAGACCAAAGCAGTCTCAGAGACTTGGGTATTTAACTGTAGCAAGTGGCAAGACCACAACCATAATCCAAATAAGGCTAATATCCAATGCCTCGACCAGACAGCTGTTCAGGCACTATCCTTGCTGTCTTCCTTCCTACTGATTCCTCCACTTGCTGACACTTCCCTTTTGCCTTCCACACCAGAACCCGCCCACCCAACTGGATGAAGCTGCCCTCCTAAAGCTCTGCTCTTTGGCAGTCTTCAGTTCTCCTCCACATTCACCTCTCTGCAGCATCTGAGACTCTTCACCAATCTGTTTGTTGAAAATTCTCTCCCTTGCTCCCTAGACTTTGGCAATGCCATTTAATGCCTGTTCTCCCCCTCCATCTCTGACAATTCCTCCTCAGACCCCCTGGATGATTCATCTCCCTTCTTTCTTGCATTTGTTTAAGAAATATTTACAGCATGCTTACAACATGTCCCCATCAGCAGAACAGGCAAACTTCTCTGCCCATGGTGCTTACATTCTAGTGATCTGATCCATCTTTTCCTTGAATATTCGTGTTCCTCAAGGGAGCCTCTTCTTTTTGCAAAACCCATATTCTCCCAGATAATCTCACTGACTCTCCAGAGCTATGTCCAGCATGCAGATGGCTCAACAATCCTAGATATTTAGTTCTGATCTCCCTCTGGGGTGCTAGTCCAATACTTTCACCTGCTAACTAGACATCTCTGTCTGCCTATTCCTCAATCCATGGCACAATGTCCCAAACCATTATCAAGCTTACCCTTTTTCCTTTAGTCCCTATTTTGCCTAGTAGTTGCAACTTCTAATTGCTTAAATCTAATTTATTCTAGAGTTCAACTTATTTTCCCCTCTCCCTCATTCACCTCCCTCCCTTAGTCTTATCTTTCTCCATTTGGTCACCAATTCCTATTGATTCTGTTGTTTAAATGAATCCTAAACCCTGCCTCTCTTCTCTGTCTTCACTGCCACTGTTCAGGCATACAACACCTCTCACTTGGACCACTGCAATGACCTTCTAGATGGTGGCTGTGCCTGTTCAAGGCCATGGACCACTAACCCTTCACTAAAATGCTGGTCTTGTGCCTCTCCTGTGTAAGGTCTTCCGTTCAGGACAAAGTGTAAGTCTTCAGCACAGCATGTACGAATCTTTACCAGGGCCCTGCTCTCTGGTTTCCCATGCCAGTGCTCATCCATGTGTCAGCTACACGTGCCACAAACTCACAGTGTTCTTTCATGCCTCTTTCCCTCGCACATTCCAGCAATTCTTGGAATGTTCCCCCAACTATTTTTTTCTTTATTCTCCTGCTGGCAAAACCAAACTCATTTTTGAAGGCCAAATTCAAATGTCAGGGGCAATTCCCCAAATCCTCTTTTCCCTGTTCAGATTTCACATCACTTCCTCTGGGTTCTCACTTACATCTTCTGTGCACTAGTTTATGCTTATATTTTGATCACTAATCACTCCCTCTGCACTGTGGGCTCAGGGCAGAGACCCTGTCTGCGTCATCTTTAAATCCCTGGTATCTGGCACATAGTAGGACGCAATCAATGTCTGTAGGACAAAATGAGCCACCACCATTTAGGCCTTGTTTCTATTATACTGGGGATTAATGGCTTCCCTGATAATTCTCTGATTCTACTGAATACTGTAACTTTACATAAAATAAATGTCCATATTTTAGCAAATTGCTCCATATATTTACAAGTTAGGTCCATAAACTTGCAGATTCCACAAAGAACATAGTTTATGTTGACAGCATATATCATACTTTATTTAAATAATTCCTTTATGAATATGGATGGACTTTTGGTTGTTTCCAATTTCTGTTATAAATAATGCTGCCATAATTTTTGTTGTTCATCTATATTATTGTACACTAATTTGAGTATAGCATGGGAATAAATTTCTTGTGGAATTGTTAGGTCAAAGAATTTATACATTTAAAATTGATAAATACTACAGTTTGGTCCTCCAAAATAGTCTATAAAACTTACAAATTCTAGTTAACAGTGAGAATGAATACCTATTTATCCATACCATCACCAGTAACAGGTATTATCTCTTAATTTTCAGATGAACATTAATTAAATTTGCATCTCCCTGCTTGCTAGTGAGGCTGTACATCTTATTAGATGTGTATTGGCCTTTTCCATTTCATGCCTTGTCTATGAATTGCTTCTTGAAGGCTTTGTTTTTTTGGTTGTGATATTTATCTTAGGGATTTTCAAAAATTCTTCCTGTATCATGGAGACTATCTCCTTTCCTGCCTGTTACATACATTGCAAATATTTGCTATGTAGGAGTTGGAAAGAATGAGGTAGATTTACATGGACAGACATGGAAAGGGCTCCAAGATAGACTTGGACGGGAAAAACAGAAAGTTGCAGAGTATATGCATAATGCAATCCCACTTATTTTTTTAATTGTGTATGTCTAGAAGAATATGTTAAAAATATGCATTATTTTGAAATTTTAAACAATATATATAAACAAAAAACATGACAGTAGCTCAAACATCTATGCACATGAAAGAAGGTATGAGAAATAGCAGTTACCAGAGGTCAGAGGAGGCAGAAGTCAGGAGTTATAGTAGCAATAACGGAGGAACCTCAGAGTTCAAGGCAGGTGTAGACCAGGAATCCCAAGACAGACAGGAGCCTCATTAGGAGAAATCATCAGTTAGAATCCTGCAAAGTGAACCTGACAGACACTAATGCTAGTTCTCTAGGAACTTCTTATACCTTACTCTGAGAGCAGTAACCCATCCCCGGGCCCGTAGGGCCCTCTGGCAGCCATATTAATTTATTGCACTTAGTTTCAAAGGATGAGGATAAGGTAAGGTAGCATGCAGAGTCAGATACACACAAAACACACACGCACACCCCTTGCTATATAGCTGCTATCTCTAGATCATAAGAGAAATGGATGTACCAGTTCCATTGGTTTTACAGAGAATGTTACAAAAAAGCAACTATTTCATATGTAGCAACTCCAAAGTGCCATTCTATTGTTATTCTTTGAGTCTACTCCATGGTTATTCTCGAACCATCTGAGAATATGAATAGAAAACATCCAGGAGAATCATATACCAAATTCATGTTTCTTCAGCCACTGCCTAAGTACTCAAATACTTCTAAATTCCACCTTAAGGTTTTGTCCCAGTACACTGAAAAAATGTCTTTTTGCTCAAGTGACTGCACTCCCTCTGATCATGCAAACACACATGCTTCCTCCTCCCTCACCGTGTTAATAAACACATGAGCATCTTTTATGCTCTCAGGTGTCTAGATTCTAGAAAAGCTTACAAAAGGCAGAAACTGATCATTTAACTTTATCTTCAATTTCCTAGCCTTGTGCTTTACTATAATTTGGCTTGAGGTTCTTTTCTTACAGCATACATGGTGTAGTGAGATTATTTCTGGCATTTCACCAACTAAATCCTTCTGGACAGAGTCTAAGAAACACCTGTTTCAATTCTGTTCTAAAGTGAACACAAAAAGTTTCAAGTTCCTATGGTAAATGTTTCAGATAATAAGAAACTATATAAATACTATAAAACTACATAAAAAATAAAAATAATTATAATGCAAGGTACAACTATATAGCAATTAATGATTTTTTAAATATTGCTACCACTCTATCTCTTTGCCCCTCACAGCAGCCCCATGAGGTTAACAAAGTAAGTACTTCTTTTAACCTTTTTTGAGGGTCATTTTTCTCATCTGTAAAATGGAGATACATGATGGGCCCCAAATCATTGATCTGGTGAGCAAGTGAGCTGACATCAGCATCTACCTGCAGGACTCAGAGTGCCCCTCCTTTTACAATACAGAAACTCTCTAAGTCAAGTTCAAAAACTGTCTGGGGCACCAACATCCACACACTCTGAGGACGTCAGTAAGAATTCACATTACTGTCTGTAATGGGAAACTATGGCAGGTATCTAAATCCTCAAACAGATCCTTATCTACTGTGAGACTCTGAGGCATTTCCTCTGAGCCTCTATAAATTGGAGTTAATGCTACTTACTGAAGATCGAAAGATTAACTAGTTAATCCGTGTAAATCTCCTTGGAATTGAAAAGTGCTAAAAAAATACATAACTTAAATTAGTAGCCAGAGATTTTGATTCACCTGTCTTTGGAAGATAATATTTTCCAGTGTTATAAGAGAAGCTCAGTACAAAGTTTTCCCTTGGATAATATAAGGGCAGCATCCAAGAAAAGCTTTAGTATTAACACAAGAAGAAAAGAAAACCAAAGAGAAATATACTATTCCTGAGATGATGTCAATGAGAATCAGACTGGAAGGCTTTGCTCATCACTATTAATTAATAAGAACTGAACATCTACTGGGCATATAGCCTTGGCTTGCTCTTAGCTGCTCTTAACTTAGTGAAAGATTCATAGAATTTTTTAGTGAATTACATTTTGGTACATGACAGAGATAGAGCTTCCAAAGGTATAAAAAAATAGGATGGAAAATTAATGTTGAACTAGGAATTCATTCTGATTCTCCTTATGCTTTAACTGGGCTTAGCATTGGTGAAGGTCACTCAAATTCACTCAAGAAAGCAACATGCTCTGAAATATCTGAAATTTGATCAGATAGATTGAGATCAAAATTCAGGCCCAATTCACACTATCACACTTGGTTTAATCTAGGAAAATGCAACAGGTCAAACCAGAGTTCAGAAGTGAGGAAGAAAAGGCAGGTTATGGGAAAGCCCAGACGTAGGAAAACTTCTTCAGGCCCTTGCAAAAGGCCAAGTCTGCAGTTTATTTCAAAAGTAGCAAAATGTAAGCATTCATTTGAATTATAGAAAGTATTAAATTAAATAACATCATATTTGAAAATATGCTATTATATGTTTGCAAATTTCTCTTTAAAAAATGAAAATGGGGGGAGGGGCAAGATGGCTGACTAGAGACATCTCTTGCTGGACTGTCCCAGAGGAAAGGAGGGTTTCAGATGAAGGAGAGGGGAGAGGGGATGCAGCTCAGGTGTAGACAGATCATAGAGAGAAGTGCTGGAGCCTGTGGGGGACCTCACAGAGGAAAACTGCAAAGCAGAGAAGGAAGAGGCTACAGGACAAAAAGATGTTGGTGAGGACCAAGCCCAGAGAAGCTCAGAGTCCAGTGAAGGGCTAAGGGAGAATCCCTTTCTCCTTCCCACACTCCTTCCGTGATTAGGGGGCTACCACGTAACTTGGAAGCTTTACCACCCCCACGAGCCCAAGCACTGTGACAACCACATAGTTGTGGGGAGAACTTGCGTGATCCCAGAGCTCAGACATTCCATGCAGGGTTCCCCTCTAAGGACAGTCCCCTGACAGACCAGACAGTGGCTTTCTCCCGCTCAGAGTCCCGTCCTTCCCCACCCCTCCCCCACCCCTGCCCCCAGAAGAGCAGTTTGAGCCAAGAATTTGGTGAGTGGTCACCTCTCCCCAGCTGGCATGTTCTCCAGTCTGAGGTTCCCCCAGAGCGTGGGGCCCACGCCACTCCCCTTGAGGACCTGCAGTGGACCTGGGGTGCCCAATCTGGGAACTCCCCGCCCGCCAGCATTTCTCAGAGACACACGCTAGCAGGTCAGACACACAAGCCGGATCCTGACCTGCGTCAGGATCCAACCCCATGACTCAAGCAGGTTGCTGGAGGACACAGGCGGGAGGCTTGGAGGCTGGACTCAGGAGGTGAGAGAGCCCACATGGATGGAACCGATGGAAGAACACTGTCGGGCTCCAAGACTTGGCAATCTGGGAGAGCACCCATCCACCCCCCACAGGAAAGCCACGCTGTCGGACTAGGCAGGTCCGCCGGCAGGGAAGGTCACAGCCTGCAGTGCCATAAGCAACCAAGCACAGCAAGCTCAGGTGCCCTGGCTGTCAGGGAATTGTGGCCCCTCCTTCAGGAGCAGCCTTCCTGGTCTGGAGAGCCTGCCTTGACCCTCCTCCCAGTGGCTCCCCCTAGTGGCCAGGAAAACAACCTCTGAGCCCTGCTGAAGGGTTGCAAAGCCTTCCAGGCTCGCACAACCTAACCACACCCTGCCTCGCTCTTCTAGCCACCTCTGCTGTAGTGGAGAACAAATAACCCCTGAGGGGCTACAGAGCCCCTCCTAAAGCCTGGGGCACTCAAGTGCTCCACCTGAGGGACTAGAGCTTACCACAGGCACAAAAGAACATCCCTACAGTTGGCTCTTCCTGCAAGCATCAACCACTAACAGGAAGAACAACTTTATAGCTCATTACAGCATCTACCAAATCAATCCAACAGGGCGTAGCTGCTCCCCACCCACAAGTATCATCCACCATCTCAGAGATTAAGCTGGGGATCCCAATGCAATTCACACCGATGGAAGAGATGAAGATAGCAGGATAGACGTAAACCGAGGAGACACTGTTCTTTAGGTGAGAAACAAAAGTTACAGGAAGCTTAATCTGTCCACTGAAGACCTCTGGGATGATGGAGGAGCTGCTCAGAGTCTGTGCGGAGACATTCCACTGGAAAGCACGTGCAGCAGAAATCCAGTGCCTGCCAATCCCAGGTTTCTGCAACCAGCAACATCTTGAACACTCTGGTACATGGAGCCAAGTCTGCTCATGGCCCAGCCTTCCAGAAGTAGCCTTTGCCTCACCCCCACCAGGCCAGGGAGGGAACAGATGCTCCCCTGTGCCATGTCCAGTGACTGGGGGCCAACCGTGCCTCCTTCATGGCATGGGAGCTGTACAGAGGATGAGCCTCAGATACCACAGGCACCACTTGGGAAGCCTGGGGTGACTGCCTCATCGGGTCCTAGATGTGGGGGGAGAACTTTGGCAGACCAGCAGCTCCAGGGCCCCTACACAGGCCCTGGGCCACCAACAAAAAGAAGCCAAACAGTATTTCAGGAAATCAACGAAAAAAATGAAAAAGTCACTAGAGAGTTAGACAACATAAGAAAGGATATAACAGAACTTAAGAAATGAAAGAGTCATTTAGGGAATTTCAAACACAGCAGAAAGCTTTAACAACAGGCTAAACTAAGGAGAAGAAAGAATGTTAGAGCTTGAGGACAAGGCTTTCAAGACAACCCAGTCTTTCAAAGAGGCAGAGAAGAGTATAAAAGAGAGGCAGTCATTCAGAGAGGCAAAGAAGAGTATTAAAAAGTCCAAACAATCACTGAGAGAGATATGGGACTATGTGAAGCAAACTAATTATACTACAAGGCCATAGTAACCAAAACAGCATGGTATTGGTACAAAAATAGAGACATAGACCAATGGAACAGAACAGAGAACCAAAACATAAAACCATCTACCTGAAACCAACTGATTTGTCATGAAGCAGACAACAATGTACACTGAGGAAAAAAGCCCTATTCAATAAATGGTGCTGGAAAAATTGGATAACCACATGCAGAAGAATGAAACAGGAGCCATACCTCTCACCACTCACAAATATTAATTCAAGATGGATAAAAGACTTAGATCTAAGGCATGAAATTGTAAGAATTCTAGAGGAAAATGTAGGAAAAACTTGTCTGGATATCAGCCAAGGCAAAGAATTTATAACTAAGACCCCAGTGGCATGATGGCAACAACGAAAATTAGTAAATGGGATTTTATTAAACTAAAAACCTTATGCACAGCTGAGGAAACAATCAACAGAGCAATCAGACAACCTACAGAATGGAAGAAAATATTTACATGCTGTATATCCCATAAAGGACTAATAACCAGAATTTACAAAGGACTCAAGCAAATCAGCAAGGAAAAAACAAATAACCCCTTCAAAAAGTGGGCAAAAGACATGAACAAAAGCTTGTCAAAAGAAGAAAGACAAAATAAAATAAAAATAAAAAAAATAAAAATATGCAAATATGCTTAATGTCACTAATCATCAGGGAAATGCAAATTAAAATCACAATGAGATATCACCTTACTCCAGTTAGAATGGCATTTATTAACAAGTCCAAAAACAATGGATGCTGGCATGGATACAGAGGGAAAAGGAACGCTTCTATACTGTTGGTGGGACTGCAAATTAGTACAACCTCTATGGAAAACAGTTTGGAGATTCCTCAAAGAACTAAAAGTAGACCTACCATTTGATTTAGCAATCCCATTACTGGGTATTTACCCAAAGGAAAAAAAGACTTTTCATCAAAAAGATACCTGCACTCAAATGTTTATTACAACACAACTTCCAATTGCAAAGATTGGAATCAACCCAAGTGCCCATCAATTCATGCATGGATTAATAAAATGTGGTACATGTAATATATACCATAGAGTACTACTCAGCCATAAAAAAAGATTAATTAATACCTTTTGCAACAATCTGGATGGGACTGGAGACCATTCTCCTAAGTGAAGTATCTCAGAAATTGGAAAACAAACACCACATGTACTCACTATTAATTTGGAACTAACCAATAAACACACATGTGCACAGAGGGAAGTAAAACTCAGTGGAAATCAACCAGGGGGAAGGGGGAGGAGGGCAAAGGAATAAGCCAATTTAAAAGTTACTATGAACACTATTTGGGTGACAGGCACACCTTTAGCCAGGACTCAAGCATTACAAACATGATCCATGTAACTTAAAACATTTGTACCCCCTTAATATTTTCAAATTAAAAAAAAATGAAAATAAATTTAGTATACCAGGAGAAGGAGAAATAAAAGCTGGTCTAGCTGTCTTATTATTTCTATATATTGACCAACAACCTGAAATCCAGGAAGCAGGGATTTGTTTTGTAACATCATTTACACGGGAGAAAAAAAAAAAAAGGAAGGAAGAAAAATTCTTTTAGAAATCTTTTGAGTGCTCAGCCTTATAAAAAGTGTTACCACAAATCTGATAAACTCAACCAATCTGCAAATACTGCTCATTCCATTAAAGAGAATGCAGAAAACTCTTCTGGAAGCAAATTCTTCTAACAACACTAAAAATCTTCAGTGAGCAAGGGAATAGGAAAGAGGTTATTGCTCAGAAGAAAACATGTTCTAAATCCAATGATTTATTTCTGAGACTGTGAATTGGATTAAATGTTTAAAAACATTTGGTAAAATCTGGCCCACAACTGGTTACAGGTGGTGGGGAAAAAAAAATGAGTCTCAGGTCGTGATCTCAAGAGACTTGTAATTTGGTGGCCAAGCAAATCCTGTGCCAATTAGGGATGCTACAAGGTTGTTCCTTGTTGCCAGATCACTGACCACTGTCAGGTATATAAAGAGAGAAAAGCAATGAGGTTGGAAGAGTGGTCTGGGACCAATGTTTTGAAAGCTTAAATGTCGAGCTAGGAGGTTTGAATTTTATTCAATGCTGATGACGGAAAGTGGCTGCAAAGGAATCCCACACCTATATTTGTGTTTCATAAGGAAGATGGTGTTTAACAGGCCAAGATGGGGAGTAGAGAAAAGCCCAGAGGCATAAAGGGCCATATGTGAAGTTCAAGAGAAAAGCAAAATTGAAATCCCAAGTAAACTAATACTAGCAACAGTGGAAAGGAGGAGATGGATTTTAGCCTAATTTGAATAGACAGAGACAAAGGGTAGAAAAAGATGAAAGACACACCTTCCTTTTGCATTGAAGGATCGTGGAACTTTGTAAATTCCAACCATAAGACAGAACAGGTTTTCAGAAAATGAGTTTGGTTCTTGACCACAAGAAGCCCAGTGGAGACCATCACCAATAATGTGAAGAGTCACCTAGTAATGGATTTCCAGGAGACACACATGGGAAATAGGAAGAGATGGAAGGCATGGAGGGGGCAGGAAGGGGAAGGGAGTGAAGTGGATGAAACCAAGAAAGGGCCTTCAGAACTAGAGGACAAAAATCAGCAGAAATCAATGTCCTGTGGCAATGAAGTGGAACCAATTTAAAGAAAGCAATGCAATGAGCAAGGATCCAGTGCCGCTGAGACATGAAAGCAGGGGAAGACTTAAGACATGACACTGGTGTTGACCCGTAGGGAGGGCTCAGTGCCACTCTATGATTTCCTTGGAGCAGTGGAGATGGGACCCACACTGTAAGCCACTGCAGAGTGAATGGGTTCTGAGGATTGGGGCACCTGCCATCGTGTATTACTTGGCAGAAAATGCAAAAAGATTATCAAATAGCAATGGGAGGGAAAAAGATTTAGATTTTTTTGTGTGTGTGTGTTTTCTTAATATTAAAGAATATTTGTAGCTTAGAATAAAAAGCTGGAGAAAGCATAAAAAGTCAAAATAGAAGAGGGACGACAAAGCCAGTGAGGAATAAGAGACAGAATACCAAGGAATCCCTCACAATTAAATTTTGGTTCACGGAAACAAGGGTGGCTAGGGTATCTGTGGTCTGAAGACAAATGCACACTCTCCTCTTTACGGCTTTGGGTCTTTCATTCACTAAGAATTACAAGCAAGGAGAAAAGCCTTGTATTTTCATCCTCGGTGGACTAGTGTGATCCTTGATACAAATGTAATTCATATTTTAGATTTGAGAGAGAGAAGAGATGCAATGGGAGACAAACTAAACTGAAACAGAGATTGTAACTGATACTAAGAGACCAGTGTAACACTTACATTTCCAAAGTATTTGTCCAGCAACTCCACATAACGATGCACAATCTCTAGTGTCAAGAGCTCATTGTCCTGATTTTCTATTGCACAGCAAAAATATAAACTAGCATACCTTGAAAAGAAAAATAATAAAGAAAAGCAAAATATGATGATGCATTAAACAATCTGAAGATGATTTTTCCCAATGAATATGCAAAGTCACCTCCTCCCCTTCAGAGACTCTCCCCATCCAAGGTTGAAATCATTTGTCATATTCAACATCCTCCAGAAATATAAATCAGAGTATATCAGGGTGATTGGATTACTTCTCTTAATTATGTGAAAAGCTCTCAACAAAACCCCACCTTGAAGAGCTATAATCAGGGAGACAGAATCCTTTGGCCCATGATAATCGGTGTCTGTCCGTGCCTCCCTCCAGCTTGTAGATCATTCTTTGTAAAATCGAAGCCCCCTCACCACCACTCACCAGGGCCCAAGTTCCCTACACTGTCACACCATGCTGTACTTCTCAGCCATTGTGTGTGTGTCTCCCACCCTCAACTTGTCAAACTTTAAGCTGGGACCCAGCAAAAGGAGCTCTGCAGGAACTTACTGGTTAACTTACTCCATTAAATATCAGTCTACAGAGGTTACTTCTGTTTTTCCAATCTGGTTTAATAAACACCCTCTGCAAGAACATTTCTAATGTGTGTTTTCCCTCTAGAAGTTGCAGTATGAGGTTAGATGCAGAGTCAGGTCAGCTGTGTTCTGGTCCTGGCTTGGGGAGGGTCTCTGTGGGCAAAATTATGTTACCTCTTGGGCCTCAGTTCTCTTGTCTATAAATTGAGGTTCCTTTTTAGTATGGTCTTGCCATGGCAGGCAGGTGTGGTAAAAAGAATATATAGGCTTAAACGCCAGAAAGATCTGGATTTGAATCCTGGCTCTACCAGTTACCACTCAATTACTGTGTTTGGGGACTGATTACTAAACTCTCTATGTTCACATTTTAGCATCTACAGATAGGAGTGATAAGGATAATAAGAGCTGCCAGTTGAACATAGTCCCCATCTCTCCATCACACTAACCTGCATTTTTTCCATAGCATTTGGTACTAACTGAAAATATTTTGTTTACTTATGAATAAGTACACTCCAGGAGAGCAGGAATGTTATGTGTTTCGTCTGCTGCTGTATCTCCAGCCATGAGAACAATGCCAGGAATATAACAGGTACTCATAAAATATTCCTGGAACGCATGCATGCACTATCGATGTGTGGTCTGAGTACCTAGAATCCATCCTGGCACATAGAAGTCCTTTCAATAAAATGAAAGTTCTTTTCTAGTGAGTCTACTGGTACAAATAGTTGGGCCCCAGGCTTCCAAGATTTCAGTAAATGATGGCATTGGTATTACAATCTACAATGTTCAGGGTTAGAACAAACCGAAGCAATAATGAAAAATCCAGTTCTCATAAGGTTACTCACACCTTTTATAAACAAGTTTTAGCTCCTTCCAGTCAACAAAGCTGCTTGTCCTGTGACCACGAGAGAGAATAATCTGAACAATTTCCCGGGTGATCTTCTTCCTTTCTTTGTCGGGCAGAGTCGTGTACCACTTCTGCAGACGTAATTTCCCTTGTCGACTGAACAGCAGTATGAACTGTATCTAGAAGGAATAAAGGGCAGGGAAACCAGAACCTCGTCAACCAAATCATGCTGCACAGACACTGAGATTTGGCGGCTGGATTGACAAAAAAATATAACTCTGAGCCAATGAAAAAATACTTACCAGCATGAAAACTATCATCTGACACATTTTATCCTTCAGAAAAATAGGAAATGTGTACATCCCAAACAAAGCTTACTTCTACTATAGGAGCAAGATGAGATTTTTATTTTAATTCTTTTAAAGAGTTATAAACCCATTACGGAGAGCAAAATATGTCAAAGGAGCAAGAGTACTCTTTTGAGAAAACATTAGATTCTTCCTTCACAAGCCAACAAAAAAGAACAATGGCAGGGTTTACTTTAAAAATTACACCCCATATTACAGCTATAGAAACATATGGTTAATATACAAAGAAAGGAGAAAAGTAAAAAATGGAGGAAAGAGTGAGAAAGCAAGAAGGGAACTATATCCTAAGTCTTAAATATAAGCTCTTTCCTCCACTTGTTGGGTTACGTGGCTGGGAGCTTTAGAATCAGCCATCTCCAGTTGTAATGTCTTTGGCATCACAACAGATTTTTAACAATTTAGATGGTATGTTGGCTATACTAGGAAGCAGCTTGATTTTATTTTCAAATGTTTCAAAATGTGTATTTGAAATAAAGGTTCATATTTTATTGAATTTTTAAAAATCTAAATGATTGGAAGACATTACAGCATCTAGAAATTTACTTCATAGCCTGGCAGGTATGGTAGATTTGATTTTCAGAAATTGTCAGATGGCCTGTCTTTATTTTATGAGAGTTTAGGTTTCCTCAATCTACAGTATTAGATCAGGTTTAGAATCCTAATTTATTTTGCTGGGTTTTTATTTTATTTTTTAAAAATAAAATGCATTGTTTCAGTTAATTATGTCATGCAGAAAATGATATATATTGGAGCCAAAAATCTTTTGAAAACTTCTTACAAATAAAATATTCAATTCTTCATTGAAGAGGTTTGGCTCTAAATGACGGGGTACAAGCCACGACTGCTCACTAGGTGGCGATATCTGAGGGTCATATGAAATCAGGCTCCTTACTCGGAGCTTCCCCTAAACCCCAGCCTACAGAACTGGAGGTGTTCTTAATAGCTCATCTTCTGTCTTAGAAAGGAAACATCTATTATAACAAGGATCTGAGTACCAAGGCTTCACAGGTGATGAGAAAACAAGTTAAAAAGCCCTGCTTATCAGAAATATCATCCTCAGTCTGGAATTTTATTTTTTTTAATTTTATTTATTTATTTTTTTTTTTAGAGACAGGGTCTTGCTCTGTTACCCAGGCCAGAGTGCAGTGGCCCGATCATAGCTCACTGCAACCTCCAATTCCTGGGCTCAAGATATCCTCCTGGCTCAGCCTCCCAAGTAGCTGGGACTACAGACACAAGCCACCACACCTGGCTAATTTTCTTTTTAATTTTCTTGTAGAGACAGGGTCCCAATATGTTGCCCAGGCTGGTCTCAAACTCCTAGCCTCAAGTGATCCTCCCACCTTGACGTTTCAAAGTGCTAGAATTACAGGTATGAGCCACTACACCAGTCCTGGAATTTTAACACAGCATTTTCTTCAATACCCATTTCACTACCAACATAGGTATAAATAATTCAACAATGGAGCACAGTTACTACCTTCTAAGAAGCAGGTGGAGAAGGATATTTTTGCTTCCAAGAAGAGATCATTGTAAAAGTGATTGCCAATCTAAAGTACAAAATTGAATGGTTATAGAATCCTAACGTCTCAGGATCTTGAGAATAAAACTCAGCTTTGCATCAACACCAATGGGTAAGATTATTCAATGCAGTGTCTAGTGAATGGTCAGATTTTTACTAGAGAAATGAAATCCACACATTTGCTTGGTATTCACTTTGTACCTCCTGTCAGAAATTTTTTTCTTCCCATCTAACCTAAATCTCTTCTGCTACAATTTAAACCAGTTCTCTCTGATTTTATCCATGAGTATACAAAAAGAGAATGTATACACTATCCTTGGAATAATAATTAACTCCACATATTTGAAGATGGCCTTTAAGTCTTTCCTTCCCCTTTTCCTTCCAGAATGAAGAACCCTGGTTTTATGTCTTCTTTTTATTGGTTCTATTTTCAGATCTCATAGTCATCATTGTTGAGGGTCCTCTGGGATTTCTCCATAGGCTAAACGTTACTTTTAATTCAGCACACCTAGATCAATGCTCAGAGTCCTACTGAGAGGCTGGAACTATTGCTGAGTTTAAGGGTGGATTCCTTTCTAGTTCTTCTGT
Source organism: Eulemur rufifrons (assembly GCF_041146395.1). Taxonomy (NCBI): domain Eukaryota; kingdom Metazoa; phylum Chordata; class Mammalia; order Primates; family Lemuridae; genus Eulemur; species Eulemur rufifrons. The sequence goes on along the minus strand of NC_090983.1, from coordinate 13,436,624 downwards.
GTTGGAAACTTATCTCAGGATCGATCAGGTCCCTGCTTTTTTAACACCACGGATCAACAATGCAGAACAATGAACAAAGCACAGCTTTTCATCCTAACAACGAATTCAAGGAGAAGGGATGATCAGGAACATAATACGCACATCCATAAAGCCCATATAAAATATAAAAATTCCAAATTCAAAAAAAAGCAACACATAGATTCAAGTTTATCCAATAATTGCACTACACAAGACAGCGTTCAAAGATTTCCCCCCGTCAAGTTCTGCTCTCCTTGAGAACTGGGCTTGCGTTACAGTGGTGGGGCTGTCAGATTTACCGGTGTAGCTTGAGCAAACTGGCAGAATGAATTGTAATGATTCGCGAGAGTTCATCACCTCCAGTAATTAGTTTATCCAATTTATCAGTTTAGTCATCCAAAGAACATTTGAATAATACTCTTCAAGAGGTTAATCAAATACTGTGTTTGATTAGCATTAGCATGAGAGGGGGAAAAGGTAGTTGAAAGGTTTTTTCAATATTTGCCAAGAGCCAACTTAAATTCAAGTTGATGTCATAAAAAAACTTCCCCTGACTTCAGAAAACAACACCCCAACGTTCCCTTTCAATAATATCGCTGGGAAGAAAGGAACAATGGAGAGATGCAACATTCTCCTGGGAAATGCCAACTCCAGCAATAACCATAAAATCTAACGAACTGTGTTGAGCATGGTTGATTTCTTACGCTTGTCCCAAATGCTTGGCCTCAGGTGGGCTTCTGGCTCCACCAAGACCTCCCACCTCCACCCCAGGAGGAGCCACTTCTGTCAGCTGCCGTTTTGAGGGGCCTAGTTTGGTCACAGATGATCCCCCAAATCCAAAGATGTCAGGTGAATCAAGCATTCCTTGTCCTCAGAGTGTCCACTAGAGCAATCCTTGACCTAACTGGGCACAGCCCCAAATTCTCACTTTGACTCAAAACATAAACTTCTCTGGGTGTTTTCTTATTATATGTTCTGAAGCATGTCCAAGGCCTTTGAGGGAAGCGCAAAGCAGAATATTAGCAGTGTGGTTGGTCTGTTGCTATGAGCCAGTGTTAGCATCTTCCTTCTAGTCGAAGGAGAACAGTCAAAGCTTCCTCTAGCAGCCTTGGTTCCTAATGTTTGCAAATCTCCCTGCTCTTGACCTGGACCCACAAAATGGACCCACCACCAGCTTCCAAAAAGACAGGCATCCAGGAACCTTTCCTAGTCCCCAACACTGTCACACCATGAACAGCACCTCTTCAAGACTAGCTTGTATTTCAGGATCTGAGCTGTAAATACGAGGACACAGAATATGCTCCCTTCCTCTAATTCCATCAACCTAACAGGCCGCTCCTCTGGTGGCCCAGATCACATGACACATCACTTAAACAACACTGTTGCCATGATCGTCACCTCCTCACTCCCTTTTCCAACCTCTGCAGCCACTCTACAAATTCCCAACCCGGATCAGCCTGTCCACCCTCATCTTTACTGCTATATGGAGGCATCAGGCACACCTGACAAAAATCACAGAGGGCTTTGCAGGTTGGTGCTACCATACACAGATGATGGCTGAGCCCTGCTGAATCTCTAGTGGGACTTGAAAACGTCCCATGTACCTCTTAATGCAAAGGATTTCCCAGCATTTTCCCCTCTATTCCCCGCATGGGTCATTCCAAGTCGCCTCCATGCCCCTCGGAGTCCCCAGCTCTACCCTCCCTCCCTGACTCCGAGGAGAGGATAAAAGCCATTCTGGGGGTTTCCTCAGCTCCTCCCACACCTGCATACCCCTGTGCACAGACTTGGTCACACCCACAGCCCAACCCAATGTGTTTTCCCTCTGTGCCGGGGAAACACAACATCTTCTTATGCCCTGGCTTTCAACCCTCACCCACCTCTTGGGGACCATCGTTTTGCCATTGCTACAGTCCTGCCTATGCCCCATGCTAGGGCTCTGTACCTGCAAATGCTGGGCAAGCCTACATCTCTCTCACCTTTCAAGAGCAATAGTCCTCTTTAGAACTCCAGCCCTCCTGAAAGGTGACTCAGCAGCAAGCGCCAAGCCTCCTCCAGTGTCCATGCCTTTGGAATCTGTAAGTCTACTTTTAAAATCTTAAGCATGTGCCTTAAAATGCAGATGATTATTTAGGCATTAGATGTTTACCACAGTCCTTTATAGTAACATACAAAAAATAAATAAGACTGGAAGAGACCTAAATATCCAGTAACAGAGAAATGTTTAGATGATATGTGTTAATTTCAATAATGTAAAAATGTCTATGATATAATGCTTAGTTAAACAAAACAGAATATAAACTTGTATGTTTAGTATTATAGCAAAAATGTAAAATTATACTTGCAAAGAAACTATATGAAGAAAATACACTAAATGGTTAACAGTGGTTATCTTAGAATAGTGGAATTATAAATGTTATTTTTTTATTTGTACTTGCCTGGATTTTCCAAAATTCATATGTATGACTAGAAAAAATGCTTAATAAAAAGAATATTAGTGAGTTCAATAAAAATCAGTCAACATTCTATCTGAAGGCCTAATACTAAGTAAATGCCAAAGTCCTTTCAACAAATAAAATTATATCTCAAAGACATGGCACATTATTCAAGAGCCCCTGTAGTAGGGCAAAAAGAATATGGACTGTGTGGTTGCCAATGGTGGTATGTAGGTGAGGAATAAATAGGCAGAGCACAGAGGACTTTTTAGGGCAGCAAAAATACTCTGATACTATAATGGTGGATACATGTTATTATAAATTTGTTCAAACCTACACAATGTCTGACACCAAGAATGAAACCTTGGGTAAACTATGGACTTTGGGTGATAATGATGAGTCAGTGGAGGTTCATCAGCTGTGACAGATGTACTCGCTCTGGAGGGGATGTCGAGAAAGGGAGAGGCTATGCATGCGTGGGGGCAGGAGGTATACGGGACGTCTCTGTACCTTCTGCTCAATTTTGCCGTGAATCTGAAACTGCTGTAAAAAAAAAATATATATATATGTCTCAAACAAAAAAAGAATACAAACCGTGTAGCCAAAGGGTCTCCAAGCTATATGACTAAGAGGACAGCTATGTATGCATAGGGACAACGATGGTGGGTAAGGAATATACAAAAATGATCATTGTTGCCTTGATAAGATGTGGGAGCCCTCATGATTATTTTTCTCTAATCCCAAAGCAATATTATTTAATTCCGGCAATGAAATGAAGGAAGTAAGGGGGCAAGGAAACATGAACCTATAGTTTAGACTTTATTCACATTAACTAGAACATTGTTTTTGCAACAGCAGGCAGTGATCCAATGGGTTACGAAACAAACTTAGTGGATCACAATCAACATATTTTTAATGAAATAGAGTAGAACAGAACAGTACATTTCAGAGCAATCACACATAAAAAGGATAAGTATTGTTTCAATAAGCTTTTTTTTTTTTTCTAGAGATAGGGTCTTGCTCTGTCACCCAGGCTGGAGTACAGTGGCATCATCATAGCTCAATACAGCCTCAAACTCCTGGGCTCCAGTGATCCTCCTGCCTCAGTCTCCTGAGTAACTGGGACTACAGTTGCGTGCCACTGTGCCCTGCTAATTTTTTTACTTTGTGTAGAGGTAGGGTCTTGCTATATTGCCCAGGTTGATCTCAAACTCCTAGCCTCTAGTGATCCTCCCACGTTGACCTCCCAAAGTGCTGGGACTACAGGCGTGCATTACTACACCAGGCCAAGAAACTGTTTTCCAATTGCACATACTTATACTGGGTAGTGGTGTAAAATATATTTCTTGCTATTGGAGGAAAAGGAGGAGAAAGAAAAGGAAGACAACAACGACACTGAGCCCAGTGACAAGGTCATTTTACAACAAGGTAAAAAAGCAGAAAAATAATGCTTAAACACAAGGCTGGTCAGTAAGGAAATGTTAACAGAAAAGCAGCTTTATATTTAGTGTTAATATTTAAACTCTCAGAGCATGCTGCATACCAGGAAGAATATTCATATATATAAAATTTTTTTTTTTTTACAAATACAGGAAGCAATTGTTTGGGCGGGGCTCTGGGTGTGTCAAACCACTGCATTTTAAACAGTCAGAAAGCCAACCTTCTGGAGGGGTAGTGTAAGACTAAAGAGCTAATATGCTTATGAAAGATAGAAAGATACTTCTTTTGAAGCAGAAATGAACTCAAACTTTTTTTTAATGCTAGCAAATTAAATAAACAAGTAAAATGGAGAGGCCATACTCGAGGCCTCATTTCGTCATGGTGTCGGTTTGAAAACACTCCACCTGGCAGTCAATGCCCTTCTCTCATTTCAGGATTAACCAGAGATGATCTCAGGGGAAATAATCACATCAGCAGATAAAATAATTGTATCTCAGAGAGACGCTACAGCACAGCTCATTTATTTATTCCAGTAATATTTACTGAGTGCCTAGTATGCGCACTATAAAACACACAAATATGAGACTTGGCCCTCTACCTGGAGGAGCTTATAACTATGATAACAAATCAAAACAAATTTCAAGGTAAATATATGGAATTAAGCACAGGCCTTCATATCCTCTCCCCGCAAAAATGCTAATAAAATGAGAGTGGTAGAATATTCAGAAATGTACTAAGCCCCAAAGACTAAGAGACTGGCAGAGGAGACGACAGCAGCTGAGAGGTTTCAACCCCATCTTTGGAAGATGGAAAGGAGACAGAAGTATGATGATTGATTTAGCAAATAGGGAAAGCTGTCACTTAAAAGGTGAATTCCAAAGAGAAACCAGCCAACTCTCCCCAGAGAATGACTGAGAGTAACACTTGGGGGGTACCATGTCCCTAGAAGACAAGGAATAAGGCAAAGTTCTGAAAACAAGGAGACTGGCTGAAAGTCTGCCTGTAGAGTAGCTGACGTTTGCCACCTGCAGCATTTCCAGGGACTACAGCTGAATGAGAGTGTATATGCATATGCATACACACATGCACACACACATCCCACAATCAGTTCCCAATTGCTTTATTAAAGGATACAGAACTCGGGCCGGGTGCGGTGGCTCACGCCTGTAATCCTAGCACTCTGGGAGGCCGAGGTGGGCGGATCGTTTGAGCTCAGGAGTTCGAGACCAGCCTGAGCAAGAGCGAGACCCCATCTCTACTAAAAATAGAAAGAAATTATATGGACAGCTAAAAATATATATGTAAAAAAAAAAAAATTAGCCGGGCATGGTGGTGCATGCCTGTAGTCCCAGCTACTCAGGAGGCTGAGACAGAAGGATTGCTTGAGCCCAGGAGTTTGAGGTTGCTGTGAGCTAGGCTGACGCCACGGCACTCACTCTAGCCTGGGCAACAGAGTGAGACTCTGTCTCAAAAAAAAAAAAAAAAAAAAAAAGGATACAGAACTCTAGCAAAGGCCATGCAGCGGGAGGACCTCTTAGCATAGCTTGCCCCAGCCCCCAGAGTCAGTAATGAACAGGAAGCAGCTGCTACTGACATTGTCCATACAAGGCAAGGCTTTACCTAAACTGAGAAGCTCAAATGTGTGCAATGCCACAGTTCTTACATATTTAAGGCTTGCATTATCACTCAGAGGCCTTATACAAACCATCTATGCCTGTAAGAGTAAATAAGTATAGATGCCTGCAACTCTCTTGGATCTTAAACCTAATTCAGAGTCTGCGAAGCACATATCTTCATCTCGGAGAGAAAAGTGTTCCTGAGCCTCCACCTCTAGTTTTGTTGTACAGAAAAACCCATCTCCTCATTCAGGAGATGGAATGATTTTTCCTGAAGACACTAAATAGCAGAGAAAAGACCTCTATGTACTAACAATGAAGGCTACCAGTCAACACGACTATGCCCTCGGAGCTGCCTGTCAGCACTTTAGCGCCCCACTGCGAAATAGGAGTAGAGGCCAAGGCATTTGAAAATAGTCTCTAACAAGAAAGAAGGAAACAGAAACAAATTAAAAAAAGCCACTACATACAGTAACAAAGCATGAAGCTGAACAAATTGTTAAACATACACACACAATATGCTCAGAGTTAAAAGATGGAGTTCCCATAACAATAAAACAAAAACAGTGTTCTATTTTTTTTTTTTTTGTAGAAAAAGAGACAACAAAAAGCTCTTAAAAGTTAAAAAAGTAGGATAACCAAAATAAAGTCAAAGGAATATCCAAGAAAGTGGAATTAAAAAATATATATATATGTAAGCCAGGCATGGTGGTATTAGCCTGTAGTCCCAGCTACTTGGGGGGCTGAGGAAGGAGGATAGAGGATCACTTTAGCCCAGGAGTTCAAGGCTGCAGTGAGCTATGATTGCACCACTGCACTCCAGCCTGGACAACATAGCAAGACTCTGTCTTAAAAAAATTTTTTAAATAGATGGGAAATTAGAGGAAAAGATAAAACTATTAGGGGATAAACCAAGAAGGTGTAATGTCATGAAAGATAGAGTAGAAATCATAGAGAAGAAGAAAATATCAAAGAAATAATTTAAAATTTTTCCTAGGACTGTGTAGATGAAACTTCCGATTAGAAAAGCTCATCAAGGGTGTACCATAATGAATTTAAAAGTGCATCAGCAGTTCAAAACGACCAAGATAGAGAGAGTAGCCTAAGAGATTCCAGGAAGACAGTCGACATGCTGTGCATCAGAAATCAGAAGAGCAGCAGATCCTCACCTACGATACCAGATGTTGTAAGATGAGAAGCCTGCATCCAGCCAAGTTATCAATCAAGTGAAAGAACTGAAGGAACATTTGACATTTTCACACATACAGTGACGAAAAATACAAAGAAAAAAATAATAAATTTACCTCCAAATTTCTTAAATACAATATTTCTTACGAAGCCACTGGAGGATGTACCTCAGCAAATGAAGGAGTCAATGCAAGAAAGAGTTAGCTGTGTTCTCCGGGACGCAGGGAGCCCAAAGCAAAATGGTGGTGAAAGGAAAGGCCAGAGTGACAGCCACACTCGAGGCCAAGAAACCACCACGTTCCAGGTGGAAGAGAGTGTGTGTGCACGTGTGTGTGTATTAGGGTTGCGGGGCGGGGGCCAGAAAGAGAAGTAAATGCTCAATTACCATAACAGGAAGTCAAGAGATAATGTAAAAAGTAATGAATGGAATAGTACAACATAAGCATACTTCTTAGAAATATAGAAATAAATAACAAAAGAAAAGCCTGTAGTTATTGAAAGTAATTGCTCCAGGGAGGAAAAACTTGGGAAAGGAGAGAAGGTTGCTGTTTTCATTATAAATTATTGAACTCTATTTGATTTTTGAAATTATGTATATACCTCACATATTACTTGTATTAAAAAATAAAAAGTAATTTTAAAAAGAATAAATAAGAGGTGGTGGTGGTGGTGGAGGAGCTACATTTGACAGTGACATTAAAAACCTATTCTGGGATGTTATTCCCTCTCCTTCCCTACATTAAACTCAAAAGTTTAGAGGAAAAATCCTTAAAGACATTAATTGTTCTGAAATAAGGAGCTATCATTTGATTTTACCTAATGCAGTTTTTTTTTCAATCTGTACCAGTTCAAAGAATGGGGGTACCATTAGTTTACTAGTTTCTAGGTGGGGGAATACACTTTAATATATGTGCTGATTTTACTTTGAGGCATACAACATTCAATCTGAATTCTAATGTCCCTTATACAATTTTTTTCCAGCTCTATTGGGGTATAACTGATAAATAGGTATTTATAGTATAAAACATGATTTTTATATATATACTTTGTAAAATGATTACCACAATCAAGCTAATTAACATGTCCATCACCTCACAGTTATTTTGTGTGTGAGAGAACCAAAGTTTTTGCTGATTCTGTGCCTACCCTTCATGTTTTAATAAGTCACTACATCCCTCTCAGCCTTCACCTTTGGAATAAAGAAAGCTCACCTGTTGAGCCTCCTTCCCTACCATGCGTTTCTTAATTCCCTGATCATTTTGCATTTTTCTTCCTAAATCACGTCTAACTCCATTCTTTGCTTCTATCAGGGACTTGCACATTGGTGGAACTGTTAAATTTTCAGAAACGACAACTATCCCTGTATTAAAATTCTGGGTAGAGAATTGCCTGGGGTTTTCCATAAGGGTTAGAGAACATTACGGTGTTCTTGAGATGGGCTTCCTTAAAAAGCTCAGGGTTTTATTGAGCATCATAAACTTACAACTGGGATTACTCTTCTCCAGATACAATAAACTCAACTAGCACTCATATTTGCCAGATCTTCTGGCAGCGAATCCTGACTGTTTTAACAGTTCTCTGGCTAGAATTGCTTAATAGCATCTGCAAACTGAGAGGCCCGGCTGCCCTCTTCTTTCTGCTAGATCAATTATGAAAATGTTACGCACGACTCGTCTGCACACTCATTCCTCCAGGGCTCCACCGTTTACCTTTCCATGTAGCAATGAGTCTTTTAACAATTATCCTGATTTCCTTCCTCTAACCACGCTCTGGAAGCCACAGGACTGTCTCTCCCGAGCTGCTACCTCCCAAGCAACTCCTTTGGTCTGAACCCCCATCAGAGGGGCCTTCTGAAAGTAGAAAAAAGGACATCCACTATTTCTCCACCAGCATAGTGTATCCACCTTCTCAAAGGGCTCCAGCCACGTACAGTTCCCTCTTCCACAAGCCAAGTTGTCTTCTTTCTAAAACGCTCATTGGTGTACCTTTAGTATGGATTTTTACCAGCACGTTCTGGGTGGAAACAAGATTTACCAGCCTGAAGTTTCCCAGATGTCTTTTACCCATGTTCTTAGGATGAAGGTTTGTTGACATCTGCCATTCCTCTTAGTGACCCTTTGAAACAACCTTGTTATGTACCACAAATTAAAATGTAAGTTTTTCAAACTTGTTCCATGCCATCCAGGCAAAATGGTACAACTTAACTGAGGTCTCAGATTTGATCCAGGGCCCACTGGGCATTTGTCACTAGGCCAAGCCACACCTTTGGCCGGTAGAGGGAGGCAGGAGAGCGGCTTGGTTACTAAGTGGGAAGAGTTTGGTAATTGGCAGCTTGAGAGCTGGCATTTGAATCCTGGCTCTGTCATTTCTGAGCTAAGCGAACTTGGAAAAGTTACCTGATCTTCCTGGTCCTCAGTGTCCTCATTGATAAAATAGGGATGCCAATAGCAGTGACGTCAGTGATGTTAGGAGGATGCAATGGTATTATAACATCTACCTCTCAGCACACAGTCCGGCACAGAGTGAGCACCCAGTAAATGTTTGCTATCGCTAATGAATCAGCCAGAAGTCAGCCCCTGCCATTTACCTCCACTGAGCCAAGCAAAAACAGTCTGTTGCTCCCTTTGGAACCACTCGATTACTACCTCATTATTTTTTTCACTGATAGTTTCCACGTTCTGATGGAGTCTCTGACAGCCATTTCAGAGGTGCCCAGAAAGGCATCCTTAGTTAACAACAAACCACCTGATTTCTACCTGACTTGCTTACCTTGTCTTGTCTCCTCAATCACCTTTCCCATCCTGAAAGGATGAGTTTACCCCAGAGACAGCCCAAGCTTGCAAGCAAGGCATTTGGGGTTCCTTTCTTTTGACGGTTGACCAGTGGTCTTCTGATCATGTATTTATCCATTCTCTGCAAGGTTCCTTGTAAGGTGTTTCCTTTAGGGTTCCCCATTTTTCACTTATGTGTGTGTTTTCTTCTAGTGTCTTTTTCTATAATTGAGTAATGGCAGCTATTTTGTTTAATTTTTAGTTTTTAATGTCAGTCCTGATTCTTTACTTGAACTACGTCACTCCTCCGTGAAGAATCACTTTCACTCTTTTCTCACCAGTTTCTATGCGCAGAGGAGTCATGGTTAGTGGGAAACAGAAGGCAGGTGTGACCTGAACCAACTGTCAGCTCCTCTCTCTAGACCTCATGCAGAGCAGGGTCACATATTCAAATGCCTTTCCCAGGCTGGGCAGAAGAAGGTAACACATTAAATAAGGATAAAAGTTCAGTGCAATGTAATAGGAAGTGGAAGAAGCAAACAATAAGTCACAAGTTCCAACTAAAACGGTAGCCACAACTCAGCCACAGTAAAGTGTTGCCAAGAAAAAACTGTCAGTCACTCACTATTGCCAGGTCTTCAGAGTGTTTTTTTCCAAAAGAAGCCTGAAATCTGGATGATTAGGTGAAATATTGGGATTTTTTTAATGTTGGCAATTAATAATAACAGTGAAACATTGTTTAAGCTAAACAAAGCATTCTGCAAGTGGATGTGGTCCACAAGCTGCAGGCAGCATTGAAGGCTGCCGAATGAGAGGACAGTTGAAGTCCCTTATTGCCATAACCTTCTACTGGGCTCAAGAGTTTTCTCCTTTCTGTGGTTTCTGAAACTCCCAATGTGAGGAAGTGGTCTTCTCACCCAGCGACCTTGCTCCCACGTCTCAGTCTGACAGCAATGTCTATTCTGAGACCAAAGTCTCTCACTTGCACATCAAATTTTATACGTTTTTTTTTTTCTCTCAAGATTTCCAGCCCAGGATTCTGTTTTTGTCATAAAGAAAAGGGAAGTTTATATGAATAATTAAGAACTACACAATCTCAGATTCTCATTTTTGGCCCGTCAGCCTTTTTCCTCAAATAAAATGTTGAAAAGCAACCACATTGGCTAATGTATTTCAATTCTTTTCCCAATCCTTGCACACCATCTGGTGGCCGAACGACCTACTCATAACAAGTGAAATGCTCACTGAGGATGGCAAACTCAGTGAACGGGGGAGGAGGAAAGAGTTAGGAAGAACAGAATAAGAGGCCGGGCGCGGTGGCTCACGCCTGTAATCCTAGCACTCTGGGAGGCCGAAGCGGGTGGATCGCTCAAGGTCAGGAGTTCGAGACCAGCCTGAGCAAGAGCGAGACCCCCGTCTCTACTAAAAATAGAAAGAAATTATATGGACAACTAAAAATATATATATACAAAAATTAGCCGGGCATAGTGGCGCATGCCTGTAGTCCCAGCTACTCGGGAGGCTGAAGCAGGAGGATCGCTTGAGCCCAGGAGTTTGAGGTTGCTGTGAGCTAGGCTGACGCCACGGCACTCACTCTAGCCTGGGCAACAAAGTGAGACTCTGTCAAAAAAAAAAAAAAAAAAAAAAGAACAGAATAAGAGGAACAGCAAGAGAAAATGGAATGACATAGAAACAAAACACTGACATGTGTTAGGCAGCTATGCGTAATCTACAAATTAAAAGGTTAACTGCTGTGAATTAGCAAGTGGCCACTTATGTAAAACGTTAAAGTTCTGTCTATCAAATAAATTACATGTAATCTGATAAAAAAAAAAGAAAGAAAGGAAGAAAGAAAGAAAGAAAATTCCTCATAAAATTGTCTGGGATCCATCCACCTGTATTTCACAATAACATTTATTGGAAGAAAAGAAGGAAGGACAAATGAAAGGACAGAATAATCAATCCTCCTGTTATAAACTGAATTGTGTCCCCCCCCACACAATGTATATGTTGAAGTCCTAACTCCCAGTACTTCAGAATTCTACCTTACTTGAAAATAAAGTCATTGCAGATTTAACTAGTTAAGATGAGGCCATACTAGAGTAGGATGGGCCCCTAATCCAGTATAACTGGTGAACTCATAAAAAGGGGAAATTTGGACTCAGACATGCAGAGAGAACACAATGTGAAGATAAAGGCAGAGATCAGGGCGATACAATAGAAACAAAAGTACACCAAAGATTGCCAGCAAACCACAAAAGCTTGGAGAAAGGCATGGAACAGATTCTCTTTCAGAGTTCCCAGAAGAAACCAATCTTGCCAACACCTTGATTTCGGAGCTCTAACCTCCAGAACTATGAGACAATAAATTTCTGTTGTTTAAGCCACCCAGCTCATGGTACTTTGTTATGGCTGCCTAGCAAACTAATCCACAGTCTATCTCTGGCTTTCAATTTTATTTATGCCTTTTTATTTTTAATCTCAAAAAATCACATCATTGTCTTTTGTCTCATTACAATTTGGTATCATAAAACCAAATCATCTACATTCCAGAGATAAAGTCAGCAGATTCCATTCGACTTAGCAAATATTTATTTAGTATCTACCACAGTGAGATATTTAAAATGAAATAATAACTCATTCCTAGACTCCTAAAATGCTAGGAGTAGAAAGTACAGCACTAGAAAGTACATCGAAGCTGATTTGGTGCAAACCTTCCCATCTTAAAACTAAAGAGATCCTCTCTTGAACATAGATGTAAAAATCCTCAACAAAATATTAGCAAATTGAATCCAACAATATATAAATAGAAATATACACCATTAACCAACTGGAATTTAGCCCAGGATACAAAGCTTAATCAATATTCAAAAATAAATTAATGTAATTTATCACATCAATAGGCTAAAGAAAAAAAATCACATGATCCTATCAGTGGATTCAGAACTCAGCTGAGCATATAACACTCCCCCACAAAAAAAGGTCAAACAAAGCATTTGGAAAAACCCAACACCCATTCATAATAAAAACTCTTAGCAAACCAGCAACAGACGGGAATGTCCTCAACTCAATAAAGAACACTTACAAAAAACTACAGCTAACTATATTTAACAGTGAGAAACTAGAAATATTCCCTCTAAAATCAGGAAGAAGGCAAGGATGGCCTCTTTCACAACTACGTTTCAACACTATACTAGAAGTCGTAGCTAGTGCAATAAGACAAGAAAAGGACACAAAAGATATACAAAGTGGGACAGAAGAAAACTGCAGAAATCAAGGCCCAGAGAGCTGGTGACTGTACCCTCGCTGGTATTGTCAGCAAGTGGTAGAATTAAAATGATCTCCTCACACCCTGCCCAGGGCTCTTTGCACTCAGAGCCTTAGACCTCTTTTTCTTGTGCACCCAACCTAAAACTACTACTATTCTTCATTTTTTCCATTTATGCAAATAATTAAACCAGTCAAGTCTTTTCCTAACACCAGAAACCTATTTACCATGGTTGATGGTTGGCGTGGTTAGCATGTGCCAGACACCATGCTAAGCACCTTACATGCAGTACCTCATTTAATCTTCCTCAAAACCATATGAGGTAGATATTATTATTACCCCCATTTGATTGATAGGGAAACTGGGACCCAAAAATTAAGCACCTTATTCCAGATCAATCAGCTGGAAGGTTCTAGAGCTGAGCTTTGATTCCAGACCCCATTCTCTAAACAGAAATGCAACATTGCCTCCTTGATGAGAAAGCAAAGACATATACACTGGCACCCATCGGCGTGGCCTCACCCATTTTTAAAGTCACTATGATATTGAACCATCTTTATAATGAGACAATAGCTCTTGAAGCTCCCTCCGCCCTATCCAATACCAAGGGGTTCTGTGGCAATCATAAAAACAAGCAGGAGAGGCCAAAAGGCCCATGTTTATAGAGACTAAGACAGAAGAAGTAAATATTCAACTGAAGACAATAATGACAGTAGCACTGAATCACTCTGGGTCACTGGTATTACATATCTCACAGAAGTGACAATAAGATAGGTGGAAAAAGCTCTAAGCAAAGTTTTTTCAACTGGCAACTTTTTGCTAAGATAAAAAGATATCTCAGATCATCTAAGCAGTTTAGCTAGATCAAGCGTGGGCCTTCATCTCTTCTGAGAGAGCAATGAGGAACTTGAACTTACAAAAAAAATTGCTTGGATATCTCTACCAAAGGTCTGTAATCTTATGGAGAGGAGGAGCCACTACTTCCTTTGATATTATAAGATAACTGAACAGGCCTTGTATTAGCAGGGAAGTCCCTATTTCTCATAGAAATAGGGTGGGAGGACGGCAAGGAAGAAGGAACAGCCGCTACCTGCTGGGTTTTCTTCCTTATTGATAATACATTCAGTTTTATCTCTCTTCCTTTCTTTCCTTCTTTCTTTCATGTATTCATCCAGCAAGTATTAAATATTTACTGAATGCCTAATGCCAGGCCCTATGGCAAGAGGTGAGGATGCCACCAAGAACAGGACAGACAAGTTCCTACCCTGAAGGAGCACACGTTCTAGTGCAGGGAGATGGACAATGAGACAGTACGAATTATATCCCAGCATGATGTGTTAAAACAGAAACAGCACAAGGAGCTACTGGAAAATAAAATAGCCTTGTCTAAAGATCAGGGAACCCTTGAGGAAATGACTTTCAAGGTAAAACCTGAAAGATGAAGAGGCCTACCCCAGTGGAAAGGAGAAGACAAAGGGGAGAGCAGAGCTAAGTAAGAATGATCAGGCAGAGGGAACTTGGGCACGAAAGCCACAGAGAGGGAAAGGATGGGGTGTATTCAAAGAACTGAGACCAGGTCAGGGGGCTGGTTCACAAGAGAGGAGGGTAGGGAGAGGTGACTCAGGAGCAACTGCAGAGGCAGATACAGGGAGGATCTTTTTGATCCTAGTAAGGATTCCTATCTTTAAAAAAAAAAAAAAATCCTATAATTCTTAGACAGTATGTGGAACTGCATTAAAGATACAGTAGCTCTTAAACAACTGTAACAAATAACCACTCAAATCCCCAAAGCAGCCAAGTCAAACTGTTTTAACAGTGTACTTTCTTCTCAAGTACTCTGAGACATGTTTGGCCACAGTGTGAAGTAAATTGGTTCACGTTTCATCACTGGTTTCAGAAAGGGACATTTTTTCCTGAAGTTCTGATTCCACTCTGCCAGTCACAGTTCTCAAAAGAGATATCTTTCTAGAAACCAAATAATCTAGGAATATTTTTAAACAACGAAGCATTTTTTGTAGATGAAATTACAATAAATTTATATCCTTGGCTATTTAAACCAGTATCTGGTGGCACCAAAGTAAGATGATTGTCTCATTACGAAAATCAACTTAATTGTGTTAAAATCTGAACATTTCCAGCATTTGCAATTTCAGTATGGGTTCATAGTACAGACCAACCTTTTTCTATGACTGGTGGAATCCTGTTTAAAGCCACTTTAAACTGTAATGATGTTATCAAATGCAAACACACCATACATATCCACCAACAGTCAAGTAAGAAGTATTATTTTTCTCCTTGTAAATCATTGCTACTCAGTGAAGACAATCCACCCCAATTCCAGGATCTTCCATCCTCAAACAGGTCATAAAGCCACTTACAAATTCACTCTTTCAAAAATTTAAAGCTTTATTCAAAGTCAAATGCAACCAATTAACTTTTTTATTTATACCCAAGGTGAGTCAAGTAGAACTAAAATGGCACACAGAGATTGGATGCTATCAGCAAGGTTTATAATGCCCCAATTTCATGGTGCAATTTTAGTTGTACTAAATGTTACTGCTCAGAATTCCATACCTAATTGCTTTTTGCTTCATGCAACAACTCATTGGTTTTATCCTAATAGCATTGTGCCAGGATGGTGGGAAAGGTGGTGTACTCAAAGAAAATTGTTCTTAAAAGTCCCAGGATGGCATGTCGTGTTGCTTTGAGGATGAAAATTGTAAGCCTAACTTTAAAAAAACAATGTGGGAAATACTTGGAGATAAAACAAGCAAGAGGAACCATAAAGATGGAAGATTTGGCTCCAAAAAATACTTAATAATGAGTATAATTTTTCCAATCTTTGAAAGGTGGAATGGACAGCATAGATGTGAGGTGCAAGAATGTCTTTCTTCAAACTTAAACAGAATGTCTAATTATGCGATCCACCCTCCCCTCCATCTCCGTTTCCACAGGCTGAACAATGCACCTGTAAAAAAAACTGGAGTGATGAGAGTCAGGTAAAGCTAGACGTGTGGACCTCCCAATCCACGGCTAGGTTCATACTTCTAAATTTAGATCCCACCCCTGGTTCCAGCATGACAGAACAGCTGTCAGGCAAGGGCTGAGCATATATCCCACACCCTCCAAATTAGTGGCTGTAGACCTGTGCTGCCAACAGGAACACATACTTACTAATTAACTTCACAACATACCCTCAAGTGAGCATGTCTGCTTTGCCAATGCCATAATTTCCTTTCTTCTAGTTTTCCACGTCACTGATTCCAAACTACGGGAGGATAGAAAAGACTCGGATCTTCTGAATCAAATGAAAGGAAGGGGAGTTTTTTGAGTAAGGATATTAATGGTAAAATCTGCAAATCGTGTTTGTATGTCCAGCTCAAATATCTACATCTAGGAAAAGACTTAATTTTGCAGCAATGTTGCAGGGAAGGGCAGCTCCAGTTCTAGTTAGTTGAAAATCACCTTCAACTAACAGCTGAAATGATCTAGGCTAAAAACTCAGATGTGTACAACTATTAATCAAATGAAAAGGACCTGTGAGAAAATATTCATAGAGAACCAACAGCAGAAATGAACTTGCCACTGAATGGCCGAGCAAAGAAAAAGCCAGCCTTGGGCAGAAGCCTTGAAAACTTGGTAGTTGGCTTAGGAAGAATGAAACAGTGACTTCTGCAGCTTTAACATATGTTTATGTACAATTTCCTGAACTACTTCTGAAGATTGTGTTTTCTGCCTTTATGTTCATAACATAAAATGCTATACTTCTGACAAGACAAACTTTAGTCTCAAAGTTTATTCTGCTAACTAATCCATCAGATATTTTACATGTTTATCCAAGACCATTCTGAATTACTTTAAAAAATATATGTTAATGCGTCATTGTAGTTCAGAACTATATCTAACTTCTTATACTTCTTAAGAAATATATTATGAAAATAACTGGCATTTCTTGAAGGCTGAACTTCAAACTGTTTTGCTTTGAAGTTTCATTGAGTTGGGTTTATTTTTTTCCTTTTGCTTTATTCTTTTTACCCATCTATTATACATAATTTAGTTATAATTTTTCTAGAACTTTTGCAAATGATGATTCTGAGGTTAAATTTTAATACTTTCTGTGCCTTCACTTGTCTGAGTATACCAGAAACCTCCATTTCTAACATGATTGGCCAAGTACAGAATAAAAATGCTATAGAATTTGGCACTCCACTAAGAGATTTTAACAAATTACAAAGAAAAAAAGAATCAAAAAGAATATCAAACTCTTAACTTCTAGAAAAATAAAAATGCAGACAGACTTTGTCAAACACTAGAAAACTGCATAGCTCTTTGCTTATCAAGTTAAAAAGGAACTGGACACGTTCCAATCGGGTAGATGACCACATGCTTTCATTACTGACAGTGTCAAACCCAAATAACACTTCCCCGTAATCACGCCAGGAAATGCAAAATGTATGTCATGTGAAAGTGATGGTCACATTTCAGTTTTTGAAATAAAAAAAGAATTATTTTTATATCATTTTAGCTGTATATAAAATACATTCTCCCTTTTACTTTCCCAACTGTCAGAAGTGGACTTTATAATTTCAATCTTTGGAATATGGATAAATTCTTATATATATGTGTGTGTATGTGATTGAAATTGAAATTATAAACTTTCTTCTTTTGGGTTCCAATCATTTGAGATATTGTTCATATTTACTTTTATAATATTAATATCTTAAGAAAAAATCAATAGTATATAATACCTTAGATTTCCAAGGTTCCTTTCAACTTTATCCAACACTAGACATTTATCGACAAGGTGATGATAACCATATATTCTTTAAAATAATGGGATCCAGAGAGGACTTCTCAGGTCAGCAGTCATAAAGCATTTTGATATATATTTCTTAGAAGCCAAATATTACAGAATTTACACAAATATATTCATTGGCCAAAATCTTCCTCCATTTATGCACATAGGCATGTGAGCCTTTGTGTAAGGTTGGGACAGTATATTCTGGTTCCCTTTCCTACTCCTTGCTCTTAGAGAAGTGGTTTTCAAGTTTGGAGGATTTTTTTTAAAACATGGAAACTCTAGATCTAAATAAAATTAGATTCATCTTAATTGGGAAGAGTAAAATGTAAAATCTGCGCAGCTCTGGTTAAAGAGAGTTTGGGAGGCTTCAGGGGGTCCCAGGAGCCTGGCTGAATGCCACTGTCTTTGAGGGAACATGTTTTTGTTCAAGTAGTGGAGGAAGAGGGAAGGCGTGAAGTCAGGAATGTGCAGTAGAGTCACAAAAATGGGTAAACTGAACTCAAAACTACCAGTAAAAACAATGAAAAAATTCACTGTTCTTCTATTATTGCTTCACGTGAACCACTTTGACTCCAGAATGCATATTACAAAACCTCAGTGACTTTCAAAGTCTGCCTTTTGGAATTCATGCCTAGGGATGGAGTAAAGCATCTCCATGCAGTACACTCACGGGCATTCATTGCCTATATGAGCCAAAGAACAAGAGAGTAAATAGATCAAAATCTTGGGGAAAGAGTGAATAGTACAACAAATAATAATAATTTATTACTATTATACATTATTTGGAATATCACTTACCACATGTCCAGCTTTGTGCTAAATATTTTACATCCCTTCATCCCCACAACAAATGCATGAGGTGGACAACAATGACTTTCCATTTTTTAAAATGAAGTAACTGAGGTTCAGAGAGGTTAAGTAACTTGCCCAAGGTCACACAGCTATACGTGGGAGAACTGGGCTTAGAAGCTAGGCAGGCTGGCAACAGATCCACAACTGAATATTTTTACCAACTACAGCCCTGTTTGGAGGATAAAGCCAGGCTTAATCTTCTCTAACACAGCCCCTGCATCCTTTCATAAGCCATTTCCTAAAAGATGGACCCTATGAATGCCAATGCATGAGACAAGCAAAGACAAAAAAAATCCTCAGAATCGGAGGTAACCCCTTCAAGTGAAAGGCATAGTAAGGGAGGGGCAGCCCTCACATCCACAAAGAGTCTCAAATTTAGAATCGTGGCATCATTCAGGCTGTCACAGAACAACCCCAGTGGGGCTGAAAGACTGAGACATCCTTCATACATCGATCAGCTTGTGTCCCATTACAGCCTAGGCTCCTGGCATGCACAGCAAGGGTGTCGATATGTCTTATAAATGCTCAAAACATTTTGCAGAAGGCAAAATGAAAGTGTCCAGCATTTTATGCATGATACATGCGCTAACTTGTTAAGCATAAGCCTTGAAAATGTGCCATAATACTTATAGCCTTGCTCAGACATTTCCTCATTTTTTTCACATACCAGTGGTTTCAGAAGGTGGAAGCAGCCTGGGCTTTCCAACCCTGAGAAGCCCTGACCCCCTGTGACTCTGGGAGGAAGACTTCGCCAAGCACGCTGGAGGACAAAACAGTGGGAGGAGGCCTCGGTGGACATGGCTGGCATCATTAGGTATCTCACACTCTGCTCTTTGTCTTTCTCTGTTAACAGCGGGAAGCGGCTGTTCTCTGCCTCTCATGTTCTGTTCTGCCCCATCTAGTTCACAGCTGGCAGCCTCAGCGGAGACCATGTCCACGGTATTAAGTTTATTAAAGAGGCAAAGATGACAAAAGTTTGGCCTTTCTGCTCCTCAGACATCACCTAATTCTGAAACCAAACACTAGAAAGGTAACATTTAAACCTTCCCTGGATCTCCAGGCCAAAATAATCAGGCGCCTGTACATGAGACAAGTTTTCCAAAGGCCCTAACAAACTTCCCAAACAAAATTTTCACTGATCATGTGAACATCCACTATTTGCAAAACATTCTCATTTCAAATATAGAAACTCCTAGTTGTACTTTAATCAAACTGAGGCTTGTATATTAAACTAAAAAAATATGACAAGCGTCGGAAGACTGTACAGATTTCAGGCAGACAATAAGCACAAAGACCCAATCTTTATTTTAAATAAATGTGAGTTAGTATTTGACTTAGACTTTAATTCATTTTACCAATAGGGTTGATAGAGTTAGTAAAACGATACCACTGATTCTGAAAATGAATATCAATGTTATATAAACCACACTGGAAAATCTTTGAGTAGTTTTGCTATCATGCTAAGGACGTGGTCATCCGTTCTCTCTGCTTGGTAAATTTTAGTTGAGGACTCTAGTCCATGACACATTTTCTTTGGAAGACTCTGGAAGAGCTAATTCCAGGACAAACCAGCCAGGGTTGATTTTGGATGCAATTCAAGGAAAGCAGCGAGATTGAGTTAATTAATTACAGTCAGACCCAAGTAATGATTCTTTAGGGTCTGATCCAATTCTCAAGATAAAAATCACTTTCCCTCCTAAGCTTATGAACCACTTCAAATTCCTGAGCACTATGGTACTAACGAACCGAAAATGAATGCATGCATACATAGATTTGTAAAACCAACCCAACATGTGAACCCTGTAAGAAAAAATTAAGTTAATGGGTCCTAGTTTCCTAAGAAATCTAAAAATGTTTTAATTCCACAGCAAATGCTCCAAGCACATAAACCATTCATATGCATACATTACTGTGCATTCCACAGAACATAATACAGCGAGTCCTCACTTAACATCTTTGATAGATTTTTGAAAACTGCAACTTTAAGTGCAACAATGTACTGTACACCCTAAGAACTTAACTCTTACTTATATCAGTTAGCCTATGGTAAAGTCAGTTTTGTTATATAGTACATTATTTTACTTAAAGCCACAGTTTCCAAGAACCTATTGAATGACATTAAGTGAGGATTTGCTGTACTACTTTATCGCCAGTTGTGTTAACTGGATAAATGAGGAATGGAATGGAACATATTTGATGATAAACCTCTACGACAGACAGTGGATAATTATTCCTTCGATCCTCGTGCATTTGGAAAAAAACTACTTCAGCTGGTCACTTGTCAAAAACAAATCAAGAGATCAGATAGTCCTTTTTGAGCAAAGCCAAGTTTCCAGTCCATGAACACGCACTATTGCTAGAAAAGCAGGAAATGTGAGTAGCCACAAGCCATAGCAACTCTAATAACCACTAGCAAGGGACAGATAGCAAGTATTCATAGGAGGTCAGGGAAAGGTACCCCATAATACCTATGTCAATGACTGAGCTCAAAGGCTAGTAAGTGGCAGAGAGAGATTAACTCAGAACTGTCAGACTCTAAAGCCTAGGGTCTTCCCAGCATCGGTATGGCAGTCCTTCCCGCCAATCAAATGCGATCTTCACATATATGCAGTGTAAATGGGCCAACAGGAGACTTTTGGGTCTATGTTAAATAGATACATAATGCTAGGGTCAATGTACTACACTATTCATAAAAGACTACAGATAATTCCTATAATTTGGCAATTAAAGTAAAATAGCCCACAGGCAGCGAGATTAGCCCTCTGCGTGAGAGGTGGTCCAATCACCATGACCATGGAATGGTCTTAGTAAGACAAGGCTGCAATGACAACCAGAAAGTGGCTCCAGGATCTGTCTGAAGAAAGATTTGTTCACAGCAGTGTTCTGCTTAGAGTCCTGGAAAAAGAAGACAATGTGGAAGAATTTGTCAACACATCTCCAGCCAAAAAGGTGCCCTGTCTGGTCTCCGTGAGGATCTGCTGTTGACTTGTTTACCTGGAGTAGATAACAGATGCAACTGCTATGAGTTAGAGAACATGAGAGGCTAACTGTCTGGCCCATTAACTCTTGCTACTATGAATCTAAGCTCTCCCAAGAAATCTGATTATCATCTAACTTCACTTCTCTTGGAGTCTCCTCCAGGAAGACAAGCTGACCAAATAATAAGAACATGGTATTCTACCTGACAATTATATTCATCAATAAAATTGGCCCACTGCATGGCAGGCTTGTTGCTGGACACTTTTACATATGTTATGTTGTTTAATCCACAAACCTAGGCAATGTATCAGATTGAAGACCAAAAAAAAATTAAGTTTTTGACACTTGAAAGACTTTCTCAGAATCATTAAGATATAAGTGGTAGGAAAGACATCACATGCAGCTTGGACTCCGTAGCCTTATAAGAAATGTCCAAGGTTCAAGGATAATCCTAAAGGAAAAGAGGTGTCTGTAGACTTCCTGAAAGTTTGTGCAAAATCTTAAATTTATAAGCCCCAAAATTTTAGCATATTTTCAAAGTTGTTCTTATCCAGGAAATCTTTAAGAACTACCAGCTACTTTAAAGATGACCTTATTTAATGGTCATAGATTGAAGCTTCAATCATGGGGAAAGAGTTTAATAATATTTTAATTGCCATGAAAGTAACTCCAGGGCTAGCTGGTTGATAGTGAACCAGGCCTCACACTCAAATCCCATTACATGATTCTTCCCAAGGCCTTTTTCTCCTCTCATAATGTGCTGTGATTGAGGATGGGCAGTGAAATACACACGCATTCATTCTCTACTTGGTGGCTTCCAGCTCCCAACATGAAAGTAGTACAGTGAATATGAGAACCACACCCAGCACTGGCCCATTCTGGGTTCATGGCAATCAGCCATGTGCAGGGAGACTTAACATCTTCAATTTTGAAAAGTTGCTTTTTATTTTTTAATTAGACCTGCCAAACAGCCAAATTCATAAGTTTTTCCAAAGGAGGATGCAGCCGATATTTTCAGGTCCCTTTTGCTGGAAATAACCATTTTTACGTTACGCAGTAGAGAAAAGCACACTCTATTTTCTCACTTCTTTCCCTTGCCAAACATTTTAAATAGTTCTTTTAAAATTCAGAAATCTAACCTAATTTTAGCAATGTGTAGCTACGGAATAAAGTCATTGGCACCCATAAATAATTATAGCAGTTGGCAATAAAACTGACATTTAATTATAAATCTGTCAAGGGTGTTATAAAAATACTGCTTAGAGATGCTTTGTAAAGAAAAGAAAGGCCTACTCCATTTGTGACTATCTAATTTCACAGTTAGCAAAAAAGAATTTTGTGTCTTTTTTGGTCACTTTTGCTCAAGGTTCTAAATTTTTAGCTTTCATAGCCAAGACTCTAGTACAGAATATAATTCTAAATTGAAAGTATATTATAGAAGCATTCATGTTGCAAACATTTGCTACATACTCAGCGATCATTATAAAGTTAGTTATATATTCTTCTCTTTGAACTCTTACTGATAGAATACAATTATATCTACTGGTTATATAATAAAAATGAGCTCAAGAAAAATGGGATTTAAAAGCTGGTTGTGTTAAAAAGTCTTAATGTAACTCTTGTTAAAAGATTTAGTGTAGTCTTTAAATAATCAGTGTTTTGACCCTGAAACTGATTAATATGGAAAAGAGATTGCACGGATGCAAATTTTATTGGCATAATGTTTGCTAAGCTTCTTGTTCCAAAAATTACTTTCTATCATGATTTAAAGGCACTATTGATAATGATTTTGCTAATAAATCAGACAAGCCCATTATCTCAAGGAAGGTCACTTTAAAAAAGGTTTCTTCCTCAGACTGAAAGTCATTTATCTTGCAACTGATGTAGGACAAAGGTCTTTGCCCCAACGTTTTATACAAGGCACCAGAGCTGAAGTTTTCACATTCAGTCCATTATATTTTTAAATATTTTATTCTTAAATAAGCTTAATGGTTTGGAATTTAATAGGCATTGATTGACATATAGCTGTGCAATAAATATTTATTGCCTGGTGCCATAGGCACAAAGGAGGTCAGGTTTTTCTGTGGTGTGGGTATGATTGTTTAACTTATATAATATAAAAGAAAATGAACATAAAACTCTAAACTTCACTTTAAAATTTTAAGTCTGTAACATCTATATGTGTACACACTACCCCTATCATCTGAGAAAACCACAGAAGGGCAGAGATTTAGTTTAGGTGTTGTCCCAAGCAGTGCCTATTACATTGTCATAGTCCACACCTGTGAAACAGTGATTCTGAACGAGGGTCTCGGGGGAGGGCCAGACCTTCCTGGACTGCCCTCCAGACAAATGACAAGGAGAAAATTATCTGTCAATCAACAACCTCCACCAAATGACTCCACTTTTTTTCAGGGACTAGATTTCTGGTGCTTTTTGGCTTTTGGGTGCTTTTCCCAAACTCATTCCCACATGCACACAAGCCAATCCGTTTGCAGGCCCTGAAACACCTTGCTAGAAACCATCTTACTGCCCCAGCTCCTCCTCCTTCCCCATGTCTAAGATATGCCCCTCCCCAACCCAAGGCTATAACATCCTTTGATGACTCCTCTCAAAATGCACACTTCCCCATTTACCCTGACCCTCCCGCCCACAGCTTCATTTTGCATGTCCTTGAGAGAAACCCGCCATTCAGTATGGCATCCATGCTACTCTATATATGGATGTTTTCCTTTCCCATAGGTGCAGAAGCATAATCAGTTTTGTTAACTTTATATCTCTTAATAATGTCCAATTCTGGTAGGTATTCATTAAATTTGTGCCTAAAGCAAAATAATAGCGCTGTGCTTCTTTTCCACTTGATCTGATTGAAGCCAAAGCTACACTTACTTACTATGGCACCCAGACATACACGAAGAAATGAGTGAGCAATGCAAGGGCTCCATATACAGCTACGTGCGCTCTGTGTGGGTATGGCCGTAGGACCTTCCTGCTAGCGGCAGACATGAAAACCCCACACTTGCGAGCTAAACCCGGACAATCCCAGCTCCTGGGCAACAACAACACAAGGACGCATGGCTCAACAATTTAGCATCGGGCCAGCCTTGCTTCTGATCCTGACACATTCAGAAAATAAGGTATACTAGCTTTGGAGAAGCATATTATTATTCTCTTGCAGCTCATAAGAGACTGTGAAAGCCAGAAAGGATTTTTAAGATTGTATCTCAGGCCCAATTTCTCCGCATTTGACAGATGAGGACAGGCCCCAAGGAAGCAAGATGACCTGGTAAGTTTGCAGACATCGGCACAGCTGATGGAAACTGACTCCTCATCTTCCAGCCCAGTAATCCTTCTAAGCACATGCGCTTCGTCTGCCTTTCTAGTGGTGTTTGTCTTAAGTTGCTGTTAAAATAAACTCCCCTATTACAGCAAACTAAAAATCTTCTGCACAGCAAAGGAAATAATCAACAGACTGAAGAATGGAAGAAAATATTTGCAATCCATACATCTGAGAAGGGGTTAATGTCCAAAATATATAAGGAAGTCAAACAATTCAATAGCAAGAAAACAAATAACTCCAATTGAAAAATGGTCAAAGAACCTAAACAGTCATTTCTCACAAGATATACAGATGGCCAACAGGTATATGAAAAAAAATGTTCAACATCAGTAAATCATCAGGGAAATGCAAATTTAAAACCACAATGAGATATCACCTCACATCTGTTAGGAAAGACAAAAGATAACAAGTGTTAGCATGGTTGTGGAGAAAAAGGAACCCTTGTACAATGATGAAGGGAATGTAAATTAGTACAGCTATTATGGAAAATAGTATGGAGGTTCCTCAAAAAATTAAAAATAGAAATAGCATATCATCCAGCTATGCCACTACTGAATGTGTATCCAAAGGATATTAAATCAGTATGTTGAAGAGATGTCTGCATTCCCATGTTCATTGCAGGATTATTCACAATAGCCAAGATATAGAATCAACCTCAATGTCCATCAATGGATGAATAAAGAAAATGTGGTATATGTACACTATTCAGCCTTAAAAAAGGAAATCTGTCATTTGCAAAAACATGGATGAACCTGGAGGACATTATGTTAAGTAAAATAAGCCAAGCACAAAAAGACAAATACGATATCATTGCATTTATATGTGAAATCTAAGACAAAGTCATAGAACACAGACAATAGAATGGTCGTGTCCAGGGACTCGGGGGAGGGGAAGAAATTGGGGAGATGTTGGTCAAAGAATACAAAATTTCAGCTACACAACAGGAATTAGTTCGAGATCTATTGTACAACATGATGACTATAGTTGCTAACAATGTAAATACAGTAATACACCTGAAAATTGCTAGAACAGTAGATTTTAAGTGTTTCTCACCATGAAAAAATATATGTAAGGTAATGTATGTTAATTAGCTTGACTTAGCCATTTCACAATGTGTATATATACTAAAACATCATATTGTACACATCACAAATATATAAGATTTTTACTTGCCGATTTAAAAAAATAAAGAAATAAGCTTCCCTTCTCAAAACACATTAAAGTGGTAGAGGAAGAGAGCTTGGGGGCAGACATGTAGGGGAGTTGAAAAAGTAGGTGGATTTTTAGAGATACACAAAAACATTCAAAGAGATATACAAGTAATCCACTCAAAGACAAAATACACACAGAGACACTTGAATACACCCGCAATTTCAGAAGCATTGTACCTTGTCTGGCAAGATGGCAAGGTCATCTGAAAACCATGCAGTTGAGTGAAGTGAGGCTCCTCCTGACTTTGGACAAGCCTCAAGCTACTTTTAACCCACTTCCCCAAATGCATAGGAGGATATTAATATTTATTTTTTTAACTCCAATTTTTTTTAAGTTTATTCTTTTTGGTTATCTGGAAAATCCACTTGTGAGAAATGTCACTCGCTGATAATACTGGACAAATAATTTGTTAGGGAGGTTAACTGGAGGGCAGAGTTAGAGGGGGAGAAAGGGCGGAGATGAGAGAGCCGGTATGGAAACAGTTCCTTGTGGTTGACCTTCACCTGGCTGTCTTCCAGGATTTAAGTTTCCTTAATAATTACTCCCTTTCTTTATATTCCACTCACTGGCCCCTCTGCGCTCACACACGTGTCCAGACACTCACATGCACACTCTTTTCTGAAAAGCTGAAGGCAGGGTCACCCCGCCCTCGTGGGCCCAGCCCAAGGCCTGCCGCTCCTGTGAGTCTATCCCCTCTCCTCCTCCACTGAATTCCTGCGGCAGCCATATAATTTGAATGACACACGTCAGAGCTTAATTTTCCACTCCCGTACTAGTCTAGATTTGCTATGCAAGTGAGAAATTTCTCCCCAAGAACACAGTGTCTTGTAATTAAGAAACTGATATTATAGTTATGGGTTTTTCTTTACTAAGAAAGAAACTGCAGTTAAAAATGCAAAGATGAACACGTGGGAAATACCGAGACATGATAAATGTATTATTTCTCCATTTATCATTTCCCCTGGACAGAGTAATCAACTTTGAATATATCAGCAACACCTATTAGTTGTTTAATTTTTTTCCTATAGTAAATATGCTCTGATTAGATTCCTTATGGTATCCTCTCAGAGGCAGACTAGTCTTTTGTTCTCTTTCAAGTCATCCAAGGAGAAAAAAGACACTAGAAATAGGGGGCAGACGTTCCAGGCAATTTTTAGGACGACTTTGAAGTTGAATAAAACATTAATAACCTGGGACCCTATTTCTATTTCATAGCGACACTTGATCTTTCTGTGAATTTTTTTTAACTTTGTTCAAGAGGCTATGCTTAACATGCTAAACTCAATACCCTGCATGGAAATGATCACTTAAATGTTTATTAAGAACTTTCCATTTCTTCCTACTGCAGCCTTCTCAGCACTCATTAAAAATCTGTCCCATGGGCCCTTTTACACCTTGACAAAGATGCCTTCAGTTGCAAGCAAAATTTGTTAAGAGGTGGGCAATGGCATATCCATCATAGCCTTTCAAAGTTCACCACTAACGAAGTTCAGGCATCTATCCAAGAGATGAACCTGCCTTATTATAGATTCGGGTCTTTCCCTCACCCCTTATTTTTTGCAAAGACTGGTGATGTAGACTAGATTACCTGAATTATTAAGTTATTAATATCGTGACCCGAGTGGACTTTGAAAGGCGGGACTCATACGTCATGGACTTAGAATTAAGGGTGTGACGTCTCAGTAAAGAAACTGAAAGTATGTACTTGTTCACACAATAAAATAAGTTCTACATGCTGAGTTTTGAATCACATTTTTTAAAAAAAATGTGACATTACTATAACTCTTACCTTTCTCCATCTCCCACATATTTAAAGTCTATAATATTTTGTTTATTTCATCTGTTCTCAGGAAAAACATTTCTCGGGAAAGAAAAGAACTCATGGACTATTTGGAAGTATTTTCATTAGGTTTTTCCTATTTCTCTTAGAAATAACCCTAGCTAACATGTATGGAATGTGCTCCAGGTGCCAGGCCTTGTGCTAATTGAACTGGATGGGCTCATGCAAGGCTCAAGCGACCTTATGGAGAGGGATGAGCAAAGTATTGAAGATCATAGGGTTGGAACACGGGGAGTTGGGGTCACCTGCCTCACCACATTCTCCTCTCCATCACATGGCACCAACACCTTCCTCTAGAAGTGAACACGTGAAGACTTCAAGACAAGCTGTGCAAGATGCCTGTGTGTCACTTCCATAGGGAACACGCAGCAAAATGTGTACACAACAGAGATGTCTCTTCTGACAGCATGGTCTGTCACCAGGTGGAATTCTGACACTTCTCTTAAAAGAAATATTAATTTAATTTTATTAATGTCTCTCATAGCTTCACCTGCATAATGAAAATTTGCTGCACAATTTTTAGTGGGTCGGGGCAGGGAGGGGGAAGAACGGGGGGCTGTGCAGAGGACATGGAAACTTGAGACAGAACAATTCAGTGATAATCTGAATCTGATGCCAGATTTGATAGGCCTTTCCTGACTTTTTCAGGAATGTGACTTCTTAATCTTGCTGGGACATTCAGTTATCTACTAAATGAGGAGACAGGCCAACCCCAGATGGTCTAACAAACATCTCTGTGCTGTAATGGTTCAAGATGCAGCAAAAAATATTATTTTGTCCCATTACGAAAAGTCACTGAAGTGAGAAAGATGTATCACATTTTTTCCCCTCAGCTATTCTTGGTTTTCATAAAGAAGGTAGAGTACAGTCAGGAGTCCCAGAAGTCTGGCCAAAAGCCCAAGTTAAGTAGGTAGATTGGCAGGTGGGGGCAGGTAGGTAGAAAAGTGTTTGTGAGTGTGTACGTGTGTGTATATGTGGGCATGTTTTAAAGAGGCCTCTTCTGCTTCCATCTCAATTCCAGACACACCCAAGCCTGAGAAGTTACAAAGCACAGGGAAAAACAAATCAGTGTTTTGCTGGAGAAATAAGTGACAATATTTTTAAGAGTCATTTTTCATGTAATTTAAAATGTATTACATGCAAATAGGAAAAACTGAGTGTCTAGAAGAATACACAATTTAAAAAATGAATCTTTTTATCATATCAGATGCTTATAGCCCTTTCCCAAAACAATCACTTTCTTGTATCCCCTTCTGAAAGTTTTCAGTTTATATATATAGGCATATATACATCTGTCTGCTTATTTTACACAAATGGAGAAATAACGTGCAGGATCTGAGCTGACAAATTATACCACACCTGGATGAACAAGGTAAACCCAGGAGGGGGCTGGGGAAGTCCTGACGTCCTGCATCCAGGGCTTACCACAGGGACATGGACAAGGGCACCAACGTGAAACCAAATGCTGGGAAATGGATATAGTTTCTGAACTCTCTGCCCAGTCAGAACTTGCTCAGGAAGTGGTCAAGGGCTGGCTGAACCAGCGGGAGGAACAGCCCCACCTCCTCAGCCCAGGCAGGGCTGGAGTGGCAGGGCCTGAAGTGGCCACCAAGGCCAACACTGCTCTCTACTCCAAGTGCCACTGCCGGGTCCCCACACAGCCTCGCTCAGAAAAGTCTGCAGCTTCCCTTGAATTAAGATGATGTTCTGACTAACCACTGCTTAACAGTAAATTCTTCTTCTGTGTGATTGATCTAAAATATTTACAAAGTTTAGTTATTAAAACATAGCTCCATCCATTTGTGTCTTGACCATGGCAGCCTTTGTTCTACAACAGAAAAATTGAGTAATAGTGACAGAGACTATAGAGCATGTGAAACCTAAAATATCTACTATCCGGCCTTCTACAGAGAACTTCTCCTGTCCCCTGCCTTAGAACACTGTCCCTCAAATTTTTCTGTCCAAATAACTCTAATAGCAGGAAAGGCAGGTAGCCTCATGAGATCTAGAGGGTTAGCCTGAGCAGCTAGCCACAAACGGGAGACAGCTTAGGGTTTTGTCTTTAAAGTGTGTGTGAATTTTGCATCTTGGAGCATATCTGTGTTTTAATATAAAAATATTCTTATTCTAAACAATGCTCCATGGATGAGTCATGTTAATCGCTTGACATTCCCCCTCTACAAGATGAGTACACAAGGGGTACAGGCACTGCAGTTTGCAAGCCTGTGCCCTCATTCCTCCTCTTTAGTGTACCCAATGTGGAAGGATGGGGTAACATGGAAGTGTCCACTGAACTTCAACCCACACCAATCATTGCTTACCAGTCCAGCAATCCTGTTAGAGAAGCTTCAGCGAGGACATTAAAATATAGAATCCCTAATGCCGTTATTCTTGACTGAATGTACTTTAGGTCTATGCCTCATCGCACTGAAAGACTAATGAGGAATCATGTTATTTTCCCCAGGCAGTTTCTGAAACTACTGAGCACGTGCAATTTCAGAGCCCCGCAATGCCTGTCGGAAAGCTTTTAGACCTGGGATTTGGGCAGAGATTTGCCAAAGGCCAGCTTCCCAGTGACAGTCAATGGTATTCCATGTCTAACTTGAACAATTTTGCAGCACTCCCTTTCCATTGTTAAAATTCTTAATTTTCTCAGTATTAGCAGCTATGCAAGAAATGCATTCTCTAGCCAGTCGGGGTGCTGGCTGGACAGTTTCCTGTACCACTGAGAGAACTGTAGGGGCATTTGCCTCTGATATCTGTGTATATTCTTTCACATCACAGGATCTGGGGGCTTCAAATGGTTTCAAGGGAGTTTTCCTGGGTAAATGGCTAGGATACTTCCAGAAAAACAGAGAAGTTTGTCAAGAGGAGTCAGGGAAGAACAAGATATACCAGAAAGGAAGACTCTATGAGAGGCAAGAACAAGCCCCAGGGAAGAAACAGATCACAGTGAAGTCTCAGGTCACTGGAATAACCTCTGGCTACAGGAACGACAAAATAAAAATGAAGAAACAATTCATGGAGACATCAAGAAGTGCTTAGCTCTGGGAATTATCAAAGGAGTTTTCTTCATTTGTGTGTGAGTCAGGGAGGAAGGGGGAATTGTTTTATCTATTGTCTTAGCCCATAATGAAATAATTCATGGGACACAAAAAAACAGACATTGACAACACAATGCAGCAAATACAGTGCGTCATTTCCTTCCAGCCGTTGTTAGTAAAATGCCATACAAAAACTGTAAGCAGTTGACTGTATTCGCCACCAAAAAATGAGTAATGGGAACTCAGAAGTAAGAATACAGATGAGGGGTAAATACAAGTCTCCCTGGTGGTGTTACGAGACTGGTGGGAAAGGCCTGTCGTAGGTGAGCACTCCGGGGACAACTGAACACCACAAAGGACCACTTTTCTCCCCTACTCCCAAGCCCCTTTACCCCACACTAACAGCTGGCCAGGAGCCCAGACCAAGCCTCAGAGGAGGAAAGTGTCATGATGGTAATAGACTACTTTACCCTCAAACTGGAATTTAAACTGCCAAGAATAAATACATGCTTACTGCAATTCATTTAAACCTCAGACAATAAAATTGATATATGAGGGAGAGGGGGTGGGGTGGGATCTACAGGTTCATAGTTCGGTTTCTCCACCCTCACCCTCCTCAACTCCTTTGCACCTTTCCTACTTCTACGTAACACAAGGAGACTACAATGAATGTGGGAAACTTTTTAACCTGATTTAGAAGAAGAATTCTGACAAATGGCTTCACAGTTCAGTGTGGTAAATTCCCTCTCTCTCAAGTCAGATTTAAAATCATACACATGAAAAAATCCTCAATTTTTTAGCATAAGTCTATCTCCCTGTACATAAATAACATGCACTATGAGAACTGGATTTGCAACACAAAAAGGTGATTATTCATACTTCCAAAGCAGTTGCCAGTTGAGTTTCTTTCAATAGGTGATTCTATTTTGTTCACAACTGTGGTTTTAAAAGCTACTTCAACTTTTCAGAAGCATGTGGACTGCATGAATCAAAGGCCACTTGCATTTTTATTAAAAGGGTCCCAAAAGCCTTTCTAACATCACCCTATAAATCCTCACAGCTATCCTCTTAAAGGAAAATTAAATAAAGAATCAAAAAAATCCTCCTTCATCCATCAACACTGTCAACCATTCAACAGTAAATTCTTCCCAGTAAGATTTGTTAAGCACGCTGGGCTCAGAGCCTGCAGTATTCCTGAAGCACAATAACCCTAGCATTATTTTCCAAGGGAGAGACATCTAAAACAAAGGCAAGCTGGAGAAGTACACAGGTGACTCAAATAGTATGATCCAGATACAAACATAGCCCCAACAGGAACAAGATATGAAACCTCTGTGCTAGAAACCGGTACAACAGAATCAAGAGCCATCTTCTGTGTGCAGAGTGCTGGGGGCTTAGGTGCTGGAAGTACCTGCCAGGTTGCTAGCAGAAGAATCAGCAAGAGTCAGGAACAGAGAAGGGGGAAAGACAGTCACAAACTGATCCTCAACAAAGATCTCAGAGCCGCTGGGCACTCAGGAGGGCTGCTTACGCTTTCCTACCACTTGACATGATAACAGACGAGAGGTAATGGTTACAGAGCACTTACAAGGGGCATGGCTGCTCAGATCACTTTCACATGTGGTCACCGATGGTACTTTGTCACAACTCCATGACAGTGATCATAAAACATTTTGGATGCCTTTACACTTTTAAAAATTGAGAACGCCACCCCAAAGACCTTTTTGTTTATGTAGGTTATATCGATTGATATTAACTGCCTTAGAAATTAAAATGGGAAAAAATTAGGTATTTATTAATTCATTTAAAAATAATAAACATGTTACACATTAATATAAATAATATTTTTACGACCAGTAACATTTTCTGCAGCAAATATATACATGTATGCATATATAAACATATATAAAAGAGTGGCATTGTTTTACATTTTTGCAAATCTCCTTAAAATCTGGCCTAGAAGACAGCTGGACTTGCCCGTCTGCTTCTGCATTCTATCTCTTGTGTTATCTCAGCTCATGCAGGCACAAGAAAACTTCATTGTAGTCTTGTGAGAATGAGAATGAAAAGGGCAAATTAGTGTCTTAGTGTTATTTATAAAAATAGTTTTGACCTAGCAAACCTCCAGAAAATGTCTTGGGGACTCCTAGGGGTACCTAGGCTACACTTTAAGAACCCCTGCTTTATGAGTTACGAGCAGTTATCTCCATTTCACAAATGAGCAAAGTGAGACATAGGTCAAGGAATTGTCCCAGGACGCCCTGCTAGCATAGCCCAGAGCAGGTAAAAAGCAAGGAGCATAATACCTACCCTCATTTGGTTGCTGCAAGGATTGAATGAAATTATGAATGTAAAGAGTTGGACATCCTGTTTGGCTTATCACAAGTGCTCAATAACACTAACATTCTCGTTGTGCAAGCCTGGTAAAAAGCTGGAGAAATTCCCACACTTCTGATCAATTCATCATATAATACCAGTAGGAAAAACTAAAACTCCACAGCAGGTGCCATCTAGAGCGCTTTTCTTTACAGACCTTGCCCCGCCCACAGGATGAAAGCAGGCTTTGACGACTCAGAAACGCAGGATGAAATAAGGATGGCCTTATTCCATCATCCATTAGGCAAATGACATCGGCCGGCTGGGCACACCGTCGCCTTGTTCCTTGGGAAACTTGAGCAAGCCAAGAGAGCTGCTCCATTATTTACAGCATCCTTTTTGCATCATGCGGTATTTACGAGGAACTCTCAACAAATAAAAGTGGCTCCTCTAGTGTATGCAACCAAGCCTCTTCTAGGAACCAGCATTGCTGGTCTTCCTGTCCAGGTGCTCAGCACTCCACAGTTCTCCTTGTCAACATTGTTCTTAACCCGTGTCCCACCTGCTCCTGCCTGCTGTGGGCCACTTGTGCAGCCCACAGAGTGCAGGTCACTTCTGCAGATTTGGGAAGTAAGTTCACTTGGGGAAGTGAGATTGGTGCAGTTCACGCCACTGTACTCTTAAAATGCTGCCCCTAAACAGCAGACAAGAGCAAGAGGAGCCTGAGCTATTGCTTCCCCCCAAGTGCAGGCCAGTGAAGCGCTGCAACTGGTCTCCCAGCTTCCGCCGTGACCCTCCCACATACACGACCCAGTCCATTCTCCACCAACAGCCAAAGGGATCTTTTAGAAGTGCAGAACTGATAAGGTCAGTTTTCTCGCTAAAAACGATCCCAAGGTTTCCCCACTCATTTGAAACAAAAACCAAACTCCTTACCCTGGCCTATAAGGACCTGCCTCATCTGGTCCCCACCCACCTCTCCCGCTACAAACAAGGGCTTCTTCGCTCCCCTTTGGTGTCGCTGATCCACCTGTAGCGCCCCTCCAGGACTTCCGGCGGCTAAGATATCACCTCTTCAAAGACGCCTGCCCTGAATCAACAGTTGCCTCTTCGCCGGTTGCATCTGATACGTCAGAGCGCTGCTTACTCTCGGAAGTTATCTTCATTTTACTTGCACGTTACGCGTTTCCCTCCCTCCGCATCCTCCTCCCAGAGTGCATGCTCCCTGAGCGCAGGGGCTCCACCTGGTCCCCCGGGGCATCCCCAGCGCTCGGCACCGTGCCTGGCGCAGACTAAGCGCTCAGCAAAAGTGGATCGAATGAATGAAGGCGCGCGCCGGGCTGCCGCGGGGATTCCGGGCAGGCGCCCGCCGCGGGCCCGCAGGGAACTGAACGGCGGGGCCACCGGCGCGTGGCTCGGGGACCTGGCGGGGCTCGGCCCGCGCCCCCACCCGGCCGCCCGCCCGGCCCCGGCGCCGCAGGTGCCTCCGCGATCGCGCCGGTCCCGGCTGCCCCGCGCTGCCCCGCACTCACCATGGTGGCCCGGCCGCCGCCGCCCCAGCCCCGCGAGCGGCGGGCGCGGAGGACGCGAGGGCGAGAGCCGAGCGCAGGAGCCGGCGCGGCTGACAGGTGAGGCGCCCGCCTCAGACCATGGCTGCTTCCCACAATGCCCTCGAACTGAAAGTTTGCAGACTCCTCCCCGCCGGCTGCCTCCGCCCTCCCGGCCCTCCCATTCCCTCTCTCCCCTCTGCCCTCCGCTCTCTCTCTTCGCCTCCCGTCTTCCCCTCTCTCCTGCTCTCCTCTTTCCCCTCCTCCCGCCCCTCCCGTGGCCGCCGCGCCCCGGGCCCGGCTCCGGCGCACCTGGTGCGAATGCACCTGCGTGTCACGAGGCCTGTCTGCAGCCCGGCGCAGGTGGGCCAGGAGCCGGCGGGTTGCCCATTAGGAAACTCCTGCTCCAGGAGCTCTGCAGCTCTGCTTTCCGGATTCTGCCGCGCGAATGTGCCCTTCATTCATTTGACAAACGTTTATCAGACCTGGCAAAACTATTTTCCCATACACTTGAGCTTGAGCTGTTGGCAGAGCTGGAACTTGAAGTGATTTCTTACCCCCTACTTCCCCCCACCCATCTCACTTAAAAAGATTTTTTAAAAAAGCTCTGCAGTCCAAGACAAAGGTAATTTTAAGCAAGCCCCCTTTCAAGAGGTCTCTCCTAAAACTTTGTGGCAAGATTGGTTCTCCAATTTCTCCTCCCTTTGATTTTTCTTAAGTCTAGGGTTTTTACCTAGGATGTTAGGAGTCTCCAAAGCCCTTAAATTGCAAGCAGAATTTTGAGTTCTTATTTATTTCGTTTGGGAAAGAGAGTCCATTGGTTTTATCAAATACCTAAAGAGATCTGTGACCATAAAGGGTTAAGAACCATTCGGGGCAGCCCCTGAAACTCCAAATCAGCGAAAATCCTTCCCAGGATCTGTTGTGCACCTTCCGCGGGATGTGGGCCGGCTCAGGTGATTGGAAGTAAGGAGAGCTCCATCCACCCACGCACGCGTTCTTGCCACAAATATTTATCGGTATTTACTCCATGCCACAGGCCCTACAGGAGGAGCCTGGGGGACCCACCTGGGCACAGACAGATCATCTTTCTCCTGGAGTTTACAGTCTCCTGTAGGATAACACATGATAAACAAGTAAACAAATTATAACAAAGTAAAATGAGTGGTAAGAAGGAGATGGTTGGGTTGCTGGAGTAGGCACTGGGAAGCTACATTAATTTAGCTGAGTGGTCAGGCTGCCCCCTGAAGAGGTGACAGGAGACCTGTGGTCTGAAGGGGAAAAAAAAAAAGTGTCATCCTTCTGGAAAGACTCTGGAAGAAAGCCTCTGTGCCAGGGACGTGACTGATCCTACAAAAAGCACCCAGAGCTGTCTGCTGCGAGCGTTTTATCGCTGGTGGGAAAGAGATGGGATTACTAAAATTGAATTTTAAAGCTGAAGAAATGTCAGTGTTCTTTCCATAACAGTTAAGACAAAGATTAAAGCAGGAGAAAGTTCCCTTACTGTGTGGCCCACGTTGGAGTGCGTGTGATTAGAGGAGGAGGGGAGGTTAACTTAAAAACTGTTGGGGTCCTTTGTCTTCCCTCCTGACCTTGCTGAGATGGGCCGTGGACGCTCTCCTAGGCTTCCGCCATCTAGTATTCTTCCCTCCAGATTCTCACACCATACCCAAATCACCCTAAGAGGGAGGTTTTCAGTGGGCTGGACACTTCACAGGTTATCTTAGCTGCCCTGAAGACAATCTGTAAGGGGGGCCACCATGGCCATTGTACAGATGAGAGCCTGAGGCTCAGGGGCTGCGAGGCCAAAGCAGGCTCAGATAGCTGCTAAGAGGCAGAGATAAGCGTGGAATCAAGGCGCCAAGACTTAAGCTGATTCCCCCTGAAACCCCACCCCTGGACGACCCACTCAGGACACAACAGTGGGAAATTAAGCAGTGTTTATTTGGTCTCCCATTTGTCTCAGAGGAATAACTTGCATTTTGGAGTCTTGACTTCTCTACCCCATCTTTGCTCCCTTTCAAACTCTTGACTCCAATCAGGTCCACCAACAGCCAACCCCAGGGAGGACCCAGAGTACCCTGGAGCTCAAGATGTTCCACTGCAAAGAGAAGTTCCCTGGTCAGATCATAAAGGGGCTTTTAGATTCAAAATCTGCTGTCCTAGGAAGAAGCCGGGTGCAGTGTTTCAGATTAGGTCGTCTCTGAGCTGGTGCACGTGATTCAGTGTGTGTACATTTATTCACAATACAGTACCCTGGCATTTGGTCAACTTGATTTAGGAATTCACTTCTCAGATTATTCTATAATTAAATATTAACAGAAGATGCAAAGAGAATGCAGTAAAGGTCACCATCGAGTCCACAGCAAGGGAAAAGAGCAAATTAGGGACATTTAATAAAGTAAATGGTAAAAGTCCATAAACCAAAACACTAACTTTCTAGAAACTAGGAGAGATGAAGCTACAAGTTTAAAAAAATAAAAGAAGCAAAGGAAAGGCCAACTTCAAAGTCAGCTTATGCAGTGCCTTCCCAGGTATTAATTGAAACCTGGTCTTATTAATGTCTTAAATAATCAACATCTCCAGTAATCCCTTCTGCAGTGTCTAGGAATTCATCTTGTCATGGTGAAACTTTTAGTTTGAGGACTTAGATTCTTTAGAAACTCCCTTTACTTTTTTTTTTTTACTTTTTTAAATAAACTTTTATTTCAGAGTAGTTTTAAATTTACAGAAAAGTTGCAAAGATAGTACAAAGAGTTCCCATGTATTTCACACCAGTGCCCTCTATTGTTAATATCTTCTATAACTGTAATACATTTATTATATTCAATGAACCAAAATATACAACTAATGAACCAATAAACACTTCATTGCAAGTAACAGAAGACTAAATCAAAAGAGCAGTAATAGTAATCACAGTAGTAGTCATAGTGATAACTGAATTGTCTAGGAATAATGGGACATTTATGTATGGTTGAAACCAGGCCTCAAACATTGTTATCAAGTTAACTCTCCTCCCTTATTTTTTTCCTTTTTGCCAAAATTTAACCATGCAATTCCTGTTGTTGAAATTATTCAGGCATAAATTTCTAACATCTTCATTCTCACGTTTTCTTAACAACCCTCATATATAATGTTTCCAAAAAATCTTAAGATTGATGTTTACTGGACTGGGTCATGTCATATGACCCTTCCTGAGTCAATTGCTTCGAGCAGCTAATTGCCAATCTGAGACACTCTATGGAAGCTATAGGACCTCTACAAATTCACTTATGCAGAGCCTTGACATCCATGGATATAGAAGAAACTCCCTTTACTTTTGAAAACAGGGCATTTTTATTCCAAATTAAAGAACCCTCCCCAATATATTTCTAAAGAATATTTCAGAAAATGTTTAATTACAAAATACTATAGATTCATTGAGGATTTGGAAAATACAGAAAAAGTGTTCTAAAACCTCACTCTAATTCTACCATCAAGAAACAACCACTGTTGGCATGCACAGTGCCTCACGCCTGTAATCCTAGCACTCTGGATGCCCAAGGCAGGAGAATCACTTGAGCTCAGAGTTCAAGACCAGCCTGAGCAAGAGCGAGACCCTGTCTCTACTAAAAATAGAAAAAATTAGCCAGGCATGGTGGTGCGTGCCTGTAGTCCCAGCTACTCAGGAGGCTGAGGCAGGAGGCTCACTTGAGCCCAGGAGTTTGAGGTTGCTGTGAGCTACGCTGACGCCACGGCACTCTAGCCTAGGCAACAGAGCAAGACTCTGTCTCAAAAAAAAAAAAAAGAAAAAGAAAGAAAAAAGAAGAAATAAGCACTGTTAAATTTGGTGTATTTCCTTTCAGATTTGTATTCTATAGAGATAGAAGAGGAGAGACAAAGAGATTTACTTTTTAAAACAAAAATTGAAACCCTACTGCTACAGTTTGAATGTGTTCCCTCCAAAATTCATGTTGAAACTTAATTCCTGTTGTGGTAGTTTTAAGAGGTGGAGCCTTTGGGAAAGTGATTTGAGTCCCAAGAGCTCTGCGCTCGTGAATGGATTAGTACCTTATAAAAGGGCTAGAGGGAACTAGCTCAGCCCCTATATTTCTTTCCTTCCCTTTCTGCCATGTGAAGGCACAACTTTTGTCCCCTGCAGAGGATGCAGTAACAAGGGACAATCTTGGAAGCACAGACCAAGCCTTTGTAACTGAAATGAACTAGTAATATGTTGGTTTGCCCACACACGATGAAAAGCCAATCACCAAAGCACCAGGTTTATTGTCAGATGGCCACACAAGGAGGCAGGAGTCAAACTCAGATCTGTCTCCCAGAGCTGGGGGTTGGGGCAGGTTGTGTAGTCAGAGGGTAATGAGGCATGGTCTGATTGGATCTTGCAATGGGGTGATGCCATGGGTGATGCCAGGGCTCAATCTGATTGGATCCTGGATCCTGCCATGCAGTGTCTGCTTCTGAATTCAGTCCCCACTCCTTGGTCCAAATACTTAGGTTCCACCCATGATTACGCATTTGGTTCATCTGCTGCCCCTAGTAGTAATGTCTCAAACAGCTCCCCATGACTATCTTTGTACGCTCTCATCCTGCATTCTTTTGAACCCAGTCCCATTAGGTTTCCCCCACCACTCCACTAGATCACCACTGAGACCATCAGGGACATCACCAGTGAGATCACCAATGAACTCATACTGCTCAAGCCAACAGGCAACACTCAACCTTCATCTCACTCCACCCATCGGCAGCCTCTGACCACTGTCCAGGAAATGCTGCTTTCTTGGCCTCCACGATACCCCTCTCTGGGCTCTCCTTCTACTTCACTGGGCATGTCCTCTTGCCTTTGCTGAATGCCCCTCATCTTCCAAACCTCTGCACATTGCTATACCCAGACTATCTTTGGACAGCTCTTGTCTTCCTGCTCCCTCCATAGCTCAGCCGGAATGTGGCATAAGTTAGGAGAGTGGGTGTTTTAAAGCTGCTAGTGTTGGTTTGGACCAATCTTTCAAGACCACTTATACCAGTCAAATAATTTAGACAAGGAAGAGAGATCACAGGACTTTGAGTCAAGATGAGGATGCCCAAGGGGGTGCCAGGCAAGGAGTTAGTAGTATATGACTAGAAAGAACAAAGCTGTGCCTGAAGGAGATTAACTTGAGAAGGCATTTAGCTGCAAGGCATAGGGACCTAATGCCAAAAGGAACTGTTCAAACAGCTTGGTGCCCAACTGAGCGGGACTTTAAATGTATTTTTGAGATTTTGAGAAGAAACTGGTAATCTGGCCAAGAAATTCGTAGACACGTACGGGGGCACACACACACACACAAAAGCATCACCAATGGAAGCAAAAATTCCTCAACGATTCAGTTCCTTTAGGTTATGGCTTGTATCACTTGTTGAAATTAATCACCTGGGAAGGCAGTACACAAACTCTCAAGTTGTTTCCATTTCTACGTGAGCGTGTTTCCAATGTGCTTTCCATGCAGTCAGGATTGGTGGGAAGAGGGGTGTGAGTCCCAGAGCCAGAGCCGTGGGGGGAGGCAGATAGATCCCTGAGAAAGGTGCAAAAGCCAGCGAGTCAGATGCTGTAGGTTTGGTCACCTGGGGATGTTCTCGGTGGAGGAAGCAGTGAGTAGGTCCCTCCCTCTTCCGGGATTGGCCTGCACTGTCAAGCAGCATTGGTCCCTCCATAAGTTAATTTTGTCCATTATCTTTAGGGACCACAAATTCACTAGAAAAATTAAAAAATAAAAAAACCATAGCTACATACATATCACCAAGAGTGGTCTGGCCTGTCGTTTCTTGACATCCTGAAGGATTCTCGCAGACAGAGCAGGTCTGTGAGAATGTGAAATTATCAAAGAGACAAACGTCCGTAGAGTTACCTTCATCTCTGCCTGAGAGGTTTAATGGTATCTTAATCCAGATTACCTACATACACTAATCAATACTTTGAATTCAAATTGTTCTTTTATCACACTCTAAATGATAGGTTGTCTTTTAAAAAGAAAAAGAGTGTTTGTTCAAAGGCAAAGAGGGCATTTTTTGCTGTGTGATTACGCAAAGTCCTTCCTGACGGCTACTGAATTCTTCACAATAATCTTTGGAATCTGTAAAGAGACATGATTTACTTGGCCTTCATCAAGCAAGATTTGTCAGGAAGTGACCAGAGTCTTTAAGACCAGAGCCCGGTCCTAGCGGTGATCTGGTTAAAGGCTAACTAAACCCAAGATAAGTGCACCAAGGGGAGCAGCTCCTGAGTGTCTCCTCTGGTTAGTCTTGTCGAACACACAGCACTTCACCAAAGCATGCCGATGGTTATCAGGGCTCCACCAAGAAGAAAAAAGAGGTGACCTGCAGATGCACCTTTGATGTCAGCTTGCAGTCACAGTCACAATTAAAAACGCAGGGTGTGTCTGGGTAATGGGTGTGGAGTGAGACTTAGAGCCTTTGAAGCAATCAGACGGGGCGTGTGAGGTGAGGACCAGCCTTGGATTCAACCCTACAGTCAGTTTTGGCAGACTTGCCGACCCCACTCCAGCATCATTCCTGACCGCCGCATCCCACTCCTGTCTGACTTTTGCTACCATTTCCTCACCATCCACATCCATCCTACTCTAGAATTTTGAATGCTCAAACAATTCCCAGGAAGTTCTTGGGGCTGCAGGCAGGCACATGCAGTGGCCTAAAACAGGAGGAGTTGTAGGTGATGTTGAGGAGTTGCCCAATATGTAGAAGTGATGTTTGGGGCCAGATCGAGGGCTGTGTAGGAGAGAGTTCCATGTGTGAAAGTTCTGAACCTTGATGCCACCGTGGTATCATACATTGCCAGCCCCCTGACCAACATGCTGAACTCCTTAGCTGATATTTAAATTTCAACATCAAGCAGAGAATCATAAGCCCTTGTGCTCCTGATGAGTACCAATCTTGGGTTTTGCAGCTTTTAGATGAACTCCCCATGTGATCCTGCGGCCAAGTGTAGGCTGAGCATAAACGCAGAGTCACTAGATAAATATATATATTGGGCGGGGGAACCTCAAGGCCACTGATTCAAAATCCAGAGCACGGGTGTTGTGGGTGGGAGAACAGGCAGAGTC
Source organism: Eulemur rufifrons (assembly GCF_041146395.1). Lineage (NCBI taxonomy): Eukaryota > Metazoa > Chordata > Mammalia > Primates > Lemuridae > Eulemur > Eulemur rufifrons. The sequence goes on along the minus strand of NC_090983.1, from coordinate 13,394,866 downwards.
ACCCACCCTCAAGTGAGTTGGAACAGGAAGGGGTTGGGAGCTGACGCCTGCCCAGGGTGACGAGGCTCCATAGACCTGTGCTGAGCCCTGGGATTGTCTTCCGGGAGGAGAGCAGTGTCTGAGTGCGGGTCCAGCTGCTTCTCCTACCAGCCAAGTGGCTTTGGGCAAGATGCTTATTAACCTCCTTGTGTCTCAGTTTCTTCATCTGCAGAGTGAAGGTAATAATTCATATGACACCTAAAGATGCTAGCAGGATTAAATCAATAATTATAGCTGTTAGTGCTAGTAGTAGTAAATTTTAATTAGTATTAACTTTACAATAAAGCTGCTTTACATATTCACTGATCAAAATACCATTTCCAAAGCATGTTAAGATGTGCCTTCTTAAAAGCATGTCTAAAAGCAATGGCGGAGCTGAGCGGGAAGTCATGGGATGTCACCAGCTGTAGCATCTCACATGGAAGGCAACAAACAAGCAGAACCGAAATCTGCCCACACGAGCAGAGTTTGGGAGATCACACGGCACACAATTCTGCAGGGTAAGTAATATGTAAGCATATTGGTGTTCGGTGGCTCTGCAAAGGTGGAGATTAACTGTGACCTGAGAAAATGCCAGCAGGCCGTCTCCAACATTCAGAAATTTGTGTGAGAAAATACTTTCCCTTCTTCTGTGAAAAGCAATCAGGTATGCTGTCTTCTAATTTTTGTCCTTGCAACACAACATTATGTCATCATGAGCATCTAGTTAAATGTTGGCTTTCTCTAGTGTGGGTCTAAAAAGAGTGTTAATAGGTAATAGGCACTGGCTGTAAATCTTATCTTTAAATCAAACATTCTAACCTTTTGACCTACTGTTTTAAGACGTGGGTGAAGCAAGCAATTGCCAAGAATTCATTCAGCATCTCCCCCTTCATCTATTTTCTTAAACCACATTCTTCTCCTTTACACTTCTTTCCTCTCTTGTCCCACATTTTAGAAAGTACGGAGATTGTTCCAGGTGTTCTGTAAAAGTTCTCTTTTATCCATGAGAAAAGAGAGACTCAGTACAGTTAAACGACCTGTTAAACTTCTCCCTAGTAAAATGCAGACAGCCTGGGATTCAAATTTGGGTTACCTGGGCGTCCAAGCCTATTGTCTTTCCACTGCTATTATCTTGCAGCCTCTAGCACGTGTTTTACCCAGACTTTGAGCTTTCCTTTATTCTTGTCCTCTGCATTCCCAGCTCATTTGGCTGTATGTCTTTCACCCAAACCTTTCCACGTTTGTGGACAAAATTCTGAAGAGGTCCCCTGTCCTGCAGGCCATGTTCACACCTCTTCCTCCAGCCTGAGCTGTGGAGTTGCCACCCTGGACACAGGCCAGGGTACCACTGATTAGAAGAGAGAACTCAAAAGGCCGCAAGCCAGGTCCTGCTATGGCCTTGGGAAGCCATGAGGATGCTGGTCCCCTCTCACTATGGCCAGGGACCTCAGGCTTTGTGCGTACAGCATCACTGAGGGATATGCTAAAGCTAGCGCACCCAGCCACACAGGCCTGAGAAATGCTGATTCAGGAAACCTGTTCAAATATATAGTGACGTGGCTGCGAGCTCCAACACTACTAAAAGGCTTTGGTTTTAGTCCTGCCTCACCACATATTACCTGTGCAACCTTGGACTAATGACTTAACCTCTCTGTGCCTCAGTTTCCTCATCTGTAAAGGGAGATAACATTAGTGCCCAACTCATAGTTTTGTTGTGAGAATTAATCACAATAATAATACCTAAAAAATGTTTAGCATGGTATCTGGTACCTAGTAAGTGCTTCGTAAATGTTCACAGTTCTTGTTGATGATACCAGAGTTTGTGAACTGTCCTAGGCAAACACAAAGATCTTGGACTGCATCTGCCCCGGGACCAGTAGAGGAGTCAGAGTTCTGACTTTCCGTCTCTACCTGGGACAACACGCTCCACAGGCTCCAGAGTGAATTATTTTTCAGTTCACTCAGTTCCAAACACGTAACAAGTCAGTTCCCTGATAAGAAGTGAACCCCTGAGGGCTGCCTAGGTAGAGAATACCAGATTCAAGGCAGAGAGTTTACCTCACTTTCTAGCACAAATGACTGGAAAACTTGTATTAATTATCAATTAATTTATTAGTAATCATTAAATGATTAGAGACTCCTAGAGCCACTTTCCTTATTCACAAGCACCTCATCCATTTCTCATTATCTATTTCATTATTAAGACCAATTCAGCAATTCTAAATTAAGTGCCTAAGTGCGGGGCACTGTGCTAGGCACGTAGGCGCCAGGAAATGAAACAGATGGTTCTCCTGCCCTGGGCGAGTTTATAATCTAATAGAGGGATCAACAATAAACCTGCACACAAACAAAAATAATATAATTGCAGATTGGATAAGTTCTATGATGGAGAAAACGAGGGGCCAGTGATAGAGAAAAATGGAGAATTTACTTAGATGGGGGAATTCTGGGAAGAGACATTTAACCTGAAGCTTGAACGTGGACCAGCCAGGTGAAGGGGATGGCGGGGAGGACAGGTGAGCGCCTGAGGAGCTGAGTGAAGGCAGGAGCAGGTGGTACGAGAAGATCCTGGTCCCAGGTAAGGCAGGCCTGGTGGGCTCTGGCAAAGAGCTGGGATTTAATTAGAAAAAGAACCTCTTTCTTTTAGCTTACTGTGCAGAAGGCCGTCCCAATCTCATTAGTTCTCGTCATTAAAGAATTCGTGAACTGAGCCCTGTTCTATACTCCCCCAGTCCCTTCTCTTTGAATCCTTTTCCAAAGGGTGTCACCTCTCCCAGGCCTTGGCAGCAGGGTGTTTGCTTACCCAAGCCTCCCTCTGCAACACAGGAAATCATTTTTTTGGGAGGGTCCCACATTTTTTCACTTCTCCCATTTAGTAATCATTGAGCATTTGCCTAGATAGTTCTCGTGCATAAAACCTATACTTCCAGGCAAAATGAAAGTCTGAATATTTGGAGTTGGACATCTAAATGAATTTCCCAAAGCAGTACATAAACATTTTCTCTTTTTGTCCTGGACTTTAAAGACTAGATTCTAACTGTCCTCTTGAGAGTTAAGTGCAGACGACTTTCAAGAATAACCAAGGTCATTTTAGTCCATGACATGGCAATGGAGACCTCCTGTGTTCATTTTGAGTAATAGCTGCTCATAAGAACCTTTTTTCCCCCTCTGATCTGAAGAAAATTAATGGTATGCCATAGGAAAATGTTCTTCATGCACCAGGGCCATTCTTAGGAACTCCATTCATTCAATAAGTATATTTGAATGAATATACTTATTGAATGAATATACTTATTCATTCAATAAGTATATTTTGTTGACACCTTTTCAAATATAACTTAATAGGCAAGGGAATCTGTTCACTGGACTTCAGTGTCATCATCTGTAAAGTCAGTAAGTTTTGGACCATGTGCTGTCCAGAGGCCTTTTCGATTCAAAATCCCAGGAGTCTGTGATGAGAATTGGAGACCTGGATTCTAGTCTTGCCTTTGATTTGAGTAGTCAAGTCACTGCCCCTCACTAGCTCTCAGGGTCCTTAAATGCAAAGATTGGGGATTGGAGTAAGTGTTCCCCTGGGCACTTTTGCAGCTACTTCAAATTTATAACTTCAAAATTTCCACCCAAGTTCCCGGGCTTGAAAGAGTCACCACCACAACTTGTCCAAGTCCATGGCTGTGCCCAAGCTTGACTCTCGGGCAGGGGCTGCTCCATTACCTTGTGGTCTCTGTCCCCGAGAGAAAGAGCATAAAGGCCAGTGAGGGACCAGAGAAGAAAGATCCTAACATGAGACTATGGCATATAACCTGAGCTCTTCAGACACCACCCCACAAGGCCAAGTCGGAAACTGAGATTCACTCAATACTATTCTTATCTTAAGAGGATATCCAGACACTAGCAGCAACCAGAGATGAGGCCCCTGAGACATATTAGTCTTTAAGTTTCTGATCTTCTAGCCCTGTCTGGCACATAAAAATAGCTAAAATTCACTGGGCATTGTGTATGTGGACAAGCACTGTTCAAAAAACCTTGTATGTATTATCATTTAATCTTCACTACAACACTTTCTGGGGGTAATTATTCTCCCCACCTTACAAGTCAGGAAATCAGAGAACAGAGGTTAAATAATTGGCCGGAGCCCACAGGCTCCTGAGGGGCATGTGGCATTCAGCTCTGTAGCCCTGCTCCTAACACCCTCCAACCCCTGCTCCCAGCACCCCAGCCCAAGAGTGTGTCCTCAATGAATACATGTTGAACTAATTAAACTGGAACTCACTGTGAGATCCCCCTGAGGAATGTTCCAGAGCTCCAGATTATGCCAGAGCCTTCCCTTCTTTTCTGGGCCCTGAGGCTTCTCAGCCCCACAGGTCTATTCCTGTCCTTGGCGGGTGTCTCCCCTGCTGGACTCTCGCAGCCACCCTTGGAGAATGGCGTCACCCACACCTCCAACCCTGCTCATTCAGTCTGTATAGATTCCCTCTTTCAAGAAACTGGGTAATAAGCATCCCTGGGGCTGGGTCAGGGAGCTCTTAAATGACACTGCCTAGTAATCAGCCTTTTATGAAAGCACCGTATGTTCTTTTTAGGCCATGAACCAGGAACTCAGGATGGGACCAGGCTGCACATAGCAACTCTCTACCACGGAGTGAGCTTTGCTCCGCAGGGCACTTCCTACACAGGGCTTTCTTCTCCATCTCCTCCTTCCTCAAGGCATGTTCAAGCCCCAATTCATCTGCATCATTTCCAATTGAAGGAGGGGAGAAGAAGGGAAATAATATTTATTATCCACCATGGTACTAGGCTGGCTACTCTACATGTTTTAATCTCATGATATTATTGTACACGTTTTACAGATAATGAAACTAGTGAATGCTCACAATGTTTGCATAATTTGCAACTGTGAACAAAGCCAGTGAGTAGCAGCACTGGAATGCAAACCAAGATAAGTCTGGGGCCAAAGTCCAAGCTCTTGCTACCCTAGGCTGTCTTGCAGGTGTTCCTTAGCCCCTCCTGTTGGCCTCTTCTGGGATCCCAGGACCACTGGGCAGGTAATAAGAGGGTGTATTTTGGAAGCAGAAAAAATGAAATTCAAAGACCATATCTTTTTTACCTGTAAAATGGTAATAAAAATTCCTACCTTAAGTTCTTAAAAGGATTAAATAAAATAATCCAGGTAAAGAATTTAGCACTGTGATTGGAAAAGAATAACAAAGCATATTAGCAATTCTTCATCCCCTGCTCCTCCTCCTCTTCCCCCTCCACCTTCACCTCCTCTGCCCTCTCTGGGTTCAGGTGATCCCACCTGGGCCTCACACCACAGAAGCAATAACACCAGGCCCTTCGGAAGAGGAAGCAGCAGCAACATGGGAGTAAAGAAAGGTGCCTAACTTCGCATCCAGACAGGCTCAACCTCAAAGAAACACAATCTAAAATCATTTGCAACAGCAAATATTTTTTGCACAGAGAGATTAGTTAAACGCTGATTCAGATTTTTAAGTGAATTGCCTAAAATCACATAGAGAAATTGCACAAATGCAAAGAGAAATCAACAAATAACAAGAATACGGAGCACTTGAAGACATCATGTGCTGAAGTAAATGGGCTGAATTGATAAGGAAAACTCCCATCTGTTATTTGGCACAGCAGCCACCTGAGACTCCCACCTCTCACGGAGGACCCACATTAGCATATCACTAACCTAACACCTGGTACATTAACATATCACTAACCTAACATTTGGCACATCAGCATAACACTAATCCTATTGCCTAGTGCAGACACTAAACTTATTACCTGGCGGGCATTGTCACCTGAGACCCCCCTCCCCTTGGATCACCCCAACTTAATAAAAACGGGAAAAATTAGGTAGACGGGGCTCAGAATTTGGTGGCGAGACCCCTCTGAGCCCGCCGGCGAATAAACGTTGATTCTCCCACTCTCCGTGTGCCGCTCGGTTTGTCCTTGGGACCACTTGTAACACTTGCCGTAACAGAATTCCTCTCATGCTAAGCTATAAACATTGGATTAAAAAAACAAAATGCAATAAAATATGTATTCTGTGCCCTTTTTTCTTTTCTTTTTTCAGCATACAATAGGCTATTCTAGGAAGGCAGATATTTTCAAATTTATTTCTATAAAAATATAGTAAATTGAGAAGGAACATTCTTAGGAAAGTCTTTTTAAGGTTACAGTTAGATGGAACCAACAGGAGAAAAATTATAGATTAAAGATAAAGAGATGAAACTGCATTTACCTATGCATTTCTAAAAAAAATCTTTACTGTACAGTATCTTGGGCCTAATAACTTTCTATTCACAGTCTTATATCTGTTTATCTTTAATAAAGTGGTTTATATATATGTGTGTGTGCATATATATATAAAAATGATGACTCTCAGAGTCGGATATGATGAAATAATCATTTGTTTTCCTTCACTTCCTCTTGAAAATTTTTCTAAAATTTCAAACATGGTATTTTAAAAAAAATAAGGCTTACATTTACAAGTATGAAAAGAAAAAGAGAGCCGACGTCCCCAACAAAATTTGGAAGCTGTGGGGTAAGTGACTTAGCAGATCAGAGAAGGATGAAACCTCAGCCAGCAGTGGGGGAAGACAAGGCCCACCTGATCTGTACCACAGAACCCTGAAAGAATCCGGGAATTCAAGGCACAGGGATCTCTGAAGGTGGGGGTACAGGTGAGACTCACTACAATAAGGTTCACTGGGGGTTTGGAGGGGAAGTAGTGGGCCCCTCCCAGATCCCTCCCTGCCTCGGCACTCTGAAAACAGGGATTCCGTGAAATTCTACATCCTGAAATGTAGAAACACCATGCCTGCCACTCCCTTCCCCAACTCTGCCCCCAGAAAGCTGAGTCTTACACCCCCAGACAGAGTAATGACCTCCAGACCATGACCGTGGGAACTCCCCAGGGAAGCAGCCCAGGCAGGTCTCTCCAGAGAGACCCTCGGGCCGGCCAGCCCCACCTGTGCTGTCAAAGCAGTGACATCAGGTTCTCAGTGCTCTGTCCTTAAATATGAGCAGTCATCCAGGGGTCCCCAAACACCCCAGGAAAGCTCCTGTCCTGAATGAGAGACTGAAACAAACAGGAATAAACAGGGGAGGGGAGCTAAAGAGAAGCAGAGACAACATGATGAGAAACTGCCCTCAAAATCTGCAGAAAGATACAAGCGTTTGCATTCGCTGAACTGGAACCAGATGGCGTTTTAAAAATTCAGAGAACAATTTAGACGGAAATTAAACATCTAAAAGCTGAAATGAAATGTTCAATAGAGAAGTTGTAAGATAAATTGAGGAAATCATCCAGAAAATAGAACCAATGACAAGGAGATGGAAAACAGGAGAGAAAGAACAGGAAGACGAGAGGACCAATACAAGATCTCCTAAGTCTGAACAGCACAAGTTCCAGAAAGAACACACAAAATGGGAGAAAATCATGAAGGACAGGATTCAGGAAAATTTCCCAGAAGTGAGAGACACAATTGCCAGGTTATAGGGGCCCACTAAGTGTCCTACCTAACGAGTAAAAGGCGATCCACAGTAAGGCACTTCATTTGGATATTTCAGAACATCAGGGATAAAGAAAAGACCCTAAATCTTTAAGAGAATAAAAGAAGTTGATCTACAAAAAAAGGGGAGGGGAGAATCAAAATGGATTAAGTTTCTATCACAACATGAGAACCTAGTAGGGAATGTAGAAATCCCTTCCACATTTTTTTTTTTTTTTTGGTCTCGCTCTGTCACCCAGGCTAAAGTGCAATGGCCATAGCTCACCATAATCTTGAACTTCTGGGCTCAAGTGATCCTCCCACCTCAGCCTCCCAAGTAGCTGGGACTAAAGGTATGTGCCCCGATGTCCAGCTAATTTTTTTTTTTTTTTTAGAGATGGAATCTCACTATGTTGCTCAGGCTGGTCTCAAACTCCTGGCCTCAAGGAATCCTGCCTCAGTCCTGCTAATAGGACCCCAGTTTTCTGTTCAGGTGGTGGGTGACGATCACTTGATTTCAGGGGAGGGAACCCCCAACTTTGTTGCAGCTAGGGCTGGGCGTGTAACCCAATTCTGGCCAATGAGCTGCAAGCAAAAAGCTATTTGGACAATTCTGGGAAAACATCTTTTTTTTCCTGGAAATAAAAAAAGGACAAAAAGGACAGAGGCTTATGAAGAGAAAGCTTTTTGTACCTGGACCTTTTCTTCCATGTTAGAACGTTAGAATGTCATGTAAGGATGTGATGCTGGGCCTCTTACAACATCAACCGACGAGCCAAAAGACCAAAAATACTCAACATGTTAAAGATGGTGAAGGACAAGGACAGAAAGAGCCAGGGTCCTTCATTGCACTGTTGAACAGCTGAATTGCCCATCTCAGGCTTTGTGTCATGTGAAAAACAAAGTGCATCTCTATTTAAGCTGCCGTTAGTCGAGTATTCCGCAATGTGCAATGGGAAATGTTTCTGACACACAAAGACTAAAAAAGTCATCAGTTCCCATCCTTTAAGAAGCTTAGAAGTGTTCTACCAAAATGAAGTAGAGAGAAAAGGAAGGCGGGAAGGGAAGGAAAGGGGAGGAGAGGGGAAAGGAGGGGAGGAGAGGGAACAGACAATCCAACCCAAATGAAACCACAGCCAGCAGAACTCACTGTCCTCCCCACTTAGGACAGTGATGACTTCTTCAATCACATTGTCTCTTTAGTCAAAAGGCCTATAGGACAGAGAAAGTCCTCTCCTCTTCCCTCCTGTATAAACCACATGGACCCTACCTCAACAGTTGGCTCATCTCATCACTTTGCTTGGTTTCTCTTGAATAACTTTGGGAAGCAGGGGATAACTATTAATAGACAAAAACATAAATAGCCTTCATATACACAAATAATTACCAGTTAGAGAATATAGTACTAGCAAAATCCCATTTATCATATCAACAAAGATGAAAAAAAACACTTGGGAATAAATTTAATACAAAATATGCAAAACCTTATTGGAGGAAAACCAAAGTATTCCTGAAAGACATTCTACAAATCTACAAAAGAAGATTTTTAAAAAATGAAACACATTCTCTGTTTACATAAAATTGCTCAACACTACAAAGACATCAATTCTCTCTAAATTTAAATTTACAAATTTAATGTAATCCTAATAAAAATATCAAGCCATTTGTTTATGGAGGTAGACAAGTAGAAACAAAGTTCATATGGAAAAACAAACATGCAAAAACCATCAAGAAACAATTAAAAAGAAGAGTTCCAATACAGACCAGCCCTTTTGGACATTAAAACATCCTAGACAGCCTTCATAACTAAAGCAGAGAAGCACTGTTGCATGAATAAACAGACCAGTGGAACGGCATATAAAGTCCACAAATAGACCCAAGTACATTTGGAACTTTATAACAAAGGTGGCATTTCAAATGCCTGAGGCAAAGATGGACCTTTTAATACATGGTGTTGGGACAATGATTTACCCTTTGGAAAAAGATAAAATTAGATCCATTCCTCACAAGACACTTGAGAATAAACTCCACATGACTCACAGATCTCAATGTAAACACACACACAAAAAAAAAAAGAAAAAGAAAAGAAAAAAAAAAAGAATAAACCATACAAACACTAGAAGAAAACACAAAATCCTATTTAACCTGTGCATAGGGAAGGTTTTTCTAACAGGGGCCAAAATCAATTGAAAAAATAATAAAGACTGATAAATTTGACGGCATAGAAATTCACAAAGTATAACAATCCATTGGGTTGGCAGGCTGTGGGGAACGGGCTCTCGCATGCATTGCTGTGGGAATGCAAACGGGTTCAACCCTTATGCAGGGTAATTTGGCAACATCTAACAAAACAAAACATGTGTGTACCTTTCAACACAGTAATTCCATTTCTAAGAACTTACATGAAGATATACCACCAACCATACAAAAATACACATGTACAAACTTAATCACTGCAGTATTACTAGCAATTAAAAAATATTGGAGACCACTTATGTGTTATGTATAGGAAGTGGTCTAGCCACACTATGCAGGAAAACACATGAAAAGGACCTCTGGGAACTGATGTAAAGTGGTTTCCAGGATGTATTCAATGAAAAAAGCAAAGTCCAAAAGAACATCCTTCAGAAAAGAAACAGAAATAAATAAGGATTGTGTGTGGGGGGGGCACCTAAAATGGAATACAAATACACCAAACTGTATCTCACATGAATACCAAAACCCCCACTCAGTGGGGTGGGGGAAGAGAATTAATCTAAGTACCTTTGAACAATTTTTAGATTATATCCCCTTAGTCTAAAGATGAAGAACTCTTAAATATTGAACTCTAATTAAGAAACAACTTCTTGTTTCTCCTCCTCCTCCTCCTCTTCTTGTTCTTGGAAGTATGGGTTAGGAATTCTGAAACTATTAGGTTATTAAGTATGAAATGTCTGATTTCCTTAAGTGCTAAGTTTGACAGTTGATCTCTCTGACATTTCACTTTGACACTTCTTGTATTACTTTTATTGTGAAGGTACAACCTCAGTCTTTCAAACCCACATTTTGGCTTGTGATTATCTTTCAAAAATTTTTAGAGCAATTTTTGTGAAACCATGGGTAAGTCAAAAAATTCGTGTTATTTTCAAATATGAGTTCCATCGTGGAACCAATGCGGTACAGACAGCTTGAAATAAAGTGTTTGGGAAGGATGTGGCTAATGACCGCACAGTACATTGGTAGTTTGAGAAATTCCATTCTGATGATTTTAATCTTGAAATGAGCCACGTGGGCAACCTGAGACCAAGGTGGATAATGATGAGCTGAAAGCTGTAGTGGAAGTCAATCCATGTTAACCTAGGCATGAATTTGCAGCAAGGTTTGACGTTCCTATTCCAACAATATTGGACCATTTGAAACAAATTGGCAAGTAAAGACACTGGATAGATGGGTTCCACGTGAATTAAATGAGCATCAGAACAGAAATCGTCTCGAAGCTTGCCTTTCTTTGCTGTCCATGAAACATGGATCCTTTTTGACAATTGTAAGTGTTTGGCACAATGGTTGGATAAAGATGAAGTGCTGGAACACAGTCCAAAACTGAATATTCAGCAAAAAAAGCTAATGGTGGGTCGGGCGCGGTGGCTCATGCCTGTAATCCTAGCACTCTGGGAGGCCAGGAGTATTGCTTGAGCTCAGGAGTTCGAGACCAGCCTGAGAAAAGCAGGACCCCATCTCGACAAAAAATAGAAAAATTAGCTGGGCACAGTGATTCGCGTCTGTAGTCCCAGCTACTCAGAAGGTTGAGGCAAGAGGATTGCTTGAACCCAGGAGTTTGAGCTTGCACTCAGCTAGGATGACACCACTACACTCTAGCTGGGGCGACAGAGCAAGTTCCTGTCTCAAAAAAGAAAGAAAGAAAGAAAGAAAAGGGCTGTTACCAGTAACAACAAAAACTAAATTTTAAAAATTTATCAAAACTTGTTTTTATCATCAGTCCCAAGAAGTTACTCTGCGCAAACTTTGAAACAAGCTATGTGATTTTCTACTGTTGGGACTTGAAATGTGAAACTCTGTGATCTATTTAACACTCCTGCATGGCGTTATAGAATTCACCGAGATTCATCAATAACTCTTCCAGAAAAGTATAAAGAGTTTAAATTAAAACTTGGGGAACTTGAATTGACAAGAGAAGACAATAGGCAACTTTTTGGATAAACCAAAGGCCAGGGATGGGAGAAAAATAACCAATACGTTCACCAAGAGCAGAAAAAAAGGGCTTCCATTTCAGCAAGAATGCTGGTCTGGTCTACTAAGGATTTCTTATAACCCTTGCAGTCTTCGTGAGTCACAGACGGTGGTTTTGTGAAGTCCACATAGGAACATGGCCTGGATTAGAGTCTTTGGGCATTTCTTTCAACCCAGATTAAAACTTGGAATTAGAAGCAATATTATAGAAATGGAAGACCTCCAGGAACAAAGTTATTGCCCAGTGTCTCCTGAGCTAAACTCCAATCTCTCTTTGGTTGAATGTTCCTTTCACTAGCACATTCATGTGACAGTGATTCCCTGAGCACCTGCCAAATGCCAGGCACAGTTCCAGTGTGTGACCAGGGATGCATTATGACTTCTGTGAGCCCTAGGCCACTTTTGCCTTCCTGGTCCCTTTCCTCCATAAAAACATATTAAAAATTATATTTTATGACTATGTTGGTATAAAGTAAATAAATCCAGCTTGGATTCATTATTATATATTCATTTTTTTCTTCTGCTTTTAAATGAAATTAAAATTGAGATACTTTTGTGGGCCCCTAAAAGTTATCATGGGCCCCAGGCACTGGGCGTCCTGTACCCACTGGATACAGAGGCTCCCCCTTGTGACAGAGTTTATATTCTCATAGTGCTCCTAGTTTGTTAGAAAAGTAAATATGAAGATGAATTGGATGGATTCAGATTGTGACTAATACAAAGTAGACTGCAGTGATGTTACTCAGGGCTGGGATTAGGGGGAGGCGGGCGAGGCTATTAGGGCCAGAAATGTAAGGAGTCAAGGCTGAGCAATGTCAACTCTGCCACAGGCCCCTGAGAATTGAGCCTCCTTCAATTTTGCACCATTAGACAAACCAGAGTGACTGAAGGGGAACAAGATTCCATGTAGTTTAAGTTACAGTTGAAACTAGGAAGCCAAGAGTGAAAAGCCTTGAGTTGTTCTGAAGCAGTTGTAGTTTGTGTGCAGCCCACATGCCAAAGCGTGTGCTACTTTCTGGCTTTTGTAATGATAAAGATATCAGTGGACACCTTTCACCCTTCTAAAATAATATATTTGGAATGGCTGTTCCACACTGGGATGATAAAATGTCTGCAGCCCCCTCTGCTCAATCAACAATATAGGTATATCTAACCAAGTATTCCAGAAGAGTTCTGTCACCCCCCCACCCACATCCCCAGGGCTGAAGATGTCAGTAACTAAGCTGCTGGCATTTCCACATTTCATCAATATCTCCCTTCTATTAAATATCTCCATGTATTAGAAGACCAGCAAGATGTAAAAACATGGTTTATCTGGCATTCCTGATTAACAGATCATCTGGCACCACGGTAAATCCAGATGTCAAAAACACATAAAATGATTCAGAAGTCAGCACAGCAAAAACACAGAGAGACTACAGGTCACTCACATACCAACCAGTACTTGGAAATCATAGATTTTTAAATATTTACAGTTGGAAATTATGTATCTACAATTACAAAATTATACTTAGCATCAAAAGCAACTTGGCTTTAACAGCCTTTAGCAGCAATGTGTTCAAGCTATAATTTACTGGATAATAAACAATAAGAACAGAGACCATTCAAACTGAACAAATGGGGTAAATGAAATCAACTGGGTTGACATAGGAGAGGGGAAATTCAGAAGGTATTGACATCCTTTAATCAATAATTAATTTTGTCTTGTAGAGCGAGCAGTAAAGTAACATAGTATGAGAAAGAAGCAAATAAAATTAGGAATGCCAGCTCATAAGCTACAAGTTGAAAAACGATGTTTCTAGAGTGCTGTCGCAGAAAGAATAAACAGACATTGGAGCCAACAAGGGCTAGAATTGAATCCTGGCTTTCCATTTACTAAGGCTGAACAAGCCTTCACTTCACAGAATTTTAGTTTCCATGTATGTAAAACGGGGATCCATCCTCATTCATGGACGTCATGTGAAATAAAAAAATGCATATGGAGTATACGCTTGGTGTATGGTCAGTTCTGAATATGTTCAGTTTTTTCCTGGCACACATTTAGACCAGGGTTCTACAACATCTCTTTTTCAGCTTAACAATTGATCATTCAAATTAAAAAGCTTCTGCACAGCTAAAGAAACTGTCATGCGAGCAACAGACAACCTACAGAATGCGAAAAAAATTTTGCATGCTACACATCCAATAAAGGGCTGATAACTAGAATCTATTTAGAACTCAGGAAAATCAGCAAGAAAAAAATCAAACAACCCTATCAAAAAGTGGGCAAAGGACATGAATAGAAACTTTTCAAAAGAAGACAGAACAATGGCCAACAAACATATGGAAAAATGCTCAACATCTCTAATCATCAGGGAAATGCAAATCAAAACCACAATGAGATATCACTTATCTCCAGTGAGAATGGCCTTTATCAAAAAGTCCCAAAACAATAAATGTTGGCATGGATGCGGAGAGACAGGAACACTCATACACTGCTGGTGGGACTGCAAACTAGTGCAACTTGTGTGGAAAGCAATATGGAGATACCTTAAACAGATACAAGTAGACCTACCATTTGATTCAGCAATCCCATTATTGGGCATCTACCCAAAAGAACAAAAGACATTCTATAAAAAAGACATCTGCACTCGAATGTTTACAGCAGCACAATTCACAATTGCAAAGACGTGGAAACAACCCAAGTGCCCATCAATATATGAGTGGCTTAACAAAATGTGGTATATGTATACCATGGAGTACTACTCAGCTATAAGAAACAATGGTGATATAGCACCTCTTTGTATTATCCTGGATAGAGCTGGAACCCATTCTACTAAGTGAAGTATCCCAAGAATGGAAAAATAAGCACCACATGTACTCACCATCAAATTGGTTTCCCTGATCATCACCTAAGAGCACATTTAGGAATAACATTTATCGGGTATCCGGCAGATGGGTGGGGGAGGGGATGGGTGTACACATACATAATGAGTGCGATGTGCACTGTCTGGGGGATGGACACGCTTGAAGCTCTGACTCGGGGCGGGAGGCGGGGGGCAAGGGCAATATAGCTAACCTAAACTTTTGTATCCCCATAATATGCTGAAATAAAAAAAAAAATTGATCATCATCATAATTCTGAGCTTACAGCAGCTCTGCCTTTCCATGGCTCAGGCCAACCTTGGAGTCTTCTTTGCTTCCATTGACTTTCCCTGCATCTCATGTCCAAGGCATCAGGAAATCATGCTGGCTCTTCCATCAAAATTTATCCCGAACACGATGACCTCTCACCCGTCTGCCAACACTGCCCTTGACAGAGCTCCCATATTTCTCACCTGAGTTACCTCAGCCTTTCCAGTGGTCGCCCCGCTTGGACACCTGCCCCAAAAGACGATACACCAGAGCAGCCAGAGTGACCCCAACACCACGCAGGTCAGATCACGTCACTCCTACACTCCAGGCCTTCTGATGACCCCTCTCTCACTCTCAGTGACCACCAACCTCCTTGCAATGGCTCACCCTACACGAACGGCCCCCTCCGCCCCCACCTCCTCTGCCACTGCGCTCCCCTCCACCCACCCCGCTGCAGCCACTCTGGTCTTCTTGCTCTTCCCAGACACATCGAGCTCACTGTTTTCTTGGGGCCCTTGTCGTAGCCATTTTCTCTCTGCTTGGGACCTGCTTCCTTGATTTCAACTTAGCTATCTCCTTCACCTCCCTCAAATTCTTTGTATATGTATCACCCTCATCGCTCAGTCTAATTTGGCAAGTTGCCTGCCTGCCACCACCACCCCACCTGCATTCTCTGTGTCCCGTCATCCACTCGTTCCTTTCTCCATAGCATGGATCACCTTCCAGGACACTGTATAATTTATCTGTTTATTAGGTTTATTGTTTGTCTCCCTCTGCAAGAACATAAACTCCACAAGAGCAGTAATCTTTGTTTTGTTCACTGATGTTTTTTCAAGAATCTAGAATAGCACCTATATGTGGTAGGCACTCAATATTTTTTCAAGGACTGAATTATGTTGTCCATAAAAGCACAATACATAGAATACAACACCATCATATATAGTACACAGTTAAGTGTTAGCACATGTACTTGAAAAATTGAAAATTTAGTACTTCAGAATCTTCCATGTCCTAATTATGGTGCATAACTCGAATTACATAATGGGCAAAAACATTGAAAAAATTTAGTACCCTTAAATATGGCCAATATAAAAATCTGAATGTGCTTAGCCCAGACTGGGTTAGTTCAAAACTGAATTTAACATGGCCAAAAAAAAAAAAAAAAATCCCTCAAAATTTTGGAGCAGAGGTGGGGGGATGTGTTATTGGGCAGGAACATGGACAGAGTCTCAAGAAAAATTTAACGAGGACCATGATCTATTAGCTTTAGGCTTCTAGAGTGCCCTTAAGGAAAAGTAATTTGTTTCTTCTGAAGGTCTTCATCTATACTTTATTACTTTGAGTCCACATCACTTCCTTTGCTTGGGAGACCACACTGCACTCTGGCCCCGGGATGAGGAATTGAGAGACCAGTGGCCCATTGTTCAGGTTACTATTGCTGTGTAACAAATCACTCCAAAGCTCAGCGATTTAAAACAATCACTTTATTTTGTTCACAGTTTCGTGGGTCAGGAATTCAGGAAGCGTTTACCTGGGCTGCCCTCCTTTGAGGCCTCTTGTGCTACGGCAGTCAGTTGTCAGCTGGATCTGTCACCATCCGAAAGCTCCCCTCGGCTGGACGTCCAAGACGACACACTCACATGGCTGGTAGCTGCTGGTGGCTGTCAGCTGGGAACTCAGCTCAGCCACTGACCGGACACCCGGTGGTCTCAGATGGCTGGCTTCCCGTGGAGAACCAGGTGTAAACTGCATGGCATTTTCTGATCTAGCCTCAGACAATGCACAGTGTCATTTCTGTCATATTCTATTAGTGAGTCCCTAAGGTGGCCCAGATTCAAGGGGAGGAAACCTAGAGCCCACCACTCAATAAGAGGAAGGTATAAAAGTTTACAGAAATATTTTCAAACCACCACAACACAAACATGAGCTGCAAAGTGGAGTTGTCTTAAAGTAAGTCTCATGACGATCAGAACCCCAGAACTAGAGTTTGATGTTTTGGAAAGACAAGAAACATCTTCTCGAGTCACTCATGTACTTATCCTTTATAATCTCTCCTGCACTTCCCTCTAACTGCTCCTTTCAGCCTTTGGAAATCGTGAGAACAGTTGGGCAGGTAAAATGGGATGGGTAAGAATGACGGTGATGGGGGAACAGCCACTCAAAACTGCTGCACTACAGGCTCACTCCCAAGAAAATCACATCATTTCCTTTTCATTTATGCACCTAGCACCCAAATTGTACACACACAAGCATCATTGTTCAGTAAGCACCTACTATGTGCTGACACTGTGCTCTTGTTGTTGTATGCACAAATTCCCAAAAAGCTAGAGAGAGGATAACAAGGAGAACCAGGTGTCTATACGGGACCATAGTAGGAGATGTCGGGAGATAATAAGGGACCATTTTAGAACTTGAGCTTCTACTGAACATGAGATGGGAGCTGTGAGGGTTTGTGTAGAGGAATGGCATGATTTGACTCATGTTTTAAGAGCTGCGTTGAGAACAGGCAGACAGGGGCAGGAACAGGGAAACCAGGTAGGAGGCTACTGGAATAATGCAGATGACGACAGACTGGATCATGGTTAACAGCAACCAAATGGTGAGAAGTGGCCGTTACTGGGCTCTACTGGGAAGGGACAGTCCATAGGCCCGTGCGGAGGTGTGTGCCTGCCAGCTTGCCTGAGTGGCAGCACACGTCTGCGACTTGGGATCCATTAGCTCGCTAGATCCACAGTCGTGGGGCTCCTGTAGCAAAAGTTATTAGATGTCACATCTGACCAAAAAAATACAAGAATTATTGAAAGTACATGAATGACTTAGAAATAAAGTCCCCAAATCACTTTAGTAAAGAATTGTTTATTTTTACACAGGTAAATTCAGAAACGAACAAATGTCTGCTTGACCATATGCTTTCTTTTTCTTCTTTCTTTCTCTTTTTAATACCACACTAGGCTAATTCAACCAGATGTTCCCACTTATTGAAGTTGCTCTCTCATTAGTTCCTCTAACTCCAACAGCTCAAGGAAAAGCACACAACGGAACTTTCTACATATTCAGCCCAATGTGGTTATTTTCAGAGTATGGGAAGAAACACACCTAGTTTTGCTCTCTAATCTGCTGAATAAAGGAATGAAACACAGAAAAGATCTCAATCAAAGGTCTAAAGACTTCAAGGACAGAGCCGGTCTTGTGTGAGGGGCACTGAGGATATAAACATAAGGACCAGTCCCTGCCTTCTAGAGGCTTCCAGGCGAGAGCAGGAACACATTACAGGCCAGTACCATGGGTGTGTCAAGTCTCAGGACATGAGTTAAAGCTCATGGTAGGTCTAGAAGAATGATTCAAATAAACTTTCAATTGTTCAAAAATAATTTTCCTTTCTCTAAGGTATTTTGAATTTAACAAATTGTGCAATCACATAAATCCTGATGTCACATAACAAAAAAAATCTACAGCTATTAAAATACCTGGTTGTTGACCATTAGTATCTTGTTAAAACTCTGTATCATATTCATTCAATAAAAGAATGATACCTGGAATTCTGAAATACTAAAATCATGTTATTATTTTGTAACTTTTATTACTTGGGTTTGATTTTCAAGGTAGAGTCTGCAAGGTATTGGTTATTCTCATATTATAGGAACAGATGATAATCCCTGTTATGAGAGCAGATTTAAGTAAAAGTCCTTTTAGAGTGCCATGGGTTTAACAGTCACACTTTAGAACAGTGATTCCCAAGTTTAGGCGTCGTGGCTCATGCCTGTAATCCCAGCACTTTGGGAGGACAAGGCAGGAGGATCGCTTGAGGCCAGGAGTTGGAGACCAGCTGGGCAACATAGCAAAAGTCTGTCTCTACAAAAATAAATTTTTTTTTTTTTTAATTAGCCAGGCATGGTGGTATGCATCTGTAGTCCTAGCTACTTGGGGGACTAAGGCAGGAGGATCTCTTGAGCCCAGGAGTTCAAGGCTTCAGTGAGCTATAATTGGGCCCCTGCACTCTAGCATGGGTGACAGAGCAAGACCGTGTCTCCAAAACAAAAAAATTTAAAAAATCATTAGCTTGATTTTACAATACCCCTACATTCTTTGCTGTGCATTAATGTTGATCTATTTCAAATAAAAATAAAATTTACTTTCCAGAAGAAAGTAGCTTTCTAGAAAATAATTTAGAAATAGGAGAGTATCATAAAACACCAGTTAATAACCACTGCTCTTTATAGAGAATATAGGAAATAAATAATTGGCTTGTACTAAACTTATATTATCAATGTCATGATAGAAGCCATCTATTAGTGCTACCACTGATTCATGATTCTAGAAGGAAAAAAACGAATGGTGAACAGAGTTCTCATGTGGCTCTTGACCTTAGACTCCACGGTAGGAGAAAATATGCTGCCGTACAAAGCCACACTGCCCTTGCTAATGGTGTGAAGAAATTCCTGTTGCTTTATCTGTCTCTGGCATGTAAAATTTGGGATCTAAAATTTCTTCAAATATGGAGTCAAGAAGGGGTACTACTAGAAAAGCAGCATGGGCTTTGACCTCAGAATTTCCAGTTTTCCACTCGAGAAACTGATATAATGTTCACTGTGAATTAACTGCAATTCCATAATTAAAGGCACTAAGATAATACCTTTTTATTGCCTATTCAAAGAAACAAATTCAAGGGTTGGCAATCATGTGAGATATTAGCAATAAGAATAAAAAACTGACACAATATGCATATTCTTTGATGTGGCAACTACCATGTTTAAAAATTTATCCTGGCCACAAGTGACGAAGGAGGCCGGTGGGTGCATGATGGTGGAGGGCAAGGAGGTCCCAGTGGAGGAGGCACGTGATTGCCCACAGCTGTCACCTTGGAGCAGCGTGCCTTCCCTCGCATGGTGCCACCCTTTCTAGTATTTCATCTTGTCTACATGTCAGGGAGCCAGGAGTCTGAGAAACCCAAGAGGAAGAATCCAGATGCCCATGAAAACAATGATAGTCCCTGTCTCTGAAAGACCCTTCTCTGGGAGAGGAGTCCGCATCGTCGTGTCTTGAAGACTCAGTAAACTTCCCATAGGCTGCACTGTGATGACCTTACATTTTTGTGAGCAGAATCCTTAGTGTGACTGCTAACATTCAAGTTCATGACGCCCCTCTCCTCAGCGTAAGTCCCACACAGTCCTGCCTCGTCTGGGGTTTTGGCAAAGGAGCAGGGAGCAGGGCTCACCCCTTGCTCTATAATCTACAAACTGCAGATGCTCCTGCGGCCAACCACTCCTGGGGGGCATTGGCTGGGGGCAGCTGGTTTTCGGCCCTCTGTTCTCATAATAACAATAAAGTCTAAACATTCTCTCTCTCTCAATAAAGTCTAAAAACGCACACTCTCTCCCCCTGCCCCCAGCCACCCTCCCACTCCTGACACACACACACACCCTACCTCAGTGGACTAAAGCAATGAAGATCTATTTCTTGCTCACACGAAGTCCATTCAGGTCCAGGGCAGTTGTGTTCCGTGGGATGACTTGGCATCACACTTCTCATCAACACAAGACTGCCAGGGAAGAAGCTGTCCTGGGAGAGAGCCTCCTACCAGCAGTGAAATACTTCTGCCCACATTCCATTCAATAAAGCAAGTCAAGGCCTTCCCTAACCTGCAACAATTGGAGACAGGTGATCCCAGCATGTGCCTAGACGACAGCAAGAGCGAATGTCTACTGCAGCCACGTAGCAATTAAAAATACTAATACGAAGCTCTGGTTTTTGACATGGGCAAACTATCCATCATATATCAAGTGGGAAAAAAAAGTACGGTCCCATTAAAAATATATCTGTATGTGTCTGATACAAGGGGATAGAGGCATTTATAAAAATCACTGGAAAGGTACACAGTGTAAGTTTAATAGTGTTCTCTCTGGGTGGGGTAGGATTAGAGGGTTTTAAAAAATATCCTGTTTTATATTTGGTAGTTGTATCTTTTTCTTTTCTTTTTTCATAATAAAAATACTATTTTGATGATGAGAGAAAGTAAAGCTGTATCTATTCAGAAAAACAAAATACACTGCCTTTCTGGTTTCTAAATCGATCTCTTACGGGTTTAGTTGAGGAATCGGTTCTCCTGGGTCTGAACTGCCACGTGTGTGCTCACAAGACTGAGCTGCTGAGGTGGAGAAGCAGAGCGCAGTCGTGGTGTAGCTCTGTCTCCGTGGCTCCGTCGTCAGACAGCCCAGATATCCTCAGCCAGGCTGACCGCTGATTCAAGCAGCCTTCGGAAACTTCAGTAGAGATACAAATACCCACCTCCCTTACACACAACACTCAGGACATGCCAGTACATTAAGGTGGGAGGTAGGGAAAAGGCCTGTGCTTTCAAGTCAGACAGACAGAGTCCTCTTGGTTTTCTCACCCGTAAAATGGAGAAATAATGCCTTGCAGAAGTGTTGCCAGGACTGAATGAGATAATGTAGGTATAGCACCCAGCATACAGTAGGTGCTAATTAAATGTTTGCTACTATTATTGCCTTATGTCTATAACAAAGACAACAAAAGCTAAATTAAGCAAACATAGTAACAAGCAGGGAGTATTTTATTGTATGCATATTCTCAAAAAAAAGAAAAAGAAAAAACCTCACAAAAACAGAACCCACAAATAGGAGCAAAGAACAAAGTTTTCTAGCATCTCTGGGATACACATGGTACTGTATCTTATAGAAACATAGCTAGTACAAGAAAAGAATGCACTAATTAACATTACCTTTTGCTTCCCCAGTCAAAAAAGGCTATAGAGAAAAACACTTTAAATTGTACTCTAATACAAATTTGTTGCACAGTTAAACTTCAACTTACTCAAAGAGTTATTGTATTGTAAACTGCAGAAAATAGAGTAGGCATTCAATAATCTGCTCACAATTAACAATTAAGCAATAGACACTTGAATAAATATAGCATGTATTACTTATTTGTTAAACCTCACATTTATAATGAGCAGATGGTTTATCATTATAGCAACTGGTTTCTTACATTTTAGGAGACACCAGATCCAGTAACAGAAGTAGAAAGTACTTTAATGAAAACTGATTTTAGAAAAATATCTCCTTGGGTCAGAGCTACTATGGGTATTTATTACATATTTGGGTCAGTTTCAACAGCTTAAAAATGTAGATACTAACAAACTGAATTATTTAGGGGGAGAACAAAGTGATATATTCTAGAGCAATATTTTTGTTCATATTCTCTAGGTAGCAGGACCCAGCTAGGACATAGTAAATAGAGATTGACAATGTAAGGAATAATTTGTTTCCACTAACGCTATAGGGCTATTGCTATCGCTCGGACTAATAAAGAGCAATTTAAAAACATGTTTAAAATGAAGAATTGGCATTTCCTTATCACATAATACTAGATCTAAATATAAGGATCTTCTCTAATATTCCATACCCCTAACCCCTGTATGTACAAATTAGCTTGCATATTCAGCAATGGAAAGACCAGTAAACTGTCACTTAAAGAACTAATTTACATGACCCATTTAAGAGAAATGCAGTCAAAATAAGGCAATAACTATAAGCCTATCTGTACCTTGTGTGTCTAGTCAGGAAAATTCAGAAAATAATTTTTGCCCACCTCTATAAAAAAATATTACCCCATTTGCTACCTAGACCATGACAGACAAGACAAGCCTGGCATGTGTGTCTTTAAACAGAAAAATGGTCACAGGCCAGGGTGAAGAGCAAGCTATCTTGAAACAGTCTCCTTTCCTTTCCTAAGATACCTCACTCCAATTCTTCCTTAAATATAAATTCCCTCCTTGGTTTACATTAACTTAACCCCTTAGGAGGCACTATAACAACTTTATGTTCTCTATGGAACATAGGGTTTTCCGTTAAGAATTTCTTAAAGTAAAAAAGTGTGAAAGCTATGGAGTATTCTGAGCAGCTGTGATACTCTGTTTAATCTACCACAGATGTTAAAAAGTCACATTTTACAGAAGTTAGAAGAAAACAAAACCACAGTTCAGCACTCTTCCACAGGGCAAGGAATCGCTCATGCTCTATTTTCCTTTCAGGACTTAATAAAACCCCCAGGATAGCACCATTGTATGGGCTGAACCATTAACTGAACCAAAGTGAATACAGGAAGCTTACATTTAACATTGCGGTTGAAAAGTTGCCACCACTTAATTTTACCGTACTATGGGTTAGCAATATAATAGGATCTAAGAAAGTTTACCTTTTTCAGGTGACGTAACACAAAAATTACAAGGAGCAACAAAACATTTCGGTCTTATTTCTGAAGACAAGTCAACTTTTCATGCAGATCATTCCAGCACACGATCTGCCTGACCTGCTTTCCTTTCCTTATTATCTGTGTCACACAGCTATTAAGACATCTTATTTTAATTGCTTGTCTTAAACTTCTTAGTCCCTCTAAGATGCTGTTACAAAACAGACTCAGTCCCTTAGTTTGATCATACAAAATGACTATGTTGTCTCAACATGATCCCAAAACACGGAGGGGTGCAGTACTGAGATTTTAAAATCAGTATCCATTAGTAAGACTAACAAAGATACTGTTGCTATTTTAATATTTGTTCTTTAAAAAAGTTGGCCCTTCTCCACTCAATTCCTTGGCCCTAAAGTAACAGATACATGTACTATTGTTAAAAAAAAAAAACCCAAAAAACATAAATACTGGAATATGAAAAGATCGGCCCCCATTCCCTATCTCTTTCTCATCCTAGTACTCAGTGTCCAAAAGCCTTAGAAATGCCATTATGAACAACAGCAACAACCTTTGATAGTTGTTATGAAAGCAATTTACAAGGTGGAAAATGACAGCACAAGACTGTTACAGCTCTGGGTCACCAACTTCCTTCTCTGAAATATGAATAACACTAGCTACAACTGAAAGTCAATATAGTCAAAAAGCTATGGAGCACTTTTCTGAGGAGGATATTAACTGCCACAGCATCGCAGAGGTTCATCTTGGAACTAGACAGAATGCGTCAGGGAGGAGGGCGGGGCTGCCCCAGGGAACAGGCTGATCACCCCCACCACAACCACGCTGCTTGCTGGGTTTTCCATTAGTCGCTTACTAACTGCAGTGAGAAAAAGTCAGGCGGCTCGTGTGACTTCCATGTTAACAGCACCATAAAAAAGTTGGGTCCTCAGAGCATGTTTGGGAGAAAAGGAAGAATGCAGACTGCCTTGGTTATTA
The DNA here is from genome assembly GCF_041146395.1 of Eulemur rufifrons. Taxonomy (NCBI): domain Eukaryota; kingdom Metazoa; phylum Chordata; class Mammalia; order Primates; family Lemuridae; genus Eulemur; species Eulemur rufifrons. The sequence continues at coordinate 13,370,801 of NC_090983.1, read as the reverse complement.
CAGAAAGTTCACAACTTACTTAGAAGCCACTGCACAGGCTCCCCCGCGGCACGCTGGGTGGGGAGGGAAACTGAAGTGAGCCGAATGCTAAGTGCAGATTATGGCACTACCGAAAAAGAACAGGTATCTTTAACAAGGTCACCAATAGCCAGGTGTAGAGGATATTCACAAACTGCCAGCACATAAGCAGTGGTGTCTGGTTGCTTCGGTTCCCATTGCCACCCCTCAAGAAAGGGAGAACAAGTCCCCCTTCCCCCCAACTCCTGCTCTGACGGCAGAGCCACAGGAGCCCTGGGAGGCCCCTGGTCCGAGTGAAGTGTGTCTGCACTTGGGACTGCTTTAAGAAAGTTCTAAGCGTTAATGTTTTTGTTCAACTTTTTCCCCGCTAGAGCTCTCGTTTACTAGATTATTCTTTCATTACACACTAGCTCCCATTACACATGAGTTCATGAGGAAGTTTCGTTTAAGTAATCCATTCCTCAGGGAGCCACTACTGATAGACCTTTTCCACATGAGTCCCCACAGGTAAGTTCCACAAATGCCCCAAGACACACCTTTACTTTTTTTTCTTTATAAAAATGCGATTTGTTTGTAAGTGGCTACTGTCCGTCCACGTACGAGACAGTGACCGTGGAGCTACGTGGGAAGGGCTTCATTTGGTGGAGTTGCTGTTTGTAGGTGTGGACATCGCCCGGCTCCCGGATCAGTGCGGAGAAAACCCGGTGGCCAGGCTGCAGCCCACCACAGGCGTCATGTCCCATATCTACAAGGGAATCAGAAACGAGGAAAAGGCAACGCTGAGCATGTGGTCTCACAGCAGAAATCAACACTGACAAACAAACTGCTGTTAAACTTGAAAAGGTGTCAAAATAACAAATTCTCTCATTTTCTTCTTTCTCTACAAAATCTCCTTAAGATTTATGTAGAGATAAAACAAAGTAGTTCACCAGAATGTGAAGAAAGCTTATAAATAGTATCTTGATGCATAAAAAGTACATCATCATCATGTTTTACTATAAATCTAATTTTTTGAAAAGCCCACTGGGAATATAAAATATTTCAGTTCCCCAACTCAAGAGTGATACTAAGTATAAAACACTCACTTTCGATTCCTGTGTTAGTGAGCCAGGGATTTAACTTAGCAATGAGGAGGCCTTCTGCCCAGGGTGAAAAGGCATGTTAGCAGGGGAAGGAACACATAGACTTGGGTGGGCCAAGATCCAGGCCAGCCAGGGAGGAGAAACTCTGAGGCCAGGTGGGCACCCACAGGGCTGCCAGGCCCTCCCCAGTTTACTCTGCCAGATTGGCAGGGCAGAGGGAAATGCCACCGGGATTGACCGCCACTGAGGGTATGGAAACTCACAAGCAGGCATTTTGTCACTCAGGGTTTCAGACTGGCAGTTGGTTGCTTATGGAAAGGAAAGGCAAGCTTGCCAATCAGAAAGGGCTGGAAATGTCTCTGTCCCCTTTGCAGCACGATGATGGGGCAATCTGAACGGAGATGCTAATTGAGACGATCACGCAGCTTACCTTTACAACACGATCGGTCCCACAGGTCACCATCAGTCCCCTGGCAACGTCCATGGACATGTGGGAAATGTTATGTTTTCCTTCATGAAAGGTTGCTAGAGAAGTCCGACTGACAAAGGAGAGAGAGATCACTGACAGCTCACCTGACTACACCGTAGCTAAGGGGTACGTTTTTAGCCGTATAAAAGAAGTAAAGACTTAACAACCATAGGGTTAAAATTTGCTCCTAAAAATGTGCTTATGGTTTTGAAAACTAACCTTATAATGAAAAAATGACAGAAAGCATGATAAACTGCAAGATTATTTTATAAAAGGTTTTATAAAGCTCCTAAAATAACTGAAGTTTATGTTGTTGACTGGAAAGGCTGAAACATGCCTAGACATAAAAACAAGAACCTTCCACAGGAGTGGAACTGCACTGAGTGAGATCACGTGGCACAGGCTGATCATTCCCGGGACGGCTGCGGGACTCCCCGAAACCTCCCAGCTGTCCCCAGGAGCAGCGCTTCCTACGGCGTTGGCTCTCGCTCTGCCCTGAAGCCCAGCAGCCCCGACTTCCGTCACTAGCACTAATACCAGTGGTGACGCGCCAACTTTCCCACTTGCGCCTCTGCAAGGGTTTGCCAGGCCACCACTTAAAAGATGATTCAAAGGGAAGGGGAAGAAAATGGTGGTTCTGTCCTAATGGATCTGTTTGAGTTGGGGCAGAACACGGGGTATACAGACAGATGTGTCTTACACACAGAGAGTTAAGAACAGACTGCTAGGTCAGGTTTTTGTGGACGGACAAACATTGGTCACTACAGTTTTTCCAGTCGTTAAATTTCCATACATGCGTGAGCAAAGCTCTGGGCACTGGGTGTTCCTGTGGAGAGCCAGCTCAACCACTGCCATCCACGCACACGTGCGCTTGTCCCTGCACAGCACGCAGTGGGACTTGGGGGCTCAGGAACGTCCACTCATTTGCTGGACTGGCCTTAGCATTCCTCACCGTGTTCCAGAGCAATCTGCCCCGGCCAGTGGAGCAGCCTGAGGTAAACACTGGCTGTCCTGAGTCACAAAGCTAGGGCAGAATCCTCTCTTAAGAAATGGTTTGAGACACTCACTCTTCGTCTTTGATTGAGTCATAGCAGGAATCACACACCCGGACTTGGAACTCGAAGCCCATGACCGGGTAACTCGAGCGCTTGCTGCTGCACTTCCCGCAGACAGCCTGGCCGCACTTCCTGCAGTGATGCTGCGGGGCGACCGGGAGGAGGAAAACAGGATTTTAGCCTTTGTCTTAACACACATGGTTTCCCTTTAGAGTAGGGGAAAAGGAGTGGGGAAGACATGCCCTGAATTATAATCGCCCCAATTCAATGTATCAATTAACATGCAAAAGATAGACAATTATAACCCTACTCAAGGATTTCCAAACAGCTTTGGTTTATTGGTCAAATATTGCTTTTCATTCACTCATATTATCTGTCTACCTGTTAACAACGTCATTAAAATCAATTCAAGATTTAGGAGCCTAACCACTGCAGATTTGGGGAAGGAAAAATATCTATTCCTACATCACAGAAAGGTTTAAAAATAAGTTTTAAACATACTATGCCCTCATTAAGAAATCAATATCCATAATCATGTGTTTTCCTATTTCTTTTTTTCTTTTCTTTCTTTCTTCTTTTTGAGACAGGGTGTTGCTCTGACACCCAGGCAGGAATGCAGTGGCACAATCATAATTCATTGCAGCCTCGAACTCCTGGGCTCAAGCATCCTCCCACCTCAGTCTCTCAAGTAGCTGGGACTACAGGTGCATGCCACCTCATTCAGCTAATTTTTAAATTTTTTTGCAGAGACAGCGTCTCACTATGCTGCCTAGGATGGTCTCAAACTCCTGGCCTCAAATGATCCTCCTGCCTTGGCCTCCCAAAGTGCTAGGATTACAAGTGTGACCACCATACCCAGCCATTTGCTATTTCTTTTAATCTCTCGAATTGTCATTCTGGAAATGAGCCTCAATAACATTCCAAAATAATCCAATTTTTATTACTAATTTTGACATATTATTTTGCCACTAAAAGTTTAGTGACCAGCACCTTTTCTCTCTTTTGTATTAGCTGTTAATGGAAAAAAGTAAAATTCACTTCCCCATATTTTAGAGGTAGGGAATACTTCACCCATCAATTACAATCCACTAGTTACCAACAGCCATGCAGCAATAGAATTCAGAGGCTATTTCAGAGCTTTAAAATGTTATAATAGCTGAAAAAATTCCTGTGTTGCCAGTCTCATATTATACCTTTCTGTAGACAGTTTTGTGAGTAAAATCAAAGAACTTTTATCAATACATGTAAACTTTAGGCTAATTCCCCACAGCGATGTGACCAGTAAAAAAAAAAAAAAAAGGAATAAAATCAGCATTCCTTTTTACTTACTTGCACAAAATTCATGTTCACCTGAATGAGTGGCTACCTTCAAGGCTGCTGTAGAAATGTATTTTTTTTGTAGAACTTTAGTATTACAAGAATACCTAGTGCTAAGATCATCTTTGAAATCTACAGGCTATTTGGGACAGGTTTCTTTAATTAAAAAAATAAATATGCTTAATAAAAACATTCCAGGTATACTTATACTGGAACAACTCAGAATAATTTAAAATTCATAGGGTCAGAGAATTCCAGTAAAGAGTAAATTGTTACTTTTTACCTGTTTGTGACAGCACAAGGTATATAATTGTATGCCCTAATTTATTCTAATTTTGTGCTGGGCTAGTATGAAACACTGCCTTTAGTAAGCAATGGTCCTAAACTGAAAGATCTTTTATCTATTTAAAAACAGGCTCTCAGGATTTCCTATACATCCCTGCTCTTCCAATGCAGGACAAGCAATGGAACAGTGAAGTAATGGTCTTGCTGGCCCCAACAAAGGTCTTGCTCAGCATTAGTCACACAATGATAATGATAAAAAAAAAAAAATGTACAGGAATTAATAGCATTTGCAGGAAAAAAGTGTCATTCCAAAAAAAAAAAAAAAAAACCAGATTAATTAATGTAGACAGCAAAACACACAATCAGCCCAGTAGCAATACAATGTCGGCTACTCACCTGCCTCAGCCCCAGCGTCTTTGTGTCCCACATCTGCTTTATGTTCCAGAAAAAGGGCTGCTCACATTTCTGACAAGAATCACTTTCTAGCCACTGAGGAGCCTGGGGGCAACAGAGGGTGAAAGCCGACGTCAGCGCATCAGTATGTTTACACTGACATTTCGGAAATGAACAGTTCTAGATCTTGCTGGTGTTAGTATATATTTTTTAATTCTGCAATATATTTTAGCTGGTTGTCATATTCAATATTAGTTTAACTGTGTTTTGAGTAATTGTGACAATTTTATCAATGTTTACAGGGTTGCTCAATTTGTAATCTATAGATGAGGAGTAATGCAATTTTTTATTGCAAACTCTTAAGGGTTGTCTTTATATATTTCTTTTTATACCAAAGTTGTCTGAAATCTCCATCCAGTTGGGTACAAACTCACTGCTTGCAGAAGCAGGTGAACAGGGTCCCAGGTGACTAATAGCAGCCTAGTTGCTCTGGTGGGCATCACACCAGGCAGCTTTGCCACCCTCCCCCTGCCTGTCCCAGCTCTCAGCAGCGGGTCCCTCCTGGGAGCCGCATAGCCATCCTGCAGCCTCCTCTGAGCAGTGAGCTCTGACTGTGAGTCTCGGTGCACATTGCTTTCCCCCTACTAGCCAGTGAGTTATTTGTTGGTTTTATTCATCTTGACATATCCACAGCCCGTCATACAGTAGATTCCCAATACAATTTTGTCATAACAGAAGAATCAAACTCTCAAAATTGCTTTATTAAGAACTTAGTAAATAAAAAATTTAAATAAAAAATTTACAAACTGTACTCTATTGCAAGACAAATCTGTTCAAAACCTATTTAACTTCAATCACTTAACATTATATAGCCGCAATAAAAATAGTAGAAAATATTTTCTATAAATTAATCCAAATACTATGAAGAAATCATTTTTTCTCCATCTTGAAAGTTAACACGCAAGAAAACTATGATAAGAGGAGATAATGATTGTGGAGTCATCGAATTTCTGAATTACATTGACCCTAAGAAAATATTCTGGGAAGACGGGAGTTTTATAGAGAATTTAAAGGGAGTTTTGGTGGCTTGAAGGAGGGGTGCCCTCAGTTCTTTGTTTCCTATTGCATCCTAGTTCTTATTTTAGCTGTCACTAGAAATATTTCTAACCTAACAGCCATTAGAAAGTTCTTTTTTTTCCTGGGGGAGGGGGACAGAAGGCACTCACAAGTAGACTGAAGTGGGCTGAGATAGAAGAGAGGTTTCTTTAAATAACTGGGGACATGCTGGCAATGAGAAGGGAAGAAAGCATGATATAGAGACGCTCTTATGTGGGGACAATTATCTCGATGTAGAATTACTTCTTTGTTTCTGTGATCAACAGAAGAGAGATGAAGGCTGGTGATGCTTGGGAATACTGCCTGGGGACACTGTCCCTACGAGAGACACAGCCAACAGTGCAGGGATATTTAATTGCGGGGGGCGGGGGGGGGGGATGGGGGGAAGCAGGTGCAGCCTCCCAGTCTCATGTTCGGGACACACCCAAGTGTAACTGCTACAAAACCAGTAACATGGAACAAAGAAACCGGCACAAAAACGTGTTCACTGCAACCATCTCCAAACATCTCTAGGAAGGGCGAATGTGTTTTCGGGACACAATGAAGGCTTTAATGGACATAGAATAAATGAAAGTATGTTCCATTTTATATTTCCCATACTAGGCAGCAGGGAACGCAGTGTTCACTTTACTGCACCAAAATGTTAAGCATAAAAAGAACACTGATTTGCAAACTTGCCAATTATTCCTCAGTGCTCCAGAAATTTACTTTTTTTCATACACAGTTAATATGCTGAATTTTCTATTTTTCTTGACCACACAATATCCATCAGATATTACTTTATAATAAAAGCCTTAACAAAACAAACTTTAGCTGCCTGGAATTCAGAAGGCTGGTCCTCAACCAAAACAGAAGAGGGATCAAATACTTCCAAGTTTGGTTTAAAAACGAAAAAGAAAAAGGAAATCCCAGAAGGAAAATTCTGTATTTTTTTTCTCCTTAGCCTTTCATTTATGGTATTATTGGCCTGTTTTTATCCATGGGTTCTAAAAATCTGTTTCCAGGTTCACAACAGATTAAAATCTGTCCCAGAAGAGACTAAGGTGGGTAGAACTGGAGGCAAGAACACAGTTTCCGGAACGACTTTAACTGTCAGTCCTCCATGAAAGAATGATGCATGCAAATACAAAATTGTATCACCACACAACACACAATGACTCATGGTCACAAGGGGGAAACCGCATCATCAAGAAATGAGCAAATGATATCAGATTTAGACATTTTCATAAAAATGGTTATCTTTATAAGAGGGTGGCATTTGAAGAACTACATTTCAATTACCTAGAGCACTTCTTTAACACAAAAGGCCTCTAATGCCAGCAATGCATTAAGTGATACATCAACCGATTTCCTAACATTTTAATGTTTTCAAATGACTCCATTTCAAGCAAGGATTTTTTAAAATATATAGATAAGTCATCTTTAAATTCTTAATTCCTTTCTAATGGTCACAGCAAGTGGCTCTAACAGCCGAGACTCAGGACCAGATTTCTTGCATTCGAATCCTGGCTCTGCATTTGCCAGCCGTGTCCTCAGGCGCGATTCTTAACTCTCTGTGCCCAGGTTTCCTCATCAGTAAGATGAGATGACAGCAGTCACCTCTCATAAGCTTGTGAGGATTAAATGAGTTAATATTTCTGAAGTGTTCTGAGTAGTGCCCAGTATATAGTAAGCGCCACATAAGCTCAGGCAGTTTGACGAGTATTTTATATTCTTTGTTCCACTTAATTTTCATCACAACCCTAAGAGATACAGAGCGACATTATCCCTATTGTACAGGCAAAGACACTGGCTCAGAGACTGAAGCACCTGTCCGTGGCCAGTGAGTGGCCAGCCCGTGTCCCTGTCTGTCCACTGCACTCCACACAGCCTCTGTAAATGGGGCCCAGTCACTTCAACACGTGGGGGTCTCTAAGCATGATTCTAAGGTATCGCAGCCCACAGAACTGAGCTCTTGCCTCAGGGACCATAATTCTGTTTAAAGGGTTTAAGAAAGAATATTTGCTGAGCTGAAAGGTAGAAGGGCCAAAGGGAAGAAAAAATATGCTTAAAGTAACTTGAGATAACAAACTAAAAATCAGAAATCAACAGGCTTTTTGGAACATATTTTAGTATAAGAAATATAACTTTATTTCTCTTAATACTCAGAATTTAGTGCTCTCCTATAAGCTACCATGAGCCATCCTGCTATGTACTTACCATCTAAGGAAAAAACATTTTGTGTTGAGAAGAGCAAAAGAGAATGTTAATCGTTACAGACTACTTCACTTTCTTTTCTGTATCTTGTTCCATCTGCCTAATCTGAACAAAGATGACATGACAAGAATAATTCCATTGCACTATTACCACTAATTGCTGCACTCATTGCACTGATGTACAAAATATTATATAGTCTGTAATTTGCTAATTTAAAACAAAGATCTCTTTTCACGAATCAGTAGTTCTCTAATTACTGTGACTTGCTCACTTACAGGTTGTGCCTACTTCCAAAAAGGAGCCCTTCTAATTATGACCAGGCAGGGAGGCAAGTTTGTTTCTAACCTGACAGTGTGGCGGTTGACAGCCACAGTGGGTGGGAAACGCTCCAGTCGGTATCGACAGGGGACTTAGAAAGAAACTCCAGGCCAGCACTGCGGAGCTGGGGAGCCTGGGATCAACTGTCTGTGCCCTTGTCTAAGGAAGTCCTAGAAACTGCATGACACCCTAACTCAGGGTCAGAACCGTACACATCACAGGCTGCTTGCCTCCGTACTACATTTACTCAGCTATTTAAAAAAAAAATAATAATAATATGTCTGCAAAAATAAAAGAAAAAAAAATAATAATCTTTTTGAAACTTATTTTAGTACAAGAAATACTTATAACTTTATTTCTTTTAATACTCAGAATTTAGTGTTATCCTATAAGCAAGCTACCATGAGCCATCCTGCTATGTACTTACTATCTAAGGAAAAAAAGTTCTGTGCTGAGAAGAGCAAAAGAGAATGTTAATCAAGTGTCATGATTGTTTCACTTTTCCTACATCTGTCAACCACCAGGCTGTCGGGTTACTAAGAATAACGCATCGTTCTGACACATTCGCTTTCCCACCTCTCCCACACATGCACTCAACTGCCCACACAGGAAGCACCTTGACTAATGGGACTATTTTTTCCCTTCCCCACACATACAAACACACTCCACCATGATGCAACTTTGAAAGTAGGAATCCTGCTTCTACTTTCTAAGTACTTTTTCTCAAAGAATTTACCAAGGTTAAGAACAGGTTGAAATTCGAGTTGCAAAATCCTTGGGAGAGCCACCAGCAGCACTGGGCCCCAACAGTCTCCCTCTTTCATTATCCAGGGAACACAGTTTTCTGCTCTCTTAAGAAAACCGATGGGCCAAGAGCCCAGGAAACAGAACAGTGTACGAGCCGTTCTTGGTGCACGTAACTAGTAGCTGATAAACAGAAAACACAGTTCAAATAAATCTTCCTAAAGAAAGTACTATGTATTCTACAATAATGAGCTAGTGTTATCTGTGTTTAATAATGAGTTACTCTAAGTCTTACCAAAAGATTTCTGAAAAATTCAAAAAGAAAAATTAACCAGTAGACATGTAATCAGAATTTCCTCTTTGGTTTATCTTACAAGGTTATTTAAAATCCTAGCAATCAGTACATCTCTGCATTATGGACAGCATTTTAAGATTATAAGCTTCTTGTGGGCAAGAATCTTTGTATATGGAACATGGTAGCCATCAAGTCGGGAAATGAGTAATGTCATTATTGTTTTTAACAGATCGATTACTTCTGGGGTCTGCTAAAAACAAGGGTTTATTCAGTGAGAATCAGAGTCACAAATAGTGGGAGACAACACCAAGTAGGCACCCGCGCAGGAGTTGGTGGGAACTCGGCATTAATGCATCATGTCCCTTGCAATGGTGCACACCATATTGAAATGTACGTTGCTATAAAGGACAGCACACTGAACAGACTGCGTGATGTCACTCCACACGGTGATGTTACAATGCAATATCAACAAGCCATTTATTATGTATATTTGCCTAAGTTTCCACACTGTGTGATGAATCTGTAAATGCTCAACAAATATTTCTAAAGTTAAACTGTGAATTATGAACATTCCTCGTACTCTTAAATCTTCTCTGCAATCAACTCTATTGCTACTGATTTCATAGGTTGTAGATGCCACTGAGAGAAGACAGTGTTGGCAGAGATGAGTATGGAAACCTTGTCCAGAAATCACCTGACAACATCTACAAAAATCCTTAAGAATGTACATGTCCCTGGACCCAGAATGTCTATTTTCATAAAGTTGTTTGAAATAAATAACTGAACAATCACACAGCCACAAGGTCAAGAATATTCACTGTAACACTACTTGAAATATTTTTTAAAAAGAGAGATTGTTTAGACAATTAAAGCGTCAATCTAAAGAACTGAAAGGGTTCTTTAGAAGACTCAGAAGTCACTTCATTCAGTGATTTCACTTTATGGATGAAAGAACTGACACTCAGAGAAATTAAGGCACTTACCTACACAAGGTCTCACAACTAGTTAGTGGCCCAACCAATTTAGAAATCAGGTCACCCGAAAAGAACACTATGGCAACATGGACTCAATGGGAAGCAAAAGAAAAGAAACAAATGTATTTTCCCAGAAAAAAAAATGTTAAGCACCTAGCCATGTCCCTGACAGTTGCTACTGACACATCTTGCAGGGTTTCCTTTCTGTACAGGAATGCTACGAGACCACAATAATGTTTTGGAGGGGGTCCACGCAGTCCAAATCCCTGGATGGGGCAGAAGACTGACTTAGAGTGTTCTCTCAGTGTGTTTCTCAAGGCTGATTGTATATGTTGCTTGTCACTGATAGAAACCCTCAAGTGAGTAGAGGATGCCGTGCGAAGTGACATGCAGGACCTTGTCAGACAATATCCCATCAGCAGAAGAGTGAGATGCTGGGACTGCCTTCTGGCTGGCATTTACAAACAGGGGGCAAGACCGAGAAGCCAGGTTCCTGGGATCTCTGCTGATCACCCCGCCCTGCTCTTGCCTCTTACCTCTTCCCTGCTAACGTCCATGTTCCACACCGCGATTCCACCATCCGAGGAGCAGGAGACGAGCTGGCGCGTGAGCTGCAGGTAACACAGCGACTGCACCCTGTCGCTGCAAACGGCACACAGCAACAGTCACTCGTCTCAATGCGGACAAACACAGAAATTGTCTTCATTTGGGCTCCAATCTCTCCCCTCATTCAAATCAGCAGGTGGCATTTCATCACTGACTATTTGGTATAGTAACATGGATTTTAGTATAAACTTCACTTGGCATTTTACGACTCATAATACAGAATCATACTTTCCATAAAATAAACACTACTATTATACTTCCAAGTCAGCCATCAGGAATTGCAAGTTATCATGAATGAGATGCTATGGTGGCCAAAAAAAATTGCAAGTTCGAGATGGAGGACTATGGTTTGGTTTTCTGGACCAATCACCATGACTCCCTTTGAGATTTATCTGCGTGTTCAGAAACAAAGGAACAAAGGAATTGTGTCTCTTACTGGAACACAATTCTCATGAACAGGTAGTCAAAAACCACGGAGATCACTAGTAGCATATACACACGTGCACACAGGTGCACACACACACAGATGAGGTAAAGAATTCTGTCCCTTACTACATGCTTGTCAGCTTACCCCCTGGATGCCCAAGGAAACAACCTCTTGGCCATTTTTTTTTTTTTTTTTTTTGAGACAGGGTCTCACTCTGTCGCCCAGGCTGGAATTCAGTGGGGTCATAGCTCACTGCAACCTCAAACTCCAGGGCTCAAGCAATCCTCCTGCCTCAGCCTCCCTAGTAGCTGGGACTAAAGGTGCGTGCCACCACACCTGGCTAATTTTTCTATTTTTTGTAGAGATGGGGTCTTGCTATGTTGCTCAGGCTAGTCTCAATCTCGTGCCTCAGCCTCTCAAAGCACTGGCATTACAGGTGTGAACCACTGCACTCCAACTTGGCCTATTTTTATACAGGACCTTCCCTTGGCTAATTTTCCACTTGACTGTGATTACAGTAAATAGCTACAGCCTAACCAACAGCAAAGTAGAAGGGGAAAGGGCGAAAAGGAGGTGTTCCTCTTCTTTTCAAGACTAGAAAGCAAGAGCCTAAATATTACAAGGCCATTGGTTAGGTGAATATAACTGTCAAACCAGACATTACTTCTTAATGAAATACCTTTTAGAATAAAAAAAAAAAAGTTAAGCAACCATCTCAAGAAGAGCTTAATAATGCATTACAGGTGAACTTTGGTGGTCAAAATCTTCACCTGCAGTCTCTAACCCACACCTGTCGGAAGCAGATATTTTGACAGGGCAATTCCTTGAGAGAGAAAAGTGGCAAGAGCTCTTTGGACTAAGAAGGAAGACAACCCTGGACTTTTTTCTTTTGCTACGGAACACCAGACACTCAGGAAGGACAGAAAGCAGCTAAAAGCAGACTGAGCCCTATCAAATTGCCATCTTAAAAGCTGGCATTTGGGGAGAGTGGTATCAGAATACTAATGCTGTCCCCGGGGCTCCCAGCAAACCCAGATCCTTTCCCCACCCCCACGGGCAGTCACGCACTGATGGCCCTGCAGTAAGAGCGTCCGGCCTTTCCTTCCTCCGATGTCCCACATGATGATGCTGTTGTCAGATGCTCCTGAGAAGAGTAACCGTTGAATAGGGTCCCACCAGAGGCAGGCGATACCACCTACGGGTTTGGGAGAGACAGGGGGGTGGGCAGAGGGGAGGGAGGGAGAGGTAAAATATAACTGCATCAGGACATACACATTTGACAGCTGAAAAACCTAACTAGGACCAGCTCAGCCTTCAAGTAAAAATGCGTCTTCATCGTGTACAATGGGTCATTCAACCACATCATCATGAGTCACAGAGAAGACACAGTTGCCCCATCACCCAAAGTTGTGAGATTAGAATTCTCAGTTGGGCAAACTACTTTGAATACAGAAATTTTTAAAGATGATTTTCCTTGTCTCATATTTAAAAAATTATAAAGTAGCTATATATGAAATGTTAGTTCAAAAAAAGTTTTTGAAGAAAAAACATTGCTACTAATATTTAATGAGAAACGCCAGTGACGTTTACTGTGGTCATCTTATACAAGGTACAAATCTAGATTATTCCAGGTCTCTGGGACCCTGTAGACATTTTACCCCAAGATGACTGTGTTTAAGAAAATTAAGTGCTTCAAAAAAAAAAATTAATAAATAAAAGTCTGTAGGTATACTACACAATTATGCCAAAGAATTTAGGTAAAAAATCTAAACCTTACATTTCACACTCTACATTGGCTTACTTATCAAATTCGATACCCTTGGGGAAATCTTTATTTCTGCAGATTTCTTTTAATAGATCCCTTCCCTCATTGTTCATTGACTGCTAGGTGCCTAGAAAAAAATTATTAATAAACTTAATAAAACTGAACCAGTCACACAAGCCAATAATACTTTTGGTAGATACAGAAACTTAATCAAGCCACATTGAAAAGCAAACAACAGAAACCAGTTTTGCACATAAACTTTCCAAAAACAAAAGCAAAAAAAGGTATTCTGCAAAACCGGCTCCAGGGGTCGGTTCTGCATGAATCCGGACCCTGTGGAATCCTGAGCCCCACGCACTTCAGAGAGAGGCCGCAGAGCAGCCAACATGGTCTTTCAAGGTGAAAACTGCTTAAGTCGTTACCAGAACCCACTGTGCCCTGGCAAACCAGAAACTTCTTGAGAGCCTGGGGATCATGAGAGAATTAGTCACGAACAGAAAGTGGTTTCCTCAGAGGCCTCTGCTTTCCTGCCCTAATCTACTCTAACTTGCTGTTCTCCTTTCTTCCTTCTCCCCAACAAGGTACCTGCTCTGATAGACTCTATGTCACCTAAATAGATTATCTAAAAAGCATAGAATACATTTAACTGGTTACACCTAAAACACGACTATCATAACTAAGTTCAACAGACATCCAATTTTTCAGTCTAAACCAGAGGGCTTCAAAGCTTGTGATTTGTGACTCACACCAGAATTTGACCTGTGATCTGTGTAAAAACTGCATTACATTATAGCTTAGTTTTCAATGAAACCCCTTTATTTACACACGTGTTCGTGGCGAGTTACACAATACACACATGGAATTTTAAAGCCCCGCCACAGAGCTTTGCCAGCTCACTACGTTACAGAAACAATGAAATTCCACCCAGCAATGCTTTTCCCTCAGTCTCTGCCCGGGGTACGTATCCCAAGCAGAGGCTGAACCAGCCCATACATTTCTTCTAATGGTACTGATCTATCAGGTCTTCCTCAGGGTCTCAGAAACTGGCACATTTGAAAATAATAATTCTTCCAAAGGTCTTACCACTTACATGAAATTTTAAAGGTCCCCTAAAAACAATAACTCAATTTAAAAAGGTAAACCGTATAGAAAGTATTATTCACATAAGCAATTTAGAATGGGTTTTGACAACATGAAACATTCACTTAGTTTTCACTCTAAATCCCGTATCTGGCCAGTCAAATTGAAATCTGACCGACCAGGAGGAGTTGATCATTCATGAAACCAGAAACCACAGAGCTAAGAACTGAATTTGGACGCCAGAACTCGGCGAGGAACCACTGGGTGTTTACAGCCCACCTTCGTGTCCTTTGAGAGTGGTAATGACCGAACACGTGTTCTGTTCCAGCTTCAGCAGGGTGATCTGTCCAGAATAATCGCCAACAAAAGCATACTGAGTATCAAAGTCGTATCTGAGGAGAACAGTCAAGGATATGTAACAAAATCCACCTCAAGAGCCATAAAAGAGAGATCGGCTTTAGTCAAAGTTGGTTTTCTTTTTTTTTTTTTTTTTTTTTTTTGAGACAGAGTCTTACTCTGTTGCCCAGGCTAGAATGAGTGCCGTGGCGTCAGCCTAGCTCACAGCAACCTCAAACTCCTGAGCTCAAGCGATCCTCCTGTCTCAGCCTCCCGAGTAGCTGGGACTACAGGCATGCACCACTATGCCCGGCTAATTTTTTCTATATATATATTTTTAGCTGTCCATATCATTTCTTTCTATTTTTTTAGTAGAGATGGGGTCTCGCTCTTGCTCAGGCTGGTCTCGAACTCCTGAGCTCAAACGATCCACCCACCTCGGCCTCCCAGAGTGCTAGGATTACAGGCGTGAGCCACCGCGCCCGGCCCAAAGTTGGTTTTCAAAATCAGGAAACATGCATTTTAAAGAGAATAAGCACAACCCCAAAACTCTAACAAGAAAGGAAAAACTCAAATGGAAATCATGCAACATGTAAATATTGAAGGAAAAAAGATAAAATAGTGATTACTTGGAAAGTTAATACTCAATCATTCCTTCAACAAGAATTAATCGAGTGCCTATTATTATACCAAGCAGTATCTTAGGAACAGGCAACAAAAAGACAGGAGCTGGTAGAGCAGAGAGACTTGAAAACTAGTAGTTAGAATCAAGGTATAACAAAGTATAAAAGAATAAAAGTTGCCAAGTAATGAAAACAGCAAGAAAGCACTGGAACAAAGTGACTATTTATGAAGTATCTCCAAAAATAATATTAATATAAAACTGACAGCAAACGCAGGACATGAACCTATCTTTTTTTTGGCCTAGATGTTTTTTTATTTTAAGTTACTGTGGATAGTTTAATAATCCAAAAGTTACTTGTGACAGTAGTAAATTTAAATTTAAAAAATATATTAACTATTGGTAACAACTCATTACCTTCTCAGTTTGTGGTCATAGAAATTCATGGAAAACCAGTAATTTATACATAATAGGATAACTAGTATTTATAACAGGAGAAACACTGCTATCCCAAAGCACAGATCACACGGAGCGCCACATGCCAGGCCATGACCATGTGATTCTGAGCCATTTTCTGTAAATCCACTGAGAGGTCTAGCACAAAACAGAAACACTTCGTTGGCACACAATATATCTGAGCATTTTTCCCTAGTCTGATCCTAAAGTATATGGTGCTATTTTAAATATCACATGCTGTGCATTCATTTGTAGCAAACATTTTAAATAAAAGCTTTCAAGAAAGGATTTTACTGTGTCAGACACTCAACTCTGAGAAAGAAACTACCATGGGTATCTGCCTGTATTTGGCAGTCTTGGCCTTGCCATCACTAAGATACACAGCACCAGAAAGTCACCTTAAGCAAGGTGAGTTCCAGGTAAAGCAAATTCCATGTAGTGGTGGGAAATTTTTAAGGCAGTAATTTTTAGCATTTGGGGGGAAGCTGAGGCAGCTTTGAGGGTTTGGGCTCTCATTACACCATAACTTTTCTTGCAGGGTCTGCAAATGACCAATTACTAAAAGCTCAATTCCTTTTTTACTTTCTTCATACCAGAAAAAGTCTTACAATTCGAATGCAAAGAAATGAGGGGAAGGGTTTGCATTAATGGGCTTGGGTTTTCCACAATTTTGTACTTCCCAGCAAAAACCAGCGATTCCGTCACTAGTTTTAATAAGCCCAATTTATACCAAGGAAAAGCAGATACAGAAATTCTTGAATATTAGATGAAATATGTAGACTTCATTCAGGCTTTCGATCTCAATTAACAATTTACAGAGAAACAGAGGCCAGGGAAGGAGAGGTCGGGCGGCTGAAGGATACTGCAGACACGAAGCCCAGGAGGTGAAGAAGTGCCGCCCCAGCATGTTCCCGCTGCGGGTGCACATCCAGCTGACACACTTGTCGTGGCCGGTGCTGATCACCCACTCGGCCGCCAAGCTGAAGATAATTGCAGACACCCGGTTCTGATGAGCTGCAAGAACAGAAAGGCGGGTGAAGACATGTCATCTTCAGAAACAGCTCTCCGTGTGGGGAAGAACTGAAGCCCAACTTCTCAATCTGCTCTGCCGGGACACTCTTGTACACGTCTCCACAGTCACACCCTGGAAACGCCCGCGTAGGCACTTCCCACCCAGGCAGGTATGAACCCCACCCTCTGCGAGGAGATGTCAGACAATCTGCCCCACTCAGTGCCCCAGCACTGCTTTCTCTAAGGCCCTGCCCTCCACCCCACGCACGGGAGGCCACCAGAAGCTGCAATTCATTCGAGGAATGCCCAAGAGGGATTCAAATAATAGATTAGAGAATATATTTTTTTCTATGCTCAGAAAAACATTTTTACTTTCTTCTAAAAAACCTTAACTGTCAACAAATTCTACATTAAAGCAGCAGTCTTTTCTTAACAGAGCAATGTTTTTTATCGTCTATAACTTTAGTGTTTTCACCCTTTAGAAAACACTGGCACTGTAAAGAAGAGTAACCACAATTTTCTAAAATTAAAACATTGTGTGAAACATTTTGTTTTTGAGCCAGGTATGGGACTACTTGAGAGACTGAGGCAGAAGATACACTGGAGCCCAGGAGCTGGAGACCAGCCTGGGCAACAAAGCAAGACCCCGTTTCACACACACACACACACACACACACACACAAAGAATGAAAAGAAAAAAAATTATTTTGTCTCTGGAATAATTTTTGTTTGTGTGCAAGCTTTTGTTATTTATAAAGACAGAGAATTTGTAAAGTTCTCCATTCTAAAATAATAGCTGAGAATGAGGAAGGCATTCTGTCCATTATCTGGCTTTGAAATAATTCTAGGTTAATTATAAGCCACACCCAGGCAGTGACCTGCCCTCTACTTCTCTGGTATAGAACCTTATATGTAGTAGGTGTTTAATAAATGCCAAATATGATGAATGAAGTCAGAAGCCAGACGGAGAAACCACTGACCTTGCTCTCAGCTGTCTGGATTGCTTCAGAAGAACTGAGGGACTCTCCCCAAAAGTCTCTGTGAAGGTCAGATTCACCCACTGCTAAAAGGTTACAATGAACAACTACATACTCATGAAGGCTCCTGAAACCTAAAGGGTAGCCCGATACCTATTCGTCTTAGATTTGAGGAAAGCAACTCTCAGCAAATGACAACTGCCATTAGCTGAGACCTGACTCAGTGATGGATGTCAGGCTTAGTGCTTTTTCTGCTTTAATGTAAACACTTACAAGGTGTGTATTATGCCCATTTTCAGATAAGAAAACTGAGAAGCCAACATTTAATGCATGCCCAAAGTCTAAGGAGTTATAGATTAACTTGGTCTGTCTGACCCCAAACACTTTTTCCACTAAACCTCAAACAGTGACAAGGTTTACACTAGTTTGTGGTAAAGATGTTGGATTTTTTCTTGGGAAGAAGTGTCCTATTTCTAAGATTATATCCTTTCTGCTGTTTTGTTTTTTAGATGTTCTTTTATAAAATTGGTGAAATATAATGATGCTTATTTTGCTTCATTTGTATTTTTTAAATTCCCTAACTTGGCAAAATAAAAAATCTGGCAATCCCTGTATTAGTCCTTCAAATGTTTTTAAAATCATTATTAGTCAATGAAAAATATAAAGGTCTGGAAACCACTACAAAAACTATGCTGCCTTATAACCCACAATGAACTCTGACAACCAAAATATAGATAAAAATAACATGAGACATAAATATTAAATGATTTGGTACAAAACTGAACTGATAAAATAATTTATTAAGGAATTTGCCTTTTGACAAAAACATTGATCAGGCATATTTTAAAAAAAGGTCTCCAAACTTCTAGGTATACACTTCATAAAAGAGACTTACAGATTCTTGACTATTTTAAAAACAAACCTTCAAGTGATAGCTGATAATTCATAATTGTTTCTGATGTTGTAATAACACTGTAATGCTTGTACATTATTCAACAATGCAAGATTGTAAAGTGTAGTCATTCTTTGTCACAAAACAGTTTCCCCCACCAACATATGCCAAGTTCAAATGTATGGGCATCGTTGCATCACTTTTCTCCTGTTTTAATTTGGAACAGGTGAAAGGATATCTATGGAAAAGCAATTTGGCCTTTTTATTAAAGTTCAAAAATCTCTTTCCTGTACCCTATTATTAGACCAAATTTCACTAAGTTGAACAATGTATACATAAAACATCCAGCCTCTAATTTTCACCCTTATCCACAAGCATGAAATATAAAATTTTAGAAATATAGGGTGAATAAAATGAGGCTAATTGTTATGCCTTCAGGCGAAGTTTCTGGGAATCAGCTAATTGGTCTGCTGGGAACCCACAACTTAATCAAATTGCTCTGGCTTTGCAGTTTCAATTTCAAGTTACCATTGGGAACTTGCTTCTGTCATTAAAATATCTAAATTTACAAGACAAAGTAAAAACTGAGAAAACTGTATATGCCACAGATGTTACAAAGCTATAAAAGCTTTGTAGTAAAAGGTGCTTACACTTTAATTAGAAAACACTACACTTTAATTAGAAAACTCTTCCCTGAAAATATGGGCAAAATCATGAACAGACATTCACAAAGATGACAAATGGTCAACATTAAATAAAACTTAAATAATTTTCAAATTGAGAAATTTTTATACTTTAAACTGGCAAAAAAAAAACAACTTTATGAAGTAGCAATGTTGTGAAGACTTAATGAGCAGATACTCTTAGCCACTTCTCATGGGATTGTAAAAACTTACAGTATCGATGGAGAGCAGTTTGCAAAATAAACCTAGAGCATTAAAAAGCTTTTTTAAAATATTATAGTAGAAGAATGGTTAAATTAAATCTGATACACATATCCAATATACAAAATTTTAAACGTTAATGAGCAGGAAAAAGATGATAAAACTCTAAAGAACTAATTATCTCTCACATAATCGGGGTAACAAAACTAAAACGTTAATGTGAAAACCTAATTTTCAACACAAGAGATGCTGTCCTAGTTTTGTGTATATCTACATGTGTATGTGTGTGAGAGCGTGTGTGTGTTACCATTACCTGGGTAGGTCTTGATAAAGTTCATTTTATTAAAATCTTCAGACACGTGAAATTCCTAAAAGGAAACACATAAACAAAAAAAAGTTATGGTTTTAAAAACAACAGGAACATAACTTTTAAAATGAGGTAAAATGCAAAGATGACTATCACAAGATCAGGGACTTAGTGTTTGCTATTTAAGGGTGATTATGAATTGCTTCTTTCATCAGACCTGTCCTCAGGCCATCATTTCTATGGGGGAGCAGACTAAGTCCAATGAAGAAAATGCCACTGACCAGCACAGCACTGTTGTCTACCTCTTCCTCCAAAAGTGAGCACTTTGTATTCCCTCTCCCGATAACTGCAAAATTTTGCTCTCTTGGCTATAAACAAAGTCCCTCAAGATGATGCATCAAAACTGCACATACCATCACTAACAGAGATCTCAGCTACAGCAAAAATAAGGCATTGAGTATCTCAGCAATTTAATGGGGAAATTATACATATTTAATATACAAAACTCATCAAAAAAGAGAAATTTACAGATTGGTTTTCATCTTCTTTTTATGCCCCTGTATTTTCCAAATTTTCTATAGACTATGTAATACTTTATAACTTGGAAACAATTAAATTTCTTAATGAAACAATAAGCCTCAGCATAAAAGTGAGAAAATTAAACTTTACAGTAAAATCACTAAGAATTCTTTTGATCAATGCTAAACTGACATGGACATTATGAATTGTTCATTGACCTGAGAGAAAAAAAGCACACAAAGGAATATGGATTTCTTGTTCTCCATCTTGTTGTGGCAAAGTACAAAAGTGTCTCGGCATCATATATATTAATCTGCACGGGACGGGGAGGATCAATAGATCAATTGCTAGCTAAGGCTAAATTGGATTTACATTGCCCCTTTCCACTAGGGAGCTGTAAGAGTCCTTATGTGCCATCTATATATAACCACAGAGTCTCCCCTTGAACCAAGAGCCATAAGAAGGGTCCCTAGAGAGATAATACACAAAAACTGCCACCACTGAGCTATTTGAAGAATATTTGAAGAACTATTTGAAGAAGCCACTCTGTGGCTTCTTATTATATATGTGCATGCACATCACCATGATGTTCTATAAAATTTTTATGAGAAAGAGAAAAAGGAGAGCTCTCTTTATAGGTATAAATGACTTTAGATTATTACGCAATAGTTTCTTAGATACATCTAAAGCACAAGTAACAAAAATAACAGACAAATTGGACTTCATCAAGCTTTACTGGGAGTTGCAAATATTTGCAAATCATATATTTGATAAGGGTCCAGTATCTAACATATAGAAAAAACTTTTACAACTCAACAATTAAAAAAGCAATTACCCAAATAAAAACTGAAAAAGGAATTAAATACTTTTCCAAAGAACATACACAAATGACCAGTAAGTACATGCAAAGATGCTCAACATCACTAGTCATTAGGGAAACACAAAAGCACAATGAGGTACCATTTCACACCCAGTAGGATGGCCATAATAAAAAAAAAAAAAGCAAAACAAAACAAGTGGAAAATAACAAGTGTGGGCAATGATGTAGAGAAACTGGAACCCTCATACATTGCTGGTAGGGGTGTAAAATGGTATGGCCACTTTAGAAAACAGTTTGGTGGTTCCTCAAAAGTTAAATAGTTACCATATGACACAGCAATTCCACTCCTAGGTATATAATACCCAAGAGAACTGAAAACATATGTTCACACAAAAACTTGTACATGAATGTTCATAGCAGCATTATTCATAATAGACAAAAAGTGGAAACAAGCCAAATGTCCATCAACTAATGAATGGATAAACAAAGTGTGTATATCTATATAATGAAATACTATTCCACCACAAAAAGGAATGAACTAATTCAAGCTACAACATGCATGAACCTTGAAAACATGCTAAGTGAAAGAAGGCAGACATAAAAGGCCATGTATATTGCATGATTTTATTTACATGAAAGGTCTGGAATAGGCAAATTCCTAGACTCAGAGAGTAGATTAATGATTGCCAGGGGCTGGGGGAAGGAGGCATGGAGAGTGACTGCTAATGTGTGTGGGGTTTCTTGGTGGGGTGTGGGAGGGGTAATGAAAATGTTCTGGAATTATGGAGTGGTAATGGTCATACAATCTTAGGAACGTACTACAAAACCACTGTATCGTATACTTTAAAATGGTAAATATGGTATATGAATTGTATCTCAATTAAGGAAAAAATAAATATATATGCACACAATTAGATCCATAAAAATACCAGTCTGTAATAGGTTGGAAATTTAAATATCTGGTCCTTCACCAAAGATGGTTGAGAATCACTCCTTAACCAGTTCTATGAGTTGTTGGCTGACGGGCTAGCCCCTAACCTTGCTCGCTCCTCCCTCTGTGTGTGTGTGTGTGTGTGTGTGTGTGTGTATGTCTCTCTCGCTCTCTCTCTCACACACACACACACACACACACACACACACCAGTGACAGGGGCTCTCCACCACCATGGTTTAGGGACAGAGCTGCTAAGGTCACATTCACTGCACAAAGGCTGTGCTCTGTGGGCTAGCCAGAGCAGCCAGCCGTCAATCATGACAGCATTCTGAGCTCCATGGCAAGAGTTCAAAATTAAGCACTAATTTAAATTAACCCATTGTTTAACCTAACATCTACACTGAATTAAACATTTTTGATGCCAAACAATCAGACATCCATTGTCAGCTTTATTTAAACTGTCCGACATAAGTGAACCTAGGGAGGACAATGTAAAGAATATAGTGAATGTGTTCTGGAAGCTACCTACCATTACGGCGCCATTATCCTGGCCCACAAATATCCGTCTGCTGTCGTGATGGTAAGCCATGGAGGAGCAAGGAGCTGCCGGAAAAACAAAGACCATGTTACATGCAAAGCAGAGCATTTTAAGTCATTGTTCAAAGTATATTATCATTAAGAAGAACTATACAATTTTGGTTAAAATTGAGTTAAAAGAGGGTGCACATTTCTGCTAAGGGCAGAAATGTTTTGTTAAAAAAGCATGTAAATTTAAAATGTTATTTAAGTTCTCTCTGTTCTTTTAGTTTAAAATACTAATTTTACAAACATTCTCAATTATTTCTATAATTTTGGGTGAAACGAGTCCGCATGAACTTTCATTGACTGAAACTCCTACCTGTGCCCGGCAAGGCTGAGGACCAAGGGTGATCTGATACCCCAACACCCAGGCGCTCACACTGCCCCTGCCACCCGTCCCCATCAAAGGCCAAAGAGTAGCTGGAACGTGTGCAGAGACGGGTTCCCTGCACTGGATTGCCTGTTCCGTGGCAAATGTGAGCAAGCTGGGGAAGCCACCTTGGGATTACTTTTGTCCTCAATGGTCAAACAATGCTCCCTTTTGCAATGACACACACAACTCAGTTTGCAGTGATTGCAGTTCTGAGGTGTAGAGAGGTTTCTTTATCCACAGCATTGTTATGTGCCTGGGACAACACCTGCCTCTTCTCAGAAATACACCTCGCTGCCATGTTCTACCTACCCTTCCAGAAATCATGGGCCAGAGAATGAGTTTCTGAGAGAAGAAACTCTAAATTGTCTTCCTCTGCTAAAAATCAGAATTAAAGTGATTTATGAAATAGAACATTTGGAAAAAGAAATGTTTGGGTTCACTTTGGCCTAAAGAATTTTAGTTAACAAGGAAAGAATCACAACAAGGAAATGCATGCCAGGAAAAAAACAAAACAAAACAAAACAAATGAACTTGAGTTTACTTTGAAATAAAACTGCTCATAAAAAAAGTAAAAGAACCAGGCATGGTGGCTCATGTCTGTAATCCCAGCACTTTGGGAGGCCAAGGAAGGTAGATCACTTGAGGCCAGGAGTTCCAGACCAGCCTGGGAAACATAGCAAGACCCCATCTCTACAAAAAATTAAAAACATTAGCCAGGCATGGTGGCATATGCCTGTAGTCCTCGCTACTCAGGAGGCTAAGGCAGGGGGATTGCTTGAGCTCGGGAGTTCGAAGTTGTAGTGAGCTATGATTGTACCACTGCACTCCAGCATGAGTAACAGAGAGAGACTGTCCCTTAAAAAGAAAAAAAAAAGTCAAAGAAAAAAAATCTTCTAAATGAAGTCACCATCTGCACCATCTGAATATAAAGTTCTCTCTCTACAATGGGCCAATATTCTCCAACAAAGGAAGAAAGTAAACTATAATACTGGATTGTACTCAAAAGCTAAAGCACAGCTAACTGCATGATCAGACTATAGAAAGAGACTGTTGCAGTTGCATTCAAGAACTACGCAGCTAAAAGGCAGGTATTGAAATTGTGCACAATTAGAATTGACAATAAACCCATATACCCTTATCCATAATATTGATGTTTCAGATTAAAAGAATTACAACCACAAAGATATACATATCCTCATACAATCAAAATGCTCTTTAATAATCATGCATAAAATTATTTTTGACAAATCAAATCATGCTTTGATTTCAAAATTCATTGTCATCATTTTTGCTTGCTTTTGCATTGGTACCAAATCTTAATGCATTAGTTTTAAACTGCAATTCTTTTTATGCCTGACCTTACAACAAACTACATAAAAATGTAAAATCCCTCTTTCGTGTAAAAATTACAATGTACTGGATAATTTTATAAGGCGAGAGAATTTTCACATACTTAAAAAAAAAAAATTCCCTAGTTTTTTTTGTATATAATGATGTCCTGGATTTCTTCCTAGAAGGGAAGTTTCCATTGAGATAAGCAATATAAATTTAAAATAGAAGGGGAGGGGTTGGATATTCACTTAGTTTTATAAATAAGCAAAACACAAATCATCTTTCAAACCGCTGAACTATTAAAAAGGCATCAGTGTAGTACAAAATCAAATGCTTAAAACTCTGGATCAGACCAGAGGGCCAAATCCCAGCCTGCTGCATGTTTTGTTAATAAATAAAGTCTTTTTGTTTTTTTGGAACACAGCCAGGCTCTTTCATTTATACATCGCTTATGACTGTTTTCACGCTACATGTATGTATTGTTTATGACTGCTCATGCTACATGGCAGAGTTGAGTCGTTGCCACAGAGACTGTTGGCCCATGCAGTCCAAATGTTTCCTGTCCGGCCCTTTGCAACAAAGGTTTGTGGCCCTGCCCCGTAACAGTGGTGGGTAGCACAGCTTCAGGGTCATAGGCAGGCATGGATCGGAATTCCAACCACGAGCAATCAACTTAGCCGCTCTGGCCTCAGCTTCTGCATTCACAAATAAAAATCTCATCTACCCTGCATAGCTTTTAGGATGATTTCATAAAACCCTATTATCAAAAACGGCATGAAGCACGTAGTAGACATAGATTCTGCAAATTATTTTGGTATGTGAGGTAATGGTATGGAACATAATTGGACTACATAGAGCAATACACTGTTTGGCTGATTGGTCACTCTGTCAGGTCACAGGAAAAAGTTTAAATTGGTGTGTAACCACTAAAACATCCTAAATTAGGTAATCTGCCAGTAGGTTCTAGGACCAATATGGTACTTTGCTTCTCATATTTTGAATTTCACTTTGAAATAAAAGCCATTCTAAAACAGACAAGCAGTTATTTCTCATAATTCATTCACTGTTTTCTCTTTGTGGTGTTCTTGCAGCTTCATCGGCAGATCCAGGTCCAAACGGAGACAGTAAAGAAGCAGCATCTGGGAGCAACACGCTGCAAATGCGTAGATACAAACAAGCAGGTGCCGGCCGCCCACTGCAGAGCAGCAGTTCCTTCACGTCCCTCCTTGCTAGGCCGGGAATCCTTCGCACAGTTAAGCCAACTTAGGGAGGGATGAGGACAGAGAGAGCCACAGCCACAGCCCAAGATCTAGTGGGCAACAGAGAGTGCACATTTCTGCTGCTAGGGTTTTGGTAGGAGAGAAATTAATTGCAAAGCTGTACTAAATATCTAGGGAAAATACAAGCCAAGAAGTAACTGAACTAAATATAGGACAGAATCCATCCCAGTCTCTGTCTCTATTCTAATGAGCATGAACCCCAAGGTTGAGGACTCAAGGATTAAGCTATGACCAAAATATTAACTATGGAGGAAGGGAGGGGTGGGAGGAATAACAGAAATAGCATTAACGAGATTTTCCACAATGACAGCACAACTTGCCCCAGCACTGGTATGAGTTCCTTAGGCTGTTGCTACTTCTAGCTATCTTACCTATCACTGGGCCACTGGGAAGTAAGGAGTTATCAGACTAACAGAAGCCTTTATTTGGTGGGGGGAGGGGAAGGGTGGGCAGAGGCCCAGGGTGTCCCACCCACCTCTGCCCTGCTCTCCAAATTCCCTAAGTAAATGTCAGACAGGCTCCGCAAGCACCTTTACTAAGACATCAGATCAGCCACTTCATATTTCAAGGTGAGAATTCAGTATGAGGAACCAAGGTTATACACTCACAGTACGTGCCAACATGGGCAACAAGGAGATGCTTCTGCTTGGCACAGTGAATTATGGTCAGGTTTTTAAGTAATCGTCAAATGTGCTATGTATTGTGAAGTTTTATTGTTCCTTTTATAATAGTTAGTTATCTTCACACCAGTGCTCCAAAAATCATTCATTTTCATTGAATGATTAGCAAGACAGAGAAGTTGACTAGCCTGCCTATGCTGTTGGTAGAAAGTAGAACAAATAAAAATTCCTAATAAAGTACTAATGTTTTGTGAAAATTATTACAGAAGCTAAACGCCGCATACATAATGGAACATATGCGCAAATGAGGAAGCGCTAACCGACAAGAGCGGTGCTTAGAAGAAACACGCAGACTGATTAAGCTCTGGAATATCTGTAAGAAAGCTGGGAACAGTGGCAACAGCATCTGAAACAACTGTCAGGAGCTCTTCTTTGGAAAACTTTATAATGGTCTTCAGTAACAAACCATCAAGCGCACACCAAAGCCTTTTTTCTTTTCCTAGGGAGTCCTCTGAGCATTGAAACACTAAACTGAGGAAAATCCCTCATTAAGGAACAAAAGCTCCAGGAAACTAGCAGCTACGGACCTTCAGCATGGCTGCCTGGGATGGCAGCATTCAACCCCCGTTCAGGCTTGCGAGATACCCAGGCATTCTCTGCAGGGCTTTCTTTTCAAGAAAAGCTAAAGAAGAGAAGAGAGAAGGACGGTAACGCCACTTAGATGTGCAGGAAGTGCTAGAATTTATGTGTAATCTTATGTCACTACAACCCAGGGCTGTTTTAAAGTCTCAATGTGAAGCTTTATTGTCCAGATTTATTTTTAGAACATACCGGAGTGAGAAATTCTCTATTTAGAATGTGTCGTACCTTAGAGCACATCTCTCAGCAGGATTCGGAGCTCTCTGAAAACGCTGGGCAAGGGCCTGGTCAAAGCTATGGAGGGTACAGGGTCCCTTTTCAGTGTTAACATCAGCCGCTGCTAACTACAAACTTACTACTAACGTAAGTCAGCCAAATGGACAAAGGAAAACCAGGGAGGAACGTGCCTCTTCCTTTTTTATTTTTTTCCTTAGTTTTGCTCAAGTCGGCTACAGTTAAGCCAGTAGACCCAACTTCCTGTGCAAAAGAAAAGGAGTTTTCCTGCAGCGTATTAGAGCCTGTCGGGGTATTGGGCAACTGAGATGCTCATTTTGAAATCCAGTGGCGATTTTAACCAGACACTTTGGTGAGGAAATCATCAGCAACACTGGGGCATCTTCTTCACGTGGAGCAGCTCAGCTACTTACAGGCCATGGTGTGGTAGATGCTGGGCCAGTACTGACCGCTGTCTCTTTTCAGCCAGACTCGGATGGTTCTGAAAAGAAGAAAAGAGTAGTTGATAGCAATTTTATCTTCTTTTGTGTTCCAGGAAAACTGAATTTTTAAAAAAAACTTTCAATACTATTTCCTAGCTGACCTTAAAAAGTTAATCAATTGGACAAATACATGTATGTGTACACATATATATACAGTATATAGCATATAATATATACTATATAAACACATATAGTTACATACAGCATAATGGTATATGGTAAGTTATATAGTACCTAGGAGTCAAGATTTCAAATAATTTTAATAAGATGGAAATGCTCATTATATAATGACATACAAAGAAAACTGAGGACCATTAATTGCTTTTTTTCGTAAAGACAAATTGCGTGAGCTTGGTCGTTTGACCTGAGCCCACCGAGGACGGCAGCGGCTGTAAGTGGAAAGAATCTGCTGATGCAGAGGGGCGTCCGCAAGGAAGCGAGCACACGGCACGGCTCGACCCCGGTCTCAGTCTTCCACCCGCGGGAGGAAATCATTCCACACCAGGTCCCGGGGCCCCTCTTTCATCAGAACACGCACAGGGCGATGAGGAAATCCTGTGCATGTGCAGGAAAATGACAAGCGATCAAAATAGCCAGAGTTTAATCTCTGGGTTTACTACGTTGGAAGGACAATGGGAGCACTATGCCGCCCACCCCTGAGCGCTACAGGCCACTCTGAGCCCGGCCTCTTCCCCCCCTGCACCCCCAGGATGTGCACGGACTTCCCTGGGACTTGCCCCGCTCAGCCCCCGAAGATCCTCACAACTAGCTTGTCATCCCCACCGGCAACTCGGTCGTGTTTTTATGTTGTTAATGGCAACACAGATTCTGGCACATGGTAGGTGCTGCATAATTGTTTACAACTTTAAAATACATGAAGACTTTAAAATACATACAAGACATGTTGATATTACACATTTCCATTTTTTTTTTGAAGGTCAAAACAAGTAAAGCTGGTTGGTGGGCCTCGAGGCTGTGGCTCTGCACCTGGGCACCCTGGCTGTGTCCTCCCTGTCGCCCCGACCATCGTGGCCTTCATGGAGGAGGTAACCACCTCCCCACACACAAGTCCAAGGCCTGGAAGCTAGATGCACACCTGGGCAAGCCCAAGGGAGAGAGCCCGTTTGTTTGTGACTCTCAAGGGTGTGGCACTGCCTTCACCAGGGACTGCCTGACTTGAGTCTCTACATCCCTATTCACACCAGAGAAAAGCCATTTCTTTGTGCAGCTAGTGGCTATGATCAAAAATTCAATACAAAATCAAACCTGAAGAGACATTGTGAATGCAAACATGAAAATCAGCAAAAACAGTACGTGTGCAATTTGAAGGTTATAAGAGGCCTTAAGAAACAGCAGCAGCTGCAAATCCACCAGTGCCAGCGCACCGAGGAACCACTAACCCGGTGTCAGGAAGGACGTGGGAAGCACTCTGCCCTCCCGACCTCCAGCAGGCTGGAGCGACTCGGCAAGGCCCACGAGGGCTACACAGTACATGTCAAAGGAGATGTTCCTTTGCGGCAAAAACATGGACGGAATTTCTGAAACATGTGAGAGAAACCCCTAAGGGGGGGAGTAACACGTGAGGCATTCCAGAAGACATGCACACGGAGAGACTATCTTAAGCAACACGTAAGAACTCACGTCCCAGGAAGGGACGGATGTATGTCAATGTCCAAGAGAAGGATGTGGTAGAACCTACACAACTGTGTTAATCTCCAGGGCCACATTCTTTCTTTTCAAGATGAAAAGCACCCTTCTGTGTGTGCACACACTGGCCGCAGCAAAATCTCTGCAATGAAACAGTCTCACTAGGCACGGTTGTGCATGCTCCTAACAAGAAGAAAACGAAGCTCCAAGTAAAACCATCTTGTGAAAAAAGGAAGTTTGGCCTCTTGCCTCGGTGGATATGTCTCTCCTCACAGGAAACAAGAAGAGCAAGGCTTATCTCTGCCTAAAACAGAGAGTCGCTGAGCTGCACGGACGAGGAGATGCTCTCAAAACTTGGAATACTCACCCTCAACTAAACATCACTTTGCTTTGTTTAAATGACCACAGACCAGTGAGCTTAGCTATTTTCTCTCAGAAGCATATTTTCCTTTATTAAAATCACTGATGCAGAAATAAAAAAAAAAAAAAAAAAAGACAAGTAAAACCGGTCAAAGACCAGGGATAAAAATCAGAACAGTGGTTGTTTCTGAGGACAGAGGACAGGACGTAAAGGGATGTAAGGGAACTTTCTAGGGGAATGGCAAGGCTCTGGGAGTTGGTCACCATGGGTGTATGCATCTGTTAGAACTTGTCCAACTCTACCTAAGATCCATATGGATTACTGTTCATGATTAAAAGAAAATTAAAACTAATAGTTGACCTTCATTCATTCAAATAAATAAGATGATCTTGATCTAGCATCACAGTGAGATTAATGCTATTTTGTGTGTGAATTGGATACAAGCCTTAGGGCTAATACAACTTCATCAGGCCTCTAGATCCACCTACTGATTTACAGAAAATACAGAGAAACATATTAAACACTACCACAGGAGTACGTTCAGCAAAATTAAGACTGTACGGAAGTCCATAGATAAACGACTCAGTTTCTTCTACAAATAATTTGCAAGGGAAAAAATAGAGATGAAGGACAAGCCCCCGGTGAAAAAGGTTTTAGGGCAGTATCAGGCAATTACAATGTGTTGACTTATTTAGATCCTAATTCAAGCTATGAAATATAGGTGTATCATTAGAAAACAATTGGAAATATGAACACTGATTAGAAAGTTATTGTTTATTTCTTTAGGTGTGATAATGGCACTGCTGTTTATTTCTAAGTAGTAAACACTAATTTCTAAATGCCACAGTGGCCCTCATTTGTCATCGTTAGCATGACCAGCATGGTTCCGGTCCTCATCACTCCCACCGCAGTCAGCCTCCTCTCACGGTGCCTAGTGGAGTCTTTCCTCCCTCTGGCCCCACCTCCAGCATGTCAACCGTCAGCTACAGCTCCCACCAGCCACTTGCATCACACTGTTCCTGTGCTCAGAATCTGCCAGTGGTTACCTCAAATCCGGGTTCAACCGACACTTATTCCCTATGACTCCCCAACCCCAACCCTACGTCCCAGCGAGCCGTCATCCTCATGTCCCCAAATATGCCCAGTGCAGGTTATGCCCTAAGCCTCCCTCCCTCCCCACCCTACCAAGAACTCTTCTGTCTAGACAGAAGTTTTCTGTGCAGATTACATTTCAGCACAATTCCTTCATCCGAAAGAGTCAATGGAAGCTTATACGGTGATCCTTGGGCTTGAACTCTTAATATGTTATTAGTATGTTGACTATATTCCACCTTACTTAAATCAGAATGCTTACGGATATATTCCAACATAGGGAATGAAACCAAAAGAGCTGCAATAAGTGAAAGGGCAACTCCCAGCTAAGTATTAATCTGTCTAAAAGTTCTCCTACACTTCCAAATGCACGTAACAAAGGCCAAGGCACATGAAGATCACAGCTTGACGCAGGGCCACTTCAGGCTTACTGGTTTCATTTGTATGGGATCACAACGGGATTAAATCTGCCAGCTACCTAGATGTCAGGGCTTTTAGGTCTAAGGAAGTACAGAATGCTGATGCATTCTAAAACTCTTCCAATCAATCCCAAATGTCTTGGGGTCATGACTGTACAGGTGGCTCAGAGGATTTGTGGCACATGCTCTTCCCTCTGTACTCTTGAAAAGAGAGGTAATATTCAGATATCAGAGAACTCTGTCATGAGAAGGAAATCTTAAGGTTGTCTCTTCCAACCAATCATGTAACCTGGAAAAGTCTAACTCTAATTTCATACAGCTTCAAAATGAAATTTAAACTAGCTCAAGGTCAAAATGGAACCTACCCAGACTCCAGCATTTTCTAACACAGTATTAAAACATCAGCAAACAATTTGGTCTGTACAAATTGGACCCATCCTAGGACACAACTAACTAACTGATCTCTTAGGGTGTTTCCTTTGAAAACTGTTTATGACACCCAGGCCATCCTTGTTTGGGCATCCGCTTCCAAATTAGGCACTTCACCTCGATAGCTGACTCTACCTCTGTATTCACACCTCCATCCAGAATTCCCTTCCTTCTCTTTCCAAGCCAGAACCTGCCCCTTCCTTACACACTGCTAAAATCTTCCACTTCTAAGATTAAATCAAACCAATATTAAGTTTAACCCTTAACGCTCTCGCACTCCCAAGAACCTAAGTATTAAACAGAGTTGCCTAATTTCTATGAGCAATATGTATTATGTCCAAAATATTTCTTATTAATTTAACAAACGGTTGTAAAAATAGGTTTAAGTAGGGCTACTTATTTAAAAATCAGCAAATTCCATACTAAAAAATTTACTAGTCAGCACATTGGAAGTAAAATCTCCTATTCAGTAAGTTGAAAGCAACATCATAATACAGTTTCATAACATTTAATAGGAGCAAACTAAACCTCTAGAATGATATTAATAAACCATCTAATCACTCATGTCAAGATCAGATGGTTTTATTTTTACATAAGTCACAATATTTTATGCCTAGATGAATGTCTAAGTCACTCTCTCCCTGAAGATGAAATAAAACAGCTTAATTTTCCCTTTAATATTTTGACAAATTTACACCCACATACCTAAACTCATTTTATGTTTTTCTGCTGCTTATTCTACCTATTCTTCTAGCGCCTGAGTTTTCTTTTATATTCCAAGACCATGTCAATCTGGAAAAAAAAAAAAAACCTTTCCTTAAAACCACAACCTTGGAAACATGCTCATTCTTTTCCAAGTTCTATGTTTAAATTGTTTTAAAACAATAGTTTGATATTTTTCCAAAAAGGTACTTACAAAGGAAATGTGTCATTTATTTCAGAGCCTACATAAATGCTTTTCAAACATCCCCACGCTACTATTCCTGTGAAGGGTTGCTACAATACCTCTCCTTTGCCCTTCTAGTTAGAGAAGCAGGGACTTACATATAGTTGCAATATATTCCACGGACAGATTAGAAAAGGTATCTACATATGCCTGTAACATTATATATACATGACTACAGTACGTACACCACTATCATCACCTTTGTCTATCATTCTTAGTACTGTAGAATATTCACCTATTTTCCAAATAAATAAAATGCCAAAATTGGATGGTATTTCTTCAAATATTTCTCATTAAAATGTGTTTAAAATGTATTGCTATGCAGGGATAAGCAAAGGAACAAGTGAGAACAATAACAAAATGCCATTTCTAGGGCTCTCAAAATTTTCTGTCAACACCGTAAATTAGTACTAACTATTTAACGAGAATTTTGGTCCACATAGTGAGAAACATACCTGCCTGTATGTTTGTGTAACTGTAATGGCAAAAATAATAATGACAAACCTCGATTCAGGAATTCCAGGCTTGGCAATTGGTTCTAAAGAAATTATTTAATAGAAAGCAAATAAGAACTACACATTTAAAAGGTTCATATGAACATTATCCAAGAAGTAAGAATTAGGAAAAAACGTTAAATAATGAAATGGGTTAATGATATAGTAATTGAATACCTTATATAGTCCTTAAAAATAGTTAAGACCTGGAACCCTGAGAAAATGAAATACTCAGTTTGTTTATTTTTAAAGTATAATATAGGGATTCCTCGGACATATTGTGGGTCCGGTTCCAGACCACTGCAATAATGTGAATGTTGCAATAAAGCAAATCACATAAATTTTTTGGTTTCCCAGTGCATATTAAAGTTATGTTTACACTATGCTTCAGTCTATTAAGTGTGCAGTAGTATACGTCTAAAGAAATGTACATAGCTTAGTTTAAAAATACCTCATTGCTAAAAAATGCTAACAATCATCTGAGCCTTAAGCGAGTCCTAATCTTTTGGCTGCTGGAGGGTCTTGCCTCCATGGTAATGGTGCTGACTGATCACAGTGGTGGCTGCTAGAGGTTCGGGTGCTGTGGCAATTTTTTAAAATAAGACAACAATGAAGTTTGCTGCATCAATTGACTCTTCCTTTCACAAAAGATTTCTCTGTATTATATAATGCTGTCTGATACCATTTTACCCAGAGAAGAACTTCTTTCAAAATTCGAGTTAATCCACTCTTACCCTGTTGCTGCTTTATCAACTAAGGTTATGTAATATTTTAAATCCTTTGTTGTCATTTCAACAATGTTCACAGCATCTTCACCAGGAGTAGATCCCATCTCAAGAGACCACTTTCTTCATTTACCCATAAGAAGCAACTCTACATCTGTTCAATTCTATCAGGAAATCGTAGCAGTTCAGTCACATCTTCAGGCTCCACTTCTCATTCTAGTTCTCTTGCTATTTCTACCACATCTGCAGTGGCTTCCTCCACTGAAGTCTTGACCCTCTCGATGTCATTGATGAGGGTGGGAATCAACTTCTTCCAGACTCCTGTTAATGTTGATATTTTGATCTCCTTCCACAAATCATGCATGTTCTTTTTTTTTTTTTGAGACAAAGTCTCGCTTTGTTGCCCGGGCTAGAGTGAGTGCCATGGCGTCAGCCTAGCTCACAGCAACCTCAAACTCCTGGGCTTAAGCGATCCTACTGCCTCAGCCTCCCGAGTAGCTGGGACTACAGGCATGCGCCACCACGCCCGGCTAATTTTTTCTATGTATATTTTAGTTGGCCAGATAATTTCTTTCTATTTTTAGTAGAGATGGGGTCTCGCTCTTGCTCAGGCTGGTCTCGAACTCCTGACCTCGAGCGATCCACCCACCTCGGCCTCCCAGAGTGCTAGGATTACAGGCGTGAGCCACCGCGTCCGGCCCATGCATGTTCTTAATGGCCTCTAAAATGGTGAATCCTTTCCAGAAGATTTTCAATTTACTTTGCCAAGATCCATCAGAGGAATCACTATCTATGGCAGCAGCTATAGCCTTACAAAATGTATTTCTTAAATAATAAGACTTGAAAGTTGAAATGACTCCTTGATCCATGAGCTGCGGTATGGATGTTGTGTTAGGCATGAAAAACACATTCATCAGTAATATTTTGAAAGGAATCTCTTTTTGTGAGTAGTAGGTTTCAACAGTGGGCTTAAAATATTCAGTAAACCATGCTGTACACAGATGTGCTGTCATCCAGGCTTTGTTGTTCCATTTACTGAGCACAGGCAGAGTAGATTTAACATCATTCCAAAGGGTCCCAGGATTTTTGGAATGGTAAGTGAGCACTGGCTTCAACTTAAAGTCGCCAGCTGTAGTAGCCCCTAATAAGAGAGTCAGCCTGTGCGTTGAAGTCAGGCATTGACTTCTCCTCTCCAGCTATGAAAGTTCTAGATGGCATCTTCTTCCAATAGAGGGCTGTTTCATCTACATTGAACATCTGTTGTTTAGCTACCTTCATCAATGATCTTAGCTAGACCTTCTGCATAACTTGCTGCTGCTTTAACTCGCACTTTTATGTTATGGAGATGGCTTCTTTCCTTAAACCTCATAAACCAACCTCTGCTACTTTCAAACTTTTCTTCTGCAGCCTCCTCACCTCTCACAGCCTTCACAGAACTGAAGACAGCTAGGGCCTTGCTCTTGATTACTGTTTGGCTTAAGGCAATGTTGTGGCTGGTTTGATCTTCTATCCAAGACACTAAAACTTTCTCCATGTCAGCAATAAGGCTGCTTTGCTTTCTTATTATTCGCATGTTTATGGCTGGAGCAGCACTTTTAATTTTTTTCAAGAACTTTTCCTTTGCATTCACAATTTGGCCAACTGTCTGGCACAAGAGGCCCAGCTTTCAGCCTATCTCGGCTTTGAACATGCCTTCAGGTTCAAAGCTTAATCATTTCTAGCTTGTGATTTAAAGTGAAAGACATGTGACTCTTCCTCTCACCTGAACACTGAGAGGCCACTGTAGGGCCACTAACTGGCCTAATTTCAATATTATTGTGTCTCAGGGACCAGGGAGGCCCAAGGAGATGGAGAGAGATGGGGGAAAGGCCAGTTGGTGGAGCAGCCAGAACACACACGCATTTATCAATTTAAGTAGACCATTTTATTCTGGCACGGTGTGTAGCACCCTGAAACAACTATGACACAATAGTAACGTCACTGATCACAGATCACCGTAACAGACATAACAATAATGAAAAAGTTTGAAATAGTGCAAGAATTACCAAAACGTGACACAGACATGGGAAGTGAGCACATGCTGTTGGAAAAACAGCGCTGAGAGACGACTGACAGAAGGGTTGCCGTAAACCTTCAATGTGTAAAAAACGCATCTGTGAAGCACAATAAAGTAAAGCACGATAAAACAAGCTACGCTTGTATAAAATTACATAACTAGATTATGTGACAACGCTGCATGAGGCTGGGCAGGGCAGGTGGGGAGGCTGTTAGGGGCCGGGAGGAAGGTGAGAAGGGAACACACCTGCAAGGGAGACAATGACCTGGGCTCCTCCGAGGGCCCCAGAGGACAGAGGAGGCGGCTGAAGGATGGAGAACAGCAGGGACCAACGACCGCCCCAGCAAGCCAACAATGAAACACCTCAAAATGAGCCCTCAGGCACTCAGGGACTTACTTTGTCTGGTTTTCAAGTATGGCTACCTAAAATTCTAAACGTGAAAATGTTCCACTCCCTAAGAATGTGTCCATTAAGTCACTGTCCCCACTGAGAGCAAATGAGGCTCTGGAGTAAAACAGGAGTCAAGTACTTTTTTAGAGACAGAATCTCTCTGTCACCCAGGCTAGAGTGCAGTGGCCCCATCGCAGCTCACTGTAGCCTCAAATGCCTGGGCTCCAGTGATCCTCCTGCCTCAGCCCTCTGAGTAGTTGGGTCTACAGACACTTGCCACCACACCCAGCTAATTTTTCTCATCTTTTTGTAGAGATGAGGTCTCCAACTCCTGGCCTCAAGCGCTCCTCCTGCCTCAATTTCCCAAAGTGCTGGGATCACAGATGTGAGCTACCAAGCCCAGCCATGAGTCAAGTCTTAAGCTCTTGTATAAGCAGAGACACTAGAATCAGAGGTGATTTCAAATACGTTGGAGCCACTTTCCTTTTCTTAATAAGGCTGATTCTAGAGGCTTCGTTTGTTCATCATGGAGAATGCTCTCTGCGGTCTGTGCTGGCCTTCAGTGTGGACTCGTGCCTTGGGTTGGGCTTAGAGTCTGCACACGATCTGCCTCCTGCGAGTCTCCGAGGGGATCTGGTACATCCATGGGGGTCAGTGCAGGGGGTGAGGGAGCCCTCATGCCGACAAGGAGACACAGGCCTGGACATCAGGCTAGAGGTGCCTGGGTAGACTGGGGCCTTGACAGTACTAGTCCCAAAGGACAGTGAGCAGAGGGCAGGGCCAGGAGAGCTGGCAAGGAAATCAGATGCGGAAAGGCAGGGAAGGAGAAGTCGCCACCGAAAGGCATGGGGCTCCCAGGCCTGAAAGTTACAAGGCAACAAACTGTGCCTCTTTCATCCACATGGGTCCTGCTTAACGTCTGGTAAGTTCACAGCAGTGAACTGTAGTGACACACACAAGGCTACTTCCTGGACACACATCAAGACCCAGGAAAAGTCTGCGGTCTGTTGAGAATGAGATGCCATATCCTCACGGCAAAGATGACTGACACTTCTGCCTCCACCCAATACTCAAGGAGGCAGAAGCAAGGAGAGACGCAATCCTAAAATCATGCAAACCAACATCAGTGCTGCGTCAGACTGCCCGACTTCATGGAGTTGTTTTGTCCAACTTTATTTCTATCTTACCAGAAGATGATGAAAATTCACCTTTCAAAATATTACAAAAGTAAATAATTCAAAGTAAGGTAGCTTTATATAGTAAATAATAACAATTTTTTTTTAAAAGGCTTTTCAAAAAAATCCACACTTTACCCTCCAAAGTAATAAGGAACCTGCAGCCTCAAGGCCACATGTGGCCTCTGGATTCCCAAGTGTGGCCCCTCAACCAGATCCAAACTTCACAGAACAAATCCCTTTATTAAATGAATATGCTCTGTAAAATTTGGATGCAGTCAAAGGCTACACTTATGAATCCAGAAGGCCACATGTGGCCCCAAGGTTCCCCACCAACTTTTCTTCCCTAAATAAATCTAAAGTATGGGAAAGTCTACGTCTAACTCTAAAGCTCTCACCTAGTTCAAAGAAATCCTGACTTTTGTGCTAAATAAGAATGGTGATTCTAACAGAATCTCTCACTACCTCAAGGTTTATATTTAGTTGAATCTAGCTACAGCATGCAATACAATATGTAAATGCTTGTGGCAGATAAACTGCAAAAAAAAAAAAAAAAAAGTGCCCAATTCTTTGTCCCTCCCTGACTCCACGCCCTCTACAATGCGACTTTGAAGTTCTTACTGTCAAGAGATGGAATCTATTTCTCCAACACAACACGGCTGGCTCGGCAGAGCACCAGCTGAGTCCAGAGGCCCTGTCTGCTCTACCCGCTCTCGTGGAGGCCACATCACACGGGCCAGAGGGGCCAGGGTGCAGGAGGATTGACGACAGCCCACCTGTCCCAGCTGAAGCCACCCTTGGCCAGCCTGTAGCTAGCTCACTCCCAGACGTGAGCCTGGTGGAGGCCGGAAGGACCGCCCAGCTGATGGAAGGCTCATGAACGATGACCAAAACCTGCTGCTTCGAGCCACTGAGCTTTGAGGTGGTTTGTTATATAGCCGGAGCTAACTGATATCTTCAAGAATGCTTAGGAATCTAAGGTTAAAATTAAAAATAAAAAGAGCATTTGGCATTTAATGAGTGCCAAAGATTTCAAAGCACTTAGTACAAATCACGTCAACTCTAAATTGAAATATAAGATCTCTATTTTGCACAGGTGCTAATTTGAATCCTTAGAAATTGAAGAAGTCACTAAAAAAGCAAAAATGAAGTTATTACTCTTAAATATTGTACAAAAATATTTGTCTTCTGTCTGCCAAGAGTAATGATTCTTTATATTTTACCTTCCTACAGTAGATATATGAAAAGTAGATTTAAGACCACATACTGATTAAGAATAAAGTTTTTATTCCAGAGAGATTAATCTCTGATCTGCTGAAACATATGCCTGATGATCAGAATAGGTAGAGGGACTTTTTATTTCTTCCAGTCTCCTTGTTGGACTCTCTCAACGAGCTAATTAAAAGCAAGGTTAAAATATACTTTAGGGAATCAGCAAGTCTATAAAGCCTTATCTATTTAAGCTACAATGCAGTAGGAACAAAGACAGATTCAAAGTATGATTTTTCTTCTAAAAAGCACTAACTCTCAAACCAGGAGACATCTTGTAGAAATCGTGATTAATATTTTTAAACCTATAATTACACAAGGACACACATTTAGGTTCAATACATATTTCCCACTATGTATTACCGTATAATTACCTTGAAAATCATACCTACACTTTGATACATAGACTCAAATAGCACACAAGTATTTCTGTAAGATCGCAAGGACGAGTTTCACCTATTATGAAATAGCAGCACTTCTAAAATTTAGTTATCTTCTTAAAATTTTCTCAAAAAATACCCCAATCACCCCCAAAACAGCTAAA
This sequence comes from Eulemur rufifrons, assembly GCF_041146395.1. Taxonomy (NCBI): domain Eukaryota; kingdom Metazoa; phylum Chordata; class Mammalia; order Primates; family Lemuridae; genus Eulemur; species Eulemur rufifrons. Next base: position 13,331,817 of record NC_090983.1, on the reverse strand, counting down.
GTAATGCAATTTAACCATCTTTAAATTTGAAACTGATATGCAGAAATTATTCAATTAAAATGAGAAGTTCAGAGTATACTCAGTTATAAATTATGCCCAGGGTCCTGATTTCTTTTAATCTCTGAGAAAATAATAATTTGGGGGAAATCTCATTTTCTGGTCACTCTTGGGGATGCTGATACTATTTTATATTCTGGTAAATCTCCAAACATTTCTGTCACCTAAAGCAAACGACATTTTTTCTTAGTCTGACAGTACCTCCAGCGGATAAGGACAAAAATGTATAATTCTCACACCCTAGTTGGTTTCTATAACATTAAGATGTTTGCCTGAAAGGGAGAGGGAACAATATGGTCATCAGTACAATCTGTTTTTATGAAATAAATAGCAATTTCCTTCCAATCAAATCTCCGGAACTCTGCCCTCTTCGTTCCTGCCGCAGCAAGAAGTCCTTTGGTAACAGAGAGGGAAATACTGGATTGTTACTGAATTGATTCTCTAAATTAAAAGCCAGAGAAACCAGCCTTTTTTTATAGAGGAGAATTAGATTAGCTGAGAAAAATAAAAATTCCATCCCCTCCCACAATCTAGGGAAGGAATCCCGGACAGCTTCAGGGGTCTGTGACCAAGATGAGTCAGAGCTGATGTCGTCACGGCAGCTCTTGACTGATCCAGGCAGGAAGGCCACCGGGTGACCCGGGCACCTGCACCACCCCTTAAATGAGCAACGCCTCTCCAGAAGCCAGATGGCTGCTCTTCTACCTGCAGATGTTTTCTTTTTGATTCAAGAAAGCATTCCTGCTGCAATTTTCCACTGTTAGCATCCAAATGATTTTTTGTGGCCCCCGTGCCACCAAGAAGGCTAACACTATCCCAACCATGGAAAAGCAGACAGCTCACTAGAGCCGCAGTCCACAGAGGGTCCAGGCAACACTTTTTCTTATGTTAAAAAAAAGTCTCAACTCTATCCATAGCCTAGAAGTCTTAAAACACAAGGTTAAACAAACCCAAAAGAAGCAGAGTTTGAGGTAGTAAGGAACAGTAGCCTATTTTAAAATTTTGTTCCATACTTAGTTATTCCTAACAGGCTTCGTTTGCAGATTCAATCAACTAACAATTGAGACACTACTAAAAGCTTTACATTGTTTTAGGTGTTGGAAAAATTTTAAAGGGTCACTATTTAATTAATGAAGACAAACTGTAAACGAGTGATAATGATAATGTGGTAAGAGCTGTGGGAACAGCAGAAGAGTGTGTTCACGTTAGGAAGTGGTGATGGAGGTACGGTGGATTGGAGGAGTTGGCAAAGACTGCTCAGGAAGTGATGGTATGTCAAACGAGTCCCGATGGATGGAAAGGAGTTAGTCAAGCACACAATACACAGAAGAGTGCTCCAAGGAGAGAGAACAGCACAGCAGTGAGAAGCTTCTTTGGGGTACTGCAATTATCCCAGGAATTCCATACTACGTGGTATTTTCCAGAAACCAAACATGCCCCCATCAACACAGATTTCACTCCAAGCATCCCAACTCCCCATTAGCTTTTGCAATTTGGGCTCTACTGATGAAAGACAAGTTAAATCAAACATAAAGAGGATGAGAAGGAAAGAGGAAAAAATCCAGACAGGTGACCTTGTACCTGAAACTTCTCTGCGAATGGTCTACCAGAGATTCATGTTGACCTCAAAAGGAACTGTTCTGCATGAAATAGTATGTGGTTAAAGAAAAATGAATAGTTAAAAAGATTATTTCACTATGAAGTATGACAAAAAGATATCATTAAATCGGTATATATGTGTTCACAGTATCTTAACCACTCTCAGATCCGCTAAGCATATATTATAGAGAAGGAAGATGAATACCTAAATTCTGGAAACAGATGATTCATTACATTACAACTTGCTTCCTATGAAAGAACTACAGATTATTAAAGCTAACCATGTGGGGTCAGCACACCTCTTGCACAGAAGGGGCTACGTCTTCATCAATCAACCAGGGCTAGTAGCTATGCAGTACGTGCTACGTGACCTACCACGTGGGGGTACAAACTATGTAGAAAGATAAGATGAATAAACATGAAGCAACAGTATGCAAATATTTTCTCCCATTCTGTAGGTTGTCTATTTGCTCTGGTGATTATTTCCTTCGCTGTGCAGAAGGTTTTAAATTTAACCAAGTCCCATTTATTTATTTTTGCTGTTGTTGTAATTGCCTTTGGGGTCTTAGTCACAAATTCTTTGCTTAGGCTGATTAGTCGCAATCTATCATCTGAAAAGGGGCTAATATCCAGAATCTACAAAGGACTCAAACCAATCATCAAGAAAAAAACAAACAACCCCATTAAGAAGTGGGCAAAAGGCATGAATAGAAGCTTTTCAAAAGAAGATAGACAAATGGCCAACAAACATATGAAAAAATGCTCAATGTCACTAATCATCAGGGAAATGCAAATTAAAACCACAATGAGATATTACCTTACCCATGTCAGAATGGCTATTACTAAAAAGTCCAAAAACAATAGATGCTGGTGTGGGTACAGAGAGGAAGGAACACTTATACACTGTTGGTAGGACTGCAAATTACTACAACCTCCATGGAAAACAACACAGAAAATTCTTGAAGAACTAAAAGTAGACCTACCATTCGATCCAGCAATCCCATTACTGGGTATCTATCCAAAGGAAAAGAAGTCATTTTATCAAAAAGACACGTGCACTCAAATGTTTTTTGCAGCACAATTCACAATTGCAAAGATGTGGGATCAACCCAAGTGCCCATCACTTCATGAGTGAATTAACAAAATGTGTGGGAGGGGTGTGTGTGTGTGTATGTGTGTACATTTATACACACACACACACACACACACACTACACACACCATGGAGTACACTCAGCCATAAAAAGACATGAATTAATGTCTTTTGCAGCAATTTGGATGGAACTGGAGGCCATTATCCTAAGTGAAGCATCTCAAGAATGGAAAAACAAACACTACATGTACTCTCTAGTAATTCGGGACTAATTGACGGGCACACATGGACACAGAGAGGAGTAAAAGTCATTGGAAATCAAGAAGGGGGTGGGAGAGGACAGGAGGGTGAAGACCTACCTAACAGGTACAATGAAGACTATTCAGATGATGGGCACACTTACAGTCCCGACTTAGGCATTATAAAAGCTATCCATGTAACAAAAACATTTGTACCCCTTTAATACTCTGAAATAAAAAAACACGAAGCAATGGTAACTAATACCTGATTGTAATTAACTAAGCATAATCAGTAAGACACTACAAGTGCTGAAGGAAGCTCAGAGAACCACGGGCTGGGAAGGAATGATGCAATGGAGGAGGTCGAACCTGAAGTGGACCTAGAAGGCAAAGGAGGGTTCTCTGGGAGAAAGGGGAAGGGAGGTGCCTGGTGAGGGGAGGCCCAGAAGCAAAGGTGCCCAGATGGGAAATGTATGACGTGTGAAGAGGACAGAGCGCATGTTGGCTCTACTGCACATGAAAGAACCACTGAAAATAAAGGTGGAAGTAAAGCTGGCCAGGGACCAGTTACAGGGTCCCCAAAGTCCTTTTACAGACATGATGAAATAAGCAGTCAGTGAAAGGTCACGAGCAGTAGCAAGACACGATAAAAGCGGTGTTGAAGATATGAGCTTGGCAGGACAGAGTCAAGCAGGACATGCCTAGACTCAGGGAAGCCAGTTAATAGGCGTTAGAAGACGAGATTTAAAAGATGAGGACAAGCTCTAAGGTAATTATGGGCAGGTGTGCAGAAAAGAGTCACCATGGCAGGCCTGACACTGTCCTTAAAAAGTCCTGCTTGCAAGGTTGGCCCTTGGCTGGTGCCTGGGACCTTGGCCATCCGGAGGGTTTCCCCATTCCCTAACTAGTAAGAATGGCTAATGGCTCCCTGTGCTTAATATGCGGTTAAGGCTGACCACCTACCTTCCTCTGGGAGTCTGGAATTTGGGCACATGCTAGGCTGAGGGTCCCTACGTGACCAGTCTCTAACTTCACATAACGAGTCTCTAATGGGCTTCCCTGATATAATCTCCCACAGGCTGTCATAATTCAATCTGAAGTAGGCATATCCTCTGGGACTCCACATGGACGGGATTCTTGGAAGCTTGTGCCTGGTTTCCTCTGGATTTCACCTCACATCCTGATTTTGTTTTGTTTCCTTTGGCAGCAATACATCACGGTCATGCACATGACTCTATGGTGTCAGGCCTTCTAGTGAATCAATGAACCCGGTCTTGAGGACCCCTAAAACAGCAGGGGAAAGATTTATAAGGGAAACCAGTATGACTGACATAACTTGTAAGTAACCAAATATGGAAATAGAGAAAAGGCATGACTCAAAGACAGTTATAAGAATTCAGGATTGTAAGTAACACCCAAATTGGTATTCCCCTATTTTTAAGCAGGAAAATTTTTATTTTATTCTCACACATGCACACGCATATGCATGCACACACATGCACATAAAGTAGAAACATCTTTAGCTTTTAATGAGACTAAAGAAATTAAATGCGAAATAAATGGGACTGCAAATATTAATAGCTGACACTTGTATAGTGCTTTAGTGCTTTCTGTGTGCCAGACACTTCTATGTGCTTTTTTTTTTTTTGAGACAGAGTTTCTTTCACTCAGTTGCATGGGCTAGACTGCAGTGGCTTCACCATAGCTCACTGCAACCTCAAACTCCTGGGCTCAAGAGATCCTCCTGCCTCAGCCTCCCGAGTAGCTGGGACTACAGGTGTGTGCTCCTGGTCTAATTTTTCTAGTTTTTGTAGAGACAGGGTCTCATTCTTGCTCAGGCTGGTCTCAAACTCCTGACCTCAAGCGATCCTCCCGCCTCGACCTCCCAGACTGTTAGGATTATAGATGTGAGCCACCTCGCGCCTGGCCTGTTCTATGTGCTTTAACTCACCTAAACCTCAAAGACTCCTGTGAGGTAGGTACTACTATTATCACTATTTTTCGGATGTGAAAACTATGATTCAGAGAGGTTAAGTAACTTGTCCAAGGTCACACGACTGGCATTCTGGCTCCAAAGTCTCTGTTCTTAAAACTATGCTATTAACAGAAAATGACTGTATCAACGAAGCGCCCATCTAACAATAGAGGAATAAGCACATTTCCACCCAGGCTTCCTGCCTTCTCCCTTCTTTATAACTCCTATAAAGTTTTGTGTTTACTTTACAACACAAATTGAAGAATCTACTTTTAGACACTGCACGACAACTAAAATACAACAGTTAACACCCTGGTTTTCTGCATAAACAACTTTCAGCTATGCCAGGTTTCCTCTTAAGCATAACACTTAAAAATCAAGTCATTTATTTAGGATTTTTTTCCACATGAACAATTAGTAAATCTACAAATGTTCCCCCAAACCATATTAATATACTTAGAAATGTCTAAGAGGAAACAAATATATTAAATACCTGGCATAATAAAAAATGGAAGATGCTAAAAAAATATTTAAAAGTTGGCTTTCTATTAATATCTTTACTACTTCCCAACCTAAGTACAACATCTTAAAATAGTTTAAAACACATGAGCGCTGTCTTTGTTTGACTTAGGCCAAACAAAATTGAGTTTCCTACAGTAACCGATCTCGGCCTACAGGCCCCTGAGGCAACAGTATAAGCATGTTCATCTCCTAACTCTATTTTTCAAAAATGAAGACAGTAGGCCTACAGCCTTAACTTATTTATAAGGGTTTCTAATAAAGTTTTTACCTTTTAAAAATCCTGTCATTCAATCAACTCTCCAAATTCTCAGTGCAGTCCACAGCAGAGGAGTCCAAAAAGCAAACCTGTCAGTTTCTGCTGTCAAATCACATTTCAGCTGGGTTCTAAAAATGGAGTCTCATTTTCTGTTTCCCCCACCAGAAAAGTCCCCAGTGTAGTTCAAATTCTTAAACTTGCTACTGGAGGCATTTTTTTTCTTACAATTTCCTGAATAGAAAGATAGTCCTACTTTATGGATGCAACAATTTTATAGGAACTTCGTGAATTTATCATTCTTATACTTTGCTCAAATTCCAAAGTTCAAATTCTTAGTTCCAAAGTTCAGGCAGTTTAAACTAAAGTTAAAAATGGTACTTTTAGTTCACGCTTAAACACTAATTTAAGTTTAAATTAAAAAGCCCAAGATATTCATTACTCCAACAAAATACAAATGACTTTGTGCAAGGAGTGACATCATTCTCTATTAATCGTTCGTGACACATTAACCCATGAAGGTTTCTAACCAGTCCCCTACGCAGACTGCCCAAATCACTAATTAACTGTGACTCCAGGTGTAACGAAATTAAGGTTTGATATTTCACATTGCTTAACACTCTTTGACTGCATTTAGCTCTGTCATATGTAGTTTGCTTATACAGAAGTAGGTGGGTATGTGTGAATGACCCCAGGTATATGTATCCCAGAAGCTGACCAAAAAGAGGACAAAATATAAATAGTATTCTTTCCCGGTGGATCTACACAGGCAGGCACAGTGATAAATACCCCTCCCTTCTTGCAGAGCAGGGCTTCGCAAAGTGTGGTCCCCGGACCTGCAGCATCGGCATCAACGTCACCTGAAAACTTGGCAAAAATGCATACTCTCAGGCCCCACCTGTCCTTCCAAATCAGAAACACTGGAGGTGGGGCCCAGCAATCCCTGGGTTCAACAAAACCTCCAGGTGATTCTGATGAATGCCCAGGGAACCCATGTTCTAGAGAGACCAGATAAACAAATACTACACCTGGACTGGGGTTTTTCAAGCTCAGCACTATTGACACTTGGGGCCCAATAATCCTCCGCTGTGGGGGCATTACAGGATGCTGAACAGCATCCCTGGCCTCTACCCAGATGCCAGTGGCACCCATTCCCCATTTGTGACAATCAAAACTGTCTCCAGATATTGCAAAATATCCCCTGGGGGGCAAAATCACCCCCAGTCAAGAATCACTGTCCTAAACTTAAGTGAACACTAACGTCAGGAACACCTTCATATCTTTCACTTTTCCTCTGAAAATGCTCCCAGCTAGTTTTCACTGCTTTTGGCTTTTACAAAATGAATTAACTTCAGCGGGACCCTACTTTAAATGTTAAAAATTATTTTTCTGAGCATTAAAGCAAAAATCATACAGAGAAGGTATAAGCCATTTTTTTTAAACCCCAAAAACTACTAGAAAGAAAGGAAGGATAATTGATTCATGGCAAAAGGTAGAATCCCAGCATTTTACACTTGCTGCCAGAGTAAACTATTGACTGATACTGCCCAGACTCAGTTTCTCTAAATGTATAGAAAAACCAGGTGCATGGCAGAAAGAACCAGGACCTCAGAATCAGCCCTGGGTTCAAATGTCAGTCCTATCACTTAATAGCTATGTGATCTTGGGCTATGTGATCTTACTTCATCTTTTTTGCATCCGTTTTCTGACCTGCCAAACAGCCATTACAATGTGATGCACATACCATTTGTTCCATAATACCCCCAGCAAGACCTAGGACAGCATCTGCAATGAAATGCACTATTATTTCTACAGTGAAACAGAGGAATACTCACACTGCAAGTGATAAAGATTATAAATAGTCTCATCCATTCAGGTCAAATTTTAGCACCAGATGAGTTTGCAGGTCCAATTTACACACACACACACACACACACACACACACTTTTGACTTTGAGAATGTACTGAATTTTGGAACTGCTGATAAGGGAAGATGAATGTACCCACCTATGGCGGGGAGGGAAGGACTGGTTGCAGTAACACACATAGGTCCGAGACTGTACTGGTAGAAAGAAAGGGCTCTCAAGAGATCAGCTATTGTTATTTCTAAAGTACAAATTCTGATCATGTCATCTGCTTGCTTTGAACTCTTTGATGGTCCCTCATTGCCTACAAAATAAAGTCCAAATTCCTAAAAGTGGCACACAGAGAAGGCCTTTCCAAAACTGGACACTGGCCCTTCCAGCTGTCAGTCCTCTCCCCTGCCATGGCCACAAACACAACTTTTGCTCCCGTCACCTACAAATACTTATGGTTCTTTACCCCTTTAAATCCCCTATCTCTTCCTCTGTCTGCAATACGAATGTGCATCCCTCCTTCCTTCTACGGACCACTCCTGTATCTAGAAAGACACGGTCCAATGACCTCCTCCAGGCAACTGTCCTTGAACCCCGGTCTCAGCCCAATCCTCCTCCTGTGTCTTCCCAGCACCCCTGGAAGCTGAGTGCATAAGGCCATCTCGTCACTAGACTGTCCAGCCCCCAGGAAAGGGTGGTTTAGGTGTCAGCTGTCTTTCTACCCAACAGATCTAGCAAAGGCCCTGCACATGGTTAAGTGTCTGATAAATACTTGAGTGAATAAGGGAGGTCAGTGTTCTACTGCCTCAGACATATATGTTGGTGTCATCAGGTCACGGGCCATAAAAATCAAGGAATCAGAAGTTACATGAGGGCAGGTACTGTGGCTTCTGATGCCTTTTGTATTCTCAGGGCCTGGCTCTCCATAAATACAGTATTTCTAAATGAGTGAATTAGCAAGTGCCTGAATGAGTATGACACATCATTTATGACAGTGTGAAAACAAACCCCCACAGCCATGTGCTTTCATTAAATCTCATGAAGTGTGGCACATACTAAAAAGGTAGTCCTACCTTCAAGGAAGTTCCATGGGCCTGAAACACAAATTAGAAACCTGAGGTGTCAACCCTCACCCACTCCAGTCATGCACCCGGCCAGCAGTCTCAGCGATGCACAAGAGCAAAAACAAGCTGATCCGAGGCTCCCCAGAACGTTTCAGTCCCAGAGCAGCTTAGTAATCACTTTCCATAAAACATTTATCAGCACTGCTCCTGGCCAGTAATCTCAGATATTCAGCAATTTACCCAACACGCATGAGTCATGAACAAAATATTTTACTGAATAAAGACTGCTAACTTTTAAAGAGTGTCGCCTCCATCTGTGTTCATATCGTTATTCTGTCCTTTGCCTTTTTGACACTCCCATCTTCTCCCTAAGTCTCAGGCACTCCTGTCTCTCCCACTCCCTTCCTGCTTCACACACCCAGGCCCAGGTCCTACCCATCACTCCCCACCTAGTTTGAGGTCACCTACATGTCAAGCAGCAGGGACAGGCCACTGGCTGCTCACAGTAAGCTCATTACCTAATAGAGGGAAAAGGCATAAGTTCACTCAAAAGTAAAATCCAAAGGTCAAACAGGCGCTGGGGGCTTCAGGTTTTCTTTTCCCATTCAAGACAGGCCCTCAGTGTTACTTGCTTCAAAAGGCATGACGACAAAAGGCTGGACCGTGCCTTCAGCTTCAAGAGAACAGCAGAACCTTCCAACTTCCAAAAACCCTTTAGACTTTTGGAATATCACTATTTAAGACTACTCATGATCCCAACAAAACACTGTTCCACTCAATAAACATCAGTCATTTCCTCCAAATTCCCACTGGAAAGGCATTAAGTTTTAAACCTTCAGGATTTTAAAGATTCTAAAGTTTTAAAACAATATTGCTTCAATCCAATTACACAGCCCTGGAAGACCAGAGAGCTGGTGGGCAGTCCCGGTTTGCATTTCTGGCTTCACCAGTGTCTCTGGGACTTCAAGTAAGTAGCTTCACCTCCACGAGCCTCAGTTTCCTCTTGGGTAAAATGAGAACACTGGACCAAATCGGTGTTTCCCAAAGTTCAGTGGCCTTCCAATGCCAGGCGTCTTAGTACAAGAGAAGACTTTATGTGAATACAGATAAACATGTTTTAGTTACTAGTTTATGGTAAGTAATATTAGTTTTCCTAATGGTGGAGACACAAATACAATTTCCTTTTAAAATAAACGCATCTAAGTCTTTTTTAAAAATCAATCGCTTTTCCAAAAAACTAGTAAATAAGAGTTCAGGCGGTTCTAACAGCTGTGGCAAAAATAACTGATCTAGAGGCCCAGTGTTGTGCGAAAGAGAGGTGCAAACCCCTGAATAAACGGGAAGGAAGAGAGCGAAAGACCCTGGAGGTTCCCTGCAAGGGGTAAATCCTGGGTACCAGGACCCGCGGTGACCAGCCGCCAGTCATAGGGGCTTCCAGAGAAGACGACTTGGGAAGTGGCCCGGGAGGGAAGGCCAAGAAACACCTGAGCGCCAGAAGAAATCCGCAAAGGACAGACCGGGGCAAAGGTCCCGGACTGGAATGGCTCAGAGGGGACGGGGTCCCGGGCTGCAGGGGCGCGGTGGGACGACGGTCCCCGGCTGGAAGAAGCGGCGGGATGGGGTCCCAGGCTGCAGGAACGCGGCTGGGACGATGATCCCGGGGTAGAGGGGCGCGGCGGGGACGGGGTCCCGGGTCGGAGAGGTGCGGCTGGAATCGAGACGGGAAGACCCATGGGCGGGATCAGGGAGCCCAGCGGACACAAGGGGCGCGGCGGGGCCGTCGGGTCGCGCATCCCGGGGACGCCGGCCCCCCCATCCCGAAGCGGAAGGGCCGGGGCCGCGGACCCCACCACCCCCAGACCCAATCACTGCGTACGCGGGCCGCCCCCGCTGTGCGTCGGCCTCACGTCCGACCTGCCGGCCCTACCTGTCCTCGCTGGCTGTGATCACTCCGTCCTCCTTGGGAATGAGCAGCGCGGCAGTGACGGCGTCCTGGTGCCCCTCGATCTTGCTCAGCAGCACCGGGCGGCTGCTCTGCGGCCTGGAGTGGATCTCGGCCGCCATGTTCGCGCGGCGGCGGCGGCGGCGGCGGCGGCGGCGGCCTCCCGGGCGGGAGGCCCATCAGCTGACGGCCGGGCGGGCGGGGACGTGCCGGTTTCCCCCCCGCCGCCGGGGCCGCGTGGGCGCCGCGCCGCCGTAAGCTCCCGAGTGCTGCCGCCGCCCGGCCCGTATTGCCTGGGGAAGCCGCGCACGCTGAAACTCTGCGGCCGGCAGAGGACGACAGAGGGCGCCCGCCCAGAAATGGGGATGAAGACAAAAAGGAAAGTCCTCCACCCAGGAATGGACTGAGCAGTTGGAGAGCAGTTGGTGGGTTAGTGCCCCAAACCAGAGCCCTCGGAACCCTCAGAAATACTACTACTGCTGCTACACTCCATTCTAAGAAGGCATTGCTGAAATACACACCCTAATTTCGGAAATGTTAAAATGGGAAAAAATATGGTGCACCTTAGAATCTTTGAACTACAGGAGATGACACCCATTGAGCGGTGACTGTGTACCAGGCAGTATCCCAGTTTCTTTGCATAGGTTATTTCATTTAATACTGATAACCTTAAGAGACGAAGAAACAGGTGCCATTGTATTCCCATTTTAGAGATAGGAAAACAACCACCGAGTTCAGTCTCTAGCTCGAGGTTGCATAGCTATGAGCCCTTGCTCTCCACGAACTGGCCTGGTGTTCTCAGCCAGACCTTGGTGTTGCTAGGAGATGGCTGCATAAACATAAACGTCAGACAAGACCACTCCATAATCGTGTCTGAACACAGCCAAAAGTGAACGTTATACAAACTACAAAAATGACCAACGTCCCCCTATCCTGGCTAATCTGAGTAACGCTTGTTTCTTTACCAATTACAACGTTAGCCTCTACCTAGTCTTCCTCCGTCTACATAAGATTTATTAACATATCCAACCTTAGAATGATACCCACTTCCTGACACATCCATTAGAGAGGGGATCCCCTCTTCCCCTTCCCAAATCACCTAACACTGGCCCAAATCCTATGATAAGTCCATTGTAACATCCTCTTACCCAGATGCCCCTCAGTTCCCTGTGGTGTGCCTTCTCCTTCCAACAAGCAATCAACCCACTTTTTCAACTACAGGTGTGTTCCTGGTGGTTTTGGCTGGGGGACATCAACAGCTAGTAAGCCACAATTGGGACCCAGGAAATCAATGACTCCAGAGATCTCTCCTCTCCAACCATCACCTCCCAATATATTATTCTGATGCCTGAATTGTAGAATTGCGCTAGAACTGTACTGTCCACATGGAGCACTTGAAATGTGGCTGATCCAAATTGAGATATAGTATAAGTGTAAAATACATACTGGATTTTAAAGACTTTGTACAAAACAAAAAGGATGGAAGATATTTCATTAATTTTATATTGGTTACATGTTGAAATACTATTTTGTATATATTAAGTTAAATAAGATACTACTAAAATTAATATGACCTGTTTCTTATTTTTTAATGTGGCTAATAAAAATTTTAAATTACAGATGTGGCTCACATGATATTTCTACCTGACAGTGCCGTGCTAGTACATCTTATAATGAAGTTAATGACAGATTCACAGATTTAATTATTCATATAGTCAACAAACATGTACTGTATACCTACTACGAGCCCTATGCTGGCATGTAGAATAAGACATGGTTCTTCCAGGGCTTGTACGGTATAATGACTAGGCAGGGTACTGAACGACTCTGTTTAATCAGCAAAGATTTCTTGAGTGCCTGCTATGAGCTGGGTGTCATTCTACATGCAGCAGTGCTCAAGAGAGGCAATCCCTCTACTGTTAGAACTTACATTCCAGTGAAGGAGCCAGGTAACAAGCAAAATAAATAAGTAAATAATATAGTATATTAGAAGTTAAATGCTATGGAGAAAGTAAAACAGGGAAGGGTGATAGGGACTATAGGTAGTGTTGCAATTTTAAGCAGAATGGTACAGTACATGCAGAGACACACTGCATAGATCCACCTTCAAGGAAGAAAAGTGGTCAGCAGCCAATCTCTAGCCTTCAGCTCCTTCATTCGGGATCTGCCTCAGCTGCTAAGAGCCACCGTGCTTCAGTCATGCCCTTCACAGGGCAGACCACATCCAGTGACTGAACAAGACAAGAATATAAAGGCCTGACCACCAGGACTTACTGATGAGCAGTACTTGCTCGAGAACTCTCCTGGATTGGACAAGGCTTTGTCAGGACTATACTATGTCTGACTTCTCTGTCTAATCCTGTTATCTCCCCCTCCCTTCATGAGTATTGATCCCTAGTAAATACCCTGTGTGCCAATCTCTATCACCATATCTGCTCCTGGAGGATGAGGATGCAACCTGAGACAGGTGGCCAGTGAAGGCCTCATTCAGAAGTGACATTTTGAGCCAAGAAGGAGAGGAGGGAGTAAGCCAGGTGGAAATGTGAGCAAAGTGCTGTCCTAGAAGAGGAAATGGCACATGCTAAGGCCCTGCGGTGAGCACATGCCTGGGGTTTTGTAGGAATAGAAAGGCAGCCAGCAAGGCTGGAACAGAGTGAGTAAGGGAGTGCAGACAGAGATGAGGACAGAGAAGTCACCAGACAGACCAGGCCCAGTCTGAAGGCCATTGTGAGGACGTTGGTTTTCAGTTTAAATGAGATGGGAAGCCATAGGACGGTTTTGAGCCAAAAAACTGGCTTACTCTGCCTTCAATTTTAAAAGGCAAGAGTGGAAGCAAGGTATTAGTCAGGAAGTTAGTGAAATAAGGCAGCTGAGAGATGATGGTGGCTTTCTAAGGGTGCTGGTGTTGAGAAGGCATCAGATTCTACACTTATCTAGAAGGTGGAGCCAGTGAGATTTGTTGGATTTGGACTATGAAAGAAAGAGAAAAGTTGGCACCAGGATTTGTGGGCTGAGCAGCTGGAAAAACGGAGCTGCTGTTTACTGATCTACAGATGATGTTGGAAGGGCGGGTTTGGAAGAGAAGGCGAGTTCAGTTTTGGACATAGGAAGCTTGAGATTCCCATTAGGTCTCCAAGTGAAGATGCTGAAGGTGCTGAGTAGACAGATACAGGAGTTTCAGGAGTTTTATATGCACTACTGAATGTTAGAGAGGTCTGGGCTGCAGCCATAACTCTGGGCGTTAGAGGCACATAGGGTACAGTGTTCTGGGCAGCCGTCCGCGGGGTCAGCAGATGTGCGCTGGTTGGCAGCAGAGTGGAGGAACCAAGTTTACACTTGATCTTCAAGGCAGCAGGATGGTCACAATGAAGTGAGAAGGAGGCCATCTACTATGAGTTGTTCAAAAATTCTAATCAGGACTTTGGCCTGTTAATGTAAATTAAAATGGAAATCAGGGCTGAAGAATCCCTGAACAGACAAAACCAGTCAGACATGTAAGTGACCTTAACCTTGCTTAATTTGGAAACATAAGTGAAACTTAACCCGTGCTATTTCTTCTAAATGCCTAGATTAAAGGAAAACAAAACCGAACCTCAACCAATCAGAAGCAGCCAATAAACACAATTGGACTAAGGACTTTCCAGACCAAATAAGGCCACTTTATAACTGTAACCAATCAAATACTTTATTTATATAACTTCTATGTTCACTCTATAAAAGCTTGTCTCTTATGCTTCTTCAGTGGAGCATCCAAAACACCTGGTTTGGAGCTGTCCAATTCATGAATCTCTGTTTACTCAAATAAACCCTAACATTTTGTTTTGCCTCAGTTTACCTTTACCTGTTAAACAGGACTCATGTCTTGAGTTGTCCTACAAACAGAGAAGATGATTCATCGCCCAGAATGGTTCAATGTGAACAATAAGATCCGGATAACTCTCATCTAGCACAAGGGCAGTGGACAGACCTAAAAGATGTAAAGCCGGTCCAGCTTCTAGAAAAACCAGCTGCTTCTTTGCAATTTCTTCCAAAATGCACGTAAAACATCTTAGCTGTAATATATCTTGAAAGCCACTTATGTGAACAAATTCTAAGTGAAGTTCACCTTTATACCACATTTTGTAAAATCAGTGCTTAAAAACAAAATGATTTTTTTAAAAATACGTATATAGTATGACTATTTACTGCATGAGAGTACATGAAGTCCAGAAGGGAGTATGTGTGTAAATAAAGAAGCGGTACAAAGGCAGAGCCCTTGGAAACATCTGGAGGTCTGGAAGAGAGGGAGGAGCCAGAAAGGAGGCTGGGAAGGAGCCCCCACAAGGTAGGAGGAAAATGGATATACTATGCGTTGTCCTGAAGACAAAGGAAGAAGGTGTTCTAAAAAGGAGCCGGTGGTCAACTGTGTCAAATGCTGCAGATTAATCAAAGTTTCCCCATGGAATGGTAGGGGCAAAATCTGATTGGAATGGGATCAAGTGGTGATACTAGAAGATCAATAACACAGACTCTTGGAACTGATGGACTCTAGGTACACAGAGATAATTGATTTCTGAGCTGCCCTGCTGAGTTAGAAGGTGGAATCTATGAATAATGTTCTACAATTGACTACCAGCTATGTGATCTTAGACAAGTCACTTTACCCTACCTGTGAAAAGAGCGTAATCTTTAGAGTCAGAGAATTTTGCTACTAACGAGCAGAGAAATCTTTGGCAAGCTAGTTGGTGTCTCTGTAGACTTTGCATTTCTAAAATAAGAAGAATAGTATTACCTTTTATTGGTGACATAGGAAGCAGAGATTATGTGTGGTAGATATGATTGTTAACTTAGGTTCTTTACCTTGGATTTGGTCTCTAAATGTCTATTCTTCCATCATCTTCTCTGACTCTAAATACCTTTGCCTTGTGCTAGACTTCCTTGAGATGGTAGTTTATAATAATGATAAGTAGCATTATTTTTTCTTTTATCAAAAAGTTCCTACCTTTAACCTTTGGATAAATTAAGCTATGTTAGCTTAATGGGTTAATGTTCTAATTTGGCCTTGACTTGCTCTTCATATTTCAGATATTTTGAGCCTAATGGCCAGCCTAGTCACTTGCCTGTTTGCAATCAGGTCCACTGCCCTCTACCCTTAGCTGCTCCATCTATATTGCAGGAGCTTGACTGCTGTAAACTACATTTCCTGGACTCCCTAACCAACTGTCTTCCTGATAAGTTTGTACAGTGGAGGCAGTGGTGGGAGATTGGAAGGTAGAAGGAAAGGAGAAACCAGGGTATTTCTCCTTCTCTCTGCTTAGGGAGTGTATTTCCTCTGCAGCTCCAGTTCCCACCAGATACTGCCTTCCTCTTTTGTCACAGCCCTTGCGAGGCAGTCTCTGCTGCGATTTCAGTCATGCTGGGCTCCCCTAACTCCTGCAATCTGGAGACGTCCAGTCCCTTTTCCTCTCCAGTCCTGCCATTGCTAATCTCTAGGATACCCCATGGTCCCTCTGATGCCTTTCAGTTCTTTTAACACCTTTGTAACTAGTTCCTTGTATTAAATTGATTCCATGGAACCATCTGGTATGTGTTCTGTTTTCTTAATTGGATGCTGACTGATACAATTACTGCCATACTGATACTTAATAGTATTGTCAAATGCAGTTTGGCCTAAAGCTGTCTCCATACATATTTTAAGTTTGGCCTAAAGGTTTCTCTGTACATGGTGAGCTGTAACCTAACTTGATGTATAAACAGCCTGTAACCCGTTCTCTTTTTATTTTTTAGACGCAGTATCAAATCATAGCTATAACCTACTCTTCTAACAAGTAGTCGAGTCACAGCCAACCACAGGCAGCCAACTGTTCAAAGCTGGTTCAAACAAGGCAACTGCCCAGCTGTAACCAATCCAGCTGTTTCTGTGCCTCACTTCCATTTTCTACATGTCACTTTTTCCTTTTTCTGTCCATGTATGTTGTCCAACCGTGTGGCAGCCCCGGAGTCGCTCTAAATCTATTCTGGTTCTGTTTCCTGCCCGACTCATTGTTCTTTGCTCAATTAAACTCTGTTAAATTTAATTTGTCTAAAGTTTTTCTTTTTAACAGTGTCATGAGGACTATTTGGTAGAACTCACTGAGATTATGACATCACATATGTAAACTGTAATGTAATATTTAGGTAATTGAGCATTTTTAAAAAATAGATATGAACAATATAAGTGATAGTCTCAAAAAGAATAACTTATTCTCATGCAGTATCCAGATTCTTTCATTTACAACTTTTAATGGTGATAATCTGATTAACTCTAATCAAGAGGAAATACTTTTAAAAAAATCATCAGCATCTTTCAGCAGTTGTTATATATACCTTATCAATGTTTATCCATTCAGAACATATTAAATCTATGGAATAGACTGAAAATGGAATCTACGTTGATTTCTTGTTTGTGGACAAGCTTCACCTCCTTGGCCTTTGCCAAAAGATGTGGAGACAGTTTCATCCCAGAGAGGAAAGGAGACTTGGTGATCTTGTTCAGTAGTTTTCCCAGGAGTTCTTTTATACTGTTCTCTGGGCCTTAGCCAAGGTCTGCACTGAAGGCTAGCATAGCAATCACATTGCAAGCAGCTCAAACCATTTTACAATGCTTTATTTATTAAAAGAAAAAAAAAGCAAAACAAAATATAACCACACCAAACCAGTCTGACTCAGCTTTTACGTAACCAAGTCACGAGTTGTTTTACAGTTGTCATGGAACCCCCAGGTTGAAGGTCATGTAACCTGAGCATGCCCAGATGAGCCACACATGCAATACAACAACCACACATGCAACCACAGGAGGGACCTAAGTGCTTGGACTGAATTGAGATGTGGACACCACATGGCAGGACCCAGAATTCAACTGGATAGAGCCCTGGTGTCACCTCCTGGCAGAATCCAGTCAGATCATGTCTCATTACCCTCCACTTATAAAACCTGACTCAAGCCCCAGCTTGGGGAGACAGATTTGAGTGTTTCCTCCTGTCTTCTTGCTAGTAGACTTGCAATAAAGCTTTTCCTTTGTCAAAGGCTGGTGCAATGGAACTGGCTTCTATGTGCATCAGACAGTGAGCCTATTGATTGCTCAGTAACAAAACCAGTGTTTGAAGTTTCAAGATTATAGTCATAGTGGTCTCATACCTCCACTTATTTTACTTATTTTTATAACACTTTAAAATATAAAATATTCCTCTTTCTGCAATAGGTGTCCCTGTCACTCAGATGTGAGCATTGCTTGGTTGAGCAGAATCATCACAAAGGTAAAGTGAAGACATTGCACTCAAGATCCTCTACTGTGATATTTCCCAACCTCATTTCTTAAAAGTATCTCTAAAGACAGGAAAGACAATCTGTACGTACAGGGATTAAAGGGTGGGGGCAGTTTTTGCTTTTTGGAGGGGAATTTACTACGTCATAACCATTCTTGCCTGAATGCCTTTGTACATGCTATGGAATGTTGTTCTCCTCTCTGCGTCTTCTACATCTAGCAAAATCTCACGCTTCCCTCTACATCCAGAACTCTGAGGCCCTAAGTCTCGTGAATACGAACTATTTTTTATTTTGCCATATTCACCCAATTGATTTGATGCAAATATATTAATTATTAATTATCTGTTGCTCTGTAATAAATTACTCCAAAACTTAGCAGCATAAAGCAACAAACATTTGTTATCTCACATAGTTCCTGAAGGCCAGGAATTTGGGAGCAGCTTAGCTGGGTGACTGTGGCTGAGGGTCTCTCATGAGGTTGCAGGTAAGGGGGCCAGAAGGTAGTCGTCTGAGGGTTTGGGTGGGCTGCAGGACCCATTTCCAAGATGGCTACTTCACATGGGTGTTGACAGAAGGCCTCAGCTACTCACCATGGGAGCCCTTCCACACGGTTTCTTGGGACTCCTTGTAACATGGCAGCTAACTTCCCAATGGGAGAGTAATCAAAGAAATACAAGACATATGATAAAAGTGGAAGCTATGATGTATTTTATTACCTAACCTCAGAAGTGACATAGCATCCACAGTCTATTGGTTATACAACCAATCTAGTACAACGTGGGAGGGGACTATAAACAGGTACAACTACCAGGAGGTGGAGATCGTTTGGAGCCATTATGGTGGCTGCTACCACATCAAGGAAATTTTTATCTCCATAATTATGAATTAAAGTATTTATAAAAGAATTATACCAACATTGATACTTTTCTGAGAAATTGTTTTCTGGAGTAAACTTCATTAAGCCAATTTAATTTCTTGATCAATTTTCTATGCAGCACAAGTAGCCTACTTCTAATTGTTTGTATTTTCATTCTTATATTTCTTACTTAATGTATTTTCATGAATCTTGTTCCTATATTTATTTCATAACTAAGATTTTATTCACTGCTCAAAGCTTTTTGCTAATCAGTTTTATTATCATGAATTTTCTATTGTGGCTATTATATCTGCCAAGTCAATTTTTTCAAAGCTAAGTTCTACAGATGTAATGGTGAAAAAGATTCAATTCTATATCGGTATTTATCAGCAACCAAATTTTTAAATTTTGAATAGTTTTAACTATAGTAAGTTTTATGGCAGTTATTTCTGTCTGTAACTTTTTTTATGACTAGGATTAAAGTCTACTATTTTGTGGTTATTCCTTAGCTCATCTATGAAATAGTTGGAAGTAACCTGAGATGGTTCAGAATTGCTCTCCTGTCCAGGAGGGGACTATTCTAGAGCTAACTTTGTTCTTCTTCATCTTTCTGTGCCCTATGTTCCATTTGTCCTCACCATCACTGAAAAAATATGTAAACAATATCTCTGGGGTCAAAATACAAAGGGTTAAAATGTTCCCCAAGGGTTAAAGTGAACCCTTAGCACCTCACCTTCTCCTCTTCCTAAGTGTGACTTTGGCCACCCTTCCACCTGACCTTGATCCACTGAAAACCAGAAGGTTGTTGACATTTGTGAGATTTGATTAAATTAGGGCTAACAGCAGGTTAAAGGAAAATCAGGTTCTTGAGGACAAAAAACCACACTGGACTTTTTCTTCCTTAGAGTTTCTGGGCCTGGATCCTGGAACAAAGTAGTCTCCTTAATACATGTTTATTGAATATATTAACAAGTGTATAACAAATTTTTAAAAACCTATTAATTCCTGGACTCCACCAGGTATGTTAGTGGGAAAAATCTCTTGAGATTCTTCACTTTTTTTTAAATTTGCAAACCATGCTCTCATTATTGTATTACTGAGAAACTCAATACAAAGGCACTTCAGTTTAACTTAACATTAATATGCTACAACTAGCTTTAGATTATTTCTCCCCATAAATGGAATATTGCAGAAATGACAGTTCCATGTGCTTTCTTATAAACCACTTATTTGACTGATGTTCCATGAATTTTCAATACTTTACATACAATGTAACACAAAGGCAATCATAATCTCCTCTCACTCCTTCTTAGAGAATTTGCTTCAGCCACAGATCCATTGGCTTGTTTTGTGATATGTGCTGAACCTCCCTTTTGCTTTCTCCCTATCGAAAGGCAACCCTTTTATAAGCTGAGATGAACAGTTTAGATTCTCTCTTTTGAAAGATCAAGCTAAGAAACCCAAACTGAGTTGTATGATCCTGGTATTGAAGATTCTCAAGCTAAGTAGTAACATGCTTTTGTTTTGGTCTGTGCTTCAAGGAGATGGATGCAGGTGAGCTGTGTCTGGGGAAGGGAGGAAGGTGCAAGTCTGTTTGAAGCCAATTACAATAACCAGGGGAAAAGGTAAGGAGAGCCATTAGGTAGCTGCTATGGAAATAAACTGAAAAAGCACTTGGTAACCGGACAAAAGAGGGTTTTGGTGGAAACAGGAACAATCAAAGATACAGGAGTCCAATCTGTGTGGCTGCAGGGGACACTGATGCCTTTAATAAGCAGAGAAATCACAGAAAGCGGTGCCTCTTTGAGCATATAGATGTTCAGCGGGCAACTCAAAATTGAGAATTCAAACAAGTTTCCCTTTGTGACTTAATAGAAGATCTATAAAAATTATACTGTATTAACAGTTTGGTAGGAAAGCAATATTAAAACATTTCCAAAGAGTGTAAGATAAAGATGAAAACAAACAAACAAAAAAAGAACTGCTTATAATTCCACTGTCATTACTGTGATGTACTTTTTCCTCAGTCTTTTTTCCAATGTTTTTAAAAAACGTTCTGTTAGATTGCTTTTCAATAAAAATTTTAATTTTGATAAGCCAACATTTCTGAGTCTAGGGCTTCTGAAAGTAAGGCTTTTGGAGATGTGCTGGGTTAAAAGAAGCAGCTCAGTAAATATTTGCTCAGTAGTGGCTGGACTGATGGTCTGGAACTCTAAATCTAAATATAAATAGAAAATGTTTTAGTTTTTGAGAATTTAAGTGTTTTCTTTAACCTGAAAGTGAAACAGGTTTTTTGTTCTGCTTTAACGATAAAAGAAGGCATAAGAGAGCAATTGAAGAAATAAGAGAGCAACTGAAGGAACAAGAGAGCAACAGACCGGGTGAAGAAACTTCTGCCAGAAATTCCAGAACCCAAAAGTCCTTTAAACTGGCTCATCTGCACATAACCTCAAGGTGGGCAAGAACCAGCGCTCGCGCATTCGCAGTGAAAACGCAGCCGTAGTCGCCCCGCCCTCAGGTGCTGTCCCCGCCTCTGCTCTTTCTCCGCATGCTCCAATTCCGGGGGACTTGTGTTCCAGCAACACCGGCTCGACTTTTTTCCTTCCGTTCTCCATTGCTTTCTCCCCTGCGATGGCGTCTAGGCTGGTGACCCTGCTCCAACAGGGGCCTCACTGCCTCCTGGCTCCGGCAGTCCCCATGCTTGTCCCGCCGGTTCGAGGAGTGAAGAAGGGATTTCGCGCCGCCTTCCGCTTCCAGAAGGAGTTAGAGCGGTGGCGCCTGCTGCGGTGCCCGCCGCCGCCCGTGCGCCGGTAGGAGCCACCTGGAGTGGGGGCCGGGGTGTCGGTCGGGGACACGGGGCCTCCTCTCCGCAGCTTCGGACAGGCTGCGGATGCCTGCCTGGCTTGAACCTTAGGAGGTTTGCCATAGACACCCATGGGACTTGGGCACATGGCCTGAGGCAAAGAAAATGGATTTGTGCCGCGGGCGGTATAGCTCCGGGCTGTTCCCGATGCTTTGGAACTCCCGTTTAGAATCTACTGAAAATTGTGAGAAATGAGGTCGGCTGGAGGGCAACCTTAACGTGAGCCTGGGTGTTGTAGCTACCGTTTTGTGATGCCTGAGAATTCTTCGGGCACGGATAAGAGGACTGGCTGGAAGCATTCTGCAGCATTGCGAATTAGGGAGAAAAAAAATTAAGTATCTACAACCAAAAGTCTACTGTCTAGAGTAAAAGAAAAAAAAGGTTAGCTTTAGGTTTTTGCCCTAATTAATCTTGTTCCAGTAGCAGAAGGTTTGGCAGAAAGAGACGCAGGTTTTTATAGCTCCAAATGAGATCATACGTATGGTCCTTTATCTTGCTTTTTCTATTTAATAATGTGTTCTTTGAGATGTTGTCATGACATTACAAATAGGTATAACCCACTCTTTTTTTTATGGCTCTTTTTATGGGCAATATGAGCTCCATATTATTGGTGTTACAACAGATGTAACAGTGAATATCCATATTTTATCTTTGGGAACTTACGTATGTATGAAGTTTTGATAACTTTAATATTGCCCCCTCAAAAAATGTTGATCCCAGTTTATACTCTCACCAGTAGGAACATTCTTCTAACACAGAATATTATGTTCTTTTCCATATTGGCAAAAAATAAGATCTCTTCTTAATTCACATTTCCTTGCTTATTACAAGGCTAGGTATTTTTAGGCTTTTAAAGTTGGGAGAAACTTTATGGATTGTATAGATTATGTAAGTCCATATATTATGTAGATCTTCTGACTTTCAAACCAAATCTTTATCTTTTACTGCTCTTTTTTACTTGAAGGGCTTTATTTTGGGTTTATCTTTTTTAAAAAAAGATTTTAGTTTGTTCTTGAAAATGATTATGAACTTTTAACCTACGTATTATATATTGATGCCAGATTATTTAATTACTAATTTAAATGGATATTTTCAAAACTTAATAAAATACAAACTACAGTTAGCCATTTGTATCCATGGCTTCTGCATGTGGGGATTCAACAAACCACAGATTGAAAATATTGGGGGGGAATGGTTATGTCTGTACTGAACATGTACAGACTTTTCTGTCTTGTCATTCCTTAAACAATAAAGTATAACACTTATTTACATTGTATTAGGTATTACAAGTAATCTAGAGATAGATGTGGATAGGTTATATGCAAATGTAGGCATACCTCGGAGATATTTTGGATTTTGGTTCCAGACCACTGCAATAAAGCGAATCACATGGATTTTTTTGATTTCACATTGCTTATAAAAGTTTTGTTTATACTGTAGTCTGTTGAGTGTGCATTAGCATTTTGTCTAAATAAATAATCTGCATATCTTAATTAATACTTTATTGCTAAAACAATGCTGACACAGATACAAAGTGAGCACAGGCGAGGTTGCTGCAAATGTTCAGTTTGAAAAAAAAATGCAGTATCTGCGAAGTGCAACAAAGTGAAGTACGATAAAATGAATAAGATATGCCTGTATTACACCATTTTATATAAGGGACTGGAGCATCCATGGATTTTGGTATATGAGAGGGGGCCCTGGGAACCATTCCCCCATGGATATCGAGGAGCAGCTGTAAATATGATGTACCTAGTGTTTGTGTCCTGAATCTGTGAAGTTATAGTTTATGTCTCATACCTAGGTATAAAGCTTAGTTTCATGGTTAAAAGAGAAATAAAAAACCTAAAAATTAGGATAATGGTTTAGTGGCAGTTGGGCCAAAGGGAAAATTTATCTAACTATGACTATAACAAAGGATTGTCAGTATTCATCTGACTTAAGTTTTAATGCTTAGCAGAGCCTGGCATTAAAAAGAAACAACCTTTTTTCATTTCCTTTATATAATTAATGAGACAGGATCTTGCTCTATCACCCCGGCTGAAATACAATGGTGCTATTATAGTTCACTCTAACCTCCAACTCCTGGGCTCAAGTGATCCTCCCACTTCAGCCTCCCAAAGTGCTGAGATTACAGGTTTGATCCACCACACCTGGCCTCACAATGAAAAATTTTTACATCATAGTAACATATTCTCTTTACCATCACTTACTGTCTTTATATTTTCAGTTCAGAGAAGCCCAACTGGGATTACCATGCTGAAATACAAGCCTTTGGACCTCGGTTACAAGAAACCTTTTCCTTAGATCTTCTTAAAACTGCATTTGTTAATAACTGCTATATTAAAAGTGAGGAAGCCAAACGCCAAAAACTTGGGGTAGAGAAAGAAGCTGTTCTTCTGAATCTTAAATGTAATCAAGAACTATCTGAACAAGGGAAATCATTTTCACAAACTTGCCTCACGAAATTTCTTGAAGACGAGTACCCCAACTTGCCCACTGAAGGCATCAAGGGTCTTGTTGACTTTCTCACTGGTGAGGAAATTATTTGTCATGTTGCTAGAAACTTGGCTGTGGAGCAGTTAACCTTGAGTGCCGAATTCCCAGTTCCGTTGCCTGTATTACAGCGTACTTTCTTTGCGGTAATTGGAGCCCTCCTACAGAGCAGTGGACCTGAGAGGACTGCACTTTTCATCAGGGTAGGTAATTATTAATTGCACATGCTTGAGGTGGAGAGAAGGAAAAATTTCCTTTTGTAATTCATTTCTTTGATATATCACCTTGGAAGTGAATTTTTCTCCCAACAAAAACTGAAAAAGACCTAAATTTTCTGGTAGGGCCTTCACTATTCCAGCTGTCTCTTATTGACAGCTGTCCTCACATCATCAGAAGTGAACATGAAATTCTGGGTTGTGACTTGTAAAGGACTGCAAGCTCTGTCATCTTTAGCTTTACATTCTTAGGGCCAAGGATAGTTGCCTGCATGGTAGATACTCAATAGATGTTTGGTGAATGAATTGATGTCAAAGGACACTACGCAAAGGCCTAGGGTGGTTAGGAGCTCCATGCTTAAGGATGAGCAGCTGTTCTGCTTTTCCAAGTGATAAATCTTGGGTTTCTCAGTCTCTGTGATAAATAACTATTTGTTAGCTAGTAGCTTAGCTAATTAAAATTGTTACATAACTGGTACATTTTGACTTTCCCTGTCCTTTTAAAATTTATTAACGGGGAGAAGTTTTATCCTCTGCCATTGGATGAGAACATGAGTTTTTGTTCACTCTTCAATAATAGAGGATCTACACGATCTTTCTAAGTAATAAAAACGGTCTCAATTCAGACATTTGAATGTCAGATTCTTTAAACCAGCACCCATGTTGTTGGAATCTATTAATTTCATTTTGATACCAAATTTGATCATTTTGTTAGCGAATGATATCTGTATTTACCAACACTTCAAACTTTGTTCATTGGTAACACATGTCTTCCTCTTCCCTGGTTAGATAGCTTTTTCTAAAGAAATTCTCAGAGTCCTCCTTGATTTCTATTCTCTTTATCCTTATATCCTGTGTTGGGTTTTAAAACTGTCTAAACAATATTTGGCTATGACTTTGAAATTTCCAAAAGGTAGTCATGAGACCATTTTGGAAATATTTGTTTACCATATTGTAGTGCCTTGTTAACAGTTCTAATTAAAGATCCAATTAAACACAGATAATTCAAATGTCTATTTCTAAGTCAAGAGCTTTAGTGTCTCCCATAGTAGAATTGACAGGTTTGGATTATCTTCATTCGTTCATTTATCCACCTAATGTTGAGTGTCTTATTATCTTATTATGTGCCAAGCATTCTGCTGAGCTCTGGAGCCATAGACTAAATAGGCATCTATCCTGCTCATAGCTCATTAGGCAGATGGAGTGGAATGTGGGAAGTGCTTTCATAGTACTATGAAGGTTCAGAGGGAACTTAGAGAAGGTAGCAACCAACTCTGTCTAGTAAGGATAGGGAAGGTTTTACAGAAGTGACGTTTGTCCCTAAAAAGGACATTTTAAGAAGATACATCAAGGATGAGCTTGTGCTTGGGAACTGGAATTAATTTTTCCTGGCTTTATATTGCATCCGGAGGAGTGGTCAAAGATGAACCTTTGAGAGCCAGTATACAGAATATGTAGCATTGTCACCCAGAAAGTGGTTTGGACATTTAGTATCACTAGCATCACTGAAAACTTGTTAGAAATGCACTTCGTCAGGCAGGCACCACCTCAGAGTACATGTCTGGGAGTAGGGCCTAGGAGTCTGTATTTTAACTAGCTCTCTTGGTGATTTTTCTGCACCTGGAAATTTGAGCAGCACCTATCTTAGCCATAATAAAGATGTATTTGATGATCTTGTTTAGAGACAGCTGGAAGAGTTCTAAGTGGGAGATTCTATGATCAAATGTGCATTTTAGAACATCATTTCTTCATATTGCCTCCCTATCCTGGGGAGATGGGATTAGAATATTCAACCCACAGCCTACTGAAAGGTCTCACGAGAAATTAATAAGACGAGGAGCAAATAGGAAAAAATAGGAGGTGGTAGAAGATAACCACACCAGAAAAGTTGAGATTTCTTTCTTTATTCCTAATACTAATATATTAGGCATTGGAAAAGAATTGTTGTTCCTTGCCCTACATTTGGTTATTCAGTATGGTGGATGACAATTTAGTGATCATATATACATGTGTATGTATCCCATAAGACACCTCTACTTCTGTACATTAAAACATTCAAAATCCCCCACTGAGAATGGGCTTAATAAATATTTTTTATTAAGCAAGATGAAGTAGAGCTCTAGTGCTTGGAGGACTATTGTAATGAAATTGCTTTTATTTCATAAACTAAGGGATCTTTTAAAATTTCTTCCGTCCCGCTCTTATTTATCCATTCTCTTACCATATTACTAATGTTTGTTGACACAAGTTACTTATATATAAATTGCTGTGAAAATTAATGTTTGTTTCTATAGTTTCTATTCAACATAATTAAATTTTTTACTGGCAGAATGAATTCTGCTTTGAATGTTCATAATTTGTTTCTCAGTTTTCTTAGTCTTATAAAAAAGTATTAATAAGTCATGGATTTAAAAGGCAGTTTATGTTAAAGTATTATTTAAATGATTTTTTTAAAAAAATCAACTTAATGGAGGAAGTATTATTATCTAGAGATCCTGAATGCCTTTTTATATGAGTTTCTGCCAGAAGTTTTTACTGTTTGTTCATTAATTCAACTTTTTAAATCTTTTTTCCTTACTGGTAGGAATATAATTTTAAATTATAAGATAGGATTTTACCTTGTATGGAATTCTCCTGCATCATATTGCTTAAAATAGACAGTTTTCTCAGGCTTTCAAATTTTTTTATACAACTATGGTTTTTATGATAAAATTTACGTGAAAAAACTATGGGATTGAAAAAAAATAGTCCATTTTGTCTTTTGTTTCCCATTAAGTTTTAAATTTCTGTTAAAAATATACCTTTTGGTTTTTCTAATTCAAACAGTATAAAAGAAAGGACTTTGAATCGTGGTCTGTCTTAATGTTTTTTTATACTAATTTAAATGTATAAATTGTATTTTTATATGCAGGACTTCTTAATTACCCAAATGACTGGAAAAGAGCTCTTTGAGATGTGGAAGATAATAAATCCCATGGGACTATTGTTAGAAGAATTGAAGAAAAGGAATATTTCAGCTCCTGAACCTAGACTTACTAGGCAGTCTGGAAGCACTACACTTCTGCCTTTGTATTTTGTTGGCTTATACTGGTTAGTGAAATTTTAATCTTAACTTCACAATTTTGATTGGAAGCCTTAAAAACAAACTCTTCACATTCCACAACATAACATAAGGAATGTTGACATTCCTTAACAATAACCTCTTCAAATTCCTTTATATAGCCTCTAACTGCATTAAAAGGTTTTTAAAAATCTCTTCCTCATGATTATTTATATTAACATTACTTCCTTTTCTGTTGGTCATTCTTAAGGGGAAGGCAAGTAATATATGTTTTGCTAATGGTAGCTTTTCTTGGCCAACTATTGTAGAATTTCATAGGATATATGTTAACCTAAATTTTTCCATGTAAAAGTACAAGTTTTGAATCATACGTGTTATAGATTTAACCTTAATCTATCCCTGTCAGTAGCTTCAACTGAGCTTAGACCTGGGAAAGAAGGGCTTGGTTATCCATAAAAATGTAAATTTCAAACCATGTTGAGAGTTTTTTAGTTTTGTAAATAAAAACTGCCCAAAATTAATTTCAGGTGTTAAGATTAAAGTGTTAAATGTAAACATTGAATATTTAAGATAGCTAGATTAAAATTTAAGTCTTTTTCTAATCTTATCACAAAAGACTTATGGATATAAAAGCAATGGAAAACATCACAAAAGAGAAAATGTATAGTGTTGTAAAAATTTTCTCTTCAGTTTTAATTGAAGTACAAAGCCAAAATAATGAGATACTTTTTTTTTTGCTTATCATATTGGCAAACCTTAAATACATCTTTTATCATCAATTCATACAGTGCTGGTAGAAGAGAAAAATGTACAATACTATGCAAATAATTTCAATAGAGTGTCAAGAATCTTTAAAACTTGAACGTAGTTGGATTTGGTATTTCTACTTTTGTTTGTCTGCCTTAAGATTGCCAACAAAAATTTGTGAACAAAGGTGTTCATTTCTTTTTTACTTTTTTCTACCCCATACCTTGAATGGTTCCTGGGAGACTTGGTGACCAGTAAATAGTTATTGAACTAATAAAAATGAGAAGTAAGTTTGGTATCCAACACAAGAGAAATGATATATGCACATGATGGAATAATAGTACAGCTACTACAGGTGACATTCTTAAAAGAATTTTTAATGACATTGAGAAATTTGGGGGAATGATCTTTTATCTAAAAAAAGTATGAAATAATTTGCCATATTACATATTAGTAACAGTGATTGCCTTGGGTGTAGTATTTTTCTAGATTTTACATAATGAGTTTTTAAAAGATGATCAGTGATATAATAATCAACATCATTAGACTAGAGACATAAATCTGTGCATGACATTTACTTAGGTGATTTTCTCTATTTTCCACTGTGTATAAATATGTTTGTGTTTATTATGAAGTTTAACTTATGTGATTAACTATTGTTTCATTTCAAATTACTGTCAAATAGCAAATGTTTTAGCAAATTCCTTCCACAGTGGTGTTCTTTTACTTGTGTAGCTTCACTCATTTTTCTTTAATTTAGTTCTGGTGGTTTTCACTTTCAAGTTGACTTACATTGAACCCCAGTTATTAAATGGAATTGCTGTGAATGAAACTTGCAGAAAGATGCCTCTTTTAATTGCATAGGTGAAATTTTAGGTCAGGAAATTTGCAGTTAAAGAAGTAACAAAACAAATAGGATTATAGTTATTTAATGTGCACATCCTTTGCCCCCTTGCAGAAACATTTTTAAAGAAGATAGCTAATTATGATAAGAGAAATATCAGTAAAGCAGAGGAATACCTGTTTTAGTTTTATCTAGTTTTAATAGAACACTGGTAGCCAGCATTTAATGTTTACTGTGCTACCTCTGTCTTTTGGGAATAAATTAGAGTGGATTATAGATACAGAAAATGATTTTTAAGTCTAGCCAGTTTTGAATCTAAAGTTCTCAATTTAAAATGCAGAACTGATTTCTTCATTTGTGTCAATGTTTAAATGACAAAAGGCACAATTTTTTAACAGAATCTTTCTTTAAGTTATATCACACATTCAAACATTCAAAATGAATTACAAATAATTTAGTTATAGTTCCTGAGAATATTTATAATAGTTTCAGATTTTTATAAGAAGATATTTATATTTTTCCAGTTTTCTCATCAGCAATTAAACCCATACTTACATAGGTATGCGTTGCTTTTTTGCCTTCAAAAGTACTGAGCCTAGAAAGTTGTTTGTATTTCTCTGGAAATGGAAATCTATCTTTGTCTAATTGCCATAGATAATGAACTTGCAACAAAACTAGTTAAAATCTAAAAGATGATGTATCTAAAGTTATTGTTTTGTGTCTGGTGTTTGTTGTTACCAAAATATATAAGATTTACAGGGCATAACTGCTTTGTGTACTGGGTCTTACTGTGTACCACACAATGTAAGGCTAGTGTTTGTTTTCTTTCTAGTGATAAAAAGTTGATTGCAGAAGGACCTGGGGAAACAATATTGGTTGCAGAAGAAGAAGCTGCTCGGGTGGCACTTAGAAAACTTTATGGATTCACAGAGAATAGACGGCCCTGGGACTATTCCAAGCCCGAAGAGAACTTGAGAGCACAAAAGACCATCACTGCCAGCTAGCCAAGTCAGAGACATGGCAACCCGAAATTTGTGAGCAAAACAATGAGACAAATGTCAAAGGTGTTTCAAGTTAGACATTTTCAGAATTGTAAAGAAATACGTCTTATTCTTCATACTGTGTTCTAAAATTAAATAAATATTAACCAAGTCACAGTTTTTTGGTTTTGTTTTTTAAAAATCTTTTTTTTTTTGTTTAATCAAAAGTCGTTTTTTGACATTTTTTCCAAGAGATTTTTTCCTAAAGTTTTTTATTTTTACTATTGTAGAGATTTTGTATAGTTAGGTATATTTTATTCCCCACTAGCTTTGAGGTATTATAATTTGAATATATGTCTTATGTGAATTTTGTGCTGTAATACCAATAAAGTTATTCTTTCTCTTAATGGTACATTGCAGTTCGATAGAACCGGGAATGGTAAGAGGTTGATGAACTTTGCTTTTCTAATATAATTTTAATTAAAATAGCAATGTTACAACTCTTCTAGAAATGCAAGATACAGATTATAACTAGACAGCTATTTATATGATCTCTATGTTGAAAATTCTGTGTATTTCTAATATGTTTCTTAGTTACTCCGTTTCATAAAATAAATGGCAGAATAGGTAAATTTTATGGTTTCAAGAAATTGCTTTTTCTAAGAAATCAAAACTCAAAACCAGCTTAAAATGTTGAAGATAATGGAAAAATAAAGTATTTATCAATTTAATTTAGTATTCCATAATCAGGAAATACATAATCATGGAAGAGTATGTACCAGGCACTGTTGCAAGTATTAGAACACATTTAATTCAATAGAGAGTGTCCCTCTGGTTCTTTAATCTTTTGTGTTCAGTTCAGTAATCCTCCAACTTCAAATTCCATTTGATTTATTCCTTTTTAACTTTTTGGCAACAGTTAATTTTTAGTTTCAGTCTGCCAGTAGTTACTCCCAGGGCTTTACAAGAAAAGCAGGACATGAGAGTTGAGAATAGAAAAGAGGTAAAATGTTATACCAACAACACTTTTGCCATGAAATCTTTTTATAAAGGAAGATGAAAGACCTTTGAAACTCATTTCCTGAGACTGGCTAGGAAAGTGGAACTTGAATCACATCTAAGAGTGTTTACAGCTATCACAGGTAAAGCAGGGAACTGCTTTTGGAGGGGAAAATTTGAGAAGTACCTAGCTGGCTGAATTAGTAGCTTGTAAGTTGCAGTTGACCCTTGAACAACACGAGTTGGAACTGTGTGAATCCACTTAAATGTGCATTTTCTTCTGCCTCTTCCACCCCGAGATAGCAAGACCAACTCCTCTTCCTCTTCCTCCGCCTACTCGATGTAAAGATTACGAGGATGAAGACCTTTATGATGATCCACGTCCACTTAATAGTAAATATATTTTCTCTTCTTTATGATTTTCTTAACATTTTCTTTCTTGGCTTTTGTTGTAAGATTGCAGTACATAATACATATAAAATAAGTTAACTTAATGTAACCAGTACAGCTTTCAGTAGTTAAGATTTTGGGGAGTCAAAAGTTATACGTGGATTTTTGACTACATAGTGGGTTGGTGCCCTTAATATCAGGGGTCAGCTGTATTTTACCTTTTTCTTGAGAGTTAACTCCAACTTCTAATTAAACACAAGGATAGAGGACCAAACCCAGTAGTAAAATGCTGCTTAAGTGTCATTCACAAGTAAACATTTTTTTTTATGGAAAAATCTTTTTACTATTTTTTAAACATTATTATGAGTACAGAATAGTTGTATATCTTTATAGAGTACATGTGATGTTTTGATACAGGCATACAATATGAATTAATCAAATCAGGATAATTGGGGTATCCGTCACCTCAGGCATTTATCATGTCTTTGTGTTAGGAACATTCCATTTCCACATTTCCGCTCTTGTTATTTTAAAGTATACTCTCACTTATTGTTGATTATAGTCACTTTGTTGTGCTATCAAATATTGTTCATTCTATCTATATTTTTGTACCCACTGACCATCCCCACTTTATCCCCCTCTCCCTGCTACCCTTCCCAGCTTCTAGTAACTATCATTCTCTTCCCTTTCTTTATGAAATCAATTGTTTTTAATGTTTAGCTCCCACATATGAGTGAGAATATGGGAGATTTATCTTTCTGTGCTTGGTTTATTTCACTTAATGTTCTCCAGTTCCATCCATGTTGTTGCAAATGGCAGGATTTCATTCTTTTTTGTGGCTATATAATATTCCATTGTGTATATGTACCACAATTTCTTCATCCATTCATCCATTGATGGACATTTAGGTTGATTCCATATCTTGGCTATTGTGAATAGTGCTACAATAAACATGAGAATGCAGTGCAAATATCTTTTTGATATACTGATTTTCTCTCCTTTGGATATATACCCAGCAGCAGGATTGCTGGCATATAAGTTTTTTGAGGAACCTTTACATTGTTCTCCATAGTGGTTGCACTAATTTGCATTCCCATCAACAGCATTTGTTATCACCGTTTTGATGAAAGCCATTTTAACTGGGGTAAGATGAAACGTCATTGTAGTTTTGATTTGCATTTTTCTGATGACTAATGATGTTGAGCATTTTTTCATATACCTTTGGGCCATTTATATGTCTTTTGAGAAATATCTAGTCAGATCCTTTGCCCATTTTTTAAATCTGATGGTTTGAATTTTTTCCTGTTAAGTTGTTGGAGCTCCTTATATACTCTAGTTATTAATCCCTTGTCAGATGGGTAGTTTGCAAATATTTTCTCCCATTCTGTGGGTTGTCTCTTCCCTTTGTTGATTGTTTCCTTTGCTGTGCAGAAGCTTTTTCGCTTGATGTGATCCCATTTGTCCAATTTTGCTTTGGTTACTTGTGCTTTGGGGATATTACTCAAATCATTGCTCAGACCAATGTCTTGAAGTGTTTCCCCAATGAAGTAAACATGATTTGATAAGCATCTCATTGACACAGTAGGAGAAGAGATTATATAATGAAAGTTTCTGGGAAGCAAAAGACAGTAAATGTCTTCTAACCACTTACTCATCCAGCAAATATGAAATGGCAGAATCTAGCTAGAGTACAATTCTGATTTTTCTTTAGGTGAACTTTTTACCATAGTTTTTAGGATTTATTTGCAAAGTCAGTAATCCTTACCCCCCTACTCCCAGTAAGGAGTGCTGATAGTACAATCTCAAATATCTCCTGCTCAGGACAGTTTGCAGGACCTTAACCTACAAGTTTGGAGGGGAACTATGCTTGACTAGGTTTTCAAGCTTCTAAACCTTAAATACTGCTAGATTTATATATGGAACAAATCTAGCTCTACTTTGCAAGTAAAGATCCATATCCCTTATAAAGCATGTGGTTTCAACATATTTCTAAGTCAAGTCTTCTCTGAACTTAAATTGTTGTGCCTTTTTAAAAGCACCCATTGAAATATGGTGGGCTGGAATGTAGAAAAATTAACATACATTTGCAGTTCCATGTGAAATAGCTTGAAACTTGGAACCAATCTCTGGATAACTATTTTATTTGTCCTACGAGAATAAACACTCAAATATAATTTATGGTCAAAAGGAATATATTGGTACAAGGGTATGATCGAATGAGGCATGTGACCAAGAGCATTCAGTGACCATTTGGAGGAGTAGCTTTTTGACTAATGCCTAATCCATGTTGAGAAGACAGTTGTAAGACCATACAGAAGTTGTTGGGATATAGAAGCACCGATAGTTGAAGTTGGGTTGGCAGCAGAGGAAGATATTAGAAGATATTAATCATTTACTTTGAAATTCTGACCTCCTTTTCCACCTTTTCCCACTCTCCAATTCCCTAAGCCCAAGGTGTAATTGCACCAAAAAAAAATCCCTTAACCAAAAATGTAAAATTAGTATCAGTAGACTCAATTACATAAACCCAATTCTTTTAAATTCATACTGTTTTTATTATATGCATATATACAGTGGGGATTATTATTCTCAAAGTGTTTTATGTGGTCATGAGAAAGTGAACTAGAAACTATATTCAGAATAATAAAAAATTGAACAAATAGGGCGTTTTTGTGTTCAGCACTATACTGATTTTGGCCACAAGATGGTGCTCTAATCCTGCACAGTTTAGCATGCAACGTGCCATTATGGGGAACGCTTTTCTACCTGTACAGCAAAGATTGTGTTTGTATGTGGTACACAATTACAGTAAAATATGACTTTTCAAGGCCCCTTACAGCTCTAATAGTCTATGAGTATGTTTACAGGAGCTGGCTCACTTCCCTTCAATTCACCTCTGATGCCAAGACATGGATTTTTGAGCTTTTTTATATTTGTTGGAAAGAGGGAAAATTGTAGGGCTGCCATAGATAAAACTTTTAAGACATTTCTTTTTTGGCCTCTTCTTGCTGTT
The DNA here is from genome assembly GCF_041146395.1 of Eulemur rufifrons. NCBI lineage: Eukaryota > Metazoa > Chordata > Mammalia > Primates > Lemuridae > Eulemur > Eulemur rufifrons. Next base: position 13,297,470 of record NC_090983.1, on the reverse strand, counting down.
CCTTTCTCCCTACTTTCTCTGCTAGGAGAAAATGCACTGCAGAGACAAGGGAATCCTTTGTCCACCTTGACACTTCCTAAAACCAGGTGTAGACATTCTCCCCATCAGGGAGGCCAGCTCACGCATCCCTCCCCCTCCAGGGATGCCCAGTGAGGGTGTTCAGCTGCTAGATTGCTGCCCAAGTTCTGCATCCTAAGCCCATGTTGGTTTCTGTTCCCCTCAGCTGATCCCTGTATCATCTCTCCAAATCTCAGTTTGTAAAGACCCTTGACCATTGTCCTCTAGGACCTAGAGCTGTGGCTCCTTGGTTGGGTATCACTCGAAAGCCATGGTTCTCTCTACAATACCAAAAATGATTGCCTGATTTAATCCCATCTTGCAAACAAACAAAAAAACCCACAATTTTCCAAGAATTCATGCAATCAGAAATCACAATCACAAGCACACGTTCCTGATGGGGAAAAAAAGCTGTTTTGGCATTTGTAGTGCCTGTGCTTTCCACTAATGCATTTGTTCTTGTTCATTTATCTGCCTGCCTGTTAATGTTCACTAACAGAAGACTAATGGTTTAAGAAAAATTGGGGTAGAAAAACAAGTGAGAAAATTAAAAACACTAACTTATTCTTCCTTCAACTGAAGAAGAACTCTGTTATTTGATTATTTACAGAATATCATTTTCCTAGAGCTGTTGTACATTAAAATTGCAAATGAACTGAGTTTGTTGTATTCCGATCCTCTTCACAGAAGATAGGTAATGAGGTCACTGAGAGTTAGAGGAGGATATTTCTAAGTTAGTGGAGAAGAGTTTGCCTGACTTTCTGATAATGCTTCCTCCACTTAAATTATTGATGTCAGCTTCTTCACACCCCGACAACGTGTCAGTGAGGGCCTGGAGACATTCAGCAGTAGACTGTACAGTGCATAAGACAAATGTAGCAAAAACTCAGCTGACCATCACCAGATGAACTGACTTGACAATGATGTTCATGGAGCTCCTGACAATCTGCCACCAGGACTCAGTTCTTGGTCCTAGGATTGTTTTTTTTTTGTCTAGAAAGGACAGGAACAAAGGCCTGCCACACCTTGGTAGGTGGGATTATAAACTTCAGATGAAAGAGGTATAGCATTAAGAAATAAATTCATTTCCATTTTGCTACCTAATATTCAGTAGTTTCATCTGCAAACACTAACCATGCATTAATACTTGATATGATGATGAACAGTGATTTCTCATTTAGCAAATTTTTCATTTAAATCATAACATCTGTCTCTCTTTTTCTTCAAGATTTGAGAGAGTTAATGGAGCAGTTTGGGAATCTCCAAAGAAATGGGGCTGTAAAGCCAGCAGTGTCTCCCACTCTTTGGCCTCCCAAAGTGGATTCTGAATAGGCAAACCACACAGTGTGTCTTTTTTAACATTTACAGGAGGTTGGGGACCTAGAAGTCACCTGCCAGCTTAGCTCTCACCTCTCTCCCAGCTCTCACCACTAAGCAGACCTAGAAGTGGGCATTTGCTGCTCGGCAGGCTCAGCAAATCCTTGCCATTTTCAGTATTTTAGACAACTTAATGTGGAGCTTATGTGTCATTCAGTTTTTCATTTTCAGAAAAACGAGTTACCGGTACAAAGGCGAGTCACTCCCTCGTTCCTTTTTGTAGAGTTTTCTTATGATTGGGATTTTCTTCAGGTCACCTGTCATCATCTTTTCAAGACAGAGACTCCAAGGCCAGGAAGACATAGAGTGTCCAATGTATTTGGGTCAGTGCCTACTTTCTTTCTTCATTGTGTCTCAGGCGGAAGTACCCGTCTCGTTAAGTGTCAAAAGAGTGACTTCACTGGTTGTGGCCTCAGTTTTTCCATAGGTCTACCATTTTGTTACTTTAGGAAAATTGCAGCCTGTCTCCTGTTCAAACTCAGTGTGACCTCTAATCTATGTGATAAATTGTTTGCCCAAACATGTCTACATAGCAAAAATGATCTAGCTCAGGCCTGTAATCTTTATGGCAGTCTCCATATCTTAAATTTATTCCAGTTTTCTTCCAGGAAAGAAGCATTCATAAATTTGATCACTTTGAAGTAAGATAAGGCCTGTAGACATTGACTTAAGTGTATCTATCAAAAGGTAAAAGTTGAAGTATATAAAAAAAATTAATAAGAGCTTTCTCCCCTAGTCCAGAGATTATAAAGAGGTTCAAAAAGTCAGCCAGGATCAGAATCTAGGTGTTGACTGATGAGGAAGATATAAAGATGAAGAACTTGGATCAAGTGAAAATATAGAGAGGATAGCTAGTCTGGGAACCTTGATATTACAATTTTTCTAAGTTCTATATGTTGTAAGTTTGAAACTTTACTATTTAATAATCAAAGAGGTACTCAGAAATGGGACCAGATACTTCAAAATTTAATGTGCCCAGTAAAATATGACCAATACACTACTGGGAAGCAGCCTATCTGTATCACATAATAGGGTCACTCATTTTGGCAATGTAAGAAAGACGAACTCTCTGGTCCTTCCTGGAATGAGCACTGCTGGAGGAGCCCAGGGATCTGTGGCGCTGCAGCCACTTTTACATCTTCTCTCAGACCTGCTTTGTCCTGGTTCCACATTCTGTAAATACATTACAGTAGTGAGCTATTTTGCTGTGCTAGGACTGTCTCTCTCCAAGATTAAATTACTTAGGGAAAGTGTGTATTTATCTCTGTACCTTCTAGTACTTGGTACTGGTAGGCACGTGTGATGGTCAATTTTAGGTGTAAACTTGACTGGATTAGGGGATACCCAGATAGCTGGTAAAGCATTATTTCTAAGAATGTCTGTGAGAGTGTTTTTGGAAAAGATTGGCATTTGAATCAGTGAAGAGAGCAAGGAAGATTTGCCCTCACCCAATGTGGGCGGGCACCATCTAATCAGTTGAGGGCCCACATAGAACAAAAAGGCAGAGGAAGGGCAAATTCACTCTCTTTTCTGGAACTGGGACACCCATCTTCTACCCTTGGCCTTCACGTTGGATTAAGGGAGGCAGCATGGCTCCCCTGGTTCTTAGGCCTTCAGACGTGGACTGAGCTATGCCACTGGCTCCCTTGTTTCTCTCGCTTGCAGACACTACATCATGGACTTCTCAGTCTCCATAATTGCGCTAGCCAATCCCCATAATAAATCTGCTCTTTTGTATCTATAATATATCTGTATCCTACTGGTTCTGTTTCTCTGGAGAACCCTGACCAACAAAGAACTTGAATGAACGAATGGAGTGAGTATATAATTCTCATTTTATTGCCAACATTATTACTATTTTAAAGTATTGAAAATAATATGACTACATGGGAGCAGAATACTGGAAAATCCAGTCCGACTGGCTCTAAAGAGCATTACTAACTATTGGCATGTTTGCTAGAATAGATGTGGGTTGGGTAGCCCTTCGAAACAGTTTTTTGGCATTTACTCCTAAATAAGGGAAATAGTTCTCCCCTTTCTCCCTTCTCTCTTGGTTCGCCAAACTGTACATAATTAAGTAGTTGCCAACAGCAAAGCTCAGCCCACTTTACAAATAAGAATTACAAATGGCAAACTGATGGAGTGTTGAACGTGAAGTTTCAATGTATAGTTAAAGAGTGACAAGTAGAGCTCATGGGCTAAAAAAAAAATGCTTTTAAGTTTTGATAAATGTTTTAAACCATTCTGATTTAGGTAAGACTACACAAATCTTTAAGAAATTAATGGAAAAAATCAGGCAAATGTTGTAACATTAGAATTGTGATATTTGAGTTCAACTTGGAAAGTTATTCCAAAACCAGAAATGGTCATTTCAGAAAACACTACAGCCTATCACCAAAAAATGAAACATTCATTGTTCCCTCAGATTTTCAAAGTACATTAGTACCCAGCAACTTCATTCTGTGCTTGCTACAAAATCCCTATCCTTGCTGAGAATACTTTGCCATTGCTTGAGAGAACTGCAGTTAGGTTTAGAACTGGCATTACTGCAAGAGTTACTCCTTTGAAGGGATCTAAAAACAGAAGTGTTGAAGTGGGGAATAGTGTTTGATTGCCAGGTTTACAGGAAAAAGGAAAAGTTCAGGGGCTTTGAATTTCCTGATGTTTGCCTAAGTGCAAAGTTTTATTACAAGAGGCTGAAATATTTTTTTAAAAAAGTGTCAGTTTCTTTTGTTGTATTTTCAAATAGTAGACAAATGGCTTTTTTTTTTTTTTTTTTACTACTCATAACACTTTATTTTTACTTTGTACAAAATACAAAAATGCAACTCCAAAGAGTACAGACAAGTAGTGACAGGCACACTGCACAACAGCAAACCTTGTCTAGCAAGACATTAGTTTTTTAAACTTTATTTTAGTGAATACATGCATTATATAAAACAACAACAAAAACACACAAAGAGACTAGAGATTTTCTATTTCTACCCCCAAAATAATGCTTGCTATCAAGACTTTGGACGGGGGTGGGGAAAAAGAATTAAAAAGGCAAATAATATTTTTTCCATAAAAAAGTAAAAGTTACCGTAAAACATCTTTTTGTTTTTTCTGTCACACTGATTAAATTTCTTCTGAAAAGCCGCACATATAAACAAAACAAAACAAAAATCCTGAACTGGACAGACAGCAAATACTCAAGAGGGCTGTTAACCTAGGTAACAGTTCAGTAGTTTAAAGAATCTTTTAGACATTTGGAAGCTTTTCTATTCATTCCTCAGTAGAGTGTTCCAGTCATCCTGCTCTTTTTTCCTTCTAATACCTCCCAGAACAGAAATGCTTGCATCATTGAGCCTCTTCCTAAGAACTAGTTTTGAGAAAGAAAGCAATGTACAAAAATATTTAACAGAACTATGAAAGATGTAGGAAAGGAGTCTTTTCTTCATGGCAAAGTAGTCTTTGCATGGTTTCTTTTGTATACTCTTCAGGGTTTGTTTATCTGCCCCATGAATAAGACAGCACCTACAAAATTAAAAGGAAATGATGTGTGACCCTGTAAATGAATAATCCTTAAAATAAGATGGTAGGTACTATATTTAAGGGAGGGGAAGGAGCCATGTTTAACTTATTATCAGTAGTACTGACCAACAGAACTTTCTGCAATGATAGAAATGGTCTGTGTACTCACTGTCCAATATGGTAGCCACCAGTCACATGTGGACACAGAGCACTTGAAATGTGGCTAGTGTGACTAAGAAATTTAATTTTTAAAGCTAAGGTTAAAGAGCCACCTGTGGCTGGAAGCTCCCACACTGGACTGCTTAGCTCTGGAGCACACTAATCATAGGACATTAAAGATGCAATGAGACAAAAGGATAAGGAACTATCCTATATTACTAATCAAATAAGATAATAAGCTAAAATCTATTAGTGCCTGCTCTGTACCAACATGAAGCCAACCTCTCCACAAAGACAATCATATACTTCATAATTATACTAAGAGGTAGGAACTATTGTATCCTTATTTTAAAGATGAAGCTAAAGGCCAGAGCCAAGTTTGAACCCATGACTCACAGAGCTAAGATCTACTGAATTAACAATTCCCAGGTCATAACAATAGAGTGGGCTTACAAAGGTTGAAGACGTAGCTTCTGGCAAAATTTACAAGATTTATTAAAATATGGAAAAATCAATAAATGTCAAAAATGCCCCAAATGCTAAGCCTCTCGATATGTTAAAAATAGCAACAACTCCCAAAATCTAAAATCCTGTCAGTGTTTAAAAGATTCTGTTACACTCTATAAACACAGCCTTTATTTTCCTATCTCCTTAATGTAGGTGGCTATATTATTCAAGGTGTTTGCAATTATTGACACAAGGAAAATGGATCAAGGCCAACACTGCTGGATATGACTACAATATACCTTTCTGAAATCAAACTCGTGAACAATAGAAGAGGAGAATCGCTTACCTGTAGGATTGTGTCGGATGAAAAATAGAAAAGGTCTGTCTACTATAAACCAGGGAGGCGATGACCTTGCAATTAGAATAGCAGCTGTGGGAAGAAAAGGAAAATGTGTCATACACCCAGTGTGAAGTCAGCAGGGTAGTTAGCTTGATGGACCCTCGGATGCTGGTGTTTGAGGACACACTTAATGCCTGTCCCATAGGCTGGCCGTGTTGTAACAGGCTCAGTGGTCACCATCTATTGAGCACCTACCATGTGACAAGGCCCTTTACATCACTGTCTCATTTATTCTACACAAGCACCGTCTTATCTGATAAACATACTTACTCCTCATAGAGTTTTGATGAGGGGTAAATGACATAAAACATAATAAAGCTCTTAGAACAGTGTTGGTCACTAAATAAACACGCAGTGCATATTCACCGTTGTTATTAGCTATTTTTTATTCACATCATCTGCTTTGCTGATGAAGCCCCTTGGTCCTTTTTCACCTATCCAAATCCTTACTGTATATCAAGTTCAGCCTGGTTTTTAGCTTTTTTGCCTATCCTTTCTCCTTTGGTACATCATTGAGGTTTCCTTTGCACGGGCAATGCAGACCACTCACCTGGGACCTACTACCTTACATTGCTGTCCAACTTATCAGGTGTAGACATCTGACTTAGATATCAAATGCCTCTAGGCTCACAGGTCTTAGCCATTGCTCTGCCATGCTTACCAGTGGAGGCTTCCCTTTAGTAAGCCTGAGCCAAGGCCTGCAAGGAGGGTAGGCGTGTGGCCTTCCTACCACACACCTGCTGCAATGGCTCAGTCCTCTTCCTCAAACCCCTGACAACTTGGGGTTGATGCTATAAAGGAAACACCTGCAGTTATGCTGGGGCAAACCACTCCACCCGGGGTTATTAAAAATAAGTTAGTAGGTGTTATGACTCAACTGTGTTCCCCTAAAATTCATATGTTAAATCCTCTAATATGGCTGTATTTGGAGACAGTACCTTTAGGGAGGTAATTAAGGTTAAATGAGGCCATAAAGGTCCTATTCCAATAGGAGTGGTGTCATTATTCGAAGGGGGACAGACATCAGGGATATGAGGACACAGTGAGGAGGTACCATCTGTAAGCCAAGGAGAGAGATCTCAGGAGAAACCAAACCTGCTGACACCTTGATCTTGGAATTCCAGCCTCTAGACTATTCATTCTGTTGTTTAAACCGCCCAGTCTACAGTATTTTGCTATGGCAGCCCAAGTAGACTAAGATAGCAATAGCAGGACCTGGGCAGTTATACAGAGCCTTGCACTATGATTGGTTTAGCACTCTGAATTGCTATCTTGAAATTCTTGATAAATTCTGAACAAGGAGCTCTGTGTTTTCCTTTTGCACAGAACCCCACAAATTATGTAGCTGGTCCTGATAGTTATGCTAGTTGGCAAAATTGGTCAATAACTTTGTCAGAATTTAGATGTCACTTACAATCACCTAGAAAAGACAAAGAACATTTTAACCATTCCAGCTGTCTTATTCTAGATCTTTGTTGTAAATGCTATATTTTAAAGAAATAAAAAATAAATGTTTATTTGAGAAAACCAATAAGGCAAATGTAAATGGTACCTTTTAATGACCAGAAATATTGGACCCAGTTACAAGTGTAGCAAGATTTTCACTTTATGAGCTCACAGAGTTTTGCCAGATCTAATCATCCAATCTCATATGGATAATTAGGGGGGAAAAATTGTCTTAAGATTGTTCTATTTTCTCCTTCATTATATAAACCACCAAGGAGGAAGTAGATGCGGATGTTCTAATTGTCAAGGAAGGTGGCATAGCAAACCTGCTACAGCTCAATGGAAGCTAATTCTTTGCTTTGTCCTTGATAGACCTAACTGGCTACTTTCCTATAAGTACTTTCTGTTATTTTATGTTTCAATTTGAAGATTTTTTTCCTGCCAGTAAGAAGCCAGAATGTGCTTTATCCTCCTGAGAGCAGGGGTCAGCAAAGTACTGTCCTCAAGCCAAGTCTATGGGGACAAATCTTATTTGTATAAATAAAGTTTTATTGAAACGTGGCCACATGGGTCACGTGTATTGTCTACGGCTGCTGTCATGCTACAATGGCAGAGGTAAGAAGTTGTGATGGAGACAGTATGGCCTAAAAAGCTGAAATGCATACTCTTTGGCTCTTTACAGAAGTTTGCTGACTCCTGTCCTAGAGGAATTTCTCTCACTGAAATGCTTTTCTTTAATGAAACAGATTCTGAGCTTCTTGGATGCAGGTCCTCGATCTGTCTGTACTCGCTGCCGTCTTCCACGGATGAACCCACAATGTCTGGCTGGAAACAGGGCTCATTACATATATGCTGAATTGGTCACTGAACGGGAGTGTGTCTGCCTCCCTGCCAGAGCTAGCCCTGCCACGGGACCCAGTGCTTACTTGTAGCTGCTGAAGCTTTGGTTCCATCTTCACTGACTTCAATTTTTGCTTTTTGCAAGATGTGGGAAACATGGAGGTTTTCTGACCCTGTTTCCAGAAAATAAAACAAAATCAGGATTTGTTTGATATTCAAGTCATCATTTGGCTGGAGAAGTAACCTCAAAGCCATAGCAAATTCCAATTCTTAAAAACTGTGAGGAGATGTGACCTCTGACAGTCCTGGTGACTGAAGGCTGCAGACAGCTGTCACCTGTGAATTTCAGTCCCTGCTAAGTCAACTGTGATACTCACTTCTGGGGAGGGAAGCCCAGGCCCCAAACGTTTTAGTGCCTCTATCAATCCAATTCTGATCAGTAGAATTTCATGAAAAAAAAAAAAAAAAAAGAAGAAAATAGCAGAGATTTAAAAAGGAAGCCCAATTTTCCAGAAGCAGCAAGGCCACACTATTAATTTTCAATCACAGAATGCAGACCCAGAAAGGATTTCAGACAGCATTTACAGATGGGGAAACTGAGGCCCAAAGTGTTAAGGAAGCTGCCCCCAATTCATACAGCCAGTTAGTGGGAGAGTAAGTGCTGACTTTACACAACCACCACCATTCGTGTCATGGGCATGTTGGTGACAGAGTGTCACGTATGAGAAGAGTTTAGACGCTGGTGGAGGATGGGGTGCAGAAATGCAGTCATGCCTCAGGGACCTTGTAGTGAACTCACTCCGTGTGCCTGATAGAAGTAAGCAAGTATCTGAGAGCTCAGATATCTTGATTTTTTTTTCAAACAAAAGGAAAGAGTTCACATTTGAAAACAAAGAGAAACTAACATCTAAATGAGAGCCAAATTTTTAAGTATTAATAATAGAGGCAATACATGAACTACTTTGTGTCATCACTGGGGCATCCCATGAAATGTACACACAAAATGTAGGGAGAATGAAGCATGCTGATTTAGGTGATGACGGTTGATAGTATCGTTTGGTGATACATCAAATTAAACCTTGGACAGTTTTAGGGCCACACATTCCTAATTCTGACCTTTTCTTTCTAAACAAATCAAAGACTCAGTTTGTAACATTTTCTTCAAGTATACAAATAAGTTTTAAATTGAACATACTTGTAATTTTTGCAAAATTTGCCTTTGATGAATCAAACATCTCGGTAATACCAAGAACTTGCAGCGGCTCCTTCAAGTCTATCTGTGCTACAGCTGTGAACCTAGCACAAAAGCAGAAAATAAGGGGAAAAAACATCACTAGGCTATAAATGATGCAAGTAAGATCTGAACACCAATCTGAATTGTTTCTCAAATTTTAATCCCCAAATTTAAATTCCAGGTAAGTAGGGAACAACTCATCTCTCAAACAATGAGTTGGCAAATGAGCAGTACACACTAGCAGCAAGTACGGGCATTCTCACTGTCGTGTGCAACAGGGTCCCTGTCGCAATACTTGGGAAGATCTACAAAGCACTGACACTTACGTGGAGGTTCAGAGTATTATTATATCCAGAGATATCTCAGTACGCTGGAATATCTATAGTTCTTCCCCATATCTAACTACAGTTCTTCCCCACATCCATTTTGACTGTGGTAAGAAACATCATCCTCAACAGGACTGGAGATGGTCAGAAAAGAGGCGACACATTCCTGATAGTTCATGTTGGGATTCTGAAAGCATTTTACTGTTAAAACGGGAACAAACATTAGGCATAGGTGATATGGTGTTATATTTGGGTATAATATGGGTTTATTGGATATTTGTGCTCTACCTGGCCTTGGGGCCATACATATGTAAATTTCATTTATTAAACCAATTGTTAGAGGATGGTTTACGAGATTTGCTTTCATCCCGTAAGCCTCCTCCTGTTCCTCACCCACTGATGCCTACAATGCCATTATCTTACTCATTTATATCATGCATTGCCTAGTTCAAGGCTTAATTTTACCAAAAAAAAAAATAATAATCTTGGGAGGATTACAAGTAATTATTGTGACTGTATTACTCTGATTACTTAACTCAGTGACTGAAGAATCAAAAGCTATTAGAACTCTCTAGTACCACCGAGGCCGGGGTTATTAGAAGCTCTGGAGAATGGGAGAACAGTTAATGTTGAAACGTTCATAGAAAGGGGATTCTCCGACCTCTCAGAAATTTAGGATTCATATAGAGTTTGGGATTACTTTTCCCTTGGCTTCAAGTCATAACAGCTCAAATGGCATCTATATTTTACTTTTAGGGTATAATAGAAAAATTGCCTTATATACTAATGTAAGAATTTTGCCTGGATGGTTTCAAAATATTTCTTTACCACCTAGCTTTTGGGCCTTGGTCTTCAGCAACTTCCAGCTATAACTTAAGAAATAACTAAAATGAAGTTCCTTATCAAAATACATGGAACTCTATTAAACTTTCTTGTACTTTCATTTATACTACATATACATGTTTTTCAGTCTTTTGAACACACATGTATTTTTGAAATACACATGTGTTTTTAAGTCTTTTGAACAGAGTGAGGTATGTTAAAAGCCATCACTGTGTCATGAAGAGTTTGTGCTCATATGGAGGTTCGGAGACCAAAGCTGCCTTCTCTCTCTTTTATCATCATCTTACCAAACCACCAGTGCAGGGATTTAAAAAAAAGCTTTTAGAAAAGCACAGCCTGGTATTCCCACCATGCAATTTCTGCAAAATAAAACAGGCTTCATGACGTGTCATATATTTGCGTCACGTTGTCTGGTATCCAGTACAATAGCTACAGGTTGGACGATCCCATCGTTGTCTTGCAGGGGGAGGCCACTTACTTGGGCAGGACCACCTGCACCCTCTTGGGCACCATGGTGCTCATCCAGCTGTCTATGGTCTTGGTGCTGATGTGAGGGATGATGGCCGACAGCGGGGTGGAGCTCTCGGTGGGCAGCGCAATCAGCATGCTGACGCTTTCCCCGTGGTAGGGCAGTTCGATGAAGTTGTACCATAAGTCATTGGGGGTGCTGGTCGACCCTAAAGAAATCAGAGGCATGTTCAGTACATCCTTGATGGCTCCGAGAAGTGGCATGAGTGCTTGCTGGTCACCAGGTGGCTGCAGAGGGAAGAAGGCAATTCAGCTGCAGAACTTCCTTTTTCCACAAATAGCTTTCTTAGAAGGACAAAGTAAGGACAATTATTTCTTCCTTCCTTTGTGAAGAATTCTCTTTCTCCAGTCTAGACAGCATGGCTTTGGAGATCGCTAAAATCACTTTAACTCCGTTGAGTAGAATTTAACTAGATCATATAAGCACACTTAGAATTCAGCGCTTTGCAAGAAATTTACGCTTATATGAATAAAAGAATGAATTCAAGCTGCCTTAGACTCATTCTTTTTAAAAAAATTTAGTTCAAAAAAATAAACTGTATGTGTATATTAAGGTATACAACATGATGTTCTGGGATACATATGGGTAGTAAAATAGATACTCGAATGACAAGTGCAGCAAATTAACATACCCAGCATCTCACATGGTTTCCTATTTTGTCATCGTTTTTGTGACAAAAGCAGCTAAAATCGGATCATTTTGCAGGAATCCCAAGTACAGTACAAGTTTATCACCTACAGTCCTCATTTTGGATGAGGCTACATGTGAAGAGAAGGGAGAGGATAAACAGCCTCATTGTTTAGGGCTCACTCCGTGCCAGGCCCACACCAACCACCTCAGCAGATCTAGATCTACAGCACCCCATGAGGCGGGTATAACTGGCCCAATCTTGAGAGATTAAGTTACCTGCCGAAGGCACCCTGCTGAGATGTGGGGAGCCAGGAGAGTCTAATGCCAAAGGTGAGCTTCTTCCTACTTCACTCCCTGGCTCCCTACTCACTCTCTACCCATTCCAGCAGCTACCATGATGGTTTTCAGAGATTTCGTGGTACTTTTGCTTACCAGTGAAAATCTAAGAATGAGTTAAATCTGCATTTCTCAAAATGTTGTCTAGAAAAAACTCTACTTGCAAGATGCTCTATAGACAAACCAGATTCCTTATCCCAGCGAGCGGGGGGAGCACTGGACCCTCGATGCCTTGATGCTTCCCGCAGATTCGTAATGTCCACCAGGGCCGTAAAGGCTCTGAGACGATCGGAAGTAAAGGAAAGTGTTTAACCCCATTTATCGCCATGCTCCCCAAAATCATTTTTCTTGGGACCCTTTTATTTCATGTAAGATGTTCAAAATATTTAGCAACTGAGCAGCACAACTGAGCACTGGCAGATTAGAGTGGGTGAAGGCGCAGTCAGGGTGCCAGCCGGCAGCACAGCTAACAGGGCCTGGAGGCGCTATGAGCCCCCTGGGGGAAGGAGTTTTCCCCAGCTTTAGGATCCTAGGAAAGCTTTAAGCTAGGCATCTAATGAAAAGAGTAAGGCCAGGTGAGGTGGCTCACGCCTGTAATCCTAGCACTCTGGGAGGCCAAGGCAGGAAGATCGTTCGAGGTCAGGAGTTTGAGACCAGCCTGAGCAAGAGCAAGACCCTGTCTCTACTAAAAATAGAAAGAAATGATCTGGACAGCTAAAAATATATATAGAAAAAAATTAGCTGGGCATGGTGGCACATGCCTGTAGTCCTAGCTACTTGAGAGGCTGAGGCAGAAGGATTGCTTGAGCCCAGGAGTTTGAGGTTGCTGTGAGCTAGGCTGACACCATGGCACTCTAGTCCAGGCGACAGAGCGAGACTCTGTCTCAAAAAAAAAAAAAAAAAGAAAAGAAAAGAGTTATAAAAATTAACTAGGTGAATGGAAAACCAGCATGTCTAGATTTATGGTGGATTTCTGAAATGTTTTATTAAACACTTCAAACTTGTAAAGAAGAACTCTGTGCCCTGGTGACCTGTGCCTCCTTGTATGTGGAATGGAGACATCACGGTATTAAAGTGTGTACCTCAAAGGGTTGCTGTGATGCTTAAATGAGAAAACAATATATAAGGTGCTTAGCAGGCCTGGCCCGTGGCTGGTGCTCAAGGAACGTCAGCCCTCTCCTCCTCCTCTACGTAACCTGGGAGGACAGCACAGCTGAGAAGCAAGAAAAGGAGAAAGCGAGTTTCTTTGTGATCTTCACCCATCTTTCCTTGGGGGATGACCTTTGCTAGTCACCACATTTGAGACAGGGAACTTCAGAAATATGCCAGCTCTCCACAGAATGGGGTTAGGAGGGAGGGACAGAGGGAGTAAGGGAGAGAGAGACAATAAAGGAGAGAAAGGGAAGGAACTTTGTCTTTGTCACACAATGGACACTGTTAGCCATAAAATCTGATAAACATAGTGTGGCGACTAGAATATGTGACACTACAGGATGACACCACAGTTTCTCCTCCAGGAAGAAATAGGCAGGCGACTGGCGGAGCCACTCAGCTTCTCTGGGTCCCGCCACCCGTATTCGCCTGCGGGCCATTCAGTGACCCGTGTGGCCTGGACTCTGGATGTGTGCCCAGCTCTCTAGCCTGGCTTCGTGTTGGGGCTACCTAAGAATGGAAGATAGGATTCTTCAACTTTACTTTTAGCCATGTAATAAAATAGTCTCAGCAAAAACTGAAAAATCAATGGGAAAGTGAGAAAAAAAAAATCACTTCCTAATAAGCTCTCTAATCCTCGAAGGAAACGTTAAGTCCCTACTCGGGCAGAGCTAATTTTTAGAAACTGTGAAGTTTGGAAAGTAGTTAATAAATGATGCCTCCAGGGCATGAAATAAGGACCCGGAGGCTCTAACTGCTTCTAGACATGTTTACTGTTCTGATAAGAAGGATGGAGGTTATGAATAATGAAAAGTTATGAGCTGGGTGTGTTCCAGGAAGGGAGACAATAGCCACATTCACCAGTTAATCCATCCTCGAAGGATCTGTCGGTGACTGGTCAGTGATACTGATAACCACGTGCCATTGCGTGTCCAGTCACTCATTTCTGTCTGGTGACTGATTCTCCCCCATCCTGGCTCCACTTCTGCTTCTGGCCACAAAGCCAGATATTTCCAGATATATCTATGCTCATCTTTACGTGGTGGCTTGAGGAGCAGGGAGACAGAACAACACCTTTCCTCTCTTTCCACCTGGTCACTAAGGTACCGCTTTCACAGCATCCTTGTATGGAGGACACGTGCCGAGGCTACGGACACGAGATCTGGAGCTATGAGACCTGCATTCAAATCCTGCACCTGCAGCACCCCAGCTCTGGGACTCTGGCAAGTTCCTTAACTCCAAGTCTTAGTTTCCTTACAACAATGGCACCTACCTTATAGAGTTATGAAAATTCAGTGAGATAACATATATGAAGTGCTCAACACAGTCCAGAACACGGCAAAAACTTCCCTCTATTGACGTAAGAAGCTTTGTAAAATACCTCACTTCTTGAATGTGAGGTCACTGCTCACAGTCCACACACAAAATCGACCCACCAAGGGGGACCACGCCTGCTGCACTGGCGCACGCACGGCTCCTGAGCAGAACGGATCAAGTAAGGGAAAGGTATTTGGGAGCCTGGTGTCAGAGCACTGAGCCCCGCGCCCCCCTTTTTAAAATTTTCTTTTATTTTAATATTTAAAAAAATTTTAAAGTTATGATGGGTACATAAATAATAGTTGTATAGACTTATGAAGCCTCTTGTCCCAGAGCTCTTCCCTTTAAAATGCCCTACCCCAGGCTCTCTTTAACCTCTGAAAAGTAGACTGTGTGTTCTTTAATGAGAATAATTTCTGCAGTATATAGAAATACGAAGCAGGTTCATGCATTCTGAAAAGGAGCAGAGATGAAAGGGGATAAGAAGTCTTTCCTCTTAGACAAATGGTGGCCAACAGAACTTTTAATGAGACATATTAGGTGAAGAATCAAGTACTAAAAATGTGGAAAAGACTTAGAATTTCCCATAAGTGGTGCTTTTGGGGTAACTCAATTTTTCTAGAAAGCCCCTAAAGAACTGTGACTCCCACTGAGAGTGCTACACAGGAGGGCATCACGAGGCTCACTGAAATGTTAAGGACTTTTCTCGGCCTGTAAAATCAAAGAGAATATCTTAAATATTTAATATCAGGAAAGCTTTATAGATGAAAGTCGCTCTGGTTACCTTCTACTACAAGTAACTATGGATTTTCTGAGCGCTTAAGGAAATGTTCAGACCATACTTTAGTGGAAACTGAAATATATATTTTGGAAAAACAATAACAGATCCATTGCATGCAGTAGTCTACTTACTATATACAACTATTATTTACGTACCCATCAAAATTTAAATTTTTTTTTATTATAAAAAATAAATAAATAAATAAAAAGGGGCTGCATGCTCTGACACCAGGCTCCCAAATACCTTTCCCTTACTTGATTCATTCTGCTCAGGCTGCATGGGCTGGAGTCCAAAGGGCGTTTGGGGAGAGGTGCTGGGAAGGAGGTGCGGCATAAGCAACTGGTGTGTGTCGGTGCCATTTGCTGCTGAGGAACTACGGGGAGGACTAGACGGCAAGGACAATGGTACATTCAATCTGTGCAGCTAGAACTTAGGAGACATCCAAGCAGTACAGTAATGTGGGTAGACAAGTGTGAGCTGGAAACTCAGAGGAGAAAGGACACTGGAAATATAAATTTGGTTACTCTTTGTGGTCTTTTTCAAAATAAAGACTCTAAGGTCTAAATTCATAACCATAAAAACAAATTAAAAAATCACAACTTTGACTCAGCAATTCCTATTCAAGGAAAATTACCTTTGTACTGATACCAGTATGGAAAGACGTATACACAAAACTACTCAGTGCAGTGTTGTTTATGATAGGAAAAAAGTAAATGGCCACCCATAGGATATTATGATGTTTATGCCATGCAATATTATTATGCAGCTGATAAAAGGATCAAGTAAATCCTCATGAATTGACATAAAAAGTTTTCCATGATGTATTGTCTGATGTATAAGGCAGATTATAGAATAGAAATTAAAGCATAATCCTTTGTATGCAGAAAAGGTTCATAGATACATTTTATAAATATTAGCAGAAAAGGTCTCATTATTATATATAACTGGCATTTAATAAGGTTTTTCAATCCCAGGAAATGGGATTATAGGGGAATGTTTACTTACATACTGTGTATTAAAGATTTTGCAGTGAGCATGAAATACACTTCCATTAAAAATGATTTTAAAGCTTTTTCTTTTAACAGGAAAGTTTCTGTCCTGGGGGCTCATACTTTATGGGGCACGAGTCAGAAGGGTTTTCTCCTCCTCTTCTATTTTCCCCCTTGCTCCTGGGTGTTACCACGGGAATCTTCTCGGGGATTTTCATGGCATCTTGGGGAGGAAAGTGTCAAGAAGACGGATAAACCGAATGACAATGTTTTGGCAAAGTGACCAGGAGCAACGAGGCCTGGCTGAGGCCCAGGAAACATTCGGCAGGTGGCACCACAGGCCGTGGGAATCTGGGCAGGGCCGCCGGAGCCCTGGCTGTGCAAGTTGGCCAGAGTGGGCGGGGACAGCGAACTGCGGTCATGAAAACACGCCTGCTTGGGGCCACCACGGACCTTCACGGCCCCCCCGAGACAAACCTGCCCTGTCTTAGTGTGACAAGCTGCTTTGCTGTCCAAAGCAAGCAACAGGGGAGCATATGACACCCTCGTGCTCTGCAGCACGGCCCACGAGAGGAGCTGGGTCCAACTCCAGGTTTTACTGACCCGATCGCAGGCATAGAAGGGGGAGTGGGCGGCGAGAAGGACAACACTAAGCTGTTTGGAGCGGTTACTTGTGAGGGAATGAGAACAGCAGTGAACAGGAGACGTTCCTATTCTGTTCTTAATTCGGGACAGAGCAGTCAGGGTGGGCAGGAAACAGGTAAGACATCAAACTGGGTCATTTAAGCAGAGTTTACCAATCATGGGCAGAATACAGAGGAACAGTACAGGCAGTACCCTGAGCTACAAACAGTGGGTACCATTGCCAGCCGTAGGCTGGACTGGAGAGGGGCAGTGACTCAGAGAGAAAGGGCTCTTGGGCACAAGCCTGGCAGGAGTCGAGCCTGTGGAGGAGGGACGCAGTGCCCCAGTGACTGGGGGGAGAGGGCTGAGGAGTCTATGCCCCGACCCCTCTCCTCCCTCACCCCTACTGCCTGCTGGTCCCCACTAGCCAACCCAACAAGAAGCCACAGAGCAAGGGAGCCGCTGATGCAGCCTCCTGGGGGGCTCAGAACAGGGTGGAAGCGGGTGGGGAGGAGGCGTGAATCAGGGAAGGTGAGGGAGGACGTCCGGCACTCGTAGGTTCTGTAGGGTTTGACTCTAGACAGCGAGAATGTACTTGTGCATTACTTTCTATAAAACACACACGTGTATCCTTAGACAAATCAGCTCTTCATTGAAAAGCTACCCAGAGATGTAACTCTCTGGGAACAGCTTATACACTGAAGAAAAGCATATTATCTTCCTGTAAAAACAAACATTTTAATCTTCCATAGGAATGTCTGGAGAAGCCTTGTATTTTAATCTTGAACTAATAACTTGTCATTTTTTTCCGCCAAAGAAACATACAGTAAATGAGGCCCCCCTGGCTTTTCCTTTTTTTTATGGACTGTGGAGTGTGTATAAAAGATTGACCTAAAATAAAATCCCTTTGCCTTGGCTACGAGCCAGCGGCCATGCTGCTGGCCTTCCGGTGACGTCCTCTGGGGCAACTCAGCCCGGGGTTGGCAGGGTCAGGGTGAAGCTGCTTCTATTATTCTGAGTTGCTCGGGACAACACCTTTCTGTGGGGCTTTAAGGTACACATCATTTTTTAAAGAATATTTGTTCACTACATGTCAATATTTATCCCAGAAGCTGGGCCGATGACTGAAAGTGACTTTGTTTATTGTGTCCCTCACACGAGTCATTCTTTCATTTCAAGAATTAGGCAGCTGGTGAAATGCTCAGCTGTGTCTGGAGCCGATATCAACTGAATATGCAAAGGTAATATTTAGGACCCAAATGTCTAGGTGTAGACTGGAGACACGAAGACTAACTAATAGAGGGGAAAAAAGGATTAATTTAAATTGGACCCAGAGTGCTTCGATGAAGCTAGATTTAAAAAAACAGTCACCAGGCTTAGCAACCTATGCTGTGGTAATGGCGGCCGACGTGGGCCATTTTTTCCCCTGAGTATAAAATTGACACATGCTCATTAAAAATGAATTCGAATTCAAGTAAAGAAAAATAATTCATTTGAAATCTTACTACTATTATCATTTTTACTGAATATCCTCCATGACCAACCTCTATGGATGTGTGAATATTAAGACAGTATTTTACATAAGGGAAATGAATCGGCATTTGTTGTTCTCTAACATGTTTTCTGAAATCAACCATATATTATATAATCTTTCCACTTATGTAAATCTAAACCTAATGATCACCTGTCCACTACGTATTTGTGTCTGGTTTCTATTTATTTGCTAGTGTGTGCTTATCTGCAGAGCATAAATTCCCTGGAGCAGGACTGCCAGGGCAAGGCCCCTGGTGAAGTCCTTTAGACCACAGGTCCCTGCCACCAACAGTGCTCAAGGGGGCCACCTCCCCCACACCAGAGCCATCACTGGGTTTTATCAATCTTTCTAATTTTTGCTAGTCTCATGAGTGAAAAAGAAATCTAATTTTTACGTTTATTTTTAATTTGGTAATGTACTGTTGCTAATGAGTTGACAATGTTTTAATGTGTTTAAGAACCATTTATACTTCTTATTTTGTGAATTGTCCTTTCATCTTTAAGTTTGCATTCAAAAAGCCCACACATGCTAGGTCTTAATTCATTACCTTTGCACACGACACAAAGACTCACCGTGAGCTTTTTAAAAATCCTGCCTCTCAGCGCCCTGCCCTGCTCCCCACTTCTTTAAAAAATAAAAAGTCAGATTTGCTCTTGGATTAAGTTAAAACCCTCAGGGGCGTCCTAGACTTCCAGGACTTTCTGCCGCCCTGGAACAGGCCTCGCCAAGTGTGAACTTACCGCAGCGGAACACAGAGAGCTGGGCCAGCATCGGCACTTGATAGGATTTCCCGTCAGCTGCCACGAACGTGCGTTTCTTTGTGTTCTCAGGTTGAAACCGTGATTTCCATAAACCCTTAAAATACACTGCATTGACAAGGACCAGTCTGGTGAGCACGCCATCGATAAGATCTGGGGACAGCAGGTGGTCGATCATACCTGTGAAGTCAAAGAACAAACACGGAAAAACCCTCAGGATCGGCGGCTGCTTTGAGGGCAAATGGTAGCTGTTGATCAGGTAGAATGAAAAATCAAAGGGAATCTTAAAGTATTTTAAAAAGAAACTTCTAAAAACACACTTTTGTACTTTCCAGTTTTTTCCTCCCTCACTAAAAATTAAAGTTAAAAACAAGTTACAGCTGGGAGAATTGGTTAGCCACTTGTAGAAGACTGAAACAGGACCCACAGCTTTCACCTCTCACAAAAATCAAATCACGGTGGATAACAGACTTAAACCTTAGGCGTGATACAATCAGAATTCTAGAAGAAAATGTAGGAAAGACTCTTACAGACATTGGCCTAGGCAAAGAATTTATGAAGAAGACCCCCAAGGCAATCACAGCAGCAACAAAAATAAATGAATGGGACATGATTAAATTAAAAAGCTTCTGCACAGCCAAAGAAACAGTCCAGAGAATAAACAGACCACCTACAGAATGGGAAAAAATTTTTGCATACTACACATCAGATAAAGGACTGATAACAAGAATCTATTTAGAACTCAGGAAAATCAGCAAGAAAAAATCAAGCAACCCTATCAAAAAGTGGGCAAAGGACATGAATAGAAATTTTTCAAAAGAAGATATAAAAATGGCTAACAAACATATGAAAAAGTGTTCAACATCTCTAATCATCAGGGAAATGCAAATCAAAACCACAATGAGATATCACTTAACCCCAGTGAGAATGACCTTTATCAAAAAAACCCAAAACAACACATGTTGGCGTGGGTGTGGAGAGACAGGAACACTAATACACTGCTGGTGGGACTGCAAACTAGTGCAACCTCTGTGGAAAGCATTATGGAGGTATCTTAAACAGATTCAAGTAGACCTGCCATTTGACCCAGCAATCCCATTACTGGGCATATACCCAAAGGAAAAAAGGTCATTCTGTAACAAAGGCACGTGTACCCAAATGTTTATAGCAGCACAATTCACAATAGCAAAGATGTGGAAACAACCCAAATGCCCATCAATACATGATTGGATTAGTAAACTGTGGTATATGTATACCATGGAATACTACTCAGCTATAAGGAATGATGAAGATACAACATCTCTATGGTTCTCCTGGAGAGAGTTGGAACCCATTATATTAAGTGAAGTATCCCAAGAATGGAAAAACAAGCATCACATGTACTCACCAGAAAATTGGTTTCCTTGATCATCACCTAAATACAAATCTGGAAACGACACCAATTGGACATCAGACTGAGGTGGGGGGTAGGGGAGGGGATGGGGGTATGCCTACACAATGAGTGCATTGCGCACCGTTTGGGGAGTGGTAACACTTGAAGGTGCTGACTCGGGAAAGGGGGGGGTGGGGAAAAAAATATGAAACTATTGTTTTTAACTTGCACTGTTCACTTAATAATTTATCATGAATATTTCCCATATTATTTCATATCATTGTACAAGAAATAATGTATACATTATGAGGACATACTGTATCTAACAAGATATACTGTTAGACTCTTTGATTCTGTAAAATTAAATAAAAAAAAAAATATATTAATGGCAAGATTTTTAAGAAATCTTTGCTTCCTAAAATTGAATAAAGCAATCAGGCCAAAATGCTTTGAAAAGCTAAAAAAAAAAAAAAAAAAAACAAGTTACAAGTCAGAGAACTGAAAAGACTTTAGAAATCCCTAGTTAGAGGTTACCAAACTTTTTACTGAGAAATTATTTTACTACCGATTTCCTGTAAGCCCATGCTTTAGAAGATTTTACTCAACCAAATAAGCTATACTTGATAATTAATATCCTTGTTTTTTTTGCTAATTAAGTGACTGGCAGTGAAGGTTTTTGTTCAGCACAAGATGAGCAGTTTGGTTTTTGTTTGTTTTTAAGTGCTGAATGGATTTAATCCCAGTCAAAAATAAACACTTCAGCTGGCACAATGTTTTCTAGCGTAAATGTTTTTATTTGTCTTAAGATTTCTCTTAACTTTTCTTAACATTCAGAAATGTTGAGGATTATTTTAGAATTCCTGGATATCACAAGTCTCCATAACTCACTAAAGAATAATTGAAACTAAAAATTGGTTTCTGTATTTATGAGTCAGGCATCGAGCTCGGCCCTGATATTACAGAGATTACAAGACAGGATCTTGAATGTTCTCATCACAAAGAAATGATCAATGTTTGAGGTAATGGATATGCTAATTACTCTAATTTGATCATTACACATTGAATGCATGTATCAAAACATCACATTATACCCCATAATGTATACAATTAATACGTGCCAATTAAAAATAAAATACAACTTAAAAAAAAAAAGATGGGTCTATCCTAGAAGAACTTCTAATTTTGAAGGAAAATGCTCTTCACAAGATATTGGGAATGGTCCATCTTACTGGTGTCGGGAATGAAGGAGCAAAGTTCCTTCTAAAGTGTTGCCTATGGTTGAAACTTTGGTTTTCCATTTAGGCTCCTTTTACTTGGCCTTTTAAGATTCAGCTGTGAGAAAGAAAGAGAGAAGTGCGTGTGTGTTTTAATAGGGATCACTAATGCCTAAAGTTATTAAAAATTAGTTTACTGCATTTTTTTGCCCAAATATATATGTAGGCATATACAGATATATACAAATGCATAATATAAATGCAAGTTGTACTACTTCAAATGGCAAGAGTAAAACCAACCACTTCTGAAGAAGCAAGAGTATCTTATTCAGCAGTGAGAGCCTTAAGCCCTTTTAAATGAAGTTACGAGAGGATCCTGGCATACAAGAAACAAACATTTAAATAAGTCATGATACATAAGCACACTGAAGTTTCCCTGACCCACTCACTACTTCCACAAGGGGGCACCAATGCCACCTGAAGTCAGGAACAGGAAGGAGAATACATAAGCTATAAATAGCCATCATTCAGTTCAGTGCGAGGCTGGCCTCTGCCCACGGACTGTCCTGTGGGAAAGAAGTTAGAACTTTATGCTCTCCCACTAGCAAGCTCATTAGAATTGGTTCCCCCAGAGTGAGTGTTCTTTTTCACCTCTGCTGGGAACATTACCCCGTCCAGTTCTTGAACCTAAGACATAGCTCCGTGGTCCCCTCTACTTCTAATCCTCTGATCCCCCATCCCACCTCGCAGAAGACGCCTCTCTTCTTGGTTTCTCTGAAGCCCAATGCATAGCACTACCATGACACCTGTGGTATTTCATTCTGGCCAACTTCAACGTGTCTGTTTCCCCCAACTAAACTGCGAACTGCATGAGAACAAGCACTCTGCCATTCATTTTTTTCTCACTCCTACCACTATGTTCAGTATACAGTCAGTGCTCAACAAGAGTCTGAAGAAATCTCAGTTCTTTTTTGCAGAGATAAATAACGCCCCCAACTGCCACCAGTAGGACTAAGGTATAATAAGCGGCTGTGAAGATAGAAAGAGAAAAAGGAAGGGTAAAGAGAGAAAGGTAAGAAATGCATATGCAGAGGCAAGAAGGCACATGGAAACCCACCATCAATAACTGCCACAAATGTGCGTCTATCCATCCATCCATCCCTGGATACCTACCTAGCTACCACATGCCAGGTACTCGTTCTTTCAAAAAATGTATTCATTTACTTACTTTATTTGTATAAATTTATAGGGTACCAGTGTAATTTTGTTACGTGGATGTAGTTCATAGTGGTGAAGTCAGGGCTTTCAGTGTATCCATCACTGCAGTGACGTCCATTGTACCCATTAAGTAATTTCTCACTGACCACCCCCCCACCCTCTGGTACTCTCTTAAGAAAACAAAAGGAATTCTGTCTTCAAAGAGCTATGAATTAGAGTGAGGTGGGGACTGACATAAATAACTTGGAACACGACAAAGCTGCAACTTATAGCTCACGCTGGTTGAACGTTTACGAAGTGCAGGGCATGCTGCTGAGTGTATTATTCATGTCCTCACGACAGCCTTAATGCTGTTAGAATTATTCTAATAGGTGTTACTATTATACCTCTCCATTTGACAGATGAGAATGCTGAGGCACAGGAAGGTTCGGTAACTTGCTTGAGGCTACACGGCTAGTGTGTGGCAGGACTGAGATTCCAACGCAGAACTTGTGCCTTTAACTTTCACTCTGCTCACGTGGCGGTGCAGAGGTGAGTAGGCACCGACAAGGAGAAGGCAGTGCGCCTGCGTGCACGGGGGCTGGGGGAGGGGCTGCAATGTGACAGGAGACAGGATGGGGGTGACGGTACTGCGAGGAGGCCTGCATGGTTGGAACACACAGTACATGAGGCTGGCATGTCAGACCATCATGGGGACACTGCAAAGGGCCTGCATGTTACACTCTCCCACTCTGTTAGGGAACGAACTGTCACCTCCATGGAACAGGCTCGGCAATCATCTAGACACACACCGTGGAGCTCCAAGGTCCTTCTGAGCTTCATCATGTAGTCAAGTACCTCTCGGTGGGGCAGGTCACCCCCAGCAGGCAGTTTGGAAACTTGGGGGAGCAATTTTGGTTGAGTGGAGCAGTGGCCAGCGATGCTCCCTGTCCTGCAATACTCCACACAGTTCCATACGATGAAGCACCGTCTGCTTTCGCCTGACTTTCAAATGCCCCACTGGATACCTGTGTCGGTGAGATGCCTCCTTATAATTATCTGAGCCCAGAACCTCACTCTTTTTCACATATAAATACAAAGCATATATTTTTTACATCCTTTTAATGTATAGTGAATGTGCCAGGAATGTGACTACCATGCAAATCAAATAGAGCCTGTACTTTGTTTTGCTTGGAAATTTATGAAGAGTCTTGCAGCGTTTCAGAAAAACTTGCATCAGCAATGGTAACACAGCTCGTGGTCATGTGTCCCAGTACGACGCACCTGCCTCGGTCAGTTTTTATAGCTGTCAACTCCCAATTAGTCTCAGAATCTGACTATTTTTGCTGTAGTCACGTGTAGTTATGCCCCAGGGTTTACCTGTTGAACCATATACACAAATTACTTTTGTTGTGTTTTCCTTTGTACTACAGTTTGGCATTGTACTAAATTTTTATAAATTTGCATATGTGTGTGTAGGGTATATGAGCTATGAGGTCCATTTCAGGATAGCAAAGAGAATATGAAAGATATGTGTGTAAAACAGAAGAGTGGGTCTGATAGGGTCAAAAGTGCTACTGGGGTCTCCACGCCTTCCCTTCCTAGCACATTCAGGTGCTTTGCAAACTGTCAAGTGGTAAAACTAATGTGGTTTAATGATACATTCCACAGGCAAAGGCTGAGAGGGCACAATGACATGCCACAGTCACACAGTCTCTAGCCACAGAGTGGGGACCGAGAGCGGTCCTGCACGCCTCTGCTTCCAGCCGCTCTTCTCAGGCCTGCAGCCTCCCGCAGCCTGGAAACGCCACCGGACGCCCTCATGTTTGCTGGGCTCCTGACGGTTTGTGGTTTCAGGAAGGGAGCCTGACCTGCGTGGTCCGGGACCCATGGAGGAGGGAGGCCGTGGATTTAGAAAACCACCCCGGGTCTCCTCCACTCCTCCTGGGCATGCTTCGTCCACCTCGTCACTAGCTCTGCTGATGGTCCTCCAACATTCGGGTATGTGACTGTGGTGATGGACGGCAGAGACAGACTGGGGGCTGCTAACTCCTCCTCAGAGATTCTGATTTAGTCTGGGGTCCGGGGATCTGAGTTCCACACATACCGCCCAGGTAATTCTGACACCAGTGAACCATGAACCACACTTTAAGAAACATTCCCTGAAAGGCCAGCTTCCCCCAAGTTTTGTCTTTGGGCTTCTTCTCCCTATTGAGTCTCTTTTGCTTCCACTCTTGTGACTCTAACTCTCCCTTTTATGAAAAAAGGTGCCTAAATCTTCATTTCCAGCCGTCACGTTCCTCTGTTGTTCCAGACCTACAGCTCTTACTGTGTGTTTCCACCTAGACCTCCAGTTTAGAAATTAACAGGTTTAAAACACCGATGTTAGACATTTCTTCCATTTAAAGGGAGAAAAGACACACGTAAGTGAGTAATGGTTATGCGATATGGAAAGCGCTATGGTTCGTAAAAGGCATGAGCACATGCCAATCCTAACTACGTCTTGGCAACGGCAGAAGCAAAAGTCCTGGGAGGTGAATAGAGAAACCTAATGAGGTGGACATTGCAGCAAAGGGAACAGCAGATGCAAAAGCAGGAAGGGATGTACAAGAAAACCTTTGAAACAGACAAGCGCCTGTAGCCAGGACTCTGGCCAGGCCACACGGCAAGGATAGGAGACAGCTGTGGGGGGCCGCATTCCGCTCCACTGTCCGAACTACAGGGAGAACCCGCCCCCCCCCCCCCCCCCCCCCCGGCAAGGGTACAGTGAGCAGCGTGAATGAGGAAAGAAGAGAAACTGAGTCTGAGAGCTGGCTGAGAAAGAAGAGAAGGCCCAGAGCTCACTCGGGTCCAGGCATTTCTCAACACAAGGGCCATGGGACTTGGGGACGCCAGTTAGAATCTTGGAGTCTAACTCACACTTTCATACACAAGATATACAAAATATTCCGGTCACTCACCCCTGGTTTCGTTTTTAACCCACACATTGATGGAATCACAGGCGGAGGCAGGGTCCTCAAAGTTCACGTTGCGGACTTCGCACTGAAACACGTCTTTGTTCCTCGTCACGAAAGGCGCTTCCATTTTAAAGCCATTCTTGACAAACACGGCGTTCGCCACTGTCACGATATCTTTGTTCTTCTTGGAGACGATGGCCTTGTTGATCTTCTTTAGCACTTTACCAACTCCTAAAGGGAAATCAGAAAATACAGAAATATTTCCCTAAGAATTTAGAAAAAATTTAAAAAAAATCTTTTGTATTACAGCAAATAAGAACAGCATAAACAGGGTAAGTATGAGCAGCAAGAGACTAAGTCTTCTGCTTTCTCAGGGGCCTGGTTCTTAAGAAACTGGGGTGGAGTTACTATCAAAGGTCTCAAAAATCAGTTGGCTTCTGCATCAAAACAGGCACATTGGGGTGTTCTCGACACCTTCCCAATGTCATCCTCCCGGGCACCAGGTGGCCATGAACGCTGGCATGCCCCTCAGTTCTGCAGCGGGGGAAACAAATTAAAGGGAACTTCCTAATTCATCCTCTCTCTCGTGTCTAACAGTATTAAGGGCGATTTCCTTTCTTGCCAAAGATTTAACAAGGCGATTTCTTTTTTCTATTTTGGAAAAAAAAAAAAATGAATAAAATAAGCATTAGAGAGACTATAAAAAATTACCATGTGCCACCATCCAGAACAATGTGATTTTTACTTGGTATCAAGCTCAAAAAGTAAGGAGATTAATTTTATGGCAATGTAAGCTTTATTTTACACGAGCCATTCATACATGCTCCATTTAGTCTGAGAGCATGAAAAAGAGGAAAATAAGTTACAAGGATGAAGTGGGTTTCTGCAGAGAGCTCAAATTACAGATCCTTTTTCATCGTTTTGGGTCTTTTCGAAATGACACTGTCCCAAAATGTCCTACCAGAGTCACCTTGATGGTTCCCTGAAGAGCCGATTTGGGACTCTGTGTATCTGCTTCAGACCCCTGACATGAGGCAGGGCAAAGTCTCCCCATGGTCCTCAGGGGGGACCGCGCTGGCCTTTACAGTGTGCACGGCCCTTTCTTGGACCTCTCCTGAGCACCTCACCACCGCGCTGTGGGGCAGCCCCACGTTATAAGTAAGGGAACAGCCAGCTTCAGAGGCCAAGACATTTCCAAGGTCAAGTGCATCCAGGGGTGGGGACCCTGAGGGCTCAAGGCTACGTATGGCCTTCTGGATCCCTGAGCACACCTTTTGACTGAACCCAGACCTCACAGAACAAATCCTATGTTTGTTTGTTTGTTCTGTGAAGTTTGGATTTGGTCAAGGGGCCACCCTTGGGGATCTGGAGGGCCCTATGTGGCCTTGAGGCCGCAGGTTCCCCACCCCTGACAAGCCAATGTCATCACAACTTCAGAAATAATGACTTAAAATGAATGTGGGTCAGCATTAAAACAAACAACAGAAGTCCAGTTGCTATTTTGGAATGGTATTGGCCGACAGGGCCTGGATCACACTAGGAAAGGCCATAAATTTTAGCAGTGATTCACCATGAAGTTATAAATTACCAAGAGTTTTCTGAACTTCCAAGCAAGGGGCAGAACAGTGTGTTCCAAGTATTTAGTCCTTCCATGCTTCTAACAGGTGAACAAACTGCAAACTCACGCAGAAGTTTAATGCCGCGTCAACAGAGCGGTGTGGTTCGGCATCTGGGGCTGGCAACCCCGGAGGCCACGCTGAGAACAGAGTCAAAGGTAGGCCCGGAGTGCTGAAGGGCACAAATCCCCACCGCTCTCATCGCACGCTCCCTTCAAAGGCACCAATGCAGTCAAGCTTCTCAGAGCTCTGGACTGGTGGTGGTGCAAGAACATAGGCAGGAAAACTCCCTCATCTCCAGCCTAGACGTGAATGGGACTTGCTCAAGGCCATGGTGCATGCTGGTGGCTAGAAAGAGCCAGGCCTGCTCCCGTACACACCGCGCTTGTGGAAAGGCAGGTGAGAGATGCCCCTGGGTAAGGACCCTGAGCCACAGCAAAACACAGCACCAGGAGATTATGTGCGTGCAATTCAGTAGGCAAAAATGGGTTTTTCTTTCAATAAAACTAAACTTTTTCCATTGGGCCTGGCTTTAAAACAATTTTTTGAGCTTGTTATTTTGAAATAATTATAGATTTATAGGAAGTGGCAAAACAATATGCACGGAGGTCCCATGTGCCCTTCATCTAGTTTTACTCAATGGTGCTGTCATCGTATCAGGAAATTGCCACTGGTGCAGTCCACACGGCTTGCTCTGACTTCACTTGCTTTCCATACACTCCTGTGTGTATGTGTGTTTGTGTGTGTATGTTTGTGTGTGTTTGTGTGTGTGTGTGTGTGTGTGTAACTCTACGAAACCTTATCACCCATGAAGATTCTTGAGACCACCACAGTCAAGACCCAGGATGATCCCAACACTACAAGGCTCTGTGGTGCCCCCCACAGCCACCCCCTCCTGCCTTCCCGGCTCACATGTTTTACAAGGTACAGTTTGGTCCTGGACCCCAGGGAGGTGGGTGAGACAGCGTTTTCTCTGCAGGGATGAGACTGGAGCACTGGGAGATCCAGCGACGGACCCAAAGCCCCGCAGCTGCAGGACAGGGAACCAGAGCCTGGTTCTCCCATCTTCCAGCACCGCAGCATCTGGCCTTGAGAAGAGGCTGACTCTAAGCTCCAGATCTTGCCGGCAAAACCCCATCTGGCTGCTCTGCTTCTCAGGGCTGTAAGCAAACACCAAGCCACCAAGCCCCCCGACACAAGACTCTTGGGCAAAGGCCCCTGCTGGTGAGCACAGTGCACACGCACCATTCACGCTGTATCTCATCACTGTCGTGAGCTGCTTCTTGGTCCTGCCGTCGGCCCCCAGCTGAAGCATCCCCAGGACCGATGCGATCCCATGCGGGGAGACGACGATGTTGTCATAAGGCCTTGACTTGACAATCTGATTGAAAACCTGGATTCCAGTGTCGGAGCCTAGTTCCTCGAGAGACAGAGGGTTGAACTGGGAGCAGATGGAAGGCAAAGTCACGGTGGCCAAGAGGAAGAAGGAGAGATGCCAGTTCATGGTTCCTTCTAGCAAAGATGACCTAAAATTAGATTAAAAAATTTAAATTATACTTAAAACGAAGACTTCTGGGAGCGCTACTTTGTACTCAACTAGGTATGACTTACTGTGTTTGGCATAATTGAACACCCTGTGACTACATTTAAGATAGAGTGCACATTAAATCAGTCTTCAGCACACACCTTAGGGAGGTGGGGAGGGAGAGGACGCAAACTTCCACTTGTTGAATACTTCCCATGCACCAGAACCTATACTAATCATTTTCTAACTCTCATAACCACCCTGCATTCAATGAGGGCTCCTTGTGTGCCAGGCCCTTTGCTAAGTGCCGGGCATGTGATGTAGACGCGATGGACAAGACCCTTGCCCTTGTGGAGCTCACAGTCTAGAGGGAAAACAGAAAATAATCCAGCAAGCAATCAAGTAATTTCAGAGACGAATAAAAGCCATGAACAAATAGAATAGAACAGCATAGAACAAAGGAATGTGAGTGAACTGGGGACTAGGGCTGGGGGCCGCCTCTGCAGTGGGAACATGGGTGACGGGAGGTCAAAGGCGAGAAAAAGCCAGTGGGGGAAGCACGTGCTGGGCAGGGGGACAGCGGGGCGAGGACCGAGGGGGGAATAAGCTTGGTGTGTTAGAGGCCAGCGTGGAGCGAAGTCAAGGACATGGAGGAGAGAGGTGGAACGGGAGGGTGAAACGGAAGGAGAGACAGATCCGGAAGGGCCTGTAGAGCCTGGTGAGGCACTTGGATTTCATTCTAAGGTCACAAGAAATCACTGGAGGGTTTTAAACAAGGGACTGACTCCCTCAGGTTGCTATGACTATCTTGTAACCACATGCACCTGACTCTTACCAGAAGCCTACTACTTTTTAAATTAAATAATTATCAATTAAAATAAACGTAAGTGACAGCTTTAAAGGGACAACAGGGCAGAACAATTGGTAAATTAATAAACTGTGAGGATGGGGCATTGCCTACTCCGATAAGCTCAATCACTGTGATATGTTTTAAATGAGCGTCTTTCCTTGATTACCACCTGCAGGGCTTTCTTTGGCTATGACAAGAGGTAGGAAATTTACATGTATTTATGAAAAAGCAAATACTTTCATGAAATAAGAACTTAACAGTGGCAGCTGGTAAAACAAAAGCAGAATTCGTGAAGTTGCTAATTTGGTTCTTCCCTTATAGGCCCGAGCTCCCGCTAAGCACAAGTCCCCATGGAGCCAATTTGTCCCCCTTTGTCACGTGCATTTATGTGTGGGAGGTTAGGAGTGTTTGCAGAGAATAAAAGAGAGGGAGGCTTTTAAGAGACAGGTGACCTGGAGGGAGGGGAAGCAGTGTCTGTAGGTGCTTAGGGAAGGAACGGGCATGAGGCCGGTATTGACTTCCTTCCTATACACCTTTTGTGCTTCCCACCCTTAGGCACAGTAGATGTTCACTAAAGACTGTGAGATTAAATCTGATGGGTTGTGAGTACTTTCTACCTTTACTAATTATTTTTCCTTGCATCAGAATAGCATTTATTGAGTGTGCCTAAGGAAATGCTTGTGTTTAATCTCGATCCTCAGTGTCAGCTGCAAACGCTCTCCAAGGAAAGAAGGAAAGAGCTGGCCCTGGGTTGGGCAAGGACTGTCGGCATAAACAGAATTCCCCACCGGCTTCCCAACACACAGAGAGCCCCAAGGTGAACCACTGAGGCCGTCCTTCAAGTTGATGTTGCAATTTTCTCATATATTGTGAAACAAGTACCTCTTAAAAAAAAAAATTTAGAACACTCAGTGTTTCTCCAGAGCTTAATTGTAAAACAATTGTGTAAACTTAGGCTGTCTAAATTCAAAACATGTAAGTGACCTACATACACTCCTACTTGGGGCTTGACGATGGCCAGCATGGCCTATTTTGACTTTGGCACCTCGGACTGGCTCCGATACCATGACAATCCCCTGAGTTTCCTGGAGCCCGCCGGACACTGGAGAGCTTCCAAATCCTGACTAGGGAAGCTTTACTTGTTTCATCTAAAAATTAGGAATGGTGTTCTCCCTTCCTCCCTCTTGCTCTTTCTTTCTTTTAGGCAATAACATTTCCTCTTTAAAATTTAATACATCACAAAGTCATCATAAGTATAAAACAACACGTACAATCTTTGTTCCAAACGGTCAAATCCTGTGACTGGTGCCAACTTCGTCCATCTCAAGGGTTGACTCCTGCACCGTAGCCTGTTCTGGCATCGACATTCAACATGCTACAAGCTACTCTCCCCAGTCCTCCTCAAAGAAATCCTTTTGGATTAGTGAATATTTGAATAAATATTTGAATTTGCATTCACGAGGCATAAAAGACACCCAACTGGTTTTGCCTCTGGTAGTCTGAAGTCGACTGACTCAATTACTAGTGATATATATAACACGCTGTAAGACAGGGCGAAAGGATCAGTGACAGCGAGAAACCCAACGGCTCCAATGTCTTGGAGTCAGCAAGGATAGTCTTCCAAATAAATCGCCATCTTCTTTAACAGAATTTGGCCTGCTTATGAATTTCTGCTAAAAGAACAGTTTCATTATGACATGGAGGAAAACTGTCATGGGTGTTTTTCTTGGTTTCTTGGACTTGGGAAGTTTTTGAGAGCTGTCTACGTACAGTTTCATAACAGCGCTTTGGGACAGTGTGAGGGCTGTGCAGAACTTGGAATCAGAGCTCCGTTTGATTGATGTTCTGGGCACAATTTCTTCTTGGCCTCGGTTTCCCAGGCCAAGTGCTCAGTCATCTAAACTCACCTGGTTTATATATATGTCTAAGAATAAGCTTTCACTTCTCTCCAAAGTTCAGTAGCCAACAAAGTGGGTGTTGATCCATAAATTACTTTAGGCTTGTATAATTCCTAAATACAAATGTCCAAATATACAGTCTCTTACATGAAATAACTTGGAGTTCTCAGGCTTTCAAATGCTAATCTCTAGAACAAGCAGATCCCATAATGGGAAGAACAGAGACCACCCGTTTATTTTCGTTTTTAAGAGAAACTACACTTTAGATTTTCAAATCAGAGAGAAAGAATAAAAGTATTGCTCGAATGTGTTGCATAGCATCAAAATAGAAGATCATAAATCTGTTTAAGTATTTCCATTCTTGAATAATGTTTTCACAACAGTAGAAAATAAGTTTCTAGTTTAGGCCATCCTTGGGAGATCATAAACCCATCAAAAAGGCATATCCTGAGAAATGTCGGGTTTCTCTTTCCCCACATTCTTCTAGTTTCTCTTACTCCAAACCTTTCCACTTCCCAATGGGGAGAAGGTTTCTGAATTGGGTTCTGCTCTGAGCCTTAACCATGATTTAGTGTAGTAAATAATGGCTGGTAGTTTTGCAAATTCCAGACTCAAAATACATCTCCATGTTCACCAATGAGCCCCTTGCCGATGGCAGACGTTAGAGGAACACACTCTCTACAGACCCAGTGACTTCAACCGTCACTTCAGCACGGCCAATGCTCAAATCTGCAGCTCTAATCCTCATATTGTGCAAAATGTGACACTGAAATTCAGCAGAGGACTGAATCTGTGCAATCCTGATTGTTCAGGAAAATCTTCCACTGGTGGGCTAGGGAGGGCCGCTCGTCTCCAACATCTACCAACTCTCTTCTTAAAGGCTCATATTTTCTGTGCACAGGCCTTGACCTTCCTGAGCCTGGGCCTTTGCTGTTCTCCCTTCCTTGCCTGCCACCTAGCGACACCCAGACGTCCCCCCAGCTCCCTCCATGGCCATCGGAAGCTTTTCCTGATTGGCCCAGATGGGGTTATTTATCCTCTTCTTTGAATTCCTACAGCATTTCCAATTTGCTCCTCTGTTTTCCACCTACGATCTCTCTCCTCATGGCTAGATTGGAAGCTCACAGAAAGCAGGGGCTTTAGATTCCTGGTGCCCACAGGGTCTAAGTTAGGGCCGTGTGGCCGGCAGACACTCAATCAGAGGTTGACCCACGGGACTAACCCAGCAAGTGAGTGGTTTGGAATACAGAGTGTTCTCAAAGTATGTTAAGCAACTAAAAGTCAAAAGAAATGTCACATACAAGCCTAAACTTAGAGTTATTGTCAGGAAAAATAAAAAAGAATGGAAGTTCTGGTCTCACTGGGCCCCACAGCAAACATTCTGCACGGCCGCTGCCCTGAGAGGCTGGGACGTGCTTTCCTGGTGCCTCATGCCCGGCCAGCGGCTGCCATTCCCGTCACCATCCCCAGGCTGCACAGCACTTGTGACCAGACCCCAGCCCCGGCCAGTGCTGACCACTGAACAAGGGAGACCAGTAAAGCCTGTCATGAAAGATTCAGCTCCAGCCCATTTTCTACCTAATAAATTCTGTTTACAAATAAAATATGGTTTACACGTAACATGTGAGCAAATGATAAATAATATGATATCTGTCTGTTCTATTTAGCCTAACAACTAAGTTGCAGGTAAACAGTTTGGCAGGGGAAAAACACTGGAAAGACTCTTCTGGTTCCATCTCTGAGCCAGATAATTCATGCCTGTTTTGGGAGGACCCGGAGTATTTAATGAAGGAAAAGTATTCCATTCCCTCTCATTCTCTAAAATATTTTAAAGCGATATATTTTATAAAATGTGTGCGTGTGTGTGTGTGTGTGTGTGTGTGTATATATAATTTTTTTTAAGAGACAGGGTCTCTGTCACCCAGGCTAGAGTGCAGTGCCCTGATCATAGGTCATGGTAACCTCACAACGATCCTCCTGCCTCAGCCTCCCGAGTAGCTAGGCCTATAGGCATGGGCCACTGTATCTGGCTAATTTAACTTTTTGTAGAGATGGGGTCTTGCTATGTTGCCTAGGCTGGTCTTGAACTCCTGGCCTCAAGCCATCCTCTTACCTCAGCCTCCCAAAATGCTAGGATTACAGGCATGAGCCACCACCCCTGGCCTAAAATGTTTATACTTTTAAAAACTTTATATCCTAGAAGATTTGGAATATATGCAAAAATATAATAAACCCCCCAGTATATAACATCCAGATAAAACAGTTATCAACTCATGGCTTAGTTTG
This sequence comes from Eulemur rufifrons, assembly GCF_041146395.1. Classification (NCBI taxonomy): domain Eukaryota; kingdom Metazoa; phylum Chordata; class Mammalia; order Primates; family Lemuridae; genus Eulemur; species Eulemur rufifrons. The sequence continues at coordinate 13,263,263 of NC_090983.1, read as the reverse complement.
TTTCATCTCAAATCAAAGATGATTTTTGAAGCAAATTGTAGACATCATTATCATTCAAAATATTTCAACATACATTCTAAACCTAAGGATTTAAAATATATATCCATAATATCATCATCCCAGTACAAAATTAATAACTCCTGAACATGCTAAATATTTAGTCCATGCTGAAATTTTTCTGATTGTGTTCTAATTTTTTATAGTTTATTTGAATTAGGATTTAAATAAGCTCCACACATCGCAACTGGTTATTTCTCTTCTGTGTGTTTTTTTTTTAATCTTCTTTAACTTGTTCCTGGGAACTTTTTTGTTGAAGTAACCAGGTTATTTGTCCTGTGGTTTCCCCAGGCTGGATTTTGCTAACTTATTCATGCAATGCTGTTAACAAGTTCCTCTGTCTTCTGTATTTCCTGTAAACTGGTAAATCTGCAGCAGGGTCTGCAAGCTACCTACTGCCCAGGGGCCAGATCTGGCCACACTTTTGTTCTGCCTATGGCTGTATTTGTGCCACTATAGTGAGCTGAGCAGACAGAATTGCTTAGTTGCAACGGAGACCGTCTGGCCACCAAAGCCAAAACATTTACTCTCTGGCCCTTTACAGAAAAAGTTTGCTGACCGACCCCAGGTCTAGAGACTGCTCAGATTCAAGTAAATTTTCTCTTTTTGCAAGAATATTTTGTAGAGGTGTTGTAGAAGGTGTTGGAATCAGGAGAGAGGGGCTGACTGTCTCTTTTTGTGGTGTTAGCATCTACTCAGGATTATTCCCTGAGTGTGTTTTTTTTTTTTTAAGTTAGGAGTTGTCAAATGGTGGGTGCTATTATAATTCTAACTTTTCACCTTCATTTCTTGGTTGGAATATTTCTATAAAAGGAAATTTTCGATAACCAACTATTTGTTTACCCCACGGTTCAGTTCGTGTAGCAAAGCCAGGATAAATGCTTGATCCATTTCCTACGTCTAACAGTTTTCAAAATAATTCATAATAAGTTGGTTGAACAGAGGATTTTTGTTTTGTTTTTGTATCATTGTGAACTCGTGGTTTTCAACATATTTTAAGGGTCTTGAGGAACGATAAATATTATTTTTATTGATGCTCAAAACGGAGTCTCTTCAGGTTGGTTCTTAAACCTTTGATATGACCCTATAGTCTTGTCAGCTTCCTTGTTTTCTAGTTTGACAAGATGTTTTGGGCTCATTTTGTATATTTTCTGTCCCGGGTGGAATCAGTCACTTCTCTAGGGAGCTCTGGTTCCTTTCAGTGAGAAACAGTATTTAGAGACCCCAGTCTGAGCACCCTCATCAAATGTACTCTAAATCAACTGTGGGAATACTGGGCATCAGTGATAAGGAAAATCCGAAATCCATTTACACCACTCTCTGGACTATATCCAAATATTGAAATTCAAATTATGAAAGACAAACTGCTTACACAGTTTTACTCAGACTGCTTACGCCTAACTTGAAAATCAAATTACAAAGGGCAGACTGCTTATATGTGAATTGGGTTCCCTCCCATGGCCACAGAGACCAGGAGAGACCCACTGGATGATGAGAAGGTGGAGGAGACAGCTGAATGGAGGCTGGGCTGGGATAATCAAAATAGATTGCCCTCATGTGAGTCTCCGGAATCAAGCCCCTCCTAAAAGTGGGATCCTAACAGGAAGGTGAATGGAATGAACAACTGACACACAGCATGACAAGGAGAGTCCCCAATTTATCTCAGCCCCTGCCCCCATCCCCTCAATGAAAGCTGACATTCTCTCGGGCACTGGAAAACACTGGGTTTCTGTGTTTCCAGGATCCTAGTTCTTGGAACCTAAGGGGCCTTATTAATCTGCCTCCCGACCAACCATTTCTTCTAGAGGGGCTTCTGTAGGGAGAGAAAAACTGCCTATCAGATTGCATCAGAATCATGACATCTCAACAGCTCCTCTTGCCAGGGCTTCCCAAAGAAATAAATGTATAGGAAAGGTTTTGGGCTGCCAGTCTGAGACTCCTAAGTGGCTTTAGTAGGATTGTGCTGTCCAGAAGTCAGGCCAAATGTTTCTCATCAATACTTTGCCAACAGGCAAAGGTCTAACTCCTCAGGGTATTTGGCAAAAGGCACTCTACAGACCCTTCAAGAGATGACCCATGGAGATTAAAGCTGTATCTGCAAAGCGATAGTAATTGTTAATGCAGAGGTAATTGGGGTAAAGCTTCAAATATGGTCTTATGATGGCAAGAGGGTGAATCTGTTCTCCCAAATCTGTATAAACATTACTGAAATGTACCCACCAAGACCTGTCTTCATTTTCCAAATATCTACCATGTTTACTTAAGATACCAAATCAGGTGAACAAGCAAACTAAAGTGCATCTTGATAATCCTTGGGAAGCGTACTGTTACCAAAATGACTCAGCATCTTTAAAACTTAGAGAAAGAACAGGAATGCCAATGTCCTGTTTGTTCTTCCCTGCTTGTCCTTGATCAAAGGGACAGTAGCTTGGGGGTTTTAAAATGTGCTCTTTCACGTTACTGGAGAAAGACTTAGAGTCCTCTGAATCTTTTCTTAATTTTTTAATCTGACTTCAAAGCGTAGGTCCATTCTATGACTCTAATTGGCCAAAAAGGAACCTAAAAATGTTTAGGAAAGAACTTTTCAGCCACTGAAAAGTATGGCAACAATGTCTAAAAGGTTCCTTCAATGAGAAGACACATCTTTTATTATTAAATACACTCTCACTGATATCCAAGTGCCTTTTGTACATATACTTGTTTATTCTGATGTCTCTTTGGGGGTGAAGGGAGAAGGATAAAAGGAAGAAGGGGACTGGGGCTTTGTTAGTTGTCTACCTTTTAAAAATCAAGCTTACTGGACATTTACTCTATTTTCCTGTAGGTTTCAGGGAAAATTCATCTAAGGTTCAAAGCCCAGTTCTGCCATCGATTAACCAGGAAGGGTAAGGCAAGTCACAATCTTCATCAACCTCAGCTTTCTCCTCTATCATGTTATTATAGAAACCATATCTCAAGGGTGGTCACAGGAATTCAGCAAGTGCAAAGAGAAAGACAGACAGTAACTAGTACAGTGCCTGGCTCAGAGCAGGTGCTCAATAAACGCTGGCTCCCTTCCCCTTATCTTTGTCAATGCTCAAGACCTGAAATAGTCTCTGATTTTTATTTCAACAGTTATTTAGAAAGTCTCAAGGATCAAACTGAGAAAACAGTCAAACATTTCTACCTTGATAAAGCCCTGTATCTTTATAGCTTCCTTAGACTATTTAAGACACAGAAATAGATTGAGAAAATGCTGGTGTGTTTCAAAGTCTCTATAAGAGGATGGAAGGGTCGGTTATGATGGGAGTGGAGGTGGGTGAGCATGTTCCAAAAAACTTTTAATGATTCTGAGATATGTTTTCCAGTCTGCTGACTTAGGTCATTCAATCCATTTTACTCATGGTATCAAGTCCATACACTTTTCTTTTTGACAAATCTTCAAGACGTAATGGTTCAAATGGGTGATTTCCTCATCCAACAGCCAAGAGATGAGCCAAGGCATTATAGTGATATTCATCAATGGTTCTCAGTCTTTAAAAACAAGGATGTACCTTTTTTAGACATAAAAAGGTATTACAGATATTTCATGACTAATTATATTTCTAGTACTTGTGAAAGTACATGATAAAAAATAGCCATGAATTCCTGGACACTTTAATAGAATGCAAGTTCTTTTTATTAGAATCTAGATCCACTTAAAAAATCATACTTTGAGATATTATTTATTCAATCTACACTCAGAGCTGGACCATGAACATGACTTCTCTGATCCCTTGCAATAATTCTGATGTGCACTAATAAATGGGTATTAAACAATGGGTATACCTGGTCATATAGTGGTGTAAAGGACATTGGAAACTAATGGGGGGAGGTCAGAAGAGAGGTAAGGAATAAAAACATAACTTCAGGAATAGTGTACACTACTGTGGTGATGGGCACACTAAAAGCCCCTGACTTCAGCATTACTCAATTCAACCACTCAACAAAAACACTTGTACCCTCTTAATATTTTGAAATTAAAAAAAATTCTGATGCGCCTATGGGTCCCCAATTCATAGATGACATACTAATACTCTTTAGATTGTTGTCAATAAAAAACAAGTAGCGAGTGTTGGAAGTATAAACTGATTTAAAAAAATCTTTCTGAAAGGCAATCTCTGGTATGCATAATCTTAAAAATGTATATACCTATTAGAGTAGTAATGCCCTTTCTACCAATCAACCCCAATGTAATAATAAAAAAGATTTGAGTCCAAAAATGTTCACTGTTGTTTCCAGTAGCAAAAGCATTGCAATATTCTTTCCAATAAATAATTGCAATAGCAATTATAATTGCAACCTAAATCTCCAATGGAGGGGACGCTGTGGGTGACCTTTTAGCAGCTTTGTGCACTTATCCTCTAGATTCTGTGTGCTTTGTTGCTGATGGTTTGCATCTGTTACTTTGGACCACTACTAGAGGAAGGTGACACTCACTTTATTAGTGAGCCTTCAATGGCTGAGAATTCACATACACCATCCCCACCCCACAGGCCAACAGCCATTGACCATCAGTCTGAATGTAAATGACTCTCTAGAGCTTCTGATAAGCTCTGAGTGTAGGACTTCACTGGGTATTATCTCTTGCTTGGCTTCTTCCCTAATTCCCACTTTTCCCATTCCCTTACTGTTCCTCCTGGGGGCACTTCCTTAATGAATCACTTGAACTTTATCCTTGGCTCAGGGATTGCTTCTGGGAGAACATGACCTACAACATCCAACAATAAGGAACAGTTAATGACATCCATCCAACACAATATCATTCAGCTGTTAAGAATCTATCTTTGAAGAAAACTTAAAGACATGGTAATATATTTGAGATATATCTTAACTGAAAAAAGCTGGGCACAGTGGCACATGCCTGTAATCCCTGTTACTCCAGAGGCTGAGGTGGGAGGATTGCTTGAGCCCAGGAGTTCAAGACAAGCCTGGGCAACATAGCAAGACCCCCATCCCAAAAATAAAAACAAAAAATAAGTAAATAAGAAAACTACTGATGGTATAACTATGTAAAAATCATACATAGGCACAGAAAAAAGACTACAAAGACATTAAAATATCTACATAGTTATGTTTGATGGTGGGGATATAAATATAGTTTATTATACTGTATACTGTTCTACATTTTTTCAAAATTTCTGTAATGAACACATCACTTAAAACAAGCATTCCTATTCTGTTTATAAAAACATGAGCAGCAGGAACTTAGACTCTGGATCAGCTGAAACTTGCACTAAAGTGGAGCAGAGAATGCTATAGAGATACATCAGAGGATCATAAAGTTTTAACAAAAAGTGGTATTTATTGGAAAAGGAGAGCACTGAGAAATAATAGAGTGGGATCCCCTTATGTACACTAAGATGAATGTTACACCCCACTACAACTCATATCATTTCATGTTGAGTTTTTTTCTATAAATGGTGCCTCTATTTTGATGAACGTGATTTGGCCTATTTATGTGACTAAATCAACAGATTAGATACTTAATGGCAGGGATTACAGTTTTACTCCTTATGTTTAGCATAATACCTAGTACAGAGTATAACTCAATATATGTTTATGAAATAAATTGTAATTCAATGGAAATTAACTGTCCCATTACTATTTTAGTAGCAGCAGCAACTGTTATTGCTAACTTTAAAAAAAAATTCCAATTTGTTTAAAATTTGTGTAATACATTCTTAAGTACTCAAGAGTAGTAGCCATCATTTATTGAATGCCTACTGCCATGGTCGGAATATCTGTGTCCTTCCAAAATTCGTATGTTGAAATCCCAACCCCCAGGGTAACAGCATTAGAAGTTGAGCCTTTGGGAGGTGATTAGATCATGGATGGGATTAGTGCCCTTATAAAATAGACTCCAGAAAGCTGGCTAATCCCTTCTGCTACGTGAGGACACAGCTAGAAGGTGCCACCAGAAAGTGGGCCCTCACCAAACACAGAGCCTACTGATGTCTTGATCTTGGACTTCCCAGCCTCCAGGGAAATAAATTTGATTTTTTAATAAACTACTTAAGGCATTTTGTTACAGCAGCCTGAACAAACTAAGACCTCCACTATATGCCAGACACTGTACTTAGAGCTTTATTTTCAACATCTAGTTTAGTCCTCAGCTTAAGAAGTAGGCATTAGTATTTATATTTTACAGATATGAAAACTGAGGCCTGGGAAAATTAAATAATCTGCCCAGACTGTATAAACTGAACATGGTGAAGGATCTGATGCCTGAAAGCCGATGCTCTTGGCCACTATGCCATGCTGCGTCTTGTGATGGGGTTTAAGGAATCAACCAAGGAAAAGGTGAAGAAACTGCCTCTCTGTCCTTTTCCTTAAATCATCAAGAACTCGGAGTAAACAAGTGATCACAACTTTACAAGGTAATAGGATTGAACATAATGTCTGTTACTTTAGTGCAGTGCCAACTAGAGGTGGCAGGTGACATCGCCCCCCAGGGGACATTTGTTGGCAATGGGTGGAGACATTTTTGGTTGCTAGGTCTGGAACAAAGGTGCTACAGGCATCTAGTGGGTGGAAGCCAGGGAGGCTACTAAACATTCTACCCACCAGAGAGTTATTCGGCCCAAAATGCCAGTTGTGCCGAGGACAAGAGAGCCTGCTCTGGAGCACAACGGAGCACACATGCCCACCCTATACCGTTTCTCATCAAAGCAACGACTGCACTGACACCAATTTACGTACTAGTTCTCCCTAGCATTTTCCATCCAAGGCTTCTCCATGTGGGAGAGGAAGGGATCCAACCAATTACTTTTGTGAGTCCTAGAAGGGAAGGTTTGTGGTACCAGTCATTGAAGCTGTGCCTGCCAGCCCACCTGATCCAACTTACCAGCCCAAGGTCACCTACAGCCTGTTGAGAAGTTCTGCTGCTAGTGGTGGGGAAGCCCACGTTACTCTGAGCTTCCTGCAAGAAGCATGGTGGAAGGCGTTAACCCCGGGCCGAGTCGCTGGGCAGTTGTTCCTCTGCAGGAGGATACGAGCCTCCCAGCGCGGGGCACTTCCTGAAATCCTTCCCATGAAGCAGCATCAGGGAGGCAGGGTCACACCATCAGTCACTGCCCTCTGTTGGCCTGTCCTCCCTGCTGATCACCCTGGCGGCCTTTTTCTTGCTAAACCACAGCCAGCTCTATCATACAGGTTCAGGAAACAGAACTGCCAGGTACCTAAAATGTTCACACATACCCCCAATTATTCTTACAACCACTGTACTCACTCCCTGGGAACTTCCTGAACCAATGACATCCAGTTACCTGCTTAGCTAAGCAAAGCTGACCTCAGACCCCTAGTTCCCTCCTTCCCCTCATGGAAAGGGAGGAGCCCAGCTAGAGAGGAGAGGCATCTCCGCAGAGAGCGCTGCATTAGGTCTCCACGCAGCCCCGTGCCAAATCACCTCGAAAGGCCACCCGAAGGAGGTCCCGCTCTGTGGGCTGGGATGCCCTTTTTCTCGGAAGAGTTCTGAGTCCATAGGAGACTCCGAGCTCTGCAAGTAACAGAGATGCTTTTTGTTAACGGTCAGGGCCCAGCTTTGGCAGCCTTAACAGAGGATGTGGGCTTTAATCAGGCAGGAACTGCTGGCTCCCGCTCCTATTTCAGTCGGTGGGCAGAGGGGCAGGGAACCACATACACAGCGGTGTAGAGAGGGACTTTAGATTCCTAGGGCTCAAATTCTCAGTGAAACCCTCTTCGTTCCTTTGACATCAGGGTGGCCTTTCCAAGGTTGCTGCATACAGAACCTTGTGTTGGATATTAAGTATGGTTCGTCCATTCATTTATTCCACAAATACTAATGGAGCATCAGTGTGCCAGGCACAGTGCTGGGCTGCTAGGGAGAGGAGAGGGACAAAAAGGGACTCGGGACCCACTCTCTCAGCTCCCATAGTCTAGAGCTGTGGTCCTCAACTGGGTGATTTTGTCCTTCAGGGAACATGTGGCAATGTCTGAAGACATTTTTGATTTTCACAACTGGGTGGGGCTAGGGAGGGTGTCCTGTGGCATCCAGCGGGTAGAGGCCAGGGATGCTGCTAAACATCCTACGACACACAGGACAGCTGCTTACAACAAAGAATTGTCTGGCCCCAAATGCCAGTATGTGCTGAGGCTGAGCATGCCTAGTCTAGAGGGGAAAAAAACTTTAATCCAATCGTCGTATTACTGAATTGATATTTACATTCATTTTTACATATTTACTTTACAAATGCCCTGACAGCAATTGGAGCGTACAACCAAGGCAGTTGAGGCCCACCTGGGTAGAGGGGACCAGCAGTGACCAGGGAAGCGCTCTGGGGATGGGCCACGTGGGCAGACACTGGAGGATGAACTGGACAGAGCTGACCAAGGCGCAGAGGGAGGGGGTAGGGAAGCGTGTTCCAGACGCAGGAGCTCGAGTGCGAAAAAGCCTTGTGTCAGGAGGCACCCTGGACAATTCAAAATATTTTTCTCTTCACACCATCATCACCTTACAGCCTTTGCAAGACAAGGCCGACCCTGTGGCCATGACCCTGGCAAACATCACGACACACACCAGACAGAGCCCAGCTGGAGAGAAGCTGGAAGAGCCGTTCACACTCCAATGTCCATCTTGTTCCATGATCTTCTTTCTCAACACCCAGTCACTGCACACTGCAAGAGGCAGGGCTCAAGACCCTATTTTTCTCTTAGACTTGACATCAAAAGTGCAAAAAAAAAAAAAAAACCCTGCAAAGATGATGAAAAGACTAGGAGAAAATATTTGCAAAACACATATCTGACAAAGGACTAGTACCTAGAATATTTAAAGAACTCTCAAAATCCAAACAATCCAACTATTATTTATTTTTTAAATAAAAAGAACAATATAATTAGGAAATGTACAAAAGACATGGACAAACATTCCATTAAAGAGGATATACAGTTGGCAAATAAGCCCATGAAAAGATGTTCAACATTATTAGCCATCAGAGAAACGCAAATGAAAACCACAATGAGATATCACTACCTGCCTATCAGAATAATTAAAATAAATACTAGTGACAACACCAATTGCTGGTGAGATGCAGAGAAACTAGGTCACTCACACATTGCTGGTGCGAATGTAAAATGGCACAGCCACTCTGGAAAACAGTGTGGCAGTTTCTTACAAAACTAAACATGTGCTTAAGCATATGATCCAGCAATCCTGAACATTTATTCCAAGAATGAAAACTCATGTTCACCCAGAAACCTATATACCAATGTTCATAGCAACTTTATTTCTAACAGCCCCAAACTGGAAACAACCCAGGTGTTCATCAATGGGTGAATGGTTACACAAACTGTGGTCCATCCATGCCATGGAACACTACTCAGCAACAAAAAGAAATAAACTACTGAGACACTCAACAACTTGGGTGGATCTCAAGAAAATTATGCTGAGTGAAAAAACTAATCCCCAAATGTTACACAGTGTATGATTCCGCTTATATAACATTCTCGAAATGACAAAATTACAGAGGTAGAATCCAGATTAGTGGTTGCCAGGGGTTAGGGAGGACAGGAGGGAGGCGGGTGGGTGTGACTGCGGAAGGGGTATGAGGGGCCCGTGTGACGGAACTGTTCTGTATGTTGACTGTGGTGGTGGTCACACGGATCTACACGTGGTAAAACTGCACAGAAGTAAATACATACACCAGTGCATGTGAAACCGGTAAAATCTGAATAAGGTGGCTGGATTGTACCGACGTCAATTTCCTCGTTGTGCTATTGTACTATAGTTACACAAGATGGTACTTTGCCGGAAGCCAGGTGAAAGGTAGATGGAATCTCTCTACAACTATCTCAAAATACAAAGTTTTTTTTTAAAAAACCTACTGTAAAATTTTAGTTGGCCAACAAATGCCAATGCACCTTAAGACAGATATTTCTATTACTTACTTTATTTTTCCAAGCACACTAAAACTGTAGATATTCTTTAAAAAGTTACCAAAATATGTTTTTGCATAATTTTACACTTTCATAATTATTTGATCTGTGGCAGCATCAATTCTTATTCTTTAAGAAATAAATAAAAGGATCTAGGACACTGTACTTGGCCTCTGCAGGCTCCTGAGACAAACCAACTAAGGTGCAATCCCAGCTCCACTGCCAATTAACCGCATGACTTTCAACAAGTGCTTAACTTCACTGCGCCTCAGTTTCTCCATCTGTAAAATGGGCGTTAATCACAGTCCCTGCCTTAAGAGTTGTTGTGAGGACTCAAAAAAAGTTAGGCCGGGCACGGTGGCTCACGCCTGTAATCCCAGCACTCTGGGAGGCCGAGGCGGGAGGATCGCTCAAGGTCAGGAGTTCGAGACCAGCCTGAGCAAGAACGAGACCCCGTCTCTACTAAAAAATAGAAAGAAATTATCTGGACAGCTAAAATTATATATATAGAAAAAATTAGCAGGGCATGGTGGCGCATGCCTGTAGTCCCAGCTACTCGGGAGGCTGAGGCAGAAGGATCACTTAAGCCCAGGAGTTTGAGGTTGCTGTGAGCTTGATGCCACGGCACTCTAGCCCGGGCAACAGAGAGAGACTCTGTCTCCAAAAAAAAAAAAAAAAAGTATTATATTTTTATTACATGTCAGGTTCTTGGGACAGTTCCTGAGGTCCCAACCGAAGCTGGCCTCTGCCATAACCTGTTTTCCACCCTCATCACGAAGGGCTGTGTTCCCCTCTTCCACCTCTGAAGGTCTATACTATGGCCCAGCTTAACTTTCTCCTCAGCTGCAAAATGTTCAAGAATTCTCATTTCTCAAAATCAAAAGGATTTTTTAAAGCTGACTTTTTTTTAACTGACTCATGATCTTTTTTTGATTTCCTTTATTTCTTTGCTGTAGGAGGGACTCAGGGGTCTCATATGTGACTTTATCAGAGTGTCACATCTGGTCATAAGCCCTCAGAGACAGAGACCTGAGGGGCCGTGCCCTCCCGGGGGCAGCAGCCCAGCCCCTGTGGCCTCCACCCACAGCCCTGGTGAAGGGGTCAGGAAATGTCTGATGGTCCCTGGCCGACTGAGGAAATGGGCGTCAGGTTCTGGCGATTTTCCTTGTGTTCTTTCCAAGGCTGCCAAGCTTGTGAATAAGGAAGTGTTTTCCTACCAGCCTGAAACTGAAATAGGGTGAGATTACACTAATTTTAAAAAGTTTTAAGGTGGCAAAGTCAGACTAGCCTCATCTTGGTGGTCAAGAGACACAGTGGTAGAAGTCTGGATCTTGCACCAACCTTCATCACTGTTCTGTTTTGATGGATGAAACACCTAATACAGAAAGTGCTTGACAATTGCCCGAAGAGGCCATTTAGAAATAATTCTGAGCTCCATGGGAAAGCTTGTTACGATGGTAACCGAAAGAAGAGGTAATCCAGGAGAAAACCTTCCAGTTTTGCAAGCAGACCCTAAAACATGGTGTTTCTTATTTTAAAATGGGGTAGAAAGATACATAGAAGTCCCCTTATCAGTTTTCACAGACATTCTAGAATGAGAGGAAAAATAAATACTCCTTGCCCCTAAAGCTGCTGTTCTCCCAGGTCCCACATCTCAGTGAGTGACAGCCCCAGCCAGCCCCCTGGGAATCTAAGCCAGAAGCCCAGGACTCACCCTTCATCCTTTCGCTCATCCCAGGGAACCATCAACAAGCACCATCATTTGAATGGTCCACCTCTTTCCATTTCCTCTGCCCCCAGCCCACGTGCCACTAGCATCTCTGCAGGAGGACGCTGTTCCCCTAGACCTGACTTGCTGCCTGCCCTACTCCAATGACAGGGAAAGCTGACCCTGACTCTATACCAAGACCTGAGTCAAGCCCTCCGACGGGTTCCCACATGCTTGCAAGGAAACGCAAACCTCCTCCTACAGCCTCCAAGTCTGCCCGCCTGGTCTGGATTTGGCTTCCTTCTCGGGACAGTGGTTCTCCTCGTTATTTGAGGGAGATACGTTCCAAGAACCCCCATGAATGCCTGAAACCATGGATAGTACAGAACCTTCTATATGCTATGTTTTTCCCCATCCATGCATACCTATGTAAAGTCTAATTTATAAATTGGGCACAATAATAGACGAACAATAATAATAAAAGAATAATTAGAATATACTGTAATAAAAGTTATGTGAATGTGGTCTATGTCTCTCTCTCAAAATACCTTATCGTGCCGTACTCACTATTCTCAGACCTCGGGTAACTGAAGCTACGGATAAGGCAGGACTGCCGTGCCCTGTCCTTGCAGTTTGCAGAACCTGCCAGCTGTTCCCAGCCTCAGGCCTCCAGGCCTATGTTCCCTCTGACTGGAACATTTGCTGTCTTTCCTTCCCTGTGTGCCTGTGAGCATGGTGGGGACCTAGTCTGTCCTGTCACCTGTACCCCAGCATCTAACATGGCACATGGACACTGAGGTGCTCAACACACAATTGAGGCATTGATGAAGAAGCCAGGCCTTCGATGATCAACTTAAGTTGCATCATATACTAAGGTCAATTACAGAAGCCACCATTTTACAAGCAGGTAGAGTCAGGGGCCTGGTACCAGTCCCTGGTGCCAAAAAGGTTGAGGACTGCTGGTCTGAAGTATTTGGGGAAATATTTTTTTTTTAAGAATTTACATATATTCTACAGCAAGGTTTCACAACCTTGGCACTCTTGACGTGTTGGGCTAAATATTCCTTGTTGTAGGGGGCTGTCCTGCATATTGTAGGATATTTAGCAGTATCCCTGGCCTTTATTCACAAGATGCTGGTAGCACCCTGTCCAGACGTGCCAACCAAATGTTTGTAGACATTGACAAATGACCCTGGGGGAGAGAGGAAGGATCACCCTGCTTAAGAGCCACCATTACAGAGAAAGGTTAGAAACTGGAGGTTAGTATTTTAATTCTGCCAACAAAATGCCTAATTAACTGATACTGTCTGAATCACATGAGTACTAATGCATTTTAATACAGCATTACCTAATCACCACTTACAACATCATTTCAGTGGGAACATGCATTCCAAATCCCTAGTAACATTTATGAACAACCATGGAAGAGCTGATTATTCCATCCCGAGAGGCTCAACTTAGCTTTCTGTGTCAGTATACTAGGTGACGGGTGATGTGAAATGGCACCAAGAATTGGTGCAGAAGGTACAGGGAGTCAGAAAGGAGTCAGGGGAAGGACAGGGCTCCTCATGTCTGATCCGACCTTGTGTGTGACACATAAGAACAGAAGAGAGACACAAGAGAATGCCTTAGTGTTTGGGGTCCTTCCAGAAAGCATCACCCCACAGTTAAACATTTTCTTTCTTTCCGTGGTGGAGCAAAACCCAGGAAGGAGATGTGAAGGGCTGAGTCTCAGTAGTGATCTAACTCCCTCTCCACCCCGCCCCCTTTTGCTAATATAATGCTACTGAGCTTGGAGCACCTCTTCAGGAATGCAAAACGATTCCTACTTTTACCTGCCACGCTGCAACAATATTTTCAATTATTAGTTAAACTGCAAATGCCCCACGAGTCATTTAAATAAATCTCACATGTATAAAATAGTCAATTGTGTTCTCTGAGCAATTCCCAGCTGTAAAAATAGAGCCACACTGAACGTATTTTTTTTCTGCAGCTAATTGAAAATACTGCACATATAATGCATGATTTAAAGCACCCATGAGGAATTTCAATTTGCATTCCCTATTTCAAATGTACAATCAAATGCTGTCTTAAAGGGCTCCACACGTTTAATTCAATATTGCTTGCTCAAAGCCCTGACCACTCCTAAATTTTAACAACTGAATTGATGATCGGAGATTTTTAATGCTCCAAGTGACTTTTAAAAACAATAGCTTTAATAGGGCTGCTTTTCCTGAGAAAACAAACACTCCAGACTTGGCTGGTTCAAACCTCTGTGGCCCAGAGAAAATCTCCCAAATGGCAGCCAGGAGATGCCTGCCAGGAGGAAGGACCCTGTACAAGAACGTCCTTCGATCAAGAGTTGAAACTGTGATCTCTGAAGTGCTCATAGCTGCTGCCCTGGAGTTAGAAAGGCCACCTCGATATTCCTGGTGGTTGATCAAGATGGTTGATCAAGGGTGGCTGAAGATGAAGAGAGGGGCTGCCGCAGTGACCTGTGCTGAAGGAGGAGGGTCCCGAATCTTGGGATCTGGGGAAAAGGTGTCATGAGGTTTATGATCATCTTCATTTTTAACGGAGCTTTAGAGGTTGCACAAACAGCTCAAGAGCTTTCCTAGTTAATGAAACAGTTAATGAGGTTCCTAAGCCCTGAGGAAAGGACAAGTTACAAAGAAGGGAAAGCAGAGCTTGACCTGAAGAGCTTACAGACCAACAGAAGATAAAAGTCCTTAAGGACTAAGAAATGAGGTAGAAAGTGACACGTAGTATTAAGAGTTTCAGGTGAATGAGGAAGGCGCTAGCTATTTGCTTTTACTTTTTATGCAATAGCACTGTTGGATTACTAACGTCCCACCACACAACAAATTGGTAAGAAGAGGTGAAAATGGACAAGGAGTCACACCTTTCTCTAACGGGCAGGATGAGAGAGAGTGACTCGCGGTGGTGGCAACTGACAAATGATAATCAAACCAGCAAAGAATTAAAAGCATCAGAATTTAAAGTAGAGTAACATAATGGACGCTAGATACATACTTATTGAACAAATGAAAGTACTAGTCACAACTTAGTGTTATTTCTTAGATATGCAAATCTTTAACCCATAGCTTTTGTTTCACAAGTTTCTAAATAAAATGAGAAATAATGAAAGGACTCAGAAATTATCCGTTTCAACTACCTGTCATCAGGGGTTCTTCTCTCACATTATCCTACACTACAGTTAGTCTATAAGGCATTCTCAACATCTAGGAATGAAGAGACCTAGTACATGCAACGTTGTTGATCCACTAACCACCCCTCCCCATGCTGATTGACCAGGGAATTTCCTACAGGCCATAGGCAACTGACCCAGGTTTTACTTCTGTGACGTGGGCCATCAACTTGCTTTCACGTGGTACTTACCAACCAACCTTCCCATAACAAGCAGACTTCCCGTGAAGATTTTGTTAAGGTAGGGAATGTGCTCATTGGCCAACAGGCCCTCTCTTATTGTCATTCATCCATCTCTCATGAGTCTGGTAACTGTTAGTCAGTCTCTCCCACCTGCAGCCACCCTGCTGTCCTGACAAACTCGGAGTCTGCCTCCTGTGCTTCGTGCTGGGGGTGCTCCTGAGTGACTTCATCTAGTCAGCCAGCTTCTCTGACATTATGCAAATAAAATGCAGCACCATTTGGTGACCCATCCTATGTTCTTTCTTCTGCCTTTTGCAGTGGATAGTAATTACTTACTACTTACTACCTTTCCCAGGGCAAATGGAGGGAAGGCAGGAAAGTGCTGAGCTTGTGTTATGGAACCTGACGGGGAAGAGTGGGAAGGAAGAGATCAGTGTGGCTAAATCAGCCTCCTGATACACCTATGTCCCCAAGTAGGTTCACTTAAGCAGTTTAGTAATTAAAAAAAAAAAGATTCAGGGAAAATAAACAGAATATCTTCCCTACCCTCCCTCCAAATATATCAAAGACATTGCATTAAAACAATGGATTCTTGTAGTAAACATGGAGTAAACATTTTCCATTTTTTATTAAATGACGTTAGGGCTGCTTTGAGATAAGTTTTAGCATCCACAGAAGTGATCCTGTGATACTTGGGTACACATTCTCTTCCTTTTCAGTTTTCCATTCTGGTTCTTGTATTTAAGACCCTCTCTACCCAGGCTTGGTGCAAGAAACCCACACAGGCTCAGTCCATCAAAATTCTACGGTGTCCCTGAAATAAACAGTTACCTAGAAAGAGTTTGGGCTGGGTACAAGAGGGAGATGGTCCCTGGTTCCCTTGTTTTAACTTCTGGGGGAAAATTACATGAGTCATCTTCCAAAATATAGTAAGCAAGCAAATTAAAAATATATATTTCTATAGACACAGGGTCTGGAAATACTTCTAAAGCGAGAAAAAGAAAAGAGGGATGGGGAGGATATGAGAACGTAGTTGAACTTCCACTTTAAGAAAGGTTCCTGCGTATTTACCTCCAACTCTGCTCTTTTTGCTCTTTTCTTTCAGTACCAAAGAGTTTGTAAACACAATCTCAAAGGAATGCTAAAAAAAGATGACCACTCTATGTTTAAATGTTGGGTTTTTTTCCCCCAACAAGTAACCATCAAACCAGAAAAGTTCTTCAAGGCTTAGAAACTATCAGAAGTGACAGGAAGTGCACTTCCAAACATGGCTTTGGTCACTCAGCTACTAAGGTTCTTGCTTCAGCCCGACTCAGTTTCCTTCTCTGCAGCCAATGCTAATACCTTCCAAAGGGGCGTGGAGGTGGGGACACATTTAGCTGTTTGCCGGAAGAAACCTGTGTCCACTTTGACACGACTGTGAAACAGGCCTGCTGTCTGGCCCAGGCCTGCCTGCATGGGACGAATCACACAACCGCTCTGGGATTTTGTCCCCTCACCTAGAAGATCAGCGATAAGCCTCCTCCCTCTGCCGCTGTGAGGTTCGCAAGAAACACCATGCTGGAGAGTAATGTGACCACTCTTAGGGACCACAGAATTTTTCTTCATGGGACCAGGCTGCTCCCCCAACCCCAACATCCACAGCTAAGACAGAAGAACAAGGATTTCTAGACTTAAAAGTCAATGGCTTAACGAAAAGTTCTTCTCACCTTCTCTAACCTTGGGCATAAGATACTGCACTGAGGGACATTAGGGATGAAGGGGGCCGAGCTTCCTTTCGTCATGAACTTGCATTTCATAGGTGAGAATGCCTCCCCAGTGTCTCGCAGCCAATTTACAGAGATGATGTTCTCTGGGGATGGGGCTGGTGAGTAGCTTTACAGGAGATGGGGGAGGAAACATTCATAAAGCTCCTACTGCGTGCACAGCCCTGTGAACATGCTATCTCTCTGAATGTCACACTGATGCAGAGAGGTTGTGTGCCCTGCCCATGTCACCCAGAAGGGGGGAGAGAGAGCACTCAGGTGTGCCCACCACCAGGAGACTGGGCTTCTCCCAGAGAGAGGGTCACCTGCTTTCCCCCTGCCAAGTCCCTGTGGGTTCCTTTTCCTGCCCCCAGTCAGAGCACAGGATTGGCCTTGGTCCCATTCCCTCACTTTCGCCTCTCCGTTTACCCCTAGATGCAGAACTGTGTTTCCAGCAAATGTGACAACCCTCCCCTACACTGGTAGGCACCCCTTCCTCCAGCATAAATCCTTTATTTCTTTGATCAACTTCTAATTCCCATATGTACTTGAATATAAGGCAACCCCCAGAAAAGGCAACCCTCTTCTTTTCCCAATGAGAAGATCCCTGCCCACCCACACAAGTTTTGGTCAACCTGACTAAATAAACTTCATGACTAATATGTGAAATCACACATATTATGAATTAGAAATACCGCTTTTCTTTCTACCCCCATTTTCCATGAAGTAATGCAATTCAGAGTCTTCCCAGGCATCTTCCACATGCGTGTCCTCACCTTCTGAGGTGTCTAGCCATTTGCCCAAGCACAGCACCTCTTTACCTTCCAGCTGCCTGTGACACGGCACTTTTCAAATCTATATGAGGCACTGGGACGAAACACCTACTGTAAGCCCTTCATAGTGCATCAGAACGGTTGCCCTCAGAGATATTAATAAAAATATATTCATGATCCCCACAGTGTATTATTGACTGTGTTACTTTAGAAAGTGACTTTTAATGGTCTTAGAATTCCATCTGACAGAGTAGCTAGCTCCTCGACAAACTCATTTTTGCTTCTTCCCAACCACAGAGCTAGACTGCATTTCCTAGTCTCTGCGGTAGGGGGGAGTGACCATAAGACTTTGTTCCCAACACACGGAAATGATAAACGCTTGAGATGATACATCCCCTAAATACCCTGACTTGATCATGACACATTCCATGCACGTGACAAACTATCACATGTACCCCATAAATATGTGCAAATATTATATATATCAACAAAAAATATATATAAAAAAAGACTGAACGGTATTATACTTAATGAAATGGGAGTGGAAGCAACAAATGCCATTCCCAGCCCTGGCCCAGCAAAGCCTCCCATAGGCCATCCTCCACGGTATTTCTGCTTCGATGCTGACAAGCACCATGACCTTGGCAACAGCCTATAAAATAAAGTGGAGCCACAAGATGGCTGTGTCACTGCATCCCCAGGTTTCAAACAGACACACCCACTTTGGGCTTTATGCAAGTTGAAAATAATCTTCCATTGTGTGTGAACCACGGTACACGCCAGGGTTTATTTGTTGCAGCAACCAGCATTGCCCTAACTGATTCAACATCCGGCATCTGGCAATTGTGAAGTCATGACCTCAGGAATAGTAACTAAATCTGCATTCAATTTCTTTGCTTCTCTCTTTTTTAATCTAACCCCTTTTCACCATGCAACCTCAATAAGCATTGCTAAGGAAATACTGACGAAGGGAACTGCAAGCTACTGAACCCTCCCCATCTGTTCTCAACCAGTCACTTGTAAGTCTCATCCCTCCAGGCCTTTTTGTGAACTCTGACTGATGAACGTATCTGAATCTCGTAATAGCAAAGACTGTATAAGGACCCTACTAGACAGCAACTCCCTTTTTCTCCGAGGAAAAATTTTGAGGAAATTGTTTGCTTCACATCTAGGTACACAATTTTTAAACTGGGACAGTCTTTTTCCTAGAGACAATTTTACATTTCAGTGCCTTTTAATGATTTATTAAGGCACTGCTCAGGCACTATTTTCAGTTTGCATGCCCGGCCCGGAGGAGACTGGGCCGTAATGCAGCGTTGCACACTGCCGTGTCTCGTGGTCATGAGTATTTAATGAAAGTAAAAGTTACATGTGAGTAATGCTTCACACCTTTCCACAGCTGTCCATTAAAACTTTCGGCTTCTTTTTAAGGGAACTAATCTCCCCTTTGTGAAGGAGTTATCTGCTTTTATTCAGCCATAGAGAGCATGTGAGAGAATAAACAGCCAACTCTTAGCTGATACAAATCACTAAATGGCAATTCTGCAAAGCTTAGGGGTAAAAAAGATTTTGTGGAGAGTTAAGTGAAAGAAAACAATAAGGACTGTATTACCCGTGAGGGTTATCTAGACATTCACGTTTGTGCACAGAGACTGTCCTCTGGTGCATATTATCATGAGTAGTAACTGACGTTTAAGTCACTTCTCTTTGTGCAGGGCTTGGCATTGGCAGTACTGAGCCTCCTGCCACCCACCTGGAAACTGGGCATTACTACCCTCAGCTCACACAGGAGGACATCAAGACCTGGAGACGTCCTGTCACTTGCCCCCATCCCTCATCTACAGAACTGTCTTGGGCCGCTGAGGAGTCAGCATGGCCATGCACAGAAAGCACCTTCCCGGCCCACGGCTCACTCGGGCATCAGCTCCAGCCCTCAGGGTCACAGACTGCTCTCCAGGTGTCTTGTCATGACCAAGAGGGCGGGGAAAGGACCCCTGCGCAGCCTTCCCCAACAATTCAGTCCTTGCTGACCACTGCCAGCTTGACCTCCCAAACACCTCATTAGTATCACTCATTTAGGCAGTTGATTATTGACCTAGTACGGGAATTAGGGACAGGGTGGGAGTGGTAGAACTGGTTGGCTCCAGTGGAGAGACATTTTATCACCATGGTGCATGATGATAATAAAAAGTAAATCAACTCTAAGGCAATTTCATTATTGCTTTTAGATCCTCTACAGACAATGCATCCTGATTGCTTCTCCTCCCCACCACGGTGTGCTACTGGTCTAGACTACCTTGAATTTGTTAAGAGTATCACAGAAATGCCCTTTCTACCTAAATAGACAAGCCCCTCCAAGGCTGACCTATTTCGTAGGTATTTCTGTGCCCCTCCAAGAACCTATTGCAGAGTAAGTGCTCAAAGGCTAGCTCTGAGCTGCCTGCCACCCAAATACAATAGTGCTGTGACCTTCAGTTCCCCTGAAGTCCCATGCGGGGCAGATACATCAAGAGCGAGTCTTGCAGGAATCCCTCTGCTCTCTGGCAAGAATCTTCCTTGAGAACATGGGAGTGAAGGGAGAAAACACGACAGAGAGAAGGAGACATGAGTCAGCCACGTGGCCCAAGGGGATGGGTGGCGAGGGCCACTGAGTTAGTGGGGTCCTCTGTGGGCTAATCAGGGGTGAGTGGCAGGCGATGGCACTTCTGCTGCCACACTGTACCCAGACTTGGCACAGGTGATAGCCGTCAGAGACAGGAATTCTCAACCTGCCACAGCTCTGACCTTGACATGTGACTTAAGTCACTGTAGTTGCTATTTCCCTGCCTGTGAGTCAGGGACAGTACACTCTTCCTCTGCAAGGAGGGCAACATCCTCACCACCTCTACTCTCTCACTATGGAAATGCAGCACAGAGAGGGGAGTATTTCCCCTAAGGCCAAACAACTACTAAGTGTGGAGCTAGGGTTAAACCCAAGTTCATCTGATTGCCAAACTCATCCTCTGCCCAGCAATGTTCCGACCTTTAATCGGTGGGGCCTTGCGTTGTTGCTCAGCCTCAGTCGTTCATTGAAAATAATGTTTCAGAACTGAAATGTCTACCATGGAGACACATAGACCTGGAGTCTATAACCCACCCGTTGGAATCTGAGCAGGTTGTTCTACAACTTCAATCTCAGCTTTCTCACCTTTAAACTAGGACTAATTTCTACCTTATAAGGGTTACTAGGATTCAACAAGATCTTGTATAAAATATGCCTAACAGTACTTGACATACTGATGATTCACAATTTTTCATTTCATTCTCTCCCCTTTGAAGCATCTTTTGGGCACTTCTGTGCCAGGTATGGTAGAAGGAGCCTGAAAGAATAAGATAGATTTGAAGGTTCCTAATGGGTCAGATAAGATACATACACAACTAGAACACAAGGTACAGAGCAGTACAAAAGCATAATTTTGGCCGGACGCGATGGCTCACACCTATAATCCTAGCACTTTGGGAGGTCGAGGTGGGAGGACCACTTGAGCTCAGGAGGTCAAGACCAGCCTGAGCAAGAGCAAGACCCCATCTCTACTAAAAATAGAAAAATTAGCCAGGCGCGGTGGCACGTGCCTGTAGTCCCAGCTACTAAGGAGGCTGAGGTAAGAGGACTGCTTGAGCCCAGGAGTTTGAGATTGCAGTGAGTTATGATGATGCCACTGCACTCTACCCAGGGCGACAGAGTGAGACTCTCTCTCAAAAAAACAAAAAACAAAAAACATAATTCTGCCACCATATATGTAAAAAATGTACTTATCCTATGCAAAGAAACTGTAGGCTATTAAGTGACATATATACATGGGAAAAACTCTGTCTTCACATCTTCAATTATGCTAAATTAATTCACATTAGTATGATCAGCACTTTGATATTCATGATTTACCACCTTGCTGTGCAAGAACAGGTTTATTATGAATACTTTGGCATCTTCAGCCAATCCTCCAAATTGCTATTTTAACTAATATGTCATTAGAAATTAACACAGATTTGGCGTAAGATGATATGAGTCTTTTAGTAAATTAATTTCAGAGAGAAAATCCACATGTTCAGAAAGAAAATTCTCTTTAAAATAAAGTCATTGGCCGGGCGCGGTGGCTCACGCCTGTAATTCTAGCACTCTGGGAGGCCGAGGCGGGTGGATCGCTCAAGGTCAGGAGTTCGAGACCAGCCTGAGCAAGAGCGAGACCCCGTCTCTACTAAAAATAGAAAGAAATTATATGGACAGCTAAAAATATATATAGAAAAAATTAGCCGGGCATGGTGGCGCATGCCTGTAGTCCCAGCTACTCGGGAGGCTGAGGCAGGAGGATCGCTTGAGCTCAGGAGTTTGAGGTTGCTGTGAGCGAGGCTGACGCCACGGCACTCACTCTAGCCTGGGCAACAGAGTGAGACTCTGTCTCAAAAAAAAAAAAAATAAATAAAATAAAGTCATCACACAGAATCTCCCTGGCATCTCCCACCTCACAGAGCAACAGTTCAGGTGTAGGCACATACTCAGACTGCTGTATCCTCTCAAGAGGATACATGCCAGAGAAATCCACCCAAATCATATCAATGGTAGCAGAAAACACATTTCTTATCTGGGAATGTTTGTTAAGGTTAATTCAACATTCTTAGAACTCTTTTGCATATCGAAGGAATAAAATTGTAATTAAATGACCATGTGTTTTAAATACATTCAGCAAGTGTTTAAAATAGTTATTTTTGGGTATCTGAACATCATCAGACATAGTAGAATGACTGTCTCACAGTCTGAAAAAAAAAAAAAAAAAGAAAAGATTCTGGATGCTACCCATGCAAAGACCTAAATACTAAACAAAATCAGCATTCTTCAACCTTTTTGGCACCAGGGATCAGTTTCACAGAAGATAATTTTTTCATGGACGTGTGTGGGTGTGTGCATGTGTGTTTGTGTGTGTTTGCGTGTGTGTGTTTTAACAGGCTGCCGACCGGTACCTGCAGGCTGGGAGTTGGGGACCGAAGAAATAGATTATTCTTCCTACTATATAGACATTTATTCATTCTTCACAGCTAACCTAGGGGGAAAAAGCACCCACTGTAACAGGGCTACCTACAATGTGCCCCTAGAAAAACCTCCTGGTAACAGGGCCGTTTACATTTCCTCCCAAATGCAAGGCTGGAGTTGGAGGGAGGTTATTTCATGCATCAGCCATCCTTTGCTTCGTGGCCAGTGCACAAGAGCCTGAAGCCTGCAGGAAGGACAAATGACCAGCTGATCACGGGGAAGTAGTGCCCACCGAGAGTGTTACAGGAAAGGGGTGCAGAAACATAGCGCGCAAACACACAGAGCAAGCCGCTCATTCACCTGGTCAAAGACACAATGAAAACATGAGTCTTGAGGAAGTACCCACCTGTACTACTGTGACAAATAAAACCTAGCACCACGGCTATCTGTGTCCCAAAAATCAGTTCCATTCCTCTCACTGTGCTCAGCACCTACCTTCCTTTTCATCCTCACAACACTTACAGGGTGGTTACCTTTCTGCCTAACTCGCAGATGAAGAAACTGAAGCTTGGAGAAGTTAAGAAATTGAGCTACGGCTCATGGCCTGCAACTTGTAACTGACAGACTCTAGATTCAAACCCAGCCCAGCTGGCCTCCAAATCCCCCCCACTCTTATTACTATTCTATGGAGGAAAAGGAGGCAATCACTATTATTCAGAAGTGGCATCTTTTAAAATAAAGCTAATACTATAGACTTTAGAAAAAAGAAGAGCTAAATCCTAAACAAAGTTCAATTAGGCATCTTTTAAAAACCATTCCGCACCTGTTCTTTGGTTCTATCGAGTTCTATACAGCTAGCCTGTTATTCCCTTGAACTCTGTATAAATGCACTCTACCTTCTCACTCCAAAGGTCAGTACTAATTCTAGATTTCAATCCCAGAAAAAGGTGTCTAAGGAACAAAATGGGGAGGGGGGTGCAAAAGGCATAAAAACATTACTCCAGACATGACACAAAAAGATTGGCCTCTTCCATCTCGTGTGTTGTGGTGGTGTCACTGAAGGAAGGTGTGTGGTTTGACAGGAATTTCTTTTTGAGAAGGTATAAATATTGATGGGATATAAACCTTGGGCAATCCCTGGTACCAGCTCATCATTCCCACATTTACAGTGCTGGCTCCAGGCTCTGGCATTGACACTCCCAGGCCCTGTGACTGGGACACACAGGCTGTAGGACCATGGATACTTTGGTTCCCCTACACTCTTCTTTCCCAGGTGTAGGGGCGGGGATGATATTAATATCTATGCGAGAGGCAGGCATGAGGCTCAAGGAGATCACACAGAGCCTCTGTCAATGGAAAACTGAAAACTAATGGAGGTTGGGTAACTTGCCTACCCAGGACACCCTTCTCAATACACCCTCCCTCCTGACCACAGGGCTGAACATGTGACTCTGCCTCAGCCAATCACAGCACTCCATTCACCCAACCATAGCCACTGGTACCAGGAAGGGCATGTGGCCAAAACTAAGCCAATCAGAATTCCTCCCTGGGATTCTCCCAACTAGAACTGGTAGGGAAGACCCTCTTTCCTCTCAGCTTAGGAGGCTGGAGCTGCCTGCAGTCATGGCAATCAGCAGAGAGAAGCAGAGAAAAGAGACCAGGAGGGACAGAAGAAAGCCACAAGGCCCCCAGTCTTTGACCAGAGCCACCTCTGCCATGCCTGGGGGTGGGCAATGTAAGCCAACAGCTCTGCCCTGGTTTCTGTCTGAGTTATTTTGATTTGGGTTTCTGCACTTGGAAGCAAAAGATAACACTGTAGTTAATAGTTCTTATAATCTGCACAGTGACCAAATCCTCAATAAAAGTAACTTCCTCTTAAGTGGATTTCTTATTTTAAATATGTGGAGAAAAAGAGATCTTAGTAGACGAAGCAAACATTGCCATTATTTATATAGCACTTTCCCCAAAGAAAGAAATAAGTATCTATTTTTATTTGTAGTCACCTGATTCATTTCTAGTGGGCTTCCTATTTGGCATTAAACTCTCTCACATACCCACACCCACTTTCAAGATCTGGTCCATAAAAACTTAGGATAAAAACAAGTGGTTATTTTTTTCTATAATAGCCATATTTTCTGGCACTACACAGAGGGAGAAAGCGGGGGAGACGGCACGGATGCTATTTTCGGTATGCTCTCAAGAGAAATTCCCCAGGTTACCGGAGTTCTCACTGGGGTGTTGGGGGGTTACAGAAGCAAAGTGTATTTACCAAGATTTGCAGCCACTGCGAGAAATCCTTTCTGCCTCTTCACAGGATATTTTTTTCTTTTATATTAAAGATCTCCTCCATATTATCTTTCTTCTAAAAATTAACTGATAGAAATGGAAAGGCACAGTGGCTTCTAATTCTCAAATGATCTTCTGAAGCAAAGGGCAGAGTCTGCAGTCGAACTAGAAGCCTGGGTGCTCCCAAGCTGATCTTGAACTAGGGTGTCCACCTCAACCTTTGGAGGACTCTAAGGATGAAACAGGGGACGTATCTGTCAAAACACACAAATGAAATTACAAATAGTCAGAGGACTGCTTAGGCTCAGTGGCCATCCCATACACAAAAAGAACCCCAGAAGGGATGCCAACTTCTCTGGACTGGGCTTACGGCCAGACCCAGAAATCTAACAGCAGAATAAAGACGAGACTCACTGACTGTGGAAATAGACTTGGCCTGTTGGATGAAAGGTAGTGCTTCCCAAAAAAGAAATAAAACAGTACTAATCTTTTCATGTTCTTAGACAAATTGGGAACTTAGAGATAAGAAATAACCTAAAGACGTAGTTTACTGCCTTTGACTCCATTCTGCACCTAAGAGTTTTTTTTTTAAAACCCAACATTGATTTTTAGATCAGGCATGCAATCTCTTCATGAGGAGAGATGGTTTGGGAAGAGAAGTTGGGCACATTTATGAGTGGAGAACAGGTTTACAAAGAAGATCCAAGTAGATGGGACTCAATTTACTTAACATTTTTATAAATGCATCTAAGTGGGAATACAAACTAAATCTTCATTTTGGCCCACAGTGCTCTGAGTACTAACACTGAATGATTTTATAAGCTTGAAAATGAGAGAGAGACAGAATCTCACAGTACAAAAGCACATAACAATGCATTTAAGAAAAAAATCTCATCAAGACTTGACACTTATGAGAAAACTGGATCAGAAAGTTAGCCAAGAAATTATAGGTTTTTTAAAATAAGACACCTTTGAGATCAATTTATTTCAACATACTCATTGTATAGACAAGGAAACTGAGTTGTAGATGTTTACACAGACTGCTGGTGGCGCCCTCTTTCAGCCTGCTCTTTCCACCAAACGTAGCTGAAGCTATTAGCTGAAAAACTACCATGGGAAAAAACAAACAAACAAACACACAAAAAACTTAAAAAGGGTCACCAAGAGATCAGGTCTCACTATCACCAAGAAGGTTAATGGAAATAAAACCAAAAAGCATCCTACTTTGTACAAACCAGGAAATGCAGATTGCAGTCAAGCCAACAGACTTCAAGGAAGACAGAATCAAGCCAAAAAAAGATTCAGATAAGGATAACCGAAGTGAACACAGGCACAGAAGCACTTCTGTATTAGACTTCTGCTTTTTCTAAGTAATGGGTTATCTCAAAAGACAAGGTTGACCAAAAAATTTTACAGTATCGATACATACATTAAATTTGGAAGTACCAAAACCAGGTGTAGAGGGCTGGGGAGATACCTCCCCTTTCAGCCTGAAATACATGCACTCTTCCATAAAGCATGCAGTAAACTAATGCAGATATGGTTTAGTTCAAACGTCTGCTAAATGCCTCTGGGTCACACTGTTGCTGGTGTAAATAAGACTAAAACACAGGCATGTCTTCATGAAGCTTAGAGTCTAGTGGCTAGAGCATGTTGCTGTAACACACAAACTGCCATCACAGAGGTATGCACAGGGTAGGTGGTACACACATGTGCACACTGCACACACGCCACAGAGGGTAGGTGGTACATGCGTGTGCACACTGCACACACGCCACAGAGGGTAGGTGGTACACGTGTGTGCACACTGCACACATGCCACAGAGGGTAGGTGGTACACACATGTGCACACTGCACACATGCCACAGAGGGTAGGTGGTACACGTGTGTGCACACCGTACATAGGCCATAGAGGGTAGGTGGTACACGCGTGTGCACACTGTACATAGGCCATAGAGGGTAGGTGGTACACGCGTGTGCACACTGTACATAGGCCACAGAGGGTAGGTGGTACACGCGTGTGCACACTGCACATGTGCCCCAGAGGACTAGGGGTAGTGACTGTCAGGAAGGACTTTTCAGAACAGGTGATACTAGTCTTGAAAAAGGGAAAATGAGCCAGACAATGAATGCCGTGGGAGAAAGACAACTGCAGGCAGAGGTACAGCAGGAGCAAAGGCGAGGAGGCACTGGGTAGCACCACGGCACACAGAGTCTACAGGAAGCTCAGTTTGCAGGAAAATAAAGTTTCAGAAAGGAGACAAGGCCGGGAGGTAGGAAGGGGTTGAAGAAAGCTTCAACTTTGTCAGGTCATTACAAATGGCCACAGCCTGGTAAGCCCATGGAACACTGTGGAAAGTTCCCCAGCTTCGTGCTAAGAGGACCTTAAGTTCTGGGCCAGCACTGTCCAAAGGCAGCAGAGTGACCTTGGGAAGACGCTGTATGACTCTCAGCACCACGCGTGAAACAGGGCCCTCCATGTCCCAAGGGCTGAGGGCTCCTGGGGCAGCCTGAGCGTCCCTATTTACAGAATCCCCACTGCTGTCTGCAATGTGGAACTGACCGGTCCCATCTCCACCCGGGGGGGGGTGTGAGGAGGTGGTGGTGGTGAGGTCTGTGGAAACGGTCTGTAAACAGCAGAGGCTGCAGTCTTGACGCAGGTGAGCTAGCACTAGAATTCTGTGTTAACCACCCTACAAAGTTCAAAAGCATCTTGAGACACTCAGGTGCAATGTGGTATAGAGACAACAAAGTGCTCACCTTTCACTCTGAGATCCCCAGCCTGTGATGTGACATCATCACTCCTTCAGAGTCGGGGTTTATCCCCAAATCAAGAAGGAGGCACTGTATTTTTATCGGGAAAGACACAAGCAGATTTGAATGTGGGGGGCTGAAGTCACACCAGCAATAATGTGAGAGGCAATTAGAAGGGAAGCAAAACCAGGCACAGGAAACCGTGCAGTAGCCACTAGAGATTCCCAGGCCAATGGTCGTCTCAGCCTAGGGTCGCTAGCTCTGAAGTCCACGGGAGCCAGAAGCTACTGTAAATGAGGGCCACGGGTCCAGGGGGAACCAGAACACAACCAACCTCCAGCAGGGACAGCTACTGGAAACTCAGCACTGGCGAGTGTGGCCACACGGGAATGTATGCCTCTTATTCCAGGTCTTCTAACTTTTAAGAGAAATTATTAATCCAAGTGACATCTCCAGATTCCTAGATATTACGTCAATTTTTGTATAATTTGTTCAGCCAACAACACATCTGCCAGCTGAAAGTGGCACACTGGCCACCATTTTACCACTCTGGACTCTGCACGACTGTGGTGGAGGTTTACAGGAGTTCACGGCATAGAGAAGCAACAGGAGTTGACAACTGTCTGGGTGTGGGGAGTGGAGGAGCCCAGTGCCAATGTGAAGCTTCTGCTCTAACACCTCGATGGATGATGGAGCCACTGCCAAAAAAAAAAAAAAAAAAATCCAGAGACTAAGCTCTGGTAACAATGAAACGGATATGAGGTGGGCAGTGAAAGCTAAAATCAGTTCTAGACTTATCATGGGTTTTCTCGCCTAAAGGACATGGATACGTACACTAGACTGCAGATAACCTGTTGGAACACAGCACAATGCTCTTAACTGGGACACCAATCTGGGACTCACTTCATAGTGGTGATAGAGGAAGCTGTGGAAACGTGATTCACCCAAAGACTCTACAGACAGCAGAAGAGGGGTGAGAACAGAACCTGGGTAACCCCGGGAAGCAGCAGAGATGCCAGGGAGGAAGAAGGAAAACCACAAGATGGCAACTAGGGAGGAAAAAAGCATCAGAAAGGAATGAAAGAGCCTCATCAAATGCCGCAGAGAGGTCTGGTGAATAACTAGAAGATGGCTTGTTCAGGAAACCATGGGGTCTTCTACTTTGGGGAGACCCTGGCCAGCTGGCAGAGAGCAGAGCGGGAAGGGGAGACCACCGTGGAAAGCCTGGGGAGAGGCAGTGGTTACTACAGGTGAGCTGGGGATGCAGGGACAAGGGAGGTTAAGGCATTTAAAAAATACTGCTAAAAAAGAAAAGAGTTCCTAGGGAGAGACTGCAGATAAAATGAGAGAAAGGAGTGAGATTCCTGAGGAAAGGGAGGCATTGTGATTCAGGACACAGCTGGAGACATTAGTCACTGCTACAAGGAGGCCTTCTCTCTAAACTCCCCAAAGTTCCCCAACCAACGTGATTTTCCTTCTATCATTCTACCTATTCATTTTTTATCATACAT
Source organism: Eulemur rufifrons (assembly GCF_041146395.1). Taxonomy (NCBI): domain Eukaryota; kingdom Metazoa; phylum Chordata; class Mammalia; order Primates; family Lemuridae; genus Eulemur; species Eulemur rufifrons. The sequence continues at coordinate 13,234,122 of NC_090983.1, read as the reverse complement.
TTTATAATATATTTATGTTTGCTTTTTGTCTGTTTTCTCTCACAAGAATGACAGTTCCAAAAAAGTGAGGATCTGCTACACGTGCCCTATATGAGGACCTAGCAAAGTACCCAGACACAGCAGATGCTTAAGAAGATTTATTGGATGCCTGGGTAAATACGGAAAAGTTTGTAGTGGGAGAGGGGATAGGACAAAAAAAGACCCTGGTGACCTCTGTTTTCTTGATTGAGAGGGCCGTGAAGTCACCTGCCAAACCTGAAGCTTGGAGATCTCTTGTGTTGAAGATCACAATGAAAATCTCAGTCTGCAACCTGAAAAGAAGGAACTTGTGGGATGGAGACACTAATATACTAAAGTTTCTGATTTCAGAAGTTGAACATCAAGTCAGGCACAGTGACTCACGCCTGTAATCCTAACACTCTGGGAGGCCAAGACTGGAGTACTGCTTGAGCTCAGGAGTTGGAGACCAGTCTGAGCAAGAGCAAGACTCCGTCTCTACTAAAAATAGAAAAAAGTTAGCTGGGTGTGGTGGCACATGCCTGTAGTCCCAGCTACTCAGTACGCTGAGGCAGGAGATTGCCTGTGCCCAGGAATTGGAGGTTGCAGTGAGCTGTGATGACGTCACTGCACTCTAGCTGGGGAGACAGAGTGAGACTCTATCTCAAAAAATAAATACATACATAAATAAGACAAGTTGAGCATCTCTGGGAGAGAGTGAGACTTGGATGTAGAGGACTTAATAGCTGGAGTGGGTGGAGGCCACTGGATTTGAGATGATCAAGGAAGTGAGAATCTAGACTCTAGATCCCCCACACAGACTTTGGGACAAGAGGAGGAGAAAAAAAGCCATGAGCCAAAGTCCCCATGCTGTGGCAGAAGGAATGGCTGGAAGAGAGGGCAACATGGAGGTGGAGCCAAGGACCTAGCCAGGTCACCACCCCATTTCCAACTCTACCACCTCCAGCAATCTCTGACTAGTATTTAATCCCCAGGTGAGGGACTGAAAATTAATGTCCTTTGGAGACTAAGAATTTTAAAATTATACTAATATGTGAAGTTCATGGGAGGTAGAAATTTTCTGCATAGATCGATTTTGTTTTTAGAATAAAAGATGGATGACATTTTCATGACCTTCAGTAATTGCCCTGCACTGTACAATATTTTCAAACATTATGTGAATAAAGAATCAAGACTTGGGTGTTCAAAGGAACCTTAGATGATTTAGGCTAGCACTTTCATTTGCATAGCCAAAAACTTTAATGAAGTATCTCAAACAGCAAATAATTACTTATTTAGATATGCAGATAGTACCCTGAATTTTCAAAGTGTGGTTTAGGATACACAAATCAGCAATGTTGACATTTCTTCCAGTTCTCTGTGTTCAACTTTTGATATAAAATCTCCAAAGTACAAAATTATCACATAAATTGTTCCAGAACAGTTCAGAGAAGTAAACTGCTTTCTAGCTTAAAAGAGAAAGTTAAACTTTCAAACACCTTTTTATGTTGATGCTAAATATAAGAACGTTCTCTGCAAAGTAGTCAAAGCAAGACGCAGCGGCATCTGAGATTTCTCCAGACACACACAAAGACTGTTTCGTTCATTAAAACACCAAAACCATCAACAGCATCTTCCACAGTACCTGAAGGTGGAGTGCTGTCTTATGTAATAGAAGCCTTCCCTCCCTGCTTAGTTTGTGGGCAAATTAAACACCTAATTTTGCCCAGAATTTCTGAGTACTGTACTTTCACTTTACCTGTAGTCACTACGCAGCCTCACAACTCGCATTTCTACAGATGATGAAAATAGCAAAGACCTGCTCTATCGGGTTAAAACGGTTGCCTACGGCCAATTTAAGGGGTCTCCCCCAAACCACTGGTCACCTCCACCCTGCTCAGGCCGAGGTAACAAGGAAGAGTCCGTTTGTCTTTCCCTGTCCGGCGGCACACAGGCAAAGTACGGGGTAGGGGACGCCCGCGAGTAGCTGGGTGTCTCAGGTTCAGGGTCATGGGCGCCAGCTCGGATGGACAGAGGCCACGCCGGCCTCGGGGACTCTCTCGGCTGGCCCCGGGGCTCCCAGGTGTGGGCACATCTGGACACCACAGCCGGCGCGCCCCGCCTTGCCCTGCTCGAGTCCCACTCGGGGTTCCCGGCGGGCGGGACCGAGGAGCCCGGCGCGCACCCAGCCTTGGCCGAGGCAGCCAGAGGGAAGCTGAGAAAGTTCCCTCCGCCTCGACGTCGGCGCCCCGGGTCCCGCTCGCCCCTCAGCCTCCCGGCCAGGCGCAAGGTCGCGGTGCGGAGCGGGCGGCGCGCGGAGCCCCGGGGACCGTCCCCTGCGCCGGGGGCAGAGCCAGCCGCGCCCCTCCCGCGCCGGGGACCGCGCAGCCCGTACTCACCGCTTCGCGCTCGGATCCCCAGGTGGCGGCCGCGGAGGGCGGCGCGGCCGGAGCCGGAGCCGGGTCTCGGCGGGGCGGGCGAGCCGGGGGAGGGAGAGCGGCGGCGGCGGCCAGGAGGATCAGGGCAGGGAAAGAGGCGGCGGTGGCGCCTGCAGACGCCGCGCAGCCCGGACAGCCCCACAGCGCGAGCTGGGCGGCCGCGGCGGCGGGGGCTTTATCGCCGGCGCCGCGCGGGCCCCCGCCCCTTCCTGCCGCCCCCGCCCCCGGTCTGCCCCGCCCCGCCTTCCCGCCGCCTCCTTTGTGTGCCAGCGGGCCGCCGCGTCCCCGCGCCCGGACTCCGGGACGCCCCCGCTCTGCCCGCGACCTCCCGGATGGTGCCCCCCAGGGGTCCCCGTCGTGGGGCAGCGCCCTGAAAGCGCCCGGGAGACGCGCCGATCCAGAGGTGCGGGCCAGCCGGGGCCGAGCTGCACGTGGGTCGCCTGAATGGGTGTGTGGGGGGTTGCTGGGGGGATATGAGGGCTCGTGGCGCGTCCCTAAGACGCAGGACAAGTCGTCTTGATTGCCCCGTGGGAGAGACAGAGGGCGCCCTGGGACAGCGCCCGCCCCTCCTGGTGCTGGAATAACTAACGGTGCCAGGACGCAGCCGGGAAGGGGCAGATCACCCCTCGAGGAGCTTTATAGGGTGTCCTAGAGCCGACTTTTCCCTGCCTGGGGGACAGAAGAGCGGCAGTAAGTCGCCTTAGGCAGATAGCAGACAAGGGAATCCAGAAAATTGGATTCCTGGCTGCGGTGACAGCACAGCGTACCCGTAGAGTCCTGGAGTCCAGCCCTTCTCAGCGGGTAACGATAGCTGATGGGACCCTGTGCGCGGCAGAGGCGCAGACCCGGAGGCAAGGCCACAGATCACTGTCCCACCCCGGGCGCTGTTACCCGGATCTGCTTCGTCCAGCCCTCCTTTGCAAGTTAGGTTTGTAGGAGCTCAACTTTAATGACATAATTTATGTTGCCTTTAGTGCAGAACCCTCACTAGCTAGCCCACGGCCCCAGCTGTGAGGAAGACATGTGGTAAATTTCCTTAGACACAGCTCTGAATTAAGGCTGCATCTGCTGCTGAGAGTAATTGGGAAGATCGGTTTGCAATCACCCGTTGGCATGTAGGTGGCCATGCCACACAGTGCGTACGTGTGTTAGGGGAGGGGCTGCTTGTAAAAGTATAAAGTCCGAGCCAGTTCGACGGTGTCACAGTCCTTCTTATATGGAAACAAGCATGGGAGGTTTGGCCCTAAGATAAGAAGGAAACACAGTCCTCAAAAAGAAAACCTGTTTAATTATTTTGCAGTCATGTTGAATATTCCTATTCAGTTACAGGGCAGCGTATACATCCTTTTTTCTTGTTTCCTGTGCCTGAAATGCTTTTTGCCCCAGGGTCTTCTCATGACTGCCTCCCTGTGCTTTAGGTGACAACTCAAATGTCCGCTCCTTTAAGAAGCTTTCCTTGACCACTTGAGCTAAGGTCACTTCCTCCCCTGCAACCTATTGCTTTCTTCATAGCCCTCATCATGATTTTATTTATTTATTTATTTTGCTTGTTTCTTGCTAGTTTTCTTCCACTCTCTCTCACTGGACTATGCTCCCAGAGAGCAAGGAAGAGAAACCAACTCAATATGGTTCCCAGCTGACCCCATCCCTCGTGCCTAGAGCCATACTACACATCTAGCAGTTGCTCAATAAATGTTTGCTGGCAGGTGGAGCTAATAGCCAACTATTAGTTCGTGACTGCTCCAATGACAGTGCTGTGGCTTGGTCCAGTCCGGGAAGTTGAGCTGGAGCTGGGAAAAAATTTAGATGAGGTGGGATGGGACAAAAACCCAGAGGTAGGAATGAGCTTGCTCAATGTGTTTGGGAAGTTGGGAGTAGCCTCTTCCAGATATAAGGGAGTGATTCAAGAAACTACCTGAGAAACAAACTAGAATCAGGAAATATAGGTGAAGCCAGATTATGAAAGCTTGCTAGATTCCCTGTATTCATTTCTATCACAATCACCTTTTTAAATAGAAGTTTTAATTGAGATAACTATAGGTTCCCATGCAATTGTAACAAAGAACCCAGAGAGGTCCCTTGTACACTCTTCCCAGCTTTCCTCCTTGGTAACATTGTGCAAAATTATTGTATAATATCACAACATTGATACATTGATTCATATCTCACACACTTTGGTTAATTATAACTTTAAGGTTTTAGTAAAGTTATTCTAAAGTTAAACCAGTTTTTAAGAGAAATGTACAGACATTATTTTAAAGGGTTTCAGTCTTTTAATGGAGCCAATATTTTCTGGGGAAAAAACCTTATTATTTTCCCAAGTAGAGTATAAATGGGGTCCAGATTCTTTATAACAGACATTCAGAAGTCTTTAGGACTGACTTATTTTGTTTACATTTTTATGACTGACATTCACTTCCCTGTTCTCCCCAGTACTGTTGAAGGAACATTTTGAGCAATACTGTGCATGACTTGTCAATTCTGAAATAAGACAGCATGCAGTGCTAACTAATACGGTAAACTAAGCCCAGCCACTAATGTTTCTTTCTCTCTCCTTGGACATTGGATGGGACGGATGAAGGATGTCTCCCAAAGAAAAGTGATTCAAGACAAAGACCCATTCTGCCAGTGGGATATGCTGAGAATACCAACTATACTTGTTCCAGAGTGTGCATGGCTGGCGTTGGCTGGCCTTCTTGATGCTGGAGAGAGAAGACAGAAGCAATCACCCAAGCTACACTTTCTATGACATTCAAATGACCAGACTCTTTGACACCGTCATTAGGGGTCATTAGGGGGCTGTCCCAGAGAAGTTGTGTTCCTACCTCAGTTGGTGCCCACAAGCAGCATGTTCCTCCTCCAGTTTGTGACCCTCTTTGAAATGCATTTCTCACAGATGTATATCCAATCGACACTTCCCTCCTACCTCTACAGCAGTTTTGTGTGAGAGATCCAAATCATTTAACACTCCTACCTGACTCACTCTTTGCAACTTCGTATTCACAGCAGAATTTCATTTTGCCCTTCAATTGTGTGTCTTGCCTTAATCCTCAAATAGAGCTTCAAATTGTTTATTCCTTTGACCTGGAGTTTAGCCAGCTCCAGCCAGGCTCTGAGTTTGGCTTTGTGTCCATAAGCCGCAGTTGGGAGAAACGCAAGAAATGCCCAAACAGAATAAAACAAATGATCTATTTAGTCTTGTTTCCTCTCTTGGAAGAGATCCAGCGTTGAGTGCCTTAGAATAAATGAAAATCCCCCCACCCCACCTCCACTGCTCCTCCATGCACCCGAACAGTATAACCTTGTATCTAAGTAAAAACTGTCCTTAACTCCCAACGGGGTGATGATGTTTTGTCTGGAAGACTAACCGATATTATGATAATAAGATAATGGTAGTTGCTTCTCTCCCATCTAACTCCTATTTAAAAGACATTACTCCATAAGGCTACTTGTTACACAACATTATAGATACAAATGCTGTTTTTGTAAGATTGTTTCAACCAGAGGAAAGGAAACTGGTTATAACAGTTCATTTACACAATTAGTTTCCAGGACTATTGCATTGGGTATTTGTTTGTTTGTTCGTTTGTTTTTTGTTTTCTTTTTAGATCATAAAAGGTATCTGTCTTCTTGTTTGCTTTTCAAGTTGGCTGTCAGGTGAATCCAATTCCCTCTTTCTGTAACTTCTGAAACAGATTAAATTGGAGCCTCAATTTGCACTTTCCTATTGTCGTCACTACTTTTCACCAAAAGCTTCAGAGAAAAGACATTACTAAGTGCTGAGCTGGGTATTATTTTCTACTTGTAATTGACCAGATGGGATGGAAGAGCCAGATTCTGAGAATCATTGTGGTACTGATGCCTTCAAACAGCAACCTCCGCTCCTCTGCTTCCTGTTACGACCAAACAATAGAGGATTCCTCCCTCCTTCCAGGAGTCTCTTAAATTCATCTTACCTGCATCCGTGCTCCCCTCCCACTCTTCCTCACTTCCTCTGTCCCTCCTTCTCTCTCGAATGTCACCAATAACTTGCAATGCTAACCCCAGCAGTTTTTCATCATTTTTCATCACCTTTCAACATTTTTCACCATCTTTCATCACCTTTGATCCCTTGGCAGCATTTAACCTTCATGTTTTGCCCATTTTTTGGAAACTCCTCTGCTTTTTCTCTCTCTCTTCCACTTCCTTACCTTGCCTTCATCTTTCCCTCATTAAATCTTTCTCCTCCAATAGCTGGGCACCATGCTACTGACTGCTCTCAGCTCTCTCCTCTCTTCTCCACACTTTTTTCCATTGGAATGAACGTCGATTGATTTGTGGCCATCCAGCATCTATTCTCCCTCACACCCCTGCCCCATCCTTTGATAGTGGATTTAATTCTCCTGTTCTATGCACCATTTTGTTAGGAATGGAAGTCAAGGTGCCTTTTCCCTCTCTACCCCACCTCCACTGCTCCCCCATGCACCCAAACAGTATGACCTTTGTCTGGAAGACTGACGGATGTTATGATGGTAAGATGATGGTAGTTGTTTCTCTCCTATCTAACCCCTATTTAAAAGGCATTACACCATAAGGTTACTTGTTACACAACATTATAGATGCAAATATTGTTATGCAAGATTGTTTCAACCAGGGGAAAGGAGACTGGTTATAACAGTTCACTTATACAATTAGTTTCTAGGACTGTTGCATTGGTGACCAAGCTAACTGGATTCCCTCCCAGTACTTTGAATTTCAAAAGTAGTAGAGGAAGTAATTGGAGCTGACTCATCCCAGGTTGATGAGATTAGGAATTCCTCCAGTCTGGATCTCAGAGCTGCCCTAGTCCCTGCCCTTTCTAAGTAAATGTCCTCAGTGGACTCTGTTTCTGTGAGCTTTTTCTATTTTTAGCCAGATTCAGTTTCTGTTGCTTGCAAACAAGGACTCCTAACTGACCCACCCTAGATGTATGTAAATCACTTAATTATGGATGAATTCCAAGCCTGTGTCTACAGATGGCCTTAGCCACTAACCCAAGGTCCCACTCATATATCTCCATGTGCCTCCATTTAATGTCCCACCATCACTTTCTACCTAACAAGTCTAAAACTAAGTTTATCAACTTCATCCTCAAACCACTTCTTCCTCCTTCATGCCCTGTGTGTTTTACAGGAATGCCTGCTCTCTCGGTCACCAAAGCCAGAAAGATGGGAATGAGTTCCTACTCCTCTTCTTTTTTTAAAGTTTATCTCATATCCAGCCACTCCCTGGGTGTTATTAATATAGTTTTCCCCCAAATCCCTCTTATTCACCCCCTTTTCCATTGCTTTCAAACTAGTACAGACCCTTATCATCTCATCCCTGGACCATTCCAATAGTACCTGGCTGTTCTCTCAGCTTCCAGATTCCATCCACAACTGCCAGCCCAGTCTTTCTAAAGTACCGCTTCTCATGCCGTCCTCTGCTTAAAATAATTCCATGTTTCTCACTAAGGTCCAACTTTCTTGGTCTAGGCAATCTTCTGTAGAGATTATGGGCACAGGTTTGGCATTAGACTGCCTGTGTACAAATCCCAGTCTCACCACTATGAAATTTTTTTTCAGGTAATTTAACCTTTGAGCCTCAGTTTCTGTCTTTGTAAAATGGGGGATAATAGCATAACCTACTCATAGGGTTATGTGAGGATTAAGTAGTTAATACATGAAAAGGACTTAGTGGGTGTCTGACACATAGTCAATGCTTAATAAAAATTTACTACAATGAAAGCTCTCCACAATCTAACCCCAACCTACATTTCTGGCATTATCTTCTCATTTTCTCTACGTTCCTAAAGCCTTTCCCAATCAGAATTACTCACTCACCTATATTGTATTTTTCTACCACTGTGCCATTATTTAACCATTCTCTGAATGAATTCTGCCCTGAATACCCTTTTCTCATGCCAGCTGTATCAGTTATCTAGTGTTGCATTACAAACTATCCCAAATTTTAATGACTTAAAATAACAATGATTTTATTTGTTTGTGATTCTATTGGTTGGCTGGGCAGAGTTCAGCTGGGATGGTTCATCGCTGATCCGTCTTGTGTCCTTTGACTTCATTTGTGCAGTGGTAAGATTCAGAATGACCTCACTCGTGTGTGGATCTTCAGTGAGGAGGGCTGAAACTCTCAGTCTTCCCTTTTCTCCAGGTTTCCTTTTTAAAAAAATCTTCATTGGCCTTTTCTACCTTGTATTTCAAACCCAAATGCTTCTCTATGTGATTTTTCCAGCAGTGATTAAACTTTGCATGATGGCTTAACACTCCAAGGTGGTGAAAACAGAAATTCCAAGTTCTCTTAAGAACTAGCCTTGGATTTGGCACAATGTCACTTCTGCTATCACAATTCAAAGCAAGTCACAGGGCTATCTCAGATTCAGTTAGGAGAAGTAGACTTTACCTCTTGATGTGAGATGTATGAGTCAGCTTGGGCTGCCATAACAAGATACTGCAGACTGTCTCTTCCTCTTCCCTTAAGGACATCAGTCCTATTGGCTTAGTGTCCTACCCTTGTGACCTCATCTGGCATTAATTAGCTCTTTAAAGACCCTATTTCCAAATACAGTCACATTAAGGGGTCAGGGCTGTAATGTATGAATTTTAGGAGACGTAATTTAGTCCATAATAAGAGGAGTGGCAAACTCATTTAAAAAGGACACGCAGAATGGGAGCATTACTTCTGCCATTTTTGGACAAAATTTACCACTCTTCTCTGCCACTGAAATCATTTTCATCCTCACAACTTTCCCCTCTCAGCCTAGCCCAGTGTTGATCTCTCCTCACTTCCCACTCCTGTGGCTCTGAGTGTGGGCTGCTTATTTCACATGACCACATCCTGCCTTGGATGTTAGCATTTGGTTTAGGCTCAACCACAAGGCAATGGACCATGTGGTGTATGTTTTTACATTTTCACACAGTGCCTTGCACAGAGAAGTCTACAATAAATATTTGTCGAATAAATGAAAAGTGCAATAAATTTTACTATTCCAAAGGGGACAGCCACTTGAATACCAAGCTAGGTTTGACACCTGGGCGGTCTGTATGCTTTTGTTCCGTCATATGTCCTAAGTCCCCACCTCTTCCAGCTTTTAGGGCATTTCATGATGGGAAGAACTCAGAAAACTGAACCCTGGAGCCAAAAACCAGGGTCCTCTAGCATCTCTTAATTGTGGTCTTGGGTGAGTCATTTGACTTCTCTGGGCCTCAATTTCCTCATTCCCAAAACAAGAGTAACAATATCCTTTACAGGGTTGTTGAGAAAAAGAAATATGATAAAATAGGTGAAGTGCTTTGTAAAGTCCAAAGAAATTCACAGATATTATTGCTATTGTTAATTCTGAAGCACACAGTTGTGCTTCATTGGTCCAGCATGGTTCCTGGCTGGTTCTGTACCAGATGCTATGGTCTCAATGTTTATGCCCCCTTAAAATTCATATATTAAAATCTAATCATCAATGAATGGTATTGGGAGGTGGGACTTTGGGGACGTGATTAGGTCCTGAGGGCAGAGCCCTCGTAAATGGAATTAGGGTCCTCATAAAAGCCTCACCCCTTCTGCCATGTGAGGACACAGCGAGAAAGCAGCTGTCTATGAACTAGGAGATGGGCCCTCACCAGACACTGAATCCGCTGGTACCTTGATCTTGAACTTCCTAGACTCCAGAATTGTGAGGAATAAGTTTCTGTTGTTTATAAGTCACCCAGTCTAAGGTATTTCATTATAACTGCCCTCATGGACTAAGACACCAACCCTTTTGGTACACCTTCTATAGTATCAGGAACAAGTCCATAAATGACAACATTTCTTATTGTTAATCTTGGGCCCTACTGAAAGGTCTCAGGGGAATAGAAGATGAAGGCAAGTGTCCTGAGATTTCTGGTTCTAAACAGGAAAAAAAAAAAAAAAAAAAAAGGATTTGTTCTCTTAGGTTCCTAACTTCATGCTAGGTTAGAAAAACTCCCTGAGAATTACGTTGATCTGTCTCCAAACGCTTAGGCAGACCCCTGAATCATCAAAACTCACTCAGATTACAGAGTGAGAACAGCTACAGTCTTTAAATTCTTAAGATGGCTTCTGAGTTAAAAAAAATTATTATAATAATTAATTAATTTCATAAAAATCACGGGCTTCGTAACCAGCTCTGTACCTGGCTACAGGGCAGGAGCTGATTGTGCTGCATCTTGTACACTGACTGTAAAGTGGCAGTTCTCACCATTCCAGGCCACCAGCCTTTCCAAAGTGACAAAGGACCCTGTGTCCCACCAACATCATCTGCTTCCACTTATCACCTCTACTTGCACACCATTTTGGATTTAATGAGGATTATGATGCCGCTGTCTTTATGAGACCCTGAAGAAAAACTGGTTCTTATTAAAGAATAAAAGCAAATTATTAAGTTATACCACACAGAGATTCACCGCCACTTTTTAAGCAATAATCCCATAAAAGGCCACTTGGAGGACTCTCTTCAGCCTCTCCAGTTGACACTTTATAGACTTCTACCCTAAAGGTTCTAGGAACAAGCAAGTAAACAGCAAGGAGGTCTGTAAGTGTAAGCTGTTGTCTAATTGGTGTCCGTGTCATCTTAGCATCGAACATCTCTTCCAAGATTTCTAGAGTAAGGAAGGCACCTTACAGATCCCTAAGCTCAGTATTTGTTAAAGTGTAGTACAAGGATGACCTGCACAAGCATCTTTGAGATTCTTGTTAAAAATGCACTTTAGAATCCATCCCCAGATCTACTCATTTGGCTTCCATCTCTCCTCCCTGACCTTAAAGCAGTTCTGGGATTCTCACTTCATTCCCCTGTCCCTCTTTCACCTTCATTCTTTCCCCGGCTTTCAGGCTATGTGGCCATTGTCTCACCATTGCCTCACCTTCTCCTTCCATCCTTCCGGGTACCGTGTCTCCATACATTTGTCTTGATTCGGGATCACAACAATCATGGGAACTGGGCTTGCGAAAGCAGAACTTCTGTAGAGGGAAGAGCAAAGGAGAGGAAATTAAGCAGTAAATGCAAAACATTTTAGTAAGAGGAACACAGGGGGCTCAGGAACTCTGTTGGTTTTTTTTTTATCTAGGCTCAGGGCTAGACACAGAGCATCGCCCTGGGGCCTGGGGGCTGCTGCTGTGTTTCCAGGCTTGCTTCTCATGTTGACTGGCTCGGCCTGAGTGACCCAGCAGGTAACAGGTCTCCAGGCTTCATAATGGGCACGCCTGGGGAAGTCAGGCACTGACCCTGTTTGGTATATGGGTTCCTGCTGAGATTTCAGACCAGGGCAAAGCCCCAGCAGGCTTGATTGGGTCCCCCATCTCCTCCTGGGATGCTGGCCCTCCACCTTCCCCCAGAACTCCCAGGCAGCTTCCCACCGGACTCGGTACTTCCTCTGCACCTCCAGTCTTGGGTGTCATCGCCCTTGGGAGCACAGTGCTTTTGAGACTGGGCCCTGGAGCCAGACCACAGGGTCTGAATTTTAGGTCTGATGCTTCCTGCAAGTGTAGCCTTAAATCCTCTTCTTTACCTTCTGAGTCCTAGTTTCTTCATCTGCAGGTAAGAAAAATAAATCTAAAGCAAGGTTGGATAAGAGAAATAAATGAGATGGTGCATGCAAAGCACTGGGCATAAGGTCCAGCACATACAACTGTTACGTGGTATTATTATTATATTTTATAATTAGCGAATTTGGATGGAGGCTGGTCTTACGGCTGGGGCTGTCCCTTGGCCTCACTCTGGCTCCTTCTTATTTTGACCTCTGCCCCTTCCCCACCAATCTGGATGTCGAGAGTCTAATATATCTCCAGGTTGAGATGCCTTAATGTTCTCCAGGGAAACTCTGCCATCACACCTGTGTGAGAGGACACTCACATGCACACATCTTTAAGGGAGGGACGGGAATCAACTCCCAAGTCAGTTCAATGTGATCCTTTGTTTTTCTTATAATTTCCACTCTGAATCGGGAACAAACAGACCCCTGTCTCTTCTGGGAACACAGTGAAGGTGATGCCTCTTTTTTCAGAAAAGCTTGTTAAAGGCTCAGCACATAGGACCAATGGGAGGGAGTTGCAGAATCATTTTGCTTGATTTATAGGAGGATTGGGAAGCATATGAGAAGATATTTGTAGGAAGTATAGTGACTTGTTATTCTCCACCATCACCAATAATAGCACAAGATTAAATTAAATGAATTATAAGAGAGAAAAGTCAGTTTAAATTCAAAAAAGAGAATAGAGAGAGAGTCGGAGTAGAATTAGCTTGGAAGATACAAAAATTGAGATTGTTCTAGGCATCCAACACTCATTTAAGATGTAGAATGCAGTGATGTCAACACAGTCAGGCACCTGTTCTGGGTCTATCTAGTCTGTATGGTTTCACAGGAGAGTAATAATTATCATGGCATTTTTTCCCTGATAATGACTTTCTTTCTTTCTCTTTTGTTTTTAGATTGTCTGTGTTCATTTTCACTTTCCCACATCCTCTACTCTCTTTCCCACCTTGCCTCCTCCGTGACAATAATGCGAATTTGTGCCCAATTAAACCGAAAGCTCCCACTCTCCTTTCAAATTGCCCTTAAAATATTTTATGCCCCACCTTCCCCCTAGGCCGGTCCATGGAGCATTTTTAATGCTGTTTACAAGTGTCCACATAGAGCTGAAGATGGTAGAGGAATGAGAGAAGGGGTCTTAGCTTTAGGTTTCATTCAGTTTACCAAAACGTTTGAGCGTGGATTTCTGTGGTAGACTTCTGTTGTTTCATTTTTCAGTGTTCATTGTTCATCCTTCAGGTTACAGAACCCTCATGTTGCTCTGGGGAACTATCTCCTTTCCTCCCCACACAGTCTACCCCATTTGAAGCAGTTCTGTAGGGAGTGACAATCAAGGTGGCCCCGCCTTCCCTTGGGCAAGACTGAGTAGGTGACATAAGTTAGAATAAGTAGATGCTCTCTTTCTGCAATTAGACTCGTAAGCTAAATCACATGAAAAGACTGAAAACAGCTGGAGGTCATTCATTATGACAATGGCAATTTGAAGAGGTGACATGTTAAATAGTTTTAGACTCTTTCATACCTGCAGCTACTGTTCCTTGTCCCTTCTGGAGTCTGGTATTTTTTTGTTGTTGTTGGTGCTTTAAAGTTTTGCCTTTGATTATAAGGGCTGTCCTGGGTCCTTTCAGTAAGTTGTTTTTTCTTAATTTAGTTATAGTTGATTTCTGTGTTGTAAGAAAATCCCCACAAAGATACTTTGATACACTGTCCTTTATAAGATTATCAAAGACTACAAAACAATTCCTGTAGGTCCTTTAAAAAATTATCTCTTCTCGCTTTAAGGCATTAATAAAATGTTGATTATTGGCACAGAGATAGTTGTAATGTTTTGGAGGAGTAACCAGATGGTGACATTACATAGAATTTTCTAATCCAATTTATCTCAAAGTATATGTGTTTGTTAAATCTTGGGAAAATGTTTTATCATCATTATTATGTTATAGCTCTGCTTTTTAAAAACTGAGCTATAGAACATCTTGTGGGGATAGAATTTGGATGTGATGAAAGCAGTTTGTTTGGCAATGCCTCAGAGGTGTATACCCTAACTTCAAACAATTTATGTCCAAAATGCCTGAAGGCAAACAAATATTCTCAGAGGGGGAATATTTCCTAGGTGGATGCAGCCAATATGTAGATTTTATTACAGCTCTGTCAGGACCCAGTGACTTACACATTGCAGTTGCCTTTCACAGATTGTGATAAATGTTTCTCTGATACAGTAGGCACTGCTCCCAGCAAAGCTCAAGCAATGGACTCTGACCAGAAGCCAAGTGAGTGGTGGAAAAAGACCTTTGCTTTGGATTATAAGTAAGATTGCAGATTAAATTGTTAGGGTCAAGTGGGGACTAGAAAAGATTTCTACATTTGTAATAGGAAGTCTATGGATAGCTTTTACATTTGATCAGAGTTATTTTGGTAGATCAGACAAAAAGAAGAAGGAAATGATAACACTGAACCCCTGTATTGCTGTTAGAAACTCACTGATAATATCAGCTTCTACCCAAGAAAACGCCACAAAATTTACTCCTGAGTAAGTATTCCCTATTTCCCCTCTGCTCCCAGCTCTGATTTTTCTCTTCTTTCACTAATGTATCAGTTAACTAGCGTTGTGTAACAAACCACTCCAAAAGGTAGTGGCTTAAAACAGCCAACAAAATTAGCTCATGAGACTGTGGGTTGGCTGGGCACTTCTGCTCTTGGCTGGGCCTGCTCATGCATCTATGATGAGTGGGTGGCCCAGCTGCCGGCTGGCTTTGCCGATCTTGGCTGTGCTCTCACATGTTTGGGTTGGTTGGCTGTAGGCTGATCGAGGATGTTCTCAGCTGGGACAACTAGGCTCTCCTCTGTTGATCTTCCAACAGGCAGCCTGGGCTTGTTCACGTAACTGTGCTACAGTTCCGAGAGTGAGACAGAGAGAGAGAGACAGAGACAGAGACAGAGAGAAATAGGAAGTAGGGAAGGCCTCTTGAGGTCTGAGCTCAGAACAGGCACATAGTAACTTCCACCTCTAGTCAGGGGGAGCTACAAAGTCACATTGCAAAAGGTGTGAATATAGAGAGGCATGAAAAATTGAGGCCATTATTAATTTCCTCTACTTAGAAATGTTGCAGCTCTGCTAGTCTAATGTTGTTTTTCCTGTGATGCCAAATGAGAAGAATGGGTGGAGAGGGATACTGACCCAGAGAGAAGAGAAGTGGAAGGGAGAGAATTCATGTGGGTTGAATGTCAGAAAGAATTTGGGGAATGTGGCAAATGAGAGGTTTTGACAAAACTTCAGTATAGAAACCAAAGGGGGGGGGGCGGGGTGAGGGACGATGGGGTTTGGAGTTGTGTTCGATGGTTTAGGAATTTGATTCCTTTTGATATTCTATGAGACATGCAAGAAACGAGCAGAATTTCCATTAAGTTACTTTTTGGCTATTGAACCACACATTTTTCCGACACAACTGTACAAGGCAGAGCTATGTGGGTTCCCAGGACTTACTTGGATTAAACATTTAAATTTCTAAAGGAAGCTCCTGAAAAAAGAAAAGCTCTACCAAACTGAAGGAAAAGTAAAACATTGATTTTTTTGCTCCCCTCGGGAGAACAATCAATCATATTTAGATGTTTAATATTTCCTGAGTGCTATCAGGTTCAGCAAGTGAAACTTTTCAGCAAATGTGGGGTTCTCTGAAGACTATAGGAGTTTAATTTTTTCAAATATCCGTGGAAATGTAAAGAAATAATGTATCAACTAACTCATAGGTCTGCAATGCAGCTGGTTTGTTTGCGCATTTGACAGATAGCTCTTGTGCGTCCATACCCGTTTCTATCCTGATGGTGTCAGTGCTTAAAATCTAGAACACCCGTGCTGTGAATGGAAGGTGCCCTGGAAGCCAAAGCCCAAGGGCTTGAAAGTTAGCCCATCCTGTATTTAAACCCTGATTTCACCCTTGACTAGCTATGTGAACTTGGGCCCATTTTCTTACCTGACTGAGCTTGTTTTTAATCTGAAAGTAACAATCCTTTTGTTAACAATCTCCGATTGTTGCAAGAATTCAGGATAATATATAATCAGCGACGAGCACATAAATGTTTAGTTTAGATCCCTCACAAGAGGCTATACTGTAAGGTTTTTTGGAGTGGCCAGGCCAGAGAAAGAAAGACGAGCAGAGTTAAAAGGGATAAGTAAAGAGGCTTTATTGGGGTGCTTCTGGGTGGGGGTAACGGATCCCAAGAGAGGGGCCTGGACGAGTCTCATGGTCCCACGAGTGGAACCAGAGAAGCCACCCCACCCAGAAGTCTGGGTGGGCTTATATACTTTTTTAGGGCTGGGGCATGGGAGTTTCTCTGGAGGGAAGGTTTCGGCGGGAAGAGTGAGGGATATTTTTGTTTCAGCTTTAGGGTGGGGATTGAGGAATACGAGGGGCTTCTTCTTTTTCCATTAGGGAGGGGAGGGATGCCCCCCACCAGCCTTACATATACGCCAGGCTTTATTGTGCTGGTGTCAAGAAACATCCCCGCATTTGGTCAAATAAGCTTGTCTACAGTCCAATGTTAGGAAATCACAGAACTAACAAAGACCTCTCTTTTTCTTATTGCTTGTAGGACAGAACCAAAGGTATAGCTACCAACTTAGGTGTGATACTAACTGTGCCATTGAGGCCATTTACAAATGACTCAATCATCAGATACAGTTTTTATTTTCCGTATCTTTATTCTAGATCTTAAGGCACTCACAATTTAGTTGGGGAGAAAAAGCAACAGAAAACATTCAAATGCAGCAAGTATCTGCTCAAATGCTAAATGTGGAGTTTGAGGGTAGGGAGAGATAAAGAAAAGGCTGAAGTGGATCTTGAAGGCTAGAAAGGTTTTCAGTGTATAAAGTTGGCAAAAAGAACATTCTGAAAGTGTTCTGAGAGCCAGGCAGACGACCCCTGATGGGGCAGAAACCTAAAGCACCACTAACAATTTCTGAACAAGCGAAAAAAATCATGAAGGTTAGTGCCTGGCAGGGACCTCTAGAATCCCAAGGCAGAGCCTGGAATCAGGAGTCAGCTGGCCAGGAGTGAGACACACGGTGATGGAATCGGGCGTGATGCGTGGTGGTAGGGGCAGGAGAGAGTCACAAAGACTCTTCACTATTAGGACATTGGAGAGCTGTAGCTTCTGAGCCCCATTTTTTCCAGACTGACCCAGCACAATTCTGGCTCAAACACCTGCTCCGTTGGGTACTGGTGGATCGAGCTGAGATCATCTCTCCTTATTGGTAACTTCTCATAAGCCAGAATGCCTCATCCTTCAGGTGCTTAATAAACAGAGATGAGAATAGTATGCCTCATCTGGCAGCTTGTACAACAGCTATAATTTCCTTTATACCTGAACTCTATAATAAAACGGAGGACAGTTTCTCTTCGTATCCCTGGGCAAGGGCCAAATAGAAAAGCAGAGCATGGGATGGAATAGCAGGGTCATCCCCTCAGTTACTAATGCTCATCTTTGCCTTCTTCAGATTGTCAATTACAGATAAATTGGCCCACACAACATCGCAGGAAAAACTCAAGGGCAGACAAGTCTCCTGATTCAAATAACAGTGGACTTGTGTTGCTGTGCTTTTCTGCCAACTAAAGGATGAGAACCGAAATGTTTTCATGTGACTTCTAAATAAGCGATATCTTATGTCTCCAAGCTGGCATTCAGCACACAACAAAGGAGAGAAAAGACTGAACTGGAGAGGCCTGAGAGTCAAGGCCAATTCCCTTTTCATTTGAGATGTTTTCTTATTAAGAAGGTCTATTGTGATGGGTGAGAGAGAATGAGGGGGAGTATTACCCTTGAAGGAAAATAATACTGAAAGTTTAAACTTGGAAATTTACCTGCAAATAATCTCTACAGGAGTTAATAATTTAAAGCACATTATAAGCCATGCAAATTTATTTATTCAACAAGTAGTTACTAAGGGCCAGCCTGTGCCAGAGTCTGTCTTGGGAATGGGGAATACATCAGAAATGACACAAGTCCCTGCTCACATGGGATTGAAAATGGACAACAGCCTGTAAACATGTACTCTGCCAGGTTGGTTGTCCTAGTGCTAAAAAGATGAATATGTCTGGAGACGGGAATGGAGAGAGGCAGAGCTGATGACGGTGGTGTGCTCTTTCAGACATGGTGCTAAGGGCAGGCCTCTGTACTGAGGTGGCATCTGAGGGAAGTGAGGGACTGAGCCCTGTGGACATCTAGCAGAGTATTCTGTGCAGAGGGACCAGATCATGGGCTTCACAGATAAAATACAGGATGCCAGTTCAAGTTGAATCTCAAATAAAAAACAAATATTTTTTACTATAAGTATATCCTAAATATTACATAAGACATATTAAAAAGAAATCTTTATTTATGTAAAATTCAGCTTGAACTGGGAGTGCTGTATTTTTATTTGCTGACTCCAGCCACCCTTGCCAGGCCTTGAGGAAAGAGTGTGCTTGGTGAGTTCAAGGATCAGCAAGTAGACCAGAGAGTGAGCAAGGGGAAGGCTTAGAAGATGAGGTCCTAGAGGTGGCAGAGGGCCCTGGGGGCTGCTGTAACAACTTTGGCTTTTCTGTTGGGTGTGATGAGAAGCCAGTAGGAGGCGCTGACCAGAGAATTGTCAAAATTCATTGATTTCTTTCAACTGTTTAAGGAGTTTCATCCAACACTTGTTCAAACAAATTATTGAATACCTACCTGTTTTACTGAGATAGGACAAAAGTAGGATCCTGTTCCTGATTTCTGGGTACTCATCAACTATCTGGGGGAGATGACACTTAACAAAGTAACACCATAAATGTGTGGACAGCATGGGCACTTCAGCCCAGAATACCACAGGTGGATGGGTTAGTTGGGCCAGAAAAGTCTGGGAAGCATTTTAGAGGAGGCTGGACTAGCTGGTCCAGGAAGGACAGCTGAGAAGGATCATCTTTCCATCCTATTTCAACCATGTAGATGTCATCCTCTCAAATGGGAATGGAACTCTTGGCCCATTGCAGCCTCTGCAGCCAATTTGCCTGGGGACAGTCCTTTCCCAATATATCACACCTAGACAGCACGTCAGAACCAAATGGATTGCAGGATGAGCAGGAATATCTCAAGTAAATAGAGGTCCAGAACTCTCTGAAGAGAGTCAAAGTGGGTCTTCTCCACCCTCACACACCATGTGCACAGCCTTTGCCTAGAGAAGGAATGTGGGCCTCAATAAATGTGTGTTTAATAAAACTTTTCCTTGGGTATTCTTGCATATGAGAAGTTAGCACCCAGCAAAATTCTTGGCACACCACCGAAGCTGATGAGTGTTTGTGAAATAAATATCCAACTTTTGCATTAATTTGCAGAAAGCATTTTGAAGTGTTTCTAATAGAGTCATCAGCTTCATCAACTAGCCTTAATTTAATTCATATTTTTCAAGCTTTCTGAGTGTAGAAGAGATTTTGTGTCCTGTGTCTTCTCTGAAATGGCCAGAGAACTTCAGAGAAGGGCTATGCTTATAGTTCGGAGCCAGGCGCACAGGGTCCAGGGTCTCCTAGGTCTCAAGACCTGGAGCACTGGTGGGAAACACTGTTGGTGCAGGTCCTCCGAGCACAAACCTAGTTGTGACCGGAGGACTGACTGGTCTGTGTGCAAGTTACTCCGTGAAAACTAAATTCCTGTAAAGGCTGCTGGCATTCCCTGAGGATGGATCAGAAACAAGTCCCCAGAAACTCTCTGTAGTAATTGCCTAGAACTGTCATGAAAATTATTAATACCACAAACTAGGTGGCTTACAGCAACAGAAATCTATTCTCTCACAGTTCTGGAGGTGAGAAATCCAAAATCCAGGTGTCATCAGGGCCACATTCCTTTCAAAAGCTCTGGGGGAAAACCCTTCCCGCTGCTTCCTGTGGCTGCAGGAGTTCCCTGGCTTTTGGCTGCATCACTCCAAACTCTCTGCCTCTGTGGTCACACTGCGCTTCCTCTCTAGCCTCAAAACTCCCACTGCCTCTCTCTTACCAGGACACTTTTTCATTGGATTTAGGGCCCACCTAGATGATTTTATCTCATGATTCTTAATCTAATTACATGTGCAAAAATCCTTTTTACAAATAAATTCACATTCACAGGTCCGAGGAGTTAAGACACAGACATATATTTTGGGGGAACGTTATCCAACTCACTACACCCCCAAAATATAAGGCAGTGAGGGAACCAAGAGAGGAGGAGAGTTTATGAATGCAGTGAAAATGTCTAAGAAGATTACTGGTATTATAGAATGTGTGCAAATACATGTCACAGCCAAAGCTGTCATTGCCCTGTCCACGCTCCTTCAGCACTCACCAGGCTCACACACACCAGTGGATTCCCCCTGCATGCACTTCTCACTTTCTGCCTAAGCGCTTTTTCTAGTTGCTGGGTTGCATTTGGCTCTGGGGAAATTGAGGCAGACTAAAAATACCGAGAAGTTAATGCCCCAGGAAAAAGATGTCAACAGACAAAAGATAGGAGCTGGGGATAAATACCTCAGATTCCTACTCTGGTGGTTCAACTTGAGGAAAGCAAGTTCTGTCCAGTCTTTCAGAGGTCCCTGGTGGGACTGAGCCCTAATTGCCACAGCAATAACTTTCTCCTTAACATACTCAGTATTGGCTCTCTTTCTTTCTCCATCTCTCTTCCCTTCTCCACTTCAGGTGCTTCCTGGGCTCACCTCCTCAATAATCTACCTGCACTCAAATACTTGGCTCAGGGTCTGCTTCAGGGGGAACTCAACAGAAACACTTAAATGTACGTGCTTCCCATTTATTATTTATTATGTCAAACATTGTGCTAAGAACTTTATTGTATGTATTAATAATTTACTCATTGATGATAGCCATTTGAGTCTCACATTATTATCATAATTTTACAGGTGCAGAAACAGAAGCTTAGGGAATGTAAGCATCTTGCCTAAGAGTTCACAGATTAGTATTAAATGGAAAGCTGGGATTTGAACAAGCTCTATGGGAATCCAAAATCTATGGCCTTAAACACTATGGTATAGCATCTTTCCATATTAAGGCTTTTGTCTTAGGTTCTCTAGGAAATAGTCTCTAAGACAGAGATTGGTGTGTGGAAAGTTCTTTGGGGAGTGTTGTCAACATCAGTACTCATGGGGGAGTGACAGAAGCAAGGTTAGTCAGAGAGGAAAGCTGGACTGTGGTACAGTCACAAAGACCTCATCCTACTCCATGGGGAGCTCAAAAACTGGAATGGCCTTTCAGAGTTGTCTTGCCTTGAGTCCAAGTGGCTGGTATTTTATACCCCCACAGGATTAAGCAGTCACTGCATGTGTGCTGCAAGTGTAAAGTGGACATAGCATTGCATGAGGTGACTCTTAACATAGGGCAATTTCTGGAGGGCAACTCAATTGAAAATCTTCAGCTCTCAACATGCCAAGCAATTAGGTGAATAGATGCCAATCTTGAGAGGGAGGATCTGGGTGGTGCACTAAACCATGCATTACATTCCACCCCTATACTGATTGGATCTGATTTTTTCATATACTAAGTTATGGGGACAACTCTTTCGGAATTCCAGTTGATCACTTTCCTTGAGAAAACTTAAAGAAAATGGTTAATGGGATGAATTATAGGCTTCATCACTGCAGCTGGTCTTGAAGCTGCAACTGATCTACCCACTCTAGATTTATCTTACCCTCAGCTGTCACTTCTGCTGGTTTAGGGGGTTTTCTTGGTGGGATAACCCAGACCCTCAATGGTGAGTGATCTGAACATTGGTCAATATGCCCTTCTCAGGCTATGGCTGCTACCTTTATCCAGATATTTGCTATCAAAATCAAGCAAAGAGGTGTCAAGAGACACTCAGGTGAGTCACCTGGGTATCTACCATATTCTTCCCTCTCCTCACTGTGTAATAGTAGCCTCACCTCTTCATGATGGCCAGAAGCAATCACTCCCGCCAGGATGGAGACAACCTGCTTTGCCTTCCTGTCTCTTGGCACAAGAAGCCTGAAGTGACTGGGTACAGCTCAGTAGCTTAAAGTTTAATGGGACTCTTGACTTGCTCCTTGTTGCAAGTGTTACCACTCTAGGAACTAGGACCCTTAAATTCATAGAAACTAGCGTTATTGGGACCAAAAGCCCATCACTGGGCATGATGGTGGCCAGGACCACTGCTACTTCCCCTCCTTGTTCTGAATATATGGATCCTACATACTTGTGACCAAACACCATATAATGCTAACTGATTCAGAGTGTATGTTGAATCTTGGGGGAGCGGGCATCCTTGCAGGGTATCATATCCAAGTTGGCACCATCATTGCACCTTCAAAAGTCCATGCCATTGCTCTATCAGGCCTGAAGCTTCTGAATGGTGCAGTAAGTAATGGTATCAGTAGATCCCATGATAATGTTCTTTGGTACAGCATGATGTTATGTAGGACCCATGGCAGTAGATCAGATGCTCTGTAAGCCCCTGGCTAATGTTTCTGGCTGAGGCCCTGTGCGAAGAAAAGACAGATATATACCCCTTTAAATATGTCTATATGCCTATCCAAACCAATCACTGTCCTTTCAAGATGGAAAGAGTCCACTGTATGGCCAGTCCCCTCAAGGGATGATGTCATATCAAGGCAGTTACTACAGAGGCTTCTGTTTATCCTATAGGGAGCTCAGGAACAAGAATGGCTCTTCAGGGTTCTCTTAATTTAAGGAAAGACAGCTGGACCTTTATACCCATTCCCCATCAACCAGTTATTAGATGCTGACTGTCCCCAGAGAGGCAAAAAACTCTGGCTAAGACAACAACTTCCCCCAGCTGACATAGATGCCCAAAGAGCAACTCGGCTGAGAGCTTCCAGCCCCCAGACATCCCAGAAGCTGGGGAAGGATCTGGCCACACAGTATCCACTAGGACTCATTCATCTTCCATGAAAGGACTGTGTTTGCTTTTTTTTTTTTTTTTCCCTCTCCATGTTACTCAGGGCAGTTAGCAGATTGCTGGTGGTTTTAGTAGGAACTATTTCAACGATGTTGAGAGGAGAGAGGAATACAGACAATTAAGAAGTAAATCTGAAGTAAGGGGGCTGAGCTGATGAGTCTAAACCTCTCTTGCAAAAACTTTGTTGGAAAGAAGAGGGTTGCTATAGAATCTAGAGAGAGAATGACGTAGGATACCCTTCCTTCCCCAAAGAGTGCACTTCCAAAATAGATGACTGGGGCTAGGAGGGAAATTTGGAAGAATTTTTCTCTGTGTGAAGCTAATTAGTCCCTAGGGGAATTGAATCTGTAGTTCCAACTTCATTAGTTATCATCCCCGCTGAACCAACTGGCTGGAGAGCAACCAGGCTTCAGGCGAGCATTAGTAGTCAAGTCCAAGATCATCTGAGGGGTGAAGTTATTTACTATGTCAGACAGAGAGGGTGGGTTTATGTTCATGGTATCTACAAAATGTTATATCATAACATATGAGGTCTGACACTGAGTAGTTTGAATGGGCTTGGCTGAAACTTTGAGAAAACTTTCCTATATATTCCCAAAAGGTACAATAAAAAATTTAAATAAAGATGAGCATCAGAGGCTCTGGGATATTTTGATGGAACAGATTTGAAGAAGGGCAATGGATTCGGATATGGTCAGGACCTTCCATGTTATCAAATCAGCAGGCTGCATGAAAATGTATTTTCTGAGCATCATTTTTCAGTTATACATCTGTTTAGTCTGTAAAATATGAAGAACTGAGCTCATTATGCTATAAATATAACTGATGAGGGCAAGTGGAATTCTCATCAACTTGTGAAGTATTTGAATAATTTCCTAAGTCCTATGTTTTATTATATATATATATTTTTTCTGTTTAGGAAGATCTGTCCTTAATTAAATCAGGAAGGAGTCAAGACTCCTTGAGCAGGAAACCTAAGCAAGCTCAGCCTTTTTTCTTATGCTGTTTTTGGAAGATGAATGGAGTGTGAGAGAAGATGGGTGAGAGTGTGGGTCTCATTCCAAATAACAAGAGGAACTCTTTTCTTATGGATGTAAGAAAAATTGTCTTGAGCTGAAGGAGGAGTTGAACCAGGTGTGCATGGGGGCTGGGCAGTTGGTTCATCCTTGGACATCATAAGCATGTCCTTCATCAGAGGACAGTCTAGACTGGCCTCATGCTCAACAACATTGAAGGCACCTCTGGATGTCTGGAATCTTCTTCTCATGCCTCTTGAAACTCCTTCCAGGGCTATCTCTTTATCATCTTTCAGATCTCCGAACTTAAATGCCCCTTCTGTCAAAAAGTGGGAGGTACCATTAGGTAGGTAAAGTGGATACTCCCTATTATTCTCTCTCTCAATCCTTTGATTGTTTCCTTTATAACTGCAGTCCCCAAACCCCAGGCTGTGGACTGGTACTGGTCTGTGGCCTGTTAGGAACCGGGCTGCATAGCAGGAGGTGAGCAGCTAGGGAGCAAGTGAGTCTTCATCTGTATTTACAGCTGCTCCCCATCGCTCACATCACCACCTGAGCTCCACCTCCTGTCAGATCAGTGGTGGCATTAGATTCTCACAGGAGCGCGATGAACCCTACTGTAAATGGCACATGTGAGGGATCTAGGTTGCACACTCCTTATGAGAATCTAATGCCTGATGATCTGAGGTGGAGCTGAGGCAGTGATGCTAGTGCTGGGGAGTGCTGCAAATATGGATTATCATTAGCAGAGAGGTTTGACTGTGTAATAAATGTAATGCACTTGAATCATCCTTAAACCATCCCCTGACACTAGTCCATGGAAAAATTGTCTTCCATGAAACCAGTCCCTGGTGCTAAAAAGGGTGGGGACTGCTGCTTTATAGTACATATCCCAATCTGAAATTAGTTTACTTGTTCATCTGTCTCACCTACTTGAATATAAGCTCCATGAGGGCAGGGACTAAGTCTGCATTATTTCACAATCAAATCCCCGTGCTAGGCACCTCATAATCATTCATTAAAGGTATGTTGATTGAATGTGTGAACAGAATTGACTTAAAAAGGACCATAAGGCAAAGGCGATGCTTCATTTTTAAAGACACGGTACAGAGCTCAGTCTTACCTTTGCTATTAACCAGCACTGTGACTGGACAAGACTTTCAATGTCTCTGGGTCTCATTTGTAAAATGGAAAGTTAGAAAAGTTCATTTTTATTCCAGAGTTATGCAGCTAGAACTGAGTGACAATGTACATTCTGGAGTTTTGTGAGTGTGTTATTTTTGAACTGTAGCCTTACACAGAGTTTCTCTTTCTAACTGGTTTATGTACCTTATTTTTCATAGAGCAACTTGTTTTGACCTGAGGCATATCTATGGCCAAAACTGAACAGGCCCTTATTGGAAAAATATGTCCATGTAATTAAATTCTAGTATTCATGATTTCCAAAACCACTTTACAGAGAGAATATGATCAATCAGTGTAGAAATCCCCAATAAAAATTAAATTAAGCATTAGAGTCTATTTGAAATGGTTACAAATAATATGGGAAATTCAAAGCTTTTGTGGTCTGTTGAAAACATTTCAAATGCTTGAAGAAATGACAATATTTACTGAAGCATCAACTTGTTCTTTCATGCTAAGAACAGAGGTATCAAAAAGTTGAGAAATCCCTTTGACAGGCTCTCTGGTGGGTACAAAGGCATAAATTACCATTTTATTTGTTCTTTTAACAGAAGCCTAGCAGAAGACCAGAGAAAAGTGGTCGTGGGAGCTCATGGAGGCTCATGACCCAGACACGACTCACCATTTGAGCACTGGGCTCAGGTCCCTCTGTGCAGCTGATGCCCACTAGTGGAGGGAAGGACCACAAGTCACAGGGGGTCATGGCTTATTTTCTAGGTGTCTGTGGTGTCAGCAAGCTTCTTCTGGCATTAAGCTGTTTCCAGGTATCCGACTATTCATTTCATCACCCTTAAATGTCTAGTGGTGACTTCCAGAAGGAAAACATAAAAAGCCGGTTATTTTATTTAAGACCCAGCATCTATAACTGTTAGTAGCATTTTTCACATTTTCCTCCATAATTTGGAATCAAATGGTTAGTTGACATAGTAGCATGAATACTACTCATAGGTAGTAACAGATTGGAAGCCAGCCCATCGGCAAGGATTCGAAGACCCAATTAGCTGAGAATGGCTGGTCTGAACATCAGAGTTCCCACATGGAGCAGCCAGGCTACTGTGTGAAGACTTTATCCATGTGACCATGGATGACCTAGTGCCTTATTAATAGCACACTATTAACATGTACTATAGTGACAGAGCTTTCACCACCAGTTTAGGCCCACATCCAGAAAGAGATTAAGTGCACTCTATGTTTTAACAGAGATTAGAAACCCGTAAACCAACAGGGTGTGTCCGAGAAGGAGCAGACTTTTCTTTAGAAACTTGAATTTCACTAATATTAGTTAGACAACTCTGTCAGCCAAAGTACAGTGGTTAAGGGTGGATTTATTTAGACCTCAGTTCCAAGCTCCAATAAGAACAAAGAAAAAAAAAAGTTCCTACACGTATGTAAAAACACTTTAAATCCTGGTCCATCCACCTCAGGCAAAAATGTTTATTTCCAACCTCACTTTTAGATGTCATAACATTAAGAGGTCTTTTGTCCTCCTTCTCCTTCTTTCCTCTTCCTTATGTCTTCACATTTCTCTGCTTGTGTCTTACACCAAAGATTTTGATGAAAATTTCCCCAGTGTTCTAGGCTATTTGCTTTGCTCCTTCTTTACTGCTAGTCAAAATAGAGACATAGACCAATGGAGCAGAACAGAGAACCCAGATATAAAACCATCCACATACAGCCAACTGATCTTTGACAAGGCAGACAACAATATACACTGGGGAAAAGAAGTCCTATTCAATAAATGGTGCTGGGAAAATTGGATAGCCATATGCAGAAGAATGAAATAGGACCCATATCTCTCACCACTCACCAAAATTAATTCAAGATGGATAAAAGACTTAAATGTAAGCTATGAAACCATAAGAATTCTTGAAGAAAATGTAGGAAAAACTCTTCTAGATATTGGCCTAGGCAAAGAATTTATGAAAAAGACCCAAATGACAATTACAGCAATAACAAAAATAAATAAATGGGACTTGATTAAATTAAAAAGCATATGCACAGCTGAGGAAATAATCAACAGAGCAAATAGACAACCTACAGAATGCCAGAAAATATTCGCAAGCTATACATCTGATAAAGGGCTAATAACCAGAATCTATGAAGAACTCAAGCAAATCAGCAAGAAAAAAAATAGACAACCCCATTAAAAAGTGAGCAAAAGACATGAACAGAAGCTTTTCAAAAGAAGATAGACAAATGGCCAATAAACATATGAAAAAATGCTCAATGTCACTAATCATCAGGGAAATGCAAATTAAAACCACAATAAGATAGCACCTTACCCCAGTTAGAATGACTTTTATTAAAAAGTACAAAAACAATAGATAGAAAGGAACACTTAGACACTGTTGGTGGGACTGCAAATTAATACAACCTCTATGGAAAACAGTATGAAGATTCCTCAAAGAACTAAAAGTACACCTACAATTAAATTCAGCAATTCCACTACTGGGTATCTACCCAAAGGAAAATATGTCATTTTATCAAAAAGACACCTGCACTCAAATGTTTTTTGCAGCACAATTCACAGATGTGGAATCAACCCAAGTGCCCATCAGTTCATGAGTGGATTAACAAAATATGGTATATCTATACCATGGAATACTACTCAGCCATAAAAAGGATGAATTAATGCCTTTTGTGACAATTTGGATGGAACTGGAGATCATTCTCCTAAGTGAAATATCTCAAGAATGGAAAAACAAATACCATATGTACTTGCTATCAAATTGGAACTAACTCATGAGCACACATATGCACAGAGGGAAGTAAAACTCAGTGGAAATCAAGCAGGGGAGGAGGAGAGGAAAGGATGGGTGAAAATCTACCTAGTGGTACAATGAACAATATCTGGGAGATGGGCACTCTTATAGCCCTGACTGAGGCATTACAAGAGTAATCAATGTAACCAAAAACATTTGTACCTCTGTAATATTTTAAAATTAGAAAAAAAAAACTTACCACAAAAGGGACACAAATAAAGTGCATTGGTTACCAAAAAAAGAATCCATTTTCTCTCAGCTCCAGAACCTTCTAAAAGCATAAGTTTTAAAGATTTACTCCTTTCGTATATATTGTGTATTGTGTATATGATAGGAAATATGTATATAATGGGAAATGTAGGATTAAATCCAATAAGTATAGAAACACAGATAATAGTATGTTATTTCTTTACAGATTGCAGGTATCATAGACAGCCTTATTTGTATGCTGTAAGGACACCCCATATATCCTTTATTCTCCCCAGCCCACATGGCTGTTATCGATTGTTAAGAGGTTGAGACTTTGGTTGATATTAAAATTCAAAATGCCCTGGAAAAGCTCACCATATTAAACTGTTTTTAAATCACATGCAACATAGTGAAGGAGTTTATCTGCTCTTTCCTGAGAGCAAGTTTTGTGAGGACAGAGGGGAGAACATACACTGAAATGGGTACAATGTGTGGAATCACAGATGGTGTTTGAGGCAGACGATCTGGTCTCCTCTCCCTGACTCCATCTCACCACATTCCCAATTTCTGCCAGAAAGAAGCTATCTGTTCCCAGTAGGTTAAGCTTCCCCTTGCTTTTTTTAGCCTGGCCAAGGACCAAGAAGTTCTAAATTACCTCTTTCTTCTGGTACACTTTATTCATTCAGTTGTTGCTCTCTGCAAAAAATGATGCCATCCAGGCATCATGCTAGTTGCTGGATGGGCATTGGCAAATAAGGCAGACCTCTGCCTTCATGGGGCTTGTAATCTAGGATCAACAATAAACAGGCAAATAAACATGTAACCACCTGTGGTTAGCTCCACAATGGAAGCAAATGGGACTCTACCATAGAGAATCATTGATGAGTACTTCTTCTTATAGACTGGCAGGACAGCTTCTCTGTGGAGGTGAAGACAGAGAAGAGAACACCAATCACTATGGTCAGAGTAATGGTCTACTCTCATTGGCCAGTCTTGGGTCATGTGCCCACCCAAGAGTCAGGGCAAACAGGGATCTTGTCCTACCAACATGGAGGGAGGAGGAACAGTTTTCCAAAGGAAGAGAGACTGGCAGGCACACACAAGAGATGACTAGTACCAAAGACACTACTTTCCTGACAATCACAGCACTGGTGAGCTGAAGGTAACCTCCAAGCTCAGTTAGCCTCCTCTTTCCTACACAAGGTTCTGCTGTGAACTCCTAATGGTGTGGTGACCCACAGCACATTTCAACACCTCTTCCCCCAGAACTCTTACCCTTCTCTGAGGTGCCTGCTGATAGAGTAATGAAACCCAGACATGCAAAAATTTAGTAGAAACAGATTTGTGAGACAACGTTCCCATCATTCAAAGAAAAGCATTATTTATTTATTAGGAAATTTCTTTTTTTTTTTTTTAAGACAAAGTCTCGCTTTGTTGCCCGGGCTAGAGTGAGTGCCGTGGCATCAGCCTAGCTCACAGCAACCTCAAACTCCTGGGCTTAAGCGATCCTACTGCCTCAGCCTCCCGAGTAGCTGGGACGACAGGCATGTGCCACCATGCCCGGCTAATTTTTTCTATATATATTTTAGTTGGCCAGATAATTTCTTTCTATTTTTAGTAGAGACGGGGGTCTCGCTCTTGCTCAGGCTGGTCTCGAACTCCTGACCTCGAGCAATCCACCCACCTCGGCCTCCCAGAGTGCTAGGATTACAGGCGTGAGCCACCGCGCCCAGCCTATTTATTAGGAAATTTCTTTTTCTTCTTTTCTTTCTTTCTTTTTTCTTTTCTTTTTCTTTTTTCTCTTTTCTCTCTCTCTTTTTTTTTTTCCTGGTCTCCAGTTTGCAATAGCATAATAAGGTTATAGAAGAAAACTTAAATATACTATCCTACTATTCTACTCAGATGTCCCCCAACCAACCAAATAGTCAACTGGTGGGAGAACTGTAAGACATCCTACGAGAGAGCACTTACTGCCTGAAAACACTGCTGAAGTGTTTTCAATCAATGATTGAAAACAGGTACAAGCAATGAGTCACAGCTGAACATTATTGTTTAAATTCTGGCTTGCCCTCTGAATCATGGTCTTCACAGGTGCTGGTCCCTCTGCCTAGAACACCCCACTCTGTCTTCACCTCCACAGAGAAGCTGTCCTGCCAGTCTATAATAAGAGGTACTCATCAATGATTCTCTATGGTAGAGCCCCATTTGCTTCCATTGTGGAGCTAACCACAGGTGGTTACATGTTTATTTGCCTGTTTATTGTTGATCCTAGATTACAAGCCCCATGAAGGCAGAGGTCTGCCTTATTTGCCAGTGATTGGTTCAGCCATGGGCACATGACCCAAACAGGCCTACCAGAGCTCGCTCTTGAGATTTGATATGTGGGAGCAGAAAGAGAGTCTTTCTCGTCTTCCAGGATTAGGAGCTATAAGGACAAAGTGGGCTTGGGGCTATGAGAAGACATCTTGCTGCCACATGGAGAGAGAGCCTGAGGTTAAAACCCAGCAGAGGTAAATGGAGAGAGAGAGAAAGGAGTGAGGCCAGACATCACAAACTGGGCCCCAGATCTCACCGTACTGAAACAAGATGCACATCTCAGACTTCCAAGCCAATGTATCACCTTTTTTGCCTTAAGTGCTAGTTTGAGTTGGGTTTCCATCTCTTGCAACCAAGAGATCTGAATTAATAGAATCTCCCCCCAAAAATGTTTTTATCATTTCTACCAAATTTTGATAGAAAAACTAGATATAAATTCATGTATAATTTTCATCCACCACCAAACATTGGCCATTTCTATGTAGGACAGTTAGGTAGTTTTTCTAGACTTGCTCAAATATATGACAAGACTTTCAATTATTTAAGTACATATCATTATCCAGAAGAAAAATCACAGTGTATATTTGCATTTGTGATAAGAACAAACAGTGCTAAGAATGAGTTGCTTAATGGGAATTAATTTTCATTTTGAATGTACTTTATTACAACTTCTTTACCTAACTGGAGGTATTATTTTTAGACAACTCTCTGTTCTCATTCATAACAAAATAACTTATTGTTTCTTAGGTTGAGAAATAAGCAGAATTTTTTTTCCTGTTTCTTGGATTTAAAGAGAAGAGTCATAAATTGGGGAGGTTAGTGGCCTATATTTGTGACCAGTACAAAATGCTTCCACTTCTTCCTGAACCATCAAAAGACAAATCACTGTTGAAAATAGAGGCCTGGTTGTTGTCAGGCCACTTAAGCTAATCCTGAAGATGAGTCATTAGATTTAAACCCTAGGAAGTGAAGACTCAGAAGGAAAGATGGGCCTGTGACCTCGTTTTCCATCCTTGTTCACTGCAGGGAGGAAGGAAAACCCAACCACATTGATAAATTGGAAACTCCAGGGGTCCTAAACTTCAGATTTACCCCTATCGTGGTTAAGAAACTGAATAGTAAAATTCTTCAGCCTCTCTCACTTTCTTTACTCAACTGAGACTATCCAAGAGTTCTGGTGATAATTCCATTAAAAAAAAATCTTGGGTTGATGAAGCAGCCAACAGCAGCCTGTTTTAATGATCTTAACACTTTAAGATGTGAAGCACCACTTAAGGAAAATGCGAGGAAATCTCTGGGAAAATTACAGCCATTTCATCTTGGAATCCTGACTGTATTTCTGCAAAGTCAGGCTGGCCTGGAAAGTCCTGGAACTCTGTTTAATACAGTAGTACTCGTTTATTTCTTCCTTGTTAGTCATTTAGTGAGAATGACCAAATACAACATAATAAAGCTCTGAGGTAAATCAGAAACTATTCAAGCTGGAAGAGAACCTACCTATTCACTTCTAGATGAAGGAAGAGTTTAACTCACAGCAGTTCTGGGACTTGCTGAAGTTCTCATAAGATCTGATAATTGTTTAGCAGTAGCTAAGGCACCAGGATGATGCTGTAGTATTAATATTAAGTATTTGTCACACATTCTGCCCACCAGCCTGTATCTGCCTTTCTCAAAGTATGTGCCTTAAGAGTGTTTGTCAACAGATGTTCTATGCAAAAAGAGTTTTGTAGACAAATGAATTTGGGAAATAATATGTGCAGTAGTTCTTCTTGGAGCATGCTAAAGATGTCCTACAGTAAAATAATAATAATAATAATAATATATATATATATATATATACACATATATATATATTTACCTATATTTATCAGAGAGTTTGCCCAAAATATTTGACTAAGGATACCTTACTCTGTGGAACAAGCACCCAACATGAGTAGGTCAAGTTTTCCACGTGGGAAAGACTTGTAAGTCTGTTTGATGTTTGATGTTTGCTCTGCCACGTAAACTCAAGCTTCCGAATACATTTTTAACTCTATTCTGGGGTTTACTGGGCCAGCTTAGATTTTATTTAAAATGCTAAATTAAAAAATTCAATGTTCTACTGAGGGAAAATTTCAAGCATATTGTTTCTGGCATTTTCACAGCAAAATAACAAAATGCCATAACTTAGGAAATACCAAAGTGCCATAACTCAATGAAATTTAACATGTGGTTCTTGGAATCAAACAATCTGGCAATTAACTGTCTGAGTAAGCTTGAAACATGAGCCCATGAGTCAGGATGACCAAGCCAGCTCTACATGGGTGTGCCCAGCAGACAAGGAGCTATTAGTAGCCCTAAGTGGACCTATTAGCCAATACTATTGAACATCTTCCAGTGAAATTGCTGTATTTCTACAGGGCCCACCAATTCAAAAGCCTTTGGGGACCAGGCACTAGCATAAATCAGTAAAATACAATAGAGAGTAGAAGGAGCCATTTTGAATTGGGAAGTGTCTGCCCCCTAAAAGCAAAACAAAAAACAAGTATACTATGTCATCCAAACAAAATTCATTTGTGGGCTAAGTTAATTATATTGCCTGACAGCATACAATCCCTGTCTTAGCCTTAAAAATAGAGGCACGATTTAAGTAATGGCAGCTAGAATGATCCTCGAAAAACAGTGGCATTCTGTTCTCTCTTAGGATCAGGGAACAGAGTAATCGAGTGATCAGAATCATGATTTATAATTCATGATTGCAATCCATGAGCTTTATCTTACAAACAATATGCAGATTTGCCATTCACAGGTAATTAGCAGAGAGGGGAATATGTTTATCATTCAAACTAGATTGATCATTATCCATTCTTTTGGTGGTTCAGAAAACTGTAGAGAAGCCCTGCAATGTTTCTGAGGCATCATTCTGACCAACAGTCACATTGTAGCAGAGAGACTCAAAGGGGGACATTTTTTATTGAACAGTACAAGTGCTAATTAGGAGTTTGCTATGGTTAGGTTAGACCTGTGGAATTTACTGGCTGATTCGAAACACCATGACTTAAAACAACAGAAGATTGCTAAAAAGTGACTGAATGGTTGAAAATCAGTAATAACATAGAAATTTAGGAGATGGGCTTATTCAGTTCACAAGAAGAGCCAGGAAGCTTCTATGGAAAACAGGTTTTAAGGAGAGAAAATGTTGGGTTTGAAAGGTAATTTCTTTTTGGAGGAGCTATTAAATTAGGATAAGTACCCATCATTAGTAATGGTGAACATTCATTTGTACCTTTCCAGATACAGAAAGGTATCCATGATCCATGCATTCTGATTCCAGGACATTACTAAACCTTCTTCCTCTAAGAATTTCAGAACACAGGAAAAATCTGTTTGTAAGTTCTCTAAAGGCAATGATGTTTCTTCTCTGACCTTGGAAAGACTCCCGCAGTGCCTGTTACTGTGCCATACCTAGAGTAGGCACTCAATATTGCACAGATGAAATGTGTTCCCTGGAAGAACAACAATACTGACTAACATTGATGAGCCCTTGCTATATGTCAGCAAGGCACTGAGCTGGGTGCTTTACATACAATGTCACTAATTCTTGTGGAAAATCCTATTTTATAGATAAGGAGACTGAGCCAGAGAGAGGATGGGTAGCTGTTTCAACATGACATGACAGAGTTATTAGAGGTCAGGATTTAAAGCCCATATGCTTTCCAACATTCTCTATAACTAGATATGAATGTATGGAAATGGAGGTATTTGAGGAACAAGTGGGGTTTGGGGAGGAGATTGTGTTTGGAAAGATGTAAGTTGAGAAGAACTTTGAAAGAAAGAATTAACTGTAGAAGGGAGAACATTACAGGTTAGAGAGGGTTCAATGCCATCTGTCCCATCTATGCTTTAGAACCAAGGAATGACCAATATTTACAGCTATGATACTGGGAACCTGCTGAGAGCTTGAGGTAAGAATATGTAGTGGGTTGAATTGTGTCCTCCAAGAAGATAGGGCCTAGTCCTAACGCCCTGGAATCTCACAATGTGATCTTATTTGCAAATAAGGGTCTTTGCAGCTGTAACTAATGAGAGCAAGGAAGCCCAGATGAGATCATCCTGAATTTGGGTGGGCTCTTAAATCCCTTGATGAGTGTCTTTATAAGAGATAGAAAAGGAGAAGACAGAGACACAGAGAGCCATGTGAAGATAGAGGCAGATATAGAAGTGATGTGCCCATAAGTTAAGGAACACCAAGGATTGCCAGAGCCATTGGAAGCTAGGAGAGAGGTGCAGAACAAATTCTTCCCCAGAGCTTCCAGAAGGAACCAACCTTGTTGATGCTTTGATTTCAGACTTCTGGCATCCAGAACAATGAGAGAATAAATTTCTGGTGTTTTAAGCCACCAAGTTCATGGTGATTTGTTATGGAAGCCCTGGAGAACTAATACAGAGTGACTGTCAAATTTGTTTCTGTGGATCTGCTTCCTATAGCTCTCGGGTTTCTCCCAGAGGGTCATGGTGCATCTGCACAGAACTGGTTTAATAAGGGGAAGCTGAGCTAGACATTCTGCCTTGGAAGTTAGAAATGGTCCCTTAATATGGCCTCTTAGTTGGTAGTTTTTACGTTCTTGCTGTGGAATTATAGAAACTGACACTAAAAAACAGATCATTAGTTTGAATTACCCAAGCCATCTTGATTCTTCTTTTAATTCCTCTGTGACCTGACCTTAAACAATGTATTCAATATCAGTTTCCTGGTCAGTAAATTAGGACTGCAACATCAGCTCCTTTATCCAGCCATTGGCTGGAGAGACAGAGTAGTCCTGCATTTTTAAAATGGGACATGTTCTCAGCTACTTCCCAATTCACCTCTCCCAGAGGTTGTTGCGGACATAGTTTGGTGTTAAAGAACTAGTGACAATGGCCACAAAGGGTTAATGTTTTGGCATCAAAATGTTCTAGCTCAGACTCATGATGCAATGTCTCAGTGGGTGCCATCAGCAAGCCTGCCGTGGAAACAAACTCCCAGAGCTCTTAGAAGATGCTCTGAGTATACCTTTAGTGTTGCCACAGATTCAAAACACACATTATGGGTCTGCAATGGGAACTGAATCCGTCTTTCCCTGTGGATAGGTCTGCCCAGACTGTGCTGCTCTAAAAGGTTCCTGTGGGTGGGAGGCACTCAAATGTAGTACCCCAATATGAACAGGGGTGAAAATGGAGCATGCTCACTACATTTGAAATTCTGGGCTGTGCGTACTGTCCAGAAGCATCTACCATCGGCACACTATTTTTTTTCCTGTTCCACTCTATTCTCATAGGGTTTAAATAAGGTGTTCTCCCTGCAGTATGTCATCAGAGCTACCTTTTGAAAAACATGTGCTGTCTTTGCTAGGAAAGGGGAGAAATGTTATGCTTTCAGCGGGGGAAGAAACAATGCTGTTCCTCCCTTTATTCATGCTCAAAAATATCTTTATTTTCTCATTCATTCAAATCTTTCAGCAAGTATTTAAGGATAGCCTCTTTGTGCAGCCTCTTTTGGATACTAGAGAGATGGCAGTGATTATAACAGAAAAAGTTTCTCCTCGTGGAGCATGTCGCCTGGTGGGGAGAGACTGACAACACACAAATAGCAATAAATGTATAATTGTCCAGATGGTGATAAGGGCTGTGAAGAAAAACCAGGCAGGGTAGATGAGTAGATGGTGTTGGTGGGCATATTGGTCAGCTCAGGTTGCCATAACAAATACCCTAGACTGGGGGGCTTAAACAACAGATATTTATTTATTTATTTATTTTTTTGAGACACGGTCTCGCTCTGTTATCCAGGCTAGAGTGCAGTGGTGTCATCATAGCTCACTGCAACCTTAAACTTTTGGGCTCAAGCGATCCTCCTGCCTCAGCCTCCCGACTATAGGTGCAGGCACACACCATCATGCTCGGCTAATTTTTCTATTTTTTTTTTAATGGTAGAGATGGGGCCTTGCTATGTTGCTTGGGCTGGCCTTGAATTCCTGACTTCAAGCAATTCTCCCATCTTGACTTCCCAAAGTGCTAGGATTACAGGCATGGGCCACCATGCCCAGCTGAGAAATTTATTTTCTCACAGTTCTGGAGGCTGGAATGTCTAAGATCAGGGTTCTAGCCAATTTGGTTTCTGGTGAGGACTCTCTTCCTGGCTTTCAGACAACTGCCTTTTTGCTGTGTCCTCACATGGCAGGGTCAGGGGAGAATGAACTCTTTGGTGTCTCTTCTTATAAGGACATTAATCCTACCAGATTAGGGCCTCATCCCTATTAGTTCTTTCAACCTTAATTATTTCCTTACTCCAAATATGGTCACACTGGGGATTAGGGTGTCAACATGTGAATCTGAGGGGACACAATCCAGTCCCTAGAGTGGGATGATGAAAGTTGCTATATTATGTAGGATGGTGAGGATGATCTTCCCTGATACTTGATCTGAGAGTGAAAAGAAATGAGGTAATGAAACTTATGGATAACTTGAGAATGCTTTCTAGACAGACAAAAGAGCAAAGGCAAAGTCCCCAGGATAAGAATTGCTTGGGGAGTTTGAGAAGTAGCCAAGAGACCAGCGGGTCTGGAATGCAATGAGCCAGGGAGAGAGTGCAAGAGGTTGGACTCAGGAGAGGCTCAAGGGTTGGAGCAGGTTGTACCATACTTTGTAGATCCACACACTTGTAAGACCCTGAGTGACACGATCTGGTATGAGTTTTAAAAGGATCCCCCCAGCTTCTGTGTTGAGGAGCAAGGTCAGAAGCAGGCAGTGGTGGTGCTGGTTCTGGTGCTGGTGCTGGTAGTGATGGTGCTGGTGGTTCTGGTGGTGCTAGAGAACCAGGGGGCAGGAGTTGACAGTCCCAGCTGAGCTCCTGGATAGCATCGATACCGCATGTCAGCCATGTGAGTGCACCATCTTGGACTTTCATCCCTGACAAATCTCTGGATTCCTGCAGCCCCCACCAAGATTGTAAGGGGCTGAAGAGCCATTCAGCTGAGCCAGCCAACCCACAGAATTAGAAAAAAGTAAAATAGCTGTTGTTTTGACACAAGTTTTATACTGATTGTTATGCGGCAATAGACAACTGAAACACTCTTTTTCATTCTCCTTTCCTTCCTTCCTTCCTTGCTTCCTTCCTTCCATTCCATTTTCCTTCCCTTCCTTTTTTTCTTTCTCTTTTCCTCTCATCTTTCTTCTTTTCTCCTGCACACCTTTATCTG
The DNA here is from genome assembly GCF_041146395.1 of Eulemur rufifrons. Classification (NCBI taxonomy): domain Eukaryota; kingdom Metazoa; phylum Chordata; class Mammalia; order Primates; family Lemuridae; genus Eulemur; species Eulemur rufifrons. Next base: position 13,196,525 of record NC_090983.1, on the reverse strand, counting down.
TTCATTTCATCCACCTATATCAGGCCCACACAGAAGGAACACAGACTAAATCCTTATGCCTAAGAAAATATTTAACAAATTAGAGAAATATCTCACAGGATGGGGTGGGGGGAGGAGGGGGGGGAAGAGATTGAGAAAGGGAGAAGTGGTGGGAGGTGGGAGGAGAACATACTCATGTATCGCAGAGAATTGAAGGAGAAAGATTTAATGGAAAATAAACATTTAAAGAATGTATTTCTAATAATTCTTGGTCTGAGACCAAACTGGCTATCTCAGAACCCACCCTGGGACACATGCTTGTATGACTTTCTTGGGGCTTGGGGACTGCATTAGAGTTTCCCAGCCTTCCCTGGAGCAGAAAGCAGGACCCTGAGGCTGACAACATCCATTGCTGTTGCAAAATCTTGACTTTAGTCAACCTAAGGATCATTACCTGTGTATTAGTTTTGTACTAATGTGTAATACATTACCACACATTTAGAGGCTTAAAACAACACTCATTTTTTAGCTCATAGTTCTGCAGGTCAAAAGTTTAGGCATGATGTGGCTGGGTTTTCTGCTCAGGGTCTCAAAACTACAGTCAAGCTGAGTTCTTGTCTGTGGGCTTTGAGGGAAGAATCAACTTCCAAGTTCACTCAGCTTATTGGCAGAATTTGGTTCCTCAGGGTTGTAGGATTAAGGTCTCACATTCTTGCAGGCTTTCCTCTAAGGGCTGCTCTCAGCTCCTACAAGCTGCCCTCATTCTTTGCCCAATGGCCTTCTCCATGTTCAAGCTAGCAAGGGTACATTGAATCCTTCTCCAGTTCCGGTCTCTGACTTCTGTGATGAGCTGGAGAAAACTCCCTGCTTTTAAAGGGCTCCTGATTTTAGGTCAGGCTCACCTGGATAATCTCCCTTCCTTAAGGTCACTTGTGCCATGTAACATAACCTAGTCATGGGAGTAAAATCCATTGTAGTCACAGTCCTGGGGACTATGCAAGTGGCATACACTGGGGTTGTGGGAGAGGATGTTACAGAATGTCTTAGAATTGTGGTAGACAGTACCACAACTTAATAACTATTAGTGTTTTCAAAGACTTGGGTCTTCATGGAGCAGGAAGGCCAGAGATTGGAATAGAAGTCCATTTGGGCAAACTGATGTGCTTAGAGACTTGTTTTTTGACTGAAGGAGGAAAGAGCAGGGCTTTTATTTTGTTCTATTTTTGTCAGCGGGTGTCTGGGAGTGCAGCAAGAGTGGAGGAGAACAACTTGGTGCATCACTCCCCCTCACTATGAATTGACTGTGAGCCCCTGTGGAGAAAGAGCTCATAGGTGTGAAGCAGGAAGCAGCCTAGTTCAGGGAAGACTTTGCAAGACACTGATTCTCTAAGTACTGCTGCACGGTTTCATAACAGTGTGGGGGGCCCCACTGCCCTTCCAGGATACTTCACACCCCTTGCACACCTATGTCAGTGTTGACTTTGACTGTGGAAGTACAGCTCCCAGAAGAGGAGCAAGTGTGGCGAGTGCTCCAGGCTCTCCTAAAAGCAGAGGAACGTGGAAGTCCTGTCACAGTTCTGCATTGGGGAGATAAGTTGGAATGGCTTCTTAAAAGTCTTTTTTTAATGAAAATTTTGTTTTTTAAAGAAATACCAATGGAATTTTATAATCCTAGAGAAGAATGAGAATTATGAAGTTAATTTTTATTTTACCACTCATTGTACCTAGAAACATTTTTATCTTTTCCCTTCCTAGAAGTTGCAATGACGTGTTCATGAGCTTATTTTGCTGTGTTGCTGATACCAAGAAATATGCTTCTTTGTCTGGTTCATCCAATTGTTTAAAGTCTTCTGGATTATTTTACTCAGAGTTGTAGACTGCTGCCTCCTGGGTGCCAGGGACCTTTATGAAGAATTTAATTAGTTACTTCATTTCAAAGGATGTCCAGACATCCACAGGGGATAATTAATCTAGTGTTGTGTTTCCAGTGGTCTATGTAGCACATAAAATTCGACAAGAATGTTTTTACATTCATGATGTCTAAGGGTCCAAGGTTTAATTATGTGCTTATGTGAAACTTGCTTCTAGACTGTTCTTTCTAAGAATGGCCTCACTGTCCTCTGTCTCCATCACAAGAAGAGGCTCTGCAATGTTCTCTCACTGATACACGAACAGTGTCCTTTGGGTGGAAGACTGAGGGCAGGGGCGTAATCTTGCCCACTCCCAGGCACAATGCACACGACAAGGACATTGGCTTTCTCTCTGTTTTTCAAGATTGTCAAGCGTACTCCTACTTCAGAGTCTTTGCTCATGATGTTCCCTTGCCTGAAATGCTCTTCCCACAGATTTCCAAAGGGCTTGGCGACTTCCATCATTCCAGCTGGTGCTCAGATGCGACCTGCTCACAGAAGCTGCCCTGGACCTTTTCTGTCACTGTCTGTCATGTTGCCCTATTTCATTTTATTCATAACACTTTTAACTATCTGAAATTATGGTGTTTTAAGTTTCCTTTTGTAACCTAAGGCTTTTGATATTATTTTTAAATAGCTGATTTAGGATCAAAGCTGAGGATGAATAAATTTTTATATGCCCCGAAATTCTAAAAATAGCCATAAAAAATCAGGCCCTGCCCCCTCCCCTGCGTCTGACTAAATGGCTGTGGCTCTGGCCCTGTTACCCCCAGCAGACAGGGGGTGGGGCGGGGTTTCTGGGATAGAAAGGGGAGAGGGAGAGAGAGACAGGGAGTCAGGGACCACTGGCCTCCTGTAATGGCCATCATCCTGCTCCACCTGTGACCTCAGATCTCCAAGGGACTTGTTCCTAGATTTTGGGGACACTAGTGGGCAGATGATTGACTAAGCTGCAGAATCAGTGGGTTTTCACTGGCGTGGACATCTGAGTAGAGTGGAGGACAGTGAGGGAGTAACGCTAAGAGCTTAATATGTGTGTCGAGGGGTCTTGGGTTATTATTAAATAGAAAACACAGAGTATTGTCTGCTTCTCTCTGGAATTGTCTGAAGGTGGGGAGCTTAATGGAGCAGATGGGGCCAAAATGGTGAGTCAGGACTGTAAACTGGTGTGCCCGGGAGGGTTAATATTCCCTGTGGCCCTCAGAGGCCATGGCGGGGAGTCCCATTGCACAGGTCAAGGAGCACAGAGGTTCCAGGAGCACACAAAAGCGTAGTCTGATCAGGTGACAGGGAAGGTATACCCACCTGGAGGATGCTGGCGTGAGCTCAGCATCCCAAAACACATGCCCATGGTCCATGCCAGGACCCTGCCATTGCCAGACGGCCTAGCAGATGCTTTTCTAATGAAGATTTATCAAACAGACTTAGCTCAGAAGTAAGATGTGATAGCAACAGGAGGCTTCAGTACATCACTATGAGCTAGAAGCTTTGTCTAAAGCAGGATATTTGGTCAATTCCTGGCATGCCTTAATAAACATTTCATTGTTTGGAAGGAATTCTAGAATTCTAGACATAGTAAGTCATGTTTACAAGGTTTTATTGACGAAGATATTTTTTTAAATGTGAAGAAAAGATTCTAAACAGGAATATGACTCAAGAGGGAAGGGCATTTCTCAAAGTGCATGAGGCAGAAAAGGAAGTCTCTAAAACAACTCAAATGGTTCCCCAGGGAGCTCTCCAGTGAGTGTACACTTTAAAGGTCATGTACATAAAAATATATGAGCAATAGATAGCTAAGGATAGAAGCAAAGGATGTGTTGTGAAAGCTAATGACTAGACTCAATTAACACTTTTGAAAAGTGAAGGAAACCAAAAGCGTCACATTTACTCTCAGAACCAGAATTTGAGCCAAGATGGCCCAGAACAATGCTTTGGCAAGATTCGTACAACACTAGCAGGTGAAAGAGAAGTAAAAATTTCCTTCTTCCTGTTTCCTTTTCATCTCTTCCTTTCCATTTGCAGGGCCAATGGACATCAAACTGGGTGAGTGTGGAAGAAGCATTATTGAAAGGAACTTAAATTCAAATAAATGAAGAGATCCGTCATGTTTTTGGATCAAAGATGGTAAGCATTCAATTTTTGCCAAAGTTATGTGTAGAGTTAATACAAATTTTAATTAGAATCCCCATGGATGTATGTTTCCAAAGCACATAGTCAAGAATGATCATAGTAGCACAATTCATTATAGGTAAAAACTGGAACTAATCCAGCATAACGTATAAGCAAATTGCTGTGAATTCACACAGTGAAATCCTATGCAGCAATGAGAATGAGCGTCTGCACATTGCAACATGAATGAATTTCACAGACGTTGCATTGTGTAAAATAAGCCAGATACCTGAGAGCACATACTGTATGACTCCGTTTACATAAAGTGCAAAAGCAGACAGAACCGATGCAGGCATTAGCCAGGATGGTGGTTATCCTTGTGGGGATAAAACCTGAAAGAGGCAGAAGGGGCTCTTAATTTGGGTACTGATTGGGGAAGTATTAATTTTGTGAAGATTCAAGTGTACACTTGTGATTTGTGTGCTTTGCTGTATGTGTGCTATACCTCACTGAGATGTTTGCATCCTTTAAAAGTAAAGAAATGCTTCCATGGGATTTTGTTTTGGAATTTGACCAAAGTCTTCTGAAGTTTATTTAAAAAATTATAAAGGTAAATGTGTGTATTATGGCTCTTCAAAGAAAGAGGAGGGGGGAGAGAGAGAGAGAGAGAGAGAGAGAGAGAGGAGAGATTTGTCTCAAGGGATTGGCCATGTGGTTATGGAGCCTGACAAGGATGTGCAGTCGGCAACCTGGAGACCCAGGAGAGCTGGCGGTATAGTTCCAGACCAAAAGTAGGCAGACTTGAGATCCCCAAAGAGGTGATGTTTTAGTTTGAGTTCAAAGGCAAGCAAAAACTGATGTTCCAGCCCAAAGGCAGTTGGGCAGCAGCAACTTCCTCCTCCTCTGCCTTTTCATTCTGTTCAGGCCTTCAGCTGAGTGGACGAGGCCCACCGACATTAGGGAGGGTGATCTGCTTTCTTCAGTCTACTGATTCAAATGTTAATCTCATCCAGAAACACCCTCACAGACACATCCATAATAATGTTTAGCCAAGTATCTGCGTGTCCTGTGACCCAGTCAAATTGACACATAAAATTAGCCATTATGAGCCCATCCCTTGTCAACTTGACACCCATAGACATCTCTTTAAACCATACTTAATCTTCAAATAATGACAATAACAAGATCATAATTGCACCTAATGTGACACAACGATCCCATGTCCAAACAAAAGCGCACTAACCCCTTTTCCATCAGAGGATGTAGAATCCTTGAGTGATGTTTAGTCTTCTCCTTGATATCTCATAACTTAAATATGGGATAAATATGATGTAAGATTAACACATAAATACTATGATATGAAGTCAACATGTCTTATGTTATAATACGTGATAAGGGAAGAAGAAAGGAAAGAAAACAAAAATATCTGCCTAACATCTGCCTAACACACACACACACACACACACACACCCCTACACACACATCCAAATGTATTCATAGTAAAGTAAGGAAGAAATATTCATGACAATTACAATCCTTGTGTCTCTAACTGGTCATGTGGTCATTGCTGGTATTTCTAACTGCCTCCTTCCACTGCCTGTTCTGTATTCCCTTTGCCTTCAGAAAGCACCTCAGCTGGTCACAGTTCTTTACCTGGTGTAGTGACCCAAACCTTCACTCTTGAAAGGTCTGGGCCATTAGTAGTCCTGCCTGTATTGGGTTGCTGTTGTTTTCCATTGGCCGTATTACAGGGCTTGGTAAAACTAAGACACTCCATAAGGGATCTCCTGTATTCCAGACATATTCATCTTCCTTACCTTGGAAGTCAGGATCAGTCATTCCAGCCAACACAGTAACTCCCTTGTTTGCCTGTTGATTCAGAGGCACAAGGAGCCCAAAGTGGGCAGCGGTCTTCACTCCCAGTTCAATGGAATCATTGTTGTGTCTCCTGGTCAAAGCATTCCTCCCTCTGGAACCAAAACCTCTAGGCCAGCAGAGCATAAAGTCATGGGAACAGGAAGAAAAACTTTGCTAGTGGTCACTAAGGGTGATGGTACTTCCCCCTGACACCCCTGGATTCCTGGACCTGCAAATCCTGGCTATGGGAGAAACACTCCACATTTTGAACACAGATTCAGAGCCCATACAGCCTTCTAGAGAACCTTGCCCCAACCCTGCAAAATATTGCCACCTATTTGGTGCTGTTACTGGGTTTTCAATAGGCTCTTCTACCATTCCATTAAGTCAGCTGCTTCAGGATGGTAGCGAACATGGAAAGACCAGTGAATCCCATGCGCATGTGTCCATTGCTGCATTTCATTTCCTACAAAGTGAGTTCCTCGATTAGAAGCCATGCTGTGTGGAATACCATGACAGTGGACAAGGTATTCTGTAAGTCCACAGGTGGTTTTGGCAGAAGCATTGCATGCAAAGACGGTAAATCCATACCAGAGTAAATGTCTGTTCCAGTAAGAACAGAACTGTCTCTTCCATGATGGAAGTAGCCCAGTGTAATCAACCTGCCACCAGGGAGTTAGCTGATCACCCTGGGGAATGGTGACACCTTATCAGGGTCTCAGCGTTGGTCTCTGCTGCTGGCAGATTGAGGACTCAGAGGTAGCCATAGCGAGGTTGGCCTTGGTGAGTGGAAGTCCACATACTGGAACCATGCATAACCTCCATCCCTGCCACCATGGCCACTTTGTTCATGAGCCCATTGGGCGATGACAGGGGTGCCTGGGGAAAGAGGCTGACTAGTATCCACAGTGTAGGTCATCCTATCCACTTGATTATTAAAATCCTCCTCTGCTGAGGTCACCCTTTTGTGAGCATTCACATGGGACACAAATATCTTCACTTTTTTCCAATCATTCAGAGAGGTCTATCTATTCACATACCTCTTCCTCAAACTTCCTTGTAACCAACTTTCCAATTATGTTTCTTCTAAGTTGTTGGCCATCTGGCCAAACCAATGGTCACAGCCCATGTATCTGTATGTAATCACATGTCTGGCCATTTCTCCTTCCAAGCACAGTGAATAGCCAGGTGCACCACTCAAAGTTCTTCCCACTGGGAGGATTTCCCCTCATCACTGATCTTCAGGGATGCCCCAGAGAGGGACTGCAGTGCTTCAGCTGTCCACTTTCAGGTGCCTACATGTGATGCAGAACCATCTATAAATCAGGCTGCTGTTTTTTCTTCCTCTCTCAAATGATTGCAGGGACTCCCAATGAAGCCAGAGGTGTAGGCTGGGAGGGAAAAGGCAGGGTAGCGTAAGTGGGGGCCACTTCTTCATGTGACTTACTTGTGCCTTCAGGGCCTGCTCAGGCCCAATCTCAGACATACCATTCCATGTGATGACGCAGTGTTACTGTAAATACTCAACTCTATGGCTTGGTGGGTCAAATAGCACACAGCTCATCATGGGCAGCTCAGGTTGAATGATAGTTTTGTGACCCATGGTTAAGCGTTCAGCCTCTACTAAGGCCCAGTATCAGGCCAAGAGTTGTTTCTTTAAAAGGGAAGCAGTTATCCACAGAGGATGGCAGAGCTTTGCTCTAAAATCATATGGGTCTGTGCTACCTATAGAGATCTGCCAACATCTCCAAATAGCATCCCTATCTGCCACTGACATTCGAGTACCACTGGATTTTCTGGACCATATGGCCCAAGCAGCAATGCAGTGTGTACAGCAGTCTGGACCTGTTGCACAGCCTTCTTTTATTCTGGGCCCCAACTAGCAGCTTTTTGAGTCAGTCTGTAAATGAGCTGGAATAGCACAATCAAATGAGGAATATGTTGCCCCCCCAAATCGAAAGAGGCATTGTGCTGCTTTTTTGCATGCAGGAGGGGCCAGATGCAACAAGTTATCCTTTACTGGAGGAGGGATATCTTGACACTTGCCCCACACTACTGGACCTCTAGAAATTTCACTGAGGTAGAAGACACCTGGATTTTTGTCAGATTTAGTTCCTACCCTCTGACATACAAATGTCTTACCAATAAATCTAAAGTAATTGCTGCTTCTTTCTTACAAGGTCCAAGCATCAAAATATCAATGTAATAAACAGTGTGATATCTTGTGGAAGAATAGGTGATCAAGATCCATGCAAAACTAAATTATGACATAGGGCCAGAGAGTTAACATAGCCCTGAGGTAAGACAGTAAGATGTGTTACTGGCCGTGCCTGCTGAAATCAAACTGCTGGTGGGAGGGTCTTGTTGTCAGGGATGGAGGAAAATGCATTTGCCAGATCAATAGCAGCTCACCAGGTACCAGGGTATGTGTTAATTTGCTCAAGCAATGCAACTACATCTGGTATGGCAGCTGCAATTAGTGTCACACCTGATTGAACTTACAATAATTCAGTGTCATTCTCCAAGATCCAGCTATCCTCTCCACAGTATTATAGTATTGCTTTCAGTTGACCATTTTCCTTTCTAGTGGCTTCCACTTGGCCTTCCCACCGTAGTAGCCCTCATTCCACAAGACTGACAACCAATGTGGGAATTCTGCTAGCTGATGAGCATATCTATTCCAATTATGCATTCTGGAATTGGGTAAATAACCATCAGATGTCTTTGTGGATCCACTGGACCCCCTGTGAGATGGACTTGAGCTAAAACTCCACTGATCACTTGATCTCTATAAACTCCTCTTTTAACTAGTAGAGCATGGTGACATTTTGGCTCTCTTGGAATTAGTGTCAGTTCAGAGCCAGTATCCAGCATCCCCAAAAGCCTGATCATTTCCTTTTCCTTATTACACAGTTATCCTGGTAAAAGGCTATAAATCCATTTGGAAAAGGATGGAAGAAAATTAACAGTATAAATATTGGGCAGTGTATCAAGGTCTTTCCTCAAGGAGACCTGGCCTTCCCTTCATTCAAGGGGTTCTGAGTCTGTAAACTGGCTCAGGTCTGGGAAATGATTGAGGGGCCATGATTCTCTGCTCGTCCAGAAACACCATCAACAGATACACTCAGAATAATGTCTGACCAAATATTTGTGCACCTCATGGGCCAGTCAAGTTGACCCATACAACTAACCATCACAGCGTGGTAGGCAGGATTTGAAGATGGGCCCAAGATTCCTGGCCCCCAGGTCTACACACCTTTATCTCCCCTTCAGTGTGGGTAAAACCTGGGAATATGATGGATAGCACTCCCATGTTTATGCTACTAATCAGTTGACTTTTACTTAATCAAAAAAGAGATTGTCCTGGGTGTGCCGACATAATCAGAGGAGGCTTTATAAGAAGATATGAGTGAGAGTGATGTGCTACTATTGCCATGCAAGGCAGGAATCAGCCACATCACAGGTTGTCCATGGGGACTTGTGGCAAAGAATTACTAATGGCCTCTAGGAACTGAGAGTGATCCTCATCTGACATCTGGCAAAAAAAAAAAAAAGAAAGGGCAGTCTTACAATGACAAGGAAATGAATTTCTGAATAACTAACAAGCTTAGGATGAGGACTCCAAGCTTCAGATGAGAATTACAGGCCCACTGACACCTTGAAACCCTTGAGGCCTTGTGAAACTCATGACCTACAGAAACTATGAGATAATAAATTTGTGTTGTTTTAAGCTACTAAGTTTATGATAATTTGTTATGCAACGATAGAAAATTAATACAGTAAGAATTGCTTAGAAAATTTTGAAAAAGATTAACAGGAGACTTATGATATTAAATATTAATATTAAAACTCACTTTAAAATGTTGATAATCAAAACGCTATCATCTTTTACATCAAAAAGTGAAAAAATAAACCACCATAAAAGAAAAAGTAGTCCTATAACCAGTTGTGCATGTGCATATATAAATGCTGTGCCTAATATAAAGGAATGGTTTCCAACAACATTATTGGAAACATTGGCAAAATGTTGTAACCTTACCCTCCAGCTATGACAAAAATATTAAAGAGTTATATCTAAGAAATGAAATTATGAAAAAAACTGGAGATGGAGAAAGATTTAAAGTCTAGAATTTGACAACATATACCATGAGTCTTAATAAAATTTATTTTCCTTGGTCTAGCAATTCTAATTCTAGGAAAACATACTCTGAAAATTCAGAAATGAGACAGATTTTTGAATAAGGATTTTTATTTCAGCATCATTTATAATTCCAAAAAATCCAACAATAGAGAAATGCTTAAATAGATTATGCTATAGTAATATAATATAGTATTACACAGTCTTCAAAAAGAAGAGTATAAATACATTAGGCAAAATATTTTTACCATAAGTATACTATAAAAAAAAACCTTACTAACTTATACTATAACATTAAGTGAAAAAGTAAGATAAAAACTATGAGATTGTTTCAAAGAAAAAAACTAAAGTATAAAATTACTTAAATATCACATGTTTATATATAAAATCCAGAAAACATATGTAAAAAAAGAAAAAGAAAAAAAAAGAAAATACAAACTATCCATAATCCCCCTACCCAGGGCCAACCACTGTTAAAGTTTTGTTGAATATATTTTCATACTTTTCTCAGTGTGTATATATTAATAGATATTTATGGATAACTTTTAAATAGAAACTGTAATAATGCTTTATGTCATATTTTATAACTTCCTTTTTCACTCAATAATATACGATAAACACATTTTTATGAAAATAAATTTTATCCTAAAAGTTTGACTAGATACATAGTATTTCATTTTATGGAAGTGATTTATTTAATCATTCCCATATTGTCTGTTTTTTCACGGTTTCTTTTCTTATAATGTTCAATGCTGTGAAGATTAATTGGGTAACTAATACACATTCTTAAAAAGTCACTTTAGGATTTTTTTTTGGTTTTTAAAAATCAAAACATTTATTGCATGAATAATTATCGAAATTCTTAAGATGAACTGGATGCTGCAAGAGCTGCCCTCTTGGGTTAGGTGTTGTTCCTTCATGGAATCCATGCCTGAATCTGCGGCACACAATTTTTAGGTGCCTCATCCGACCAGTCCCGGTGGCATTTCCTCTTTTAGCCTTGGTGCTCCAGGTATACTTTCTCTTGCACTCAGCATGGTAGCCACTTTTGTCACAGGCCGACTTTTGAAGGTCGTAGGCCTTAGAGCCACAGCGGTGGCATAATGTACGCAACGTATTGTGACACTTTCCAAACGACAATCCCTTCGTCATCTTGCTTCTGTGGCCGAGACGAAAGAGACTTTAGGATTTTTTTTAAGCCAGAAAAAGTTATAAATGTTATGTTTTGTAATTAATATACAATTATAAACATGAATAGGAAATGACCACTAAAATGATAGAAAATTTAATAAGAAAGTTATTTTAGTTCTTAATTTCCAAATTTATAAAAACAACTTAAAATGTTTAAAGACACAAATGTGTGTAGTTAAGAAGTCAAATCTCCCAAGAGGTTTGTCTAGAAAAAGCAGCCCTATGACAAATGGTGAAGCTCTAATTTCACGTGAAAGAATAGTGGTCTATCTTTTACGTTCTGGAAACCCTAATGTTAGAATGTGAAGATCATTTTGGGGGTATATGACCTCCCACAATAAGGGCCTTAGTTCTCTTAAATCTTTCACTCAATTTTTAAGAAAACAACTTTCCTTACTGGAAGGGTAAATGCCTGTTTATTGCACATTTGCTCCTGGGGTGAAGTTGTTTTGGCCTGTTAGTCTATAGACTTCAGTTATGCCTCCATCCCCTATTTAGTCCCATGACCCACCCTGACCCGCTGTTGTACCTCGAATTCCCAAATTCAAGCTTTCCTGTGATCCTTCAGGGCAGATCATCTCCCTTCATAGATGCTCACTGTCTTAGTTCATTTCATGTTGCTAGAGTGGAGTACCTGAGATTGGTAATTTATAAAGAAAAGAGGTTTATTTGGCACATATTTCTGGTGGCTGCAAAGTCCACGATTGGGCCACCCATCTAGTAAGGGTCTCACGCTGCTACAAGAAGCAGTGGAAAAGGTGGAAGGAAGAGGTGTGAACAAAAAGGCCAAACATGAGAGGAACAACCCACTCTCCCAGTAACCAATCCAGTTCCACTAGAGTGAGAGCCCACTCCCAAGTGATGGCATCAATTCGTTAATGAGGGTTCTGCCCACATGACCAAAACATCACCCACTACCCCATTGCCCAACATCGCCACACTGGAAGTCAAATTTCAGCATGAGTTTTGGCAGGGACAAATCCCATCCAAACCAAGCACTCACTCATCTCTACCTCTTCTTGACCACAGTTTCTTTCACTTGGATCACTCACCATTCCTGCATCTGATTTCCATTTTTCTAGTAATCTACTGAAATTTTGAATGTATTGATAATCCCCCTTTTCTCTTCTCTGTTGTGACTTTATACCTTTTATTATTATTATTTCTTTGAAATAAATGTAATGGGGTGCAGGTAGGAGAGATGAGTCTGTCTAATACGCTACCTTAAACTGGAAGATACCTACTTACTTTCAACGCGCTTGTGTAGCCTGTGTGCTTATTAAGTTCATATCACCAAACCTCAATTTCTTTTTTTGTAACATGAGTGTAAGAAAACATGCCCTGTCTATTTCTTAGACGAGACTGAAGGAAATTGTCATATCCCTGCAAAAAATTTTACAAAGCACAAAAGCTACTCTACTAGGTTTTCTTTTATTCCCTCTGTCTTCTCCCTTTTGAGATAAGGTTCTTTCATCTCACCACCTGGCCCATAAAGGAGATTTCTTAAAGAATATAGACTCTTTCCCTTCTAAACCTATTTTATGCTGCTAATAAATAAGACATAGTATGACTTTTTAATGATCAATCAAATTTATTCAAAATGGGATTACTTTTTGAATCATTTTCAAATGTGCTGTTGTCTTTTTATTATTTCAAAATGTCATGGATCTTAGCAAAATATAATAGATAAGGCCATGCCAGTATTTTTTTTTCCAATAAAAAACCTATTAGCTGATAAAAGGAGAAAAAATGTACTTATGAAACCTCTAATCAATATACTAATTAAAAAAGTAGTTCTTTTTCATTGTCTTCAGATCATAAGGATCACTGTTGTAGCTCATTCATCAGCCTCTGCAGAAGAAGGAAACGTGAGATTGCTCATGCAATCCAACTTCTGGTGATCTTCTTAGACATAAGATTCCTATAGTGCCTTCCCTTATGCATTCTAGCTGACCTACAGGCAAACTAAAAATTATTACTGTAACTAGGTTTTTATTCTCTCTCATTTGCTGCTGTGATTCAGTGCAGTTCACGTTTTGGTGATTAATAACTAGGTAAGGCAACTTGCCTGTGGACTTGCACAGGATTTCCTGTCTTGCCACCAAGCCATTAATCTGGAAACATCAGCAATAGGCATTAATCATTAATGCTAAGATACAATGTTGTTATTGGGCAAGGGATTAGGAGGAGTGTAGAATGTGTCCATTGCCGGAAAACAAAGACTTCAATCTATTTCCAGGCCCTTCCAATTATGTTATCTGAAAGTCATTTCTGTACCATAGCCTGTTACTCTAGGAATAACATTAGGCACCATTATTTGCTTTATATATCAGTTCTCAATTCCATTTGTGAGGAAGGGGAACTTCCACAGAGTATTTTAGATCATAGATCACACACCTAAAGGATGGTGGTTATTTTCATAACCTAACTCTATGCTCCCCTGGAAAGTCATAATTCTTGGTGATTTTTTATAGCTTTTGGGGGATTTTTTAAGCTGTTAAAATTAATATAAGATTTTCCTAATTATATTTTCACTTGTGTTCATTAGTGAGGCAGAAAAGCCAAATACCAGGTATTTATAGAGCTTGGCATTCAAACTTACCTCTTTATTCCAAGAGAGCTGCAGATCTATCTATGCTAATGTTTCTCAAGCTTTCTTGATTACAGGAATCATTCGAGGTATGCATTAGTTGGATACCCCAAAACTCAATTGCTTAACACGGAGATCTGTTTTTGCCTACAGATCTGTGGGCTGACTGTGTGGTTCTGCCGACCGAGTCACTCTGCCAGCCAGCTTGTCTTGGCTGATTTGAGCTGGGCTCACCTGTGGATCTGCAGACAGCTCTCAGGAGCATTTGGAGGGTCTCACTCATATGTCTGATGGTTGACTGGCAGTCAACTCCAGTGACAGCTGTGGCGGGGCCACGTCTCTAGCAATTCAGCAGACTAAATTGGGCTCGCTCACATGGCGATAGGAAACAGGAGCACAAAGAGAAGCAAGCAAGGCCTCTGGAGATTTAGGCTCAGAACTGGCCTGTTGTTACTTCTGCCACACTGTACGGGTCAAAGCAAGTCACAAGACCAGCCCACATTCAAGGGTGGGAAGATCCACTTCACAGCCTTAGGAAAGTGGCTGCAATGACACATTGCAAGGAGCATGGACACAGGGAAGGAGGAGAATTCTAGCCATCTTTGCAAAGCCTCCATCTCGGGGTACGTGTTTAAAAATACAGATTCCTAGGCTCTGCCCCAGAGATCAACGCCCCTCCTCAGACCAAACAAGCCTGTCAACTGTGTTCATGCAGTGAATTCACAGAGCTCATCCCCATGCAGCCTTCTCAGAAAACCCAGGGAACTTCCTAGTCTACTCCACCTTACCTGCAACCCCCTTCCTCTCTGAGATCGAAGAGATAGGTGAAGACCTCTCCCAACCACATTTTCTGCAAAATAAGGTAAACTAGGCTGACCTTTTTAGTCAGTTCTCCTTGGGAAACATGGGGCAATTGCATGTTCCAGGGATGGATTGTAGCTTATGATATTTGGACGCCTATGTTACCAGCCATTGGTCAAATTTAGCCCTCAGAATACTAGCCCTATCACAAAGCATCACTAAATTCATTTCCTCAACAAACATTTATTGCTTATCTATTATGTACCAGACCCTGTAAACATAAGGGTATTAGACACAGCCTTGTGCTTAAACATTGGCTTTACTAGAAGAAAGAAAAGGATTTTATTGCCAGGAAACTTTCTAAGAATGACTTAGAATTAGTAATATTAAGCAAAGCATATATTTTATTACATGTACATTTGCTCTAAACATTGACAAAAGCTTTTGTCACTTTTTTCTATAGATTTTTTTTCTATAGGATTATAAGAATAAGAGAATTTAATATTCAGATTCAAAATTAGCACCCTTAATTTTTGTATTCTTGTATTTTCTTTCTTTGTTGAGGTATCTTGGTTACTTGAAATTTAGTAAAATAAGGAGTAGGATAGGTCATAAAAATAACCTAAATTCACAATGTGACTCAGGTTGAAAAAAAAAATTAATTTCTTGTCAAAGAAATTGGTATAGATTAGACCATTTAAATGTTCATAGTTAACGAGCTATATCAATGGGTCCCTCATGTATTTACTAGTCTGTAATAATGGCTCTTAAATAATGAGTCCTTTCCTCCCTTCAGAAAAATTTTATTGAATGCCTATTAAATGCTAAGCACTTGGGATCTATCAGTGAACAAAACAAAAATCCCTGCTTTGGGGGAGCTTAATTTTTAGCATATTGAAATTCAAAGGATTTCCTAATTTTTAATGGATTTCAGTGTTGGTGACTTATTCATCACAGGCTACGATAACAAAATATTATAGGCTGGGTGGCTTAAACAATAGACATTTATTCTTCACAGTTCTGGAGGCTGGCAGGTCCAAGACCAAGGTGCTGGCAGATTTGGTTCCTGGTGAGAGCTCTCTCTTTGGGTTGCAAACAGCTACCTTCTTTCTATAACCTCACATGGCAGAGAGGAATATCTAGTGTGACCTTCGCTTTTGATAAGGGCACTAATCCCACCATGGGAGTTCACCTCTTGAGACCTAATTACCTCCCAAAGGCCTCACCTCCTAATATCATCACATTAGGGGTTAAGACTTCAGCATATGAATTTTTTGGGGAAGGGAACACAAATATTCAGTCCATAACAATGACAGTATCTTGTACTGAAAGGAAAAAATAAACAATTAGAGGGAAGGTGAGGCCAATATGTGCTATAGGAGTACTCCTATTGCAAATTTTCCCCAGAAGGTTCTGATTTCTGAAGGTATCAATTGCACCTCCTCTGAAAAGTAATCCATTTAAATGATGACGTCCTGGAAAATAAAGATAGAAAATACTTTTTAAGGAGACTGGGGATCTGACGGTGTCTGGGAGGAGCATGGGAATGTGGGTACTCAGGATTCCCAGAAAGGCCCAGTCTGGAGCCTCAGCGAGGAGGTGGTTATGGGAGGCAGCCGTCCTCCAGCTGCGGGGCGCTCAGGCCAGGGCCCACAGGAAGCCGAGGGCGTGGCTGGCTAGGGCTGAAGGAAAATTCCAGAGCTGAGAGGCAGTGCCTTGGGGACGCCACAGTGTCTTCAGACTGGGCTTCATTACACAAACAATAACAAAAAACCTCAGAAAACAACAAAAAAGAATCACTCCTAAAGTGGGGATATTCAGAAATGAAATAAAATAAATAACATGTAAGTAGTTTATTTTGTTAGAGAGAAAAAAAGGAAGCTTTTAGACTTCAGGCCTTATTAATAAAAGAGCTGTCAGAAGAGAGAAGATATCTCAGAGGAAGCAGGAAGGATATGATGAGCCCCAGGGAAGGCAATTTGGGGGAAATCCAAGTTTGGATGAAGCTGCGGCTGTGGCCGCTCCTGGCCTGCATGGCCGCAGGGAACCTGAGCAGAGAGAGAAGGCTCTGAGACGGATCTGAGAGGCTCGGACTCACTGTGTGGTTTGGGCCAGAGCACAGCTGGAGTCCAAAGAGCCAGTGAGGTTCAGGAGCTCGCAGTGTTCCTGAGGGTCCCTCATCTGTCTCCTCTCCGCACCCTCTGCAGCCACCTCCTGCTGGAACAAGCCATGGCTCACTCCCGCCAAATGGCGCCAATGTCTGGACCCTGGTTTTCCTGTTTCTTTAAGGACCCTTAGAGATTGACCAGATGAGCACATATTTAATCTGATAAACAGGATATGTACATATCTATCATGGCTTATATAGTACATTATAAATATAAAATTCATTATCTGTGGTATAATATCTTCCTATATGTACAAGATACATATGGCCAGAAAAACTTGTGAGGCTAGAACAGAACCAAGTAGCCCACCAGAAGAGGGATTGCACAATTGGAAATGCTCTAAAGAGAGAGTGCATTTGGCTAATCTTAAAGGCAGGGTAGATTAGAAATTAGTTTCGGGATCTGGAGTCAGCCTTCTTTGGTTTTCCTCGAATCTCTGTCACTCGCTAGTTGGTGTGACCAGCAGCAAATCACTGAACTTCTCTTGCTTCAATTTCCCTTTTGTGATTTGTGGATATGGATAGGATATACCTCACGGAGTTGTTTGAGGGTTAGATGAGTTCACAGATGAAAAGAGCTCAGCCCTGGCTGGCCCAGCATAAGCACTCAATAGATGATGGCTGTTACTCCCCACTTTGAACTAGTGGTCAAAACGGTCAGAGCAGTTTGTCACCAATTTAAATGCTTTCGAAGAAGAGGCATGAGATCAAGGTGAGGTTAAGTCAGCGAGGACCGATGGGGTTCGTGTGTGTTGGAGGGCGCTTGTCTGGCGGGAACAGACAACGGCTGCTCGGATCTGGCTCTATCTTGTGAGTATCGCCAGATCTGATTTGTCGAGACAAGATGGACATCAGGATTTTTATATGAAACCTCCCAGTTTTTAAATGCTGGAAACTATCTTAAAATTTTAGAAAAATTCTGTGCAGGTCCAACCAAATGTCTCTGTGGCTTGCGGTCCCAGCCGGAGTTGTGTTTGAAGAGATCTCCATGGAGAAGCACCAAGCAGGCCTCGCCAGCGGGGAAGGGTTTTGTTGTTGTTTGTAGTTTAATGTTAAAACCAAACCCAATGCAAATGATGTCTCTTTCTTGTCCTCTCTGGTGTAGCAGCTGGGTTGATCCCTCCATCTGGTCGTCAGACACATAGCCTTAAAAATGAAACCTGAATGACTGCAGTTGATGTTTATCTTCTCTGTAAACCAGGCTGATTTTCACCAGGCCATCCTGCTAAAATGTTCCCCTTTGCTAACTAGAACACGGCTCAGCACGTTTCATCAACCGCTGCTCTGCCCGAGGCCTTGCTCAGGACCCCGAGTTGGGTACAGAGAGGAAGCAGATATATGATTGACCCAGAAGAACCTCCACACAAAGGAATTAAAAGGTGGATATAATTCAGATGTTTGAGATTTGATTCAGGCCCAACCTTGTGTGACACTGAACACTCATAAAACTTCCTTACTGGAGTTTTGGTTTTTTGTTTAGACAAATTTCCTTAAGTATGGCCTTTGTCCCAGTACTTATTTATGATACTAACTCTTGACTTTTGAGATTTTGCAGATGGATGGTACGGCGCAGGGAAGTGATAAGTCTAAATAAGAGAAGCACTGTTGTATGTTCAATGTGTGTAGTAAAACGCATTCTACATTTGAGAATTTAGTATCTTAGCTGTTCCCTGGCTAGGGGCCAGCTTTTGTTAGCTGTGTGAACCTATTCAAGTTATTACTGTAGCTTGCAGTGGAATGAATCAATGTTAAAACCACAGAGATTTCCACAGCAAGTCAGGGGCTTATCTAATAGCCTCAGCCTCACTCTCCTCATTTTCTTCTTCAAACTACTTATACCTGCTGGTTCACGAAGCTGTTAGGTGCTGCCCTTCTTGCAGCCTCCTTCTGAGGAATGTGTCTTGGGAGGTTCAGCCTGCAGTGTCTCCGTGCCTACTGCCAGGTACTGTGTCACGCTGGCCACAACAGCCTGGCCTGGACCTCTGGTCTGCATTGGAACAGAAAGGAACCGTAAGGAAAATCAACAACGAGGCAGTTTGGTTTGAGGCTGCCTGAGAGTAGAGTTTCTTAGGGAAAGGTGTCACATTGGCCCAAACAGATCTTCTCTCCTGGGGACAATGAATGAGAAATTCACCAGAGAAAGAGGGAGCAAGAAGTGAGCATGTTCTGGGGGGATAGGTGGCCAAATTGCTTGGAAGACAGTCAGTGCCCAATGTTTCGGAGTGAATTAAGCCACGATTTCTCAGAGCAGAGTGTTTTGTTTATTCATCATTCATTCATTTATCAAAATAGCTTTAGCAAGTGAGTGTCTGTTGATATCCTAGGTGCTATGGAGGACACATTTGGGCTCGTTCTCAAAAGAATTGAAGTGGACCTGGGCAGTGAGATATCAATGTAAAGTTCAATTTAGAAATTAAGTAACAGGAGATGAGTTGTGATTTCCCAGCTTTCCCAGAACCATCCTCCTTTTGGGTTTTTCAAATAATCAGAGGGTTTTTCTTTTTAGTATAAAACTTTTTTGAGACCTCCTTATTTATTTATTTATTTATTTTTCCCAGTCTACGATTTTATTTTCATTTCTTTTAACCATCCATATCTCCTGTATTTGGCTTGGAAGCCCTTTAATTTTTTTTAACATGTTATATCACATTTTTATAACATGGCTATGCCAGTAGTACTGAAAGATTCTGAGACGAAGGTAATTAATCTAAGAGTTTAAAGTACGAAAAGCTACCCATCTATTGAGTGACAGTGTCAGGAGTCAACTTCAAGTCCTTTGATTCCAAGATCTGTACTGATTTCCAGTATATATCGATTATCAGGATATTTCCAATGTATATAAATATTGAAAAATGGGTGTTAGATCAATTTTGGGCTATTGTTTATGAGAAAATAATCTTGTTAAATCCAAAATTTACTGAGAATTATTTTGTTCTTACTGATACACTAACTCATGATTATTCCCAAGTTGATGGAGGCATGATTTCTGTCTGTGTAGAAAGACTCCAGGGCCCAAACAGGATGTCCAGGAAGTCAGGCCTCTGGGTACAGTGGCCAGCACCCAGCTCATGAGACAAGCTGGGGCTCCTTCCTCAGTGCAGACTGTTCTGGCCCTAGAGTCTTTCTGTAGAAATCATGCCTCCATCAACTTGAGAAAGATCATAAAGCTACTTTACGATATAGGTACGATGACTCCACACTGGTACCATTGACTTCGTATTTGAGGGTTGTTAAGACTCCAGTAGGCAAATATTTTAGATCAATGATCTGGACAAGGGAAAATAAGCTTGTACCAAACAGGTCAGTTCCAGTCCTTTCTGTGAAACTGCCAAGGTGAGACCTCCTTATTTAAAATCATAACCTGACCTGCCTGACTTCTCCTCTCCCACTTCTCTGACCTGCCTTCCCCTGCCCTACATCTCTCTCATCACTCCGAGCACCTTCTAATACACGTGTTGCTTACTGCTTTGCTGTGCTCACTGGTTACTGCCTGTCTCTGCAGAAATGCCAGCTCTCCAAAGGACAGTGATTCTCATCCGTTTTGATGTGTTCCAAGTACCTAGAGCAGTACCTAGAATGTGGCGGCTGTTCAGTAAATATTTGGTAGATGTTGAATGAATGAAACCTTAAAAATCATGGGTGAAACTATTTCCAAAGTCTTTCTTATTATACTTCCTGCTTAACTACAATATTCTGGATAGAATGTAAACCTTTGGTGCGTTGTCATATTGGACCACGCTTGTCTTGCCTAGTTTTTATACTGCCCTTGGGGCCCTCTGAAGAGGGCAGGACTATTTTCTCCCACTCTGGGCTAAAGGACTGCAGGAAGATGTACTGTTTGAGTGCCAGTGTCAGCTTTTTCTTTGACTTCAGCTGACCAGAGGTCCTTTCACCACTGGGAAAACTTCTTCCTGCTTCTAATTCTTGGCCTATCCAGTGGTGAACCTGGGAAATTCAGAGAAGGAAACCTGCTGAATTTGTGTTAGAAATAAGACCAAATAAGGAAGAATTAATTTTGAGAGATTATTTTCTCATTTCTAATCATCTCGGCAATCTTTTAAGCTATGTCTCATATTGCCCATTTATGGATGAAGAAATCGAGGCACACAGAGCACCCCCTTACCAATATTTGCTCAAGTTCACGTGGTTGACCAGAGGAAGGGATGGGACTTTTGAGATCTGCCTAGCATCAGAGTTGGTATTCTTTTCTTGTCATATTTCTTCTATGAGGAGCTGGAAACATGTTCCTGCAACTAATGCGTATAAAATTCCACCCATGAAGCTTGCACTGTGGCTTCCGGCTGCTTATGGGACTTTTAATGCTTTCTGCGTCTCACTTTTCTTTTCTTTTCAACCTTCCTTATTGAGCTGAGGTTTTGAGTGAGTTCTAGTCAAAGATGCTTACAGCAGAAACCAGTAAGGGGTCCACTTGTTTCTAGAAGGCACTGAGGGTCCCTTTAGAAAGTCAAATATGGATTTTCAGATTAATGGTTGAGTTCACTGCAGCATGAAACAGCTATTTGAAAGATATCTGGACACACGGCTCCCTTCCACACAGGGCAGCTGCCTACGATTACTCTAGTGACAATGACTTTGAGTAGAAATCGATAGAGACCGGCCCCTTCATGTTTTTCCAGATTGGAAAGCCACCCTCTCTTCTAAGAGGAATGGTTATGTATCTGTTTCTGGCATCGTTTTAGAAGTTTAAGAGAAAAAGAAAATTAATTATAAAGCTTCCTGCACAGTGAGTAACAAAAATGAAAGAGAAAATGACTTAATGAGATCAGGGTAACAATAACACCGTTTTTATTATCAAAAAATATAAACAAACGTTTCCCAAGTTTCCTTTGGAGGAGGCTCTTCACATAAAACTGGTCCCAGCTTGACTTCTCGGACTGAGACCTATTCTCCATGGAAACCCCTCCCTCCCTGGGCCCCCAGGGATCTAACAGCGACAAATAGCCCTAAGGCTTCAGAGCAAACACACTCTAGGCTGGGAAAACAAACAAACTTTTCCTTATGCTGAGCCCACGGTTCAGGTTTCCTCTTGCTGTTTCTAGAATAGGATTTTGCTCTTAATAATTATTCCTGGCTTCTCACCAAACTAAAGACTTCAAATGCTGCTTTTTCTATGGCCAGAACTATCTTCCCATGAGTCCTCGTCTCTTTTTTCTTCATTTCCTCTCTTTCCTGATGTTGCCCTTATTTTTTAGATAATTTGGCCTTAGACTTTTGGTCTCTACTTCTAAGGGGCTGTTTTCCTACTGACATTCTATTGGCTGTTCTTTGCTAGCAGGTGGTTCTTTGGGATCAACTTAAGCAGTTTCCCTTCTCCTAGGGCAGCGGGAAGAGAGGATACATCAGGCTCATTGAGCAGACTCAATGGCTTTCAGAAGTTCCTTGGCCAATAACATAAAGACACAGTTCTCAGAACACCAGTGTCTCTGTCATTTATTTATTAAATCCCTCATTGAGTCATGCCTTCATCTCCCAACAAACACGTTTCGTGCCTCTATTTGTCAAGGTTTAGAGATACATAACGGCTTCCTCCCCTATTTGGGATGTTTCCTCCCCTCTTCACTTAGTTAACTTCTATTCATACTTTACCTTTCAACCCAGTTGTCACATCCTCAGAGAATCCTTCTACAACCTACAATTTTATGCACTCCTAGAATCCTTTTGTTTTACTTAATAGTAATTAACATAGCCAATGCTTTTTTAAATGTGATAATTTGATTGTTGAGTTTCTCCACTAGACTGTAAACTGGATATTGATTTTGTTCCCTCTGGAAGATTCAACACCTAGCAAGCACTCAGTAAATAATTGTGTAACATATGTTGAGTAGGGACACGAGTCAGAAGATGATTACAATATTTAGTGTAATGGTAGCATTAATCCTGGGGTTCACCTAATGCAAATTGAGTTGTGGGATACAAAGGACAAAGGGAAACTTCTGGAAAGGATATGTAAACTGAGTCCTAGAGTGTGAGGAGGTGGCCCAACAAAGAACAAAGGTGTGGGAGCTTATGGTGACAGCATTCTAGGTTGGGGTGACATCATCAGCCAAACCTTGAAAACGGGGGACAATGAGGCTGGCCTGTTGGGGTAAGTCAAAGGTCTCAGTGAGGCTGAGGTTCAATGTGTGAGTTGGGGAGTGGAGATAAGACAGTTGAGACTAGACATGCAGATTGAGGGTACATCATGAAAGCCTTGCATGCCATGCTAAAAATTTTGACCTTATCCTGCAGGTGATGGGGAAATACTGAAGTATTTTAGGCAGGGTAGAGGCATGAGCAGACATGCTCCATGCTCAGGTGGGTGTACACATCCTAACTTGCACCACAGGCTACTGGAGAAAGGTCAGGAAACTCCCCTCATTTGCTGGTTCTGGAAGCAAGTTGCCAGAAGTGGAAGTTCTAGAAGAGATGGGGGAACTGTCGCCTCCCACACCCTGCAGAGGTGAAGGAAGAAATCTGGGTAAGACTAATAAGGGCAAGTATTTATTTCTCCTTCAAAAGACAGGGATTTGAAACTCATCTTTCATTTTCTGGGGGGGAAAGGATATTCTTGGTGTCTGGACAGCACGTAGGAGACAGGAGCCCCACGAGGCGGCCATTATCCCTCTTCTCCTCCTCCTCGGCATGAGGTTGGGTGATTGTGCTGCGTTTCTTGTAACCGTCAATCGGACCGTCCACTTTTCAATCCTTACCCCATGCGTGGCGTTTCGGGAAACTGCACAAAAAAGACATTGTAAGAAAATGATGCATGAGAGAAAGGAAATACATTGTATTGTACCATGGAATGAATTTGTGACTCAATCATCATGATTTAATTAGGACCCCCTTGAAGTTTCCTCTTCTGGGATTCTGAGTGCTGCTTCTCATTCTTTGGAAGCAATTCTTCCCCTTTTACTTACCGACTCGTAATGCTTCTGTTGGCCAAGTGGCCTTTTCCTCTTAGCCAGGGATTACTTCAAATCCCTTCTTCTGCGCAGTGACTGCTGCCCCGTAAACCTAACCCTGTCCTGACTCACCAGCCTCTCCCCTCTCTCCTCAGTGCCTGTGCCAGCTCTGTGGGAAGAGATCCCGACCCGTGAAATCCTTACTCCAAACTCATTTAATTCTTAACATTCTCAAATGCCTCGCTGGCCTCAGCTCAAGGAGGGCAGCACCTCTCAGGAGTGACGCTGAGGAACGTGCTTCCGCTGTCTGGACACAATGCCAGCTCTCTGCACGGGCTTTGCTAAACAGCCGGCAACGTGTGGCCAATGCTAGGTGAAATGGTGAAACATATGACCTTTGGTTTTTCCTGACATCTTAATTTGTCACCAAATTATCTTCCCTGTTCATTTTTCAATCCTCATCAATCATAACAACCTTGCCCTGGGGGGGGAGAACCTGGATTCAAAATAATAAGACCTGGGTTCTGCTCCCAACAATTGGGCAAGCTTTTTCCTGGACTTTTCCCTCATTCATACGAACAGGATCCTGACACCTTCCAGCCATGCTGGCTATGAGAATCAAATTTTTGGTGCATTTATAGGTGTTTTGCAAACTATAGAGTGCCATGTAAATGTGAAGAATATTATTAATGGTGATTCCTAAATCCTGGAACCCACTGGGCTCCTTCCTAAGTCACTACTGAGGCACCCAACCCGAACGTCATTTCTCTAGGTCTTGTGTGTTTGTCTCTATTCTCCCAAAATGGTCCTGTTTCTTCCCTAGGTTCTTATTTTCTCCCTTCAGTATTTCACCTAGACATTCAGATAAATGTATGTACACTATTGAAATAGTAAAAAAAAAAAAAGAAGAAGAAGAAGATAGCTGTGGTGTGGTATACTTCTGTGTAATATGATAAACTTGTGTCTCTTATGATCAAACTTTTATATGTTAATGACCTTGTGGAAGAAAGTCTACTGTGGTAGACTGTGCAAAAGTAAAGGTCACACGTTTGTATCCCTCCCCTCCCACTCATTTGTTTTGTGATCTAGGCCAGCATATCTGAAGTTGTTAGGCAGGAACAGAGAGAAGAAAGTGTGGAAACCTTGGGTTAAACAAAGTTAGATAAGTTTCTTTACCGCAGGATTAATGTGTGCTGGGAATATTCAAGAAGGGGATTTGTGCGTCTTTTTTTGAACTTCTGGGACCATAGAAGACTTTTAATGAAGCATCTGGATGACTAATGTATTATGGAGTACATCTAGGGAAAGTCTGCTTTTAGCAAATTCAGAAAAG
The DNA here is from genome assembly GCF_041146395.1 of Eulemur rufifrons. NCBI lineage: Eukaryota > Metazoa > Chordata > Mammalia > Primates > Lemuridae > Eulemur > Eulemur rufifrons. The sequence continues at coordinate 13,171,548 of NC_090983.1, read as the reverse complement.
TGGGATTATGGTAGTTGGCCCCAGAGCATTTGCAGGATTAAATGAAGTAACATGTTAAGGTGGAAGCAAGAGTTACCAGGATTTAAGGCTTAAAGGGCAACGTCTCCGGGGCTCTTGTCTGAGAGATGTTTATTGGTGCTGCCCAGGAAATGCCATGGTGTGGACAAGTGGGGGATGCGCTCTCAGATGGACTCTAGGCAGGCAGAGTTCCCCTCTACCTCGCTACAAGGAGGCTCACCAACCCCTCCCATCATCCAGCACTCCAGTGAGCCCTTCCCCCGACTTCCTGTGATCATACTAAGGATGGAAAGGGAGCCTAAAAGCCAAAAGCAACATGGAACTCAAGAAAGAATACAGATGGAACCTGTACAGAGGCCTTAGCCATGCTAAGTTAAATGCCAACTTTTTAGTAAGGAAAAAAGAAAGAAAAAAGAAAAGAAATAAAAACCAATACAAGACCCACTGTTTACCCTTCATAGTTTCTTATATATGACTACATTTAAGATACTAGGATTTGTCCTCACTAGGGGTGTGGGTTCAGTCATTCTTAATCTTCATAATGGTTTTAATCTTCATCATAAATCCCGAGTTAAAGACCCCGTCAGTGTGTTCACAAGTGGCTGTCTGATGTGGGTGGACCTGACTTGCTGTGTTGGAGTTGGGTTCTGGCATCCACAGGGAGCAAAAACAGGATAGCAGTGCCCTTAACATCAGTCACAAAAGGTACATACCAGGTGGTACAGACCAAATGCTCAATGCATCATCTCATTCATTTGTTTGTTCTACATTCACTGATTCCACAATATCACGAGGATCTGCTCACTGACAGCCCCTGTGATGAGTGCTAGGAACTCAAGATGAACAGGACAGGCAAGGTCCTGACTCTCACGGGCCTGTGCTCCAATCATAGGAAATATTTGCATGTCTAATCTGGAATGAGGGATGGAAGGAAAATCCTCATTGCACCCAGAGGGCTTAGTTAGTATTTTAACCTTCTAAAGGGAGAGCATCCATCCTCTGGTCCAAAAGAGTGATCAGCGTAGGATTTACAGGCAGCGCCATGTCAGCGGACAGCGGTCCTAGGTCAGGCTTCTGAAGAAGGTGTCTGGAAAGGTGGGTCCTTCCGGAGCCCTCAGCTCTCTTGCAGAAAAGTGCCTATTTTGCCAGTAAATGGCCTGGGTGCTATAAAAGATCACATTTGTTTTTAATTCTCTGGATCAGGGTCTTTATTCTAGAAGATAAGGTCCCTCTGCCATGATTTGAGGTAGAAGCTTGATCCAGATCTACCAAGAGGATTGGCCAGCCCCAGGCAAATATGAAAATTGGGATGCAAGTCAGGTTCCCATCCAGGAATGCTCCTGGCACACAGTCTTCTCCCTCGGTTTTCTTCCCATCCCCTGGTATTAAGCACAAGAGGTGTTTAAACTGCGATGGCTCTAAAGAATCTACAGATTACTCCTGTGTGACCAAAAAGCCACATTTCCCATTTGGTGCTACGATCTTTCTTTTGTTGCCAAGTCATCCTGATTGCACTAAAAACAGATTCACATTTTTCATCAATTGTAATCCTGATTTGGAAGAGGGCTATTATAAATGAATGAAGCATGAAGCACCCGACAGCCATCTAAAAGTTCAAATATCACAGAAGAAAAATGGCTTCAACTTTCCTGGGTGGGAGGGTGAAGCAGATATAAAAGACAAAGAGAGAAAGAAAAAGAATGGTTGCAATAAGAGGTACCTTGACAAATGATGGATATTTCCCATGTACTTGATCTTTACAGGATTCAGTGACAAGCACAGAGAGATTTAATACAATTGTTAAAAGTTAAGGAACCTGGGAAAATAATAAGAGACGATTCATAGGGCACAGGATACTTCCCAGTCTGAATGGTTTTCTTTCCTTGCACCACTTTAATACTATTTGCACCTCATTGCTACTTTTCTTTTTATGAATAAGTGGAATATTTAATTGGCACAAATGGCTTTGAAATTGTTCTGTCTAGTCCTAATGACTCTTCCTAGTTTTTCATTCATTCATTCTTTCATTCACTAGGTGGGGGATTGCCTTCTACTCCTGGGACACTGAGAATTCAAGGGTTTCAGAGCCTGCCTGCAGAGAGTAGAGGAAATAACACATCACTCTAATACAGGGTAGAATCTAAAGCACACAGGGGAAAAATGATTGGAATGTAGAGGAGAGAGAAACTAGTTTATCCCACCTGTGGTCTCAGCCAGGGTAGTGCTTAAGAACATGGCTTTGAATGAGCCTGGCAGGCCCAGTTCTCAATCACCATGGCTGGGTCACCTTGAGCAGAATATTTACCCTCTGTAAGTCTCAGTTTTCCCATATGCATAATGGGGGAAATAATAATAATATAATAATAATGGTATCTCTTTCTAGTGTTAAGGACTGAATAAGGCAGTAGAATGCAACACCAAGCAGAGAGTAAATAGTAAACAGAACATGGTAAATGGTAAATAAAATGGATTGTGCCTATGATAACTTACCCTTCTTCCTGACATCCCTGTCTGGATTGATGCCTCCCTGCCCTGCCTTTCTTGGTCATGAGGCTTAAACCTCAGGAATTTCCCTCTTCCTTCTCGTTGCCCTCTGCATCCAGCCGCCAACCTGCATCCCCCATTCATGTCCACGCTGCCACCTGAATTTTGGCCCTCTTTTTAATATTAGCTGCCAATTAACATTTTGGTTTTAGTTTATTTGTTTTTTAAATAAATTTTATTGTGAATACTGAACCTTTCAACATGACGCTAATGGGATACATAATGGTTACTATAGTGAGCCGATTAACCTACCTATTATCTCACATAGCTACCTTTTTGGTGTGGCAAGAACAGCTAAAATCTATTTATTTGACAAAAATCCCTGATACAATAGAATTTTATTAGCTCTAGTCTTTACGTCATACATCAGATCTCCAGGCTTATTCATCCTCCATATCTGCTGCTTTGTGTCCTTTGACCTGCCTCTCCCCGTTTCCTACGCACACTCTAACCTCTGTTAACCATTGTCTTATTCTTTACCGGTTAATGTTTTAGAGCAGTGGTCCCCAACTTTTTTGGCACTAGGGACTGGTTTCATGGAAGACAACTTTTCCAAGGACTGGGATAGTGGAGGATAGTTTCGGGATGATTTAAGTGCATTTCATTTATTGTGCAGTCAAACCTCTCTGCTAATGATAATCTGTATTTGCAGCCACTCCCCAGCACTAGCATCACCGCCTCAGCTCCACCTCAGATCATCAGGCATTAGATTCTTATAAGGAGGATGCAGCCCAGATCCCTTGCATGTGCTGTTTACAGTAGGGTTCGCGCTCCTGTGAGAATCTAATATCACCACTGATCTGACAGGAGGCAAAGCTCAGGTGGTGATGGGGAGTGGCTGTAAATACAGATAAAGCTTTGCTCACTGGCCCGCTGCTCACCTCCTGCTGCATGGCCCAGTTCCTAACAGGCCATGGACCGGTACGAGTCCATGGCCCAGGGTTTTGGGACTGCTGTTTTGGAGGGTTTACTCTGCAGCTGTATTCTTTTCTTAACCTATCATGACACCTGTATGAGATAGGTTCTATTGTTTTCATGTCTTTTTATTGAAGGAGGCTGTCTTAGTCTTTGCAGGTTGCTGAAACAAAATACCATAGACTAGGTAGCTGATAAACAGCAGAAATTTAGTTCCCACAGTTCTGGAGGCTGAAAGTTTTTGGTCAGGGTGACAGCATGTTTGGATTCTGGTGAGGGCTCTTTTCCAGGCTGCAGACTGCTGACCTAGTACCCTCCCATGGCAGAGAGCAGAGGAGGAGCTAGCTCAGCGGCCTCTTACAAAAGGCACTAATTCCATTCTTGAGGGCTCCACCCTCATGGCCTAGTTACCACCTAAAGGCCCCACCTCCAAATACCATCACATTGGGATTAGGGTTTCAACATATAAATTTGGGGAGGGACATATTCAGTCCATAGGAGAAACTAAGTCTTACAGAGATTAAATAGGCAGCTCAAGATAACACAGCATGGAAGTACAGGGCTTAGACCAAAACTGTCTGCCCAGTGGGTTCACTGCCATCCTCCCTGCCCTGGAGGAAAAACGGCAGTCTTTGCTCACATGGCAAGCTGTTCACCAGCCCCCAGCTCCACTTGTCAAATTCCTTGCTAAGAATTAGATAGATCTATTGTTGTGCCGATGAGACATACACATAGTAGAACAGACTGTTTGAAAATCCATGCACCCAAGATTGACTTTCCGAGTTCAAGTCCTGATCCACCATTTACCAGCTGTGTGAGCTTGAATAAGCAATTTGTCCCCAGTTTCTATGACTTTAAGATAATGATAATACCTACTCCAGAGGGTTCATAAAAATTCAAAGGAGTAAAATATAAAATGTGCCAAGAAAAATGCTTGATACCTTGTAAGCATTTAACGTGGGCCTGTGTTGAAGGGAAAGAACGGTATTTTCTGCAGTTTGCTCCATCATTGACCTTGCACAGTGACTTGAGCTTAATGGGCACTCAAAGCACAGGTAGACTGTCATGAGAGTGCTGGCGTTCTTCTGAAAACGTTAAGAAGATTATGCAATTAATAGTGAAGAAACCTTAGAATAGCCATAGGAAAATTATAAAAGCCAAGTAAATAAAGCCTTCTAAAATAATAGTGTCTTTTTCCAGGCCAGTTTAGTGCCTGATCTTTTAGATAATGTTTTTTTTTAAGAAGTAAATTAATGTTGTATTGTTAACTAGTCAAGAATTATGAGATTTAATCTACCCCAGAACTGGTTTAAGGGAATTGAAAATGGCCCCTGGGCCATGTATTGGAGCTGCTAACCAAGCAGTTCCACCTTGAATGGAGGGAAAAGATGATAGTAAACAGAGATTTTCATGGATATCCCCAGGTGGTTTGATTGTATCTCATGACTTACTAGAACAATTGAGTATCTTGTCTATCTCTGAACAGGTGAGGAATTGTCCAATGAATGCTATTAATTAGGCTTGCTATTCTTAAAGTGGTCACAGCCCAGCAGCAGCAGCAGCAGTAGCAGCAGTTCCTGGAACCTTGTTATAAATACAGAATCTGGACCCCATCCCAGATTAAACAAGAATCCATATTTTAGCAAGATCCTCAGATGATTAGTGTGCACATCAAAGTTTGGAGAGCAATGATACAGAGAGTAAAGGGACACTAGGATTAGAAGTAGACTTTGTTATATTACACGTTGTTGGCTTCCCTGACATACAGGGGAAATGGTGCTACAATACATAAGATAAGAAAGATGAAGTTTTATAAGCAGAAACTCTTTGGAAGATAAACCAACCTCTGGCATTCAAAAGCAACTGGGCTGCAAAGACATACATCATGGTTCAAAACGTATACTCTACTGCAAACTGTAATCATTGGCCAGATCAGAAAAGACACTCTGAAGTCTCCTTGTTAATTTCCAGGAGAAGCTCAATGACTAGGACCAAGAGCAGGCTGGCATACCCGCCTGGCCAAGTTGTCCACAGAGCACAGTTAATACGCCCAGCCACGGTGACTGCAGAGTGAGTGAGGTTGCCAAGTGGGGATAGCTCAAGAAAGACTTTTGTATAAAAATATTGCCCGTTTGAGGACTTTAAATTATTATATGAAAGACTTATTCTGGGCTCTCAAGACTACTGGGAATTATAGGGCTTTAAGTAACTGTAATCTGCCTACTATGGAATATAATACATAATATTTGGTTAACAGAGAAAGTAATGATAAAATTTTCTCCTCATGCAATGGTGCTACCTGCCTGGAGACTCAAAAATTGATTCTGGTTAGGGTTCCAGCTAAGTAACAAGTTTTTGAACCAATCTTAGAGATCCTCCATCTTGTTTTTCTGGGTTTCACGAAGATTAAGTGACTTGCCCAGGGCAACAGGGCTGGTTATTTCTGAATCTACTTTCCCTCGAATGAGTCATCTCGAATAACTTCAAACCTCAATGTACTAAATTTGACGTAGAAATGGTCCAAAAGTAATAAGAGGGGAAAAAAATGACAAGCAAAACAAAGGAAGGGAAGTAATAAAAGTAGGCATTGACTAGGGAGATAAATGTACTAAAATACTTCAAGTATGACTTAAGGTTGTCATAATAGTTGAAGCATGTAAACTTTTTCTGTTGAACTGAAGTTGTAAAATATGATTGGGATTTTGTTTACTGTTAAAAAAGGTAGTTTATTAATCAAATTACTCCCGATGTGTCATTAACTCACTGCATAAAAGACACAAGAGATTTGTCATTAGAAAAAAATGTTGCTGAACCATAAAATCTGAGTTGCATAAAAGTAAATACTGCCATCCTGTAAAGTGTATAAAAGAGAAAAAAATTATAGCTAAAAGTGACACCCAAGATCCCAGGAAGTAATTTATAAAAACAATTCTTACTATATACAAATCAGTTCAAGGGAAAGAAAATAACTGGAGTAGTCCATTGAAATTCCAACACTTTTGAGCCCTCTTCTGGCCAGTAAATGGTGACAGAAAATTTAAGATTTAATAACATCTGGAGAATAACAACAAAGATGCAAAAACAATAATAAATGTATTTGGGCTTTAAAAGAAAAATCAAAACAAAATTATTTCACTGGGTCAGATAAAAAAAATTTCTGTGACTTAAAAAGACTCTATTTTCCCCTATCTCTTGTCTGCTATATGTGAAAACAAAGGGGAAAATGTAATAACCTTGATAGATACTTCAAAGCAACAAGTGAATGTTTTTTTCTTCTGTGGCATGAAGAGAGAAAGTAATATATTTCTTTCTAAATATCAAGAAAATTCGACAGTGTGAATACCAGGAATAATATCTTCACAAATATGTGTACATTTTTGGGTATCATTTTGGTACTGTCCCATCAAGGTCCCCTTTTGTACTCTTTTTAATACTAATTTTGGGGATTATGAGTGGCAATGAACTTAATAAATAAAACCAAAGTCAAAAGCTCATCAATAAATTTAGCCTTGTACTTTTGTTTTTTAAGCTATTCTAGGGACCACCAGCCATCTAGAAACCACTCCACAAACAATCTTCTACTTTTCTGGTTACGGCCTCCCACCGATGTTTCTGGAACTGCCCAGCATGTAAGAAGTCCTCCAGACAGGCAAGTGTGTCTTGTGACTAGAGCAGGATGGTAGCACTTGTGTTGTGAAGGTGCGGTCAATGAAGATGATGTATATTTTAGTTAAGAAATGCACTAAGAATATCCTGTTGAGTAAGGATATCACAACATATTCTTCATATTGGAACATATTGCCACCATTTTTTCTTTAGATTTTATGCCTTTGAATTTGAAAATATTAAAACCCTACCAAAATATTCAAAAGGTAGTGAGATTGTGACAAAGCAAGGCCATTGTAAGAGCCCGGCTGTAAATTGTTTAGGGGTTAAGTTCAAGGCACTACTGAATGCCTTCCTAATTGCCTTGAAAGAGGGCTACTCTGGAGAAGTAAATGTAAACTGAGCATTTGAGAAAAATCCAGAGTCAAGGCTTATAATGATTGCTTTGTAGGAGACACTCCTAAGAAAACTGGGAAGAAAACCATCAGAAATCACCAGAACATATACAATTTCACAGAGTAAAAAAAGAGAAAATAAGTCTAGTTCTTGACTCTTTTGATGCTAAACAATGCTTAAAATGTACACACTTTACTGAAAAAACAAATTCGAGGCATTACATCAAGGCTCTTACAACCAGAATAAGTTTACATAGAACAGATCTTTCTTCGAGGACCACTTGCCAACAAGTCACTTAAAGTGGATGGTTAAAGTAAATGGGTTGCTGTTCTAGGTAGATGATGTTGCCTTCCCTGGATAATCGTCAACTTAAAAAAAGAAAAAAGAAAACTTTCTAGAATATAGCTATAAGTTCAACTAAAAATGTGATATTGAGTGTAGTCCTTCCCTTGAAAATGTTTTGGTTTTCCTCTATTTATTTATGCTGTCAGGGATACCTATTCTCGCCCAGGACTACAATAGTGGACAACAATCCATTATCTACTAATAATATAAGAGGGTGTAAATGAAAATGAGAGTGGATTTGAGCTTGGTTGTATGTAAACTCTCAAACTGATTGGTAAAAAGAAGAAAATCTAGTTGAATTCAATCAAATGTTTTGATAAAAATGCCCTGCTACTGACATTGGTATGTTGGATGTGTGCATCTCACATGTTTTGGTGGTAGTGGAATGTCAAAAGAAAGTGGGGTTCAGGGAGAAATAGCCTCATTCAATCAACCTGTGTTATCTAAAATAATTTAATATCAAAGAGAAAGAAACAGACTTGCACACAGGCACAGAGCCTTAAAGGTCTTGTAAGACATGACACAGTTTCTGAAAAGTAATTATGTAAATGGAAAATTACATAAATCTCCAGATGAGCACTTAGATTTCTCTTTTTAATCTAATTCCTTCCCTAAACCATAGCACAAATCCAAGGAAAGCCCCTAAGATTTCCAGCGAGGTTCATTAAGCCTGATTTCTTTTCAACAGTTATCAGGTCTGAAACAATAGGTTTTTAACCATTAACTTTACACAATCCATATGATTTCCTTTATATTTAGAAAATATATTCTCTCTCCACATTAAAGAAACATTTAGTGAGAGCCCATTGTGTTCCAGGCACTAAGATAAATGTTAAGAGGGGGGTATGTTTTCGTTTGTTTTTGGAAGAATTAAATATCCCAGGGAAGCCCTCCCCTAAATTCTGGCAATGTTCTACTTCTTTTAGTTATCAGTTTTATTTTTAATCATCAATCTGTGATTAAACATGTTGTCAGAAATTTTATACCCCAGACCAGCATCTCCATCACTACTTAGCCCAGCCCAAGCACCCATAGCATTGCGACCTAATGTGAATTCAAGAGATGGAAGCTAATTTTACCATAGACTTAAGCAACACAGAAGTAGAAAGCTACATCTCTGCAAAACATCACAGGGCACATTCCATGGGAAAATATGCCCTTTGTGCAGTTGCTTGCAATTTCGTTGTATCTGGCCCAAGCTTTCCTTTACTGGTGTGTATAATAGAAGGACTCCTCCCTGGGAATGAATCACATCCTGCTCTGGTAACATGGTAGGATGCTCTAAAGAGCACATAGTCAATTGCTGGGTTTGGCCAGAAATTAATTTTCTCTTTATTGGAATCTGCTCTTTCATTTTGGTCTTCAGGAAGTTAGTAGAGGCTGTGTAAGAGCTCCATGGGTGAGTGGTCAGGGATCTGAGGGGGAATGAATGAGTAAAGGTCTTGATTGTTGGGGCCAAGGGAACTTACCCCTTGCCCTCGCAGGGTTTGCTGGAAAAACAACTCATAACAAGGCAGATTAATAAGTGAGAAGGCTTTACAAGTTTATTAGTACTGTGCGCATGGGGAGAATCACAGAGTGATTGCCCCATATTCCAATGCAGTACCGATGCTTACATACCCTTCCTTCTTAGCAGAAAGGGAGATGGGAAAATGTGGATGATTTTTAGGGGGATAGTGAATGATTTTTAGGGGAATTCTATGTGCTTGAAGAACAAACAATGGTTAAAATCGGATAGGCTCGCAGAGCAGACAATGATTTGTGACAAAAGTCTGTCCAGGTTTGTTGACAGGTTGTCCGAACTTTAGGCAGATAAGGGAACCTCAGCCTGTGCTTTGAGAAGATTGAGAGACAGGAGCGGGGAGGGGAACAATTGTTCTCCTTGGTGAGTCTGATAAGTCTTTATGTAGTTGGGGTAAAGTTTCTTCTAGCATCTGTTAAACTTTAAGGGTCTTTAATTCAAAATACTCATCATGCCAGGAAGCCATATTTGGGGGTAAAGTTATCTGCGCTCCTTCACGACGAAGGGTAGGATCTGATTCTGGAAGGCTAGTGGGGGTGAGTGGGAGAGGAAAGGAATATTGGCCACAGCCAGGATGAGCTGGAGAGGAGCAAGGAGGGCGCCACGAGGAAGCTGAGATGAGGTCAAAAGGGGCTGTCCTTAAACAGGAGAGGTTCCCGAATGGGGTAGGTAGATGCAGCATCGAAACAGATACTTAGAAAGTTATAACGGGGGTCCAGCTCAAGACCCTGTTCTGAGTTGACACCTTAGCTCCCAAATCACCTTTGAAATGTCTGAATCAGAACAAGGGAAGGCGACATCTGCATTTTATCCAGCAAGAGCAGAGCAGGGACCTGGTGGGGCCAGCGGTGGCAGAGTTTCCAAGCCCTTCTGGGGAACACGTGGACGTGATACTCAGCAGCATGCCCTAACGCTTCCAACTTCCAGTGTCTGAAGCAGCACCAGAGAAGGGGCTTCTAGGTCCAGCATCCAGACTGTGGCTCCTGTTCATTGCATCATTGGTGTGCAGAACAGGTTAAGGAGCCCAAGGCACGGGCTGTGACTCGTAGGGGATGCACCAAACCTGATAGTAAGATATAGTATAAAGTTGTAAAAGTAATAATGATATAACTAAGGAAAAAACTAGTAAACAGAATATAAGGTCCAGAAATAAACTAAAGGATATATCAAAAATTACAGAGGCAGTATAGGATAGTACTTAAAGAGCTTGGGCTCTGGAGCTAGCCTGATTGGGTCCAAGTCTTGGCTTTCCTCTTCCTAACTGTGTAATTTGCATAAGTCACTGAACCCTAACTGCTCCTCAGGGAAACGAGGATAACAATAGCAACTCATGGGGTAGGGATGAGATGGGTTAATGCATGAAAAGCAATTAACGTGGTTAATTGCATGGAAAATGTAGCTTTCAAACAAAGGAATGTGATTTATTTGATAAAGAATATTATGACAACTGGCCAGATATTTGGGAATAAACATTTGATCCTTTCTTTATATTCTACCCCAAATAAAATCCAGCTGCAGCAAGAACCATATAATAATTCTAGGAAAACAAACAGGTCAATATTTAAGTAACCGTGTGGTAGGGCTTTTCTAAGCATAACACCAAAGGGAGAAGCCTGGAAGAGAAAGGAAAATGGATAAACTCAGTATGAAAAATGGAAAACTTGTAGGCTCCAAAACAAAATAAACAAAGCAAACCAAAACCCAACTCACCCTAAGCAAAATTAGAATGTAAATGACAAACTAGGAAAGATATTTGCAACATCTAAGGCAAACCAAGAGTAATGTACTTACTGTATAAAGAGTATATTATACTTTTTATAAATCAATAAGCAAATCTTATAAATAAGCAAATATAAATTAATAAACAAAAAAGTTTGACACCTCTGCCAGAAAAAGTCATAGGGCATTATGAATAGGTAATTCACAAAGAAAATATGTAAATAGACAAAAGCCATAAGATCAATCTAATGAATAATTAGATGTGATGTGATGTGAATTAAAATGATATCGCATTTTTCACTTTTTAAATTGACAATGATTTTTAAATGACCATAGCTAGTATTGATGAAAGGCAGAAAAACAGGCCTTCTCCCATACAGTTGGCAGAAGTATAAATTGGCTCAACATCTTCGTAGAACAAATTTTTAATACCTACCTAATGTGCATAGACTTTGATCTAGCTTTTATACTTCTAGGAATTTAATTTTAAAAAATGTTCTGAGATATGAAAAGAAAATAAATTTAATTACAAAGATATATACTGCAGCATTTTTAATAATATCAAACAATTGAACCACCTTAGTATCAGGTAGCAGGTTACTGGTTAAATATATGTTAGTTCATGTTTGCTGGCCTGGAGAACGAACCTCTCAGTTCTCTGTAGTTGACTGGAGCTCCCAGCTGCTGTGCTCTGACGTGCATCGCCTGCTTATGGAGAACCTTGAGAAATACAACATCTATACATTGTATTAGTAAATAGACATTCAAATGGTGTGGCAGGAGAATAGCATATAATGACATAGAAAGATGACCCAACTATATAAAGTGATGTGGGTAAGTGTGTAAACACAAAATAGGTTAACAAATGATATGTACAGTATGATCTCATTATTAGAAAAATGTAAATATATGCACAGATAGAAAAGTGTTAGTGTTATTGCTTAGTGGTGAAATTGAGTTAGTTTTATATTCTTTTTTTATCTATTTAAATATAATTGTGGTTTTTTTGCATTATTTGACTTGACTTTTATTTTACATTTTTTCTCCATAATCTAATATGCATTTCTTCTCTTGAAACTTAACATTAGTTATGGAAAGTGAGATATTTTAGGGGAATAATTAATTTCTGAATCAGAATAAGAGTTTGACACCTATAAGCATGAATGTTCATCCTTAAAATATTCATTCTCGAAGATTTCATTGTGCTGTTAGGTTAGGCAGGTGGTGTTATGAATGAATATTTCCTTTAAAAATTCTTTTAATATTGTTGAAAGTTGTTTTGATAGCAAACAACATGGTGTTCACCACATAGGCAATGAGAAGACATTCATCGGACCCTCAGATTTTCCCTCCTGGCCTGGGGCACCTGAGCAGAAGCACAGACAGTCCTCTGTGTTCAGACCAGAGCTCTGGCCTTTAGCTTCCTCTTGGTTTCTGGAGTCCGGTCTCTTCCTGCTCATGGGCTTGAGAGGGTTTTGCATTTGCCCAGGGCCTCTGAGCCCAGGCTGTCTCTCTCCCTCAGTGAGAGTGTCCTTCCAGCTCAGCCTTCAGAAACAATCCTGCCTTCTGCCTCCTACCCTGACTCTTGCCCTCAAGTACTTCTCAGAGGCAATTTTCTCTGCTATTCTGCTATTAATGGTGATAAATAGACTTTCCATCTCCTAGTTTGTTTGTCAAAAATAGTTTTCTAAACGTCTTTTCTAAGCTCTTTACAGCCCTGACAGGTATAAACAGCCCATCTGAATTGCCTCCACTGACATGTCTCTCTTTAACCTTCTGAAGACAAATTCCATCTGGCCTTGAGATGCCTCACTTTGGGTCCCCTAAACTATTAACAGTACTAAAGATTCCACATGCACCAGTGAATACATAATCCTCCTAAGTCTAAACTTGTCTCAGGTTGTCCTTGATACCATCCCCCTGCCTAGTGGAGAAGAAGGTTTTTGTTTTGTTTCGTTTGTTTTCCCTATGCTACTCCTTCTTGCTGTCGGGTGGTCTTGGAGGTGGCTTTCCTTGCTTACCACACTCTGACCTTTCCCTCCTCCAATCCTAGCAAACATAATTCCCATATCCTATCCCCCCTAGGCACTACTCGTGGACCATGGTATCTCAAGAAGACACACCCAAGGTTTTGTGTGCATCAGAATCACATAAGGAAGAATTTGAAAAGATAGTTGCCCCTACCCCACTGCTATGGTCTCAATGTTTGTGTCCCCTACAAAATTCATATGTTGAAATCTTAACCCCTAAAATGATGGCACTAGGAGCTGAGGCCTTTTGGGAAGTGATTAGGTCATAAAAGTAGAGCCCTCATCAGTGGGATTAGTGCCATTATAAAGGAGATCCCAGAGAGCTGTCTTGCCCTTCCACTGTGTGAGGACACAGCTAGTAGGTACCGTCTGTGAACCAGACACTGAATCTGCCAGTGCCTTGCTCTTGGATTTCCCAGCCTCTAAAACTGTGAGAAATAAATTTCTGTTGTTTATAAGCCACCCAGTTTTGTTATAACAGCCAGAGTGGACTAAGACACACACCCATGAAGATTCTAATTCTGTAGGTCAAGCAGTGCCAGGCAAGAGGGCTTCAGTGATCCTCATGTTTCAGTGCAATTAAAAAAACCTGTGGAATTTTAGAAAATATATATATATGCATGCCCAGACACCATCCTATACCTCTTGCAGGTGTTCAATAAATGAGGGCAGGGATTTGTCATCTTGTTTACCACTATATCTCTTGCTCAGCATCTAACATGCATCAGCAGAATGGTCTACTATGGTTGTGTAGACTGAACCACTTCAGAGCAGGTGCCATTTACATAGATGATTGATTTGTACATGATGGTCTTGCAAAATAGGCATCTAATAAATACTGAGTAAATGAATGAGTGATTGGGAAAGAAAGTCTTTCTAAAATGTATTACTTCTCCTCAAGTAGCAAAAAATTGAAAGATTAAAAACAGACCAAAGTTAGAGAAGCCTCTTGTTTAATAATAGGCTGAATAATGGCCCTGAAGATGTCCATGGTCTGATCCCTGGAACCTGTGAATATCTAAAAAAAGAACTTTGCAGGTGTAACTAAGGATCTCAATATGAGAAGCTTGTCCTGGATTATTATCTGGGTTGGCACAATGTACTCACACAAGCCCTTAAGGTAAGAGAAGGTGGCAGGAGGGTCAGAGTCCAAGAAGGAGATGTAACGGCGAAAGCAGAGGTCATAGCGATGCGGCTGATGGAAGAGGCCATGAGGCAGGGAACGCAGCAGCCTCTAGAAGCTCGAAAAGGCAGGAAACAAACTCTCGCTCAGAATCTCCAGAAGGAGTGCAGCCCTGCTAACACCGTGATTTTAGTTCAATGAGACCCATTATGGACTTCTGATCTCCAGAACTGTAAAATAATACATTTATGTTGTGTGAACCATGAAGCCGTGGTAATTTGTTACAACAGCAATAAGAAGCTAATACATCCTTCCAGGAATGATACATGGGAGGGACTTTCAGGCAAGGGGGTAGATTTGGTTACTATGGCTGCATGACAAATAACGACACAGCAACTTAGAACAATCCCGTCTATTATCTCACAGTCCAGTGGGTCTGAAGTCAGGGCTGGTTTGACTAGATTCTCTTAGGATTCTGCAGAGCTGAAATCCAGGCACTGGCCAGGCTGGGCTTTCATCTGGAGGCTCTGGAAAAGAATCGCTTCCAAGTTCACTCAAGTTGTTGGCCAAACTCAGTTCCTGGGCATTGTACTGAGGTCCCCATTCCGTGAGTGCTCTGAGCCAGGGGCAGCTCTCAGCTCTTAGAAGCTGCCCACATTCCTTGCCAGGGGCCCTTCTCCATCTTAAGCCAGCAATGGTGCATCAAATCCTTTTGTGTTTCAAATCTCTGACATCCCCTTCTGTGGCCAGCTGAAGAAAGCTCTGCTTATAAAGGGCTTATGTGATTCAGTCTGTCTGCTAGACAATCTTCCTCTGCTACATAATGTAACAGTCATGAAGTGATATCTTGTCATTTTCCACAAGTTCCACCCACTCAAAGGAAAGGGGAGTCATACAAAGACAATGGTCTTTCTTAGAGTTCTGCCTGTCACAGAGAACTTCCAATATAGCCCTGGTCAGTATTAAAAGCAACCGTCTTCCCTGTCCAGGCAGAAGGCCAGCCCTGGGTGCCCGAGCAGGGCCATGCCAGTTCTGTGTCCTTCATTAGCAGTGAATCAACAGATAAAGGGACTTGAAGTTAGAGTTGGGAGATGAGAAGTTGAAATAAAAATGAAAAATAAAATGATTCACTGATTTTAATAATTAGGACTTTCTCTTCTGTATATTCTTGATTTTCAGATGATGAAATATCATTAGCATTCACTCCATCTTGCTGAAATGTCTACAATGTACAACCAGGGCTGAATCCAACCCTGTCCCCTAACTCTTCTCCCTCGGTGCTTTTCTGCCCTCTCCCAGGCCCGGCCACTCCCTTATCTGCAGACAGAAGGAACATACGTTTTGGCCTGCACAAGATGTATTCAAAGTCCCATGGTGAGGTCAGATTCCCATGCAAATAAAAGTATTATAAAGAAAACAGGAAGGAGAATGTATGAAATCTTTCTTAAATGAGCCTATTATTTTCTTTAAGCTGTGGATTCCTACTCACTGACCAGGCTGATTCGTTTTCAGTTTTTTAAAAATTGTTGAGCTTTAAAAATCCTATCTATTTTCCTGTGGCTTAGAAGTCTTCTGAGAGCCAACTATTTCTTTAATAACTCCCCTAAGTAATTTTTATTCTATTTCTAATCTACAAGGTTTTCTGACTTTTTGCCCTTCAAAGAGATTCAGCAGGGAGAGATCACAGGAGACTCTTCACTTCTCATTTTATCCTGCAGCTCTGCCACCCACCCCAAGCCTTCGCAGAAACTTAGTGCTATTTTTGTCATATCTGGTTAACGCCAAAAAATGATTCTTTGGTTTCACCACTAAACCTCTGGGGAGGATCTGCTACATGGTTAGCAGAGCTCAGCAGTTGCTTCTATATTCTTCACTTTCTGTTATTTCCCGTCATGTCTTGCATCTTGCAAACTTTATGAGGTTATCCAGTTTGGAATACCTTGTGTTTGATGTTTGCCCGTTGCCTGAACAGGAGGATTTTGACCCTTTTTTCCTAAAATCAAATTCATTGATGACTGGATCTTTAATAACCCCCTCCACCTCTCACCTTCTCCATGAAAATCTGAAGAGTTATGAATGGAGATGGTTATGTCTCATCAATTACTTTCCACTATACTTTTTTAAAAGGTGTGTTCTGGAAACTTTTATATTATATTTATAAATATGTAAAAATAAGCTGTTAAGGATTTAATTCCCACACATTAGCATGTAATGCAAGCCCAGGAATGT
Organism: Eulemur rufifrons; assembly: GCF_041146395.1. Taxonomy (NCBI): domain Eukaryota; kingdom Metazoa; phylum Chordata; class Mammalia; order Primates; family Lemuridae; genus Eulemur; species Eulemur rufifrons. Next base: position 13,155,101 of record NC_090983.1, on the reverse strand, counting down.
TCTTCTTGACACATTTGAGGTAGGAATTATGTCATACTCTTTCTCTGTTACCCCTTCATGCCCTGTGTTCTAGGCTGATGGTGTTCATTGGGATACACACTTTCTCAGTCATCTGCCAACTCTATGTGGCAGCCGTGCCTGTGAGCAATGGCAGTGAGTTTTGATAGTATTTGAAGAATCCGGGAATAGCTGAATTCTCTCTGTTCCTCAAGCATGCTTCCTTCCATGGGGTTTTCAAGGGAACAAGAAAAATGCAAATCCACTTGCTATATTATTACAAATCGTCCCAGGGCTCAGTTTCCCCACAATGAAGCACTTTGGAAAAATTTGGCAGCCCACCCCTTTTCACCCCAAACTTGAGTGTGCCTGTATGGAGAGGAGGAGAGAGAGAGAGGGAAGACCAGATAGCACCTGCTCACTGATGCAGGCTCTGCCTCCATTGGCCCGGTCAGCTGCCGGAAGAAAGGGAGTGAGGGACACAACTTTGTGATGCATCTCCCTCCACTACCCTGCGTTTTCACTATTGGCCTTATTTTCATCCTTAGAGCATGCCAAGTTCTTTTCTCTCTCTGGCCTTTGCATTTCTTAGTAATGCTCTTCTCCAAGATAGTCATTTCCTCCTCAACATTCATGGCAGAACTCAGATGTCACTTCCTTGCCCATGCCAGCTAAAGCGTTCCTCCTGACCCTCTCCACATATGAGCCTACTTCATATTCTTGGTAGCACTTACTGACAAAGTGTGTGCATCCATTACCTTCCTCTTCCCATTAGAATATCAGGGTTACTGTCGTGTTCATTGCTGTATCTTCAGCATCGAAAACAGTGCTTGGCTCATGGTAGGAACTCAGCAGTACTTGTTGACTGGTTTCCAGTGACCCATGCACCAGTAGGTAAGCATCACCCAACCAGTGTCTAGAAATCTGGCCAATCAGGTCAGCATTACCTCTTTCGGGGGAGGAATGGGGAGAAGGTGGGAAGACTGTTGTATTAATTATCAATTGCTGCATAGCAAATTACCCCAAAACATAATGGCTTAAAGCAAGGAAAATTCATTATCTCAGTTTCTGTGGCCAGGAATTCAGATCAGGCTTAGCTACATCGTTCTTGCCCTGGCTCTTTCCTAAGGTTGCAGTCAAGACATTGGCTAGAGCCGCAGCCATTTAAAGCTTAATGGAGCTAGAGGAGATGTTTCCAAGAAGGCTCATTTACATAGCTGTTGGCAGGAGGCCTGAGTTCCTTGTGGACCATTGGCAGGAGATCTTGGTTCCTCCCCATGCATACCTTCCCAGAGGGCAATGTAAGTGTCCTGACAACATGGCAGCTGGCTTCCTTCAGAACCTATGATAAAGAGAGTGGCAGAAGCCACAAAGTTTCTTATGACCAAGCCTTGAAAGTGACATATCATTGTGTCTGCCATATTCTATGGCCATGCAGACCAACTCAGGAATAATATGGGAGACCACTGCACAAGGATCATTGGAGGTCTTCTTGGAGACTACCTACCACACCTTTCCTCACCCCTACATCGTTTAGACTCTTATTCTGCCCGAAGAACTGACTTGCTGTGATAGGTTAGGTTGGAGCAGATGAGGAGAAGGGAAGACTAGGGAACCTAACCATTGACTGCTGGGTTGAGGGATGGAGCGAGCCTGCACGCAGGTTGCCGAGAAAATTCCAGTTTGGCAGGCAAAACCAAGTATCTGGAGAAAGCAAGAGTAGAAAACAAGGAGAGTTATAGAAAATTGTCAACAAGAGATGAAGGAAGCCAGACAATGTACAAAAGGTGCCCGTAAGTGGCTGGAGCCCAGTGACCGGGATCCACAAGCAGACTGTACTGGAAGATTAAAGTTGAAAGACACTGAAATACGGAAAGTCTATAATGAAGTACCCAGCCCCTTATCTGAGGTGCCCAAACAGGACTCTGATCCCAGAAGAGAATTTAATTAAGTGCTTTACTGGTCCTTGGCCACCCCCCATTTTTTTATCCTCAAGCATGATTCCAAAGACCTCTGCTCATTTCCATTTCCTGAGTCACAGAAGATGACCTGCTTCTTACTTTATTGAGAAACTCAAAGTGAATGTTTTTTCTTTACTGCCTCCCTTCCCACGACCATCTAAAGTATGAAAATATCTCTCATAGTAAGCAAAAACCAAAACCTTTCTTTACATTCTAAAACCTCTGGGAGCTGCCCAAAATCTCCACTCCCTTTGTCATCCAAACTGCACACAGATGTTCAAAGGCAGCGTTTCTACTTCTTCACATCCCATTTACTCTGAAATCTCACTCACTTCCTACTATTCTGATATGACTATCTGTGATGTCACCAACAAGGTTCCTATTTTAGGCTCCAAAAACTGTTTCCAGCCCTTATCATCTGGGGCCTCTCTGTTACACCCAACAATGATGCCATGGACCACACCCTCTTCACAGAGCTCTCTCAGCCTTTGACTTTGACTTTCATGACATCCCTCACCCTGGCTCTCAGTCCCGTGTGGTGTCAGGCTACAGGCAAAACTGACCAGTAAAGGGAATGGGGTGGTGGTGTGACAGCAGTTTGGGGGTGAGGACTTTCCTGGAATCACCAAGGAGCCCTGAAGGCCCTTCAGACCATAAAGATCCATCTGCTGAACCTATTTACCGCTCCCAGGGAGACGTGTTTGACTTAAGCACTCCCTGAAAAGTGGCAAATGCATCCATCATCCATACTTTACTCACTTTGCTTCAATCAGAGCAACAATTAGCCGCAGTCAGCTTCAAAGGAATAGAGTTTACAAGAGGGCCAAATGGGAGAAAAAGATGGTGGTTCACCTGGGAGAAGTCAGGCTTGAATGGGACTTTGCCATTCGGAGCCCAGCGAGGCTGAGGGTCTGCAGGGCTGAAATGAGAGGAGTGTGGCATGGGCTGGGGAAAGACCTGGGCCACTTCCCAGCAGGCCCCAGGCTCCATTAGGGTCAGAGTGCCCTGAAAATCGCCTCACTGCTGACCTTGGCATGTCTTTGGCACCTGGGATTGCCAGAGCTGCGGTGTCAGGACTTGTCTGGAAGCAGTAGACACGGCCAACTCTGGCTCCAACTCTAAACAATGGGGGCAGTCATGTAGTGAGTGCTGCTGATGAGGAAACCGAAGCTGAGGGAAGTTGGTAATTCATGCAGGTCGCAGATGGCCAAGCCATCCGACCCCACTTGGTGTGAAGACAAAATGCAGATATCCTTAGTGCAGGCGGCCAAGGGGCTTTCGAGCCGCTTTCACGACCCTTTCCAGGAGCTCATGGCAAGACAAGGAGGAGCAGGGATGAGATGTGCCAGCCTCCTGCCACAGAAAGACACAGAGTCCCTCTTCCCACTTGACTTCTGCCCCCAGTCCGCCACCTCTTCCTGCTCCATCTTTTTGTCATTCTTGGAGATTTTCGGTAGTTTCCAAATCTGGCTGCTTAGGGAAACTTTTAAAATATAGATTCCAGGTCCCAAGCCCAGGAGTCTCTAGTTCCAATGGCTTTGGTGATTGTGATCTGCAGCCCAGGCTGAGGATAGGAGGGGAAAGGGTTGGGAAGAGCCTCAGAAATCTCCTCCTCAGATGCAAAGGCCTCCAGTGTGTACAAATCCTTTGTGATCAAAACAAAATATAAAACCCCAAAACCCACCAGCCCTGTGTAAAGCCACTGAGCTGGGTTGGGAGAAACACCATCCCATGTTTAGTGACTGACTGTGACATTTTAGTTGCTTCAACAGACCCAGAAACCACATGGAAACCAAGCGTTGCTTAAAATGCTTCCTGGGGTTCCTTAAATGTTTATTCCCCTTGAATAGTAAGGAAGCAATTTTGCTGACTTGGGAAAACATAGAAAAGTGGGTAAACTTTGCCTTGGTCTTCCTTCATCTCTGCTTCCTCTGAACAAGTGCCCAGGACTCTCACTCAGGCCCACAGGTGCTCTGGACACACCTCCTGCACCCCCTCCTTGCATCCTGCAGGCAATGGGTCTTCCTCCTCTCCCCACCTTCTCCGCCCACAGCCTCCCCTCAAATCCAAATATCCTCTTGCTCACGTAGGCCAAGAGGGCAGTCCCTCGAAAAGCAAGCTAATAAGTGGATGTCCTTGGAGGTACTGGTGACTCACACATCCCTGGGGAGTGCCACCCTTGCTGAGCTTTCACCCACTCTGTTGCCGATCTTAGTAAGAGGCCATATACTATGGGACTCAATACCTGCCTTAAGAGGAATCAAGAATTGATGAAATGGCTAAAACATAGGAAGCCTGATATTTTTCAAGTCTGGCTACTGGCAACTAAAGATGAAAGTGTAGACTAAGACAAGAAGCCAGTTTTTTGGCATTACCCTGCTTCTATTACACTGAGGTGTTCTTGAATGAAGTAATTGCAAATTATGCTGTGTCCCAGCAAAGTGGCAGTTGTCTGTAATTGCATGAGCATTCAAGGACGGTGGAAAGACGAGTCGCGTGCCCCCCTGTTTACTCCCATTCAGAGGGGAGCTGTGAGGTGGGTCATTCAACGTGGAACTGTACTTGCTTTAAGGATACACACTATGATTTGGGGGACGGGAAGGTTTGCTTTAGGACCAGAGAACATCAGAGTCAGAGGGACTTTTCAAAGTGTAGTTTTCCTTGGCTGACAGAAAAACTGATTTGCCATCTCTGAGCACCCTGCCGGCTCACAGGGGTAAGAGGTAGCTCTAGTGATTGCCACGTCTTGAGGTAGGATGAGGAGCGAGATTAAATACCTTCCAACAACTGGAAAAGAGAAGACACTGGGTGCTGTCCAGAGCCTTCTTCCTGTTCATTCCAGTAATCAGCAAAATTTAACGGATTGCTGATGGCCTAGGACCCTACTGGTATTCTCTAGAGGAGACGTTCAGTGCTCCATTTATGGAAAATGTCCTTAGATCCCAAGAGACCAGTTGTTTCCTACAACTATTCTTTGTTCAGGATACACCACTCTAGTTGAAGACCAGACTTGCCCGACTGTGTATTATACCTGTGACGTGGTGAGCAAGCCCCACTAAAACCCCCAAATACCACTCCTGCTGTTGGAAAGACAATGGCAGGATCACAAGCTCCCACACTCTGTTGGGTAAGAGCTCTCTGTGAATATTAAGCAATAGTAAGATGCCCTTTCAATTCTTGCCCCACTGGGCTCTCCATTCCCTGTAATTTCACAGCCTTTTGTCTCCTTGGCTGCTGTGACCTGGATGTCACATAATAGCTCGACATCCCTCTGGCAACTCACTTTCCCTGTGATGCAACTTGGACTCTCAATATGTGCTTGCTGTGAAGCTTACTCTATGAAAGGCTGGGCCTGCCGTGCAGGTTTTTATTTTTAATCCAAACATTCCCATAATTCACGAGGTATAGATTGTTCTCCCGTGACTCACATTTAGATTAGGCCTCTGTGTTTATAATAAAGCTGTTATTTTAAGAGCATTTTAGGCCCAAAGCTCTCAACCTACAAAGTTGGAGTTCAACCTCCTGGTCCTAAGTAAGATATGAGCTCAGTCTGTTCTTGGAGCTTCTCAGTGTTGGCCAGAGAGACGTGGGCTTTGAAGGACGGTGCACTGATTTCTCACTAGGTCAGGCTCCAGCCTACAGTGGGAGTTGCTGGGAGCCTGGCAGCCATCATTGAGTCCTGGGCTGGGTGCCTGACAGTGCTGCTGTGAAAACAAGCCAGGGGGAGACATTCTTGTCACTCATATGTCACTTTCGATCAGATGACCTTATAATCAAACCTTTCCCCTTTATGTCGTAGTCTGTCTTTCTCAAAGCAGGTTCCCCACAGCACCCCTTCCCCTACCACTGCCATCAGCAGGCATAAAGAGGGCCCCTAGAGCCTTCTTGGGTGTCTATAACATGATGACCCACACCCACCTCTTCACCACTGTCTGGAGGAGGCCACTGGGTCAAGTCTCCTCCATCACCCTGGGGAAGCTGCGATGCCCCATCCACACCTGGTCCTTCTCCATCCTCCAGACACAGTGCTGTACGTCACCCATACGGCTCCATCTCCCACTCCTGCCCCAGAGCAAAACCTATCCCTGGGACCCTCAGGAGCTCAACGTTAGTCATCAGTAAATCACCCATATGCTTTGCCCCTAAAATTCCCTTCTTACTCATCAGAATGCTTTCCCTGCAGCTCTCTCCAGCAGTGGCTATTCTGCCTCCCACAGCCCTCGTGAGATAATCCAAGATCCTAGAGGTGGGTGGGTGTCATTATCATTCCTTACTGTCCCTCTTCCAAACCACTGTCTCACCCTCTTCCCTGCCCTTCTCCCCTCACTTTTGAGGCTCATGCCATCAAAACCACCTGCTACACTTCCTTATTGCCATTATCTATGGACCCAAGGGTCACTCGCCCTTGTTCCTGGATGAGTTTAGCTCCTGGGTCAGTGTCACACTGTTCAAAGCCACCTCGTGACCGTCGAGGACTTCATACCCACTTGGATGATGCTCCTAACCACTTAGAAGTCCTGGGTCTCTTCCCCTCCAATGCGGCGTCTTTGTCCAACATCGTCCAAGCATCTCATGGCCTTAGCCTTACACATCCGCTCTCTGTTCTGTCCCATACACTCAGCACCAGACACCTCCTTTTCTGACTCCATCCTCCCAGCTTTTGAGCTCCCTCCCTCTAATATCTCACCTTCAACAATTCTTCCGTCCTGTTGAGACTGCAATAGTTTCCTATGGCTGTTGTAACAAATTACACATATTTAGTGGCTAAAAACAACACAAATGTATTATATTGTACAGTTCTGGGGGACGGAAGTCTGAAATCGGTTTCACTGGGCTAACATCCAGGTGTCAGCAGAGCTGCTTCCTGCCAGAGGCTCCTAGGGGCCACCTGTATCTCCTGCATCACTCTCTCCCTTGAGACGTTGCCCTCACTGTCACAGCTATCCCTTATCTTGCTTTTTCTGTGTTTATCACCATCTGACACAGCATTTTGTTTGTCTGGTTTGGGTCCTCCCCCATCCCTGCTACCTGGTCTAGATATTAACCTCCGTGAGAGTAGAGCATTGTTTTGTTCATTGATATGTTCCTAATACTTTCAGAGAGTAGGTGCTCAATAAGTATTTGTTACATAGATAAATAAAATTTAGTCTTCTCACTACTTTTTGACATCAATGCAGGAAATTAATAATTTCTAAGGGGCCAGGCATTGTACTAGATGCTGGTTTAGGGTTGTCAGATGGTTTTCACAAAACTACTAGCTGGAAACAATTTATCAACTATATCATGGAACATTTAATGATGGCAATCTGCATTTACATTCTTTTTCTTATCAAATAAGTAAATGTAGTTTTTTTTTACAAAACCTCCAACAAACCACAAAGTTTGTTTTTCACCGATTCAGGACTGGTTCTGTTATAACCATTAAACCAGGATTACTCACAGTACAAAAATTATTTTCAATCTGGTATTTGATACAGAAGTTAGAGCAATTACCAAGCTAGTTCTCACACAGAGCAGCAGGTTCCCTGTGGAAAACACATTTTCACTTATCAAAAAATGAGTTCTGTTGAGGGATGTGAACATCATGTCCCAAATACCAACTTTCCTCCTGAAGAGCATTTGGAGGGAGCTCCTTTTTTCCATGTTGATAACCTTCAAATTTGAATTACTCATCAAAAGATTGATCACGATTAGCAAATGCAAAAGACTCAGGGCATGATACCATGAATTCTAACCACTCCTTCTATAATTTGAGACCTCTTAGATTCACATTTGTGCCTTGGCAGTAAATTTATGATCTACATAAACAAGAAACTCGTTCTTATGCAATTTAAATGTGGCCTTCATGCCAAAGATTATAGCATCAATTTTTGAAAGGCACCTTGGAACCAAATTAAATCTTTAAAATTCTTGATTCAAGCTTGATGGAGTTACCAAAAGTGTCTTGCCTTTTAAAAGTTCTGCAATAAACAATTTAAAATTTTGCACGTCCTTTGATTTATAAGTATGACTTCAAGAATTTTACCCTAAGCAAATAGTCCTATAAATGGAACTTAATAAGTATTCAGGCTTTAGAAGCAGATAGGCGTGGCTTCTGACCCTGGCTCCAGCGATAATACCATGTGCACTTGTGTAAGCCTCTTTGTTTCAATTTTCTCACCCATAAAATGGGAATAGCCTTATATATCTTTTCTGATTGTTGCAAGATTTAGAGAGATTAGAAAGATTAGAAACATAGCCCACTGGGCAGGTCTGGCCCATAGAAAGTACAAAAAAATGATAACTATGGAAGGTCCCACAGCTCTAAAAACATAGCTTACAGTGTTGAAAAGTTTGGAGCCAACTAAATATCCAGCAATAGGAGATTGTGAAATAAATTTTGATAAACCCATACAGCAAAATTTTCTGTAGCCATATGAAAAGACATTGTGGAAGAATTTTTAATGACATAGAAAAAAATGTTCATGTGAAATTCCACTCCCTGAGTACAGGAGTGAAAATAGGTACTCAAACAAAAACTTGTACATAAATGTTCACAGAAGCATTATTTGCCATAGCCAAAGGGTTGAAACAAACCAAATGCCCATCAATTGATGACTGGATAAACAGCATGTGGTACATCCATACAGTAGAATATTATCCAATCACAAAAGGAATAAAGTCCTGATACATGGTATGACACGGATGAACCTTGAAAATACTATGCTAAGTGAAAGAAGCCAGACAAAATCACATATTATGATCCATTTATATGAAACACCTAGAATAGATAAATCCATGGAGACAGAAGCAGATTAGTGATTTCTATGGGCTGGAGGGAGGGACAAATGGGAAGTGACTGCTAACTGGGTGTGGGGCTTCTGTTTGGGTTGATGAAAAAGTTCTAGAACTAGTTAGTGGTGATGGTTGCACAGCATTGTGAATGTGCTTAATGCCACTGTATTGTGCACTTTGAAGCAGTTCAAATGGTTAAGTTTATGTTATGTGTATTTTACCACAATAAAAAAATTAGCTAAAGAAAAATAGCTTGCAAATGTGTATTTACAGTGAAATATCATCTGTATTCATCTATACATGCACACACATACACACACACTGAAATTTATACACCCAAATATTAGCAGTGGTTATTTCTGACTTTAATATCACAGGTGGTTTTTTTAATTTCCTATACTTTTTTAGTTTTTTCAATAAATGTGTATTTCTTTTATAATAAGAGATGAAGTTTAAGACTAAACAATCAAGAAAACAAAATTGCTGAATAAATGTGACAGATGAAAGTAGAGCCAAGACTAACTTGCATTGCGTTTATACAATGAATGTTGAGCATCATTTCATAACTGCATCCTGTGTGCTTACAGTTCTGAACTGTGCTTTACTGCACAAGCCAAACCTACCTTGTGCACCAGAATTTATGTGGAATCAAGTCCCATACTGAACATCTAATTTGCAAGTCTGCATAGTGATACAGCCTAGAGAGTAAGTAGGAATAATTGCACCTAAGTCACAGCATGACAAGAGAACTACAACGCTTACCATTACTGTATATACAAACATAAATGCCCCATTTAAATAACCTCTTATTTTGTCCCCAAACGGAGAACTCAAATACTAGTTGGTGGGGTCCAAAACAAGATATTTGACACCTCTACTTATAATTGCCTTTATTTATATCAATGACCCCACAAGGAAAATCCCATTATTCTTATTTCACACAGGGTGAAATTTGGACTCGGGTGAATCACTTGCTTGGGTTCAGGGTGTTAACAAATGATAGATCCAGAATTCACATGCAGGCTTGGGGAAGCCTCAAGTTCATACTCTGCCCCCCGTGGCTGACATTGCCTTGCCATCTGATGGATGAGGGAGCAGATGTTTAGAGAAGTAACCTAACTGGGCCAAGGTCACAGCTAACGTGTGATAGACTTGGGATTTGGCCCCGGTCGCATGAATTCCTACAAATCTCAGCTGCCTCCCTGGCATTTCTCAATGATACTAACTACAGAGATGTTCTCTTCAAAATGGACACCAAAGAGACCACAATGTAATACAACCTCAAAGAACTAGTAAAAATATAATGGGGACTTTAGAATAAATAGCTCTTGTATGCAGAGAGAATAATGATTTAAGTAAGAATAAAGTTCTGACATGAAGTTGTAAAATGTTCCAAGTTCTAACAGATGCAAATACCTTCTTTTGAATGGTATGATCATGGAGGGATAACACTGAAATGTGATCTACATTAAAATTGGAGCTGCAAAACGAATGAGCCCTCTTAAAGGCAGAACGCGACAAAACTTGGTATGAGCCTTGCAGGCAGAGCCACCTGCCAGCCTGGCGCGCCATCCGGCACCTTTGTTCCGTGGACATAACCCACATGTGAGCAGATTTTTATATTCGAGCGACATACCTCTTGCTCCACGGGTAGTCTAAAGGTGAAGCCTATCAGACCATGTTCTCTAGACACATTCGAAGAAGTGAGTTCAGTGTGGAGCTTTTCAGCCTAAAGAGAAAACATAAATCGTTTCCCTAAACATACTAGATTATTCACTCCGATGATTCTACCCGAGGCCCTATGCTGCACATTTCTGAAACCTTTCCAACCCTGCTCGGAGCCCATCTGGGGGCTCTCCAAGCAGTGAATCAACCAGGTGACCTTTGGTATCCTCATTGCCTGACTGCAAACATTAGTGCCAAAATGACATTCCTTTCCTAAGACCCTGACCACATCGCCCCTTCTTTATATACCCAACCTGCTCTTTTTCTTTAGTAAATCACAACGACATTCAGACTCAGTGACTTGACCTTCTGATGCTTCAGTGTTTCACTCTGTGCTCCTGCCAGCCTGCGCCTCCTGTTCTTGTCTCACCCGGCACCTCCCTTCCCTTTCGTGCAGCCTCTCCTGCCACCCTTCAGCTGCCTTTGTATTTTTGTTCTCAGGCTTTCCCATGTGCTCCGATCTGTCTCAGATGCCGGCCTCTCCCTTACTCTTACACACCTTGCTTTGTGAAGCTTTCCTATGTGCCTAGAGTGCTGCCACGGTCCTCTCAGGACCTCACTTGGGTCCCATTCCCTTGTCCCCAGCCTGTCCGGTGAAAGGCTGAGAGGAGTTCTTCACTGAGAGGGCTGCATCCTGAGCTGGCCCACTTGAGCACACATCCAAGCATGGGATGGGAAGCCAGGGAGGACCACTGCTTCCTCATTCATTTATTGAGTTTGTTGAGAAGTTACGTCACATCAGACACTGTGCTGGGTGATTAGTACGTGTGCGAATGTGTCTGTGTGTGTGTGTGTGTGTGTGTGTGTCACAAAGGGTCCTGGCAGAGATTCTCAAGCTTTGTTGGTCATGGCACCCTTAGGGTCTCAGGACTATTGTCATGGCGCCCCTAGTCTGAAAGTAATAACTGTTCTTTTTTTTTTAATAGTTAGGTTTAAACAATTTCTAATAGCAGGTGCTTATGGATTAACAACTAAGTCATTTGAAAAACAGCTACACATAAATTGAAAGAAAAAAATTATTATTTCATTTCTAAATAATCACAATTACTTACTAATGGGATGTATGTGCCTGTTGGGCACTGCACAAATTCTCAGACCTTAGAATCAGATTGGATACTGCCACCCTCACTTCCCGTTTCTTATTGCTTTCATGCTTACTTGCTTTGTAAGACAGTGAATGATAAACTCAGATTTGTCAAAAAAAATACAGCATTACAAGAAGGAATGTAGCATAATATACATTTGAAGCTGAACTACTTTGAGCCGAAAGTTTATGTTATAGCCGATGACACTGTGTTTCTCTCAAAAAGTTAAAATCTCCCACAGCACCCCTGTGAGTTTGCTGTGTCACCCTGGGGTGCCTCAGTGTACAGTTTGGGAACCCGGGGAGGTGGTGTCTGTTCTCCTGGTCTTTATAGTCTGATAGAGGAGAGAAGGCATATAAATAAAGGAGATGGATTAGGGGCTATGAAAATTCAATGGGCTAGAGCAGTGATTCTATTTGTGATTTTGTGAACCAATATAATGTCAAAATAAAATTGTGGTAATTATGTAGGGTTGCCTACTTTTTATCTTACCAAAAGGACTTTCAATGTTTAAAAAAATTATGAGCTACTATCATCATTTTAATTATTTTTTAAATTCAGGTATAACTTACGTATAGTAAAATGCACACATTTTGAATTCAGTTTGATGAAATTTTACATATATAAATATTCATGTAACCATCACCCAGGTCATGAAATAGAATCACCTCAGAGGTTCCCCTGGGCCCTTTCCCGGTGAATACCTCACCCCTGGCCCGCGCCCCACCCCAGGGAGAAAACCACTGTGTTGACCTCTATCCCTGTAGGGTAGTCCCACCAGTTCTTGAACTTCATATACATGGAATTATACAGTGGACACTCTTTTGTGTTTCACTTTTTTCTGTGTCTGTGAGATTCATTCACTTTCTTGCATGCACTGGTAACTTGTTTTTTGTTCTTGCCAAATTATATTCCATTGTGTGAATATATCACCCCATCTTTTTTTTTTTTTCCATCTTTTTTTTAAAGAAAAGATTTCTCAAATTGGAAAAAAATTATCTTTTTACTTTTGTTATAGATGTACAGCATATGTGTGCTTCATTAAGCAATATATTATTTAGTTTTGTTTGTAAATTTTAGAAAATTGTATGTACCAGTTTTTGAGTTGATTCCTTCTGCAGCCTCCTTTTTTCAATCCACATTGGGTTTCTGAGTCACCCAAATCAAAATGACCTATGGTTCATTCATTTTTAGTCATTATTCCATTTAGGAAAAAGCCACAACTTGTTTATCCATTCTCCTGTTGATGGACATGAGCAAGTCACTTGTATCCTAAATATGCAGAGACTTATTTCATCAGACATTTTTAGCTTTGCAAATTAATACAAAACATTTACCATACTTGTTCAACCACCCTTTCTCCTTTAAATAATTTTTAAGACCACTGTATCACTAGAGGTTCCTTTAGGATAAGTCTGCAGACCTATGGCAGTTGTGCGGTAGTCATCACGTCTGTGTTCAGTGTGGTTGGTCTCAGTTCATGGAGGGACTCGCTATGGCCCATGGGAAAATGGTCACACATCCCTCAATAAGTATCAATCTGCCTATTAACAACACCCAAACCTAAGGAAATCTTTCACAAGAGCTTGCAACAAAAAGCAAACTGCACAGAGCCATCTTAGTCAACGTCAAGCATGGACCCCATTGAACCGGTGGTCTTGGAGCACCGTGAGAGCCAGTTGGAGAAAAGTGGAAAGGTTTTTCAGCTAGATGAGAAAGGTTTTAACAAATGGAATACCTCTGAAATTAAGAAGTCTATATGCTTTTAAAATCCTCTGATTCCTTCATCTAATGGGATGGTTTTGCCTTTAGATTTTACAAAATTATTAAATTAGTCCCCAGAGGCTTACTGACAGAAGATAATCATAAGAGCTAAGCTAAGCCCACTGCCATTAAATGTTTCCTAAGTAACAGGCACTCTCTGAGCTAGGTGCCTTTACAAGGTTGATCTTCATTCTTCACAGCAAGAGTATTGAACAGCTACTGTCATTATCAGTCACATTTTATGGGTGAAGTGGATGTGATTTGCCCAAAGTCTGACTGCTAGTGTTAACAGTACTAGGTTTGAACCCAGGTTGTCCTGACTCCAGAGCTTGTGTCCTTAGCCAAACACTTGTGCCCCCAGGCCCCTGCCTGCTCAGGTGCCACAGTCTATGGGGACCAATGATATTTGGAGAACAGGGATTGGAGACTGAGTAAGGATTGTTCAGAGGACACCTGGCCTCTTTGGAGTAAAAGGTCTATGTTTTAGTGTTATTTCGAAGTCTTGACTATGTTCAAATGTTTTTGTTCAGAAACATGCTGCAGGACACAGAAGGAACATAACTCACAGTTATGGAGGCTCTAGTTCTAGGCAATCTGTTTAATGCTTTCCAAGGTATTATTTTATTTAATCATGAAAGCAGCCCTGTGAGGTTGAGCATAAAATCCCCAATGGCAGAGAAAACTGATTCTCAGAGAGGTTACATGACGGATACATTTTGGAGATAAGAATTAAACCTATGGTTTTAGCCTCTCAGTACTGAGCCCTTTCTTTTAGCACTTAAGGCAAGGGGAAACTTTTAGAACAGTACTATAATCTTGCATAACTTACTAACTCTTTAAGAGATTTTGAACCATTTTAAATACTTAATATTTGAGACTCTTCAGCCTGTTGGAAACCATATTTTATTTAGTCCTTTTTAAAATCTGTATTTACATTAGCCTTAGAATCTGTTTATGTCTAGGCCCAGAAAAGGAAGATGAAGGCTCCAAGGCAAATCTTATGCACCATATTTCTTGGACTATCTGTGAATTTGCATTCTCTTTCCTGAAAGACACCACCTCTCTACTTTCTGCTAAGATCAAATAGAAAAATGCAAAAGCCCAGTATTTACTTTTAATTTTCTGAGAGCCATTTTTGAGGATATTTCTTTGATGATACAAGTACAACAACAATAACTATGTTAAGTGGACAAACTCTGGAGTTTCAAAGAGCTGGAAAGTAACTTCCTGCTAAGCCCTTGACCTGAAGGGGCTGCCATTTTGTACAATATGGTCTCACTCTCTGCCACAACTGATTAGACAAGGGTGGGCACATGACTCACTCAGCCTGGGCCCATTAGATTTCCTTCCTCAGGAATTTGTACTAAGAGAGCTTCACCGTCTTCAGGTGGCTGAACCTGCATTATCTAAGCTCTGGAGACATGGGGTAGGAATCTGAGAAGCAGCAAAATCCCCCTGTAGAAAAAAAAAGAATGAAATACAAGTGCTGTGTATATCAGTCAAGTTCAGTCAGGAAAACAGAAACCATACCAGCTATTTTAACAGAAGATTTAATAATGGAAATTGGTTAAACGGTATTGGAGGGCTGTCGGGGCAAAAAGGGAACCCTGAGGTTTTATAGAGGTGGTAACTTCAGGAAGTAGCTAACACCCTCAGGGCTAGGGGAACAAGGAGGAGAAGTTATGGAACCTGGAAGTTTGGAAGAGGGTGCACAGAGCTGAGGCTCAGACCCCTGAAGATGGCATACTGTCCGCTGGTGTTGGTGCCCCTGGAACTCACGGAAGTCTCTGTGGAGAGGGAGAAGGTGCTGGCCAGCGGGAGCTGGGCTCTCCAAAAGGTCACCATGAGGTGGGTTCTGGGTATGTAGAACAAAGCTAGAAACAGGGATAAGCGGCTGCTACTGGGGTGAAGTCCTGTTGCAAGGTGATACAGTTGGGAACAGCACGCTACCCTGAAGGAGCAAGTCCCTTCCCCTCTTCTAGGCTTTCAGGCTCCCTCCAGCATCCCCTTCCCTTGATAGAGCCTGAAATGGAACTCGTTAGCAAAGCAGAAATGAGATTTGTAGAGCTCTAGCTCCAGCATCACAAAGAAGAGTTGAGAAGGGTGAGTAAGACCAAACATTAGGCCATAGCCTAATGGCCAGGACTGGCCTTGAGAGTCCAGGTGACTCTCGGGACCCTGGTCAGGGGTTCCTCAATAGCAGCACTGTGGACATTTGTGGCCAGATCATTCTTTGGTGCAGGGGCTGTCCTGTGATTGTACGATGTTGAGCACCATCCCTGGCCTCTACCCACTAGATGCCAGTAGCACCTCTCCAGTTACGTCAACCAGAAATGTCTTCAGACAGTGCCAATATCCCCTGGAAGGCAAAATCACCCCCAGGTGAGAATCACCAGGCTAAGTTTTTGCTTTGTGTTCTGTGAGGCATTCCTGTTCTTTCAATTCCCCCTTTCCCACTGAAACCATTTCCATCTAGTTCTTATTACCTGCAACCCAGGGAGTCCTAAAAGCTATCCTAACATTTTCTGGGATCTTAAATATGTCCCTGTGCTAAACATTTACAGGCATCATCTACTTTAATGCTCTCAACAATCCTGTGAGGCAGGTACAGGTATTTTGTCCTCACTTTATAGAAGAGGAAACTGAGGGTCCAATGGGAAACTTATCCCCAGCCACTGAGTGGAGCAGGTACCTCATGATGATGAGGTTCTACTGCCATGTGTCACCACTCACCAGTGTAACAGGCAGCCACACTGTTGCCCCAGATCCTTTACTTATATTCTGTTGAACCATATGAAATTTGCCATTTTTACATCAAAGAGGTCAGATATCAGCAATTTCATTTGGTTCAAATGAATATTTCCTGTCCCTTGCCAGGAATGCCTGCCTCCATCCTCTGATCTCACCTGCTACCCAGGCCAATTTCTATTCCTCCATCCTCTATGGGGTCTCCCTAGACCACTCCAGCTTTTGGAGAAACATTGGTTTGTTATAGCTGCCATAACAAAGTTTCACTGACTGGGTGATTTAACCAACAGAAACTTATTTTTTTATAGATCTGGAGGCTGAAAGTCCGAGATCAAGGTGCCAGCAGAGCTGGTTTCCCCTGGGGCCTCTCTCCTTGGCTTGTAGATGGCTGTCTTCTCCTGTGTCTTCCCATGGGCTTCTCTCTGTACTCTGTGTTCTAATCTCCTCTTCTTATAAGGACAGCAGTAACGTTGGGTTAGGGCCCATCTTGATGACCTCATGTTAACCTAATCACCTCTCTAAAGTCCCTATCTCCAAATATAGACACATTCTGGGGTACAGGGGTTAGGACTCCAACATATGAACTTGGGGGGACACAGTTCAGCCCATCACAGGTGACCTCACCCTCCTGGAAGCTTGTTGTTTATGAAATTCATTTGTCTCTCAGTTATAACTGTCTTAGTTGGCTCTCGAAGTGTTTTGCTTTGCATATGTGTGTATATATCTTGTTCCTTCAAGAAGCCCATATCCTTACTAAACACACTTCCTGACCCAAACCTAGCATGGCAGCAGGCACAGATCCATAGGATATTCCAGAAAGTTATCATTGCTTGACTATCACAGCTGTCTTACAGCAGAAACATTGACTTAAAAACATCCCAAGATTTCCTGTAGCTTTAAACTTCCATGACTCACTGCTCTTTAAAACCAATTTTTATGCAGTTAAAACACACATTGAGGTCTCTCAAAAACCTTTATCATTACCTTAATTTTCCTCACCATGAACGAGAACCCATGCTATCAGGAACAGAGCTTAAAGAGCACACAAAGCTGATCTGCCCTGCTGCAGGCCTTCGAGATTTTCAGTTCTAACTGCTGATGAAGTAAACACAGGCTCCAAGACTAGGGGAAGAGAAAGAAAAATATCAAGACCAAAATGGAATATGTAAAACTCTGCAAGCCCCGACCCACAGGCCAGCTAAAAATAGGCCTCCGGCATGACCACTGTCTGAGCCCAGCAAGAGTGACTGAGGCGTGGCAGACGGATGTCATTGCTTGGGAAGGAAACACAAGTGCATGAATCAATGTAAATGTATTCATTCTAGGGAGTTCTTTTCAGATTCACGTTGGCTTTTGGCTCTGGTCCATAGCCTGTCTGGACCAAACATAGGAAGATTTAGAGTTCTGTGTGCAGAACAATCATTGTTTCTTCTAGAACATACAGAAATTTCTAATTTATGACATTTTTATTTGACTGGAGAATAGAGTGAACAGCCTCCAAATCATTTCCCTGATGAATGGCCTCTGTGTGTGGTTTCATCAAATGTATTTTTGCATTTGTTCATTTGCCTTCTTTCAGCAAATATTTATTGGGTGCCTATGCTGTGCCGGGTTGTGATAGGACCCTACCACGCTGCACCGGAGGCGGCTACTTCCAGTCTGGGTCAGCTGCACATGGAGGTGGGGGTTGAAATGGATTCTGGGGCCAGACAGCCTGGGGTCCCACTGGGCTGCCACACTTGCTGGCTCTCTGGCCTCAGGCAACCTTGCCTGTGCCTCGTTTGTCACACAGGGATAATAATTTCACTTACCTCATGGGCTGTTATACTAATTAACTTATACATGGCATATGAATTACTTATTGTAGTTCCTGGCACATTATGAGAGCTAAGAAGTTACTAGTTGCTATTGTTATTACTGTTCTTCAATAATATTTTTGAAATTTATTTCTTTGGTATTTTCTATGACTCTTGCTCTTTTCCTATTTGGGCCATTACCATTACAAACCACAGCTTTGGGGGAAAGTCCTTGCAACAGAAAAAAGTAAAAAAAAAAAAAAAAAGGCTTTTGACATTCAAACTCAAAAGCTGAATTGGAACAGTCTTCCGTATTCTGAGAGTAGAAACCTTTCCCTCAGTGCGGGAAAGGGACGGAAAAGACATTCTCAGAGCCTGATAAAGGGGGACCGTCATGCTTTGTGGGGGAGGGCAGGGACAATCCAGAGGGTAGGGTGCATGACATGAACCCAAAATAGATTTAGGGAGACTTGAGAGCAGATACCATGTGTCTTAGTCATTGGGCTGCCATAACGAAATAGCACAGACTGGTGGCTAAACAACAAACGCTTATTTCTCATACTTGTGGAAGCTGGGAAGTGGAAGATCAAGGTGCCAGCAGATTCAGTGTCTGGTGAGGGCCCTTTGTGTCCCCATGTGGTGGAAAGCAGAGAGAAAACTCTCTGGGATCTCTTTTATAGAGGCACTATTTCCATTCGTGGGAGTTTCACCCTCACAACCTAATCACCTCCCAAAGGCCCCACCTCCAAATATCATCACATTGGGGATTAGACTTCAACATAGGAGTTTTGGGGAGGGGGACATAAACATTCAATGTACAGTATCAGTGCCCCAGAGGATGGACATAGAAAACGTCTTGGTCAGTTCTCAGAGCTTCCTGCGGTCCACTGCAAGGAGTATGGGAGTGGGGAGAGAAGAATGTGTCTTCGTGCCAAGGACTAGCGTTGAAGACTCCAAGGGACTATCTGAACAAGACTTCAAGGAGCAATGTGCTGGGGTCTTGCATGTGTAAAAAACTAAAAACGAGACCCCTACATCCCCACCCACCAATCTGATACCTCCGCTCAGCATAGGACCCCAAGAACTTAGATGCAAGCATGGTGGGGGGAGGGGTAATGGATTGAAGGCGCTTGCAACAATTATTATCGTTACTGAAAGGTTTTGCGAGCAGAGACCATTACTTTACATCCACAGTGTGTACGTAGCATGGGGCCTGGTATGAAATAGGTGTTCAATGAAATTTATAGTATTTTAATGGCAGGCACTGATGTAGATGCTAGCGCTCTACAGGTTAGAAGGCATGACCCTTGCTTTTCAGGAGCTGAGCCTTGCCGAGACACACACACACACACACACACACACGCGCGCGCATCCACAGCAAATTGCCCCCAACATGCTAAAGGTACCACAGAGGTGTGACAAAAGCACAGTGGGAAGAGCCCCCACGCCTGACTGCAACGTTTCAGAGACGGGGAGATGTTGGTACAACGTACGCCAGGGCACAGCCACAGGAGGAAGGACGTGAGCACAGATGCGCGGAACGGCGGGGTGTGTCTGAGGAGCGACAGAAGCAGACAGAACAAACCCGGCTGACACTGTACTCACTGCCAGTGTGAAGTGGAGACCGACAAGGACACCGATGCCCCAGAGCCCTCTCCCAAGCAGGTTCTTGACGGGTGAGAATTTAAAACCTCTAAATGCACTGGTGCCCCGGGCATGGTCCCTCCTAAGACACAGGATTTTCTCAACAAATGTCTTTGGAAGCAGAAAGGAGAGTGGGTCTGGAGCTCCGGCAGCTGGCTGTGGGTTCTGGCTCCCTCGTCCATTTAGCTCTGTGATCTGGACCGAGTGACTTAACCTCCTTGTTCTCTGATGGACAATCCTTCTGCCACCTGAGAATGAACAGAAAACTGTGACTTGCCCGAGATTTCTTCCTGGTGTTGTCCACAGTGGCTCTGACCAGCGGCTGGTTTGAAGAGGCGCCAGAGGATGGAGTAGGAGCGAGTCCAGCAAGCTCATTCAGTTAGAATAAGCCCATAGGCCCCCAGCAGGAAAGTGCAGAATGTACGAGAAGAGCTAAAGGGAGATCAGTGGGGTTAGTGAGTTCATATTTACTGAACTTCTACTTTGTACCAGGCATTATTAGGGAGGATGGGAAAACATAGATTCACAAGCTACAGTTACTGTTCTTAAGAAAACCACAATTGTTCGTGGAAGGAAAGCAAATGAAAACAAAGTACAGAGGCACAAAGGACTTTGAGGACACAGAGGAGGGAACACTCCAGCTTATCTGTCTTAGGGGAAGTCTGAGGGGGGAGCCACACAGAGGGGATGGCACTGGGAGGGGTCTTGAAGCCTCTCCTAGATGTGACACCAAGAGAGAAGCAGAGAAGACCATTTACAATTGAGCGCTGACATATTTTAGTGGGTATTTAGCCCCAAGGTGGGACAGTAATCTGATAAAACACGAGTGATTCGTCATTTTAAATGGATTTCTGTATATTATTGCTTTTTTCCTGCTTTATTTTCTCCTTACATGTTTTTGTGTAAAATCGTTTTCTGGTATTCAGTGGACAGTTTGCCAACAAGAGGTAGTGCTGTCTAGCTTAGTGAAGAATAGTAGGCACTGCCTTCTGTCCAAAAATCAGGCAATGTGAATCTGGTTCTTGGTTCTGGTTGAGAGGCAGCAATTGAGCAGAGTAGAAATAGCAATAGAAACTGCTAAAAGAGGCTGAGAAAGACCAGAGGGAAGTGCTGTGGGCTTGTGGCTGGGGCAAAAAGGCTCCCAGAGAATTCCTCCCGCTGCACTGCCTGACGCTCACCACGCCCTGCCCTCCCGTCTATCAGGCATCCTACAGGGGAGGAGGGGAGAGCACAGGGAGAAAAGGGGGAAAGGGAGAATTTGGTGGGTCTGGTGGGTGGTAGTTGGGTGGGTAGATCTGGGGTCGGGCAGTCTGGGTTCAAATCTTGTCTCTGCTATTCTCCAATTTTATGACCTCAAGCAAGCTATCTAACTGTTCCATAATGATTTCCTCCCCTTCCATATAATGTTGACAATAATCAAGCCTACATCTTAGCCTTGCAGATTAAGGAGATGATATACCAAAACCAAATGTAACAGTACCTGGAACATGCGAAGGACATAGTAAATATTAGCCATTATCATGTGCTCATTCATCACCCTCTCCCCTTTTCTTGGCACCAGACTCTGCCTTTCTGAACAGAGATGGGGGTGGAGGGAGGACCACAGGATCACCATGGTGTCACCCCATCCCACTGGCCTCAGCAACTGGCTCAGGGATGGGCCTATGACACAAACGGTCAAGCGTCCTTTCCCAGCTTTTCCTGCTGGAGCTGAGTTCACCTCTCAAACCATGGATCAGTATAACCCCAGGACGGACAGCTGCCATGTCCCTGCCACGAGGAGAAGGCCCGTCTGTGGTCCCAGACAATGAAACCTTGTAGAACACATGGAACACCCTGAGGTCCCCCGCATGCCTCAGCTCTTCTCTGCATTTGAGATTCTACCCCCAACATTCTTGTAATAAAACTCCTTTTTGCTTAAGCCAATGTTGAACTGGGTTGCAGTCAGACCTGAACTATCCTGATTGATGCAAAGGGGCAAAGGAAGGACCCGAGAGAGACAGAAGATGTCCTCTAAACAGCTTGGCTTAGCCTAGAAAAGGGCCGTGAAGGTGCAGCCCAGGTAAATGAGAAGTGAAGCAATATTACAAGGCAACATTCCCAAAGTTTCTGGGCTGATTACCAAGGAGAACAGGAGGTTTAGGTTGATGGCTAACATTCCATGAAGTTTTCATAATGTTGTTCTACTTATTAGGGTGACAGAGACTATTTTTAATCCTGGGTTTGGAATTTCTACCCTAGGAAATCTTAACTCTTTTGCTACATGGTCTTTGGACCACTTGTTCTGAGAATTTGGGTTGGTGAATGGGCATGATGTAGTTGGATCAGATATAGAACTATTATCTCATGAACCCTATATTTTAGTTCCAGTAAATCTTGATTCACTTAGTTCACACCACATATTAAATATATTATGCAAAAGTAGAGCAAAGTATTAACAGAATAATTATCAAGACACACAATGCCTTTATTAAACTTTCTTTTAAAAATAATTCAAGATGTGATTAAATGGCTGTCCATTGTTAATTTGGCTCCATATGCTTTTTGTCTTTTGAAACTAACAAATGCATTTATAATGGCAACAAGATTTGCTTTTGCAAGCCTTTAGTGTCTTTTCTTTGCATAGGCCCCCTTAAGTACAGAACCTTCTGACCACTGTATGGATAAATGACTTCAGCCCACAGGAGGCCTAGCTAACAATACCCAGTAACCAGTGGGGGAAAAGCCCTAAGGACCCGTGCTCGGCAGCGAGGAAGAGGCTGAAGAATGAGGATAGTCAATGAGGTTGCAGGGGGAGGCCTGAGCTTAACCACATTTGCCCACAAAGTCAGACGAGATGGAATAGAAATTATTCTGACCACTCATAAATACGATCAGCTTGAATTTTGCAAGGGTATGGCATGGGTGGCTTTCTGGGAAAAGTGGTTTTCAAGATTAAATACAGCTATTGTTATAATGTCATTAGAATAATGGGAAAAAAAGAAAGAACAATATCTACTTATGTGTTAGCATCTTCTCATAAGCATAGGGACAGTTAAATTGATTCAGGAGTAAAATAATGACTTCAAGGCTAAAATTATTAGTTTCATCCATGCAGGAAAGTAGCCATGTAGAGATGGCTTTGTAATTGGTTCTATGAACAAATTTCGATGACCCCTATGTAGTTTATTTGTTTGTTTTTTAATAATCTTCTCCCTTAACTACTTGACCTGTTTGAGTTGTTTCCCAGAAATGGTGGGATTGAAATAGGGAACTGGCAGGTACTGCTTTAGGTACTGCTTTGGGCATTGCTGTGGGCATTGTCTGTAGCATTGCCTAACTGAGTCAGGAAGTCTCAAAGTTTAAAATTACCCAGATCAAAACAGGACGGACACAGGGCAAGTTCCAACCAGTTAGAACCAACACGGTAAAACACTGCCCCTTCTGTGAATGCTTGAATAGAAAAGGGGGCCAGTTCTCTTCAGCAGGAAGAACTTACCTCTGCTCTGTCTGTGCAGTGGACTTTTCATAGTTTCTGCACAAATCTCGCTATCACTTTATGTCTGCTCACTTCTGCATTCTTTCTTGCCTGAAGCCAAGCACGCACTTGGACTTCAAGTGGCTCCCAGCATTGGGAGTCACTTTCCTGTGTCAGAATTTCTATAAGACAAAGGAGATTCCAAAGGCTCCTCTGCCGACTTCCTGAGGCCAAGACTCCTCATCCCCACAACCTGCCCCAGTGTGGTAGCCCCTTGTTAAAAAGCCTGTAAGAGGGATTGGGGGCTGATTCCCCATTCTCACAACTGATGTCTTTCCTATTAAGATTCCTTTCTTCCTTGGCAGTCCTCACTGTCACAGCAGTTGGTTATTCTGGGCCGTGAGCACCGGGACCCAGGCCAGATCCCTTTTGGGTTCAGTAACAGTTTTAATCTTGTTAATGGCTTAAAGGTGAAAATAAGGCTAAGTTGTTGGAAAATATAAGGCTAAAACTTGGCAGTTCTGAGTACAGCAAAACCAAGCTTTCTTACTGCTTCTGCTGCTGTAGATGCTGTCTGGGAGCGAGAAATAACATTGAAAACCTAAGCCTTCCAACCAGCTGAATGGACCCCCTCTTGGCCAAGGGGACCCCAGAGAAGCCTTAAAACTGAGTTCTGGGCCATAAGTGAATGGGAAGTCAGGCACTCCTTGTTATATCGCCTCCCTCATTAATCACCATTAGGCGTTGAGGGCTTCCATGTCCTCCGCCTCACCTTTGGACATCAGAGGGCTGAAAACTCCACCTTCTGCTGCTAACGCTGCCATTTTCTGGACATGGACCCCATTAAGGAGCATATGACCTGTTTCTCCTCTCATAAACATGCATGGCCCCTCCTATAGCTTGTTAAAATACGCATATTCAGCCACTCCTCTGAGCATAAGTTCCTGTTCCCATTGTCCCTCCCTCAAAGTACCTGCTCTGGCTTCTGCCCGAGACTACTGCTTCCCAGCCTGTCTGAATGGCCACACTGTAGGCTGCAGCTCTTTATGAAAAATAAAGCTCTCTTTTCCAGATTTATGAACCTCGTCATTCCTCAGTTGACAGGAGACAGATAAGAGTCCCTGGCTCAGCCACTTATCACTATCGCAAGCATGGGGCACTGAACGCTGAAACAAAGAGAAGGGAAGTAGGATGGGGACGAGGAATTATCTGGACAACCAGTCGATCTGAATTTGCCTTTTCCAATTAAAGGGGAGGCACTAATTTCATCTCTGGGGTCTCATTACATCAGGCCGCCCCAGAGAAATGCCTGAAGGGCTCCTTCTAGAGTGACAGACTGTCCTTGTTTACAAGGAATGAAGGATTCCTGGGATGTGAAAGTTTCGCTCCTAAATCCAGGACAGTATCTGCAATGGTTGGTCAGCCAGGCTCCTCCTTTCACCTTTGCCAGGGATAACCAGGGATTTTCTTCTCTCTTAATGCAAAAGGCCAGACTTTCATAAGCAAGGGCTTATTTTCACAATAACCCATAAATTCACTTCCATTGCATCTAAGAAAATTCTGATCACATTCTTAAAATCGAACATGGCGTTTGAACCTACATACAAACTACTGAATTGTACCAATGTCACAACATCATGTTCGTGCCTTGGGTCCTATCACAAAGGGCTGAGCGTTATTTTAGAGAGGAAGGGGCAAGAGAGAAAAGGCAACGTGGCTTGGGATATGACAGATGAGGGAGGGGGAGTTTTGAGAAAGGAAAGGGGACATTAAGGACAACAGCTCTGATGTGAGAGGAAATTGGGGATGATGTGAAGTTTTAAGTTTTGCCATGTATGCTGAGTGGAATTTCCCCTAGTGTCTCTTTGAGAGACTTCCTTAAAGATGTCATCTGCTTGTCAGTGCTCTAATGGGTGCCCAGATGGGCCCTGAAAGGTTGGGCCCTATTTGGTGACAATTTTATTTCCCCATATCATGATCCATTGCAGTAGGCATTTGACTTCCCTTTTCTTCACCTGTCATCATCATTTCCCAGAGTGCATCTGCATAATGTTGTCATGGACATGCTGTATCAAGATACATGGCAAACTGTGTGGCAGCCTCTTTTCCAATATTGCCTGTCCTGACCAAGAAAACCAGATTACAAACTCCAACTGCCTGGTTTTACTCTAAGTAATCTTTGTGAGCTAATTAACAATGACTTGCTGAAAAACCAAGTGGAATTTCCAGCTGAGAGGTTGCTTTAAAACGATAGAGACTGCTTTGATTGTTCAAAGGAAAGAAACATATCTCATACAAAAATGTGAGAAAAGAAAGAAAATTTCCTCAGCAAAGGAAGAAGGCCAGAAAGGGCTAGAAATGAAAGAAAATAACATTTTTTAAAAGATTAAATCTATATCCATTATAATTGTTGTAAGTGCCCAGACTGTTGCTTTTTTATTAAATTCATTTCCTTGAAACTCATGACCACCTATGTGAGGCTTAGAATTTACTTTGACCTTATCTTTTATTCAGGTCATATATTTTTAAACCCTAAGCATATCAAATACACTGAGGAAACACTAAAGAAGAATTTTTAAATTTCATGATTTTTACAGTTAACGGAAAGATCTTATAGTGAAACTACCACAGAGTTATAATGAGAGTAAAAGTGTGAAGAGATTTTAATGATTTAAAACTCACAGTTGATGAGATTCAAATAACATCAGTAATGGAAAACGCACTGTGTAAACTGCATTTCAGTCCGTGGAGCATATGAACAAGCATGCTGTGTTTGATTGTTCAAGCTGCTATAATAAAACTCCTTAAACTGGGTGGCTTATAAACAACAGAAATTTATTTTTCATAATTCTGGGGGCTGGGAAGTCCAAGATCAAGGCACCAGCAGATTCAGTGTCTGTAAAGGGCCCAATTCCTGATTTATAGAAGGCACCTTCTCACTGTGCCCTTGTGTGGTAAAAGGGGCAATGGAGCTCTCCAGGGTCTCTTTTATAAAGGCTCCACCTTCATGATCTAATCAAGTCCCCGATATCCCCCCACTCCTAATCCCATAGCCTTTTGATTATGTTTCAACACAGGAATTTGAGGGGAAATAAACCTCTGGACCATAGCACAAGCCTTGGACTGAGAACCTCGGTTGTTTAGGAGAGAAGGCTGAAGAGGTCACTGTGTATGAGCTACATTTCATCCCCAGCAAATGTAAACCTTTGGAGACAAGGTGAACGTGATAGGAGGATATTTATCATGAAAAAAAGGGGTAACCCATAACTTGATGAATGTGAGCCAAATTGCTAATTTATCAATTAAGGGTAGTACCTGTCCTCACTTGCAGATCTCAAAAGTAGATGTGCACAAGCATCACTTGAGGAACAGAAATTATTAAAATGCAGATTCCTAAGCAGCACCCTTATGGATTCTAATCTGGTAAATCTTGGGTGGCCTCAGGCAATCTGCATTCAAAACCAGCACCCACCCCCTCCAGTTGCAAAGAAGGAAGGTAGGGGACCTCAGGTTGTCCTTCAAGACACATTTAATTCTTTCATAAAGGGCCATACAATGGGACTGACATTCAGAATATTTATGGAAAATGGATTATTTTATGATTATAATCATTCGCCATTCTAAAATAACAATTTGGCCCTTACACACTGGATCAGAGGGTGACAGTGTAGGAAGAAGAAGGGACATGGGAAGAGGGGAGCCGTGATCACCTCTCCCCCCCCCCAATACTGTATCACTGGCCCACAAACATCTTTCGGGGCTCTGGAGTGCAGCTGATAGCTTGATTTTCCAAAATAGATGTTTTATTTTACATTTGTCTTTCTAATGCCGAAAAAGGCCCCTGGAGCTCTCTCCCTACAAGTCCCGCTCCTAAAAATCTCCCTTCAATCCCCTGTGGGTCGTCTGCCTCATTCATTTTCCTGGTCTGCACTGAGAACATTGCATGACCTTGCTCCAAAGCACCAACTTTCCCGTCTCTAGTGTGTGTCATTTTACCTCAAATAAAGACTGGCTTCCATGTCACAGTAACCTCCTCCCCCAAGCTGTCATTTTCACAAAACACACCAGCACTGCCATCTCACCAAATTATTCTGAACAACATTCTCTTGACATCAAAGGCATGTTCTGAACATCCCTGTGAGACTTAAAATTCACTCAGCATGAATTTAATACTCACTTTCGGCTTATTGCACTCAGTGAAGAAGACAAAAGCAGTGGTGAGGTAGCACTGAGCTTCTGTGATCGATTCTTTGTTACCTAAAAGCAGTTCTCAGTCCAAAAGGGTGTGGGACCTGGAGCTGCTTATGACATGGAAGATACTGAATCTCCTTGGCAATCTGACCCAGCGCCATGGTCCTTATCATCATTTCTATGAAGGTACATTAAAGAATCTCTTCTTTATTGTAAAAATAACTGTCTGAGGCCACTGAGTTCCCACTGTCCACTCTGGAGCTAGCAAAAGCCAGGTGGCCTGGCCCAGGGTGTCCTAGAGGCCACTGACCAAGCCAGATCTTAAATCCCTAACTTTCTGGTAGCTGGGACATGGATTCAGATCACATTCTCATCTTAGAAAATCACACACACAGATGTTTTCCATAGGATCTCTGAACTATAAAAAGATGTTGATTCCAATTAAGAGTTTAAAATATTGCCCACATCACCACTGAGAGAAGCCCATCCCATCTTTATCCCATAAGGAGATGAGATATTATTTTGACAAATTATTAAGTTAGCATGTTTCCAAAGTAATGGAACAAAACAGCAAATAAAAACCAAACGTCACATCTGATGAGAGAGGGGTAGATGTTGGCGGGGAGCTCCATACCTTAAGAGAAGGCTGGTTTCAAAATCCTGCAATTTGTCTAGAAATCAGACAGAAATGAGAAAATATCCAAGTTCAGCAATCCATAACTGTATAATTGGACTTCTTAACTCTCAGGTCTTCCTAATACAGATTTTATTTTGACATTAAGAAACTTAGGTTGTTAAAGTGATAGGAAGCATCTTCTCGGCCAGGTTCCCCGAACTCCTGGCTCCACCCTAGTTGCTGTGCAATCCTGGGCAAGTCACTTTCTCTTTACCTCACTTTCCCTCCCACCTCTGTAAGACACCCACCTTACGGAAATGTTGTCAGGAATAAATGAATTGCTGTAGTTTATATAAAATGCCTGGAACCTAATTAGGCATTGAGTAATTAAGATTATTATCTGTGGATGTGGGGACGCAGTGGAGGAAGACAGAGGCTCTGTCCTCAAGGGGCTTGCGGTCTAGCTGAGGACACTTATGTTAAATAGTCACTCAGTAGCGATTTCCTGACAGTTTTCATTTGTGCTGTGGAAATATGCCTTACAGAGAGGGTGCTGTGAACATGGTCGGCTAGGGGTCCTTGGGGGGACAGGAAGGATTTTCCCAATGAAGAGACATTAGACTGAGGCTCAAAGATGGGGAGAAGATTCACCCAAGGAGAAGGCAGAGCCTGAGTAGAAGGATTTGTGAAATAGAAGAAAAGGCAGTTAGCAAATGACAGGAGAGAGGCATGGTCTTGTGGAAGGATCTCCCTGTGCCTGGGGAGGAGTGTGGCACCCTGGCCCCGTTAAGGGGAGAAGCTTTGTCTTGTAGCCCAGAATCAGGAGGGGGGCAAAACTTTGTAGCTAAATAAGCTCAAATTTATGCTCAAAGGAGAAATATAAATAGGGTAGCGTCAATAAGGTTTTGAGGAATAATGTTAATCTTCATTGGGCAAAATGGTTTCTTTTTTCTTTTTGTTGTTGTTGTTGTCGTCTGTCTGTTTTATAGATTCATAGAGAAAGCTGCAAAATGCAATCCAGATGTTCTTCCAGCCCAACTCTGAGGAACTGAAGTTGACCTTTCCTTCTGCCCAGGAGCAGAGAAGACAATGATCTTGACTCACCGCACCCTAGAAAGCTTCAAAAATAGACCCATGGAGGGATATGGGACTTGCTGACTTCTGGGGGAAGGCAGTGTACCCAGGAAGATGAGGAGGCAGAGATTTCAGGAAGAGAGAGAAAGGTAAAAGCAGAGAGGCAGGTGGAGAGGGAAGAATAGTGTTAGAGGTGTCTCTGGGGTGACACTCTGAAGGTCCGGATGGGGAGTGCCCTTGCTCTTTGACTTGGCAATAGGCATGAGGGGTCTGGGGTAGGAGAGTAAGTCGGGACTCTCAGTGTTGCAGCCTTGCCCCGTGTCAGCTATCCTTGGAGTTATTACCAAAGGCCTTGAGTGAAGAATGACTGGACTTCCCAGGGTTCCTGTGTGTTTGCCTCTGGAATAGAGGCCAAGGTGATGTCCAGGAGAGAGAAGGGAATTGTTATTGGTAAGTACAACAGACATCTTTGTCAGAGGCTCTATGATGGGCAAAAGGTCCTCCTGTAGACAGTACCTGGCAGGAGGAACTGTAGTTTGTATCCTAAATGTCCCCTTTCCCTAAGGGATAGCTAGAGACATTGTGTCACCTCTCACCCTCACCCCACTGTGAGGAAGAGAGCTCATCGCACACATCACAAAACAGTGCTTTTTACAAGGATCTCTGGCTGGCGTGCAATGGGTCAGGTGAAAGCCAGTGGTGGTTTGGATCAGGCTGGTGGCTGCAGAGAAGGGGAGAAGTGGATGGACTTGTGTATGTTTTGGAATCAAATAAAAAGGACTTGGTGACTGCTGGGATATGTGGAGGAGGCTGTGGTGTGCACAATGTTGACAGCATCCCCTCGGTGGCCCAGGTTCTCATGGAGTAACCACAAGGATGGAGCGGGGATGTCATTTACTGAAATGAGAACCACTGTAGGAGGAGCGTGATTCTGGGAAGATGACAGGATCAGTTTGGAAAGTGTGGAGCAGGATGTGCTGACGAGGCAGCCCACAGGATGTGGAGTGGGAAGTTGAATATAAGGACGTAGAACTTGCTAGAGAGGTCTGAACTGGGCATGTAAGTGAGAGTTGCTGGCACGCAAATTGATGCCTAAGGACAATGTAAAGAGCAAAAAGAAGGCCCAGCAGTAATCCTCCAGGGGCAGCCCAACATTTAAAGGTTGAATGGAGTAGAATGAATCAGCAAGGGATATTGAGGAGTGGCCAGAGAACTAGCATAAAACCCAGGAGATTGGGGTGACACTTGCATTAGGGATGAGAGGTTTTCAAGAATTTAAGCTCCATAAGGGCAGCAAGTATATCGTCTGCACCCAGCATGCTGCCATGAACATAGCAGAGCCTCTGTAAATCTTTGTTCAGTGAATAAAGGAAAGAGTGTCAACGTCTCAAAAGCTGATGGAAGGTCAACATTTATTGGGTTCATTCACTTACAACTCATTAGACAGCAGTTAGGTGGCTGATGTCTATAAGAACCAGGCTGTAAGTAGGTGTGGAGAGAATGGGAAGTGAGACTGTGAAGACGAGAGTGTGTAGACATCACTGTAGAGATGTTTGGGTGTGAATTGGAAGTGAGAATCAGGGAAGCAACTTTGTGGAGGTTTATTGTTCTCTTAGTTTGCTTTTGTAAGTTGGGATGTCTTTGAACCTGCTTGAACGATGGTAGAACACGGTCAGCAGAGAGGGAGAGGACAAGGGAGAACGGAGAGCAGATAGCAAAAGTGACGGTGCTGATAGGAGAAGGAATAGTGTGCAGAAGTGCGGGGTTTGGCCTCCGATAGAAAGGGGAGCAGGCCCCTCACTGACACAGGAGGAGGTGGAGATGGAGGCAGACGCTGGTGCTTTGAAGTTCTTTCTGCTGTTGTCTCTGGGTTTCTTGTTTCTCTGTGACGTTTGAGGCAAGGCCATCTACCAAGAATGAAGATTGTTGAGAGAAATTCACAGGCTAAGGAAATATATTAAAAAAAAAAAGTATGAAGTAGTGTATTTGGAAGTGGGAGGTGATGATAAAGTGGGAGAAAATCATAATGAGATTGTCTTATGATACTGAGGGCCCATTGGTCACCAGTTCAGCAGGATGCTAGTCTGTTGAGTTAGTTAATTTTCTCCAGCGGTCCTCATTTTTTTTTTTCTTTCTGAGACTAGTACAAAGAAGAGAGGTAACTGGGTTCATTCAGAGTTAAGGTTCCATCAGGGTTAGGACAAAGGGGGCTCTGAGTGGTGGAGGCTTAATGTTGACTCTTCCTCCCATAGACATTGATACAGATTCTTTGGGGACTTTGTGGTGAGGTCCCTCCAGCTGCAATTCCTTCCAACTCAGGCTCAGATTTTGAGGGTTTCCACCCCATACAAAATCCTTCCCAGGTGGTTTACTTGGGCAGGTGACAAATGGCTCTGGTCCTTCTTCTTCACTTTCATGACTTATATTCAACCCACAGAGAACTCACCAGATGATTGCGTTTTCTCTAGAAGTGCAGGCTGATCTAGCATGGTGCCACTGAAGGGGAGTGTTGTTCTTTCCCAAATGCAGCCGTCTTCCATGTTGCCTTTATTTTTCTTGGAAGTCATATAGTTTCTATCTTCTATATTTCTCAATTGTAAGAAATATGCTGCAAGTTCTCTGTGTGGCATTCTAGAAGTGCTTCTCTCCAGGGTTAAGAAGAATAACGCTCCACCACCCTCTCTAGAGTAGAGAGAACTCAGCATAGCAACTGCTCCTTCCAAAAAGCCTCCTCACATAATCTTCTCTTTTTATTGTCAATTCTTCCTTGGAGGGTATCTGGGACTTTGAAAGCCATGTACCGTTCTGGAAGAGCCCTACAAGGTGGTCTGTCTCACATTCTTTTTGCCTCTTATCATGACTTGACGCCTCCCTGGAAACATGTAATTCAATGTCCCGCACACTGATGGATCCTGAAATCTAATCTGGACAAAGAAGGCAGTGAAGACTAGCAAAGACCTAGGTAGGAAGAAAGAGTGGGGCCAATGGCTCAGCAGTCACAATGAGGTCAATGGCCCCGGTGGGGCCCTTTGAATGGGCAATAAAAAAAGCCCATTTTGCCATTGAGGTTGGGTTGAAAGGTTGTGATTTCAGAGGGGGTGTGGTGTCTTCTGTTGACATGATCTGGATTTGACCTTGAAAGCAGATGGCTGAGGTAGAGTAGTAGCCACTGATGTGGCTGATGATGAATATGGTAGGTGGTTCTTCCCAGAGGATGTTGGAGGTAAGAGGAAGAGTGAGCAGTAGCAAACCGGCAGCAAGGGAGAAGGTGACCTGCAGGTTGTTTGATGAGTCAGTGAGGAAGGGAATGAGCGCTTAAGCAAGATGAGTTGCATTTCAAAGGAACAGGGGATTGAATAAGAACAATGGGGAGCAAGCACCTGGAAGTAGCATTTGTGGGTAAGGAAGATTTCTTCCCACCCCTTCCTGCACTTGTGATACTGGGAGCTGGAAGAGACTAAAAAATGCCAGCTTGAGGCTGCCAGGCCTCAAAGGACAGCCAGGTTTCACTTAAAGGCAAGCAGCTAGAGGGAACTTGGGGGAAGAGATTGGGATTAGAAGGGAGCAGGCTGATCAGCATGTTGGCTCAGGCAGGAGGGTTTGGGAGTGGAGAAGTGAGGGAAAGGTCAGAAGATGATGGAAGATGGGGAGACACAGTAGATCTGTGGGTCCTACAGGTTCACTGTAGCCAGGACTTGATGCCTATGGTTGAAGCCTGGGGCTCAACTTCCTCACAGTGCACTGATACTTGTTGCTCTACTGGGTCCAATGACCAAGCAAGGTCTTTTCAAGGTGCAATCTGATTATGTCATTTATACTACTTTCCCAGCTTGAAGCCGTGAGGACAGGACTTGTTAATGTGATTTTCAGGGTTCTATATGGTCATCCCCCTACCTACTACTCCACTCCAGCCTCTCTGGCCATCTTCTGTCCCTTCCATGTTCTGCCTGTCACGGGGCCTTGGCATTTGTCTGGCTAGAATATTACCGCCTGCACTTATCACTTAGTTAACCACTATCCAGCTTTTTTGGAAGCTCATCTCAAATTTCTCTTACTCCAAGCTGACTCACCTGACCTCCCTGACTGGGTCAAATTCCCTTTTTATAGGTGATCACCAAACACATTTCTAACACTTACCATAACTACAAGTGTATGTATGTTGTTCCTGGGATTGTTTGATCAACATCTCTTTCCTCCACAGGACTGTAAGTTCCATGAAGGCAGGAACTGTGTGTGTTCTTTACGCAAACTCTATCCTCCAGAGCATAGCACAGTGTCTGGCATTTAGTCCTGGTTTCAGTGAAGACTTACTTGCCTAATCGTCTCCACTGGTTGGTGTGGGGGGCTGGCGTGCGGCCAGTGAGGCCCTGGACTGGCCCAGCTGGTGGCTGCATAACCTCAGAGTTGCAGCCATGGCGCTTCCCTGGGCCTTCCGTTGGGGGTTGGGGGCCGGCAGGGGTGGGAGCTGGGCTCTAAAACACACCACTGTCCCTTGAATTTCATTTACATATTCTTTAAAAAAATTTTTTTTCTGAGGCTATTTTAGCAGTTGGTTTTTGTGGTTTGGCTGTGGTTCAGAAATTTCCCTGAAAGACAGGGGCCCTGTACTGTTTCCCTGAGAAGAGGCGATCCCATCCCTCTTGGATAAGAGCACATTGTCTATTCACAAGGGGCCTTCAGAGCTCTGCTTCTTGGGGAAGAGCCCAGAAGATACAACAGCTGCAGACTCAGTGCTCCCAGGGGTGCTAAAGTTCAAAAGGTCAAGGGTCTCCTTCTGCAGAAGGATACCCCAATCAATGAAGTCTAGCTAGAGAACTTTCCCCCTCCCAACCCTACACCCAACCTCCTGCCCTAGGCTATGGGCACTGTTGTTTCTGAAGTTTCACCACCATATGATTTGTGGCATAAATAGACATGAGCTTTGATGGAGGCTTGGGAGAAGGGCCCTCCTAGCTTAGAGATCAAAGCATTTTGTGCTTCTTTCAATATGTGCTGTTCAATCTCCAAAGGACCAATTACCTTGGAGAAACAGAGAACCCAAAGTAGTTTGCTCCTCTACTAGGAACGTAAGTTCCCTATGAGCAGGACCTCATTGTCGTTTCCAGGCCTCTGTGTTGAATATGTACACACAAATATGCCGCTAACAAATACTGCACACCTGCAGAGGTGCTAGGCAGGACTCCTTTCCTCACTAGCTCTTCAATCCAAATAACTGGACTCCAAGGTGGTACAAAACAATCATGAAGAATGAATTTACTCACGGGAAAAAAGCCATTGCTTGTCTGAATTACTACTTGGCCAGCAGGGCCTTCAAGCAAGAGGCAGCACTAAAAAACAAATATGCTACGTGACATGAGAGGTGTAGCCTCCAGGAAAAGCCGTTTTCTCTGTAAGAGCTGGAATCCTGGCAGAGACAGGCCCGCTGGTCTCCAGAAAGCCAGGCCGTGGAGTCACAGATTCTGACACAAATACTAGTTTTCTAGTTGGCACTCTGGGATCATCTGTCAAAAGGCCATGAGTCAGATGAATTAATTATGAAAAATAGAGTAGATAAAGTGAAGCATACATTGTTGCTGCAGAAGCCTCCATTTACTCACAGAGAAGATGTTCATTCAACAATAATTCACAGAGTGCCTAAAATTATGCTGAACCCTGTACCTGGCACCAGGGCTACAAGATCAGTTAGGTAGAGCTGTTCCACTCCTCTGCATTTGCTCTTCACAACCATTTCAGATTTGTTCACGTTGTTAATGAGTTCAAGAATAAAATTAATAACTTCTAATTTATGCTGTCAAGGTTAATGAAAGAAGAGAGCAATGAAAGAGAAAGGGGAAATCCCGGGTAGCTATGTGACATCTCAGACCTCAGTTTTTTCTTATCTGCAAAATATGAGGGTGAATTACATGCTGCATGAAGTCTGTTCTCTTTTATAAACATAAAGTGAAACCAAAGTTTTCTAAGAGATCTGATCGGTCACTGTTTCAGTTTTTATTGTTTTATGATAATTTATCCTAAAACTAAGTAACTTAACCACCATTTAATTATATCTCACAATTTTGTCAATCAGAAACTCAAACGAGGCTCACTGGGGCACATCTTCTACTCCAGGTGATGTCCAAGTTCACTCAGTCATATGTGTCTGGCAGGTGGGCTGGAAGTGCCAAGACAGAAATCCTATGCCTAGAGCCCTGTGTGGCATGCCTAGGGGGCTGGGCTCAGCTGAGTGGTCATTGGTGTCAGTAGAGGTGGCCCTCCCAGCATGGCAATCTCAGGGTAGCTGGACTTCTTACATGGTAGCTCAGGGCTCCTGGAGTGTTCTAGGAGACCCAGGCAGGAGAGGCAAGGGCTTCTTTTGAACTGGCCTTGAAAGTCTCAGAACACCACTCTGCCACATTGTATTGGTCAAACAATTTACTAAAACCAGCCCAGATTCAAGCGGAGGGGAGAAATACACTCAACCTCTCAATGGAGGAATTCCGTGAGCCATATGGAGGAAAGCCATTAATGGCAGCTACCAGAGTCACCAAGAGAGTTTAAGTGGTACCATGTCTGAGATCTGGCAATTAAAAATGCTGAATCTCTTTATGATCCTTGATTTCTCTTTCTCTTCCTATAAGTTGAATCATGAGAAAGTTAGATAAAAATATTTCAATATTATGAGTGATTTTTGAGCATGGATGGAATCTGATATGAAAATGCTTAGATAAGCTTCAAATTGAATGAGAAAGATCTGGGAAAATTAAGAAAAGTGAAGAAGGCCTGTAAGACATTAGACCTCTTAGCTGTTGCATGGATCAGTTCACAGCCCCTTCCCCTCATTTTGAAACCTCTGGTAAAAGGGATTTCTCTGCCTGAGACACTGTCTCTGTACCTCTCACAGTGTTAATCAGATGTCTGAGGACCCATGTCTTTTTTCCACAACTAGATCCCAAAGAACCGGAAAATTGGATTCCTCCACTATGTTTCTCTAATGAAGTATTAAGAGGTTCTCGATCGCTGTTTGCTGAATAAACACAATCACTCTTATATGGTTTTAGAGGAAGCCAGAAGTAATGGAAAGAGTAGCTTGAGATCAACTCCTGATATTAGAAGAAAGTGATTGCATTATCTGTAACCACTAGTGTTCAACAGCTCATCAATGCTCTCTAATGGGCAATAAAAGTAAAAACATCCATTGGGGGTTTGGTTGCTGGTCTGTGTCTTGGTAAATTAAATAGTGCACACTTCATGGGAGGAGATGGAAAAGATTTCTACTGTAAGTTTTCACAAGGAACTCATCTTTTTACCCATAATGTCTTTGTCTTTGTCGCTGCACACGAACCACCTTTGGCCTGGGCTTTCCCTTTGCAACATCGTCTTTGCTCAGTGTGGTCATTCTGTACAACGCAGATTGGGGAAAGGCAGTTGATGGCTGAGAAAGATTAATCATTACCCTTATAACAACTTAATTATCGTGAAAATCAAGGAAAACTGGGGAAAAGGGAGGCTTCCTTATTTCCATTCTACTAGAGAATCAATTTCAAGATCATAAAAAAAATATATGACCCCAAAAAGATAAGGGCTTCTTGTTTTTCCATAAAAAGTGAATACCACATAAGCAAGGGCCTACTTTTATTATAACTTCTAACTATAATCTTTCTTTCCCTTTCTTTCCTAGAAGACTTTTTTTAAGTTAATGCTTTCAGAACCCTCCTACAAGGAACCACAACATATTCTTATGATTATATAATAACTGCATAATATGTATAACTACATAATAACCAATTTTGTTATTTACTTTCCACTTACTCCTTCAATTCAAACCCTGGCTCAACCTCTCACTTGCTGTGTGTCCTTTGGCCATTTACCTAATGTTGCTCTTCCTTAATTTCTTCAATATTAATAATAATCCATACCCGTATGACAGTCTTGAAAATTAAATGAACTAACTTATGTTTGGAACAATACCTGGCATGTTGTAGGTGCTTAATATGCGTAATATGAAATTTACAAACATTTCATCTACACTTTTTTCATTTAATCCTCAAAACAAGCCAAATAATGTTAGGGAAACAGAACCATGTTGGGAGTTCAGGGCCTACATTCTGAAGTCAGACAATGTGGGATTAAATACTGGTTCTTTCTCTTACTAGCTGCACAATTTTGGCAATTACTAAACCCATATGGACCTTCGTTTCCTTTTCTGCAAAACGAGAATGACAATGGTACC
The DNA here is from genome assembly GCF_041146395.1 of Eulemur rufifrons. Taxonomy (NCBI): domain Eukaryota; kingdom Metazoa; phylum Chordata; class Mammalia; order Primates; family Lemuridae; genus Eulemur; species Eulemur rufifrons. The sequence continues at coordinate 13,118,060 of NC_090983.1, read as the reverse complement.
TGTTTCATAATGAAATGTGACATTATACACAAAGCACTTAGAGGAATTCCCGGCACTGTGGTAGGTGCCACCGTGGCATTTGCTGGTGCTGAACGACAGTGGGTTGGGTTGGTGTGATTTTCACTGTCTGCATAAGCGCCCTGGTGTATACCAGGCCTCCACGCAGGAGTGGTTCCACAGGTCATCCAGGGCCCTGTGCTCAGATTCTTCCCATTTTGTTTAATGCTCTGTCTTGAACTTTTTGATAAAAATTTGAACAAGGGGCCCTGCATTTTCATTTTTCACTGGGCCCTGCAAATTATGCAGGCTGGCCTGCTCCCAATTTTTGGAATTGATTCAAGAGCCCAGTCGCTCGTAGGCCACTATCATGCTGACTCCTATGGGTAGTGTGCATTTATTTTGGGACATCTTTAGAGTTTGAGCCTTTGTAACACAAGCTACAAATGTATTTCTGTACATTCAGCTTTGTCCCTATTGTCGGAGTAAAGGGGGCAGGGGTTAGCTAGGCTCTGCTCCAGTTTCTGTGCTTCTCCTCAGATCCATGGGTGTGATGTAGGGTTGGCGTTTATCACAAAGGGATTGCAGATCCATACTTGCATCTCACACTGTGTTACTGAGTAGGTAACATGTATCAAATATGCATTTACTATTATGTAGAAGCCGTTGCATTAATCCAAAGCAAGCGCATAAGAAGTGCCATTAAATGTCTAATACCTTCTTGTCATTGTGTAGTTCCTCAATGAATGAATATTAAATATACTAGAATATCATTAGGCAGGAGATTGAGAAATTTTATGGTAATAGAGGTCTGTGTACTTGAAACAACCGGGAAACTCCATATTAGGCTGTAAGTTCCTGAATTGTCAGATATTTTTCTTTTTTTTTTTTTATCTCTCTTTTTTTTTTTTTTTTGAGACAGAGTCTCACTCTGTTGCCCAGGCTAGAGTGAGTGCCGTGGCGTCAGCCTAGCTCACAGCAACCTCAAACTCCTGAGCTCAAGGGATCCTCCTGTCTCAGCCTCCCAAGTAGCTGGGACTACAGGCATGTGCCACCATGCCCGGCTAATTTTTTCTATATATATTTTTAGCTGTCCATATAATTTCTTTCTATTTTTAGTAGAGATGGGGTCTCACTCTTGCTCAGGCTGGTCTCGAACTCCTGAGCTCAAACGATCCGCCCACCTCGGCCTCCCAGAGTGCTAGGATTACAGGCGTGAGCCACCGCGCCCGGCCACTGAATTGTCAGATATTTTTCAATTAACGTTTCCGTATTCAAAACCTTGCACACAGTAAGTGTACAATTAACATATGTGCAGTGAATGAAATATGTTCAGTGGTTTGATCAGATTTCCATACTAATGTATTGGAGGTGGAAAATATGCTAGGTTGAGTTAACAGAAATAACAAGGGCAGGGAATTCAGAGAAGACATTGGAAGGCATGTGAGAGTAAGAAGGAGAGACTACAGAATGTTTAAATTCTTGGAAGCATAAGGACTGATGAGTCAAGATGAAGCAAGTGCACAGTTGGAGGCTCCGTAGAACAGAAGTGTGTTTGCCATGGAAGTAGGCAGACATCACGCCCAGTGCTCTCCGGAATGGCGTGCCTCCTCACTATAGAGTTATATTCTTGTCGTTCTCTTGCTCAGAATGTTCCAGTGACTTCCAAGCCTGCAAAATCCTACATAATCTTTAATCATTTCCCAGCCTAATTACTTCCTGCTCTCTCCACCTCTCTCTGTTCCAGCCACACTGTTCTTCAAGCTGTTCCTTGAACATTCCTTGCACAGCCCAGAGCCATTGATAGTCCCTTTGCCTGGAACAACTTTCTATCATTTTTTTATCTGACTTGATTCAGGCATTTTTTCCAAGGTCACATCCTCAAAGCAAACTTCCCCAACTGCCATGTGTAAGACAGATAGCACTCTAGTCATTCTCAAGCTCTTTATCTTGCTTTATTTGTTTTAATGTTATATTATGTATTTACTTGTTCAATTGCCTATTGGTTTGATTTTTCTCCACGAGAATGAAAATTTGAGGACAGACACATCTTTCTGTTTTGCTCACTGCAATATTCATTGGGCTTAACTCATTGTCTGGAAGAGTGAATTCTCAATCAATATTTGTTGAATGAATAAGTAAATGAATAAATAAATGATTTAAAAATCTACATGCAAATGAAGAAAACAGTGATTAGAAGAGGAGCAGTAGATAGTCTACTAGTTCTGCCTTGGGAGAAGGTCTGGGGGCGGTTGGAGAGTTGGCCAAGAATGAGATCACAAGGGGCTAGCCTTGGACTTGAAATTTTAAAGATTGCATTGAGCCTGCAAGCTTATCAGCATCTCATACATGACAAATTTGTTATGTCTTCTCCTTGTTAAGTCACAGTCAATGTTAATAAACTGAGAGTTTTGGCAAATCCACAGTGACTTACTCGTTCTGTGTGGCCACTGTTACATGGAAGTAGATACTAGGTTTCCCCAGGCTTGTTCTCCTGGTATGGTGCCTTCGTAATTTGGCTCAAAGTTATAAAAACTGAGCCAACTTGCTACCGTGGGTGCTCTATCTGCTTTTTGCTATTATCAAGGAGAGCTGATTCCACCTAAAGGAAGTTAGCATAGGTAGGAAAAGGAAGAAAAAATCTACCAACTGAAGAAAAGGATTAACTCAACTCCCTGAGAAAACATTACCCTAACCAAACCCATGGAGTTCTAAGTATTTGTGATGGATTTTATGATTGTTCCAAACTCTTTATTCTCTCTTAGTAACAAATTATGCATCTCTACTCTTTGCCATGTGACTTTACAATGCCTTCCAGTAAGGTAGCAGAGTACAACTTCCTGCCTCACTGACTTTGGAGTTGACCATGTTCCTTGTGTGGCCAATGAAATATTGGTGCCTGTAACATGAACAGAGGTTTCAATGTGCTTGCTCTGTGTGGCTTGACCTCTAGTGCCATCCTCCAAGAGAAGAGCTTCCCCGAGAAGCCACCAATCCCAGAGTGGCAGATGCATGCAGCCAGCTTGAGTCCAATTTACAGGCAGAAACAGAACTACCCTAGCTAATCAATAGATTTGTGGGTGAAAATACTAAATGTATGTTATTGTAAACCACAGAGATTTGGGGTTTTTTTATGCCATAAATTTTTGACCAAAACAGTTGTTGGAACATTTCCAGTGGTATTTTTGATAAATGTGCTCTATTTATCAAGAAAAGCTGCTATAGTTTAGTTATGTTACACATGCATTTTGCCTAAATCCTACATCAAACTATAAGAGTCAGAGTTTTCATTTGTACAGTGGCTACAGGGTAAGCTGTTCTTCTTGTACTATTCAGGGAGCTTGTCTGTTGTAGAAATTCTGCCTGATGGACCAGCACTGATGAAATTTCCTCATCAGAAAAGCTCCATTTCTTTTGCATTTTCTCTTACACTCCTTTGCAAAGAGTAGGTGCTCAATAAATTGAACTGATTATCTAGCTTCACTGCCCAATAAGGTAGCTGTTAATCACATGTGGCTATTTAAATTTATTTAGAATTAAATAAAATAAAAATTCATTTCAAATTCTCAATAACCACATGTAGCTATTAGCCGCCACATTGGACAGCACTGATACAAAACATTTCCAGCATCACATAATGTTCTGTTGGACAGAGGCTACCTCTAGATTCGAGGGGTTGGATAATTTATTAATTCTGAAGGTTGGGAGAAGTTCTTTGTATTTCGATTACATAAGTGCTAGAATGATAGAATGGAGAGAGGAGAGAGGGAATATAAAGAAAAATGAGCTTTATGAACCTCTTTCACCTTTGGTTCAGACGTAAATAATCTTTACAAAATATCACCTGGTGTGTTGGTCTTTCTCATTTTGCTGAGTCTTTTAGAAACATTTTAAGGCACATAGTTCCCTAATCACATTTACTGACAAATAGGTATGTGTGTGATCCTTCCAGAGGCTATCTCACCAGAACAACCATATTTCAGTTCATCTCCCAAATGCAGGGAATGTGTCAATAAGGTTTGTGAATTCATGACCTCCAATCCTTCCAAAACAAGAGACAAAAAGAACAACTAAAAAACTCCATGAGAAAATGTGCTCAGTGCCGAAGTTAGCACTCCCACCTCAGCCTGGTCCAGCTGCAGCAGGGGCAGGCGTTATTATTTGTGTCGTGAAGATCCACCAAGCTATGTGGGTAAGGACTCAGCAAGCCAAGGCAACAGAGCATGGGCTAAGATCAGCAATTTATCTGAGACCAAATATGACAAAACAAAGGGAGACTCATTATGTAAGCCAGCTACAGGTATATTAGTTCCGTTTCAGGAATTTTTAACAGGGTTTCATTTATTTCACATTTAACATCAGTATCAGCCTTAATATAAGAAACACTGTAGTCATTTTTTATAGTACCTGGTAATACAAATTCTCAGGAGGAACTTTTCAAACGATTTTTCAGGTCCATTTTTCTTCAAGGAAACTTTTGCTTGTGAAATAATACATTCTGCTCTCAAAATAGACTGAAAAGTCTCTATTCATCTCTGGCCTCTTTGTCATCTTTGGTTGTTGTTGCCAATTAGTGAATTTATTAGTATTTGGGTTTTCTTTACTAGCAACAGTCCTTGGACTCTGTCTTCCCCAGTAGCTTCCTTACACAATATCCAGCACTCCTCAGCTAACCTTTTCCACCCTTCCAACCCATTTTGTCTAAATCCAGTGTCAAACCATGAAGGTCAGAATTTTCTAAACCTTCTGGAACTTCCACTGCAACATATTTTCAGCCCTACTGAGACCATCAATCCAACAGCCCCAGAACTTTCTCACTATTTTGTCTTCCCTTTCTAGTGTCTGTTCTACAGGACAGTATTATGAAGACTACCTTACAAACACCCTAGATCCCATGCCCCTCCCTCTGATGTACCTTTCAGGGAAAACCTGGAACCTGGTTTTACCCAATTATTAGTTTTTTCTACACTGTCAGCTGAATAGCTGAGCTGGTCAGCCCCCACTGGGCACTCAGCACTGTCCAGGATTTATACCTTATTTCTACATCCTAAGATAATTCCAACCCCTCCCATCTCTCCTCAAATCACCCCACCACTCCCTTCAAACTCCATGATGACTTTGCCCTATTTTTCACTGAGACAGTAGAAACTATTGGATGGTGCTGTGGCCTGAATTGTGTTCTTCCTCCCCCAAAATTCATATGTTGAAAACCTCATCCCACCGTGTGACTGTATTTGGAGATGGGGTCTTTAGGAAACAATTAAGGTTAAATGAGGTTATAAGGGTGAGGCCCTAAGTCAATAGGGCTGGTGCCTTTACAAGAGGAACAGATGCCAGAGCACACTCTCTCCCTGCCATGTGAGAAGGCAGCTGGTCATCTGCAACCCAAGGAGAAAGCTCTCACCAGACAGCAGCCCTACTGGCACCTTGGTCTTGGCTTCTGGTCTCCAGACTGTGAGAAAATAAATTTATCTTATTTACAGTCTTTGGTATTTTGTTATGGCAGCCCAAGCAGACTAAGGCAGATGGAAACCTTCATCTTCCCATCAACAAATCTGCAAACCACCTCCACCCACCACACCCATCTTCCTTTTCTTCTCTTCTAGTGTAGGGGAAGGTCAAGCCCAAGACTGCTTTTTACAGCTTCTCAAAGACTTTGTTCATTTGATCTCTCTCTCTTTGCTCTTAAAAATCAATATCCACCTCTCTGCAGAATTATTGTCAACATCCTGCAAATTTATTCTAACATCTCCCATTTTAGGACAAAAAAAAAAAAAAAAACAAACAAACAAGTATGTCCACATCTTCCTCATAGTATCACCCTGATTCTTGATTTCCATTCCCAGCTCAACCTCTTGAAAGCGTTGACTCCACGTCGTTTCATTTTTTCACCTCCCATCCGCTCTTCCACTACCACAGCTCATACTAATCACTGCGTTTCCTTGATAAATTCACTGTTGCAGTTCTCTAATGTTGCATATCAAAGCACGCTAACTTTGTGGCTTAAAACAATAACAGATCACAAACCCACTCTTGGGGCAGGGCTCAGGAGAACCAGCTGGGTGGCTTGAGGCTGGGGACTAGAACCATCGGAAGGCTCATCCATTCACATGTCTGGCAGACACTGGGAAGACTCACAACACGAGGGGACTCCCACAGCTGGGGCTCCTCCAGCGTCTCCCTCAGTCTCTATGTGGTCTCCACATGAAGTCTTCAGTGTGGCAGCTACAGAGCAGTCAGGTTGCTTAAATGTTGGCTCAAGAAACCCAAGGAGCATGCTCTAAAAGGGAAGTGCCAGTAACTATGCATGTAAAAATTTACCCCAAAATTCAGTGGTATAAAACTACCATTTCTTAGGCCCAGTAATTGTGTGGGTCAAGAATCCAGACAGGGCAGAAGAGGATGGTTTATCTCTGCTCCACCATGTCTGGGGCCTCCTCTGGAAGATTTGAAGGCTGGGGGATGAAAAATTGATGCTCATTGTTGGCTAAAACCTCAGTCAGAATGTCTACACATGGCCTCTCCATGTGTCCAAGGCTTCCTCAAGATACTGTGACAGGGTTCCAAGGGTGAGTATCGAGAGAAAGAGAGAGAACTGAGACCAACCCAGGCTAAGTCATTTTATGACCTAGCTTTTGAAGGCTGTACATCAAGGCTCTGTCTTGGGGCTTCATCCATTCTTAGGGTTTAAATATCATATTTATCCTGATAGCTCCAAAATTTATTTCGGTTCCAGGGCTTTATCCTGATCTTTGACATATCCACTTGGATGTCTGGTAGGCTTTTCAAACTTATCAAATCCCAAAAGGTAACCCTGGATTTTCTCCTGTCGTCCTCTAGTCTTCCCCACTGCAGTAAACACCATCATGGAGCCAAAATCCTAAGAATTGTCTTCGTATTTTTCGCTTCCCTCTGTTCCTTCCTGTCAATTCTTCAGTAAATCTTGTTGGTTCTATCTACAAAATACATGTCAAATCCATCTACTTCTCTTTATTTTTTTCATCATCACCCTAATCTGAAGCACCAACATCTTTTTCCTGGACTACGACGGTAGACTCCTAACTTGTAGATGGCATTAGGCACCTGTTTGTGAATATGCAAATCTTTCAAACCATTCTATCATTCTTCCCTCAATGTCATCTAAAAAGCACCCAGGACTGTGTTGGAGCAAAAGCTTCCTGTCTCAGAACACGAATGGCTGCCACCTTGCAATGACTCTCCGATGACAGGAGCCCAAAGAAATGGCTCCTTATCATACTTGTCTCAAAGGAATTGTGTTGTATTATTAGTAAGGGGACATTAACCTTGCCTAGGAAAGTATGATGGATCTGGAAAGTATTACATTTTTTTTCCTCTGTTAAGCTGACAATATTCTTCAAGATGCACAGATCTTGTTAATAAGGTACATTCCCTGTGGTTTAATAATTTATTAAAAATTATTTATTGACTGCCTTTCATATGCCAGGCCTTGTTCTAGTTGCCAGGGAAACAGAAGTAAACAAAAAAGACCTTCTAATAAGGAAAGGCAGACAATAAAAAAACATGTAAAATGTGACAAGAGGTGATAAGAGCCATGTAGAAAAATAAAGCAGCGTAAGGGAGATGGAAATGGAAAGTGATGGAAGAAGCACAGAGCCACGTGCTGCTCCTGTCTCTTGGTCAGGGAATGGGTCCCTTTAAGATGGTGTGGGAACAGGGAACTGAACCACGTGGAGGAACAGCCATGCAGGTATCTGACGACAAGTGTTCTGGGCAGAGAGAACAGCACATCCAAGCACCCTGAGGCTGATGTGTGCTTGGCACATTCAAGGAACCTCAAGGAGGCCAGGTGGTGTGAGCAGGGGTAGGAGATGAGGCAGAAGAGGTAGTAGGACATTGACGGTCACTGGGCTGACTGTGTGATAAAGCTGAGAGTGTTTTGGTAGAAGAGGTAGTCTTCTACCCTATGTGCCAAAGGTAGAAGGGCTGTGTTATCAGACACATAGAAAGCTCTGGGGTAGTGGGCGTATATGCGATGTTGGTTTCCATTGTGAACCCAGCACCTACTCGACACGGGCAGAGCACCTCGCACAATGCCTGCATGGAGCAGCTACCCAGTCAATGACAACTGTTGCTGTTTGTTACCAAGTTTGGTGCTAGTTGGTAAAGCCTGGATTCAAGTCCCAAATCCAGCACTCGCTGTCTTGTCTGTGTGACCCCCAGCAAATCACCTGACTTCCCTGGGCCTCTCTTATGATGTGCGCTTGTGTCAATGAGTGGATTGACTGAGAAAATGCGTGCGGAATGCTCAGCATAGTGCTTGGCACATAGTAAGGGCCTGATAACTATTGCTCATTCTCATCATCAGGGAGTTTCTATGCCAGCATGGAGATGAGAGATATCCTATAGACACAGTTAACATTATTCTATGGGTATTTCTAGACCCTCTTCCCCATTGCTGTCTTCCTTGCTTTGTTCACGTGTTCATGCTCACCAGTCCCCCACTCTGTATCTCTTACCCCCTTATTATGCTTTATTTTTCCTCCACCACAGCCATTAACATGTGCCCTGCTAGATGTCCACTTCCCTATCGTCTGTCTCCTTCAACTAAAATGTAAGCACTGTGAGAGCAGGAACCTTTCCTTCTTTAGTTTACTGATGCAACTCTAGTGCCTAGGATGGTGCCTGGAGAACGGTAAACTCACAGGTACCATCTGTTGAATAAATTAATGGAAAACCAATTTCAGGGGAGCTCTTCCAGCCATCGGTAACAATGGATAACACCTCCAATCCCATGCCTTGGCATCAATATTTAGAGCTCTGGACTTTCTAGTACAGAGTATTGTTCTTTCACATCATTATCATGAGCATTAGGAAACTGAACATCTTGCATTTCAAGTCTGACAAGTTGGAGAGCTCCCGAAGTTAGAGCAATTTACTTTATGGGAACAAGCAGCCAGCCTGAGCTCTACTGCAGCCCCGTGCAGTCCTTTGGGGCCTCACTCTGCCAACCACCCTGCAAGTGGAGACCAGGTAGCCCAGTGCTATAAATTTCTTCCATTAGTAACTGCCAAACGGTCCTTTCCTCCACTGACTTGGCTTCTCGCTTAAGTCACATCATTCAACTTGTAATTTCTCCAAAGGGCCGTTTCAGACATTTCACATCCTGAAATTATAGGGATTGTATATTTTAGGCCATTTGTAGCCCTGCCTTACCCACCAGAGATTGGCCGTAGAAAGATGGAGGAGACACAAGATTTTCTTTGGCCACATTTGGTCTAATCAGTATGAACTTCACAAAGAACATCCTGCTCATTTCCCCAGAGCCAACAGAGACTTATGGAAGCTGTTCTACAAAACAGCAATTGTATTTTATTTGTCAACCCTGTATTTTCTTGGGTAACCATGGCCTGGGGTGATTTTTGCATTGAGTTGCAGGTTTGACTTCAATCTCCACGTATACTTCCCGAGGGTGCTTTAGTGTGGCAAGTCGCAACGAGCAGGTCTCTAACTATCGTTATGATACAAATTTTCACACTGGAGATTTAAGGATTTTGGTTCTTCTGGTTAACTAAGGTACATTCATGTCACCCCGCTGGTCACCTCCTTTTTTTTCCTCTAAGGTTTGTAAGTCAACCGCTGTGAGTCACATATGGAAATTACCTGTGTTTGCAAAATGTCTCTGAGAAAGAAATCTTACCTTTAAATCTCTCCTAAAATAAAAAGAATGACCTTCATTCCACTTGGACCTCGTCTAGTATGAAAACTCAGCCTAGCAAAATGCTAATCTTCACCCTGGTGGGATCAGAGACTTTGTGCCCAGAGAAATCACAGGAAAGCTGCTTTCGGGGGAACTCTGGCTGGCGCTGCACTGAAGAGCACACAGGATGCTCCGCTCCCTGCCACGCAGGCAGGGTTTGGGGGATGAGATCAGCTTTCCTGAATAGAGATCTAATTTAAATAATGGCAGATTTAAATAAGAGCAGATTCATTTGCTCCCACTGGATCAAGATTGCCAGAATCTGCCGAGGGTAAAGTTTGCATTTATAATAAAGCTGGGGGCGGGGATGGGAGGGTGGCTGTTTCCACTGAAAGAACTGTCACTCATCCTGGAACAGGAAGCATGGGCATCCCTTCTGGACAACAATGGAGAGGGACTTTCTCCACTCTTCATACCTGGCAAGAGGTCCTGGAAGGGTGGGAAGAGTCCTGACAGGTGAGTGTGATCAGAGAAACCTCTGGTTGGGTTGGGGCTGTGCACTGGGAGCAGTGGAGGTGAATGGGCATGTAGATTTGAAAACACTAGGTAGGTAAAACATTACAATGCTGGCCTAGGCCCAAGGTGGCAGAAAGCCAGCTTAGGCAAGTGCAGCAATGAGAGGGAGACTTCCTGCACCACCCCACCACTAGGTGGCCCAGGAATAGAGAGGTGGGCGCCATTGTTGAGTTCCTCCCTTCCCTACTGGAAGTACTAATACATCTGTTCCTCCCCTGCTCTTCAAAGTAGCCTAAGTACAAAGAATATCCACGATAATTCACTTATATTAGGGTGACAGGACAGAAATAATAAAAACAGATTCAATTAGCTATAAAATGTGAGTATGTGTGACTGAGAGGGGGTGGCTGAGGGCTCTGTGGGGCAGCTGAGAAGGGTGACTGCTCTCGGACACCCCAGAAAGGTGCAATCGCCTTCAGAGAGCCCAGGTATTTATGAGGTTCTTCCTAAATGGAAAAAGTGCAGCACAAATTGCAGAAATTGCTTTAGTTCTCATAACAGATGCCTTCCCCAAGCTGAAACCCAGCCTGGTGCCCTGAAGCTGATACTGGATCTTTTATGTTGTTCTAAATTAAATTCAGAGCAATTCAGCCCCTGCTGCAAGTACTATTATGTGGGCTTACTTGCACTAAATCTATGTTTATGGGAACATAAACTACATGTTGTTCCTATCATCAGATTTTATTATTGATGATGATTTCAGATATGTGCCCATCGACTGCCTTTTTAATCACTGTCAGTCACTCTTTTCTATGGCAGTCAGATTTGAAATCGCAATGATGATTTTAAAATAAAGCCCTTCTTCCACTCAACTGTATTTAGGGCTAATTAAGAGTAAATAACTATTCCCAGCAAGGAAGGCGGGATCCAAGTAAATCTTTGACAAATGCAGCCTTCCCTTTGCAGGAACATATTCTTATTGGCTGCCAGTAAATATTTCCACACAACCAGAAGAAACGCTGAATTTTCCCCCATTCAGAATGTCATGCTGCTCTTTGATACAAGTAGAGAAAAATAAATACTAGTGAAGACCAGGAAGGAAAACACAAGAAACATTTAATTAAGAAAAAAATATGTAATTCCCCGTGTCTTTCAGTGTTGCCCAGTTCCGCTTGCTGTCCTCAGCTGTGTGAAGCAAATGAATGCAGGCACAGGCTCCTAGCTCCCATTCGAGTCTGACATGTCCCCTGAATCTCCCCACCTCCCTCCACTCCCACCCTTTCTGTGATGCAACACAATTCATTTATTATGTTTCGAAGGTTACAGTCAATTGCTCCAAGACAAGAATGCAAAATGAATGGGACCAGACTTCCCACATTAGGAAGGTTCGTCTTGATTTCAGCTCCGTAGGCTCTCCTGCAGTGTATCACTCCAAAAGGCTCTCTGTTAAATTTTGCTTTGACTGGGCCTTTTAATTTCCCCTTTCACTTAAATATGAGAGACATTGTTACTTTGCAAATTATAGATTTTAATATTTCTTATATTTTCACTTTCTATTGGAATCTTACAGCTATTTTTATGCATTGCTTCTACATGATAATAGTTAAAATGAAATATCTTCCCATCCTAGGGAAGAAGAAAGAAGAAATGGATTAAAAGACACATAAGCTCAGAAAAATTGGACGGGATGAGGGAAGAAAGTATACTTTGAGCTATCCATATGGAAATATAAGAAATATATTTCTTATATTTGTCTCTATTTGTGGAACTATAAGAAATCTATTATAAAATATAGAGTTGGAATAAATTAACATAATGAAGAAATAAGCAGGGGTATTTTTTAATGCAAACGCATTTAAATAAGAAATTTTTATATATACATTCAATAAAGAGTGGTTGAACATCAATAATGTAAGTCCTCCTTATCAATTCCTCCAGCTAAAATTTCTTAACTCTTGGTTTTGTTGATTCTCCAAGGAGTCTAGAATCATTAATAATCTTCCACAATTATTTTGAATTAATCCACTTAAAAATTATAGGCAGATCCCAGTTTACTAATTGCTAGTTGGCACCAATGTGCTAAGTTTTGCTGTATATTGATTATAATCTCGGGTTCAATTATCCTTTCCACAACTCTTTGTTGAGAACCTATCATATGTCAGGTAGAGTTCTTGCTGCTGAGAATACGGGAGTAAAAATGGTGACTGAAGACTCTAAGCCTGCAGAGATTATAATCTAATAAGCAAGATATCCAGTAACAAATAAACACATCGTATGTGCTATGAATAAGGAGATAGACAGTATCAGAGCATCTTTTTAGAGAGAGTCACCAGGGAAGGCCTTTCCAAGGAGGTGACTTTGGAACAAAGACTGTAATGGGCAAAGCAGAGGGTGGTGGGAGATGAGCATGTCCTCGCAGATCACGGAAAGGACAAGGGCCTCGAGTTTGAGGGAGAATGGAAGGCTTGGCTCACTGATGCTGCATGATATATAGTTGACATTTTACAAAGACCTCTCTGGCTACATGGAGAATCGACTCTTGCAGAGGGTTGGCAGATAAAACTCAGGATGCCCCATCAAATTAGAATTTCAGATCAATAACAAATAATTTTCATATAAGTATGTCCTAAATATTCCATGGAGCATACTTATACTCAAAACAATTTATTGTGAGGCCAGAACCCTGGAAATAAAATGGAGGAATCACTAACCAACCTGAGACTAATTCTTGCATGGGTCACTGTTCTCCTGTTTTCCCACTCCATTCTCCTCCCACCCTCCAAGTAAACGCCCCTGACTTGTTGCTCATGGGTACCCCGTGGGGAGGTAAGGCTGTGGGCCTTTGGTCTATGACTTCTTTTCCCATCTCTCTTTGACACATCCCTACCTACTTCTTCTCTTCAATTTCTACCTAGGCTTCTGAGCAGTGGCTTTGCCCTCCCATCATAATGTGCTAAAATCTCAGAAAGAAAGAGAGAGAGAGAGAGAGAGAGAGAGAGAGAGAAGGGCTAGGCTGCCAGTCATCGTTTCTAAGCACCAGGGCTAACAAGCCAAGTGTGCTTGGGTACACTTAGTCAGCTCTTGACTCTCCTCCCATCATTATTAACTATGAGAACAAGATGATCCACCACCCAATAGCAATAGCCATTGTTAAAAAAGATATCACAAACAATTGCCAACAACGAGGGGCATTCTGTAGATACTGGGTAGAAGACAGAGAGGTAAGAAAAAGTTTCAATGAGAAATGAAAGTGACACTTTTCTGTTTCTTAGCACTTAAGAAAACCAAAAATTATGGACAGTTGAAGAACTAAAGCTGGTTTCCTAGGGTAACATATTAGTATGCTCGGGCTGCCATAATGAAATATCACAGATGGAGTGACCTAAACGCCAAAAATTTATTATCTCCCAGTTCTGGAGGTTGAAGTCCAAGGTCAAGGTGTTGACAGGTTTGGTTTCTTCTGAGGCCTCTCACCTTGCCTTGCTGATGGCTTCCCGTGTCCTTACATGGTCTTTCCTCTGCATGTGCACAGACCTGGTGGCCCTTTGTGTGCCTAAATTTCTTTGTCTTACAAAGACACCAGTCAGAGTGGATTAAGGTCCACCCTAATGGGCTCATCTTAACTTAATTTCCTCTATAAAGGGCCCTCTCTGTAAATATACAGGAGTCATATTCTGAGGTACTGGAGGTTAGGGCTTCAACATATAAATATTAGGGGACACAATTCAGCCCATGACAAGTGAGGATACACTTGTAATGACAGTTGAAGTTGTCCACAGCTGAGGGACTGAAAGACCAAACTGGGTCCCCAGAACAGCAGATAGGAGGGCTTTCAACTGGTGTCAGGACGAGAAACAAATAAATGCAACACAGGGTCACATACTCAGCTGGGCCTGGCATCCTCCTATCTCAAATGTGAAACATCGGTTTTCTCACTGGATGACTGTTCACCTGTTCTTTTCCCATGGGGAGTAAACTAGGCCATAAAGAATATACAGGGATTATAAAAGCATGCATAACACATAATTTGAAACTTAATTCTAAATATCCCCAGATCTGTAAAGTTTGATAATCATCCCGATAGACTATGTTAAGAAGGTTTAAAGTGTTTTTGTTTGTTTGTTTGTTTGACATGGCAAGGGGCATAATAAGGCTTTTAATGATGGGAGAGAAGTAAGCACAAAAGAAAAATTTGGAATTCACTACCCAGAGTAGCGCTTTTAAGAGTTTTCAGAAAGTATTAATCTGGTGTCAGAAGAGAGTGAATCTGTGGCTGGGTGAAGAATATCTTAGTCACCTTGGGCTACCACAGCAAAATCCCATAGAGTGGCTGGCTTCAATGGCAGAAATTTATTTCCCGTAACTCTGGAGGCTGGAAGTCCAAGACCAAGGTGCCAGCATGGTCATGTTCTGGTGAGGACCTTCTCTGGGGTTGACTTCTCGCTGGGTCCTCACATGTAGAGAGGGAGCAAGCTCCAGTCTCTTCTTCTTCTTATAAGGACACTAATGACATCATGGGGGCCCTACCTTCATGACCTCATCCAAACCTAATCCCCTCCCAAAGGCCTCACCTCCAAATACCATCACACTGGGGGTTAGGGCTTCAACATATGAACTTTGAGGGGGGACACAAACATTCAGTCCATAGCAAGAAGAGAGAAACGGGTGGTTGCACTTTATCAAAAATATATATTTGAACTTTATATTTTATTCTATAACATACTTAAAATTTTTTGTGATAGAAAAGCTATGTTACTTTTGCCCTCCAAGTCCACAAGAAAGTTCATGTTCCAGTAAGATGTATCATGTTTGCCACGTAACTTTGCCTTACCCCTGGCATCCTAGTCTTAGATCCCTGGTTCTTTGTGCCCCAGTTTGAGAATCGTGACCTCAGAGGTTTAACTGCCCATGAATAGCAGGGAATAGACCCTTCAGACAAAAAGTCTGACTCATACCCTCATTATGCCTTGGACACAGGATCTGCTGCAGGCATCCTATGAGTACATGAAGGTCTAGATTCTAGTGTAGACAAAGGCAGAATTTCTCCTTTCCCATCCCAAGGCAGCCCCTCTACAAATCTCCCTGGCTATTCTAGGAGCTCCCACCATTTCTTTGGTAGTTAATGCATCAGTTATCTATTGCTACAGTTATGCTGCATAACAAACAACCACAAAACCTCAGTGGTATAAAATAATAAACATTTCACTCATGACTTGATGAGTTGGCTAGATAGTTCTACCGATCTTGGCTAGGCTTGGCTAAGCATTTCTTGTCTTGGCTGGGGGTCACTCCTATGTCTGGCCACTGACTGGCTTTTGATTCACGTGGGACAATCTTGGGTGGGCTGATGGGCTTTGCTGCACATGCTCTCTCATGCTCCAGCAAGCGAGACCAGGCTTGTTCTCATGGTGCAGGGAAGAGAATAGAGGTGTGGAAGGCCTCATAAGGCCAGGTTCAGAGGTGAGGCCACATTCTATTAACCAAAGTCAATTAAAAGGGCAACCCAGACAGAAGGAACAGGAAAATAGACTATATTTGTGATGATGGGGGAAGTAGCAAAGTCACATTGGAAAGGGCACAGATTCAGAGATGGTTAGTGGAATGGGATATTTTCTCAATCTACCACAGGTAGGCATTCTGAGTCATCTGTTTTAATAAGTAAAACTCTATCTTCATATTGCCTTTTTCCCTACTGCTTGCTTATGGAGGCCAGGTAATCTAACTGAAACCCAGGATAAAGTATCGTTGTGGGAAGATTTTAGCTGTCTTTGGACATGAGTTTCAGCTACTCATACATACTCATCATTGGGGGCGGGGGGAGTGCGGATCTCCCCCAGTAATGACTTCTCTGAAGTCTGGTGGCTGACCAATGATGGGATTTCTTTGTTAGATGGAGCCAAATCCTTGATAAAAGTGAGATAGAGATTTGTGAGAAATTTATTGCAGTTGTGACAATTTGACATCTGCTTAAGCAAAGAGTTCAATCATATAGAGAAAGAAAAGACTGTCAAAAATGTGGAGGAGAAAAATTACGTAAGTCAGTGATGCTTAGATATACAGAGGAAAAATAAATCATATTTTTGAAGCTAGTTCAAGAAACTTTGCTAACTACGAGCCAGATTTATAGCCCCTAAAATGTAGGGGTTTTTTTTCCCCCTAGAATCACATCTCACAGTTAAAAGGGAATATACAAAAGAAGCTTCTCTTTTCATTGTTAAAGTATATGTCGTTATCTTACTCAGATATTTATTCCTCTTTATCCACAACTCAAGACGAATATTGGGAACAGAGAAAAGGGATATAGTCTTGGAGTAGCCATGCAGAGTACGTTTCAGAACCTGGAATGAAATGACACAGAGAACTATGTTGAGTGGACGTAATATTCCATGTGTCAGGCTCTGTGACAGGCACATTATGTCATTTCATCTCCACCATAACATTGTGGGATAGGCATCAACAGGCCCTGATGTTACGGGTGAGGAAGCAGAGGCTCAGAGAGGACAAGTGGCTTGCCCAAATTCTCACTACTGTGAGAGCAAAAGTCAGGTATTGATGCCCAGTCTTCTGTTGTCCATTTTTTTTCTGGCTATGATTGTTCCATTTTAACTGACCACTATCATCTTGGGTAATTGTTTACAAATCTTTGTAATTTGAAAATTTAGAAAAATTATTAAATTTGTTTTTCCCCCCTTTGTTTTGTTTCCTCTCAAAGACAGAGCAAGGAAGCCTATCTAATGCCACATGAATGCCTCACCCTTGCTTCATGCTCTTGCTCTGGAATGATCTTTGTTAAACTGACAAAAGAGAGACCAGTCCTCGGGGGCGCAAGCCAGCAGGAATGACAAACACAAAGGATGCAATGAATCCAAAGTTTGCAAATTTGAAGAAGAACTTTGGTCCAGGTCAGGTTTGGGAGAGAGATAAGTGACAACTGCTCATACCAGATATGTGCCCTGGGCACTGCTGCTGTGGGCACCGGTGCCAGCACCCACCGGGAGGTATTTATAGTTTAGACAAACAGCAGGACTCATTCATTCATCCCACGTGCCCTCGCAGACAGTTAGGGTAAACAACTTTCACATGCATTTCCTGTTAGCTAAAAAAATTCCATAGTGGTCCTAGTCCAATAGTGTTTGAAAATTCCCTTTTTGTGTTTCCTCTAAAAGGAATCTCTTTTGCAAGAGATTTCCTGGACATGATATCATCCTAACTATTTCTTGACCAATTTTAACACTGATCACTTCAAATCTAGACAGTTTACTCAACTTTACAAGGTAGTTAGGGTCACTCGGGGAATGTCCAAAGCAGTGATGACAGGAACACTTCGATTCCGTGGCCAGATCCTGCAGTTGGAGTTACGAGTGACCTGGCTGCCTGATGAACGTTTACTACACAGCTCGGAGACAGAGCTAATTGGTTGTGGAGTCGTGAGGAATATTTATAAAGCAGCTAAGAAAATTGTGAAGGGAAACATGAAATAACTTGACGCCCTAGTTCTTACTGAGTGCTTAAGAGCAAACTGTTCAGAATTGTTGCAAAAGTTAACACCTCCAAAACTGGAACTCAGTTCCCTGAATAGAGTTCAGAGTTCAGTACTTCCCACTTCCCTGTCTCAGCTTCTCTCAATGATTCGCAACCAGAGGAAGCAACACCCCCTCAACCTCTGCTCCCAGGCTCCCCGGGGTAGGGTGTAGGCAGATAAAAAGTTAAATCCAGCTTTACAGATTTGCTCCTCTATAAGAGTCTTGCCTCAAAGATAAGAGAAAATGAGAGAGAAATGTTGGCATCTTGTTGATGAATCACTTGAGACAATGCTAAGTCATTCTTAGAAAAGGATAAGAAAATAGGCATTTGATTTTGAAGTTTGAAGTTAGAGACAGTTCCAGAACTTATTATGGAAATGACATTTGCCATAGATAAAGTCTAGTTAAGGAAGACAAGTCTGCTAGCATGAAAATCTTTTCAGTCTCATGAAATTTGGCAGCTTCCAACAAAAGAATAGGAGATAGAGACCAGCACCTCTGGCCAGAGTGGCTAGTTATCGATATATGTATCCCAGGTTTGAGAATCCTGGCTTTGTTCAAAGGAAATTCCAGCTGGTCCCCACCACCTCCTAGATTCAAGAGCCCTCAGCCGTCCATGGAGGTGCCACTCATACCCCAACAGCATGAGGGTGGGAGAACAAGCCACTGTCCAGGGCTTGGATGGTTGGCCTGCTTCAACCTGGTAAACCTGGGAGTCAGCCCTCTCCTGACCAAGCCTAGACAACACAGAGCAAGAGTACAAATGGCATTGACATTTCTCAGATGCAGAGAAGGTGGGAAAAGGAACAATAAGTGAGTCCTTGGAAATTAACGGAGGCTAGCCCCATAGCTGCCAAGTGACAGTTACTGTGCAAATCAGATGTGCCTTCTGGATGCGAAGTTGGTTTGGCTTCAGTAGGGGTCTCTTCATTGATCGAAAGGGTTGACCTGACTCGCCTGGCTGGCTAAGAGGAGGCTCTTTCCTTCCCAGATCAGCATTCTCTCTCCTTTTTGTTTCCCAGGGATACAAGTTCTTTGACTAAAACTCCCAGGATATGAGACTATTCCTTCCCTTCC
This sequence comes from Eulemur rufifrons, assembly GCF_041146395.1. Lineage (NCBI taxonomy): Eukaryota > Metazoa > Chordata > Mammalia > Primates > Lemuridae > Eulemur > Eulemur rufifrons. The sequence goes on along the minus strand of NC_090983.1, from coordinate 13,099,268 downwards.
CTTCTCCCCACTCCCACTTCCTACAGAAAAGGCATCAACATCAACCCGGGCCTTTGAGCCACATTCCAACTCGAGATGGCTCTGATTTATTTTTACAATAAAGAGGAGTCAGTGGGCACAGGCTCCTTTGGAATTTGAACGGAACTCCTTTGCCCAGAGGGGTGATGACTTGGGTGTCAATTCCCACTTTCCTTCTAAATGTTTTCCTTAAAAAGGAACCCAGAAAAGCCATCCTTAGTCATCAGCAATCAAATGTATAAAAATCATGAACCTCATCTGAATCATCTTTCTGGTAAGGACAGAACCAACCAGAAGTCGGTCTGAGGCAGCTGTTGAAGAATCAACTCTCACCTTCAAGTGAGCTGCTTGTTTTCATTAGCAACAGAGCAGAGAAGCATTCACAATCCAGGGTAATGCTAGAAAAAAGAAAAGAAAAAAAATAACAATATAGCTATTGGGGAAAAAAGAAAAAATGAACAAGATTATAAAAGCATACTGTTATAATTCATATTTTTAAAACACTTCACATTTTTATAAAGTTCAGTTCAGCAAAGATTTTTTTGGAATGTTTACTGTATGCTAGACAATCTGCTAAGTTCACAAGATAGAAAGATGAGTAAGACTAAATCTCTCTCCTAGAAAAACTATGCTAAGCACATGGTAGACATTCAATAAATGTCAATTCTCTTCTTTCTGCTAGTGAGAAAAATTCTGCATGTAATGAATATTTATTGTGATTGCTAAGGTGTTTTTTTTTTTTTTTTTTTTAAATGTACTGTGTCAGAGATGGCTAGCTAGCCTCCAAATGCGTTCTCACCTTCTTTGCCTGGGCACATTAACAAAATACATTTCCCAGCCTCCTTTGCAAATAAATGTGACCATGTGATTAAGTTCTAGCCAATGGCATGTGATCAGACATAACGAGTTGCTTCTGGGCTGAGGATTTTTAAAAAGTGGCTATACCTTCTCCCGCATTTTGGCCTCCCACAGCATGTAAAGTAGATTGGTCTTTATCCTGGGGACACTGGTGGGAAGAATTTTTAAACAGGGAGATGGACATGATCAAATTTGCTACAAGTAAAATCCTTCTGGTAGCTGGTAGGAGACAGATTCCAGGACAAGATGATAGAGCAAGGAGAGCAATTCACAAGCTAGTGCAGGAATTCGAATGGAAATGATGAGGGCCTGAATTAAATAGTGTCTCTGGGAGTGAAGAAGGGAGAGCTATTTAAATATTACATCTTCAGTCCTCAGCTGCTGAAAGTGATTCGAAGGCAGATGGGGACAGGAAATGTGATAACTTTGTCTTGATCCTGTAACTCACTGGACACAACCAGGAAGAGAAGCTCCACCACTTTTTCCACTTTTTTCTCTTTCTCCTGCTCCTCCTCCTCCAGAGCCCTGATAATTTTTTATTTTTCAAACATCAGGGTACACCTGGAGTGAACATACAAGGAAGACAATGTTAGTGAAAAGTCCAAATTAGATGGTTGCACTCCACATCCAAGCTATAGTCAAATATCACCATAAATTATTTGTAAAAATAGCTTTAGTCAGCAACTTTATGGTTTGCCAATGGAAGGAATTTTGCTGGAGAAAAATACTAATAAACAGAAAGCATGCAAAAGGAATACTTAAAAGAGTGTTTTAGACTAGGATTGGTTAGACTAGAACACAGAAAACAATGAGGAAGGAAACATTTTAGCACAGAATTTATAACCATTTTTGTAATAAAAGGAAAATATGTAATTTGTAATAAAAAATTGCAAAAGGGTTAGGCATTGGGTTAGGCACCAGGAAACTGCAAAAGGGTTGGCAGCACCTAAATCATTGCCAGGATGATGCAGAGACACATTTACATCCTTGGTCTTAATTAGGCAACTTAAATCTTTCAAATAGTCCCATAGCAAAGCATGCTAACACTGTCATTCTGAACCTCCAAATTTGAAATGATATATCTTGACCTTGATTTTATAGAAATCTTTTTCCTTAATTAAGCTGGGGAAGGTGGAGCTTTGCAAAAATTCAGAAATATCTTGTTTCCAATTAGTCAGCTTCAATGTTTTTCCTTTGACCTCACTTTCAGCTATAAGCCTATGGTACACCTTTAGCAATATGGGAATATTCCTAGCACTTAGTATTTGATTAATTTACAAATCCTAAATTAACTACCCAAACTATTAGGAAAAGCTACAAGGCCAACTTTTTAACAAAATTGATTTGAGAAAGAAACAAACAATTTCGGCAGTCTGAGAGACTGCAGTTTTGACTATAAGGAAAGGTAATTTTTTAAAAAATACTTTTCTGTCTCATGGTGTTCTTAGTAGACAGAAAAATGGTTCATTCTTTGAACATAAAAAGTGTCATATTAAGAAGGGAAACATCTGCCAATAGAAACAGCAGTGAGAATTAGTTATGCGTCCTGGAAAAATAAGATTTAAACCAGCTATGTTGACATTACTTAGTGAGATTGGACAACAAAATTGGTAACAATATTTCTTATTCAACTATTTTATGAAAATCCTATGAAAATAATTGGAAATAGAAATATTAAATTGCTTCAGCAGAAAAAATGTGTATTCCTTCACATCTACTCTCAACATTTTGCAAGTCTATAGTAAGAGCTTGGAAGAAGAATACCAAGAAAAAAAAAAACTTTAATATGTGGAACAGATATGGAAGTTAACTGTGAAGCAAGGTTTTATATAGCAAACTTTTTCCCACTGACTTTCTTCTTAAAATGGAATGAATATATTCTATTGCTTCAAAACAAAAATGACTTCCAGAAGGAAATAAAAATTTAACCTGAGAATGCACATGTTCTCTGCAGCATATATTTTAAGTGAATTAAATTGGCTATGTTACTCATATTAACATAAAAAATATATATGCCAAAAGTGAAACTTACAGAAATGTGGAGTCATTGTACAAGGAGGTAATGCATTAAAATGTGGCATTTCCAAGCCTGTGAGATTTAACAATGTGGTAATAATTCCTGTGGATTCAAGGCTGTCCCAATTCAAGTTTACATTTTATGGCTTGTTTTAAAGCTTACTGCCACTCACTAATCCCTGTCAATTCAGTTTGCATTGAATTTAGTGGTCAGTGATTAGTAAATTATTTGGGACCAATTATTAGCACTAGGGGAATAATTCACTATGCCATGATGGTTGTTTATACCAGCGTCGCTTAAGGTGTGGTCTGCAAACCTTTTATTACATCTTAATACACAAACTAAGACTAGACGTCAAGAAACTTTTATCCAAATTCAATATTGCCATGATATCTAAGCATGTGCTTGAAGTAGGAGTGTCTTGTGCAACTACAAATAGATCAAAATAATCAGTCAAAGATAGATTGGAAATTTTTTTTAAAAAAAAGTCTTGCACCACAAATAGATTGGTCTACATTGAATTAGGAGATATAATCATAGTACAGGTGTGGGGACAAGAAGTTGCCAGATAGAAAGGGGAGGAATATTTTGATCATCCCAAAGTTCATTTTTCAAAAAATTAAAAAGTTTCCAAAGGGCAATGGGAACCATTAAAACCATAATCCACTTTCTGTATTTGAAACTTGGGGTGTATAGTCAAGGGAAAGGCACGTAACCCAGTTGTCTGTCTGACAGCTAATTTTCAAAATTTATTATCAATAATAAGTAACAAACAATGCAAAGTTGATAAAATCACCTAAAATCATATTATCTGCAGATAATCACCACTAGTATTTTGAGGGAAACACTCCTAAATTATTCCCATATCATCCTGTTCACTTAAATGATCATAATTATTTCCAAACTCTACAAATATACATCTCCATCAATATTATTAACAGCTGCAGAATATTATATAATTTGTTTAAACAATCTGCTACTGTTGAGTATTTATTTAGATTAATTATATATAACATCACATACCTTTTTCCATCTTTTACTTTTAAACTACTTATGTCTTTATGTTTAAAGCATGTTTCTTATAGGCAGCATATAGTTGGGTCTTACTTTTTACTCTGACCTGACAATATCTACCTCTTCATTGGGATACTAGACCATCTATGTTTAACATTATTATTTACATAGCTGAAGTTTAAATCTACCATTGTCTTGATTTCCTCACCAAGCTCCAGCAATGATCAGCTCAGCACCAGTCTTGACAGTTTCCAAATGAATTCTGGACCTCATAGCATTTCATCCTTAAAATATTTCAGAATCTATCTCTAAAATGTAAGGACAGATTCTTAAAAAATCCATACTACCCTGATCACAATTTGACAAGAAATCCCCAAATGTCATACAATCCATACAATATCAGGGATTAAATTTCTCCTATTTTCTCTTTTTTTTTTTTTTTTTTTTTCACAATTGGCTTCTTTCAGTCAGGATCTGAACAGGGTTGTCTATTGTGTTTGGCTGCTGTCTCTCCGAGGCTGCTTTTAATCCATGGTTTCTTCCATCCCACCCCCACTTCCTCCTCCTCCTCCTCCTCTTTCTTTTTCTTCGTCTTCTCCCCTCTGCTCTCTCTCTCTTTTTTGTTATTGATTGATTGATTTGTTCCTTCTGTTCTCTGTTCTTTTATTCCTCTTTTTCTCCCTTCTATGGCATTTATTAAGTATTTCTTTTAAATTCCATTTAATCTCCTTTGTTGGCTTCTTAGCTCAAACTCTTGTGTTATCATAGTAGCTGTTTTAAGGTTTATACCATATATCTTTTACTTATGCGGTCTACTTTCAAGTGATATTATACCATTTCACATATAGTATAAGAACCTTAGAAAATTTCTCCCCTCTTGGCTAGTTGTGCTATTTTTGCCATACATTTTGCCTCTATGTGTGTTATAAACCCCACATACATTGTTATTTTTGCCCTAGACAATAATCTTTTAAAAAGTCTTCAATGATAAAAAAAGACTTTCATATTCATCCACATAAATATATGTTCTGGTGTTCTTTTGTTACCATTTCTGGTGTTGTTTAGATTCTTTGGTTTAGTTCCAGATGTCCAACTGGTATCATTTTTCCTTTGCCTGAAGGATTTGCTTCAACATTTCTTGTAGTGTTGGTTTGCTGGTGATGACTTCTTTCAGTTTTTGTGTGATTCAAAATGACTTTGTTTTGCCTTGATTTGTGAAAGATAATTTCACCAGATACAGCATTCTAGTTTGACAGATTTTTTCTTCTTCTCCTTCTCCTTCTTCTCCTCCTTCTCCTTCTCCTTCTCTTCCATCTCCCCCGTCCCCCTCCCCTACTTCCTCCTTTCAGCACATTAACACAGTGCACTGTCTTCTGGTTTGGACTGTTTCTGGTGAGAAATCTGTCATCCTTAATCATGTTGCTCTTTGTGTTATGTATTAATATGCTTTTTCCTCTGGCTAATTTTAAGATTTACCTTTATTACTGGTGTTCCACAATATGATTATGATGTACCTTATATTTTTCTTCATGTTATTGTTCTGCAGGTTGTGGACCTTCTCAAATATATGTATTTATGGTTTTTATCAAATTTGGAAAAATTTCAGCCATTATCTGTGTCTTTTTGTGTCTTATATCTTTATATCTTCCAGGTTCAACCTTTTCTCTAGCTTTTTGAACATACAGTATACAGCCATAATAACTTTTAATATCCTTGTCTACTATATTCTATTAATATCCTGTGTGTCATTTCTAGATTGGTATCAAATGATTTTTTTTTTATCATCAGGGATCATAATTTCCTACTTTTTAGCATGCCTTAATTGAATGCACGGTGTGGTTTTTAACTTGTCGGGTGCTGGATATTTTTGTATTCCTATAAATATTCTTGAGTTGTGGCCTGAAGCACAGTTAAGTTACTTGAAAATGGTTTAATCCTTTCAGACCTCGCTTTTAAGCTTTGTTAGGAAGTTCTAGTCAGTGTTTAGTCTAGGGCTAACTTTTCCCAACTACTGAGGGCTATTTTTACCATGGTAATTTTACTGCAGCAAAAGCCTTCTGAGCACTCCAAGCCTCCATGAATTCTGAGGATTTCCCCTCTGGCTTGTTGGACCATGAACTATTCCCAGCTATATGACAATAGGTGGTGTTTCATCTATATTCTGTCAAGTGGCTCTTTTCCTTGGTTCAGGTAATGCCTCACATATATGCCCTGTTCAATGTTCAACTGAGGACTCAAGGACAACTCTCTGCAGATCTTTAAAGTTCTCTCTCCGTGCTGCCCTCTCTTTTCTGGTACTCTGTCTCATAAACTCCCCAGGCTCCCATCTCCAACTCTTTAACGCAGGTGGACTCAGGTAGACCTCTGGGCTTTGCTTCAGTTTCCCCTCCCTGGCCTGATTCCTGAAATCTCCTTCCAGGCTGTAAACTGGGGTCACCGTAGGTCTCACTTTACTTGTTTTCTGTTTCTCAAGGATCACTGTCCTTTGCTGCCTGATGTTCAAAGTCTTAAAAAGATTTCTTTCATTTATTTTTTTTCCTGATATTTTGGTTGTTTCAAGCTAGAGAGTAAATCTAGTCCCTGTCAATCCATTTTGACCAGAAGTGCCTTTTTATTGATTTTCAAATTACTTTATATGTTAAGAATCTTAACCCTTCAGCTCTCTTATATGTTGCAAACTGGAAGCTGTATTTAACTCAATCTTTGTGGAGTTAGTCCTGAAGCCCAGGTCAAAAGGAAGAGAACCAAAAAGGCACAAAACTCATACAGTTCCAAGCTCTGAGCTAGACATAAGCCAAACTGGTTCTATGATTTGGACATTGTATAACAGTGATATGTCATGTACTCAGTTGGATTGCCCTGTAATGGGATTTTGATAACTATATACCTAGGAATCAACTTTTCTATAAATAGGCCAGGTCTATATCTTTAAGTAATTTTTTTTAAAAAAGCTAAATATGAAAACATTAAATTTAAATATTTAATTCATTTTTTAACTAATAAATATATATTAAGCACTTACTATGTGCTAAGGGATTTTCTAGACATAATAAATATCATTTGATATTAAATATGAATTATAAAATAAACCTTAATTAACACATGTCCAAAGGAAGATAAAGCACTGACACTTCATAGGTTTCTCTACAACCGTAGGAGGTTGTAAGAGCTAAGAGATGAGATATTTCAACCCTAGGAAGCACAGATTTATTTTTAAGTGCTTTTTGCCCTGAGAAGTTGAAGAAAAACAAAAGGAGATTTTTTTCAAATGAGGGCAAAAAAGAGTTTATTGCAAATATCAAATGAGATTGATTTAATAAAAGAACAATGTGAAAATATCTGACCTCTAGTAAATTATATACAATATTAGGGCATCAGACATTTGAAGATAAGAAATTCGGTGCTTCAAAGATAGCTAATGCTGTCATTTACATCTCCACAGTGGTTTGTTCAAAATGAAAATTATGACATTTCTAAAGTTATGATGATGTAAATAGAGGGTAAAAACAGTTCAGAAATTGTAGGTTTAGATTATTCATTAGAATATGCTTATTACTCAGTGTAAAATCTCCAAGTAAAGACAGATTCCCAAAAGTTCACCAAATTATTTCCATTGCCAATATAACACAATCAATATAACAATTATCAGTATCTGCTATAATTAATTATTTAATAACTAACTTACTACAAGTAATGACCACAAATTACTTGCTAATCAACTCTTTATTTTGGAATAATTTTAGGTTTACAGAAAAACTGCAAAGGCAGTACTGAGTTCCCATATACTCCCCACACACTGTCCCCTGATGTTAATATCCTACATTAAGAACTACAGTACATTTGTCAAAACTAAGAAACCAACATTCATACTGTTAACTACACTTCAATTGTATGGCATCACTCAGAAGCAATTTGAATGGTGAATTTAAACATATATCTTTTTTAAGGAAAAAAACACTATCATTTTGGCTAAAACAATAATACCTTGAATTAAGTTTTAGAGATACAACCTTGCCTTGGGTTCTCTTCAGAAGACTTCAAAATCAATGTTTGAGATGATAGGTATCCTGATCTGATCACCATAGATTATATACATTGAAACATCCCTATGTACCCCACGAATATGTACAATTATTATTTGTCAGTTAAAAAATAAAATTTTTTAAAAAAAGAAAAAATAATTGGGGCAGAATTTATAATGAAACCTTCTTACATGAGAACTGATGTTCTCATGTTCTTATGTTGGGCCTCAACTTTAACACACATATCAGTCTTAGCAGTGCCAGAAGACTCCAGGAAAAGTTTGTTTTTCTAGTTTTTCCAACAGAATTTTTAAATGTCTCAGGATTTTTTTTTAACTAATTTGCTCATATGTATCTATCTTTAAGTTTTCTTAATAAATCCGGGGATTCATTATTTGGCGAAGTATTTTTTCCTGTTTACGTACCAATATATACATAAAAGCAATCAAATCATACTTATATTTATATTTTTATGAATGGCTCTTATGAGAAGACTAAGATTTCATGAAATAAGAAACTGTCCTGGAAAATCCAAGACATATAGCTTCCGTCCCCATGGCAACCAACTAACTAGTTGCACCTGGTCCTCCAGAGTAATTAATTTCTTGTGTGCTGGGATGGTCGGCTGCTTCTCAAGGCCAGCAAAAAACAAGGAGGAACAAAATGACCTTTCTTTAAAACAAAATGAACTTAAATCTCACAGGGAGGAATTAGACTTTTGGGTTTCCTCTAATTTTACTCTTGCAGTAGATTTTACATTGGAGAAATAAAATGGGAGATCAGGTTTGGAGTTCTGTTGAGCTTATGTCTCAGAGATCTATTGCTTTAGCCATATTTGGATCTGGAAGATTTTTTTCTTGTGCTTGAATTAGTTTAGGTGAATCAATATCTGTGAGTACGTATCCGTACAGTATATCTCACCTAAAAAGAGAAAGAAAGGCAAACATCAGAAGACCTACACAGCAAATATCCAAAGACTGGTTGCCCTCAACCCTGCCTGAACATTGGAATTACCTGCAACTTTTTTAAAACAAACCAGCGTCTGAGCCCCAGTCTTCTGAAATTCTGACTTAATTAGTCTGAGACAGGGCCTGGATGGCAGTGCTTTTGAAAAGCCAATTAAAATGTACAGCTATAGTCAAGACTCAGGAGTAGATAGTATACTAACACAGCAAACTATGACTTTGAGTAAACTTCTTTGTAGATAAGTGTCAGGTAAATATATATGTTTATTAAAGGGAATTACTGTTTGTACCAAGCACTCCTTCTGTGCTACAAATTAATGAAAGCTTCAGGGAATGCTTAAGATAGTAGATTTGGAGAATAATGTTCTTTAGTGTTCTTTTTTTTTTTTTCAATCTAAGTGTGATATAACTTAAATTTGTAGGATATACCTTCTATCTATGGAGGTTACAATGTCTGTATATTAGTGCACCTCATTTTAGGAAGTTTTCTCAGTTCCAAGAGCCAATTGTTAAGTTTTTGGAAATTTTGCAAACTTACTACTATACTGTTAGTAGCCTGAAATTGGCCTTGCTGAAAGAATTTACACCACAGAAATCAGCAAATGCTACAGATAAGGTCTTTGTTGCTTCTGGAGAGCGGGTTGTTCAATATCTACCTGCAACCTATTGGTTTTCAGCTTTGAGAATAACATCAAAAGAGTGAAGTTTGACTGAGCCTCAAACATTTGTCAACCCTTTATTTTTACAGATGTAGAAAATGAGGCTCATAGACTGTAAGTGACTTGTCAAGAAAATTGCTGGTGGAACCAAAAATAGAAGCCAGCTAGGCAGAGTGTTTGTCACATCTGTCATGACTCTTGTCTACATTGCAAATGCCATCAAATGTAAGCTCAGTGCTTTACAAATAAGCATCTATCCATGCTGTGTTATTTAAGGGTACAGGATATTCGCTGTTAAGATGCCAAAATTCTATAGTAACTACGATACATCCAGATAATGGAGTACTATGCACCCATAAAAAAGAATGAGAGAGAATTCTGTGTACTGATAAGGAAAGATCTCTGGTGTATATTGAAAAGAAAAATAAATGACGTGAAGAATAGTGTATGGAATATGCCACCTTAGTTTACGAAGGGAGAAATAAGAATATTCATGACTGTATTGGAAAAAAAATATTTGGAGGATAAACAAGAATCTAAAAAAAACTCCCTCACAGTGTAAGAGGGAAACAGGGTAGCAGGGACAAGACCTCACCTCTGTAATGAAAATGAAACAAAGGCTCTGAAAACCGACAGCTGGTAGCAATCCACAGTGTTCCCTATAAACATAAACAATTTCGCAGAATTTCAACATCAGATGAGGTCACACCACGACTGCGACAAAATCAAGCCCAAATAAGACTACTCTGTAATCATGTCTGAACATAGACAAAATCAAGGATGTCATGCAACCACAGAAGTGACCAAATACCCTTCTCTCCCTGATAACATGAATAACTTCTGCTTCTCTATCGGGACAGTTCTGGCTTAAATTTGTTCCTCTTCTTGCTAGATAAAAATTAATATTTTTAATCACTGAATCGCCCTTACCATCTTATAGCAACTAATTGGTCCAACGGTCAAGTTTAAATATCCAAACTAATATACTGAGATATGCTGAAATTACGAATATCCAAGAATACATAAGAAATTCATAAAAGAGAAAGCAGGTTATTATTCCAATTTGATTTTATTATTTTCTAATATAATGAGCCATATAATTATATTATTGATGAACACGAAATAACTAATTGAATGCAAGACCAATTCAGAAAAGGGACAAGAAAGAGGTGCGAAATGGAGATGAAGTGGACAAGACTTATTTATCGACGAAAGTCGGCTCAAGGCTTGAAATTGTCTCTAGTTAGAAATAAAAGGTCTTTGTCTTCAGCCAACATGAATAATTTCAAAATAAGACTTTGACCTTCTTGCCAGGTTCTTTTAACTTCATTTCTATAATGAGGAGATTAGCATTTCTCATTTGCGCCCTGTGTCCGCACATCAACCATGTACCAGGCACGAGGGGTTCAGCAATGAATAAGATTTAGTCCCAGCTATGAAGGAGTTTGCTTCCTAAGGGGTGAGCCTGAAGCACTCCTCCTCCGCAGCTCTACTCAGACATCTATTACCCAGGAAAGCGGCTGCGCAGTTATTGATCAATGTCTGTCTTCTGTCCCCACACACGACTGCTCCTGCAGCACGGGGACTACGTGCATCTCACTCACGGTACATCCCTCGTGCCCAGCAGAGCATATGATGCAAGTAGACACTTGCATTGGGTTGAATGGTGTCCCCTGACAATCCACATCCACCTGGAACCCCAGACTGTCACCTTATTTGGCAATAGTGTCTTTGCACATATAGTTAGTTAAGATGAGGTTGTATTGGATTAGTGGGACTTAAATCCAGTGTGACCGGTGTCCTTATGAGAAGAGAAGACACAGGAGGCACACACATGGAGGGAAGAAGGCCCTGGGATGGCAGAGGCAGAGGTGGGGAGTGGCCCAGCTGTAGGATTCCCAGCAACAGCCAGAAGCTAGGAAGAGGAAAGGAAAGAAAGAAAAGGAAGGGTCTGCAATGGCTCTCTCAAGTTTTCAAGGTTTTTTGGAAAGCGTAAGAGTCCATGTCTCTAAACAACTTGAGAGGCATACGGCGCAGGGTTTACAGAACAGGACTTTGGCCAGACTGGGTTTGAGTCCTGCTCCTACCACTTACTGCATGGGGAGTGTTAGGCCAACAGGTCATGATCACTTTCTGCAACTGTAAAAGGGGGGAAGTAATAGTGACTACCCTCAACTGAGAGGAGGATTTAATGAGATTATGCAGGCGAAGCATAAACCTGCGCCGATGAATAAAGTAGCCATGGGGCTACCCACACAGCTCTTGAGCACTTGGAACATGGCTCCTCCAAACCGAGACGTGCTGTAAGTAAAATAGACATCCGATTTTGAATACTTAGCATGAAAAAAGATGCAAACATCTTGCTCATAAGCCTTTTGTATTAATTACCTGTTAAAACAAGAATGCTTTTCATAGATTGGGTCAAATGAAAATATATTATTAAATTAACTTCACCTGTTTTGTGCAGTTACTAGAAAATTGAAAATGACATATGTGGTTCAGATTTATAGCACTCACATTATACTTTTATGGGGCAGTCCTGGAATAAATGGTGCCTCGGCACAAATTAAAGTATGTACAATGGAAAAATCTTTAAAAAATCAATAAGAAATCTAAAAAATATGTGCAATTATTAAAATGTAGTGTTGGACACTGATTCCAAAGTAGGATATAAAAGATTGGTGTGGGGCAGGGAAATAAGAAAGGGTCTAGGCCAGGTGTGCTGTAATCCTGGCACTCTGGGAGGCCTAGGTGGGAGGATCACCTGAGCCCAGGAGTTCGAAACCAGCCTGAGCAGGAACAAGACCCCATCTCTACCAGAAACAGAAAAAATTAGCTAGGCGTCTTGGCGCATGCTTGTAGTCCCAGCTACTCGGGAGGCTGAGGCAAAAGGATTGCTTGAACCCAGGAGATTGAGGCTGCAGTGAGCTATGATGATGCCACAGCATGCTACCGAAGACAACAGAGTGAGAACCTGTCTCAAAAAAAAAAAAGAAAGAAAAAGTAAAAAGAAAGAAAGAAAAGAAAAGAAAAAGAAAAAGAAAAAAAAGGGTTCTGTGGTGTTCTTTATCCACCATGGATGGCTCTTCAAGTCATTTGACTTTTCTTCCTCAGAGTTCCCATTTAGTGAGCACTTGCTAAGTGTCAGGCCCCATATTAATTTGCAGTCTCCATCGTACTGAATAAATAATCCTATTATGCACACCACATTAATTCAGTTCGTAAATAACATACATAATTTATAATACATAATATGTGCTCTTTAGAGCTGACATTAAAGTTTCTATTATGTTAATATACATCACGTGCTCTTGAACTGTGATCATCTTTCTGGAGTGAGAGAGAAATGGCTGCCACAGCAAACGTGCAGGGACTTGCGTGTGCCCACGTCACAGCCATAGTGAGCACCCCTGACCTGGGCACGTCCACGAGAGTGTGACGCAGATCTGCACATTATCTGATCCATCTTGGTGAGAAAAGTGCAAGAATCTCTTTTGGAGAGAGACCAGTCAACTAGAAAATCCTTTAAAGTCTGGAATTTCCAGGAAGCACGGCTAACCCCTTTAAACCTTAAAGCTCTTCACCCTCCAGACATGAAATATGAACCTACTTAAATAACATTTCTTCTCTTTTGAATTGAGGTGCTGAAAAAAACCCTCCCCAGCCAGAGCTCTTTGACATTTCAATTGAATTAATTCCGAAAGGAACTGTAATTTCCCATTAAGAAGTGATCTAATCCTTGGCATCTATGCGGGGGCAAGAACAAGGGAGAACAAAGTGTCGGTCTTGTCGCTGTTGGGGTCATATTTATCCTATGTACTCTCTGCAAAAACAATAAGGGGCATGAGATTTTCTTGGCATTGAACTTGTAGCTCCTGAGCCTAGCAGAGGAAAACCATTATGAGGTTTGGATAAGGTATTAACCTTCCCTACCAAGAACTTGTTAGGACTCTGTGGAAGATACAAGAATGATAGTGTCTCTTTCAGTTTCATTAGGCACCAAAGTGACTTCTTCCTTTTTATAAGATAGAATGAGCCAGGAGTCATGGTGCACCTGTAATCCCAGCTACTGGGAGGCTGAGGCAGGAAGATCACTTGAGCCATAGAGTTTGAGGTTTCAGTGAGCTACAATGACATTGCTGCATGCCAGGCTGGACAACAGAGTGAGACCCTGTCTCAAAAACAATCAAACAAACAAAAACAAATGAGAGAGAGAACTTGTTGTGTCAGATGGAGTGAGAGCAGATGAGGGATACCAGTTAGATGTCTGTGCCTTGTCCAAGGAGAAGACACAGCTAAGTTTAAGGGCTATGTAACAGGAATTTGAGAGTTCTGGATTTGGACAGGATATTTATAAGAATATTTCCAATCTATGAGCGTTCTCAAAGTCCTGTGACCAAGCCTGTAGACTCACTTCATTTTCCCTCACCCTTAACTTCTCCCCTTTTGTACAACAGAAATATCTCTCCAACCATGAAGGCCAGTGTCCCACTGGTCAGATAGGTCCTGCCTTCCCTGTACAGTGGTGTGTTCCTCCTTAACCCTAATTCCTTCTCCAACAGTTGTTCTTTCTCCCTCTACCCCTCATGGTTGAGGTGTCTATGCAGGCTGTTTCTGTTTCCTCAACTCCTATATCTTAGCATACTTAATGGCATTTCCACTGACTCTGCCTGAATCCCTCTCAGTGAGAAAGACTGGGTCAGTAAGTCCAATGACCCTTTTGCCATTCCCATATTATTTCAAATCCCAGTAACATTCCACCGAACCCACCCACACCATCCTGAAATATCCCCTTCCCTGGTAACACAACACTCTTTCAGCTTTCCATCAACCTCCCCACCCACCCCATCTCTTTTGCTGGACTTTGAATGTTGGAGTAACAAGGCTGACTACCAGGCCCAGCTGTCTTCTCCCTTGGTATCTTTTTCCAAGAATATCCCACCCATGCCCAGGGCTCCAATTATCCAGTTAAACACCGGAACTTTTATCCCCAGCTCAGAGCTCTCTTCTAAGTCTAGGCGAGTGGTATATCCCGCTGCCAACCCAGCTTTTCCACTTAAATATCTCACTGGCACCTCAAACTCAGTATATTCAGAATCGAGTTCCTAATCTCTCTCTGTGCCCTTCTCCTAACCCCACCCACAGTCTTGGCCTTCTGAACTCTGGTTCTCCTCCAGTGTATGCCATTTCAGGGAACTGTTCCACCATCTGCCTGTCTGGCTGCACAAGCAGGAACCCAAGCTTCTTATTTCGTACCTCTTTCTTCCTCACCTCCTCTATCCAGTCGCTCGCCCATTTCTAAATATCCTTTCATCCCTACTGCAACCATCCTACTGGGATCATTCAAAACCCTTCTTACTAATGCCCCAAACCCACACTGGCTCTCCTCTAGCTAAAATTCCATAATGCAGTTCGAATGCATCTAACATGCACATTACATTAATTCAGTCCTTTACTTAAAACTCTAAAGTCCCCTTCCATTTCTGTTTGGATATTTCCCCAAATCCTTAAAACAGCCCACAAACCCTTACGTTATCTGGTCTGCTGTTCATCAGCCTCACTCACACCTATATCCACCCCTACTTCCTTTCTCTCCAGCCACACTAGTCCTTTCGGTTCCTCCACGAAGCCAAGCTCATTCCTGCTCGTGCTATTCCCTCTATCTTCCCACCCCTCCCCAGGCCTTTCCACCCCTTAGATCTCAGCAGAATCTTTTTTCAGGAAACAGGTTCTCCTTATCCCCCAACAAGACCAGTTCCCGATGAAATATGCTCTTCCATATGATGCATTTGACGTTTGCTCTTGGATCTTTATAAGCATTATAAGAATTGTAACTTAATTGCTAATTTTATTATTAGTATCTTAATGCTCATTTTATCTCCCCATGAAGACAAGGAGGAAATTGCCTTTTTTTCCCCACACTGCTGAACCTCTGTGCATGGCACGTAATAGTTGCCTAAGAAATACCTGTTCAACAAATAACCAGCATCTAACTGGCAGAGGGAGAATATGAAAATTGTATTAAATATATTTCCACAATACTATGTGCATTATCTTTTATTTTAAAATGAGTTTAAATGAAGTTACAAATATTTGAGCTAAAAAGTTAAGTGATTACAGGATTTCTGAAGTTGATTCACAATTACACAAATTTGCAGGGAGTTCATTGGACCTACTGCTATCACAGCTGAGCAGCTGAGGCCACAGAAAGAATAAAACAAACCCAATAATAGTAATAGTTGCAGTACTAAAACATTATTGACAGCTTCACAATTATGGTTACCTTCCTGAGAAGCACAAATACAGATGAATCAAATCCATCCCTTTGAATGAAACTAGAGCTGCGTTTCTCAATCCTTTTTTAAAATTATTGCCCCCTTAAGGAGAAGTTTTAGACATTTTTCCTACTCACTGCCCCCCCATATTTACTATATATCTCTCTATGTACTGCAGCATATCTGTGCTTTAAACATTTAAAAAGTAAAAATTTTTCACTCCGTAAGAACAAATTATTGGCCTCCTTGAGGGTGATGTTGCCCCTACTAACAATGTGTGAACTAGAATTATTCTTTTAAGATAACACTGCATAATCAACAAATTAATAAACAACTTTAAAATGACTGTCAGAAGACTGAAAGATGACTGTTTTTGCTATCTTGTCACTGCTAGAGATTTGGCTCTAGTTAACTGGTCCACTATATGGAACAAATCATTTCTAGTTATGGTACCACAATGTTCCCTTTGGGAACTGTGGCTCAACCACTGTGGCCTGTAGGGACACAACCAATTGTTGTGTCCAAAACCAATTGTTCTATATAGGATCCCCAAATTACTGCAAACTTTTGACAGCCTGGACTATTACTGAACAAAAGCAAGCTTGAGAATATAATAATAATATAAGGACAAAGGAAAGAATTTCTTGCTTGAAAGTGAAATTTTTTTTGCTCAGTTTAGTATTAAATATTACAAAATATAGAACCACAGGCCAGGAGCAATAGCTCATGCCTGTAATCGTGGCACTTTGGGAGGCTGAGGTGGGATGATTGCTTGGGGCCAGGAATTCAAAACCAGCCTGAGCAACATAGCAAGGCTCTAAAAAGAATAGAAAAAAATTAGCCGGTTGTGGTGGCTCATGCCCCTAGTCCCAGCTACTCGGAAGCCAGAGGCAGGAGAATCAATTGAGCTCACAAGTTTGAGGTTGCTCTGAGCTATGATGACACCACTGCACTCTAGCTCGGGCAACAGAGCGAGACCCTGTCTCAAAATATATATATACATATATATATATATATAGAGAGAGAGAGAGAACCATGGAGGACATATCAAACTACTTTTTTTGTTTGTTTTTGTTTTTTTATTTCAAAATATTAAGGGGTACAAATGTTTTTATTACATGAACAGCTTGTGTAATGCTTGAGTCAGGGCTACAAAGTGTGCCCATGACCGAAATAGTGTTCACTGTGCCCATTAGATAGGTTTTTGCCCCTCCCCTCCCTCCTCCCTGCTCCTCTTCTTGATTTCCCATGGCTGTTGACTTTTACTTCCATCTGTGCACGTATGCCCATAGGTTAGTTCCAATTTATTAAAGAGTATATGTGGTGTTTGGTTTTTTATTCTTGAGATACTTCACTTAGAATAATGGTCTCCAGTTCCTTCCAAATTGCTGCAAAGGGCATTAATTCATCCTTTTTATGGCTGAGTAGTACTCCATGGTATACATACACTACATTTCCACATTTTGTTAATTCACTCATGAATCAGTGAGCACTTAGGTTGATTTCACATTTTTGCGAATGTGAATTGTGTTGCAATAAGCTTTCTAGTGTAGGTGTCTTTTTGATGAAATGACTTCTTTTCCTTTGGGTAGTTACGCAATCAATAGTGGGATTACTGGATTGAATGGTAGATCTACTTTTAGTTCCTTGAGAAATCATCATGCTGTTTTCCATAGAGGTATAAGTGTTCCTTTCTCTCTGCATCTACGCCAGCATCTATCGTTTTTGGACTTTTTAATACAAGCCATTCTAATTTGGGTAAGGTGATATCTCATTGTGGTTTTAATTTGCATTTCCCTGATGATTAGTGACGTTGAGCATTTCTTGATATGTCTATTGGCCATTTGTCTATCTGCTTTTGAAAAACTTCTGTTCATATCTTTTGCCCACTTTTTAATAGGGTTGTGTTTTTTTCTTGCTGACTGTTTCAGTTCTTTGTAGATTCTGGATATTAACTCTTTATCAGGTGTATAGTTTGCAAATATTCCACATGGAATGTCCAAGCTCTGGGATCACACAAATTTCCAGGGCCCACCACAGTCTGGGCAGGAGTTGGGAACAGGTGGGAATAGGTGATGTGAAAACGGAAGGACTGGAGCTCCCTGGGGTGGACATAGGGACGCTATGAGTGGGGAAGCATCATGGCGCCCACGTCTCAGCTCTAGACCGTGGCTACGGGGAGCAACCCCGAAGGGGCTGGAGCCTGATGCTTTATTTTCAAGACGTTCCCAGTTCGGTGGTTGCAGCAGCCCTTGGGCTCGTGAGGATGGAAAAGCTCTCTAGCAGCTCAGAGGCCCACTGACTGCAGGAGATGAGAGGGAAGGAGAAACAAAACCCCCACCTACCCTGTCCACCAGGCTTTGAGCTTGTCCGGGGTTGATCTCTGCTAATATCTTTTTTCTTCCTGTTCTGCTTCGCAACTTCTTCCCATGAAATCTCTGGCAAAGATCAGGAGCTGCAGGATGGAAAGGAGAAAACCAGGAGAGCAAGGCATTGGGAGGGCTGAGAGAGGGGTGTGCAAAGGAGGACGTGGTCACCTGAGAAGATGTCAGAGAAGTGCCTGGTACCTTTCCCCTTGAACTACACCTGAGCTGTGCCCTTCCCCCCTCACCCCCGCCTTTATCTGAAAACCCTTCCTTCCCTCTGGGATGATTTGGCAGTCAATGTCTCTAGCCAGCCATCTTCCATCCTTCTGAACATTATTTTAAGTAAATATACTTTTCTATATAAAAGACCCTATTACTCACCAGCGATCAATTACTAAATATCTAGGAATCAAACAGTTATCATTTGAGTCTCTCTCCAAGTGATACATTTGCTCCATTTCCACTGACAACATGTTTCTCCTCAAGGTTTTTTCCTATTAAGAAAGCCTTTTTAAAAATTGAGTTGCGTGTTTATGAGTTTTACTTTTCATTGACCAAGTCTTAAAGCTTTGAGGGACTTTGAGCTAGAAACCATGGTGATGGCTCTTGTAAATATCACATTAGCATAATAAGCAGTAGGTTTGATGTTGCAGTGGGAATACACATTTTATACAGTACTAAAAATAGATTATTGCGATTATATCAAAACTAACTTGAGTAGTTGCACACATAAAATGGATCTTATGAGAAAATCTCCTGTTTCAAGGGCATTTACTGTTCTAAGAACTAAGCCAGTGTGCTACTGGACACATCACTTACCCAGTGTTCCGACCCCTTTGACAAAATAACTTCTTTTAACGAGTAATAAGATTCACAAAAGAATAACCTCATTTCACTTGATTATGTGATTTCACTTGAAACCACATAAAGTTCTTGGGAGAAAACCACTAAGGACAATAGTAAATAAATGTTTCATCTTATATGCATCATTCTTTCCTGTGCGGAAGAGTACCTATTTAAGGTGTTCCGTTTTCGATGCAAGCACCGATGATGAAATACTTACTAGTGAAGGCTAGATTGCTTACCTATCACCTGCTTAGAGGGGTTTTCTGTTTCCTATCAATAACAATATCAAAAGCAATTTATTAATACATCTTAACCTTTTCCATTTTTTTTATGTGGATCCTTGACTAGTTGCAACTGTGTTACCTTCAATGAAAACAGTGGGCAAACCTTCACTGATACCCTTTGTGATTCCCAGAGTGTGCCAGGGGCCAATGGAACCATTGGGAAAGATGATTTTGCTTCCTGCCACATTCAGGTCACCATAGAAATCTCTGGTGGCCTGAACTGTCTGAGCCACTAAATGCCATTGAACTTAGAGCCAAAGACATCTGAACATTGATGAAGAAAAATACTGCAAAGAAAATAAAAAATGTCGGTGATAGGGAGCAGAATTGAGGAGTGTGGGAAAAAAAATTTAAAGAAAGATTGTGGTTATTGGTGGTGTTTTTAAATTTTTTTTTTCCCCTAAGAATCTAAACTACTTAAAATAGCTAGAAGAATTTCTTCAGTCTAAAATAGGGAATTATTGAAAACTCATTGCTCAAGTATTCTAATTCTAAGAAATTAATTCTCGTGCAAATCTATTTGATTTGCTGAAGTTATCAGTTTCTTGACATAGACCTAATTTTTTTTTGACACAGGAAAGTAGCATCTTCATTTGGTCTGTGTACACAATATACGTCCTTACTCAGCTAAACAAACGTATGTTCTCTAGAACCAGTCTCCCATGGCCATAATCAAAATTGATAAAAGAATAGATTTTTAACATTTTCACTACAAAAAAAATAAATAAGCTGGTGAGTTGATGAATATGTTAATTAGCTTGGTTGAATCTTTCTAGAAAGTATATACAAATGAAAACAACACATTGCACCCCATGAACATATACAATTATTATTTGTCAATTAAAAATAATTTTTTTAAAAAATCTTGAATATATTGGAAGTAGAGAAGAAAAAAATCCTTTTCTGAATCAAAATGTCAGTTTCTAAATGCCGTGAATCATTGATACTGTGTCATTTCAGTTGCATTAGTGAACTGGCTTCTTTGCACAAGCCATTTATTCCTTTTCCTTCTCAATTCTTTCATTAAAAAAAAATTACAACAGGCTTTATAATCTTTCCCATTATACCTCTCAATATTAACAGAAATTTTAGCTTATTTGATATGTTTTCAAAAAGACAACTGTTCGGACAGGATTGTGTCATTTAAGAGAAGTGAAATTCCAAATGTTTTCCCGACAAAATAACAAGCTGTACTCATTGCAGCAGGTTTTAAAGTAGAATAATAAAGTTTAAATGCAAGGAAAATGGAACTTTTGGTTTGGTTTGTGCATATGTATCATACTAATGTATTCTTGCCCACAGTATTTCCTATAATATCTCACTCTGTTGGGCTTAACTAAAAGTTATTCCTTGTTTTTAAAACTTAGCTTCTCTCACACACGGGTGATTGTTAAAGATACATTATGGTGAGCTTTGGGCAGAGGTCCCAGGAATTCCCACAGTATCCCAGGCCAGCCACCTCTCCTATGGGATCCTACAGTAAATAGCTAAGCACTGAGGAATGTACCCAGCAAGGAAACCAAGGAAAAAAGCCAGATTCTCCCTCCTGTACCCTGGGAGGAAAAATAATGCCCACAGGGAATAAAGAGCAGAGGAACCAGATGGGCCTCCTGCCCGCTCTGGTGGAAGAAGCGAGACCATAGCGGGTGTCGGTCCCAATACCCCTGCCTTCACTACAAGACACCACGTTTGAAAAATGTAGCCCAATTAATATTCTAGACTTTAACTAATTCATAGCCACATGTCTCTTTAGGGAATCTGAGAGTTTGAGGACTTCGATAGGAGAAACTATGGGCTTTGAACCTAAACTTGTGCCACAATGTTACCTTCCAAGATATTTCTACATAGTGTAATGTCTTCGCATCTTTATGTACAACTTAATGCACACACACATACTCATGAATAATCCTCCTTCCCCAGTTTCAGGTAGGAAACCACCTTGAAAATCCTTCATTTTTATTAGTTTCTGTGTACAGTGAACAATTCTTGAGGTCAGGAACCATATATTACTCTACCGAACCAGTAAATATGGACAAAGGATTATGAACTGATGAGAATAAAGTTGACCGAAGTGATCTGTCCTGTTTCACACATCCAGCACCTCTTGGTTAATCTAAAATTCAAAACAGACGACAACTTACATTCTTTCATTTCTTTGCTATGTTCCTTGTTACCATGTTTCCAACTATGTTCCTCAGTTGAATTTTTCAACAAACACATAAAGTACCTTCTTTGGAAAAGAGTATAAAATAAAATAATCCAGTAATGCCAACAAGTAAGGAGAGTACAAGTGTCTTTATTCTTATACATTCTCTAGAACAGTAAATATTTCCCGGCATCTGCTAAATGAGGTAGTCCCAGAAATCTGAGATCTTGTTCTACATGTATTATTGGAACATTTTGAATTTTCAAACTTCTATCCAGAGGATTTCTTCCTTAATTTTTCACCAGTTTAGGGATGGCCCATCTGATCAATTTTTTTCTTACCTTTAAACATGGAAATAACTTATAATCATGGTTTCTAGTGGCAAACAGAACTCAAGGCAGATATTTTACCCCAGAGGGAATTCAGAGAACAGCTGGTTCTTTTAAATTTATGTTGGAAAGAAGCCAAATTCGATGCAAGTCTGATAAGTCCATTTCCTGGCTATAAAGTAAAACGTTAATCAACTTAGCCAGTGTGCTGATTAATTTTATGTGTTAACTTGACTGGGCACAGGGTGCCCAGGTATTTGATTAAACATTATTCTGGGTGTGTCTGTGAGGGTGTTTCTGGATGAGATTAATATTTGAATAGGTAGATAGAGTAAGGCAGATCACCCTCCCCACTGTGAGTGAGCCTCATCCCATCTGTGGAAGGCCTGAATAGAACAAAGGCTGAGTACGAGAGAATTCACTCCCTATCTGTCTGTCTTAGAGCTGAGACATTGGTCTTCTCCTATCTTTGTACTTGGATTCAGATTGGGACTTACATCATCGGCCCTCCTGGTTCTCAGGTCTTGAGACTTGTACTGGAACTGGACTAGCAGCTCTGGTGGGTTCCCCAGATTGCCAGCTGCAAATTTAGGGATTTTTCAGCCTCCATAATCATGTGAGTTAGTTCCTTATAATAAATCTCTTTAGCTAGATGGATGGATAGATCCATAGAGAAGATACAGATACAGATACAGATATACATATTCTAATATAGCCAGAAATGGTATTTTTGTTGATGACCAAATAAAATGCTTTTCAAAATTTAAGTAGTCTACACGTTAGCCACACCCTTCTAGAACAAACTTGATCTCAGTGTTATCTTAGTGTTATTTTTGGTCATGTCCAAACATTACCACACCAAAGTACTGAAACCATGTCCCATGATCAGGCAGGCTGTCAAGGCCCCCATATGCTCTTAACGGAGCCCCCTCCTTCCTCTCAGCACTTCGGGTCTGGCCAAGTCTCCCCTTATTCACAGGCTCTGCTGGGACGTGCTCCGCTCTCTCTGCATCCCTCTCTAGTTCACTTCTTAGCATCTCTCAGACCTTTCATGGTGAAGCTTCCTGTAGGAGTGATGTCTCTGATCTCACTATTGCCAAACCCTCAGTCACACTGTGAATAGCGCTTCTCTTCTATAAGTCACCCGTATTGGTTGGATGACTAAACCAATGAATCAGGTTATGAATAATAATTTAGAAATTTGGTTCATTGAAAGTCTAGCTTCTGTATCAAAAATTTATACATGATCACGCACTTTAGTTAACCATTTTAAGAATCATTCATATCATAATAGTGACAATCCTAATTCTGAAAGATTAAAATCCCTAAAACCTAAATTCCTAACATCTAACTGAATCCACAAACCATAATGACAGATTTGGAATTGGGTGAGATCAGGTTTCTAAAAGCAATTTTCAAGATGTTACCAATCAAGTTGTTTTTTCCGTTTAGCCAGATACATTGGGTGGACAATTCGGATGAGTGGATTGGCCGGGTGATGCGGCAACAACAAAAACGTCAGTTTAAAAATGTGCCATGTGTCTTTATTGGCATTCCTTCCCGCTGATGAAATTCCAGGATTTTTTAATGAATTAAAGCCACCTTTGCTTGAAGAAGCCAGCAAAGTTACTGACTGGTTCAAAAACAATTATGAGTATGGTAGGATTAAAAGACATGCAAGGGTGTTGCATTCAATCGCCAGTATTATTTCTCCCAAATTTGAGGTGTGTGTACAAATGCATGTGGAATGGATTTCTGCATACCTAAAGCAACATAGAAGCATGGCACAGAAGATAGGAAAATTTAATAGGAAGTGCTCGTGTTGGTCTATATTGAATTATAAAAGAATGTATAAAAAAGCACTGTCATGTTGAAAACGAATGTGAACCTATTCTCTAAGGAAAGCCATACTCTAACAGAAAAAAAAAAAGCAGCTATTCATTTTGCAATGCAAGACTTCAAAATAGAATTACCAATTGTGAAAGTTGGCCAGCTCTTATGGACTCCCTCTATGCAATTGTCCATAATCTATTCCTGTAATATACTTTTTCATATGTCAAATTTTCTTTTTTGTTTTTTTGTTTTGATTTTTGGGGTTTTTTTTGTTGTTATTCTTTTTTTATCTTCCCCCCGCCCCGACTATTTTAAATTGTCAGCATTATTTTTTACAATTTGTTATGCTAGATATTTCCTCTTTGTATCATTTCCAATATTTATATAAATTGTGTAAAAACTTTTAGAGAGTTCTAATTCATTTTATGCATTTTTTGCAAATTTGACTCCATAAAAGTGTATTATTACAACGTTGACCTTGTGTGTAAGCATTGAGTACATAAAACTGCTGAAACATCTTCAATAATGAAGAGATGACCATTTTGCACACATACATTTGCGAAAGTTCAAATTTCTTGAGATCTCAGTTCTTTGGGCAACTGGTGTGGTCGTGATACAGTGGTGACCCATTGAGTTTTTCGATTGACTTCATCAAAAAACTTAGATTGTCCATCACGGTATTTCAGATGACAGCAGTTATATAAGCTATTTCATTATGAATATGGTTCATCTGCTCATAACCGTTAATCCTGTGTGACTGTCATTAGTATACCCGAGCGCTTAGGCTTGCGAAACTATGTGTTATTATTGCCTGTCGGGATGAGGAACCTGTAGTCTCAAGGCCACACGTAGCTTTCCAGATCCCCAAGTGCAGCCCTTCTACCCCTTAATAAAGGGATTTGTTCTGTGAAGTCTGGATTCAGTCAAAAGGCTGCACTCAAGGATCCAGGAGGCCTATGAAGTGTCCTGTCATGTTTTTATATGTTTCTCAAAAAAATCTCCTTCTCTAAATTTCTTTTAAAGAATTTTTAGAATTATCTTTTCCAGAATTACATTTTCTGGAAAATACTGGATTTCAAGCAGGCTAGTGGAAGAAAATGGGGATAGTCAGGATAGGAACATTAGGGTCCTTCCTTTGGCCAACATCAGCTCCTAAGCAGTCAAATTATTTCTCTGGCAGAGAAGCCACAAACGTGGATTGTAGATCACAGGTAAACTCTAGAGCTAAGAGAAGCAACGGTGATTACCTTACTCCTCTGACATTGTGTAGATTTGCAAGTAATGGCCCGAAAAGTTAAAAAGATATTTGGGGATAGATTTATAGGGTTCAGAACACATAGAATTGAGAAATGATCTAAAGAAAATTTTCACCTTTCACCTAGGCTGGACAATTTGGGAGATTTCATATCAGCCAGCTACATTAAGGAGGCTACCATTTTGTCTTCCTGGCCTAATCTTTTCTCTGTAATCATCTTTTTGTACATAAATAGGAATGTACAATGAAACCATAGGTACTGTGCTAGTGAACAAGGCCTTTCCTACACTCAGGCCACAGGGACACTTTGAATTTGCTACACATAATCATATATCTGAAGTAGTTCCTATTCTATGAAAGTGTAAGTTACATTATAACAAGTATCTGTTGTCTTGGGAATTGACTGTCAAATTACCCTTGACCATGGAAGAAAGTTGGGCTACATATGACTAATCAAATCAGAGGTCTGTAATCCAGGATTTAGCCTCACTCTTTTTCCAGGTCCTGAAATGTTTCACCAAACATTCACCTATTTCCTATTTTGTGCCATTCATTATCATAAGTGCTAGAGATTCTAAGAAAAATTAAAGTCTATCTCTGCCTTCCAACATGCTTATAGAATATATAAAGGCAAATGGGAACTCAAGGGCTGCAACCCAACTTCTTCCAAGAAGACTTTTTAATTTAAACCATATCTCAGCATTACCTCCAATCCCTTCTTCTACTGACAAGCAATTGTTGACTCCAAACTCCCTGGCTAGAGATGGGGATCCCTTTTGAGGTATATGGCACTCTCACTCCCTTCTGAATATGTCTTTGAATAGAATTCTCCAAGAATCTATTAACGAGAAACTTTTTTACAATTGGCTCCTTCCCACCCAAAAGCAATGTGAGCCTTTCCAGTAGAAATGGGTTTCATTCCAAGTCCTCAAAGCTATATCCTGGTAGCATATGTCAGAAGTTAGCAGGGAAGAGGCCTTAAGCACCAACCTAAAGCTGTGGTCCCCAACGCCGGACGGAGGACCAGTGCTGGTCTATGGCCCGTTAGGAACCAGGCCACACAGCAGGAGGTGAGCGGCAGGCGAGCCAGCAAAGCTTCATCTGTATTTATAGCCGCTTCCCATCGCTTGCCTTTCCTCCCACCTCTGGTTTGTGGAAAAATTGTCATCCATGAAACTGGCACCTGATGCCAAAAAGGTTGGGGACCTCTGTCCTAAAGCATCCAAATTCTGATAATTATACGGAAGATGCTCTCAACACGCACTGTGTATCAGAATCACAAGGGGCAGTTTTAAAAACTACAGATTTCCAAGTCCCACCTTGAAACATTATAGTTCAGTCCATCTAAAAATAACTTCAGCCATTTAAAAAAATTTTTTTTTAAATATTTCAAATCTCTCTAGTTCAGCCAGCTTTGAGAACTGCTCTACACAGAACTTGGGGTGGGGGGAGGTGTTTTCTTAGCCTCAATAATGCTTGATTGATGTTGAACAGTACTAAGGGGGCATCTTCCTTTTCCCTGTTTCCGGAAACCTGAACATTTGGTATTTCTGTCCCTCGTATCAAAGTGATTGATTTACACATGGCCAGCTCCTCACATTCACTCTTCTTCTCATCTCTGTGTAAAACCCTTGCCTACTGGTCCTCCCATAGATCTTCAAGCTGCCAGTGCAGTCCCGTAATTTGCAGAGTGTTTAACGCATGCTGTTGATTTCCTGTATTCACGTTTCTCAAAAGGAAAATCTAAATTTTTGCACAGGTACATTTTACCTGCTTCAATTTTTTGCTGGCCCAAGTAGGAGTCAGACACAAAGTTTCCTCAAATCATGGTAACTTGCAAGAAGGCAAGACACGTTAGTTTTTGGAGCATTTTATTTTTCACTGTTGTGTATCTTGAGGCATTAGTTACCACTTCACAAAGAAAATCAATGTGGACCTAAGACCCCAGTATTCCCTGTAAAAATCGAGACTCTAATATCCTTAAAAGAATATATGTATTATGACTTTTGCTTCCAAACTGAATTCATCTCCAAAAATTATTTTAAACGCTTAAAGGGATTGCTGTTATTCAAGTAAAATGCAAATATTCTTGACCTGCTTGAAGTTCAATGTGTGAAAACTGCCAACTTGCCTAAGTGGGCGGCGAGGTCTATTAGAAGCCAAGTTGATACCCCTTGTGCAAGACACACAGCTCTGAAACACTTGTTTTAGGAAGGATTTTTTGGCATTTAGGTGAGTGTTTGGTGTTGAGGGGTTTGCAAATAAGAAAGCGTTAATTGAACATCTACTTTGTCACCAGGACAGTGCTAGAGCCTTTAGAAGATGCAAAAGATCAACCCCTGAAAGGCTCCAAAGAAAACAAAACACATGATATAAAAACAGTAATGAGCTACTCTGTGGCTTCTGGAAAGAGGGAAGCCAAGGAGAGCTAGAATCACAAGGAAAGGCTTCTCAAAAGAGGTAGGAGTTGAGGTGGGTCTGGAAGGTTGCATAAGATTTAGATAAATAGAGCTAAGAAGAGTGCATTTCAGGCAAGAAGAACAATGGGTCTGAAGTAGTGGTGGCAACGGTGTGCAATGAAGGATCAAGCCTGCCTGTGTGACCGTGAGCATGTACTTAACCACTCTGAGCCTGTTTTTCATGTGTTCAATGGACACAGTGAGAATAAACTAATCAGGGTAAGTCCTAAATTAGTTGTGAGGATTAAGTGAAATCACCCCTTAGAATAGCATCCAGAGCAAAGGGTATTCAATAAAAAGTATTAATAGTGTTGCTGCTATACTTACTATTACTATTATCGTTGTTATTTAGACACGAGAAGTATCCAAAAGAAAAGGTGGAAATAACTCCTGATGGTAGAATGTGACTGGATTATGGAACATTATGAATTTGAGGAGATGGAATAATAATAAGGTATAGTAATAAGAAGTTTTTGAACAGGTGGTGACTTAATGAAAAAGATAGCCAAGGAGGATCAGCCCAGGAGGTGGGCTTGGGCTGTATTTGTGGGAGGGAAGCGACATTCTAACATTATGTTACACTGACTTAAAGCCAAGTTATGGACTTAAAGCCATCCTTTCATGAAGAAATAACCAACTGAAATGCCGTCATCCAGCCGGAAAGGGATTTGGGCAAAAATCTGTGACTTTTCTCACCTCACTTGTTCAAAGTCATAAAAGTCCCTTCTGGGTTATTCTTAGAAAGAAAAACATGTTTTGCTAACAACGTACTAATCAGCAGCTGGAAGTGTGTTTTCTGAACACCCCTTTTAGCCAGGATATTATAGTGTCATGACATGCCGATATGTCTATTTTTAGAGTTTTGGTGGGTGCTTTTGTTTGGGTTTCGTTTGGTTTTGACTTTTGAGGAAAGAAAGAGGAAGTGACTGGGCAGGAAAATAGCCTTTCATGACAGAAACAGAGCACGTGGTTTTAATTAGGAAGCAATGTAGTGTCTCTCCAGCTAAGCAGTAAATCAGGGCTCTGTGGGGCCTGGCTGACTCTGACCACGGAAGCTCAGCTTCCCCACGTTTGGGAGAAGTCAGCCGCCAGCCCTCACATTAGCTGCAGACCGAACTGCAGAGTGTGGCTTGGCTTTGCAATCACACCCTACCCTGCTTCCCCCACCAGCAAATGCAGGAAAATAGAGCTAAGCCCCAGGGAGGCTGGGAAAGGCTCGGTATCACTTTCCGGCTTAATAATTCTCTCTACCCCCATCATTTTGATTCATCCAGCAGAAAAGTGCTCAGATCAACATCTCTTATCTCCAGGGGAAAGCGTCTCAGAAATTACAAAGTACCCCAAACCAATTTCCTGTACTTTTGTATAAGAAAAAAAATTACCCTGGACAGAAGCGTGCAGACTGGGTTCCTGCCCAGTTATATCCAATGCAATATTCCGAACTGGAGCCACCGAGGCCGAACACACTCGCGCACGCCCACACCACACACAAAGAATCCTCGATCTTTCCCTCTCTCATCTGAATGCCTAAAATTGACACTTTGTTAATTCTTGGCATCAGAGGAATAAATGGCCTTTCTGGGAATGTTTTTAAAGGGATGAGAAAAGTCAATATTTCAAATTTGCTTTTTATTAAAAACTATAGACGTTTTAGAATGAATGAAGGTTAAACACATTGGCTGAATTAGATTTTTCGAATTATACTTGTTGAATTGTCTGTGGACTTGGGCATTCCGAAGGGGACCTTTGCAGAGAACACGCGAAGCTGATTACTAATACATAAAGGGCTGCTGGAGAAATGGAATGTGATGAAAGGAAGTGTAATTACGCTTTGTAAATTTGTTCTCGCACATACGATAAGACTTTCCTATTGTGGGATTAAGGACAGGGTAAGGACAGACCAGGGTGGTTGGTAGAGAAGAAGGAGTCTTAGCCACTCTGCATGAGTGCTGTCTGAGGAACCCAATTCCTGGATTCCACACTAGAGATTCCAAGGCGAGGCCAAGGAATCTGCAGTTTCAACGTACATTTCAGGTAGTTTTGATGCAAGTCGTCCTTGGCCCACAGTCTGAGAAATTCTGGTGGAGTCAAACCCCTTTAGATGCTGGTATTGAAAGGCAGAACCACCTCCCACCACGTGGCCTAGACGGTGGCATTTCAGGGTGTTTGGTCTGATTTGGTATCACTGAAGTCCCATCATTACAAGGCGTGGATTCACACTAATTGCTTGAGTGACAGAAAAAGCCTTAAAAATCTATAATTTGCCAAGCATTGGGTGTTACGTGACATCACATTAGGTATGAGGGAATTAATATATATTGCTCATCCGTATGAGGCATTTCAAGGACAAATATGCATGTTCATACCAGAGCTATAGAACCACTTGCCTTCCCTGAGGGCACATGAAAATCCCCCAAATCTATTTTTGGTCTCTTCTCAGAATAAAAGATAGATTTTTATCTAAAAAAATTCCATGCTGTAAAGATTTTAAATTTGTAGTTAGCAACCCACATATTTCTAAGAATGTTATGAGATTTCAGTCATGAAGCAAAAGGTATAATAAGATCTCTTATAAATAACAATAATCTTGGAAACTAAAAAATAAGAGGCATCCATGAGAAAAGTCTACTGTGACCAATGCCTCTTCCAACGGCTCCCTAAGTCCAAAGCACGCCCCAAGAAATTATTGGAGACGATTCATTAAGATCAACAAGCCAACAGGTGCTGAGGAAAAGAATCTGGAGTGTGAAGAGTTGGGTTGGAATTTTAATGAGCACATGGGCTTCCTTTCAAAGTTCTCGCAGGAAACATCATTGTGCCATCATGTGCAGAATGGGCTCACATCTGGGCTCTGCCTCACGTTGGCTGTGTGACCTCAGACAGGTTAATTAGCTTCTCTGAGCATCAGTTTTCCATATCCATTTAAATGTGGAGCCAACAATGCCCACCTGCAAGTGTGGTTATCAGGAGTAAATGAGATAAAGCAAGTGGAGTGTCTAACAGACTAACTGACTCATAGTGGATGCTCACAAAATCTGATATTTTCCCTATGAGAGTGTGAATATTTAATTTAGAAAGAAAGAAAAAGAAAGGAAAGCAAAGGGGGATAAAATAATTTAATTAATTTGAAGTCCTTTCTTTTTAAGTAGTTAAGAAAATGTAATATATCAGATTGCTGTGGTTAAAGCATGGCTTTCAGCCAGAGAAACTCGGTTTTAAATCCTGACTTGGTGCCTTAGTAAGCCTGTGACTTTGGGCAAGTGATTTAAAATCTTTAAGCGTGGGCTTCTCATTTGCAAAATGCTACTAAGAGAGACACCGTGAGAATTTCCAAGAGAAAGTTTCTAAACTACTTAGTATAAAGTCTGGGAGAAGATAAGCCCTTGGTCTGCGGTAGTTGTTATTCACATTATTATCTCACTATCATTATTACTCATTAACAACATGGGATGGCTCAAGGCTCTTGAATATTCCTTTCCAGGCAAACTTATTTTGGTACAAGTCTTATAAGTTTAAAGATCAAATTACACGATCTTAGCCTTCTGGCAAAACAACTTTTTATCAGCCTCAAAGTAAGCTCTAAATGCTTTTCCAGATCACTGGAGGCTGCCCACATAATATTTGGCCTCTATGTCTTGGAAAGATTGCCATCTTTGCACAGAGCTCCTGCCAGCCAAATCAGAGCTCCCGCATGCTAGTTACAAAGTAAGCAAATCCCAGCCCTTTAAGTAAGAGGCTAGGTATGAAGTTAATCCTCGCAGTTTAAATCACAGGGAAATGCCTGTACCCCCAAGAATCCATTAATGCTGGTAAAGTGTGGGCCCTGTATACCCTTAAAAAGATTAAAAAATACTGGCCAGGCACAACTATAATACCAGCACTTTGGGAGGCCAAGGCAAGATGATAGCTTGAGGCCAGTGGTTGGAGAGATAAAGATGCGTATAGATTCAACTCAGTCTTCCAGGCTAATAAAAGAAAGACTTATGAATGATATGCAAATTTGGTAACATATATGCAAATCATAAGCCAAGTCTTTCCTTGAATTATCCTTTAGAAACAATCAAGAATTGTCTCCAATCATTTCCAAAGGGAATAGGGAGGAGAGTGTCTGGTTCCACGCAGCTAAAATATCCAGGCGTATGGGAGGTGAGGGAGTACATATAGTTGATTCTGTCATTCTAGACCCTTAGAAGCAGTGTTTGGGGAGAGGAGTTGGGAGTTTCTGCTCCCTGGCCTGACCTTGTTACTCCCAGCACGTGGTGTCAAGAGTTAGCGGCAGTTCCCTTCTCAAAATGACTTTAGCCTTTAGAGGATTCTTAACTCTACACTGGTTTTAGATTTTTTGAAGTGATCACGAATCCAAGAACCTCTAATTGTTTGGAAGACAGCCATATTTGTAAAATCTATTTTCTCCCTTTTAGAAAGACCATTTTCCATTCATACCTGAAGATTTCATTTCACACGTATTTCCTATGCTAGGCCCTACGCAAGGCACTCCACATGGAATATCTCATGGAATGTCCACCACCTAGGTACATTAGCCCTAAGAGACCTGGAGCTGGTAGGATCCACCTCGTGGGGTATGTAGCAAGTGGTAGAAACTGGGGGTAGGGGATTGTGAAGTTCTCTCTTGACCCCAAACCCGTGTTCCTTCTCCACACGTTAAAGAAAAACTGAAAGAGTGATGCCGAGTTCTGTCCTCTGCAGAGGAGGGTATGATCTAGTAGCAGAAATGGACCCAGTTGATACAAAGTGGTGGAGAAAACGAACACAGCAACTGGGGGTGGGGGCCATTGAAGAAAGGAGAAATTGCATCTGCTTGGAGCCATCAGAAGAGATTTCAAGGAGGAGGTGGCGTTTGAACTACACTTAATTTATTCTGACAGAGGGGGAGATGGGGAGGCATTGCAGAGGTTAGAGTAGCAGGAGGCCAGAACGAGCAGGGGGGTTCCTGAACTGCAAATAGTAGACTGCGGCCAGAACACGAGTTATGAACATCAGAAGGGTGGGACTTTTTGTAGTGGTAGGCTGAACACGTGTTGTACTGGTTAATTCTGCTGGTGAGGAAGAGTTTTCTAAAAACTCTTTATCAAGGAAAGCAGTGACGTAAGAACTATGCTTTAGGAAGCTTAATCTAGAGCTGTGTATAGGAAGGAGTTGGGGTGGGAGAAGGGAGGCTGGAAGACTCATCAGTTGGGCCTATGAAGGGTCTGATAAGGATGGCAGAGAGGGCAGGAGAGATGGTGACTGGACAATGGACGAGGATCCCACCACCACTATCTGTCTTTACTGATCTTTCCAGCACATAGCACATTGCCTGGTATTAAACTGGTTCTCAATGTGGAAGGATGGAAGCCAGGAAGGAAAAGAGTGAGAAAGTGAGTGAAGGAAGAGAGAAGAAGAAAGGAAGGCAAGAAAGGATTAGAGACATTGCCCATTAGGACTTTGGGAACTTGTGCTGAATATTCGCAACTTGTAAATGTCAATTAAAAAAAAAGTGCATGTAAAAACTGGTATAAATCCAAGCAAGATCTGTCTAGTTCATTGCATTCTGCCAACGTCATTTTCCTGGTTCTGATAATGTGCTGCGGTATTTAATATGTTAACATTGAAGAAAGCTGCTTGAAAGGAGCATGAGACTTCTCTGCACATTGTTGGCAACTTCTTGTGAGCTTATAATTAGTTTCTAAAAAGTCAATACAAGTTGTAAAACACTTTCATTCCCTTGTTCTATCAGACGGCCGTCCTTGTACCTCTCCTTGGCAGTTTCCCAGGCTGAGTCAGGGCAGGATAACCTGTGGGGTGAGATTGCCTCAGTTAGGAATCCCAGTCTCAGGGACATGCCCCTGAATCTCTGACATTCCTCAAAAATATTTCCTTAATCTCCTGAAAGAGTTGCTATTTTTTCTAGCTGTATCAAAGTTCACAAGTTTTCCATCTAAAAACCTTTCTTATTCCAAAGACCCCATGCATTAAAAGAGTTAAAAAAAAAATGTTAACTTTATATTTAAAAATTCTTTTCAATTTCCTGCAAGTCAGACTTGTTCAAATCATTAAAATTCTCCGTGCCTTACTCTTCAGTCCATGCAAGACATAATTCAATTTTTTCCCTATTTACTTATAATTGTTACTATGAAATAGGTCAAGCTTGGGGTATTCATACTTAATGGAATACCTTTCTAAAATCTTTTAAATAAAGGATTATAATGAAATAGTTGAATTCTGTCCTACAGCGAATCCATTATTCCATTATTTTGAAATAGCTCCTAAATATATTTAGAATAAAAGATGAGAAAAAAGAGGAAATTGTGGGTAACAGACATTTTTTCATCATTGAGTGGAATAACTCCACACTGAATAGGTGGTACTTAAGGAGCCTTGGATATTATTTAATTTTAAGGAAACCCCATACCATGTGTATCTTTCTCTATAACTAATTCATGACACCTAGTAAACACCTACTAGAGCTTTTCTTTCTTCTCTCCACCTTTCTCCATCTCTTTTCCCCTTTCTTTCTCGATTTTCTCACCTTAAAAACTACGTTATCCTTGTTATACTGGACAACTTCCATTAAAAAGACTGCCAGACTTTCTAGGCAATAGGCTCTATTTGAGTCAATTTCGACAGGTATGCGTAACCTGTGGGAAAGAAAACAGAAAAACACAGCGAAGTTTCATGTCACTTGAACTTCAAAACCCAAATGTAGAAAACAGCTCCACATGAATGGTCACTAGACTTCTTCAAAATGTTGATACTATGGAAAGAGTTATGGTTATTACTTTTAAGCCTTCTAAATACCTTAATGAATATAATTCCTTTCAGTATTTGAATAACTCTATTGTTTTCAAAATGCTTCCATTTAAACCAAGTCATTTAACCACAGAAGACATACGACTGTCCTTAAATCTTAAAAAGGTATATTAAAATTTGAAAATATTTTTATACATTATCACTCAAACAGTATAATGAGCAGGAAAAAATCAAAGAAGTTCGGTGTGCCCTTGATCAACATGCATGGATTTCTTCTAAAGTTTACTTTTTAACTGAATAAGATATAAGTTGATATTTTATGATAATATGGTCTTAAAGAGATCATAGTACAGTACTCTCTAAATGTTCTGTATATCGTCATTTCTCCCTGATTCTCTTTTGAATCTGTGTGATAATTTCAACCACCTACTTGCCACACAAAATCCACTTTTCTTCAGAACTCTGAGAATGCTATAAATCCCGACTTACTATCTCCCCTGTTTTTAAGATTTCCCGATTATGTGATAAAATAAGTATGCTCATATAAAATACTTGGAATAGTGCCTGGCTCAAAATGAGTACTTAATCATAGATATTGTTATCAATACGTTATATTAGCTACCTCCGCTTAATGTCTTTTAGAAGTATTTTTTTTTTTAATTCTTTAGCTTAGACATTTAATTTTTATTTTTTGATGTTACTTAATGTTTTGCTTTGTTTTTAAATCTACTACAAGGAAAACACGCAAAGACAGAGAACACCGGAAAACAGAGAAAATACCAGAGCAATCTCCCATGTTCAAAACTGGTTTTGAGAAAAAAAGGATTTTAAAACTTCTCCAACCCACATTGCCTACTGCCTCTAAGCAATGGCCTGAAAGTCGTGGTGTACCTCTAGGTATTAGCCCGTAATTTGTTAATCTATGTAGAATATATAGTTCAGCAACTATTCTAGTATAGAACAAATTAGCTTAAACAAACAAAAAAGTTGAGTCACTCAGTATGAAAACCAAGCCTTCCATTTTTATTTTCAGCATTCAAGCCTGTTGCCTAGAAAGTATGTTTACGATGGAGTCAAAGAACTATTTCCTTGGACCATTTCAGAGGAGGGGTCACTCAATGGGATAAGGTCATGTCTGAAGTTAACAGAGGAAAGAGCTTAGATGGAGCCCAAGTGAGCCGCAGAGGGGATCTTTCCTGGATTTCAACACAGAGGCAGCAGTTCCCAAGTGAGGGATGTTAAGATCACGGTGCCACCACCTGGGGACAGGCTGGGAGCTGAGCCCCTGAGAAATTGTGCCAACCCTTTGAGGTTGGAGAGTATACATCTGCATTAGTCTGCTCAGGCTGCCATCATAATAATTCAATCCCATAGGCTAGGTGACTCGAACAACATTTATATTGTCACAGTTCTGGAGGCCTGGAGTCCAAGATCAAGGTTCCAGCAAATTCGGTTTCCAGTGAGGCGTCTCCTCCTGGCTGGCACACAGTTGCTTTCTCACTGAGTCCTCACAGGACTGTTCCTCTGTGCATGTGCTGGGCAGGGAAGGGGCAGCACGAGAAGGGGTGAGTGAGAGCTCTCTGGTGTCTCTTCTTATAAGAACACAAATCTCATAGTAGGTCAGGGCCCCACCTTTATGACCTCATTTGACTTTAATTACTTCCTTGGAAGCCCAATCTCCAAATACAGCCACACCGCGGCTTAGGGCTTCAGTGTATGAATTTGGGGGGCGGGAGTGGACACAAACATTCAGTCCATAACAACATCCTAAGGCAGCGTGTGGTGCAGTTCACCTGGAATCCATCATGACACCTTCATGATCCTGTGCAAGTAAAAAGTTCCCTTCTCTGCAGCTCACTTAGGACTCTAAGTTCTTATTCCTGTTGTGCAAGACACAGCCAGGTAGGATCTGAAAGTTGCCCTTTAAAAAGCATACTGCGGGCCGGGCGCGGTGGCTCACGCCTGTAATCCTAGCACTCTGGGAGGCGGGGTGGGTGGATCGCTCGAGGTCAGGAGATCGTGACCAGCCTGAGCAAGAGCAAGACCCCGTCTCTACTAAAAAAAAAAAATAGAAAGAAATGATCTGGCCAACTAAAAATATATATATAGAAAAAATTAGCTGGGCATGGTGGCGCATGCCTGTAGTCCCAGCTACTCGGGAGGTTGAGACAGTAGGATTGCTTGAGCCCAGCAGTTTGAGGTTGCTGTGAGCTAGGCTGACGCCACAGCACTCACTCTAGCCCGGGCCACAGAGCAAGACTCTGTCTCAAAAAAAAAGCATACTGTGTTCAAATTTTACCTCCAAGCATCTGCATGTATTTCTCTTCTCTCCCTCAGTGCACAGAGAGTCTACTGAGTTCCCTTTTCTACATTCACATAAACCGAGGGAAGGAGACCATGGTTGCACTTAGGCCAGAGATTTGAGCGACGGAGCACTCTTGGCAGAGCTGTCATGTAGAGAGAGCCACCTCTGCAGGGTGAGACTTGGGGGTCCAAGCCAGGCCCATGAGATCAGCTCCTAGGCCCACATGGAGCATCTCCTTTCAGTTTAAATCCTGAAGATTCAGAGGTTGTTATTTTGTTATTTTAATAAGTTAGCAAGTATTTGCTTCCACGGTCCCTCACTTTTCTTTCCTACTATTATTTACATGTATATTTTCCTTGTGCCCACTCTGCTAGGGTATCCTAAGCATGTTGCCCGAATGTTGGTTTTTATAGGTTAAATTGTGTCCCCCCAAAAACACATACAGTATTGGAGTTCTACTACCTAGTACCTTGGAATGTGACCTTATTTGGAGATAGGATCTTTATAGGGGTAATCAAGTTAAAATAAGGTCATTGGAGTGGAGTCACCAGTATGACTGGTGTCCCTATAAGAAGGGGAAATTTGAGCACAGAGAGAGACGTGTATTAATGGAACGTGATAGGAAGGCAAGCACACAGAAGAACACCGTGTAAAGATTGGAGTTACGCTGCCGTAAGTCAAGGAGCTATTATACCAGCAGCTAGGAGAAAGGCATAAAACAGATCCTTCCCTAGCACCATCAGAGGGAGCATGGCCCTGCCAACACCTAGATCTCAGACTTCCAACCTCCAGAACTGGAGACAATACATCTCTGTTGTTTAAGCCACCCAGTTTGTGGGACTTTACTACAGCAGCCCCAGAAACACACTGGGGAAATAGGTTGAGTTGGCTTCATGTTGGCATCAGATTATACTGACCTTTATTCATTGCAGTATCGGCCGCTGATCATCTGGGACCTTTATGGTTGATTGAATCAAGGAACTCTAGGCTTCAAAAGAGAAAACACTGAACAGGACCAGATGGACGTTTGGGAGAAGATCGGCCCAGAAATACTGATTTCAAGGTAGCGAGCGATGGCATAAAGCCAAAAGTACAGAGATGACAAAATTAGGGAAATGAAAAACAGAGCAGCGGTTGCCAAGGCTTAGAGAGGGACGGATGTGACCATAAAGGAGCAGTACTAGGGCATTCCCTAGTGGTGACAGAGCAGTTCTATATCTTGATTGCTCTGGTATTAATACAAATTTGTATGTGGGATAATATCATAGAAATACACACACCCACACACACAAATGAGTGTATTCAAAATCTGTGAAATCCAAGTAACATCTATAGTCTAGTTAATTTATTGTTCTAATGCCAATTTCCTAGGTTTGATCATGTATTGTAGCTATGTAAGATGTTAGTTACCATTGCAGGAAGCTGGGGAATGAGCACACAGTCCCTCCTTGCAATATTTTTGCAATTTCTTGGGAATCCATAATTCTTTGAAAATAGAAACTGTTTTATCAAAAAGAAAGCTTCGCTGGGAGACAGAAGATAGAGGTCTTGGTTTTTTAATTTCCACTACCCATGTGGCTTCAGCCTTTGACCTTGATGGCTCCAGTATAATCACTTGTTAAATTAATATTATAGTTCAGAATGTGAATATTCTAATAATCACAGCCAGTTTTAAAAATAGATCTCAAGGGTACAGAGAGCAAAATATTAAGCATGTGCAATGGAACTTATCAGAATTCCAGTTCTTAATCTAATATCAACTAAACCCTCCCTAATAATTTCTGATCTGACTTGAACCCTATTAAATAGTTTAAGATAATATAAAAACTGAACCCTCTTGAACCAGTGACACAGACACACTCGAAAGTGACATCCATGTTTCATCAGTTGTCAGCTGGTGACTATTACAATTATCAAATTCAGAATATCTAATTCTGTACCACTATTATTTTTACTTTAAAAAAATGAGTTTACAAAATGTAATAATTGGTTCTAAGAAGTGGTTCCAGACTTAATCATAAGTATCTTTTAAATTTCTCCTTGGTGTTTCTTTAAAGATGTAATCAGATCTGATGCTGTTCAGTAAAATTTTCAGGAAATATTCACATAGTCTGTTTTCAAAATTTATTTTTAAAATGATGGTACCTAAAATACATTGGGGACTGAACAACCAAGTTCCAGAACAGGATTATGGATGATCCCATTCCTGTGTGAAATATACGTGTGTGGGTATGTGCATAATACAGTTATTCTAATACATGCATAGGAGAAATCTGGAAGAATAGACATCACACTGTTAACAGCAGTTATCTCTGGAAGATTGAGATTGTAGGAGACTCATCCTCTAAGGAATATGTTTCCACAGTATTTAATTAGTAAAGACTAAAATGATATTTGATGTCCTTCCTAATTATACTGGCCAACAATATGCAGATCCCAGCCCTACATCAGCGTGCACACACACACACCCCCCCACTCAGAGTGTAACCTTGGGACCAGCCCAAACTGGGTCTACTCTGTTGATAACAAAATGTGGGGTTACCTTGTAGGTATAACACAGCCAAAAACTGCAAGTCAGGTAGCCTGGGCATGTGCAATAGAAAAAGTTTTCATCTTTAATAACACAGGAGCCAACAATTCCTCCTTGTGGAACCAGGAAGACTGGGACATAACCAGAACCTGACATCAAAACTCTTTCAGAAGTGAAGGGTCCATTGGACCAGAAGATCTGGGGCTAAAATCTGTCTCAACTTACTTTACCATAAATGGTCAAATTTAAAGGCTTCTAATCAGACCCTGCCATGCCAACATTCGTAAATCCTTTTCCTTGCCCTCTGAGCCCATAAACTTGCCCTGGACTCCAAATCAGGGAAACAGATTTGAGCCTGCTCCTGCCTCCTTGCTGGCCGGTTTTGCAATAAAGCCGTCGTCTTCTCAAACACTGGTGCCACATAGTATTGGCTTCTGTGCACGTCAGGCAGTGAGCCCATTTGCTCAATAACAAGAGTATATATTAGCAGATCACTAACCCTGCAATAGTAATGCAGAGGAAGGCTTAGATTATGAGGAAGAATCATAGGTATTCTTCTTTTTACTGCCTACATTTTAATCAAGCCTAATATGGCCATACACCTCAGTCTTGTTGACCCATTATATCCTGTTCTGAACAATTTGACCCCTCTTTGTGTCAGCCTCAGAACCCTTGGCTTCGTAACATTGACCCCCATCTCACCTCTAATCCAAAGAACTCGGTGTTTACAAATAGTCTGCTGTGTTTGAAACTTAGCTTGGTTTACTCCCATGGCACAGAGACTTCTGTGGGGAATCCTTCCTCCCAGCTGCAGCCCAATCCCCGCGCCCATCTGTTCTGCTGGTGATGCTGGGGCAAAGAATGCCTTGCCTAGCAGCTCGGGAAATAGTGAAGGAGGCAGAGGAATCTAAGTGCCATCAGCCTGGCAAACATGCAGCAGGGACTAAAAATGGATACTTTGCGGCAGAGCATAACCAAAGCACGGTGATATCATTTATGTGAAAGAAACGAAGTACATAAAGAAGAAAGAGTGGAAGGTTGCTGTCTGATGCGGCTTTTGTACATCCAGGTTCCATACACACGTATTTAAGTCTAAGAAGTAAAGAGAGATCCAGAGCTCTCCATCAATAAAGGAAAGAGGACAACAACATACAGAATAATGGGCCACACACCTCCCAAACAGGGAAGAGTGGGAAAGGAGTGGGTGCTGTTTTTGTAGGTAAAGCATGGCAGAAGGGGAGGGGTGCATCCTGAGAGTGTGCCTCAAAGTAGCAGGGAAGTCTTCAAAGACTGTGTCATGCTAAGAAGTTGATCCTTTGGAGCCACTGACCCAGGACAGGCGGTAAGTTTGTTGACAGTCTGGGCTCCCTTCATTGGAAACCCTCCCACCCCATACATACAGAATTGGGCCAAAGCAAAGGCACATTCATGACCAAAAGCCCTGGCCCTCACCCTTTGTGGAATAAGCCAAAGATCAGTTCATAAATTATCAGCAGGATTGTGGTGAGGGAACCACAAATCTGAAAAATTCATGAATCATAAACCTGAACTCTGATGGAAACTATCTCTCTTCTCCCTGGAAATTGTGCCTATGTATACACATGCAGAAGTTTGCATAGTCTCAGGAATTTCAAGAACCTAGTTTAGGAATTTAGCTGAATTTCCTTGAAGAAGGTTAAAACTCAGTGGAAAAACAGGAAGTTCTTAGTGTGGAATTTAGAATACTTAAGAAAAATATGGGGGAAATGAAAATAGGAAAAATTAATAACAAAGTGAATGCCAAAATTAATAGGCTTAGTAAAATAGCAAAATCTCTTTGGACCAGACTTTAAACAGAAAACTCATCTGGTAAGGCTGAATGGTCCTCAAAGGAACAATAAAAAGACCCCAAGAGTAGAGTTGGGGGTGGGAGATGAAAAGCTATTCTATATGAAAAACTGGAGGAGGAGTGGGAAGATGCCAAATTAATTATGCAAACACTCAAGATACAAATTAAAATTACAAGAAAAAACTTAGTCAGCTTACCCAAGAGAGCACAGGGAGATAGCAGGTAATTGTGCTAAAATGAGAAAAATGAAAGCCAGAAATGAGATGCAAATTGCAAGCCACAAACAAAAACATGTACAAAGTTCTGTAAATACTTATGGGATGAGAGACAATTATGGGGATGTTGGCCTTTCAGATCCTTTTTAATAAATGATGAGAAAAATCCCTCAACAGCTTATAACTGTACAGGGATCTGTTTGCAAAGCTCCTAGCAGTCAGTAATAATAATAAAGATAATAACCATAATCTTAATTTTACCAATATACCAAAGGTATGAAATATAGGCCCCAGATATGAAATTTTGCATTTATTCATTCACTCCCCCAACACCAGCTTTCTGAGCATTTTAGTGGATATTTAAAATTAGTAAATCCACATAGAGAACTGAATAAATATAAGCTATTATTGTTGTCATCACTGCTTCTG
This sequence comes from Eulemur rufifrons, assembly GCF_041146395.1. NCBI lineage: Eukaryota > Metazoa > Chordata > Mammalia > Primates > Lemuridae > Eulemur > Eulemur rufifrons. The sequence continues at coordinate 13,057,865 of NC_090983.1, read as the reverse complement.
CTTGCCCAGCATCCATTCCCCCTGCTCTGATAAGAGAATTTCTTCCCTCCCTTTGGAAATCACTCTTATTCTACTCTCAACCTGATCTCTGCTCCTGGTTTCTGGAATGTGACTAAAGCAGTCAGGGCACCAGAACCCTCAGCCATGGTGGTAGGTGCAAGGACAGGCCGTGACCCAAGCAGACCAATGAAAACCCACATTGGGATGTTCGCTGAAACAATCTCCCTGTAAAACGTGGGATACCAAGAATCAGGAAAGCCTGGAGCAACCAGAGCCATCTTGGCTGCTGCAAAGGCAGAACATGTCTAAGAGTAAAAGCAACAAAAGGAAAAATCATCCTAAGGATAAAGCTTCAGTCTTCAGGGGTGATAACAGCTGTGATTAAATAGCCCACTTTTATCACTAGACTTTTTAGCTACAAGAGCCACTGATTTCTGTTCTCCATATAAGTCAGTGTGTGTTGTATTTCTGTCCTTTACAATCCAGAGTCCTAGCCAGAAGAAATGCTTGCCATGTGCATGCTGGAGAGATATTGGGGTTTCAGAGAGGGTCCCTGCCCTTGTGAAGTACAGAGTCCACTGAGGAAGACAAGCATGAACGATTGACTACAAACGTGTTGAGAGTTAAAAAGGAGGAGCACAGGTTCCAATGCACCAACGGATGAGTCTCACTGGGTTTGAGAGATCTGGGAAGATTTCCTCCAGGAAGTGCCACTTATTCTGAGACTTGAAGGACGAAAAGGAGTTCATATGACATTGGAAAAAAAGAATTCTTGCACACATACAAAACTCTTGCACAAACTCCTTACTCCATATATTATATAAAAGGCACTTTTGGTTTGCTAATAGAACAGGCAATACCAAAAATACAAAGTCAAGGGTACACATTACATAGAAATCAAGACATCTACAGATTAATTAAATGTATATTAATTTCTTTAAAGAATAAGAAATTACATATAAGGAAATGGCTAAAGAAATGTAAAAGTTTTCATGAATGCACAGTGTCAAAAATTATTCCATTGCTGGGTACTTGGGAGGAAATGACAGTATTGGGACAGTTTGGATGGTAAGATGATATCCTGCTAAAGAGTTGGTGCATTAGGCATTCTGAGAGCTAAAAACTACTTTTGTGGTCACATAAGTTTGTAGGCATCAATATTTTAAATCCAAAAGATGATAAAGTTGCAACTAGATGATTTCTAAAAGACCTTGTGCTAATTAAATTCTAGGATGTGTCTCCAGTCTAGTTTGTCAAAGCTTAATTTTGACATATTAAAGTATCATTTGGACACTTACCAACAGCTCACCTTCCCAAGTTCATATTTCACTAAAGCCTTTATATTGATTATTCTCCACGGGTAGAGTTGTCCCTTATCTAGAGAACATGGTTTTTAAGGAAAGATAGAAACTTAAGTCCATGTTTATCATTGCAGAGTGTAGAATGTTGGCACAGTGTGATGCTTTTAAAAATCAAACCATACTCCCAAAGCTATTGACAGAAGTGTACCTGGATTGAGAAATTAAATGCATGAGGTATGATTATAAAATAAAGTATCTGGTTTCAAAGCACACAGAACAAGTGGGCATGGTCTCCTTCAAAGAACTGTCCTTGGGAGCAGGCTTCCTCATCCCAGACACGCGCCTCCTCCATACACAAGATATTTTTGGAAGCTGCTTTTTTGAATTGCCATTAGAGACATTGCTGATTCTTCTGACTATCCTTAATAGTGATAAAATTTGTCCTTTGGATGATTTTTGAAAACAATGAAAAGTCACTTAACTCCACGTCAGGTAAGTAAAGTGGTCAACCAAGCTGTAGAATTCCACTTTGACCTGAAACATGAAGCAGAGAGCTTTGTTCTCCAGTGTGCAAACTGATTCCAGGGAGATTCCAAAGGAGAGCTTCAAAAAAGTGAAAGTGTTGAACAATGACAATATCATAAGAATAAGTGTGTCACCTGCTAGGATGACGACTGAAGTACACACTCTGGGCTGGCTGATACATAGATAATTTTTAACACCTAATATACCAAATTGAATATACATGGAATTAAAGTTGGGGGCCCCCCTGCTATGGTTTGAATATATGTGTTCTTCTGTTGGAAGTGACCTCTAAGGTGATGGTATTAAGAGCTGGGGCCTTTGGGAGAACATTATGCCTAGAGGGCTCCGCCCTCATGGATGGAATTAATGCCCTTATACAAAGGGCTCGATGGAGTGATTTTGTTCCATTTTTCCATCCTTTCTGCCATGTAAGGACACAGCAACAAGGCACAATCTCAGAAACAGAGAGAGAGCCCTTGCCAGACACTGGATCTACTCACACCTTGATCTTGGACTTTCCAGCTTCCACAACTGTAAGAAAAAAGTTTCTGTTTTTAATAAATCACCCAGGCCGGGCGCGGTGGCTCACGCCTGTAATCCTAGCACTCTGGGAGGCCGAGGTGGGCGGATCATTTGAGCTCAGGAGTTCGAGACCAGCCTGAGCAAGAGCGAGACCCCATCTCCACTAAAAATAGAAAGAAATTATATGGACAGCTAAAAATATATATAGAAAAAATTAGCCGGGCATGGTGGTGCATGCCTGTAGTCCCAGCTACTCGGGAGGCTGAGACAGGAGGATCGCTTGAGCTCAGGAGTTTGAGGTTGCTGTGAGCTAGGCTGATGCCACGGCACTCACTCTAGCCTGGGCAACAGAGTGAGACTCTGTCTCATAAAAAAAATAAAATAAAATAAAAAATAAAAAATAAAATAAAAATAAAAATAATAAATCACCCAGCCTCAGGTATTTTGTTATAGCAGCGCAAACAGAACAAGACACCTTCCAACACCTGTAATTGTCTGTGAAAGTCATCATTCCAAAATATTTTGGGGCCTCCATCATGAGCTATGCACCGTATACAATAGGCACTCAAAGAATACAAACAATTAGTAATAATAAAGCAAGACAGAAGCGAATAAAAACTGGAGCCAGTCCTTGAGTTTAAATTCCTATTCTGGGGCCTCGGGAAGAAACCACATGGCAATAGATGATGACAATAGGATGAAAATTCCACAGTATAGTGATGGGGCTTTTAAGAAATAAAACTTAATTTCTGAATAACATTTTGAAAAATTAATGGATCTAACTAAATATATTCATTCCATGCTTAAGATACAAGAAAATATTCCTAAATTATATTTGGAGTAATGTCTTGAATAATCTACAACTTTATATTACCTCTAAAGCCCAAATCAAAGTTCCAAAGGAATTTAAGAAATCTAGATTTTGTCTTTCTGCTATTTACTGCCATTAAATTATAACTCTTTACAATTAAATTAATATTCAAATCCCACATTAGCTCACAATCTATTTTTACCCTTGGGAGAAAAACCATGTTGTCGATTTAGCTCATTGTAAAAATTCAAAGAAACTCACTAGTTGTCCATTTTAAAAAATATAATAAAAAAAGAATCTATTTCAATATCCTAGCTTTCCCAGCTTGGAAAATACTCAAAAAGTCGATGTGAACAAAAAGTTTCCCGAATGATTTTAGATGCTCAAAATGTGTGGGGAAATGAAATGGGTAAAATACATCACAATTATTTATTTTCTGAATCAATGTGTGTACTGAGGTAAACTAGATGAAAAAGAATATTTTAAAATGAGAGAAGACAAAAGCAAACAGTTGAGATGATCACATTTTGCCATTAACAGAAGTCTCCCTATACTACACAGCGCACATTTGCCCTGGCAAATATCTTTAGTTTCCACTTAGGAGAATTTAAAGACTCTCAAATAGAATTCATATCAGGTCAGAAGCCATCTAAAAATGTTTCTCTAAATTTAACTGAACTTTAGTTACTAATGTTGAAGCCAACATTACTCTTAGGGCAAGTATGATAAGTGCTAATAAATATGAAACTTTTTTCCCTAAGACAAAGGAAAACACATTTTAATCCATTCATTTTATAAAACGACCTAGACCTAACTCAAAACCCTGACTGCACCAGCAAATGCATCGACTCAACTGTGTGTTAAAAGATTACGGGTTTGCTGTTCCAGGGTGTAACATTTGAAAGAGAGCTTATATTGCTCTGCTCATATGGAATTGATTTGAGCCAAAAAAGGTTTTATGTAACCATAATTCTCATATTTTCCAGGTCAGCACCATCCCATAGAGTATAGTGGCCTGAGAGGCACGGGCCAAGATCTCCAAGAATCTAACTACTGGGAAATGGGTCTCTTTCAGTTGAGACTTCTATCATTCCGTCTCCTCCCCAGCCCTACATTCACGTAGAAAAAAATGTATTTCTAGGACAAAGACTGAAGCTGAAGTTTATAATTTCTTTTGCTACTTCATATTCTTCTATAGTTAAAATATTAAAATGATCTTACATATTTTCACAATTTGCATTTTTCTCCAAGTTTAGCCAATTAGTTGAGCCTACTGTGTGGTCCTATAGAAAAAGGCCCTTCGCCTTGGCTAGATCTGAGGTCCAGTTGGGAAGATGGAAGACACAAGGAAAGAATAGCAAAGCCTGTAAGTAGGTGCTCACTTGTGGAGTTCAGGCTGCATGTTCTGGGGAAATTAAGAGACAAGGGAGATGCTTGGGAAAGGTACTCTGCAGTGAGCAAAGAAGGTGCCCCATGGAGAGGGGGACAGAGAACCCTGGCGAGACAGAGCAAACTCAGACCCCACGTGTATCACTTGCGGAGAGATGGTTAGGCTAGCAACCTCTCTTCTGGCTACATAACGGGGACAAGAACAGTAGCTCCCTCACGGCAATATCACGAGGTTTGCCTGAAGTGATGCTTAGCACAGTGTGTGGCACGTAGCTATGAGCTATTATTTAATCAGGAGGTAGGACTTGATCAAGGTTCTGGCTGATGGACAGAATTTTGTGAAGATGAAGAGAGAGAACATTCCTGAATAGGGAGCGACATGTGAACAAACCCAGAGGCAGAAGTGACCATGTGGCATAGAGATAAACACTACTGAAATTTTCAACCTTGATACCAATCTACTCTAAGAAGATAGTCTTATATAATGACTATTTCATCTGTGTAACCAGAGAAATAATGCGGGTTCCTATTCCTGTTTCACTGGAGATTCTGAATTGGAGGCTTATGGAGAGACCCGGAAATCCGTATGCCAAAACCAATCACAGGTGTGTATTTTGAGCAATTTGGGGGTACACCAAGCCAATGAATTGATGTTATGCCTAATATTCATAACACTGTAACACTCTAGCTTTTTATGATTCCATGAAAACACAGTTTTAGCATAAATTATTAGATGTTAATTAAAAAACATTTTTAAAAAATAATTCAGGGCTGCACATGCTAGAGACAGAGTTTGGAGCAGTTAAGGGGGAGGTGGAAAGCACAGACAGAATACCAGAATGTTTGGTAGTGATATTAGATAACATCCCTTCATTTAACAGATGAGAAAACTGAAACCAAAGGAACTAAGTGACCTGTTATCATATTCACTATATAGTAACTATAATAGCAAGGCCTTGGATGAGAAAAAGCTAGTCTTTCATTTTGCATAAGCAGTTTAAGGGATTCGATATTGCTTAGCCGTGGTGGGGAGATGAGCTGTTCAATAGGAAGGACTTGAGCCTGCAGATTTGCTAAAAGGCAGACCTTCTTCATCAGGTGGCATATGCACAGTTCAGAGATCTAATAAAGCAAACAGAAATTGATTCCACTTGGACTCAATCAAAGGTGCACAAAAGCAGTTGAGTCTCGGCGGACAAATGAGTGGCCTTGGCACACACCTTGGGGGACACATTGAAATCTGCAACCTTAGTCCACTGTAAGAAAGAATCCGTGATTTCACCAACCCCCTCCCCAGGTCAGGTTGAAATTTGACAGAATTTTATTTCCTGGGCATAACTTTTAGCCCTCCCAATATCACAAAAGGGACTTCAGCAATTCCATCTAAGTAAAAACAAACTTTCATAACACTGAAGAGTCCATCCCATCAGACAAGTTTGCTTTGGGCATTTATATTTAGTCTGTGATTTTGCCTGGAACATTTGCTCATCCAATGTAGGAATTTGATTACAAATGCAAGTGTCTTATATATATCCTAAAACTCAAACAACTCTGTCTCTACCCACTTTCAATTTATAACTCTAAAATAGGAATGTTCTATTAGCTGCTTCGTTTCTAGAATATGTACATGCAAAGAGAATGCTTACTATAGTCTTCCGAATGTTGTCTTTTTCTAGTGTATGGTGAACCTTCTAGACTGGGGTCATTGTGTTACTCATCTTTGCAACCCCCAGGGTGCTTAGAAGTAGTAAAGCCTAACTAAGTTTAATTAAATTGCACTTTTTGCTAAAATTTGGACAAATTCATTCCAGTTATATAAGCCAGAAACCCAGGAACTATTCTTGACATCTACCTATTTCCCACACTTTATGTCTAATTTATCACTGGTATTTACCATTTAAATCTCTCTAAAATCTATTTTCCTCTCACCATCTCTGAAGCAGTACCCTTGCCTGAGCTGCCATAATTTCTGTGCACGTCTGCCCGTCTGTCTGCCTCTCTCCATGCCAACCCCTCTCCAATCCATTTCAGCCCTGCAGCCAGTTGTCTTCTCAAAATGAAAATAAAATTATGACAACCTCCCTGCTTAAAACCAGCCAACTGCTTCCCCATCGCATATCCTGAAAGGTTTTGCAGAGGCCAGCTCCCAGCTAACCTTCCAGCTTCATCACACAAGATTCTGCTTCTTGCTCTCTGCTCTCCAACCGCACTGGCTTCCATTCAGCTCCTCGAGTGACAGGGATCCTGCCCTAGCTGCTGTCTCTGCAATGTTCTCTGCCTCCTCCTCCTCATCTTTACGTAAATCCCATTCATTAGAAGGCAGGTCAAAGGATGGACCCATAGATGGATGGACAGATGGATGGATGGGTAGATGGGTGAATGGGTGGGTGGATGGATGGATGGGTGGATGGATGGATAGGTGGATGGGTGGGTGGATGGATGGATGGATGGGTAGGTGGATGAATGGGAGGGTGGGTAGGTGGATGAATGGGAGGGTGGGTGGGTGGGACAATGGCTGGCTGGATGAGGGGATGGATGGATGGATAGGAGGATAGGTGAATGGGTGGATGGGTGGGTGGAAGGGGGGGTGAGATGAATGGATAGATGAATGGATGGACAGATGGATCAAAAAGGGAAAGAAGGAGAAAAGAAAGAAGGAAAGTGCAATATGGTATTGGTAAATTCTATTTTAAAAAGCACTCTAAGTAGTTTGCTTTTCCAATAAGCAGTTCTATTTAATAACTAGAATAATGTTTAATCAGTGTGCAATTAAATAGTCAAGTTCCTCCAAAAAAAATGCAATGAATTGAGAATTAACTTTGATATGATTCAATGCATATAAAAAGATGATAAGATGATTAAAATCAGAGACCTCATTTATGTTCCTAGGCCTGTGGTTTTGGAGAAAATCACCCAACCTCTCTGTTTTCTGGCACATTTGTAAAAGCAGAGGTGTAGCCCTGGGGTTCTCTGAGCAGCTTCTAGGATTCTGTGGATTTATTGATCATTACGGAACTTTTCTTAGAAATATCCAGCTCCAGAAAACATTTATTTTATTAATAAACATGTGTGTATATATCACCAATGAAATATATGTAACCAGGCTTTTGAGATAGTTTAATTTATCCACATCTAGTAAGATATAAAGTTTGGGAACATTTATGCTACCAACACCATGGTACATCTTACCTCCTAGATGGCAAAGATCACTAATCACTGACTGATAGATCAAAGTTCTTCTGTCTTGGCAGTAATGAGGTTCCAGTGAATACATTTTTCTCTGGGGAGTAGAAGGAAGAGGTAGGTTTGGAAGGAGGGAGATTGGGGCAAGGGAAGATTTTTAAGACACAGGATTTTGGAATACTGGAAGTGATGAGCATTGCTGAGGACTTTTCTTACTTGACAATGTTGCCCAGTGCCCCGAGAAAGGATACTGTGTCCCCAAAACTCTCCCCTGTGCTGCCAGCCTGGGTTGCCAGTGGCCCAGCTGGATGTCGGGACTTGTCGTTGTGATTGCACAACCCTAACCCTTCCCAACCCAGCCCTGTCTTCTCCACCCTGACATTTATTCCCTCCCCGCCCCCACTCCACCCAAGAGGAGGAAAGGGGAGAAAAGGAAGAAAAACATCAGAGAGAACAAATATAAAAGAAAAAGATACATCCATGTCCATTTTTATCAATGGGGAGGAAAGGTTTAACTCACCCTGTCTCCAGCTTTTTTTTCCCTTGGTGGAATTACCTTTTCCTTTACTATATTTACTTAATATTTAAGCCTTCTTTTTCCAACCACTGCATCCCTCGTGAGCCTATTCCCACCTTTCCGTAGTTCTCAACCCTGGCTGTGCCACGGAATGGCCTGGTAAGCTTTCTAGAAATACTGATGTCTAATCCAGTAATTCTATGGTGGGAAGAGGGGAACAGAGCTCTGTATTTTTTAAAAAACATCCTACAGTCTAACCTCTATCTAGGGCTGAGAATTGCTACCATAGTACATCAAGGATCTCCTGAATATTTTATTACAGCCAGAACGGAGGAAAGGCTGGCAGAATAGAAAGAAGTAAAAGGAGAGAGCAGAAATGGCCTTGGAGAAAAATAATAAATGAGAAGGAGAAAAGGTAAGACGTTTTCATTTAGACTCCTAGAAGGATTCAGGGATGCAAAAGGTTTCAGCATGAATGAGGCACTTGTTCAAGGCTAGCGCCTGGCTCTTCCGAACCCGAGTGCTCTGCTTTTGAACCTAGAGGGCTTTGAAAGGTAAATGAAGCTCAAGTCATATTTTAAATCCCTGGGGATGGGCGAGGACTGGGGAGCAAGTGGTTGTAACTTGGGAGCTTGGGTTCTGGAAACCCAGAGAGTCCTGGTCTCTCCTGTCCTGCCCTTGGTGCTGGGGTCAGAGCCCGAACATCTGTGGAGATCTGGGGCAGGAGGATGTGATGAGCCGGCAGAGTCATGAGCAAAGGCCAAGGCAGCTGTGAACCTCGTGTGAGCCGTCATATCACTCAAGGCTCAAGATGGCAGCAGACGGCGTCTTCCCTGCAAGTCTCAGCTCACACAGGGACTGCTGCCTGGGCTAGGCTGGAGCAAACCAGCGGAGTGTCCCAGGAGACCCCTACTGTGGACTACTGGGATCGCCAAGAACATAAACAGGAACGTGACGCGAACTGAAAAGGACTGAAAAAATTATTTGCTAAAAAGCTAACAATATTATAATATGTAATAGCAAACATGCCTTGACTTAAGTCTGCAGTCTCAATGGAAAATATGATTTGTGAGTTAAAGTTTGAAGACCTTCTTCCTTAAACAGCATTTAAAGTCTGTAAACATAAAAATGCAAATGATTTTGATTTAAGGAAACAATTGCCTTGACATTCCATTGGCAGATGATGTATGTTGACTTTCCCTTGGCAGATGATGTATGTTGAGATGGTCTGTCATTAGAAGCGTTAGCCGTCTATTAAGCCATTCACCTGATCTTCTCCCGTCCCCTTGTGGCAAAGGTGGATGTTTGAGAGCTAGTTGCTTAGGGTAGACCTACATGACACAAAACAGAACAGATGGAGATGACTGATGGCTGTGCTCCTGTCTCATCTGGACAATACCCAGACTAGACAGTGTCACGACTGGGACACCTCAGTTACCTGATGAACTAACAATTAGCCTACGTTTGCCTGTGAAGACAGAAAGCCTTTGAGAATGACCTTTATCAGCCAAGAAAGGAAATTTGAGGGGATGGCACCCCCTGCTGGTCAAGTTTATCATCACCAGAATTTAATTAATATCTGAGAGCCAAAGGAAGGAAAAGCATGGTTAACAGGAGATACACATGCAAGAGTGTGATTCCTCCCAGCCAGTCTTCTGAGAGTTCCAGACCTTCACCTTGTCCTTCATTCATATTTGGCCTGATAGATATTATTACTTTTTGGGCTGCCTCCACCTCCTTTCTTTGCTTTAAGCTAAGTACCATAAAGAGTGGAGTTGTGCAGTGCCTTTCGGTGACTGTCCCCCACTGTATAGATTCTTCCATTCTTTGAGATAAAGACAAATGCCATCACTTCTTATCCTTCATGTACAGATTATCTTCTTTTCCAAACTTCACTTGTCAGGGAACTACCCTACTTTGGAAAAAAAATTTCCACCACTACCATGGAAGTTTCTAGCGTAGATATTAGAACAACAAAGACTTCCTTATTCAACGAGTGGAGGGGGACTCTAAATATAATTTATATTTTTAGGGGAATGTAAATATAAATATACTTTTGTTCAATTCTCAAAAATGCTCCAACACCACATCACATCTCAGTAGTCCAAATCCTGTGGAAAAACCTCAACACTCTTTGGTTCATGGACATGGCAAGCTTCATCTTCAGGGCTCCTCTTTGGTTAACCCTCCTTCTGAATGACAGAAGTGTTTTCGTGGTGACCCTTGGCTGCCTAAGCATCCCAGTAACACTCATCCTTTCAGGTCCTCTGTGAACCTTCACTTGTTCACATAGCTTTTCCTCCTGATATCCCCTCCCACCAGATCTTGAAACATCTGCACTGGGCCAGGCAAGGTGGCTCACACTTATCATCCCAGCACTCTGGAAGGCCAAGGCAGGATGATCACTTGAGACCAGGAGTTTAAGACCAGCCTGGACAACATAGTGAGACCTTGTCTCTACAGAACCTAATAATAAAAAGTTAGCCAGGTGGTAGCATGCACCTGTAGTCCTAGCTACTTGGGAGGCTGAGGTGGGAGGTTCACTTGAGTCCAGGAGGCTGTAGTGAGCTGTGATCAGGCCACCATACTACTCCAGCCTGGGTGACAGAGTGAGACCCTGTCTCTTAAAAAAAAAAAAATCTGGCCAGGTGTGGTGGCTCACGCCTGTAATCCTAGCACTCTGGGAGGCCAAAGCAGGAAGATCACTTGAGCTCAGAGTTCAAGACCAGCCTGAGCAAGAGTGAGACCCTGTCTCTACTAAAAATAGAAAAAATTAGCTTGGCATGGTGGTGCGTGCCTGTAGTCCCAGCTACTCAGGAGGCTGAGGCAGGAGGATCACTTGAGCCCAGAAGTTTGAGGTTGCTGTAAGCTAGGCTACGCCATGGCACTCTAGCCCAGGCAACAGAGAAAGACTGTCTAAAAAATATATATATATATATATTTTATATATACACATAAATATATTTATTTATTTATTTTTTACATAAATTTTTAAAATATTTCTTTCTTTTTTTTTTTATTTCATCTTATTGTTATGGGGGATACAGAATTGCAGGTTACATACGTTGCCCATGTACCGCCTTTCCCCCCAAGTCAGAGCTCCAGGCGTGTCCGTTCCCCAGGTAGTGCGCGTTGCACCCATCATGTAGGTATATGTCCCTCCCCCCACCCCCCCTTCCCGAGTCAGCACTTTCAAGCATGACCACTCCCCAAACGGTGCGCAATGCACTCATTGTGTAGGCATACCCCCATCCCCTCCCCCACCCCCCACCTCAGTCTGATGTCCAATTGGTGTCGTTCCCAGATGTGTATTTAGGTGATGATCAGGGAAACCAATTTTCTGGTGACTACATGTGATGCTTGTTTTTCCATTCTTGGGATACTTCACTTAATATAATGGGTTCCAACTCTCTCCAGGAGAACCATAGAGATGTCGTATCTTCATTATTTCTTATAGTTGAGTAATATTCCATGGTATACATATACCACAGCTTACTAATCTAATCGTGTATTGATGGGCATTTGGGTTGTTTCCACATCTTTGCTATTGTGAATTGTGCTGCTATAAACATTCCGGTACATGTGTCTTTGTTATAGAATGACCTTTTTTCCTTTGGGTATATGCCCAATAATGGGATTGCTGGATCAAATGGCAGGTCTACTTGAATCTGTTTAAGATACCTCCATAATGCTTTCCACAGGGGTTGCACTAGTTTGCAGTCCCACCAGCAGTGTATGAGTGTTCCTGTCTCTCCAAATCCACGCCAACATGTGTTGTTTTGGGTTTTTTTGATAAAGGCCATTCTCACTAGGGTTAAGTGATATCTCATTGTGGTTTTGATTTATATATTTATAATATATAAAAATATATATAAATATATATATATATATATATATCTCTCTCTGCAGTGGTCCCAGCTCCCTTACTTATATTATATAAAACTATGTAGCTTAAACAATATCCAAAAAGAATTGAACCACTCAAAATCTTCCTTTCTTCCCAAGTAAGTAGACTTAGTGACAGGAGGGGCATCAATGCTGTAAAATTCAAGTAAAAACTAGACCTCTCACACACACGGTAGTTCACTTATTTGCAATCAACTGTAAGCTTTGCAAAGCTTTCTGGCTATTTCAATCTCTCCATAATGACATCTGACGCCTCTTTCACTGCTTTTAGGCATTCGCTGTTACGAGTGGCCAGAGACCTTTGAACTACTTCAAGGTACTTTAAGAACATGAAATAATGATAAGCCAGTGCATTTAGTATGATTTCATTGTGTTCATTTATAGAATGTAATTCTTTTAAAAGTCTGCAATTCTCTCTCCTTTATAAAATGAAAAATTCAAGAAACTGCAAAATTTAATGATTTTGCCAGGCTGGCAAGAAAAGTCAATAGCAAACAGTGACTTATAACCATGTTCTGCAAATCCTGATCTACCGATCAACTGGGACATGGCTTCACCGTCAGGGAGAAAAATGCCCCAATTTCCCAGCTTTCAGAGTCATTGGACCATACAAGGTTATATCAAAGTTATAGAAACCTACACTAGAATGACAACTGAATGCTTTTCTACCTCTGAAAAGTTGAATCATTAAAGCAAATTTTACCCACAATGCATCTTTTGTGATTGTTTTGATTTTTTTTTTTTTTTTTGCAAGGAAACCTTAATGGAGTAGAAGTTTTATCTTATTCATTTAACAGGAGTGTATATGCAGAGGCCCAAATTGCCAATCGGTAGTATTTCTCCACATGGGAAAATCCTGAGGACATTAATTTTAAGTGATTTATCATCAGCTCAGATAATGGGAAGGAGAATTGAAAGGCAACTTTGAAATAGGGAATGTTGTCCTTAAAAATAAGAGTTTTTCTTTACTTCTTTGGAAATAGCTTAATCGTGGATTCTTTCACTATCAAGTCAACAGCTGAGACTTACCTTACCATTTCTACTCCTTAGGAAGCTATCATTAATCAAATATCTGCAAATATGGATAACTACCAACTAAGAGTTATCTTAGGATTCTCTTGTGAAATGGCATCATGTGTGGGGTGACCATAGACCCAACTCAAGTTGGGTGGCCCCGTGTATTGTTGGTCCACTTGTTAAGGTAATTTACCCACTTACAGAAACTTTTATCATTGTGCTCGGACTCACCGTACTCACCATAGAAGTCGCTTTGGCGTGGAGCAGTGCTTTGCTGCCCAAGGCGGAAGCAAACAGGTGGGAGGGTTTTATTCTCAGACACACTGCAGGGGATCTTGTGTAAGAACCACCAGACACAACCCACATGTCACTGGTGAGTTTCATGTCCCCTCTCTCACCATGTGAAAGTTGGCAGCGTCTGCCAAGTCTTGCCTGCTGCTGACATAGTGAAGGCCGGGAGCGCTCAGATCTCCACAAGCAAAGCGTAAACCCACTGTTTATGAAAACAATGAAAACAGAATAATCAGCTTGACTATAAAATAAAAATGTATATTTTAAAAGTACATTTATACCAAACCCAACTTGAAAATGTAATTAAGACAATCTGGATAATAGGGTCACTTGGATGCAGGAACTAGCAACAATCACTAGCACTTTGCAGTCTCATTTTGATTATGGCATTTCCTTTTGTCCCCACTGTGAAGGAGTTTCAAGTGCCTGTCCCCACCCATAGGGTGACCTTTTCTCATACACTGAACGGAACCACAATCATCAAAGTACCTGACTCAGAGAATAGTTCATTTTTGAAAGGTTTAAAACATTAGTGACTTAATTCTTTCCGAAGAATTAAGAAAATACAGTTAATTGTATTTGATGAGATTTTCCAATCTTTCTGGTTTGCCTGCTACATCAGACAAAGCCATATTTGAGTTTAAGTCCCTCCAGGCATAAGAAAACTAAATAAAAATTTGCTATTTAATAACTTTCAATCCTGTTTTTTCCATAAGAACGTTTCCTATAAACCTAGGATTTTTTAAAATCCTAATTACTATTAATACAGAGAAAAATCTCCTTCCCCCAACACACTCAAACTGTTTCATACTATAGCTAGCTAAATATTAATTTAAAAGTAGACAAAGGACATGGGATATTCACACACACACACACACACACAAAAGAAATATAAGTAGCCAGAAAAATATATGAAAAAATTTATCTTTTTATTGTCAAGTAATGTAAATATAAATGGTTTTTTTTTCCTCCTATCAAATTGGCAGAGATTTATCTTGGAGGATAGTATTGAATGTTGACATAGCTGTAATAAGGCAGGCTCGCTCATGTAGCACTTATGGAATTATTAAGTGGTAGAAGCTTTCTGGAAGCAATTTGTCCTCATATAACAAGGGCTTCAAAGAGCATAAATCATAGCTTGGCTCAAGAATTCCATCGCTGAGAACCCATAGCAGGACTTAGTAATTTTTTCTTTTTCTTTTTTTTTTTTTTGTTTTTGTTTTTAGATTTCACTACATAAAATTTATCTTTATAAAAAAATGTGTAACACTGGCACCTACATTTAAATCAATTAATTTATAGAAACCATTCTCTTTTGTAGAATCCACATTGGCATTGTAACTGTTCAAAGAAATGTAGTGACTATCTGCAAAAAATTAGTTTTAATTGTTTTGTATGAAATTAAACTCTTGAATTTTAGCTGGGCAAATGGCTGCCCAGAATAAACAGTAGACAACCCAGCCATGGTACAGCCAGACATGGACTAAGTTTAAGCCAATAGGACATAACTGGAAATATGTGCAAGCTCCCAAGAAATGTCATTAAAAGATAGCTGAAGTAGGTCTTTTCTCCTCTGTTTTGTGCTGCTTGAAGTGTAAATGGATGGGTAGGCTACATCTCGGACCATGAAAAATAAGTCCTCACCCTATTCGTGTCAGATCAGAAAACTAGAAGCGGCCTGGGTCCCAGACAACTACGGAGACACAATGCCACTCACTGTATAGGGATTGTCTAAATCGAGAATTTTGTGTTACAAAGAAATAAATACCTATCATTAGACCACTATGATTTTGGTTTTCTGTTGCTCACAATCAGCATAAAATGTATCCTAAAAAATTAATTCCCTAAAACTCATATTCAAGAATGTTTATATGCATAATTGTGAAGAGCAGATTTTAAAAAACCTGTGTGTTTTTAAAAGGTCAATTACATCAATCAAGTTCTGTCCATTTAATGCAATATACTTCTCCACATAGTCATTGAGTCATCAGAATCTTAGTTTCAAGGACATTTATTGACATGAAAATGCTCATGACATATGGAAATGAGGGGAATGGAGCAAAATACAACCTTAAACATGCACACACATTTTAATTTTAACTGAAAAAAGTATAGATAGATTATTCATATTCATTTACATCTTGTGAACAGATTATTAGATATATTCTGCTTTTTTATCCAGTGTGTAGTTTTCAGGTGCTAAATTGGGGATAATTTTTTATGTAGCAATATGTAACATTTTCTATTTGTTCTACCTATTTTTCTCCTTTCCTTTCTTGCCTTGTTTTGAATAGATCAATTTTTTTTTTATCATCCTGTTATTTTCCTCTGCTAGTTTGGAAACTATACATACTTTTTTTGTTCTTTTAGTGGTTACCCAAATTTACAACATGTGTATTAATATATCAATGCCTACAGTTAACATCTTTATTCCTCTCAAAATATAAAGACCTTAGAAAAACTTTTTAACCCCATTTATCCCCGTCCAACTTAAACATTATTATGGGATTGTATGAAAATTCATTATTATTACATTTCTTGATTATTTTAGTTCACATTTTTATTTTCCGTTCATCATTGCATTTCACATCTTCCATATAGAATCACTTTCATGCTGATTGAAATGCACCATTTATAATTTCTTTAGTGAAGATCTACTTATGGAAATTGCTTTGTCTAAAATGATTTCATTTAAAAAATTTGTAAGATAGCATTCTGTAGATTTCCATTGCTGATGTTTAGAAGTTGGTTATGACTCTCTAAATATTGGTCCTTTTAAGATAATCAATCTTTTTTTCTCTTTTTCTTTGGTTTTCTGAAGTTATGTCTATGATATGTCTAGGTGTGGATTTATTTTTTTCTCCTGCCTGAGATTTGTTGGAATTATTGAATATGTAGATTCATAATATTAGCTCATCAGTTTTGGAAAATTCTCACTCATTCTCTCTTCAAATATTGGATTCTGCTCATTCTCCCTTGCCTCTCCTAAAACTCCAAAAAACAAATGTTAAACATACATCCCAATCACTCATTAGTATTTTTCCTTTTTTTCCTTCCAAGTTGCATTATTTCTACTGGGGTTATAATTTTGTACTTATTTCTAAAATTTAATTGTTTCTTATTCAGATCTGCTATTACCTTTTTACTTTCTTGTTCTATTCAGATGTATTTTAGCATGTGTTTTATTTTATTAAACATGATAACCATAATTGATATATAGTCTGTGCTGACTACTCCAACCTATGAAATCTTTGTGGATCTGTTTCTATTGTTTGGAATTTTTTGCTGGTTTTCATTCACAAGGTCATGTTAGACAGTTCAACAGCTCATCCTACAACAGAAGGACAGATTAATCCTGGATCACTAGCTTATGTTCAGTGGGCACTCTCTAAAGTTAATCTGCAGAATTTGGCAATGGTGAAAATCTGGATGTCATAGATTAATGTCTCGTGGTGTGAGTTCACCTGTCCTTGGCCAAAAGAGAGATCTAGAAATTAGAAAGAAAACAAAAAGCTGCCTCCAACATTTAGAAGCTGGCTTGACACTCACAGCTAGTCCATGTTATCTCCTGGGTAAACAATCTCCTAAGTAATCTCACAGAAATCCAACCTCAGACAAGGTTACTGTGAGACCATGATAAAATGAGACCAAGCAAGGCCACCTCACAATGTTGTCTACACACAAACAAAAACAGTCAACATGTCACCTACGAAATACCATACACACCCTCTTTCGGTCAAAAGGAGTAACTGCTACTGTGTTTCTCTCCACCACATGGATAAGATTTATTGAGATACCCAGTCGTAGAATTTCTCTCCCTCCCCACTTTGTTTCTGACAGCATCTGATCTAGAGCAAAGCCCTGCTTCCTTAGACTCTCCCCCAAATGACTCCATCAAAGTCCAAATTCTATTGTAGATTCTTTCTAACACCTTTTTACCAAGATGCCCCAGTTTTCCATGGTATACCTTCTCCTTTGCTGCGATGAGTAATAAACCTAATTTATTTAACTACAGGTATATTCTTGGTAGTCTTTTGTTGAAGTACATTGACATACATGTTGTCAATTTATTTTTCCAGACAAATTGATGTCTGTCTGTCTGTCTCTCCCTCTCTCTCTTTTTTTTTTTTTACGAAACTGTTCATTTCATGACCCGCATAACCCAGAAAACCCTATCACAATTTCAGATATGGATACATCAGTAAAGGTCTTTTAATAAATCAGCAGCAGAGTGGTGAGGTGGGGGGGTAATGCCAAAGGCACGATGCTCACAGCTAAGTCTCTGTGTGGAGTCAAGTTCACAGACGCATAGAATAATTTAATAGCCAGTGATAAGGAATTTCATTACATATTGGCTCCTCTCAGAAAAGGTTGAAGGGATCAGTGCATAACCTAAATTAAAGCTTCTCAAAAACCTCTGCTTTCATTCTGCAGTTCTTATGCCCCTGCTTGGAAATCTTGCATAAGGTCAATCTTAGACTCTGTCCCGCAGCTCGAACACAAGGGTCTCTCTTCCTTCTGCCCACAGCCTTTTATTATCTAAATCATTTAGCCTCCTCCACACTGGTTTCAAGGGGTCAGGAGAAAGAGGCTGAGCAAAGGAAAATTTTCCATTAGCATTTGGGAGACAGGGGGTTGCTGAGAATATCCAGAAGTTAATCATTTTGCCGTCTCCCTAAGCAACTGCATAAAGGATAATCAAATCAAGAAGTTAAGTCTGATGAGAGCTGCCGACCTCATGAAACGATTTGTGTGGCAAACTGCTCTAATCTCACTCAATACAAGTTATTTCATATTTGCAAAAATTATTTTATTTCCTTAGATTAATAAAGGAAGCCCAGATTTAAGACTATTTATAGGATATCAAATATTGTTAACACCCACACACAAATTCAAGTTTCTAATGAGGAAATGTTGAAGTGATGAAATTACTGGAATGTCTCCTCACCGCCAAAAGTTAGGTGACTTAGAATGCAAAATCACATTTGTGGAGTCACAGCTGGAAAGAGGTTGGTGGAACCTTAAGTAATTATTGGTCTGTCATGATAAACGGTACCAAGAATTATGACTCACATAATAAAGATATCACTTCGCTGACACTAATCACATTCTCAGCATTGTAAAAAGGAATCCTGACTTCTTATTTAAATGAGAATAAAAGGCTTTGACATTGCATTGGGTTTTTTATAACCTTCAGAGGCACTTTATAAACTTCATTCTGTTTGCTCGAATTCATACAAAGAGGGATTTACAATTGTATACAAAAAAACTAAATGTGTATCCTTTAACAAAACAAAAATGAAGTGAGCAAGAATATACTATTGAGGCAAAAATCATTCTCATATTCTTGCTTCTTGCTCTGCCACTCCAGCCTGAAACTTAGTAGGACATCTGGTTACCGCTAACAGGTTTCTTCTTTTCCTTTTTTTTTTTTTTTTTTAACGAGATGGGATCTCACTCTGTTGCCCAGACTGGAGTGCAATGGCATAATCATAGTTCACTGCAGCCTCAAATTCCTGGGCTCAAGTGATCCTCCTGCCTTGGCCTCACAAATAGCTAGGATTACAGGCATGAGCCACTCACCATGCCAGCTAATTATTTTTTTAGAGATGGGGTCTTGCTATGTTGCACAGGCTGGTCTCAAACTACTCGCCTCAAGCGATTCTCCCACCTCAGCCTCCCAAAGTGCTGGGAACACAGGCACGAGCTACTGCACCAGGCTAACAAGTTGTTTTAACAAGCATCACTCCTACTTCCATGGAGAGAGCAATTTTCACAGTTCCAAATTGTACTGGAGGAGAAAAAGTCAATAGGTATATCATTTTGTTTAAATATGTCAAGAAAAATCTGTGAAATTATATTAATAGTATATGAGAAGTACATTTTATCCAAAAGAAACTTTATATGAATCTTTTTATCAAGAAAGTTACCCCAACTCCCATCCTCTACCTACAGTTTTTCTTCTTTATAATATGAAATTTTAACTATTCAGCTTCCTGAAAGAGGAGCATATTTAGAGTTAAAAGTGCCTGAAAAAGAGAGAGGGAGAGAATGGCAACAGCACAAGTCACAAAAAGGAAACCCTGGCTTATCAAAGTCACTATTAATGAAATATTCCTGTAAAGAGAAAAGCACTCTTTGAGGTCACTAATCACCAAGCCCTGTGATTTGTTTATGGTTTGTGGCCACTGGCTGGCGGCACCCTTTGGTTTGTCAGAAGAAAGAGTTGGGTGAAGCAGCTTCGCTGTGCACTGGTTACCAACTCATCTGGGTCAGGTAAGACAGAGCACCCGCACGTACAAGTTACAGGAACAGGTTTGTTATCGTTATACCTACAGATAGGCAGGAGATGGCGGAGCCTGGGATTCATTGTGAGCTGGGCCCCCAAAGCTCAGGATAGTTTCTCAGGAGGGTGGAGTGTCATTTATGTGCCCCGCTTGCACCACAGCTAAGGGACTCCAAAAGGTTCTATACCACGTGACACTCTGGGATCGGTATTCAAGGACATCCTTTTTATAGGAGAGAGGGGAACAAAGCCCAAGCCCCCATCTCAGAATGTTACCTTCCCAGCACATTCTACAGTTAGTCTTAAGAACTACAAGCAATGAAGTGGGGAGAAGTTCTTCAGTTCAAGGGCACCTGCAGGAACCGTCCTACAGGTTATGGGTCCTGAGATCTCAGCTAAATCAATGACACTACACAAGTTACTCTGCTTATGCATTGGACAAGTTTAATTTTTGCTTTTTAATTTGAACTTTTTCCCACATGTACCACAGTCCAGAGACCAGGGTAAGGAATCTCCATATGCGCATCACCCAGTACCATAGATGGAAAAATAGCTCCCAAAGATATCCAGGTCCTAATCCATGCAAGCCTTGGATATTCTTAAATGGAAAAAGGGTCCTTTCAGATATGAGTAAGTTCAGAATCTTGAGGTGGAGTGATTTTTCTGGATTAACCCCGCGGCCCTATTACGTAATCACAATTACCCTTGTAAGAGAGAGGCAGAGCGAAACTTGCCTTGAGAGTGGAGGAAGGGGCCACGGACCAAGGAATGAAAGGATTGCAGCTTCAGACGCTGGAGAAGTCAAAGAAATGAATTCTTAACTAGAGCCTCTAGGGGGAGCAGCCACCTTGATTTCCGCCCAGTGAAACTGATTTTGGACTTGATCTCCAGAACTGTAGGAGAATAAAGGTGTGTTGTTGTAAGTCACCAAGTTTGTGGTAACTATTACAGCAGCCATAGGAAACACTCACAGTTTCAACAATTATCAATAGACATCAAATCTTGGCCCCTGACACACACACACACACACACACACACACACATCCCAACAAACACACTCCCCTTTCCCACTCCTATTGTATTGTTTTAAAGTAAATCACATGCATAATGATACTTTATCCATAAATACTTCATTTTGTTTCCCTAAAAGATATGGACTCTAGCTCACTCTTGTAGCCCCAGCAACTTGGGGGGCCAAGGCGGGAGCATCACTTGAGCCCAGGAGTTCAAGGCTGCAGTGAGCAGTCGTTGTGCTACTGCACTCCAGCCTGGGTGACAAAGCAAGAGCCTGTCCCTAAAACAATATCAAATATCCCTTTGGGTTTCAAATTTCCCAAATGGTCCCACAATTGCCTTGTATGCTTGAAACATCTTGTTAGTTTATCTATATCAGGATTCAAGCAAAGTCTAAATTGCATTTAGTTGGTTTATCTCTTAACCATTGAATCTTTAGTTTTTGCTATGCTGTCAAATAAAGTAGCCAGTAGCCATATGGGGCTATTTACATAAATCAATATAAGCTAAACAAAATTTAAAATCCAGCTATTTTCTCCTGTCTCATTAGCCACATTTCAAGTGCTTAGTACCGACATGTGCTAGGGGTGACTTCATTGGACGGTGCGGATATATATTATAGTAACAGAATATTTTCTTCATCTCAGAAAGTTTGACAGGCTCTCCCTTGTTTCCTTTTCTCCTTTCTTCTTTCTTTGTTTCTATTTGTTTTTCTGTCTGTCTTCCATTTTTTGTCCAGTAGTATTGCTCATAGTCTGAATTTTGCTTTTACCATCCTCATGATATCATTTAACATATTTCTCTGTCCCTTGTATTTTTTGTAAACTATACTAGTTACATCTAGAGGGTGGATCATATTTTTCTTTTCTTTTCTTTTTTTTTTTTTTTTCACAAGAATGCATGACAGGTAATGTTGTGGATTTCCTATTTCATCACACCAGGGACACAAAATGTCTGGTCATTTCTCTTTTTGTTATAAAATTAATCAGATTAAAACAAACAGTTTAGCAATCGTGGATCATCATTTGCTATAGCCACTGTTTTAGGAGTTGCAAAAGTGGCAGTAGTCTAAATCTCACTTTATCTGATTTTAAAATGGCTCTTAAATGACAGTATTTAGGCTTTGATCACATGCTCCCAAGAAAAAGCCCTCGAGCAACTGAAGGCCCAGAGAACACAGAAGAGAGGTGAGTCAGTACAACTAAATGGTTCCAGGTGTTAAATCCAAGAGACATGCACACGGTTGTCTCCATATGTCTACATATTTTAAATATTTCATAATCAGACAAAAACTTTAAAAAGTTTAAAAAGCTCAATATGATATAAAATGTCCCCACACGGCCTGGGCTTTCAGAAAATATCCCCCACCCCTTCTCTACCTCCCAGATCCTCACAGCGCCCTCCATGAGGCCTCGGGATGATGCTGGCCCTGACCTGCAACCATCTGTGACCAGCCGTGCTTCTTACTGCTAAAATTGTCGCGCTTTGCTGGGGGCAGCCATCAGCGGGGTGCTCCTCTGAGGATGGTGGGGCTGACCGAATCTGCCGGGGAAACTGGGCACCAGAACAGACCAGCAGCAGCAGTGACAGCAGCTGCCACCCAGGGGCACAGGCTGTGACTGTCTCCCTGGAAGCACTTTCCCCAGTTTGAGCTATTTCTCCTGCAGTCGTCCTCACCTGAGTGCAAGACTGCCAGGCATGGGTTTTCGGCCCAGAGCCCCTGGGGCTACCTGATGTTATCTCTTACCAGAAGATATAGTCACCACCATCCCCCCCCCACCCACATACACACTTACTAGCATGGGGACATTCTAATCCAAAGGTTAACCAGGGGAGGGGGAAAGTCGTCTGTTAGTGGCTTGCCACACGACTCTGCTGGTGTGAAGACCCTTGGCTTGTGGTTCTCCTGGACTACGGGATCCCTCGAGGACAGAAATCTAAGGTGAGAGCAGAATACGCTGAGAAACTCCTGTCTCATCCTCTGCTGAACAGTTCCCTTGTCTTGTAAGTTTCCTTGCCTCTGTGGTCTTCTTGTAGGACTCCAAGACCACAAACACAGGATAGCAGGATACAAACGAATGTGTTGCTAGCCCAGATGCCAAGTGGTGCTAAAGCCCACGCAGAAGCCGAATCGTTCCAACCGCTGGTCTCAGTTTCACTCTCCTGAACCCTCTGATTTTCTCATTGCAAATCCAGCGCTGCTATTGCTGTCTCAGCCCTATCTGCATCACCGCTGCCATCATCACCATCTAATCAACATCACCACCCACCACAAACGTGTTCTGAGATCCCAAAGCTCTGCTGGCCTCCTGGAGAGATAAGGAGCTATCCAGAGTATTTCTGCCCCTGGAATGTTTTGCAATAGAGTTGAGAATACATGTGCACAGGAGAAAGAGAGAGAGAGAGAGGGAGGAAGGGAGAGAAGGAAAGAGAGAGACAAGAAGGAAAGAAAGAGAAGAGAAGAGAAAGAAAGAAAAAGAGAGAAAGAAGGGGGGAGGGAGGGAGGGAGGGAGGAAGGAAGGAAGAAAGGACGATAAGCTTACTAAGTTCCTAGTCTTGAGGGTTTTGTAAACATATTCTTCAGATTCAATGTCAGTGTGGAATTGGAGGGTTTTAGATGGTACAGGGATTCTTATGGAGGTGGAGAGTGGGGGTTGGGGTCTTCAGTGATCAACTGGAAGCATTTTTTCAAGTACCTAGAGCCCAGTTGATTCATATCACTGGCTAAGCTGCCAGACTACCTGGGTTTAAAACCCTGCTGTGCAACTTAATAGCTGCGTGACCTTGGACAAGTCATTTAATCTCAGCCCTGTTTAGTTGTCAGTAAAATGAAAATCATACCCACCTCATATGATTGTAAATATTAAATGAGTTAATAAGTTAAAAGGACTTAGAACAGTGTTTGGCACATAGTAGGCCTCAGACACTATAATGTTAGGTACTATTTTAATTATATGGAAGAATAGTGCTTATACTAGAAGTTTCAGACATGTTCTCTTGGCACCGAATCTAGATCTCCTAAAATATACGTTCAGATATCAAGCTTTCCCTGGAGGGAGAGAGATAAGAGAGCAATAAATGCTTTCTCCCTGTCCTCTCTATTATTTGATTTTTATCACTGAGAAGTGAAGTGATTTGTACCTCCTTGGTTCCCACACAGGCTCACATAGTCACAGAAGCTCAAAGCAAGGATTTGAGAACTGATCTCGGAAAGGTTCCTTGTCCTGGTCTTTTAGTTTTTTCCCTCTGAAGTTCAAGGTTACGTAGCTGTTTGAAATGACAGAAGCCATAGTTTCTAGGAGAAGGTCAAATCTTTCTAGAAGAAAGTGCTTGTGATGGTGAGCAACTGAAGTGGCTTGAAGCTCTAGAGTAGGAGTGATCTGGGGATTTTTCTGATGAATAGAGAATAAAAGTGGCCTTTTTCTTCCCCTGACAAGCTACTGTCACAAGCCACAATGTGGCAGGGAGAATCTCTGATGTGGCATCTCCAGGGAGTGGTCAGACCTCACATCCCACCCAGCTGATTAAACCCACCCCTGATTAAACCCAGCCTGATTCTTCAGGCTGCTCCATCCAATATGGCAGCCACCACTCACATGCGGCCATTGGGCACTGGAAATGCGGCTAATGCAAATTGAAATGTGCTAAAAATACACCGGATTTGGATGACTTAGTAGGAAAAAAGAATGTAAAATATCTCATTATGTTGATTATATGTTGAAATGAACCAATTTTGGATATAGTGGGTTAGATAAAATATATTATTAAAATTAATTTCATGTGTTCTTTGTATATTTTAAATGCGGATATTAGAAAATTTTAAATTACACATGTGCCTTGCATTATATTTCTGTTGGAACAACACTGTCTGTCCTGAGGGGCTGGCTGCTGGCCTTGTCTCTGTCACCCTGGCCAAGGCTCAGTCTACCTACCCTCTTCGGGCAGGACCCAGTTGCAGTCTTCAGGAGGACGTATCTGTGGGATATTGGTTGTGCCTCATTGGAGGTTTGGTTTGGGGTTGCTGGCCCCTTTCCCCTCATCTGCAGCCTCCTGGTCACAGTTCTGTGTATGTCTCAGAAGCCTCCAGTTTTTTCCTGAGCTTGTTCTTGGGCAGGGGCAGCCAGCACAGCAAACCTCTGCTGATTCCAAGCCTAACACAATTTTCCTTTAAAACATGGATCTAAAGGAAAGTAATTAACCGGAGACAAATTGAATACCAGATTCAAATACCAGACCAAAACATTTATTTATTTATTTTTTGTCTAGATAAAAGTTTTATGTCATATATTTTTCCTTTAATTAAATATACTGTTTAATTTTCTTTTTTACCAAAAGGAATATGTGATCTTTTGTAAATCTCCCCTCTCAACAAATCCATTTTCTCCAGGAACAAAGTTCAAATCCTTCTCTTGGCCCGCTAGGCCCTCCGTGCTCTGGTACCTGGTTGCCTTTCTGATCTCTTTTTGGGCTACTTTCCTTGCCCCTCAAGCTCCTGGCCTTTCCCCTTGTCCAAATGCACCACACCAGCATCCAACATGCTCCTGGAATACTCACTCAGCCCCCTTCCACCCTCCTCTCTCTCCCACCTACTTCTATTAGCTGCGTACAGATGGAACTAGTAGAGCAAGAGAACTTAAATTTTTTTCCACAATAAAATAAATAAAAATCTTGTAGGTGTCACAAAGATCTGATGAGTGAGACCTGTGGGTAGAGTCCTTATTAAAATATATATACCTAGCAGGGCATGGTGTAATCCTAGTGCTTTGGGAGGCTGAGGCGGGAGGATCGCTTGAGGCCAGGAATTCGAGAGTAGGCTGGTCAACATGGTGAGACCCTGTATCTAAAAACTTTTTTTAAATTAGCCAAGGATGGTGGCATGTGCCCACAGTTCCAGGTCCTCGGGAGGCTGAGGTGGGAGGATCACTTGAGGCCAAGAGTTAGAGACAAGCCCCAGAAACAGAAAAATTCCATCTCTAAAAAATTTTTTTAATTAGCAAGGCATGGTGGTGGCACCTGTAATCACAGCTGCTTAGCAGGCTCAGGTGGGAGGAGCACTTGAACCCAGGAGTTCAAGGTTACAGTGACCTATGATCAAGCCACTACACTCCAGCCTGGGCAACAGAGCAAGATCCTGTCTTTTAAAAAAAAAAAAAAAAAGATGTATACTTTACACAAAATGTCATCCTCTAGGAAGGACAGAGGGGTGGCATCCTGTGTTTGAAAGTTGTATATCTATAAACAAACCAGAGATCTGAGAAAGGAGACTAAATGTGGAAGCATTTTTTAAAGGGGGAGAAGAGAAAGATACACAATGTTACAGGTGGATTCCATTAACTGACTGAAAAAAGTACCTTGTTTATGTACATATTTTACTTGGTAAAGGACTTGCGTCGTCCTCTGCATCTTGTTCAATTTATTTGTAAATTTGCCAAAGAGTTTGTCTTGGTCTGAAAGTCTCTTGCTTATTTACATATTCACTTGTTTATTGCAAATTAGATCAAGCCGTTCCTTTGAAGAAAATCATTCCATTGGTCCCTCAGCAGCATCGTGAATAAAAGCCAGTTCCTCGCTCTGACTCACTCTTCTCCTCACATCCCACTCGCCCCTTGCCAACCACACCACAGCTACACGGGGACTTCCTTCTGTCTGCAGAACACTCAGAATTTACTCCTAACTTAGATGCTTTGCATAGGCCGTTCCCTCTGCCATGAATGCTCTTCCTCCTGACCTCAGCATGGTCCACTCGTGCTTGATAGTCAGACGGCACACAAAGGTCTCTCCTCGGGGAGGTCTTCCCTGACGTCCAGTTGAAACAGCCACCCTCTCTACCACAGCACACTCCTGGGATTTTCCCATCAGCCCCGTCCGATACTCTCTTCTGTGTTTCTCTCTTGTTCCACCAACTGGAATGTAAGCTCCCACGGAAGCAAGGACGTGGCTGCATCTCCAGAACCTGCAAAAGCACCTGGAGGAAGCTTTATGTCCACTAATGGGTATAGCAATTGGAAAATAGTAGACGGTTATCATTAACAGACGATATTCTTGTGTGCACTGAAAACCTAAAGCAAATTTGCTGGATACAAAAATCTGTTTACAAAATTATATTCTATTTTCTTGCAACACACCATTTAGAAATGATGTTTTAGAAGATATTGTCTAAAATAGTATAAAAAATAAATGATACAAGTAACAGGCTTTGTGATTTATAACGTAAGACAGAATCTTGTGAATAATTTATATTTTCTATGAATTATGTAAGATTCAAAGTCATTCCTATGACAATATCACTTTAATGCACTTGCTTCCTGATGTTTTAAGGGATACACTAGTTCTAATTTACTGAGGTATGATATTGCAGCTATATCTGCCTTTTTTCTCATCATTCTAACCATGAATAAATTTACATTAAGGAAGAAGGCCAGGGATTGAGCAGACCACAGATAGCGCATGTACTTCTACATGTTCGAGGTGCAAAAATTATGCTGTTAAAATCCTTGTGGGATGACTCTAATTAAAAATAACTAAATTAATTTCAAAGGAAGGAGGCACATAAGATTTGCAGTAATGTTACTTACATTAAAATATTTTAAATCATAAATACCTATAATTTAATAATCAAATAGAGCCTAAGTTTATTTTTATAATACATTTTTGTTAGCCTTATTAATATTAGTTGTTGAACTGTGGTAATATTAACCATTAAAACACTAATAAAATTGAAAATATAGCGAAAAAGTCTAGAATGCCATAGTGGGGTTTCATTTGCGTAAAATGTGGGTTACATTATTGCGAGATAATAAAATGACAGGTGAGTCTTCCTCAGAGGAGAGAAGCCAATCACCAACTGTGTTGCATCCAAATTTGCACTATGGAGGGGTAGGATGTTGCAGGATTTCATTCTATTGTAATTGAATGGGTAATATTTATTTCTCTTTTCCAGGAAATCACCTTTGGGGATCGTTGAGATTGTGGATACACACGCAAATGAAATGCTTTAATGTATTCCTTGACTCCATCCCCAAAATATATGACACTATACAATTTTTTATTATGTCAAAGTATTATGGAGGTACAAATATTTTTGGTTACATAAATTGCTTTTATAATGCTTGAGTCGTGCTTATAAGTGTGCCCGTCACAGAGATAGCGTTCATTGTACCTCTTAGGTAGCGTTCGCCCAACTCCTCCTCCCCCCTACCCCTTGCTTGATTTCCATTGACTTTTACTTCCCTCCATGTACATGTATGCTCATCAGTTAGTTCCAATTTAATATAGACTACATGTGGCATTTGTTTTTTCATTCTTTAGATACTTGACTCGGGAAAATGGTCTCCAGTTCCATCCAAATTGTTACAAAAGGCATTAAGTCATCCTTCTTCATGGCTGAGTAGTATTCCATGGTATACATGTACCGCATTTTGTTAATCCACTCATGAATGGATGGGCATTTAGGTTGATTCTACATCATTGCAATTATGAATTGTGCTACAAAAAAACATTCGAATGCAGGTGTCTTTTTGATAAAATGACTTCTTTTCCTTTGGGCAAATACCCAGTAGTGGGATGGATGGATCAAATGGTAGGTCTACTTTTAGTTCTTTGGTTTTATATCTGAGTTTTTAGGATAACTAAATGGTGTCTTCCCTATTTATATCAAAATGTGGGCAGATGGAGCATTTTTTAAATTAATAGAGATTATTTACAAGCCATCTATACTTCGAAATCTTTCCTAAATAATTGGATCGTAATTCAGGGAAATGTCTTAAGAAGAAAACTTCATCTCCCTCATGAGAATGTCTCCTTTCCCTTTGCAAACTGAAAATATTCACATAGCTAAATCATGTGTTTAGTTACTTTTGCTCCAAACACACTGAGGCCTTCACAAGTGTAACTGAAAACCAAATCTGGCCCATTGCAACTGAGGAGCATCAACTCTAGTAGGTGCTTTGCTGACTAATGTTCACCCTCCCCCAGAGTCCTGATCCCATGTGACTTTTTATTCTTTAAGATCACCATCTTAGGACTTGTAAAGTGAGCTCCACAGAAATAGACACGTGGTTTGTACACGGGGATCATCTCTGTGCTGTCTGTGGGGCCTTTTAAAGCTCTGCTCGCTTGGCGTGCTATGCAAAGCAACCGAAGCCAAGCTCACCAGTGTGCATGTGTCACTTTTTTTCTGAATTTATGAGATGTTCTCTTAGGAGGAAGACACAGAAATTAATGTAACATTGCTTGGTCCTTGTTAGAGCCGGTTCCCCTCGGCCCCAGGAACAGAGAGGCAGAGTCACCGAGGCTGCAAAAGGCAAAGGAGTTTATTGGCTTGCTCGAGCTAGGATCCAAGTCCCAGAGCGCCAACGCAGTGGCCTCTCCACGAACCAGGACCCTGCCCTGGGGTAAAGGTTAAGCTTTTATACTTTTCTGTATGCTAGTTTTCACACGACACGTTAGTCTGCACACAACACGTTAGTCTGCACACGACACGTTAGTCTGCACACGACACACTAGTCTGCACACGACATACTAGTCTGCACTCCATCCCCCTTTAGTTTATTTGTTCTTTTAGAAGTGGCTGATCCCGTTGGCTCCTGATTGGTTGGCTCTAAGCTTCGGGCTTTTTGCGCTGGCGCCAGTTGTAGTTAACGTCATTTAGGGGAAGAGGAGGGTCTCCGACAGGGGAGGGGGGTCGTTGTTGCATACCTTCTAGTTTTTGGTTACAAGCGATACTGGGAACACACGCCCTGCACAAGCCTTTCATGTGCTGATCATGTCTTGCTCTTCTTATCTACTTAGTTGGTTGGAGGGCCCCTGGACTCTCCAGCCCTTTATCAGGAAGTAACTTGTGGTTACCTCCCTGGGGCCTTGTTTTCCTTTACTTTAGTGAAGCCTGCCATGGCTCCACTTACGCTAAGCACCAAGCCAGCAAGCCATATATACAGAAGCAGAACTAGGCTGTTAGCTTCTCACATCCAGGAAGCCTAGCCTATCATGGAGTTACCCTTGCTCTTATCCCTGTTTTTCATTCTGATTAACTATATTTATCAAACAACTAAAAACAAGCACAGTCACAGAAGCGAATAGCATCAGTTAGAATCAAAGAGAGCACACATTTTCCTACTATCAATTCCTGTTCTTCAGTCCTGAATAGGGGAATATTAAAAATGTCTAGCACTGTGCTGCTTGCCTGGTAGGAACTCAAGAAGCATTTCTTGATGAGCTGGTTGGAAACTAAACATTGCACGAGGACTGACACAAGTGAGCTCTCAACACTGCCAGGGGCATTGCTGCTGTGAGTTAATTGTCTTTGCAGCTGTAAAAGTCTAAATCGAAACTATCACATTAATATTAATTCCCAGTAAGCATTCTAGACGGATGAGGCAGCTGCACTGGTAGCGCGTTCCTAGCTCGGTGTTAATTATTCATTTTTTTTCAATTTCTAGATTTAGGGCAGTCAAAAACAAATTTTCGCTGCCTACTTTTCTGTTTATTTAGAGTCAGTTTAGTGTTTATCAGGAATTTATTTTTTACGCCTCACCTGTTCAGGGCCAAATTAAGAAAATAAAAATAAATTCAGGATGATGCTTGGCTTAAAGGTAGAGAGCAAAATTAGATATCAGTTTCTCGGCTAATGATCCTGCACTCAACTTTTCAAAATTTGAAGTATCAAAAGAAAACTTCTACTGACTCCAGCAGACCGTATTTTACCCTTGCGCCTGCATCCCTCCTGTTAGGATAAATATTCGTTAGCTTATACAAGACATTGAGACTTCTGTCTTTCTTAGTTTCTTTCTCTCGTCTCTCTCTCTCTCTCTCTCTCTCTCTTTCTCGTTAGTTCTAGAGGAAGCCAGTGGCCATGTCACAAGAAGCCCAGTGAGGGCCATGCGGTAAAGAACTGAGACTTCCTGCCTACAGCCGCGCCAGAGAGTTTGGAAGCAAATCACCCAGCGCGGTCAAGTCTTCAGGTGCTGCAGCCCTGGCTGACAGCTTGGCCTTCAACCTAGTGAGACGCTTTGAGCCAGAACCATCCAGCCAAGCTGCCTTCTGATTCTTGGTCCTCAGAAACTGTGTGATATAACCAATGTTCTATGTAGGAAATGAAGCACGCTGGAAATGGTAACTGTATAGATAAAAAGAAGACTTATTTAAATCTCTTGTTTAAAGCAAAAATAATAACAATGTAGTATGGTGTTTAAAATATATATAGAGAGAAGTAAAATATATAACAATAGCATAAAGGAGGGAAGAAATGAAAATATATTGTTTAAAAGTTCGCATACAATACATGAAATCTACTTGAAGGTAGACTCTAGACCATTAAGATTTAATGTAAGTTATTTGTTCTGCCGAACAAATAACTCCCAAAGCATAACAGATTAACTCAGCAACATTGAAGGGCTCTAGGTGGGAGGGGGCCTTGCATGTTGAAGAATAGTAAGAAGCCCAGTGTGGGTAGAAACTGAAAGAATTTTTTTAAAAAGATATTGAGGTGCTCACAGAATAGCGGATAAGGCTGGAAAAGGAGACTTTGATTGACACATAGAAACGAAGTGAGGAAAATAGCCAGGACCACAGGCAGGGCCAGGCCTGAGAGGCGCCGTTCTGGGTGCACTCGGAGCTCCCAGCCCGGCTCCTCCCGCGGCTGCCTTGGACTCAGGACATTGGTGCCCACACCAGGGCTACCTGCCACAGGGAGTGCTCTCTCCTGACTCTGGATCTGCCACAACCAGCTCCAGATTCACAGTCCCAATGGATAGAGCTGTTTTGCCGAGGTTGAGTCATGTCCCCAGCCCCGGCTGCTGGGGAAGGGGAAGCATCTGGCATTTTCTGCTTTTACAGTGGGAGTGGGCTCTGCCTCCCCCGCAACCTGTCCCCTTCCCCCAGTACAATCATCTAGGGGGACCTCCCTGCACCAGAGGCAGGAGATGAGACAAGGTGCGGGGGAAAGAGTAAAAGATCTCATCTACCCTCCGTAGTGGAGGGCCGCTGGAAAGAAGCTGTCTTGTGCCCAGTGCACCAACAGGGCCCGTTAGTGGCATTTTTATGATAGAGGGGAAAACAAGGCAGAGATTTATACATTCTATGAAAAGTCCTACTGAAAATAGTTTTGGGGAGGTTTGACAATTTAGACTACTGCACAAACCAAGAGGGAATAAAACACAAATTCCCTGCGATAGAAATATAAAATGAGTTACTGTTTTCAGTTGCTTCCCAAGGACCTGCAAACATGAATCCACCACCGCAGGGGTACCCAGAAATTCAAGCAACAGTTTTCCCATGGCAACGACAGAGTTGCATGTCCAGGCTGGAGAAAACCTGCCCCTCCGCAGCCCCCTGTCTCAGGCAGTGTTTCCCTGTGAGCATCACAGCCTGAGAATGGTGACCCCTGCCTCTTTCCCTGCCAGACTTAGAGCCTCTTCCATTCTTGGAGGTGTGACATGAAGAAACGAGAAGTCCAAAATGCTGAAAGTGAGGTTCAAATGCGTTATTGCCCCATTCGCTGTTGAGTGAAGTGCACAGGTGTGCTGCAGGAGAGAAGAGAAGAGGAGCGGGGAGGGAAGGGAGACCTTGACAGCCATGTTAAGCCCAGAGCCAGGGCGGCTTTGTGGACCAGGGACCAGATCGCTCAAGGCTCCGTGCTCGGAAGGGCCTTCTGAGCTGGGGGTGTAATGTTCTGCAGGTGCTGTCTTGAAATGCTTAATATTTTTATCTTTGAATTTGTCTGAATGCCGATGGGCTGCACAAAGCCCTGAGTCCCTACTGAGCGTCCCACCTCCCGCTGCCTCCCCGCCTCCTGGGGACAGGTCTTGGGCTGAGCATGTTTGTGGGGAGGGCACACACTGCCCCAGCAAGTAGCCTGGTATAGAGGGATCATGACACTAAATAGCAAATTAAGAACACCATGACGGGATGAGAGAGACCCGGGAGAAAAGAAAAAGGCTTTTTCCTGATTTTTGAACAAAGAGCCCTGCATTTTCAGTCTGCCTTGGGCCAGTGTCCAGCTCTGCACAGAGCTAACAGGAAAGTAGGAAAAGCGCAGCCTTGGGAAGGAGAAGGAGCAGGCGTGAGTGAGGGATGTGGAGGGCAGGCGGCGTTTAGAGGGACGGTTGTGGGAATGGTTTATGGTTTGCCTTTGGCGTCCAGGGCGCTGAAGTCTCTTCTTTGCTCCACTCCCGGCTGTGCATTAAGGGAATAAAATATTTTAAAAGCAATTATGATGTACCACGTGATATGCTGCGAACTGGAGCTGCTTTACATAGGGTGGGGAGGGTCAGTGTCTCTTGAAAAGTGACATTTGATCTGAACCTAATGTGACATCTGATCTGAAGCCGGCCAGAAAGATCTGCGGGGAGGAGTATTTGAGGCAGAAGGAACAAAGCCTCCAGGTGGGGGAAAGCTTAATTACCAGTGGTTTGCCAGTGGTTTGTGCACAGAAATAGTTTTATAAAATAATGATCATGACCCAGGATACCGACGGAAGAAATGCCTCCTTCCTTTTGACCTTAAAGTGGCTACTGTTTAATCCACTAAGTGACAGGCTTGCTCAGCCGCTGGTGGATACTATCATTTACTTTAGTCCATTGCAGAACATTGATGAGCTGTTGAACATTAGCGGTGACCTCCATTGACTACCATGAGTTGATACTAAGTGCTTCTTTATTACCTGCAACTTTCCCTAAAATACCACTTAGAATAAATGTGCTCATCCAACAAATCTTGCTTAAGCACCTCGTACTTTCAAAGACTCTGCAGGAGAAACATTGAGGAATAAAAGCTCCAGGTTCTTTGGAATGGAGCAGTGGGCAAAAGGTACTTAACCTTGAGAACATGATAAGCACTAAGAGAGGTAGGAAATCAGTGCCCTGGGGGTCCGGCTGGGGTAGCATCCCTGTTATCAGAGGTTTAGTGGAGAGAGGGCCTGTGAGCTAAGCTGAGAATAGATAAATGTCAAAGACTGCATTAATATTAGCCCCCCCCCAAAATCTTGTAGATACTAAAAAGCTCAGTATCTTATGTATCATAAGTTTTCCAAATTCTTTCTTAGCTCATTAGAAGCTTATCAAAGCATTTTTAAAAACGAGATTTCAACTGGGCTCATTTATTTTACCAAACTTCTCCATGAACCAATTTGCAGAAAGGGTGAGACCAAAACAGAAGTCACAGAGAAGGTTCCAGCTCTCAGAAACAATGTAGTTTAAAACTCTCAAGGTGCCTCAATCACTACCTTTATGAAGTCTTGTGGTTTGATATAGACTTCAACATATTTTATAGAATACCTAATCCATCCCGACACTTTAGAAATAATAAAGCCTGTGTCCAAAGAGTCAATTAGCTTATGTAGAGTTACATCTGTCCCTCTCACTGTCCTTCTAAGATTTTTTTCTCAGAAGACATGTTGGTATATAATAAATGAGGCAGGTTCACAAGCAGTCTGTTGTCAAGCGTGGCAATAAAGTGAAATGGTGGTGACATCTCTCCAGGAGTAGAAAAGACCCTGCTTAAGTTTCCTCTGAGGGCAGCACCCCACACTTTCTAGGAACCTGTGGCAGAATAACGTTCCCCTTTGAAGATATCCCCGTCCTAATCCCTGGATCTGTGAATATTGAGGTCACATGGCAAAAGGGAATTAAGACTGTACATGGAATTAAGGACCCTGGCTTATCTAAGTAAAGATTTTATGTAGTGAGATAAGTCAGGTAAGGCTTCCCTGAGCAGGAGATATTTGAGCTGACATCTCCAAGGTGAAGAGGAGACACTGAGGTCACAAAAGCCAGGAGAAACCATCGAGGTGGTTAAAATAGCACAGGCAAGGGTCCTGAGGCCAGCGAAGCTTGAAGAGTATGAGGGATTGAAGAAGACAGTGTGTCTGGAAGGGAGAGACAGAGAAAAACAGGTTTGAAATAAGGTAGAGAAGCCGGTAGTGGGTTGACTAGGCAAAACCCTGCAAAGAGAAGAACAAGTCCACTTTCAACTTCAAAGCAGCAGCAGGCTATTGGACAACTGCCTCAGCTCTAATGGAGGTTAAAAATGATTCATTTTTAGGGTACAAATTTACCTGAACAAAATGCATCTTTAAGGAATGCTGCAAAATGCTCCCATAATGTGTTTAAGCATATTGTTTTAGAAGGCTTTCTCTTGAATCTTGAATTTTGAATAAATATGGTGTTAACAATAATAGTATTGCTCCCTGTAGAAAAAGATGAGCTATATAAATCCAACTTTTTCAAAAAAATTTTAAAATTCATAGAATTTTAACTGAGTATATTTTCAGAACTGAAAATAAACTGATCTGGACAGAATTTTAATGAAATGTTCCCACTGGTTTTATTGTGAGTAGATGGCAGACATTTTATACCATTCTCCAAGCTCCAAGAGGACTGGGATCCAGTGTTTCCCAGGGATTTTGGTTTGCTTTATGAATTCATTTCGATTAGCTGATGTGGTCACAGGCTATCTATCTCCAAATTCCCTGGAGTAAGAAAGGTACAAAGGGGCACTTAGGCCCAAATTGTTTTCCTAACCAAACACACATATACACACACAAATACACACACACACACAGATGGCTAACAAAATGACAATCAAATCACATATGTACATTTTATGACTGGACTTTATTAAAAACATGAAACTGACATTGTCCTAGGAAATCCAGTCTACATGCAGTCTGCTTCTGTAGCAACCAATAATTCTCCAATATAATTAACTTCTATGTTGGAATGGTTCAATGCTTCTAAACATCACAAAGAAAGAACCTGATGAAGTCTCTTTAAAATATAATACACACATACAATTTAAATCTAAAAGTACTGTCCTTGGCCGGGTGTAGGGGCTCATGCCTGTAATCCTAGCACTTTGTGAGGCTGGAGTGGGAAGATTGCTTGAGGCCAGGACTTTGAGATCAGCCTGAGCAACAGCAAGGCCCTGTCTCTACAAAAAAATAGAAAAATTAGCCAGGGGTGGTGGTACACACCTGTAGTCCTGGCTACTTGGGAGGCTGAGGCAGGAGGATTGCTGGAGCCCAGGAGATTGAGGTTGCTGTGAGCTATGATGACGCCACTGTACTCTAGCCTGGGAGACAGAGCCAGACCCTGTCTCAAAAAAAAAAAAAAAAAAAAAAGACTGTCCTTTCATTTGCTCTAATTTCATTCTTGCAGTGGTTTTGTATTTTAGTAAGAAAATGGAGAGCAGATTTTGCATTCCATTGAGCTTTTCTTTCTCATCAATTACTTGTGTTAGTTAGCCACTTTTGCAGAAACTCAAAGATTTTTTCTCGTGCATGAGTTAGTTCAGCTGAATCATTATTTTGGGCTGGATAGATATTTGCACAGTGGGCTTCACCTAAAATGTGAAAAGGAGAGATCAGAATACCTCTACAGCAAGTATTCTTAACCCTGGCTGTACATTAATACATCTAGGAGCTCTTAAAAATATCTATGTCCTGGACAATTCTCAGAAATCTTACTTAATTCATCTAATATTTATTAAAAACACTTATTGCTTGTTATTAATCACCAAATGGTACAAACAAATGAAAGCTATAGGAAAATGCCTAATCTTATCAATTTAGAGATTAATGTTTTTAATAGTCTCATTCTTCATCTCAGGCTATGAGTTTATTCCCTGGAAGTTACAAATACAAAGTTATTAGCTACTGGAAATAGGAGTAAAAGCTGATTTGTAGTTTTGTTGAATTTTAGGATATGTTTAATTAAGTATGTTTACTTCCTTTGTTTTACAGGTTAAACAAAACAAAACTGAGGCTCAGGTAGTTCACATGACTTCTAGAGACAATTGTTGATGAAGCCAGTTCACCAGGGCATGTATTTTATTTGCTTTGATCTAATAGTGTTTTAGAAATACATAGGAGCCTCTCCCATACACATGCACCTGACTTTTCTTTTGATTTGCAAGGATTTGGCGGGACTTTAGGCTTAAACTTAAGGTGATAGCTTTGCAAATACCATGTTAACATAATAAACAGAAGATTTTTATTTTGCAAAGGGATAACACTTGAACATCTCAAATACTAAAAATGGATTATTCAGATCATTTTAAAGCTTACTTTAGCAATTTCCAACAAACAAAAGTTAATTTTTAGTCCAGGGAATCTTTGCATTCACCATGAATTTATTGCGCTAAGAACTAGGCAGATAGATCATTGGATACATCTTTTGCCTAGAATTCAAACTTATCTAGACAAAATAGCTCATTTTAATGAGTAACAAGAGTCCTGAAATAATGTGACCTCACGTCACATTATCTGAAACTCCCTAAACTGCTTGTAGGAAAATCTCTAAGCCCAACAGTTAACAAAGTGATTCATTTTGATTCCCTGTGAATATTAACTACTATGTTTACCTTCAATGTAAACAGCAGGCAAATCTTCACTGATATCTTTTATTACTCCCAGAGCATGCCAAGGGTCAATGGCACCATTGGCAAAGACAATTTTGCTTCCTGTCACATTCAGGCCACTGTAGAACTCATTGGTGGCCTGAACAGCCTGAGCCACTGAAATGGCATTGATCTCAGGGCCCAAGATATCTGAACACTGATGAAGAAAAAACTTACAAAAAAAAAAAAATAATAATAATCAATTGCACTTTTGATCCTGAGAAGCAGGAATGAGGAGTTCAAGAGAGGTATAAAAAGGAAGATTGTGGAGATTAATTTTTGTGCTTTGTTTTCTCCTAATAATCTGGATTTGTTGAAATGGCTAAAGAAACATCTGCAATTTAAAAAAGGAATCATTTAAAACCCAATTATCTCAGATTGGTTATTTCTCATGGAGACATTTCTTCAATGTGCTAAATTATTAGTTCCTTGCCAAACACCTGAAGATACGATACAGTAAAATAGCTTCTCATTTGACCTGTGCATATATTTACATGAGAATGTTTACATACATAATATTCTTTCTTACTCAGATGAAAGCATGTGCTGAGACCCTATTCTCTAGACCCCAACTTCCTATGTACATAACTATTGGATTCAGACTAAGTAGAGAAAGTTATGCATTCTTCATCAAAGAAGTCATATTCAAGTCAAGATAAATCCTGAATATTGAACGAGCTAGCATTTGAGAAATGTAGTACTACTTTCTAAATGAAGTTGTGTTAATGACCCTCCTGTAAAAAAAAAAAAAAAGGAAGGAAGGAGCTATTCTTATACAGTATACCTCTCAGTCGAAAGTGAACTTTTGGTTTCATGGACTTGTTTTATAAAGATATATTTAGCCAGAGTTTGCATAGTCCAGCTAAGTTGTATTCCAAAAAGTTGCAAGAAATGGAAAAGAGTTAAAAGAAATAAGGTCTAAAAGCAAGATAGGGCCGGGCGCGGTGGCTCACGCCTATAATCCTAGCACTCTGGGAGGCCGAGGCAGGTGGATCGCTCGAGGTCAGGAGTTCAAGACCAGCCTGAGCAAGAGCGAGACCCCGTCTCTACTAAAAATAGAAAGAAATTATCTGGCCAACTAAAAATATATATAGTAAAAATTAGCTGGGCATGGTGGCGCATGCCTGTAGTCCCAGCTACTCGGGAGGCTGAGGCAGTAGGATTGCTTAAGCCCAGAAGTTTGAGGTTGCTATGAGCTAGGCTGATGCCACGGCACTCACTCTAGCCCGGGCAACAGAGCAAGACTCTGTCTCAGAAATAAATAAATAAATAAATAAATAAAAGCAAGATAGCAATCATTAGTTGCAAGAATATGTCATAATAATGAGAAATTGAAGGAGGAAACAAAGGAGGAGAGAAGCTTCCTCTCCTGAATCCTGGGGTGGGGCTGGGTGGACAGTGAATCCAAAGGAAACAAAAGAGAAACAGGTGCCTGGGCTTTCTGACATCCAGCAGGTCAGAACGAAGAGACACATGCAGGGTGTCTGCCCCAGTGCGGGCTGTGCTGTCTGTGCCCCTCCAAGACACCACTCCAAAACACGTGACCTGGTCTGTGTCTTTGACTTTGCTAACCCAGGGCTACCTTCCTCCTCACTGGAGAGCTGAGAGGTTTTAATGTAGGGAAAAGGCAGGTCGAGAGAGCCTGAGTGCAGCCATTTTGACCTATACCAGACCCTAACCACCCTGAGCAAGGAAGTCACTAGCAAGTTGCTAGCCCGGGACCACCTGAATTACTAAGCTGGATGCCTTACAAAGTGTTTGCACTTACCTTTCTGTAACACCAGTTTATGATTAACTTTTATGGCCTGACCACAAGACAATGCTGGCCATGTACAGCTGTTTCCTAATGGGGTTGTTGAACATTTAAAAATATTATCATTGCCCCATAAGGGGAGCCCCTCCTGCCCAGGAGAAGACCCCTACTCTGTGGAGTGGGATCTGTTGTGTGTGACTCTCAATAAACTTTGCTGTTGCTAGTTGGCTCGCTCTAGAATTCTTGCCTGCGCGAAGCCAAGAACCCACTCGGTGAGTTCAGGGGGCTTTCCTTCACTGGGACACCCCCTGCATCTGTCTGGGAAGCTGGAGAGGAGAAACTATGAGCTTCTCCTGGACAACATTTGATAATTTTGTGTTGTTTCTACCCTCAAAATTAGACAGGGTAGGTAGGTAGATAGACAGAGAGAGATACATACATACATACAATGTATCCCCCCACACCCCCAATATTCCTCTGCTCCTCGTACCAAAAAAAAAAAAAAAAAAAGGTAATAGGAAATGGTTCAAAATGGCTCTAAATTCCTCCATATCCAACAACTTCAGTTTCTAATGGGAACTTCCTTGAAGGCAGGGACTATGCTTGGCCGAATCAAACCAACAAATAAGAACAAAAGAACACTGATAGACCAGGTTAAAGTTAGAGGCCTGGTGTCATCTCTCCAGCAAATCTTGCCTAATCTAAAAGGTAAAATATATGGACATCTTGCATTCCTTGATAAGAATGTGTATTTTATTTGCATCTTTGATGTAGCTTATGTTTCTGAACTGGGTTTTTTAATGGATACCTCAAGAACATTTTTAGTAAACCAATATTAAAGGAAGTATTTCAGCGATGCCAGCAATTGGGACAGGGAATGCTAGTGTATACCCTGGCTTAGATCACATAGAACCATTAATGTTTCTGATCCTCTGGAGTTTGATATCAAAATAGAATTTAAGAAACTGAGTTTTAATTTTGTATATCTTATTGTGACTTCTCAAAACTTCCATCTGGAAGATTTCTCCCTTAAGTTTTCACTGACTTAGGCTTGGCTGATCGGGTCAATGTAATCCTTCCTGGAAACATAGACATGACCTGCAATCACGGATTCTAGCAGCAAACAGAACTCCAGGCAGATCCTTTACCTCACAGGGAATCCAGAGAAGGGCTGGCTCTTCGAAGTCGAGCTTGGATAGAAGCCAAATTCAGTGCATGTCTGATACAACCACTGCCTGGCTACAAAGCAAAGCAAAGCATCGATTATCTCAAGAGTAATGACATTTCACTAGTGACAGAAAAAGACCTGAAATTTTTTAAGGAATCTATTTTACAACATTCTCACACCCTAGGAGAACAATTTGGAGCTCATGTTTTTGGAGATGCTTTTTAGTTGTGTCCAAACATGACCACAACAACAAGCTGCAATTGAGTCCTATGGTCAGGCACGCTGCCAAGGCCCACACGCTCTTGAAGGAGCCCCCTCCCCTTGCTCTCAGCACCTGGGGTCTGTCCACTCTCCTCACTCTTCTCCCAGCCTCTGCCGGAGCGTGTCCCACGCTCTCTGCCTCCCTCCCCAGTTGACTTCTCCCCAGGATCTCTGTTTCTTCACCACCAACTTGCTTGAGTGAGTGATGTGCACTTGATACATTCGTTTGTCACCTTCTCTGTACCCTCAGGTCTCCAATGGATACTTTTACATCCTCCTGCATCTGTGGCATTTGACGCTGAGCGCCAAGACCTCCTCCTGAGCTTCCCCCTGGCTTGTGGCACGCCTCTCTCAGATCTCCTCTTGCCTCGCTCAGGCTCAGCCCCTTTCTCTGTCCCCCGTCACATGTTGGTGTTCTCTCGGGCCTCTTCTCCCCAGGACCCAAATCCTAGCTGCTAACTCCC
The DNA here is from genome assembly GCF_041146395.1 of Eulemur rufifrons. NCBI lineage: Eukaryota > Metazoa > Chordata > Mammalia > Primates > Lemuridae > Eulemur > Eulemur rufifrons. Next base: position 13,017,065 of record NC_090983.1, on the reverse strand, counting down.
AAATCTCTCCTCTAGCCCAACCTTTCTCTTGCCTGCAAACCATACCCTCTAGACATCTTCATTGGAACCTCAAAAATTACACATTTAAAATAGAATGATAGATCACCCTGACTAGACTCCTTACTCTTACACATCTTTTCCACTGTGTATCCTCTTTCACCTGTCTACCTAGGCCAGAAAGAAATGAGATCCAGCTGGAGTCCTCCTTCCCTCTCACCCTCTTACAGCCACTGAGTCCTGCCGAGATCATTTCCCAGCTCTCTGGTCTCCACAGCATCGCCCTGGCTGAATGCGACGCTCTCATCATTTCATACATGAACTGTCACAACAGCCTCTAAACCGGGTCCGTCGCCTTGTTATCTCCTGTCCTCTCTACTCCCTCAAAGCCTTTGGAAAAATATTCTAAACCTCATGCATGAACTTCCCTTCCCCAGTCATTGATTTCCATGGACTGTATGATCGAGTCCAGACTTCTTACGAGCACTTGAAAGCTCTTTAGGACGTGGCCCTGCCCACTGGTCCAACCTTGTCTCCTGCCATCGCAAGGTGCCACCCCCCACACTGGGCTCTGCAGCTACACCTCACCCCGTGGTCTAGCCCCAGGGCGGCTCCACATCTCTGTGCCTTTTCTATGTCTGCTCATATCAGCGTAGAACAACATGCCTCTCCTTGTCTGACTTGCAAGTTTCTGTGCATCCTGCCACCTGAACTCAAAGACTGCTTCTTCTGAAGATTTTTTCCCTTACCATTTCCCCTTACTATCATCCTGTTTTATTTTCAGAGCTGCTCCGATCTCCTTATACATGTTCCTATGAAAGCACCCATCCCGGGCAGCTATCACAGTGCCTGGCTGGAAACTAAACCAAAGAACCGGAATCATGAATAACAGTTTCAAAACGTGATTCATCTAAAGTCTAGCGGCTATACCAAGAAGCTAGGCATCTGCATAAGAGTTTACAGCTCTTAGCAAGCAGGCAAAAAATGTAGTAAAAAGTGATCCAGAGTGCCTAGAAGTGGAGAGAAGGACAGATTACAATTTGAGATGGGAAGGACAGGGTGAGCATCATTTAGAAGCGAGTGTAAGTAAAGATGTGAAGGAGGTGAGGGAGTAAGGAAGACCCAGTCCTGGAACATCACGGGCCAGGGTGCCTGCCCCAGAGCAAGTGGGAAGGAGGTCAGACTGGATGGGACTTTGCCTGCATTATAAGGACAGTGGCTTTTCCTCTGAGGGGAATGGTGATCGTTGCACCATTTTGAGCAGAGGCAGGAAGGATATGCTTGGTTCATTAGGAATCACTACAGTTGCTGAGCTAGACTAAGTGCAAAGGTCAGTGCAGAGGCACGGACGGGTCAGGAGGCCGTTCTAATAATCCCACCAAGAGCAGGTAGCAACCATGGAAGAGGAGCAGAGAAGGAGTTAGATTCTGGGAAAATCCAGGTCCCCAAAATTAAAAACATGTCTTGGGAATCAATTTGGGATTTTCCGAGTCCATACATCCTGGAGCCATAATTTCAAGAAACTTTCTAGCTCTGACCTATGCAAGACATTTATTTGGAAGGTTTGGTATGTATCAAATATAACAGAAAGGCTAAAGTGTCTCTTCTTTTCCTGTCAATTTTATTCTCCATAATTACCTTTTTATATTTACATTTGTACATTTGATAGGGATGTGCAATCAAATTACTCCGTGATGCAGGTTTAAAAAAAGACTACTGCTCATCCTATGGGCTGGGTTTTGTGTACACACACACATATATATACACACACACACACACACACATATACCTATAAATATGTATATATGTACGTTTATGTATACAAAACCCGACCCATGCATGTATTACTCATAATTATATACCTGCAGGTGTATCTAACTCCATAAAATATGAGTTACGTTCTAATGGTGTCTACCACATTTGAATTATTAAATTGCCCTTCACTATGAGAAATTAGTGCTAAACACAAATGGACAAATCAAAGAATCAGTAATCAGATATTGAAGCTTATTTTTAATAGACAATGCTTTCATTCCAATCTGTCAATCCTTCAATATCTCCACCAACGTTTGTGAGCCCCTGTTTGCACCAGGCATTATCCCAAACACTAGAGATATAAAAATGAACAGGCCATAGTCTTTGGCTTCAGATTGCTGACAGTCTAGCAGGAGAGGCAAAGAGACTGTACAGCTTAAACTTCACCCTCGGTAAGACTTCTCTCACTTGAGCCTATTCCTTCCGCACACTGGCAGCAGCCATAGCCTTCACACTCTTTCCTGGCGGAACACCCTCTCAGGTCCCGCCTCACATAGTTCCCAGAAGTAAATTAAAAATTCATAGCCAGAGGGCAGGCGCGGTGGCTCACGCCTGTAATTCCAGCACCCTGGGAGGCCGAGGCGGGTGGATCATTTGAGCTCAGGAGTTCAAGATCAGCCTGAGCAAGAACAATCCCGTCCACACTTAAAAAAAAAAAAAAAAAAAAAAAAAAAAGAAAGAAATTATATGGACAACTAAAAATATATATAGAAAAAATTATCCAGGCATGGTGATGCATGCCTGTAGTCCCATCTACTCGGGAGGGTGAAGCAGTAGGATTGCTTGAGTCCAGGAGTTTGAGGTTGCTGTGAGCTAGGCTGACGCCACGGCACTCACTCTAGCCTGGGCAACAAGCGAGACTCTGTCTCAAAAAAAAAAAAAAAAAAAGAGAGAGAGAAAAGAAAAATTCGTAGCAGGAGTCCCTACCTACACTTTTGCTACAGGGCTTCCTTCACTTTCAGGAAAGGCACAGGACTCTTCTAGTCTATCTTGGCTCTAATTCACCCCCGGGGGATTGGGCAAAAAAATAGCATAGGAGAAAACATAAATAACTCCTTCTAGGGGGATTTTAAATTCTGATAAATACTAACCCTCTGGCGTGGTGCAGGGCATTGGTGTTGTTCAAAAGCTCCCTGGGCGATCACCAGGTCTACCCAAGAATGAGAAACCCTACAAGGAACTGCATGCAGCTAGAGTACTTTCTTGCCTTTGATAGCTCTTGTTTCAGTATGTCGTTTCAGTATTTTGTTAAAAGATAACAGCACACTTCTGAGAAGCACTGTGAGGCATTTTTCTTGACCCTGCAGAGTTTCTGTCGTTTCTGTGTAACGAGAGTTACTAGTGATGTCCTGCTCCTTTGCCACTTGTTAAAGGGCATTTGCCTCCTCCTTGCTAATTCCTCGCTGTGCGGAATTCTGTGTTCGGAATCTGTGTTCCAAGAATGTTTAAGGCTGGTGGCCTATGCTCACATTTTTCAACCCTCAAATGCAAATTCCAAATGTCACCAAGCAACACTTTACCTCCTTCTGCAGCGGGGCCCTCCCAGGAGGGGTCAGCCAGGACCTCCACATATTTCTTGTAACTGGAGTCCTGGCACGGCACGCTGTGCTGGTCAGCCACTAGCTGCGCAGCCACTGCGTATCTGTCATAGGGCGAACCCAGGGAGGCATCGGTCATGATCATACATAGGTCATCAATAGTGACCCTGGATCCCAGCAGATCCTGTAAAACCGAGATTTCAATAACCATTAAAGAATAAGCAGGCTGAGCAATAAAAAGAATAAACTCCCAATGCACGAGACAACATGGATGAATCTAAATGCAATATGCTAAGCGAAAGGAGACAGACTCAAAAAGCTACACACTGCATGATTCCATTTAGAAAATTCTGGAAAACGCAAAACTATAGGAGCAGAACACTGACTAGTGGTTGCTTTGGGGTGGGAGAAGAGATTGACTGTAAAAGGCTGGGAGAAGTTGGTGGGGTGGTGATGGAAGTGTTCTGTATCTCAGTTGCGGCGGTGTTACTTGACTGCCTCTGTCTGTCAAACTCAAAACTATACACTAAATTCACTGCATATAAATTATACCTCAATTAAAAAAAATTTTAAAGAATATACATGGACAAAAAATATTAAAATTTTCAAAAATAATAGACATAGAACTAGCTTTCAAGTCTAAATGAAATTCAAATTTGAAGCTTATTTTAAATGTCTAAAGTGGTTGCTTTTATTTAAAGAAGATACAAATAAAATAAATAAAAATTTCCACAGGATGAGACTCTGGGTTACTTAGCCCGGAAGAGGATTATACAAGGCTATTTCTTGTTTGATTTTTCCCTTGAAAAAGATGGGGAAAAAAAAAATTCAACTCACCTAACTGGGTTGCAGGGATATTTTAAAAAAAGAAGATAATCTCCTTGTGTGAGATACATTTTTTACAACTACTAATTTGCTTTAGCAAAGGCACAGGATCTCTGGGATTCTTGGCCTATGAGTGAATACTATATTTTTGCAACTTTCTACAGTTATAGAACTTTGTACATTTGCCATATTCTCAGGACTGTGGTACATAGAAGTATAAAGTGGCATGCCTGTCCCTGGGAAAGCCAATCTAGATGAAAAGACAAGACATAAAGCAAAAAATAATACATGAAAATTAGCTGCTGGTGGGACTTTGTGGGTAGGAGAGCCGCGTGGGGTTAAGGAATTACAGGAGGCTTCTGGAGAAGCCAAACACACAAGGTTGTGCAGATGCAATAAGAAAGTGCATTCTGGTAGCAGAAATGATCAGCCACTAAGAACAGCCCAAAGAGGGAAACAGAGAAATGACCTGGCACCAAAATCATCCTTCACCTTAAAGCAGGGTAGGGGCTTTTCAGCTAAGCAGTAAGTCTGGGCTTTGGTGGGTCTGGCAAACCCTGAAGCCTGAAGCTCAGCTTCCCTGTCGTCAGGAGGAGAATTCGGCTGCCAAACCCAACCTGAGCCAGGTCAACGTTCGCCATATAGCTCATATATCAAGGGGCCTCCAGCGAGTTGGTTGACAACGTATGGCTGAAGCTCCATTATCCCAAGGCATAGATTAGATGTTTTTGATTGAACCAGGGGAAGAAGCCTTCAATAACGCATTTGCTGAGTGCATACTGTATAAGTGGCACTGTATTAGATGTCATGGAATAAACCATTTTTCCTCACTTCTCTGAGGCTCTCCAGGAACAAACGTCAATCTTCACAGTAGATCTATACATTCAGATCAAGATTTTAAAAAGCCACAAGATTTTCAAACCACTTCGTACTCCTTAATGTGAAAGGAACCTCTATGTTGAATTTTAGTGTATTCGCAGAATGTAAGATTGATTTTCTTTTAAAATAGCAAGACAGAAGATTTGAAATTTGCAGTTACCAACCCACACATGTCCAAAACTATTCTGAGATTCTCTGACCTAAAAGAACAGTACAGTCCCTTAAAAAACACACACACACACAACAACAACAACAAAAATACAAGTATACTTAGCAAACTTTAAATGAAAAATCAAAGAGAAAAGTCAAGTCTTTCCACCTGTGTCTTTTAGTCACTTCCCCTAAAACTCCACCCAGAATTATTGGGCATGGTTTGTTTTTTAAAAACCTAAGCCAACATGTGCTGAAGGAAGGAATCTGGTTGGCTATTCAAGAACAAAGTGTGAGTGTGAATTAGGACACTGGTTTTCATCAAATCACACCATTGGCTCCAGGGAGGCCTTGCTGTGGCATTAGCAGGGTGGGCTGAATTAGTTATTATGTAGCTGTCCCTAGTTAGCCAGGTGGTTACCTCCTGTATGTCAGTGTTCTTAACTAGAGTGATGGAGATTAAAATGCTCGCCTCCAGAGCTATCATTTCAAATAAATGAGATAAAGTTTATGAATAAACTGCCCAGCAGAGTGGCTGGCACAGAATCAGTATTCAGTAAATTGATGCTATACTCATGGCAGTGTGAACATTTAATGTAGGAAAAAAACAGAAGAATGGAATCATTGGATTGATAGAGTCTTGGGAATTAGAGTCTTTGCTCTAATTTGATTACGTGTGGAATTGATCAACAGGCCACTTGTCCAGGTGTGAACACAGACTACAATGGCAGGGCAAGTAAGCCAGGGCCTTGGGAGTCAGACAGGTTCTCAGTGAACCTGACCCATTGTTCATGTCACTTTGGACAAGCCACTGAAACTGCTCAAGTCTCAGTTCCTCACCTGTAAGATGAAACTAACATGGGGATGTTGTGAGGATTACAGAAGAGAAAGAGCAGAGACTACTTAGCATAGGGCTGAGGCCAGCAAAGTCCTCGGTTTATGGAAGGTGTTATCAGGATTGCTCATTAACTAAATGGAACGATTCAGAGAGCTTCAGTGTTCATTTCTGGGCAAATTTACTATTTTTACAAGTCCAATTAATTGGCCAAAGATCAAAATGCATGCCCTTGGCCTTCTGGTAGAACAATTCTATCTGCATTGGAAATTAACCTCTGAAAATTTTCCAGATCACTGGAGGTCAGCCAGCAAGTTCTGGACTGATTGTCACCTTTGCAGAGAGCTCCTCCCCAAGAACCAGGACACCTAATGTCCCCGAGATAAAGCAAGCAACCACCTTCCTTTTAGTCAGAGGCGAGATTGGCGGGCATAAAATTAGTGACACACGGATAAAAGAAGCCAAGAACTCCTCCCTGTATAAATTACAGGGGAGGGCATTGGTGCTAAAATGTGGATCTTGCATATCCATAAAAACACAAAAATGCATATTCAGTCAACTCAGTTATTTAAAGTGATAGAAAGACTTACGCCAAGCATGCAAACTAAATGAAGAATATGCAAATTATACAGCAGATGCCAAATCTATCTTTGAATTACCCTGAGGGAAAATATGAAGGCTACTTCCAAAAGGAAGAAAAGGGAAATTGTGACCTTTGTCACTTAAACAAAATTATCCAGGTGTATTTTGTTGGAAAGGAAAGTAGTTGTAGATGACTTCAGACATTTCAGACCCCTTGAAACTGCGTTTTTGGGGTGAAGGTGTTGAGGGGTTCTGCTACACAGTGCTAGCCTCACGATGCAATTCTTTTTCTCTGGCTAGGTCTAATTATTCCTACAAACGTTCTGAAAAGAACCGCACACAGGAGTTATTAAAAGTACAGGTTAAGAGAGAGGCTTATAGGGTTAAATATATATGTTATATATATTTATATATACATTTTTACATATATATTATATATATTCATATATAGGTATTTACACATATGTGTGTGTGTGTTGAGCTTGTGGTTTTACATTCAGTAGGGACCACTGTCTAAGTTTAGATCACTGAAGTTTTTTCTTTAAAGTGAGATTTTATTTTGTCTCATAAATGTTTTCCATATAATCATTCTTTGAAGAAAATTTTAGGGTTACAACCCAGCAGAAAGAAGGAAATAAATTATACCATATTAGTTTAAATCAAAGATTACAGGAAGTGGATACATTTTGGCACACAGTAATCATTATTTTATGTTTTGAAATAGCTTCTAAATATTTTAACACAAAAGATAAGTAAAATATAAAATTTTAAAATAACGTAGTAATAGGTCTGCTCATCAATGAACCTGTGCCAACTCCACATCTGGAAAAGTAGACTCTTCAATCTAATTTCTCTAACCTACACCTGACTTTGACAGCTCTCAGTTCGAGAACACCCACTTATTTTCTGTCCTTTCTCCCTCTCTCAGCCCTTTTCTTCCTTTCCCCATTTTGCTCACCCCAAAAGATGTGTCCTGTCTGTTAAACTGAACAGCCTCCATAAAAGGGCTCGCCAGACGTTCCAGGAAATAGGCTGAATCCATTTCCGAGTTAATTTGCAGAATTTCACACACTCTGAGGGAAAGAAAAGCATGAATATAATTTTGATTTCCATTCCACTGAAGTTGCACGTCCCAAATGTAGAAACATAAGGAACCAATGCTAGAATCAACCCTAGACTTTAAATAGTTTACATTGTTTCTAGCAGGTTTATATTGGTCGAGTTATCAGTTCTAGCCAACATTTTTATTTTTCAAAGGGAATGGTTTGTAAAGATAATTCCAGCTTACTTTATGTACCATGGCAGTTTTTAAAGTGATTTTATTTAAAGTATGTTAAACGAAGATTAAACTTTCAAAGTTTTATAACGAAGTTTGTAAAAGCGTTTTTATATCATTGTGCATGAAACACCACACTAAGAATGAGATGTTAAAAACATAAATTTGTTTTTTTATAATCAATATGAATGAAATGACATCTGTAAGCTATTATCAGTGATTTAGTTATATATTTATTACTGAACAGACCATGTTTACACAATTCATGACAACTGGCCTTAAAATGCTCTGCACATGCCAATCATCATGGTCTCCTTCTTGAACTCTCTGACACTGTTAACTACTTTGTCAATACTCTCAAATTGCTGTAAATGCCTATTAACTCTCTGCTTTTTAGATTTCCTGATCATTAATTAAATTAACTAATTCCTGCCGGGCACAGTGGCATACACCTGTGGTCCCAGCCATGCGGTAGGCTGGGGTAGGAGAATTGCTTGAGCCCAGGTGTTCAAGTGAGCTGGGATCGTGCCACTGCACTCCAGGCTCGGCAATGGCAACCCTGTCTCCAAAAAACAAAAATTAACTAATTCTTATAAATTGCTCAAAATGGGGTCTAACACAAAATAAAAGTAAAATAAACTTATTATTATCATTTATTATTAATGAAACCCATTTGCCCTCCTCCTTAAGGTTTTGTAGAAATGTGATTTTTTTTTTACTAGGCTTATTCTAGAGTTGGAACTTTAATTTTCATTTTTTAACTTCCTTTAATATTTTACTTTGTTTCCATTAAAAGAAATGTGAAAAGAAAACATACCAAAGGAAATAAACTCCTGTTTTTATTTTCGGTATTCAGGCCTACTGTTTGGAAATTATGGAGCAATATTATGTCCTTGTCTAATTCTGCATAAAATGATAAGTGCATTTGTGTACATATACATTCATTTTATATTAGCAGATATAGAGGAAAAATATTCTGGAAAAAAGAATAGACACCAGATTGTTAACAACGATTACCTCTGGGGATGGGATTAGAGTAGATCTATCCTTATTTCTCAAGCAATATAGTTCTGTTAAAATTTTAATGTTTCAGCAGTTTAGACTTTCTTATAACCATGAAAACAATGAAAACGTTAAAAGATAATTATCTTTCCAGTTATATTGGTCAATACAATCGAAATTTTCTGTAGACACCAGCACTACTGTGTGCATGTGTATGTATGTGTACACACGTGTGTACAAATATTAAAAAGCCCGGATACCATGTAATAATGATGCAGAAATTTTTAAGAAGAACTAAAAGTTCTATCTCTTTTGCCCATAGCTCTTTATACCTTTCTAACCGTGTGTCCCTTAAGGCTTATTCCACATCTGCTTCCATAAGATTCCCAGCCAGCCTGGCTTAGAACACCTGGTTTCACCATTTTGACCCAGGTCCTACCTTTACCCCAATGGACTTTGGGTTTGGAAGTGAACTGTGGTGTTGGATCCCTGATGCTTCCCCACAGGTCAAAATGTGAACTGCCTGACGCTGCCCCATCCTCCCCAAGCTGGAATCTGATTCAGTGTTTAGATGTATTTCACACTAGGAGATTCCAGATTTCCCCGGAATAGAATTTATTCCTAGAAATCAGAAGTACTTTTTAGAAGCTATATTCCCTGCTATGTGTTTCTAAATTCACTATGGATTTGCCATAGCCAGGTTTGGTCATGGTACATATGACATAGTCACAGCTGCTTTAATACTGTGTCTTTCACATGGTGGAACAAACTGTTTCTTGGGGCCAGGGGCAGCAACTCATGCCTGTAATCCCAGCAGTTTGGGAGGCCGAGGCAGGAGGATCACATGAGCCCAGCAGTTCAAGCCTGCACCACTGTACTCCAGCCTGGGCAACAGAGTGAGACCCTGTCTCTAAAAAAGGAAGGAAGGGAGGGAGGGAGGGAGGGGAAACTGTCTCCTGGTTGCAGATTGCATTCTTAACCTCAATTAGCCATCTTGAAACCTGATGGCCAAATATCTCTGGGCTCCAGTTTCCTTAGCTTTGAACCCGACAATGTGTTCTCTAAGGCCCCTGTGAGGTCCAGCTTCTAGGATCCCATGGGGCATAGCCAGCCCACTAGCTAGTCCAGAAGAAACAAGGACGGTAGAGGGTTTGTTATAACCTTCAGGGCTCAACCATCAGGACTCAAGATAGTGCCCCATGCCTGAAAGATGTGGTGCAGCTTCTACAAAAAGCCTTCATCCCCACATCGTTTATGTGAGGTATGCCACTGAATCACCATTGACTGCCTGTGTATTTAAGCTGATTTCCATTAGAGGTGCTAGATTTACATCAATGCCTTCATAGTTGACGGGACTAGACGTTCTTTCGTGGCACAAAATAGAGCATACGGGGATAAAACCTATATTCTGGACCTTATTAGAATGAGCCTCTAAGGAAAGGATCAATAAGACCCTGGTTGACAATACATCAAGTCAGGTGTTAAGGAATTTCAAAAGAAGTAGCCAAAAACTACGGTTTAAATGTTAGCATAAATTAAAAACTACTTTCACCTGGAGAGGTTCCATTGGTCATGACACTGTTTTAAAAGATTACAAAACCTTCATTTCATCTGATTAAAAGAAAAGGCTGCCCATAATGATTCTGTTGTGTTAGGTGCTAGAGTGATTCCTGAGAACAACCGTGATGTGCTTTGGGAATGATCGAATGCACTGGAATTTTTTCCTTTTCCTGTTGTGGAGTTTCTTTACCTAAATGTTGTGAATTTTTAAGTGACCTTTAAGTTGACGTACAATCCAAGTGATCACAACAACCAGGGTATTTGATGAGCCTCCCCAAAATAACAACCCACTTTCCTGCCACGATATAGAACATTTGATTTGACCTTTGGTAACTATCAAGGGACCTTTGCCATCTAGAAAGGGTAATTTAAGGACATGACCTTCCCTGGTCCCTCCCCCTGTCTTCCACCACATTTGGTGAATTTTATTATCAAAACTAATCTTTGGGAAACCAAGGAGGGACAAAATGTGAGCAATGGTTAACAAAGTCTAAACATGAGCTTTCTATGTCTCAGGTCCCTTCATAGCTAGCAAAATTCTCCCGTTACAAAGCATATCCTCAGACAGTCCCAGAAGTGTCCCCTTTACCCTTCCATAGCCTTTGGCCTACAACGAAACTGTTTCTTAAGCCCTCCTTTTTTTCTTGATCCTAAGACCCATTAAAGTATTCAACTGTGACTGGCCTTTGAGGGACTATCTTCCAAGACAATGGTATGTGATCACTCTTCAAGCAGACACTGAGAACCATTCCTATATATCCTTTAATGATATCTTACTTTCTTCTACATTCTTCTCTTCAACAGAACTCTCCTATTTTCTGATAAGAACCTCTTTTACTGTCATTTAAACTACACTCAAAGCAATCAACCAAACACAAGACCTTCACGTACAAGAGTGAAAACAAATCTCCGGTGTAAAACATACTTGTGTTTGGTCTAAAACAGACTCCTTGACCCACCTCATGGTTTAGAGAGCCCAAAGTCCTCAAATCAGTAGGTTTTAACTTAAGGGGATGTTAGTAATGGTAAAAAATTTAGAGTCCAAGTCAGGTTTTCAGGGCCTGCGATCCCCTCTGCATTCTCACGCGGAAACCTTCACTCACCTGAAATCTCTTTTCAGCTTATCATAGTTTTCTGGGCTTTTCAACATCTCCACCACCACGTCAGAAGCCTGTCTCACCATTTATGGGCATTCACGGTTATGTGCAGCCAGAGAATTTTGAATGACTTCAAGGTATTCTAGAATATAGAAAAAAAAAAAAAATTAAACAAGGTCATTTAATATGATTTGATTTTGATAATTCAAGCACCAGAACAATTTAATTCTTTTAAAGTTCTCTTTGACCTCCTTTTTAATATGGAGATCTAAAAATTGAAAAATTAAATGATTTTGTCAGGATGGAACAAAAAGTCAATATGAGAGCAGAGAAGTACAGCCATATTCTGCAAGTCCTGGTGGATTAATGAACCGGGACACAGTTCTGCTTTCTGAAAGAGGTAAGAGGAGAGAGGAGAAACATTCCATTTGGGGGCTTTATTGACTTAGAAAAGAATGAGCTTATAGTGAGACCACAGAAACTGGATATAGTATGCTATTTAATACTTGTTCACATTGAAACATTTAAATATTAAAGCAAATTCTACCTAAAGTGCATCTGAAATGACTTGTTTCAGAGGTATCTATCTGATCAGAAATTTTACGCCTTTCCCAGTTGAATGTGAACGATGAGTGTCTAATCACATACACCCCAAATCCCAAGATATGAATTGTATGTAATTTGCCATAAAATAGTTAATTATGACAGGTTATAGAAAGGAGAAGAATTAAAAGGCAACTCTGAAATTAGAAAATCATACCTATCAAAAATAAGAGCTTCTCTTTCATTTCTTTAGAAATTCTAGATTATGACGTCCTTCACTCTTCAAGTCACAACTGAGATAACCCATTTTAAAGTCAACCCAATCTGTTACGTTTAGAAATAAACAACTGTCAACTGTGTGTGGCCCGTGTACCTCTGGTGGAGCTATTATCACACAGGGGAGGTTGGATTTAGACACGGGTCAAGTTGGATGACCCTGAGGGCGATCAATCAACTTATTACATGATTCACCTACTTACATTAAATGTAAACTCACCATAAAAATCAACTTTTGCTAGGAGCGGCGCGCTGCTGCCCACAGCCGCAGCAAACAGGTTGGGGTATTTCATTCTCAACCACACTGCGAGGGCTCCTGCATAGGAGCCACCAAATGTGACCCACATGTTGTTGGTCAGCCCCATCTTCCTGGCCATGACGTTTCGGAAGTTGGCAAGATCGGCCAAGGCTTGCTGCTGCTGAGGTAGCGAAGGCTGGAGGAGCTCAGGTCTCTGCAACGAAAACGTCAACATGCTTACGACGACGGTCAGAGGGGACTGACAGGCTGGGGACGCACACGCTTGACTACGCAGCCAAAACGCAAATGTGGAAAGCATACTGAGGTTTTCCCCCTTACACTTCGAACATTTTCACAAAGACGTGACAACAGTCTGGTTAACGGTGACACGTAAATGCAGGCAGCAGAAAGCAAAAGGAGTTGCCATTTCTCAAATCTCGTTTTGAGTATGATTCCCATCCTCAGCCCTGGGTGGGAATTCCAGAGGTTCTCCCATCACAAGACACTCTTTGCTCCTGCCCTGTGCAAACGGAAACAGGGCAATCAACTTATCAGCCTCCCTCCAAGGGTAGCTCATATTTGAAAGAGAGAAGCTGTCATTGCTTCACTGTTTTCCAAGAATTTAGAGAATCCATGGGTAATTGTGTGGAAGGCGTTTCCTGGTCTTTCTGGTTTGCCTGCTAACATCCAGACAAAGCCAACTGGGTTTCCTAAGGAATAACAATTTACCACTGAGCCGTTTTTCAGCGGGGTTCCTATAAGCCTAAGGAAGTCTGTTGTTTGTGTTAAGGTTGTTTTTAATCCTCGGCACCAAAAGAAAGGATTCACCTCCCCTCTCCTTGCTCATTCCAAGCAGCATAGTGCTCCAAAGGGCTGAATGCATATCTCAAAAAATGGGCTAAGGACATAAAAACACAATTCACAGAGAAGAAATACAGACAGCCGCTGAACATAGGGAAAAAAGGTAGTCCTATTAACAATCATAAAAATGCAAATATAATGATGATGTATTTTTTCTCCTATCAATCTGTCAAATATTTTGCTTTGATGATAATATTAAATGTTGGCCAGCACTGGATGAGGCAGACAATCTTGTGCACTACTGGAGAGAGAGTAAAGTGGGAAAACATTTCTGGGGAACACTTTGGCCCCCTACATCAAGGGCACTGCAGAAGGTAAGGGAGCATTTGACCCAGTAATTTCACTACTGGAAATCTGTGCCAGAGACTGCGAGGTGGGCCCAAATATTCATTCTCCCCTTCTTCTCTTAGGGGAAAAATAAATTCAGCTCGGCTCATAGAAACAGTACTACATTTCTCAGCCACTATGTGGTCAATGTGACCGAGTTCTGGCCCCTAGAGTATAAGTGACCTCTTTTGCAGCAGCTTCCAGGAAATCTCCTGAAAGACATCTGGCATGTGCGCTTCTCCCTTCCTTCTACATCTTCCTCACCAAGCTGATTGGAGCATAGACATGATGGCTGGCGCTCCTTCTCAGACCATGAGGACAGGAGGCTATCAAGGGATGGTGTAGCAGATGGAACCAGCCTGGGGTCTGTATGTGCCTGAATTGCCTATTTCTGGACTTTTATATGAGAATGAGAAAAATTCTATCTGCTATTTAGGGTCTTGTGAGAGCCAGACTTTATCTTAAAGAAAACGAATTATACTCTTTAAACAAACAAACAAACAAATGCACAAAAAGATGTATGTGCTAGGATGTTCTCTGCAGGGTTATTCATGATTGTGAAAAGAAGAAAGAACATAAATAATGAGAATGGTTATATGAATTTAACTTATCCATCAAATAGAATGTAATTTCTCTGCTCTCTTTGTAAACCATTTTGAAAGCCATTTAATGTTATGGGAAAATGCTTACAATGATGTCATGAGGAAAAAAAGGATATAAAACCTTATACAGTTTGACTCTGTTTTGGAAAAACAAATCTATATATTTAACCACAGAAAAAGAGCAAACAAATATGTATCAATATTTTAGAAATAATTATCTCTGATAGGTCAGATTATGAGTAACATCTTTCTTTTTTTATAATCTACTACATGTTCCCCTCAAATGCATATTTTTCAATCAGAAAAAGAAATTATTAAAAAATGCCCCCCAAAAAGGGACCCTATTATATAATTCACAAATTTTATTCAAGGGTTAATATAGTAAGAATCCCTATCATATTACAGGACAATCATCTAGCATGACAAATAACAGTCTGGGGCAGAGTAGTGCATGCTAAAAAGTTTGATTTTTTAAAAAATTATATAACAACTTATTTATTTCAAAATAAACAGTGATTTTTCTAACCACAGACAACTTACAATTTCCACTATAGAGAGATCCCCTGAATAAATTGGTGATGAGGGGTGTCACATTGCTTAGGGTTCAGTCTATGAAGTCATATTTATAAAAGCACAATTCAACAACTGATCGTATTTAAAAGGGAAGTGTATTCCTAGCAGGTGCACCTCAAAGAATATCCAAGAAGATAAAACCCATAACCCACCCTAAAACTTCTCAAAACCTCCTTCTTCTGCTCCTAATTCTATTTAGGAAAATCTCACAAGCCAAACTCTTAGCCTCAACTCTAGGATTTTTTTTTCCACTCTCTCTAGAATTTTTTCTTTATGTGGATCAACCTAATATCTTTCCCAGGTAGCATAAAGTTCTGCTCTTTGGGGATTAGGGGGCAGGGTGGCCATGAGAGAGAAAGGGACCTGGCACATAATGGATTGTCTATAGCAACTGAGGAAGGGAGGACAGCTGTAAACACTCAGGGATCATAAGCTTTGCGCCATCAAATAAAGACCAACTCCACCCCAAAATAATCAACTGGATCTCTTTCATATTTTACAGATTAATTAAATTAAGAGTTTGAGTTGGTTATTGTTTCCAACCTCGACACAAATTGCAAATTTGGTCAATACAAGTTTATTCCAGAACAATACAGAACACTTACTCTTGAAACATCTTACAGAATATCAAAATTCCAATAACACCCACAGACAAATCAAAGTTTCTAAGGAAAAAAGTAGAACTAGTGAAATTACTGAACTGTTATCACATCATAAAGAAGTTAGTAACTTAGAATTCCAAAATCACATTCTTTTTGAAGCTAGAAAAAGACCTATGCTATTAACCTAAAATTATTAATAGTTTTTCACTGTAATGGTACCCAGAATTATGACTCATATAATAAAGATGTCATTTTGCTGACATTAATAGCATTCTCAGGATTGTAAAAAGCAATGCATGCTTCTTGTTAAAATGAGATTTAAAGACCAAATTTTGATATTGTTACAACTTTCAGAAGCACTTGATAATTCATTTTGTTTGTTTGATTTTACATAATGATATTAATTATAAGTCGAAAAAATTATACTTTTCCACTACACAATACACAATGGTATCAGGCAGGAAGAATAAAATCTTGAAGAACAATCGAGCCTCCATAACCTGCCTCGATGTTGCCACTGTAAGTCAAAACTTGACATTACACTTAACAATGACAGACTGTTTTTAATAAAATGGTCACTACTGCCTCTGAGTGGTGGGTTATGTTCAGAGTTTAAATTTTATTAATTTCAAGTCCTCTCAGCTTAGTAGGAGAGAATTTTGAGACTGACGGGGTATATATCATTTCAAGTTTCTGTTTTGAACATAAGATTATAGTTTAAGAACATGTAGAGTGCTATTGTATTTAGAGAAAGAGTACAGAAAACTCATAGACATACACAGTTAGCCGGCTTTGTCCGTAAAATCTGTGTTCCACGAAGAAGCAGAGGGCTCCCAGTTTCTCGGCATATTTCATCCAAGGAACATTCCTGGACAGCCATACGGTATCAGCATCCCCCTCACCTCCAACAATCAGAAACACTGGGCCACCGGGTTTATATAATTCATCAGTCATGAAATACCTCTGTGGAAAGAAAAGCATTATTTTAAATCATTAAAGCATTGCAATTAGGATTTGTTATTTGCTTGTCTAATTATTATTTCTAATAATAGAGTGGTAGCACGATTTAGTAAAAAAAAAAAAAAAAAAAAAAAAGATTTGGATGATGGCCTGATATCTGATCTAAGCAAGTAACATTGTAAGTCACTGTTCCTGTAAATTGCACATACTTATTGAAAATTATCAACCAATACTATAGGTGGATCAACACAATTAGTATGCTGGATTCTGCACTGTATGATAGATTACCACTCTCTTCTCCATTCTGAAATGAACCATGCACAAAGAAAATTAACATAAATGGCAACTCAATTTTTGAGTAAAATAGGAAACATTGAAAACCCAAATCATGGAGAGCTCTGGGAGGGAACCTTGGGAAGACCTGGAAAGGCAGAGACTTTTCTGAAGTGACAAAACACCCATGGTACGAGTCAACGACCTCTTGTGTGGTACAAAAAGACCTGCATGAGTGAGCTGGGCAGGGAGGGGAGGGGGAAGAAGAGGCCCCCTTGAGTCCCGTGTGACACCACAGGGGACAGTAAAGAACAGTAATAAATCAATGAGAAAGCCAACCCAAGTATTTAGACAAACACAAACAAAATGGCCCCAAAGAAAGCCTGAAATAAATAATGAAGATAAAAGAAGAAATAAATAAATCAGGAGAATGAAAAATAATGGAACTAAAAGTAAATCCAAGAACTTGTTCTTTAAACACAAAATGAAATTAAACACACACACACACACACACACACAAAATAAACCATTACCTAATCTATTGGTTCTTAACACGGGTGATTTTACTTCACTCCCCTCCTCAGGAGACATTGGGCAATGTCTGGAGATATTTTTGGTTGTCACAACTGGGGGTGAAGAGGTTGCCACTGGCAACTGCTGGGTAGAGGTAAGGGATGCTGCTAACCACACACGACAGCCAGGACAGCCCCCTACAACAAAGAGTCATTTGGCCCCAGATGTCAGTAGTGCCAAGGCTGAGAAACGCTGATCTAATCTAATCAAGAAAAAAGGGTAGAAAATACACGTAAATAAAATAAGAATGAGAATGGAGAAAAAACCTAACTCAAGGAGGACATTTTAAAAAGTCATAGAACACTTTACTCAAATCTAAGCAAATAACTTTGAGAATCTGTATGTGATTAATGATCTTCTCAGAAAATAAGAATTAGCAAAAGAGGTTGCAGCAAAGATCAGGCTTCTAAACAAATTATCATGGAAGAAATAGAGAACACTGAAAGAAAAGACAAGATAAGACATAGAGAGGGAATCAGAAAGAGAAATAATTCTAATAAACTTTTTAAGGAACAGATTGTTTCAATGTTATTTAAATTGTTTCAAAGAGTAAACCTTCCTGTTTTTAAAAATTGGAGTTATATATAATACCAAAACATGACAAAGAGAGCCCATGGAAAAAGAAATTACAGAGTGATTTTAATTATAAATATCAATGTAATAAAATATTGGCCGGATGATTCTATCAGTACTTTAAAGCAATAATGCATGATGCCCTGGTGAGATTCATGTTAGGGAGGGAAGTTTCACTATTAGGAAATCTAATATAATTTACCACTTTAATAAATTACAAAAAATTAATATGATCATCTTTATTACTTCTGAAAGGCATTTAATAAAATTCAATATATGTCCTTTAAATAAAAAATAGACACATTATTTTCATGTCATGATATTATGCACCTTGATAACTATCTATAGGATACACATACATGTATTTTTATATAGTTATGTTTAGTTAATTATAAATGTGTGTGTGTGTTAAATATATGTTTTTTCCTAATGTCACCAGGAAGAAGAGAAAGTCTTTTTCTCCAGATAGGCTATTCCAAATGTTTCATAGCCAAGGATACAGAGATTATTCCAGAAATGAGCATATGACACAAACAAAACCAAGTGAGTTCTCTCACCTAGAATTGTGAGTTGCACTTGGAAAGGCTTTCTGTGCTGGGGGTGTCATCAGTATGACTCTGGATTTCTGATTGCAGACTCTAACCAAGCCTTTGAACAGAGAACCCAGTGGAATGTATTTACAAAATTGTGAGAGTTCTGATCCTACTAGATAGGAAAGATATGAAAATAATTCAGAATAGAATCAAAGAATTAATCATTGAATCCAATTGAGTGTTGAGAATGTAGGGGTTACATTCTCAAATCTGACTGCAGAATTAAATGATGTTTAATTTGAGAGGCCTATACGACCATCCCATTTGACAGGTATGGACTGACTGGAAGTCCCTCTTGGCTTAATGGCCATTGAAAAGGGCTCTACTCTCCCTCTGGGCAGTGACAAAAATACCCTCCTACTGTGGCCCCAGATCTTATGTCCACACCAAGATTTCTGGTTGTATGCAGCCGTGTTAAGAACAGAAATAAAAACAATCTGTGCACATTTAGTAGTATAAACAATGGTAATACTATTAATGCCTAAGAGAATTTGCTTACTTAAGAGATTAGTCATTCCAATATAAAAGGGCATTTGGGTAATTGATTTAGACTTGAATTTTTAAGACGAAAGGAATAAGAGAAGCTGACTAAGGTCACAAAGAGTATGAGAACATTTAAGAGAAGTTAAGATTATCCATATTTACAGCTTTAGTGCATTTGATTTATCAGAAAATCTAAGATTTGGGAAGGTTTGTGTGTTAATCAGACATTTGAAATACTTCGAAGAAAATGGAATATATTAAACTTATAAGTGAAGTTTAAATGTTTAAGGGAATTTTATTAGGTTATAAAAGCCCCCTTAAAAGCGATTGTTGGAATTTGCTAGATTTATAAAACAGGTGACAAGATTTGTAATCTAATTTTTAAAGCTTAAGGAGGAATTAGGTTTCTAAAATTCGTAATTTATTAAAGTTACGAATTTTAATAAAGTCAAATTTTGACTTACTAGGGTCAAATTTTACTTTTGTATATGCGGATTAGATCTGAGTAATCTTGTTTGAGCACAAATTCCCCTCTCAATGACACTAAAACTCTCACTCTGACATGGAAATCACATGCACCCAAGATTCTTTAGCTGGGAGAGCCCAGGGGCCATCTCCAGTTCTACAGAGAGAAGCCTGCCCAGGAGCAAGGGCAATGAAGAAGGCGGAACCAAGAGATGGAGAAAGATGACTTTTTATAAACCTCTGTGTCCTGCCATGCCTGAAGTCTGACCTACCCTGAACTTTTGTGAGCCAATACTGTCCTCCTTTTTGTTTAAACTGAGTTTCTCTCGCTCACAAATAAAAGCACCTGCCTCAGCACCTCCCTTCTGCCATCTTCCCTTCTTCTCTCCCAACATGTAAATTGACAGGTAATGTTAGGGCAACAAATATTTAAACTTATGTTTCAGTCTAATCAGACATAAATTGTTCCCAGTCCATTTTTGATGTGATTAGAAAGGAGTCAGACAAGTTATAGCACTTTCTATCAATGGAACTCCTGCAAACCAGAGAGAAAAAAAGACAGGACACCCAATAGGAAAATGGGCAAACAATATTAACATGCAATTCACAGAAGGAAACTGACTCCTCACTACGGTCAGAGGAATGCAGATTAAAATAACCCTGAGATACTATTTTCACCAATCAGATTGTCAAAAGTTTGGAATTTTGATAAACTCATTTGTTGGTGAAGATGTGAAATCACAAGGATCCTTATGCACTTCTAGTAGGAGCACAGCTCGTGTATTCTTTTGGACAGCAATCTGGCAGGGTTTTGTGAAATTGAGCACACCAGTACCTTCATACACAGCTTTTCTACTCATGAGTCTATAAGCCAGAAAAATTCTCTCACAGATGCCCAACAGACCATGTACTAACAGGATGAATACGGCATTGGGGTTTCCAGGAGTCAGAGACAATGAAGATGCCCATCACGCTGGGAACAGATGCGTGAAATGTGCACCACACATGCAACAGGATTCTGCACCGGAGGAAGGAGACAGGAAGGGAGGAACTAGCTGCACATGAAGCAACGTGGACAGATCTCACAACCATAATACTGAGTGAAAAGAAAGTAATGAATTGATCTAGGGCACCATACCATTTCAGTACATTTTTTAAAACAGAAAGCAATACTATGTATTTCTCATGGACACTCACGTAAAGAAACTTACTGAAAGTCACCTGGAAGGGCACACATAGTAAATACATAAGACATGAGGAGGGGAATGAGATTGGGAACCAGAATTGAAAAGAGAGGAAAATAAAATAAAATTTAAAAAGAAGGACTAAACATAGAATGTTGGTGATAACATGCCCTGAAATTAGAAGCATGATCAGCTCAATTCTATGCTTCTAAGCAATCTTCAGGATCATACTGTGGAATTGAAAGACAGGAAAAAAAAAAAAAAAAACCCAAAAGAAATAACTAATATTTCCCCCAAAGGAAATGTAGGCATATTAGCTCAGTGGAATGGCCGGTAGCTACTACAATTTACCATGGATGCTAAATGGAAGTTTATGAAATAATATTTTGCAGTCTTAGCAGAGGGAAAGTAGAACACAGAATTACATGGTTGCAACTACAATAAAAAGGACAAAAACAAAAAGGGAAATAGAAACTCTTGTATAAGGAGGGGGGTTTATGTGTAAAATTTCCTTTAATAAAAAGTCATTAAAATGCTTTTGAAAATAAAGCATTAACAGAATACACAAATTGATAAAAGAACCACATCACAATTGGCCTTCCTAGCAGCCAAGTACTGGCTTTCACTTCCTTGCTTATTTGTTTTTAAAATTGCAGCAGCCAGGCTTCTACCACAAGCCCCCAAAGCAACCCCTTCAAGGTCGGAAGGCCCAGAAGCTGATCAAGACCCCAGAAGAGATGTGAAGGAATCTGACAAAAAGTTTACACTGGCTCTAAGCAGGCACCATCGCATAAGCCCATGATGTTGTCTCCTGGACTCCTTTGCATATCTGAAAGATTTGCTAATTAAAAGTAAAAATAAATCAGCGTGGCAAGATGTAGAATGGCCAGCTCAGAGCCTGGCCCAGAGGAGGCCTGCAGAGAGCTCTGGCCCCTTCCCTGGCCCTCCCGCAGCTCCCCCCGCGCGACCTCAGGCTTACCCGTCCCTCACCTGTCCGCACCTGCCCCGCGCTCATCGCTTTTTACCTGTTGCCAGACTCGCCCGCTACCTTCGCTAAAATGGTCAAGCTTTTGTGGGAACCACTGGTCATTTTCGTCCTTCTGGGTAGACGGTGGCGCAGACCGTTTCCACCTGGGGATGAAGCCGTGGGCGGAGGAGCACAGGAGCAGCAGGAGCAGCAGCCCCCCGGGCGCGCGGGCCATGGTCGTTGGGCTGCAGCGGGCCCGCTGCTATTTCTCCTGCAACCACCGCACCCCACCCAGGTGGCCCAGCAGGTCCCCCAGGCATCGGCACGCTGTTCTGGGCCCCTGGGCTTCTTGATATCTGCAATTTAAGATGTACCTAGCCATCACTGGCTGGGGACATTTTTGTAAAAATAAATAAATAAATAAAAAGCCCTGAAAGTGGAGGTGGGAATCGAGAACTTTCCCACTAGTAAGGGCAAAAGATGCCAGCCAGTGGCCACTCACCCGGTTCTGCTGGATGGACGCCCTGGGCTGTCGGTTCCCCGGGGCGAGGTGCTGAGATATCCCAGGACTGCCCTCTGCTCAACAGTTCCCTGACTTTTTTCCTAGTCTGTGAACCACCCTGCCTCACTTTTTGTTGTCTGCTGGTGGATACCCCAAGACCCCAAACCTGAGATGACAAGATCACAGTGGGGCAGCCGTTTTGTTTGAATCCAGGGCTTTTGAACTGCGGGTTCAACTCTGTTTTGGCCTTCTGATTTCGGTGGTCTTATTGAGATCTACCCCTAGGTCATTCTTCCTCCTCGTTTTTCCTCCTCCTCCTCCACTTTGTCCTCCTCCTCTTTCTCCAGCTCCTTCTTTCTCCTCATTCTTCATTCTCTGATTACCAACCGCAGCCTTGTGCTGGGTCCCCACACATTTCCAGGGCTTCCCTGAAAGCTAAAGAGACTCCAAGTGCCCTGGTCCTGAAAGAGCATCCAGTGTAGTTGGGAGAGTAAGAAACCACGTGAAAAGTTGAAGAGCAGCAGTGTAGCCGGTGCTGAGTATGAAGCGGGAGTTGTGTGCTAACTAACTAACCCTAAGTCTTAGGGCATTGGGAGCCTCCTTCAATAACCTAACAGGCAGGAACTCCGCCGAGGGCTGAGGGCGGAAGGTTAAATGGTCAGAGATCAGGGTCAAAAGTCAAGGTGTTGGCTGGGCGCGGTGGCTCACGCCTGTAATCCTAGCACTCTGGGAGGCCGAGGTGGGCGGATCGTTTGAGCTCAGGAGTTCGAGACCAGCCTGAGCAAGAGCGAGACCCCACCTCTACTAAAAATAGAAAGAAATTATATGGACAGCTAAAAATATATATAGAAAAAATTAGCCGGGCATGGTGGCGCATGCCTGTAGTCCCAGCTACTTGGGAGGCTGAGACAGGAGGATCGCTTGAGCTCAGGAGTTTGAGGTTGCTGTGAGCTAGGCTGACGCCACGGCACTCACTCTAGCCTGGGCAACAGAGTGAGACTCTGTCTCAAAAAAAAAAAAAAAGAAAGAAAAAAAAAAAAAAAAAAAAAAGTCAAGGTGTTACTGAGGCTTTTTAATGGTAGGAGGATTCTGCCCCCTTTGCATGCTCAATCGCTAGCATTTTTTCAGAGCTAGAACCCTAAAGAAATGCTATAATTAGAAAGCGTAAGAGGACATGATTCCAGGGAAGGCCTTGGACACGCTGTCTTTGCACTGACTTGAGATTTCAACCTGGCTCTGACCGAGGGTTGCACAGGGTGAGCAGGGCTGTGGACGTCATGCCCTCGGGAAATCCTAAGGACTCTGTCAGCCAGGCAGCACCCTGGGGCAGCTGAGTCCCTTTCCCATTAGTAATATTTCACTTATTTTAATTTCCAATGATTGGAAACGTTCCCCCTCAGGTTCCAAGGAGCCATAATAGTACAGAAAGGATTAACAGTAGTTTCAACACTGGCCTCAGGATATGACTTCTTAACAGGGTCCCCTAATGTTTTTCTCCAGGAGATTAAGACTATAACACTGTTTAAGGTGTTTCAAACAAACAGTTCAGATAACCTTTATTTGCCAGGTAACTCTTCCTTTGAAATACCAGATACCTTCTATCTTTTAATATCCTGATTAATTTTTTTAAATTTCTCTAAGTTATTGCTGAGAATATCTGAATAAGGCCTACGTTCTTATTTTTAACCAATCAAAACAAAAAGATCCATATTTACACCCTACAAACATGCACTTCCTTTCATGTTTGCAAAGAATATTTCCTGTTCAATATTAAATAACACCGTTAGAAGTTATATGTGCAGCAATGATGGGGTAAGAGAGTGATGAGAAAATTCAAGTTAGGAATAATAAAAGACCAGGAAAAAATATTATAAGAACAACAACCTCTCACCAAAATAGTGTCACAGCCACCCACGGACAGCCTTCAAGAGACAGACAAATTACAAAGATGATATAGCAACTGATGAGAAAGAAATGAGTGACTATGGCATAGCAGATGATTAGCATTTAAAATCTATGATCTTCCTAATTTGGGAGGAAAAGCTAGTTTCTGACACACAGAAAAAGGTTTGTGCTACTTTAAACCAATGTGAATTTTTCCATTAGTAATATTTCACTTATTTTAATTTTCAATGGTTGGAAATGTTCTCTCTAGATAAGGTTTACAAAATATCTAGTCTGATTTTGTAATACATAATCCTCGCATCCATAACAATTGTGCTAACTCAAAATAGGAGGTAGCATCAATCATCTTTGACAATTAAGCACAAAGAAACTTGTAATATTTACCTATGAAGGAATGTTTAAAACAATTGGGAGTCCCCAGGAATCAATCTAACAGGTGTCCTTGTATTTTTTGTATTTTGCCCCAAATCTACTAGATTGGGCCAATCTGAGAAGAATAAGCATGGGCTGGAGACACTTAGAGTGAGTGGCCTATGGTTTGTGGGTGTTTTTGCCCACTTTAGGTAAATACAGATTTTTTTAAGTTTAATGCAAATTATTTCAAATACATGTAAAGCAACAAAACAAGAAAATGAAAGAACTGATCAAAAGCAAATGACAGAATCCAATCCATTTTTAAATGAATCATTGCATAATCAACTCTCAGAATAAAAACACTTCCATTTATGATCACAAGGTGGCAACAGCACCCTACTCATTTAATGCAGATGAACCCAGAGCCCTGGAAGTTTGTGAATAAATGTTAAACCCATGAGAGTGCATATTGCCGGTATGTGATATCTTTTACTCGTGTAGGTCAAGATTTTTCCAATGAAATTAAATTAATTGAATGGATATTTACTGAATGCTACTCTATGGGAAGCTGGAGGGTTCTTGGTTTCAATATAGACCTTCTAGGGTTATTGGGACACATAATTTAGGCTTCTAGAATGACTCTTGAGTGGGTCTCTGGCATAGTCTCCGGTTGTATTGGCTTGAAGGGCTCCAATAAGGTATGATCTTGGAATTTTCCCAGATGCAGATAGTCTAAAATTGGCTTCTCCGTGACAAATTACCACAAATGGTAGGGGTTTTATAAGGCCTGCTGGAGTGGCCTGGGTGTCAGCTTTGCTCTCTCCTCCTCTTTGCCTACGATGACAGGACTGCAAGTGACCTGGCTGAAACCACTTAAAGTGACCTGGCTTTGAGCCGGACCTCCCACCATCATATCACCTCTACCCAGTCCCTGACTCCTCAGAAGGGATATCATTTTCCCTCTGATGTGCAAGGAGCCATGACACTCTGAGACTCGCTTTGGGGCTGCCAGCCCCTGATCCCCTCCGGGTGTTAGCTGCGGACCCATTCACTTTACGTCGTCCATGCTGTGGGCTTGCTCTTTCTGCCCCCAACATGCCTGTTGGCTGGGGACACTGGCATAGCCCACCTGCTGCTGAAGCCAGGCCTTACTGCCACTGTTCTTTAAAAAGTTCATTTTAATGTAAGGCAATTAATTTGAGTCCATTTGAATAAATACCAGAATGGAGTATCATGAGTACGTATTTCTTTTAGCTCAAAGAAATTTTGTGTGTATGTAATTTTTCATTCATTTAAAGCATATTCTTACACTCTTCTCTCTACTTAGAAGAATATGTAGTCTACTCTGCACCCACATTCTCACCAAGCTTGTTTTCTCTAGTGACACTATGTTCTTTTAACTGCCCCATGCTACCTCCATTCAAAGTCATCGTGCCCCTTTGCGTTTCTCGGGAACCAGACTGTCTAGGTTGTTCATTCTAACTGAGACATTTAGCAGCACGATATGTTAGGACAAATTACCTAACATAGCTAGAGCAGCACCAGCTCAGAGGGCAGTGTGGATGCACTGAGTTCACAGATGCACAGCACGTGGCACATTGCCAGACACAAAACTAGTGCTCTGTGAGTGGTCACCATTCGCATTCTTACTGATCTGTATCTCGGGCAGTAGTTTCCCCGTTTGTATTAAGCATGTCTTTTTATTGTGGTGCTTTGACATCGGGGGCATTGCTGACACTGGAGAGACTGCCCACGTAAGGGCTAGCCAGTTTCTAGAGATAGTAAAGGACTCACCTGCAAGTGTACCTTTCATAGGCAAAGCAACCAACCCAGAAGCCACACCCCAGTCACCTCCTTTATGCATCTCTTACAGGACCCACATACTCTGGCCACTATTCCCCTGCCCTAGTCACCCCAGGGCCAGGTACCAGACAACTAGATACAGTCCCTACACCACGGAGTCTACCGAAATTTTTCTTTTCTTTTTTTTTTTTTTTTCCCACCGCCCCGAAATTTTTCAAACTAGTCAATCCTTGCCTACTTACCCTGCCTTGCCTGTTAATTCCCATGGAAACCACAACACAGGCTCTGGCTCTTGTTCACAATGTTCCCTGGCTCCCTCTGCTGTCTGACAAGCCTGGTGCACCCTGAATGGTGTGCGATGCCCCTCTGCTGGGAACTGTGAGCAGCAAACCATCTTTCCAGTGGCAGCTGGCAGTCCTCTCCTGATCTAGTGGCCACACCATACCCAAATAATAATAAAACCTACATTTTAAAACACCATTTTAACAATGTTCGGCCGGGCGTGGTGGCTCACGCCTGTAATCCTAGCACTCTGGGAGGCCGAGGTGGGCGGATCATTTGAGCTCAGGAGTTCGAGACCAGCCTGAGCAAGAGCGAGACCCCACCTCTACTAAAAAAAAAAAAAAAAAAAATAGAAAGGAATTATATGGACAGCTAAAAATATATATAGAAAAAATTAGCCGGGCATGGTGGCGCATGCCTGTAATCCCAGCTACTCGGGAGGCTGAGACAGGAGGATCGCTTGAGCTCAGGAGTTTGAGGTTGCTGTGAGCTAGGCTGACGCCACGGCACTCACTCTAGCCTGGGCAACAGAGTGAGACTCTGTCTCAAAAAAAAAAAAAAAAAAAAAATGTTCAAGACAACTTGGAAACACTGATATTTTCAGTGTTATTAGAATTAAATTCTACACATAGACATTCTACCCATTGGCCATAACCATATGCCAGTTATAATGCACAGAATTGTTATTTAACCTCTGTTATGAGCTAAACACTCTATTGAGTGATTTGAGGAACACAATAATTTTAAAAAGTAATCTGTAGTCTTCATGATATCACCCCCCTTAGAGAAATCAAGTATGTGCACAACATAAATAACATGGATTACAGGAGAAACTCTGATCATTGCAATTATAGGAACACTAGAAAATCATGTGAGGGTGGAAAAAGGAGAGATTAATCCTAGGAAGAGATTTCCATTATTGATGGAATCCAACATTTTTATTTTCTCTCATGTGTTCTACATTTCTTTATTCTACACAACTAAGCCTTTTCAATGTTAATTTGGAGATTTATAAAGAATTTTAAATCACCTTTAAAAAAAAAAGTATTTCTTGATTAATTCAAGTAAACCATTGCCACCTGACCAGCTTTTTATGCTCCAACAGAACAAATTATGAGTCTTTACAGCGCATGATTCCTTCTAAGAGAGAAATGAAGCATCAGAATGTATTTATACTTGGAAAACTCAATCATATATGTGGGCAACTTGTATTTGGTTGCCAACTAACTTGGCCCAGTGACAATTGAGTAGGCTGCATGTTTTCTTGGCATAAAGTTTAACCAGGAATAAAAATTAGTAAAAGAATCTAGAAAATTATTTAACCTTCTAATATATAATATGACTGCCTCTAGGATTATCATTTTTTCACTTATGGGTGATTTTTATGATACATAAAGGAATACACAAACAAGAATTTAGGCATAGCCTCTTCCTGTGACATAAGGGAGTCATTTTATATAAAATTACTGCAGTGATTTTTAATATAGAATTTCTAGGTAGTCCCACTAAGACTTCTTCACGAGGCTGTCTTTCTTGCCATTTTGCAATTGCCTCTTCATGTCTTCCTTGATAAGGCCATAGCTTTCTGTCACTGGCCCCCTCCTGCCATGCTCTCATGGGCCCCTGTATATGGCATCCTTGTGTAAATTAGAAAAGGAGCACATTCCTCACAACTCTCAGTTGCTGCCTTTGGAAAATGACAAACATGAATGCAAAAATGTTCAAACAACGATGGCAGCTCCTCAAGTGTGCACACCCAACCTGTATAACCATATGATGAGAAGCCTGGGTGCACCCATGAAACAGAAATGTACCTTCCTTGTCCACCTCAGTCAACTCTGGGTGTCTGTATCCATGGCTGATTGACAAAAATGCTAGTGTTTTGCAATTACTAATATAGAACCAAAATTTATATTTTTCAGTAATTAAGATTCCACATTATTCTGATTATAACCCCACTTCCTATCACTTGCATTCTGGTAATCTTTCTGAAGCAGAGCAAAAAGGATGAAGTTTATGCTGGCAGAACAAAAACATCCCTAGACCTCAAGCCCTAATGGTAGCCTGGGATTGGTGTGCCGAATCATGAATTTTGTTTCTCTATCCCTTTTCCTTGTCCTAACTATGGATACATTTTTATTAGAAAAGGGCAAGAAAGGTGAAAAAGTAGAGTATACCTATATTTTTTTGGAGTACAGAATAATGTGAGGACACTTCTGTGAGCACGAGTGGAAGTTAAATCACCAAATCTAACTAATGAGGCAAATAATAATGTCAGTTATCACAAAAAAAATCAAATAAGGTTTACGTAAGTTTATTCTTCAATACTACCTCATCTTAGTCCATTTTGTGTTGCTGTAACAGAATACTTGACACTGAGTAATTTACAAAGAAAAGAGGTTTATTTAGCTCATGGTTCTTCAGGCTGGGAAATTCAAGGTTTGGCAGCAGTATCTGGCGGCTTCTGGTGAGGGCTTTGTGCTGCTTCTAAATGTGATGGAGAAATAGAAGAGGAATGGGGAACCAAGTAAGTGCAAAAAAGGCAAAACACGAGAGGCTACCTCACTTGCGACAACCTCCTAGGAACAACGCTCTCCCAGGAACTGATCCATTTCCTCAGGAACTAACCCGGTCTCAGGAGAACACCAATCCATCTTGGCAAACTAATCCCCACTTAAGGCACCACCTCCCAACACGGCCACATACCATATTCAAACTATAATATTCTTTGCAGAGTCAAAGTAATTAGATTTAAAATAGTACATTCAATTAATATTCATATTTTCTCAAAAAATAAATTTTGAGATCTTTCATATTACTGAATCCCATACTTACAACATGTGTTTATTATGCCTTGCCCTCACCAAATACAAGCACACGTGCACATACACATACACATACATAAATACATACTACTTAATTTGGTGGGAGTGGAGGGTGTCAAAATGTGGGTATGCCCATGGACACATGTTTGCCTTGGGGACATCATCTCTATGTGTTTCTGTGGAAAGAGTTAAGAATTATGGTGTATGTGTTTTCTGTGGCTGCTATAATAAAGCACCACAAACTTAGTGACTTTAAGACAACATCAATTTATTATCTTATAGTTCTGGAGGCCAGAAGTCCAAAATGGGTCTGACAGGGCCCAAATCAAGGTGTAGGCAAGGCCAGCTCCCCAGGGGCTCTAGGGAAGAATGTGTTTACTTGCCTTTTCTACCTTTTGGAAGTCACCTTCATTCCTTGATTCCTGACTCCATGCTCACATCACAACACTTGCTTCCTCCTCTGTAGTCAAATCTCCCTCTGCCGCCCTCTAGAAGTTCATTTCCATTAGGCCCCCAGGATCATCCTGAATAATCTGACCATCTCAAGACCATTAACTTAATCACATCTTCAACAGCTCTTTTGCCACGTAAAGTGAAACTCACAGATTCCAGGGGTTAGGGCCGGATATTTCACGGTGCCCTTACTCAGCCACCACATATGGTGAGGTCATGAAGAGTCTGGAATCCATGAGTAGGACGGTCTGGGCTGTCCTCACTAGCTGTGCAAGTGACTTCCACCCTTTTTGCCTCAGTTTCCTCATTTGTTAATGAGGGAAATAATAATACCTCCCTGGTAGGGTTGTTGTCAGAATAAAATCATTAATATTTGTAAAAATCTTAGAATGTGAATTGTACACTTCAAAAAAATCTGAGATCCTCAGACATTTTGAGAGCCTATCCTGATTATTATCTTACCAAAGAACAGTGCATCCCATAGACAGGGTGGCCCAGACACACACAGCCTAGCTAGTCTCACTTCATCTTTTCTTCACTTGCTTTTTTCTTACCTTGGTTCCAGGACCACAGCCAATGGGCTCTGGCCCTACTCTATGTTTTCCAAGGCCCATGTTTAAGACGCTCAGGACCCTACACTTATTCCCACAGCAACACCTCCACTGAGGGTCAGGGACCTTGATTCAGTGCCTGTCACACTACACAAAAGTTCCTGTTGCCGTGGCCGTTGTCAACTGACAGTAGGATCTTGGACCGATTCATTTTCCCCATCTTGCCATGTCATGCTGCTCCCCTTCCCCTTCCACCGTGAGTGGAAGCTCCCTGAAGCCCCCACCAGAAGCATGTGCTGACACCATGCTTCCTGTACAGCCTGCAGAACTGTGAGCCCAGTAAACTTCTTTTCTCCATAAATTACCCAGCCTCAAGCATTCCTTTATATCGACACAAAACAGACGAAGACATCCCAGGAGGCTCCCGCCTTCCTTCTCCCCGGGGCTTCCCCTCCTCTGTGTAACAAAAGCACCGTCCAGAGACACACTCCTCTTTTTTCCTTCAGTGTCTCTCCCAGGACAGGCCTGTGCCACCCAGTCACTCCCAGCTCCCGAGTTGGCCATCCTGAAGCAGGTGACCTCACGGGATCTTCGTGCTACTGTGACCCAGAAGTACCTAAACAGAAACCACAGAGCTGTTGACTGAAGGAGGCAATGTTCTTGCCTTTGTGTGAAAACTAAGGTTCTGGCACCTGTTTCTTAATAAATTTTAAAATATCACTCATCGTTGCGTCTTCCTGGGCCCCCTCCTCCTAACGCCACTGTGGGGGACGAGAAAACTTGTCACAGCCTCATGCAACAGCTCAGAGAATAGAGGATATTCATTTATTTCATTATGTACTTTTCTATTTTCATCCAGTTCTGTAGGCTTTCTGCAGAAGTAACCCTACAAAACCTAACACAGGCATAGAAACATATAATCTTAATTTTAGTACAATATAAGACAGAGATGTCAGTCTGCAGCATCACTGAATGGTGCCCTACATACCAAATTCCAGTGGTAATAAAGGGCATATTTTCCGACTTAATCAAGACCACCCAGGATGCAGTTATACTTTCGCCTCTGTCCTAAATAATACAACAAAAGAGAAAAATTTTCCTTATGAAGCAGACTTCAATTGCCTCACAGGACTTTTTTAAATGCAAACTGCAAATATTCACAAAGTCAAATTATGCATAAAATCCCTTCAGGCTAGCCCAGACTTTCATGGGCGTGGCTGCAAGCAAACTCTGGTCGGTGTGGTAGAAACTGATGAGTAACCCTCTACGGAGGTGATGTGCTAATTTTGTATCTCCTGGACCTGATCCCAACCTGGTGCTCATTCCTTAGGTTTTCATTCCTATGGCAGGTTTTTGTAGGCGACATGTATAAAGCCATGCTTATGTTTTTATGCTTTTGCACTCAGGGAACATTTTTGTGGTGTCTGCAGGGCCCTTTTAAAGCTTGCTCATTTAGCACAGCAATGTGCAACGTAATTGAAACCTGGTTCTCTGGTTTACACCGACTATTTCCTTCAAAAATGGGAGAACTGTTTGCTCCTGAGAAATCTCCAAGAATCAATTTATATCTCTTTGGTCACAAACCAGGCCAATATTTCCTAAGTGTCTAGCATTTTGCTGCTTGGTAGGAGGGGCTCGAGACGTTGTCGAGAGGCTGTTTGGAAACCCTCCACACACACACACACACACACACACACACGCGCACGGTGGACATAAACAAATTCTCAAAGCTGTGGGGCATCGCTATTGTCATTTAATTATCTTTGTGGCTGCAAAGGGTCTCAATAGAAATTACTCCATTAATACTTCTTCCCAGCAGGTGTTTCAGGCTGATGAGGCAGCCGCTCAGGTGGCAGAGTATGTTAATTATGATTTTTTTAAATATAAGATTAAAAGCAGTCAAAAACAAATTTTAGCCTCCAACTTGTCAATTTATTGGAACCAGTTTAGGATCCCTGTGAAGACTCCCTTTCAAGCCTCAATTGTTCAGGGCCAATTCTAGAAAATAAAAATTGGGGAAGGCAAGTGGCTTGAATAAGGAGAGTTAGAGTGAAAAAATACTTAAAGGCTCTGGCCACATGTGGTTCAATGATTGGTAGCTTAACCTGTAATTTGATATGAGAAAAACATTGGGAGGAGGGAAGAAAAGCCAAAATTATTTACAGCTGAATGGGCAATTCCAATGAAACCAAACCTATGCAATATGTGGGCTGTATTTATACTTGCCTTTATTGGTTATTAATTCCCAGGGCAGCATTTAGTATAATATTTGGCACATAAATTTTATTGCTCTGAATTATGGGGCAGAAATGATTACCTAGAATTATGAAAAACAGGCCTCAGGGAGTGTGTATTAAAACTAGGGACAGAGATACGTAAATACCCAATGCTGATACAATAGGTCAAGAGCAGCACCAAATGTATGGACAAAGTGCTAAAGGGCCACAATCCAAGGAGACTGAATCTTTCATTCTTCCTTCAGTCAGTTAATGCTCCTGAGTGTGTACTCTGGTTCAGGCGCAGTTGTAGGTCTTAGGGATGCAGTTATGGAGACGACAGACAGGTCCTAACTCCGATGCAGTGAAACAAGGATGGGGGGGTGGGGGGGCAGCACAGTGGAGGCACAAAGGGAGGGTGACAGAGGATGCAAATAACTAAACCGGAAAAGACTGTATAAGTGCTCTGTAGTGGGTTGATTGGTGGCCCCCCAAAAAGTTATACCCATATCCTAGCCCCCAGAACCTGTGAATGTGGCCTTATTTGGAAAAAGGGTCTTTGCAGATATAACTAAATTAAGGATCTTGAGATGAGCTCATCCGGGACTATTCGGGTGAGCCCTAAATCCAATGACAAGTGTCCTTACAAGAGACAGAGAGAAGACATGAAGAAGAGAAGGTGATGTGAAGACAGAGGCAGAGAGCAGAGCTACCAAAAGCAGCAGAAGGCCAGGAAGGATTCTCTCCTTGGGCCTCCAGAGGAAGACTGGCCCTGACAACGCCTTGATTTTGGACTTCTGGCCTCCAGACTGTGAGAGAGTAACTTTCTGTTGTTTTAAGCCATGAAGTTCTTGGTCATTGGTTACAACAGCCCTAGTGAATTAATGTCAGCTCTAAAGGAAATAAAATAGACCGAGGGACACGGTATGCCGGCAGGTCTCACACTTTTAAGGGCTTGTTCTTGGTAAGAAAGAGACGACCCGAAGCCCACATGCAGGGACCCCTCACAGGGAGCATGGAAGGGTTATCTGCCTTTGTTACCAGCTGCAGTTTCGGACAGGTGTGGACGCCTATTTTTGTTGTCTGTGGCATCTCTTCTCACTTCTGACCAACAGAAGTCTCTTTCCTGCGTGGAACCCTGCCGTGGAGTTGTGGTGGGGCTGCTCCCGCCCTCGCATCCTCCAGGCCCTGCCGCCCTCCCTGCCCTGTCTTCCTCCTGGCCCTGGCTTCCTCCCGGCCCTGCCGTCCTCCCGGCTCTGTCTTCCTCCCGGCCTTCACATCCTCCCCGCCCTGCCATCCTCTCGGCCCTCGCGTCCTCCCGGCCCTGCTGTCCTCCCAGGCCTCATTCACACAGACAGACGCAGAGCAACGGCCTCGCCAATCGGAGCACCTCGTCGCCCAAAAGAAGCGATTGGTCCAGGGATGAGAACTTGACTAGGGCCAGGCCGATCAGAGCCCTCGCTGAGAATTTTCTTCTGGAACTCTCAGGAGAGACTCCCTGGTCCCCTTAGGGGGCTAAGCTGGTGGGGATGAGATTCCCTGGCAGTCTTTTTAGCTACACGACCCAATAACTTTCCTCTTACCCCTTTTTGTTTAAATCGGTTCTCAGTGTCTCTTGCTTGGAAATAGGAAAGGGCTCTAGCAAATTCGAGGCCCTGTCCTGTAACTTAGCCCAGACCACATGAAGCCCGTAGGATTTGGGATTTTTGTTTGTTTGTTTGTTTAGCCTGGACAGAAGTCAACAGGCAGACCTGCTTCTCCGAGGGGACTCCGCCGCCCTCTCCACGGTCCCCTCCTGCTTCCTTCCTGGCACGCTGAAGCGGTAGGGGCTGGCCCTGTTGACCCTCACAGCCATGAGGAAGCAGAAAGAAGTGATCCTAAAGGAAAAGAGTAAAAGAACCAAAGCCAAGAAAACTTCAAAGAGACACAGAACCCCCAAAGAATGGTTTTTGACATCTTTGTTTATCCCCTTGAAAATGCAATTCCTCATCACGTGCCCTAATTTTGTAGTTGGCCTTCACTGCTGTCAGTGCTGCGCCTGTATCACCCTCAGTTATTTGGTGCGAGAACAAGACTGATTCTGGCTGGTTCAAGCTGAGAATGTTCTATAAGAGGCTGAGAACTGGGCTCAGAAAACGCACGAGAACTAAGGAAGGACGAACTCGTAGATCTCAACCACGATCAGGCCACAGAAGCAATTGGGTCTAAAGGCTCCATGGCCAGTGGGCCAAAGACTGGACATGGCTTCTCCCTGGGACCCCAGCAACGCTGCCCACCTCTGCCCCACCCTAAAGAAGTCTGCTTTCCAGCGTGTGAGCATCAAAAGTCCAGGTGAAAATACATGATTGGCCACGTCTCTTTTGTGAGCCTAAGTCAGGGGAAATGGGGCTGAGACATCTTCCAGGTGAGCTCTGCCTCCCACTGAGATTCCTATGGGGAAATTTCCTAAACATAAATTAATCTGTAATTATCTACTGTGTCTTCTCTTGGGGTGACGCAGAGAAAACAAAAGGGCTAGGAGAGTCCCCCACAGTATTTCATATTGTGTTACAACAGTGCCCTCTAGTGACAGGCTTATGACAGGGTAAAAAACAAGGTAAATATTGACACGCCCAGTAAAAAGTCCTACTGAAATTGAGTCTTGCTTAATTTTGTGAATTAGACCTTTGCACAAAGCAAGAGAAAATTCTAAAATGCAACTGCAATCCTGTGAGAGCGATATAAAAAGGACCATGGCTTATAATGGATGTTTGCTTGAATCAACACCAGAACCCAACCATACTGGTACCTTGATCTCAGACTTCCAGCCTCCAGAACTGCGAGACATAAATGTCTGCTTTTTAAGCCACCCACTCTGTAGTACTCGTTAACAGCTGCCCAAAGTGACTAAGACAATTTCTTACCCCCTAATGTCCAGAGAATGGAAGCGTCTTCCATGCTCTTGTCCCTTGCTGTGCATTTGTTGAACAAACTATTTGTAAAAGCACCTACTCTAGGTGTTGGGCGCTAGGGCTGCTTTAATAAGGCCTCAGCTGGTCAGGTCTCCTGCAGCAGGGCTTTTAACCTGAAACCTAAATGACAGCAAGGAGTCTGGGGCAGAGTGTGCCCCAGGCAGACGGAACAAGTGGGGCATGCTTGGGGAGCAGAAGGGAAACAAGGGTGGCATCCCAGTGGTTCGGGCACATAGCGTGGAGGCAGTTCAGGACAATGCTGAAGCTTGGATAACTCCTTCTTGCACCCCCTTTCCAGGGGCAGGATGCTGGAGTGGTTAGAAGCACAGACTCCAGGTTCACACTCAGGATTCTAATCCTGACTGTGCCACTTACTTATTGTGCAATCCAGGATGAGCCTCCAGACCTCTCTGTGCCTCAACTTCCTCTTCTGTAAAATGGGCTAATTACTACACCTACCTCACAGCATTGCTGTGAAGATCAAATGCTTAGGAGGGTGCCTCACAGACAGGAATTGCCAGACAGGTTCGCCGTCATTAGCAGCTCAGATTTGGTATCATTGTCCCTCTTTAGAATTATTGTCCTTAAAAGATTCAGCTTAGAAACATCTCTGGCAGAACTGGGATTTGTGAAAACTATACTTTTCTTCTCACACTAAGCAGAGACCTTGTTGTGTTTTCAATGGCCTAGGTACATTCTCTAAAATAGTAAGGCTTTTCAAATGATTATATTTGAAAATAAAATTTAGTGGAATCAAGTTTTTAATAACATAAACCCTAATTATGTGCCCTGGGGGCCATAAGCACCTCTCACCCTCCCTATTCCCTGAGACAAAACAATATTGGAATTAGGCCAATTAACAGCCCTAGAATGGCCTCTAAATGTTCAAGTGAAAGGAAGAGTCACATGTCTCTCACTTTAAGTCAAAAGCTAGAAATGATTAAGCTTAATGAGAAAGGTATTTCAAAAGTGGAGATAGGCCAAAAGTTAGCCAAATTGCGAATGCAAAGGAAAAGTTTTAGAAGGGAATTAAAAGTGTTACTCCAGCAAACACACAAATGATATGAAAGCAAAACAGCCGTGTTGCTGATGTGGAGAAAGTTTGCATGGTCTGGCTACAAGATCAAACCACCTGTAACATTCCCTTAAACCAAAGCCTAATCCAGAGAAAGGCCCTAACTCTTGAATTCTGTAAAGGCTGAGAGAGGGGAGGAAGCTGCAGAAGAAAAGATTGAAGCTAGCAGAGGTTGGTTTCGGAGGTTTAAGAAAAGAAGCCATTTCCTTAACATAAAAGTGCAAGGTGAAGCAGCAAGTGTTGGTTTAGAAGCTGCAGCAGGTTATCCAGAAGATAACTTGTTAGGATAACTAGTTAAGATCATTGATGAAGGCAGATTCACTAAACAACAAATTTTCCATGTCGACAGAACAGCCTTCTATTGGAAGGAGATGCCATCTGGGACTTTGCATAGCTAGAGAGAAGTCCACTCCTGGCTTCCAAACTTTACTGACTCTCCTGTTAGGGGCAACTGCAGCTGGTGACCTTGAGTGGTACCCAGTGCTCGTTTACCATTCTGAAAATCCTGAGGCCCCTCAGATTGATGCTAAATCTACTCTGCCTGTGTTCTATAGATAAAACAACAAAGCCTGGATGACAGCACATCTGTTTATAGCATGGTTTACTGAATATTTTAAGCCCACTGTTGAGACTTACTCTCGGGGAAAAAAAAAAAATTCTTTCCAAAATATGAATGGTCATTGACAATGTTCCCGGTCGCCTAAGAGCTCTGGTGGAGATGTGTAAGGAGATGAATGTTGTTTTCATGCCTGCTAACTCAATAGCCATTCTGCAGCCCATACCAAGGAGTGATTTCAACTTTCAAGTCTTATTATTTAAAAGATACATTTTGTAAGGCTACAGCTGCCATGGACAGTGATTCCTCTGATAGATCTGGGCAAAGTAAATTGAAAATCATCTGGAAAGGATTCTTTTTCTAGATGCTATTAAGGACATTCCTGATTCATGGAAGAGGTCAAAATATCAACATTGACAGGAGTTCGGAAGATGTTGATTCCAACCCTCATGGATGACTTTGATGGGTTTAAGACTTAAGTGGAGGAAGTAACTGTAGATGTAGTGTAAATAGTAAGAGAACTAGATTTAGAAGTAGAGCCCGAAGATGTGATTGAGTTGCTGCAATGTCATGATCAAACTTGAACAGATGAGGAGTTGCTTCTTATAGATGAGCAAATAGTGTTACAGCTCTTTTAGAATTTGTCTAGCAGGTTTTCCAGTCCTTACCAGAGGACCCCTCACCACCACGAAAAAAAAAGATGAGCAAATAAAGTGGTTCCCTGGGGTGAAATCTACTCCTGGTGAAGATGCTGTGAACATTGTTGAAATAACAATAAAAGATTTAAAATATTACATAAGCTTAGTTGATAAAGCAGCAGCAGAGTTTGAGAGAATTGACTCCAATTTTGAAAGAAGTTCTGTAGGTAAAATGCTATCTAACATTATTGCATGCTAGAGAGAAATCTGTTGTCAAAGGAAGAATCAATCAATGCAGGAAACTTCATTGTTGGCTTATTTTTTTGAATTGCAACAGGCACCCCACCCTTCAGCAACCACCACCCTGGTCAGTCCACAGGCATCAACATAGAGGCAACACCTTTCTCCAGCAAAAAGATTACAATTTAGTTAAGGCTCAGATGATTATTAGTTAGCATGTTTTAACAATAAAATATTTTTAATTAAGGTACATACATATTTTTAGACATAATGCACAGATAATAGAACTCAGTATAGTGTAAACATAAGTTTTGTTTTTTTTGTTTTTTTTTATTCTTTTTTTTTGCTATTGTACAGCATTCCAATGTATTTTTTTTTCAAGTTAAAAACAATAGTTTCATATTTTTTTCCCCACCCCCCCTTTCCCGAGTCAGCACCTTCAAGTGTTACCACTCCCCAAACGGTGCGCAATGCACTCATTGTGTAGGCATACCCCCATCCCCTCCCCCACCCCCCACCTCAGTCTGATGTCCAATTGGTGTCATTCCCAGATTTGTATTTAGGTGATGATCAGGGAAACCAATTTTCTGGTGAGTACATGTGATGCTTTAAACATAAGTTTTATATGCACTGGGAAACCAAAATTTCATGTGACTTTATCTGAGATATTCCCTTTTTTGTAGTGGTCTGGGACCAAACCCACAATATCTCCAAGGTATGTTTGTATATAAAAAAATAAAATGTTTTGATCATCAGGAAACTCATATTTAAAAAGTGACACCTTATGCATCTTAGGAAATACAGTATAATTATAATTAAGTCTCATTAACTTGATAAATTGGGTTAAGCTAATTCATGGTTTCTCCTTGTCCCGTACAATCTCTATTGAACTTTAGGATTTATTTGATTACTTGTTACACATAATTTTCCTCTTACCTATAGAAATATAAACAAATGGCACACATAATAAAAATGTTAGAAAGGTGGATTGTTAATTGTCTCATTGATTTTACTAAAAATTGTTTCACCAAAAATCCTTTATTATCATGATATTTTTAAGCTGTGGGTTTGAAGAACCAATTGTATTAATAATACAATATAATATAAAATATAACACAATAATAAAATATCTCACACATTTATAGTGCTTAATAATATTCAAATGCTTTCATATACATAATCTTGATTCTCCTGAGGACTTTTTATTACAGTAGATAAGGCAACAGAGGGTCAAAGAGCCTGACATGTTCAAGGCCTCATAAATAGTAAATTTAAAAGCTGAAATCAAAATCTGGGCCTCCCCCACCCAGTCCACTGGATTTCCATCCCATCATATCGTAAATTGAATTCCTATGTCGAGTAGGAGAGAGTAGGTGACATTTTAAGAGTATATTATTTTACATGTCAATTTTGTAAAGGCACTCATTAAAATTTCTCAATATTCTTTATAATTTTCATGCACTTATATTCTTACCCATGTATTATGTTAAGGAAATTTAGATAACATTTAAAAAAATAGAGTGGAAATTTCAAAACTTCTCCCTGCTGTGCTTTTCAAGGTAGTTCAACAGTTTAATTTATGTAAGACTTTCATTTTTTTAATTCATTATAGAAAACCATACCAAAATTATATTCCTTATTCCACTTTCTAAGACCAAATTTTAATGTAGGGGAGAGAGAGGAAATGGGAATGACATAAGAACCGGAAAAAAAAAATCAATTTAGAAGTCTTGTCTTTGTTCATTTGCAATTCTCCTTCATTTCTGTCCCTTCACTTCCACAAGATTTGTCTTTTGGCTTGAACTCACCTTTCTTTCTCTCCAGTTGTGTGTACAAAGTATTGAGGTCTCCAAGAGATCCAGCTAAATCAGCATTTACATTCTTGTGTAACATCTGTCCTGAAGAATGAGGTTCATTGAGTGAAATAACCTTATAAATTAACTGAAACACACAGACCTCAGATTTTTTAAAAATGTTTATATAGATCTAACCCCAAAATTCAGCATATGGACAACTGAGAATTTGTCCATTATGATTATAATTGCAATTTGTAATATGCCCAGTCTCCATCTGCAGGTCATGGATGCTTACTACATCATTACGGGCAACCGTGGGCCTCAACTGTAGAAGTTCTTAGAAGAATCTTCGGACTTCAGTGTCTTTTTAAGAGTTGATAGAATGGATTTATCACAGTGGTGAAGCCAGAAATACTTTTCGGGTTTGATGCCACAGAATGTATATATACAATGCCTTATTCAAACATGGGCATTCAATAAATATTTATTGAGTGAATACAGAATGAATGAATGAATGAATGAGTATTACAAAGGAAATTGGGGATTTAAATATGGCCAGAAGAATCCAAGTCCTGCTCCAGTGACCTGGTCAACCAATCCAATCTTCCTGCCATGCTCAGTGGAGATCTCAAATCATCCAATCATCCTATGTTCCTCCTTGATTTGTAACAAGAACCTCTGTCATCTTTGGAGTAGTGAAGAAAAAAACAAGAAAAAGAGGAGCAGGAAAACCCTAGAGCCTAGCATTCATTTTTAACCTGATTTTCTGGTTTCCAGTGTGTGGGCTCATTAAACAGGAAAAAAACAAATTGTTTTTAATTTTCAAAACACTTTGCATTTTTACTTATTCCAGATGCAAACAACTTTAAAGGCAAAACCATGAGAGGGTATGTGATGAACAGTGCCTAGTTACCAAAGGAGGTCACATAAAAATTAAAAAGCACTAAAGAATAAATAGTAGTCCATCCTGTCCAGGGGGATGAGCTTTCCAACCCAAGTAAAAATTAAAACCAAATTACATACACTAATCAGCATTGCATAACACATCCGATTCATTTGCATGCAATGCAATTATCCTGATAGGTGCTGAATTCAACACCTCCAGCTGAGTTAGTGCACCTCCAGGGAACACAAGCACTGGGCTTTGTTCCTGTGCATTGGCTGTGTTCTCTTACGACTTTGATGGTAAATAAACTATCACTCCCAGCACCTTTAGACTTTGAACATCTGAAATAAAAACAATACAGATCTGTGCATGGGTAACACTAGCACAGCATTCAGGCTCCCTCAGAAGAGCAAAAAACAGGCTGATTCTGGTTCAGTGTTTCATTTCTAGAACATTCTATCTGATCTTGTGTTTTAGAAAACCACATTTGTTTTATATTATATAAAGAATTCTTCTTTTTCTTTACCCTGGACTTGCAGAGGAAGGGGACATTTTGAGGTTATCTTTTTTGTATCAATGACCCTTTGTCCAGCCAGTGACAAGGGATAGACTCTTTCCTGAAGGACTCTGCTGGTTTTGGAGGTAGCCACCCCTAAGGAAGAGGCTGGCAAGCAGGATGGTGGCTGGCTGGCCTGCAAATCCCTTGGAAACCTGCTCAGAAAAGATTGCCCAGGTTCAGAATTGATGGCAGTGAACCCAGTGTCAACATTAGTCTCTTCCTCAAGCTTCTGAAAGCTGCTTTCCCAGCTGAGCACCTTCATTCTAGCCCCAGGTTCAAGGTGAGGAGAAGGCAGATGCAGTTGGGTGCTTGTGGGTGGGCTGCTGGCCTGGAATGACCGGCAGGGGTGTTTCCACAAAGTGCCACTAGAGCCGACTGCTACTGGGCTCCCACTGGGCTCAGGAAGCTCCAGAGAATGCACCTGGAACCTCCTGGCTCGGCTCCTCCGGCCCCTTGGTTCTAGCGTCCTCTTTGCAGAGATAGGAGTCTGCCTGGAGCCCTGGAGAAGCATGTCAGCTCCTGCGGTGCCATTCGGGAAAGAAAGCTCTCCGTTCCTAACACCAACTCCTGGATTCAACTGGACCTATAGGACAAGGAAAGGAGGAACAAATTAAACATATTTTCCATTAACTAAGTGCCAAGAGCAGACCATGCCTCATTCACCCTTTGCCATGCCATGCCCATAGCAGACATTCAGTAAAAGTTGGTTAGAATGAATAGAAGTGACAATTCTATCCAATTATGAGGTGTATAATTAGCATCAGCTCTAAATATCTCTCTCTCAGGCTCCCTAAATTAAGACTTTAGGGAATCAAACGGCCATTTGGTAACACCACACTTCTGGTAGACCAAGTCGTTAAACAAAGCAAAGATGTTCACAGATGTTATTCAATGACCTCACTTGATGTTATAAACAATATAGTACCAACTATGCAAAAAGAAAACCAAAGAATCACAAAACGTTATAGTCAAGATAAGGACTGGAATAAGAATTCAATCTTTCAAAGCTGGTGGTCCTCCTTTTAGATCATGCTAACAACAACATATATCTTGAGCCATTCTAAGACATACAGGCACTCCAGGCATGATAATAATTTGGCACCTTTTGAAAATCAATAGTCTTGAAATTCTTGGGGCACCATTTATTTAGAGTAGAGGTCTGGTATTGTGTGGGAAAACAAAGAAGCAGACCAGCAGACCGCTTATATGGAAGCTCTGGTGTTTTGATCCCTGGCAAGTCCGCTTTGGTTCCAAATTTACAGCAAGTTAAGCAAAACTCCCAAGCTGCAGTTGACTATACTCTCCCTCCACAGATTGGAGTTCACCAACCCATCTTCCAGACATGGACTCTTGGAAGCCTCACATCCTACCCCATACACAACACTCTCCCCAAAAGTACTTCTGGAAAAGACAATTTTCTCCACCTTGTTAACAGCCCTTTGAAATTTGGTATTCAGGATCCGTCCCTGCCTGGCCCAGGGATTTTGTTTAATCAAATATCAAAAGGATGGTACAGAAGAACTTTAAATGCATATTATTAATTGAAAGAAGCCAATCTGAGAAAGTGACATACTGTATGATTCCAACTCTATGACATTCTGGAAATGGCAAAACTATGGAAACAGTAAAAAGATCAGTAGTTGCCAGGGGTTGGCAGGGGAGGGAGGGATGAATAGGCAGAGCACAGGATTTTTAGGGACGTAAAGCTATTCTGTATGTAACTATAATGGTGGATACATGTTCTTATGCATTTGTCAAAACCCATGGAATGTACACCACCAAGAGTGAACCCTAATGTAAACTACTGACTTTGGGTGATAATGATGTGTCAGTGTGGGTTCATCAGTTGTAGCAAATGTACCACTCTGGTGGAGTATGTTGATAGTTGGGGGGGCTGTGTGTGCGGGGTTAGGGAGTACATGGGAACTCTCTGCACTTTCTGCTTAATTTTGCTATAACCCTAACACTGCTCTGAAAACTAAAGTCTATTTAAGAGGAGGGGGGAAACGGTATGTATTTATCTCACAAGGCAAGAAGACATAAATCAGGACACTGAGAAAGTAGGTCTAGAAATGAGTAAATTACCATACATATTAACACAGTATTTGTATATATGATACACATGTATGTTCTCCCAATATTCTCTCTGATGGAAATGGTGAAGTGACTAAAACCGCAAAAACAAAAAACAAAAAAAAAAAAATCAAGGACTTCCATTGATTCTTTAGAATAGAAATTGACAAATATTTTCCGTGTAGCAGCAGATAGTAAATGTCTGAGGCTTGGCCGGCCATGTGGTCTCTATCCCGACTACGCAAAGCAGCCACAGACTATACAAAAATGAATGGCCTGGCTGTGTTTCAATAAAGCTCTATTTATGAACACTGAAATTTGAATCTCATATAATTTTCATGAGTCGTACATTTTTTTCCCAACCACTTAAAAATGGAAAACTATTCTTAGCTCCCCAGCCAGAGCCGGCCAACCTCTGCTCTATCAATGATTCTCATTCTCTCTCCTCCTTTGCCCCCACCACTGTCCCCCCTCCCCTCGCCCTCCCCCTCCTCTTCCCCCTCCTCCTCTCCTCCCCTCCCTCTCTTCCTCTCTCTCCTCCCCTCTTAAGAATAAGAAGGTTTTATCCAAACAATATCCTACCTGGAAGCCCAAAATATGAAACAGTTCAACTGGAGCAGCCCCTGGTTGAAAGTGAGGGGTAGCCTCTGCCTTCTGGGTTGATCTTAGCCCCTCCTCCTCCTCCCAGGTCCCTAGGGCTTCTCAGAACCCAGTTTGAAAACCACTACTCTAGGATCTCTAAATTCTATTCAAGCCAGCTCACTAGAGAGCTACCCTACTGGA
The DNA here is from genome assembly GCF_041146395.1 of Eulemur rufifrons. Taxonomy (NCBI): domain Eukaryota; kingdom Metazoa; phylum Chordata; class Mammalia; order Primates; family Lemuridae; genus Eulemur; species Eulemur rufifrons. Next base: position 12,972,968 of record NC_090983.1, on the reverse strand, counting down.
ACTCCCCACCCTGTCGCAGATGTGCTGCTGCTGAGTCACACCTCCACCTCCTGCTGGGAAGGCTTCTGCAGACCGGAAACTCTCTCTAGGGGGCGCTGTTGAATGGATGACCGTGTACCACAAGACAGCCCTTTTGCAAACCCACAGAGAAACGTCTGTTCTGAACTTTGCTACACAGTGGAACGACCTGGGGACCTTTAAAATACTGTGATGCCCGGCTCCTGTAGAGGATATTAGAAAAGGTGGAAATCTGGCAGTCCTGCAAACAGGACGTGGGATGTGATTGTTATCAGCCAGCTGCATACAGCAGGCTTTGGACTTGGGAGTGTCACTGATGTTGGGTCCCTGCCCTTTTCTTGATAGCCTTAAGGAACAACAAGGAAATAACAAGATAATTATAAGTTTAATGTGTATCGCCAAATAGATTTGCTTAGAACCGTGTGCATGCTGTATGACGCCAAAGATTTTAGCTATATGATCTTTGCTGTAAACACGTATGCCTTTCCCTACAATAGATACAGAGATTTGGAGAGGTTCAGGAGCTCTTTGAAAGGAAGAGGGTCTCTCCTCCTCCTTCAGCCTGAGATTGTGACACTCGTAGAGACGCTGGACGATCTCTACAATTGGTGACCCTGACACGATTCGGCCAACTCACACGTGGAGAATTTTCGACGGATTAACGGAATCGCAGTAAGGGACAGTCCCGACTCCATAATAGAGGACAGGGCCGACGTGTGTAATACTAGAAGGGGATTTTATCATTTAATTGTGAGTTATGGGTCAGGAACTCACTAAAGAACAGAAATTGTACTTTAAGACTTTACAACAATTATTAAAAGCAATTCAGTGTACAGTGGAACCGAAAGCATTACAACACCATTACTTTCGATTCGTGAACATTGCCCTTGGTTTCCAGATGCCGGCACTCTTGATCTTGAACTCTGGGAACAGGTAGGACGAGTTTTAAAGAGACAATCTGAGCAGGGTTTTATGACTAATGTTACTCTGCTGACAACCTGGAGCTTAGTACGTAGTGCTCTTTATCCATTATACATGACAGATGGCGATGGTCCAGATCTCCCCCTTTCTGCAACAGTGGAGGGGGCACCTCATGAAGAAGCAGGAGAGCCTATGGATAAACCTGAGCCTCTAATGTCTTTTGATTCCAATGAGTCAGATGAAAAGGAACTGCCATTTCTACCGCCATTAAAAGAGCAGGATGAATCACAGCCATCTGCCCCTACGGCCTGCTCTCATCCACCGCCTCCTGTGCCACTGTCAGGAGGAACTTACCATGAACCACCTCCTTGGACTTCACCCCACCTAAAGTTTTTTTCAGAAACTAATTTGGGGGCACGACCCTCCTTGATTGAGAGTTGTCTAATAGAAGGGTTCAAATCAGGAGACCCTGACACCTTTATGGCTGCCTTCCCTGTTGTGGTGAGAAATAAGAGGAGACAACATGAAACTCTCCCTTTTACTGTGTTTAAGGAACTAAAAAAGAGTTATCCGAGAAAATGGCCTCAATCTCCATTTACCACCGGCATGGTTGAGGCATTGGGAAATAGTTATGAAATGACTCCTTTTGACTGGAAAACATTAGTTTGTGTCCTAGTTTCATCAGCAGAATACACGGCATGGCTTATGGAATATAATGACTTAGCTATTCAACAATCCTTACAAAATTTAGATCATGGAATACCACTTAGTGTCGAAATGTTACAAGGCAGTGGCGTCTATGCTACAGTTCAAGCTCAAGCTCCGGCTGTTGCTAGACGATTTGTCCAGTGTTCAGCCTTAGCCATTCAAGCATGGAAACGTATCCCTATTAGTCAAACACAGGGATCATTTGTTACTATTTGACAAGGCGCTACCGAACCTTACACTGATTTTATCAATAGACTGCAAACAGCAGTGGAAAGACAAGTGCCTAAACAAGACACTACTACGCTTCTCATCCTACAATTGGCTTTTGAAAATGCTAATAAGGATTGTCAAACAGCATTAGCTCCCATCTGTACCTCCTCCTCAGATGTAGGAGCTTTTATTAAGGCCTGTCAACACGTGGGCACTACTGCTCATCTAGCTCAAACGTTTGCCGCCATGATGCAAGGAGGTGCTTGCTATAATTGTGGGAAATCTGGCCATTTAGCAAAAAATTGTAAACAATCACGGAACAATGGTAAAAGGAATAATTTGGGGAAAGAAAAACAGCCTTCTAAAACCTGCCCAAAGTGTGGAAAGGGCAAACATTGGGCTAATCAGTGCCGATCTAAATTTGAGAAGGATGGTAATCCTAAACAGGGAAACTAGAAGGGGGGTAGGGGCACTCCCTCCAGTGCCCTGAAAAATGTCTGGGGGAGCATTGGCCAGTCAGGCTCCTCCAGCCTTGGCCAACGAAATACCATTGCTGACCTCTCTGCCATGACAACCGGTAGTCCCGGGTTGGACCTCTCAACAATAGAGGAGATAGTTCTTAAGCAAGAAGACAAGGTGTACCTTATCACCACAGGAATCTTTGGGCCACTCCGGAAAGGATTTTTTGGGCTACTATTAGGAAGATCTAGTTGGACTTTAAAAGGAGTACAAGTTTTACCCATAGTAATTGACTCTAATTACCATGGAGAAATCAAAGTAATGGTAAAAGCTGTAGGCCTTCATGTTTTACCAGCAGGAACACAAATAGCTCAGCTCCTTTTAATTCTTTACTTACAGGGCAATACTCAAAATAAACAAAGAAACAGTAAGGGATTGGGTCATTCCAGTTCTACTGCATTCTGGTCTGCTCCAGTAACTGCACAAAGGCCTCAATTAATAGTCACTATTAAAGGAAAACAACTTCATGGAATTATAGACACAGGAGCAGACAAATTTATCATAGCTTCTCAATATTGGCCTACAGACTGGCCTATGATTAATGCCCCTGTTATGGTTCAAGGTGTCGGGGTTTATCAAACACCCAATTTAAGTGCCTTTCATCTTACCTGTGAAGGGCCAGGAGGTAAACGGGCCAATATCCAACTCTTTGTTATGAATATTCCCTTCTCCTTATGGGGAATAGATTGTCTTCAACAGTGGGGACTACAGCTTTCTATTTCCCCTTTCTAGGAGGGGCCACTGCTCTAATCCAGCCTTTAAAACTACAGTGGAAAACAAATAAACTGGTATGGGTTGAGCAGTGGCCCATTACAGCTGAAAACCTTTTACATCTCAAGGAACTGGTTCAAGAACAGTTAAAAACTGATCATATAGAAGAATCCAATAGTCCTTGGAATACGCCTATCTTTGTTATACCTAAAGAGTCTGGAAAATGGAGGTTAATACATGATCTTAGAGCCATTAATGCTATTATGAAACCTATGGGCCCTTTACAACCTGGACTGCCCTCCCCAGTTATGATCCCAGAAGATTGGCCATTAATAGTCATAGATCTTAAAGACTGTTTCTTTAATATTTCCCTACATCTTGATGATAAAGAAAAATTTGCCTTTATGGTACCTGCAATCAACCATCAAGAATCAGTAGCCAGGTATCAGTGGAAAGTTCTGCCTCAGGGAATGATGAATAGCCCCATTGTCTGTCAATATTTTGTATAGCCTGTTAGACAGATGTTTCCAAATACAAAAACATTCCATTATATGGACGATATCTTACTTGCTGCAGCTGCCACGCAGGAAGTTGAACAAGCCTATAAGAAAGTAACCCAAGTTACTCGTGAACAGGGTTACATATTGCACCAGAAAAGGTGCAAACTTCTAGTCCATGGAAATACTTAGGTTATATTGTAACACACAGGAGCATTCACCCACAATTTACAAAAATAAGCGCTCCTCAGCCTCTCACTTTAAACTCTTTACAACAACTACTAGGACAAATAAATTGAGTACGTCCCATCTTGGGTATTTCTACAGCGGAATTAACACATTTATTTAACACTTTAAAAGGTAACTCAGACTTAAATTCCCCTCGCTCTCTCTCTCTGAACAAGCATTACAGGAATTATCATTAGTGGAGGAAAAATTACAAGATTGTTTCTTATCTAGAATTAACCCATCTTACCCCATTGATCTTTTTCTCTTTAATACCAAACAGAGCCCATCTGGCCTGTTAGGACGGTTTATAACTTAATACACTGTTTAGAATGGATATTTTTAGACCACACTTATAAAAAAAAAGTTAATAAATACAGACATGTTAGCTCATATTACACAAAAGGGAAGGGCACACTGCATTCAGCTTTTGGGTTATGACCCAGCACACATATATATTCCTTTAAACCAACAAAATTTAGATACTTTATCAGCGCAAGACTTAAATTGGCAACGAGCTCTTTCAGATTATCTTGGACGATTGCTAATTCATTATCCTTCATCCAAATTATTACAATTTTTTCAAACTATTCCTATCACCCTACCTAATATTTTACAATCTACTCCTATCACAGGTGCTAAGATCATCTTCACAGATAGCTCTGGCAAAACAGGCAAAGCAGCCATAGCTTAGAAAGATGCCAAATGGAAATTACTTATATAAGAAAGGTTTCCAATACACTCAACAAGCTGAAATCAGAGCATTAATACTAGCATTAAATACCTTTCCTGACATCTCTATCAATATTACTAGTGATTCTCAGTATGCTGTACATGCTCTCCAAAACCTTGATACCTCCTTCATTAAGGACATACCTAATAAAAGTCCATTACATTTATTTATTAATTTACATGCTCTATTTTCTCAGCGATATCATCCACTTTTTATTACATATATTAGATCACATACTTCCTTACCTGGGCCACTTACAGACGGCAATAATTTTGTAGATAATATTGTATCTAATCAATTATGTCTCCTTGCCCAAGATACTACACACTTTCAGCAGGCATGCTTAGATCATGACTTCTTTCATCAAAATGCTAAGGCATTGAAAACTTTATCCCATTACTTTAACTCAAGCAAAACTTATCATTAAAACGTGCCCTGATTGTCAACAATTCTCTTCATCCCCTGTTACACTGGGTCCCGGAGTGAATCCACGAGGGCAGTTGCCGAATGATATTTGGCAAACTGACATTACACAATTACCTTATTTTGCACGTCTCAAATACACACATGTCACTATTGATACACATTCAGGCTTCATTCATGCCACGCCCTTATCAGGGGAAACTAGCCGTCATGCTTTCCAACGTTGTTGGAAACACTCACAGTTTTAGGATTACCCAAAATTATCAAAACAGACAATGGCCCTTGCTATTTATCAAAAAAATATAATTTTACCCTTCAAAATTGGAAAATTAAACATATCACAGGGATACCCTACAATTTTTCCTGGCAAGCTTTAGTAGAACGTGCACACCGTACTTTAAAAACTTATCTACTAAAACAAAAAAGGGGGGGAGCAAGGGACTGTCACCTAGAGAACAGATAGCTAAAGCCTTATTTACTTTGAATTTTCTTAATATTGGAGATGATGGCTATGGATCTGCTATGGATCATAGATTGGGAAAACATAATTTTAATCAATTAGATCAAAAGAAAGTGTTGGTTAAAGACTGGGTTAATAATTTGTGGCAAGGATCTTTTCTGGTATTAACATGGAGCTGAGGTGCAGTTTGTGTCTCTCGAGAAACAGGTCCAGAGTGGGTGCCTGCAGAAAGGGTGAAGCTATACCATGAGCTGGAAAACAACGGACAACCCCATCCTGCAAATGATGAATCTGACCCTGGAACAAAGGACAACGTTGACCAGGATGAGACAAGCTCCTCATGTGACTTGGGGACAACTAAAGAGGCTTGATCAAAAGGCAGTAACAATAATTAGAAAGGCTGGGACTGCCCCAACAGCAGAAAATCGATTTTTGGTATATTTGGCCATCATAGGTGAGGCTTCTAAACAGGCAGGACGATGGTTTCTACTCCTTTGAGGATGGTCATTGCTATCTTCAGCAGGTGCCACAGTTTATTAGAGTCATTTATGGAACCCACCTTTATTTCCTGTGTTTACATGGTGGATGTAGATCCTCCTTTGTCTTCTAATGACACAGGGTGGGCTGGTGGCGTTTGCCCATCACCATCAGGACCATCAACATCACATACTGCATGGTTACATAATAATGATTCCATACTATTTACTGCCAGCTACCCTCCTATTTGTTTTTCCACCTTACCAAATGTTGAGGGTTGTATACAAATCATTCCTCAGGAATATTTATATTATCAGCCTAAGAGTGGCAACAATACAGCTAATTTAACCTTCGTCTCTGCTTTAACTGTAAATACAACCATAAATATCAGTGTTACAACTTTTACTCCTGACCTGCCCATTTGTAGACCAAAAAAAAGATTGGAGATGTAAGTTTTATTCAGTACAATGGGCCCCATGCAGAAGAGACTATCCCAGAGGATTAACTTTGTTTAATAATGGAACTTTATGGGATCGGGGACCTCACGGGAAATGACATTCTTCGGGTAGAGAATTGGAATTCGGCAGCCCATCTAACCATTCCATTACTTGGGGTGAACTTGGATTGTCAGGTCCAGTCCTTCAACTCATGGACGGCGTTCATATGAGTCATATCCACACCAAAATATGGAGAATGGGATTGCCATTTTTGAATCATGTGTCATCCCATGGCAATTATACTAATAGTACTGGCATCTATACACTGTCTTTAAACAATAATGTCAGTGATTCAGTGATGATTTATACCACTCATCCTTATGTTTTCTTTTTTGGACAAAAACCTCCTAATATAACTCAACCTAATCCCTATTATAATATCTCTTGTGAGACTCCTTCTTGGTATAGCTCTTGTATTACATTGCAAAATGTTACTAATCTTAATATCACTTACATATTTATGTTAAAAAGAGGAGCACAAGCCTGGGTTCCTGTTAATCTAACAAGGACACGGCAAGGAGAATCTTCTTTACAGGTCTGACAATCTGCCTTACCAAAAATTAGACCCAAACGCTTCCTGGCTACTCTTATTGCTTTCTCAGTTTCAGCTATTATTATCCTTGGTACTGCGACAGTGGCTGCTGTGTCTCTTACTGAGTCAATACATGCAGCAGCTGTAGTGGAAGCAGTTCTAGTAAATGTTACACATCAAATACAAGAACAAACTGAAATTGATACAGGCACATTGGCTAGACTACAAGCACTTGAGGCAGCTATAGAATGGGTCGGAGACCAACAACAAGCATTTATTACTCAGCAAGGCCTGCAATGTGATTGGGAATATCGCACACAGTGCATTCCACCGTATAACAAATCCGCTTATCCTCGGAATGTGGTAAAATCTGATCTTCAGGGGGCCTTCAAATCTCATGCAGCATCTCAAGTACTACAATTGGAAAATTAACTACAAAATCAAATACAACAACTCCATTCAAATTTACAAACGGATACTTTACAAAAGCTACAAGATAGCTTTGCTTGGTTAGACCCCAGACAATGGTTTACAGGACTTAATATTAGAATTTGGGTCATGGCTGGAATTATCATACTCTTTTGTTTTCTGTTTCTAGCAATCTGCAAACAGTTGATTTCTATGACTCGCCGCATGGCTGTACACAAGCAGAAGCTGGACGCTTACGTGGCCTTCAATATCTACCATCAGGAACAATTTGATCATAATAAGAAAGGGGGAAATGTAGAGGGTATTAGAAAAGGCCTAAAGGCCTGGGTCAAGGGACTGTGACAAAGGTGGAAATCTGGCAGTCCTGAAAACAGGACTTGGGATATGATTGTTATCAGCCAGCTGCATACAGCAGGCTTTGGACTGCATGGGAGTGTCACTGATGTTGGGTCCCTGCCCTTTTCTTGATCGCCTTAAGGAACAACAAGGAAATAAAAAGATAATTATAAGTTTAATGTGTATCGCTAAATAGATTTGTTTAGAACAATATGCTTGCTATACGACGCCAAAGATTTTACCTGTGTGCTCTTTGCTATAAACACGTATGCCTTTCCCTACAATAAATACAGAGATTTGGAAAGGTTCAGGAGCTCTTTGAAAGGAAACGGGTCTTTCCTCCTCCTTCAGCCTGAGATTGTGGTCTGGAGCATTCTTCGTTGCACCATGATGCTTGTAGAGTCGCTGGATGATCTCTACAGCTCCCACTGCCAGACATTCAGATTTCACTGGGCCAGGGTACAATCCAGGCATCAGCAATTTTTAAATGATTCTTAACAGAGGAGAATGTCAACTTTTTTTTTAAAGAGAAGTCTAAGATCCTTAGACCATATGGCAAAAGTGAGTGCAGCATTATTAACATAGAAATGCAGATGTGTGCTGTTGGAATGAAGAATTTCCAGGAGAAACATAATGCTGAGTGATTGAGATAAACCCCCTGGGGGGAATAAAGCTTGCCAAAAAACAAACTGAAACACATTTGTAAGAATGCTGATCATTTAAAGCTCATCTTTCTAAGAAATATTTGTAAAATGTTACAAATTGAGAGCCAGGTTTCTCAAGTTCAAGGAACATTAGCAACTATGACGATTAACAGGAAGATTGACACTCATTATGACTCTAATCTCTCGAAAAGCAAGAGAAAACACGTCATTGAAAAATGATTAAGCTACTAAGGGGCAGACTCACATCACGAAGGGAAAGATAATATTGTTTCTTACTGAGAGTGATTCCAAGAAGATAGCAAAAGAGGATTTCTCCAACACTGGGAAAAAATGATTGCATGGAAACAAATTCTGTGGATACTAAGAAACCCCAAAACAGTGCCGGACTCGCTCAGGGGTTGACACCAGTCTTTTCGAATTAACTGATCCTTTCAAAGGTACTTATTTTAATCAATTGGCCAAAACCACTGATGTCAACCTGCTATTCTACAGCAACAGAAACTTCCTGAGCAATGCCTCTTTCATAGCATGTAAGCCAGAGCATTGAATGAGAGTGTAGAAGTATGTGTCTGTGTGTGTGTGTGTGTGTGTGTGTGTGTGTGTGTTGGGGGGGGGCGGTGTCTGGCTGTGTGGGGTATTTTGCGAGAGGTGACGGAGAATGAGTGGGAAATGAGCAGAGGAAGGAAGGAGGAGTTAATAGAATCCAAGAGAGTGCATCTGAGAGACTAAGAAATGAGAAAAAAAGAGCCCTTAAGAAATGCTAGAGAAGATGAAAATAAATTACTTCCAGAAAGACTGTGTTCTCTTCTTTTAAATGGCTAAAAAAGGACATAAGAAGGAACATACTAACTACCTGTTGAGAAAATGAAAGGGAACACATGCTTGCTTATGCCAAACTGACTTCTGCAGTATATACCTTCTTTAAAGAGACAAATTTAGTTCCTGAAAACAAATAGTAGTCAATAAATAGTCAACAAATAGTCAACAAATATTTCAGACGCAGCTGTCTGCCTAGTACTCAACCAGAAATAAACATTTACAATGAAATACTGAAAAGAGAGGGAGAGTCATAAAGTCCTACATTATATGACACAAGAATGAGAAAAATATCATTATCAGCTGTGTGTTACAAAGATTTAGGTGTTAAATGTTCTAGTTAGGAATGGGAATGAAAGTGCGCTTGAGCTTCCCAGGAGGTTTCAAAGAGAAAGTGCAATTTGATCAGAGCCTTACAGTTGGAGAATTGAACAGGAAATGAAAGAAATCTTGGATAAGGAATATCAGGTACTACGTGGCTGTAGATATACATACAATGGAATATTACTCTGCCATAAAAAGGGATGAAATTCTAATAAATGCAGCAACATGGACGAACTTTGAACACATCATGCTAGGTAGAAATAAGCCAGACATGAAAAGACAAATATCATATGATTCCACTTACATAAGGTACTAATAATAGGCAAATTCATAGAGACAGAAAGTAGAATAGAGGTTACAAGGTCTGGAAGGAAGGGGGAGAATAGTGAGTTTGGTTTAATGGGTACAGAGTTTTTGTTTGGGGTGAGGAAAGGTTCTGGAAATCGACAATGGTGATCGTTGCACAACACTGTGAATGTGCTTAATGCCACTGAAAAAATGGTCAAGATAGTAAATTTAATGTTATATATATTTTACCACAATTTTAGAAAAGAAAGGTTTTCTGAAATTTGGAAAAAAAAAAAAGATGAAAATGGTAAAGTTTTGTCATATTATATATTTTACCACAATAAAAAAATAAAAACCAAAGGTGCAGGAGTGAGCCTGGAGTTCTGGAAAGAAAGGGAGGAGGGTACCAGGCTGGGATGGCCAAGGAATGAGGCAGCAAGGGAGATATTGGGGGGGCTGGGGTTTAGTCCATTTTGCATTGCTTTAAAGGAAATCCCTGAGGCTGGGTAATTTATATAGAAAAGAGGTTTCTATGGCTCACAATTCTGCAGGCTGTACAAGAAGCATGGCGCCAACATCAGCTTCTGGCGAGGGCCTCAGGGAACTTCTAGTCAAGGTGGTGGTGGGGAGAGGGGTACAGGCATGTCACAGGTGAGAGGGAGCAAGAGAGAGGGGAGGGGGTGCCCATGTTCTTTTAAGTAACCAGCTCTTGCATGAACTAATAGAGTGAAAACTCACTCAGCACGAGATACCGCCCAAGCCCTCCCTGAGGGATCCGCCCCCATGACCCAAACACCTCCCACCTCCAACATTGGGGATTGGATTTCAACGTGAGCTCTGGAGGGGACAAACATCCAAACTGTATCAGGCCTGCTTGTGAAGGGCCTTGAAGGCCAGGCAAGGGTGTCTGAATGTTATTTGCTTGTCTTTTGTTATAGACCTGAAAAGGAACATACATCTGGGAGCCATTTAAAAATATATTCTGATAGCAACGCACAGGACGAAATAGAGGGCCTGGAGCCAGGGTGGAGGGTGCAAATGCTGGAACAATGATGGGTATTTGAAGTTATGTGGGTTTAAAAAGGAAGGTGGGAAAAAGTAATGACTCCAAAGGAAAATTAGAACAGCTGGGGACTGATTGGATATGGGGGTTCTGAAAATAGGAGGCTTTAAAAGTAACTGGTGTTTCAAGACCTGGGCAAATGGGGGAAGAATGAACAGAGCCAGAGAAGTTGGAGGTGGGGAGGGCTGTAAATGATGACTAAGATTTTGCTTGGATTAAATTTGACATGAGGATGAGACATTATGTTTAAATGGTCTTATAGGGAACAGGAAATGGGCTAAAACCTCAAAAAATAGAGGAAGTGCAAAAGCAGGATTAAGTTAAACAAAAGTGATAACCAAATCTATAAAGTGATTTTTTTTTATTCCTTAATCTTAGGCGGAAACCTTCAGTGTAGGGCAGTGGTCCTCCACCAGGGGTGACTCTGCCCCTCAGAGGGCATTTGGCAAAGTCTGGAAGCATTTTGGTTTGTCACAACTATGGGGGCAGTGCCGCTGGCATCCAACGGGTAGAGACCAGGAATGCCACTAAACAGCCTGCAATGCACAGGACTGTCCCCACAGCAAAGAATTATCTGGCCCAAAACGTCCATAGTGCCAAGGTTGAAAACACCTGACTGGGGGATAGGAAGACACAGTGGAGTCTTGGAGAAAAAAAAAAAAAAAAAAAAAAAACAGAAAAGGAATAGTCAGAGAGAATGAACCCCTTAATTAAAAGATCCGGGTTACGGAAGACCACAGAGGAGGGAATTTCAAAAAGGCAGGACGGCCAACATGCACCACTGCTCCCGGTGCCTTGTCCTCAAGCACTGCTGGCCTGTGAGAGACCAGTGTCACCTACTGCTGGAGGAAGAAGTCAGAGTGCAGGAGGACAGAGGAAGGTTGGCAACTCAAGGTGGCAAGAATGCAGACGACTCAACTGAGAGACTCGGCGTGGAAAGAAGGCAAGATACTCGAGCTGTCGAGTCAAGGAAAGTTTGCTTGTTTGAATCTGACGGAGAAGTTACTTCTGTTACCTCTGCTGGTAACAGAGAGGAGACCAAAAATGCCATGAGCTTATCAAGTAAGCAAAGAAACAAACAGGAGAGCAAGATCCAGAGGAGGAGAAACCCACAGAGTGAAGAATCCGACAGTGGGCTTGAATGTGCACATCCTACCGATTAAGTCCATTAGAGCAAAAATTCCCCAAATGCTTGTCAACAAGCTTTTTAAAATTAGAAGCTTGAAAGTAACCTCTAATTAAAAACAAATATTTGTTGGTAATACTGCAATTTAAAAAAAAAAAACTCTGCTTGCAACCTTATCCAGTAAGTTATTCTTATTAAAAAGGTTACTTAAGATGTGGAGAAAAAAGTAGCATCAGAGAAACTATTATTAAACTTGAGGAGAAGAAAAAGTGTCAAGTTTGGCTACAAAGTTAGAAATAAAAAAATTATCTAAAGATAGACTGAATTATCTTGTTTTGAAGGATTTGTCATAGGTATCATGTTTCTTAAAATTCTAATGAAAATCAAAACACTATACATTAAAATCTTTTATAAAAGAAACAAAAATTGTGTGTTCAAAGCTTGAACTTTGGAGATAGAGAGACCTGAGTCTGAAACCTGACTCTGTCTTTTGCTTCCTGCGTGACCGTGGGCAAGTTATATAAACTTCCTAAGCCTCGGTTTCCTGATGGGTAAAATGGAGCTGTTTATAGTGAAACCATGCAACACGGTACCTGACATCTAAGTGTTCATTAAATGTCATATCTAATATCATCTTGTTACATTAACTCTCTGCTTTCCATAAGTAGATTATGAAAAGCTATACACAAAGACTTAAAAGATTGATAATTGTATCAAATATTTTTGGAACATTTTCGGCAATCTGACTTTCAAAGTTAGTATAGAAAAACCAATCTCAGTACTAGAGAGGTACATATCTCATGCTCTTGAAAAGTAATATTAAAATTGCTTAATCCATCTACTACCACCGTCTGCTGTCACTGTGCCCCGCAGGCTGCCTGGTGCCCGGGGGAGCGTGCAGCGCCCCATCAGACTGTGGGGTCAGCGTGACGCTGCACAGAACACCTACCCCAAGGTCAACCGAGGCACAGCCGTCTCTTCTCCCACAGGGTCATGAAATATAGATTTTGCTGGGACATTTCAAGTAGCTTCCAGGGAGGTTTTATCTTTTAATTTATGAAGTTTCTCCTGCTGAACGTCAAACAGAATGATAATTCAGTTCAAACTCAGAGTTCTGCCAGAAGCCTGGCACCAAAGTCATGGATTCTACACACCTGGATTTGCCCAAGCCAGGGGCACCCAAGAGAGGGATGCATCAGCAGGGGAACCAAGGTAAGGGGATCATAAGTGTGGCAAACTGAAAAAAAAAAAAAAACCTATAAAAAGTACAAAAGACTGTAACTTTGGACAAATGTGCCCAGTCATAGAAAGCCGAGAAGCCGCGGTAGCTGACTAGAGATACTGCATGTGGTTGATTTGACAAAATAGCTGATGTGATTTAGGGCAGGGTTTACATTGCAGGAGGTTTAAAGAGAAAAGGGCTTCATCATCCATGCTACCTTCCCTCAGCACACACCGACACCATCACCACTACCAGTGGCAACACAAGGAGAAGACAGAGGGACGGCTAAAGTGGAGAAAGGGAAGACTGAATCCAATATGATTTTGCACCCACTAGGAACTGAGACAGCAGGATTAAAAGTGCCACGTGGAGAACAGGGCCTAGAACAGAGTCTGGCCCAGAGCAGGTGTTCAATTAATATTTGGGAAATGAATAAACATGGACTGACTTGCTCATTTATTCATACATTCACTCATTTACTGAGCATCTAGTAGATACCTTCATATCATGCTCATCAAAAACGTACATTCTAGACTCTGAGAAGCATCAGACAGTCTGCAATGACAAGATGTATGTGCCAGACACAGGAGTGAACCAAAAAGTCCCCACTGCCTTGGCTGCCACGTTCCTGATGGTCCGGCCTCTGGCCACCTGCCCATCCTCTTCCCCGACCCCCTCCCTTCACTCCAGCCACGTGGGACCTCAGGCCGTTTGCAGTTTGCTGGGCGTGCCCTGCTAACCCTAACCCTAACCCTAACCCTAACCCACCAACACTGTCACCCACAGTCTCTTTTGCTTGGAACACCCTTGCTCCCGTCTCCAACTGGCTAATTCCTGCCGCGCCGTCCAGCCCAGGCAGGCCCCGGCGTGACTCCTCAGGAAAGCTTTCTCCATCGTCCCCACATGCTCAGGTCCCCTGCACACATGCCTCTGTCCTGGCCCTGTGGAAGAATTGTCTGTGGAGAGGTTAATTTGTGGTTATGATTCTTCCTTGAACAGGTATCATTTTCTTTTTTTCTTTTTTTTTTTTTGGCATCATTTTCTTACTTTTGGTGGACACCAGTCACTTGGGGCCACTTAGTGTTTGTCAGGGGAGACGCTCTGATCTTCGTCAGAGACCCTCAACCTCCACTGAAAGTCCCACAGAACAGTCCAGCTTCACACAGAATCTACTGCAGAGGGTAGAGACTTCACCGCAGGACTAAACTAACCCATATGGTCCTATCCCGCTGAATGTAATAAATGATTTACAGACGAGAATCTGATCCCAGCTAGTCCGGCTGAAGTGAAGTCCAGAAATGTCATTGGGCCATTGTGGGGTGACGCACTCAGAGCCCACGTGAAGGATGCATGTGGTCCTTGGAGCTGCTGGCAGCCAGCGGGGACCCCACGGAGGTGATCATCTGAGGACAGAGCAGAGCTGCAATTTGGGGCCTAACCCTGCAGTTTAAGGCTTGGGCTACTTACAAGGAAGTTCGGACTGGGTTTTCTATCCTGAAAAACTCACTCCATTCTAAGAGTGGAGTAGCTACGAGTTGTCTTTTATGGCTGCGGTCCCCAAGCCCCGGTCCTCGGCCTGTTAGATACCGGGCAGCAGAACTCCGCCGCCCCCCAACCCCACCTCATGGAAAAATTGTTTTCCATGAAATTTAGGAAGGGGGCGCTGCACAGCAGGAGGTGAGCTGCTGGCGCCAGCAAAGCTTCATCTGTATTTATAGCCACTCCCATCCCTCCCATCACGCCTGAGCTCCGCCTCCAACCCCACCCCAGCCACCCACATCCGTGGCAAAACTGTCTTCCATGCAACCGGTGCCAAAAAGGTTGGGGACCGCCGTTTTATGGCACATTATAGCCAAGCCTTTGTATACTTTCCTCAGGCACTTTTATGATATGAAGCCAGCAGCAGTATTCTCCAGAAGACAATCCCCCACTTTGTTTGCAAAAGCTCAGACCTATTGACAGGGAGGAGACCAAGGGGAGCGGACCCAAGTGCGTTTTGGAGGGAAGAAGCAGAGGTCCATGAGGTTTGGAGCTCCCCAAGAGCTCAGGAAGGGGGTGACGTCTCCAAGGGGAACACTGAGAATGAGGTACTAACACTCTGCTCCCACCTGGGAGGCGGCCAGACTCCTAAAACAAACCGGAGAGGAAGAGGGCTATTTTCATATCACTCTTGGGTTTTCTCTTTATCCAAAAAACTCTTCTACACTCCCCAAATTTGAATCAACTTTCCAAAGTAACTGAGTTGTATGAGCTGTGGTTCCAAAGTAAAAACATCAGAATGATTAAGGAGTAGGAATGATTAAAACTGTGCCCCCTGCTGCACACACATACTATAATTTTTGTTTGACACTGAGGTTGATTTTAAGTTCTAGAGATTCACTAAGACTGGTAGAGAAACTTTAGATGCCTTGGGAATTGGGAAGTTATATAATAAGCAACATACCTATGTAAACAGGAAGGTAAATAATTTCGAAATAATTTACTATAGAATCAATATGATTTATATTTTATTAACCAAGAAGTCGAAGTGATGACAACAAAATTAACTAAAGGGAAAGACAAGCCACCTCGCAGCCTACTATTATTATACTTTATCCAACAGGCTGTAAGGGGGTTTCTGATCATTTCTCAAGGACAGAAGCCACAGAATATTTTGCTGTGAATATCATGTGCCTTGGGCAAGTAACCAAACCCCTCTACACTTCAGTTTTCTCATCTGCAAAATGGGGAAAATGGTAGATTCCTAGGTTTTTACAAGTATTAAATAAAATTATCAATTTAAAATTCTTATGATAGGGCATAATATGAACAATAATAGCTAAAATTGAGTTGTGGGTGCTCTCTTAACCATGGACTTTATAAGTGTTAAGGCATTTAGAGTGGATGGTAACTGTACTATAGGAAGATGCTCATACTGTACGACCTTCATTGTGTTGGTGAAGACACTGAGGCCTGTGGTCCTACAGCTACTAAGTGGCAAAGTTCCACTGACACATCGTACACGCAAGAGACCACACATGGTAGCTGTCATGATCAAATACACTCATACTCTGTTAGGTTTCGATAGCATGGTTACCAAAGAAGGCTTTAATTTCAAGATTGTCTTTTGAAAGAGTTCTAACCAACGTGATTTGTAATAAAATTTGAGAGTGATACAAGATACTTAAAAATTGAGTCAACAGGACTGCAAACTTAACATCCCCAAACATTACTGTGACCTGAACTTCCTTAGGCCAGACAGAAAGAGTTTGTGATACTCCTGAGCCCAAAGAGTGGACAAAGGATTGACATCTAGTTGATTAGCACAGGAAAAGGCAAGCTGAGAAAGGGCACACTGTCTGATTCTACTACAAATACTTGTGTCAGCTATAATTTCACTGAGTCTGAACTTTCTTATCTGTCAGATGAGATTTTATTAGATCAGTGACTGTCGACCCTGCCACATATTGGAATCATCCAAGGAGCTTTGAGAAAAATACCTAGGCCTGGGTTCCCCCTGGAGATTCAGTTCTGACTGGCCCGGGGTGGGAATTTTTGAAAGCTTGGAGGGATCCTAATGCATAACCAAGTTTGAGAACCCCTGGTTTAGGCCTACTCAGATGTCAAATTACACAGCTCCCTATGCATCCATGAGATCATAGAGACAAAGCAGAAATACCTGAAGCAGAATCTTGTTGCCATCGTAGTCCTGAGTCTGCCACCGCGTGCTGCTGATGGGAACGCAAGGATTCGGTAGGAGAGGCACTAACTGGCCGATCTCCTGAACCTTGAACTGCAGCACCGAAGACTCTTTCGGGTCCACAGACATGCCCAGGGGCAGCTGCTTCAGGGCGAGCTGCAGGACAAAGCTCTCGGTGGCGTAGAGCACAAAGAAACAAAAATTACTCTTTTGCAAGGTGGCATCTCTCTGCAGGATCATCTCGTAGAGCCTGATGGCGTCCTCATAGTTATCGAAACTGCAGTAGAGCGTCACCCTGAGGATCTCGGCGCCCCGGGGCACCTGCCTCACGCCCCAGACGGGCATCTGGCTGTCCAGGCTGTAGAACTCCTGATTGGCCGGAAGGTAGGGACACAGCGTCCCCTGGGCATCCCGGGTGGGGTAGCACTGCCACGGCGAGCGCTGGAGGGAGTCCAGGGCGCGAAATAGCCGCTCCTCTCCGAGGCTTTCGTGCAGGAAGAGCAGGACAGACATCCCCGGGAAGCGGGATCGCCTGGGGTGGGCCTTTTCATAGGATTTCACTGGACTGACCCGCTCAGACACCAGAAAGAGACGGACCTCTGGGCAAATGCAAGCCAGGAGCTGGTCCAGGGTCCGCTGCAGAAGCGAGCCGTGCCCCGAGTTGGCAAGGAGATGGACGGTCATGGCCAGAGGCCCCTGCGTCTCATCCATGGTGGAACCGCCTGAGGACGGCAAAGAAAGCGAGCGTGGAGGTGCCGCCGTTCAGGCTTCTGAAATGAATGAAGGAGCGGCGAAAACCCTGGGCTGCAGCAGCTGCTGAGCGCCGGGCTCTGGCCTCCTCACCGGACGCACAGGAGCTCCTGGCCGCCCGGGCGCTCGCAGGGAGAGCAGCTCGGTCAAGTCCAGGCTCAGCAGCCTCTGCTTCACACAACAGCCGCGGGGTCGCGTCATGCAGCTTGTGCATAAAGTTAACTGTTGTGTTTGGCTTTTTCAGGCGTTTCCCAGGGTTTCTGTTTGACCTAAAAACCTATAATCCTGAGAAACACCCGAGAGGGTGGTTCTGACAGACACTCAGTATAAAGGAAATGACCTGGCTGAAGGGAACATGAGTCGCTCTGTTAGGCTGATAGCAATCTGTTTAGCTGAAAAGACATCCATTTCACTGACCCACAATGGGTTCTGATTTCCTACTTAGTTTCGTAGTGTTTACAGTAGCCTGCCAGGCCACCTGAATACAATGACTTCTTTAAAACAATTCTCAAAACTTGTCCGCCTGCCAGGTTTCTCTTACCCTTTGTCTTTTTATTTCATTTTGGTTTTGAACGTTTTATGCTAGGGCATGAAGAGAAGCTATTTTATCTAAATAATTTTGACTTCACTGAAAATTATGTGCTCTACTGAAAAGTCTGAGTGTGCTAAAAAGATGTGGAGAAACTAAGTCATCCTTTATTCATGCGAATTCTCTAGAAAAAATGAGAGCTTTCCAATAATTGTTCATATAATTATAATTAACAATTATAATAATTTTTCATATTTATTGAGGATCTACTATGTACCAGTCATAAACTGTTCTAAAATTTAATTTAATCCTGCAACCAACTTATGAAGAAGAGACTACTATCCCCAAATTGCTGATTAAAAAATTAGGGCATAGAAAAGCTAAATAACTTGCTTAAAGTTTCAGAGCTAAGAAGTGGCCAAAGGAAGATTTGAACCTAGGAACTTGCTGCACTGCCTCTCTGGGGTCCAGAAGTCCCAGCCCGGATTTTCTTCCTACGAGTAAGGAAGAGATGGCAAAGCAAGTTCTAGTTGAGGACACATTTTAGCCAGAGACTCTTGTGCTGTTGAGTCTTAAATGGAATAATCTTCAATGAGAATGTTGTCAGGCTGTAAACATAACACTCACCCTAATGTGTCCTAAACATTAATTTGAAAGTCATTTGCTATTCTGATAGCTGTGCTACTAAATAGGTGTAGACAAGTACATTCTTCTAAACATAATTCTTAAAAGAAGCAATTTACTAATGCTTATAATGGGACACAGTGTGACTTATTTTTTGTAAATTAAAAAACTCTTTTGTGATGAAAAATATAACTTACCCTAACTTTTATTTTATATATGTGGATTCCTTTAATAGCATAATAACCATAAATATGTTTATTCATCCGAAACATTGAGAGCCAGGCACTGTGCCAGGAACAGAGGATGGATAATCACCATGTCCCCACCCTAAATGATGTGGTCAGTGCCAGGAGGAAGGTCACTGCAGGGTGCCAGGGGGACCCCCAGCAGGAAAGTCAAATATTATTATCCAAGGAAAGGAATTATTTGTGTTCAGATTTACTTCCTAAATCTAACCTACATTTCTAATCATTTGAGTTTCATAATTCCTAAACTTTCTGTATGGGAAAAACATATAAATACAATTTATAACAGATGAATTATTTTTTAATTACCATGAGCAGCTCAGCAATTAAATTCGTTTTGCTTTAACTTTCCAAAAAATCATTAGCTTTTTTTTAAAGGCATCATAGCTCTCAAACTTTTTTTTTTTTAAAGTTTACCTTAATTCATGTCACGCATTGGCATTGGAAGGCAATAACCTTCCCATCCCTCCGGACGAGCACACACTCCTTTCCCATCCTTCCCCGTACAGCTGGCTATACCTTTGCTCTGGGCAAAACTCTGCTTTTTGAAACAGACTGTGAAATTCTGGAAATAGCTGTAAAGATTCAAGGAGAAAAATTATACCCCTGAGACAAAGGTATTAACTCGGAACGTTTTATACAAGGGAAATGTTTAAGCTCTTTTATAGGAAAAGGTTTTGCTTCTTGATGTTGTTTTAATCTTCCATCTAATGCTGGAAACATATTCTTTTCTTCTCCAGGTTGTCATTTCTGACAGGATTGAAAAGATTTCTTTAATCCGTTGGCAGCCAAAGTGCCAAGAAATCGGGGCAGAGGCCAAGAGGCGGGGAACCCCCATCTCCTTTCTGACTGACGCCTCACAATGACTTCCCCAGGCACAGCGTGAGATACCCACACTCCAGAAAACTGCCTGCACTCCGTCCCTCCTTCCACCCACCACAAATGCCAGAGTCTCAGCGGTGCTCCATGACACTCTGTTTTTGCATGATGTGTCTGTTGAAGGCACAGACAAAAATACTAAGGGAAATCATTAGCTTTGACTCTCAGTACCTAGACAGCTGATGCTCCATCCTCTACCTTATTTTTCTTAAACTTGGCAACGATGCCCAGGTTTCTGACAACCACCAGCTCCTGGGGGCAGCCAGGTGGTCCATGCCTCACGGCAAAGTGGGGTACTGGTGACAGGTAGTGCAAGGAAACCCAGGAAATCAGCTAGTAATGAGGATTTGTTGGAACCTGTGGGAGTCCTCAGGGATTTGTCCCTTCTGCTAGTCTCATAAACCCTATGGGATACATTAAAACCCTGAGATTCCCACCACTGCCCCAGGAAAGCTTTGAGAAAGTTTCTTTCCATCTTTAATTTATACAGTATGTTTATTTATCTCACACAGTGAGAGCCAGGCACTGTGCCAGGAACTGAGGGTAGATAATCACCACGTCCCCACCTTAAATGACGTAGTCAGGGCCGTGAGGATGTGCACTGTCGGATGCCATGGGGACCCCCAGGAGGAGCCACTGACCTGGTGGAGAGGGG
Source organism: Eulemur rufifrons (assembly GCF_041146395.1). Lineage (NCBI taxonomy): Eukaryota > Metazoa > Chordata > Mammalia > Primates > Lemuridae > Eulemur > Eulemur rufifrons. The sequence goes on along the minus strand of NC_090983.1, from coordinate 12,952,407 downwards.
CCCGGAAGCCTGGAAGAAGAGATGGTACTAGAAGTCCTGAAAAGTCAGGGGGAATGAGCCAGGCAGGTGAGGAGATGGGGTGGGGACTCCAGGGACAGGGGAGAGGCTGCACCCGGAGAAGAGCCTCAGGACTGTGTCCCCCTGGTCATCTGCAGCAGTTCAGGATGGCTGGAGGGTGGGGACGACAAAGGGGAGGCTGGAAGACAGCCAGGGGCCTGACCAGGAAGGGCCTTGCACCAGGAAAGGTTTGGGTTCCATTCTAATGGAAGAGAGACTGGCACATAGAAGGAAAAACTGCTTCGAGGAAACCGTGGGCCCGCACGGCACATGCAAAGTCCACGGACAGTCTTGTTAGCTGGTTGGAAGTGGGCAGAAAGCTGCAGTGGCCGGTTCAGGAAGGCCTCCCAGGGTGGCACGTACAGGTGTTTGGGTGAGGCCGTCAGTCACCAAATAGGGAATCCTGGAGAGGGGGCGTCTGGAGTGAAGAGGAGGCACGCAGGGTGGCCGCGTGCATGCAGATGCCCGTGGGACGCTGGGTGGATGTGACCATTTCACTGCAGCTTCAAGGGAGCAGCAGACCAAAGGACATGGAGTCGGGAGCCACAGCGGGGGATGGGTGTGATGGCCCAGAAAGGGAACACAGGACAAGGAGAGGAGAGGGAAGGGGACATGGCACTGTCTGGATAGATGTGGTCATTTACTGTTTCAGGATAACATCTGTGACACTCCAACTTAGTCAAGCAAACTCAAAAGAAGCAGCTGTCACTAAGCAGACAAGACCTCAGGAACCTCCAGGCCTCTGTTTTCCTTGTTCCCAAAGCAACCTTATTTGCTTATTTTTTGTCTGAGACTCAGTAGCTAACCAGGCGCAAGGCACGATGAAACTTGGGGCACCAACTGGAGAAAAGGTGCGAGAGGGGACCACAATAAGCCTGTCTGTTAACCCCTGACAGCAACCCATAGCCCTGTCCCCGCAGAGCGGGCACCAACTGGACCTGTGGTGGATGAAGGAATCCCGGCATCTCCTAAGGGAGAAGCCCAGAGAGGTCAAAGACTTTCCCTGCACCACACAGCTGATCACAGGCAGAGCCTGGGTTCTGGGTTTAGACCATGCTTCCCCTCCAGTCCTAGGGGAACAATACACAGCAGCTGTGGCTCTTAGATAAGAGTAATTGAAGTTCAGGACACTTAAAAAGGAAAAAGAAAGAGCCAAGGAGGGGGATTATTTGTTCCTGTAGCCTCTGGTTAACTAACGTGTGCTTCCCATCGGAGGCGTTCCTGAGCCAGCGCCCTGCCCTGCCTCCTCCTGCACACACCCCAAAGGCCCTGGGGTCACACTCCTGGCTCCTCAGGGGAGTTTTGGCAGGAACAGCAGCAGGCAAGCAACGGGGCCTGTGCACTGCCGCCACTCTGGGCTCCTCCTACGCAGAGGTGGGGAGGGAGGAAGTAGCCACAGCAAGTGCCTTCTCCAAGCCGTCTGGTTCTTCACTGAAAGCTTCTTTCCTAGTTCCCCAGAGGACACCACCTCCTGCCCAAACCAAAACAATGCTATCAGGTTCCTATTAAACTGCCATCTGTTTCCCCCTTTCCCAGGACAATGCAGCCCAGGAGCAGCCTGTGAGTTAATGCCCTGCCTGCTCACAGGTGCGGACAAAGAAGGCATGTTTCCTCCCGGCTCTCTGAGGTGGTCTTCTGCTGTGACTTCGTTTCCCCTGCTCCAACCAGTAGTCACAGTTCTCAACTAAGGCAGAGAAGTCAAGTGGAACAAGCTGTGAGCCGGAGGCCGGGCCCTTCCACCTGGCTCTGCTGCTCACCCAGCGAGCACCTGAGATTCCTAATCCTTCAGGTTTGCTTCCATCATCCACTGAAGAGACAAAGTAGCAATGGTGATAATTAACCTGACTTTCTCAACAGAGAGGACCAAATGGGTTAAAATACTCCAGAGGGCCTTCCAAGTGCTCAAGTGCTCTACTAATGGAGCTATCTCAATATGAAAGATTTATATTTCATATTGTTTTAACCCCCCAGATAAAATCCAGCAAGTGCAATAGGGAAGAGATGAATAAATTAATGTACATTATTTTGACGGAACACTATGCAGTTGTGAAAAAAACAAAAGAACTTTGGAGATGCAGAGGAATGACAAATGGCTTCCCTTCACCCTTCTAGGTTTGGCTGGGCTACAAATTCAATTGACATAAGACAGATAATTAGGAGAAAAACCATATTTAATTACGTGCACACACACAGGAGTCCCACAGAATATGAGACTGGAAGAAGGGACAGACGACTGAAGCTTATACAGTATCCTGAGCTTCGGGAGCTGGAGGCATCTGGGGGGTGGTGGAGACACAAGTTATGGAAGGGTGAGGGAAAATGCACCGTGAATAAGGTTGTCATGTTATGCACTACAGTTATCAATCATTTATTGTCTATTTCAAAATAGCTAGAAGATTTGGAATGTTCTCAACACAAAAAAATGATCAATGTTTCAAGTGATGGATGTCCCAATTCTTGCTTTGATCATCATACATTGTGTGCATGTATCAAAATAGCACATGCACCCCATACACGTGTAATTATTATGTATCAATTTAAAGATATATAAATAAATTAAAAGTCTCTCAAGTAAATAAAAGTTGTCTTGGAGCAACCTTCTTCCTGACAAGATAATTTTACCTTGATAGATTTCCTTTATAGATGTAAATTTTCATTTACAGAAGGACAGCTTTTCAGAGCTACTCCTGTGTCTGCAGTTTCTCAGAATAACCAGCTCAAAATATACCGAAGAAGTATATTTTGGGGTGGCATATTCTGGTCTCCTATCATTAGATTTTGGAGTGATGTGCTCTGGGCCCCAACAGAACTAGATTTGGCAATATCTAATGAGGTTGAAGATATACATATCCTACACCTCAGCACTTGCCCTCCCCAATAGGATCTCTCAAGAAATTCTCTCTCATATGCACAAAAGAAGGCAGATTCAAGACTGTTTGTAGCTGCATTGATTGAAATAGCAAGAAGGCGGTGGGGGGTGGGGGAGACAACTATCTAAATGCACACCAGTAGAAGAAAGGATAATTAATTATATCATATTCTTGCAGCAGAATATTTTTTGTTAAGGGAACTGAATGAACCTGTGATATCCATTTCATTTTGAATGAATCTCACAAATATAATGTTGAGTGAAAAAAGCAAGTGGCAGAAAACACATACAGGATTATACCATTTATATAAAATTTGGAAATATGCAAAGACTCTCCAATGGTTATAGATATACACCTCAATAGTCAAAGAATAAATAAATGCAGGGGAATGAGAAACACCAAATTCAAGGTGACAATTGCCTCAGGTGTTGGGGGAATGTGTTCAGTGTACTGATATTTCATTGTTAAGCTGGGTGATAAGTACCTGAGTATTCATTGTATGGTCTTTTACACCTCTCTGAAGTATTTCACAATCATTTTAATGAGGGAGAACTACTATGTACAGACCTAGAAAGATGGCTGCACTATAGTGTTAAATAAAACAAAAGCATATGTAGCATATGATTCTATTTTCATTGAAGAACTATATATGTGCTTATGTGTATGATTGGTAAACACAGGAAAAAAGCCTGAAGAATATAAGCCAAGCTTGTATTAATAGTGTATCCATAATGAATACCTCTGGGAGATGACATTATAGGGAACAGTTTCATTTCTTACTTCATATATTCCTGCATGATTAGTATTTATTATAAACACCATGTATTAGTTTTGTAAATAAATAATAATGACACATGAATCAATTCAAAGAATACATGAACTATAGCCTTCTAATCCATTCTTTCAACAAATGTTTATTAAGCACCTACTATGTAATTGAGGGGCTGGGCTGGATGCTGGGGATACCATGATTAACAAAAATTCATACTTCCCTGGTTCTCATGGAGCTTATATTCTGGTGGGAGAGTCAGACATTAATCAAATAATTACACAATTAAATGCAACATGGCACTTGTGCTAAACACTAGACAAGTGATGCATAGGATTGGATGTGTTCATGGAGATCAGACAGGCCATCTCATCAGAAAGAGCTTGAGCTATGATCTTTCAAGAGAAGCAGGAGTTAACTGGGAGAAGTCATCCTTCCAAACATTCTAGGACAAAGAACAGCACGTGCAAAGGCCCTGCGGCAGGTGGGAGCACAGTGGAATGAAGAACTGGAGCACTGGTGGCACCATGTGCTAAGATAGGAAATTCTGTAAGAAGGGCAAGTTTGGCTAGGGCATAGCAGGAAGGTTTTTGACGGATGACCTTCTGGAAAAATGTCATATGATTCAGAATGCTCCTAGCAACCCAGAGAAGCAGCAAAGCCAGACAATTACTGGACAGACGATTAGAACATTTATTAAAACTTATTGAACACTTACTTTGTGCCAGGCACTGTTTGAAATGCTGACATACAGTAATTAATTAAATCCTTACAACCACCTTATGAAGTAGGTACTATCATTATGCCCATTTTACAGATAAGAAAGCTGAGGAACAAGTGGAAAAAATGAGAACATGGAAGTTTTAGCATATGGCATCTAGATATGTAAAGCCAAAATAACCTTTGATTATTAAATAGAAAAAAAGAATATGTATGTGTATATTTTATTTTACAAAAATTTTTAAATACAATGGATTAGAGAAAACATCTGTGCTCCTGGAGGGCTGAGACCACGGCTGTTCAGCCAACCACTGGCCAATGCCTGGCACCTGGTGAGACCTTCATAAGTATTTGCCACATTAAGCTGTTAGCTGAATATATATGAAGAATTTTCTACTTGATACATGTACATGACTTCCAGTTCCCTGATAGAAAAATGTTAGCTATTTATCAACAATTTGAGTTGTAAGTCAACTATCATTAAGCAATAGCAATCTTCCTTCATGAGAAGTTTAAGAAATGATCCCAAACAAACAAAACCAAACAACAAAAACAAAAATTCCGCCAGGGTTTGCAGAAGGAGTCATACATGAATGCTCACCCTGCTTTCAGACAACAGCCTCTGCAATGTAAGAACTCACATTTATGAAGTGACACATCCATAAATTGGTAAGGATGATGCCAACTGACTTTGAACTCTGAACAGGTTTTAAACATTTTACTCACATGTAATGTGCACTTTTAAAAATCAGCTAGAAATGGGCATATAATACCACACCTCGAATTTTGCCAAAGATGATGGCCCATCAAAAAGCCTGACTTTAATTACCATGTAGATTACAAATGGAGATGGATAGTCTCATGGCAAGAAACACGGCTTCCTATGCCAACCCTTAAATCATTAAACCTGCTCAGCATAAAGCCAGAGAGTCAATCCCACCGAAACCAACGTGCCCGGACGGGTCTGTCGCCGGCGCTGCGGAGCCTGGGGCTTTGCTGTGCTCCGTCAGCTGTTCCACTCCTAAAGGGCCGCAACTCCCACTTTGTATTTCTGTCCCAGCTGCTTCAAAAGGCCACGGCTGTGCCAATCAGACGGCAAAAATAGAAGAGAGAGAGAAATAACCATACACATTAACAACCGATCCATTTTTAAAACACAAAGCAGGAATTTTGGTCTATTCAGCTTCATAAAAGGACTTTCATAAGACACAAATTGAGGCTGTGGTTTCTATGGCTCCCTGGTACAAATATCTTGTGGCTGAGTTTTTCTCCAAATATGCATCATTCTGAAAAGTTTTCTAAATTTGTCTATGTGGTATCTGTTCTGTAGGGTACCACATGAGAAAAATGGGGACAGATCTTGAATTACACACAGTCTAAATATAAACAATAATATTGCTCAAATATACAACTTAAAAAGTTGAGTTTGAACACTGGGAAGAAAACTGGTGTGAGCGAGAAGACCTGAGCTGGAATCCTCACTGTATTACATGCAAGGTCAAGTTGCTTTGTTCATTCCAAAACGGGCTGGCCAGCTCGTGGTGATCAGTGAGATAATGAGCCTACATGTGCCCAGCACAGGGTCTGTGCCCACTCGTGCAATGCACGTACTAAATTTCAGCTATTCCATTCAGTACTACCAATCAGTTCTAAGCAACCCTACGGTAACACACATTTTAACATAAATGCATTTGGATTCACTGGTCTGAAGCAGAAAGCCAAGTAGTTTCTATATGTGGGAAACCAAAAGCCTATAGACCTAGACATGAACCTACCTGTTCAGCAAAGTCATACTTGAAGATTAAGAATAGGGACCTCTTGACTCATGGCTCCCTAACCATTACAGAAGCTTTCAACACACACAAAGGCAAGAGCCCGTCAGAAAAGGTTACTTACGGGAGGAGGGGAGAGACAAAATGGGAATATTGGAATTACTATTAATATGATTAATTCATCGAACTCAACAGCTGGATGGGATCTTGGAAGTCTAGTCCAATCTCCTGACTTTTTAGATTGAGAGTGTAAGTCTAAGGAAGATGGGTTGGCTGCCTCAGATCACCCAAGTTTAACATGGCTTAACTAGAACTAGAATACAGTCTAATGGAAGCACTTCAGTCCACAAGTGTAAGAAAGTGTAACACTCTCCCATACTAGTTAATGAGTGGGTACCATTTTCTAAATATTTCATGCAGGAGTCATATTTTTAAATGGTAATTTTCTTTCCCTGTGAACAAAGAACCCTTTCCCCCATCCCCAAGGCACATGCACTGTAAAATTCAAGGTTACTGGAGGAAATACTGGTACTAATTACCATTCTGTCACGGAGGCTTTCTTTTCCGTATGGGAAAGGATTGAGAAGCAGATCAGATATAACCGACTGCAAGGGAAATTCAGTACACCTCATTTCGCTCAATCTAGTCTCCTTAGCAGGGAGATACTTTACAGAGCTGGTGGGGGATGGCATACCTTCCCAAGGCAGCCCACGTGTACAGATTGTTGGCTCTCTGAAAAGCGAGCTGAGAATCAAGAAGATGGGGAAGGAAATCACAGTGAGTATTCCAAGAAACTGGGCACCAAATCAGTGAGATGCAGCCATTGACGCAGAGATTCATGGAACTAAATCACAGGGACTCTGTTATATTCAAGTCAAGGTCAGACTTTTATTCTGTGTTTTGTTTCCTTTGCTCTTGGGGTTGGGTTTCAGTAAACCCCAGATCAAAATTATCAATTATAGAATACATACACTAAGTTTTATTAAGATGGCAAGACTATTTTGCCCATCCTTGTTGCCTTCTTGTTTAACTAGTAGTAAAATAAAGCTGATTATTATAGAATAGCTGGCTATATTTCTTTATTAAGTCAATGAGATAGAAAGAGAGAGAAGGGACTTTTCCAGGTTAGAAGAGACATAACAACCTAATGCAATGTGGGGACCTTGATTGGATCCTGGTTCAAATAAGCCAAATGTAAATGACACTTAGGGACAATTGGGTAAATTTGAAAAAAAAAAAAGATGACTGTTAAATACTACTAAGAAATTGCTATTGGTTTTGTTAGATGTGATAATGGGCAATGTAGTTGGGTAGGAAAATGTCCTTACTCTTCAGTGATGAACTTAAGAGAGAAATACGATATCAACGATAACTTTAAGAAGAACAGCAGCTTAAGTAAGTTAGCTAATTAGTTGCTCTTCTGCTCTTTGGCCACCCAAAGCAAACAGACCTTGAGATTTCTTCTGGGGAAAGAATGGCCACTCTTTGATATCCCTTGAATAGGCTCATAACGTCCATTTACTATCACACTAGTACCATGGAAGCTGTGTTTCTTAAAAGAAATGGAACACTTGGCCAGGCGCGGTGGCTCACGCCTGTAATCCTAGCACTCTGGGAGGCCGAGGCGGGTGGATCGCTCAAGGTCAGGAGTTCGAGACCAGCCTGAGCGAGACCCTGTCTCTACTAAAAATAGAAAGACATTATATGGACAACTAAAAATCTATATAGAAAAAATTAGCCGGGCATGGTGGCACATGCCTGTAGTCCCAGCTACTCGGGAGGCTGAGGCAGTTGGATCGCTTAAGCCGAGGAGTCTGAGGTTGCTGTGAGCTAAGCTGACGCCACGGCACTCACTCTAGCCTGGGCAACAAAGTGAGACTCTGTCTCAAAAAAAAAAAAAGAAATGGAACACTTCACTTTTGTGTTTTCGTTAGGACCTTTTGAAATTGAAGCTTACTAATTTATAAAGATATGATTTTATAATATTGTATTTATTTATTTTTTTGATGTTCTTAACAGCACTTGATTTTGGAGGTTTCCTAACCATGTGATGGTTTCAGGCAATAGAAAACGGTAAAAATGAACAGGATGAGTAAAAAGGGTGGAGGAAAAAAAGCTGCAGTCAAGTTCTCCCAATAAATTAGAAAATATATTTCTCAAGGCGTGAAAGACACGATCAGAAGATCCTTTGTTAGCCTCCTGTGCTCCACACACAGGTTAGGCCAGCCACGGGCTCTACTCGAGGTGGGCGGGATGGTCAGATGTGGTTTTGAAAGGGCAGGTGTGGTTGATCTGACCTCATTGATGAATCGCCATGGAGATCTTGTGATGTGGTGCGAGCCAAGCCCAGAGCACGCCGCTGACTCCTGGACTACTGGACAGGAGGCGTGTTTGCAACCGGCACGGCCAGGGCTTCCTGCAGGTGCTCAGAACACCTTGCACTTCCTCCCTCCTGTGAGCACAGACGGTGCCCTCCTCGTGCTCACCTGAACGATCAGCTTTGACAGTGGACACTTGGCGCTGGCAAGGTAAAGCCAGGGCTAATTCATGAGGCATATTTTCAATTCTCTGTTAACTAAGAAGAAAGTCATCACGTTCAAGGATGGTAATGGTAGCGACCCTTCTCCAGGAGGGGAGCCACAGGTGAAGGGACGTTTGGGCTGAACCATTTTCTCCCCTTGACCCAGCTCCTTTCACGACAAATAGCTTTAAGTTTTGAGGCAGCTGGCAGAGATGGGAGAATTATCTATTTGGCATCAGTGGAATTGTTTTTCTGGTCTTGGGGGATCACGGTCCCCATTAGCACCACATTCTTATCAAAAGAGCTAACATCACTCTCTCCACTCTACCATCCGTATTAATTTTGTCTCTGTTTGCTTTTCGTACTTAGAAAACTGCTTTAAAAGATTTCTATAAATAGCCTAATCATAGTATCAACAAACATGCTTTTAAAAAAAAAATCTTGGAAATAATAGTCCATTTGCCTAGTAATTAGTTAACACCCAAACATGGCTTCAAAGGAAAGCATGACACAGGCACAGCGATTTCTATCTCTGTGAGTCATGCAGGCTCCTGAAAAACAGGAAATACAGTGGTAAAGTAATTTAACTCTACTGGAACTGTGGCTTTGAAGATAGGAATACTCGTGCCAAGCTCTGTTGTTCTGAAGTTACTAGGACTTGCTACCAGTCACCACATGGGCTCCTAAGAAGTCTAAGAAGAAATTTCCAAGCTACGTGGATATATTGGATTCCACGGTCTGCAGAAGATATAATTCTCCATTAGTGCCTTCTGTCTGTGTACACACCACACCACACACACACACACAGACATTGTTTACTTGCTATTAATGTGCTGTATTTCACCACAGTCAAATCTGTGAAAAATTCCTGTGTTCGGTCAACACACTTTTGAAATTCAATACTGTAAGGCACAGATGGAAGAGTCGACCATATTCATTTGACGCGAGCAGTCACCTCCTACCTCATGGAGAATAAAAATGACTACTTCCGGCCGGGCGCGGTGGCTCACGCCTGTAATCCTAGCACTCTGGGAGGCCGAGGCGGGTGGATTGCTCAAGGTCAGGAGTTCGAGACCAGCCTGAGCGAGACCCCGTCTCTACTAAAAAAATAGAAAGACATTATATGGACACCTAAAAATCTATATAGAAAAAATTAGCCGGGCATAGTGGCGCATGCCTGTAGTCCCAGCTACTCGGGAGGCTGAGGCAGTAGGATCGCTTAAGCCCAGGAGTTTGAGGTTGCTGTGAGCTAAGCTGACGCCACGGCACTCACTCTAGCCTGGGCAACAAAGTGAGACTCTGTCTCAACAAAAAAAAAAAAAAAAAAAATGACTACTTCCCAGAAAACTTGTCAGCCTGTTATAATTTCAATTGTTCACTTGTTCTCAGGTTAAAAATATATATACATTTTAAATGTCAATGATATCTTCCAAAGATGCTTACCCAGCGGCCTAAATCCGACAGGATGTGCAGTTGGGAATATGCGATTCACAAAGCTTGAAATCCTGTTTTCAGGCTCAGCACACTGGATTTTCTGGGTCTTTTGATACTGTTTCCTTTCATCTCTCTTAATCATGCCCTAAATTTCTCAGACACCATGGGACCAGCTGAAATACAGGTATCTATTCAAAAATTGTAGCTTTTCACTGATGCAAAGCAATGCTCTGGGAATTTAAACTAACCCTCCTTCTCCACGCTTCTCTCCAACTTAAAGCTCAGGAAGCCAGATACTGACATTTCAAATACTAACATTTCTCTCTAGAAAAATGAGGAAATAAATATGCAGAAGACTTGGGGTAATAGTGTCTTTGCGTGTGTGCGCTTTGAGGTCATTTTTTGGGCAAGACTACCCCATAGTGAGGCCACTCTTGTACCTTAGAAACACATCTCTTGGAAGGAATCTGACTCATATTAACTTCAGTCTAGAGTGAAGTGGAATGTCTACAACTTTGGACTCACTGTAACATCATTGTCACCCCAGAAAGGAAAGATGCAGAGTCCTCGAGACCCAGATATCCCTGGGATCCTGCTCAGGCCTCTGTTCTTCATCCTCCTCCTCCTGAACATGTGGTCCACACCGGCCCATCCCTGCCCTGGCTTCCCTGCTACCCGTGTGACAGTGAGTCCCAAGTCCAACTTCCTCCTCCTGACCCACAGACCCAGCCAAGCATCCTCACGTGGGGGTCCCACAGACCCCTCAAACACAACAGGTCAAAACTGAGCTCATTCCTCCCCACCAGTCCCAAACCCTCTTTCCTCTTTTCCTTTCCTTGTCTCTAACACCTCACTCCCCCAGACCAAGCCAGCACCCTGGGGCTCACCCACAAGCCACTCACTCTCACTTCCTATTAGCTGCCAAGCCCTAAAGAATTTATCTTTTAAATATCTCTTGAATCAACTCTCTGGCCCCATGGCCTCTCATCTGCTGAACTCCAGACAGCTTCTCGTTGGCCCCTCTCTCCTCGACCTTTCTCTGCTGGACGGCAGAGCAAACTTGCTGAGTCCCTATTTCATCACATGGTTCACTTCCATCAACAGCAGCCACCGTTTACTGTGGGGGACTGGACACTGTGCTACATGCCGTACGTATTGGAAATCGTTGACCCATCCCAATGATTTTATGAGATAGGCCATATTATTAGCCCTATTTTAAGCAGAGGAAATAGAAGCACAGAGAAGTTAAGTGACTGGTTTCATGTACACATACCTAGTAAGGAAGACAGTTGGGACCTAGAGAGCCCCATCTGGCCTCCAGCACCGGCCTCTGCCCCGGGCAGTATTTGCCTCTGGGCATCTTCTTCAACCCTCCCCCACCTTCTCCCACCCATCACAACATCCCCACTTTTACTTACAGAGACTGAAAACTTATCAGGGTTCCCACTGTCTACCCTGCAGAACAGAGTCTCAGCTCCAGGGCTTGACACTGAGGGGTTCTGTAACCCCAGACAGCCTTTCCGTGGCTGGCTCTCACACTTCCCATGAGAAGGGTTTCCAGCTGTGCCCACCCACATGCCACTGTCCCACAAGCTGCATTTTCTGTGCCTTTACACAGGTATTATAATTCCCTCTTAAACGTCTTGGCCTAAACCGCATCCCCACCTTGCACCTGGTGAACTGCTGCTTTCTTAGGGATTCAGTATAAGCATTTCTTCCTCCAAAAGCCTTGCCCAAGCCCTGAGGGCCATGTTCACACCCATGTTACAGCACTTAGCACAGTGCAGGGACTACCGTCACACGTCTTTCTCCGGAGGGAAGAGCTGCAGCTCTGCTCACCTGCAGATCCGCAGCGCCTGACACATAGCAGGCTTTTCAAAGCTTGGCGAATAAATAATTGAATAACAGATAAAGGAACTTGTGAAGGGCAACACGGGGTATAGCTGAGACAGCTGGGGACACTGATTTGATGTAATATCCATAATATTAGTTGTGGGTTTTTTTGTTTTTTTGTTTTTTTGTTTTTAGCTACAGGAAGGATGCTAACTTTTATAACCGCAGGACATCTTTAGTTCTCACGCTTCCTGATTATACATGTAAGTTGGAACATGCGCGTGGAAGTTTTCTTCTGTAAACCATACTTGATCAGACACATAATATCACTATATTGGGAGGGTTTTCTTTTTAAAATAAAAATTATCAAATAACACTTCTTCAAAGTTAAACTTTATCCAATCAAATTCAAATATCACCCAGCCCTAGAACGACTTTTATAATTATGTATGCAAATCTTATCTTTCAGAGAGTATCAAAAGTCTAATGGGGAAATGTGTGAGCAATAAAAGTTGTGAATAATATGGAAGTCCAAAAAAGAATGTGTCTGGACAGACATGTCCATTTACTGTAATAATAGCCCAATAAAAGTCCACATCCCCTATTGTTCAAGGATTTCCTTTTAGGAAGAACTGGATTCCGTGCTGATATAGACCCATTCCACATTAATCACTTATTTCCGGTTGAAGAGTCAAATGAAACAAGAGTAAAATTCTCCATGATTATAATGACAAAGTAGTTTCCCTTCATTTGGTTGAAAGAATTTGTTCTTCTGCCAGAACCAGCATGAGCAAATCCTTGAAAATGAAAACAGTGCATTTCATAACTGCAGGAAGATTTAAAGAGACTAAATTCAGATCAGTACCCTGGAACAGAAAGCAGATTTCAGCTAAGCAGAAAAAAATTTCTAACAAATACAAATGCCCAATACTGACTGGGCTGTTACTGAAAACTTGAGGCAGTTTTAAGCAAGGACTTTTGGGTCAGGCTCGGTTAAAGAGGTGGGCCTGCCCTTGCCCATGCGGTCACATCCTCCTGGTAAACGGTCTGCAGAGATGGCCACCAGCACTTCCTCCCATGCATAGGTGTCGTTTGCTTTCCCTCCCTTTGGATCCAGGCTGCCCCTGCAACTTGCTTTGCCCAAGAGAATGCTGCAGAGTGGCACTATGGGACATGCAGCCTCTCCCTTAAGAGACATTGCAGCTCCCATATTTCCCCTCTTAGAAGATTGGGCTAAACTACTGAAGGATGAGAGACCACGGAGAGAGACAGAGAGACAGACACACCTCCCGGAGGGAACCCCAAGGTCCAAGCCAACAGCCAGCACCAAGGCCCCAGACCTGTGAGGGAGACCATCTTGGCTCCTCCAGCACCAAGGGAACCACTCCAGCCAACACTGTAAGGGAGAGACACAGCCAGCCCAGCTGAGGTCTCCACCATCACTGATGACCTGCTGCAAACTACCTCAATCCCCAACCCACAGGATCTGAACAAATAAAATGGTGGTTGCTTTAAGTCCACAAAGTCTGGGGGCAGTCAGTTATACAGGAACAGATGATTCATTCACAAGATGCGGCTCATTCATAGCTGCCCATTCCTTTTCCCTCCTGCCCTCTTCAGCATGGCTAAGCTCTCTGGCCTCTTTGGATTTACGAGCTAATTCCTAATCCCAGTGCAAATTCTTCCCTCTCCCAACTCTACACCATCACTAGGATGGGCACAGTGACATATAAATCACTATACTCTTGACCACAGCACACTTCTCTCCTCTGCCAGAACCCCTATGTCAAGCTTTTGTCCATACATCCCACCCAGCTGTGCCCCCCCAGCACACCCTCCCCCTACCCAATCCTTTGCTAGGATCCACACAGCATTCATCATAGCACTCTTCACTCAGTTTTCTGTAGAATTGGGATCTTTCATAAATATTAATAACATTCAGTGAGTCAAGGCAAGTCTTTGCAGCAGGGTTTTGCCTAAGAGAATTCAGTTACAAAATGCCTAAAGACTTCTTTATAATATAAACTCATCCTTTGTCATGTAAATCCCATTGTATGGCCCCGAGAGCAGAATGAGAGCAAAATTAATTTACTTATTATTTAATTATTCTTCCTCTTCCCTATCACACCTGAGATGTGAAAATTCCAGAAGCAGGAAGAACAGCTTCCACTTTTTTTCTGACATTCCAAAGCAACTTTGTACCCTGGAAAGGCTAGATGTTGGCCTTGAGAATGACGAGAAAAATTGTGAGACACCCGAAATCAACATGGATTTTGAAGGACACAGTGTTTCCCTGCGCAGTCCTGAGTATGTTCCCATTTCTCATTCTTTCACTTTAATAGATCATAAGTTTGATACAAATTTGTTACAGCAGTATGTAAACTTTTCTATTATTCTTAAGTAAAACCAACCATAACTAAGAAAGTGCTAATATTTCAGTTGTGTAACACAGTCAGCCCTTCAGCCCTTTGTATCCGTGGGTTACATATCCACAGATTCAACCAACTGTGGACTTAAAATATTTGGGGGAAAAATGGATAGTTGCATCTGTACTGAACATATACAGGCTTTTTTCCTTATTATTGGTCTCTAAACAATACAACTATTTACATAGCATTTACATTGTATTAGGTATTATAAGTAATCTACTGATGATTACAATTATGTGGGAGGATGTGTGTAGGTTATATACAAATACTACACTATTTTATATCAGAGACTCGAACATCCTTGGATTTTTATATCCAAGGGTTGTCCTGGAACTACCCCAAACCTACCCAGAGATAATTGCACTGTCTTTTGGATAAAACAGGAAGTATGTGACTATATGTAAGATATAGATAGTGTTACTGATGAATTAGGGTCCTTTGTTTATTTACAAAAAAAAATTTTTTAAGAGACAAGGTCTTGCTCTGTCACCCAGGCTGGAGTATAGTGTCTTGACCATAGCTTACTGAAACCTCAAACTCCTAGGCTCAAGAGATCCTCCTGCCTCAGCCTCTCAAGTAGCTAGGACTACAGGTGCCTGCCACCATGCCCAGCTAATTTTTTAAAAAAATTTTCATAGAGATGGGGTCTCACCATGTTGCTCAGGCTGGTCAAAAACTTCTGGCTTCAAGCGATTCTCCTGCCTTGGCCTTTCAAAGAGCTAGAATAATAGGTGTGACCCACTGTGCCCAGCCTAAAAACATTTATTGAGTGCTTATTAAAGCTGTGGCATAATTTCTGCAAAAATAGTTTCTTGCTATACATACTGATTTTAATAATGACAATTATATTTGTTAGTAGCAGCTACCAGGTGTACATAGGCACTTTATGTCATTTCATCCTCACAGCAATCCTATTTAGCAGACGAAGAAGCAGAGGCTCTGAGAAGTCATTACTTCTGCCGCTCCCACAACCCTCAGCTTCGAAAGGCCTGAGGCAGGATTGAATTGATTTCTTTGGACCCCAACTTCCGTGTTCTCCTACAAAGTCATATTCCAAAGCAGAGAGAGATGGGAAGAAATATCCTCAGTCTACAAAATACTTTGTATGGCTCATCATTAAAGCCACATACATTTCCTGTCTGTGGCTTGCACACAACAATCCATGAAAATGTTACTTCTTGAATTGGGTTTACTCATAATTGCCTTCCTTCACTCAGTTCAACTTGATGCTTTAAAGTCCCCTCCCCCCATTTTTCTTTTTCTTTTGCCTAATCCCCTCCAGCTTAAAGCTGTGCAGTAATGACTCTTCTGCACTGTGTTTACCTGTTGGGGACCTGCTCTATGTGACATTGCCGAGCTACTTAACCCACTCACTTGAACTCAATCCCTGTTCATCAGTGTCATCAGTGTCAAGATTCAAAGGGGTGAGCTCCTTCTCACTCCTACAGTTTACCTCCCACTCCCCAGGTGTTGAGGTTATTGGGGGCAGGTCCCCCTGCTAACCTGAACCATTTTCTCCAAGGTATTAATTTGGCAAGCAAATGGCAAAGTCACCATTTGGATTTTTCTTTTCATTGGGTCAGTATTACATAGGTAACCTGTGAGGCCTTTATAAAACAAAACCTGATCGACCCAAATTAGAAAGGGGAAGGGAGAATCACCAGGTTGGGTTCTGCAGTTAAGTTCCAGGTTCTCTTCTGGCTCAGGCATTCAGTCCTCTCTGCCGCTGCCGGCTTGTCATTCAATAGACGTGGCTTCGCCCCAGCTATCCACCCTCCCTTCCTTCCTAACTTTTCCTCCAACAATAACGCTGGCACCTTTTAGTATAAAGAGGAAAGAAGGAAAAAGCCTTTCAGTACCCAGAGGAAGACAGAGTCATCACCAACAGGGGAAAAATCGAGAGGGAGCGAGCGGATTTCCACAAACATGCGTCCAAAGCGGATGGGTGGGGCTCAGGGCGCCCTGGAGCCGGCTGTTCCAGTGTGAGAGCCCATCAGAGAACCGAGTTCTAACCTTGCTACTGGATCTTTCATGACGGCCATGGGGGCGGGGTAGGACCTGCGGGTGGTGGGGAGCGACCGGGTAGCGTTTCCACGGCCTTGTGCGCGTTGCAAAGTGACCCTGTGTGCTGCGAAAGATGGGAAGAAGGGGCTTTGAGCTCAGGAGAGATGGACTGGGGGGGATTCCAAATGGGAGGCGTAACTCAGGATTCAGGAACCAGACTAACACAGGCAATGATACAAAACCGGAGACCCCAGATCCAGAGCCAGCGAGGAAGAGGAAGGACGCAGCAGCGGAGCGCCCCAGGCCCACCTCCAGCCCTGCGGGGACCGGCGGGTCTGGCGCCCTGGCGGAGTCTCGCTGCATCCCACGGGGACGCCGCCTTGCCCTGCCCCGCCCTGCCCCGCCGGTGTCCGGGTGACCCGCGGGCGGCGAGTGCCACTTGGAACACGACCAGTGAATCCCCGGGGACACGGGGACACGGGGTTGGCTGGATGCGCCTCTCGGCCGCGTTCGCTCTGCGCTCTCCTCGGTCTCCCTCGAGGCCGCGAGCTGTTCCCACCCGGTCCCCTCAGGACTCAAAACCCGGCCACCTCCGCCGCGGCCCCGTCCGGGGTCAATCCTGAGACTGCAGGACCCCCGAGAACCAAGAGCCAAAGAAACGACGAGCCGAGGCCGCCTGGGAACCTGGTCCGTCCAGGCCCGCAGGGGGGCCGCGGGGACGGGGCGCTGTCCCAGCAAGCTCTCTGGAACAGAGGGCGCGCAGGATGCAATTAGGACTCTGGGCCGAGCTTGGTATTTAATGGTGGCCCGCCTTTCTCCTTTATCATGATCATTTTCTCAGGATCGCAGGTAGCGCCCCCTCCACCAGCTCATTAAGCAACACCGCTTTGGCCGGGACCCTCCTGTAGAACAGCTTGTGGCTCCTCATACCCGGCACAATCAACGTCAAAGCTGGTCTCACCCGGAGGCCGGAGGCCGGCTTTTCAGGCCAGTCTTCCTCAGCCCTCCACCTGCTCGGGGAACTGCGCACGGCTGGGTTGCATCACCACCCCCTGGACCCAGCAAGCAGCGCACGGAGAGCTCAGAGAAGCAGTGGCCTATGTGGCCCCCACTCCCCCTCTGGCTGCAACCCCCCCCCCCCCAACCGTTCTGCAGTTCACAGCATCTCTCTCCTCTCTAAAAACCAAAAGCAAATTAACATTCAAGAGCTCCAGTTTCAGTTTTATAACTTTTTCATTCTTCCCTTCCTCGGGAAGCATCTGCTCTTCTGCGGGTTTGATCCAGAGATAACCTCTAGTCCTTAGGGGGTTCTCTTCCTCAACCCCAAAGTCCTCACCCGGGAGGGGTGGGGTCTCCGCCAGACCCTGGTAGCTGTTATTCCTATGAGATGATCTCAAGTCAACTAAACACCAGATTGGAGGCAGCTAACTTCTTGAGTTACTTGTTTTATAATGCTAAGTCTTAGATAGCTTCAACATGAAAAACCACAGCCAGGCTCTGCGGGAGTTATTAATTTTCTTAGAGTGACATCATGTGGTGGAGGAAAGACCACCCAGCTTGTGTTTTAAGTGCTGAGACATTTTGAAGAGATGCAAGAGGTGGGAAGTAGGAAGAAAGAACCCAAAGACATGAACGGTAGTCAGAAGCACGGACTCTTAAGAACTGAAATGGGACTTAGGAATTTGAGTCTCCCTCCCACCCAGTTCCAAACCTGTGCCTAGACCTGGAGGCTCAAGGATATTATCCAACCTTGCCTGCAAAAGCCATGAGCCACCCATGCCCCACTAGAAAGGGAAGCCAGACCTCTTGTGACAGGGCTGTCACTACTGGGTTTCAGACAAATCAGAGTTCCGTCACAGATTGAACGCTTGAAAAGTTCAAAAAGAAGATGTTTTTACAAAGGGTTGTCTGATCTCTAAGGCGCCATGAGCAGTATGTTTCTTAACACTGTCTTCTACCAAAGACTGAAAATAGCATTTCCCAGAGTGCAGTCTGTAGGAGTCAGTAGGTGTTAGGTGAATAAAAGGATTCCGTAGTCAAACAGATTTAAACAAATACTGGAATTTTAAAAAACTTAAATAACAGGGCAACATGAGGTTTCCTTGCAAGGTAAGAACTGTTCTACATCGTGGCTCTATCGATGTTAATATCCTGGTTGGGATAGTGTACTATAGTTTTGCAAGATGTTACTATTAGAGGGATTGGATGAAAGGTAAATAGGATATCTTTGATTATTTCTTATTTATTTTATTATATATACTAGATTAATATATACTATGTAAGTGAATCTATAATTATCTCAAAATAAAAAGTTTTAAAACATTAAACAATTTACAGTAGCGCTTCTTAGAGAAGCTAATAAGCTATGTAGAGTTTTAATTTGTAAAACCGCACTGAATCAGGGCTAGCATGCATGACCAAGAGAGGACATCAGGGTGTGACTTCCAGAGCCAGGTCAAATATGCATTAAAGCTTCCACTTTGATGGGGGTGGAGAAAAGGGAAGAACATTAAAAAAAGCTTCTACTTTGACCTCTTGGATACATATAAAACTGAATTCAATTCGTTAGGATTTTTTGCATTTATATCAAACGTGTAATTTGC
Source organism: Eulemur rufifrons (assembly GCF_041146395.1). NCBI lineage: Eukaryota > Metazoa > Chordata > Mammalia > Primates > Lemuridae > Eulemur > Eulemur rufifrons. Next base: position 12,933,395 of record NC_090983.1, on the reverse strand, counting down.
CTGTGACTTTCTCTTTTTGTACTGTCCTTGTCCTGTCTTGGTACCAAGGTTATACAAGCCTCATAAAATTAGCTGGGTAACTTACTCTCCTTTTTTTTTTTTTTTTTCCTCTCTGTCTGAAATGGTTTACGATATGTCAACAGAAAAAAACCCAAACTCTGTAAAATAATTTCAAGAGGTTTATTCTGAGCTGAATATGTGCGACCATGGCCCGGTCTGCAGAGCCACACCCAAGAAGCCTTGAGCAAGAGGTCTCGCCATGGTTGGGTTACAGTTTGGTTTTATATATTTAGGGGAGACAGGAATTACACGTAAGTCATAAATCAATACATGGAAGGTTTACATTGGTTTGGCCCCAAAAGGCAGAACATATCAAAATGGGGTATTATAGGTTATAGGTGAGTTTAAAGATTCTTTGATTTGTAATTGGTTAAAGAAATGAAGCTTTGTCTAGAGGCTTGGAATGTTCTAAGTGAAGATAAGGAAGTCTGTTAATCAGAAACAAGCCACAGGGCTATACCAAGACCCAAGTGATCTGTTAAGTAAATTGATGACCTGTAGGTGTGGCTTAACCTTTGTTTTACACAGTCTTAGGCTTGTTAATAATTTTGTATCTCATTGTTATGACAAATGACTTCAAAAGGGACAGGGTATAACTAGACTTGTCTGACCTCCCTTCTTCTCATGGCCGGCAACTCAGATTTAAGTGGTTTTTTTGGGGGGGGGAATCCCCTTGGTCAAGAGGGAGATCCATTCAGTCGGCTGGAGGGCTTAAGATGTTATTTTAGTTCACAGATAGGACAAATGTTCCTAGAAGGTTTGGTAAGACCCTCCCTATAAAATCATCTGGCCTGGTGTCTTTTTGGAAGGGATGAGGGAGAATGCTGGGAGACCCTTTTGATTACTAATTTAATTTCTGTCATGGCTATTGGTTTATTCAGAATTTCTTTGGAACAGTTTCTGGAGTTCTAATTTTTTTTTTAAGAAAAGTAAATATTTTATTAAAGTTTTTAATGTTAATGTGTAGTTTTTTAAATCCCCACTAAATCTATAGATGTAGCCTCTTTTTTTATTCCTAAAATTGTTTGTGTGTGCCATATGCCTTTACTCTCTTATATTGTTTCCTATTTTCTTATTTTAGCCAAAAAATGAGTTTTTGATTATGTTGATCTCCAATTTCTTTCGTACTTCTTTACTTTCTGCTCCTATTCTTTTAAATTCCTTTCTTCATATTTATTCTTTGCTAACTTCTTGAGTTGAGTGCCTTTCTCATTTGTTTTCAGTTTCTTCTTCAAAACTTACATTTAAGCCTACAAAATGTAATTCTAATAACTGTTTTTGCTGCATTCTACAAATTTTGATATGTAACAAATTTATTATCATTCTGGTCTTAAATATGCTTTAATGTCCTTGGTGATCTCCTTTTTAATCCACAAGTTATTTAGGAGTACATTTAAGAGTTTCCTAATGCATGTATGTTACTTATTTTATTAGTACTTATGTTTATTTATTTGTTTTGCTATTTTTATTGTTGAGTTCTCACTTCATTTTGGTGTGGCCAGAGAATGAATGTGGTCTGTGTTATATTTTGTTTTTTGGGTGTTTTAGATTTTCTTTATTATCTATTGTGTGGTGATTTTTGAAAGTGCTTTTGAAAATAATCCATTACATCAAGCTTGTTAATTTTATCTTATCCTTACACTTTTTTAAATTAAATAACCAGTCAGTATCTTATAGAAGTGTGTTATAATCTTCCAATTTACTATAGGTTTGTCTATTTCCCTTATGTAATTTAATTTTTGCCTTCTAGATTTCCCAGCTAATTTTTAGGTGCATATAAGTTCATGAGTACTCTGTTCCTTTTACTATTCTTTCCTTCTTCATTCATATAATGTTTTTTCCATAAATTATATTTTGTCTGAAATTGAGATTGCTATTCTAGCTTTTTAGGTTTATTATTTGATGATTATTTGCATGGGACAAGTTTTTCCATCTTTTCACTTTCAATTTATCAATTTCAGTTTCAATTTCCATCTTTCAGTTTCAAATTATCTTTTCAAGATAATAAGATTTTATTTTATTTGTATGTTCTAGGAGAAGACTTTATGCTATGGTCTGACTGTTGTCTCCCCAAATGTTATATGTTGAAACCTAATCACCACTGTGACGGTATTAGGAGGTGGGCCCTCTGAGAGGGGATTAAGTTATAAGAGTGGAATCAGTAAAAGAAGCTCCAGAGAGCGGCCTTGCCTTCCTACCAAGTGAGAACACAGCCGGAAGGCACCATCTCTGAACCGTAAAGTGAGCTCCACCAGAAAGCGAATCTGCTGGTGCCTTGGTCTCAGACTTCCTGGCCTCCAGAACTGTGAGAAATAAATTTCTGTTGTTGATACCTGGTTTACGGTTTTATTATAGTAGCCTGAATGGACTGAGACAGTATGCCTAGAATTTTTTAAAATTTTAATTATATAGTCTCTTACTTTTTTTGTAATGAGTTTATTCTATTTTCAAGTTTTATAGTATTGATGGATTTGAAATTATTTCTACCTTCTTAGTTTTAATTTTCTGTTCACCTTCACTTGTCTTTGTCTTTTCTTCACCCTTTTCTACAGTCTATTAAATTAGTGAAGCTTTCTACATTGCCCCCCTTTTTGGTTTGGAAGCTATTGATTTTGTTTTCATTTTTTGAGTGTTTTTGTTTAATTATTTAACATACACATTATACTATATATTTTTCTAAATAATTCATAATGCTCAGTAATTTTACTTTCATTCTGAGCAACAGCAAAAAAGCCCTTTGCACACTTTAACTATCCACTCACATTTCGTCTTTAATTTATTGGTATCTAGAGTTTCAGTTTTGTACTTCTTGAAACAAAACAAAAATTGAGAATTTTTTATAGTCAATAGTTAATAAACATTTGTTTTCACTTCATCAATTTTCATGCTTCCCCCCATTTTTTGTATTCCATATCTTTCGTCTAGGTTCCTTTTTCTTCTTACTGAGATATAGTCTTTAATAATTATTTTAGTGAGGGTTGTAGTGTGGCTTTGGCTCTGTGGATAGCATTGCATTTCTGATCAATTTGTGGTCCTTGAAATAATTTATTTTGTTTTTAATCCAAACTCTATTTTAACAGTTTTCTTTCTTTCTTTTTTTTTTTTTTAATAGGCTATCTGTCTTTGCTATGGGTTTTGTGCAAGGGAGATTGGTCAAAATGTTAACTTACGGAGTTGTCTTGAATAGAAATTAGAATTAATGACTGCTGAGTTTCCGGTCCTCAGAGGGAAGGACCAAAGCAGTGCAAAGTAAACAAGAAGAGCAACTTGCCTGATAGGAAAAAAAAAATTTTTAATTATGGGCATATGTAATTTGGCTTTCTAAGCTTTCTAAATTTTTTCTTGGTTCAATTCACATTGATGATGGGGTGATAATGCTTGGTATGCTGACCCCTGGTGGATTCAGCAAGCACGTATTTATGACAACTTTTAGAATTGGAACAGATCTTAGTCCAGGAGTCACAGACTCAAATGCCTTCAGAGGCCAGGCAGGTTATGTAAACGTGTCAGGGAACCCCGTATATGACAAAAGATCATGGTGCCAAGTGTGGTAAAATTGGCAGACTCGGGCCAGGCCTGGTGGCTCACGCCTATAATCCTAGCTTCCTGGGAGGCCGAGGCGGGAGGATAGCTGCAGCTCAGGGGTTCGACACCAGCCTGAGCACAGTGAGACCCCGTCTCTATCCCTAGAAACAAGAAACAAAAAAAGACAAAAAAAAAAAAAAAAAACAACAACACATAAAAACCACAAAACCCAGCCCGGTACTCTGGCAAGTGCCTATAGTCCCAGCTACCCGGGAGGCTGAGGCAGGAGGATCACTCAAAGCCCAGGGCCTGGAGCTTGTGTGACCCACCATTACTGCACTCCACCCAGGACACCGTGTGACACTCTGTCTCCACAAAAACAAACAGAGTAAAAAAAAAAAAAAAAAAAAAAAAATTGGCAGACTCCACCAGAGGCACATAAGACCAAGGTTAAAAAAAATGTTGGCAAAACACATACCACAGGTGAAACTCAGAGTGACAGTATGATTGGGTCAATCAGTTTGGCCCAAAGTACCATATTTAAATTACACACAGAAAGGTTATACTTCTGGCCTGAGTGAGGCCACACTCAAAGCTTGGTTTGTGTTAAATTAATAGCTAATGCTCTTTCCATGACCCACTCTTACTTTTCAAAAGTGTAGCAAAAACTCATCAGTAATATAGTGAGTTATTTTTTATAAAGTAAAGGTAGACATTTGCTGACAAGACCCAGTGGGGGAAAATATCATTGTTCAAGTGAATTCATGTATTATTTCTCTGTTCTTAGTAAAAAACTTTTGTGCTATAAAAATTATTTGAGATGCTGTACAACAAAATTCTCTACTATAAAACATCAAATGTTATACTAATTAAATTTTTTTCTCTACTTTTTTATGTAGTCAACTTAAAGTTTAAGAACTTAAAATTGGAAATGAATCCTAATATACTACATTTTTAGCTGGAGCACATAATTAGAGAGAATAAGAGTGGATTGTGTAAAAGTGGCAAGAGCAGTGGTTTTCTTGAGTCAAATATTTTATTTTGTTGAGGTTTGGAAAAATCTAAATTACATTTCTACTAAGGATATTTTAATTAGTTTTAATTGTAATTGTTAAAGGGCCTTTAATCTTTCTTTTTTTTTTTCTGGTTGATTTAAACTTACTTATCTAATTCTTTTCCAGGATGTGTCAGATGTCTCACTTTGAAACTTCAGTGGCTTCTTATTATTTACCATGTTTAATGGCAAATTTTCAGGCCACCAGTCCCCACTATCATTCCCTTTCTTTTAACCACTGTATTTATTTATTTATTTATTTATTTTTGAGACAAGGTCTTGCTCTGTTGCCTGGGCTAGAGTGCCGTGGCATCATCATAGCTCCCTGTAACCTCAAACTCCTGAGCTCAAGCAATCCTCCTGCCTCAGCCTCCTGAGTAGCTGGGACTACAGGTACATGACCACAGGGCTAGTTTTTCTATTTTTTTTTTTTTTTATAGAGACAGGGTCTTGCTGTGTTGCCCAGGTTGGTCTTGAATGCCTGGCCTCAAGCAGTCCTCCCACCTTGGCCTTCCAAAGTGCTGGGATTACAAGCGTGAGCCATCGTGCCCAGCCTTAACCACTGTATTTCTGGTCTTCACTGTGCCATCAAGGAAAACCCACGGGCTTCTCTCATGTGAAGGGTGTCCTATTCTCAACGCTTGGCCTTCCACATGTTTCACACAAACGTGAAGTGGGGTGTGTCATCCCCAAAGCAAGTGTCCAATTCAGTTTTCAATCCCAGTGAAGGAAGACAGGGTTCTTGGTTTTGTTCCTTCCCTCACACTCTCTTACCTTGATGTGCCACTGTTCTCTAGTATATGGTTCAAGTTCCTGACAAAACTTTATGGTAGCATAAGAAACCTGGGAAACCTTAGCTTCTTTGCGTGTGTGTGTGTGTGTGTGTGTGTACCTGTATACCTATATATACACACATATACACACAAATATACACACATGCACACAAAGATATATGCACATACTTTGGTGACTTGAAATAATTAAGAGAAATTACAAAATTTAAAATAAAATATATAACTTCTTATACAAGACAATAACTTAAAAGTATCTCCAATTAACAATGACATGTAGATACAAACTCTAATATGTACACATGCCAGCTGCCCATAATATTCACATACAAACTTGAAGAGCTGTCTAAGACAGTGTTTCCAATTTTAGTGTGCAATAGAAAACTTTGCAGATGATGTTAAATTTGAATATTCCTAGATCCACCCTTCAGAGAGTCTGATTCAGTGATATGGGGAAAAGTCCAGACATCAGGATGTTTTTGCAAGGATTACAGATAAATCTGAGAAAAGTAGCTCATGGATGACACTGAGAGACAATACCATTAGAAATAATTTTTCTCCAAATAAAATAGCTCTTTTCTGCTGAAATAAGAATAACAAAAAAAGTAAAAAAAGAAAAGAAAAGAAAAGAAAAAGAAAAAGAATACCTAACATTAATAGTTACCTAAGTAGTAGTATTCTTGGAACAGGCATTGAAATAGATGAAAATGGAGGAAAAAAAAAAGAGCTCTTTTCCTGTTTCTATATTTATGAATGATGTGCTTATTCTGTAACTAAAATTATGGAAGTACAAAATATAAATTTCAAAATTTTCATTCTTACCAATTTTGGGATTTTTTAATAGGTTTTCATTTACAGTACAGTCTTGTCATTTATTAAAATACCTAGGACTTTTTTCCTCCATTAAACACATTTACTTAATTCTCAGAAATATTTTAGTCTGCATATTAGAATCCCTTTTAAAAATATGCCAATAAGGAGCACTTCTAAATTTATAGAAAAAAGGTTTACTACAGTATTTATTTTCCTTGGTATATTTCCACGAGATTTAGAACAGATAATCAAACACAGTAATTGACCTGATTCTGGAGTTTTAATTGGCTATGCCTCATTATTTTGAGGAGATTAATATCATGGGAACTTTAGGGGATTCCTAGGAAAAACTACATCTTTTCCTTAAACAGCTGATGTCAGAATTTTGATACAAACTTTCCTTTTCTTAGAACATCTCGGAATCACAGGAGACTGAGCAAGGCTGACCTTCTACTGGCAAAGGAGAGAGAGGTAGGATATGAAGAATCACTTGGCCACTACTGTACCACTCAGGGCCCAACTGCCTGTGACAACTATAATGTACTTTCTGCTACAGGAACGCAAAAATCCTTTGCTTGGTTTCAGAGTTTGCAGCACACACTTCAGCTACTGGAAAATATAACATGTAGGGCTATTAAGACACTGTAGAGACCACCTGAGTCATCTAAGCCCAATGGCTGCATTTTACAGATTGGGTAAGTAAACCCCAAACTTGCAGGAACCCCAAGATCTCATTGAGGGCAGGATGAGTCTTACTTATCATGACAAGCCTGTGTGTAATTTTTAGAACATTAAGTATTAAATAGATGAATCAGGTTCGTTGGATGAATAGCAAATCAATCAAGTAACTGCTGGATTTTCTAGTTCCCAAGTCCAGTATCAGACAATTTGACACCAGAAAGACCTTTGGTACTTCCTGCAGGTAGTGTGGACTCTGATATATTTTAGTCATTTCAAATTGAGCACTATGTCTGCTTTCCTGTATCTTTACCAGCACTGAGCGGTATCTTTTACTTTTTAAATTTTTATAGGCATTGCTGTTTTAATTTTTCTTTTTTTATTAATAATGTTGAGCAGCTTTTCTCACGTTTGTTGGGAAATTGTGCTTCTGTGAATTTGGAATGCATTTTATTATGTTCTAGTTTCCAATGTTGCTGTCAACAAAAACAATTCACTCTGATATTTGATCTTTCTATGAAACCATTCTCTTTGGAAACTTGTAGGCTCTTTTTTTTTCTGTTCCTAATATTCTAAAGTTTCATATCATGATGTTATACTTTGGATTGGATCTATTTTGAGCACTTGGTAGGTCCATTTCATCTGAAAACTCACATCACTTAGTTCTAGAAAGTTTTTTGAACTATTTCTTTGGTAATAGCCTTTCTTCCATCTTCTTCCCTACCTCCCCTCGCACCCCCTCCCCTTTTTCCCTTTCTAGAACTCCTTTTATTTAGATATCCAACCTCCTGGGCCGGTCCTCCGTCTTTTCTCTCCTGTTTTCTCCTTACTTTCCAGTAAATTTCCTCAACTTTATCCAATCCTTCTATTGAGTCTCTCACTTCTATGATGATATTTTTTTATTTCTAAGAGCTCTTCTCTAAATATCCTTTCTTTGGAGCATCCTGTTCTTGCTTCGTTTATACCCCGTCTTCTCTTAGCCCTCTGAAGATATTGATAGATCTTTTGAAATGTCCTTCTCCTTGTAGAGTGTGTCTGTGCCTTCTAAGTAGCTTTTCCCTGTTTGTCTTGGTCTCTCATATTTTACACTTTCATCTTTGGCTGTTAAAATAGGTAATCAAAAAGCAGATTGGAAGCGCTGAATGTGTGTGTAACGTTTGTCCACTGTGGTCTTTAATTTGCAATGCTCTGGCTGGGTCATTTGTTTTGGACACCGCTGATGTTAACATCTTTGTGTCCCTTGTCTTCGAGGAGCCCAGTCCATCTGCCTAGAGGACTCTGCCCAGCTGCCGGTGTTCTGAGCTCTGCTGGGAAGAGGGCTGCGGGTCTCAGCTTCAACGCATCAACTGTCATTTACTCCCCTACTCTCAGCAAAATATCCCCACTCTAACTTGTTCTGGTGCCCTGTCTTATTCTCTCCAGGGAAACCATAATTCCAATTTAACTGGGTGGGAGACAGTCAGTTAAAAAGCTCTGTGGGGACTGTGGAGGGAATATTGAAGTCCCAACTTCTGAAACAGACTAGCAACCAATCCTCTCTGGTTTTTAGCTTCATCTTTTCATCCACTTGCCTAAATTCTCTATATGCCCAATCCCTGACACTTTGAAAGGTTCTCTAGAGTAAATCAGATTGCTGCTTGGGTTTCTCCACTGCCAGTTGATGAGTCAGCTTTCTAGGAACTGCTGCCCATCCTAACTTTGGTTACTGCTTTCTCCTGCCCTCTTTGTCCTTGAGGATTATGCAAAAAAGAAACAAACAACTAAAAACTCCTTTACTCTCATTTTTGTAGGATTTCAGGGAGTGGAGGTTAAACGCCTGTATCCAATCAAACCTGTTTAACCGGCGGTCTCCATTTACTTTCAGATGAATTTGAGAACCAGTTTGTTTACCTCATTGACCTATTCACTCCCACCAAGGCCAAACTCTTAGTTTTATCCATCCCTTCTACCTTCACTTGCTTACCCATTAATTTTTTAGTTTTATGTTTATTATATCATTTTCTTTTCCTTTGACTTGTTTTGCGGTTGTTTCATTACATATTTCAATTGACTGCTTAGTCTCTTTCCTATTTAGTAATAAAAGCATTTAATCCTGAATTTTCTTCAGTGTATGGTTGTGGCCAAATTCTGTAGTTATTGATATCTAGTATTCTTATTGTTGTTCAATTCTAAGAGCTTGTAATTTCAATTTTGATTTTGCTACTGACAGGAGTGGTTTAGCAGAACAGTCTTAAGTTTCTTAATGGGATTAAGTGTGTCATCTTTTTATCTATTTATGTCTAACCTTGCTTTGCTGCCTATCGAGAGAAAGTAGGCCTGTAAAAATTTTCCTGAAATTTGTTTACTTTTTTATATTATGCCACTCCTATTTTAACAATTCTTTTTGTACCATCTTAAAAATTTCATAACTACCTTACGAAAATTAGACTTAACTATCAAGTTTAAGTCGCATAACACAGAGTATTTTTTAAAGCATTTATATGATTTTCTCTTCTGCTTTTCCACATATATGAGTCTAAGGTGTTCATTCACCATCAAGAGATGTTGGAAAATGAGAATTATTAAGATTCCTTTGTAGAAAAGAAATGTAATAATGAACAAAGAGTTTTCAGTTTCTGACATTTAAATGGCATTTTGCAGTAAGACAATAGGCAAATATGCTTGAAAGTCACTTGAAAACAAAGCAATGCCTAAATTCCTTTGCTTCCACTTAATATGTCAAATGTTAGTCCTGGGCCAGAAAGATGTAAAATTTCTCCCAGAATTCAGAGAAAATCATCTTGTCTGCCACTGGGGTTTAACCAGGAAGCTGGACTCAGGAAGGTGGAGGATGATAAACAGAGGAAGTAAAGGAGCTTGTCCCTTCTGGTCCTGGCTTTGGACTGTCTTCCTTCTCTGCCCCTTGACAGTACATGGCTGCTTGTTCCTCAAAGAAACCCTAGCTCAAAATGTCATCTTCTAAATAAGGCCTTCATTGATCATCCTATTTAAAATTAAAATTTAAAATTATGACTTACCCCCTTCCATCACACCACTCCTCATTCCCTTGTGCAGCTTTATTTTTCTTCGTAGTGTTAGCCAGGGGCCAAATCTGCAGGTGGCAGATACAGGCCAGGAGGGTCGTTCCTAGGGGCAGAGAAGACGGGACAGGGGAAGGAACTGCAGGAAAACGCAGCTAACAACCACAAAGAGCGGGAACTTGAGGTTTTGAGGAATACACACCTGTGGAGCTGCAAGTCTGTTATAAGAACACCTGTCAATCCTGCATATCAATCATCTGGTAACACCCCGCACCTCCCGTAAGCCCTCCCCCAGACCAGGCTAATAAAAGGAAACCACATGGGAGTCCTCAACATCTTTCTCCACTTGTGGAGACTGACCCGTTCCTCTCTGGAATGTACTCTCACTTTGTATAGCTCCCTTCTTTTCTGCAATAAAAGTTGTTCGTGTGAAATTGCTTCCTGTCTGTGATCACTCTGTCGCACCAGCCCTGCCTGTGAATTTTCCAAGCAAGGAGCCAAAGAACCAGGACAATAGTCCACCAAGAGGCTGGACCTAACAATAGCATTTAGTGCACATTATATAATTTATTATATTTGACGATTCTGATGTACTCTTCTTGTACAAGGCTGTCTATTGTGCTCATGGCTGAGGCTTCAGTGCCTAAAACTCTTATGTGGCACATAGAAGGTGCTCAACAGATATGGTAAAATGAATGAATTCTATGAAAAAAAGTTATTCAGTATATATTTCATTACATTTACATTCTTTAAAGTTAGTAGGTTATGATACATGGATTAAGTAACAGATTGGGAGTGTTCATTTAGCAACAACCACCCAATTCCACCTGTGGATGGATGGGAGTTCACACCACCAACATAGAACTTTTGCAAACACACGTCTTACAAGTTTGTTTGAACACATGCTGTCTCGGGGGATCAAGGAATGAACCAGTGCTTCTTGTGGGGTGTGGTGCCTGCCAAAGTCCCCTTTCCAATCTCCTCACTCATTTTCAAAGGCACTTTCCCTAGTAAAACTGGACTGAAACTTAGAGTTAGAATTAAATGTGAAGAGGCAATTTTAAATTATGTAATTACATATCATTAATGTGGAGATTAGATTCATCGTTACATTTCAGAATCCAAACCCAAACTGCCTTGCCACACCTAAACTTTAGACTCTCACCAAGACCCTCCTCCCTTCCTTTTGTTTCATTTTCATTTACTCCTGAGAAGCAAGATGACTGTGAGTCCAGCACAATGAAAAAGGGGGCACCTCACAGCCATATTCAAAGGGAGGAGATGGAAAATCTTAGATGCTACGTTGACGCCCACAGGCCCTGGTTGTCAGAGACAGGTCAGGTTATATGGGCATGCACCTTTTTTCAAAAAGGGATAGACATGTGTAACACAGTTACAGAAAACTGCCATCAGAAATCATGAAAAGAATATAAACCATGTAAATCTTTGGCTGCACTAGGTAAATGTAACATTTTTTGCATATATATAGACATCTTTATATGTTTATGCATTTCTATTATAATTTTTTTTTACCAAAAGGCAGGGAGGTATTCACAACATATCTGATAATGATGCATTTAGCACTGAAAAATTAACTTATAAACACTTTATTTCTTAGTAAACAAATTTCCTAAAAAGTTCCATCTATGTGGTCTTGTAGGTATATGTACATATTTTGCCTAATAGAATTTTATTGATATTTAATAATAGTTTCTTAGCAAAGGTGGTAATATAAAACTAGGGTTTAAACTCATTACTACGGGGCTTGCCATTTGAACTGTGTATCTAGTAATTCATAACAAATTACCAATCTACCCTTCAGCTATCTGCTTTCCAGATCTAATGTCACTCATGTATACACAAATGTGCACACTCGTGCACACCCATATTTTTGCATATGCATGTGCAAAAACATTTACACAAAACCGGGTTTTTAACAATGTAACTGTTTTAGTAAGTTCTTTTTGCCTACTAATTGCAAAAAATAAGTGGGGAAAATGGGATTCTTAAGGACTACAGGAAGTTCATAGTAGATAACTAGTGTATTTCAGGAAGTTTCACTAGCTCAAATGAGAGGGGAGAGTATTATGATCTGGTTTAGTTTATAAACCAAAGTTTCTAGGCAAAAAGCTCAGCTGATTACATCATGATGAAAGAAGGCTAATGGGACAGCTTGGGTTTCAATGCAGGGTATTAACTTTACAGTGGTACGGGGACCCTACCCATATTGTCCTTAATAGGTCAGAATGAAGTTAGCATTTATTGAGATACCCTGCTAAGAGATGTTACAATGAGAGCATGCCACAAGCTGCTCTTTTGGAAATTGAAGCTCTAGTCTTCTGAGAGAGGCTATAGAGGGAAAAATCTCCCACAGGAGTGGCAAAGCCATGTGTCATCCAGATCTGTCATTGGATTCATAGTTGAGTCCTATGGAGAAGAAAAGTTACATAGAGAAATAAACATTAACAGGCTGTGTGTCCACACTCGGGCCCAGGCAGCAATTGCTGTGCCAGGGTCACGAGGCCAGCAACAATTAGTGAGAAGTCTCCAAAAGGGAAGGCGGATCTTTAGGGGCCAAAGTACAGGCTGGAAGGGGGCCCTCCCTGCTTTACCAACCTTGAGAATTGGAGTTTGTTTTTTGCTAAACAGCATGAAGGTTTTCTTATACACTTAGTTAGACCTACTTACTTTATCTGTCTGACAGTTTTATAAATCGCATTTTTGTTTTCCAGAATGAGAAAAGTTTTAGAAACACTTATTTTGCTTAATTACTGGTTCAAGAGAATATAGATCATTCTATGAAAGTTCATTACTGTGTTAATGACCCAGAACTTACATTTGAGTAAGGAGTCAGGAGTGACATGTTCTTAAGGGAGTCCTCATGCCAGATTAAGTGGATGCCCATCAAACCAGAGTCGGACTCACTAGAAACACTGCACCATCTGGGTTACATTCATAATAGCAAAAAAAAAAAAAACCAACTATAGTTTTACACTTATGTTTACGATCTCACAAAGTTGGCAGCACAAACATCTCAATTATTGTCACCCAGACCTCACTAAATTGTTTCACAACTAATGGTTTATATAGGGGAAAAAAACCTCAAATTTGTTCAGTAGGCACTTGATTTTTTCTTAGAATCACTCTTTTAGTGTTGCTCTTTAAACTCCTACAAATGGGAGAGAGGCCACCAAGCTTTGAACACTTGGTTTCTAGATTCAGTTTCTCCCAGTGGAAAGGCCTCATGAAAACTGTAAGATCACAGCTTTCCCTTTGGCTATGAAGACACTATTACTGATATTCTCCCCTTTCCTCCCTTGCATTAGGACCCACTAATGACAATTGTTAGCTGTGATTAATACTGTGATCTTGTGGCCATGAGCTTGAAATTAACTGGCCAATTTTGTAATTAAACCTCTTGACTTCATCTACATGTTGCCTTTCACCAGCTGAGGCATAGTAAGTGCATGTAAGATATGTTAAAAGAAAATCTGAGAATTTGTATATCATATCAATGTTCCCATCTAATTAGTGAAATTGGGAGTTTATATGCTTTATTATAACACATATAATCTAAAGAAATGGTTCTCAAACTTAGCTGCCCAAACAAATCACCTCAAGCCCATTAAATCATAATCCCCGTAAGAGGCACTGGGGTTATTTTTTCCTTCTTTTTGCAGCTTCGCTAGGTAATTCTGGTGTGCAATTAGGTTGGAAAACACCAAAGCACTTGCCACTCCCCTTTTGGAATTGCTTTTTAAAGTCTGTAGCACTCTTGTATAACTTTAATGATTATAAACCTTCATTTCTTTGAGAGTGGCTTGCATTAATTTTTAATCAGCTCAAGTCTAGTCTGGTGAATATGGACAACACCTTATTACAAACTTGGATAATACTAATTTTGGTCAAAAATAGTAAGGATGCTTTTGTTAGGAGTATTGCATAAGGGATTTGTGGGGAAACTTAAAGAGGGGAATTATTAAAATGTGATAAACATAGTATGTATAGCCCTTCTTGCTATGAAGGGTACCCTCCTCAGCACCCTCCTCATTCAAATATACAAGTTGCAATAGGTTTGTGACACTCTCACTATTTTAGTCACACACACACTGGCTGCCTATTGCTAGAGTAGCACTGGAACAAACTTTTCCCCAACTTGATTTCATGGTCTTTAGCTAAGTTTCCTCGGTCTATTTCAGTCTACAATTCCATTTAATTAATCTAGTGGTTATTTTTTAAGTCCAGAGTATAGCATTACATAGAAAATAAAACAAGCTTAATTCTATAGGTATTTATATCTGACATCAATTCTATAAACTTATCATAAACAAAATAGTCCAACTATACCATATACACCAATATGCACAGCTAATATTCATGTACAGAATCTATAAAGGTTTCATGGTATCAAGTTCTCCAAAAACACTTTCTAATAAACCAACACAAACTTTCACCAAAATATTTGCCAAGAAAATCTACCTTCAGGTCCAAATTCAATTTGTAAAGCTCTGTTCAGTCTGATAAAACCACCTGTTATTGGGGCCACACATCAACAAACATTAAAAGCACAGGTTTTGGAATTAGAGACTTGGGCCCAATTCTCGTACCCCATTAACTATTAGTGGGATCTCACCAGAGTTTTTATGTAACTAAGCTTGAGGTTTTTCATAGTACCTTGCTAGAATCATATAATCTAATACTGGTAAAGTGTTTATCACAGTGATGGAACGTCAAGAGGGCTTTAAAAGCAGCACTTAATACTACCTGGAAGAACCTAGCAACTGTCTACAATTTCCACTTTTTACCTAGTTGAAATCAAAGATGAAATACTTTCCATTTATGTTAAAAGCCAAAATATAGTCCTACACCAAGATTGTCATATCCCCAATAATGCAGTGTACAATTTATCAAGTTCATTTAAGACTTTCTTTGAAGACAATTAAATGATCATGAAGCACATTCATCTGAGATTTACTGAGTGCCTACACCCACCACATACCAGACATTGTGCTGAGGAATTTATTCAAGAATCACAACTACAGAAAGAATCCTGACTTAGAATTTTAATTTTCCCACACTGCAAGAATTCTTATATGCGTATTATATATATATAGTTGAACTGTACTGTTATTAAAATACTGAAATTTGACAATTTCATTAACTTACTAAAAAATATACAAGTTTATTTTGAGCTCTTCAAGCATAATTTTAAAGCCATTTTTTGCATGGTTCAGTCAAGGTCAACTTAAATATTAATACTGAGGATCAAATTACTTAAGTGACACATTTACAGATTTGCCATTTCTAAAATTATTAAATGCATGGGGTTTCAAGACATTCATGGCCAATCCCTGTACCACCCTGTTAAATTCTGTCATGCTTTTGTCTTCTCTTCCTTCTCGCTAAATAATTGATTTGGTGTAGGAAAGGCAATGCAAAGGAAAACATTTTTTAAAATTGTAGATTTGAATTTAAATTACCTACGCATGTTACCCACTTATGTAAAACCCTCACTAAGATTGTGTGTGGGGAGGGGCATATTTTCTTTTACATGAACACATTCCAGAATAGCAGCCATCTCATCCCTGGTCCCCTTCCTACCAAAAGTTATCAGCAAATATAAAGCCAACAAAAATATGCAAAAGTCCATATTGTGATGCTTCATGTATTATCTTTACCTTTAGTTTTCCATATTATATAGTCTTTTACTTAAGTGAATGAGGTACAAAATAAATGATACATACTTTAAGTGGAAAATCACATCAATTTGCAACACAGAATATAAAAAGGCTTACGATCCAGAACCTAGGTTCAACCCCTGGCTCTGCCACTTCCTATCAGTAACCTCAGGCAACACTGGTATAATAATGGTTACCTCATAGAGCCAATGACAACTAAATACATATACATAAAGCACTCAGAATAGTTCCTAGTACATGGTAAACACTTAAATCTTATTAACATTTCACATTATTTCTGCTTTGGAGACTAGAAATAATTTACAATAACTTTGCTAACCTGAAATGTTTTAACATCTATACTAATAAAATGCAAAATACTTATTGACTATGCACCATATATATAGTAAAATACACGATTTACAATCCATGTGTAACAGCTTTCCTTCTAAGATTGAGCCAGTCTAATAGTGTACATCACATAATTTATGAAAAATCAGGCTATAAAATTTGCATCTTATAGTACACAGGCAAAAGAAAATCCTATATTAGTCAGTTATTAAAAGTATTTAAAACTGTAAACATTATTTTCCAAATCGAGGAACTAAATAATATTTGGAAACCTAAGATGATGCCAGTGTACTAGTCTCTCAAAGATACAGGCGTAATCTTAAGATCACTGGTTCTCACCTAAGTCATTCCTGTGAACCAACATACTGGGTGACCAGAACACCAACAGTGCTTCACTACGACAAGGACTCTTATTGAGAAGGCTTATCAGCAGCATCTTGGGGGTTTGGCAGTGGCATATGTCTGTGTTTACAATGCTACACAGGTGACTCTAGTATATCCTTTAGAAAGGAACATATCCCTTCCCCCGTTCCCTTTTTAATTCATTGACATAAAGAATCCTTGCAATCACAACCACTTTTTATTTTGTGAGGCTGTGTGTTCCCTAATTGCAATGGATTTTCAACCTTTAAATAGTATAACAATTCAAAAAAAACACTGTCCTGAATTTGAAAATGATAGATAATTACAATTTAACAATTACTGAACAGAGATTACATCATTTTTGCAGTTGGAAAACTACATATCCACCCTCCTTAAAATTCAAGTCTCCAAAATTTATTCACACCTACAGGATTGAATGGTTAGGATGCATTATTCTTTCAAATTAAAACATTAAAAACTGGGAAAAACACCATCAATGACCTCTCGCTGAAAAGACACCAATGTCAAATGTATACTGTTATGAGCTTTATGCTTTAATACTTACGGTGCTAAAACATATAAATGTTTTGGTGACCTGATTTTGCTCTTCAACGCAGCATCAGCAGCATTCCCCAACCACTCAACTCAAATGCAACTCAGAAATGTGTTCTAACATATTTATAAGCATCTAGAAGTATAAGTATCAAACCTGTCCTCCAAAACTAGTATGTCCCTAAAGTCTAGTTCTGCTTTGTACAGCCATACTTGAGATAATGACATAAATTAAACTTTAAGTTTAAATTGATTATTAAGGGTTTAAATTAGTACTTAAATTTTGTTTTAATGTCTCATTTAGGAGATTCCAAATAAAGTTTATTAACTTGACAATCTGAGCTGTCCTATTCCCCAAGGTGTTATATATCATTTAATTGGGAATTGAGAGCAAAAAAATTCTCAAACCTGAAATAACACTATCTTCCTGTAGATAAACAGCTTACCATTACAGAAAATTCCAATTATGTAAAAATCAAAAGTGAAACCCTTCAAGCTTTCCATGTTACGCCTGACTTACTACTGCTCAAGTATGGTAAAAGTCCTGAGAGTAATGTTCATGATATTTTTCATTGGCATCTTAACTGCATCATGTAAAAGTGAAAAATGTAGAGATTAAGAGCATAAGGCTTATAATTCTACAGTACAGATGGAGATAAAATTAAATGCAATAAAAGCACATTTGCAAGTCTAGAAGTAAAATTATAACCCAAGACGCATGGGGAAAAATATTTATGTGGAGTTTTTAATCCATATTAGAATTCAGTTGTTGTTAACTTGACCATAAACTTAAACAGAAACCATCTTCTGAGACATACATTCTAATAAATGTATCAACAGTACTGATAGTCAATGAAGGGTCAGTTATTTGAACTTAATGTTAACATTTCATTTTTCTATCCAACAGAAATCTATAGTGGTTTGCCCCAATTACATATCTGAAACATTGTCTTATGAAAACCAAATGAAACAAAATTAAATAAAATTGAAGATAAAAATATTCTGGAAGCACAGGATAACTGACAGGAATCTTCAGCACAAAGCACATCTTTGAAAATGTGAAATGATGACTCTTTGGAGGACAACAGCTGAATATCCAAGAATCATCAGGTTTGAAAAATATTGCTTAATCACTTTCCAAAACACAGTTAGCTGTAAGAACTGAAGATTTCGTTAAAACTATCAAGGTAATCATATTTATTGCATCTTTAGATTGCATTTTGAAACAGAAAATTAATAGTGCACCACAGCTTCACCAAAATATATATTTAATGAGGGGGACCCTAAGATATTTATAAACAAATTGTAGACTGTATGTGCTTTTCAAAGGGGCTGAATTAAATATAACCAGCTGCCAACTTTGTGCTCTGACATACTTGAATTAGTGGGTATGTGTATACTAAATTCATTTATTCTTGTCTACAATAAATGAAATAAAAACACCACCCTATACAATCCACTATTAGCAGTGAGTACAACAGCAAAAAATTATTATACAATTTATACATACTAAAATATTTTCTTTCTCTAGAAATAACTCAGAACAAAACCTAATCATTGTAAGACTTAATTTGGGAAATCTCAAATTACAATAGGGAAAAACCAAATCAGGGTATGTACTGAGCCCAAAACAAAGGTTCCTGGTCATAAGGCTGTAAGATTAGTAAGTGCAAGTGGTAGAATAAAGCATGCTCAAATTGTATGCTTGGGTCTTTGTATATTTACCAAACCTTTAAATTAAACAAGACTAGCTAAAGAAAATGCCTTTAAGCAGAGCAAGATAATTGGGAATTCTGCATTTCTTTTGCCATTTTTTTTTTACCCAACTTACACAATGCGCAAAGTGCTAAGCAACACTACAGAAACACATTTACATCAACACTGAAGACCTGGGGAAATGAAATCCAACAATTTTATTTTAATGAGCTGTATTTTCTAAATTTTTGTTTTATTTTTTTCCTGTTTTCATACAGTATTGAAAACAAAACGCAGCACATTCACATTTTCCCGAGGAACTGTAAAGATGATCTCTACAGGGATAAACGTTGTAAAGCCTGAAGCTCAATCAACTGATGTTGAAAACTCTCAAAGGGAGTAAAGGCTTGATCTGAATGGTCTAGAACATGTACTGTAATTTAATAGAAGAGATGGTCGTCTTAATATTTAATGATTTAAAAGAACTTCCCAGTCCATGCGAAGAGTACAGTCCAAGAATAAATCAAATTTCTGAACGCATTTTATGCTACATATGTGTATACTTTGCGATCCTCAGGTGTTCGTGCCAAATATTCTCTCTCAATAAGTCCTTCAATACGTTTCTTAATAACAACTGGACTTGGTAAGAATCGAGCCTTCAATTGCTGAGTTACCTAAAAAAGAAGGTAGAAAGACTAATTTCTAACATTTCCACATAAACACACTTAATTAAAATTCCTACCTTTGGATAGAACTGATGTGTCATTTTAAGACACAGAGATAAAACTTCAGTAACTAGATTATCAGTCATAGGTGCAGAAAGAAAATTTAATTTTTTATTTGAAAATGTATGGTCAGAACACAGTTTCTAACATCAGAATGCGAATGCTAAAGTAGATTAGTTGAACTAGCAGAATGTATGAGTATGAATATACACCACCTAATAATTTAACCATGTTGCTGCTATTATCTACTGACTTGTGGGTTACTCACCCAATTCACACAACTTGGGTAGCATATGTTTAAAGAGCACAAACTCTGGACCCAGATTGCCTGGATTCAAATCTAAGCTCTACCACTTACTAGCTCTGAGACCTTGGAAAGCTGGTGTGTACATCAAATGAGTTAATAGATGTAATGCTTTAGAACAATGCCCACCCATAGTAAGTGCTACTGTTGTCATTCTTTTCTCCAACTGCTGTCAGGATCCTCACTATTGTGGTATCAGTAATAATTAAACATAACAACAGCAGCAGCCACAGTATGACTGCACTATTTAACAATCATTTTGCATATATTAACTTATTTAATGCTCTTAATCTTGCAAAGTACATTGTCTCATTTTACAAATGAGGAAAATAAGCCAGAGAGGAAAAATCAGATGAACAAGTAGTAAAAAAATGAACCAGCAGAGATACATCTAAACCCTTTTAGTCTCAAAGTCCATGTTCTTTCCACTAATCCACCCTGCCACTCTTGCAGATGATCCACCCGTCCACGAGCCAGCTTTTCTTTTACTCTTGTTTATCAGTTCATTTCCCGAAGCCACAATGGATTAAGAACTCTTTGAAATCTGAAACTTCAGCACTTCACTCTGCAACTAAAATCTACCACGCTTCCAGGATTACCAGTCTAGTATCAGCAAAGTTGCTCTCCACCCACCACCTGCGATCTCTCATCCTTTGACCCTCTTTTCCCCAGGCTATTCACAGCTTCTTTTGACCTTACCTCCTTCCTCACAACACCTAGACTGCATTCAAGATCACTTCAGCTGCACTCTCAACAGTACCTCCAACATCCTGATTCCTTTGGTCCTATTCCACAAACACCCTTTGATCAAATCTACATTCTGTATCTACTACATCATTACAAATTTACTACAGAGTTCTCTGCTGAGTGAAGCTGTAGTTCTTACATTTGTGTAGACCAGGAGTCAGCAAACTGTAGTCACAGGCCAAATACAACCTGCTGCCTGGTTTTGTAAAATTTTCCTGAAACACAGCCACACCCTTTTGTTTATATATTGTCTATGGCTGCTTTCGTGATGTAACTGGACAATCACAAAAACGTTTGCTAACCTCTGCTATAGACTGATAATGCAAATTTCTAGTATTCAAGTTCAGCAAGTTCCTGAGCACCATTCTTTGACAGATACTATTTCAAATTTCTGATAAGCCCTTTAAACTTTTCAACCCAGTCTTCTCCTATAACCTCATATCCTGTTTTACACAGTTGGGAAAGAGGCCATTTCACTTTGAAATTCTTCAAATTCCCACCCCAGATATGTACATTTATCCATACTCATATCCATCCTTGTTTAGCACCCATCCCTGTACTAACCCTGCCCTGGGTTCTCAGGAAGCATATTCAGTAACACTCACATTAATATATCTACACACACCTATATTCTCTACACAACCCTTACCTTTCCTTTTCTAGACTTTGGTATATTATCCCTCTTATCCCATTTTTTCCTTTTGTTTTTAAACATCTCATCCTTATCCTAGGACATAAACATGCTCAATATCTTCCCATCTAGGAAAAAAAACCCCAGAACCCCTCAACCTAATACTTAATCCTCTAGTACTGCTCTCTCTGCCTTTTCCCATGACCAGTATCTCAAAGAACAAGCCACTCCTGGTGATTTCCACTCTACTTCTCAAGGCATTACCATCAGATATCCACTTTTCCCAGTCCAGTGAAAATGTATGAAAGTTAAACAGTCATCTAACAATATGTTTTGAGTGTTTTTCAACTTGGGCTTTTTGTGATTTTTAAAATTACTGACCACATGCTCCTTGTAATTCTCTTCCCTTGTCATTGGACACTGTCATTTTTTCTTTTCTTTTTCGTCTATAGCAGTGTTCTCAAATTTGTGCATCAAAATCACCCAGAGTGCTTCTTTTTTTTTTTTTGAGACAGAGTCTCACTCTGTTGCCCAGGCTAGAGTGAGTGCCGTGGCGTAAGCCTAGCTCACAGCAACCTCAAACTCCTGAGCTCAAGCGATCCTCCTGTCTCAGCCTCCCGAGTAGCTGGGACTACAGGCATGCGCCACTATGCCCGGCTAATTTTTTCTATATATATTTTTAGCTATCCATATAATTTCTTTCTATTTTTAGTAGAGATGGGGTCTCGCTCTTGCTCAGGCTGGTCTCGAACTCCTGAGCTCAAACGATCCGCCCACCTCGGCCTCCCAGAGTGCTAGGATTACAGGCGTGAGCCACCGCGTCCGGCCCAGAGTGCTTCTTAAAACCAGACTGTTCGGTGACTCCATAGTTTCTGGTCCAATAGGTCTAGTTGGAGCTTGAGAATCTTATTTCTGACAAGTTCCCAGGTGATGCTGATGCAGCTAGTCCAGGAATCACACTGTGAAAATCAGTGCTCTAAAGGCTTTCTTTAGTGGCTTTATACAACGATCTTTGTTCCTAAAATGGTTGAGAAGAGGGTCGATCCTACAGTTTTCTCTTCTTGCTCTCCATGATATCCCGAGCAATTTAATCCATGCCTGTGGTTTTAACCACATTCCCATGCACTGAATTCCCAAGTCAACTTCTAGCCCTCACTTTCCTCTTGACTTTTGGCTGGCAAAATGGATACGCCAAAATATACTAAAGTTAACTTGTACAAAACAATATTAACTGACATCTAGACCAAAGCAGCAAATTACTCTTCCTTTTTCGGTTAAAGAGACCAACCTCATCTAGTCACTCAAGCCAGAAATCTAAAGCATTCTCAATTCCTTTCTCTCATTTCCCACTATCAGTCAATAAATCCTGTCATTTCTATTTCTCAATTATTTTGATTCAGCTGTCTACCCTCTACCAATAGTCTACCCAGGCCCTAGTCATCTCCTACTTAACTATTTTAAGGGCCCCAATGGGTCTTCCCCTTCTTAGTTTCCTAATTTGTAAAATGGAAGCACTCAATAAATGGTAACAGCTATTAATTTTTAGAAATAAAAGTAGTTTGCTTACACAAAGGCATTAAAAAGCAATGAAAATTTTTTCTTTATTCTTCATATACAACATTCTATTATTTTCACTACAAATACCTTAGTTCTTAAAGTGTGCACATATTTCAATGTATCACTATGTTTAATTATCAACTGAGTGGTATGCTTTGAATGAGTGTTACATGACTAAGGTTTCCTAATTTTTAAATTGCTTTTAAATTTAGTGGAATATAGTAATTTCTTAAATGTAAATTGTTAGTAATATTATTCTGTTTTTTTCCATATTAATCCAGTCTTGAAGGGTCCTCACCTCTGCTACTAAAACATTGTGCTGCATCTTCTTTCTAGATTTCATTATCCGCACTATAGCAGCTTCTATCTCATGTTTTCTGTCGTCGTCTACTTTCTGCCTTGTTTCTTTCCTTTCTGGGTCTGATTCACCTTGTTTGGCAGCAACTAAAATAGAAATAAACGCATTTATCATAAATGTAATGAAAAAATTTGGCTTATAAACAAAACTAAAATATAACTTAGCATTATCCACAGAGAAAAACCAATTTCAACCTTAGTATATACACATACTTATTAATTCAAGTACACAGTCAAAAAGTGTCTTAGTCAATGTTACCTTCAATATTACAATTATTCTTTTCAAAAATTAGGAATTTAATTTTACTGAGAAAATAAAATCAATTTTCATTTCTATAGAATACATGTAATTCCTGTTCTGAAAGAAAAATGATAGCTGGATATCTTCAGTAGTAAAACTATCAATAAACAATTTTCATTGCTTATGATTTCCAGAGGTCAACTAATATTTTGCCACCATGGCTCCAAGTTAAACCTCACCAAAAAGTATCTCAGACAGTTGAATGAGTATCTGTTAACTTACTAACTCAAATATAGCTATAATCTCTAACGCCTTTCACAGAGAGGAAAGCATACGTATTGCCAAGATTTGCCCAGCTAAATAAATAATTAAAAAGTACCACTAGGATGTCAGTTAAATGAATTCCCTAACAGTGAGGTAATTCATTTGTATCGTTTGCCAAAATCTTCTTGGATTCTATTATCTAACAATTTCTTGCCATGTATTTTATTAATTTATGTCATAAACCTAGTATCACAAGTTCATTGATACTATATTCCAATCTTTAGGAGAGTCTTACTCTCTTCTTCCCAGTAGTCTTGAAAGCAACTGCTAAGGGATTAAGTACGTAAGACTCCTCTCCTACAACTTTGCTCTAATTCAAATAGCAGAGACAAAAATGGTAACTAATTTTTTGTTTATTTGGTCATCAAAAGGAGACAGATGTGAAGTTTCTGGAGGTACAAACTGGGAAATCACAAAGCAGCACATGAGACATTGCTGACTTAGGCAATGGACACAGACATGAGATAGCAGACTGTACAATTCAGAAGATCATTCTGGTCTGTATATTCATGCAGCTGTTTCTAATTAGAATCCCTTGGTTAAGAATACTGCATTCAGTGTCATTTCCCAAGTATAAAATAATCAATATCTTAGCAAAAAAGAAGAAAATTATATTAAAATAGCCTACTAAGAATAGTGCTTTTCTTTAAAAATTCAATGTCATCAAAAAATAGAGACAGAGGTACTGGTTAAAATTATTATAAATAGAACTAAAGAGACATAAAAATTAAATATAATGCTGAAACCTTGATGGAATCCTAGATCCAAATAGTAAGCTATGGAGGAGATTTTTGAGACAACTAAGGACGTATGAATCAGTGGTATATATGAGGATACGGGATTATTAATTTTCTTGATATAGCATTACAGTGATATGGGAAAATATCTTGTTCTAAGGAGATATATGCTGAAGTATTTAGGCGAGAAGTGTTAAGGTGTTTGCAAATTAATTTCAAACGCCATAGCAAACATATATACACATATGCGCACATACATACAAACACACACACACATACTAATGGGGGCAGAGAGAAAGAGAAAGCAAGTGTGGCAAAATTTTATTGACTGTAAACATAGATCATGGCTATATTGATGTCCATTACAGTGTCTTTTGCCTTTTCTATGGATCTGAACATACTTAAAAAGCTGGAGGAAAAAAAAGAAGTAATAGTTTAAACGATCCCTTTGGTTCATCTGAATTTGGTTACCTAAATAAGTGTACTCTTTAAATACCCACTGAAAAAAATAAATGGGAAGATTTTGGTGGTGATATGCACTGAAATGCTATGGTTTTTTAAATGTGAGAGCAGAGGCTCACTCCCAGAACTTAGCACAGAAGGTGCTGCTGTACACGTGCCTACATATGATCTGGGTTTGAAAAGGTGAGTGGTGGTGAAGACTGTCAACTCTGGAAACTGCTGCTGATTCATTGAATCTAATTCTTTTCAAAAGACTGCGTTATTTGAGTAATTCTTTTAAATTCTTTGTGTGAAGGTCTGTTAACTGGCTATATAGTAAAAGTAACATAAATAGGTAACGGTTTCAATATTTGATTATGTTACTGAGCCTTTGACAATTTATTAAAACTAACATGGTCACAATGTTTACCACCCAAGAGAAAATTAAAATAGGAGGAAGAGCCAAGATCATCTAAAAACTATCCCCAATTAACTATACACTTAACACCAAAATCTAAAAATCCATGAAGAAAAGACTACTTTTTTGGATAACACTAATACCTGATAATATTACTGCTACACATGATAAAATCTGGGATTACAAAGACAGTTAACATATTTAAGGTAAAAGAGGGTAAAGCTAGGTATTCAGATATATAGCCCCATATATTTTCTTCCATATTTAGAATACAAATGAGCCCTGAAATCCAAAACCTTTATCTACTCAAATCTATACAGTAGTATGTTTTGTACTGGAAGAGAAAGAAATTTTATTCCCCAACACTCACTAACTAGTACAGTTTTATTTTTAATATACATTTATGTCACAAAAACATGGGCCAATCTTGGTTGATGAAGAGTACAATGATAAAGTTTGCAACTACGGGACAAAGGAGTCAAAGCTTTAACACAGATACTAACCTGCTTTACAAAGCATACACGTAAAAAAAAATTTTATGTGTATATAGTTCTATGTACACATCAATATATTCTAGCAATCAATGGTATATTTAACATTAAAATAATTTTAAAAGACAGTATCTTTCATTAATGTACAATATAAACACAATTTTTAAAAAATCAGAAAATTATAGTCATTTTAAAAATGATCTTGTTTATCTTAGTTTACAATCTGTGTTTTCTTACACAGATATATTAGTTGTAATGGATACATTACAGTACTGAGAAGCTTATCTAATACTGGTTTTGAAACCAGGTAGCAAACTGCATTAGCTTTAAACATCAGCAAGAGTGCCCTTTTCCACCTTAAATACATAAAAAACATGCATCTTATATTATGTTAAATATATAATTAATAGGATTTTCACTATCAACTTAAAAGTAAGGCTATACTAAAAACTTCACAACAGTGTCATTTCTATGTTTTTAAATTAGAGATGAGTTTTAAGACTTTGAAACTGAAAAAACATTTATCAAAACATAAATAGCTACATTTAAAGATCAAACTTTATATGGGTAAACTCTCAATTCTGAAGAATCTGTGAATCAGCTTTAAAAACAGACTTCCACCGATGAGTTAACTTATCTGGTTAAAAACAATTTTAAGTACTAATATGTTCATAAAATTATCTTCCATTTGTTGAAAAACATGGAAAATACCTTGTTCACACTGTGAATCACTTTTGTAAATGCTTACTGTATTTGGATTCAACTGCACTTTGATACAAACACATATCAATAAAAGCTGCTTATTTTTTATACCCAAGTGTCACGCAGCATCAGAAAAGCATTACTTTTTTAAAAGACAGAAATCCAACAGATGAGAATTTTTCTAGGAAAAAAAATATAATTTTTTAAGAGGAAAAATATAATTCCAGATACCTGTTTGAATCTTGACTCTGTGTAGTTTGGATGTGAACTGATCATTAACTGTAAATATGTGACCATTTTCTATTTCCTTTGACTTGGGTTCTTTTGTAAGAACCCGCTGTGTTGGTTTGCCACAGGCGAGGGACTGTAGGGCTCTAACAAGCTCTCTTTCAGGGATATCTGTCTCTTGTTGAATTTCCTGAAATTTCATCAGATTGACATAATTAGACTTTTAAGATAAAAGTAGATTAGTTAATTAGCAAGTAAATTGACCAAGCAATAGTCACACAGAGGTAATTCCATTACAGAAATAATTTCCAACAAAGAATTCCCTGAATATTATGACATGTCACTAAAATCTCATTATCTGAACAAACTTGAAGAATAAGGGATTCAAATTATAAAATATTAAAAAGACATCTACTTTTTTGTTTCAGAAGACAAAATGTCTAGTCTAAAAATGTCATCCAGCAGAGATTATTAGTAACCTGCTTTAGTATTTAGGCAAAAATAGTGTTAACCCACATATAATTGTTAATTTTAGAAACATTTTACAATCTTCCATCCAAGTTTATCCACACTACTCTTTCGTTTAGTAATTCTTTCATAGAAAAAAGCAAAATAAGCCTGAGCTTAGGCCTTCCATCAAACAATCAAAATTTACAATACAAGCTGACCATTTACACTGCCTGTATGACCAAACGGAAAAAAGATTAAATGCCTGGAAATGAACACTAGACAATGAAAATCAATAAGAAATATGTTTTGATTTTTGCTGTACATTATGGTATGAATAAAATGCAATACTGGGAGGGGGGAAGCAGCTTGGAAAAAATGCTGTATAAATTTTAGTTCATGTTTCTCCTACGTCAATTGGACGGCAAGACAATTGTTCACTTGTATGATTTAGTTACTATAGGTCTATAGGGATGTACGATTAAGTAAAAGTCTCACTAAGATTTACTGCTTTGATGCCCTGTATAAAGTTGCTTCTTTCTCAAAAGCAGCTCAGGAAGAGTGGGAACGAAGATAGTGATATTTACATTATTGATCTGGATAGCTGATCTGGAGAGCCATTCTTTCTACAGCACAAGAGTCTCCAAACAACAGTGTTGGTTTTTCTAAAGGACGTCAAATACGTGAGGATTCAGAGAAAAGTGAATTTTGGTGATTAGATTAGGCGTATTCCTTTTCTTCAAATAATCCCTGGCTATATGTCTCCCTACTTAAGACATTTCAAATACTATAAATGTTAATCCCAGAAAACTAAATAGGTGCTATTATTTGAATGGAGATGGTAATTACGCACATGCTAAAAGTGACTTATTTATGATTTTAATTACACTGCTTAATTATATTCAAACAACTAGAAATATATTCTTAGGTGATACTTCAAACTTATAGATCATTCCCTAGAGGGAACTACTACAATTCACTATGTACCTTCTATGCCTTTTCCTATTCATTTATATACACACACACACACACACACACACACGAATACAAATACACACAGGAATGTACATGAACACATCCTCCTATAAACTAAAATTAGTGTAAACAAAAATGAGGTCATAACATGAATTTTTCTATTAATTTCTTCAGACTTGTTAACATAAGGAAATCAGGGAATTCCATAGTACTTTAACAGGATACAGACGGAGATTCAGATTGTATCCAATTTTCTGTTGGTATGTGCATTTCTGTCTTTGAGCACAAAAGCCAGTTTTCTGAAGCAAATTTCTAGAAATGCATTTGCTTCCTCAAAGTTATAAATATTTTATGTTTGACAGACACTGACAAATTACCTTTCAAATTGCTTAACAATTTAACCCCACAACAACAGTATATGAGTATCCACTCCCCTACACCCTCAACACCAGATTTTCTTCTTCTGCCTGTTGGGCTAAAAGTGATGTCTCCTTATTTTCATTTGTACTTCCCATGACTACTAGGGGGCAAAACCCCATCTTTTTATTTTGCAGGCTAGTTCTAATTATTCTTCTGTCTTTTGTGCATTCATATTCCTTGTATGTTTTTCTACTCAAGTGTTTTCATATTGATTTATTGGCACTCTTTATATATTATGGTTTTCAAAAATTTTGTTAAATGTTCTAAATAATTTATTCCAGTCTCTTAATCTTTTAATTTAAGATATTTCATCATATAAATGTTTTCTTGCTTTTTGTGTGGTTAAATCTGTCAGTATGTTTCCTTGTGGTTTTTGTAATAGATTTTTTAAAAAGACTTTTCTCAAATTAAGATTACCAAAATATTCTACATTTCCCTCTATTGTTTTTATAGATTTGTGCTTCTATTAGATTTTCACATCTATCTGGAATTTAGTTTTGTATCCGATGTGACGCATGGAATTAAGGTACTCCCCCCACTCACACAAATAAAAAAAATTTATTTTAATCAGGTTAATTAGAAATGACAAATTTATCACATCCCCAACATTCACAAATACATCAATTTGCTTCTGGACTCTTTATTTTCTTACTTGGGCCCACCCAAGACTCCTCTCCTGCCAAAAATAAATTTTGCCTATTCTTGTGCATTTTCTTGCCCAGATGAATTCTGAGATCAGCTTTGTCAAGTATTACAAAAAAATCTTTTGGGGGATTTTGATTCAGATTTCAATGAATTTATAGGTGACTTTAAAAAATGACACCCTTGTAACATGTAATCCTCCCATTTGGGTACATTTATCCTTTCATATTCTTTCACTTTTATTATCTTCTTGGTATAAGTCATCTGCCTACATTTCTTGTTAGAATGATTCTAAGGAAGGTTATGATTTTTTTAATAGATTAATTACATTTATACATATTTATGGGGTACACGTGAAATTCTATTACATGCATAGAATGTAACAAAGATCAAGTCAGGATTTAAGGTACCCACTATCTCCAGTATTTATCATTTCTATATGTTAGTAAGATTTCAAGTCCTCTTTTCTAGCTATTTTGAAATAGATGATATATTGTTAACTACAGTCACCCAACTCTTCTACTGAAGATTAGAACTTATTCCTTCTATTACTTTAATGTTTGTACCCATTAACCATCTTTTCTCCCTGCCCCACTTCCCAATCTCTGGTATTCCACTCTTCTACCTTCATATGCTCAACCTTTTTTAGTTCCCACATATGAGTGAGAACATGTGATATTTGTCTTTCTGTGCCTGGCTTATTTCATTTAACAACTATCAGTTCCATCCATGTTCCTGCAAATGACATGATTTTGTTCTTTTTTATCGTGGTTCTTGATAAAATATACTTTTCTTCATGTCATTTACTGATTAATGCTGATTTATAGAAAAGCTGACAGATTTTTCTCAGAGAATAGTTTCTCATTACCACTACTGCCAAGTTGATGAACATACTGTCTTGAAAATTAAAATTTTTTTTCGTTTCCTTCCTGATATTTACAAATTTACTTCCTTTTTTACTTAGTTTACCAGTTAGGACCTGCAGAGAAACGCAGAATACTAGTAGTAAAGATAGGTATCCTTAACTTGTTTCTAACTTTAATAAGGTGTCTAGTATTTCATTCTATTCTTAGGTAGCTAAGAGTCCCCCACTCTAGAAAACGAATGGGGACTGACTTTTAACAAACACATTTTGTACATCTATAGAAATAATCAACTGGCTTTCTCCTTAAAATGATGCCTGGCAAATCAACAACTGCTTAACCTTACAATTACTACAATACTTAAAAAACTATCCTTTTAACAAATTTCCTTATGTTGACCCTTCTTTGTATTCCAGGGATAAATCCTATTTGGAAACAGTGAATTATTCTTTCAATATACTGTTGAACATAACTTGCTAATATTTTATTTAAGCTTTTATGTTGAATAACCTATAGCTTTCTTTTTTATCTTCCTCGTCCAGTTTTAGTAATGAAGTTTTGCCAGCCTCAGATATTTCCCAAGAGTAATATGTGTATTTTGCTTTCTGAGTTCAAAGTTCTCTATATGGCTTTCAATTGTAACTTGCTAACTGTGTAATTCAAACCTTCAACAACCACTTTTTTAATTTGTAAGGGACTTCTATGACTGTAATGGACTTGCTAATTGTGTTATTCAAACCTTCAACAACCACTTTTTGAATTTTTAAGGGACTTCTGTTACCTTTTCTATAAATCAGCATTTATCGGTAAATGACATGAAGAAAAGGATATTTTACCAAGAACTGTCTATTTCTCCTTGTACTTCCATTCTCCTTTCTGTACTGTGAGGTTATGCCACAATAATTGTTATAAATTCTTGATTAAATATCAAATATCACTGTTTAGTGGTTTTCTATTTGAATTCTACTATCTCATCTCACACTAATATTGCTATTGTCTATAATTAGTTTTTATAATTGAGTACCATTCTCAGAAAATTTTAAAAAGTATTAACAAAGAACATTAAGAAAAGTATGTATTAATAATTATTGTCCATACCTCTTTCAAAAACCAACGGCTAAGTTAACTAAAATCCAAGGCACAGACTACCACTGTACATATTTTCTATGCTTTGCTGTTCTAAATCACAATAAACTTATTTTTAGTCATTCAAGCGATACATAAAAGGAAGAAAAGGCCTTAGCAGCCCCACTAGTACAGATTAAATACAACACCACAAATTAATGCCACCCAGCTTCGAAGAGAGTTCGCAATGATCCTGGTATAGTTTAACCACATGTAGTCCCTCACTCTATCAGTGCTGACCTGAGTGACCAAGAAAATGAGGAAGTAACAGTATGGGACTTCCACGCCTAGGTTATAAAAACACCACAGATTCTGCCTGGGTCTCTTGGATAGTTAGTTTGCTCTGGAAAAAGCTAGCCATCAGGATTCAAGGACAATCAAACAGCTATGTGGAAAAGTCCATGTGGAAAGAAACTTAAGGCCTGTTACCAACATCCAAAACAAACCTGTCAGCCATCTGAGCCACCTTGGCAGTCTATTCTCCAGCCCCAGTCAAACCGTGAGAAGACTGACGCCCAAGTCAACACCTCAATGCAACCTCATGAAAGACCCCAAGCCAGAACCACCCAACAGAGTCCCTTCTGAAGCCCTGATACACAGAAACCATGAGAGATAATAAACTGTTAGTGATTGTTTTAAATCACTAAGTTTTGAGATTTGTTATGTGGCATTAAATAACACACCATCTTACTGAACTCATAAAGAATATTCAAAAATGAAAAGATCACCTTCCTTAAAATTATGATAGTTAAATACTTTCAATTATGTCCAATAATTTGTGAAGATGATTTCAGTGTAAGAGCTGGTAAATAAAACTTTATCAGCAGACTGTAGAGAAACGAAGTATCAGTAAAGATAAACTTCTGTGTTTTCTCACAATGCCCAGGATTTGAGGTGTGAGCAGCCTGAAGCCTTTGGAGCCACAGAACATGGCATTCTATATACACTACACTCAGGCTTCTGATTTGTGTTTAGCTGAAGTTTTTAAAATTAGAGAAATTTCATACTTTTTCTTTTCCCAAACTGGTTGGGAAAAAGAAAAGTAAGCTTGAACTACTAAAATTTCCAATTTCAATAACAGCTTTGTATTTTTACTTATCACATTTTTTTTTTACCAGTTCTTTATATTAATAAATTAGGACTCTGAAAACCAACTCTAGCATTTTCAACTAGCTTATAATGCTTAAAATGTATTATCCAGGACAGTGTAGATTAAAAATACCCATAAAACCAGTTGTTAGGGATAATTTAATTTCACCTCTGCTTTGAAAGCCTTATAATACTTGAATAAGGTACTCAATGCTTGCTTAATCAATATTCGTAAGACTCAATCACCTATATTAATAACTTGTGCTTGAAAATCAAAGTTATTCTCTAGGTAAGACCCATTTGGAGATATATGAGAAAAGACTCTCAACTTAGCCACTAAACACCTAGATTTCAAACATTTTCTTTAAGGACAGCACATAGAAATGGTAACCTCTTAATTATATTCACCACATAAATGTGAGCATGTAAGAATGACCAATGCGTCCAATGAAAAGTTTAAGAAGGAAATTTAAAAATTTCTTGAAACAAATGAAAATTAAAACACAACATATCAAAACCTATGGGATACAGCAAAAGCAGTATTAAGAGGAAAGTTCATAGTAATAAAGTGTCTACATCAAAAAACTAGAAAAGGTTCAAGTAAACAACCTATTGATCTATCTTAAAGAACTAGCAAAATAAGAGCAAACCAAATCCAAAATAAGCAGAAGAATAGGAATAAAGACTAGAGCAGAAATAAATGTAACTGAAACAAACAAATAAAAACAATATAAAAGATCAATGAAATGCAAAAAATTGTTTTTTTGAAAAGACAAACAAAACAGAAACACCTTTGGCCAGACTAAGAGAAAAAGAGAGAAGATCCAAATAGATAAAATCAGAAAAAGGAGATATTACAACTAATACTGCAGAAATCCAAAGGATCATGAGAGACTACTATGAGCAACTATATGCCAATAAATTGGAAAACCTAGAAGAAATGGATAAATTCCTAGATAACATATAACCCATCAAAATTGAACCAGGAAGAAATCCAAAACTTGAATAAATAACAAGTAATGAGATAAAAGCAGTAATAAAATGTCTTCCATCAAAGAAAAGCCCAGAACCTGATGGCTTCACTGCTGAGTTCTACCAAGCATTCAAAGAAGCACTAATACCAACAGTACTTAAATTATTCCAAAAACCTGACAAGGAGGAGATACTCATTCTATGAGGCCTGAATCACCCACCATACCAAAACCAGATGATGATACAACAAAAAAAGAAAACTATAGACCAATATCTCTGATGAACATAGATGCAAAAATCCTCAACTAGATACCAACAAACCAAATTCAACAACACATTAAAAAGACTATTCATAATGATCAAGTGGGATTCACCTCAAAGATACAAGGATGGTTCAATCAATGTGATAACATCATATCAAAAGAATGAAGAACAAAACTCATATGATCATTTCAATTGATGCTAAAAAGTATTAAATAAAATTCAACATCCCTTCACGATAAAAATTCTCAAAAAAACTGGGTACAGAAGGAACTACCTAAACATGATAAAAGCCATATATGACAGACCCACAGCTAGTATCACGCTAGAATGGGGAAAACCTGAAAACCTTTCCTCGAAGATCTGAAACAAGACAAAGATGTCCACTTTCACCACTGTTATTCAATATAGTACTGGAAGTTCTACCTAAAGCAATCAGATAAGAGAAAGAAATAAAGGGCATCCAAATTGGAAATGAAGAAGTCAAACTATCCTTGTTTGCAGATGATGATCTTATATCTAAAGAAACCTAAAGACACCACTCAAAAACTATTAGAACTAATAAACAAATTCAGTAAAGTTGCAGGACACAAAATCAACATACAAAGCTCAGTAGCATTTCTATATGCCAACAGTAAACAATCTGAAAAAGAAACCAAGAAAGTAATCTCATTTACAATAGCTACAAATAAAATAAAATACCTAGGAATGAACGTAACCAAAGAAGTAAAAGATCTCTAAAATGAAAATTACAAAACACTGATGAAAGATGCTGAAGACACAAAAAAATGGAAAGATGGCTCATGGATTGGAAGACTCAATATTGTTAAAATGTCCATACTACCCAAAGCAATCTACAGATTCAATGCAATCCCCATCAAAATACGAATGGTATTCTTCCTAAAAATAGAAAAAATAATCCTAAAATTTATATGGAACCACAACAGACCCAGAATAGCCAAAGCCATCCTGAGCACAAACAACAAAACTAGAGGAATCACATTACTTGACTTCAAATTATACTACAGAGCTGTAGTAACAAAAACAGCATGGTACTGGCATAAAAACCAACACAGATCAATGGAATAGAGAACCCAGAAATAAATCCACATATCTATAGTGAACTTATTTTCAAAGAAGGTGCCAAGAACATACAGTGGGGAAAGGACAGTCTCTTCAATAAATGGTGCTGGGAAAACAAGATATCCATATGCAGAAGAATGAAACTAGACTCTTATTCTCTCACCAAACACAAAAATCAAATCAAAATGGATTAAAGACTTAAATCTAAGACCAGAAACTATGAAACCACTAAAAGAAAACATTGGGAAAACTCTTCAGGACACTGGGGTCTGGGCAAGGACTTCTTGGGTAATCTCCCAAAGCACAGGCAACCAAAGCAAAATTGGACAAATAGGATCACATCAAGCTAAAAAGCTTCTGCACAGCAAAGGAAACAATCAACAAAGGAAAGCCAACCCACAGAATGGGAGAAAGTATTTGCTAACTATCCTTCTGACAAGGGATTAATAACTAGAATATATAAGGAGCTCCAACAACCTAATAGAAAAAATTAAATAATCTAATTAAAAAACAGGCAAAGGATCTGAATAAACATTTCTCAAAAGAAGACACATAAATGGCCAACAGGTATATGAAAAATTACTCAACATCATTAGTCATCAGAAAAATGCAAATCAAAACTACAATGAAACACCATCTCACCCTAGGTAAAATGGCTTTTATGAAAAAGACAGGCAATAATGAACACTGGCAAAGATGTCAAGAAGGGGAACCGTCATACACTGTTGGCTGGAATGTAAATTAGTGAAAACACTATGGAAAACAGCATGGATGTTCCTCAAAAACCTGAAAATAGGAACTACCATATGATCCAGCAATCCCACTACTGGGTATATATCCAAAGGAGGGAAATACAGAATATCAAAAAGATACCCACACTCTCATATTTACTGCAGCACTATTTACAATAGCCAAGATATGGAATAAACCTTCGTGTCCATCAATGGATGAATGGATAAAGAAACTGTAGTACATACACACAATGGAATACTACACAGCCACAAAAAGAAGGAAATCTTGCCATTTGCAACATGGATGGAACTGGGGAACATTATAGGAAGTGAAATAAGCCACGAACAGAAAGACAAATCTCACATGTTCTCACTCCTATATGGGAGCTAAATATTAAAAACAATTAATTTCATGGAGACAGAGAGTAGAATGATGGTTACCAGAGGGTGTAAAGTATAGCAGGGAGGGTGGAATAAAGTGGGGATGGTTAATGGGTTCAAAAATATACTTAATTAGATAGAATGAACAATATTTGATAGCACAACAAAGTGACTATAATCAACAATAAGTTAGAGGATACTTTAAAGGAATTAAAACAGTGGAATTGAAATGTTTCTAATACAAAGAAATGATCAATGCCTCAGGTGAGGGATATTCCAATTACCCAGATTTGATAAATTTACGTTGTATGTCTATATCAAAACATCATATGTACCCTATAAAAGATATACAATTATTATGTACCCATAATAATTAAAAATAAACATTTTTAAAAATAGGATTACAATTTAATCTTCTTTCTCTTAATTTCAAACTTATACTTTTTTTCTTCCTATGTTCACCTAT
Source organism: Eulemur rufifrons (assembly GCF_041146395.1). NCBI lineage: Eukaryota > Metazoa > Chordata > Mammalia > Primates > Lemuridae > Eulemur > Eulemur rufifrons. Next base: position 12,897,457 of record NC_090983.1, on the reverse strand, counting down.
ACGTGAAAACTGTCTTTCAAATTAAGTATAAATATGGTGGTAATTTTGAAGGCTTTCAAAATGTTTATTCTTAATTTTAATCTTAGTAAGAATCACATGATCTTCATTTCAACCCTAAGACATCATTTAAAGGTATAGGAAAAGGGCCGGGCGCGGTGGCTCACGCCTGTAATCCTAGCACTCTGGGAGGCCGAGGCGGGTGGATCGCTCGAGGTCAGGAGTTCGAGACCAGCCTGAGCAAGAGCGAGACCCCGTCTCTACTAAAAATAGAAAGAAATTATATGGACAACTAAAATATATATATACAAAAAATTAGCCGGGCATGGTGGCGCATGCCTGTAGTCTCAGCTACTCGGGAGGCTGAGGCAGTAGGATCGTTTAAGCCCAGGAGTTTGAGGTTGCTGTGAGCTAGACTGACGCCACGGCACTCACTCTAGCCCGGGCAACAGAGTGAGGCTCTGTCTCAAAAAAAATAAATAAATAAATAAATAAAAAATAAAGGTATAGGAAAAGATTAAATGAATTTAATGTAATCAAATCACAACTTAATGGGGAGAAAGGGCACAGGGAAAAGGAAATAAAAAGTAAGCATATTAAAATTAATTAGTTACTCTAAGGGAACAAAAGATGGTACAAAAAGAAATTTGACTATGCTATCAAGATAGTGTAAAACTGGCCTAAGGACACAGAAACAAGAAATAGATCAGACAGTACAAACATAGACCCAATATATGGTCAATTGATTTATTTTTAATAAAAATACCAAGATAATTCAATGGGAAACAAATATTGCTTTTAACGAATGATCCTGGAAAAAGCAACTGTGTGTAAGAGGAAAAAAAATCTTAATCTTTACCTTATACCATATAAAAAGAATTAACAAAATTGATCATAGACCTAAACATAAAATGCTAAAATTATAAACCACTTAAAACACGAGAAAATCTTTGCAATTTTGGGTAGGCAATGATTTCCTAGGACATCAAAAGCACAAACTATAAAAGGCAAAAAATGATTAAACTGGACTGTCAGTATTTAAAATTCTGTTCTTCAAAAGACACCATTCAGAAAATAAAAAGACAACTGGGCTTGGTGGTTCACGCCTATAATCCTAGCACTTTGGGAGGCTGAGTCTCAAGGATCTCCTCAGGACAGGAGTTCAAGACCAGTCTGGGCAACGTAGATCCTGTCTCTACAAAAAAGTTTTGTTTTTTTTTTTTTTTGAGACAGAGTCTCACTCTGTTGCCCAGGCTAGAGTGAGTGCCGTGGCGTAAGCCTAGCTCACAGCAACCTCAAACTCCTGAGCTCAAGCGATCCTCCTGCCTCAGCCTCCCGAGTAGCTGGGACTACAGGCATGCACCACCATGCCCGGCTAATTTTTTTTTTTTTCTATATATATTTTTAGCTGTCCATATAATTTCTTTCTATTTTTAGTAGAGATGGGGTCTCGCTCTTGCTCAGGCTGGTCTCGAACTCCTGAGCTCAAACGATCCGCCCACCTCGGCCTCCCAGAGTGCTAGGATTACAGGCGTGAGCCACCACGCCCGGCCCAAAAAAATGTTTTTTCTGAAGTAGCTGGGCATGGTGGCATGCACCTGTAGTCCCAGCTACTTCCAGGGAGGCTGAGGCAGGAGGATTGCTTGAGCCCAGGAGTTCAAGGTTATAGTGAGCTGTAATTGTACCACTGCACTCCAGCCTCGGTGACATAATGAAACCCATCTCTACAAACAAACAAACAAACAAAGGAAAAAAAAAAAAGAAAGGAAAAAGAAACTGAACCTGAAAATGAAAAGACAAGCAACAGACTGAAAAAATATTCAGAGAATATATATCTTGCAAAGGACTTCTACCCAGATTTATAAAGAGCTATTGTAACTTAATAAGAAAATAACTCAATATTAAGAGATAGACACTTCACCAAACAAGAGAAATCAATGGCATACAAACACATAAAAAGATGCTCAACATCATCAGTCATCAAGGAAAGGAAAATTACATCCAGAATGAGATACAATTACATATCAGCTAAAATGGCTAAAATTATAAAGACTGCAGAGGATGTGGAGCAACTGGAGCTCTCTTGTACTGCTTGTGGGAATGTAAAATGGTATAATTGCTTTGATATAGTTTGGCAGTTTCTTAAAAAGTTAAATATATAGCTCTATTCCTAATAGCCCAAATCTGGTAACAACCTAAATGCTCATCAACAGATAAACTGATAAACAAAACGCAGCACATCTGTATTAAAAAAAAAAAAAAAAAAACACCACTCAGTAGTAAAAAGGAACGAACTATTGACACTATACATGGAACAAAACAGATGTGTCTAAAAAGTACTATGCTACTGAAAGAAGCTGAACACCAACACCACATTTTATCTGATTCCATTTAAATAAAATTCTAGGAAAGGCAAAACTAATCTATAGTGATATAAAGCAGATCCCTGTTGCCTGGGGTTGGAGGGTGGTAGGAGAAAACCACAAAGGAGTACAAAGAAATCTTGGAGATAATATTCTGTATTTCTGGGTATTACTCTTGATGATGATGGTAGTTACACAGGTGTACCAGTTTAACATTCATCAAATTGTGCACTTACATGGGGTATGTTTTATTACATGAAAATTATACTTTGAAAAAGCATAATTTTTAAAGTTGATTTAAAAAAAACAAAATGAAACATAATAAATGTATGATGTTCATACAGTTCCATGGCCCATTTTATGCAATTTTCTTTAAAGCTATTCAAATAAGACAGATTTAAATAACAAGTGAGAGTTAGATTGGTTAAAATGTACACAACCATAACCCATACCTCAAATGTGTATTTTTCTCTATTATTAAAGAGCATTAATATGGTCATCTGGAAAGTGGACACTTGCAATATGTGCTTCCGTGTATTAGAGCCGGTTACTTGCGCACCTCCAACACCAACTTCAGATCCATCTTCCTATTTTTTTAAAAAAATATAAGCAAGATATAATAATCTCCTGGTAACTTTAACAGTATGTTTCAGAAACAGATCCTGTAATATCCATCTCCCCTTCAACAAAACTATGTAACTTATTCCTATATAAAAAGGAAATCTATTTAAAAATATGTTTGTATGTACATACTTACACACACACACACAGACACACACACTACTTAGACTATCTCCTTCTTTCCCCACTGTGGAAATTTTAGTGTATCCGAGCAAGTTATTGATGAACAATTTCTTATATTTAAAGCTAAAATTATTTTAACAGTACACTATGGGATGATAATAATGGACTTACGAAACAACCCTACTATTACACTGGCACCAAAAGTAAAAGGGTTAGGTTTCCTTCTGCATGACCCAATCACAGTAAAAGATTAGAAAACAGCATAGCACAGGGGAGAAAACTGCCATTCTCAAAGCCCATTTCTGTTCTATGATTTAAGAGATACAAAGCAGAGCTTGCAGTGATTAACGCCTGCATTATGTTTTAAAAATCTATGGTTCAACTTAATATAACTTCAAAAGATAACATGATTACTTTTACTCCTTTAAAACAAAAATAAGCAATAATTAAAAGCTGAAGTCTTTAGTTTCCTTATCTTTCCACTTACACAAATATATAATATCAAATATTACTCAACTAAATGAATTGTAAAGGACTAGTTCCACTTCAATTAAATATAAAAATTAGAATATTTATAGGCATTTTTCAGCAATACTAAAAAAAATTTTGGTGTTATGGCAACTCATCATATAAAACCAGTAAGATCCTAATTAACATTTAAAATAAAACTATTACTTGCTGCCTAGATGACAACTTACGTATCTTTGACTTTTTTCTAGAAGACATTATTTTTTTATTTTAGGGCAAATAATCCTGATTTGAGTCACATCAAATAATGAAAATTATTACTCTAAATCTTGTAATTCTAGACATAAAACAAGCAAATTAGTTTTTAAAAAATGAAGGCAAATCACTGGTACATCATTTTTTAAATAACTTCAGTAACATTTGTACATCTCTTAAATCTCAAGTGTTAATTTTCCCCATCTTGATTTAATGGAAATACGAATTACAGGAGAACAAGAATTTTCAAGAGACTCACAGCTTTGTACAACCTCAAATCAACTTAGATTTTACTTTTTTAGGCAACGCTGTATGAAATCTAATCTTACAAATAAAACATGCAGTTACCCTAATATTATTTATTTCTTAAGGAAGGCTATTAGCATTGCCTTCATATTTCAAATAAAGTTAGCAACTGAGGGAACAGAAGTAATAAATCAAAGCCAAGACTTTAACCTTTTAATTATTTGAAGTAGGTAGCAAATAAGAGAAATAAATAATTTACCCAGGCCAACATAAATTGCAAATCCATTCTGTAGACTAATTTTAAGTTACTTAATATGGTCAAACTATCAGTATTTACCTTTTTAACTGGTCCATAAAAGGTGGCATTGAGATCTGCAGAACCCATATGATGCTGGAGTGTGAGCTGTCGACCACTGTGTTTGGCTAAGTAGAACCTTCAGCAAATTAAACCAGGTTTTAGAGAATCAAACAATTTACATATTTGAAATTATAAATTACAAGCTAACAACCCTCAACAAACAAATATGTAAGGGAAACTTTAAAAGCTAAAGGAAACCTTAGGAATTAAGTTCAGTTCCAACATTTTACAGAAGAGGAAACAGGAGAGTGAGAGAATGTATCACTACAAGCAACTTGATAATAAATATAAAGGCAGCACACTAAATTATTTCTACTGTAGACTTTGCCTTAGTCTGCTGCTGCTCAGCCCTGGCCATTCATGAGACCACCTTTCTCCATATTAACCCCACAATCAATTGTTCCTAAGACAGGGGCAAGTGTCAACAGTACAAAATACATTCCTAATCATGCACTAATGCTGAAGAAAAGGCATTAATATTCTTCTTTAACAAGTTTTATTCAATTCATTCTTATATACTAGAAGGATAAATTCTCCTTTTTTTTGTTGTTCAAAACTTGCACTTAATTTTTCTTAAATATTTATACTTAAAAAAAAAAAAAAAAACACCTTGTGGTTCTAGCCCCAATATAATAATCATCCCCTCACTCTTAGAATTCCTTTTCCTTTGTCATTTTGCCTTTCTATGGTATACACAAAATAGGGACCTTGGAAAATCAACATTTCCTGTGAACTCACGAGACTTGTATGAGTAATGCCCAAACAAGCATGGATTAGACAGGTAAAGCCAGCTGGAGAGCAGGTATATCATGATCTACTGGGCCAACGTATATTTTCATGCACTTCTAAAAGGTCATACTGAATCACTTAGAATAAGGATCATACAGGCTAACCAGAGTGAGGAAGGACTGTCCTCAAGATTACGTGAATTATAGTAAAGAAGGCAGTATACAACATTCATAGATTAAACACCTAGGTAACTGCTTTCCTGAAAATGGTCTATGGTCTGAAAGACAAAGATCTAAGTTTATAAAAACTTTTTTTTTGACTTATGAAGATTCAAGTTACTAATATGCTAGTTGTTCTGGTTTAAAATGAAAACAACGGGCTATGATAATGTAGAGAAGACAGCTGAATTGCACCAGAATATTTAAGACTACTCTACATTAAATTCTGAGTTACTTCACCTTAAAAAAAAAAACGTCATTATACTAAACACTCAACAAAGATCCAGGATATGGTATATTTAAAAAATACATTTCTCTTGGATCGGCACCAAAAATATCTTTAGTTTCTGTACAACCCATGGCAAGTATAAATTTAAAGTATAATTTAAAATATTTAAAGTATAAAGTTAAAATTATTTCTGATAAAAATCATAAACTCCACAGACATTGTTAAAGATTTATCCACATAACTTTCAAATACATTTTGACATCAAGGTCAGGCAATTTACTTGGAAGACATTGTAAAGAGCACTACACTGAATTTTTTGTAGTAGGACATTTATTTGATGTCAACTTTTGTACTATGGAAATATTTTATATTTCACAAAAAGGAGGCACTGATATTTAGAAACTTAAGAGAATTACTAGAACCATTAAGACTGAGGTGAAAAGTTTGTACAGCCTTCCACAATTTCAAAGAGGTAGTGACAGATACTTGTCCTCCTGGCGATATCAAATGCAGTATCTTCCAAGTTGTTTTTCAGACCTGGTTTGATGTAACGGTTCACCAGGATGAATTCTAGAGTATCTCTGCTGTCTCTGTTCCCAGCAGCAAGATGCAAGGGGGTCAAGAGGCCTTTTGTTTGGGCACTGACATCTGCATCATGCTGAAGAAAGAAAGAAGCCACTCTGGTATCATTCTACGTACAAGCACTGTGCAGGGGTGTTCAGCCATCCACTGTCACTGCATGAACATCTGCCCCTTGTGCAATCAGCTCATGGACCGTATCTAAGTGTCCACTGCAGGCTGCTCGATGAAGAGGGATATACTCATCTTCATCCCTAGCATTCACATGAGTGGCCTTTCCAGAAAGTAGTCTCCACACCGTAGTAAGCCAATTTTTTTTATTTTTTCAGCAGACCAAAGAAACCATTTGCTTGGATCTTTTTCCATTTTTTTTCTTGCAATTGATACCATTATTCATTTTTTTCATCTTCATCAGAATCTAGTACTCAGAGACTCTGAGTACTAGAATAAGGTGTCCATGTGTTTCCAAGAACCGAGGTTGATTAAAGTGCTCAGTAAAGTCCATGGCATTCTCTGGTTCTGGTTTTCCATCATAATTTACTTTCTCTTTTTCCATTTTTACTACTAGTCTAAATAAAAAGCATTTCAAATGGCAGGGTATAAATAATCCTTCGAGAGATAAATTAAGTCTGTTTTATTTTATGCATCAATGAGGGGGAAATCGCTGCACACCAGGATAAATTCTCCTTCTGAACACGAGGTTAAAAAAAAAATGGCGTATATTCACCCTCAATTAGGGACATTACTAATGATCAAATTTATTTCCATTTTCAATAATTATTTGTACTTAGAAATGCAAAGTCTGATTTAGGTTTACCTTCTGAATATCTCAAAAGCATGTCTTGGTGCTGGTGGGATGTTGCACTTTGGTGTGGCTGATTGAGTAGGCCAATATCCTGTCGTGAGCACCCGGACCGTGAGATCAACACCACCTAAAGATACCTATGTAAAACAGAAAGAGATATTCCGCCCCAAATTAACTAGGATTTGTCATCTGTTCTGTCTAGACACTGTGTTAGATTTATTAAAGTTGTTAGCTCCTTGTCCAACATCTATTAAGTAAAACATTTTCTTAAAGGTTACATCCATCCAGTGTTTCCAAAATTTTAATTATTCTGGCAAATAGTTTTAACTATTGCTTAAGATATTAACTTTAAAATACTGACTAAAGGATAGTTCTTAGCGTATGAACCAAGTTTACTGGTATCATTGAGAACTGCAAAGTTTTAGCCTTTAAAGTTTTTTAGATAAAATGTCATGGGGTCATATTAAGTATCATTTTAGAGAAAATTCTAGGATAGTATCTTTCAGTTTAAAAATATTTTTAACAGCTTCACACACAAAAAACATCTCTAATATCTCATACTACGTATCAAAACTTTCATGTTCATCATGGCATTCTAACAACCTCTGCATAGAACACTGAAGATCCTGTGTATACATTAAGGCTCTAAGTATTTGTGCAATGAATGACTACTACTAAGCCAGCATCACTGTCACAATTATATATTTTCTTTTAAACAAGGTAAATTTTTTGGAAAACAGCAGAACATCAACAGGAACTCTTAAGAATAAATAGTATATTTACTGATATTCCCCAACTTGTTATAAATCATTCCATTTTTATCTAACCTCAATGATTTAGTAATATAGATTTTTAAAGTGGCGGGAATGAGTTTATAAATATCAAGACTCCATTCTACACTCAGATTTCTTCGTAAGTATCCACTAAATGATTACTCCACTGTAAAGAAATGGAAACTAGAAATCTTAGATGCTGCAGAGACGAGAGTATCACATCAGAGACTCTTAGATAATGCACTGGGGAAAGTGGAGAACTGCTTGTACATTTGCAAGTTGGCCAGGGGCTGGAGGAAAAAAGGGGTAGTGGGGGTCACAACTTGGTCAGTTCATCCAACCTTTATCAATATGCATGGGATCTACTCTAATCTCTCTAGCTCTCAATGTGTAAGCTTAGTGGAAGAATAAAATAAATAGAAAAAAATTATTATATTGAATAAAAATTACATGAAAATGTATCAATTTATTAGACAGATTTAAGTACAAATCCCTAAACAATCTAAAAAGAAAAAATATCAAGGATAATCTCATTATTCAGTTCCTGCCCACCCAAATTTCTATTTATCAGAGACTTGCATCTTTCCTGCTCCCAGCTCTTCTCCAGAGATATTTATGAGGCAAATCACACAACTATTTACAGTAGAGTCAGAATGTCATCATATATGTAAATGCCCACTTCAAAGAATTAGTTATATTCACGTATCTTGTTTGTGATGGGGCTGTTGAGACCAAAGTGATGATCTTAGTATTTAAATATCAAAGGAAAGATCTACAAATTTGTTAATGATTGTGACATATCTTAACTGCAGAGTGGTGTGTGGTCACTTAGAAAAATTTAAAAACTTGTAACTGTGGAATTCTCTAAATTGAAAGTTAAGATTGCTTCCTTTACTTAATAATATGTCTATGATATCTTTCCAAGTCAATACATACAAGTCTATCCAAATTTTTATAAAGACTTGTTTTTTACAGCCATTCCATTTTGTGAGTATCTTAAGATCCACTTCCAAGACTATTGACTGATAAGTAGAATTCTATTTTTAATAATTTAATCGTTTTTTCACCTCTTTAATCCACTAAGAATTTATCAATATTGTCCTTTATTAAGATAAGTAAATATCTAATTTTGACGGAATAAAAATAAATAAATAGATTTAAGGTTAAGGCAAAATTGAAAAATGGACTAAAAATAAACAACATTCTGCACTTCATTAAATTCTCACAACCCCCCATCAGACTTCCAGGCCATAAAAGTTCTAGCTCACTACCTTCAAGGAGTCACAATACAAAACACATTTATAACATACTAATCTCTGAGTTTTTATAGTCTTAGATCACTCTCCACACACCCTTAACGATGTGAAGCCCTTTTGTGATAACCCTCCAGAGGAGAATGAGAATACTGAGGTAGAGGAAGGGCAGGTTAACTATCCTAAGATAACACAATCCTGGGTAAGGTGAAAGAAGAGAGCTAAAACGCAGTGAACTTGCCTAAGCCCAGTATTCTTTCCACAATCTAAAATAATTACAACAACAGAATAACTGCATTTATTAAATTTTCAGTGTATTCTTTCAAGTGGGGAGGAAAAATTAAATTTTTAAATAAAAAATGTTTTAACATAAATAAAGTTAGGAAAAAAGGTAATATGGGGAACAATAAGTACTTAGACAATATGTATGTTGTCACTAATGACATTTAAATGAAACTGTCATCTGCTAAATGGATGAAAATGCCCATTACAAAAGACTTTACATAAATAAATAGAAGTAGAAATCAATTCAGAATCTTACCCCAGTTGCTTGTAGATGTTGCCTGAATTCATCCATTGTTGTGTTTGAGATGCTCATATCCCTAAACATTCCTTCCAGTTTTGAGGTGAACTGACATCCACATTCAGTCTGTGGAGAAAAAACACCAATATACGCAAATAAATGGTAGATTTTTCTATGAAAAAATGTAGGAAGAAATAACTATTCTGTGTTATTGCCATCCCTTATAGTCTGTTTTGTAAATATTTCCAACAATTGCTCTATGCCTGTGGTTACCAAACTTCAGGATTTTATTTTAAAATGCAGAGTGCTAGATTCTTTCAGAGATTCCAATATACCCCATGGAAAGTAGGGCCCAGAACTCTGAATTTCTAACAAGCACCCTGGGTGATTTAGGCACAGGTATTCTATGGACCACCACTTTGTGAAACATAGCTATATGGTAATATTCTCTTTATTGTTTCCTTTTATTAATCCTCCCCCAGACTTCCATGAATGTATCCTGCCACATCAACAGAAATCCCAGCAAACTAGGACTGTCCTAGAACTTTAAAAAAATATAAGTATGGCCTGTGTCCTACCCCAAAACAATCTATATTTATTTATTTCTAGAAATAAACATTTAAGATTAAGCAAATAATTTCCAATCCCATTATTGGTATGCAATCATGTGATAAACATTAGTTAGGTGCACTCCATTCCATCTTACCTTACCTTTAATTTAGATATCATATTTTTTTCAGAATCATCAGAAACACTTTTATTTGTGAGAAGTCTCCTTGCCAAGTGTTGTTTATAATAACGTTCAAATACATCTTTTTCTTGCATAAACCTAAAAAGGACCATCGCCTTATCCAATATTGTTTCTACTTCTTGTTCTGTTAGCTGCAAAATTAAAAGACAATTAAACAATTTTAGTTGTACAAAAATAGCTCCACAGTTCCCCTAAAACACTACTATTTGAAAATAAATATAAGTATCTGGTTGATGGATGTCAGAAGGACACGGTTTGAGTAAGCGCCCCCTACTTCACATACTGGCACAATCCTCACACTCTCATCTAGTGCAGCGTTAATGAGGGCTCAGAGTGGAATTCCATTCACTAGAGGGCTACTGAAATGGGCACATGAAATAATACAGGACTGGAGGAGGGATGACAGAACAGATAAAGTAAAATTTTAGTCATAAAGGACATTTTAGGAAGGCTTTGTATAAAATTTAGGCAGAAACTGCATAGCCAAAAGACAGTCTTTTCATTTAAGCTCATTCAAAACCTAAATTTTGCAAACAAAAGGTAATAATTTGTTATAATCCAAACAGTAAAAAGGCCACTTGTCCTTATTTATAAGGGCAAGATGATCCTGTGGCAGGTTGTGTTAGATATATTTAGAAAAATAGAAAACTTACATGGATGTATAATTAACAGTCTTTTCCATCTTTAGTGATCTTGTTCCTTATTACAGCTACAGCCTGTAAAACCTATGACCATTTGCTGCAAAATTTTCCCTTTTGTTTTATAAATTTCCAAGATGACGTTAAAAAAAAGACCAATTCGCATGATCAAAATATGCTTAAGTTGATTTTCTATGCTGTAGTGAGCTCCCAAGGTCCCAGAGGTATCATAAAGGCTTGAAAGTGAATATTAGTCTATGCTTTCAAACTATTTTCTAAGAACTGTTCTACTTATGCCTTCAAATTCTTGGCATCCAAATATTGTTTGATATATAACCTCCAGAACCAGATGAAAGCAAGGAATGTTATATACTACTAGAGAGTTGTTTTCTAGTTCTTTGTTATCTATAGATGCAGCCCCCAACCCTGGGCTACGCACCGGTACTGGTCTGTGGCCTGTTATGAATCGGGCCACACAGCAGGAGGTGGGCAGCAGGTGGGCAAGTGAAGGTTCATCTGTATTTACAGCTGCTTCCCATTACTCGCATCACCACATAAGCTCCACTTCCTGTTAGATCAGCAGCAGCGTTAGATTCTCACAGGAGTGAAAACCCTAATGTAAACTGCGCATGTTAGGGATCTAGGCTGCATACTCCTTGTGAGAATCTAATGCCTGATGATCTGAGGTGGAGCTGAGGAGGTGATGCTAGCACTGAGAGGCTGCAAATACAGATTATCATTAGCAGAGAGGTTTGACTGCACAATAAATGTAATGTGCTTGAATCATCCCGAAACCATTCTCACCCCACCTCCTCATCTGTGGATAAACTGTCTTCCGTAAAACCAGTCCCTAGTGCCACAAAGGTTGGGGACCGCTGATCTATACCACACCTCTCAGTCATAAAGATGACTGTTTAACAAATATAACTGTGTAGTTGTTTGTATTTGATGCCAATTAAATATTAAATGAAACGTCAAAGAACTTTTGATCATGTCAAATACTTCAAACAAAACTTTTTAATAGATTAAAGCACACGTTTAAGCACAGCAAAGGGTTATGCTTAATTTTCTATCTACAAAATGTCTTACTTTTATATAAAATTTCAAATCAACAAATAAAGTTAAATATATTTTCAAATGTATTACTACTTACCCCTTTGACTCCCTTTTTCAGCTTATCATCAATAAATAATGAGAGGTATTCGGGAGACCTGGAGTTGAGGTTGAGAAAATACTCAAAGTCACCCGCAATAGTTTGTTTAAAGAGCCGGTCATTATTGAACGATTCCTGGAGGAAGCGATCAAACCTACTCTTCAGATCCAATAAGCCCTTACAAATAAAAACAAAGAAATTCAGAAAACATTATAATAATTTTTCTATAAACAATACACTTATAACCATGTATGTTTAACTTAACTTTGGTAATAAAGTTTCTATGCAGTTTTCAATTTACAGATTCTGTATGATTATTTTCAAGCCCGTATTAAAAATGCCAGTGAGAGAGAAGTAGCATCTTCTACATATGTACTACTCTGCTGAAGATGAACCAACCAAAGACCTTCCTCACTACTTCTCATTCTTTTCTCTGCCTTGACCAAATGGGTTAGCCACAGAGAAACTTAACTTTAAAAATGCACAAAAAAGATGACTGATTATACTAAAATAGAAAAACCTGGAGCATAATTTAGTCACAGTATTGTTTGAAAGCATTTTGAAACAAAAAGCATTTAACTTAAAATTATTTTTTCTAACACGCTGAAGTATACGAACACTGAGGCATACCCAAAAAACCAAACCAAACCAAAACCTCACATTCACTATTGAGACCATTTAAATGAGGTCTTCATCACAGAGGTCAGTAAGTGAAAAGCAGCAGTTGAGTCTGGCTGCCTGATATAAATACACACATCTTGCAAAATTCTAAAATATTTAGGGTAATTATACTTATTAATTTACCACTGGAGCAATTAAGTTGAAAGTACATATACATAGCTTAGTAAAAGTGATGTTTCTAGCACTTGTCAAAATGACTTTATCATAAACTTAAGATAATCTTCTCTATTTACTTACCTGAATATAGTCAACAGGATTCTTTCCTTCTCCTTCCTCAGAAACAAGGGCTTTGCCTTGCTCCCTCAAATAGGAACTCATACACTCACACATTGTTTTTAAACCATTTGGCACACGACTAAATAATTTGTACATGCAGGCAAGGTCTACAATCAGAAAGAAAAATACAAATTGGCTACATTAAAGATTAAGGAAAAAATGTCAGTCTGTGTTCATACTATATGACACTTAAAAGCTTATTTCTCCATTACCACCATTTGCTAACCACATGACTATTTAAAAAAAATTAAAATGGAAAAAAGAAAAAAAATTTAAGCTAGTTAATGGTTATTATTGCAATTTATAAAATACAGCTTTTAGATGAGATGCTTTGGAAGTATCTATTAAATGTCTTAGCAAATTTTAATTTACGTAGAAGAGAAGATGTCCAAATAAATAGCATAATAAACAAATAATGTCAACAAAAATGAAAACTTAGTTCATACATAATTGTGTAACTCTAATGTAGAACCTACTGATACTACAAAATGTCCACAAAAGGATAACTCTAATTATGGTGTAAAATGGTAGTCACTGTAATAAGGAAGAAATTTTAAAACAAAAGTCTTACAGGTATTTCCAGGCATCTCTATCTCAAAAGTTCAAATGACAACCGGAAAACAAATCAAATATAACAGAATTTACTTCATTACCCCTCAGGGTCAAGTTTTTGTAAAATTTGTAATATAAATATTCACTCTTAAATATTTTCCTCAGAGAAATCCCTAGTATTTCCAAGGTGGAATCTTAAGCCATTATCTGTATTTTAAAAAATGGTCTATCTCACTGTACTTTTTAAACTTAGAATGAAAATTCTGGACTCCATCCATTTTTGCATTATTTTCACAAGACTAAAATGTAGATTTAAAATACTGTTTTTCCATATGTCTAGAGTTTTTTTGAAGTAACAATTTACTGAGAGACTGTATGTCAGAACTTTACTTTTGAAAATGGAGTTAGAATAGCAGTTTCCAGATCAGGGACTGGCAAATTTTTTTCTTTAAATCATCAGATAGTAAATATTTCAGGCTGTGGGCCATACAGTCTCTGACTCAATTAGTCAACTTTGCCATTATAGCAAGAAAGCAGCCAGAGATGAATGAATAAGTGTGACTGTGTTTCAAATAAAACTTCACTGAAAAGTCATATACATTTTCTTATGTAATGAAATATTCTTCTTTTGATTTTTTTTCAAATCAAACTGGAGGTGGGCCAGGTTTGAACAACAAGCCATAATTTGCCTACCTTGGTCTACATTTATAAGAGCAAGTTAGACCTTAAAACTAAAGGTGTATGTATTTTAAAAACACTTAAAACCAAGTTTATCAAAAGGATCCTCTAAAATTTGTTTCAGTGACTTTTAACAGCAAATTTTATCAACAATATGTTTTCATTAATAATATGTGCCCACAGTAGCCAACACATGGAAAATCTTATAGCTTCCCACATATTCAGTATAAATTACAACCAAATTTCTCATATTAAAAACAAGTATTACAAATGCAACAGCAATTTATGGACACATACTACAGTAAATGTGGCACACCAGAAAACCCTAACAAAATGGTTCTCAAGTTGTCTATTTGATTCCTATGCTGTTGTATGCTCTGTTTAGATAATATATGTTATTATATACTTGTATGTAAATTAATGCCATTTCATCATATTTAATTCATTGTATTTAAATGTATGGGGCAGTAGAGAATATGAAAGAGTAAATGAAAATTATCTAGCATTCAAAAGTTAAATATCATTTCTGCTGCATTTAATGAAGAGATAAAAGTGAGATACCATTTGAACGTATTTTTCATAGTGCTATCTGTACCTTATAACCGTCTAATTTATCCTCCATTCAGAGTGAGAAAACTGTTTTTTACTTTCTGATTTATGAGAATTTGCCTTCATAATGGTGAAGCTATGCCTCTAAAATACTCTCAACAAGAGTAACTGTTTCCTAAGTTCAACTTTTTTCAAGAGCAGGGCCTACCACAATCATGATTTTATAGCCAGGCACAGTGGCTCATGCCTATAATCTTAGCACTTTGGGAGGCCGAAGCGGGAAGACTGCTTGAGGCCAGGAGTTCGAGACAGCCTGAGCACCATAGCAAGACCCTGTCTCTACAAAAATTAGATGGGCGTGGTGGCACACGCCTGCAGTCCCAGCTACTCAGGAGACTGAGGTGAGACGATCGCTTCAGCCCAGGAGTTTCAGGTTGCAGTAAGCTATGATGCACTGTAGCCCAGGCAACAGAGTAAGACTCTGTCTCAAGAAAAAAAAAAAAAAAAAAGACATTTTGCAACTGGGTGTCTAGTGGAAGGTCAGGAAAATTGAAGCCAGAATTTAAAAATTTAATTTGGAACCCCAGATAGCTATTGTCTTGCGAAAACATTAAGTACTAAATAAAGAAGAACTATGATAAGTAGTTCTTCTGATACTCCTTCACCCATGCACTTGTTAAGTACTTGCCATGTTAGGCATACTTGACATCAGTAACATAAATTTTCATGCAGGTTACAGAGATGCTGTAATTCAGGCATGCTCAAGAACTTCTACATCAAACATTTCCTACCCCCTAATCCCCAGCCCATTTAATCACCCCTCCCCACACACTCCGAAGGAGGGTAAGAAAGCATTGCTTCACTACCTACATAGTACATTAATTAGATAATTTATCAATACTCATTTTGTTTAAGTAGGACAGACAAAATGCTTTGCATAAAGCCCCAGTCTACCAGGGACTATTTAGATCAGGGGTCATCAAATTAGAGCCCATGGGCCAAATATAGCCCACCACTTGTTTTTGTACAGCTCATGAACTTAGGATGGTTTTCATATTTTTAAACAGAAAAATAAATGAAAAGAGTATTTAGTGACATGTGAAAAATTACATGAAATTCAAATTTCAGGGCCCATGAATAGGTTTATAGGAATGCAGTCAAGCTTCTTCATTTGTGTTATCATCTGTGGTTACTTTCTCACTATGAAAACAGAGATGAGTAGTTAACTATATGGCTCACAACCCTAAAATTTTTACTATCTGGCCCTTTACAAAACAAAAGTTTGCCAATCCTTGACTTAGACCTTAATTTTAAAAAACATGGCAAACATATTAGAAGGTGACTTTTTTTCCTATTACAAAAAAGGTTTAACAGAAGAGTCTTTTAAAAAGAAAACAAATTTACATATAGTTTTGTACGTACTTACCACACATACAGAAATGTAACAATTTTAAAATAGAACGCAAGAATTCCATTAGAGGAGAACTTGGATCAACTTCTCTTCTCACCAGTTTTCTTTTCACTTCTCTTGTATCCTCCCTCTCTTTGTAATTTCCCCTTAAAAAAAACTTTTCTCATTTCCTACCTACGTCATGACTCCAACAAGGCAATACATACTTTTACTAAAGGTAAGTGGCTAAATATTGCTAAAATTTCATCTAGGAAGCAGGGAAACAAGGATACCAAGTTTGTTTATTTTTTAATAGTGCATCAGTGCTAAAGTGAAAGTTTTAAAGCAAAGCATGAGAAGTTAAGAATAAGGACAACATGATTGTTGTTGTTCTTTTACTTATAATTTCTTCCAGGTCACTTGTCCTTACAAATGTCTTTTCCAGGAAAATAAAAATAAGTAGCCACAAAGAATAAATGCTGAAATAAAAGAAAACGAAAAGTAAGAAGCAACAGCTGCTCCAGATGAGAAGGAATCAGCGAAAGAACTCTGGAAGTATGAAGAATCAGAGTGAAAGGACAGCCCCCAAAAGGGAACACCAGCTCTCTAGCAATGGACACCAGCCCAAATCAGAATATTGAAATAACAGATGAAAAATTTCGAACATGGATTATAAGGAAGTTTAAAGCTTAATGAAATATAAGAGAAAACAGAAACTCAACACAAAGAAACCACAAAAACAATGCAGGAAATGAATGAAAAATTCATTGAAGAATAAAGAAAAATCAAATAGAACTTCTAGAAATGAAAAATTCATTCAAGGAAATAAAAAAAACACAGTGGAAAGCCATAACAGGTTACATCAGGCAGAAGAAAGAATCTCAGAGCTTGAAGACAACACCTCTGAGTTAAATAAGTTAGTCAAAGAGATAGACCAGAGAAGTAACAACAAACAAAGCCTATAAAAACATCGGATTACATAAAGAGGCCTAATGTAAGAATCATAGGCATCCTTGAGGGAGAAGAAAATATACAAGGATTGGAAAACCTGTTTGAGAGAATAACTGAGGAAAATTTCCCTGGCCTTGCTAGAAATCAAGATATCCAGGTATAAGAAGCTCAAAGGGGATTCACTGCAAAGAGCCAAATACCATGACATATAGTCATCACATTGGCCAAAATAAACAAGAATAAATGCTGTAGTTATCTTAAAAAATGTTACTTTCATGCAATTCTCCTTTCTCTTCAGACTGTAACTTCAGAGTTCCCAAAACTAATCTACTAAAAATATCTAAATATATCAATATGGAAGACACAAGCATTTTTGGCACCCCTATCAACACTAAATCTCAAATAAAAGGCTACAAAAATCTTAAGATGGAAACTTCAGACTTTAAAAGAATAACAAAGACTATAGGAGAGTACGTGAAAAGAGAGAGCCCAAATTCTCTGATATATACAAAAAAGTATAGGATATGGATATATAAAAAAAAGTATAGGATATGGATATATAAAAGAAAGTATAGATAAGGAGCTCACTGGCCTCACCAATGAGATTATGATTAGATATTATGGTAAGATTAGATTACCTCTAATCTTCTGGATTAACAAAAATACAAAGTGAAGAGACTTAAAATGAAAGACAGAAGAAAAAGTTATTTAATTCATCAAAAAAAACCTAAAATTTTCCTTAATAAGATAGTGTAAAGCTTTGTCACTAAATCCCATCAAAGTAACAATGGTGATAACTAATAATTCATACCACAACTTCTTGAAAACCGACATTCACAATCTGCTTTAACAGCAGGAAAATTTTTAAAAACGACTTAATTATTCCTAGATTAATAACACTTACCTTCTGTCTTTCCATTTTTCAACATATGTACTAGCCCAGAATTCTCCATTTCTACTATAGTCTTCATGTGCTTGGAAATGAGTTCCCTCTCAACCACCTTCACAATTGGCTCTTCGGTTGATTTGTCAAGGCAGTGCATCACCCGTTCTATTTCTTCATTAATTCTAGCTTCTACTTTCTTTATATATACTGAAGCACTGTTTTCTGCTAAAAATTTCTGGCTTTCCATCTGCAATTAAGAAGCATGATTTTTTTTTTTAAACATACAAGGAAAATGTGTTTCTGCTTTTAACTGGGTTTATACAATGTTTATCATAAATCAGCCTAAATAACATAAGGACTATTAACATTTTATGTAATTTCTCATTACAAAGATTCATATAGTCTGAATTATAACCTTGAAAGCATTTATTTACATAAGAACTATGTGAAAACACTATCCATAAGCAGTATTTTTCATACTTTGTCAATGTACTCTAAATAGCAGAAAAAGTAAATGCATGCCAATTGAGGGTCAAAACTACAGAATAGAAGCATCTGAATCCCAAGTAAGAGTGGGAAATTCTTTGATTTGTTTTAATGTAAAATTGCAACTAGAAAGATTCATCATGTTTACTGTAAGCTTTGCTGTCTATTGCTGTTTACTAAAGTCCTCCTGCCACCCCACTCCTAGTCTCAAAGGAGTATACATTTATACTAAAGTCTGAGAATTAGAACTTTCAAGTAACTGTTAATCTTGTCTGCTTACCACCACCAGCCTTACAAAAGTTCCACTAAATTACAAATGTTATCCCAACTGATTTTAACCTATTTGATAACAGCATTAGTGAATATATCTAAGAATTATATAATAGAAGACATGTTGATATAAACTATGTATCGGACTGAATAACATTTCTCACTTTCTTAACTAGTAGTTTTAATCCTTGAAAATAACCAAGTTCCTTGGACATTAATGCACCAAACAAAAATCTTGGTGAGACCATCTCTCCACTCTTAAAAATAGTATGTTTATATATTTATACATACGTATGTATGCCACTGTAGCACATTTTGGAATCCTGATTTATAAACAATTTACCTTCTCTTAGTATTTATGTACTTAATAAAGGAAATTAAAACTAATGCAAAGGAAAGAAATATTGCCAAAAATATCTATAACTAGTGACATATTAGAAAATAAAGACTGTTTCCTACATTATAAATTAATACTTCATAAAGCATAGTCCAGGCTCACCAGTGCAGGCCACAAAGATCTTCCTGATTGGGCTATAAACTGATTTGGAAAAAGAAAAAGCAGCAAGTCCATTCTTTGTTTCTTTTTAGGTAATTGATACCAAAATTCACCGAGTTCCATTTTTATATACATCCAATGACTCTTATGAATAACCTAAGTTATTAAGAGTTACAATTTCATATTTATTTTTTTAAAGCGTATTATTGAAGCAAAAACTTTATATTAGTATTCTACAAAGATATCTGTTTAGGCAACAGTACAACACTCCTACTGTAAACTGAGATAGTTGCAGCTTTGAGGAAGGATGCCTACTTATCTTTAACTTGTAAATACTGTCTTATGTTTCTTAGCACTCAGTTACCGTTACTACCATCATTTCATTATAAATGAACTCGTTTAGCTTCACTTTCAGCAATTTAGTTGGCGCTGTATATATTGCTGCAAACTTCTATCAGTACTCATTGACCTAAAATTTTCTAATCAACAACCTTTAAGGCAAATATGCACTGCAGACTCATCATATCCCTATGTCTATTATACTAGTAATTTACACTACTAAAAGCCTGTACAGTAAAACTTTATTAGTGATGTGCTGCCTGTGTATTACGGTACTTAAATAATTTGTAACATATAAATATAATAAAATATTAAGAATATATTTCTAAGTTTATGTTTTATAAAGTACAGTTGACCCTTGAACAACAAGAGTTTGAACTGTGCAGGTCCACTTATACATGGATTTTCTTCTACTTCTGCCACCCCTGAGACAGCAAAACCAACCCCCCCTCTTCCTCCTTAGCCTTACTCAATGTGAAGATGACGAGGATATGATGATCTACTTCCACTTAATGAATAGTAAATATACTTTCTCTTCCTTATGATGTTCTTAATAAGATTTTCTTTTTCTAGCTTACTTTGCTGTAAGAATACAGCACATAGGCCGGGCATGACGGCTCATATTTATAATTCCAGCACTGTGGGAGCCCAAGGCAGGAGGACTGCTTGAGCCCAGGAGTTCACGACCAGCCTGGGCAACATATCAAGACCCCTTTTCTACAAAAAATAGAAAAATTAGCCAGGCACGGTGGCACATGACTGTAGTCCTAGCTACTCAGGAGGCTAAGGAGGGAGGATCACTTTAGCCCAGGCATTTGAGGTTGCAGTGAGTTATGAACATGCCACTGTGTTCTAACATGAGCAAAAGAATCAGATCCTCTTGGGAAAAAAAAAAAAAAAATACAGCATATAATACACATAATATACAAAAATGTGTTAATCAGCTATTTATGTTATCTGTAAGGCTTCTTATCAACAGTAGGCTATTAGTAGTTAAGTTTTTGGGGAGTCAAAAGTTATATATGGACTTTTGACTGCATTTGGCGGGGGTGGGGGGGGTTAGTGCCCCAACTCCCATGCTGTTCAAGGGTCAACTGTGTAATTTTAAAAACCATGTGTATGAGTTCAAATTCTTTAATTTTATTTTCAATGAGTTGCTTAACTGGAATGTGAGAATGCAGGGTAGGTGCGCTGAAGTGTATTTTTCTGCACACTCCCCTGCCCCAATGCATCTTAGTCAAAAATGGTAAAAATGGTCAAATTGCTAACTATATTCAATAATGTTGAGAATCTTAAAAGAATATTTATTTACATTTTCACTGATTACCTGAAAAAATTCTGCAGACATTTCCAAAAAAGGAGCCTCAAAATCTTCTTCATAGACTGATCTTCCTTCAAGACCTAAAATCATTAACATCTGGCAAGCATTTCTTATTGCACCCCTGTCAAAAGAAGTTACATCACTTCATAGTCAAGTTACATTAAAGATTTCATATAAAAATACAAAAACATAGGTTAAAATACCTTCAAAACATTTAATTTTTATTAAAGTGACTAATCTCTCATAAATTCCTCATTTATAACAAGGATTTAGAGTAATTTTAATTACAAGGCATATCTTGTCTGCATGGCTATTTATCTCAAGTTGTTCTTACCCTGCTATAGCTTACAATTTGTAAAGAAAATATGTTTAAAATATCTAAATATTTCTATGTATTTTAAAACACAGAGAGGCCGTTTACCTGGAAGTAGGGAGGGAACAGGGGAGAGAGGAAGATAGGTAGATTAGGTTGCATTGCCAGACATGGGTACAACACACAGCTACTCTTAGGCAATATAATTTTTTGCACTAAATGGCTTTGATAATCCTGGTCAAGCACCAAAGCTGAAATAAGAAGAACTTTGTAAGTCTTCATCTAACTGCTGCTCTGAAAACAGAAGCAGAGAAAGCAATCTTACACGTTTCAAGCCACTCGAGCTGCAGCATCACAAAAACGGCATTGCAATCACGTTAGGAAAGGGGATGGAATATGACTTAGAAGAGGTATAGAAGTTCTTAGTCATTTTAGACTATACTCAACATTTTTCTTCAAAAATGTTAAGCATGAAGCCTAGACAAAGCCCTTAAGGAAAAAGACCGAGAGCAAAAAAAAGAAACAAAATGCCAGCATGAAAAATATATGAAAAATCATAAGGGAAGACCAATAACTGATTTGTTCTTTTAAAGTGTATTAAATAAAAGCTTAGGATGGTCTATTCTAAAAATATCATAGGCTGGGTGAAACGGTTCACAATTGTAATCCTAGTATTTTAGGAGGCTGAGGCAGGAAGACTGCTTGAGGCCAGAAGTTCAAAACCAGCATAGGCAATAGCGAGACCACCTTCACAAAACTTTTTTAAAAAGTTAGCCAGGCATGGTGGCGCATGCCTGTAGTCCTAGCTACTAGAGGGTGAGGAAGGAAGATCCCTTGAGCCCAGGAGTTCAAGGCTACAGTGAGCTATGATTGTTCCATTGTACTCCAGTCTGGGCAACAGAGCTAGACCCTATGTCTTTAAAAAAAAATTAAAATAAAAAAAATTAATATAATAGGGATATATACACACACACATATCTCATTATATATACATGAGGGCTGTCTAGAAAGTATCCAGCCATTGTATCCATGCATCCATTGTATCCACAGCTGGATAATATTACTTGCCACTTTCAAGTTAAATTCTAGGTTAACTTTGTTAACTGTGAATTAAGGTTTTAAAGGATTTGCACAAAGCGCTGGACAAACTTTTATTTATTTTACTAAAACTATGACAGTGAATTGGTTCTCAAGATGTAAGCACTAAAAAATCAAAACCACGAGAGTAAAAAGATAAATTATACCTGTCTACAACTTCTCCTTTCCTCTCTCTTGCTATCATATCCAAGAGAGTTTGCCGTAGATGATCCCTAATACACCCATAACGTACAACTTGATCTCGAAAAATAATTAATCCCAAATTGTAGACATTCTCCACATTATTTTGTTGTACATAAACACGGTCCTGCAGTTAAAAAAAAAAATCATACAAGTGTGAGTACAATTCTTGCAAACATAAAAATAATTATTGTGAGCTACAATAACAAATTAAAGGAAATACAATTCCAAAAGCAGTCATTTTTCAGGTGAGAAACACTTGAAACTATCTTCAGCAACGTGGAATTTTCCAGTACTTTCCATCATACAAAAGTCAGTCTTTACAATTTACAATGGTTACCAAAACAAATAATAGCTATAAATGATTGCCCATTTACCCTAAGAAAAAGAGGAGGAAAAGCAAGCATCACATCTGGGCACAAGAAAGCAGAAGAGAAAAGGCAGATAGCAATGGTAAGGCATATCATACTTTCTCCCCAAAGCTATACCATGCCCACACATGGATCATTCTTAAATACTCTACTTGAAGATCATACTTTTTCAAGTAAAATTGAGAGTTGAATAAAATACAGATCCATATGACTAAAAGTTGATTGCTACTACTGGTAAATACTAAAAGGCTCTAATTCATACAACGGAGCAGCATTAGTATTACTCAATTAAAACACCTCTAGTTACTATCACTTCAAGCACATTACTTACTAGTGATACTTTACTTCTAAGTTCTTACCAACATGATTACAGGTATCTCACTTTAGAGAGTGCAGATAATCCACAATTATTGGCTATAAAAGTCCTGTTTCATGCATTATTGAAAAATTCGTATTTACACCAAAATGCACTGAAATAAATCTACTGTTTTTTATTAGCAGTATGATAATTTCTTTCTGTTCTCAACAAGGATCTAAGCTTTGGCGGGTCTGCAAACCTTCTAAAATTATGAAATTATTATGTGTTTGTTCGTAATTAAGTACTCTGGAAAGAGAGACCATAGCTTTCACCAGATTCTTAAAGGCATCTGTAACCAAAAAAGTTAAATCACTGCAAACAGTGATCTTTGAATTTCTGAAACATGTACTGTATATAAACCTGAACAATTCCAAGTTAACACCAACCAAAAGGTGAACATGAACAGAGCTTTACCATATTAACAATGTAACCAGAATGGTACTGATCAACTTTCCAATTTTAATAAAGTCTCTATGTGCAGCTCTTGTTTCATATGACATCATTTTCCAACCTTCTTCTTTCATAAAATGCTACACACCTAATGGCCACAAGGAAAGCTGTCTATTTCTTAGTATCTCTGGTGCTCACATTTCTACATTCTATATAATCTTAGCACAAGCTCATATTTTTCAAATCTCCACATCAACTTTCTTGAGTTCAAAATTTTCACTGAGGACTTTAAGTTCTTGGACTTCACACTTCCATGCTCAACATCTTAAGTTTCCCTCTGACCACACCCCTCCTTTCTTTGTTAACTCCCACTCTCCCTGAACCTCCTCTTTAGGCTTACTGTGACCTCCAGGACCAACCCTTCTCTACCGTCATCATCCGGATTCTACTTTTCAGCATACAGAAAAATGCATGCAGTAAAAACTGGCATAAATCTAATAATTTAAAAAGCAATGAGAATCTCTTTTATTATAAAAGTAACCACTCCTATTAATGCTTAAATTAACTATTTTATAGTTCTGAATATAAATTTCTGTAGTACAGAGAAGTAGCATACAGAGGAGAACTCCTCTTACCCACTCTGATCAAAACCAGCATCTCTGGTTGGTTAACTAAAGTCAAGTGGTAAACAGGGAAACTATTAAACATACAAACACAAGTGCACTTTAAACATTTTAAAACATAAATGTTCATTCAGATATTAAGACTTTCTCTGAACATAAGTCCAATGACTGGAGTTCAGTATCATCTTTTTTACATATACCCAGACATAATAAATTGTCTAACATTTCTAATTTCAATTTCATTAAGGTGGAGCATGAATTAAAGGGATTTGTGAAGTTATCTGAAAGTATTAATAAAAATCCTTCTATATTACAATTTCCACTTCAACGTTTCAAATTACCCACACCCAATTCAAACCAGTATGCAGCCATTTACTTTTTTTCACATCTTTCCAAAGCATTCAATCTAGTTTGCTAAAGAAAAAATTCTATTTTCACACTATTTTACTGATTTACACAGTATCAAATTTTGTGACATTAACAAGTGTAACTCGTAAAAACAGGTTTGAAAACAAATACAGCAGAATTTCAGTGAGCACAAAGCTCAATTGTTAAGTGCAGAATACAGAAGATTATACTGGAAAGTAACCTAACAGCAGTGAGAGAACTTTTTATCAGTATGTTTTACAACTAGAATAGAAAGTACCAGTAATTCTGGCAAGTCCTTTCAGTTTCAAATGTTCTATGATATAAGCCTATGGAACATTAAACAAATCTTGTGGGAAGAAGAAGAAAAAAAATACATACACACACACACACATATATATATATATATATATATAAAAATTAGCAAGTTTAACATATGTCTACTAAGATACTAACACCTTCTTCAGAAACCAAATGTTCTTAATTCAGGCTAAGAGAATTGTCAAATAATTAGATTAGGGTTTTTTTTTGAAAGAGCACTACCTACAAGAATTACAGAACAAAAGATATATACAATTGTAATCTTCAGAGTAAATCAGAATGTTCAAGTAATTTTAAGTCCTCCTTTTTTGCTTTATTACAGTATAACTTACATGTCATAAAATTCATCCTTTTGAGTTCAATAATTTATACTAAATTTCTGTAGTCATGCAACCACTGCCATAATCCAATCTGGAATATTTCCACCACCCAAAAAAAAAAAAAAAAAAAAAAAAATCCCTGAAGCCCATCTGTAGTCAATATCCACTCCCACTCCCAGTAGCCTTGCCGTCTGTCTCTATAAATTTCCTTTTCTAGACATTTCATTTCATGTAATTATTATATTCTTTTGTGTCTGATTCCCTTCACTAGGGGAATTTCTAAGGTTCTATTAATGTTGTAACATAAATAAGTATTTCCTTCTTTTTAGTGATGAACAGTACTCTATTGCATGATTATACCACATTTTGCTTACCCATTCATCCATGTTTTTGTCTATTATGAATAATGTGGCAATGAACAACATTTGGGTACAATCTTTCTGTGGACATATGCTTTCCCAGGGTGGATCCTAGGAGTGGAATTATTGGGTCATATGGAAATTACCAAACTGTTCTATCAATTACTGTAAATTTTTGAATACAATCTTATAATAATAGTAAGAATATTTGATGTGGAGTTAGGAATTCTTTGTATGATTCACAGCTCTGCTGTTAACTGGCTATAGAACCCTGAATAAGTAATTTATTCATAGTGGCCCTCAATAAAATGGAGGACTGGTAAAGATAATCGCTAATATAATTTCCTATGAAGTGTAATCCTCTGACCAAAAATTAACATATATGGGGGATCAAATACATTCCACTACTTTTTCCCTTCCTATTTGTTATCAGTCTTCCCTGGCCTGGGGTTTCCTCTTCCTAATTTTAAGTAAATGATGCTATTCACTACTAAAAGAAGTGTATCTATAACCTCATGCCCTATAATATCTGCTATTCCAAGCCCTCTGGCAAAAAGGCAGAAGAAGGAGATCAGGCACAGCTGAAGAATTCTTCAGGTATGCTGTGTATGAAGGAAAAAGAAGCTTCAGTAAAGGAAGCCAGGCATGATGACAATACATATAGGTTTAGCATCCACAATCTAAAAATCTGAAATCCAAAATTCTCCAAAATCTGAAACTTTTTGAGTGCCAACATGAGGCCATACATACATGGAAAATTCCGTACGTGACTTTATATAACAGGTTATAGCCAAAACTTTGCTTCATGCACAAAATTATTATGACTATTGTATAAAATTATGTTCAGGCTATGTACATAAGGTGTATATGAAATGTAAATGAATTTCATGTTCAGACTTGGGTCCCAATCCAAGGTATCTCATTATGCATGTGCAAGTATTCCAAAATCCATCTCCTTCCCCCCAAACCAAACTCTGGTCCTGTACATTTCAGACAAGGGATACTCAACCTGAAGTTGGAGGGTGCAGGCAGAACATACAATGCCTAAATCCATGGGACAAGGGAAATGCAGATACTATGGTATAAGAGCTGACCCTGTCTTTCTACTTGAGACTGTCAAGATGTATATATTGATTATCAATTACTCATTAAATTAGTTATAATATTAAGAAAAACTGTTAATCCTAAAATTTGATTATCGATAACAGAGTGCTAATAAATGAAAAACACAGAAACTTAAGTATGGCTATATAAAATCAGTAATACTAAATGGCCACTTATATTAAATGTTTGATAGGTATGATTAATTATCATCAAATAAAGGCAATACAAACAGAAGCCCTTGATTATGTGTGCATATGTTAGATAGAAATGCATGAATACATTCACAGTAAACTTGTGATCTGCACATGATATATATTAAAATATCTGCTGACTGAGCATACTAAATCATTTGTTTATTGCTTACATTAGCACTAGCAGAAGGAATTCAGGCTGTAGGGATACAACAGCATTTTCATAACAGATTCTAATAGAAATCTCTGCTAAAATATAAAGTGGTTGATTTTATGTAATACAAATTAATGTAGCTCTAATCATTTAAATTCCTGTGAGGTTTTTATTTTTGTATGTTTCCATGTTAACAGTTAATTTTTTTTAAGACCTTTTAAAAGTCCCAGCTCTAATTAACCTCTAACTAGCTAGAGAATGGAATCTCAAACTATGAACAAGATTTTAAAAAAATCATCCCAAAAGAGAGAAAAAATATTTTAATCTCAGGCTTTGACCAAAATGTAGTTTGTGTGAGTCCAAAATTAGTTACTTATCTACTAAAGAGAGCTCAGTAGAGATATAAAGTTGGTGGCTACTTATATTTAGTTTTTTAAAGCCAAAATATAGGCGTTTTAAATATAAAACATTCTGAAAAACGTGTTTGAAAGCCTAATGTGAGTCAAACATTATATTTACATAAAGGGATGTGAGTTTCATCACCACAGAGATAAACCACATTTTAAATCTCTATTTATAGTTCTCTCTCAGGGGCTGCTATTCCAAGGCCAAGCAAGCCTGCAATGGACAAGAACCTTCACTGGCTAGGTGGATCTTGGGGTAAGAGGGAGAAACCAATGATGGGGACTATGTCATGTCCTCCTTTTTACAGAGCTAGGTAGAAGTCAGACTGCTTCTGCATCTGACTTCATCCATACAGTTAGCTTGATAAACCAACTTATAGGCATTTCGCATATAATGTAACATCTATCTTTCACAATGCTATTCCACTTATTTCCACTTCTAGTCTTGAAAGAACAGCTTTTATAAGACCAACATTTTTGCCAAGAACTATAAAGACTGGATAAAAAATACAAACGTACCAACTGTTTAAAAGCATCAACTAGGACAAGCAGTTCTCTAGGTGGAGTAGAGACAGTCTTTCTCTGCTAGCAGAAAAAGGAAGCTCAACCAGGGACCTTCACGTAAAACACCTTCTGCAAACGCCCACTCAAGACCTGTGGCTCTTTGCATTTCCAACAGACAAAGGAACACTAGCAAACAAGGTACCTGGCAACCCCACAAGACCATAGATATTACTACTTCCACCATCTTGACAAGGATGTCTCTTTTGCCCTTTACTGATGGCTCAAAACCCATTAAGGTATCTAAATAGTTAATTAATGTATAAGAGATCAAACTCAGCATACAAAAGTATGCTTTTGTATGTCAAAAAAAGTCAAAACACACTATACAAAAATATAGTTGCAAAAGCTAAACCTATGCAAAGTCAAGAAGTACCTTTGTAAGTGGGCTAAATACCTTCATTATTCAGGGAATGGAATTAAAAACAAACTAAAACAAAATTAAAATTAAAAAATTTGAAAATGAAGTTCAAAAAAACAACTCTTATTAATACCTAACTTACCTGCAAGAAAAGGTTCAGTAAATATTTTTAACAATCATCACATTATACAAAAGCAAAGTAGGATAAATGGGTTCTGGGCACAATAATCAGTGGTACACCCAAGGAAAGAAAACAATTTAAAAGTTCTTTCACTATCACCCATACCTAGTGAATTTTGAATAATGTTGGCCTTCAAGATTAAATAGGTGTTTGAGAAGCAAATTCTAAAATTAAACTTTAGGTCACATTCAACTCTGAAAACTTAGGACTATAAACATAAATACAACAGCCCTTTGGTTCAATTATAAGGTTTAAGAGAGCTCTTTATAAAATTTTTGCTTTAAAGTCCAGTACTTCAGGACTTTTAATAATACCACTAATGGACAATGGCTGGTCATATATTAGTACTCATTTGTCTTCATTTCCCTGGCTGGTCTCACTTATGGCTATTGGTAGCTAATTATTTAGGCAAAGACTATTGTTAAAAATGTAGTGAACAGCTCTAAGTGTTGGTTTTTCAAGCTGTCAAGCTGGTTAGTAAAACTCTTAAATAGCTCCTCTTTCAGTTTCTTGTACTCATAGTATCTGTAAGTGTGTTTTTGTCTTTTTCTTCCAAAAAGAAAAGGAAAAGAAGAATGTAAATAGAGTTAAAAATCTTTACAAATATAAAATATTTATTCCAATAAACTAGAAATAAACCCTAAAAAGTTAAACTCATATAGAAAAAAACAAGCAAATAACTCTATGGAAAGTCTATCAGAACATGTTAGAACCTGCTTTACTAAGGCTTAATCACTAGGGCAATCTTCTCTCAGCAAGTATTAATAATAGTGTTTTCAAATAGGGTTCACTTTCAAACCATGAAATAAATACAGGTTAAGATGGTTTAACACAGTAAAGATAGAAATCGGGGGGGGGGGGGAACCCAGAAAAGTACCAAAAAGTTTCTATTGCAGAATCATAGCAGGAAAAAAACAGTCTAAGTAGATCAAAGTTTAAAGAATTGTCCCAATATATTCCACAATGCTAGAGCGGAATACATTTCTAAAAAGGCACCAGTGAGGCATGAATTAGTAATTGTATAAACAGATTAACATTTCTGGATTTAACAATATTACTAGTAAATTTAGCAAAGTACAGAATATAGTGTCAAAAAAGCTGGTGTGAAGACTTAGCCACAACTTAAAAGCTCAGAGTCATCGTTTCCATAACTGTAAAATGGGCTTCAAATCTCCCTCTCAGGGCTCTGAAAATAAGGAAAACACAGTAGTTATAAAAAATTCTATTTGAAAATAATTTCCATTTTTGTAAAGAACTGTCTATCAAGACGTTAGACAAATCAAAACCCTAGCCATGTTTCTCTAGAGTTGTATAAACTGCATCAAATCATAAAACAAAAGCACTGTTCCCTACTCTAAATTGAATTATAATCTAAGGGTAGGAGGAAACTAGAAAATAGCCCCTATCAGAACCTTAAAAGTAATCTCCCTCAAAGTCTTGGAGCAATGAATTTATAAGACCATCTTTTCGGAAAGAGGACATGTAAAGAAGCGATATAATTCAGTGGTTAAGAGTAGTGACTCAAGAACCACACAGTCTCTGCCATTTACTAGGTGTGACCTTAATATTTGTGTCTCACTTTCCTCATCTGTAAAATGACATCTACCCCAAAATGCCATTCCAGGTGTGTCCACTTGAGAAGAAAAACTCTTGAAAGAAAAGCTTTTATAAGACCAACTCCCCTGGCAAAAACAACTATAAAAGTTGGATGAAAATAAAAAGCTACTACCTCACACTCATAGATTAGTTATTATACTATCAAAAAAATAGAAAATAACAAGTGTTGACAAGGATGTAGAGAAATTGGAACACTTGTACACTGTTGTTGAGAACGTAAGATGATGCAGCTGCTGTGAAAATCAACATGGAAATTCCTAAAAAAATTAAAAATAGAATTACCATATAATCCAGCAACTCCACTTCTGGATATATACCCAAAAGAATTGAAAGCGGGATCTTGAAGAAGTATTTGTACACCCATGTTCATAGCAGCATTATTCACAATAGCCAAAAGGTAGGAAAAACTAAGTGCCCAACAGATAAAATGTGGTATACACATACAATGGATTATTACTCATCCTTAAAAAGGAAGGGAACTCTGACATATGCCATAAGATAGATGAACCTTAAGGACATTGTGCTAAGTGAAATAAACCAGTCACAAAAGGACAAATATCTTATGATTTCACTTATATGAGGTACCCAAAATGGTCAAATTCATAAAGACAGAAAGTAGAAAAGTAGTTGGCAGGGGCTTGAGGGAGGGAGAAATGAGAAGTTATTGTATAACGGGTACAGAGTTTTAGTTTTACAAAATGAAAAGAATTCTGGAGATGGATGCTGGTGATAGTTGCACAATAATGTAAACGTACTTAATAGCTCTAAACTGCATACTTAAAAATCATCAAGATGGTAAATTTTATGTTATGTGTATTTTACTACAAAAAAAAAAAAAAAAAAGCAAAAAATCCCCCAAAATCCACTGTTTAAAAGCATCAAAGAGCAACAAAGGCAACCTGGACTTGCGGGGCCAAGATTCTGTAGAAAAGGGAAGAATACTGACACTAACCATGGCTTGTTCCTCAGGCCATTTGCTATATTCAGAGGACTGGAAATAAGAAGCCAAGCACAAAGTCACAGGTGGCGCTGGCTACCAAACAGCTAGGACTTAAGAGGCCAAGGTTTTGAAGAGGAGAGAAATACAAAGGAGAACCAGAAATTCTGCAAGCAATTATCCACTGACATGTTTACTGATATATCACCAAAGCAAGGGATGATGACACCAAAAATCGAAACAGAAAGCATCATAGGAGGTTAAAGAGCTGGACAAAGACTACTGGCAGACATGCAATGCCAAAGAAACAAACGTTAGAATTCAAGGCACAGTAATTCAGAAAGCAACCTAGTAAACATCTCAGGCTTTCTTTCATTTGAGATCCCAGAAAGGCAACGCCCTGTGAATGAAGGTATGCCCTGGGAAAAAAAAGGCAAACTGAAAACAATAGTAAGAAAGCCTGGAAAAGACAGTCTCAACTAGATCATGGTCATCTGTCCATACTATGCCTGCCTGCTGGAACAAAATTAAATTTCCTTTGGAGGAAGGTATCATCCAGGGCCTCCACAATTTTCATATACAATATGGGCATTCAATCCAAAATTACCAGGCTTTTGCTCCCTTCCCCCCAAAACAAAACAAAAACAACCCAGGATCGAATGTCTGAAAACCAAAAGGAAGGGAAAAAAAACCACAACAAAACAGGAAGTCAAAGTATCCTAAGACTCTTACGGTATCCAAGTGGTAAAAAACAAAATAAAAAACTAATGAAACATATAAGGATGTACACTGTAATCTCTGAAGTAACCACTAATAATAAAAGAATATATAAATAAGGAGTTAATGGGGAGGGGTAAGGATAATAAAACATACTTATTAATCTAAAGGAAACCCCCCTCACCAAAAAAAAAAAAAAAAAAAAAAAAATGGGAAAAGTAGTAACAGATTAAACGAAAAAATAGGATGGTAAATTTAAACCCAAATATATCATTAATTTCATAAATATACATGAACTAAATGCTTCAATATATGAAACAAGCAACATACTTCAAAACTCTGGGCTTATCAATTCTATTAAACAGAGTTCAGGCCAGGCACAGTGGCTCACACCTGAAATCCTAGCACTCTGGGAGGCTGAGGCGGGAGGATCCCTTGAGCTCCGAAGTTCGAGACCAGCCTGAGCAAGAGTGAGACCCTGTCTATATCAAAAATAGAAAAAATTAGCCAGGCAACTAAAAATAATTAGACTGATAGTTAAGCAAGGCTGTAGTAACTCACTTTAAGAGTTCTTAAAGAAACTGTGATCAACATAGTACTAATCTATCTACAGCTCCTGTTTTCTCCCTTTATTACTATTCCCCAGACACCGCATCTAGCTGTATGCACTTTCAGTTTTAAATGTTACAGCCCTTTTAGCTCTAACATTTAAAATGATCTAACCAACATATCCTTAACCCAATCCCACTGATAGGTTTCAGGCCCCCTGAAACTGCACAAAAAAGTATGTGCTGTGTCATATGTAGATGTACACATGCCTACCTCTAGGACGGGGGTCCATGAATTATGACCATTTTCCAAATGATCTATGACTCCCAATAAAATAAGAATCACAGGTCTTATCCAATAAATTTACTTTACAGATAAAGAAGCAAATGCCTTACCCAGAGATGTTAAATGACTTAAGCACACTAATGACAAAGCAGGAACTAAAGCCAAGAGTCTTGTAATTCATCATTAAACATTTTTCTCACCACTCCCAACTTTCTATATATATATATTGGCAGCAATCCACTTTATGGACAAAAGTTTCATTCCCTTTACTCCATCAAGAAATATGTGCTGTGTTTCTAACTACACTACAGGGTCTACTTCATGCTAAGCAGTATAAACACTGAATAAATACTGCCACCCTGAACTTAATGTCATGGAATGCTAAATCATTGCTGCATGCCAAAAAAAAAAAAAAAAAAAAAAACAGGGCACAGTGATCAAGTTGTTTATGGTTCTATTAATTTGTTTCAGACAGCAGCTGAAGAACATTAAACAACTTTAAATAGCAAGAAGAATAATGTAATTATGCATGACAAAAACAAAAAAGAAACAGGAGCTGAGATGGAAGGCAGGGAAGAAACCCTAATTATCAAGCACATTCTTAACCTTTACAGTATTTATGGCGATGCCCTGCTTTTATTTTACATAAAGATGTAGAACTTGGCTTTTGACCTAACTATAAAAAGATGCCAGGGTACTGGATATCGTCAACTACAAATGCAAAAATCAGAGCACATATGGAGAACGCCTGTCTTAAACACATCTTTCTTATAAAAGCAGTCAATAAAAACGTTAAACAGGTTTGAACTTTAATAGCTCAAAAGCCACTGGATTCTGTTTTCCTCTAGGATGTCATTTTGAAAGCAGAAGAAGGTGCCAGAAAAACTTATCAACCTATCTGTGCTTTTCCAAAATGTAGCTATTTTCTCCAAATGTACAGTCGACTACTATAAAGAAATGTGGTGTTTTGGAGATAGAAGCATCAAAATCTATAGGACAGAATACTGATCCACCACTATCTCTATGTTCTCATCCCATCTTCTGATCTCCAAGGGCACACAAACTTTCCTTGGTAGCTTTGGCAGATAGCTTACAGTATTTCTACCAACTATGCTCCTTGCCAACTATTACCTTTGGTAACTATGACATTCAACTATTAAGCAATCTGACACACTCCTTACAAATACCTTAATTTTCATCTTCCATTTTATCAAGATTCCCTTCAGCCACATATTGATATGAGCAAAGCTCATAGCATTTGCATTGGGCCTGCCCCCACCATAGAAGACATCAAATAATTGGGGAACTGAACATCATTTTTTTCTTCTCACTTCTCCTACTCTGTTATGAACCTTACATGAACCTGCCCCTCATTCTCACTAGACCTCCAGGTCTACTGATCCCTAATACCTAATACTTCTATCTCTTGGGACCTTATGATTTACTTGCCTCCTTAAACAGCAGAGAGCCATGAGCAACCATGTCAACAATGCTACTGTCTGAGAATTCTCCCCCCATACCCAACAGGGGAAAATTCTAACAGTGGGTTTTTCTTATTTTGAACATTTTTTCTCTGAGGCTGCTAAGTACCTCTGGAAAAAAGACAAACTCTGTTGACTGCTCCACTATAAAAAATTTGTGCCATCCACCTAAATTATTCCCTCACAACTACAGATAATCTATTTATTTATACCTAGGTTACCCCAGCACAGCACAAGTATTCAAAACTTTTATCCTTGTATTAAGTTTCCTATTGCTGCTGTAACAAATCACCACATATTTAGTGGCTTATTTATTCTCTTATAGTTTCAGAGTTCAGAAAATTGAAATCAGTTTCAGTGGGATAGCTAAAGCTAAGACATTGGCAGAGCTGGTTCTTTCTGGAGGCTCTGAGGGGGAATCCACTTCCTTCCCTTTTTCAGCATCTAGTGGCCATCTGTACTCCTTGGCTAGTGAACCCTCCTCCATTTTCAAGGTGCATTACTCGGGTCTCTGCTTTCATCATCACATCATCTTTTCCTGACTCCGACTCCTCCTGTGTCCCTGTAGTGAGGATCACTGTCATTACATCAGACCTAGGGGAATAGCTGGGGGTAATCGCATCTAAAAATCCTTCACTTGATCACATTTGCAAAGTTCTTTTTGCCATTTAAGGTAACATTCCCAGGTTTCAGATATTAGTCATGGACATATATGGAGGATTGGATTACTCAGCCTATCACACTCCTCAAGCTCTCAACAATTCACATGCTTCTGTCACCCTAAACAGATGGCCCCACCTTCTACTTTACCAAGGAGACTAAGAGCAGGAGGAGAAGAGTTCCTCAGTTTCTCTCTTCTTCACAAAGTTCTTATATTCCACCTTACCTCTTTACCCATCCCTGATGACAGAGCTCAAAGAAGCAGTGACCCCTCCTTTCCTAGGTTACCCATGCCTTAGAATTTATTCTCTGGAATCTTAATAACCTGCAATACTACTCTACTGTTGCTGTTTATGAAAACAACTGGAAATATAGACAAATACAAGTAAAGACACAAAAATATCTTTGAGGCCAGGTGAGGTAGGTAGCTCACACCTGTAATCCCACACTTAGGGAGGCTGAAGCGTGAAGAATGCTTGAGGCCAGGAGTTTGAGACCAGCCTGAATAACATAATCAGACCCTGTCTCTACCAAAAAAAAAAAAAAAAAAAAAAATTAGATGGGTATGGTTGTGCATCCATCCCTGCAGTCTCAGCTACCTGGGAGGCTGAGGCTGGAGGATCACTTGAGCCCACGATTTTGAGGCTATAGTAAGCTATGATGGTGCCATTGCACTCCAGCCTGGCCAACAAAGCAAGATCCTATCTCTAAAATAACAAAATGAAGATAAGATAAGAGGATCAATTTTTAAAATCTACCATAAAGTTTTATATAAAAAATTCCTCTTTTAATCCTCTATTAACCCTATATATCCAGGTAGAAAATGATTTTCTATTCCTTTGACATTAATTCTAATTGCTCAAAGAGCAGCCTATACAATACTATCTATAAATTTAATTTTCCCTTGATATTGTATTATTAAGAGAAAAATGAACCAAATATTAACACTTATGGATTATGTCAGTAATTAAGGCTATCACAGAAACTTGTAATAAACATTCTCTATACTATCTTTTCCCAATCACTAATCTTTTGAACAATTTCAAACTGAAAATGAAACTTATACTAACCAGTCCCAAACTATGTTAAAAGCTGAACATGCAATCATTTCTTTAAGGAAAAAAGGAATTAAAAATAACAAATTTAAGTAAAGCAGGGATTACAAACTCTAATGAATTCATGGGCCAAACAGGTAATGCAAGTCTCAAACATAAGGAAGGGGTGGAGTGGCAGAAACCAGAGGTCACATGTTCTATCTAGAAACGTGAACTTTTTCTTTCTGAAACACTGAACCTGCCAAACAACAAAGTTATGTGGGACAAGTTTTGACCAATGGCTGCCTCCATGTAACTTCTGATTTCACCTTCATTTTCGAGAAGGAGCGTGTCCCATAATATCTACGCACTCCGTGCATGACATCTTAGACACAGACACCTTCTTGTTAAGAGTAAAAGTCAGCTAGCTGAGTAGGTGGTAGGTGGTAAACAGTAAAGCTTCTTCTCTCTTCCCTCTTTGAACCAGAGATCTAAAATTCCAACAGTTAGAGCCAGTAATCCCAGGAAGAAACCTGTGTAGGTTCCAGTACACATGGGGTATATGGCCTATTCAGGTAATATGATCTGAGGTGCCTAGAATGAGAATAAAATTTTTCAAAGAAAATAAATGCAAAAGTCAATAGGAAAAAACATTTTTGATTTTTGGAAAATTAAACGCACTTATTTATCTTGAATGGGATATTGGTTAGAGGAGTGTATGTTTGTCAAAAATCATTTTGTACACTTCAGCTCATGTCAATGTATATAAATTTTACCTTAATTTTAAAATGCAATTCTAAGCGCATTTTAATTAAGCCCAGAATACTACAGATACAAAGGCAAAAGAAGACAATGAAGGATAGGAAAATAAAAAAAATTTACCTTGTAGAATATGAAGATATCAATACTTTAATTTCTTTCTGAATCTAAATTTTTAATAAATGCATTAAAAAAGAACATATTATATATCTGTATTAATTCATTCAAGATATATGTGAGTGCCTAGTTAAGACATAATAGTGACACACTGTCCCCATCCTCATAAAGTTCAATCTAGTGGGGAAACCATACACTAAACAGTTATTAATGATTGTGATAAATGCTGCAAAGTACTATTATGTATAGTGAGAACAACTGCAGTTGGTGGGGAGTACATGGGCCAGGGAAATCTTAGAAGAAATATGAGCAAGACTTAAAGGATAAGTAAGTAGGGAGCAAGTCACATGAAGAAAGAAAACATTCTAGAAACATTACCAGACAGAAGACTCATGTGAGGATTCCAGGATGAGAGGTAAGGATTTCAGCAGGGCAGTAACATGATCAAAACAACTCTGGAAGCAATATGGAAAAGAGAATAGAGAAGGATTCACTGAATGTCATAAGACTACTTATACTGAATGTTCCCAGAGAAATGAAGGTGGCTGGATGCTGGGTAACAGAAATGAAAGCACAGAGAAATCGCAGACTCTGTCAATAGATGACATAGGGAGAAAAGGAGAAGGAACTGATAAGAATAATTCCCAAGTTTCTGGTATGAACAACTGGAATGATAGTGATTATGTCAAATGAGCTCATTTGACATGCCAAATTACTTAGACAATGAAGGGAGCCATCAACTAGACAAATGAATATACATGAGTCACAATCTCAGAGAATGAGGCTAGCGACATAATCTGAGAATCATCTGCACAGACAAACAGGAAGCTAAATGAAGTGAGAGTGTACCATAAGAAAGTCTAGGGCTAAGTCCAAAGAATGTCTATTTAAGGGGGAATAGTGGGAGTGATGGTAATGGCGGTGGTGGTAGAGGAGGAGGGGCTGAGAAGAAACAGTCAGAAGGTAGGAGGCATACAAAGAGAGCACTTTGTCACAGAAATCAAGGACATAAAACATGTCAGAAGAAGAAGAGGGGCCAACTGTGCCAAATGCTGCTGAAAATCAAGAAGAATGAGGATTAGCAGTGATCTTTGCCCTCAGAGCTGCACAGATAGCCTGGTGATCCTAATACAGGGAAAACCGATCAGAATAGTTCAGGTAGAAGCTTAACTGGAACACAAAGTCAATGAAAAATGAGAAAAGAGAGATAGCAAGTGTCAACATTCCTTATGAGACATTTAGCTGTGAATGACAGATGAGAAACCCTGGGAGACAGTGCAGGGGTCCATCAGAAAATTTAACAGAATGTTATTTTGAGGATGTGAGTGGCCTGAACATGTCTAATGCTGGTGAGTAAGATCCAGTAAAAAAAGGCAGAATCCAAAAATACTTAAGGTTTCGGATAACGTAGAGGGGATGTGATCCATAGCACAGGTTGAGAACTTACCTTTAACAACAGGACAGAAAACATCAGCCTCCATTAAAAGAGGAGGGAAAAAACCATAAAAGGGGAGAAGATACAGGTAAAGTTCTAGATTTAGTAGAAAGAAATGAACATAGGTCCTAATTGATGCTTTCTATTCTTTCTGAGAGGTAAGGCAAGATCATTTACTAAGAGTGAGGGGACCAAAGAGAGAGAGAGCTGAAGGTTTGAAGAGAAATAACTGCTGGAGCAAGCTGACTAAAGGAAAAGAATGAAACTGCTGGGCGGTATGGAGGGCTAATCAGAGGTCTGTGACAAGGGACAAATAGTAACACCGATCTACCTTATGTAAGATTTCAGTTTATCCAGTGTTGTGGTACTACCATATGGGTTTGATGAAGAGATGATGGGACCAAAAATATTAACATTTGTTAATTTTTACTAAGCATATTACTATGGGCCAATCCCCATAAGTGCTTTAGATGAAGGGTTCATTTAAGCCTCATGGTTAACTCTACCCAATTGGTGCAATATTAATGACATTTTTTTCACTTTATAAGTGAGGAACCTGAGGCATGAACTAATTTCTTGACTGTGATCCCTAAGTGGCAGAACCAGGATTCAAGGCTTGAGATTTCATTGCAAAAAAAAAAGGAACTGAAACAAAACAGAAATTTAAAAAATAACATGAGAGAGTATGTGTGCATAAAATTTTAAAATAATTCTTTTGACAACAGAGCAATGAACCATACAATTACATACAAGTAGTTTTCTATTTTAACGTCAGATTAGTTGATATGGAATTCAAAGACTCACCAAATCTAGAATTTAAAGAGAACAGCAGCAAGCTAACTTATTTCTCATATGCCAGACATTATGATATGTTTTCACATGCTATCTCATTTACCCTCAAAATGACAGCACACGCTGATATATAACCTGATGAGAAAAATGCTCAGGAAAGCTCAGTAATTTGTTAGACCTTTTTTTATCAAATCCCTGAAAAATGAAGTGGCCTCTCCCTGACCCCCTTTGCCACTAAGCCCTTACAAAACCTGGGGCAATAGGCCTGACTGAATTCACAGAGTAGAACAAAAAACTTTACAGCTGTTTGTTCTCACTGGAAATTCTTTCTAAACATTGCTTTATTCTACCAAGTAAAAGAAACTAGGACAAGCTCTTATCACTACATTGCAACTAAAAATCAAAACTAAAGAAACTGGAAATAAAAATTTGAAAAGAAGGTGAAACCTTAGAAGAAAATCATTATATCCAATTCCCAAACAAACACTGAAATAACAAGTCATTAGACTTGTTAATTTTACAGTGACACAATTAAGCTTGATGAATCTAGCTTCATTCTATAATCATACTAAAGTTAAAAAACAAAACAAAACAAAAAAACAACAGAATTTAATCTCCCTGAAAGTTATTAAACAGCTAGCTCAAGTCAATATTTTTCAAATTGTCTTGCTTAACAAGACTTTTTTTCTTTTTTTCCCAGCTTTTGGGATTTTTTTCCCCTAATTTTTTATTAATACATAATAATTGTACACATTCATGGAGTACATGTTATATTTTGATACAAGCATATAACATATAATGATCATATCAGGACAACTGGGACATGATTCACCTGAAACATTTATCATTGCTTTATGCTGGGAACATTTGAAAACTTCCAGCTATTTTGAAATACAATAAATTGTTAACTATAGTTGCCCTATTGCACTATTGAACACTAGAACCTTTTCCTTCTATTTAACAGTATTACCCATTAACCAACACCTCTTCATTACCCCTTCCCACCACCCTTACCAACCTCTAGTAGCCACCATTCTATTCACTACCTCCATGAGATCAATTTTTTTTAGGTCCCATATATGAGTGTGAAAATGCAATATTTGTCTTTCTATGCCTGGTTTATTTCACTTAAAATAACACCAGGACTTTTTTTCTTGACTGATAAAACAAAAAACAGCAATAGGTAAAAAAATGGAATCTGACAAGCTAATATCCTTAAGCAAGACTGGCTGTAATCATGCACCACAAGGATTTACTATTAGGAGAAACAGATGGCAGCTATTAGACTATAATTATTACAAAAATATTTATATTAATATGACATCCTCTGTCACTGAGGATGTAAGAACTTAGACTTTAAAAACCTGTAAGAAAATATTCAGCTTTCAGCTTTCATGTTGTCATTTAACAATCCTTACTTAAGAAGATATGTTAAGTAACAGGCTTTTCAATATTTCCCATTTTGAAACACCAAGTGCTAAATTAATAAATTTTTTAAGAAAAATTAAATCATTCCCTTTCAGTTTTCCATTCTAACCATTCAGTAACTATGT
Organism: Eulemur rufifrons; assembly: GCF_041146395.1. Taxonomy (NCBI): domain Eukaryota; kingdom Metazoa; phylum Chordata; class Mammalia; order Primates; family Lemuridae; genus Eulemur; species Eulemur rufifrons. Next base: position 12,856,909 of record NC_090983.1, on the reverse strand, counting down.
GAACAATTAAGATTTTATTCACATAGGGCTGAGATTGGCCCTCACAAAGGAAATACTATTTATTTAAAAGCCAAAACACCTCCCACACCAAGATGTACCATCAAACTAAATTTGACAGGCAGTCATTGTGTTTTGAAATGCTTCACATCTTAAAGGAAAAAAAAAAAAAAAAACAATAAAAAAGTTCTACTTACCATATACATTAGTATGTCTCTAATCATCACCATAGCTGTTTGATGATCATTCCAAGCTTGATTTAGCGTTTGAAGAAAGTTGTTATTCAATGAGTTTAGTACATCTTCTCGCACCTAGTAACAGAGGAGTTCATTAATTCACATCCAAACACATATACACACACTAATATATACACACATACACACACACACACACACGCATTTATCCATTTAATAAAATAAAGTGGAATCCTTAATTTTAAATCAAAGAACTGTTACAGACCAGTAGAAATATATTTTAAGCTATAATCTATACACATGACATCAAATGTGTATGTATTTCTTTTTTGATCTCCAGAATCATAAAACAAACTCCTTGGCATTTCTCAACCCTCCAATGACTTAACATTACAGTCAGAACAAAATCCTTTATTCTTACAATGAACTATAAGGCCCTACAGAACTGGCCCCAGGCTACTGCTCCAACTAAATTTCCTACAATATCTCCTCTCCCCCAACTTTGAATAATGATTGAGTACTGATTCTGGAGTTAAATTACCTGGGCTCCAATCCCAGCTCCCTGAACAGCCATGTGATCTGGGGTAAATTATTTAATCTCTGTGCCTCAGTTTCCGTGTATGTGAAATAGTAGGACTGTTGTAAGGATCAAATTAACATGAGTAAACACACTTCGAACAGTGCACAGCACTTGCCAAACACTCAATAAACATCAACTATTACCTTAGTACACTCCAGTTTCAATGACCTCCTTGCTATAAATATAGCACCTGGGCTCTGCCATTTCTTCTGCCTCGATTCACATGGCTTATTCCCTCACTTTATGCTGCTCAAATTTCATCTCCACAGAGAGGTCTTCCTCGACCACCTACTTCAAATAACCCCTATCTCTACTTCTTTGCCCTACAATTCATTTTTCTTCATAGTACTCATCATTATCTAACTACTACATTACATATCGATTCTTTCTTCCACTAAAATGTAAATGTAAATGCCTACATGGTAGCAGGATTTGTCTTTTCCATGTATACCTCCACACCTAGAACACTGCCTGGTATATATATATGTAAGATCATTTATTTCATCCCCACCTCCAATACCTAGATTCACCTTTGACATGATAAGCACTTTCAGGACATCTGCTTGTGCATACAAAGTTTGAATCTGAAATACTTTCCTAATTCAATCCTGATAAAAGACTACTCAGATTTCAAGAATTCCATTCCACAGTTCACAAGCTTAGTACCATCTTTTCCAGTAAGAGGTTGCTGACCACTACTCCTTCCTGCTATGCTATCAGCCCAATGGAAAGATCATTTGACTAGGAAACAGAACCTAGACTCTGGTTCTAGCTTTATAATGAAGAAGTAGTGAGTGTGTCTGTCCTCTAAGTTCCTGCAATACTTAGGGACTATATTGCTAGCTTCTCCAGTTATTCAAAGCCAACCAACCTTCCATGGCCTACCTCAACCACCGGTAACTCCAGTCTAAACAGACATCTTGTATCTCCAAACATCATTTATCCTAGATAATCTGCACTAGTGGGGTAACCTTTTCAGGTTCAGAAGAATCAGAAGTCATGGTGGCTTTTGAGAAACATGAACTATCTAAATACACATGTTGAGATATATAGATATCTATAAAACTGAATTATAAATACATATAAATAAAATGCCATTCTGTATTAGATTTAGTATAAACAAGTGGTTGGAGGTACCAAAGATTAAAAGAAAACATACAGAACACACTATGGGAGAATAAGTTCAAATTGAGAAAACTGTATCTACTTTATTTTTTCTTATATACTAGAGGAAATGAGGTCATTAGATGTAGTGATGGGACAAACACATCCAGTTTACTAAACATATAGTATGAAAACCACTAGCCTATACAACATAATTTAAAATTTTCTTATAAATTTAATCTTGTTCACAAGACTAAGCTCCTCAACGGCAAGTTACACTACCCAGAAATTGCTCCAAAAATACACTGACTTTATCAAAATGATGAACATCCATATTGGTTAACAATACTATGGTTAAATACTTTTACACAAAATGGATAATATATCATTTGTTTCAACTCACTAAATCTAACACTTGTCAGATGCAAATCCAAAGGTAGCTAACACTAAAAACCAAGTTGAAAATGTGCTTATTTACAAAAGTCCGCACCAAGCTGCACATTTCTTCAACTAACCAATGAAGCCTATGGTTCATCACAATGAACCAATGTACCAATAAAATTATATATTCTAAACACCAAAATATCTGCTCAATTATTCTTAAGGACTTAAGTGAACTTTTACATACTTCTTCTTTATAAAAATCAAGTTAAATGTTAACTATTAAAATCACCCTGATTTTGGAACACAGAAATGTGCTTGGCATATTTTTGTTGGATGAATGAAAAACTGAATTAAATAAAAAGTTAATGCTATAAAATAAGACATACACTCTAAAATCACTCATTTATACATTTTACAATAAAATATATCAAGTATTTGTGTTAATATTTATAATTTATATTTATACCCGCCTTTCAGCAAAATAAAAAGGCAATCAACTAGTACAATGTGTCATAAATGATTGACTTATTTGCAAGATACGTCAAAAATTTACCCTAACAAATCAATAAAAGTGAATTTTACTAGGCAGAAAAGAGCAACTATTAAGAGCTAATTTTTTGATTATTCAGTGATTATGCATATACACAATACCTTAGATACATTTGTTGCAATCTGCTCTCAATTATTCAGATTAGTCTATAAACAAACAATTCTTCTAATATTGCTCTAGAAAATTATTTTTCTACTGATACATGAAAAATAAACAGATACTTGTTCAAACATACACAATAAAATGGGAAGAATGAGATGAAAATTCAACTTTTAAGATTAAAACAGGCTTTTTAAATGATAGTAAGTTGGCATACAAACCAAAATACACACTTAGTGAAGAAAAAAAGAATTAACCTTTATTTTACAAATTATGAACATAGTATCAAAACCACTGAAAAAGAAAGTCACGGCAACATGGGGCCAGGGGTAACACTCTCACACCCTAATGCAACCACCATTATGTTCTGTACCAAGGGAACCCTGCTGTAAAAGGTGGTATCAGAACCAAAAGAGCCTACAGATCAAGTATGACCACCATTATTATTAAAGAAAACCTACATTAAAGTCATACAGATGAAAAGACATAGAAGACCAAACAGCAATGCTAGGGAAGTTGAGAATAAGATGGGACCAGCTGTGACAAAAAAAAATGAAACGACTAGTGAAAAATGATGGCTGTGCATGGCACTTAGCATTGCAAAGAAAGAAAGAGAAAGTAGCTCAGAACAGTGGATCACAAATCTGGCAGAGAAGTAGAATCACTTGAAGAGCTTTTAAAAATAGAGTTAAGTAGGAAGCAGTAGTATATGCCTGTGCTAGCTAGTTGGGAGGCTGAAGTGGGGGGATCACTTAAGCCCAGGAGTTTGAGGCCATCCTGAGTAACATAGCAAGACCCCATCTCTAAGTAAATAAAAAATAAAAAGTTTTTAAAAAGTGGATTTTAGTCAAGAGAATGAAAAGACAAGCCACAGACTGGGAGAAAACATTTGCAAAAGACATGTCTAACATGGGATTATTACCTAAAATATACAAAGAATCCCTAAAACTTAAAAATAAATAAACAAACCCGATTTAAAAAATGGGCAAAAGACCTAACAGACACTTAACCAAAAAAGATACACAGACGCCAAATAAGCATTTGGAAAGATGCTCATCATGTATCATTAGGGAACTGCAAATTAAAACAATTTGATTTTACTACACACATATTAGAATGCCCCAAACCCAAAACAATGACAACATCAAATGCTAGTGAGGATATAGAGCAACAGGAACTCTCATCCACTGCTGATTGGGAACACAAAATGGTATAGCACTTTGGAAGACAGTCTGGCAGTTTCTTATAAAACTAGATACGTTCCTACCATATGATCCAGCAATCACACTCCTTAGTATTTACCCAAATGAATTAAAAACTTATGTCCACACAAAATCCCCCACACAGATGGTGATAGCAGCTTTAATTGCCAAAACTTGGAAGGAACCAAGATGTTCTTCAGTAGGTAAATGAGTTGGTAATGAATAAACTGTGCTATATCCAGACAATGGAATATTTTATCAGCACTAAAAGGAAATGAGCTATCAAGCCATGAAAAGACATGGTGGAAACTTAAATGCACATTATTAAGTGAAAGAAGCTAATATGAAAAGGCTACATACTGTATGATTCAACTATATGACATTTTAGAAAAGGCAAAACTAAGGAAATAGTAAAAAGATTAGATTTTCAGAGATAGAGGGATAAACAGGCAGAGCACAGAGGATTTTTAGGGCAGTGACACTATTCTGTACGATACTATGATGGTGGATATGTATCATTATACATTTGTCCAAACCCATTGACTGGGTTCATGTCAAAAGTGAAACCTAATGTAAACTATGGGTGATAACGATGTGTCAACGTAGGTTCATCAACTGTAACAAATATACCGCTCTGATGTGGGATGTTGATAGTGGGGGAAGCTATCAGGTGGGGCAAGGGGTATATGGGAAATCTCTGTACCCTCCATGGAATTTTGCTGTAATCTAAAACTGCTCTAAAAAACAAAGTCTACTTTAGGAAAAAAAAAAAAAAAAAGATTTGAGAGCCACCCAAGATCTAAAGACAATCTAATTTAAAAATGTCTACCAGGTGAGTCTGATACAACATCCGGGATTAGAAAATCAAGGCCCCACTAACCATTTCTTTTCCTTTCCTCTACAGAATTTCTTCGACATAAATGTTTTGTTATAATAGTAATATTTATGCAATTCTGAGTCCTGAGTTTTTTAAGCCACTGGTTAACATTCACCATTAACCTTTGCTTTAGGAGAAAAATACCTAGCTATATCGTATCACTTCCAAAGTACATAGTAATCCAAAAAAAAATGCTGTATTCCAATGAAATGTAAAAAACCAAAGTCATCTGAGAATTTTAAGCAAATGACACCAAGAGTATAATTTATTAAAAAAAATGAAAACTGAACTCCATCAAAATTAAAAACTTTTGTTCTAAAGATACTATTGAAACAATAAAAAGAACAAGCTACAGACTAGAAGAAAAATCAAATCGCTTGCATCCAAAACATACAGGAAACTCTTAAAACTCAGTAAAGAAAGCAAATAATTAAATGGGCAAAAGACTTGAACAGATACGGCACCAAAAATAAATAGAAGGCAATTTTTCACATGAACAGGCATTCAACATCATTAGCCATTAGGGAAATGCAAATTAAAACCATGATGAGCTAGCAATCCATATCCATTAGAATGGCTAAAATAAAATGCCGACAATACCAATTGCTGACAAAGATATACAGCAACTGGAACTATCGTACATTTTTGCTGGTGGGCGTACAAAATGGTACAGCCTCACAGTAAAAAAGTTTGGCAGTTTTTATGAAGTTATTAAATATACACTTAACCACATGACCCAGCAATCCCACTTCTATATATTTACCGTAGAGAAATGAAAAGATACATTCATGCAAAAACTGTACACAAATGTTCACAGCAGCTCTATTTACAATCACAAAAAACCATCTACAAAAATGTCTTTCAACAAGCATAGAGGTAAATAGATAAGCAAATTGTGGTACATTCATACAGTAGAGTATCAGTCAGCCATAAAAGGGAACAAACTATTGATACAACAGCTTGAATCAATCTCAAAATAATTATGCTGAATGGAAGAAGCCAGTCTCAAAAGGTTACAAACTATTTAATATGATTCCAGTTAGGTGGCTCTTGAAAGAAAAAAAAAAAAACAAACAACAAAACAAAACTATGGTGACAGAGAACAGATCAGTGGTTGCCAGGGACTAGAGGTAAGAGGAGGATGTGACTATAAAGGGATAACAGAGGGAGTTTTCTGGAGTGAAGGAACTGTTCTATATCAAGCGTGAAGATGGTTACATGAATTTATACTTGTGCTAAAATTCACAGAACTACACATGAAAATAAAGGCCAATTTTATTATATATTAATTTTTTACGAGTATAGTAATTATGATTCTCAAGTTGGGTGCTGTTTATTGTATCATAAACATAAGCTATGATGCTACAAGCTGTGTGCATAAAAACAACTTAAATGTCAAAGGATGAAAGAATTGTTATGCAATCTGAGTATATCAACCTTATGAACCACTCTGCAACAATTCAAATTTGCATATCACATTCATTTCTACAAATATAGCTTTTCTTGGATTTTAAAAAATTACAATCCTTAGCAAAGTTTAAAGTGAAACTACTAAGTCAAAAGAAACCCTTTATTTTGCAATGATTTAAAAAAATCTGTTCACTGATAAATTACCGTTAAAGTTGCAAAAAACACATCCTAAAAAGTCAATCAAATTACTGGTAAAGGGAAGCAAAGGATGCAAGGGAGGATTACTAGAGAGGACAGCAGGCAAGACCAAGAGCAGGTGCTACAGGGTCCTAGACTTCGCCCTTGAGTTTTCACATCCAAGCATCTCCACGGATTGACAAGGAAGCTGACCCTGGGCCAGTGGCTCTTGGGCTAGGCTAGAGAGATGAAGGACATTATCACAGTACTTCCCACCCTCCAACATACACAATTGTTTTTAATCATTAATTAAAATTTTTTCACCCTCTATATTTCAATGCCTTTGGCAAAATCCCAGCAGCCAGTCCTAATTAAGGTAAGACAAAGAAATCATCAACTAAAATGAATTAAAGACTTTAATTCTAAAGTTCACTGAAACTAGAACATATAATCAATGATGATATGGAATACGGAAAATTGAGGACTTCATAAAAAGTCTTAAAATTCAGGACAATATTTTGTCCAAATATAGACAAATCTCTAAAGTATAGAAATTTAGACTTAGCATTATTTTGCATCAAAAATACACAGGATATATTAAAAATATAAAATGGAGCACATGGAGCACATGCTAAGTATACAAAAGACATAAAAAAGTATCACAGAGGTACTATAACTCTAAGAAGCTGAGTCCTTCTACAAATATGTAGTACTTTTAACATTCACCCAGAAGCTAAAATAGTCAAAATCAGTATCGGTTGAATATCCCTTATCCGAAATGCTTAGGGCCAGAAGTATTTAAGATTTTGGATTTTTTCAGATTTAGAATCTAATGCTCACTTGTTGAGCACCCCCATCCAAAAATCCAAAATGCTGCAATAAGCATTGGCTTTGAGCATCATGTTTCAGATATCAGAGCATTTCAGATTTTGCAGACAACTGCCCAAGAAAAATTACTAACTAGGACTCTGACCAAGTCACTTAACCTACCTGGTCTATAGCTCCTCTAACTCGGTAAGTGGTTGTAACTGTAGTTGGTTAGAACAATGGCTTTCACATCATGCTCCACTGAGATGCCTTACTTATTTAGTACCACTGCAGGGAAGGCTCCATTTCTCCTGATTAAAAATGATTTATACTGGTTTTGTATGATTTTTAAAAAAAGGTTTCCACTATTTAAAATAATTGGCAGCGGCTGGATGCCTGCTAAGTATCTTTCTGGCTCAAAATTCTAAAACATGTTGTTTGTTTCATTTGATGAAGCCAGCATAATATACAAATATACAACATTTAGCATCATCTATAAAAACAGCACTTAAGTTTCCACTTACCACATTTAAATTTTTTCAGAGTCCTGCATTAATCATGTATGATCTGAGGGTTTGTCACTTTACAGATTTTACTGGTTATGTAAATGTTATTTTTTCCAAGGAATGCCATTAAGGAAGAATTCTCAAAGATCTGAAAATATTTTCCACTTTATCACACCAGAAGCATATGACACAAACCTATCCAAAAAAGTGGCTTATTCCAGAAGTGACTCTTCATGGGAGCCAAGCCATGGGGTATGGAAGACAACTCTCCCAATCTGATACAAACTGTTCGAAAAATACTCCACAGTTCTCCTCTCACCCTGAGAATTCCTGATTTTAAAAGTTAAAAAGAGACAGGGCAATGTTTTGCTGTTTTTACATAACAGTCATACACAATGAACAATGGCAGCACAGGTGTACCGATGCTTCCTCTCCTTTCCCGTGAAGAAGAACAGAAACTTTTCCATGACTGGACAGAATGCTTTTACTTTATACTTTGAGGAATTCTTAATGCAGCCAAACTCCAATTACTTTTATATTCAATATAAATTTGGTAAATAGATGTTGCTACCTCTTATAATACATAAAACAATCTTAAGATTTCTGTATTTCAAAGCAAGCTTCTACTAAGGTTAGAATTAATTTTAAATTTTGTAGACATTTTAAATATACTGATGATATAAAATCGGCTGTCCTCTGGATATTTTTTACGTTGACAGTATAATTCTCATCATTTTTTAACTAACTTTAAGAATAAAGGTGGCAATCTTGATCAGACAAATCATACCAGTAACCTTAACAAAACAGTAAGATAGCCACTGCAGGGAAAAGTCTTTCTCCCAATTGCTATCAAAAGATTCTTCTATAAGCAATTTTACTAATGTATAGTTAGTAATGTAACTTCAAGGATTTCACAAAGTGCACACTACTTTCAATTTCAAAATCAAATTCATTCTTAGTGCCAATATTCCCCATTCTCACTCCTTAAGTGTCCAAAATGAAGCTCCTAAAGAGGTATCAACCACCTATTCAAAATGAGTGCACATTTGGGAATAACACCAATTGGGTATCGGACAGAGGTGGGGGCTGGGGGGAAGGGATGGGTGTATACCTACTTGATGAGTGCGATGTGCACTGTCTGGGGAATGGACACACTTGAAGCTCAGACTCGGGGGGGATGGGGAGGCATAGGCAATATATATAACCTGAACTTTTGTACCCTCATAATGAGCTGAAATAAAAAAAAATAAAAACAAACAAACAAACAAAAAATATATATAAAAATCTTGCCCCAAACTGACAGTTCAAATATTTACATTTGCTTCTAACAAGCAAAGCACAGTGTTATGCACCATGGGGGACACCAGATGCACTCAGCCACTTCACAATCTCTATGAGGAAGAAGGGAAAAGGAGAGCCTAATATTAGTGTTCCTAGAACGGCAATATAAAGTAGAGTATAATGACTAGCACTACAAAGTCATGAGGTTCAAAGTAAGAGCACAAAATAGGTATTAGAACAACACATTTTCATAATTTCATACATAAAAGAATTTGCTACATGTCATACCAAATAAAAAATCATCTAAATTTGGCATTGTTTTTATAAAAAGACATTCTTAGTTCAAATATTTTAAACTTTTCTTAAAATAACACACCTTAGAAAATCAGGATTTCTCTGTAAGTACAAAATAGTACCATGAAAAATGATAGCTTTTTACTGGTAGAAAAGGAAGGCAGAAAGAAAAAAGGGGGTATACTACAAAAAGACATCATATAAATTAACATTTGTAAAGTATCCCATTCCCAATGTTTAAGATAATAGATACATATTATTATAAAATCTGTTACAGTATTAGTAACACAATTAAACTGAGCAGCAGGGACAATGACAGAAGTAGTAAAACATATACAAAGCATGACAATATGGTAACTAGTATTTTTGTTCTCTTGAGAAAACAAAAAAACGATGGAAAAAAAGAACCATAGTTTAACAGGATCACATGATTTGGTTCCCAGAATGACAGGCTTTAGTCTTAAGAAACCAAAGGCATATAGCCCAAAATCACCCATGCTTTTAAAAGGTGGTTATTAATAGACTGGGTAATTAACTTGGTAGAGGTATTGACAAAACGGATCTCAGCAATTTGTGGCTAAAAATCATGGTTGTTTCCATTTCGACTGCTAGTATTATTCTCAGATTCACTCCAAAGAAAACTGAGTGCCAACTACAAGGAGGAGACATACAGATGAATGAAACAGGTCCTAGCTCATTCATTCACATATGTAACAATATTAGAAGAACATCACTAAAAAATACAACGGAAACTAGACAGAGAGGGGTACCTGTCTTCACAGTGCTTACAGTCTACTTAGCAACTTAAACAGAAGAGCCAGTACTCAACATGGGGAAACTCGCTAAATAGCAACACTTTAAAACCTGGCTTTCCACAACATCATTTCTCTCCCAACCCTTTCAAACTAGAAGCTATTTAATTTCCGATGTCCCTCATATCCCATGGTTGCTATTGCACTGACTCTCTAATAATCCCTTTTCTAAACTGGATCCCCAGTAGTCTCTCCCTCCTTTGGGATTACCCTATTATATTCAGGTCACTCTCCCCATATGAGATTCTTTAAGGGTTTTTACACCTAGCTGACAGCCTTTCTCTTTTTTGTGACTCCTGTCATCACCCTAGGCAACTCCAATATTCTATGTAATGGATTCTCAGTTTCTTCCAACAACTTTAAGTTAGAAAAAAAGGACAAGACAGCAGGCGAACTAAAGATAAACAGCAATGAGGCACTAAAAACGGCATTCGTACTATATATTTTACTCTATCTTCTCTCCTGCCTCTTTTTGAAAATTAAAAACCAATGGCTCCCACTACCAACAAAGTAAACCCAACCCCGTACAATGTTTTTCAAATTCTAGTCCAACCCACTTTATCATTCTCATTTCCTACAAAAACATGTGAAGACCCTTTAGGTTCCAACTACACTGATCTACCTCACTACACTCATACCTACCTGCCTTTTTCTCATGCCATTTGCCCTACTGGACTATATTCTGCCTTTGTTCACATCATGAATCTTTAATAATCCTTTAAGGATCATCAAAAGTGACCTCCTCTTTCTACCTTGCCCTGAATTCCTCAGGCAAAATAATTTCCCTTCAAATCTGATTACCTCACTAAAACTGAGCTTCTTGCTGCCAGGCATCATGCCTTAATTATTTTTGGGTGGCTGAAACACAAGAGAAACTCAATGTTTCTGTAGGCCTCTGAACTGAATCTATCTTTGCTAACAAAAATCTTATCTCTAAGGGTTTCTATCAATATCCTTCTTAACTCACTATAATCATTGTGTTTGTAACATATTTTATACATAAATGCCATTAAAAATATTTCTCCACATTCAAATTTGCCTAGAAAAGAGGGAAAAGCACTCAAAAATCTTTATAATGAAAGTCTGTTTAACTAATTGGCCCACAATAGTCCAGAGCTTACCTTGAAGTTACCAACTCCACTTTCACAGGCAATTAGTAGTCTCACAAAAACATCTTAATTTACCTATAAATAAATATAGTTTTTAAAATATTAGCTCTTCTTCTCCCTCTAAAAATTGGGAGAATCTTAAAGTAATATGAGGAAAAAATAAAAAATAAAAAGATAAAAAAAGAGGAAAAAATATATTGAAAAAGTAGTTTACCCAGAGACATGATTTGCAGCAAACGAGACCCTACCTACAAAAAATAAATAGTGAAGTGTTACCTGTTCTACAAAAAGACTTTTTCAGTTTACAAAGAGATTCAAAGAAATAGTCGCTCAAAAATTCAAACTATGTCTCCTTCAAGGTTTCAATTTCTCTCCTGTAACACAAAGTACTTAGAACAGATCAGGATTACAAGGCACAGATCCAAGTATGGAAGTCCAAAGCAAGTTCCACAAAGGCAGGAATCTTTGCTAGACAGATCACAAATGCTTAGACCACTGCCTAGCATTTAGTATGTCTTCAATAGGCAGTTTTCTGAATACACAAAAAGTGAGCTGGAAGAAGCTCGTCTTATTCTGCCTTTCTACCATTCAACTGAAGTAAAATATTACTTAAAGAATGGGATACATGGATAGACAGACTTTGAAAACCACCGGAATAAATGTTCTTTTTAAAGTTAACATCTTTTTTGTTCAGCTATTCTTTTTAATAGGGAAACAAACTTTCAAAGTACAAGAATTAGCTTTCATAGGTTCATTTATGAGGCTACCATGTTCCCCAATTATTACCACAGAGTATTAATTTGAAAGGCATTAACATAAGGCAAATCTAAGAAACCTGCTAAGCATTACAAAATTGAGACAACAAAGCTCTTGCCACATTAAAACTAAATTTTCTCCCCTGACTTCAAGAATATTAAAAATTGAAATGTTTTTATTCTAAACACATATTATGGCACAGGAACAAGCTGCAAAAACTACGATCTTCCCAAGTCATAATAACCCAAACGTACCAAGACATGTACTCATATATAATTTTAAAGCTCTTTAGGTTAACAAAACCAACCCCAATCTCTTTTTAGAGTTTAATAATCTGGAGTCCAGAAAGGTCTACCAATTTGTTCAAGATTATTAGTGGTAGAATTAGGTCTAATGCTCGGTTCTTTCTACTTTTCACCTCGTACTTTTTCTACTGCAGCTATATCTAAGTTATTTCTTACTATCAAACACAGAGTGCTCAACAGAGGTTAGAATAAAAGCCAAATTCTTTGTTACTATACGATATACTTAGAGACCCTCAAGTTTGAATCCTAAATAGGAATCTTATAGAAGGAGCAAGAAAAGAGATAGCTCCACCTTTACTTTGCCCACAAGTGGTGAAACTGATACCATTACCTCTTAATTTAAAACTCTTTTAACATTTAAAACACACACAAAATGACTATGAAAAACCGTACCTCTGTTAAATAAATATCAAAATAAAGTTATTTTATAATTTAAGGTTAGAGCTGAGTGTAACTCTCTGGCCATTTCTCAGTCTCCATTGCAAGCCTCAGTGTATTCAAACACTAAATGTTTAACACATTAACTGTCATGTGAGTTGTATTTAACTCACGCTAGTTTTAAGCCCGGGGCCTCACAAAGCATATGTTAACTCACAGGTCTCTTCACTTTGGGAGCCGCAAGAGCTATTTTTCAAGTAGCATATAACTCACACAGAGAAAACAATAAAAAATAACAAATCTTTCATTAAATTAGAAAGCACAGTTTTGTTTTTGAAGTTTTTATTCTATATTTGTAATAAAACACCATGGTCCCAAGGAAAAAAATTTTTTTTTAGTGTGGCAGTCAATGTATTAAATTTCTCAGAGTTCAATGTTGGGCCTTCTTTTGTCTCTGTGGTTTCATATACTTTCAGGGCTTTAAACACACATGGAGTATCACTCATCCTAAATGCTTGGGACTAGAGGTGCTTTGGATTTCACACTTTGGACTGTGTGCACATACCCAATGATATCTTAAGGATGGGACCCAAGTTGAAATAGTAATTTTATACAATATTTTTAATAATTTTGTACATGAAATAAAATTTTGACTTGTGACCAGTCACATGAGGTCAGCTGTGGAATTTTCTACTTGGGGCATCATGCTGATGCTCAAAAACTTTTGGATTTTGGAACATTTTGAATTTGGAATTTTCGGATTAGGGATATTCAACTTGTATTACCTGTATGTTTGCAATTTCCAAATTTACATTTCCAGTTTAAACTTCTCAGAGAACTAGATCTGCATATACAATTTTGTGGGTATCTTAAAATTAACCTGTCCAAAGTGGAGCTCCTTATTCTACCCCAAATCTGTATCAGAAAACAGAATCACCCAGCTAGTTGTCCAAGAGCCAAAAACCTAGAAATTATCTTGGATTCTTCCCTCTTTCTTATCTCCTAAAATTGGTCTACTATAGCCTGTAACATTCTTTCTACATCCAAAATATATCCTGAATCTGAAAACCTTTCTCTATTACCACTGTCACTACACTGGTATGAATCATCACTAGTATTCACCTGATTTATTGGATTTCTCCTTCCTGGCCCCCTCATTTCAACTCTTGAGCCTTCTAACTTATGCACCGTACAGTAGCCAGAGTAATATTTTAAGAACCTGCATCATAGCATATCACTGTCTTTCTTAAAATCACTGAATGGCTTCCTAACGTACATACAATTAAGTACAAAGCCCTCCATCATGGCTCCAAGGCCTGGAATGATCTGGCTTCTGCTTCTCTCTCCAACCTGATCTTGTCCCATTCTTCCCCACTATCAACTCAACTCCCAACTCACAATAGGCTTTTTTCAATGTCTCTACTCTAGGAATTGGCAAAGAATAGCCTGCTGCCTTTTTAATATAAAGTTTTATTGGAATACTGCTATATGCTCCTTCATTTACGTAGGTCTATTGGTGCTTTTGTGCTACAACAGCAGAGTTGAAGAGCTGTGACAGAGAATGCATGGCTCAGAAAAATGAAAATACTATCTGGTCCTTTACAGAAAAAAGTGTTGTATAGCCATTCTCTTTGCCTGGAATGCTCTTCAACCCACTTTTCTCATGAGCACCTCTCATTCTTTAAATCCCAGTTTAAACATCACCACTTCCTCAAACAGCCCTTTCTTGACCTATGTAGTTGACCTCATCGTTTTTTCTCTATCACTGTATCCTGTTTTCTTGCTATTTCATACCTAAACGTTTGCTTACTATCTAGTCCATAAGTGCACAAATCAGATGTGTTCTATTTACCAATATATTCCTTACACCTAGCTCAGAGCCTGACAAATAATAAAAACTTTTGAATGCTGAATTCTGTGATGAGAAAACTTTATAAGGATACCTTTGAGGCTTTGACAAAATGATATATAATTTAAAAGTACTTAAATCTGAAAAGCAGAAATTTTTCCTCTAGTACAACCATGCTTTTTATTGTATTTAGAAAAAAGAAGTTAAAGAAAAAATAATCCCTGTGAAAGCCAAAATGTTTTCATTTTACTAAAGTGATTATTAAATTTTTCTTATGACAAGGCAGAAAGGCCACATATCATACCCTTAGTTTTACTTTGTGGTCTTGAGAAATTCACTGAATTCCTTTGGGTCTCAGTTTCCTCAAAGGAGACATTCTTCCAGAGATAGAAAGAAAAATTGTCTACCAGAAGTATTTTAATTAGAGAAATAGCACTTATATTTTCTATACCTGCTTCAATTTTGTGAACTTATTTCATTTCCAAAGCCAACAATCAGCTACTTTCATCCCAAAGAAGTGCCCTCTCGGAAGTCTCCCTTCATCTGTCCCCTGGTAGTTTGTACTGCTCTGTTTTAACAAAAATATTTGACTATGTTCACTATTCTTACCTTGAAATTGAGGTACCAACAAACTATACAACAAAACAGTTCTAAGTCCATGTAAAAATTATAGTTACTCTGAATTCTTCAATGTAAAAAAATGAGTCCTGGCTGTACATATCATAGCACTAAAAGTACTTTGCTTTAAAATAAATATATATAGTTAATTAGGCAGCTCAGCTAATTGCCAAAAGGACAGTGAATAAAAAATTGATAAAAAGATCAAACAAACAGTAATGCTTTCAGAACCACAAAAAAAGGGGTATATTCTATGAGATTAAAGATAGGTATATTTTGATACCACAGAATCCTAAATGGTTTTCTCACCTTCCAGTCAAAAGGTATAATGCAGAGACAGAGAATACTGATTTTCATGCAAAATATACTTTTGCACATTGTATCAGTAACATCCCAAAGCCCCATTTGGCAGAACAAATTGACACTTCCTACATTAGGAAACAAATATTCTGAGCTACTGCAGGATGGCCCTGCCTATCAGTTAACAGTTTTCTTTTGGGCCAGGCGTGCTGGCTCAAACTTACAATCCTAGCACTTTGGGAGTCGAGGTGGGAGGATTACTTGAGGCTGTAAGTTTGATCAGCCTGGGTAACATAACAAGACCCTGTCTCTACAAAAATAGAAAAATTAGCTGGGCATAACGGCGTGTGCCTGTAGTCCCAGATACTTGGGAGGCCGAGGCAAGAGGATCACTTCAGCCTGGGAGGAGTTTGAGGTTGCAGTGAGCTATGATGATGCCACTATACTCTAGCCCAGGCAACAGAGCAGGACCCTGTCTCGAAAAAGAAAAAGAAGAAAAAGAAAAAGAAAAAGAAAAAGAAAAACAAAAACGAAAAACGAAAAACGAAAAACTTAAAACTTAAAACTTTATTCTATTGAAATAATCAATCAATAGACATGCTGAAATTGGTACATTTCCTAGCCAAAAACTGAATGGTCAAATGAGTGTGTGTAAAAGGAAAGGGAAAAAAAAACATTTTCAGATGCTAGTGATTATCATTAATGATTATGTATAAGAGAAGTTTAATTAAGAATTTAGCATATGCTGCCTATTTTTAAATTTATTTAGCACAATCAATGTGAATACATATTTTCTGAACTATGTTAGGGAACTGCCTATATTTTGAAATGAGAGTTGCCACAGACTGAATGTTTGTGCCCCCCAAATTCATACTTTGAATCCCTAATCCCCAATGTGATAGTATATAGAGGTGGGCCTTTGGGAAGTAATTAGGTCATGAGGGTGGAGCACTTATGAACAGGACTGGTGCCCTTATAAGAAGATACATGAGAGTCATGATCTCTCTCTCTCCTCTGCCATGTGAAGACATCGAGAGGAGGAGGTCACCTGTAAACCAAAAAGAGGACACTCACAGGAACTAAATCTGCAGGCCCTTTGATTTTTGACTTTCCAGCTTCCAAAATGGTGAGAAATAAATGTCCACTGTTTAAGCCACCCAGTATGCAGTATTTGTTTTAGCAGCCAACATTAATACAACAGTTAACCTTAGATACAGGACCACTTTAAGTATTAGTAACTTACAGTATGCTGAACCTCTTGGAGTTCTCATGGCGTTATTGTTCACATGACTTCAATATCTACTGGATCATGTTTCAGAGTCCAAAAATCAGTCACTTAAAACACTGATCTCACACCCTGGCCTTTCCTCCTCTTCTCACTTTTTGGATGAGCCAATTCTCAACTATAACACATGGCTACAAATGTTTTTTTCTGCATTTGTGCCTAAGCTGCAAACTACTACTGTTTTAAAAAAAATCACAAATCACACATTCAAGCCAACTCCTACTAAGCTTTTTTCTCACTTGCCAATTCATTAGTATATTCCCCACAAGGGTTACTCTAAGTCTCTTCATCTGATTTTCAGAAAATGGACGGTTTAACTATTAGAGTCTTAACAGTTTTAGAAATAACGAATCTCAGAGATACTACTTTCAACTCCTTCCTTATATTTTATATGTAAATAAAATTTAAAGGACTACAGCTTCATGGACAGTAGGCCAATGAACTTAAAGCCTCTTACCCATCCTTAATTTCATTATTATTTAATGTATCTTGCTCAATTTGTTCTATCTCAGGAGCAGATCTACAGAGAAGTCAAGGGCACAGCCTGAAGCCACACTGCCTGGATGCAGGTCCAGCTAGGCTGCATAGTAGCTGTGTGCTTCTGGACAAATCACCAATTCACTGTGCCTCAGTTTCTTCATTTGTAAAATAGAGGTAATAGTAGTATCTGGCACACTGGGTTGTGACCATTAGCTAAGTTAAAACATGTAAAATCACTAGCCCACAGTGAATGCTAAGAATTAGTTGTGATCATTATCATTCTCTACAGCAACAATTCCCAATCTTTTTGGCACCAGAGACTGTCTTCATGGAAGACAATTTTTAATTTTTCCACGGACCAGGGAGGAGGGAATGGTTTTGGGATGATTAAAGCACATTACATTTATTATGCAACTCACCATAGGCTGGAGACCCCTGCTCTACAGAACCTTTGGCAAATGAGAACGTATCCCCCTCTTCTACATTTACTTCTCCATTACTCTTAACCCCATACCCTTTCCATACGCAAGAACTCAGTTCTTTCAATCTTCTCCACTTTAGTACCTTTAAGCAAATTCTATCATTCTACTTTTCTTCTTTCTTTTGATGCCAAACTTCTTATATTAGTCTTCTTTTTATTTCCCACACCTACTTGTCATGGTTTGCTCCCAAGATTCATCCCTTGACTCTGGGCTCTTTGTTCTCTGAACTCCAACACTTACTCCTGACCTCAGTATATGCTACCAAATGCCAAATCTCTGTACCTTAATTTTGAATTCCTATCTGAGCTCTAAACTTGTATATCTCCAAATATATGATATTTCTACTTGAGCATCTTATGATCTCACATTCAATTTTGATCACTTGTAAAATGATTCCTAAGGTAACTTCCAACTATAAAAATTTTCAATATAATCTAAACAAAATTCCTATCTTCTCTACCCATTTCAAATCAGTTTTCCACTATAACTTCACAATATTGCTACTGGTGGCACCATAATTCTCCTAGTAACCAAATTCTGCCTCGTCTTAGGAATTTCTGACATCATCCATTCATTTCTAGACTATCAATTGTACCCATATTTTTCCAGGTCTTCTCCTGATTCTAGTAAACCTCTTCTCAATTCTACATTTCTATCATTTTCATACTGTTCAGTTACATTATCACCCACTTAAAACATCATCTTCAAATACTGTCACATTATTGCCCACTTAAAAACCTCCAATAACTCTCCACTATTTAGTCCAAATTCCTTAGCCTGGCATTCAAATTTTTCTATAACCTGTTCCCAAACCATCTACTATAATCCACTAAATCCCCATAATTATTATGTACCTCAGTCAAGCTCTACTTACCACCTAAATGTAACCACTTCAACTCTATAGGATCACATGACATCTGCCATCCTGAAATGCCTTCCACATTATTCATATATATCCAAAATTTCTGAAGGCTCACTTCAATTTCATCCTTTCCCATGAAATCTTACAGTCCAGAGTAACCTCTCCTTCATCTGAATTCTTAAGCCATTTATTGCCTGTACAACTCACTTGCCACTTAATTACATAATGCCTCACACTGTTATCTCAATATGTGAATCATCTCTCATATCAGAGTAAAAACCCCAAGAAGAGATAGTATCATCTCTATGCACCCACTATATTTTCATTGAAAGCTGTGCCTAGTAGGCACTTAAAAAAACTATCGATTGTGTAAAGAACACAACCACCTCGCTTCATGATACTAACTACCTGACTCATGTAATCCCCTGTAAGAGAAATGAATTATTGAAAGAAAAGTAGAAATAGAAAGTTACTATTTTGCAACCACCATAGTAATAATGATTCATGCAAGAATCATCAACAGATGCTAAAACCATCACATGAAAGTTTCTGGGGGAACAGGATATTCATACAATCTCAAAATATATCTCAACAGATTACTTAAGAATTACAAAGGGAAAAAAGGTACCTTCACAGTGAAGAAATCTGGCGGACACCAAGGGATCAAAGTTAACATCACCAATAATGGGATAAACTGACATCATGTGCCTCCTGATGTGATGCACTGAGGACACAACATCACTTATGTATTATTCCTGCCAAAAATGCATAACCTGAAACTAGTCATGAGGAAACAATCAGACAAACCAAAAACTGAGGGACAATCTACAAAACAACTGACCTACACTCTTCAAAAATGTCAATGTGCTGAAAGACAAAGGCAGGCTGAGGAACTGAGTATGTGATCCCGGATTAGATCCTGGACCAAAAAACAAATGGATAAAGAATATCACTGCTACACAGGACAACTGGGGAAATTAGAATATGGACTGTATTAGATAACAGTATTACAGTAATATTAAACTGCCTGATTTTGATCATTGTTCTTTGGTTACTTAAGAGAATTTCCTTATTCTTAAAAGAAATGTTACAAAGTACTTTAGGGTAACTGAAATCTAAACCATATTCTCTAATTGTTCAGCAATAACAACATTGGTAATAGTAATAATAACAAGAATCAACAGAAAGACTGGAAAAAATGTAGCAAATGTTAACTGGTGAATCAAGATGAAGGGTACACAAGAGTCCATTTATTATACTATTCACAGAACTTTTGTTTTTTTTTTTAATAAAATTTGAAAAATGAACACCCTAATACCACGTAAAAACTATGGGGACGTTTTTATAAATCTGTGGTGTTCTGCATTTGAAAATTTAAAGCAAGACATTGTAGTAAAGTTATTTTATGTGCAGTTTAAGAGTCTGCTCTATAAAAACACTTGTTCTAAAAAAAATACATCTTTTTGAAATCAAAGAACCACTTTATAATGTTAATCCACCATTAATTTATCTTTTAAAAAATTCACATTTATCATAGAACTCAGTTAAATAAATAAGGTCAACTTCAATTAGTGAAACGTCTTAGAGAATATTTTTTAAACAATGCAGTTTTATTGTTTTCAAATACACAGAAAAAGTAGAGAAAGCCAAAATGGGCTGATTGACTAAAGCATTTTAAGGAAAAAATAATTATCTGTAATTAACATACTAATAAATACGCATTTATAAATTACTGAATGCTTCACTATGATTATACAGAATGTATTTATTACAGATCACAAACTTCATCTTCCCTCAATTATCAAAAATTCTGATTTAGCTGATTATAAGTTTTGAGTGAAGTTTTATAATACAGACATGAATTAATAATTTCTATACACTTCCTAGAGCCTTTAAAAAGAATACTTCTGATCAAAGTGCAATATAGTATATAAGATTTTCTACATTCAATCAATACAGTATTAGCAACAGTCCTTTAAAGTTGGATACCTTATTTATGAGATGCTCCGTAACAACTTCTCTTAGTCCAGTGTAGAGCTTTTCTCCATGTTTATGCAAAACCATTGTATATGCATTTCTATAGAGCTCCTCAAAACTAAGACCACTGTTATTCTTACGCTGGATTTCTTGAATTGCATTTTTCAGAAGGTCCCAAATGCTGTTTACGTATTTTTCATCCATGGTCATCTGTAAAATCCAAGAAAGAGAAGAGACCAAAAAAAAAAAAAAAAAAAAAAAAAAAAAACGGTTAAAAATCTTTCTGTATTTGTCCAAATAGTAAATATTTTATTATATGGCTATAATTATAAATCTGCATGACTTATAAGGATGTTAGCCTTTTTAACAGAAATAAAGGGATACATTTTTAAATAGTTTCTAGATCTGATAGAAACAATTTTTTCTAATCCTTTAAGACCTCCCTCCATTCTTACCTAGAGCAAAACTTTCCACTTTAAATAAAATCATGACTTATATACCAAGTCACTACTTACCCCTCCTCCTCTCTCTCCCTCCAACCATATCCACCAAACTGATTTTATGCCAATACAATCTGCTAGTTCTTGTGCTCAAGACGCCAAGTTCTTATACTCAAAGTATAGCAAAGGGACCAGAAACATAGGTACCACCTAGGAACTTGTTAGAAATGTAGAATTTCAGGCCCCACCCCCAAGCTACAGAAATAGAACCTGCATTTTAATAAGAACCCCAGGTGATATATATACACAGAATAAAGTCTGACAAATAATTCTCTAGTTCCATCACAAATCACCTGTGCAGAGGCCTCCCTTTAGCAATTGTCCATCTCAGCATCATCAAAATCTTTTTTCTTTGCTAGATAATTTCCATACATGTTCAAAATTATCAGTTTCCCATCTAACAAACAAACAAATCCTTATAACCCACGTATTCCTCCAGCACCACCTAATCTCTCTTTCCACTTACAGAGGAATCACTGGCAGGAGGAGGGAGAGATTTCTATATTCTTTGTCTCCAACTTCCATCTTTCCATTACATCTTGAATCCACTCCAATTAGGCTTTCATCTCTACCATTTCACTGAAAGTACTCTTAAGGTCACCAGTGACTTCTATATTGCTAATATCTAATGGTCAAAGAGTCAGTTCCCATTTTGCTTGACCTATCCAGCAGCTTTTCAAAGAGCTTCTCACTCCTGCTCCTTGAAACAGATTCTTCACTTACCTTCCAAGCTCCATAATCTCCTGCTTTTCTTTCTATTTCACTGGGTCCTATATGTCAGTTTGCTTTACTCGTTCTTATTCATCACCACAACCTCCAATCCTAAGGCTCAGATTCTGGATCTCTTGTCTATCCACACTCAGTTTCTAGGGTGTAGTTGATGTCATCTATTCTCATGGCTTTAAATCAATCTCAAAACTGATATATTCTTTTTGGCCCTTTCTCTTGCATACTAGAGTCATATATCCAGCTACCTACTCAATGTTTCTACTTGAATGCCCAGTAGGCATCTCAAACTTATCAAGTCTAAAACAGAAGTCATAATCTTTCCCCCCCAGTTTTCTTCCACTGCAGTCTTTTCCAACTGAGCAAAATGTCTACTTCCTTATAATCATCTGGAACTACTCTCTCATCTCACTTCTAATCCAACAGGAAATTCTGTAGTCTCTACCTTCAAAATATATCCAGAATTCAACACCTTCCACTGCTACTACTCTGGTCCAAACCACTATCATCTCTCAGGTTACTCCAACAGACTCTAAACTGGTCTCCATTTCTGCTCTTGGCCTGCTACCATCGGACAGTCAGAGTGACCTTCTGAGAGCATAAATCAAATCACGTCACTCATCTGCTCACAACCCTCAATAACTTCTCATTTCCCCTGGAGTTAAAGTCCTTACAATGTCCTACAAGGCCTTATTTGATCTGATAATTTCTCAATTTCATTTATTTTCCCCCCTTGCTGACTCTGCTCCATGTACACCAACTTCCTTGCTATTCCTTGATCTACGTCAAACAAGGTCATTTCACTGTCTTTGTATTTGCTACTCATTCTCTCTGGAATGTTCTTCTCTCAGATTTCTGGATGGCCCCAACCTCTACTCAACTGTAATCCTTACAATGAAGTTTAAATGTTCGTCTTATTTATTAACAACAACAGCCTCCTCTCACCAACAGCCTCTCATCACCACTGACACTGACTCCAACCCCACAGTCTTTATTCTTTTCCTGGTCTCCGTCTCCCCAAACAAATGGCAGCTTCATGAAGGCAGATATTTTTTTTCACTGCTGAATTCCTCAGCCCTGTGGTCCCCAACCCCCCGCTGCAGCTCAGGACTGGTGGTGTATCACTGCCTGAGCTCCACTCTCCCCTCCCCCCACACCGCCCCCCCCCACCCCCGGGTCGAAAAATTGTCTTCCGTGAAACTTAGGAACTGGGCGCACAGCAGTTGGGCAGCGGGAACATTTATAGCTGCTCCCCATCGTTGGCATCATCACCTGAGCTCTGCGTCCTCCCACTCCCATCTGCCTGAGTTCCACTTCCCCCTGCCCCTCATCCCATGGAAAAATTGTGTTCCACGAAAGTGGTCCCTGGTGCCAAAAATGTTTGGGACCACTGCCTGAGCCCCTAAAACAGTACCTGGCACATAACAAGCACTCAGGGTGGCTGGCTGAATGATTTTCTGCTAACATCTGACTAAGGAGCCCTTTTTTAGTGCCGCATAAAATCTGCAAGTTCTGCATTTACAACCTGGGCAACACTGGTCAGCTTCACACATACTTCTGACTTGAAGTGTATAAAAAGTATTGAGTTAGTGGAATCCCCTCCAAGTCATGTCTGATGGGTATGAATGTGAGAGAAGAAGGAGTAGACAAAATAGTTCTTGTAGTCACCCTAGCACTGAAGTATTAGCTCAATTCTCAATCAAGAGGATCCTTAAGCAAATAACTCAAACTGAGTCTTATTATTCTTATCTTTTCTGGAAAGCTTAAGAAGGCTATTTAACAGAACAACCTCTTTCCTTTTACCCAAATCCTATGCAAAACCTAAGTTTATTAGAGGCTTTTATCAAATGACCTTAGGAGAATTTACCCTCACACTTAAACTGCTACCTATTTTTAATCATACACCTTGACACACAGGATGTCATCCACATAAAATGTTAAAAATGTGGTTCCCTATGTAACTTCTCACAAATAAAAGAAACAAGCCCCATAACAATGATGGCCTCAAATACCATGGCTATGTTTGTGCAATGTGGTTTTAGTTTGCAGACAGCATACGCTGAGGTTATAATAAAGCAAACTAAGACACTATTCCTTGACATTAAATAACATACAAATCAGAATATTCAGAACTATTTCCAAGAAAGAACAAAGTCAATGTGGACTATAAACCTCAGAGATACCTACACTGCTAACAGTTGAGCAAAACAAATGATCTTTTCAGGATTCATAACATAAGATCCCATGAAAGCTAGAAAAAATATAGAAAGGTCTCTACCCAGTGTAAACTAGTAAATTTTCTATTAGAAACTAAAGAATTTTAAAAAATATAAACCAAGAGCCTTCAAATATTGTACAAATACTCTCACATCATGATAAAAGAACATTTTCACATATATAAATCAAGAGTTGTTTTACAATCCAAGATCGTATGTGATATCTTTCTTAGTATTCATGCCTTATCAATAGAGCAGAGGTGGTGGCCATAGGGCAAAAATGTTCCTTCTGTTGACAGCTAAGGTTAAAAACCAAACAACCAACCAACCACACACTTTTTTTTTTTCCCCCAAAGAAATGAGAAGAAAATAGACCAAGGGAGAGTAAATGACTTACCCAAAATCATACAACTGGGATTAGAATTCATATATCCCCAAACCAGTCCAAACCTTTGGACTCACCTAAGATTCCACTGTGTATCATGGTAAAGTTAACATCATAGTGTGAGTCATTGATTACCTTGGTAAACACAGTACATTAGTAGAGAACATAGGTTTTGCTATCAGACAAGCCCGGATTTGTGTCACAGCTTTGTTATTCACAAGCCGTGTGACCCTGGGCAAATTAACTCCTAGGTTTAATAACAGTATCTATCTCAAAAAGAGTGTCATGAAGATTAAATAAGAAAGTCAGTAGATTTAGCCCAGCCCAGGGCACAGTATAATCCCTCACACATCAACTAACAAAAGTGCCCAATGATAGAATCTTTTGAACTCTCATCTATAGGCATCAAATAAATGTCAAAAAGAAATACAGCTTTTCAAACTTAGCAAATAAATGGTATGAGCTAAAATAAAAGCACCTGAAGAGTACAAGTATGCTAAATGCAAAGTAGTATAATGTAGCTTTCTTTCAGAAACATTATTCTCATATACCCCATGTTTCCTACTTTTCCAGAGCCATTTAAATCATTCAACCCCAGAACTCTGTTCTTGACTCTTTCACTTTATTACTGGGTCCCTATGCATTTTTTCATTCATTATCATAGTTACAACTATTATCCATACATGTAGGGTTCTAAAATTTACAGAGACTCTAGACTGACTATTAGGAATTCTGGAGGTTCCTAAAACTATTTACAAAATTTTGCAAGTATAATGTGTGTGTACTTCTTTTATGGAGGGGGGAGTCCCTAACTTTTATCAGATTTCCTACAAAGTTTGCCCACACCTTAAAGAAGATAAATTACAGCAGTCCCCACTTATGTGCAGTTTCACCTTCCTCAGTTTCAGTTATCTGTGGTTAACCTTGGTCTGAAAATATTAAATGAAAAATTTCAGAAATAAACAATTCATAAGCTTTAAGTGACATTCAGAGTAGCATCATGAAATTTTGTACCGTCCTGCTCCATCCCACCCACGATGTGAATGATCCCTTTGTCCAGCATATCCACGCTGTCTACGCTAAGAACCCATTAGTAACTTTGTAACTTAGTAGCCACCTTGGTTATCAGACTGCTGTATTGCAGTGCTTATGTTCAAATAACTCTTATTTTACTTAATAATGTCCTCAAAGCACAAGAGCAGTGATGCTGGCAATTCAGATAGGCCAAAGAGAAGACATGTGTTTCCTTTAAATGAAAAGGCGAAAGTTGTCAACTTAGTAAAAAAAAAATCTTATGCTGAGGTTGCTAAGATCTTAGAATAAGAGTGCATCTCCTATCCATGAAATTCTGAAAAAAGAAAAAGAAATCTGGCTAGTTTTGCCGTCATACCTTAAAGTGCAAAAGTTACAGACACAATCATCGTTCAGTTCACTTCATCGCATCACGTAGGCATTGTATCATCTCACACCACCACAAGAGGAAGGATTTTGAGAGATAAGGTATTTTGAGAGAGACCACATTTACTTAAGTTTTATTACAGTATAGTTTTAACTGTCCTATTTTACTATTAGTTATTGTTGCTAAACCTCTTACTGTGCCCAATTTACAAATTAAACTTTATCATAGGTATGTACGTATAGGAAAAAACATAGTATATATAGGGTTCGGTTCTATGTGATTTCAGGTATCCACTGGGAGTCCTGAAACAAACATATTTCCTGTGGATAATGGGGGGACTACTGTACTGGTTCTATGTTAATGGCTCCCAAATCTATACAGCCATCCCAGATTTTGCCCCAAAGCCTAAAACTCTTGTTTCAACTACCTGCTGTACATCTCCAATCAAATGCTCCAGACACAGATCAAACCCTCTATGTCCAAAATCCTAGCGAACTCACTCTCCAAACCCACCCAAACCTTCCTCCTATGTTCTCTAATTCAGTTGTGGCAATACAAACCACAAGCTAGAAGCATAAGCCTTATATTAATATAGCGTCCTCTCTCAGACATCTCCTTCTTATCCAAGCATCAAGTGCTACTAACATTAGGCGCAAGGTATTTCTCAAGTATGTTCCCATTTTTCCATCCTGAATACAGGTGACCCTTGAACACGGGTGTTAGGGGTGCCAACCTCCTGCACAGTTGAAAATCCAAGTATAACTTTCAAATTCCCCAAAACTTAACTAACAATAGCCTTCTGCTGACAAGAAACCTTATGAATAACATAAACAGTCAATTAAACACATATTTTGTACATGCATTATATACCGTATAACTACAATAAAGCTAGAAAAAAGGAAATGCTATTGACATCATAAGAAAGGCAAAATAGATTTACTATTAAGTACAAGTGGATCACCACAAAAGTCTTCATCCTCATTGTCTTCACGAGTAGGCTAGGGACAAGGAGGAAAAGGAGGGGATGGTCTTGCTGTCTTGGGTGCAGCAGAAGTGGAAGAGGTGGAGGAGGTGGAGGAGGTGGAAGGGGAGGCAGGAAAAGCAGGCACACTCAGCGTAACTTTACAGAAATACATCATAATTTCTATCTGACTTTTTTGCTTTTTCATTTCTCTAGAAATGTTTCTATATGGTATCAATCTTTCTTCCACCATTTGCTTTAAATTTAGTCTCAGTGCCTGTATCACAGAAGGGTTCATGTCATAAAAGAAGTCAACAGCAGTCTTAAATCATCAAAATCTTTCAGCCAGATTGTCTAATGTCAGTTTGTTTTCTGGCATCACTTCTGTGTCTTTTCCTCATCATCTGGCACTAGTTCTGAAGCACAAATCTCCATCAAGTCATCTTCTGTTAATTCCTCTGGTGTGGTGTCTATTAGCTTTTGAATTTCTTCAAGATCTGTATCTTGAAATCCTTCACCCCTCACCTTTTTTGCTATATCCACAGTTTCTTTCATGATTTCCTTGAATGGCTGTCATAAATCCTGTGAAGTCAAGCAAAGCATCTGGACACAGTTTTCTTTGGCAGGAACTTACCAAATATTGTTTCGGGCTTTATGGTTTTCATGGCTTTTTCTATAACAACGATGGCATCTTCAATGGTATAATCCTTCTGGACTTTCACGATGCTAAATCAGGGTTCTCTTATATAGGGATAACACACTGACAATCTTTTCCATAAATTACTGTGTGTAATGAGCCTTAAAGGTCCTTATGACCCCCTCATCTAGAGACTGAATTAGCAATGTTGTATTTAGGGAAAAGTAGACTACTTCAGTGCCTGCAGTGTTGAATGAATGAGGTTTTGGGTGGCAACGAGCATTGCCCAATATCAAAAAAACTTTAAAAGGCAATCCCTTATTGGCAAAGTACTTTCTAACTTCAGGAACAAAGAATCAATGGAACCAATCCAGAAAAAACGGTTCTGGTCTGTGACTTCCCGTTGTAAAACCAAAAGACTGACAGCTAGTGTTTATCTTTTCCCTTCAAAGTTTGGGGGTTAGCAGCCTTATAGATAAAGTCAATCCTTATAATAATCCCAACTGCATTTGCACTGAACAGTCAAGTTAGCCCAGCACTTTCTGACTGAAATCCTGGCATTTGCTTCTCTTCTTTAATAATAAATGTCATTTGTGGCATGTTTTTTTCCAGAATAGGGCACTTTTGTCTGCATTAAAAATCTATTCAAGCATATATCCTTTCTCCTCAATAATTTTCTCAATGGTGTCTGAAAACTTATCTGCTGCTTCTTGGTTGATAGAAGCTGCTTCTCCTGTTACACCAACATTTTTTAAGCCAAACCTCTTTCTAAAATTATCAAACCATCCTTTGCTGGCATTATATTCTCCAGCTTTAGAGACCTCATTTTCCTTTAAGTTGTCAAATAATGACTTTGCTTTTTCTCAAATCATATCAGAGTTTACAGGTATGCCTTTTTTACAGCAATCCTGTACCCATATAAAAGCTGCATTTTCAATATGAGATAAAAAAAAGTATTTCACAAAAAATGTAGGGTTTTTGTGCCCACTGGCATAGCCGCAGTGATGGCTTCAGAAATTTCCTTTTCTTTCTTTACAGTGGTCCTTATGCTGGATTCATTTATCTTGAAATGGAGTGCAACTGCACCTACAGACCTCAATCTGTAGTACATACCAAGTAATTCAACTTTAAAATGTCATCATTTTTTTGTTTCTTGGGAGCACTTCCAGCATTACTAGGAGCACTCTGAATGGGTCCCATGGTATTAAAGGTTTACAGTATTACACTAAACATGACGAAAAATATGTAAAAACTGCAAGATATAACTTTTTCCTGCAATATGCAATTTATTGGAAAGATGAACTGCTCATGCAGAGGTGATCAGTGCCACACAGCATTTTAAGCAGATACAATACTTGATCTCCCGCAAGAGCGGGTGGCTATGAAATTATTACAGTAGCACAATTATGTACAACAGCTAATTTTATGCAGTTATGAGTTCATACTGCATGTTTACATTTGTTTACATTTCTCTCAACTGCAAATGGTGCCATGTATGGTCTGTAAATGTGTGCATAAGTTTTGATAAATTTTAACTTTTTACAATATTGATAGATTTGTGTATATTTTATGGTAGTAAATGATACAATAGACTAGTATCTACATATATTTTATGTATTAATAACCTTTTCTTAATTTTTTTATATTCCTAGGCTACACAGTTTGTCCATTTTTTCGAACTGTTACGAATCTCCAGAACAAATTTCCCATATATTTTTTGAAATAAACCTGTGCATAAGTGGACCTGCACAGTTCAAAATCATGTTGTTCAAGAATCAACTACGGTATTGTCTTAAAATTTTCATCTAGATCTTTGCAACAGCCTTCCAACCACCGTGAACTCCAAACTCATGGAACGTACCTTTCTCAAAATCACCATTAAAATAAACATGTACACTATATCCCTGTTCAAAACTCTTCTATGGTGACATAATAGTCATATCTCTCCACTCACTACTACCTATCTTACATTTATTCCCTAACAACATTAAACCAATGGGAATTCTCAATCGATACATACAACTTGCTGTTTCTCACTGCATTTCTATCAGCGATAGAGGGAGGGATGAGCCCCTCCCTGCTCATCCTCCCCCCATAATGTCTTCTTTATGTCCCCCTCTTCTGCCTCTTTATTTACATATCCTCTGAACACAGCTCAGGTGTCATATCTTGCAGGAATCCTTCCCTGACCTCCTCAAGCAAAGCTAATGACTCCATCTCAGCTCTTCCATAATATGTAGATGATAACTATCACTACACTGCCATATCGCTTCATAATTATATGCACATCTTCTTTCACTAGACCTTGAGATTCTCATGGAATTGTGCATTATTCTTCAATGCCACTTAGCAGGCGGTAAACAAATGTCTGTTGAATACTATTTTACCCATGTTAAACCAATACAATTTTGAAAACATGAACAGTTTAATCACTAGACACAATGATATGGAAAATGGTTGAATGTGCTTATCTATACCAATTAATCTAATTTTTAGATAAATGTCTTCTTCAAATTGAAATAATGTACAGGAAAAAGACTCTCAAATTTCATATATCAAGTAATATTTTTGGATTTTCCCATTCACCTATCTAAAGGCCTCAGAAGCCTGCTTACTCATCACTTTTATTAACAAATGTTAAGTGGGAAGAAAATAGTGGATAGAATAGGCTCTTCAGGAGAGCATCAATCAGCTACAATCTTAAGTCTAAAAACAACACACCAAATGGAACTGGCTTCAAGTGCATGTTCCTACACACACATGATTTAGTCTTGGCATCAAATGAACAAGTAAACAACAATGGCAAAATAATTATGTTATTAATAAACTTTAATCTTTCACTCATCCTCAATATAGAAACAATATTAACTGCCACCAGAAGTTTTTTTTCAAAGGACTAAATGTTCAACTCTCATCTCATCAATATGTTAGCCATAAAATCATCAATCTACACTTCATTCAGGGAACAATTAAATTTAAAGGACATTTTTATATTTACATATATTTTTAAAAAGAGTAATAACATTCTTTTAAAATAACACTCTAAATTATTTGAGTAGGATTTTAATCTCATTGATAAAAATGATGTACTCAGCTTACAATACACGCAAGGGAAGGAATTTGGCAACTAATGCCTCAGCAAAACAATAAATCGAAATAAAATGCACACACACATATATACACAAACATTTAATGTTTGCTATCTAATGATTAGATGTATACAGTATCTTTCTCCAAAAAGCTCAAATTACAAAGTGATGAGCAAGCAAAACAAAAAAACAAATCAGATTTTAATTTTTAAAAGTGACTTTTGCCACCTTCCTCCCCTCAATCCAGGATTACAATTTCCTCATTAGTAAACATCAATAACAAAAATAACTCTATAATGGTCTTTGTTTTCTTAAAATACATCTGATTGTTCATCTACATTACTTCAAATGACATAAAAACAAAGCCTTCAAAATGCCTCAATTTGAAAAGATGTCAGTCTATTGTATACTTACACATCTTGATGGTTCTGTAGTCAGTAAGAATCGGAGAGAACTACATCATGAGAGAAATTAAAACTAAAATGAAGAGAAATGAATTCTTCATATCCACTACATACAAAGAACAAGAAGTCTTTAGTCCCCCGTAAATAATTTTTTACAAGAAAAAATTTAGAATAGGGTGGGTGGGGGAAAAAGAGTGAGAATTTGAAATTCCAGGCAATTCAGAATGACACAGCTAGAAAAAATAAACAAGGAAAAATGCTTGATCTTAATTTCCAGCTTTAGCCTCCAAAAAGCTGCTTGGGTGCAAATATCTGAAGAATGGCAGCATTTTAATCAGATACAACTAAGCTGCTAATTATGCAAGGAAGCTTCCTCCTAGACTGTAAGTACCTCAGAGTAAATAAGGTCTCTTTTCCTTTATGTTGTTGTATTCCTTATAATTCATGGCACAATGCCTACACGACATTTTAAAAATATGATGTGAATACAGTCCACTGAGACTTATCTGATGACTATACAATGACTAATGACATTTGCAATAATCCTATTTATCTGTAAATGACTCCTTAAGCAATGTCACCCATCAAAAGTACAGCCAAAGATCCAAGCTCTGAGGAAAACAGTCCCATGGGACACATTTAAACAGACTTTGGACAAGTTATTTAACTTTCCAAACCTCACTTTCTGCATCTGCTCATGGCCAGGGAAATGGGAGATGGTGCACTGTGTGATAATTAAGAAAGTCTGTCAACACACCACTTACTCATAAATATGTTTGCTTCTTCTCTTATTGCACAGAAGAGACATACAGCCTTGCTTATTAATGACTTAAAACTAAATGTAAAGACTACTAATGTTTGGTTAACTGGTTTCTCTGGTTACAGTGGAGACCTAGTGGAAGGAAGTGTGCTAACAAAAATAATAACTGAAGTCAAGGAAAAAGAGAAAAAGACTATTGATAAGAAAAGCACAACAGCCTAGGACAATTCCATGAAATCACAAACTAAACCTGATCCATATTCAATTGGCCTCTAATATCATTAAATTACAGAAGAGTAGAATTCATAATGAGAAAGTTAAATAACCAATAGAAGGGTCAATTATGATCTGCATTTCAGTCCTCAACATGAGTAAGCCGTCCAAAAATCAATTTGTAAATCTGTTTGGGAAATTTGGAACAATTTCTTTCAATGACACAGAAGGTCAAGCTTTCAGATTAGCCTATTAAATAAAGGCCACTTCAGTCACAAAGTAATTAAGAGTATCAGTAACTCTATTTCAACTATATTCCTGTGTAAATGACGCTTGCAAATATGAAAAAATGTATAGCATTTCATAATCTGATGATGACCACAACAAATAAGACACAAATCATGTAAGAATTCTCACTGAGGCAAAAAGTTTGTTACTGTCCTACTATCGGTGCTGTTTTCACCCATAAAAAAAGAGAGATGCTGCTGGGCTCCTTGAAACACATTTTATCCAGAGAATATAATATTCATCTTGACTGGAACTCTTCAAACATTATACTTACAGACTACCTGTGTTAAGAAAATTAGTTATTTTAAGACCAATATTTTAAAATAAAATTTGCTGTATTTCCCAATATGCTATTAAATCTAAAACACTACTACTAATATAATTTAAAACTACTATTAATATATGGTTCATGTGTATGTAGTAATTACTCTTTAAACATTTATCTAGCAGATAGAAATAACAAAGCAGGAATCATATATTTTGGATAGAATCTCAAAGCAGTAGCAATAACGTTACAGAGAAAAAAATATTTTATTTTCAAGTGCATGTTTGAAATTCATACTTGTATCCTACAATCTAAAATTATTTACTTTAGTAAAATTATAATGCTTTCTTCTCTTTAGCTAGGAAGTATTTAGAAATATACTTTAGGAGTATTTAGATAATTTTCTCTTTAATCACTAAGGTTTTTTTATTGAAATGAGTAAACTTACTAGCTTTTCTAAAACTGTGATAATGTATAAAAACTCTATAAACTGTAAGACAATAACAAATTGTATTTACACCTGAATCAATTACACACAACCCAAAGGGAGAGAAAAAAATGATTAAAAATATATAAATTGCCACTGTTGGCTTTGTGTTTGAATGAACCTAACTATAATTAAATGATAAGACAGCAAAAGGTCTATCACATAAAACTATTACAAAAATCTCCTATCAAGTCTACTGAAAACTTCTCTAAAACTTCTCTCTTTCTCTCTCACACACACACACACACACACACACACACACCTAACTTTCCCACTGCTTCCTATTAGGATTTAGCCATCATCACTGAAATATACCATTCACGTTTTAAAGAAAAATCTAAGGCTGAAAGATGGATGATTTTTGCAACATCACACAAAATGTTTTAGGCCACAGAAGATACGAGCATTCAGTTCATAGACTTATGTATAAACACAGCCTTTTACTGAAACTTCTGGAGCCAGAATAAGCCCAAGATAACCTCAAATTAAAACCTCTTCACTTTACGAAAGAGGAAACAGAAGCTAAGTGGCTTATCCAACATCACACAACTACCTAGTCAAAACAATTAAGAGAGGTCCAAGTGTCCTAAGGGTCCTTCCATTGCATCCTGTCAACTCAAATCATGTGGGCGCTCAATATTGAAAAATGATTTTATAATTAAATAGGTCAGTGTTAACATTGAGTTACTATGGCTATATGCTTAATCCAGACTGGTGGACAGAAAAGAAATTTTAACTGGAAATCAGGCTTCTAGTCATAGTTCTTCTATAAATTCAAGTCAGAAGCATATCCCTTGGCTAAACCGCCCTCTCTAGTCCTGTTTCCTCATCTGTTACATAAGAACAGATTCTCTCAAAAGTCCTTGCTATGGTGTGAATGTTTGTGTCCCCTCCAAAATTGCCAATTTAATAGTATTAAGAGGCGGGGCCTTCAGGAGGTGATTAAGTCATAAGTTGGAGGTCTCATGAGTAGGAGCAGGGGACCTTATAGAAGAGCTTGACAGAGGGAGTTCATTCTTTTTTGCCCTTCAGCCTTCTGCCACGTTGCATCAAAGCACCATGTTGGAAGCAAAGAGCAGCCCTCACCAGGCAACAATACCTGCCAGCACCTTGATCTTGGACTTCCCAGCCTCCACAAGTGTGAGGAAATAAATTTCTGTTCTTTATAAATTACCCAGACTATAGCATTCCGTTATAGCAGCACAAAAGGACAAAGCACAGTCCCCTTTTAGCTTTTAAAAATTAAAATACTAATACAAATAGGAGCAAATAAATTATTTATTTGGCTAGTAATGGTATTCATCAAAAGATACATTTCTTTCATGTCTCATGTGCATACACCAAGAGAAGTAAATTATTACTAATTTAAAGTATTTTCGTGCTTCAAATTTATTTTACTGTTTATTACTTTAGTACATCCTCAAAGACAAAAAATTTAAAGATTAAAATATGTAAACATGTTAACTTCAGGTAATTGCTTTTTCACAAATATATGCTCTTAAGATAAATTTCTATTAGCTGAAAAAAATATTAATGTATGCTGTCAGCCTTATAATTTAAAATACGAAAGTGTTAACTATAAATATGTCAACTAATACATCTTTCTTATAGGTTATGTTTTTGACTGTTTTATTCAAGTCAATATACACACTAGAGTCCCGTAAGCAATTTATATATTCAAATGTTACTGGAACAATACACATTTTAATTGATTTAAGGCCGGGCGCAGTGGCTCACGCCTGTAATCCTAGCACTCTGGGAGGCCGAGGTGGGCGGATCGTTTGAGCTCAGGAGTTCGAGACCAGCTTGAGCAAGAGCGAGACCCCACCTCTACTAAAAATAGAAAGAAATTATATGGACAGCTAAAAATATATATAGAAAAAATTAGCCGGGCATGGTGGCGCATGCCTGTAGTCCCAGCTACCTGGGAGGCTGAGACAGGAGGATCGCTTGAGCTCAGGAGTTTGAGATTGCTGTGAGCTAGGCTGACGCCACGGCACTCACTCTAGCCTGGGCAACAGAGTGAGACTCTGTCTCAAAAAAAAAAAAAAAAAAAAAAAAATTTTTATAACTTTTATTCTCTTATAGGTGGTCCATTTACCTTCAACCTAGTGAAGCTTAAGCTTGCAAAAATTCCTTCCAAGGCCTAAAAACTAATGTTGAATTCTTTTTGTAAAGAGAGTACTGCAATGTACAAGCTTCAGAGCCCCTGGATCTGCCCCTGGCTAATAATTTAAATGGCAATCTTAGAATTAATTTCAAGTATGCTCTTATTAAGTAAATATTTTAGAATCTAGAAAATTCTTAACAATATCATTAGGCAGTGTGACATAATGGAAAGAACATGGACTTCTGAGTCAGAGATACCTAAGATTTGAATCCCAGCTTTGCCCTTCCCTGCATGTATATGTAATGTTATACACATTTTATTAGGTCTCTCTGACCCTTAGACAGATTTAAAACAGGAGAAGCATCTAAACTTAAATTTGTTTTGAGGATTTCAGGTAGTTAGTTGTAAGTACCTAAAACAGAGCCTAATACAAGGCAGACATTCAACAAATTGTTACTAATCTTACAAAGCAATTTCACTTTACTGGAAATGGAAAGAAACTGGAGATGAAAAGGAAAAAGGAATTTTCATTACTACTTTGGAGAGGATAGGGCAAATAGAAGAGGCTAAATGTTGCTCAGTTAAGAGCTGTTTTAGATAAGAATGTTTTACAAGCACTACGTTAAAGAATTCCTCTTAGCAATGAAGGTTTGCTTTTATAGGAAAGTATCTCTAAGGAATCTTGTATTTTCTTAAAGTAGGTAAAAATGTCCCCTTTGAAGGCTTTATTCCATTGCTCAGCAGTAACATTTCTCATTTAAAGAGCAAATTTGGGTCCATTCTTTTTCAATGACGGCAAGTACTACATGAATGGAAGTCAAATTAAGAAGTTTTATATTTTCAACTTTAAAACCGACTTTAAAAAAATAAAAAAGAATGTTGTCCAAAAGCAAAAGCTCTGGATTAGGAGTTAAGGCAATTTCACGATCAGTTCTCAATTTTCTATTAACTGTTATAAAGTTGGGCAGATAAGATTCTCCTCATCTTTAAAAAAAGACTAATGACTAGTGATTTTAAAGCAATGGTTAAACAAACGTTTTAAAATGAAATATTTTAAAGAACCTTATATATTAATACACATGGCAACACATGAGCTACTCTAATTACCAGAGAGGGAAATTTTCAAGATTATCTACTTTACTCTTCCTAGGCCTTCTGGGTCCTGGACACAAAACTGTCCTACATGAAACACAGTATTACTATTCTCTCAATAATCTTTGCTGTGAAGGGAGACAGTACAGTAGCTACTATGATTGGGAAGACAGGAGAATGACACCTTCCTTCTCTGAGACCAAAGGCAAGAAGTTGAGAATGAGTAAAGATACAGATTGAAGAATTAACTGAAAGGGAAGAACACTGAAGGAATTTCACCTAATACGACACTGGTTTCCACAGTGAAGCAACAGTTAGGATTTTTGAAGAAGAGAAATAAGAGAATTCTCTATAAAGAGCGTAAGGACAATGATTAAAGTTTGGAATAGCTCATGCAGGAAAGGGGAGAGGAAGTTCACCAGGGACACACAAAAAAACTACCCAGAGGCACTGAGAGTCCAGCATTTATAAACTATAGTCTTGCAATTTTCTCCAGGAGTAACTAAAAAATATGAGCAGTAAATGTAGATGGGTGGGATGATCCAAAGTGCTTTTTGCCTTGTTTCTGGGGAGGCAGTAGGAAAGAAGGGTCCACTGATAACTTAGGTGGAAGTGATGACACCATGGTTTGGGGGAATGAAACAGTCTTATCGAGATCCAAGGGTATTTTCAAGTGAGAAGGAAACAAGCAACAAGTAGGATGGAATAATTATGACAGCTTCCATTTATTAATAATGCTTATTATGTGCCAGGCCCTATTCTAAGGAGCTTTACGTGCATTAACTCTATCTTTAAAACAATTTTACGAAGTAGGTACTATCATTTCCTCCTTTTTACAAAAGGGGAACATGCAGAAGTTAAGTGATTTATTAGATGTAGTCCTACATCTAGTAAATGGAGGTGCTACGATAGACTGCAATACTGTAGTTTTAAGATTTCTAAAGTGGCAAGATGACAAGATCCAAGACAGTATGAAAATCACTAGAATAAGAAGCCAGGTCTGTGCGAACACCACTGTATAGATACAGTACCTAATA
Organism: Eulemur rufifrons; assembly: GCF_041146395.1. Lineage (NCBI taxonomy): Eukaryota > Metazoa > Chordata > Mammalia > Primates > Lemuridae > Eulemur > Eulemur rufifrons. The sequence continues at coordinate 12,819,665 of NC_090983.1, read as the reverse complement.
CACAGTAAGACTACACAGTAAGTGTATTTTAAATTGAATAAATGACTACCCACATGCTATGGATAAAATTATGATTTCGACTAGAACTGGAGATAATGTCTATGAAAAAGGTACTTAAAATCTTCAATGACTGAGAGAATATGAGTACAAAGTTAGTGGATGGTCACAGAGAGAAAGCAAAAGAATAGTTCTCAAGGGCTTGAGCCAAAAAAAAAAAAAAAAGATGGATATGGCAATAAATGGCATTTGGGTCCAATAATTCAAGGACTATAAAGAAAACAGACACCTCAATTCAAAAAGATAAGCCTGTATCCTTAGGGCAAAGCCAGGTTTCAGATGGAGAGAAAGCAGAGAATTCTAAGAACATGCTGAGACTACAGAGAAGTTAACCTGCAACAGAAGTAGGGGATCACAGTGCAACAGGCTGAGGGGAAGGGATGAGACAGAAAGTCATCATGGTGGAGGAAGTAAAATGTTGAGCACAGTTAGGAAACAGAAAAAACCAGACCAAGGATTAAGTCTTCTGACACACAATCCAGGGTTATTGCAAATGCATCATACTATCCTTACTTATTGTTCCAAGAAACTAGGCTCACTTCCCTGCTACAGGAGATGCCATAAGATCATTAATGACCTACTATTACATCTTAACACTTCACATATAGCTAGAAAAGAAATTCAAACATTTCAGAGCACCATTTGTGTTAACTTACCTAATTAATCAATTACTATGGCTTGGCTTAGAGGACTGGTTTCTCATTTAATCAACCATTCATTAACCACCCACACCATGCTAAGTGCTATGTGGCTCAAAAGCACGTCTGGTGTAAGTTTTGGGCAGGGACCACAACCTAGTTCAGGAGTGAAATGACAAGAGGGGGGTAGGGAATGACAAAAACTGTTTTTAGATGAACACTTAAAGTACACATTAGAATGTACAAACCAAATGAGTGTTTACTCCTTTAATAAAGGTACCTGGAGAGATTGCACAATTATTCCAATGATTAAATGAGAATCCTTATGGGAACTTCTGTTTTGAAGCCACCGCCCCAAGGCCAGTAGCATTCTTCTCAAATGTCCCAGTAGGACCAAACCTACGTCCTTTGAGAATGCTTTCTTAGTGTAGATCACAAATTGGCTCTGCAGGCTTTTTAAGTTCCAGAAACTGAACTAAAAAATGGCAGCATCACTAAAATAAGCATATAGCATTCCAATGTAACTACTAGCAAAACCAACATTCACTGTTAATATTTAAATTTTGGCATATAAGAGGCTAAACGTTGGTGTAACAGTCATTAACTACATGCTAGGTTCTGTTCTATAGCTTGACTTTCTGTACAGCACAACCAACCCGTAAAGTGGGTCTTTGTATTCTCATTTTACAAAAGAGAAAACTGAGGCTAGCAGAGGTTAAGTAACTTGTTAAAGGTAACACAGGTAGAAAGAGGTGGAGCTGAAGTCAGACATGGTGCCAGACACCTGCAGTCCTGGCTAATTGGGAGGCTGAGGCATAAGGATCACTTGAGCCCAAGTTTGAGACCAGTCTGGGCAACATATCAAGATCCTGTCTCTTAAAAAAAAGAAAAGAAAAGAAGAGAAGAGAAGAGAAGAGAAGAAATGTAGCTGCATGCAAACCTTGGCAATCCAGAGCCCACACTCTTAACTATTGTGCTTTCAGTCTCTTTACTTTTTAGTCATACTCCTAAATACATACGATGAATGAAAAACTAAATGAAAATTCCCTACAGATTATTCATAATTTTATTCTTATAAGTAGTCAAAGAAATGCAAATTAAAGCATTAAAGTATAATACTATTTTTTCACCTATGAAATTAAAGATACAATGTGCTGGCTAAGACACTTCTACAACAGTAGACATTAAACCAATACAAGCTTGAGAAGTATAATTAATTCTTAAGAGCACGCACTTTAGAGCCAGATTGCTTGGGTTAGATCCTCGTTCTACCACTTGCAAGAATACCTTAAGCAAATTACTTTAACTTCTCAAGGCCTCATTTGTAAAACAGGTAACAGTAGTAGTATTCTACAGAACTGTTATCTTACAGAGTTGTACAAATTAAGTAAGTTTAGACAAGTGAAGCACATGACAAGGATTCAAAAAATGTTAGCTATTACTACCACCTTTCTGGAGATCAATTAGATAATATGTATCAATTATGTTTAGCCCTATAATTCCATAATCATAGATGGGCTCAAATATTTATGTGCCTAAATATTAACAGTTGCATTCTTTGTAACAGGGAAGGTAGGGACTCCCTGGAATCAATCAAAATAGGTGCAGGGACAGGCACAGTGGCTCACACCTATAATCCCAGAACTTCGGGAGGCCAAGGCAGGGAGGATCCCTTGAGAACAGGAGTTTGAGGCTTCATCGAGCTATGACTGCACCACTGCACTCCAGCTTGGCTGACAGAGCAAGATCCTGTTTCTTTAAAAAATGAAAAAAACTGGCAGTAGGAAAATGGTTAAGCAAGTTGAAGTACTGTTGAGGTACTATAAAGCTGCAGTGCCCAATCCCCTGGGGCAGCAGACAGGTCCGAGTCCATGGCCTGTTAGGAACCAGGCCACACAGAAGTAGGTGAGCCGCGGGAGAGCGAGTGAAGCTTCATCTGTATTTACAGCCGCTCCCCATCACTGGCATCACTGCCTGAACTCCAACTCCTCTGTCAGATCATCAGTGGCATTAGATTCTCTACATTATGGTGAGTTGTATAATTATTTCATTATATATTACAATGTAATAATAATAGAAATAAAGTACACAATAAATGTAACGTGCTTGAATCATTCCAAAACCACTGCCACTGCACCCCTTCACACTCTCCCGGGGGGAAAAATTATCTTCCATGAAACCAGTCCCTGGTGCCAAAAAGGTTGGGGACTGCTGCTGCAAAGTATTATACAGTCATGAATCATGTTTCCAAAAATATTTAATATAGAAATACATGTATAATAAGGAACTATTTTTTAAGATGTAGTATATAAAATGATACAGTATCTCTATTTTATTGTGTGTTCACACATGCATATGAAAGATAAACACATCAAAATGTTAATATTGTTTATTTCCAAGTGGAAGGATTATAGGTGATTTTTACTTCTTTATTTATAAATTTAGATATTTATCATGTTTTCTACCATGAATATGTATCATTTTTATAATTAGAAAAGCTAAAAAAATGAAATCATTGCTTGGGCAGACTTTGACTGAATAGTTTTCACAATACACTGATAGACTAATACTAATTGTAATTCGTATTTTAGCTCAGTCATCTGTTCTTACTGGTAACATCTTTACTTTTTTGCTGACTTTACAATGGGCAAACAACAAGAACTACTTTCAAACTTGCATTACTTAAAACTACAAATTATCCACTAACATTCATATCAATCTAACAAATATGCTAAAGACCATCCATGTACTTTCTTGAATGAAAATAACAAAAAAAATTACCACTGAAGTCTCCTAATTTGTAATACTAAGTAAGAGAAGGCATACTACTTTTTCTTGCTTTAATTATATAATCTTCCTGAACTGGACAAACGTTAATACTTAGCTACATTTATTGAATGAATGACACTCAAATAAAGGAAGCTTTCTCTATTTTCTTTGAATGAATCAACCTTCTGATTAATGTAATGTTTAAAAGGCCAAATTTTCACAGTATATCCTATACTACTAAAACAGTTTCAAATTCAATATTGGTACTAATAGTCTTCCAGTCTCCTCTAAACTATCTAGAAGGACAATGTAAAATGAATGTTAATAACTTCATGCTTCTTTTCTTAACCTCTAAAGCCAGAGAGGTACTATCAGCAACAGCCCAGTTGGCTATCCCAAAACTATAAAGCAGAATTTAGTCTAAGTGTAAAAAACACTTTAATGAATCTGTTATGCCTTACACCACAATTTCTCTATAAGAAAATATATGATGAAAAATTTATAGTTAATACTGTGCTCTGTGTAATCTGCAAGACTACTCATACAGCTTTCCTGTATGTACAGTCCAGGTAGTTCTATGTAACAACTACCTTCCCTTAGAAAGGAAAACCTATTATGAAGATCAAAGCTGTTCCCCCAAATATGGCAAATATTACTGTAGCTAGAAAGGAAAAAAAAAACAGACACTAACTGTCCCTGTTTGCCCTTAGGCTCTTGGTATTCTTAAGTACATCACAGATGATCTTATATTCAGCTTTTTCACTAAAGTCAGTCACTCTGTGGGTTCCATCCAACTAAATAATCTCGACATCATTTGCTGTCAATGCTACCCACAGGTGGAGCTCATCTAGAATTATGGAGTGGACATTGTATCCAGAGAGTCTTTCTTGTCACGATTTAGCAAGCTCTTATAAACTAATAACTGAAGCTATTTTCAGGACCTCAAAGTACAGGTCTTAAGAGCCTGATCACACTCTAGAGACAGTCACTTTCATAACATGTCTCCTGAACCCTGAAGGCTAAGCCAAGAAACACAAGTAAGAGGAGAGGATGGCATTTTCATTCAAACATTACACTGCTAATTCCAATTAAGCTTGTCAAGCCAATGTGGACAAAACCATGGACAGTACAGATGGTAAGGAATGGCTTTTCAAAGATAAGGAAAAAAGGTTTACCTGACAGCAACTAATTCTATATAGTGGAACAAAAGCTCAGAAGTAAGACTCATGGCAACAGCAAGAAAGACACTTCTTGGGGCAGAATGATTTGATCCAAACCCCTATGGTTTCCAAGAGTTTCACAACTACCACCTCCTTTCTTCAAAAAAGTTTTGTGGCCCTTGTAGTTACTGTGCATACAAAAAAAATTTTAAACATTATCAACAAAAAGATGTAAAGTGACATACATTGTGCAAGGCAGGAAAGCTCATAAACAGGATTAAACTATTCCTTCGTAAACAGTTTACAAATACAGAAACCTCCTTACTGTTTTCCATCTTAAAAAGAATCAATAATGAATGCATACTTAAAATATGCACTCAAAACACTAAAAAACCTGATTCTACTGAGGGGATTATATTTACAGTAGTCTTACACATCTATAAAATAGCCCACAAGTTCAATTACCACTCTAGTTTGCAATGAAAACAAAACAATCCCAATATATATTTTTATACTTTTTACACATCCTGTAAAATACAATCCTGAAATAAACACTTGAAATTTTGGTTAAAACTACAATTTTCCTTAAATTATAGTAAGTATACATCCAAATAGCATACCTAAAATATAATAGCTGTAAGTATGTATATATGTATAACCATAAAGTGTTTTTCCTTTATGGAATACTATGTATTTACTACTTCTGATTAGCAAGCCATGCAGATTGCAGTATGTACAAGATTGCTAACATGGAGGAAGGAATTTTGAAGGTAATTACCCACACTTTACCAAAGAACAAATAAAATCAGTGAAATACTATACCACAGAAGAGCACATATATATACTTACTGAAGGCCAATGCAACTATGATTTTAAAATTTATATATTAAAAACCTGTAATGGTTCTTGTCAGGCAGGTGGCTCACACCTGTAATCCCAGCACTTTGGGAAGCCGAGGCCAGAGGATCACTTAAGGCCAGGGGTTCGAGACAGCCTGGGCTGTACATAAGACCCTGTCTCTTTAAAATGTAAAAAAATAACTGGCCAGGCATGGTGGGGTATGCCCTTAGTTCCAGCTACTTGGAAGGCTGAGGCAGGAGGATCCCTTGAGCTCAGGAGTTCGAGGCTGCAGTGAGCTATGAGGCTGCAGTGAGCTATGATCATGCCACTGCACACCATCTGGGCAACAAAGCAAGACTCTGTGTCTACCAAAAAAAAGAAAAAAAAACCCATAGTGCCTACAGTGGTTTTCTACAATGAGACCTACTTGTGAATAATGTTATTAACACTTATGAAAAAGTAATGAAAAATTCTGCTTTTAAAAATTAGCAGCTACTACTGAACATCAAACGCTAGTGTAGTCACTTACACACTTCATTTAAGGATTTTAGAAAAACTTACAGGGCAACAAGTTATAGACAGAATGGGTCCAAATTCGCTCATAACCATAATGCCACTTAAAAAAAAAAAATCAGTTTCAGTACTATGTACTAACCTACTACACAATATTATACTCTTCAACTAAAAGAATAATGAATTTCTCTCCCACCTCTTCCTCCCAAAATGCAAGCTCCAGGAAGCAGGGATCTTGGTCTTTCAAGCTATACTGATACACTGCAAACCCCTAGAACAGTGCCTAGCACACAGTACTCAGCACTTGTAGGAATGAAGAGAGAGGATGAAGGTATGAGAAATTGGCAAATCTAAAGAAATCAGAGTTGATTACAGATAGATGACGGTATAACTGGTTAGTCAGAATAACTTTAACGTAAGTGAACTGATGTCAAATATGAGCTATTCCACGTTTCAGCAAAAAATGAGAATTACAAGAACTCAAGACCTCAAGAATGAACAGTATAAGACTGACATTTCCTAGAAATTCTATTGTATAAAAATAATGGCCTCATAAAATTCTGAATTCTAAACTCTGCTAAAAAAATCAGAATTAAGAAAATTAACATTACTCTCAAACTCAAAAACCCAACTCTTTGCCCAATTAAAACAGAAAACATGCCAGCCAACTTCATTAGTACTCTCTTGTCAACATTTCTCACTTGCTGATGTAATTTCTCACATTTACTTAGAAAAAAACTTCAAACATTCAAAATCCCTTTAATTAGTATCAAAGCACTTAATTCTAAGTATACCGTAGCTTTATTTATATAAAGCCAGGAAGTTTCCGCACATTGACATTAGTGTTTATATTCCTGCAGTTTCAGAATTATGCATCAGGTGCATTGTTTTAAATTTGAAGAATTCAGAAAGGTCCTCAAGTTCTCTAGAATTATGTTACTTACTCAACTGGGACAATCATGTTAAGATAGTAAGTCTTTCCCCACTACAACTGCACTTCAGAAAAGGCATGCTTTAAAAAGGAAATACAAATCCCCCTCTTTCACTCCCACACGATATAAAGTATTTATGATTCTAAGAAGGGAAAACCACGATCTTTCTCTAGTTTTACTTTCAAAAATCTTCTGTTCAATTGCTAGTTTGTCTATCGTGACGTATGCCTGTTACTGTAGCGACACCGGCAAGTATGTCCAGTTTCTCTGTTACAACAGTACATTTTAACTGCTTGCCATGGGTTATCTGAATCAGATATGACATCCAATGTTATACCCCATATACTAAATACTGCAAGTGTAGGACTCGACGTAATGCCAAAAAAAAAAAAAAAAAAGTTTCCGATCAAAACACGTTTGCTATCGCTAAAACCGACAGAGTAAAGCAACTCTGCTTCGTGACTATATTCATTCTTTCAGGCTCCTATGGCTAAGAAATGGAGAATCAATTGTCCAATTCTCTCTCGCTTCACCCTTGGCCCTTCTACGAGTGGCGAGGCAATTCCTGCACAAGAGTTTGTAAAGTGCTTAGGAAGCTTGTGGGATGAAAGATGCTATAAATACACCCGATGTTATTAGTTTATTACCATTGAGCATTACGTGGAACTACTGTCACTGCGTCGGGGGTAGGTTGATGGCATAACCTTTCCGGAGGGGAAAAGGTGAGAGGGCAGTCCCTTTCATCACCCTGAAAGCTACGCTGGGTAATTTGTTAAGGTGCAGCGAAACCACACGCGAAAAGTTACACACACGCCCCACACTGGGAGGACTTCCATAGTCCCCACTCCTCCAGGGCTGGAGCCCCTGGCATCGAGTGGGGTGGGAAGTGCTGGGGATTGGGCCTACACCCCGGTAACGTGGGGAGGTGCTGGGGCAGCGAGGGAGCCCCGGCCGCAGCCGACGCCCGCGGGGCGGCTGGAGGAGCAGCTCCCCAGGCGGGGGCGCGGCGCCCGGGCAGGCGCCGGGCGCGAGGAACAGCCCGGGAGGGCGGCCGCGCCGGGGCCCCGCGCCGCCCCGTTGCCGGGAAGGCTCGCGCCCCGCGGGCGGCGGGCGTGGGGGAGGGGAGGCCGGGCCTGCGGCCTGTTGGGGGAGTTCAGCCCGGGCCTCGCGTGCGGCTCTCGGCCAGGCCCCCAGCCCTAGGGTCCCGGGCACCGAGGAGAGACTCACCGGAAAGGCCCGGATCCGCATCTTGGTGTCCTTCCGGCTGCCCGTGCCTTTGCTCAAATTCGACATGGTGCTCGTCCCCTCCCTGGCGGCGGCGGCTTCAGGTCGCACTCCGAAGCGCCGGTGTCACATTTAAGGCGGGCGGGCAGGCGAGGGGCGACGCTGGGGGCGGCGGCGGCGCGGCCCCCGGGCAGGGCTGGGAGCTGGCCGGCCCCTGGCGGCCGCGGCGGTGGCGGCGGCAGCGGCTTGGGTTCTGGCGGCTCCGACTCGGCTGGGGGGCTGCGCTGGCGCAGCGGCTCCGCGGGGTCCCCCTCACGCCCGGCTCGACTCCCTTTATCGCGCTCCTCCGCGATGGCGGCGGCGGCGGCGACGGACAAACATCTCACTGCGCAGGCCGAACGTCCTCCTCCTCCTCCTTCTCCTCCTCCGCCTCAGCGAGACGAGATCCGGCCCAGAGGGTGGAGGGGGGAGGAGGGAGGGAAGAGAGCCGGAGAGTGGAGAGATTGGGGGGAGGGGGGTGGGAGGACGGGAGGGGGAGGCGGACGGCCGCGGAGGGGACGCTCAGATCTCGCGAGAAATGGGTGAGCGCGCTGCCCCAGGTGGGGCGGGGCGAAGCCCGTGGCCGGCGGGCACAACCAGAAGGGAGGTGGGGAACGGGGAGTTAGGGGGAAGTGGGAGGGGCCAGCGGGGCGGGGAGGTGGAAAGGGGCGGGGATGAGGACAGGAGGAGTAAGCTGCCTTTTTGAAAGAGGAGCGTCGGAGACCGGGTTCTGGGCGGAGGTGGTTGCTGATTGGTGGAGCACGAAGCGGGCGTGGGGGCCCTGGTCACGTGGATGGAGTGGGCGGGGGAAGTTCGGAGAGACCAGCGAGATTGTAGTGGGCTGGGCCGGCTGGGCTGGGACGAGCGGAGGATAGTCTCGGGGAGGAGCGTGGGGTGCGAGATGCATAACTAAGTCCTAGAACTGGTTCCTGTGTTTTTGTAGGGCATGTGGACTAGGGGTGGGTACTTGAGCAGAAGCCAGAAACCCGAAGGAAGAGTTTGTGCAGGAGTTAACTGCAGTGTTGGAATTACTGTCCTGTATGCTTAACAAGATATTCGGAATGGATGTGCACACCCCAGCTCTCAGGACTGAGGGTGGAGATGTTAAATCTACAAGTATATTGTCTACTGGACCCAGGGCTTATTAACGATAAAATCCGTTTTTCATTACCATTAAAATAAAATGACAGCTCCCTTAATGTAATGCAATTATTTTGGTAAATGGTGTTAAATGAAATGACAGAAACCTATCTTTAATCTGACAGATCATTTCTACCATTACGGAGAGTATTGTAGGTTTTTAAAGGCAAAATTATTGTCTGATTCAGTTTGCTGTATATTTGGAAGGGTTTTGTTTTTGTATTTTGGGGGGGAGTTACTCAGAGTCAAAACGTCTAGTTTGACTCATCAGTTTTGCTTTTCATTCATTGTGAATTGTTCTTCCTGATTTACCTACTTGCCCAATTGTTGTTATACTTGGGTTTCCAACTCTGCAGGGGAATATGTGAGTTTCTACTAATGTTTATGATCTTCCCATTTTAAGTAAGCTGTTGTTCGGATGGATATCTACATTTAAAAACTCAATACTTGTTTTTGTAGCACACTTAATAAGTAAGCTGAAATATACTTGTTTATTTCTTGACTATAAAGTTGAATTTGCCCTAAATTAATCCTGGTGACTAAGCTTATGGGTGGTGTGCTTTGAGCCCTACTTGGTTGAAATGCCCCATTGGAAGTATCATATTTTCTTGTTTTGTTTTTTGGTATTTGCTAATCAAAACTGGAGCTTAAGAAAGGAGAATCAATGTTGCTTGAGGCCGTATCTATGTAAATGCTGAAGCTAAAAATAAGTCGTCAAGAAATGTGTTAATAAGGTAAGATTGGGAGGGGCTCTGACTTAAATGTAAGATAATATGCGTGTTGGGTAGGAGTTTGTAATCTGTGTGCTAGTTGAACCTCTATTTCCATAATCATTAGACTATAATAATAAACAATGTTTTTCTGTTGGTTGTACTGTCACATGGCCCAGTTTCTGTGTAATATAAGAATATATGTTCTGGAGCCATTAATTTGAATCCCAGCTTTGCCACTTTACTTAAAACATGTTTTATGTGTCTTTTGGGACATGGATTTGACTATGACTGGAGTTCCTCATCTGTAAAACAGACAATAATAATACTTCCTCCTTGAGCTGCTGTGAAATTTAAATAAGTGAATATATTTTAGAAAGCCCTGAAAGCAGTGCTCAGCGTGAAGCAGCCACTGAAAACCTGTTAGCTATTATCATGGGCATTAAGGCCAAGGTTATATCTTCCTTTATCCTATATGTAGGTTTCTTTAAAAATACTCATATGCTTTTATATAATGTATCACATTTTAAAACTAAGCCAGTGTCTGATATTTGGAGTTTACAAACCAATACAATATTTTTCTATAAGCTGGAGAGTCAATATAGCGTTGACTCTTTTGGCAAGTAAGGGCTTTAAAAAGGAATAACTAGCATAGACTATCCCTACCATTTATTAAAGAAAAAGTACTTTAACCTCAGAAATGGAGGAAGGTCAATTTTTGAGTAAAGGACGGTTCTTTAAATTGGTTAATTTAGGCTTATGATGAACAATATATTGCACTGATTTTTCTGATTTTACTGAGAACCGGAGAAAACATCATGGACCAGCATTTAGGAACCCACTACATTAAGATATATTTATATTTAATTGTAAATAATATAATCACTCTTTATTTGTTTTGTGAACCCAGATTTTCATATGTTAGTGTTGCTGAAGCAAAATATAGCTGCATTTAAAAGAATCACTGTCAGCTATGTCTTTCCTTAGGTGTTTTGTTTTGTTTTGTTTTGCTTTTTTACCACCGAGAACCAGAAAAATGTTTCAAAATGAGTTTGTCATTAAGAAATCTGCTCCTTTATGTGTTCATTTATTCATTCATTTATTAAAGAACTATTTACTGAATGACTACTGTATGTCTTATTCAGGTGAAGAAGACAGATGAGACCTGCCATCACATAACGAATAGTCGTTTTTCACATCTCAAAATTTGAAACCACCGACCCAAGTTTGATTTGGCAACAACTTCCTATATGCTTCAGTCCAGAAGTCAGAGATTTTCCTTCGTAGGGAAGTAGTATCCTCAAAATGTATACCTTTAGAAAGTATATGAAACACCTTCTGAAGTAGCAGTAGACTCTTCTGTGCTCAGTGATATTCCCTGACTTGCAGATAGTGAATGAACTTTCATTATATTAACTTTTTTGCAGACTGCCACCTGATCTAGCAGAGAAAGCAGTGCTGGAATAGGAACTCGCTAGATCTTGCATGCCTGCCTGTTGGTATTCCTACTCATGCTGACAGTGTCCTGACACAGGAAAACAGTGGCCCCATTTCCATTTATTCGTGTGGAGCACGTGCGGTCAGAGAGGTTGGGCGGCTGGGTGGGCCTGCCCCTTTTCTACATCCCTGTCTGTAAAAGAGCAATATGAGGTATGAGGAGCTGGTAAATGGGAGTAATAGCTTCTTACTGACTATGGCTTTCTAAGTATTTAGGATACCAAGCCACTTTAATCACCATTTCAGACCTACTGGGTTTGATTGTGCAGATACTGGCTATTAAAACAGCTCACAGCCTACCAAATCAATTATTTTAGAAAGACCTGTTCAATGGTTTTGAATAGACCAAAAAACTATGTTAGGAAAAGATGCATGTTTTTCAAATTGGATGGTGAAGATTTATAGATATTATCAGCGACTTGATTGGAAGGCCTAGATCTATTCTCTTTCTTGTCCCCACCAGGCAAATAATGAGCCATTAGATGTGGAGTTGTACATATTTAGAGTAGTAGCATGCATATGTGCATTATAAGATGACATGTTATTAGAAAAAATAGGAGTACCCCGTTGAGAACATAACCATAGATACTTAAATATATGGAAACTGTAGGCCTTCTCCATGTACCTTTTCTACTTTGTCCTTACAATTTTCCTTTTATCATTGAGACAAGAAGTATATGAGCATGTGAGACAAGTTACATCTTGAACTAAAGAAAAATCTCCAATGTCTGATTATATCATAAAAAACCATCTCAATTTTTCATCACACTGTCATAGTGAATAAAATCATCTTACTGGCAGCTCTGGAAACTTTGTAGGTGGCTTGAACAGTGTTCTATTTATTCTACATTTACCAAATTAATATTTTAGAAATAAAAATATGTATACAGCCAATTTAACAATATAAATTCTCAATTAAAAATTATAGGTACTGCATCCATGCAATTTTATTTTGAATAAAAAGAATTTCCTCTTATTGATACCATTACAGCAGTAACTGTATCAAGAAACCTCCAGGGGACAATTATGAGTATGTATTGCTTTCACTCATGACAAGTAAAGTATATGTTGAAATTTATAACTCATCAGCTCTGTCTTTGTGAAGTAAGTTAATTTTGCTGTTGACATAAAGCATAGTCCTAAAAGAGCTATAATAGTAATAGTCTAAATTTTTATGTTAGATTTAATAATTGTATGAATTATAAATTTAACAGTCAACAAATGTAATAAAATAGCATTATCTTTAAACTTCTTCAATAAGCTATTTGTCTTCAGTTCATAATAAAACTGTATTCTTAATTCTTATACCTTGAACTGCTAGAAATAAAAATCCGAGTAAGGTAAAGGAGCCCTTGTAGGGAAAAAAGAATAACCTTTAAGAGACTCATAGATATGAAAATTTTGGGGCCTATTTTTAGTCCCAAATTGATATAATGAATTAATTCCTAGAGATAAGTTGATTTAAAATTATTGGTCTTTGAATTCTCTAATTCTTACATGGCTGGGTATTAAGGCAAAAGACCCACTTAATGGGCAGTTCTGAGGTAATGACAAATGGACACCTTGTTAACATAAAACCATCAACTTTACATCTTACCCAGTTAAAAATCTTTTAAAGAATTTTCATTTATGAGACCATTAAAAATGGTGCTTCTCTGTTACTGCAGTTTTCATTGAGAAGTGCCTGGCTCTACAAAAACCTTCTTTTTTCTGAGAAGAAACTACTTTAGATACTTGGATTGTTAAGGCAGTTTTGCATTCTTTTACTAATTATTATAGTGACATTTGTTCCTTTTTTAAGGGAGAGGGCGTGTTTCCTATTAGCACCTTCGTCTCTTGTTTTAAAGGAATCATCCACTGGGTGTGGTCTTGGTGAATAGTGGTTTCCACTTGCTACTACATTAGCCAAAGGGGCCTGATCCTCCCAATCCACTGCCCTGCTCAGCCTGGAAGTGGATGTATAGTGGAGACGTGGGTAATCAGACCCTCTGCTAGAAACTCCCACTCAAGCAGGTGACTGAAGGACACAGGACAGTTGGTGGGCATTGAGGCAGTGGCAGTGTGTGGCCTGGGCTCTTCCCACTGAATGTCTTTAGCTGTCGTTCCCACTCCTCATCTTTCCAGCTATCCTCTGGTCCTCTGGTTCCTGCTTGTTCTCTAACCCTGGTCCCCACCTCCCCTTGTTTCTGTAACTCTGAACATGCCTTCCCCAATTCCATTTTTTGCTTAAAATATTCAAAGTTTGTTTCCACTCTGTATCAGTCAGGGTCCTGGCAGGAAACAGATGGCCCACTCAAACAGGGAAATTGAGGGGAGTTTAACGAAGGGACTTGGCAGAATATGAGTAGAATTAGAGAGTGATCAAGGGATGATGAAGCATCTCAGGACTAGAGAAGCGGCCACCAGAAATTCTTGCTGCTGCTGTGGGCGATGGCTGCCTGACAAGCTGAGGCCTTAGGAGAGGACCAAAGCTACTGACCACCTCTGATGCAGGAGAAGGGGCCAGGGGTCAAAATACCTGCCTCACTCTCTTCCTTCTCTCGGACCTCTTGCTGGTGCCTCCCATTGGATGATCCTAACTGGAAGCCAGAGGGCAAGGGAACCATTGATGGGGTCCACACAAGTCAGCCAGGGCACAGCCTTCTAGGCAGGAGAGGGTAGAGACTATGTTTGGGGAGGCTAACAAGGAATATCTGGGTAGAGTGCTTTCGAACAAGACCTTTGAGTGATAAAAGGTCTATATTTTATATATATATATATATATATATATATAAATAAATTTATTTTAAAGCCCCTTATATCCTGTAGAGTCTGCGAACCATATGGAGGTGTCTAGCTAAGGAGGCAAGTGGAGGCTGGTATCCAAGGCTTATGCCCTGCAAGTACTATCATCATCTGGAGGCAGGAGTACCTGTTTCCTTGATCCAAGATGCCAGCTCCACTCTAAGCTGTGAAGCTGAAGGGCTGCATTTGTTTGGGTCATGGGCAGGGCCTTTTGGCCTTTTCTAGTATGCACAAAGCCACGATATAGATTAGCAGTGGCTGTGCATTACCAACACACTAATATTTTAAACTATAAAATAAAATAGCATAGTGTTTAAGAGTGCCAGTTCTAGAGTCAGACTCCCTGGGTTCTAATCTGTATTATGCAATGTATTAAGTGAGCCCCATTTATTCACATTGGTAAAATTAGGTTGATAATATAATGGTACCAACCTCATAAGACTAATGTGAGGATCAAATGGAATAATGTAGATGAAGTATTCAGCACAATCCCCGGCAGTTTGAACTCAAAGAATATCAGCAGTTATTTTATGGTGAGTTTCTAATCTCATTTCTGCCTTTTCAGTCTAGGTTTGGTAAATGACAAATGAGTATTTACTAGTTTCTGCATTTGTGCAGCCACTGCAACATCCTATTGCTCTGTCTCTTCCCGGATGCCCAGTCCCATCACCCCTGATGCAATGACCTACCTCCCTGTTATTTATATCTGGTACCTATATTTTCATTCTCTCCCAATCGTGTCGTTTTCCAATCAGCATTCATCTTCCCTGCAACATTGGCTTCTCTAAGCCTCTTCCCTAGCTGTCTCTTATCTATGCAGGGAGTTCATCTGTCCTTCCAGAAAGACTCAGGAGCAACAAGACTCCCAGATACAACCGAAAAGAAGAAACAGTGATGGGAATTCAGCCTTGAATTTTAAGCCAGGTCAAAATCTTCAGCAAGCTTTATAGTGTTGGCACTCTCTCTGTATGTATGTATGTATTTATTTATCTTTAGAGACAGGGTCTCACTCTGTTGCCCATGCTGGGGTGCAGTGGTGCACTCGATCATAGCTCACTGCAGCCTCAAACACCTGGGCTTCAAGCCATCCTCCCACTTCAGCTCTCCAAGTAGCTATAACTACAGGCACGCACCACCACACTTAGATAATTTTTTTATTGTTTTGTAGAGACAATATGTCTATGGGCTATGTTGCCCAGGCTGGCCACAAACTCCTGGCCTCAAGGAATCCTCCCACCTCAGCCTCCCAAAGTGCTGGGATTACAGATGGGAACCACTGCACCTGGCCCCTGTCTGTATTTAGGTTAAGATTTGATTCCATCACAATTTTAGGATTAAAACTTCAAATCTATTATGATTATTTTAAGACTAAACATTGGACTTTTAAAAATAAACATGTAAAGCAATGTATCCTGATTGTGGTCTTTCTTGTACTGTATTCTTTCTTTCTAAAACATAAAAATTATAAACTTTGGATATGTTAATTAAATGTGGTCCAATTCATCATTATTTGTACTCCTGCATTCCTTTCCCCACTGAGATGACACTTTTGTCATGTCCAAGGGGGCAGCAAAGCTGGACCTTACATCATTACAACAGGAAAGCTGAGGGTTTTATGTCATTAAGTATGTGGCAAGTTAAATCATACCTTCAGAATTTGATCAAAAGTATGATGCTATATTACCTGAAATACTTTTTTTATGTCTGTTGATAAGAAGGCAGTTCTTCCCATAATTGTGTCCAGACTTTTAGAAGTAATAAGAGTGGTCCACATGGCTTTGGTTTGATCAACTAGTTCACCGTCATTTTTTGATGAATTAACATGGCTACTACCTAATGTTACACTAATGAGTGCTGCATGGTAACGCGTGACCATGGCTAGGGATAGGAAAGGATTAAAAATCAATTGAATACAAACAATATTGGTTTTTAAAACAAGCTAACAGACTCTCCTCTATATCAATATCTGATACCTTTGAACTCCAAGAATATTAGCAAATATTATATGGTTATATCAAAGCAATAGAGTAGATGAGCCACTGGAGAAATACATGAAATTAGATGACTGTTAACAACTAAGGTTGCCCATGAAAATTATAGTGCATCTGCTGTGGTTTGGATGTGGTTGGTTTGTCTCCACAAAAGCTTATGTTGAAATTTGATCCCCAAATGCGGTGATGCTGGGAGGTAGGGCCCCCAGTGGGAGGTGTTAGGGTCAAGGGGGCGGATCCCTCATGAATGACTTGGTGCTGTTCTGGCCAGTGAGTTCTCTCATGAGCCTGGACTAGTTCTCTGGGAATAGATTAGTTTCTGCAAGAGCAGGTTGTTATAAAGCGAGGTTCCTCCTCCTGTTTGTTCTCTCTTAGCACATGTCCACTTCCCCTTTGACATTCTTCACCCTGTATTTGACCTAGCATGTGGCCCTCATCAAAAGCTGAGCAGATGCTGGTACCACGCTGCTTGTATTTCCCAACCTGCAGAACCATGAGCTAAATAAAGCACTTTTCTTTATATATTACTCAGTCTCAGGTATTCTGCTATAATAACATCAAATGGACTAAGATAGTGTCCAAGTCAGCTAAATTGATTTCCATTGCACGTAATAGAAAACCTAACTCCAAATGACTAAGAGATAATCGGATCTATTATCTCACATAACAAGAAGTCCAGAGTTAGGATGGGTTCCAGGCCAGAGCCCAACTTTGTGACAATTTTCTTGGCCCTGACCTCTTCCTTGGGCTGGTGGCAAGGTGGTTCTAGTCATTATAGATATCACAGACACATCAAAGTCCAGACATGAAGAAGAAGAGAGACTGTTTGTTGCTTATGGGTCTGTGTTATAAGCTAGGAAACTGTTTGCAGAGGCAGGAGACTCTCTCATGGCTCATTAGCCAAGACTAGGTTACATGCCTATTTTAACCCATTCAGTGGCAAGGGGAATGGGCATAGTTAATGCTAGCCATTGGAGTGGAATAGATCTTGGTAGTCAACCACTACCACCTATTAGTACAAAGCTCATTTATTTATCTCTGTTTGCAGAGATTTTACATGGAGATTAATGAGTTAGAAGGAGTACGGAGAGGAAGTGACTGTGAAGGGTATATGTATGTGTTTGTGTGAATAAGAGAGAGTTTGGCTAATGAAGGTGCATGATCTCAGGACCCAAACTGCATTGAAAGAATAGCTCTCATACACTGATGATGAGATCAGAGAAGTACATCATAGCCAGGGAGCCACAGAAAGGTGCAGGTTGTCACAAAAAGGTACCATGAGCATGCACATTTTCACAGACATCTGCACTCTCAGGGATTGTAGGCTTCTCTTTCAGAGGCTGTTGGAGAAACCTTATTCCCTGTTACCTGCTTTCATGTGATCTATTGATAAGGGTAGCCACAGGCAAATGAGAGCGAGGTGGTTGTCCACATAGTGCAATTTGACAGGTGAGGAAGAGACCTTATTACCCTCTAAAACTCTCTCCTCTAAAAACAAAGCCCACATAGTGCAATTTGACAGTGAGAAAGAGACCTTATTACCCTCTAAAACTCTCTCCTCTAAAAACAAAACAAAGCAAACTAAATGCACAAAATCACAGCGACCAAACTAGCCATATGCTTAGGTGGGCTACATAGGTAGCTATGGGACATGGTTGTCAGAGGCCCTGTGCTGTCTCCCGTAACCCCACAGTACTCTGCTCTGTGCCCTAAAGCCAACAATTCCACCATGGGATAAAGCAGTAGCCTCTTTCTAAGGTCTTTGAAAAAGTACATACTGTGGGAAGAAGACTACATTAAGCCACCAACACGTTATCATTAATTATTACATCATAGAAACTAAGTGTACCTGGAAACAAGCAAATTTCCGAGTTAGGTGGGATCTTTAAAAAGGAAAAAAGCAACCTCTTTATCGTTTTGCCCAGATTTCCAGTGAGACAGACATATCTGTATAAAACACATGAGAAAATAATGTGACAAAGGGATTCAAGCGTGTGTCCTACTTGAGTCAATATATGGGGAAGAAACCACAAATAGACTCTCAGGAAAGAGGAGCGCACGGGCCTCTGGGAGCTCCTCTTCTCCCAGCCTGGCTCCTGAGGAGGGTGGTGGGATTCTGTTCTTCACTCCACTTCCTGCCTGTTGTTCAGAGTTGGCATGTTACTGTGGAAATTATTCAAGACAATTCCCAAGAATAAAGTATGATGTTGTGTTCATTTTAGACCCTCCTGAGGGGAGGGAGTCAGTATTGTGAGGACTTTGTCTTGCATGTTTAGCTCAGAAATGTTTATATTTGATTGATGCAAAAATGTTTATCATTCATTCTGGAAACTCTCAAGCTCTTGATACTGTCTTTACTATTTGGTAGCAAAAGTGCATGAGTCTCCCAAAGATGTTAAGAGATGGTGTAACAAGGAAACTTCCCTTTGAGAATAGAAGGTAGTAATTCAGGTTGGATCTATTCTTTATGTATCACTTCTTTTTGGAGTGGAGGGGGGCATTCACTAACTTCCTAAAAGTAAGAAAACATCCAAAGTACAATTTGTGGTGTTTTCACTGAGGCACACTTTTGCAAAGAAAAGGAAGGCTACCATTGGTTGAACTACACGCCTATGTCATGACTCAGCTTTGTCATTTCTTTCTCACAGAACCGTGTACAATTATTATAGCATCGGGATACAGAGCACTGGGTCAACCGTGGGCTCTGTGCAAATTAGCTCAATGACCCTGGGTGCTCCTGTATAAAAAAGAAGGGAGGCCAAGTGCAGTGGCTCACGCCTGAAATTCCAGCACTTTGGGAGGCTGAGGCAGGAGGATCACTTGAAACCAGGTGTTCGAAACGAGCCTGAGAAACAGAGGGAGATCTTGTCTCTATAAAAAATTTAAAAATTAGCTGGGCATGGTAGCACACGCACCTGTAGTTCCAGCTACTTTTGGAGGCTGAGGCAGGAGAATGGCTTGAACCATGGAGTTCGAGGTTGCAGTGGGCTATGATCATGCCACTACACTCCAGCCTGGGTGACAGAGTGAGACCTTGTCTCAAAACAAACAAACAAAAAGAATATATGAAAATGGGGGGGGGGGACGGATAATAACAGTACTTACCTCATGAGATGATCGCGAAAATTAAACGAGCTAAGAAAACTTATGTCCTCTTAGCTCACCACCTTCCAAATAATAAACAGTAAATATCTGCTCTTGTTTTCCCCATTTTACCAGTAAAAAGGTCGTATCTCAGAGATCTTAAGTAACTTGTCATATGTGAGAGAGCTTAAGTAACTCGCTTAAGGTCACCACGTAAGTAAATCATGATGAGAGAGGGATTCAAACCCTTTTATCTAATTTCCAGTTTGTCCAATTTAAAGTCTATATGTTTCACAACTATGGGGAGATCTTTCTGTTGAATCATCTATTTCAGACACTTTGTTCCAACTACATAGGGTGATGGGAATGAAGCTCCTAAAAGTTGGAGACAAAAAAAGTTCTATCTTTGATACCAACCTAAGTGTTCTGCACTTACAAGGCACAAAGGGGATGTTGCTGCATGACCAGCGAATGGAGAATCTTTGCCTAAGACCCTGACAAATTTTTGCCTAAGACTCTAATTTGTTGCAATTTTGAGTGACTGAAAATGCAATAATATTAATCCATAACTTAGTGAGGTAAAGCGTTTGCCCGAGGTCATAGGACTACATGTGGGAGAGCCCTGGCAGGAAGTGTGTGTGGCTGCGCCTCCCACGTTCCCGACCGCCCTGCTGAATCACCCCCTTGCTCTTAAGCAGCTCTCGGTGGGTCCAGAATGAATTTAGTCTAGTATTTCAAAAAAACCCTTAAATGACCAGAACCTAAGAACCAGGCTTTGTTGGCTGTGCTCTGGTGAGCTTAAATGACATAAAAGTAAACACGTAAAACCACAGAAACGACATGTAAAACAAAACCAAATCAACACACTAGCAAGTAAAGCAGACAACCTCATGAGCTAGGTTTGGGGTGGGCATGGGGTCCTGCAGAGCCAGTCCCTTTTCACGCCATCTTCTCTATTTCTACCTATGTTACTATGATCTTTACTCACGAAGACCATCTCTAGGAAGTTTAAGACATAAGTGAGCAAGGAAAGATTTAGTTTTGCTAAGTATGTTTTTCTCACTATGTTAGAGAAGAGAACTAAAGTTCCAACAGAAGTTTTGGAGCAAAGAAGATGACCTTAGTTCACCAGAAAATTTAGGTATATCAGAATGTCACAGCTATGGTTAATTGATGCTTTTCTTTTTAGTAACTATAGTTGAACTTCTGTTTATTACAGTTTATTGTTTTATGGATTTGGATATACTGTGGGTCAGGTTGCACATGCCCAAATAGAACCACCCACCAAAGAAAAACTTTATGTGGTTCAGCTGACCTACATGATAAGGTTATCTTTTAACACCAGGATTTTGAAGCCATTCTGATGTATTATGTAACAGCAAATATAATTGGCGATTCAGTTTTGATATCTAAATTACCCTAAAATAGAAAAACAAATATGTACTTTTATTATATGTTAAATTTTATCTCAAAAAGAAAAAAAGAACAACCAACAAATTCTGAACTCTGTTTAACAATATGCAGGCTGACGTGCTCGGGGTGAAGTACACTAATGTTTTCAGCTGAATTTGAAGTGCATCAAAAAAGTAAGGATTGTTGGATGGATATAGGGATGTGTAGACAAATATGTAATAAAACCACTGCATAGTTCCTTCAACTTTACAGTAAGTTTTAGAATTTTCAATAAAATGTGGGGAAAACCATGAGTGCGTGGTTTAAAGTACTTACAGTCAGACTTTGTCTAAAAGGAAAAGTCCAGAATATGCTTCTATTATAGGAAGTCTCACATCAAGTGAATTCAATGATGAAAATGTAAAATTCATAACAACTTTGGTTGCAACTTATCGAGTGCCCAGGATGTGCCAGGAATGATACAAAGCACTTAATAAGTGTTATCTAATTTAATACTTACAAGTATCATTTGAAGTATATATTATTATTCTTATTTTACAAGTTCTGAAGCAGGGGTAGGAAGGTTACGTGATGTGTAGGAGGGTGCACATCCAGCATGTGGTACAATTGACAGTGACATCACATCTGCCTGTGTCTCCAGCCAATGCTCCTAGCCACTGCACTCCAGGAAAGGGAAATCTCAGTTGGAAACCTTTAGAGATTATCTGTTAATAGTTTAATTTCCCCACTGCTTATCACGAGTGACACAAATGTTCGGTAGCACCAGAAGCCCAGAATTTCCACTGTTCAGTCAAGGCTTTCCCCACTAATCAGCATGTCTCTCTGAATGCAGTTGTTTTTAACAACATGGATTCACTATAGGATTCCTTTAAGTAACAAATTTCCATAATGCACTTTATCTGTAATCTGATGTAGTAGAATTTGAGCTATGCGTATATTTTTAGGTATCATATATGTTATAAACAGGGGCACCCTAATGCTATAAACAGTATGTTCAAAAGTGTAAGATTAGCTTGAGTTTTTGAATGAACTCAAATTGTGCAGATTTCCCTGATGGGAAAAGTGCATGAAATTCTGAAATAAGTATATATTGCAGCCATTTAAGTGAAAATGCTATAATTCTGATAATTCTAGAAATTTTTTTATAGGTCAGTTCCAAATCCCTGGCTATTCTGGGGCCTTTTTTTTAAATATAATTTTAGCAGTGACTGATTTACATGGTGCAAACCACTGTAAAGAAAACATGAAGAAATCTAGGTGCAGTGGCTTATGCCTATAATCCTAGCAATTTGGGAGGCAGAGGCAGGAGGATCACTTGAGGCCAGGTGTTCAAGATCAGCCTGGGCAACATAGCAAGACCCTATCTCTACAAAAAAATTTAAAAATTAGCTGGGTACAGCAATGCACACCTGTAGTCCTAGCTTCCTGAGAGGATCACTTTAGCCCAGGAGTTTGAGATTACAGTGAGCCATGATGGCACCATTGCATTCCAGACTGAGAAACAGAGTGAGACCCCATCTCAAAAAAAAAAAAAAAAAAAAAGAAGTGTGAAACTATAAGAATTCTAGAAGAAAACATTGGAAATACCCTTCTAGACATTGGCCCAGGCAAAGAATTTATGAGGAAGACCCCAAAGGCAATCACAGCAACAACAAAAATAAATAAATGGGACCTGATCAAATTAAAAAGCTTCTGCACAGCCAAAGAAATTATCACGAGAGCAAACACACAACCTACAGAATGGGAGGAACTATTCGCATGCTACACATCCAATAAAGGGCTGATAACTAGAATCTATTTAGAACTCAGGAAAATCAGCAAGAAAAAAATTAAACAACCCTATCAAAAAGTAGGCAAAGGACATGAACAGAAACTTTTCAAAAGAAGACAGAATAATGGCCAACAAATGTATGAAAAAATGCTCAACATCTCTAATCATCAGGGAAATATAAATCAAAACCACAATGAGATACCACTTATACCCAGTGAGAATGGCCTTTATCAAAAAGTCCCCAAACAATAAATGTTGGCATGGATGCGGAGAGATAGGAACACTCGTACACTGCTGGTGGGACTGCAAACTAGTACAACCTCTGTGGAAAGTAATATGGAGATACTTCAGAGCTAAAAGTAGAACTACCATTTGACCCAGCAATCCCATTACTGGGCATCTACCCAAAGGAAAAAAAGACATTCTATAAAACAGACATCTGCACTCGAATGTTTACAGCAGCACAATTCACAATTGCAAAGATGTGGAAACAACCCAAGTGCCCATCAATACATGAGTGGATTAATAAAATGTGGTATATGTATACCATGGAGTATTACTCAGTTATAAGAAACAATGGTGATATAGCACCTCTTGTATTTTCCTGGATAGAGCTGGAACCCATTCTACTAAGTGAAGTATCCCAAGAATGGAAAAATAAGCACCACATGTACTCACCAGCAAATTGGTTTTAACTGATCATCACCTAAGTGCTCATATAGGAATAACATTCATGGGGCGTCAGGCAGATGGGAGGGGGAGGAGGGGATGGGTGTATACATACATAATGAATGCAATGCCGCACCATCTGGGGGATGGACATGCTTGAAACTCTGACTTGGGGTTGGGGCGCAAGGGCAATATATGTAACCAAAACATTTATACCCCCATAATAGGCTGAAATAAAAATAAATAAATAATAATAAAAACGACATATTTATATCCTTTCCTCCACTTGCACCTTTCCCTTTTCCCCCAGATTTGTCTTCAATACCACTCATCAAAGCCTCACCTGGATGTCTGGCAACACTGCAGAAATGAAGACATCCACTAAGTCTTCTCTTAGGTTTTAAGTTCTAGGCAGTTGTCCTTCTACTGTAGTACTATTAGTAAAGTGCTTGGCAGCTTTGAAGTTAGAAATCTTGGGTTTAAGTTTCAGTTCTGTCACTCATAGAGGAGTGTCAGTGAAACTCCTTATCTTCTGAGTCATTTTTCCACCAGCTATCAAATACTGACCTGACAGGATTATTATTATTCTTTTGAGGAGAAGGAAAGAGTTTATTAATATGCCAGCAAATGAGGAGGTTGGTAGACTCCTGTCTCGAAGTACCAACATCCTGCTTCTGAGCAGAAGCACAGAACTTTTGAAAGTTCTGATTCATCTCGTCTTCCTCTAAGACAATCTCGTGACCTCCGTGTGTGCAACTCCCCTGAGCCATCTCCTGTGGCACAGAGAACAAAGGACACTCTGCTGCTCCTACCAACTACCAGCCTGCGGCAGGGATGTGGGTTTTCGTTCTCAAAAAGGGTGAGGGGGGTTTGAAGAGAGAGAAAACATTTTTACCCTTTTTCAGGCCATTCTCTCTGTTACATCTTCCCCATGGTCAATTTTACCCTTCCATATCTATGGGAAGAGGGCGACATAGTCATCGATCTACTTCCTGCTGAATTGGGGCCATGTTTTAGGTGGAATGTGCAGATCATCAGGTGAAAAAGGACATAGGCAATAACTACAATGGTGAGGACTGACAAGATGAAATGGACTGTCACCTTGCACACAATGTCTGATACGGGGCTGGGTTGGAAAAGAAACATGGGACCTCTAAGTTGTACCCTGTAGGCGACCTGAGAGACCGGCTTCTGCAAATTCAGAAATCATGTACATAAATAGTTGTACCAAATGAGGTTTAGGATAACTCACGCAGCAGCAAGACAGATCAGCAGAAGAGGTGATAGCCCTGGGAAATTCTCACTGAGGAGTTATCCCTCTATCCTACAGACAGAACCAAAAAAGGTTAGTAAAAATATCAACATTTTTCTTTTTCTTTCTGTTTCTCAAACAGATACTTTAAATTGCCCAAGCCCGGCCCCTCCCCTGGGGGATACACCTCTTTACTTTGGTATGATGGACTCAAGTTTCACTTCTGACAATTTTAACGAGGTGTGAGTTAGAGGCACTTCACAGGGTCCCTTCCACTTCTCTGCTTCCAGCTGGGGCAGGGACTTGAAAGAGGCAAACTCATGTATAGTGGTTAGCACTGGACCCACTCCTTTCACATATTGTTTTACTCTATTTTCTTTTACTTATGGTTATATTACCATACTTACCTTGGGGAGCTAGGAAAGGTCTCTCATAAACTATTTTTTTTAGGGATGCCTGCTTCTAAAGGGCTACCCTTATCCAGAGGAGGGTAAGTGGCAACACCTTATCTCACTTTAGATGGGTTTCCTGTATCCGTTTCAGGATGTGTGTAATTTCTATTCTAGGCGTAGGGCTTTGCTTACTTGTTGGGTTATCTTCGACACAAAGGAGAGTCCATTATCACTCTTGTGAAATGTCCAGGGCTCCACAGAGTGTGCTCCTGGATCCTGTTGACAGTGGGGCGCCTGCTGACATCCTCGCTGTAGGAGGAGGAGCTGCTGAGCCGTCTCTGTAGCTGTCTGTCCCCCCACCTGGTGGCATCCACCACCAGCATGCCATTCTCTACCTGCTCGGCCTCTTCCCTGGAGCGAATGATGTGCAGGCTTGCTGAGCCCCGACCTTCAAAATGCAATGTCAGTGTCTCCTGTGTACTTCACCAGGCCCCAGTACTCATCCAGCAGGAGCTTGGTGGTTCCCTCCCCCAGGTGAGCTTCTGCTGCTTCTGAAACAACCCCTGGTACTCCTGCTGCTCACCCAGGTCTCCCTCCTGGGCCCGTTGTGAGGAGTTTCTCAGCCACGGCTTGTCTACAGCTGCCTCACTGCCACCTGGCCCTCCCCGACCGCCCCCTGCCTGGCTTGCAGACTTCAGCCTGACAGGATTAGTGTGGATATCAAAGCAAAATGTATTCATGCTTTGAAAACAAAAAACCAAAAACATAAGAACTAAGGACAATACAATCAACATTTAAAAAAAAATTTTACCATGTTTATTTTTGCCATTTTCTGTCAGACATAATTATATGTTTTTAGTGTGTGATGAAACTGTGAACATCTTTCTTGATTTCAGAACCCTTCAGATAGAAGGGTTGGAAGACAATTTTCCATGGGTTTCTTGCATATCTTGCAAATGAGGCATTCATTTCCTTTATTACAGACTCTTTTTCCCCCCCAGGAGTTTTGTGTAATAGCCTTGAGTCTCCCTCTGGAGCAAGTAGCAGGCATGCTTGCTCTTCAGTGTAAGAGATTTGGGTTCCCTACCGTCAGGGTTTCTTGCCTATAACGAATCCATTGCACGTGCAACTATCTATCTGGACTCGCCATTTTGCCCTGTGGGAAATGGGCCTTGCAGTATTGCTGCAAGTGCTGATACTCTGGCTACTTCAGTGGCTGTTTGTGATAAGTCCCTTGTCTCTGACCCAGGAAACTCATGTCTTCTCACAGTCATCAAACTGTGGCAGGCAAGCTTGTTAGCTGACAAGGAGTAAAATCTTAGACCCTTCACAGTGCTTGACAAGGAGTTGGGATATGAAACAGAGATGAAGATTTTTCCTCCTATCATATCTTGCAACAGTTTTTACAAAATATGTGTCAACTTTTGGGGAGAATGGACAACATATATTGTAGTGATTAAGCACATGGACTCTGCAGCCAGGCCCTCCAGATTCTAATCCTGCCTAGTGCTCTCTTTTAGTTTGTGTTCCCCCAGAAACAGACCCTGAGACAAGGACACGAGTGCAAATAGTTTATTTGGGAGGTGATCTTAGGACTCACTGGTAGGGACCGAGAAAGTGAGAAAGGAGAAGGAAGACAAACAATAAATCACAAATTTTCAGATAAGTATCATTGTGGATAAAGTTTAATCCTATTCGGGAACTCTTGGTAGCCAATATAGAACATGTACCTGAGAGTTATTTTCTACCTGAGGGGTGAGGGAGCTGGACTATTGTATAGCAAATTCCACTGGTTGAAGGATCCTAGGAGAGGGTAGGTGCCGACTCTCACCCTGGATTTTTTGGCCTGTCTTGCATGGCGCAAAGAAGGCTGCAATAGGCTCTGGAAGTTAGAGGTGAAGTCTGGATGTGCATTACACTAATAAAGCTCAAGGGAATATAGTTGACACACCCATTGCCTTTGCTACAGGTATCCTCCAGTGGTATGATCTTATGAAGTTACTCAATCTGCTTATGCCCTGTTTCCTTACGGGTACAATGGGAGTAATAGCATCAACCACACAGGGTTGATAGAAAGAGTAAAGATTCAATCCATGTAAAACATACCATGGCATTTCATAAACACTTAGTGTTGTCCATTATTATAGAAGAACATGACATTTATTTATTGGTTGATATGTTGTCTATATCATTCTATGACAGTCTTGCAAGCTGACGTCTAATTCCTTAACATTGTGAAGTTTTATTTTACTAAATACCTGTGATGACCTCTTATAGATTCAAGGCATATTTATGTTTGACATTTATCGAGGGGCAACATTGGCTGCCTCGAGGGAAGTGCCAAGAAAGATGTGTTTAAAACTTATTCCTATTTAAATTTCCTTGGAGAATTTATGGGGCTAAGCACTCCTGAACTCTTTAATTTAAAGATTTACTGCTCTGTCAGAGAAACTAATTAAATCCTTTTTGAAGTGTCAGTAACACAGCAGCGGTAGACTCAATTTTCTGTTCTTTTATTATGGAAATGAGAATATAAAAAGAGAAGTGTATTTTAAATTCAATTTTCTAGTATTATGTATCATTTACGTCAAACTTCTGCAAATCAACATCATGGCAACTATGGAATTCACCAAAATGAAACACTCAAGAATTTTAGTAAACCTACTTAACATTTTTTCTTCTTCTTTTTTTTTTTTTTTTTCTGAGACAGGGTTTCGCTTTGTTGCCCAGGCTAGAGTGAGTACTGTGGCATCAGCGTAGCTCACAGCAACCTCAAACTCCTGAGTTCAAGTGATCCTCCTGCCTAAGCCTCCAAGAGTAGCTGTGACTACAGGCATGCGCTACCATGCCTGGCTAATTTTTTCTATGCATTTTTAGTTGTCCAACTAATTTCTTTCTATTTTTAGTAGAGACGAGGTCTCACTCTAGCTCAGGCTGGTCTTGAACTCCTGACCTTGAGCGATCCTCCCACCTTGGCCTCCCAGAGTGCTAGGATTACAGGTGTGAGCCACTGCATCCAGCCCCTACTTAACTTTTGATTACAGGAAAATTCTACTGTTAAGCTAAATAGCACAAGTAGGAAATTATAGCTTACTAGGGAAGAGACCCATATTTAGGGAAACTAGCTATTCAGAGGTCTATAGATTTGCCTATTTCCTGCCCTAGTAACATCTCTGACCTCTATTTCCTTTTATTCTCTCTTTTATTTTAGTAATCCAACAGTGCTCTTGGCTTACTCTGCCTTGATTCTTGACCTTATTGAAATATCTCAGTCACTGTTACATATCATCCAAGTCTTTACATTAAGGAAATTGGCTAAAGAATGTTCTCCAAAATCCTTCTTTCATTTTTGCAGTTGTTCATTTAGATATTCTTTTCTTTGTCTAATTCTATCTTAACACAATATATATGTGAATTTTTTTAGAGTTAAGTAAATTATAATCTTTCTATAAATATTTTATCAGTGTTTAGGCTGAAAGAAAATTAGTTATAATTTTCCTTGTTAAAAATTTGACAGTTTTAATAAAACATTTTTCTCAGCTACTATTTTTGTTTTTCTTTTAAGAGACAGGGTCTCATTCTGTCACCCAGGCTGGAGTGCAGTGGTGCAATCATAGCTCACTGCAGCCTTGAACTCTTGGGCTGAAGTGATCCTCCTTCCTCAGCCTCCTAAGTAGCTGGGACCACAGGTGTGCACCACCACACCTGGCTAATGTTTTTAATAAATTTTTTTTTGTAGAGACAGGATCTTACTATGCTGCCCAGGCTGGTCTCGAACTCCTGGTCTCAAGCGATCCTCCTGCCTCTGCCTCCAAATGCTGGGATTATAGGAATAAGCCACAACGCAGGCCTTAGCTACTGTTTTGTTTTGTTTTTCATTAAATATCTTACATTTGGACTCTTAAATGGTGCTTAATTTTTCTTATGAACTAAGAAGAGTTGGGAAAACCTGTAAACTTTCTTTTCATCTACTGTATTAGTCACCTTTTAAAAAAAAACTTTTGATGTCTTACTGACATATAAAATTTTTCTAAGTAGAAGCTAGGATAAAGTTTCTTATAAATTTAATCTGTATATACTATGATACTATTTTTATTTCTTGAAATTTCCTAGCCATTCTTCTTCCTGCTCAGTATCAGTTGAATAAAATATATTTTTATATATGTAAATATATATATTGCTATAGAAAATATGAATCGAATGGAATGTTTTTCTCTTAAACACGATATTCAGTCTATTAGGGAAGAAAAAGTATAATGAAATTTAGCATTTAACCTACACTTTTAAAAACAAAGCCCCAAATAAATCAAGTTATTAAAATAAGTTCATATTGTATTATAGATTTATGGATGTTAAGAAGTGTTTTAATGTTTTTAAATGTTTTAAATCATCTTTTAGTGTATATATGTGATTATAAAAATAATGCAATAGTAATAACTGATGGATTTCTATCCCTTTGCTCTTTGTCAGCTCATTTCTGGGAACTTACCCATTTACTGAGACCAGCCAAAAGGAATCTCAGAAACTTAGGAGACTCCTACCAACTTTGAAGACTGTATTCTCAAAGCAGGGCTGTGAAACTGAACCAGCAAAGAACAGCATCATTGTCCAAGCTCAAGTTCCAGCAGAAGGACAAAGCAGGTAAAGGGTGTTTTTTTGACGGGGCCACTCCTGCCCCCTCTTTCTGCACTATCTCTTGCCTCTCCACCCGCCTTCCCCACCAAAGCCCAAGGTCCTAGTCCACACCCTAGCTGTCCGGTGTTCCTCTGCAGGGTCCTACTAAGCTCATCTTTCTTGGACATACTCTGAAGCAAACCAAATCCTACCTTTTGAAAAAAGTTACTACTCTTTATTTTATTCCTCATGGGCCCTATTTTTTCTAGTTAAAGATAACTAGAAAGATAACAAGTAGTAAGAAAGATAACAAGAAAAATTTATTTTTGATAAATTGTTCGTGGTGATAATGGATTTAGGACAATGTGTGGCCCATAAATGCTTCCTGAGAGATTCTAACAGGAGGTACCTGGACACATTTCTTAAACTACCGAGACTGGCACTAAAATTTGAAAGTTCCAGCTCTACAAAAGTTATATTATGTTTGGGGGCATGTCACCCATTTATTGACTTTGTACCGTCATATAATTGATGCATACGGTTTGGTGAGTCTGGTCTTACGGGCTAAATCTGATGTTATATGAATATGCATTGAGCCCAGGGTGCAACGCTGGAAAGTCAAGGCTTGTCGGCGATGTCGACTATTTCTGGGCACTGGTACAAACACCAGAAAGAAAGATTAGTTACATGTTTTCTTTAGTGATGACATGAGTTAAATAATATACTCTCAGATTAAATTTGTCACCTATTCAACACAGAGTTCTTACAAAAGGCCTCAAAGCAAATATAGTCGGTTAAGTGTAAAAACTGAGGATGTTGACAGCTGCCAAGGGCACGTAGTGTTTACACATTTTATATGCTGAGCAAACATGTCAGTCAGTTAGTCTGACCTACTTGTGCCCCTTCCTGAGAACCTGTTCCCGTTGCTTCTGGTAAATGGGCAGCAAGCCACGTGACTGCAGCCTCCTGACCACAGCTGATTGGAATAGAGATGAAAGAGACAGAGAGGTACGCAGAGACACAGAGATGGAGAGACAAAAAAGGGTAGCAGATAATGAGGCAGAGAACAGCGACCCTGTGGCTCCAGTGAGAGAGAGAGGAAGAAAGAAAAAAGCACACATCTTGATTCCAGAGAGCCTTCCAATTTCTTCTTCCAGTTTTGTGAGTGGCCCAGATGTACTTGCCATGTTGATTCTATGAGACAGATAATCTGTGTAACAGAGAACGTCAATTTCCACAGCAGCGTAATCCAATAGAAATAGAATTCAAGCCAGATATATAATTTTAAAATTTCTAGTAGCCACATTAAAAACATAAAAAGAAACAAGTGAAATCAATTCTAATAATACACTTTATTTAACCCAATTTATCCACAAATTGCCATTTCAACATGTAATCAATATAAAAATTACCAATGAGATTTTTATTTTTATGCTAAGTCATTAAATTCTGGTGTGCATTTTGCACTATGATGCATCTATATTTAGACAAGCCACATTCCAAGTGCCCAACAGCCACTTGTGGCCAGTAGCTACCATCCTGGACAGTGCAGAGATAGAGCAGTCAGGGACTACATTTCCCAGGTGCTTTACATCTAGGAATTGCCAAAGATACAATTCAATTCAAATTAGGAGTAGAAGCTATGTGTGTCCCTTCCAAAACAAAGTGGTTAAGAAGCAGGTATAGTAGCTTCTCTCCTCTCTCTGTCCCCTTCCACTAGCTTGGCGCAAAGGGACGTGACAGCCTTGGAAGCCATAGGTTAAAGATCGCACAAGAAAGAGGGAGCGTGGGTCTCTGAATCATCACATTCAGGAAACCCCGCTGTCAATTGGAAATATGCATTTTGAATGTTAAGCAAGAAATACATTTTTTTTGTTAGAACTGCTATACATTTCTGCATTTATTTTTTTATCAGTTAGCCCATCTTATCTAATACACCTATATTTTCTTGTGCTGCTGTTAAAAGCTTTTTCTATTTCTAAATGCAAGTGATACCCTAAAATGTGTGTGTGCGTGTGTGTGTGTGTGCGCGCGCGCACATGCACAACACACACTAATTACCGTTGGGTTTTGTCAATGGGTAATATGTCTGGGCATGTTTTACCCAGGATATGTTTAGGCTGCAGTCTTTACCTGGAAAAATAAATCTCTGAAAACAAATTGAGAGGAGAATATGAATAAACTATAAAACTCTTAAAAGAAAACGTAGGACAAAATCTACACAACATTCAATTTGGTGACGATTTCAAAGGCACAGGCAGCAAAAGAAAAAACAAACTGGACTTTCTGAAAATTTAAAAATTTTGCATGTCAAAAGACAATCTCAACAGAGTAAAAGGCAACACAGAATGGGAGACTATGTTCACAAATAATAGATCTGGTAAAGGATTAATATCCAGAGTATATGGGGAATGCCTAAAACTCAACAACAACAAAAAACCCCAAACAACTCATCTCGAAAATGGACAAAGGACTTGAACAGACATTTCTCCAAAGATACACAAATGGCCAATAAGCACATGAAAAGATGCTAAATATCACTAATTTTTAGGGAAATGCAAATCAAAACCACAATGAGATACCACCTTATACCCATTAGGGTGGCTGCCATAAAAAGTGAACAAACAAAGCAACAACAACAACAACAAACAGAAAATAACAATTATTGACAAGGATGTGGAAAATTAGAACTTTTATGCACTGTTGGTGGAAATGTAAAAGGGCATAGCCATTGTAGAAAACAGTATAGCAGTTCCTTACAAAATTAAAAATAGAATTACCACATAATCCAGCAATTTTACTTCTGGGTATATACCCCAAAGAATTGAAAGCAAAGTCTCAAAGAGATATTTGTACAACCATTTTCGTCATAGCATTATTCATAATAGCTAAAACATAGAAACAACCCAAGTGTCCATTGCAGATGAATGGATAAGCAAAATGTGGTACATATTTACAATAGAATATTATTTAGCTGTAAGAAGGAATGAAATACTGACATATGCTGCAATGTGGATGAACGTTGAGGGCATTATGCCAAGTGAAATAAGCCAGTAGCAAAGTGACAAATACTATTTGATTCCACGTATATGAGGCCCTTAGAGTAGTCAAAATCATAGAGACAGAAAGTAAAACAGTGGTTGCCAGGGGTCGAATGAGAATTGGGGAGTTACTGTTTAGTGGGTATAGTTTCAGTTTTGTAAGATAAAGGAGTTCTGCAGATGGATGGTGGTGATGGTTGTTCAACGATATGAATGTACTTAGTACCACTGAAATGTACACTTAAAAATCATTAGGCTGGGCACAGTGGCTCACGCCTATATTACTAGCACTTGGGAGGCCGAAGCGGGAGGATTGCTTGAGGTCAGGAGTTCGAGACCAGCCTGAGCAAGAGCGAGACCCCCATCTCCACAAAAACCAGAAAAATTAGCTGGGCAGGGTGGCGCATGCCTATAGTCCCAGCTACCCGGGAGGGCGAGGTAGGAGGATCGCTTGAGCCCAGGAGTTTGAGGTTGCTGTGAGCTATGATGACACCACTGCACTCTAGCCCAGGCAACAGAGCAAGACTCTGTCTCAAAAACAAAAACAAAAACAAAAACCCAAACCCACATTAAGACGATACATTTTATATTATGTGTATTTTACACAATAAAAAATTGTTTTATTTAAAATATTATTTTTAAAAATTCTAGAGGAGAATATGATCAAAGTCTTTAGAATCCTGAAAGGTTTGATTAGTAAACGTGGAGTTCATCACCACCAAGAATTTTTCCAACCCCAAGGTATAGCTAAAATAAGAAAAGGATAGTTATATGGTAGCTAATCATTTAACAATTTTTTTCATTGTGAAAACATAATTACAGCAGAGTAGTAGTAACTCCAAAAGCACTGTGCTTTTCCTACAGAGTATTTTCCCTACAAGAAATATATTTTGTGCTTCCTATGGCAGGAGATTCTAAATAACCTGTTCAAAGTCATTTGCCCAGTACTCTAAAGTAGGGTTTCTCAACTTCTGCATTTTGGGCTGGATAATTCTTTTCTGTAAGGGGCTGTCCTGTGCATTGCAGGATGTTTACCAGCACCCCTGGTCTCTACCGGCTAGAAGACTGTACCACCCCTCTCCATCAGGTCGTGATAACAGACACTGTGGAAATGTGCCCTGGGAGTAATATTTAATAGAATCGCTCCAGGTTGAGAATCACTGCTCTAACACCAGCAGGTTACCAAGGTTAGGGAGGCCCAGAGGAGTCCCCTGCCTTTGAATGGGGGTTTCAGAAAATGACTGGTGAAGCCTCTAGGTGGGGGTGCAGTGACAAGAAGGCAGCGAGACTAGGGAAGCAGGCAGGTCATGACAAGGCAGCAGAGCAGGGCAAGAATCATCCCAGCTGGGACGATTCAGAGAAGTATCATGGAAGAGTTGCCATCTGAGTTGGGGGGTATTGTTTTTTAAAGGCAAAACTCAATGGTTCTAAGGGATGGAAATCCACCCAAATTAATTCCAATTGAAAGGGAGGTTTATTTTTAGGATATAGAGCTGTCACGCAAATGAGACACAGCTTGGAGTGGAGCTGCCAAGCATCATAGCTGCTTTTTCTTTAGGTGGCTGCAAGATCCTTCTTCTATGTGTCATTTTGCAAGTACGCTCTCTCTTCTGTTTGGCAAATTGACTTTCTTCACTTCCTCTTGGTCTCCGATCATCCATAGCTTTGTCTATCCCATGACTTGGATTTAACATAGTGTTGACTCACGAACAGACCCTAGATGAGCTCTTCCTAGCTATCTATGTTGAGTTGACTCTGTGTTAATTTCAGAGTCCCAGGAGAAGAACCCGATTGGTCTAATTTGGGTCAGCTATGCACACAACATGATTCATTCAGCTGAAAGTAGGGATAGAAACACATAATGAAAACATGGTCCCTTACACCCATTCTTTTAGTAGCTCTAGAGGGATGGGGAATTGGTGGCAGTTTCCAAGGAAGGGAGCTTGGGC
The DNA here is from genome assembly GCF_041146395.1 of Eulemur rufifrons. NCBI lineage: Eukaryota > Metazoa > Chordata > Mammalia > Primates > Lemuridae > Eulemur > Eulemur rufifrons. The sequence continues at coordinate 12,785,186 of NC_090983.1, read as the reverse complement.
AGACACAGTTCCCAAAAGATATCTACCATAGCCTTAGCGGGTGGCTAGAATGTGGAAGAAATTAACTACTGGAAGAGGGAATGGCATAAACAAAGGTGAGGAACAAAAGCACTTTACATAGATTCAGTAAATTTTCTAGATGAATTAGACTGCAACGTTTAAGGATCATTATATAGTCTGGATCTATTGTAGCCCAAGGTTCCTGTCGGGGACAATTAGGTAATGAGGCTGGAAATGTGGACTGGTATTAGACGGTCACAGGCATTAAATGCCAGACTGAGGCATTTGGATTTTTCAGGGTGTCTCTAATGTCTGAGGACACACCATGGAGGAAAGTGGTCATGTTTTTTTAGAAAATATTCTTTGGTTCCTGGATAAGCTCAAGGTTCCAGAGTCAAGTGGCAGGTTAGTGTGATTTTATAGTGTGTTGAAAGAGAAATTAAGCCATGAAATGAAACAATGTATATATAAGGCAACTGGAATAAGAGTTTGCTTAGTAAACTAGTAAAAAGAATAAAGTAGGCCAGGTGTGGTGGTTTATGCCTGTAATCCCAGCACTTTGGGAGGCTGAAGCAGGAGGATTGCTTGAGGTCAGGAGTTCGAGACCACCCTGGGTAACACAGTGAGTGAGACTCCGTCTCTACAAAAAATAGAAAAAAATAGCTGGGTATGGTGGTGTGCACCTGTAGTCCCAGCTACCCGGGAGGCTGAGGCAGGAGGATCGCTTGAGTCTAGGAGTTTGAGGTTGCAGTGAGCTATGACAATGCCACTACACTGTAGCCAGGGCAACAGAGTGAGACTCTGTGTAAAAACCAAAAAAAAAAAAAATCAAGCCAAGACACCAAGAACCATTCTACTACAACTATAAACAACATTGATCAGGCTTCTTCTATGGGCCCAACACTGTATTAAGCATTTGTGTAACTAGGGCAAGGTAAGTGAATGAGTGTTTTATTCACTATCTATTACACATATATTACCTTTTTCTTTTGGGGCCCAGAATTACTGAATCTTAGAGTTGTAAAGGCTTTTGACCTCCATACCAGAGGCAGAGTCTCCTCTAAACTTACCTGTTAACCCTCTAACATTTACCAGAGTCTGCCTGGTAACTGACCATTTACCTAGAACCCAAAAGATTCCAGATCATACGTCCCTCTGGGTCTGAGGACTGGACAGGCAGTTCCATGCACAGAGGTGCACTTGGCTTGGGTACTATATTTTTGGCCTAAGAGTCCACATTAGAATATCAAAGCATTTTGTAAACTCCAAGCCTCTATAGAGAATAAAAATCTACTCCAGGATTTAATAAGCCTGCTTCTTGCTTTAAATTTAATGCTAATGGTAAACGGAAAGAGATTTCTAGTGACAGATAATTAGTGATAATGGCGATTACCGGGCTTTATATAGTCTTTCACCCAAACAGATGGCAGAGCGCTTAAAAAATGAATGCTTTAAGGTATAATTTCTCCCCCTTCTTAAATAAAAGTTCCTCTAGGGTCATCAATAGTTTGTATTTAACACACTGCATTTATGTTACCCATAACTAAATAACAATTTCCAGGCAATTCAGTTAGTCTGTTAATTTGTTTAGCAATTAGCTTTGAATGGATTTCTGCCCTGAATACATTCTAAATGTATAAATGCATGTATGCCTTGTTTATTTTTCTTATTATTTTATTTAACTTTTGTAAGCCACTGTGGTTACCATCACATGAATGACTTTCAGGGCACAGAAGGCTGGGTCACTTAGCACACAGCCCGTGTGTCCATGAACAGAAGCCAGCCTCTTATACTGTACAGGGATAGAGCCAGGTTGCAGATCTCTGGGAACTCCTAGATTCCTGGGAATCTATATTATTATAGGATGCATTTTATGGGGAGGGGTCTTTTTCCTCCCTTTTGTAGAGTTCTGAAGACAAAATATTAAAAAGGCATCAAAGCTTAATTAAAATTTATTATACATTTAAACTGTGAAAGGGAACATTGAGACTCTTCCTTCATTTTTCCCTTCCCTTCCCCGTTCTCCTCTCTTGGGAAAGGAAAGATGATTTGGGCTTTGTATTATGGGACACTTCATGACGTGGGGAAAAGTCAGGGCAATGCTTTCTAGGCCTCATAAGGCTAGGATATTAATTTATAAGAAATAAAGTCAAAGATATGTTAATAGGAAGAATATGAATTTCCATGCTAGACACCCAGGTGAAATTTCAGAAGGCAATGAATCTTTATGTTGTTGGATATGTTGTTGGTTTTGCAGGGGTGGTGTTGGGTGAAGGTAGGTGGAGGGGTTGTAGCCAGGAAGAAAGACGCCCACCTTCCCTCTCCTCTGCCTCTCCCCCTCCCTAATCCTTCCCTCCTTGAGGCAGACCTTCATAGGCAGAGTCAGAATCCAGCTCTCTCCTCTTTAGAGTAGAGGATGGCTCTGGATGGCTGGAGGAGAAAGCAGAAGAGGTGTTGCCATGGCTGAGAGCCCAAGAGGTCTGGACTGGAATCCCGTAGCGTTAAGGCACCAGGAATGTCGTTCTGCACCTGGAGCTTCAGCTTCTTCATAGGTAAAAATAGTGTTAATAATTCCCTTGAGCATCACATAAAATACTAAAGCACTTAGCACATAGTGCCCACTACGTAGTATAAACCCTACTTGTGTTAAGCATTATTGCTATCGTTATTATTGGCATTCAGTGCCTGCGGTTGTGGAATTTACCTGGTTATTTCTTTAGGGAGGAGGGAAAAGTTTAGGGAATGGGATGGTAAAGGGGAGGGGGTCAAAGGGAGAGAGAAAGGAGACAGGAAGCAAGAGGGATGCAGGCAGAGCCTCCTTTGAAAGCTTCAGCTGCTTCCTCCTGAGGCAAATGCCCCCTCCCAGGAGAGGGAGGCACACAATCTTGGCGGTAGTGAGTTTAGGAGAACTGAGCAGCTGGATGAGGAGTACAGTGTTTGATCCCACCCTCATGTCCCTACACTCCGCATGCAGTGCAGTTTTAGATGAACCCAGAGCCCTGGTGGTAAAGACTTGCTTCTAGAGGTATAAATGCAAATGCCTTCAGGGCTCACGGAAGTATCTCAAATGGCAGAGGCAGTCAAGTGTGTATCACCTAAAGGCCTTCAGATTCAAATTTTGCTAAAGAAAAAAAAAATGCCCTCCATACTGAACTGTGCATGCCTTTCATTGTTTGAAAGCTTTGGCTTAACTCTGTAAGAGTCCTCTGTGTGGTCGTTTCAGCCTTTCAGCCAAAGGTCCAAGGAAGTATCTGCAAGAGGAAGAGGCATGGCTTTTGCTCCCTCCCCGGCCACTCCCTAGTCACATAGAGCCCTCACCAGGGGTTACCAGGGTCCAGAAGCAGCACCCTGCAGCCAGTGAGTAGCTCTGAGGGACAGAGAGAAAAAGTCTACCCCATGGGTTATATATTAATAACAATTCACTTTTATTGGGAAAAACACAATTACTACCGTCTTGGAACTGTAGAAGGTAATGAACACAATGAGAACAGCCAAGAAAAGCAGAACATCTGAGAGACATGGACGAAAGGTGGTGTATCGCTCAGATTTGGAGTCTTTGATTCTAAAATGACTGAAGCCTCTAAGCCTCACCTTTCTCATGTTTAAAACGGGACCATCATTACTCTCACCTGACGGAGATGCTGTATGTACCAAATGAGGCCATGTATGGGAAAGTATTGTTATGATTTTTTTAAATTTCCCCTGTCCATTTATTTGCATATGCACTCACAGTCTGCGTATATTCCCCCATTCCAATGCCAGGGTCTATACATTCTGAGGTTTTATTAAAAACCTTCCTTTGTCAATTGCAACTGAATTGAGCAAAACAATTCCCAGGCCTAATGCATCTATGCCAACTGCTGCTTGGGTGGTATTTTTATCTACAACTCACCTGCAAGAATGCATTCATCACACATCATGCATCATGGTTGTAGGTATCTGCCAGGCATGGAATCAGTCTCTTCTCGTGGTCTAGCAAATTCAATTTTTTTATAAACAAACCTTTATATACAATTCATATAGAGTCATGCATTGTATGGCTGTTATGTCATGCAATGTTATGTTAAAATTGTACGGGGATATATTCTGAGAAACGCTTTGTTAGGCGATTTTGTCGTTGTGCAAATGTCATGGAGTGTGCTTACACAGACCTAGATGGTGTGGCCTACTACACATCTAGGCTATGTGGTATAGCTTATTGCTCCTAAGTTGCAACCTGTACAGCATGTTATTGTGTTGAATACTGTAGGCAGTTGTAACACAATGGTAAGTATTTGTGTATCTTAATGTATCTAAGCATAGAAAAGGTACAGTAAAAATGTGGTATTGTAATCTGATGGTACCACCGTCCTACATGCGGTCCATCGTTACTGAAACATCATTATGCAGCATGTGACGCTATCCATATACTCTGGACGGAAGGAAACAGTAAACACTGGCCGCTATTTTAGATGAGAAATTTGAGGTTCATTTAAGAATATCTGAAACACATAAGAAAAGAGAAGCTAGCACAGACAGATTTCTTTAGAAATGTTTCTAGTAGAAGCATTAGAGTACATGTCTAAATCACTTTCTCAGCCTTGATACACTGTTCTTTCAGGAGAGGCCACTTCTAAGAGTTGGAAAATAGCATCATCTGGGTTTCGCAGCCCCTCTGGAGTCACATTTCCCTGAATCCAGTGTGTATTAGGGTTCTCCAGAGAAACAGAACCAATAGGATGAACACACACACACACAAAGGGATTTATAGTAAGAAACTGGCTCACGCGATTATGGAGGGTGACAGTCCCAAGATCCGCAGGGTGAGTTTGCGGTGGAGACCCAGGAGACCCAGTGTTGCAGTTCCAGGCAGAAGGCCAGTGGGCTGGAGACCCAAGAAGAGACACTGTTTCAGTTTGAGTCCAAAGGCAGGGAACAACCGATATCCCAGTCCAAAGACAGGCAGGAGGAAGTCCCTCTTATGCAGGGGTAGCCCATTTGTTCTAGTCAGGCCTTCAACTGATGGAACGAGGCCCACCCACATTAGGGAGAGCAATTTGCTTTACTCAATATACACATTCAAATGTTAATTTCCCCCACAAACAGTCTCATAGACACACCCAAAATAATATTTGGCCAAATATTGGGGCACTCCCATGGCCCAGCCAAGTTGTTGCCACATAAAATTAAACATCATGTGGTGTCAAATTCAGAGTCCCGAAGTTTTTTTTTTAACTCTCAGTGGGTCCACATCGACCATATATAATATGTAATATATAACAATTTTGTTATTAATTCACATTTGGCAAATCTTGGCTGCCTGATATATATTAGGTGTTGAAGTACATGTGAGGCAAGTGCCTGCCCTTAAAGATCTGTAATGCAATTGCAGAAATTGCACTTAAAGAGATGAGATAATACCAATAAAAAAACCCTGTACCAATAAATAACAACAAAACACTATATAATTAAGTCTAATTTTCAAATAAAACTGCAATAAAATCTTCTCATTTTGAATATGTATATTTATTCAAAATGTTTGGGGAAGGGGGTGTTCTGGTTAATTGAGTTAGTTATCAACTATTATATATATATGAATTTCCATAGAATTAGAACATAAAATATGATTGACATAAAACCATATTGGACTTATTTTAATTTTTCTTTAATGATTTAGAAAATATTTAAGTAACTTTCAATCCTTTTAAGATATCATTATAGATAAAATTTAATTTTTAAATTCATTATATATAAGATTTGTAGAAAATTAGGCTAAATCTTTACCAAGTGTATGACATTTCCTAGAAATCTTAGTGTTAAAGGAATTCATGAATATACAATTTGAACAACAGAAAAAGGAATAAACCAAAATATGAAATTTGACCTTAAACAATCCTATCTCCTACTCTTTAAAAGTAATTTTACTTTCTTAGGTGTCCTTCTGGGATACTTTTAATTTGTATATGTAACTGTATTATAGTCTTTTTTGTTTTATGCATCTGGGATCCTATAATACATACTAGTTTATACCTTTTATTTTTCGCTTAGTGATGTATCTTGCAGATGTACCCAAGTCTTTTCAGTGAATGCATAATATTCTGTCATTTGGATCTACCCTAATTTAACTTAACCGGCTGAGAATTGGTGGATATATTGGCTGTGTCCAGTTACTTGCTATTTCCAACAATACTTCCGTGAACATAGTTGTAAGTATATGTAACCTGTGTGAGTAAGTAGGATAAATTCCTGAATAAATTCTTGATATCAGTTTTATTTACTTATGATTTAGTTGCTCCAAATTTCTAATTATTTGAGCTTTGTCTTTGATGCTAGATAAATGGGAATTCATTATATAGGTAAGAGCTGTCCCAATATTTTAAAAGATCAATTTTTGGCAAGCAGGTGGTGTCAAGGAATAGGTAAGTCTAAGTGTACTGGATGGTCTTCTTTATATTTAACAGGTATGGAAGCTCATGCATTGAAAGGTGAACTACTCCAGGTCGACACTGTGATAGAATATTCCTGCAGGCACTTTGGGGAGGTGCTTTAGACAGTAATCCTGGCTGAGTCTGTGTGCAGCTGCAGAGAACTGTGTGAACCCCATGAGGGTACATTGGCATAAATGCACCGAATTCCCATTTTTCTTTTTCTCCTCTCTGTATGTATTCCGTGGCAGGTCTAGGATGCTCACAGTTGCCCAGCAGCATTACTGAAAGCCAGACCAAGGAAAGGGGATTTTTCAAAGGCCAAATTAAATTGTACACATGACAGACTGAACCTTATTTTTGTGCTTTCTATGAAAATATATTTTACTAATGCAAATAATTGTGAAAGCAGTAATATTTTACCTACCTAAGAATAAACTTAAAGTCATCTGCTGCTTGCATACGATGTTCTAATTACAAATTATCCTTAAAATCTCATTGTAAAATGATAAAAAGAGCATTTCTCTAAAAGCATTCTATAATTTAGGCTGAGTCTTTAATGACTACCAAAACGCTGGAAAAGGAAAAATCTAGTCAAACAGTGTAAATGACTCAACAAATTTCTACATTTTGAAGGACTCACTTTGTGTGCATCTTGCTTAGTCTGACGAAATTGTCCTTGTTTTAGTCTGAATTTATATCAGTCTTCCTAAAATCATAGAGATACTGGCCTTATTTTGTGGAGGGTGGCATTTTTTTCATGAAAGTGAATTAGAACAATGACTTTTTATTTGCTTTTAACTTATTATAAAAGGTGCCATCTTTTATTACATTTATTGTAGGAAAGACACTGTTGATGCACAGAAAGAAGCTAAGACCATCTACCTTCTTGGAGAGAGCTACTATTAACAGCCTCCCACAGCCTCTTCTTTGCTTGTTTATACACCAAAACAAGAAAAATGGGAGTATTATATGTGTGCTGCTTTTTAACCACTTTTCCCTTTGATAGCTATACTTAAACTCTTCAAGAAATTATTTTAAATTTTAAATCCACTTATTACTCTACGCTATTCTTTTGCTTGTAAAGAATAATTCTCATTACAGTTACAAATTAATTCTCTGCAAAACTCATGTTGTGATTTTATTAATACCAAACATATTTTTTTTGGTCTGTTCTGTATTCTTGGTTTGTTCTTACGAAATGAACAAATTAAATAAAATTAAATTCCCTTTTGTTTGAAAACAGTTTGTGGTTAGGAAATAAATGAGGATGAGGATACTGTATAACTTTGATAAAAGTTTTAATATTACCTTTTTGATTTTTCATCTTCTGCTGACAGATTTTTTTTAAAAAGCCAGTTATTCAGAATTTCAAGAAATTAAGAAAAAAATTCTAAACGTGTGCAATGGTAAGGACCCAGTGAGTGACCTTTAGTGGTATGGAGACAAGAGCTGCTCACATTGTGTTCTGTCTCCACATTTTTCTCTTACATGCAAGCACATAGACACAGACACACACAGACACAGATACACACACATACACACACATTTCTACACAGGTGAAATTGGCTCACAATAAATAGTAACTGCAACTTTCAGTGAAAAGTGATTTGACAACACATCTAGCCCATGAAGTCACTGTATTCGTCAAAGGAGATTGTACCTCTTCATAATGTTCGGCTTACAGGAGTTCTTGTTACGTGGTCACGTTTAGGAACTCTAACCATTCCTCTCACCCCTGCTTTCATTTAAGTGCCAATTGCTTCCTCAGTCCAAAAATCTGGCAGGACAGCTCTAAGTACTTTAGAAAGAAATTTTGAGGGGGCAAAAAAGAACTGTCTCGTGTTTTCAGGGAGGGATCCCTAACCCGGAAATCAAGAGATTCCTAAATAATGACAGTAACAATTAAATATTTGATATTGTACTTGTATAATTTAAAAAAATTAGATAAAATTCACATACCGTAAATGTATCCTTTTAAAGTATAGAGTGCAATGGTTTCTAGTATATTCATAGAGTTGTGCAGCCGTCGAGACTGTATAATTTCAAAACGTTTTTGTCACTCCTGGATCCATTAGCAGTGACTCCCTAGTCAGAAGGCCCCAGCCTCTGACAACCACTAATCTACTTTCTATCTCTATGAATTTACCTACTCTGGACATTTCATATAAATGTGGCTTTTTGTGTCTGGCTTTTTTTTTCACTTAGCATAATGTTTTCAAGCTTCATGAATGTTGTAACATGTATCAGTACTTTATTTCTTTTCATGGCTGAATAATAATTTATTCTGTGGCTCTGCCACATTTTCTTTATCCATTCATAAGTTGATGGACATTCTAGTTTTCTACTGTTTGACTATTATGAGAAATGCTGCTGTGAACGTTAGTATACAAGTTTTTGTTTGCCTATGATATTTTAGTATTTATGATGTGCTTTCAAATCTGTTGTCTCATTGGGCCTCACAAATACTTTGTGAGGTAGTCTTGCTATCAGTATTTCCATTTTACAGGTAGCGAAACATAGACTCTCAGAGATAATCGCCTAGTTTGTGCTACAGTCAGCACTCTAATCCAGTTCTATTTTTAAAAATAGCTTACAGAATTTCAAAAGAAACACACCATTCCCTAGGAAAGGTGAAATTTGTTGCTTATTTTTAGTTTTCTTTTTTTTATTTCAGCTCATTATGGGGGTACAAAAGTTCAGGTTATATATATTGCCCATGCCCCCCCATCCCCCCGAGTCTGAGCTTCAAGGCATCTCTTTGGTTCTCCTGGAGAGAGTTGGAACCCATTCTATTAAGTGAAATATCCCAAGAATGGAAAAATAAGCACCACATGTACTCACCAGCAAACTGGTTTCCCTGATCATCACCTAAGTGCACATTTGGGAATAACACCAATTGGGTATCGGACAGAGGTGGGGGGTGGGGGGCGGGGATGGGTGTATACCTACTTGATGAGTGCGATGTGTACTGTCTGGGGAATGGACATGCTTGAAGTTCTGACTGGGGGGGGATGGGTGGAGGGGATGGGTGCATACCTTCGTTATTTTTAGTTTTCTAAAGATGTGAATGTATTTACCCATGCCCGTTAGAAAAGCAATGTCTGGGCAAATTTACAGATTCCAGAAGAAAATGTTGCCATAACAAGTGGTCAGAATTTCCTAAAACAGAGTTAAAACAGAATTATAACCAGGCTGTTGTATAGGAACAGACATTTTTGTTTCTTGTAGTTTTGTGATTTTACTTTCAAGGAAAATGCAGACAGATTGTAGCTGTTCGCAGTTCTAATGGTTCACAAAAAGAAACAGCTTCAAATTACTTTTTCCTCCTAATTATCATGCATCTTGGAGATATGTTTCTGACTAGATTTAAATCTTAACACAGTCTATTAATATTTCAGTTTTGTCATCAGGCACATGAAATAGTATTATTCATGCAAACCTTGCCAAAAGCATTCTGTCAAAACTTGACTAAATTAATATAGTACTTTTTGTTATTTGAGTCATCATACATAAAAATTTTGCAGGGGACTTTGGAAACAGTTTAATCCAAATCCGTACCCAATGCACGAATTCTGGTTCATGAATTAAATCCTCCCTCCTCACCTGCCTCTTATGGCCAAAAGCATAGTCAAGAACAGAAGCTCAAAAACAAATGAAAAAGTCTTGTTCAATTTCTCTTCACTTGGGATGTCTTTCCCCCATGTTGTATTCCTGATGGACTCTTAACCTACCCTTGCCCTTCTCTGACTGACAGAGTTAATTACTCTCACCTTGTATGGGTGCTCATATTCAATTTATTACACTGTATTGAAATTATTCTTTTAAATATCTGTGTCTTCTATCAGATGATAATGTGTCTTAGGACACATTTAGTTAATCTTTAGCATTCAATAGAATTCCTAGAATAGTCATGCAATGAAGATTTGTTGATTTTGAATGGACCCTTTAGTAGGATCTCAAGAACTGTGAATTCTGATTTTGCTGATTGTGAAGTGGCTATCTGCATTACCATTAGTTAACACTGACCGAGTCCTTGTAGTTAGAAGAACTAAGTTGGACCTATAAGATTCATAAAGTATCTTGCACGTGGTCTCAGCACTTAGGAAGTTAGTGAAGTCTATACAAAGTAGAAGTCAAGCCAGACAAATGTAGATTCAATATTAATATTTCGAAAGACTGTCCATACATATACATGTAATTAATGGGGTGTCAACGTGTGGGGTATGTAAAAGGATTAGAGATATTGACATTGGCTCATGTTATTAGCCAACTTCACAAGGATCAATCAGTCCTTTCAACATAAAACTATTGAGCAATTATTTTGAAGGTGGAGCCACAGGACTTCCTGACTGATTGGATGTGGATGTAACAGATAAAAGAGTCCGGGATCCCTCTAGTGTTTTTGTCTTGGGACACCAGAAGGAGGGAGGTGCCATCTGCTGAAATGGGGGTGTCTGGGGGGGGCGACAGGTTTGTGGGAGGTGATCAGGAGTCAGTCACTGTGTTCTAGCTAGGCACTCGGGAACACCTGAGTGAACGAAGTACTTTTAAAGATGCCATTGTGGTAATCCAGGCAGGGGATGGTAGGGGATCTTTGTGTGGGGGCGGTGAGGGAAATAATAGTTTCATCATAGTCTAAAATAATGACACAACCTAAATTAATCAGCAGCAGAGTCTGTGCCACTTTGATATTGCGCAGATGAATTCCTCAGGGGGCACATGGCCCGTGACGTCTTCAGGATGACCAGTGTTTTTAGAAGAACATTATTTTTAAAGGGACTAAACAAGCCACAGCTAATTCAAGGCCAGCAGAGCCTCAGAGTTAGAATTAGTCACATAGGTGTTGGATCCCGTCCCTAAACTGAGCCACCCTAAATGCCCATCACTTTCCACTTTTAGCAATGAGTAGAGTTCAGCTAACATTTCTGCTGTGCCTGCTATACAGAGAGCCAGGATTCGGAGGTTCCTAGGGCTGAAACCACTCTTGAGAGATGCCCACTCTCTCTGCGTTCACTCTCCGGGCCCTTGCTGCAGCTGAATGATCTTTGAGGAATGGCAGACAAAGGTAACTAAGTTCTATTTTTTTTTTTTTTTTTTTTGCAGAGACAGGGTCTTATTCTGTCACTAAGGCTAGAGTGCAGTGGGCTGATCATACTTCACTGCAACTTCCAACTCCCAGGCTCAAGCGATCTTCCTGCCTCAGCCTCCCAAGTAGCTGGGACTACAGGTGTGCATCATCACACCCAGCCAATTTAAAAAAAAGTTCTTGTAGAGATGGAGTCTTGCTATGTTGCTCAGGCTGGGCTTGAACTCCTGGTCTCAAGCAATCCTCTCCCTGAGTCTCCCATGAATGCTTGGATTACAGGTGTGAGCCATTGCATCAGGCCTTAAGCTCTAATTTTAAAGATATTTCTACTAAAAAAATTTTTATAACTGAAAATTGACCTACAGAAACACTCATATTTTGAGACACTTTACTATGCCTACCTTACGTTTATCATGTTGTAGTTTTAACTACATGGGAATAAGGGGAGGCATACTGCAAATACAAGGGCAGAGAGAGGAGGAAGTATCTGATAACATTGGGTATCTTCACTGAGAAGCAAAAGTGTAGTCCATGCAAATGCCATGGAATGTTTGTAGCATTGCATGTCACTGTTATCTTTGAGAAAAAAACTGGTGCAAAACACGGATCTTCTTATGGGAAGAGCTGTAGGTATAGGCATATCAGACAATTTTGTTTGTGAGTTTGCCTTAAATCTGCAGTCCCCAACCCCCAGGCTGTGGACCAGTACCAGTCAGTGGCGTGTTAGGAAACAGGCCACACAGCAGGACATGAGTGGTGGGCAGCAAGTGAAGCTTCATATGTATTTACAGCCACTACCTATTGCTCGCATCATTGCTTAAGCTCCACCTCCTGTCAGATCAGCCATGGCATTAGATTCTCATAAGAATGTGAACCCTACTGTAAACTGTGCGTGCGAGGGTTCTAGGTTGCATCCTCCTTATGAGAATCCAGTGCCTGATGATCTGAGGTGGAGCTGAGGTAGTGATGCTAGCGCTGGGGAGCATCTGCAAATACAGATCATCATTAGCAGAGAGGTTTGACTGCACAATAAATGTAACCATCCCCTCCACCCTACTCTACCTGCGGTCAGAGGGAAAATTATCTTTCATAAAACCGGTCCCCAGTGCCCAAAATGTTGGGGACTGCTGCCTTAAATGACAGAGAAATTCATTGGCTCTCATAACCAGAGGCCCAGACACAGGACATGTCTTCAGTTATCTTAATCCTTGACTCTCTCTCCATTTCCCCGTGACTCTTCCAACCAGCTCTGCACTTCTCTGTGGGTCGGCTCCATCCTCAGGTCAGTGGTGAATGGGATGCGGCAGTTCCAGGTATATCATCTGTGAACAGCATCATCCAGAGGAAGACAAATACTAGCTTCCCGAAGCTCAAGCTGAGGAGTATGGGGAAAGCCCCAGCATACATTGTCTCATGACTCGGCAAGAATTTTCACTTGCCCAGTGATTGACAAGAATGGAGTCACCCTTCAGTCCAGCTCTGTTTGGAATGCCCGGGGGAATGCATGCTAGATAGGCAGTTGGCAAAGTCTGCCCACTCCATTTCTTTCTGCTGGATTTTGCTGAGGGTAGTACCATGTTTTACTTCTTCTTTTATTTCTGGTATCTATCCTCGTGGCTGGTTTGTAGTAACTATTCAATAAATGTCACTGAATAAATAATAAATGAATACTTGGAAAAGTGGCAAGTCTGATCCATATTTGTCCTGTAGTTAAAAAAAAAATAAGTTCAAATAATTTCTGGTTTCCTGCAATTCAAAAGGAAGGCATACTTAAGAGCATCCTATCTGGAGGGTGCAGAGGAAGATCCAGTAATATAATCGGGACTCAAATTACATAGGATTTTGTAATAGACCAGATGTCAACCATTTGAATAACATTTAGCAGTAAACAGACATAAGTGCTACATTTTTTAATGAACAATTTGGATCCTGAATCAAATGAGCTTCTAAATTTCACACAATGGAAGCTTCCAGATTTTCAGCCTGCATTAATAGATTTAGAATTATTTTGCTTGGAGATGAGAGGATGGACTCCTGGGCTGGTGCTGATTTGCAGGCATTTCTTCCAGATTTTAAGATTATTGGGATTTAGCACTACAGTGCTCAACAGAAAGCAGCTGGCACCGGCTTTTAGAAACGACTACTCCCTGTTAATGCAAGTTTTCTTCTCCTTTCCTCACAATTTATCCAGGACAATATAAATGTTACAAATTAGCAGCATGGGATTACTGTGAGTAGGAGGGGATAGGATATTAGTGAATGCTTTGTAGCAGCTTTTTGGATCCGGATGTGCCCAACCTCCTGCTGCTGTTTTTTAGGGTTGTAGCTTATTTCATTGCACTGGTGGTATCTTCAAGTTCCCTGCCAAGCTCTTTGCAATGTAAACATTTCAACAAGTGGGTGTCTTTGGGAGGATCCCTCAGTCTTTCGTGGCAACAAACTTCAGCACTCCCTCGTGGTTCCCGCCCCATCCTGATTCAAAAGAAAACAAACAAGCCTGGCCTACGCCTCACCTCACTGTCTGTGCACCTGCAAGAGGTGCCTGGCACTTTGCTGAGATGAGCAGTAATTGTGCCAGTTTGGGCTTTGATGATCTAACCAGGGGTCCAAACTGGCAGCTGACAATGTTTTGACGGCCTGGCACAATGTGTCTTTTTTTCTTATCATATTTGGATTTGAATGACTTTTGGCGAGACACGTTCTTTTGTGCACTGTAGGTCTCACTACTCCCTATTTGAGTCCTGCATTTCCATTACCTGCCCGGCCCCAGTAGTGTTGACCTTGCTACCCCAGAATAAACCACAGAAGGAAATACATAGACATTGAGGCTGAGCTTATTTAGGTTAAGTAGGGAAAAGTGCAAAATAAAACAGATACTCTTTCAATATCCTAGAATAAACGTAGTCATTAGCATTTTCAGTCATTGCTTCCAGAATTGCGAGGAAGCCAGTACTGGAAGTACCCTCAAAGCTTTGTTGTCATCACACCTATCTTTATAGTACTGTGATTTTGGATTGACTTGGCACTCAAGGAGTTTCCCGGGATTACCCTAAGAACTTAGTTTATCTCAGTTGTTACTATTAAAATGCCTGATTGCAGAAAGAACAGTGTTTTCTGTATGTACGTAAAACACCATAGAAAAGTGAGAAACCCCTTCTTTCTGCCTCAGTGTTTATTCTCTAGCATTAAAAGTTGTTTTATTTATTAATTTTATTTCCCTATTTCCTATGCAGGCTTCCCTGGTATTTTTTCTTCTTATATTCCTAACTACCTACTCTTAGTACTTTTCTATATTCATACATCCCCTCAACCAGTATTTGCTGAGTCACTGCTGTGGACTAGGCACTTGCCCTACCCATCCTTACCCAACTGGTAGGAGTTAACTTTGGGTGAGAACCTCTGAAAAGTGAGAACTGTTGTAAGTCAGTGGTTTAGGGCAAACTTAGGTCATTTGTGAGGACAGAACTTTTCTTGAAGAGATATATCACAAATCCTTATATGTATATGAATTTCAGTTATTCTAATTAGAGGATAAGTGATCTGCTTTATACCAGCCATTTCTTAGGTGCCCAAGGAGACTTAAGCATGGTAATTAAAAAACTTTTTTTTTGGTTTTAAAATTATTATACATTCACAGGAAGTTCTAAAGATAGTCCAGAGAGTGCCTTCACACAAGTCACTCAGTTCGTCCCAGTGGTTCCATCTCCCGTAACTGTAGTACGGTATCAAACCTGGGAGGCTGACATTGGTGCAATGCGTATGCATCGTTCTGTGCTGTTTTATCCGGTGTGCAGACTCAGGTACCCACCACTGCAATAAAGATGCAGAGCTGTTATTCCATCGCCACAGAGATTGTCCTCTTGCTACCTGCCCTCCCCTCACACCACCCCCGAACTCTGGCAATCACTAATCTGTTTTCCATTTGTATAGACGTAGCATTTTGAGACAGTTAAATAAATGGAATCATGTAGTATGTGACCTTTTGAGACTGGCTTTTTGACTCAGCATAGTGCCCTTGAGAGCCTTCCAAGTCTTTGTGCGCATCAACAGTTCATTCTTTTCATTGCTGAGTAGTATTCCACAGCAGGGATGTAGCAGTTTGTTGGCTATTTCGTACAAAGTTGCTATGAATAACCATGTACAGGTTTGTGTGGATGTACATTTTCTATTTCTCTGGGATAAATGCAGTTGCTGGGTTATATGGCAAGTGCATTTATTCTTTTGTAAGAAAATGCCCAGCTGTTTTACAGAGTGGCTGTACCATTTTACATTCTCAGAGTGCTATTTTTTATTTTAAATAAAAATAGCAATTCCTTAAGTAATTGATTCTTGATAAAGGTTTTGCAAATGGGAAAAGCCAGTTTGTGAATACATTTGTAATCACTCTGTTTCATCACATTATGGTCCTTTGGCAAGACATTATAATTGATGGTGAAACCTAGGACGCTAGTACATGGTTTACAATAGACCAGCAAATAGACAGGCTATGTTGGACAGATAGGACAGGAGCAGACACATCAATTGCAGACCCTCAATTGTTGACCTCACTTTATCAACGTGGATACTTTTTGTTCTGGCATTTTAGATAATCAAGTGTCACTTTGTTGTTAAAGGGCTTTCATCTTTCAAGATGCTGAAACAATTTTTTAGCATTATCTTTTTGCCTTGGCCACATTCCTAGGATTCAGGGGGCAAGTTCTTTCCAGCTCCAGCTTTTTGAAGGTGAACATGCAAGGTTGTAAGGTCATGGCAGTGAATCTCAGAGACAGTAGTCAAAACCACAGAGTAGTGGGAGGAAAAAGATCTCTGGCTTCAGGGTCAGCTCTAACACTTTTTAGCTGTTTGGCCCATGTTGCTTAATACCTCTCAGCTTCAGCTTCTTTTTTTGTAAAATGAGAACACTACTGTCTACCTCATAAGATCCATACAAGTATTAAGCCCAACTGTGCATGTAAATCAGTGGGTATATAGTATCAACAATCACAGCTACCATTTATTGGGGGCTTCTTACATACATTGTGCTCAGCCCTTTGTAGGCTTAGAAACCATGATTATGTTCCCTTCCTTCCTTCTAATTTCTCTTTATTTTCTTACTCTTTTTTATCTCTTCAGATCTAGAAATATGATTGTGAGCTATAACTTCATTCTTTTATTCAACAAATATTTATTGAGCAGCTATTGTGTGCCAGGCATGGTTCTAGGTTCTGAGGGCACAGCCCTGAACAAGGTCTGTGTTCTAGCAGAAGGAGACTAACAAGAAGTGAGTGAGCAAATACATGCACTAGAGAATTTCAGACAGTGCTAAGAAAAGGAAGAGAAGCAAGGCAGTGTGGGACGACAGGGATGCCTGGGACAAGGCTGGGGAGATGATGAGTTAGGGATACTTAGAAACGGTGGTCAAGGAAGTATCCTTTAAAGGAGGCAACATTAGCAAAGAAATAGGAAGAAAGAGAGAATGTGGCAATAGAAAGAGGTAGGAAAAGAGAGTTAGAGGCAGAGGGGATGCAAATGAGATGAACTTGATGTGATTTGAGAAGCAGAAAGGAGTCAGAGTTCCTAGTGTTTCGTAAATTAAAGGGAGAGTGGAGGAGAGGAAGACAGATTGGACTTGCTAGGACATGGCAAGAAGTTTGGACTTAATTCTAACTGTGTTGGGAAGGTTTTGAATGTTGGAATAATGTGATCTGATTGATGTTTTATAAGGAGTATTTACTCTGCTGTTTGAAAAGTAGATTGGAGGGGTTCAGGTGGGAAGGGAGCAAGCAAAGGAACAAGTTAGGAAGCTATTGGGGTAATCCAGGTGCGAGGTGACTGTGGTTTGGCCAAGGCTTTTAGCAGTTGAGATGGAAAGAAGATGATAGATTTGGGGTAAGTTTTACAGAGGAGCTGTTAGGACCTATTTAGATGGCTAGAACATGGGAGTGAAAGAAAGGGAGGAATCAAGGATGACTCTAGGCTTTTGGCTGAGCATTTGTTGGTTGGGAAATCCAGGGCTCTCCCACTGCTCCACTATTTGTCTTAAAAGGGAGCAATTTCTTGTGTTGTTTGAGATGCACTCAATCATGTCTGTGTATGCTATCAGCAACGAGCAACAAGACTGCAGCATAGATTTGGTCGAACTAGAGAAGAGATGTGAATCACTTCCTGAATCCTTTAGGGTTTGCTCTTTGTGTATACTGGTGTTGGATTATGTTGTAATGTTTGCTTCAGTTATCCTCCAACTATCTCGTTTTCCTGCTCTCTTGCTGGCTCCCACTTCGCTTCCTCTGCACCTAAGCAGAGCAGGAACAGCCTTGCAGGGCACGGCAGGTGCGTCTGACTTGGCACGGGCTCTGGAGGATGAGTCCTGCCCTGTAGGTGGTGTGTCCTTCTGCTTGGTGAGTGCAAAATGCTTTCCTGGCTGCCTGGGCTGATCCTGAGCAGGGCTTGGGGCCTAGAGCAGAGCAGAGCCCTACTCATGCCTTCTTTGGTTTAGAGTCCTATGGTGCAGCTATTGGTTCGTGGTACTGAAACCCCAGCACTGCTGCTTTGGGCTGACTCTGTGGGAAGCTGGTGTAGGCAATTTCTCATCTGCAGTGCTTTGGCAAGTACTTTCAGGAGGGTTTCTTAACTCTCCGAGCTCCAATTTCCTCGGTAAGATGGCAGATAGTGATAATTAGTGCTCCTCAGAGTTTTTATGAGAATTGATTTAATTTGAGAGGCAGTAGAAAGTCCACGTAAGCTTGGCTTGGAGTCTGGATTCAGGCTCCCCAATTCCTTTCCTTCTGGAATTTTTGGGTATAGGACATTGGAACAGGTTTCTTAACCTCTCTGTGCCCATTTCCTTATTCCTAGTAAGAGGATAATAATCGTATTTACTTCATATGGTTGTCATGAGAATTAGATGAAATAATTTACGGAAAGTGTTTCAAACTGTGACTGGCATTTGGCTACAGCACTTAAAGATAGCTGTTGTTAAGAGGCACTTGATGAAGGTCTATTATGAAAAAATGATGTCTATGAAAAGTGCCTTAATAGTATTAAAAAGTTATTGTTTTTAATTTTTTTTTTTTTTTTTTTTACCTCCTCCATTATCCTTGCTGGTTCTGTTTTCCAGAAACAAGTACAGCTTGAGCATGTGAATCTCTGGGATCCAGATGAGAGGATCACACACTCAGATGCCTGCAGGGGTGAGGCCGATCACAGGAATGAGTGAGGGCAGCGAGTGCCGTGATGAACCAGAGAGCCCAGGGTCTGATCTGCCTGAACGGGTTGCTGCGGCTCAGCCACTGTCTCAGTGCTGGCGGTGCCACATGCGGATTCTCCCAGAGAAGCTGGAAATCTGGAATTTTTAGATAAAATTTCTGGGTTTATTATAATGTTGGCACTTGAACCAAAGAATTTAAAAACACCTTGCTAGCTACAGAAATGTATCTTCCTGGAGGCAGACCTGACCCATGAAGCACCAGTTTGGAAACGCTGATCTAGATTACTAAAGATTAGTCTGTGAGATCTGCCAGAAATGAAATCCAGGAAAACCCAATGTAAACAAAAGGATGATTTAAGTACCTGAAGCCACAGGGGCAGACGGGCTCAGGAAGGTGATGCCTCCAAAGCTGCTCTGGGGCAGGAGAAAGACTGAACTTGGGAGTGAGGAGGATGCTGAAAAGATAAAGCATGTGGCCCAAGGTGACCTGGGCATACTTCGCAACCTAATCTAGGGCTGGCCTCAATGCCGGGGATGTCTGCACTTTGAATAGACAGATTCTTTTTACTTCCTTGGCAATCAGGTTACACAGAAGCAGTATTGTTTAATTCCCACTGCTTCCTGGGGCCCGAATTGCACCTGCTGTGCATAGCTATGGCATCATCCATAGTTAGGCAACTGCTTGCTTTTGTCCCTGAGGCCTCTCTGGGCCTTACCTGATGCAGGCGTTTTGGAGGGAATGTAAGCAGGTAGACATTGCCAGAATCAGATAATGCAAACCAGTACACTAAAGCAAACTATGGAATGGGCACACGGACAATATAGTAGCTCATTTTTCATTTTTAATGACCTGGATTATCACACAGCTATTTGGTTATAGTTTTCATAACTCAACAATGCCTACTTAAGGCTTTATGATATTTATATAATGGTCTCTGCCGTCCACTGGCAGAGAAGAGCAAAGTACAAAATCGGGAAAATGAAACCTGTGTATTTACTACCGACATTCAAAATGAGAAACAAACATTTAATGTAATTGTAATGTTATAGGACAATACCAGTTGATGGGGCAATTTTGCCTGCACCAGGGGCCATTTAGCAATGTTTGGAGACATTTTTGGTTGTCACAACTGAGTGTTTGCTGCTGGCATCTAGTGGCAGAGACTATGGATGTTCCAAAGCACCATACAATGCACAGGATAGCCCCCACCACAAAGAATTGTCAGGCCCAACATGTCAACAGTGAGGAGGCTGAGTAACCTGCAATAGTTTGAAAGAAAAAAAAATCCATATGAGTATAACTTTAGAAATGAAATCAGGCACGTGAATTAAAGGCTGCCATGCACATGCACAAGGTTAAAGGTGTGCATAGGTGTGATTACAGCAAATTGCTGTCCCTTCATGAACTCTTAGCTGGATTAATCAAACCAATTATATATGTAGGATGCAACCCACCTCCTCTTAAAGCAAGAAAACTATTTTCACTATGAGGGACATGCTTAGAGCTGCACATGGAAGTCCCCCAGAAGATGAACGTGCAGATATATAGAGCAATGATCATACAAACAGGTAGAACTTGAAGAGCAAAACCTAGGCGCTTTCATCCTTCCAGGTGGACCAACCACTTGTATCTTCTCCACCAACTGCTCCCAGTAGGTGGTAGAATTTATCTCCTTTAACATCTTGCTTTATTGACAGATCCTTTAAATATAAAGGAAGTTTAAAGGCAAGTAAATAGAAGCTGGGGAGTTCGTGTGATGGAGTGTGCTGTGGGCAAGTTATTTGCCAAGTGGAATGCTTACTAGGAGGTACCCTGAACTGAAGATGCAGGCATTATTTCCAAAGCACAAGCTCTACACTGAAGTACAGACTGACCTGTTGGGGACAGAGGATAACATAAAGTGGCTGGAAAATTTGGGATATTGAGTTGATATACTGAATTTCATGAAACGTCTAACAGAAAGGAAGCAAGATAGAGGTGATAGATGTCTTTCTTTTTCTCCAAGGAAAATTTTTGTTTTTGAAGTATTCTTAAAGAAGTAAGCATTTCAGTTTCCCTGCGAAGGGGCAGGGGTGGAGCCTGGCTTCTGGAATGAAATCTACACATGACCTACTAAGCTAGGTAGGCTTTTTTCCCCGGTCTATAAACAATCTCATTATGCACTCATGGAAGTCATGTTGCCCAAAGAACAAAACTAAAACCCAAACTGGAATATTTATGGGGTCTTTAAAAAGTTTTAATTGTTAAGCTTAATTGTTGTATATATCCTTTTTTTTTAAGTTGGTGATCCTCTTTCATAGTTCCTATTATTAAGCCTCTTTCTTCTTTGACCTCAAGTATTAATAAAAATAGGAAGAGTTTGCATTTACTGAGTACTTACCAGATGTTGTTGTAGGCACTTCACATATGTAGCTATTTAAGCCTCACTTGTAAAGTGTATATTACTATCCAGCTTCCAAATGAGGAAACTGAGGCCGAGGAAGGGCAAATAATCGTTAAAACTAATTCAGCTAGTATGTGAGGAGCTGAAATTTCAATCTAGGTGATCCAGTCCCAGAATCTGTCACTTAAACATCACCCAGTACTACTTCTGTAGTATACTCTGAGATCAGGATCTAGAATTTTTCTAAGCCATATGAGTCAGTTTTGCCAAGGGGAATATTGAGAAAATGGATTCCTTGTTTTTCCTGAGATTTCTTTGAATTCTCCTGACTGTCCTGGAAAGAAAGGAGTACAAATGACGCCTTTGATGGCTCACTTGGTGGAGTGCAGGACTGTAGGGGATGAGAGAAAGGGGTACAGTAAGTCCTCACTTAACATAGTGGATAGGCTCTTAGAAACTGCGACTTTAAGTGAAACCATGCATAACAAAATCATTTTTTTTCCCCTCACTGGCATTATAACCAAACAATGTTATTTGAGGACTTGCTGTACATCGTTTTGCTTAAAGTCACTATTTACAAGAAACTATAGATGGCATTAAGTGAAGAATTATTTTACCTAATAGTTGACCGATTTAGAAGCATTTTAGGGCAGTCTTCTCAGATTGGCAAGGTAGCTGTGGACAAGAAAACAGATTGCCTCTGTGTTAGAAGTGGCTTGAATTCTAGCTAAACCTACTAGCTGAGTGACATTGGGCGAGTTACTTAACATCTCTGAGCCGCAGTTTGCTCATTTGTAAAGTGGATACTAATACATCCTTGAGTTGTTGTAAGGACTAAAGTACCTAGCACAGCGCCTGGCATATAGGAAGTGCTCAGTAAATAGATATTAGTTCTTGTTTTTTGCACGGAGCCTAGTGGTGGAATTATAGAATGGGAGTGGATTAGGAAGTAAATCTCAGATAAACACTTTAAAATTGTGAGATTAAATTCTGTCTCTGCCAATCTGAAATAAGGTGACCCTTGGAAAATGATTTGACATTTTGGAAACTTTAATTTATAAAGGAAACTTTTATTCATATGTTATTTATCATGTATTGTATAAGTCCAAAATTATAAAAATATAGTTATCTGTAGACTATATTAGGTGGCACATATCTCATTAGAAATCTTTTTTTTCGTTTCATGTGGTTAAAAACCCCAGTTTTATATTACCTCTGTTTTTAAAAACAAAACCAAGCAAAACAAACAAAACCCAGGAAGAGGAAGCTAGAGCCGGATACCTAATGAATTAATATTTTGATACAGAGCAAACAGCATTTACTATTTTGGTGCCAAGAAACAAAATCACACAAGGAAGATGATGATAGGTTTATATACCTGGACGGGGCTTTGAGGGGATTACCTAACTTTTTTGACACCAAGATAATTTCAGGTGGTTCAACATTTTACAGACGAAGGGATGAAAAAGAAAAAGGCATAGTGTGAAAAGTGAAGACCAAGGTGGTTGTTGTGTCACAGAGAACTTGGAATCAGTCGTGATAGTTTTAATTAATTAATTTATTTCCCTGATTGTCTTCTTGAGAGATTACCTTCCACTCTGGGATTTGGCCAGCGCCTCTCCGCTCCCTTCTGTAGCCTCAGAGCCTGTTAAAATTAGGAAGGATCGCCCTCTAGAGGTCAAACTAAAGAGTATAACTGCAAAATGGACTAGGTTCGTGCAGATCAGATGCTCCTTCATGAGGATTTGGGAGCTGGAAGAAACTCCTAATTTCAGAGGAGATGAATTTAAGTTTCTGACACCCACCCCCAGGACTTATGCATATAATTAAGGTGATTAGTCAATCCAGTTTACTTCTCTTTGGAGGCTTCCCTATCTCAAGAATAAAGCAGCAAATCTTTCATTTGTCAGTCCCTTTCATAAGCAGGAAATACATGAACAGTAAACGAAAGAAACAACAGTTAATTAACAACTGACAGCCCATTTCTGTTTATATACTCCCATTTCTCCTACGAGACTGACTGTGTTAACTTTTTCATAGTTCGACTAATTGTCAAGACTGGACAGAGTGTAATGAGATGCCAGGTCCACTAAGTTTTGCTTGAACTCCTCTTATACTGTCTATCTATGAAAGTCAATTAATAAAACTCATGTAGTTTTGCCATTAAGAAAGGCAAGGTCGCATGTAACTTGTACAGAGGACAGCAGAAATATGTTTAAAAATACAACGACAGCAGTAATTAATGAAACGTTTATGACTGGCTGAACAGGGTGAAAAATGGCAACCAAATTCAAGCAGAATATTTGTACTCAAAATTTATTTCATTGTGAAAATGGCACACACTGGAGATATTTGCATTAGTCCACTTTGATCACTGAAGATCCAAAACATTTGTTTCAATATTAATAACTCTTCAGCATTAGAAACTCATTTTCAGAGTAATATAATTTACATCTAGTAAACAAGCTGGTAAACAAATGTTGCAGTCATTTAATATTTTTATCTATGCAAATCCTTAGCAAAGTGGTAATAGTTAAGTTACAGAGCTTTGTAGTTAGTGTCACTTAGTTTTCTACTATTTACCATCAGCAAGTTTAGAAAATTGCATTCAAGAGGAGGAAAAAAAATCACTCTTCTTTTAAGATGGCATATTTCGGAATGTTTTTCTTTCTTTCTTTTCTGTTTTTGGTTTCTGGTGGAAAGTGAACTGGATCTTAGCTGGCAACTCTTGCAAGGCCATAAATTCTAGGAGTCAGGTGTAAAATCAGTAAACAAGAGTTATAGCATCAGTGAAGCACAAGTCTGAGAGCCTAAAGGCAGGATGTGAAATTTATTTGAAAGATGTGGCACTTAAAACTCAGGATACAGATGTACATAACCAGGGGAAAAGTGAGTCTTCTTTGGCTAAGCACAGAAATGTTGGATGGCTGATTTGGCTTTAACAAGATGCACGAAGTACTTTTTGCATCAAGGATCTGGACCTGTGTACAGTTTTAGGGAAGTTGGTATCATTACAACTTAAATAGCATGTTGACAATATATTTTGGCCTTTACATTCCTTAAAAGGCTATGTAAATAAAGAAAAGTGTCACTCAAAAAATGACCTGGAGTTGTTTCTGTTGATCCTAAAGACTTGGGTCAGACCCAAAACCTGGTGGTGTTTGAGTTCCCTGCTTTTGGCATTGAACCCAGTGGTCAACTGCTTGTGTTTTTTTTTTTCCCCCCCTGAAGTTTATGTTCTGCTGAAATTTGGCTGGCAAATTATTTTCTTGTGGATGTGGTTTTATAGGACACTCACAAGAGCAACCTGACAGCTTTAAACTTGAGGAGCACGTTGTAATGTCCCCAGGATCTGAGGAATAAATGCAGTGTCCTCAATGATGGATTAATTAATTCAGCACTGTGCTCAGAACAGTTCCTTAAATTCTGAAGAGCAATTGAAAACTGCCAGCCACTCTGTGGGTCACGCCAAGAAAATACACATAAACCCAGTAACATTTGGGTCTGGCCAGTAACCAGAGGGATAGCTATAGCTATATATCTAATATATATTACATTAAAAGGTATGACTTTATTTTATTTTTGGTAAAACAGGGAAGTGAGAAAAACATTTTAAATTTTCTCCTGAGTGCTGAAGAGCCTGCTGCTGTTTGCTCAGTGGTGGCGGAGTGCAGGGGTTAAGAAAGAGGAATTAATGAAGACTCCAGAACTAAAGGAATCAAGAATTCTGGAAAACTTTGACTTTTGCATGGAGGTGAGGAGAACCGGCATGATTGTCTCCTAGAGTACTGACTTTTTAAATACCTTTTTTTCTCGGTTCCACTAAGGGAGGAATGCCCACCTGTTCACCCGATCCTGAAGGGCTGTGACAGCAGAGTTGTCTTGTATGGCACTGTGACATAGAGAACATTTGTGAGCATGCAAGGGAGGAAGTAAGGAAAAGAAAAATACTATTAGTATTTGGGAGATATGATTTTTTTTTTTTTCTGGAAGAAAATCCCCTAAAAATCCTCCATAAGGTTTTTAGAACAGATGGTCAATTGATTCTGAGTTTTCAAATAAAGAGTTCATTTCTGTGAGCAACTTGAGGCTCCTTAGACCTTAACCTCAGCATTCCATGAGCAGCAACACTTAACCACTTGGCAAAAGAAGAGTGGGTGGGCATCTGAGACTTTAATGTGATGTTTACTCCTCGCTCCTGCAAGTGTCGTTCCTCTCTCTGCTCTCCGGAATCACAGATCAACAATCCCTACTTGTCTCCCTTCATTCAAACAAGATTTATCTAGAGAAAAGGTTTTTGAAAGAAGACATACGGATTTCTCTCTTTTTCCCTCCCCTTATCCCAATCCTCCAGCTCTGTCTGACTCTCTCTGCAGTAGAGTGTGATGTTTGAAAGCTGGCTCTTGAGCAGAAGGGATGTGTTCTTAAGCAAGAGAGAGGAAAGTGGTCACTGACATGGTCAGAGAAACATCTAGAAATCTGTTTGAATTTTCATCAGCTCTCATATTTTCAGAGGTTTATAACGTGATAGTAAAATGGTTCCTGGGCTCTATAATGTAAGCGTAAAGAAAGTGAGAAATCTCTTGAGCATTATTTCAGTGGCAGGAGCACACATGTTGATGTTAGAAAAGTTTTTGGTAAATCAATGATACTGCCAATCTTTAAATGTTATGTCTTAACTTTAGTACTATCTATATTCCTAGGAGAGTGTATATGTATGTGTGCAAATACACATATATACATATGTATATATCCTACCTTCAGACCTCTGTCAAACATGACTATAGATTTAAAATGTGCCCATATTTTTTGATACATGATAACTGCACAATGTATTATGATAATCTAAATACAATAATGATATGAATAGATAAAATCTTGCCCTAAGCCACTGGTATTGGAAAAATATGATGAATGATGAATGTAGTGGATAATACTTTACTAGTTTTTCTGGCTACAATTTGTGCTGGGTAGAAGTTGTGCCTGGTGTAGAAGAGGACAGTCCTTGTGGGTAGAATGTCGAGATATGCCCATACTAGAGAAAGAGAGAGAGAGAGAGATGTTTTCCAGAACATAATTCTCTTTTCTCTAGACCTTTAATTGTTGCTTCCCCTATGGATCAGCTCTGAATATTGCAAGGTCTGGGGCAGGAGTCCAGATGGAGGCCTTCATACTACATGTGTAAATATTTAAAAGGCAAATCAAGGTAACAAACTGTTAAATAATACCTATTCTGTCCTTACTTTCAAGTGAATGGAAGGCTGGTTTCACTGTTAGAATTCTCCGACTCCTGGGAGTCCCCTGCCTCTATGGGCCTGCCACTCTCCTTTCTCCACCTGAGCTCCATCCTGCCCTGCAAGAAGCCTCATGAGGTGGCTCTCTCCACGTCACACACACACATGAATGCTTTTGGCCACTCTGCCCTCAGGAGGATGGACCTCAGGAAGAGCCCAGGCTCTGGAATCAAACTTGGGGCTCCTTGGGCAGAGCAATCTTAGGTCCTGTATACATGGAGCATGGTCCAGAAGAGGAACGCGTGGGATCTCGGGGGTAAGTCCATTGGCCCCATAGCCGCCTTGGTCTGGGGGGAGGGGACAGCAGCCAGAGAAGGGCCAGAGTGGGTACCTCTAACGTGTGGTCCAGAACAGGGACCCTTCTTGCTTGAGTCTAAAGGCAGTACTCTTTCTGTGGTTCCCAGAGAATGGAGGCTTGATTTCCAGCAGGATTCAGGCATCTGTCTTTGCTTTTCTCTGCACTGCGGGTTCATCCACCTATTTACACTATGACTTTATGTTTCCTTCCCCCTAGCTACTGGCACAGGTCAGCGAGCCATCAGAGAAGCCTCCCCAAGCTTGCCTGTCCTTCCCTTCCCACCTGGAGCGAGACCCTCACCACCTCCAGGGCAGGGCTGAGTCTCAGTCAGGAACCATCATGTTTGCTTCACTGAGATGGGTTTTAGGAATCCTAAACCACTACTTACCCTCGTTTGATCCAGAATGTCCCCTCTGGAAAACATTGTGTATATGCGTTTGTGTGTGGGGCCACACATGGATATGTGCACATTAACTTAAATGTGGCCCAGCTGTTACTAAATGCTGATGTTCTCTTGTGTCTGTTTACTGTGGGTCCCAATCACGTGTTCAGGTTACTTTTTCAACATCCAAAATTTATAAAAATGAGAACTCAATGAAATTAGTTGACAGAGCTTATAAAATGCTAAGAATATCCTATTTGTAAATTTACTTTTCTTTCAAATTTTTAATCATGAAAATTTAAGTACATTAAGAATTTGAAGGGTATCCTGTACAGTTTGTGATGGGTACAGTTTTCCTACAGGGTAGATGATGACCTTTAAAAGCTTTAGTAAATTGTCAGCTTTTACGGTAGAATTTTTAACCGTATATGGTAAGGATTATTTTTAGTGTCAAATAACAAAAAGATTACTTAAGCTGGATGAAAAGAGAATATTTATTTGCCTACATTTCTGAAAAGTTCAAGCCACAGTGTTGCAGGCACAGCTGAATCTAGGGGCCCAACCTCATCCATAATATGTCTCTCAGAGTTCCCCATTATGTTTTTCTTCACGTTGGCTTCATTCTTGGGCAAGTTCTCCCTTGTGGTGACAAAGATAGCATCATGCCTTCTGGAAAAACAGTTCATCTTTTCCAACAGTTCTAATAAAAGAACTAGAGCCAATTCTCTTTGAAACATCTTGGGTCATGGGCTCACAGCCCTGAATCAGTAATTGTGGCTGGGAGATTGGGATGGGCTGTGCCTATTGGTTAATTTGAATCACATGCTCGCCTGTAGAGCCAGGAGGTTTGTGGGGGATGGGGTCAACTCATCTAATCATGTGATCTAAGAGTTGGGAAGGGAACACCTCCTTGAAAGAAAACCAGGTGCTGACTTGCTAGATATCGGCCAGGCCAAAACAACAGATGTCTCTCACAAGACTGCACAATCTAATGGACTTTAGAGTCTGCTTTTTAAAAGTGGAGATGATAAAATATGCCTTACCTTACTTCACAGGATAAATTCAATACCTTGCATAATTTTAAAAATTATAAAGAATTTTACAAAGGCAAGGTAATAAGTTATCTTGTGCAGGTCATTTAACTAAGGGACTATGTAAGAAGATACTACTAATTCACAAATCACACCCAATTTTACCTTACTATATATTGACCCCAGTGTAATTTTTAAGGAGTATGAAGACGATGTTTTTGAGTTTTGCAAAAAGTAAGACTCTGACCACATACTGATGAGCCTAACTGGAACTTTCTATGACTTCTTGGAAGACTTAGATGCATTACATACTTACCTGTTTTTATAAGTTAGGGCTCTCCAGAGAAACAACCAGTAAGACACATATGGAAATTTATTATGAGAAATTGGCTCATGCAATTGCAGAGGCTGAGAGGTCTCATGATCTGCTGCCACCCAGGAAAGACGATGGTGTAATTCAGTCAGAAGGACTGAGAACCAGGGGAGCTAATGTGGTAAATTGCAATCCAAGGGCCAGAGAAGCTGAAAGCTCAACAGTGAGGAAGGAAAAAAGGAGCAAATTTCTCCTTCCTACACTTTCTGTTCTATTCAGGCCCTCAATGGATTGGATGATGCCACCCACACTGGGGAAAGCAGTCTGCTTTACTGAGTCCACTGATTTGACTGCTAATCTCATCCAGAAATACCCGAACAGATACACCCCAAAATAATGTTTAATCCAGGCACCCCATGGCCAAGTTGACACATAAAATTAACTATCACACCTGTCCCTGTCATATTTGGGTTGATCAGTCAGCCAAGAAATGGCATATTTTGAGAGCTTTCAGACTTGCAAAATCACTAGAGGGTTAATGGCAAAGCAAGTACTTTAGCTCTCACCTACTCTTTTTAATGAGAGTTTTAAGTTTTCAGCAGATAATCTGCAAAGTGGCTAATTTGCTGAAGTATAATGAAAGTAGACACTTACTTTGAAAATTACTCTTACGCAATTCTACTTACTTTTTAATGGTGGCTCTTTTGTTTGTAAGGAGTGCCACATTTTGGTACGACATGCAGAATTTAATTATTAAGTTAAACAGTAATCTCTTTCAATTACCTTAATTTCCAATGGATGCAACAATTCTATTAGTTGAACTATAAATAGTAAACAAAACCTTGAAACAATTGGAAAATGCTTATACAAAAGGCAAACAATCAGAAAAGACTTAAGCAATATAATTAAAAGCAGCCTAAGCGATATAATTAAAAACAGCATTTTAAAAAATAAGATGTCTTACAAAGCAGAAGAAAGCACCAAGGTGATTGCCTTGTTCCCTGAAGCTTTCAGACCCTGACTGCATTAGTAGGATTTGCGTAATTATAATATTTTCTTATATTTTGTAAAACATAGAAAACATGTCTGATCATTTATCTCTTTAGTATATAAAAAACATTTTGAAAGAGTCAATGGTCTTGTTTAAATAATATTTATATGTCGTACCCTATAGGAAAAAGGGAACACATGCTCCCAGTGTTGTGGGAGACAATGGAATATGATAGTTAATGGCTATCATTTTTTTTAAATTTATTTTTATTTATTTTCATTTTTAGAGACAGGGTCTCACTCTGTTGCCTAGGCTGGCCTCAAACTCCTGGCCTCAAGTGATCCTCCCACCTTGGCCTCCCAAAGTGCTGGGATTATAATGGCTATCATTTTTTGTGGTTTATAAATGCTGGACACTCTGCTAAATAAGTTAAACACATTATCTCCTTAAAATCTCAGTGTAACCTTGAAAGGTGGATACTTGTGATGAGTTGAATTGTGTTCCTCAAAAATCATGTGTTGAAGTCCTAACCCCCAATCTCTCAGAACGTGACCTAGTTTAGAAATAGGATAGTTGGCAGATGTAATTAGTTAAGATGAGGTCATACTAAAATAGTGTGGGCCTCTAATCCAATATGACTTGTCCTTATAAAAGGGGAAATCTGGACACAGACAGTCTCATAGAGAGAACTCCATGTGCAGATGAAGGCAGAGATCCCTAAGCCAAGGAATGCCCACGTTTGCTAGCAAGCCACCCCAAGCTAGGAGGGAGGCATGGAACAAATTCTCTCTCACAGCCACCAGAAGGAACTGACCCTGCCAACACCTTAGTCTCAGACTCGTAGCCTCTAGAATTGTGAGACAGTAAATTTCTGTTGTTTAGGCCACTCAGTTAGTGGTAGTTTGTTATGGCAGCCCTATCACACTAATTGTGATCTCCATTTAGTAGAGGAAGATTCTGAGGCTCTGAGAGAGAAACTTGTCCAGAGTCAAACAGCTAGTAAGGGGGTAGAGCTGGAGCTGGAGTCAGGTCACTGCAAACACTGTGTTTTCAAACCCCTCCACCATTTTCCGAACACTGGTCCATGGACCACTTGCATAAGGATCACCTGGGATGCTTATTAAAGGTGCAGATTCAGGAACTCACCCCACATCCACTGAATATGAAACTGGGGAAAATGTGGCAACAAACTAAGCTCTAAATGAATACCTTTAATACTTATTTTGTTGCTGAATTAGAGCCCCTAAACCTCTTCATTATGACCTACTGGGGTGATTCAAGAACTAAATGAGGAATATTGATTTGTTCATCAATTAGATGTTGGGCAAGTTTTTATCTGAACTTCAAATTCTGCTTTTTTCTTTGTCCTAAAGTGAGGATAGTAAAATGTATCCTATCTTATTTCCCAGAATCAAATCAAATCCCTTTAAAGTGAAAGTTAAAAATTATAAAGGATTTTAGAAAGGCAGAGTAATATTACGACTTATCTTTATTCATCAGGTCATTTGATTGAAGGACTATGGAGAAAGTTATTATTTCAATGCAGACGCTACCTTTTCTTTGGAAAGAGGAAATGCTAAGTAATCAGTGGTTTTATTCTGTAAAGATTTGCTTTTATTTAAATTTGGTTTTTTCACTTTTTGTAGACATGGGGTCTCACTATGTTGCTCAGGCTGGTTTTGAACTCTTGGCCTCAGTGATCCTCCTGCCTCAGCCTCCCAAAGTGCTGGGATTATAGGCATGAGACACTGCTCCAGGCCAGATTTGCTTTGTTTTGACCACAACCAATGCTCTGCCTAACCGTGTGATGGGGAATTCCTAGCATCCACTTCTCTATTGAATCATCTTCTCTTACATGATCATGTATTATACTTCTATGCAAGCTTTGCTCAAATTTGTAAGTGTAACTCGAACTGGAAAAGCAGAGGGTCATTTTCATGATTGTGTCATTGTTATTTACTCCTTGAGATGTAGAATAATTAACAGTAATGTGTATATATACACACACATATATATCACTGTTAATTATTTTATATGTAATATATAAATATATGAATAATATATATAAATAAATAAAAATATATATTCCCTACCCACCCTGGAGATGAGTGCACTTTCTCTTTGAGTAAAGAAGAATTAGGATAAGCCAACACATTGCCCCATTACTCAATGATCTGGGCTCTTCCAGGTTGTTGCAGGCTTTGCTGACTGTGAGGTACTGTTACCTTATCATTTTTGTCCTGGTTATAGAACTCAGGATTTTTCCTTACCAAGATTCACTGAAACACGCAGGATGGCTTTATAGGTTAATTATGCTGCTTAACAAAGCACCTGAAACTTAGTGGCTTAAAAAAAATGGTTTCTCATTTTCCATGTTTCCAAGGGTTGACTTGGTGGGTCCTTCAGTGGTCTTGCTTGGGCTTATTCAGGCAATGGCATCAGCTGGAGGTTCCCTGGGCTTGGAGTCCAAGATAGCCTCATTTATGCTGGCAGTTGGTGCTGGTTGGGGTGTCTTGGTTCTCCTTTGTGGTCTTTCATCCTCCTAAGCTAGATCAGCCACTCACATGGCAATTCCAGGACAGTTTTCCAAAAAGGTAAATGTGGAGGCTGCAAGGTCTTGAGACTCAGGGACTGGGACTTGCATAACACCACTTCCAGCATATTCTATCGGTCAAAGTAAGTTACAAAGCCAGGTCAGAGTTAGAGATTTGGAAAAATAGACTCCAGTTCTGGATGAGGTAATCAGTGAAGTCACACTGCAAGTACACAGTGTGAGATGGAAGGAATTTCTGGCTTTTAAACAATCTACCACAATGGCAATCTGACAGGTTGCCATTATTCTTTAGGTAATTTGGGTGTTTTAATACCAAACACCATTGCTAGAACTGGGTGAAAGATTAACTTGGAACAAACAAACACACAAAGGTCCAAATCCCAATAGAATCTACTTTCAGCAGTTAAGCTCCTTCATAGACCAAGTAAAAGGGAACCTCACAAATTATTGTGTTTGAAGGGTATGTTGCATTGTGCCTGCATATTATCTTCTAGCACAGGTGAAAAATATAAAGTGTACTCTCTTATGTAGACTCATGGACTAGCAGCATGAGCACCACCTTAGAGATTGTTAGAAATACAAATTTTCAGGCTCCAGCCAAGACCTACTGAATTAGAATCTCCTGGGTGGGGCCCAGGACTCTGTAGCTTAACAAGCTTCCCAGGTGATTCTCATGCATACTAAAACTTGGTAAGTACTGACTCAGGGTCGGACCCCCTTCTCCACTAGATAAAAGCATGAAATTAGAGATATTTTTCTCAAGTCTTCTCCTTTCTTCATATATTTAGGGTTAATCCAACGATTAGTAAGGTTGAATTCATTTAACAAAATCATGTAGTCAGTTTCTCAAAAAGTTTGAATTCAAATAACTTATTGGCAATTATTATTAATATTTTCCTATTTCTACTATATATTTAAGAAATCAATAATCAGGAATGATACATTGTTTGTCCTGATTTGGGATGAGGGATATCCCACAGGATTAGTCCAGGAGGATAGCTTAGAAACAGCCAGGTATATTGAGCTTTGTGGGCATTAGTGCAGCTCATCTTGCTCAAAGGCAAAAAAAATATAACCTGACAAAGCCCAGCCAAATAGCCATACGCATTTGCAAGGAACTTCATGGCAGACAGAAGTTTGTATTCATTTTCTAAAGGAAGGGATTTAGGCTCATTTGCAAAAATAAACGTGGCATTGTTATCCAGAGTCTCTCTGTGTGTGGTGTGTGTGTGTGTTTAAGTAATGAAGAGTTCACTTATTAAAGTAGGAGAGACTCATCACACGTTGGCAATGATGTTCCTAGAAAAATCATTTCACAAAGAGATATAACTATAAGTAGCATTAATGGTAATGGTAAATTTTATCAGAAAAATTTTTCAAAGGACTTTTGTTAATCAAGAGATGAATATCTCCGTTTTAAAGGAGGCAGTTTTCTCAGATTTACACTTAGTTTCCCAGAAATTATTGCAAGCTCCTGTGATGTTCATTTTAAGTTGCAGCCCTGAAACCTAGTGGGATTTTGCAGTTTCTCACTGATTGTCTGAAAATTTATAGGCTGCCTCTACTCAAACTTGGAATTGTTGAGAATTCTAATAGAGTTTGAAAATAATTTTTGATTGTGACAAAGTAAAAGGCTGAAATGTTAGACTGTAGTAAATTAAGAACCTTTCCTCAAGATGTTGCAGTTCCTTCTATCAAAAGGTGGAGTTTATGTCCCCATCCTTGATTCTGGGCAGGCCTTGCAACTTGCTTTGACTGTACATTGTGGCAGAAGTGACATTGTGTGAGTTCTGATATTTAAACCTTGTAGCTTCCTTACTCTCTTGGAAAACTGTTCTGAGACCACTAAGTAGGAAAGCAGTTCTACCCTCCTGGAGAGTAAGAGGCAACAGAGAGGAGAAGTAAGGTAGTGCTCTAGAAAATACCCATACTAATCACCAGGTATTTGTGTGAGGTCATCTTGGATCTTCCAGTTCAGCCAGCTTTTCAGCTGAGCACAGAGACTGAATGAACCCATGCAAAACTTCAGGAGAATCACTCAGCCATCTCGCAGCATTTTGAGAAATTACTGCTATCTTAAGCCACATGGTTTTAGGATGGCTTGTTATGCAGCAGTAGGTAACTAATACATAATCATTTTTTAAAAAATATGGTAAAAAAACATATAAAATTTACCATCTTAACCATTTTAAGTGGTTTTACTCTCTATGAATTTGACTACTTTAGATAGCTCACATAAGTGGAATCATACAGTATTTGTACTGTCATGAGCAGCTTATTTCACTTAGCGTAATGTCTTCAAAGTTCATCTGTGTTGTGGCATGTGACAACATGCTTCCTTCCTTTTAAAGACCAAATAATATTCCAATAATGAAGATGAAAGAATAGATAAAAAAGAAACATATTTTATTTGTTGTGACTCAAAAGCTCATCTTTTCTTTGAAAAGAAAACCAGAGTTACCTTCTATGTCACAATATCTCATTAGAGGTAAATGGGATTATTTTCTTTCCTTGTCATTATACTTCTCTATTATTAAACCAATATGTTGTATTTCACTTAACTTTTTAAACATCTAAAACGTTAGAAAGTTGGAATTGGGAGAGAGGCTAGAGATGACCTATCTCGGAAGCCTAGCTTTGTAGATGAGAAAGCAGAAACCCCAGAGGTTGGCTGACTCGCTTGGGCAGTAGAATCACTGGCACCAGAGTCCAGGACTCCAGCCCAGCTTTGCGGTCTGACTGCAACTGCATTTGGCTGGGAGCTCAGCTGGACTTCAGTGTCCAAGATGGCCTGTCCTCCTGCAGGGTCCCTTCCCAGGTGGTGTTTCACGATTCAGCAGTCCAGCCCAAGCTCCTTTGTAGCACGGTGGCTGGCTTCCAAGGAGGAGGCCATCCACCAAGAGGTCAACCAGGGGTGGGGAACCTGCGGCCTTGGGGCCACGTGTGGCCTTCTGAATCCTTGAGTGTAGCCTTTTGACTGAATCCAAATTTTACACAAGAAATTCTTTCAATGAGATCATGTTTGATAATTTCCCACTGGCCAAAGCAAGTCATATGGCCAAGGTTTGAGGTGACATGGAAAGGACTAACTGCATAAGGGCATGAATACCAGAAGGTGGGTCTCCCTGGGGGCCACCAATGCAGCCCTGTACTGCACCTACTCTCTTTCTTCTTTTTCCACAGCACTGCGAACTTTGGAATGTCCTCTATACTCCTTTATTTTGTCTAATGTCCAT
Source organism: Eulemur rufifrons (assembly GCF_041146395.1). Taxonomy (NCBI): domain Eukaryota; kingdom Metazoa; phylum Chordata; class Mammalia; order Primates; family Lemuridae; genus Eulemur; species Eulemur rufifrons. The sequence continues at coordinate 12,750,024 of NC_090983.1, read as the reverse complement.
TGCTTGACTGTTCATTAGAATAGCAGAGGACATAGAACATTGCTTTGTTTAATATGTTGAATGCATACATGTTTGAAAAGATTATAAAATTGACATAAGAATGAAGAAATTTAGTCACAGCTTAATAGAATTTTTTCTGTTAATACCTCAAAGTATATAAAAAGAGAGTGGGACAAATACTGGGTTAATCATCACTCCTTGTGGATAATGTTAATAACAATGGTCCAGTGTGGAAATCATGCATCTCTCCTCCGTCTGGTATTTGTTGAGAGCTACTGTGTCCCAGGAAGCAGGGACACAGTGGGGAATGAGATGGACATAGTGCCTGCCTTTGTGATGCTTAGGTACTCCTGGTGAAGGCAGAGAAAAACAAATGAACAGATCAAATGATTGTGAATTAGGATAAATGTTACAAAGTAAATCAGAAAGGGCTGAGAATAATGGCAGGAGGTGCCTATTTTGATGAGGCTGGTTAGGGCCAACTTGTCTGACAGTTGAGATCTAAGGGTGAGAATGAATTAGCTACATGAAGAGTGGAAGAGGGTTCCCAGAAGAGGGAAAAGCACGTGTGAAGACTGTAGGGCAGGAACAAACTTGGAGTTGGTAGTGGGGGAGGAAGCACGCTGGTTCTGGAGTCAGAGTTCAAATCCCGCTGCTGCACTCACTAGCCTGTCACCCTGGTGGTGAGTTTCACGATATCTTTGTGTCTCTGTTTCATTATCTGTAAAATAAGGTACTACCTGAAGGTGAGGGCAGGCAGAGGTTACATCACACATAGAGCTTCGTAGGCCATAGCAAGGGATTTAAGGATTTCCCCCCCAAGTGTAAAGGGAAGCCATTCAAGAGTATTGTTTTGAAAAAAAAATAATAGCATTTCTTTTATAATTTAAAAGATTTTTTTTTTCTCGTTGTTGTTGCTGTATAGAAAGGGTTGGGAAGAGGCAGGTATGAAGGCAGACAGACCAGGTAGGAAGGAGTCCAGGTAAGAGGCGAGGGAGATTTGGACATAGAATTGACAATACTTGCCAATAGCTAGAGGGGCATTCGCAGTGACTCTTGGGTTTCGGGCTTCAACAACTGGATGAATGACGGTGACATTTACCTGGTTTGGGGATCGAGGGGTAGGTAGGCTGGGTCTGTGCCCTACAGGCCATCTCAGGCCTAGACCCCACTCCTAAGGTTGTATGTCTGGTAATGATTCCAGTCCTCTTTCGTATATCCGTGAAATAATATTTAAATACTGCCCTCAGTGGGCCTGGCAAGGGCTTTATAAATAGTGACTCTTTTAATCCTCAGAAAAACCCTCTGAGGTAGGTTCTACCATCATTACCATTTTACAGACAAGACAAGCCTGGTAGCAATAAAAAGGGAAGCTGGATTAGACTCCAGGAAGTCTTGCTCCAGACGCTGCATCTTAACCCTTAAATTACCTATGCTGGTTGTGATACTAAATACAGTCTTGGGAGTTAGTTTTGACTTTTTTTATTGATAAACTTTAAATTAAAAGACAACATGCACACAAGAAGCTACAAAATCCTAAGCGTGCAGCTCAATGAGTTATCGAAGTGGACAAGTCCATGACACCACCTGGTCAAACAGTAGAACATTGTAGAAGCCAGCAGCCCACCTCATTCCCACTCGCAATCCCTGCACTTCTTCCTGCTCAAGGAGACTCATTCTCCTGACTTGTAACACGATAGCGGAGTTTTGCCTGTTTTTGACTTACTATAAATGGAAAGATAAAATTTGCCTTTTTGAGGACAGAAGTGTGTCCTGTTTTGGAACGCTTGGCTCATTCAGTGGGAATTAGAACAAGTTAGTGGGAAAACCTGAGGAGAAACCACTGTGCCCCTGCAGAGTGCTGTAGGGCCAGGCTTGGAATACGCCTCCCCGGAGTTTGCCAGTGACAGGTGGTACATTCTGCTTGGAGAGAAATGAAAATTATGTGAAAAGGAAATTTTAAAGGAGACATCTTGAGAATGCATGAACAGAACTGGAAAAAAAATGCCAGGTGGAATTAATAACGTGGGAAAATGAGAGGTTAACTTACTATTAAGGGCAAATTATAATGGGCCAGTGCAAGGGAGGACATTTATGGAAAAATCATTTGTTTGGTCGGGATGTTTGGAGTGAAGCACCATTTGGAGTAGTTCTCTCTTCTATCCATTTTGGAAAAACCACAAGGGTAAGCTCTTAAAAGCCAATAAAATGGAACAGAAACTATGTAATATAGTATGATTTATGTGATGCAATAAAAAAGATGAAGGATTGTACAAGCTTGCAATTGTCAGTTAGTCACAAGCTGCGTGAGTGATGAAAGGGACTTTATAATCCAGCGCCTGCAGTTTACAGACGCCCGGCCTGGCCAGGTGAACGGAGGCTGGTTAAGGGGCCAGGGCGTGGCAGGGGCAGAGGAGGGGCTAGAACCTGGATTTTGTGAAGGTTCAGTTCTTCGCCCTGTTCTGAACTTTCTCATGAGGTCAAGATGTGTTTGTGAAGGTTGTGGTCTGGGGCCTAGCGTCAGACTCAAGGGGCATTTTGGATACTGTTTTTTCCCCCTTCATGAAAGACCAAGGGGCACTGGTAGTGCGGCTCCTGTGGGTTTGCAGGTGGGAGAACTACCCGCACCAGGTATGGAAATTATTCCTCCCTCTCCCTGGATGTTCTCTCAGTTTTTCAAAAGCTGGCTCCATCTCATCCTTCAACCTCATTTCCTGAAACCGTTTACCTAATTTTTGTTTTCTTTTTTCTTTTCTTTTCTTTTTTTTTTTTTGAGATAGAGTCTCACCCTCTTACTCTGAGTAGAGTGCAGTGGTGTCATCATAGCTCTCTGCAACCTCAAACTCCTGGGCCCAAGCGATCTTCCTGCCTCAGCCTCCCGAGCAGCTGGGACTACAGGTGCGTGCCATTTTAGTGGAGTCGGGGTTGTGCTCCTGCTCAGCTGGTCTCAAATTACTGAGCTCAAGCAACCCTCCAGCTTCGGCCTCCCAGAGTGCTAGGATTACAAGCATGAGCCACTGCACCCAGCCCCTAATTTTTCTCTGTGTAGCACTCAATGGATATTTTTCTTAAGACTGACACAGTAAGTATTTATCTATTTATTTGATTGCGTGCTTGATTGGTAAATCTTTTTGTCTATGTCCGTAACTATATTGTAAACTCCACCCAGTCCGGAACCAGTCTGTGTTTAGCTCACTGTAGTAATCTCAGCATGGGTGCAGTATTTTCCCTATAGTGGGTACTGAATTAGGATTTCCTGAATAAATGCATGGCCTTTGTGGAAAGGCAAGGTAGAAACCACGTTTCTGAATGGCTGGCTCTGCTAGAGGCAAAGTGCTGTTAATATAAGGCTGGAACATACCTTTGGGCTTTTGAAAGCCATGTTTCTATCGGCAGGTTTGAGTAGTCTGAGTACTTTTAACTATCTGTATGTGGCCCTCAGTTTGGAAAGCGAGAGAAGCTGCAGAGGATGACACATCTTGGCCCTCTCCTCGAATCCTTAAAGTCTGTCTAGTACAAAAAGTGTGGGTTCTCCCGCTGTGTTCAACATCTAGGACTTTTTCCTAGGTTTACTCACACTGGGGAAACCAAGTGTGCCTCTTTAGTGGGGTTTTGTTTCCATTTCATGGGATTTTGTTTTTATTTCCTGGATCATCCTAGTGAACTTGAGATTCTTCTAGAGCAGCCTCCCTGGCCTGTTTTACCTAAGTATGACCTGGAAGTTCTGGGGACACATGCAACTCTTGGGGATCTTTCAACCTAGAGTCAGTGTGTGACCAAACCCTCTATAGCATTTTACGATATCATCAAACCCAGAGAGCCCTGTATTTTCCCCTCCTTGCCCAGACCGATGTATGGAGAATGAAGGAAGAATTATTTTAAGGTGGATGCATGCTGCTTGGCCATGGTTTCTGTGGCTTCAGAGGCAGCGTCAAATAGTGTTAATCCCACGGGAGTCAGACTACCTGAGTTCCAACCCTATCTCTATTATTTAGTGTCAACATGACTTTGCAAAAGTGATTATTATGATCTGAATGCTTGTGTCTCCCTCAAGTTCATATGTTGAAATCCTAACCCTGAAAGTGCTGGTATTAAGAGGTGGGGTGTCTTAGTCCATGTGTGCTGCTATAGCAGAATACCTGAGACTGGGTAAGTTATAATGGACAGAAATTTATCTCTTATAGTTCTGCAGTCTGGGAAGTCCAAGACCCAGGTGCTGGCATCTGGAGAGGGCCTTCTTGTGTCATAATATGGCAGAAGGTGTAAGGGCCAAAAGAGTGAGAGACAAAAGGGGGCCAAACTCATCCTTTTGTAAGGAACCTATTTCCACAATAATGAATGCGAGTTATTAACTCTTTATTCATTCATGAGAGCAGCCCCTCATGGCCTAATCACCTCTAAGGTCCCACCTCCCAATATTATTACAGTGGCAATTAAATTTCAACATGAGTTTGGGAGAGGACATTCAAACCATAGTATGGGTCCTTTGGTAGATAATTAGATCATTAGGGTGGAGCCCTCATGAATAGAATTGTGCCCTTATAAAAGAGACCCCAGAGAGATCCTTGCTTTTTCCACCATGTGAGGACACAGTGAGAAAGCACTGTCTATGAGCCAGAAAATGGGCCCTCACTAGACACTGAATGTGTCTTGACCTTGGACTTCCCAGCCTCCAGAACTGTAAGAAATAAATTTCTGTTGTTTATAAGCTACCCAGTTTATGGCATTTTGTTACAGCAGTCCAAACAGACTAAGATAGTGACTTTTCCTATTTGAGAGATTGTCTACCAATACTGGTGCTTGGGTTTTTATCTTCTGAGGCTAAATTCCGTGCCCATTAAAGTCCCTTCCTCCCTCCATTTCTGTGACCAAAAGGAATTTCCAATGCTCGGATGTGGTGAGAAGTCACTTGGCAAATGGTATACATGGATATTCTCCTTACCTAGAAAACTCCAATGTTCAGGTTTAGCATTGTTTATAGTCATTGAAAAAGCAATACTGCTTCTGGTGAAAGATATTTGGCACAATGTCTAGCCCCAGAGGCATGCTAGAACCAAGACAGCTCAGATCTCTAGCAGGATAGCAGGTGCACTTGCAAGTAAGCAGAATTAGTCTGGAACAGGGCCAGAGGTATGGTTTTTCATTTTATGTTATTTTCTTAGCTTAATCCACAGAGTTATTTCTCCTCAAGGGAATGTGATAATACATGTTGGCAAAATAGTGCAAATGTAACTGAGACCGTATGGTGCAGGATTTATTTTCTTATTAGGCAAATATTATTAATCTACATAGCAAGTGTTGGTTGTGAATATATTTTAATGTGAACAAAGCAATAGGTAAACTACCTTGAAAAATAAGGCTGATACCATTCTTTTGCATCTATTTCTTTTCTATTTTCATTTTTGTTTACCATCATCTAATATTTTGGCATTTTAAAAACATTTAAGTCTAACAAACTTTGTATTAAATTGCAAATTTCAGTAGGAAGCTCAAAATAATACCCTTCAGGATTGAGATAATGATTTATGTTTTGGCCTGTTTATCCAGTTAAAAGTGAAAATGAGCTACAAATTAAATGATCCATATCATCAAGTAAGAGTTTTTAATAATAGTCTCTTTGATGAGGTAGTATAAGAGGTGTAAGACAGTCACAGACGACATGGTTCTTAAGCATCATAACAGTTTTCCATATCGTGTTGTACTTTATGTAGATTTTGCATACGTCCTTCAGCTAAATCAAAACGTGAATTTGGGTACTCGATTTACTCCTAAATTGGGCTAATTATTTATGTTAAACTAATGAGTGATTATGAATTAACTTTTAGTAGTTCGGATTCTGTTTGGCTTCTGTACTAAATTTTGATGAATTGCTTCCTAACGCTAGCCGTTCTCAGGGACTGTGGCAGTCGTGGATGTGTGCAGCTTGTTCCTCCTTTGCCTGTGACGGTGAATAAGCAAGCTCAGTAATCCTGGACTGAGCCAGGTGTCATTGGTGGAGCCTCAGACCCTTCAGGAATGAGGGTCTGGTCAGACCCCTAGGTGAGCCATCACGGCCAGCAGAGGAGATATCTGAGAGCGAGGGAGTTTAGACTGGGTAGTGGAGGAGGGAGAGGATGAGTAATTGTGGCCAGAGACCAACTGCGGTGAAGGGTTGTGGTTCATCCCACTGACCTGCCTCTTCTGTTCCCTTCGGGGAGAGAAGCTCAACTGAGCCCTGGAAGAACCTCTCCCTGAACACGGGTCTCCAGAGAACTGTCTCCCTGGGGTGCACGGGGTGGACAGTGGTGGCTAAGAAGATGCACGACTGGGGTCCTTCCCATCCCTGCGCCTCTGGGCTCTGCAGAGACCCTGATCCCTGGAGTGGGCGCTCTCTTCCCAGGGCACACAGTGAGGCTGTTGCAGCTTCCCAGGCACTTTGAGCTCCTTGTGTCTAGGGATCAGCAGCCGAGAGGAGAAGTCACCACCACACTGGGAAACTGACCCTGCTCTGTAGGAGGAGACGGCGCTGCTGTTACACAGCCGGGTGGGGAAGAGCACGTGTGCACTCAGTCCGCTCACTCGGGTGCCTCTAGGTGATCCCTGGTTTTCTGGATCATCTCAGCTTGAAGGTGGTTCCCAGAAATGTGTTTCCTAAAAGCTCCTCACTGGATTCTAATGGGCAGATAGGGTTGAAAATCTCTGAGTTTCTCTCTTTTTTCGTTCCATTTCCTTTCTAAGATAGCTGTTATTTTATACAGAGGGAGAGATTCAAGATAATCTCTCCACTTTAGACAATAAAAACCCAAGTTCTTTATGTAATCTGGCTAATAATAGAGAACACTTGCAAAGTATGGCAAATAAAAGTACAGGGAAAAGTCAGGCCATCCGCATCTTCCTCCACTCCTAGACTTGTACAATTTTTCCTTTTTTCTTCTTATGCTTCCATTTGGTAAAATAGATATGCCTTTTTTTAGTTATGATAATCTTTAAACTTACCTCAAGTAAAGTAGCAATGGCTTTTTTTGTTATGGAAAAATTTTGAACTTATTTTTTTCTTCTGAAAATTATTTGTTATATTTTTTTAGACATGAACTGTCGCTTCTAGTATTAAAAAATAGCTCTTTTGAGATTTCTTTCCACATGCAAGATTTCTGTCTTTTCAGTAAACAGTCATTTCTCACAAAGGTTCTGCATTTTATTTTCCTCTTTTCAGGGAGAATGCTAATATCACGCATGTATTCCTTTCTTTTTCCCTTCAGCTGTACCCTCACCTGAGTAAGATCTGTTCAGGCTGAGGAAATTTAAGTAGAAGCCTCTGAAACTCTCTTTTTCTCAATTCCTGGACAAGACAGTAAATCAAAATCAGTATTGCATGGTGAGGGGCATGGAGCAACACAGCTCTGATGACAGTTTGATGTTAGGACATCTGTCCTCCAGAACTGTAAGGTAATAAATTTGTATAGTTTTAAGCCACTTAAGCTTATGGTGATTTGTTACAGCAACAATAGGAAACTAATCAAGATTTCCCAGAGAACATCAGAAATGATGGAGGTAGGATGCTTTCATAGGTTAGTGAATTCAGCTGCTTGATATAATAACATGTTCAAGGTTCCAGATTCTTTAAAAATTTTCTTTTTGACATCCTCAATGTGGTTTTTGCTTTTGGTTTTCAGACTAATTTCCTCATGGTGACAAGATTGCTGCTTGGTTCCAAGCATCACATCTCACACATCATTATTCAGTCAGGAAGAGGGAATGATCATTGGGTTTATTTTTAGGAATAAATAACACTTTGTCTTAACAGTAGAATATATTTTGTCTTGTATGGCCACCATTCTTTGTATGGACCTTCTAGTCAGGATAACTAAAGGAGACATTGCAAAGAGTTGTGTAGGTGTTGAGATGAGATGTGATGTTGAACAGGCAAGTGACCTTTGCATCTCCGAATGTCCTTGACATATTTGATGAAGATGAGAGTTGACATACAAGGTAGTCCACATCAGAACTGGAATGTTTGTTGAGAAGATATGTATTTATTTTATATTTGAAGAAACAGTTAATGAAGAATCTTGCATAGAGAATTGTAGGATTATAAACAAATTTAATTCAGTTCAAGTGCTTATCAGTGAGTACCTATGGAAATGCCCATTACCTTAAAGGCCTGTAATCTTTGTCTGAAAGCTCTGAATGCAGACTTTTTCTAAAACGACCAAAATGTACTTATTTGCTTATAACTAATACTTTCTCAGAGTGATTTTTTTTTTTCTCTAAAATAGCTTTCATTGACTATTCCATTTCTTAGTTTATTCAGTTAAGCACACCCTGTTTTGCTCCGAGGTCTGGCAGAGCAGCAGAATGATGTGGTTCACTGGCGTATGGTAGTGTGTATAGAAACTGGGTTGGAAATCTTCGCAAAGGTGATAGCAACTTCATCAAGGTTTCCACTGCAGTTCAGTGGCTCTGACATCGACATTGCTGTGGGGAGGAGGTCTTTTGTGGCAGGAACGTAACTGATGAGAAATGACTGGGAGTTAATTGAAAACTTTTGAAGTTGCTCCAGTCTTTGAACAAAAATGAACTTTTTAAGTGTTATTCAAAAAATAGATTTATAACAATATTTCTCATGGGAAAGAACTTTGGGGCTATGTTCAGTCTCGTTTACAGCATAAATTGTCTGCAGCCACTGAACAGTGATGGGAGAGCTGAATTCAGCTAGGGCAGAAGCGTGATGCCCTGGAAAGGGTGTTGGGCCGTGAGTCAGGAGATGGGGTTTCTGAGGCGTGCTCAGCCACTGACTCCCTGGGCAGGACTTGGAGTCAGAATGAACCTCCACTTTAATTTTCCTTGAAGGCAAAAACTATGTCTTATACATAATGTTACTGCTACTACTACTACTATTGATTCCTGAGTGCTTACTGGGAACTAGGTATCACAGTAAGTGTTTTACATAATTTAGCTCAAGTCTTTGTAAGTTAGAGAATGTCAGTGTCTCTCCAATTTGCGGAGGAGAGAACTGAGACTTACAGAGGCCCAATCCTGTTGCCTAAGATCATAATGGATGTGCAGGAGTTAGGGCCCAGGACTGTCCTATCTGACTTCAAGGCCTGTGCACCTTCTGCTTAAAGATCGGTGATAGGCAGGGCTGGTCTTAGCAACCCCTCACCTTTACAAGAGTGATTCACAGCCCGCTTGTACATTGGCATCACTAGTGGGTGGAGGGGAACTTTAAAGAATACTGATGCCAAGGCCCACCCCCAGGGATGTTGACATAACTTGTCCTGGGTGCAGCCTGGGCTATGGGAGTTGTAAGTTCTGCCCAGTTCCTTTTATTTTGCAGCCAAGATTGAGAACCACTGCTTTACATGAAGTTTCAGCGATTGAGAAGAGAAGGCTGAGAGGGCGGAGGTACTTTCTGGTCTTGGAGCTGCGGTGTTCAGAGGGCTGGCTTTTCTTGGAATAGTCTTTTGAAGAGGTTCTTTAAGTGTTAAATTCCTGGGGCTGGAACTAATCTTCAATGCAGCCCTAGAAATATAAAGCACTAGGGGAAGGGAAGGAACAAGTATTTGAGAGCAACACTTGAGTGAGTTGGGTTAGGACAGGGCAGATTGGATGCGGGGGCAGTTCCTGTTTTAAGAGAGGAAGAAGCCTTTGTGTTTGATGTCATGGCAGGTTCCCATACAGCTGATCCAGACAGGACCCTAACCAAAGGTCATGGCAGTTTTAGTGGACAATATAAAATCATCTACATGATACATAAGATAATATAATTAGGAAGGGAATAATTGGCTAACTTCTTAGATGCCCACTTAACTGTTACATGTGATTATGAGCCATTTAGTAAATTACTTTTTCTAGTGCATTAAATAGTATAGCAACTGGGCCAAAGAATTATTTGTTTCTGGGCTATTCATTCACTCTTTTGCTCTTTAGTGCCAAATAGTTTTCTTATATTAAAGGACGGGGTTTATTGGACAAATGGCATTTCAAAAATCAAGCATCTTCTGGGTGTTTTAGAGAGTGAGATTTTCTCCTACTTAGCAAGTCTTGCATTTCTGTCTTTCTGGGAAGTGAGTTCCTGATTTGAAGTAACTCTGTATAAAAAAAAAGAAACTTCAAGCCTAGGGAAGAAAAGAAAGAAGGAAGGGTGTGGGCTTGGGAATTAACTCTGAGAAGAACTGGGGACAATTTTCAGGAATGAGTAAAATCATGATGGATAATTGTGCTCCTTAAAGAAGAGGGTTGTTGTATTTCCTAGAATGCTCTTAAGAAAGATGAGTGTGTATATGGTTTTCACAAAATGGTATTGAGTAGATGACAGAATGAATTTATCATTGTGATGTATAGACTTTTCATTGATTCTCAGACATAGATATCTCAAGTATAAGAATTTTGAAGTGACTAAAATGGGGAGAAATTCTAGTGAAAGAAAAAGGAAAAATGAGAAGATATTTTCTGACTGGAAATCTGACTTCCAGAGAGAATTATCTTTAGGAAAAAATGTGTAGGAACTAATTTCATGTTTCTCTGAGTTTAGGGTGAATGGTGTTTCATGTTCAATTTTTCAAGGTAGTTTTAACAATGCCAAACTATTAAACATATATGTGTGAAACTGAATTAATTCACTCTTTCTTCTCTCACCTTTTAGAAAACTAATTGTGAGCAGATTATTGTAGTCATGAAATATTTTTACTGTCTTGGGGCACTAATGATAAAGATAGAAACCACAGAAAAATTAAAGGTGAAATAGGTCTTTTATTCATTCCTGTATAAGAAGGAGTGCTCTCTGACCATATTCTTTCCAAACATAGCTTGAATGAGTGAATTTTTCTGCATTGATATTTAAAAATGAAGTATTGCAGCAGGTGGCAGAACTCAGTTTCTTGAGGAAGAAATATGACTGAAGATTGTTGGCCACATTAACATGATTTTTCTTTCCCAGACTGTTTCATTATGTTTTAAATTCTTTGGACGGTATTTTCCATAATCAGAAGGTACTACTACTGTATTTTGTATTTTATTTTGGTGGCAAAATGTATCAAGCTCAATGCTTGTGCCTTCCGGGATTCTTAGAGGTTCCTAAGATCTGTTTCTAGGGTATAAACTAGAAATAAAATGAACTCCATAATGTTTCACCTTGTTCCTATACACAGCTATTTCTCTGGTTAAGTTTATTCTAGATTCACAGCTTAGGGAGTATTAGCAGATCAAAGCAATGGGAGCAGACAGAACTTGGGGAGCCAGGAAAATTGCCAGAGTTTGCCATTTGGTCCTGCACACATTTGTTTAGTCTTCCTTTGTTTCAATGTCCTTATTTGTTAACGGAAATGTGTAGGAGGCCATTTATGAAAGCAAATAGCTGTGAAAAAATGTGAACCCAACAGAGCCAATCCTTCAAGACAGATTCTAAGTGGCTAACTGGGCTTAAATTTAAAATAGAGTCAAGAAGCCATTTGCTGATTAAAGGTCCCACACATACTCTTAATTCTCTGAAAACCCACACCTCTGTTCAACTTTGAAACCCCAGAGCTCAATTGAACCAAACAGAGCTCACCTGCCTTGGCCAGTGAGGGCTCAGCTGTGTCCACAAATCAGAACTCAGTTGCACTGACCAATCAGAACTAAGCACGTTTCAATTTTTCCTTTGCATAAATGGACCTTATTGGGAACTTTTGTTGTAAAATCTGAACCCTCCTTTTCTTCTCTGGCACCTTCACTTTACACTGAAGGCTGTGGTTCCCTGATTTGGGTTTGCAAACTTCACGGGAGTGAACAAATTCCTTTCTGGAGAACTTTAGTTCTAGTTCTGGCAGACGTTGGTGTACTTTGGTAATAATTGAATGCAGTTGTTAACCTTCAGCTTTCATCACCCACAGGCTTTTTAATTTGTGCCGTTATTGGTAGCGTTGTTGACCACTGAGAATTCATTGTGAGTGGCTTCCTCCTCTTCCTCCTCTCTCTCTTGCTTTTCCATCTTACTATTTTTACAGGTAGAGTGTGACTAAGCACTAGGGAAGTGTCTTGCTGTCCATCTATTAGCTGATCATTCTTCAACTTAACTAAGAGCTAGAAAAAAAAAACTAGAAAAAACCAACAGCTGAAAGTTTTGCATCTAAATTTTATCAACTTAACAACCTTGACTTACATTAAGCATATGTTGGGATTCTGTGTTTTGAATGGAAGAAAATAACAGTATCTTTCATTTGTTTAGTGCTTATGCAGTGTATCCACATGTGTGATGTCAGTTGATCCTTAAATACCCTAGACGTGAAGAAAGTTGAGATCATCTTCACTTGTTGAGAATGCCTCAAATTACATATATTTAAACTTGATGACTGGCTTAGTGTCACCTAGTTAGAGGGCAGCACAAAACTCTTACAGGAGGAGGCAGGAGATAGAAATTCTGGTGTTGCCTTTGCAAACTTAACCATGTCACTTCAGGCTAGTGAGGTAACCTCTGTGAACTATGCTTAGTCTATGAAATTATGACCTGGGACTAGAATTTTGCTTGAATATTCTATGATCCTGTGATTTTAGAATCTTCTCTCCCCACTAAAAGGAAGAAACATCAGCCAGAGTGATTGTTTTGTTTATACATTATTTTCCCTCCAAGAGTTCTGTACAAGTGGAAAGGCCAAAATGGATAAAAATGTATAATGAAAAAAGCTTTAAAACAAAATCTGCTCATGCTTTCTCACATTATTTGTCAGTTATATGAGCAAATATGTCTTGACTCTGGGTTACGCCACATTTTTGTGAAGATACAGAACTTCGGTCTTTTTATCCAAGTAGACTTCACTTTTGGTGCCACCCTCTTATCCTCTGTTCCCACCCTCAGGCTTCCTTCTCCCCTTTCCATTATCCAAAGTGTAGCTTCCCAGATCCGGTTTATTGTTCTATGTTCAGGAATTTCATTTAAGTCAGAAATTGAAATCCGGTATCCCAGGGGCTAGATCTGGCCCATATATATATATTGCGTTTGGCTTTCAAAAAATTAAACACTTTGCCAATTTTTATGAATCAGGAGATTTTGCATAAAAACCCAGATTTTAACATCTCTTAAAAAATAGGCCATATGGCAGTTCGGTGTCTACTTTTCAATGTAGCATCACAAAGGCAAGTAACTCCCCTGAGATGGGGCATACGCATGTCTGTTCTCCAGAGTCCCCCCACTGATTTCTGTTACTTGCCTGTCCCTGGTAGGCATATGAGCTCCTAACTTCCAGTTGCATCCACACCACCAGAAGTTTTGGGCATAGATTGATCTGTGCATGGTTGAGATGTATTTCATGTTTTTTGCAAATCATTATATTTAAAAATATGCTCATAGGGCTTATCATCAAACACTGTAGCCAGCCAGAGAACGGAAATGGAGCTTTGTTTCTTTAATCATAATATTAAATGGCTTAATTTCACAGTTTAAGATTTGATGGTGCAGTAGTTTTTACTGGGCACTGTTAGACTCATGTAACTGTTGAGTTCATCGAACACAGATGAAATATCAGTTACATACTAGTCATTGAGCTTGGCACTGCTGATAATTCGTCATTATCACTTTGCCAGTTATGACATTATAACTTGGATGGTTGTCATGTATTACTTTGTTAAAAAATGTGTTGTTTGAGCATGTTTCTTTTTAACTGATGTGAGGGTGAAATTCCCCATTTTATACATATGCAGAGAATATAGTTGTGTATAAACTTAAATGCCAGCCTTCTCATGGGTTAATAGCATAATTACCTACTCAATGTGCATCTTTATTCCCCCAGATGAATGTGTTTTCACATTTCATTTGTATCTTTCCCCTCCGATTGTAACCTTGCCCTATTGTGCATCTGTTATAATGTTGAGAATATTGTTAATCTTAAATGAATATAATAAATAAAAGAAGCATTTGATCCTATTATGTGACTTTTACCTCAGGGTATTGGTTACTTCATCTGTCTCCTTTCTAGGAGTCTGCCTGTGATTATTAAAGTTCATTCTTTTATTTTTTATTTTCTTTTTTTTTTTTTTTTTTTTTTTTTTTGAGACAGAGTCTCACTCTGTTGCCCAGGCTAGAGTGAGTGCCGTGGCGTCAGCCTAGCTCACAGCAACCTCAAACTCCTGAGCTCAAGGGATCCTCCTGTCTCAGCCTCCCGAGTAGCTGGGACTACAGGCACGAGCCACCATGCCCGGCTAATTTTTTCTATATATATATTTAGCTGTCCATATAATTTCTTTCTATTTTTAGTAGAGATGGGGTCTCGCTCTTGCTCAGGCTGGTCTCGAACTCCTGAGCTCAAACGATCCGCCCACCTCGGCCTCCCAGAGTGCTAGGATTACAGGCGTGAGCCACCGCGCCCGGCCTATTTTTTATTTTCTAACTCCAACGTTAAGAGCTCACATAAAATCCCTTCTTGGAAAGGGTTTGGAACTTTGGACCATTCCTATCCTTTCCTTGCATCACTGCTTCCATTTCAACTTGGTGCCAGGTTTGGAGAGCCCAGGGCCATGTTTCTTAGTATGCACGATAGTGGGTCACAAGCACAGCTGCACAGCAGAAAGCACCTCGGAAAGCTTGCTTCAGATGTGAATTTCTGGTCTTCTTTCTGCCTTCCCCAATCTTACTAGTTAATCCAGTAGGTCTGGGGTGGGGCCCAGCAATCTGCATTTTAACACACTGGTGCTTTTAATGCAAGATCTTTGTTTTAAAGGGATATTTGATTCAGAAATGTGATTGTTATTAACCAGGAAGGGAAGATATTTTGTTGGCTAGAAGAAGTTCAGGAATTTGGGGAGTTCTGAGAATTTCCAACCTCTGAGTGATGATGATCTGAAACTTTTTTTCTCCCCTTCCAATCAGGTTTAGGGTGTTTGCTCTTGGCCAGCCCACAGTTTCTTGGGTCCATAACGTAGGCTTTGGGGATTTTCTGTGTTTGTGCTCATGCCTGTGACACAGCCTGGTAAAGACCAAATGAGCTACTGTCAGTGAGATGTCAACACACAATGAACTATAAGGATAGTCACTATTGCTTTTACACCATTAATCAAAAATAGAATTTTTTTTTCTAGGCTTGTTAGCACTTTGTCTGGAGGTGACACTTATAATGTGAGCAGCAGCATTTCCTGGTGGATGGCAGAGCATAGAGACTGGACCAGGGGTCAGGAACCTGCAACCTAAAGGCCACATGTGGCCTTCTAGGTCTTTAAGTGTGGCCTTTTGATTGAATCCAAATTTTACAGAACAAATCCTTTTATTTTTAACACATTTTCTTTCTTTTTTTATATTTTTATTTTATTTTTAAAATGAATGTTTTAAAATACCAAAGACTAAAATAAGTTTTAATGAAATAATCCTCCCAGATTGACTGGCACAATTAGAACATTAGTAAGCCATTAAGGGCTAAATTGACTGCTGCTAGTATTTAGATATTTACAAAATAATGTACATTTTTAAGTATACCTAATTGAAGTTCCTTGAATGGGACCTTATTTGATTATAGCTAAATTAATGCAGGCTTCCAACATGAAAAGGTTCCCCACCCCTGGACTGGACACTTAGCACACAATCACATTTAATGTTCACATGTTGCGTAGACAACAGCCACTGCACACACATCAGTCCTTAATATTCAGCAACAACAAAAAATAATCGTTTCTGTTCCTTGGCTGAACAAATCCATTGACCCGACATTGAGTGTTTATGTGTCTTATTGGACTTCTTGCTAGAGTTCTTTGCAGGGAAGGACCTGGCTAGACCTTGGTGCTCCCATCTCTTGGGAATCAACTGTTTCTTATATTTCACCAACTCACCCATCCTATTCTGCAATGATACTTAGTTGGTTTGTGGTCTGATTTGGTGAGTATTTCAAAGAACTGGAATTTTTGGAATGTGAAGTCATGTCCTTGGGTAACAGGAAACTGACTGTCTTTATCTTGTCCCTACAGGAAGCAAAATAAGGGGAAGAAAAATAAGACTTTTTAGTGAGATTTTATACAGAACATTTATTTTTTTTCCCCCCAATCACCACATACTGGCTACAGTGTTAAAAGTTCATTTAAAATGTATCATAATCCTTTTCATTGTTAAGTTGCTCAACAATAATGTAAGAATATATATTGGAATTGACCTTTTAATTAAGCCCAAGGAATAGTGCTGATAAAAGAAAAATGCAAATCTGTTGAGGGAGGATCTGGATGTCTGAGGATTGATTATGAGCCTGAAGTTTAGAGTTGAAGACTATCTCACTCTTAGGTAAAGAGTCTCTCACATCAAATCTCTTCAGCTGAAATGAAGCAGAAATTTGAGGCAGTTATTTTATAATCCAGATAAATCTGTTCCTTTTGGCTGTGAATTAACTGAATATCCATCATGCCTGAACAATAAAGGGAACAAAGGAGTAAGAGCAATGGCCCAGTGTTATCTGAAGGATTATATCTTTCATTTTGCTCACTTCTTTTATTTCCAAAGTTGTTATATAGAATTATGACATAAACCAAGAGAAACTGCTCTTAGGAATCAGTCTAGAGAACAGCATATAAATTGATTGCCTTTTCTTCAATTTTGTTCTCCTTTTTTTTTTTGGTAGATAAGGTCATAATTTCACTGAATGGCATTTGGTGGCCTGTATCTCAGAAAACACATCCACACCCTCTTCTGGGAGGAAGGCAGGGCAGTACCTCCATGTGCTGGGATCCGTAAAACAATGGTAATAACCACGGCCACTTGGTAAGCATTCACTCCACTATCTCACTGATTCTTCACAATTATGGGGCAACTGCTGTTATGATTCCCGTTTTACGGAGGAGTGAAGTACTGCACCCTAATAGCATTTTCCAAGGCCACATTATTTGTAAATGATGGAGATGGGATTTTAGCCGTCTGATCCCAGAGGCTGCCTTCTTAACCACATTGAGTTTGAAAAGGAGATCATATATTTATTGTGATGTATTTGGTTTCTTCTATCAGTAAACTAAATAAAATAACATTTCTAATTTTAACTGTTTATAGGGATCCTTGTTCCTAATCTTGTCAACAGCCTGAGATTTTTTTTTAAACACAGGAGGAAAATATTGGATTTCTATGTCAAAGTTAAGGAAAAATGAAAATCATATCTCTAGTTTCTGGAGAGCTTTGATTCTTAAAGATATCAACGTTGACATTATTCTGTAAAATGCTTTCTTGGTATAATAATGGAAAAGTTCACAAGCAAATTAGGTGCGATATCTGATATGATTTAAAAGCCAGTTCAAACAAATTGGTTCTTGATAAATTTCTGTAAAATTCTTTGGAAGCTGTTAGTAAGTAAATAATTTCCTAAACATCAGAGGAATAATGTCATGACATGTTACTTTACTAATTAATTCTTGAGAATATAAAAGACAAAATAAAAATTAAAAAATACACAATTTTTACTCAATAGTTATCTGAATCTAGTGGATTTTATGCCAATACAGCCATTGATTTTAAGCCAACACTGACTTTCTTTTTTTTAAATATAATCCTGCAATTGGCTCAATTTTTCTAATTAACTTCCACATTAGAAATGGATTGTGTTCTAAATAGTTTATTAGTTGGCAGCTGGGAAGTTGGAAAACATTCTGCTTCAGAAAAATAATACATTATAAACGCTGGCTAGGTTCCTGAATTGTCATAGAAAATAACATAAGCTGAAATGGAAAAACTAACAGCACTCTAATTCTCAGTTACCATTGTAGGTCTGTGAGCATGTGATGGTTTAAGTGCAAAAAATAAAACATTATAGTATATATGCTGTAGAATTTCAAAATATGTAGACACAAAATACCCGTCGAAATCTAAATAGTAGTCATTCAGGAGTTGGATTATGGAGGATTTTCCTTTTTGTCCTTGCTACCTTGTATACTGCATTTATATTTTGTAATTTGCAAGGTTTTTGCTTTTTTTTTTTTTTTTTTTTTTTTACAATGAATGTTTAGTACTTTTATAAAACTGGAGATATATAGATATAATTTTAAGGGTAAAAGACACATTTCTGTCTTTCTCGTCTTCCTTCTTTGAAGACACATGGCCACTGGAACCCAATGATTGGGTGTTCATTTCTTGTTTGCATATCCACATTTGCTCTGTAAACAAATCTTGTTGGCTCCACCTTCAAAACATATTAAGAAACCACATCCACTGTTAGCACCTCTGGCCAAGAAATGATCACCTCTCGCCTAGATTATTTTATAGCCTTCAGTCTGGTCTCCTTGTTGTCGGTATTGTTCACTTACAGTCTTTTCACAGCAGGGCTCCCGACATGATCTTTTTTTTTTTTTTTTTTACAATGAAAAGAGGATGTTACACCTCCCTATTCACTTAGAATAAAATCCTGAGTTGCTGGAAGAGCAACACACCAGTTGTGCTCCCACCTGGGTCTTTTGCATTTGCTGTTCTTAATGCCTGGAGGGTTGTTCCCTCAGCAGTTAGGGACTCCTCTCTCTCTCTCTCTCTCTCTCTCTCTCTCTCAGGCAGTTTCTGGCCATGGTATCAGGCGTTTCAACAATGCTTCCTCCCCTGACTCTTCTTTCCCTTTGCATTGCTTCATTGTTCTCTTTAGTACTTCACAGCATCTAAGGTAATATAAACTCTATGTGTTTTCATATTTATTGATTATTATGTTACAAAGAAATAAGCTCCACCCGGGCAGGGACTTGTGACAATTTTGTTTCCTGCTATATCCGCCGGGCCTAGATCCCTGCTCAGCATGCGGTACACTCTCAATAATGTATTTGCTGAATGAATGAATGTATGTAATAAAAGTATACAAACCTAGGCTGAAAAGATAGAAACCAAATTCATGAAGGCACTTGCTGCTGGAGAGGATGGGATGAAGAAATATAAGACCTTCTTCTTTATTACAAACATTTTATTGATATTTTTTATGTATGAAAATATCTGAAGCAAATAGGGCAAAACTTTTGCGGAGGAACACATTAGTGTTTGTAACATTAGTTTCTGAATATTTCTGCATTTTGAAAATTTGTAAAAGACTTTTTTTGACTAGCTTTCCAATAATTACAAGATGATGCACATACTCCTTAGCATTCTAAGAAAGGCCTTTTATGACGGGTCCTGCTCACTTCTCCACCCTCATTCCCTTCTCTCCAAGTCATGGTTTCTTCTGGTCTCATGTCTGTTTCATTTTACTTGGGATGACCTTTCCATTTTTCGTTGCCTGACTAAATCCAGCTGTCCTTTGTGACTCAGGTTTCTCCCTCTGTTCTTAGAACTTTGCACAAGTGAAACACAGTTTTCATCCTGTGTCTTGAGATTCAAACAAAACTGGCTCAACCTCTGTATCCCACATCCTGTGGGAAGTCCAGTCGTTCCAGTATCTGTGAGCACTCCTGCAGGCCTGTTACTGATGGTTACTCCTGATTTGATTTCCTGCCACTGCTGATTCAGATGACTCACTGACTCGCTTAACAACTCTATTTTTCCACTTGCTCTTCCCTGTCATAAGCTAATCATGGAACCCAGGCCCCCTTTCCTTGATTTTCCTCCTCCTTCTCATGCAAGACAAATGTACACACACGTTGCTAAAGAGTTAGGCCTGAGCGGGAGTTGGAAAGTAGTCATGCAGTGTGTGGGGGAGAGGAGGCCACACTACAGGGCAGCAGTACAGGTAAGTTACACAGAATGTTAGGTGATCTTGCCCTGACATAGGCCCCGACTCTACCCTCCACAGGGGCCACTGGCCACGTTGCCTCTTAAAGACCTCCCCAGTCTGTCTCTCAGCTGTTGCCTCACATCCCTCTGGTCCTCAGGCTGCTCCTAAATCCCTTCATACCAATTCATGCATTTTAGAGAACAGGTTAGTTTTCCCTTTGTCTCTTGGCCCTTTTAGGTTATTCCTAAAGGGTCCTTTTTTTTTTAATTTTTTTTTTTTTATCTTCTCTAAAGCCCATTACAGCACCTGCCTCCATAGGAACTGTTCCCTTTCTGAGAGGAATTCTGCATTCAGCTCTTAGAGTAACTGTGCCTTCTCCCTGAGACACACTTTCTTGTAGTGGTCGGTTTACATGTGTGTCTTTGTCTCTAAATGCAATGGCTTCTTTTTGTTGAATCTGGTATCGCCAGCCCTAGCTCAGAGTATGATCATAAATGCTTGATGAATAAATGAATTAACGCCGTTTTCCACTTGTTAGAGACATCTACTAGAGGGTGCCATTTGACCTCAAATAAATTTGTTTCTTTTGATCCCCAAAATGGACATAAGGGAGATGGAAATTATTTTGATCTCATATGCTGTTTGGTTTTGTTTCCTCCACTAGATGAGACTTTGCTTATCCAGGGGAATGTCTCAGGCACTATCTCAGCACGTGCCTATAAAACTAACCCGAGGCATATGGTACATTACCTGCAACCAAAAACATGTTCAGGAGAAGCTCTTTGGCTGGGACTGTTGCTGGCAACAGAATCTGCTGCAAACATCTCTTTTTCATTGTCTTGTTTCTTGATTGAAGAACATGCCAGTGATTTAAGTGTTCCCTGAGCTTCTAGAATTCTGCCATTTGGATGTCTTTTCCCAGCTTTCCAGGGATCATTTACAGCAGGTGAATGAACTGATGAGGAAATGGAATAGCGTCTAACAATCATGATATTGCCTGTATAAAAGACAAAGATTCAACTTAAAAAAATTCTACCCTTAATGACAGCCCTAATGGAAAATTATGATGCTAGTACTTTACTGAAACTAACTAAACTATTGTTTTTGGTTACTTTTTTTGCATAAAAGATATCTATTCATTGATTTACTTTACAAATATTAATTGAGTGCCGGCCACGTGGTAGGCGTTTTTTAAGAGATGGGGATATAGTAGTGAACAGCATATAATTCTTGCCTGTGTGGAACTTACCTTTTCATGTGGAAGACAGGCAATAAACAAATAATATGTGATATAATTCAGGTAGTAATAAATTCTAGGAAGGCAAATAAGGCTGATGAGGACAAGGGCACACAGACAGACACAGGAAGGGCTTTGGAGGCTATTTCAATTGTGTGGTTAGGGAAGACCTTTGCAAGTACACAGCATCAGAACAGGGACCTAGACATATATAGATGATAAAACAAGACCTTAAAGTTCGAAGAACATGAATCTTCTAGAGATACCAGTTCTTGATGGCCTCCTCACTCGTAATTCTAGAAGAACTGGCTTGTCCACAGTGTCTGGTCAGCTCAATGGCCACAGTAATTTAACTGGTCACTGCTAACGGGCCTGTGATTGCAAGTCTTGGCTTTAGTTGGGACAGTCACTATGAGGAAGCCTGTTGGATGGGAGATGAAAGCAAACAGGACCCCTGGCAAGGAGCAAAGATGCTGTGTGTGGGACATTGGAGTGGCTCCTGCGACAGATGGAGAGATTCATGGCTTTAATTTCTGAGGGCTTCCCATTCAGTTCCTGTTCGTAAGGGTCTTCCAATAAACTCTTTCCTTGAGGTCAATCAAATCTCTGTTCTTTGTAACTAAAGCACCTTGATTAAAAGAGCTTAATTGTGGGGGGTGGGTATGTCTGAACCCCATCTCTAACACTGTGCTAGCTCCGTGACCTGGGCCTGTCAGACTCTACTTGGACATCCAGCTCTTACCCAGGAGGCTGATGCTGACGTCATGGTTGGTTTTCATTTTCTGGAGCACTTTATGAATGTTTGTGGAGTCTTTACTCTTTCGCACCGCAGCTTTGCCATTCACCAGCGTGGAGGTGTATAAAAGCCCTGTGTTGTGGTGAGGTTTTTGAGAGTGACCAAAGCACAATTACTTCTTATTTGTGTTGACTGCGCACTTCCGCTGAAAGCGGACAAAATTATTGTGACTATTGCAAAAAGTGGAGGCTGCCTTGGCTTTGTATAGTTTGGAAGAACAGAAGACTGAATTGTAGGCAAGAGTCTGGGGGGAGTTTAAATTCAAATCTATCTGAAGTGCTTAGCTGCAAATTACTATTCATAAGTTATCTTTAAATGCTCCCTTTGGCCATGGTATATAACTTTTATAATTATCTAAAAACAGATTTGTAAGTTTCTGTTTAAAAGGATTATAAAACAATCTCTTGATACTGAATCATAGGAAAACACAACAGAGGAAATTACACTGATGATCAAAGTTAAGTTTGTTCTTATTTGGGACCAACACTTAATGTGGGACTGATTAGCAAAAAGGCTCTTTGTTCATCTCCCTGGGTAACAGATAGTCTGTATCTTTTAGTTTCTTATTAACAAAAGGGAAAAGATATTCAACACAGCATCACAGGATCCTTAGGACAATTTCAAGGATCACTGTCAAATGCAGTTTATTTGCCAGCAAAGAATATGAGCAGATTGAAGAGAATCAGAGGTCCAGCAATGCCGGGGGTTACCTGTGAAGACTTGTTTCTTTTATCTTCCCTGCAGCAAACTGCCTCTTCCCTAATAGTCCCAGGGCGAGGTTGCACAGGGCAGGAGAGGTGGGGGAAAATCCCTGGAAGCACTGGCTAGATTTCATATCTACCAAATACTTCTGCACTATTGCAGATGTTTCCATGAGCATTTATCCAACAAGGATTCATTCTGAGCAGGCGCTCTGCATTCTCATTATATTTTATCACCAAGCAGCTGTGTCCCTGAGCTGTAGCACAGCTCTGTGTCCTCAGGTGACTGGAGGGGAAGCAGGCTTCTCCACTCTCAGAAAGCCTCATTTTGTCTCCCTACGCATACAACAAATGGAAGAACTTGTAGTGCTGAGTGATTCGCTTCCAGGTTCTCTCCAACTGTTCCCTTTCTTAAAGTGAGACTCATACTCCTGATTCCACATCGTTGCTTCTCAAAAAACAGATTTTTTTTTTCCAAAAAGGATAGGATAAATTGCTTAATCTCTCTGGGTTTTGTTTTCTTAGCTGTAAAGTAAGGGAGTTTCTACTGGATAATCTCTAAAGTTCCTTTCTGGGATTTCTATGATTCAATTGATGTTGATGATATATTATTTTTTTTTTTTTTTTTTTTTTTTTTTTTGTTGAGACAGAGTCTCACTTTGTTGCCCAGGCTAGAGTGAGTGCCGTGGCGTCAGCCTAGCTCACAGCAACCTCAAACTCCTCGGCTTAAGCGATCCTACTGCCTCAGCCTCCCGAGTAGCTGGGACTACAGGCATGCGCCACCATGCCCGGCTAATTTTTTCTATATAGATTTTTAGTTGTCCATATAATGTCTTTCTATTTTTAGTAGAGACGGGGTCTCGCTCAGGCTGGTCTCGAACTCCTGACCTTGAGCGATCCACCCGCCTCGGCCTCCCAGAGTGCTAGGATTACAGGCGTGAGCCACCGCGCCCGGCCGATGTTGATGATATATTATTAATAATACTAGTAAGCAGTTATGGTCAAGTCAAATAATAATATTTTTCTGAGATATCCAGTGATACCGTGACAACTACTGTGAATAACTTACATTGCGTCTCACTTGCACTATCTCATTTAATCCTCTCAACAGCCCTATGAGATATTAATAGATTCTGTCACTGTCACTGTCCCCATTTTACAGATGAAGAGCATGTTACATTCATAGAATCATAGAATTTTGCAGTTGGAATAGGCCTTGGAAGACATTTCGCCCGATCCATTCATTTTTACATGAGGTTGTCAAGATCAGAAATTTTATGTGATCTGCCCAATGTTGAACAACTCTTACAAAAATGGTAATATAACCCTGGTGCTTCATGCTCAGGCCAATGTTCTTCCTACTTATGCAGTTTGCCCTTGTAACAGCATATGACATATAAGAAACAGATAGATATCATTTAAAGTAATTCAACTGGGCTCCCCAGCACAAATTTAAATCACATTTTTCTTTTTGTGTTTTATTGTGCAACTAGCATGTGTTCCCCAAATTTCATCGAATGTTTTTCACCGGTCCTTTTCACACTTAATGCTAACACTCGTGTTGGAAGTTACCACCCATATGCTGGAGAAGTATGATATCGATTGTGTGTGTAGCTCTTGTTAATATTTTAACCTCCTCTAAGCTTGAGGATATTTGGATGCTGAGAGCTGAAAGAGCAATACTTTTTGTTCTTTGAACAAGTGAAATACTTGTTTTAAAATAGGGCAGAGATATACTAAGACCCAACTTACTTTCTTATTACGATCATAGAAAATAGATTTGAAGGAGTGTTGTTTACCTTTGGAGGAAGGTGGTGATTTTCAACGGGGCAGGTGGTATGTGTGTGTGATTTTGTCCCCCAGGCAACATTTGGCAATGTCTGGGAGCATTTTTGATGGTCATAACTGGACATAACTGGAGAGGGAGGGGTGGGTACTACAGCATCTAGTGTTTAGAGGCCAGAGAAGCTGCTAAACATCCTACAATGCCCAAGACCGATCTCCACAATAAAGAATTATTCAGTCTCAAATGTCAATAGTGCAGAGGCTGAGAAACCCTGGAGTAAAGATAGATTACAAATGTCCATATTTTTTTTTTTCAATCAGGAAAATGTCTAACCTCCTTATAGGTTGCTCTTTTACAGTTTTATTCAATAACCAGCACACGGAGCTACTCAGATTTAGAGTTGGATTTACAAAAAGAGAAAAGACTTTGTTCTCAGCTTTGAGGGTCCCACACTAGAGAGAGGCATCTCAGAGAACCAATTGGTAAATACGACCTGTTCCATTGTCAAACTGTTCAGAACCTCTAAATGGTATTGCCTGAAGCCTTTGACAGATGATGAGTTTTGAGTATTTAATTATGTATATCCATTTTTTGGAATATGTTGTATTTAGGCAAGTACTGACAATTTAAATGAAGAATGTGTTTCTTGCTCTGTTGATTTCTGACCTTGTGCATAACCTTCACAGTGAAAAGTCTTTCCCAGGCCAGCATGGTGGCTCACGCCTGTAATCCTAGCACTCTGGGAGGCCGAGGCAGGAGGATCCCTAGAGCTCAGGAGTTTGAGACTAGCCTGAGCAAGAGCGAGACCTCGTTTCTACTAAAAATAGGAAAAATTAGCTAGGTGTGGTGGCATGTGCCTGTAGTCCTAGCTACACGGGAGGCTAGGGCAGAAGGATCACTTGAATCCAGGAGCCTGAGGTTGCAGTGAGCTAGGACTCCACTGCACTCTAGCTGGGGCGACAGAGTGAGATTTCTTCTTAAAAAAAAAAAAAAAAAAAAATTTGGCCGGGCGCGGTGGCTCACGCCTGTAATCCTAGCTCTCTGGGAGGCCGAGGTGGGCGGATCGTTTGAGCTCAGGAGTTCGAGACCAGCCTGAGCAAGAGCGAGACCCCACCTCTACTAAAAATAGAAAGAAATTATATGGACAGCTAAAAATATATATAGAAAAAATTAGCCGGGCATGGTGGCTCATGCCTGTAGTCCCAGCTACTCGGGAGGCTGAGACAGGAGGATCGCTTGAGCTCAGGAGTTTGAGGTTGCTGTGAGCTAGGCTGACGCCACGGCACTCACTCTAGCCTGGGCAACAGAGTGAGACTCTGTCTCAAAAAAAAAAAAAAAAAAATTCATTCCCGTAAAAGGGAGGAGATTTGATTTTTAGAATATATCAAGCATTGACGCTGCATCTTGAAGTCTTCAATCTGTGTAGTAGCTTGAATTATGTGCAACATACATTCATATAGGACAGTAAGGTTCTTTATAAAACACGGATAAGAAACAATCTCTGCCATTTGTTGTGCATTTGCCAGGTGCAATACTAAGCACTTAGTTCATATTACTGCAGTTAATCCTCATAACCAGGTGAGATAGGTACTACACACTTCCAGATGAGGAAAACAAAGATTAAAGAGGTTTAGTAACTACCTCAGACTCAAGTGACTGGGTGACAAATCACTGCCAAGCATATCTGTCTGACTCTGATACCCACACGGTCACCTATCGGGCGGTGCTGTTCCAGCTTAATAAGTGAGTGTTACATCTGACACGTACATGGCCAGTGTTCTATTATGCAGCATTTCAATGTTTAAAGTCAAAGAGGAAAAAACACATTGTTCTTTTCTTTCTTCTTTGTTTTTTTTAGAGATATGGTCTTTCTCTGTCACCCAGGCTGCCTGCGGTACAGTGGCCCAATCATAGCTCACTGCAGCCTTAAACTCCTGGGCTCAAGTGATTCCCCCTACCTCAGCCTCCCGAGTACCTGGGACTACAGGTGCATGCCACCACCCCCCGGCTAATTTAATTTTTTGCAGAGACAGGGTCTCACCATGTTGCTCAGGCTGGTCTCGAACTCCTGTCCTCAAGCGATCCTCCCGCCTTGGCTTCCCAAAGTGCTAGGATTACGGGCATGAACCACCACGCCCGGCCCACATTGTTACTCATGTGACTGACTTCCACAAACCTGTCATTCTTATATATGGAAGTAGTTTTAATGTTGCTAAAATATGTTGCTTGAAGATGCTAAAGAAATATTTGTCTAGGGATTCAAAGCTAATCTACCAGGAGGAAAGGATGAAACCCATCCCTGTTATTACCAAACTCTGCAGTTATTTGCTGGGCACAATGAGCCTACTATAAGGACCTATTTGCAAAGATGGGCACAGCCCAGAAGAGTGATGGGCGGCAGTACCTTGGTGTTCCCGCACAGCTGGCACTGCTGAGTCAGTGGAAACGGCCCCAGGAAGCGTTGCTGGGGAATGTTCAGGTGCTTCTTCTTCCCTTTCATCTCCTGATTCTCCCCCTGAGCCCGAGGCTCTCTGATTACTTGAGGTCAGTTTCAGCCGGAGGGCTTGATTCTCTTTCTCCAGTGTGTTGATCTCTGCCCGCAATTCCCGGATCACTCTCAGGAGCTGTATGTTAGGAGCCTCCATCGCTCCTTCTCGGTGGCGCTGGTGCGCTCCTCCTGGGGAGACAGGTCACCTTTTGCTCATGGGCCAAATGCACAATCTGCTTCGTGGGTCTGGTTGATCCTGCCCATAAACCTTTCTGAACAATAGATGTCACTCTTTGTCCCATCTCTCAGCGCCTGGGTGTTAGGCTGTCAGGGGAGGTAAAGGATCTCCATGACTTATTCATTCTGGGTTTTGTTTTTCAGAACAGAGCTTTTCTTTCTATCTTTCATTTCATATCAATCCACAGTTTTAGAATATTGCTTTGTGTTAGAGGAGAAGAGAACACTCCAGAAATTTCCATTGAGGGACAACAGAGTTTCTTGTTTCCATCATGAACTCACCGTCACAGCAGCCAGTTTTTTTCCGTTGACACTCCTGGGATCAGATGTTTCACAGGATCATCAACTGCCACAAGTACATCAAAACTGATACATAAGAATTATGCTGTGTCTTCAATGTAAAATATGTCGTACTTCTGTACTTTTTTGGTAAATTATTAATTTTGGCACCAATCGATTAGGGAACGGTAACATTCGTCACAAAGGGTCATAAGAACTTCAGGGATAATATTTAAATATGATGCTGAAAATTATGCCTAAATCCCTTAAGCAAGGTCAAGGAAGGACCATATATCATCAGTCACTTCTCAGCAGGTTGCTGTCTTGTAAGCATTTTGCTCTTATTTGGTTCTAGGATGTTTGCCTGGGCAGAGGCTGCTGAGGGATATTTTGGGAATGTAAGAAGATACAGTCCGAACATTAATCTTGAATGAGAAAGACATTCAGCAGAGCTTTCATTACCTGTTTCCTGAAGAGGTTTCTTTGTGAGGAAATGAAAAGTACGAATCTTAAATAGCATACACCCTGATAGGAGTATCTGTTTGGAAATTCAGTTAATGTTTAAACATAAATGGTCTTTTGCAATAGGGTGAAAAGAATGAGAAAACTTTTCATGGTGATAGTTTTCCCTGCGCATTCGTTTCTGTTTTCTATGTAGTATATATCGATGTTTTTTGCCCATTCTAATAAATATTTGTTGATTGGTCCAAGGTTGCAGATAGGAGGAATTAGAGAAAGTATTATTGCTTTTTTATTCATACAAATGTATTTTATATGTTCAAATCTTAGGCTATACTTACTAAAAGGTCAATCTACAAAAATAATGAGGCTGTTGTGATATATAATTTCTATTTGCATTTAAATGAATTTTAGTAAGCATTCACATGCCAGGCAGTCTAGAGGGTCCTGAAGTGGACTGTAGAAATACGGAATATGGAGTAAGACAAGATGGTACAGGTCTTCCAGTCTGCTCCCCTGTCAGGCTTCAACAGATCATTGACCCTATCTTTTGAGTACTTCTCTTATAGGAGAGTCTTCCTCCTACCAAAGTATGCCACTTGCTTTTTTTTTTTAAATACTCATAAATGAGACGGGTGGTATTATTATCCCCATTTTATAGCAGAGGAAATAGGCACAAAAGTTAGGAGACTTGCCCAAGGTCAGGGATAATGAACACAGGTAGTCTGACTCGAGAGTTTATATCCTCAACATTTATCTATGCTGTGTCCTCCAGAATTGTACCCACCTCATCAGATATTTAAAAATTTTTTATTGTTATGAATATGTAATAGTAGTACACGTTTATGGGATACCTGCGATATTCTGATACAAGCATACAATGTGTAGTGATCAAATTAGGGTAACTGGGGTATCCATCGCCTCAAGCATTTATCATTTTTGTGTATTGCTTTTTAACTAAAATTATTTACATTGACCAAAAATTGGTCCATGCAGCTTGGTCTTAGCTCTTCTCTTTGGAAACACTATGCAACATGTTGAATCCTTGTTTTAATAAAAATATCTAGCATTTTACTGAGATATAAAAGAAAAGTTAAGGAACTGGAAACTGTGTTCTTGAAAAGAAGGCTGGATATTTTAAAGAAGTCTTAACTGAACTTCCAATTTAGGTTTATTGAAAGCCCAATCAAAATCTCAATAGGATTTAACAACAACAAGAACAATTGATGACATCATTATAAAGGTCATCTGGAAATAATTGTTATGAAGTATTGGAAAGTGAAGAGTGATTATTGGGGACTTGCCTTATTAGATTTTTCTAATACAGTAGGAAGTTATGATGAAAACAGCAAATATTGATGAATTTGCAGGCAGGACAAAGTTAGACAATTCCTAGAGGAATAAAAATGGCAAAAATTGTGCAAAAATCCCAACCTCATAGTAATTTTGCAGATTAAAACAATGAAAAATTTTTTGGAGGGGTCTAAGAAGTTAGCAAAGATTTTGAAAAATAAAGTTAATGCAAAACAATTAATTGACAAGTCTTTTTTTTAGATAAACAATTTAGTAATAAGTATTGAAGGTATTTGAAAAGTTCTTTATATTGAACAAATTTAAAAAGAAATAAACCAAATTCTTAACTGTAAACTTTAAATTCTACCTTCTAGACTTTACCTAAAAATGGAATTGCATATGAAAATTTTTATAAAAGGATGTATGCTACACAGTACTTTTTTTTTTATTTCATCTTATTATGGGGGATACAGAATTTCAGGTTACATACGTTGCCCATGTACTGCCTGTCCCCCCAAGTCAAAGCTCCAGGCGTGTCCGTTCCACAGACAGTGGGCATTGCACTCATCATGTAGGTATACACCCATCCCCTCCCCCCACCCCCCACCTCAGTCTGATATCTGATTGGTATTGTTCCCAGATGTGAATTTAGGTGATGATCAGGGAAACCAATTTTCTGGTGAGTACATGTGATACTTGTTTTTCCATTCTTGGGATACTTCACTTAATATAATGGGTTCCAACTCTCTCCAGGAGAACCATAGAGATGTCGTATCTCCGTTATTTCTTATAGCTGAGTAATATTCCATGGTATACATATACCACAGTTTACTAATCCAATCATGTATTGATGGGCATTTGGGTTGTTTCCACATCTTTGCAGTTGTGAATTGTGCTGCTATAAACATTCGGGTACATGTGTCTTTGTTATAGAATGACCTTTTTTCCTTTGGGTATATGCCCAATAATGGGATTGCTGGATCAAATGGTAGATCTACTTGAATCTGTTTAAGATATCTCCATAATGCTTTCCACAGGGGTTGCACTAGTTTGAAGTCCCACCAGCAGTGTATGAGTGTTCCTGTCTCTCCACATCCACGTCAACATGTGTTGTTTTGGGATTTTTTGATAAAGGCCATTCTCACTGGAGTTAAGTGATATCTCATTGTGGTTTTGATTTGCATTTCCCTAATGATTAGGGATGTTGAGCATTTTTTCATATGTTTGTTAGCCATTCTTATATCTTCTTTTGAGAAATTTCTATTCATGTCATTTGCCCACTTTTTGATAGGGTTGTTTGATTTTTTTCTTGCTGATTTTCCTGAGTTCTAAATAGATTCTTGTTATCAGTCCTTTATCTGATGTGTAGTATGCAAAAATTTTTTCCCATTCTGTAGGTGGTCTGTTTATTCTCTGGACTGTTTCTTTGGCTGTGCAGAAGCTTTTTAATTTAATCAGGTCTCATTCATTTATTGTTGTGATTACCTTAGGGGTCTTCCTCATAAATTCTTTGCCTAGGTCAATGTCTGTAAGAGTCTTTCCTACATTTTCTTTTAGAATTTCTAATCATTTCACACTTAAGGTTTAAGTCTGTTATCCACTGTTATTTGATTTTTGTGAGAGGTGAAAGCTGTGGGTCCTGTTTCAGTCTTCTACATGTGGCTAACCAATTTTCCCAGCACCATTTATTGAATAGGGATTCTTGTCCCCAGAGTATATTCTTGTCTGCTTTGTCAAAGATTAGGTGTCTATATAAGGATGGTTTTATATTTGGATTTTCTGTTGTGTTCCACTGTTCTGTGTCCCTGCACTTGTGCCAATACCAGGCTGTTTTAAGAACCACAGCCTTGTAGTATAGTTTGAAGTCTGGCAAATTAATACCTCCCATTTTGTTTTTATTGCTTAAAATTGCTTTTGCTATACGAGGTCTTCTCTGATTCCATACAAAGTGTATAATTATTTTCTCTACATCTGTGCTACACAGTACTTTAATAGCAAAACATTGGAAATAACCTAAATGCTCAAGAGAGGAGAATGAATAAGCAAAATATAATAAAGCCACAAAACAGAATAATATTCTGAACCTGAAAATGTTGAGTGAAAAAATTAGTGTACACAACTGTATATAGGACCATATCTAAACTGTGTAAAAAACATTGGAAAAAAATATCCCTGAAGGAAAACACTTCCTATCTCTGTGTGGTAAGATTTTTGGATGTTTTTATTGACCCATGTATGTTATATGAATTAAAAATTCTATAGTTATGTGCAAGGCTTCTATAATGAAAAAATTAAGTAATGAAAATCGAATAGATAAGATGAAAGAAATTTAATAAAACAAACCAACGTTACATTTGTTTTGGACTTTTTGGTTGACTTTTGATGAAGTCCAGTGATGATTCAGTCCAATGACTAATAAAAACTGGCATTTCCTTATTTCTTTACCAAAGTACTTTCTGTCTGTAATAGTTGTCATAATAATTTAAAAATTTGACATACAATCAAAAGCTGTTTAGAATTAGTAAAGTTTTATGTAAATGCTAGGACTGATGGTTCTATAATGATTTGTGATTTATTTTTAAGTGTGTGCTGTCCTATGAAGTGGAATGGGCCAAGGTTCCCCTACATTGCTAATTTCCTTGTCTTCTGCACCAGCTAGTAAGCATCATGCCTCCAGCCTCCAGTGTGAGTCAGCGCTGTGGGAAATGCAGTGGGTCTCTGGCTCTTCTCAGATCCAAAAGCAAAGTTTTAGAAAAGAAAATTAGCCGCACTAGGATGTCTGCTTTTCAGACAGTGGAGAATTGGCACAAAGTGTCTTCCTTCTATCCTCCTCAGATAAATAACAGCATTTTTTTTTCTAGACATAAAATCATGCCTTGCTGGAGTATGGTGTGTATGGTTAACTTACGGCTTCCTAGCTTGTCAGAACCTTCCATTTTAGTCAATGACGGAGGATGAGCAAGGTCAGAATAAAAGGCCGGGATTTTGACTGGATCATCGTATTTCCTTCTGTTAAGAAACATCCAATTGCCTTATCCTCCATGACATAATAGGGAAATGTCACTTACATGAAATCTAATGTCTTACTTTTCAAGCAGACATACATCCTGCTGTTATAAATTATTTAAACGGCTGCTGAGAATTTCCACTTTTGCAGCATTTGCCAAGAATTTACTCTGACCTTGAACTTGATAGGCAGCTAGTGTCGCAGTGATTTCCCAGGTGACCAGAAGCATCTGGTGTTGCAGTGAGCCCAGACTCAGGACCAGATTTGACAGTGTGCCATTTTGCTGTTGTTTTGATATTTGAGTACCACAAAGTGGCAGAGCAGTCATGTGGAAAGGGAGGAAGAAATGAGAAGTTTTTGATGGGCACAGGACCCATGAAATGCTGATGAGTCTGTGAAAGGAGGTTTAAGGATGCCCTGGGTGAACTAGATTAGCTGCCTCCCCGTGCAGCCAGATGTGAGATGGTCCTGGCTTGGTTAGCTTTGTGTGCATGAAGGGACTTCTTTGGAGACAAGGTATGGAAGGAACATCCACCGTTTGATAGGTTGTCACTGGCCTGTGGGGAGTTTCCAATGAGAATAAGAATTTCAAGGAAGCCCTGAAACTGGCATGTGTCAAAAAAATTTGAACAGATATAATGGACAAGGTGAAGATCCAGGGTCTTAACTCCTGCTCTGTCACTAACTCATTATTAAATCCTATTCTTAACACACCATTAAAATTATAACTCAAATGTCTTACAGAGAGAGTCAGGTAAAATAAATGACTGGAGAGGCTGAGTTTGGCAATGACTCAGCTTTCGCCGTTTGTTGCCATGAAGGAGTGCAGTTCTAGTGTTTCCAGTTCTTTAGACTGTCAACCCACAATAACCACAGAGTGGCTCTCAAAATAAATGCGTTTATTTGGGAATGAGCAGGGCATCATAATCCAGGGCATGCACGCTATGATGGATCAGAGGCATGTCCGAAGAGGCTGACAAGGGAAGATTTTAAAGACAAAAAGGAGAAGTTCACACAGGCTGTCTTGAAACAGAGTTCGTTAGTCATGGGGGCTTATTGCAGGAGCTGGCAACTATTCACTGGTAACACTGATTGTTGCTAGAGAGATGTCTTCATAGAAGCAACTTATTTAGAATTTTTTGTTGTGTTGTCAGAGAAGTCTTTTTTTTTTTTTTTTTTTTTTGAGACACAGTCTCGCTCTGTCCCCCCCAGCTAGAGTCCAGTGGCCTCATCACAGATCACTACAACCTCAAACTTCTGGGCTCAAGTGATTCTCCTGCCTCAGCTTCCTGAATAGCTGGGACTACAGTGCACACAACTACACCTAGCTAATGTTTTCTATTTTTTGTAGAGACAAGGTCTTGCTTTTGCTCTGGCTGGTCTCAAACTCCTGGCCTAAAGCAATCCTCCCGCCTTGGCCTCCCAGAGTACTAGGATTACAGGCATGAGCCACCGCGCCCAGACTGTCAGAGAATTCTTGAAATAGTTCTTATTATAGCTATACATGCATAAGGACCTTCCAAGAGTCTTCATCAGCAGCTTTCACCAAATTTTCCAAAAGAATCTGAGAATCCAGATTTTTGTGTGAGATCTCCACATTTGAAAAGGTGGACAACAAAAATGCAGTTAGAAGGAATAAGTTCTAATATTCAATAGTACAGTAGGAAAATTATAGTTAACAATAACTTATTGTATATTTCAAAATAGCTAGAAGAATTGTAACATTTCTAACACAAAGAAAAGATAAATTACCCTGATTTCATTATTACACGTTATAGATAGATATCAAAATATCACATATACCCCTAAAATATATACTACTATGTATAAATAAAATTTTTTTTAAAAGATGGGTAACTAATTGAACCTTTTACCATACATTGTGCAAATCCAACAAACAAGTTCGAGGGGTTGGATTAAGTCTCTTGGTTTTCCATGTGTGTGGCTTCCAGGAGGCAGGCTGCTGCTTTTTCCCTTTGAAAAAAGTTATGGACTGAATGTTTATATTGCCCCTGCGCACCTTCAAATTCATATGTCGAAACCCGAACCCCCAAAATGATGGTATTAGGGGGTGGGGCCTTTGGGGGTTGATTAAATTTAGATGAGGTCATGAGGGTGGAGCCCCCTATGTTGGGATTAGTGTCCTTATACGGAAAGGGACACCGGAGTGTCTTTGTCTTTTGAAAAAATATTGCTTAACTGGGCGTGGTGGACGTGCCTGTAGTCCCAGCTACTTGGGAGGCTGAGGTGGGAGGATCACTGGAGCCCAGGAGTTTGAGGCTGCAGTGAGCTATGATGGAGCCATTGTGCTTTAGTCTGAATGACAGAACGAGACCCCTGTCTCTAAAAACAAAAAAACAAAAAATACAAAAAAAAAAAAAGAAAGAAAACACCCACGCAAAGATATTGCTACTTCCCTCAAGGGAGTCACACTCTGTTGGCTCATATGCATGATATTACAGTTTTCCTCTAGGACTAACTTCTTTCATTAGAACACAAAGGAGGGTAAGCGGCACCTGAGCAGCACGTGTCTGTTACCTGTCCCTACAGGTCATTGATTCCACCTGTTGCTTGTTAGCACTTTCTTTAATGAAAGCCAGATGCTGCTTTGTTACTCTGTGTCCCCCTTAATTGCCATCATTACGCTCCATTGTGCTGCTCATTGGCCAGCACCTTGGGCAGGAATACAGAGAATTATGTCTGAAATGGAGGAGGAAAAAAAATGGAGAAGGACTAAGCCAACATTATAAACTCTTGCTTTCCAGTCAACATTCTGAAATTTAAAAAATCTGATTAATTATATCAGAATTGCTTTGTAGAGCCACTTAAGGTTTCATATGCTGTATCCAATTACTGTAGTCTTGATTCTTTAGCTCTTCTTGACACTTATTTATCACACCAATAGGTATGTAACAAAACTGTAATAAGACTTAAAAGATTTTTGAGTTGGAAGAAATAGCAATATTCTTGGGGATAATACTACTATTTTACATTCGTGTAGTGCAATAACCGTTACAAAGCATTTCTGTCTTCATCGCTCTACTTTGTCCCCAGAGCATCTTGCTCTGTTTGATGCCATTTTGTGCCATGATGGGCAGAGAGTGAGCTTAGCAGTTAAATGGCCCTGGGTTAAAATTCCATCTCTGCCACTTTCTAGAGGTAGGACTCTTACGAACGGAATGTCTTCAATATTTATCTGTTGAAGCCCTAACCTCCAGTGTGGCCGTGTTTGGAGATGGGGCCTCTAAGAAAGTAATTAAGTTTAAATGAGATCATAGCAGCAGAGCCCTGATCTGATAGGATTAGCGTCCTCCTCATAAGAGACACCAGAGAGCTTATGCTCTCTCTCTGTGCAGACGCAGAGGGAAAGCCACGTGAGGGTGAATCAAGAAGGCAGCCGTCCACAAGCCAGGAAGAGAGCCCTCACCAGAAACTGAACTTGCTGGCACCTTAACTATGGACTTGTAGCCTCCAGAACCACGAGAAAATAAAACTCTGTTGGCCAAGACACTCAGTCTGCTATTTTGTTATGGCAGCTCAAGATGACGAATACCAGGACATATCATTGAATATCTGAGCCACATCTGCACCCGGGGAGATCAGAACACCCAGGTCATTGCTGCCTCACTCACTCAGTGCTCTGTTCACGTGCCAACTCCTCACTATCTGATATAGCTGCCCCGTCACACCCTAGCTCCTCACCTTGTTGTACTGTTCTTCCTGGTGCATGTCCACTTGACATGATACAATTTTGTCTATTTTCTTACTCATTGTGTGTCTCTCCCACTGGAATGTAGGTATCACTCAGTCTGTTCTGGCCTTTGCTGTATCCCAGTAACTTAGAAGAGTACCTGGCACATAGCAGGCATCAATAAACATTTGTCAAATAAATAGGTTAATGTGGGGTTAATGGAATAAATAATGTATAGAATCTTGGAGAGTGTCTCTCTCATGGTAGGTCCTCAAATGATGGTAGCCATGATGAAAGGTATGGCATATGAACACAAATTTTGTTCATACTTTTATTTATTTATTTTTTTTTTGAGATAGGATCTTGCTGTGTTGCCCAGGCTAGACTGTAGTGTCTATTCACAGGTGCAAACATAGAGCACTACAGCCTTGAACTCCTGGGTTCAAGTGATCCTCCTGCCTCAGCCTCCCAACTAGCTGAGACCACAGGTGCATATGCAATTGCACCCAGTTGTTCATGCATTTTTATTAACAAGCATTTATTTAATTCCTTCCTACATGCTGATAACTAAGCTGGGCACATAAAAACAAGCCCAAGGTCATAGAATTAATTAGATCATCTGAGAGCACTCAAATCTTTTGGAAGTCTGATCTGATCTTTCCATTTATAATTTGCCTGTGTACTTCTGCCATCCAAGTTGAAAATACAGCTATATTATTTTGTTTTACTACTAGCAAAATAGTTCCCACCTTTGGAATGAACGGGGTTAGATAGAGAAAAACTCAAGTCAATCAGAAAAATATCTTATATGTATTTGGAAGGTTTGTGGTTGTTACAACAGTGGTGTAATTAATGGAAAGACAACAAATGATACAGTAGGAAGATGCAGTTTTAAATTTTTTAATAAACAAGCATGTGGAAATTTATTGAGGTGCTACACAAAGGAGAGTGTTGATGCCCCCAAAAGGAGGGGAGGAATTCTCAGTTCCCCGAGTTCCACAAGGATGAAGAGCTGGTGGTAGCACCTGCCCAGAACCACAGTTTTGTTGGGCGTAAGAGGCTGAGAAGCTGTCCTTCATTATTATCTTAGGGATTTGGGAGTGTTTAGTAACTTAGGGTCCACCACTATCCTTCTACCCCCCATTCCCTTCTACCTGACTCTTCCAGAAGCTCTGGCTACAAATCATGCTGATCATCAGGAACGAATAATGAATGTAAACCACTCCAGTACATTCTTGAATGTTTACCGTGTGATTAGGTGGATCAAAGATCCATTTTCTAGGCCAATGAAAGAACAGTTTAAAGACACTAGGAATTAATCCAGGAGTTCTAACATCTGTTCCATGAAAGTTCCCAAAGGAGTAAAGGGCAACTGTGATAGATTAAATATGTCAGTAAATTCTTTGTAACTCACCAGGACATGATTTCTCTTTTCCTATTCTGGAATCTGGGTTGTCCTTGTGACTTGATTTGACCAACAGAAAATGATGGGAGTGATATGTGACTTCCAAAACTAGACCTTAAGAACCCTTAAAGTTTCTATTTTTGCCCTCTTAGAATGCTGCCTTGGACTTCATGTCATGAGTAAGCCCAGATGGAGACTGCTCCAGCCTTACCAGCTGTTCCAGCCCAGCCCAGCCCCAGCCGACTCCCCAGCTGAAGGCAGCTGTCTGAGTGACCCCAGGCAAGGCCAGCAGAAGAACCACCCAGGTAACTCACAGAAATAAGGGATTGTTTTAAGACATGAAGTTTGGGGGTATTTTTTTTTTTTTTATGGAGCAACAATACAGGTTAAAAAACAAGACAAGAAAATTTATCTGGGCTGAAAAATGGTATGCCTTCTTGAGTGTTGACCAGGATGAATTTTTCAAAAGAGTCTCTATCTGGATATATTTTATTGTGTCTACTATCAGAACCTGTAAGATGAAAATAAAAACCTAAAAGTTTCTAGAGCTAAAAACAGAATAAAAC
Source organism: Eulemur rufifrons (assembly GCF_041146395.1). NCBI lineage: Eukaryota > Metazoa > Chordata > Mammalia > Primates > Lemuridae > Eulemur > Eulemur rufifrons. The sequence continues at coordinate 12,712,487 of NC_090983.1, read as the reverse complement.
AAAACAAAAAACAAAAATCTTCTTTCCTAAAAGATTTGTCTTCAGCAACACTGATGCTTAGAAGAAAAGGAGACATTATCATCCAAGTCCTGATATAAAATAATTTTGATTCTAGAATTATATACCCAGGTAAATGAGTATTTAAGTGTGAAAACAAGATAAAGAGAATTCAGGACCTGCTAGAACTCTCAAAGCTCCCCTAAAGCGAAGAGAAAAGAAAGCACAGTTCTGGAAACACAAAGAAGAGATAATGGCAACAAAATTTTTGAAGCTGGAAATCAGATAGGTTAGTGGTAACTGACTTGGCAGGCCATATAAAGCAGGCATGGAAGACGAGGTTGAAAGCCTGATAGGATTCTTAAAATGGCTAATTCATCATGCAGATGCTGAGAGTTTGGAAATATCAGGTACCCATGAAGGTACAAATATGGGAAGGTCCAAAACAAGGAGAATTGGTTGAAGCAGTTAGATCCCTAGATGCCCTTTTCACCTCATATATCCAATAAGCTACCCAAGTGTTAATATGAAACTAGGGATTTATTCTCTGGAGGGGATGAACCAACGAGACTCTGAATTGGGCACATCAAGTCAAAGATGTGAATGCCACCCTGAAGACAGGGGATTAAGTGAGTATTGACCTGCTGAATGGTGGATATATAAGAATCGATTTTGGCAAAACAGGTTTATAATTCTTAGTTAATTTTCTTTGATTTCTGGGACACTGAGCAGCCCCATAAGAAAGATCTATAGATACTGTCAGTGGATGGTTCCCTATGTTAGTGCCCAGCCTGGTCTGGTCACCCAGTAATGAGAAGAGTTTTCTCTCTCCACCTCTCTCACTTATTTGCGCGCCCATGTACGTATGCATGTGCACACATACATTCCCATGTACACTGAGTTTCGTGTCAGCTTGTAGTACTTGGAATATAGTTAGGTAGTAAACCATGAACAAATTGAGAAAAGCATCTAACACAAAAGCCAAAAGCCAAAACAAACAGAATAGAGTATCTGTAGGAAACAAACTATGTGGGGGGGGGGGGGGGAAGAAAATTCAAAAAGTAACTATAGTTCATATTTCTGGAAAAGTATGTGAAGAATAGTATTAAGAAAACAAAAACATATAAAAGTAGAACATTTAGAGAAATAAAGAGCCTCTGGAAATGAAAAATCAGATGGCAGAAATGTAGGGGTCACATTCTCTGAAGATAGTTAATATTAACAAGAGGAGAGATCTCTACTCCTACCCTCAAGAAATTAACCAAATAGAAATTTTAAAACAGCCACGTTTTAAAAAGGAAATTAAAACTATTAAGAATGAATGCAAATCTCTGGATTAACTATAACAATCTTTAGAGGAAAATTTATATCTGAAGTGAATTTATTTAAATGCATTTACGAAACCTGTTTTATTTTTCCTTTTTGGCTCAGGGACAAACTATATTTTCCAGCTTTCCCTGTGGTTAGGTGAGACTGTGTGACTAAATTCCAGCCAATGGAATGTGGGCAGAAGTAATTATGCTACTTCCACGCCTGACCCCTGAAATGCCTCTTCTCTGAAACTTCCATGTTTATTCTCCTTGTTTTCCCCATTGGTTGGCCAAAGAGAGGGGTTCAGTCAAAGCAAGTCACAGGTGCCCAGTAAATGTTAACCATGCTTTCCTGCTTTTTATCTCTGGTTACTGAGTGCTTTTAAATCCAGGCTGATGGGACACCTACTAGCTTAGCGTGAAGTGAACAACATATTTGAAGTTCTTAACCCAGTGATGCAATAGTTTGGAAAGGTTTCTTTACCACAAGCATTGAGAGGTTGAAACAATTTGTTCTTTTATTCATTCGTTCATTCACTTATGTATTCAGCAAATATTTATTAAGCATCTATCTATCTATTGTACTATACTGGGCATGGGAAACAGGTTTCATGACTTACTAAGGGAGACAACCAAATAAATACATAAAATAATCAAAACACAGATTGTAGTTAATATTACAGCTAGTATTATATTTGGAAGAAAGAAACCACCAAGGAGAATCTTCTTTAAGGAGAATGATCAGGGAGCCCTCTCTATGTCATAAGGATGAGAACTTGATATCTCTGCAAAAAGCTCAGCCAGCTTATGTTAATAAAAGGCCTTGCAGACAGCATGGCGAAGTTTGGCTTTTAGTTTAAGTATTTAAGATCTTGTGGGCTGGTGAGTGAAGAATGCATTAGAATGGATAAAAAGTAGCTGGTAATAAATCCTGGTGAGGAGACAGGATGATTTGTGAGAAAATATTTTTATAATTCATTAATATGTAATGTCACATAAGGAATTTCTCCCACCCATGATATTTTAGTGAAATAGTTTTCAGTCCCAAACTTGACAACAATGGTCTTGTTGTGATCTTTCTGCAAGCGTCCTGCTTTCTGCGTGACTTCATTGCTCATGGTAGAGAAAAACATTTTATTTTCAGAAAATATTATTTAACCATGTCTGGTTACTTTAAATGGCAAGCCACCCTTGGATTTGTCTGAGGATGAATTGTCTAACTGAAGTTTGTGATTGAACTTCTGCGGTGGTGGAGAATTCTTATTCTAAAGAGAAGAGATGAACTATTACCTTTTGTTCTCTTATTAGTTTATACTAGAGACTATTCAAAATGAACCATGCTATTTTGACTACTGCCATTGTATCAGAACAAAGAGCATTCTTTGTTTCTTATGCCATTAGGGTGTGTTTGGTAAAGGAAGAAATGAATAGTCGTTTTCTCTGAATATTTTTAAAAAATAAATAGAAGGTACTCTGCCATTAGAAGGAACACTAAGAATGTCTATTTATTTAGTTCTTAAAAAAAAAATGGTTAGTGTCCTTACAAACTGAGCCTTGTGTCTGGATCTTCTCTAAGCATGAATATGCAAATGGTGAAGCTATTGGACTCTGGATTGAATCTCAGTGAAGTCATTGGCACGTGGTATCATGTAGTCTGGCTGGTGGGAAGACCTGAAATAGAATTCTCATGCCCCCTTCTGCTCCCTAACTCCACTGCCATGGTGATGGACTGAGACAGAACTCTTACTCATTAGTAATAACCCACTTTGTGTCAGAAACAAGCCAGGCCCTGGCAGTGGTTGCACAGGGCAGAAGAGTCATCTAAACACGGGACTGTTACACACATAGACAAGAAGGGGCTGAGCTCTCTTTCTGAACTGGCCAGGATTACAACTTAATGACAGGGGTTGGATTTGGGTTCACTTCTTTTGTATATGAGATTTATACTAGATTTGGTTCAATGGATTTTATATTAAACTTGGTTAATGAGTATATTAATAGAAACATGTAGGTTGAATTTAACAAACAAAATACCCAGGTTTTGGCTGCATTTGTGACTTTGCTCAAAAAAATTTTCCATCAAATATTTAATAGTTTACCCTTGGTTTGGTTTGATTCAAATTCTTGGTCTCTGAAAATGCTTGTAAATTAAGCAAATGGCCATCTTTTTTTGTTTTTTTTTTTTTTTTGGTTTGTTTGTTTGTTTGATAGCTGTTCACCTGCTGAAGCAATGTTGAGGTCATCTCCAGCTCTAGGCTTTGTGATTTAAACAGGAAAACATGTTATTCTTGTTTAGAAACCTGGCCATCATCTGCAATTTTTGGTATGTTGCTATATATATAATAGCAATATATCATAAGGTGGGCTTAAAAAGGCATCAGAACTAAAAGATATCAATAAATTTTTTTTTAACTAAAGTTTCTATGTTTATATTGCCATTACCAATTTTTTTCTGACAATTTATTTTGAACTAGTCAATCAAATTACGTTTTTGGAATTGAGCTTTTGGATCCTCTATTTTTCCTTTTTAAATTTTCTTCATAGTTAAGCATTTTCCTGGGTTTTAAATCTTGCCTCTTTTACATAACTCAGGGAAAATGGTTAATCAAAAAGGCAAGGGTTTGGAGACATTGGATAGCGATGATGTAACACCAAAGTAGGGAATCTTGCTGGGCTATTATTTATTTCTTCTGATTTTTTTTTTTTTTTAAATACAAAGAGCAATTAAGTACTGAGGCACATTTAGCTGTAATTGTTACTGCAAATAGATCACAGGTATCAACCTTTAAAAAAACGTGCTATTTTCAAACAATCAATGCTATGCTTTGTTATTGGAAAGGCGTTTTCATCACACAACAACAATCAACACAGAGGACTTCTGTGACCAAATGTACATGGGTTTTTCCCACACACCAAGCAACAGGCAATTCTGTTGCGGACACCAGTTGGGTGTCCTTCAATTCAATTCTCCCAGGGTGAGGGCTCCGTCCTCAAGGCTGCCCCCGCCCCGTGCCAGTCACAAGCCTCAGATTCTTCTACTTGTGCTTCTAACTGATCAGAAATAACTTGGGGTTCCCACGACCCCCTCTTTGGGTTTGATTAATTTGCTAGAGTGGCTAGAACAGACATCGTATCATTCCATTTATGTGATGTTCTAAAATAGGCAAAACTAATATGTGTATAAAAAAATTGGAACAGTGGTTGTCTCAAGGGGTCAGAGGTAAATATTCACCAAGGGGCATGAGGAAACTTTCAGGGGTGATGATAATGATATATATCTTGAAAGGGGGATACGTTGCACAGGAACAAGCATTTATCAAGACACATCAAAGAGTACACTTAATATTTGTGTATTACTTCATATAAATTTTATTTCCCCCAAATTGTGAACAAATTTTAAACTCTGATTAATCATATTCATCCTGAAGTTTTTAGGGGTGAGATATACTGATGTCAATCATTTACCTTAAATATACTAAAAAATAAGATACCGTGATAGGCAATTACAGGAATGAATAGATGAATAGATGTGTGATAAAACAAATACAGACAATGTTTATTGTAGCTTGTAGGCAAGAGCATAAAGACGTGGGTGGTTCCCTTGTAATTACTTTTGCACGTCAAATTCCACCTTTCATTTAAGGTCCACTGGGGACCATATCAATTTCATGAAACTCTTCTTAACACCTTATATCACCTTGGTCTTTTCCTCCTCTGAGTTCTTTTAATAAATGCAGCAGACACCACACATTTTGACAGTTGATTATGCACTGTCATGCATTTATGTAATCATGTAAACAGCATTTATCTCCTTGACTAGGATATAAACTTCTGGCGAGCCAAGACTAGTCTCATTGATTTTAATTTCTCTCCTTTAATACTCCCTCCCCACCAACTGCAGCATTTACAGGAGTATTGTCACAGCATGATAATGTTTGTTCGTGCAATTAATCGTCAAGACACAGATGATAACTGTGGCTCCTTCATAATTTTTCGGTCTAGTTTTGTAGTTGGTATTTCAAGGATGGCCTAGCCCCAGAGTACTAGACTAATCTGTTTCCTGGATAGATTCCATTGTCCATTTTGTATGCCTGGATGTTTACTGGTTATAGCTCAATAGCATCCACAGAGAAGAGCAGCTCTAGAAGACATTTATAGAGAAGAGCTGAATGAAATGTCTCCAGTGAACCAAACCCAACCTATTGCGTTCATATGCAGCACTTGGTAGAGTGATTCTTTCCTTGGCAGTCTTTAGAGATACTAAGACTGTGTGAAAAGCTCTTGAGTCAAAATGACATTCACACCAGCTGTTTATAGATACCCTTATTCAACAGACAAAAATAGATCAACAATTACAAGATCATCAGAGGGTGGCTTGCATCAGGACTGCCTCTGGGATGTAGACGCTGATCTCGCATTTCCTCAGTGACTGATGACCCCATGGAGACAGAACTACTGCAATGTGAGCTGCTAATATAGTCCTTGCTGCTAATTTCAGGAACAACAGTCTCTAGGATTCGTGAATAGGACCAATTCATCTATACCAAGAACATTATTAAAATCCAAAAACTAGGTTATTAATCCCAAAGATAATGATGGGTTAAATATCGTAAGCTATAATTTCTAATTCCTTCATATTTGACATTTAGTAATTATGACAGTTGAATCTCCTGAGTTTTTATACATTATGTTTTAGAGTCAATTTGAACTATATTAAGCACAGTGTTATTGTTGTTTTTGGAGTGAGGTAAAATTCTAACCTAAAAATTTATCAGTTCCAGCAAGAGAGCATTCTGTTATTCATCATTTCAAGAGAACCTTTTCGGAATCTGACTTTGTCTTTGAACTTGCTTAGCTGTGCTTCCATGATGGGAAGGTCTGCTCTCCAACAGGTGTCCAGAGCGCTGTCGGCCTCGGCAGGATGAGAAACATCTGCTTTCTATTTTGTCTTTGGATGCCACCATTCTGACTTTGAAATAATTACACCATATCCCCCAAATCCCACAGACTTGACTAAGAAATTTATTTTTTTTGATTATTATTTTTGTGGTAAAAATACATATAAAATATGCCATCTTAACCATTTTAAGTATACAATTCAGTAGTGTTAAATATCTTCACATTTAACCAGAATTGCTTCATCTTGCAAAACTGAAACTCTGTACCCATTAAACAATAGCTCACCATTTTCCCCTCTGCCAGCCCTGGCAACCACCATTCTATTTTCTGTTTCTATGAAGTTGACTATTTTAAATACCTCATAAAATGGAATCATACAGTATTTGTCTCTTTGTGACTGGCTTATTTCACTTATCATAATGTACTTAAGGTTCATCTACGTTGTAGCACTTGTCAAAATTTCCTTCCTTTTAAAGGCTAATACTCCATTATGTGTATTTGTCATACTTTAAAAATTCATTCATCCGTTAAGGGACATTAGGTTGTTTCTATATCTTGGTTATCGTGAATAGTGTTGCTATGAACATGAGTCTGCAACTATCTTTCTGAGTTCCTGCCTTCAATTCTTTTGGATATATCCCCAGAAGTAGGATTGTTAGATCATATGGTAATTATATTTTTATTTCTTGGAGAAACTTCCATACTCTTTTCTATAGTGGCTGCGCCATTTTACATTCCCACAGATAGTGCACAAAGATTCCAATTCCTCTACATCCTTTCCGACACTTCCTGTGTTTTTGATACTAGACATCCTAATGGGTGTAAAGTGTAATACCTACTTTTTAAAAGAAAAAATCATTACTTTCTAGCCAAAGGAGTTGGAAATATCTAAAGTATGTAATCCAAATAAGAGTCACTCCCCATTAGACTTGTGGTTTGTCATTTCTTATGTCGCTTATGGGTTTGCTCTTTATTTTTTTTTTAATTTTTTTAATTCTTCAGGTTTTATTTTTATTTATTTATTTATTTTTCCTGAGATAAGGTCTTGCTCTGTTTCCCAGGCTGAAGTACAGTGCTGTGCACTCATAGCTCACTGCAGCCTTGAACTTCTGGGCTCAAGCAATCTCCCATAAACTTGGCCTCACAAAGTGCTGGAATTGTAGGTGTGAGCCACCACATGTGAAACTCCTCAGTTTTGTTTTTTTTAATTTCAGCATATTATGGGGGTATAAAAGTTTAGGTTACGTATATTACCCTTGTCCCCCCCACCTTCCCCCCCCAATCAGAGCTTCAAACATGTCCATCCCCTAGATGGTGTGCATCGCACTCATTATGTATGTATATACCCATCCCCCCCCATCCCCGATACCCGATTGATGTTATTCCTAAATGTGCTCTTAGGTGATAATCAGTGAAACCAATTTGATGGTGAGTACATGTGGTGCTTATTTTTCCATTCTTGGGACACTTCACTTAGTAGAATGGGTTCCAGCTCTATCCAGGCAAATAAAAGAGGTGCTATATCACCATTGTTTCTTATGGCTGAGTAGTATTCCATGGTATATATATACCACACTCATGTATTGATGGGCACTTGGGTTGTTTCCACATTTTTGCAATTGTGAATTGTGCCGCTATAACCATTCGGGTGCAGATGTCTTTGTTATAGAATGTCTTTTGTTCTTTTGGGTAGATGCCCAGTAATGGGATTGCTGGATCAAATGGTAGGTCTACTTGTATCTGTTTAAGGTATCTCCATATTGTCTTCCATAGAGGTTGCACTAGTTTGCAGCCATACCACCCTGAATGTGCCCGATGTCGTCTGATCTTGGAAGCTAAGCAGTGTCGGGCCTGGTTAGTACTTGGATGGGAGTGTTTGCTCTTTAGATTTATGACATTAGTTCTACACTGATGTTATCATCTACCTCAGTCTGACTGAGCAGAATTCTAACAGCGAACTTTAATAGTCCTCTTTGCCACGGTGAATAGATGTCTGTAAGAGAAACTACGTTCTAGAATTGGGAAACACTGACAATGCAATCTTAGTCTGCCCCTACAGAGATGATATGAATTAAAGTAGATTCTCACCAAGGACCTCAGTGTTCTCACTGGTCTAGATGGGAGTTGGTTTAGACGAGAGACAGCAAACCTACACACCCACAGGACCTGGGTGGGCCCTGGAAATGAGCGAGGCGGGCTGGCTGTAAAACACCAGAGCAGCAGCGTCCTTGTCAAGTACGGAGTACGTGCTCCTTCCAAAGGAGGAAGCCAGCACTTACCTCTGACGTACTGTGTGCCATGAAGAAACATGGACTTTTGTCCACATTGTATGTTGCTAGATCTTAAAACTTGTCAGGAAAAGTTGAAAAATTTAAAATATGTCAAAAATTTTAATTAAAAGAAAAACACTGGTGTGTAGGACAAATAAAACGCATTTTGGGGTGGAACGTGGCTGTTGTCTGGCAGTTTGCAATATTTGGACTAGATGATCTCTAAGGTCCTTTGAGTTCTAAAATTCTTTGATTTCTAAATTTCAAAAACAGATTAAAACTAACGGCAATAGTCAGGGTCTGTGATTCTATTTTTTATCTTGGATCACTCAAAACTATAGGCTGCTGTCTTCGTTTCAGTAGCATGGATCAAAATGACTCAATTGTTTGATAGATAGACACTGTCTCCTTAAGCACTGTATTTATCTTCAGTGAATTGCACTAAGAAAGATTTGTGTGACAACTCATATCACATTTGAAAATGATACATGGCTCTTTGTAGCAAAAACTGCTGTCTTTTATTTGATTCCTCAGATCTGTTTTGAATTTCAGCAAAATTGGAAAGACAAAAAAATTTAGTCCATGTCTCAATTAATTTCATGAACTGAAGGACAGATGAGATTTCTCATTTTGCTCCAGATTTCCCTGTCTCTGCAGGATTGTTGCAGAATATTGGTGGCTGTCAGAATGTTTTTCCTTTGATAAGAATGTAGTGGTGATTGACATTTGTTCCCTGCCCGATGTCCTCTTCCTTTGTTTCCTTCTTTTGTTCAGAGTATGTTGATTTCCCAGTGGAGAACCACCCCTGCCATGCTGGCAGCCTAGAACAGTGGTTCTCAAAGTGTGGTTCTCCAGACCAGCAGCGTCAGCGTCACTTGGGAACTTGTTAGGGATGTACACTCTCAGGCTCTGCCTGCTAGTTCGAGTGATGCTGGTGTGGCTGAGCCTGGCTTCGTAGGCATTGTGTTAGTTTAAGGGTGAACATATGATGTATGTCAGTGAGTTTTGAACTTTACAGTGAATCAGAATCACTTGGGTTTGTTGAATTCCACATGCAATAGTGAGCTGTCGCCTCATGTATGCTATAAGAAAAACCACCCCAAATCTAAGTTGCATACAACAGGAAGTATTTATTTCTCCTTTACACATGCTAAGATTGGCTGGGCTTGGCTCCCATATTGCTCCATGTGTCTTTCATCCTCCCTGGGCCACTGGCTACTCAACTCAAAGCATAGTCCTCCAATGAGTAAAGCAAAGTACAAGACCAAGTTCCACTGTACAAGCCTATTTCACCCTAACTCAAGTCACATCTACTAATATTCTGATGGCGAATACTGACATCAAAAGCTCTCATGAACGTTGAGAGGGAGATAATGATATTTACTGAATGATAATCTAATGTCTCACATTTGGGAGAAAGTACTTTTTTTCTACTTTTTTTTTTAAAGCTGGGAAACTATAGTGTTGGACCTACTAGTGGCTGACTTTGCAGCCATATAGGCAGAGCCTGCCTCAGAATAAAGCCAATAAAAAGAAAATTAAAGATGAAAGCTAAAGAGAGAGAGAGATATTCCTGAATATACAGCCATGTTGGAAACCAGATCTATCATTGAACACTTTCGTTAGGTAAACCAATACTTCTGTTTTTCCTAAGCTGGTTCTTGTAGCCAAAAGTCTTTATGTCCATAGCCATGACCAAACATTTAATAGGTAGTTTTCAGTTTATAGGTCTTCATCAATCCTGAGACAATGGACATTTCAATAAATACTGTATTTAAGTTGCTGTATTGAAATGTTTACTGCTTTTGTAGTATAGTGGTATTCTAGAAGTTTGATTCAAAGTTAAAGTGACTGCAATAGAATTAGTCTTTAACCAAACACTTTAATACCCCTATAACATTTCACTTGGTGATATCCCAAAGGATTAAATAAAAGTTAAGGATCTAAGTTCCTAAGAAAGGAGCTTCATATCCTTGAGGGAGTCCAGGAAGATTACATGTATTAGAAATCACATAATGATATAACAAAACTAGAAACAATATTGGCTTAAATGAGTTGAGTTCTTAAGTTTTCTTTTTTTCTCTCCAGAAATAGGCAGCCTAAGATTGGCATGACGCTCCCTCATCATCTTGGGCCTGGCATCCTTCTGTCTGTTCTGCCATCCTTAAAGTATGGCTGCCAATCTTCCCCTTGCTCCAAGATGGCTGCCAGGACTTGGGCTCACAAACCAGGCAGGAGGGAGGAAGTGAAAAAGAGCAAAAAAGGCCCAGGCCAGCTGTCTGCTGTTCTTTTAAGGAACTTTCTAGAAGTGTCACCTGACACTTCCACTTATATGTCATTGGTCAGACCTTAATCACAAAGACACAGCAAGGTTGCCTGAGAAATATAATCTTTGTCTTGGCACCTTCATCCCTTGCATAAAACCATGGTTGTGTTATTGAGAAAGAAGGGCAGAACGGACATTGGGGAGGCACCCAGCCATCTCTGCCACAAATGCAAATTTCAGAAGTAAGAATAAAGTGTCTCTGATAGAAATAAACATAAAATCAAAGATCAACAGGAGTCAAACTAAAATGTCTACAAAAATGAGTGTGAACACATCACAAAAGAGAATTGGAAAATAAAATGCAAGTAGCTATGGGTCAGGAATGAAAATCAGAATGGTCAATAGAACCCTAAGAAAAAAGAAGTTGGAAAAAATATTTTTTCTCAGAGTTGCATGTATACAGTTCTTGGAGGAGAGGTAAATGTTGTGAATAATTCAGTTGGTAGGAAGGTATGTGATTGAGAAGGAAAATAATTTTTTTCAAGGAAAACAAGTCAAAGTGCTTTTCAACAGACAGACTCAGCTTGAATGAAATATCTTTTAAAATATCTATTCTTGGTAAACTGGACTCTACATTCCTTATGCAGCCTTCTGGGGACAAATGTGCCCTCCAGAGTGGCAATGCTATATAATAAAGGCAATGCAAACATTTGAATTTACTGAGAAGATAGTTCTCATTGTAAAGAACTGTGGCATTTAGGTTGAAAAACGTCACTATGTGAATTTCCCTAGAGTGAGAAGGGTGGGCAATTGCATCTCTTTAACCTCATGTGGCATCAGGGCTGTCCCAGGGGATTGGGAATACCCTCAGAGAGGACATCCGATGACATGGTGGGTGACGCCTAAGTATGACCAGTGCAGGTGGGTTCCTGCTGACCTGTTGAGGATTCTGGTTTACGTTCCACTGAGTTTGAGCAACTGCTAAGTGGCAGAACAGCAGTGGGCAGGCAGTCAGATCTGAGAACACTCTAGTTCTGCCACTTATTATACTGTGATATTGAACCAGTTTCTTCACTTCCCTGTACTTCCATTTCCACATCCGTTAAATGAGGTTAGATACCTATTCTCAGTGGTGTTGAGAGGATTAGTAAGACCATGTAGGTGAAATTGCTTTGCATGGTGTGAATAGTGGACACTCAATTAATCCACTGCCCACTTCTTCCTTCTGCCCTGCCCTCCTCTCTTTTTGCTTTTCCTTTCTCTCTCCATTCTTCCCCTAATCCATCAAAATCTCCTAATGCTCCACAAGAGGGCACAACCTAGGCATCAGCCTCGTGTAAGAGCAGATTCCATGTAGCTCCCTGAGTCCACAGAGGTGGTTTGCGAGATTTCCTGGGTAAAAAGCCTCCTGCCTGGAAGTCCCGCCATTATTCTGAAAAGATTGGGTATGTGCAAGACTACATGGCATTAATTTATTTACTCCAATTTGCTGAGTCTAAAATCCAAAGTATACAGCACGACTAGTTTTGAGCAATCTGTCATTTTTCTATTCATTTCTTCTATTTTCCACTTATTGCGATGTGCACAAGGTCTTACTCGCTAGTCATAATTACCAAACTGTTCCTTTGTGTGTGTGTGTGTGTGTGTGTGTGCGCGCGTGCGTATGTGTTGGTTTTTGGAATAAACTAGTAAATGAACAACTTACTTTAGGTTTCCCTTATATTCACTCCTCCACATCCTCACCTTCTTCATTTGAATTTTGTTTACATTTCTTTTACAATAATATGTGCATAGAGCCAAGCATGGTGGTGCATACCTGTAATCTCAGCTACCTGGGAGGCTGAGGCAGGAGGATCCCTTGAGCCCAGAGTTCAAGGCTGCAGTGAGCTATGATTGCGACACTGCACTCCAGCCTGGACAGCAGAGCAAGACCCTATCTAAAAAAAGAAAGCAAAAATACACATATACGTATATGTATATCTACTCAGTTATTTCACAGCATTGCTCTGAAAAGCTATATAAATCCCATTTTGAGCCAGTTTTTGATGTCATTTACAGTAAATGCTGAAAATATTTATCAATTCAATGCATCTCTAATCTCAACTTCTAAGACACATAGTACGTCAGGATTATGCATAGTCTTCTTGTTTTTACATAGCTTCTGGCATTTTTTAATACCATCAAATCTTACATATTCTTAATCTTTGTTTGGCCCTAAGGAAGATTAAGTTGACTTCCTAACATAGAAGGCAAATCCTAAGGCAAATTATTTTTGACATAATAGACTAAAAAAAGGAATCATTATGCAAAAACTGTCTCATCCAGCTGGACCTTACAAAGCTTGGTTTTTCTGTATTTGTTTTCTTTGTCAGCAATTATGCTAATTTCACTTTCATCTTTTATGGGCAATTTCAGAGGGTTTATCCAAAGCCGACACAATAGGTAGCCGCTTTCCTTAGGGACTCTTGCAGACAATGAATAATATTTGTGAACTTTGGGCAACATTTTTAGAGTATCTACAATGCAGCGTGCATTATGCCAGCAGTCTCTAACAAGATGTGTGCCTGCCCTCAGGGATCCTACAGAAAGTGAAACCATCCCAGCGCTTCCAAATGGCACTAGATCGTTTATTGGAGACAGGTAAGGAGACGACATGAGTCACCCATGTCCTAGTTTATGCATTCATTAATTATTCATTTAACAAAGCATATTAGAAAAACCATTTAAAGTCATAACCCCGAACTTCTTACTTGGGTTCTAGTTGATATCATCTTAATAATTATAACTCACAGATATTGAGTGCTTACTATTGCCAGATCTTGTGCTAAGGACTTTATGTTTCATATTTCATTTAATCCTCTTAACAACTTTGTGAAATCAGTGTATTTTTTATTACCACTTTACCGAGAGAAACTGAGGCTCATTAAAGATACTTAAGGTCACACGGGCAATTAGCGGTGGAGCTGTAGTTCTATGTCCAGGTAGCCCTGCTCCAGAGCCCAGCCAGAGTGGTGCTCCGTGCCACTATGCCACTCTGAGTTAGTACTTTGCGTCTTCAATGGTATGAGTAGGGAAACCAGAAAAAGTCATGAGTCAGTGTGAAATTGCTCAAGGAAGTCTAACTCTGATTCCTTTTTGATTCATTTTATTCACTCATTAACCCATGTATTTGGTGTCGATTGAAACCCCTCTCTGTGCTAGGAATTTCGCTAAGCCTCTGGAATACGAAGGCAGATAAGATGCAAACTTTGCATCCACGGAATTACTTGCTTGGATTCAGTTATTTGTTTTCTGTCTCCCTTTGTGAATTTCCCTTTTCAATGCTTTTGTGCAGCGAGACCAGGAAAGGTGTTTGTTGCCCATCCTTGGTAACAGGAAGTCTTTCAGGTCTGACTTTAATTGTGTATTCAAATGTCAAGGTACCAATATAGAAAACATAAATGGGTTATTCTGACAAGGAAAATATTACTCACTAAGTAATTCTTTTAAAAAGAGAATATGCTAACATCTAGACTTCAGAGGGCATAGCATCTGATAAACAGGAAACCCAAGAAGTTGCTAATTCCATTAAAGAGCTGAAACTGCTTAGAAGGTAAACATGATTTTCACCCAGGAGGAGCACAGCACTCAAGGCCATTTCTATGGTGAAAGGGTGAGACAATTTGTCCCTAACACCAGCCTTGAGTTACTTCTGTAGCCTCCAGAAGCAGGAACTGAATTTCAGTCCCCCACGGGCCCTGCCTTTTTGCCAAAGTCACTCTTTCTCAGTTTTTGTTGAAAGGAGTAGAAAAGCTGCACATTTGATGGGAGTAGAAAATTCAATAGTAACTAAAAGCCATAATGAAACCTATTATTCAAATTTAAGGCATCCTGTTATTTTATTGACAACTTGATTTGAAAATCCAAGTTTTAATGCCATACACGTGAATAAAGCCAAATGAAAGCTGTATTGAGAGGTGTGAAATAATGTTGCCATGATATCCTCCAACAAACAGATGCCTCCTCGTGTGGGAGATTTTGCAGATGGCAAACCTCAGACTCCCCAGGGCCGGTGATCTGCCCTGAAGTCAGGGAGGTAAACGCTGCCACTTTGCTGGGCTCGGTTCATTTGTGTTTAACACATTTTTTAAACATCGCTTTCATTGTTGCCAAATGCATGATGTTAGGAATTCCCCATTTCTGGGTGTGGTACCTACCCATCCCCTCTTGGGGTTCTGACTCATTGCAGGCAGGAGTAATAGTGAGATAGGAAAGGAAAAGGGGAACAATAAGCAGAGGCTCTGTTAGCACTGTTACAGATAGAAGGGAGTGGGTTTTGGTTTAGAACAGCTGTTATTGTTCATTCTCAACTTTTTCCAGTAGTAGCTATAAATAGTCATAACATGCGAACTCAGGTCCCTTGAGGGGAAGAGTAATGATTGTTTTGCATCATCATCTGTATCTCTTGGGCTTAATATCCTAATGGAAACAGTTTCTTTATGGAGAGGATTTCTATTTTCAGCTCTTCGAAATGGTAAATGCAAAGTAAGGGGTCACATACTTATTTCCCAAATTCTTTAGCTCAGGAATAGTCAGTTTAATAAACCCAAGAGAGTCAATGTATTTTTGCTCAGCTGTTCAGAAAAAGGCAGAGGCTGCAAATCTGAAACCACTCAGTAGAATGTGATGGGCCTCTTTGACTTCAAGAGTGTAAAGGAATGTGCTTGAGCTGAGGCAGTGAGAGTCTGCTCCCCTGAGCTTGGGTTGCTGCTTGGAAAGGTTTTCATAGAACCATCCAGAGCCTCTCAGGCTAGATTTCCAGTTTACACTACTGTTGTTAAAAAGTCAAAAAAAATTTTAGGGGTTTAAATTGATTTCTAGAACTTTGTTATTATTCCTTATTTCTTTAAAATACATTGCTTGTCTAAAGGGAAAATTCACATTGCAGAAGATAGGTCCCATATAAATGCACAAGAACTCACTAACCTTCATGCGAATATGATGAAACAAACTTCCTCAGTCCACAGGCCACTCTCTTCAGTAAAACATCCTGCATATACCACTGTTTTATTTACAGCAGCAATGACATCAATAACAACAAACCCTACTCACCAGAGGTTTGGTAGTTATAGTTGTACAATTTTGACAAAATACAAGAAAATTCATCAGCTTTAAAAATAAATATCCTTTATACATTAGAAACCTATCCAAGAAATAGGGTATTAATGTTAATGAGGTAAGAAAATAGCAAGCAGATTCTCTTGGAGATTATGCCATGCTAGGGTTATGTATAGCTCAGCTATTCTTTGTAAACCTTGCTCAGTTACTCGGGCTTAATCACCATTATCTTCTCCAAATAACTTTCATGAACTCCATGGGGGAAAGTTCTGATCTATCTCTTAATGTTGTAGTATCAACCTATGTGCTCATTGTAGTGTCTCTCTTGAGTCTTGTGATTTACGATCTCTTCATCAAATTATTCTTCTCCTAAGCCCCATCCCACACTAAATGCATCCTATTACAGGAATATCAAGGGGCCAGGGGAAGACAAGGGAGTTTAGAGCTTACATGGGAATATGCTTCTTCACTGACATTTCCCTATCTGCATAATTTACCTGGAACACTTTAATCACCCAAGTTCTGAACCCAAGTGTGTTTATCTGCCCTCCATTCATAGCAGGTGCTCTTGTGTGCCTATATGTTAAGCAACTCTTTTTTTAAACTTATATTTTTTATTGATACATAATATTTGTACATATTTATGAGGTACATGTGATATTTTGTCATTTTAATGATATGACTTCTTCCTATCCAAAAGCATGGGAAATCTTTGCATTTGTTTGTGTCCTCTTCAATTTCTTTCATCAGTGTTTTGTAGGTTTCCTTGTAGAGGTCTTTCATATCCTTGGTTAAATTTATTTCTAGGTATTTTATTCTTTTTTTGTAGCTATTGTAAATGGGATTGCCTTCTTGACTTCTTCTTCAGCTAGTTCACTATTGGTGTGTAGAAATGCTATTGATTTTTGTATGTTGATTTTGTATCTTGCAACTTTACTGAATTTATTTATCATGTCTAAGAGTTTTTTTTGGTACATTCTTTAGGATTTTCTAGATATGAGATCATGTCATCTGCAAAGAGGGACAATTTGACTTCCTCTTTTCCAGTTTAGATGCCTTTTGTTTTTTTTCTCTTGACTAATTGCTCCAGCTAGGACTTCCAGTATTATGTTAAATAGGAGAGCTGAAAGTGAACATCCTGTCTTCTAATAGTAGGTGAGTGAGTGCTGGGGAGAGAACAAGAATCTAAAGGAGCTGGGAGCAAAGGGGAGTTGGGAAATTTCCAAATAAAGAGATCATGTCATTAATAATTTTGCCTAAGTTTGCTCCTATAGCGATATATATATATATATATTACCAAATATTGGCAAAAGTCTGCTAAAGCTGAGAACTTAAAAGAAACAAAAACCCAGTGAACCCTAATATTTTCAAAAATATTCCCTTACAAAATAGATTCAAAGATGCTCCTTCCTATGATGATGTCTGGCCCCTAATCGATCTTCCCACAGTCTGTCCTTTCTTCTTCTGCTTCCCATTCCCTGCCCTAGCATTTTCTCTGGAATTAAGTACTCCACCCAACGGAACTTTGAGAACTTGACTCCAGAACTCTTCAGTGCAGGTCTATAGTTTGAACAGCCAAGACTACAAAGATTAAGACACAATCTTCCTGCAAAGAGGCTGTAACACGGGCAGAAAGAAAGCATGGCTGGTCACATGAGATGATAACTGATGACATAATTGAGGCAAAGAGGAACACGGGAGACACAGGCAGGACATGCCAATCATGGGAAGAGGGTGAGAAATCCAGACACACTAGGAACACAAGCAAAGCTCCGGAAAAGCTGTTGACTTAGTCCACTCTGCAAGAAACAGACTCTGAGGTGGAGCTTTATGTGTAGGGCAGGGACTGGGGATCAGCACTCTTGGACTCCTCTTGGAGGGAGGAGTTGAACTTTGAAGTAGCTCCAAGAGACCTGTCGGTAGGAGCTGGGGAGCCAGGATGGCCTTTTAGAGTTGTCCTGAACTGCGGCAATGACAGGCTTTTGTACTTTCCACCATCAATCAGTCGTTCAAATGAGCTTCCTCTGGGCTGGTGATGTGACCCTGAACAAGAGGGACTCAGCTGAGAGCCATCAGCTGCTACGAGTCCCAGCAGCTGGGGACATGGGAGCCCCAGTGAAGGGTGGGTCTAGCTATGATCTCACTGCATCCATCACACGTATGAATTATGCCAGCTCCTGATGTCTATGGGTTGGGTTTACGCGGTTGGAGAAAAGGGAAAGGGACATTTCTGCCAGGAGGAGGAGCAAGGTAGGGCTTTTTTAGGTGAGCAGAACATTGTGGCTGTAGCGAAGGTTACGTGTAGACAAGCAGACAGGGTCTGCAATTAGGAGGAAGAAAAGGGGCTTCCTGCAGAGAATCCTGAATGCTAATCATGCCCAGACTCCACCAATATCGTATCATCAGCATATGTTATGATAAACACCTTATGTTATATATAATTTTTCACTGACACAAGTGTGGGGGTGGAGGACATGAGGGCCACCTATAATATGAGCAAATATTAAATATGATTTAGGATCATTTTGTCACACTTGCTCACAAATGTTTTTTATTTCCTAACTGCTCACGGGAGCACTGATATTCTGTAATACATATATTTTTGACTTTCTGGAGTTTGACTAATATTATAAGATGGTAAATCATTTGTCTGCAAATATGGTGAAATACTTCTGCCGAGCAACATTCAGGGTTCTGAAAGCCAAGCCCTCGTAGTAACACACTCTCCCTCCCCAACTGCATCCCACAGAAAGCTGCCTGCCGCTGGGAAGGAAATGCTCCAATCGGCCCATTTGTACCACTTCCTAAAGGAGAACACAGAAGAGGGATGTACCATGTGAGGTTTGGATAATGGACACTTATTTGTAAGGTAACTGTTACCAAAAATGAAGGGACACATTAATTTTTTTTTTTTTTTTTTTTTACAGTCTGGGCATTTTGCACTTTGAAAGGAGACTGGAAAGAGAGGTAGCTACTGAATGGGCTGACGAATGGATGAGGGGACGGAGCCAGGCCTGACGTCCAGGTATCAGATCCATGTATTCTGTGTTGGATGTCTTCCAGGGTAAATAATAGGGAAATAATGTCATTTCTCTTATTTTCAGCCTTTTCATCTCTAGAACGGGGAGATTTATTACCATTTTTTACTGAGCTTATTTTGCAGAGTATTAATTCAGATTAAATTTATATAAAGATGAAAACGAATATAAAAGTAAGAATTCAGTGTCTTGGCAATTCAAAATCAGGTCACTGTTTACAAGGCATTGTCTTGTGCAAAGTATTTTTAGGGGTAGCTAATTAGCAGAGGACCCAGTGGAGTTTTTATGCCCTAGTACGTCTAAGAATCACGTGTGCCTGGGTACTGGGCTCTATCTACCCCTAGGGGTTTCTACTTCAGAAAGTCTGACAGAGCTCAGCAATATGCATTTTAACATGTTAAAATATGCATTTACATGAAGTAGGTGGTCTGTTGTCCACACCAAGCTATCACTACAATTAGATGGATATCTGTCTGAACTGGATCTACACAGGCCTATGAGATCTAGGCAGAAAATATAAGTAACAGAGGCCTAGGCTGGGTGCTGTGGCTCATGCCTATAATCCCAGCACTTTGGGAGGCTGAAGTGGGAGGATTGCTTGAGGCCAGGAGTGTGAGACCAGCCTGGGCAACATAGACACTGTCTCTACAAAAAATAAGAAAAATTAGCCAGGTGTAGAGGCGCATGCCTGCAGGCCCAGCCAGGGAGGCTCAGGCAAGAGTATTGCTGAGTCTGGGAGTTGGAGGCTGCAGTGAGCTATGATTGCACCATTGCAGTCTGGCTTGAGTGACAGAGCGAAACTCTAGCTCTAAAAACAAAACAAGACAAAACAAAGCAAATAAACCCCCTTATACCTGATATAAGTTCGTTAGGGCTTGATGTAGACTTCAGCAAGCTAGAAATCACGTGAAAAGATGTCAACAGTGTCTCAATTTGAACTCCTTGTCATGTGGGACTGTGAGTCCAGCATTGCCAGATGGCCAAATTTTCAACAGATACCAGGAAGATGAACTTCTACATAAAGTCTCCTAATAGTTAAATGTTGACACCTAATTGAGAAAAATTAAAGCCACGATGTGTGGCAGATGAAACGTGTGCTGGATTCAGTCTCTGGGCAGCCAGTTTGATGCATCGGCTCCAACGCAGGAGGGAATCAGAGGTGCCGGGATTGCGCAGGGTGAGTGTCAGTGCTGTTAAGGCAGAGTGGTCTTAGGTAATTCTCTCTAGAGCATTTGTGTTTAAACTCCTTGTTCTGTGAACCACTTTAGGGGCAAAATATAATGAACCCATCTAACATATTGCTGTTTGGGATGCAAAAAATAGAATATCTGGTAGTTAACAAGGGTAAAAAAATCTATTATTTTCAATTACTTCCTTAGATATTTCCTTGGAGGATTTGTTTTCAGGTTTGGATGGCAACCCGTTGCTGACAGTGTCCTTGGGACATGGGAGATGGGTGGATTGGGATGGGCATGAGGAATTAAGCCTCGTGGTGACAATTAGGTGGGAGATGATACCGAAGAAGAGCCTTCCTGGGTTCCTGGAGCAGCAATAATGTCTAAGGCAGATTCAAAATCCAGATGGGAAGTTAGAGAAAAGCAGCTCAGATACTGACACCCTGCAGTTGGGAACCAAGAGAACTGGCCCCAGAATGAAGTTGGGGGTGATGCTTTGAGCCAGAGTTCAGCTCATCCCAGGAAGATCTTTTTAAAATAAAACAGTGGGCTTTGTTTGAGAAAAGAGCAGTTAAATGTGTCTTGAGGGATGAATTCTCACCCCAAATATCCTTTTATCACTTCTGTGTACACAATGCATAGATATTAAATATGTGTTGCAACCCCCATCCTGTGTTCTTACCTTTGCATGCAGATACTACTGGCCAGTGGATTCGCACAGCAGAACAATGAACTCAGCTAAAGTCTCCTTCTTTGAGTCTAGGACTTTGGAATGGCTGCTGAAGGTGAATATAAAATGACACTGTCTAGCCGGCCTTCTGCATCCTGAGGCAGGTCGTTAGTTCAGTTCCACTAGAGCTGATGTTGGCAGACCGGAGGGTGGAATGTGTCAGTGGTCCCCAAACCTGGCCCAGCATCAGTCCCAGCTTTGATCAAAAATACAGGCCAGCCAGGATAAGCTCATCATGCTGGAGTAACAAACAGTTCTGGATCTTGGGGACCTTAACACAACAGAGTGGCTTTTCTCACTCAAGCTGTAGGACCAAGAGGGTTAGCTGGGGAAGGGCATGTGTGCGTCTTGCTCACTGGGGTCCTTTGGGGGCTCAGGCTGATATAGGCTTCATCTTTATGTGCTTCAAAGATAACTACATCAGGGAAGGGGATTGGGCAGAACCACTTACCGACATTGAAGCCTCTGCCTGAAAGTGAACACGTCACTTTTGCTCAAATTTCAATGACGAAGGCAAGTCACCTTGTCACGCCTAACTTCAAAAGAGGCAGGAAAGTGCAATCCTACCACACGTTCGTGGACGGTAGAAGGGGGATATTTGTGAACAGTCTGGTAACTCCCACAACCCTCAAGATTGTGATTCATTATGTTCTCCTCAAATAATTCAAATACTCTCTTAGGTTCAAAACTCCTTGATCTGTCTAGTTCATCTTTGGAGGAACTTCCTGACTTCTTTATAAGGCGTCGTAAGTATTGCGTTTGACAGATGTCCAGTGAACCACTTTTACTCGTAACCTACCCACTCTTCAAGAGGAAACCAAATACAAAGTAACTGTATTTTTTATTTCTATTAACAACAACAAAATACTGTCATAATTTCACATCCCATTGCTTTTAAGAGCACATATATTACAAATAAAGAAACTCCACAAACTTTAAAGATTAGTATTTATCAACACTTTTGTACACATACACAAATATTTTAATATAATGGTATCTGAAATGTTATTCATATAATTTTAGTACTGTCATAAGTATTAACCAAAAAAAGATCTTTTAAATTTGGTAAAAACCATATATTTTACAATCTTTTATTTACATCTGAAATATGCTTAAATGTTACAAAAACATTCCCTTTAACGTTTAAAATACGTGTACTAGGACCAGGGCATCGAACATATTATATCTGACAGCAAACTTAGGGTTTGCTTTGGAGTTACACATTCACTGGAATTTCATGGCAGATATTCAGCTTGGCTTGATCAACACTGCTCAAAGGAAAAAAAAATCATAAAAAATGTGCAAATCCAGAGGCTGGCAAAATTCTCAAGCTAGCGAGGTAAACAAAAATATTAACACCATAAAAAGTTCAAATAAATTAAATCTGTCTTTCTCTTCCCCGAGATTAGCTGCAAATTCAGAAAGTTCTCTTCAAGGAGTGTCTGTTGCCGGAGACATTCTCTCAGACTTCCGCACTGGACGACACCAAGACCGCAGGTAGGACCGGGGTCGCCTTGCTAATTACTCGAGTGCAGATTCGGTCCACTGCGCGCTTTGATGGCTCGTCCCTGCCCGTAATCTTAAGACAGGACAAAATACAACACAACAAAACAAAGTGATAATGGAGAGGTTAACGTTAATATCCCCGAACACAAAATTAAAACCCAGGACAGTGATTTTTATTCCCTGCAGGGTATCAAAGTAGAGCTAAAGAATTTTTTCCCAAGCCCACGTGCTAGTCATTTTGGCAAAATTTAAAGTAGCTGCACAATCCTCTTTCTTAATATCAGATATGAATTTATAAATGTTTCAATGAAACTTGCAAATGCATCTGAGTAATTCCAGGATTTTATTCTATTGTAAAAGTTTATAGTGTATATTGTTCAAATCTATTAAAAAGAGGGAAATATTGGAAATCTCATTTAAGTGTCTGCATAAATGGAAACATAGGAAAGAATGTATCTTGACCTGAATTTACTTTTGAAAATAATGTTAATATGCCTATAAAATGCCCTCTTATCAGATATATTCAAATAATCAGATGTAAACACAATAACCAGAAACCCCAGGCACCTCTCAAACATACCTCTGCACAGAAGCGAAACTAACTAAATTTCCAGTTATGAAGATTTTCCCACAAATTTCACACATTACCACCCTGTGCCATGACCTTGATCTCTGCCCCTCTTCCAAGATAGAATTTATTTCTGTCCTCTGCAGAGCACTGAGCATCTGAGTGTCCTGTACTCCCAATAAAATCTTATGGTGGATGTCACAAAGCTCTGCATAAATAATTTGGCTGATGTGTTCAAGGAGTATCTGAGACTCTAAGAGCAATATGCTTTTGCATCTCACCTGCTTGGCACCATAACAGAATGGGTCTATTCTGTGTTTTATATTTGATACTCACTGCCAAAGTTGGCCTCACTATGCCATCATTTTCGCTGAATGTTGAAACGGACTCCACATGAACAACTCATAATTATGTGTCATTTAAAGACTTAAATGCCTTACTTTGGTCTCAGTCAAGGGAGGCTTTTATGTGCTTTGGCTATTTATAAAACAGTGTGGAATTCTGGCTACAAAAGTAATTATTTCCTTCCTGTCACTGACAGCTCAGACCACTTCATCTCAATATCTCCATTTCACACACTAACATTCACTTTATCTTGTTCCATCTCTTTCCTTACACTGAAGGTTCCTTCATTAACTAGATGGCTACAGAATACTCTTCTAGCTAAGCCTTTTCTGGACACTTTTGGAATGAATCGGTAATTAATTATTTTCTATTTCTATTTTCACATTTCAAGGTCTAGCTATCCATTCTAATTGTTTCTATTTTTAAAAGTTCAATGCTAGAGTCCAGGTATGGTGGCTTACGCCTGTAATCCCAGCACACTGGGAGGTGAGGCGGGAGGATCACTTGTGCCCAGGAGTTCGAGGCTGTAGTGAGCTATAATTGTGCCACTACACTATAGCCTGGGCAACAGAGTGAGACCCTGTCTCTTAAAAAGTTCAATGGCAGAATTTTTATCTTCATTATAACAATATATGTACCTTTTCCCAGAATCTGTGCTTGAGTAGATAGGTATGGGAAGGTAATCTCACATACGAAGACCTACATGACAAATCCCCATCAAAGTTCAGGACCAGGACAAAGCTTATCTTTCCTGCAAACAGATCTATTTCTTTTACTGAATAACAAGACCTGTGCAATCCATCAGTTTCTTTTCTTTGTGCCAGATTCCAGGAAGCATAGAGTCAAATTTTGCTTCTTTGCAAAGGTTTCCTGGAAAAGAAACTATTTTTCCCACCCCTTAATCAACTGATCTTTGTCTTTGTATCAGCACTTTGGGGGATAGTGTATCTTTGTTTTGGAAACAAATGAGCTTAAATACATTTTAGAAGTTGATGGAGTAAGAATTTTCATTCCTTTTTTTTTTTTTTTAGAGATGGGGAGGTGGTCTCACTGTATCACCCAGGCTGATCTCCAACTCTTGGACTTCAGCGATTCTCCTATCTCAGCCTCCCAAATAGCTGGGACTACAGGAGGGAGCCACCACACCCTGCTTGCATCCATTTTTTTTTTTTTTTCCGAGACAGAGTCTTGCTTTGTTGCCCGGGCTAGAGTGAATGCCGTGGCATCAGCTTAGCTCAGGGCAACCTCAAACTCACTCCTGGGCTTAAGCGATCCTACTGCCTCAGCCTCCCGAGTAGCTGGGACTACAGGCATGTGCCACCATGCCCGGCTAATTTTTTCTATATATATTTTAGTTGGCCAGATACTTTCTTTCTATTTTTTTTAGTAGAGATGAGGTCTCGCTCTTGCTCAGTCTGGTCTCGAACTCCTGACCTTGAGCGATGCACCCGCCTCAGCCTCCCAGAGTGCTAGGATTACAGGCGTGAGCCACCGCGCCTGGCCTGCTTGCGTCCATTTTAAAAGCTAAGTTGTTAACTTTAGTTTTAATCACCAGGCTTCCCTCCCCCTACAGACCCACATTGAAATGGAATAAAATAAAAACCTGTAGAACGCTAGCCACTATGGAGGTGACTGGGGAAAATGAACGGCTAGGAAGAGATAGGTAGACAAGAAGGCCACAAAGGATAGAGTAGACATAAGGAAAGAAAAACATACCACTTTTGCTTACAGTACTGAGGGAAATACTAGACACAGAGGAACAGAAGCTGTATAAACACGGACCTCGACAGAGCTGCTGGGAAAAAAGAGAAAAGCATTTTTGCCTGAAGTTCCAAGGTCAATTTCCAGTTGAAGATAGCATTCCTTCACCTCCTTTCTCAACTCTCAGATCCGTGGTGTTCTGTTTCATTCCTACATTTCTAATTTCCCCCTGGTTATCAAGGCATCTTTCTTGAGTACTTAGTTCCCATGACCCCTCAAAAAGCCCAAACCAATCCTACCTTCACTAGGAATCCTATCCAAGGAGATTAATTCTCTCCAACATAAGTCAATCAACTTTTTCTTTATCTAGCTATTATATTATGGAGAGTTTAAAAATCTGGGTAGAAGAATATGGGAAAAAAGAAAAAAAATATGAGAAATGCAATTAGGAAAAAGGCTATACAACACATTTCATATTTTGTGAAGAGTGTTAATAGTGCTAGACCATTTAAGGGAAGGAAGGGGAACAAATATTAAATGAGTGGCTACTATGCATGAAGCACAACCGGGAGACTGTCTCAAGTTCTGCCCCTCAGTTTTTCTGGAAAGAACATATCTAACTCCTAGAGGGGACCATGATGATGAGCTGTCCAGGTAGAGCGTGAGGGCCGATGGATGCCTGAGAAGTAGGCCAGGGAGGCAGGCAGCACTTGGCTTTCAACCAGCTGATTTTTAGCATCTCCAAAAGTCCCGAGATTGTTGAATGCCCACATTTTGTGCACAGCCTTACAAAGCATGCTGGATGCATGCCAGAAATCACGGATGACTTGCTTGTGGAGTGGGAGGTTGAGTTTAACGCAATCCTGCACCTCTGCAGGAGGCCCGGCCTCTGTAGAGGCCGTCTTGGCCATCAAAGGGCCATGCATAACTGGTCCTTGGTTTATTCCGGAGTGTGGTGCGGGACCCTGAGTGGCAGTACCGTGGAATTCCACATCGCAGCCTGGGGGTTGAGAGGCCCTCAAGCAGGGATGACAGAGTGTGGCAGCAAACCCTAGTAGGAATGACACCCCGTGTTCCTCAGTGTCCAGTCCGACCCACAGATTCCAGAAAAGCAACAGTTCCTAGGGCTTGGATAAACACCTCTGAAAACTGTGGAAGTTATCTGGGTTCTCATATTCCTTTTTACCCAACCTGATCTCTGCTTTACGGCCAGCGGTGTTGTGCGTGCAGGAGAAAATGACCCAGCAACACGGTGCTGACGTAAGGTGCAGTGACTTTAGCAGAAAGAAAAGAGACTCTTTCCAGTCCCTCGGGTGCTGGGGGTAAAATGGACACTTTCTATCTGCTGAGAGCGCGTGTCCCGGGGAAAGCTCACCTGCTCGTTCATGATTGCGGAGAGCTCGCTGAGCATGTCCTTATAATGGGACCGCAGTTCCTCCTGGTACTCCAGCTGGTCCTCCTTGATGAGGCGCTCGTTCACGTCAAGGGCCTGCCCACATGCGTCTGCAAATTGCCTTCAGCAACAGATTAAATGAATTTAAAAAACACCCATAGGAAGTGGCACTGAGTTCAGTGACTTGAGTTCAAAGTCGAGCTACGGTTGGGCTCTGCCACCTTGAAGAGTATTCCTGGGGGATTCAGGACTTCCTGTTCTGAAGGGGAACATTCCAACCAAGGGAAGCTTACCTGAAGATCTCTTTCAGAAGCTTTACTTGGTTGTCAGGATATTTCTTTGCATTGGTTTCTTCAAGAAAAGCTCGTGCATAGGCCATGGGCCCGGCGTTAACCTGTTGGAGAGAAGGGAATTGGTGGAGGATGACCCCCCACCCCATGCAGCCTTCTCTGTGGCTGGAAGGAGTAGCAACTGTCGCACCAATCCTGCGGTACCCAGTTCCCTCGCGCCGCCTTGCAGTCCGCTCACTGGTACACCTGCTCTACTGCTCTCTTCCAACTAGTCCCACAGACTTCGTCATCTGAGCCCTCCCTGTCACTGCCGTCCTTCCCAAACCTCAGCCACTTGGCACCCTTTCACATGTTTGCCGTATCTGCGTACTAGAATTCTGCATCTGAAAACTAGACTCTCTTCTATTAATGCCAATACATTTATTTAAATTTAAAATTTATGAAATCAAATGTTTGATTTTTTTTAACATTCAAATAAACACATAACTATTATGAAAAGACATTCTACAGTGGTAGGGGGTGTGGCCACCTCCCCGGAATCACTGCTTTACTGTGTTTCACTTGACAGTCTGGCTTAGATTCCAGTCCAAGGAGGCATTTATCAGGTTTGCTGAATGAATGCACAATGCCAGGTTCTATTCATGCTCACAATCATGGAGGAGTCCATATTCCTTAGTGCATGAGACCTTTAAATGTGGCTGTTGGCCTTGGCAAGGAAGAAGATAAAAGAAGAAGGCAGCTAATACTACTGCATCTGAGCCGACTTGGGCGCCTATGATCACCAGGAATGGCCAGTGTGGCAGATGCGGTAAATGGGACTGGATGGATCATCCTTTGTGTCTCCGGATGCAATCTCCACTCAGCCAGGTGCCTACGGGAGCCATCCTGTATGGACAAGGCCAGTGGCTCCTCTGCCTTTTGGCCTCCTCATCCGGTGGGGGACACAGACAAGAACATCAGGGAAGAGGGGAGTGCAGTAGTGTCAGGATCGGCATCACTCATTTCTTCTTTCGCCTCAGTTTCTAATACACCTGGCAGGATGCTGTTATTGGCCTGTCTTTATTTAACATTTTAATACTTTGTTCCTTATGGATACTTGGCATTAACTTTGATTTTTAAAAATATCACATTAAACTATTATTTCCTCTTGATTACTGAATGGCTTCAGGCCCCCTGAAATTTCATGCCCAAGGTGAGTGCCTTACTCACTTCACCTGTCGGGCCCTGGTGTGAGCCCCAGGGCTTCCTCCTTGCAGAAGGCTCCTTCCTCTAGCAGAGGCCACGCCTGCCCGCCTGTCTGTCATCAGCTGGACCTCTCAGTCCCCAGTCTGCTTCCACTAACTCTCCTCTCCTGGCACCTTCAGGTCTAGGATGGTAACACCCTTGCTGGCTTTCCTAAATGCTGCTCACACTTTGAAAATGTTCATTTATTTTATTTTCCTCAACCACTCACTGTGAGCATGCCATCTCTCCCTGTCACAACCCTGATAGACAGATAAACACTCATGTCCCTTTTATGAACTAGTAAACATTTTTTTGGATTTGTTTTGGAACAATTTTATAAGGCTCTTAATGACAGATATGTACAAGAGTGCCATGTTTTTTCATTAGTTCATTCATTCTCTAGGATACAGACATAGAACATAGTTATCCACAGAAGATGGGATGGCAGGGTTGAGGAAGAAAACATTTTATTTCAGCTAAACTTAAGAAAGGCGTATCTACAGGTATTGGACACCATCAATGTGCATTTACAACTAAACACAATTTTAAAGACCCAGATAAAGGTGTTGGATGGAATCACAAATAGAAAAACATTTCTTGTATTCTTTGTAGGAAAGTTCCCACATCGTTTTATACCTGGTTTCTCTGGCCATGTGCGTCTCAGGCCTGGCAATGTTTACTCACCTTCACGCTGACACTTCCTTGGAGTTTGAGCTGCAGTCGGATCATGTCCACTTCTTCCATTGTGCAAAGCTGATTAAGCTCAGAAACCTTCTTGGACATCTCGTCAATCGCCACTTCAATAGGGTTCAGTTCTGTGCTCGACTGGCTTACGACTTGGATCCTCTTCTTCACGTAGGGGAACAAGTGACTCGCTGCACAAAAGCCACACAAATGAGTTTCAGGGTTGAGGGTTAGTGAAGGGTCAGGGGGTCCCCTGCAGGTCCAGAGGATCTTATATCATTTCAGAGCACAGAGCACATTCCGTTGTGCATGTTTTCTGTGTGTGTGAGTTATTTTTTCTGCTAGGTGCCATCCTCTCTCAGACCTCTTAGCTCTTGTCCCAGCAACTGTGGCCTGGCGTGCCCTTCTCAGCTTCACTGCCAACGAGTCCTCATTCTCAGGGCTGATTCAGATCTTTAGAGTCTCTAAACACGGAAAAGATGATAGCTTCCCCTGCAACTTGTAAATCAAATATAAACTGCACTATACCACAATACTAAATGCTTAAATATATACTGAATAGTATATATTATTATAGCTTTGTTCTAGACTTTTTTTATGACAGAAGTTCTGGATAAGTTTCTTATGGTCTCGATGTCAGTACTATTTCTAGATCTATACATAATCCAGGGCTGCCCATGTCACCAAACAGGTTACATATCATTTCCTCCAGAAAGCTGTGTTCACCTTGCCTCTCATCAGCCTCAGGAGCCCCTCCTGTGTGTTCCCATTTCATTTCTGATGCTGAAATTCTTGCTTTACTTGACTCTTTCTCCTAACAGACTGTGAGTAACTTGAGGGCGAGAATCATGTTTTATTTATTTGCATCGCCAGTACCTAGAACAGTGCCTGACACCCAGCAGGCACTCATTAAGTGTTTGTGGAATAAATGAAAGGATGGCTGGCTCATAGAATAGAGCTAGATAGTGCCGGCAGGAACGTTGGAGATCAACGTCTGCATTCATTTTACAGATGAAGCATCTGAATCCCAGAGTGGTTTAGAATCTTGCCTTGAAGTACACAATTACGAGAACTGCTAGCCCTGGAGAAATGAAGGTATACCAGGGAGAGAGAGGATGGGAAAGTTTAGAGTCCCTCGTGCCTTTCTCAAGACACTGACCCATGACCCTTATGACATACAGCCTAAAGGGAACAGGTGTGATATAGTAACTCTACTGACAATTTCTGCTCCGGATGACTTCTCAAGGAAGTCAACTTCTTGTTTTTTAGAGACAAGTTCTTGCTCCGTTGCCCTGGCTGGAGTGCAGTGAGTGGTGTGATCATAGCTCACTGAAACCTCAAACCTCTGGGCTCCAGCAATCCTCCTGCCTCAGCGTTCCAAGTAGGTGGGACTACAGGCATGGGCCACCACACTCGGCTAATTTTTCTATTTTTGGTAAAGACAGGGTCTCACTATGTTGCCCAGGCTGGTCTCCATCTCCTGGCCTCAAATGATCCTCCTGCCTCAGCCTCCCAAAATTATAGGTTTATAGGCGTGAACCACCGCGCCCCAGCCGAGGGTCTCCCTTTCAACACAGAATAAAGAGGCGGACATCTGCTCTTCCTGGCAAGCATTCCCAAGTCGGCATTTGCAGGACTTAGATACCCCTTGGCTCCCACCGATCCAGCCTAACACGGGGCCTGCCCTGGTGCAGACGCGCCCCCTGCCGGCACCTACTCGTCAGGACCGTGCGCCGCTTGCACTGCTCGGCCACTCCGCCGTGCTTCTTGCCCGACAGCGTGAAGGGCGTCTCGAAGACAAAGCGGTTGATGTTGTGGTGCATTTCGAAGTCTGTCTTCCGGTCCTCGATTTCCTTTTCCTCAAAGAATGGCGTGACGTAGGTCACCTGGATGTAGGCGTACTTGGGGTCCAACTCCTTGGGGTTCACCTGTGTTAACACATTATGGGCAAAGCCATGAGGGTCTCCCGAAAGAAAAGCGGGAAGCTCTGTATTCCCTCCACTCGCATCCTGGGGAGGCTGTCCCCTCCCCTGGGAGACAAAGGGGCAATCATGTCAGAGCTGGTGGGACCACAGGAGGAGTGGGCTGCGGTCAGGCAGCCAGATCGTGGTAGGGAGGGATTGGGGTCAGCTACCCACGCGGCTGAGGCTCTCTGTGGCATGTGCCCAACTGTGGCACATTATTTAATCCTTTATTTTCTGTAATGAATGTCCAGTCGCCTTTGTCTGGAATGGAAGCTTTCTGAGAGTGCAGATACTGATATATCTCTTTGTCCCTCTATGCTTTAGATATGATCTTAGACCGGGCGTTGGCTTTGGGCTTGTCATGTGGAGGGAGGTTCCTTGCCTATTTAGCAGGTTAGCTGATTAGCCTATTAAATGATTCCAAATTTTTGCATTTTCAATGTTTCAGATTCATCTTACTTGCAACAAATATCCTATGCAATTTCTTTACTAACTCTGCTTTGGTGAATAGGCTCGACAAGAGCAAGGCAAAGGGGGCGGGGCCCAAGAAATTCTGGGGCATTGCACTTGCCCTCATCTGAGGTTAGAAGACGTGATTCTCAGCCTCCTTTTGAATGCTAACTTGAAGAATTTTAAACTAATTTTTCCCATCTGTCTACCCATCCACTGCCTATGCAATCCCAGAGAGTTGAGGAACCTGATGAACTTAATTGTAATACTACTAATAATTATACTATAAGGTGGGTATGATTGTAACCATTTTACAGATTAAAAATGGAGATTCTGAGTAGCCAGCTAATTTCTCCAAGATCACCAGTGAGAAGTGGCGGGGCAGTGGAACGAAGACTCAAGTTGTTCTGACACCAAATTTCACCTTTTTCTCTTCCCACTAGGAACTCTGTCTATGCTTTCTGCTTAGGAGTGACACTACCATGGCAGTTCCAGCTGCCTGCCTTTCTGGGGAAGGTGACTGTACCTTTCAAGCTAAGCACAAGAATGATGAACACATGTGCAGAAACTTCTGCCCAGACCCAGTGATCTCATGCCCAGACTCTTCCAAATGCTAACTTGTAAAAGGGCAGAAAAAGGAAGACCTTTTCTATGGCCCAGGAGAACCCTATACCATTGGGCACAAACCACCTTTTCTAGCTCCACCTTCTGCTACACTCTCCTATCCAACCTTTGTTTCAAAGAACTGCCGATCTCAAAACACATCTCTCCTTTTCATTCTTCCCTGTCATTGCATGTGCTGGGTTCTCAGAATGCCCTTTCCTTCCCAAAACCACCTTCTTACCCTGCAATTCCCAGCTCAAACATCACCTCCTTTATGTAATGTTGCCCAACCAAGAATGAGCTGTTCTGACAGTCTCCTACCCTGAGCTTTCCCTACAACTTGGAGCATGACTCTCTGGTCGTATTTCATTGCATTCATTTAATTGTCACTCAGTCCTTCTCTTCTCAGCCCCATGTGAAATGTGAGCTCTGGAGAAAGACTCCATGTGCCCCAGCTCTCAGTTCTGGGCTTGGCATGCGGCAGGAGCTTAATAGAGGTTGGCTAATGAAGATGCTGAGTAATCTAATGAGAGGATGCAACTATACTTTATGCAGCCAAGAGGAGAGTAATTGAATATTTATAGTTTAATATAACTTTCACAATTTAATATAATGTAGCTTTCAAAATTATTACTGCCTAGGAAGACCTTTTTGACTGAATATTTTCAACTTGCTTTTTTTTCTAATTCCATCATTGGGCTCAATCACTTTAATGCTTTGATTGATATTAAAATGCAAATGACCTATAGGAGAAGTAGAGAATTTAGTAAGATGTTTCTACAATGACCTAAAAGTTACTAAAACAAACAAAAAACCCCCAACCAACCAACCATCTAATAAACAAACAAGCAAAACACTCAAAATGGCTTTGGTAGTTTACTTTGCATAGTTAGGCAGAAAGTTAAAGCTTAATGTAGTTAAAGAATAAAAAAATTATGTTAAATGCTTAGCACTTGCATGAATATTGATTTTCCTCTACCTTGTTGGAATCCTGAATTATCTTCACATTGTCTGCTCCAAATTTATCTGCATAGAGTTTGAGCAGTCTTTGGGAAATCTCCGAGAGACCTGTCAGCTTAGGCTCTTTGTAAATATACTCTTTACCTTCTTCTTCTTCAAAAAAACCCTATGGAACATAATGAACCACCAATTTTATTAGAGAACTCCAATTACAAGTCATAAGTAAAACAAAGAAATTTACTTAAAAAATATATCCAGTCTTTTGGTTGTCATCCAAGCCATTGAATAGCACCTGAGCAAATTCAAAATCAGAGAAGACGAAGTGAAGAAAACAAAATGTCACGTTATAATCAGATATCAATGCAAATATTTCCCAGCCAGGCCAAAGAACCTCATGAAATACCTTACAAATATTTTCTCTATATGTAGAAATCAATGGTAATATCTGCTTGCATCTATTTTGGGGGATGAATGCCCTCTTGTGGTAGCCTGGGGTAGAACACAAAGTCTGGAATAATTTTGGACATTATTCAAAGAGCAGTCATAGTATCATTTTTAATAAGGTCTTCCAGAAGTCTTTGAAACTAACACAGAAAACACTGTAAGGCATGTAAAGGTATCTGAATGGGATATATGCATCCCACATCATCTTAGACAGAGAACCACACCACTTTGTATCGCTGTCATAACAGAAATTACATGTGGTATGCTCCCAAGTGCTGCTATTAAAAGAATAACTTTACATCAATATGACTTCAGGGACGTGATGCAGTCTAGCTATATGTAACTTAATCATTCAGCTTACTGTACTAACAGACGTTTGACATTCTTGAAAAGCTAGACCTCATACGATTAAAAATAGCAACCATGTCATCATTTTCTTTCCATAAGGGCAAGGAGGTTTTAACCTCTATTAATATATTTGCCTGGTTTGAGAACAGGGGAAACGGAACATTCCATTATCCGAAGATAACCAAGTGAGGCAATCTTTATAATTCCTTCTCTCTGAAGAGACACAGAAGCATTTTTTTCCTGTGGAAAATACATGTGGTCTCAGAATACTAGATTAAGTTGGGAGTTAAGAGTCCAAGTGTATCTGGTTTCTTCTGCCTGCAGAGTTGACCTGCAAAGAAAGAGCTTTTGAGGTCTGGGTGAAGATACTAGAGGTTAAAGGAAACCGAGCCATACTTTTTTAAAAGTAATTTTTGATTATTAGAAAATATTCATTATATGTAAAAAAGTAGAGAAAATGTTCCAGTGCTGTATTTTCCATGGCTGATGTGAGACAATCTAAGAATAATTGTCAAAGTCACACCTGTATGATGCTTTATACTAACAAAGCATTTTCATACATGTAAATTTGCTCATTTTTTAGCAGGACACTTTGCATAAGTGGGTGTTAGCTGTGTATTCGTCCATTTCCCAGCACAGTTCTTGCCAATCAGGTAATTGCCTGTTTCCTTGCATATCTTCCTATTGACTTTGGGCTAAGGAGGAAACGTGTCTCGTTCTTTACTGCATGCCCCACGTTTGGCACAATGCCTAGTCTTTAGGGGGAGGTCACTTTATATTTGTTAAATGAATACACAGATGAATGAAAGAGTTCTTAGTGCTCATACATCTGAAAAAGGTATATTTGCATCAGATATAACTGGAAAAGACTCCATTGCTTTTAATAAAGATGTTTTCGTGGAACAATTTCTTTGAGAAACGTTCAAGACCAAACACAACTAATTGCGAGTACCTTGACTCCAAACTGCTAAAAAGTGCCGTGTGATGTTGAAAGCGTGAAAAGCAGCTCCCTATCATCCATCCAGCCTTTGTAGAGCAGTGGTGGGGTCTGACCCCATCCCCACATGACTCCCAGCCTGCTCTGTAGTTCTCTGAGGCTGTCTTTGTGGAGTTTTGTCTGATTCAAGGTCAGAAGTTAGTGGCTAAAACTGACAGACTGACACATCAGAGAAATAAGACATTTGAAGCCATCAAGCAGAATCCCCCGGGGGCCAACACTAAAGCAACATTTACAACTTCAATTTCAATGAGAAAAACGTCTATAAGTTGCAGGAAAAAATTTTTTTTTTTTTTTTAACCACAGTGTGAAAACTAGTATGAAGAGACATTTTCACTGTAAATTTTTCCTTTGACAGATTTCCAAATCCAGAGTTAGTAGAAAATGAGTGGTGGGAAGGAAGTTTTCATGGCATTATTGTCCTTTGTGTCCTTAGTCATAGCTGGTGACCTTCTTTCATCCCTACTCCTTGGACAGTAAGACGGGAAAAGGACTGGCTCAGGATTCTACTGGGAGGCCCTGCGGACGGTGCTGGGTTAACAGACGGCCTTTGGTGAGTGTTAGCTATCAGGATGGTGGTGGTGGTGGCGGCAACAATGAAGAGACAACTCTGTGCCCATAAAGCACTATGAGTTCTGGCTTGTATCGGGGCGGGGGGAATAGCTTAACTCATTCTGAGTCCTTAAAGACACATACCTTCCACTTCTCTCACATGAGAACTACAACTTTTCTTATTATAAAAGGTCTACTGATGCTCATTTCAATATTTTGGTTAGTGATTGATAAGAAAGACATACTGATTAGAACTTTTTAAAGAAGAGCTTTGAAATGTAAACCTTTTGAGACTATGTTATGAAATGAGTAAGAAGGAGCAGGAACAGCAGAATAAAGAATTTAATCTGCTTTCTGCTGGGGTTTCTGCAAAGAGCTTTTGGAGCCAGACAGATGGCAGCTCTGAAAATATTTGGGATGGATGCTTACCTTTTACCCAGGGAAACCATGAAAGCAAAGCCCACTGAGCTACAGCACACTATCTGAAGGAAGGCTTCAGTTTCAGCTCTGTCTATAGAATAAATGATTTATAAACAAGGGCATGGGGTGATGAAATCAAGGTCAATCTCTCTTTTGCTTTAGCCTCCAGGTTATGAATTGACTGCATTTCAAGGCAATGGGAAATGTGATCTCTGCATTTCCCTTGCTACTTTGATTTTTTAAAAATGTCATTTTATAAAGCAATAAGCACCTTCATCTGCTGTGGTTAGGAAACAGCACATTTCAGTTAAACAAGGACTTTCAGTCAGTAGAATTAACATGTATTAAACTTCAAAGCAATCAATTATGATAAAAAAGTACTTCAATAAACTAACAACTAAAATCATTGACTCCTCCTTCTTAGAAGTTTTTGCAGGTACTTCAGAATCTTGCAATGTCCCTGGATGATCACTGGGATGTCAAATATAAGTGCCCTTGGTATATATTCTATTGCTTAAAAGTTCTTAAAGAAAAGAATGCATTCAAAGAAGAATTTAGTGTATAAAAGACGGATCAGAAAATGTTAACAATAGGCTAAGAGCTAAGAGAAAAGAAGCTACAAGAATTCAGAGAAATGGTTCCACATAAATATGAGCTCAATTATGGTGTTTAACTATATAGTATATATATGTAGTCTAGTTCAGTGACTTTCACATAGGTGGGGAGCTGGAAGGGTGTATCTCATTCCAAAGCAGAGATACAGTGTTTTTTTAAACTACATGTACACCTTCTCTCCTTCCCCAATTTCTTTTTTATTAAGACTCTGAGATGCAAGTACACCCATGTAGGCATGACGGAGAATCACAGAATCTATATTCTTTGGTGAATAGAATAAAATTCTCCCAGGTCTTTCATTTAATTAATTCCAGGGGCATCTGTTCTTTTAAGTTATGCAATGGACATTCAGTTGTTTGCTTTCATGCTAAATAGCAGGGCCTAAGGATTTCATTGATCACAGTTGATGTTTGATCACTACTGCTGTTTCATTACTCTGGAAATCAATACTTCAGGGACACTTTGGGTGATACTTTATATAGGCTGCTATGTGTAAAATTTCCATAGCCAATGATGCCAGGTGTTGCATTAGAAAATGCATGCTGTACAAGACTTACATTTTTAAAAATTCTTCCTATGAGAACCGTTTTCAGTTTGTTTTCTAGTGTCTGGCTCAGTGCAGACATAATATTAAATACCCTAGCCAATACTATAAAATGACAGTGCTAGTGCACATGGGACACTGAAATATGTACCCAAAGATCTTTGTGGAGGTAGAGAGTCGGTTGCATATTGTATTTCCATAACCTTTTTAACATGATTGCAAGACATGTCAATTTGGATATTAAAAGGTGAGTCTTACAGGGACATAAAGCACCATCATGAATAAGAAGTTATTTTTGACTGTGGGGATTATGCTAATGAAGTAGTCAAGTCAATCTTAGATCTCTGGAACTTTGATTCTGCACACGTTCAGGGGAATGTTCCAGTCTATGTGGTATTTATTTGTCATCAAGTGTGAAGTGATGTGTGCTGTCTGCTCCTGTTTAATACCATAGTTCACACTCTCCATCTGGTATCTTGGGACAGGCATTTGAATATCATCTGAACAATGGTGACTGAGGCTCTAATTTCCTGCTTATCAGGATGACTTCCGTCAGTTCTCGTATTCACAGGCAGCTGGGGTTTGAGCTTATGGAGTGCCATGCTTAGGCAGGTTCTCAGTCTGCAGATTTAACAAAACACTTTGCCTTTGGAATTTTTTATAAAAGACAATTGAGAGTACTGCAGCATTAAAAAAAAAACAAAAAAACAAAAAAAAAAACGTCAGTAGCACAATCAGCACACTTTACTGAGGAGTCTGAAAAAAGAACAAAGTTAGGTCATTTGAAAGTAACCCTCCCCAATCCTTCCCCGTTGCCCACCTCAGTCTATTTAGTACAGGGGTTTTCAAGTATTCTTTTAGTAGGTGAGTTAAGGACCCATGGCTTGAAATTTATAAACGAAGGTAGAAAATACTGGCACAGTATGGATATGGGAAGGGATTTACAGAATTACAAAAAAGT
Source organism: Eulemur rufifrons (assembly GCF_041146395.1). NCBI lineage: Eukaryota > Metazoa > Chordata > Mammalia > Primates > Lemuridae > Eulemur > Eulemur rufifrons. The sequence continues at coordinate 12,675,136 of NC_090983.1, read as the reverse complement.
ATATACTCGTCAGACAAATAGGGCTGAATGTGGACAGATAATGTGTGGATATTAAAATAATTTCTCTATTTCTCTTTCCAGCTTAATTGACAAGAATTATGTTAAGCCATATAAAGTTGCCATTTTTTTGTAGGTTAAAACTGGTTGAACATAGGTAATTTCATGTGGCTCAAAATAATGCAAAGAAAATTCTTCTTTGTCACTGAGCTCCAGGTAATGGCAGGTTATTTCTGAGTTGGCTTGTTCTCCAGATTTCTTATTTTGCTTCTTTCTACATCTCTGGAGACTTAATCTGAACTACTGCATAAAGATTGATTCCCCGATCATCTTTTGTGTTGGGAATAAATGCCATCACCTCTGTAGATGCTCAGAGCACCCCACCATAGGACCTCACCTCTCTAAAATACTCCTTTGGAAAAGGGCAGAGTTCTTTTAGTACCCTGAGAAGGTGCCCATCTATAGCTTCCACTCCAACTTGTAAAATTCTGGCCACTCGGATCTTTTTAAGAAGCTGCAACTCAGAGTGGCCTGAAATGAGCAGACAGTCTGCAATACTAGGTCTACTCTACATATATTTAAAATACTTGGTACCCATATTTGTGTCTGTGTGTGTGTGTGTGTGTGTGTGTGTCTGTATGTGTAAGGCTTTCAGGCTATATCTGCCTTTGTGCATAAAGGTAACATGTATGAAAAATAAAGGATACATTTTTGTAATTCACACACTTGGCAAACACAGAATTTAGTTCAAGAACTGTAGGATGATTCCAAAATGAATGGAAGCAGAATTATCTTACCCTTTGTACCAAATGTTGATTTGCACAAAAAAGTTAAGGTTCAGTAAAACCATACAGAGGGAAGTGTGAGGATTATTAGAGCATGCAGATCGGGGGGTGGTGTGGAGAAAGAGAGGGAGAGACAGAGAGAGAGAGAGAGAACTTACCACAGCCTGGAACAATCAAGACCAAAAGAAGAAAAGAGTAAATATCTGTATTAAAAGCTAGTTGGAAAGTGGAATGATTAATTTCTATCTGCTTAATAGCCCATCTCTCAGATATTGGTTAGAGAAACCATCTTGTAGGCAATCTGGTTTTCATGACCAGTGTATTTATGGTAGTTTATTACTTTTTTGTTGGAAAGAACACCCGGAGAGCTGTAGAGTCATGTCTTGGTTTTCCAAAAGCATATCTTATGGGCTATTCCTGTGCTGTTCTGTTAGCCTGTGCCCATCCTCTGTGAAATTGTTTTCTCCTTTCAATTCCTCAACTCCCACATCCCCTTGTTGATGGAGTTTACTGCCATCTTTCTTGCTAATGTTTCACCAAAGTCACAACTTGTATTTTTTTTCATGGCTTCCAAGATACCATTTCTTCTTCCTTCTCCTCCCTCCTGAAGATTCCCACAATTCTCTCTCCCCCAAGGTACACTACAGATAGTTCAGATTCTTTTCCATCGACCCCAAATGTCTAAATCTAGCTTTTTTCTGTAGGCTATGTAGATCTCTGTTCCTCACAACACTAGATTTCTCTGCCTCCACCGTCCTGATGTTGCTGTGCAGTGAGAAAAATCCGGGTTGGATTAATTTGTTTTTGATAAGTGGCTACTTGATGATACTTTCCTTTTCAGGTGGAGAGTATCTCTTGAGTCAGAAATTAGTTTTTAAGCTGCCTTTGATGATTAGAAGAAAATATGTTTCTCAAAAGACTTCAACATGAGATGATTTAGAATGACCACGCTGGATTGACTCCTTCAGCTGTAGCCTTAAAGAAAACAAGGAGCTGAGGAGAACAAGCAGCTAAGTGCTAGAGTGCTTTACATGAGACGGGGGAAAGGAAGTGAGAAGTCTGAGCGCCACTGTAACCACAAAAAAAAGCATGGGATGTTTATCCACAAGAAAAACAATCTGAAATGCATCTGCTGATACAATAGTGTCATAAGCCTTCTGGAAAAGAAACAAGATGGTGCCAGGGTTTAGCCCACGGAAAGAGCTGCTCAGAGACATTTATAATTAATACATAATATGTTCACTTTTGGACCAGTGCTGTGGCTAGCTAGTATTTCCAATCATGTTCGTTACTTATGCAGTCAACTGAGAAAGATAACTTTAAAATTATATTGACCTGCCATACAGGAAACAAAATAACTATAGAGTATTCTGCCTACAAACTGTGGTAGAAAAAAATGGCATGATTGCAAAGTCAGAGGTTTGATACGGTGGGGCCCCTAGGAATTCTTTTATTTCTTAGAATACTATGAAATGTCATGTCTTAAAACATGTTTAATTTAATTTTACTTTAATATAGGACATCCGTGTGTAATTAGATATTCTGGGGGGAATTGGAAAGAAGAGAATGCTGAAAAATAAGTGCCCTCTTTCTCCAAGAAGTTAGCAGTCACTGTTTTAACTTGTCCTGTATTAAGGCCCGTGGATTTCTTTGTTCATTTGTTTCCCAATGTAGTACATTCCCATGGGCAAGCGTACAGACCCTCACATCCAGAGAAACACCCCAGGAGAGTCGGGCACACCCACACCCATACCCCTTCGATCCACTGGCACACGCAGTGAGATGCCTTACAAAGAATGAAAGAGAACATACAACTGCACAACAGAATTTGTGGGCCACGTTATTTCTAGTGAACTTACCTGCCCATAAAATGCCACACGATAGTAGCGACCAAATAGACGCTTCTCTGAATTCACCACCTCTGCCACTTTTAGATACGACCGATGAATGTCGTAGTAGAGATCCGACAATTTCTGAAACCATAAATCGAAAGCTTTCATGAAGAAGATGCTGACATAAAAATTGGGAGTGTGTACTTTTGAAAATATTAAGAAATTTGCCAGTTTAAAATAGGATATTTTTAACTAGTTTCTAGGGGTTTCGAATACATACTTTGAAGTCTCGTTGCTTCTCAAAGACAGCAATAATGGGCTTGTTGACATCGGCGATGAGTTCATATCGCTCAGACTTCCAAAGAAACTCCACACACAGGTACAGCTGCTCCACCAGGATATTCTGCGGTTCCCCAATCAAATAAGATTTTACATGATTTACATCGTGGCTCATCCCTGAAACTTCGTTTCAAAACTGTTGCAATGACACATTCTTTTTCCTTTGTTACTGGCATTCACGACCCAGCACAGGGATAGTGGAGTCATTTGGATTCTTCCCTATCCCTTACCATCACCCCGTTAGTGCCTCAAACATGCTAATTTCAATCTATAAAATGCCTTCAGATATGTCTGGTTCTTTTCAGTCTCATTGTCACTGACTTAAATCAAACCCCTATGAACGCCACTCCCAGACCCCTGCAGTCATTTTCTAGTGAATGTTTTCCCTCTCCAATTGTTCCTCTCCAGTACTTTCTAAAACATAAATCTGATCATGAGATCTCCAGTGCCCTAAACCTTTGTGGGAACTCCAGTCTAGAAATTGCTGTCCAAACTCTCTCACACGGCATTCAATGCTGTGGCTCCATAATCTGCCACCAATCTCCCTCTCAGTGTCCTCCTCTTTCAAGACTCTGCCATGGACTTTGCGCTTTGGCCATACCACACCGCCCCACTGCATTCTTAGAATACTTTCTCCCCTCCACACTTTTGCCTGTGTTGTTGCTGCACCTGTAAGAACCTTCTCTCATTTGACACCTTCAAGTTCTATCAAATATCGTCTCAGCACAAAAATGGAGAAATTTTATTTATGTCCCATTCATCCTCAGTCCAACCACTGTCATGTAAAAAATTTTTCCCTTTTCAATTGCAACCATATATGATGCCTAGATTTATAGTTCCTGGGCATCTATTTTTGACTGGCCACACCCTGCCCTGAAGAAATCTGTCTTTCTCAAGATTCTAAATTCTTCGACAATAGGCATTATGCTATATTTATGTTTCCCAGCTCTTAACTCAATGCCTCACATATATGAGTGGTTTAATAAATATTACACGGAATCAAATTATATAAGCTCTAAAACAAACGCATGAAATTACTGGAATGTTTTCAACAGTGCCTTTTAAGAAAAGGTTCTTAAACATTGTTTGAAATAGTTAATATAATTATGTAATTGCATTTACTCTGTTTAGTTGCAATAAATACTAAATTAAGGTAGAACCACAGGTGAAACTTTATTAAAATCCATCCCCAAATTTGTGTACTGTATCCCTTTTCCACCTATGTAATATTAAGATTTTAAAAAGTTAGCTTATGAAATATTTTATTTACTTGATGAGGGGAGTTCTATTTTCTTTATCAGAATTGTTGCTAAGTAATTCTTAGTAAAAAGCATCTTCTTTTTACTAATGAAAAATAACTATGGTTTGCATATCAGAAGGTTTTCTGCAGAAAATAGTGAGCCTTTTTGTTCAACTGCATTTGTAAATAAACTTGCTAATGCATTAAGAGAAAAAAGCTGTGGCTAGCTGGTAAAATTTTTAGCATCCTTTGCCACCTTTACCAAAATACCAGAGACTGTATATCTTATAGAAGAGCTGATCGTATACATTTGAGTTCATCTTACAGAAGCAAAGCTCAGCATAAATTTTCATTGAGAATTATGCTTCATCAACGGAATCTGATTTCTATTAATCTTGGCTTAATTTTAGCTTGATTTTTATTTTGACTATGTTATATTATAGAGTAGCTTTATCTGACTTCTGAATAAGCTTGTTTCCCCTTATTTAGCTTAATGTTGCAATTCAATGTATTTTTTACTTAGTTACTGTACATTAGATTATTTTAGTCCAACCTCATTGTATGGTGTATCTTGCATTCCCGAGTCCTCTTTCATTGCTCCTTCTTCTTTAATGTTTGGTGTGATGCTCAGAAAAGCTGGCCATCCCATGGAGAACATGCCTTGGGAGGACCAAGGAGAATAAAACATTATTATTTGAGCCAAATTTTGCTTAGATTAGATAACGCCATTCTTCATGAGGTTACAAAAGGCAGCATTATAAAGATCACACAATCAACATGAGGTTACAAATGGTAGTATTGTAAAGCTCGCACGACGAACAAGATGGTTAGATTATGACTACTGATTAATACTCTCTGCCAGGCAACCAATATTCCCCTTTTTGTGACTTTTGTATCATTTTCAGGTAACACATTTTTTATAAAGAGCTAGCATGGGATTATGGACAGAACATAGGATTTGTAGGTAGACGTAACTCTGATGTTTTGGTTTAATGAACCTCTCTGAGACTGTCTCCCTCTCTTGTTAAGCTAGAGACATTAATATCTATCTCAAAGGATGTTGAAAGGATTCACAACATTAAGATTTGAGAAAACACCTGGTATAGTCAGTGCATTATGAAGGCAATGCTCAATCCTTGCTATTTTTACTCTTTTGCATTATCTAGAAGTTTTCTCAAATTTTCTTGGTATCGTAGCCACCAAGATTAACAAAGGCCTGCCTCTACAGATCTATGTGAAAACAGTTGATAAAGGTCAATGTTCCTAGAGGAGGGATCAGGTCTGAATGGTGGGGAATGTGAGTGGCCAAGCACAGCCCAGTCCTTGAACTCTGGTTCCACCACAAGCTAACCACCAGATCTGGGGCAGGTTATTCAGCTTCTCTTGGTTTTCTTACCTATAACCAGGAGGTGATTATAGCACCTAGCTCATAGACTTGTAATTGGCAACTAATGAGGATGTCGCTGGCACAGGGCTTAGTGCAGTGCCTTCTACAAAGCAAATGCTTTTTAAGTTATAGCTAATACTTTGTGAAATGTTTCCATTTTTAATAATCAGCTCATTTGCTATATAACTAAATAATTAGTTATAATTAGTTAAAAATATAATAAATATTGTGATCTAATGCTTGCTTATAACAAAGTCTACTTTTTATAATATTCCTTTGTTAATTAAACAAGTATTAAAATATATAAGAATTGATTGTAGGAGGAAAAGTCACAATATACTCATGGAAGGATGATGATCACTTATTAGTACAACTGAGGCAGCTCCACTTTCTAGAGTCGCCTATATTCATGATATTCTTATGGGCACATTGTAGGGAAAGGATAGTTTACTCCTCTGACTAAGAAATATCATAATATAAAAGCATACTAAGGGCTTCAAATGTATGCCAATGACCTTTAGATATATGCTGATGGATATGAATACATGATAATGCATCATAAATTATCACTTTCCCTATTTTAAAGTTTACTAAATAAATATATCCCTTTCTCAATGGGTATATTATATTCTGATATCACCTTAGGTCTAAAATTGGGCATTTACAATTTTTGAATATTAAAGATTCACACAATTTTTTGGGAAATAAGTTTCCCCAAGTTCTCAAACTGGTATCTGGTTTTTATCAGTTTTCTTAAATTCATTTTTAGTTAGAATTTGAAATAGTTTTCATGGAACTTCATGATTGATATTTGATTGTGATAAAAAATAGATGGGAAGGGAGGGGATGTTAAATAAGGCAATGATGTTTTTGATGGCTTGCATATCAACAGAAAGCTAAACAGGAAATGTGAAACTAAACGAGAAGACCCCTGTATTTTAGGGTGTACGTAAGCCATGGTGCCAGATCTGGCCTCTTCTCCAAGGTCCTCAAACTAGTGACCCCATTTTCTCACAGTTTACTTTGGTCATTTGATTCAAATGTCTTACTGGCAAAATCCACGGAGACCTTTCGGGAAATACACACATATTTAAAAGAATAAGGGATAAATTATGTTTCTGAAATATTGTAACTAAAGTCAATTTACATTTTATTTAGGAAATTTGATTTTAACATCTAAAAATATACTTCTGTTCCTACACTGAGTTTTCCACTGCACTTGGAAAGTTTAGCTAGTGTTATGAAATAGATTGCACAAACTGGGTTTGAACAAGTTTTTTATAAGAGAATATAGATTAAATGTGTTAACTACATCACCATTTTATTTTTACAAAGGGTAACTAGTCAATGTTACAAAATATTTTTTTATCAGACATTAAAGATGGAATATTTTTAAAGGAAATCCATACTGTAAATTATATGTTATAAAGTGTCAGAGTTCAGTTTATACTTTTAAAAAATGAAATGGAACATGTAGATTATAAAGTCCTACATATATAGTATATGTATATGTTTCCAGTTTTGCACCTCTTATTTTGAATACACAGTTTTATTACATTTACAAATTAAAATAGATTCTTCTTGCAATTTAAAACAATTTATCAATTTCACAATAAAATCCCATTGGCAGACTAGCATGCCAATTGGTAGCTAAATATAGCCATAACTCATAAACCCAAATGTTTAATAACACACAGTTCTATTTGCAGAGAACTTTTCAGTAATCTAAACTTTGTAAATTTTGGGTGGGATTTCTGAATGGCAGAAGCTTATGGTTTTTGCAGAGTAAGTTATATAGGCCTGAGATAGGTTTTGCTCCTAAGAATACATTTAAGACGATTTTGTTGAAGTAAAATTTAAGCAGCAACTTGATTTCCTTTGCACCGGGGGTAAATGAGCACAGTTAGATCACTCACTTCCTCCACCAGGAGTTGTTAGTAATGGATTGCTATCACAGGGGTGAGTATCCTCCGAGAGCAGGGATGGTGCGCAAATCTTTTCCATTTTCCAGTAACCTATGGTAGTGCAAGATGAGGTTAGGACATTGCTACATGTTTGTGTTAATACAAGCTTATGAAACTACAGATCATTCACCAATGAGGCATTCTCGTTCTGAACTAAGAAGCTGACCACCCAGTTAGCCTTGCTGTACATTAAATATGCTAATGGACCGGGTGCAGTGGCTTGCACCTGTTACTCTGAGAGGCTGACGTGAGAGGATCTCTCGAGCCCAGGAGTTCAAGACCAGCCTGGGCAACATGGTGAGACCTTGTCTCAGAAAAACAACAACAAAAAAATGCTAATGTTATGATAGAGTTAAGATTTTAAAGTACAACATAATTAGAAATATCTGTGAAAGTGATGATTACTTAATAAAACATAACAGAGAATAATAAAATCTAAAATTAATAAGTTAACTTTATGTTAAGTTTCAACATGTTTATTTCTGGACATTTTTCCCCCTGCAGGTGGTCATCTTACCCTTTCTTTTCAGATATTCTGCGATCAGGGCAGCTATATGGATGTAACACATGGCAGCCTGTAACAGGAAAGAAAACAAAGAGGTTCAAAGGGTGGATTTTAATCTATTCAGGACTAACCTTCCAAGGCAAGACATGTATGACACGTTATGTAGAAGAATCCTTTGTAATAATAGAACTGAAAATGAAGATCAACTTGATTTCCAAAAAATCACCGTCAACAATAAAATTAGTATTTGGGCTTTTTTATTTGTTTGTTTCTCTGTTGTTGTTGTAGTCTGGAGATGATGAATGAGCTGGTCTGAAGAATTTTCCCATAGAATTATCTTCCTCGTTTCCACAGGTCTCTTTTCTCATTAAAACTATAAACACTAGTATCTAGATCTAAATTGGAAATGAAAATAATCTACCTTCTAACTTTTTCTCCCTCTAGGAACGGCCCCTCTTTGAATTTCTCTTTATTGTCTTTAAAATGGTTGCCTTACACGTTAGCACTCGATTAAATCGTGTGACCTGAAGTTAACACGTATGCTTCCCCCAAACCAGATAATATGGGTGATATTTTATATTTCCCTAACATCTCTTATAAAGCCTTGAACACTGCTGAACACATATTAAAACTTGACGATTCCAAATGACTTCAAGCTTTTTCCTTTTGAGGTTTTATGGAGGGATTTCATCATTTCCAGGGCAGTCCAAGGGAGCTGGAGTTTCTCATTCTTGTCCTCACTAAATTGCTGCCAAGCCAGGCTTCTGGTTTTTATTCCAGAGTTTCTGATTACCACATGCATTTAGAAGAGCTTCAGAGTTTAGGACTATCCTAGACAAATTAATCTCTTCCCAAAAGAGACATAATTCTGGAATAGAGCAGAACTTCCCCATTTGGTACTCAGAGGCCCTTGAGTGCTGTGAACTGCTGCATATAATCTACCCAGTGTTTAAACTGACATAAAAAAGTTAAATATTGATTTATAATCTTCACACAGTGGACTCTCCTCACGTGGTGCTAAGGAGTGTTAATTTTTCCATGGCCAGTTCAGACCAGCTGCAAATGATGACTGATGAACCCTGCCGGAGTTTACTCACCACGGTGGCAAGCTTCCCTGCTCAACTCCAGTTGCAGGGACACAGAACATTAATTTATATGACTCTTAATTTCCAGACACCCTTACCACCCTCTTCCTTAGCCCCAGGTTTTTAGCATTCGGCTCTGCCTTGCATTTCATACAACTGCAGTTGCCTCCACCTACTCTGGCCTTTATTTAATGTCATTTACTTGGAGTCAGGTATCCTTGAATCCTATGTGCAAATTTCTCATACATGATATATAATTGAGTCATGTTTAGATTAGTGGAAAAATATGGTACCATTTTATAATTCATGCTGTAAATGAAGATTTAATTGCTCTGATAAAGGACACAATGCAGATGGTGAATGAGTCGCTGCTAATCACCTCGGATAAGTCGCCATTTCTTGCGTGAATCTTGGCCATGCTTTCCAGCCAGGTCCTCCGCAGCTCGGGAGTGCTGGCGTAGGAGTTTGCCAGGCTGTACTGGAGATCCACCAGCATCTCGGGGTCCTTCTCATGCTCCTTCATCTGAGCCGTGGCCATCAAAACAGTCCTTATGCGTTTAGTCAGGTCTTTGACTTCTGCTGGGAAATTGCTGTTCTTTGGAAAAGAGAGAGCCTGGGTCATTATCGGTTTATAATTAGTAAGTTAACTTATGTCGAGTTATGCTATTAATTACGGCTTGGTGTCACAGTTTGGTGCATCCTATATATTGTTCATAAACGTATGCATTCTACATATGCACATTCTATGTATTGTGATTGTGGTCATACACATTTGAATAGAAACATTGCGGCAGGCTCTATTCTTTTGTCTTCTGCCTACTTTCTTCTAGTAAAACATCCTGATTGTCCTTGAGATCTTCTCCTTCCTGACTCTAGTTCATGGGATTTAAATGGACATGACACTGGCCTGGCCAGTGACATTCTTTGATCCCCCAGGCCACAATGATTGGTTTGGGGATGAGCATATGATACAAGCTTGGATCAAAGAGACTTAGTTCTAGGACTTTAACATGAATGATCAAACCAGGTGATTTTTCTATTCATAAGATAGTACCAGGGTCCTTAGAATTTCTGAGAGCAAGGCCATGGGCAGAGCCTACCTGTAAAGGAAGTAAACAAAGAGGAAAGTGGAACTGAGAAATGGAGAGAGAGGCAAAGTAGCGGCGTTAGAGGGAGGATATCTGAAAGCATTATTTTAATCCCTGGGTCTAGCCATGATGGAACCCTGGCCTTAGCCTTGGACTTTGCAGCATAATGACTGAAGGAGAAGTCTTCAGAAAGGGCTAAAAGAAAGATGGATAGATTTTCCCAAAAATGGGGTTATGGGTGAATCCCTGTATATCTGGATATTTATGGTAAATCTTCTTGGTATATACCATTCAACCACACATCTTGAAAATTCCACTCAATAGATCATACGCTGAAAGTGTCAGAGATGATTTAAATTCAAACAAGCACACTCAGTATCAGTGCTCAAAGTCTCCACAAAATACAGAATTCATATAATTTTTATGATTTTTATATCTCCCAAAAAGAATCCATTTTGGTTCATTCCTAATTCTTCAGAAAAAGCCCACAAAGCATTTCTTACTTTCATTTGCTTGTCTCCATTGGCAAAATTATTGGTGATTGCGAGGGAATGCTGGAACCGAGGGCCCCCAATCCCAGCATCGGCTATTAACTGGCTGACAGCCTTGATGAGCTGGAAGAGAAAAGAAAAATGAACCCCCAAAAGCAAAATAAGAAATGGCATTTTTAAAGAAATCCACTGGATTGTATGAATGTATCATAAATATCTCCCTGTAGGTCCGATTAACGATGTCTTTATGTATTAAATCTTCACAGGCCATGTAATTCAGGATGTTTCCTATCATCCTAAATACCTAAGAAAAGCTACAGGAATCTTGGAATCTTGGGATGCCTTGAAGAAAGAGACTTATGTGCTTGGAATTTGGGGGGTTTGGCCTCCTAGAGGTGGCCGTGGTTTCCTGAGTTACCTGTCCTAGTCCCTGGCAGAAGATAGGAAGGTGTGAGTGGAAATTGGGCTGTGCTGACTCCTGCCCGCTGTGCTCCTGTTGCACACCAGGACTGCGTGCGCCGGGCATGTGGATGGAGGAACGTGGGCGAGGACTTGGTAACTGGCTGCCCTGGGGACAGGCGGCTTTAATCACTGCCGAAACAGATCAGTGGCTTTAACAACAGCGTGAACGAAAACTGGCAGCACTTACTTGTAAGTGTGACCGGACAATTGACTTCTGCTTGTTAAATTCAAAATTCTTCCTCATGAAAAAGTACAGAAGCGCTGAGGCTTCCGTCTGAGTTGACCGTGACCTGTGGTTACAGCATTTCAGGACTTCGTAGCAGAATGAGCCACAGAGGTCGGCAGGCCCCTGGAAGAACGCCGAGGGAAACTGCAGAAATGGAAGGACAGGTGAAACGAGCCGCATTCCTTCATTTTGCTCTGACCATTCTCATACTTTAAAATTCTCTAGAATGAAATCCATCTTCTTCTTCTTCTTTTTTTTTTTAACCTAGTGTTTTTTTTTTCCATTTGCAAGTGAGGATATGATTTTATTTATTAAAGTTTATATTAGTATTTCTCTTTTCTTCCTAGAAACAATTATTCACTACATTGCAAGTATCCCTTGTTATCAATAATTGATGACGACCCAAAAATCACTGAGTGAGAGCTCCGAAATGTGCTCAATTCACCTGACATTGCTATCATCACAAGTGTGACTTGCAGGTGTTCTCAAAGGTGGTGGCTGTATCCACTGTAATGTGGAACCTTTAGCTTGGCCTGGACGGATATGGCAGAGGAGGATGTGCATTTTACATTACTCTATGCCATAAATACTGAGAACTCAAAGAATTGGTGACTAGATGCTAATTTTATTCTCTTTGGGTGTCTAAGCAGACAGACTGTCAAGGCTGTAATCTCATTTTGAGACCAGGAACCAATATCTAATAAAACCAAAATTGAAAAAAGCAAACCTTCTCTCCACATTAAGAGATACAAGGCAAGGATTACTACGTGTTTGATGTCACCCCTGCTGGAGCTTTCAGTGGAAACGGGCGGGTCCTTACCTTGCATACAAACAGTCTCAAGGAGGCAAACACGTGCTTCAGTGCTGTGGCCGACTGGTTGACTTGGAAAAAGAGCATGTAGGTATCAAAGACCCTTTTCATCAATGAATTTTGACAGTCAGATTGCTGGAGTTGTCTCTGGAAATTCAGCACAGATGTTATTTAGGATAAATGAAAGACCACTTGCATTCTTTCAAAAAATATTTATTGTGAACCTACCATATGGCAGGCACAATTCTGGGTGCTGGAAATAAAGTATTGAATATGAAGACACAGTTCATATTCCCAGTGAAACCTACACAGCAGTGATTGAAAAAATATGACTAAATAAAATACAATAGGATGATGTGATAGAAAGTAATTGCTTTTGGGGGAGGATTACTTTCATAGGGTGGTCAGCAAAGACCTCTCTAATGGATGAGTTGACACATGAGCTGAAGGAGCCTGCCCTGGAGAGATCTGGGACGATTGTCCCTGGAGGGGGAAACAGCTCCTACAAGGGCCTTGAGTTGGAGAGAAGATTGTGAGTTCAGGGTTGCAAAAAAAGAACAGAGCAGCTGGTGCATAGTGAGTGGGATGGGGTCAGGAGAGAGATGGGAAATGAAGTCAGATATAGGCAGGTCCTTGTAGGTATTGGTAAAGCCTTTAAAAATGTATGAGATTCAAGTGACATTTCCACTGAGCAATAAAGAATCAAAATAGAGTTTTTGCTTTCTCTACCAGCATGCTGACATTTCAGCTGAAAGCAGGGCTTTCTTGGTGTAATCATGCTGTTGGGTGTAGAGACTTTATTCAGTGGATCCAACTTTTCCTGGCTCAACCCTTAATGTTCTAGCCTGGGTCTGTAAGTTCATTCGGTTGAGCTGCAAATGTTTTGAATAGTTTTTTGAAGGGTAATTGACACACAATAAATTGCACATATTCACAGCATACAATTTGATAAGTTTGACCCTGCTGTAGATCCATGAAACTATCACCACAATTGAGATAATGAACACATCCATCACTCCCAAAAGTTTTTAAATACCTCCTTGTAATCCTTTCCTCCATATCCCTAAGCAACCACTGATTGGCTTTCTGTTTCTATAGTTTGTATTTTCTAAAATTTTATATAAATGGAATAATAAAATATATAGTCTTTTTTTTTGTTTGGCTTCTTGAGATTTATCCATGTTGTAGCATGTATTAGTGGTTTATTCCTTTTTACTGCTCAGTAGTATTTTTTTGTATGGATATAAGACAAATTGAAAAAAATTCATGTATATTTGGGTTGTTTTCGGTTTTTTACTATTGAAAATAAAGCTACTGTGCATATTTGCCTATGAAGCTTGGTGTGGATATATTTTCGTCTCTTCTGGGTAAATGCCGAGTATTGGAAAGGCTGGTCTTAAGATAAGTGTATGATTAACTTTTTCAGAAACTGTCATATTGGTTTCCACAGTGCTTTGACCATTTTGCATTCCCACCATCGGTGAATAAAAGTTCTAGTTTCTCCACATCCTTGCTTGCCAAAACTTGGTATGGTCAGTCTATTTAATTTTAGTCATTCTAATAGGTATGTAATGAGATCACTTCATCAAAGATACACACATGGCAAATAAGCACACAAAAAGATGCTCAACATTATTAGTTTTTTGGACCTAGTTGTAAATTTAATACATAGCACAATTTGTCTCTCCCTTTTCTATTGAAAAAGTACAGAGTCCCAGTCTCACTCAGCCCAGCTTGCCTGACAGCAATACAAGAGAAATTAAAAATGTAGACTGTATTTGACAATTGTGAAATACATGTGTGCACATCAAACAATTGCTAGTTAACTTGTGATAAAATCTGAATTTCATCTTTAACATGTTTTCCACTCACACTTAAGTTGATTTATGTAAGGTTAACTGATTTTATAAATCATTTAAAAAAACATATTCTTAACTTTACATAACTTTTTTACCTCCCATGTTATAATTTTGCAAAAACTGTTATGATCCTATTACCTGGTGAATCTGAGTAAAGAGGGACAGCAGGTCTAGAATAGTGAGGCAAACCTCTGTAGCTATATTGGCCTCAGTGTCCACATGGTGTACGATGTCGATTTCATTGGAGCTGCCTACAAAATACAAAGTAAGACATACATAAATGCCTCAGACAATTCTTTGTACCCTATAAAGGATTTACTTCTATTACAATATATTGAGCATTTACTGGTATTTTGATTAATAATTTATTAAACCAAAGTGCTTTTGTTTGTTCCATTTCCTTATTGGCTGAATTAAAAACACTAGGCTGAGTTTTTAGTGTGTGTGCCCTTTGCATAGGTCAGCTGTAGAGTTTCCATTCTTTCTTTCTTTTTTCCCTTTAATTCAGCCATCGATAGGGTCATATTTCTTCCATAATCAGGCTATTTCAAGTTCTACGCTTCCAGGCTAATAGACCAAATGCACAGTCTCGGTGGACAGTCTTTGCACCCCCTCAGAAAGGCACCAAGTGTATTTATAGGTTAAGGCATATACCTTCAAACAAGTGACTGTAGGCCACGTGACCACAATTGCTAACAACTACATACTACAAAACATAGGTCTTCATTTTTTTCTCATTCACAAACTGGGATGTGTGCATCTCTGGATTCAAGATGTCACCTTTATTGCTCTGGGACAGGGACAACTTTATCCTCTTCTTACAGAATGAACAGTAATAACCCGGTTGAGAGAAGCCCCAATAACCCACACAATACCAAAAGTCACTTGTTCCCAGGGAAGCTACGCTAAGCATATGATATTGAGAGTTTTGCCTTTCCCCACAAGGAAGGGCATTACATTTTTTTTAATCACTCCCCAGTGATCCTTTCCTCTAAGAACCATCCCGGGGACTACAGCAAACCTTAGGAGCAGTGGTTGCACTGCATGACAACATTCCTCACCTTTCTCAAACACTGCAATGCCTTCATGTCCTACTCACACCTAGAGAAAAACCAGTAACCCACCTTGTTCCTGTTATCTCTGGTTTACTTACTGGTCATGGTATTGTCCAACATTTGTAAGAGTTTGGGGTTAGAAAGTGCATTTTTGCCTCGAATTATAGGTAAAGTTTGTGATCTGTGCTGCTTCTGACCTTCATGACTGGAAGCAGTGTGCATCCTGAAAATTAAATGAGAAACGTGGTTAAACATTTGGGGATGTTACATCCAAATGTTCTAGATTGAGGCAAATATTTTAAAAAAACTGGAACAGAGACTTTTTATTAAAAATATTAAATATAGGCAACAAGATGAAAGGGACTTTTTAAAGTACTTTCAGAGAAATTTTATTTAAGCCAAAATAGGGTTCAGAAGGATAATATATAGAATAACAAATTTTCAAATTAAATCTATTCAAGTATATTCATTATTATTTAATGAAATCATGGGATACCATGAATATGAAATTGGCTATTGGCTGATCAGAAAGGCACAGAAAGGCAGACATTGAAAAGTATAATACTGTATAGCTCAGATGCATTAAATTATCTTTAAAGAGGTAAAGCATAAAATCTGGTCTAAAACACCTCTTGCTTTCCTATGTCTTTGTATTTGGAAATCCCTAATGATTTATCATTTTGTTTGTGTTATGCTCACAGGGGGGCTGGCAGGTGATCATTGTGGGGGGGCAGGTAGTTAGGGGTCCTCTATGCTTCCGGCTGCTACTCCCGAAGGACGGTAACAATGGTCTGCCATGATTCATTCAACACCTCATGGCACTTCCAGCTGGGAAATGAGCCAGTGTTATTATGGAAGTAGGGACACTTCCTGTTTCCGGCTTTATCATTTGACCCAGGAAATATGTTGATAATTCTTGGGCTATCGGCTGTCATAGAAACTATTCATAAAAACACTTCTGTGAGGGAAGCAGGCAATAGAAAATGTCCTCAAGTGTTAAGCCTAAAAAACAGGCAATGGTATTCTTCTTATCACACTTTTCAAGGGTTATTTGGTTCTGGCTCTATCAGAGGATCCGGAGGGGGAGGGTTGAGGCCCAGGAGATTTGACTTTGGCTTTCCATAGCCAGGGGAGCCTAGGCCATTCCTGAAACTAGAGGGAATAATGAGTCTGGGGTGTATGGCTTGGAGCTTCAGGACTGGTTTACTTTCTGTGGAGGAGAAGCCCTGGTTTCTAGTAGGCAAGGACTTGTCCAGACATTTCAGGAGGAAACGAAAATCTAACCCACCAAACATTGAGAGAACTACAGTGACCTCACGTGGTTACTATTATTGCTAAACATGAAAATTAATTTTGCACTGTTCTCTATTCTACTACCATTTGTAAAACACATCCATTACATTTTTTTTTTCACTTACTTTTTCACAAAAGGGCAATTTCAAAGGGTCCCCATGGATGGAGGCAGAATTTATTCTATGATTTATTGGCCATAAACCACTTTCATATTTCTTTCTAAAACTCTTTTTAAAATATTCGTATTATATATTATAATGATACCTCTGGGAAGAATAAATCAAACTGGGGAAAATTTTAATAAAGAATTCTTATTTACTAGACCCAGAGGAGCTCTGAGGTAGGATTGCAGGGCAAATGTTTCCTGTTGGGGAGGCTGATGAAGGATGACTCCAGGCCCCATATGCTAGTGAACTCAGTCTAATGACTAGGAAATCTAACGGGAGCATAGGGGACCATCCATGCTCCCTCATTGCCTTTCAGCTTTGAGAATATTGCTAAAATATTACAATTACTGTAAAGGATAGGGAGACATGATCCCATATTTTGGTTTGTCACTAGGAGTTGCCAAGCATTGAAAGAGGCATTTTTTGGAATTATCTCCACCTTTCAGGTTCAATTAAATGGAAATACTCATTAATGTTCACTCTATAAAGGCACTATGCTCTAAGTGCACATGAGTAAGGTATAATCCTTACCTCTTTGGTCTTTATAAACTATTGGAGTAAATAATGAAATAGCTAAGAAATTTCTTCAGATAAACATATAGTCACTTGAAATCTGCATTTTTAAAAAAATATATAAATACATATATAATAATATAATATACAAATATTATATAAATATATAATATATAAATATATTTATAAATATATAATAATATAATATATAAATATATTTATAAATATATATTTTTTATATATATAAATGTATGTGTATGTGTCTACCCCCTACAAATACATATACACACAGACACACACACACACACACACACATACACATACACACATAAAATTTTATATACCAAGCAAACGTGACATTACCATTGTGGCAAGAGACCTGATGTCTGGCAGGAAGGATTGGATCCTTTGAGAGTTCCATTGTTCTGGGTGGACTGCACAAATTTAAATGCAGCAGCAATTTTTCTGCAAGGAAAACAAGTTTTAATCACAGCTCAGCGTTTGTAATTTATATACAAAAAACGAATGGCATCTGACAAAGCAATTACTGAAGCATGAAATATTTCACATATCATTAATGAGTGAAAAATAACATCCTGTTTTTATTCTGGATATGAGAAACTGGGCTTTAGTGAAGGTGCTATGGACCTTGTTGTCTCTCATAAGAAAATGATGACACTGCAAAGTTATTCCAGATTACTTTTCTTTAGTTTACTGAAACTATTTTCTTAAATAGGTATCTTCCAATTTATAGCTATACAGATGATAGATAAATTAGTTCAGAAGATATAGGAAATGTGGTTTCTTTTAAAAATGTGTGTTTTGTGCTTTTCTCCCTAGATAAACTGTAACTATTTCTAGCTCTACCATAGGCACTGGGCAACCTTCAAACTTCTATGTCTAATGTGAAGTCAACCTAACAATCTTTATTTGCATTTTAAGATTTCTAACATATATTTATAAGTCTAACCTGATACATTAATACATGTTATGCTTTTTAAAAGACCAGATTATATTATTGGAATTTAAAATTATTACCTGATTATATTGCGTTTTCCTAGGTATCTGAAATTTTGAAGACAAACACTAAAAAGAGAAAAGAAAGTAAACATTTTAATTATTCATACCCTTTTATTTATAAAAACTGTTCACCTAAGTATATTGATGGAAAAATATTATATTTTCCTTACATATTTTATGTATCATCATTAATTTACCACATGGGCTCTTGGAATGAAAGGTGGTATAGTAAATTATTTTGAAGTTTCCAGAAAAATGTGTTATCTAATCAACTCTAAAACTTACTCCAAGATGCTGAAGAAGTCGGACACCTCTGGACTGGGTGCTCTCTGCCAGTAGGCAATCAGAGTCTCTGAAAGGAAACGCCACGTAGCATGAGACTCTTTGAAATTCAAAGTTTTTTTTTTTTTTAAATTAATTTTAAAAGTGTTCTCATTACCATCTGAAATTGTTTTCATAATGTGAAGAAAACACATAAGAAGACTCCTGGTTTCTGCTTGGTCTAACTTGTCAAATCGAAGAGTTGAGCCAATCAAAGACAAGGGTCTTGGGATCTAGGAATCAAAGAACCAATCAGGATTAGCAAGAGTAAGAGCCTCCCAATTTGTAACGATGATGATCATTAATTTTGGGAGGGATGTCATACTTTTTCACAGTTGTCGGTCTTCTCACTGCTCTTCTCATTGGTACTTGGATTGGAGTCAAGACTTGCTAAAGATGCTCTGGAGTCAGCATGGTTTACTGTAGAAATAGCTATTGATGAAAATGCTGTAAACACAAGCCACAGCACACGTATGGAAATGAGATGTATGGGTCCAAAAAAAAAAGCTCAAATGATGAACTAAAAAGATGTTGATTGTTGAGGTGACAGCAGTGTTGTGATAGGTCAACATCATAAGAGTCTGGAATTGGCATGAAAGATATGCAACATTTTAAGTATATTAAAATGGCCATTAAGGACTTAAAATTTGGACCATTATAAATAGAAATAAATAAAGTAAAGCTTGTTTGATTTATTAAATGGCTTTTAAAGAAAGATAGCTCTCATTTTAAAAAATGCTTTAATAAAAGTTCATAAAGATACTTTTGGGGAAGGAGCTTTCAACTTTTGACAGTTTATAAGAAATTAAAATGCCATTTCCAAAATAGTTCTTAAAAATCATCTTTGAAGTTGAAAGCTATTATATCTTAAAAGGCAATGAAAATTAAAGACCATTTCCAGAATGTAGCAATTTGATAACATCTGAGTGCATTGCTTCTTAAGCCAAGTAAAAGTGCATGCCAAGTAGAAGAGGAGGTCACTGGTAGGCATTCAGAAAATATGTAAAAAGATTCTTTGGTTGTATAAATGTAGTACACTTTGTCATACAGATTACGCAAAATGAATTATGAACTGAGTAAAAAGCACAGTGGTACACAATGTAGACATGGATGAGACTTAAACACAAGCGTTCTCATATCTCAAGTACCTGCTATGGAATTTAAAACATCTTTAGAAAATGAGGTATCCACAGAGTTTGCATGTTTCATAGCCGTCTGGGTCTGAAATCCTCCATTGGTGCTTAGATCATCTCTAGACCCCTGTATTCAAAGTGTAGAAGAAGTTAATGGGAATCATGGTACTTCAACACTGTAAACCCACATATGCCTTCTTCATTATGCTTCCAATTAGATGATATTTAATTTGATATTTTATATTCCAGCACAAGTTTTCTGCTAAAGTAGGCAGTGAAAATGAATACAGTCAAAACCATACTCTTAGTCACAATTTGATTACTTATGTGATTTTTTTTTTTTGTGATGTAGAAACAATCTTTTAGACATGGACTAAGTGGCTGGAATGGTTATTGATATATTCATGAATCACATTACAGATTATACGTCATTATTATCATGGATTATCTTATGTGTATTACTAACAACTAGATTTTAAATATTTTATCGTGTGCCAGGCTCCATGATAAATGTTTTCTACTGCACAATTTAATCCTCATAGGGAGTGTGTGATGTAGGTATTTTATCCCATTTTATAAAAAAGGAAATAGAGGCTTAAAGAGGTTGGATAACGTTATCTACAGTCACCCAGATAATAACTGATACTGCTGGGATTTAAACAAAGTAAAAAAAAAAAAAAAAATTCCCAAGGCATAGCTCCTAACTTCTAGATGGCAATACCTTCCACAGTTACTGGATTTAGCAGTGTGTTAATTCGTCTGGGATTTGAACAGAGGCAGCAGATCTCAAGTGG
Source organism: Eulemur rufifrons (assembly GCF_041146395.1). Classification (NCBI taxonomy): domain Eukaryota; kingdom Metazoa; phylum Chordata; class Mammalia; order Primates; family Lemuridae; genus Eulemur; species Eulemur rufifrons. The sequence continues at coordinate 12,654,769 of NC_090983.1, read as the reverse complement.
GTTGTTGTGTAGTCACTATGATGGCCCAGTAGAGGAGGGGTTATAAATAGGCTACGCTGGGGCTGCGATGATAAATAAGGCTGTTGGTATTCTGACACCAGAGGGGTATGAAGGTACTGCAGAAAGTGACGGGGAAAGGTGTATAGTGAGACTGAGGAGGGAGCCATGAATGCAACAGAGGAAGCTGTAAAGGCTGCAAAGACTTGCAAGGTGATGCAGAGAACAGAAGAAAATGAAAACAAAATGCTGAAGGATGTACCAGGTGGAAGGCTAAAGTGACTGATCTAGAACAAATGACGCTGATGTGAATATCTAGCAAAAAGTGTTGTTTAATTCCTAGTTTGCACACAGATAAGGGAAAATGGTTCTCCAGGGCAAGACTATAAAAAAGACAAATTGTTTACTAAAATAGAAATGTGAAATACTGTGCAAACTTACCTGATTAGATGTATTGACAGTAAAAGGATACAGGTCCTTCAGATAAATCCTTGGCATGTTGTCCAGAAGCATGCCGTATAGGGGCATGTACAGACTTGCAATCTGGGCCTGCTTTCTCTAGGTGAAAAGGGGCCGAGAGGAATGATTCACATAAAAATCAATAGGCTCGTTGGTTTGATGTGCGTTTAACGCAGGGAGCCATTAAGTGGTGTTTAGGGAAGGCAGGAAGGGAGATCACTTACTGGTTCTCGGTATCGATCATCAAAAGAATGCTTAGCCATTAGATTTTTGAGGACAGCTAAAGCTAAGTGCCTGATATCTTGGTCTTCCTGGAGGGCAAAGCCAACTTCTCGCAGCAGAATTCCAATTAAGAAGTGTTTGCGGCAAAATTCATTCGTGACCGAATATTCAGGCATATCTTTGTGAGGAAAGAAAAGAAATCGTGTTATTGCAAATAAAATAATTACTTTGTAATTGAGACAGATATATCCAACAACTGCTACCAACTCTCTCCAGCTCTAGGAGGGGTTCAGTAATACAGTCTTGCTACAGAGATGAGATGTGTTGTATCCTCAGGGGGCTTTCAGTAAGAGGGGGGCATACTCTGTATATACAAACACAAATGCAAATACAAACTAACATATGATGCCAGCTGTTAAATTTCACACAAATAACATGTTTACAGGATGACAGGAGTTGAGAGGAGAAAAACACATTATGTGCCTGGCAGAATCAGGAAATGTTATTGGTAGGAATATGTCGAGATGAGCCTTTGAGGATGCTTAAGCCTTTGAAGATGCAGAAATCTGTGGGAGCAGATGGAGGCAGTGGAGGGAGGACAGCAGGTTGAGAGAAGGAGGAATAGGGTTTTTGATGGCACAGGGTTCTGAAAGCACAGGTGTGAGGGGAGCACAGGTATGTTGGGGTCAATAGATACAGTGACCAAGAGAGGGTGATGAGAATTAAGGCTTAAGTGATAGTTTGGGGACAGGTAATGGAGAAATGTAAGCACAAATGCCTTTAGGTCCCTCTGCCATTTGCATTTAATTCTGTAATAAATGTTAAGACACTAACAGCTTTGAGATCAGTGGCTTGATTAGACTTGTGCTCTAGTGACTTATTAATATTGTGTTAGGATATATATGAATTAGACTCTAGGGAGATGTGGGGTGAGGGATACAATACAGGAGACTGGAGCAATGAGGAAGGGAGGGGACAAGTGATAAGACGGTGTCGGGGCTGGGGTGGCGGCAGAAGGTGAGCAGGACAAGTAAGACCACCAGGATGAGCTGGCTGAATGATGTGAGGGAGCAAGGAGAGAGGGCAGCCAAATATTGTGAGCCTGAATTATGGTGAAAAGAACTTTAAAATTCCCAGTAAGAGTGGATTTATTCAAATTGTCTAATGTGATTTAAGAATGTAAATAAAAACAAAAATAAATAATGGGACTACATCAAACTAAAAAGTTTCTGGGCAGCAAAGGAAATAATATATACCATGAAAAGGTAACCTATGGATTGAGAGAAAATGCTTTCAAACCATATGTCTGATAGGGGACTGATATCCAAAATATATAAAGAACTCATAAGACTCAATAGCAAAAAATAAAAAACTCTCAAACAAAACAAAACAAAAACCAATAACCCTATTAAAAATGGGACAAAGGACCTAAATAGAAATTTTTCCAAAGAAGGCATACAAATGGTCAATGGGTATATGAGAAAGTGCTCAACATCACTAATAATCAGGGAAATGCAAATCAAAACCACAATGAGTTGTCGTCTTGTGCCTATTAGGATGGCTACTACCAGAAAGTCAAATGGTAACAAGTATTGGCAAGGGTGTGGGAAAAAGGGAACCCTTGGACACTCTTGGTGGGATCGTGAATTGATACAGTCATTATGGAAAACAGTATAAAGGGCCTTCAAAAAACTAAAACTAAAAATAGAACTGCCATACAATCCAGCAATCCAACCTCTGAGTTTGCATCTAAAGGAATTGAAATCTGTTGTCTTAAAGAGATACCTGCACTCCCATGTCATTGCTGCGTTATTTACAACAGCCAAGCTATGGAAACAACGTAAGTGACCATCGCAGATGAATGAATAAAGAAAATGTAGTGTATACATGCCATGGATATTATTCAGCCTTAAAAAAAAAAAAAAGGAAATCCTACTGTTTGCAAAAACATAGATGTAACTAGGGAACATCATGCTAATGGAAATAAGCTAGACACAGAAAGACAAATACTGCATGATCCCAGTTAATATGTGGAATCTAAACAAGTCAGACTCAGCAGCAGAGCAGAAAGGTGGTTGCCAGGGGCTGAGGAATGGGAGGAATAGGGAGATTTTGGTTGAAGTGCACAAACTTTCAGTTGTAAGATGAATAAATTATGGAGATCAAAAGTATAACATGGTAACTGTAGTTAATGTTACTTTATTATATATTTGAAATTTGATAAGAGAGCAGATCTTAATTGTTCTCACCACACAAACACAAACTACAGTAACCACTTGAGGGTATATGTTAGCTTGATTGTGGTTAATTATTTCACAGTGTATACATATATCACAACGTCATGTTAAATATATACAACTTTTATTTATCAATTATACCTCAATAAAAATAGTAGTACTAGCACATATAGAATACATATTGTGTGCCAGCATTACGCTAAGCACTTTATATCATTATCCCATTTAATTCTCAGGATAACTCATAAGGGAAGTATGATTACTATAATGAGCTACTAGGATATTCCAGTTCATAACTGACCAATAGCATATTGACCTTTCCAGTCTATGAGGACGCTACTGAATGTGAAAATTCAGGAATGTGGAAGTTCAGGAAACTAAAATCAAAGGGCTCCAGGTTAAATAAATTTCTCAGTGAGTTATTAATATATTGAAGAGCCAGGAATAGAACGAAACTTTTTTTTTTTTGAGACAGGGTCTCACTCTGTCGCCCAGTTGCCCAGGCTGAGTGCAGTGGCCTGATCATAGGTCACTGCAGCCTCAAACTCCTGGGCTCAAGTGATCCTCCCACCTCAGCCTCCTGAGTAGCTAGGATAGCAGGAATGTGCCACCATACCCAGCTAATATTTAAATTTCTTGTAGAGATGGGGTCTTGCTCTATTGCCTAGGCTGGTCAGAACAAAACTTTTAAATTTCCACCTATGACCAGAGAAAGGGTTTGCTCAGACTGTTAGTAAAATAAACGTATAACTTCAGTCTTAAAAAGACAGTTCAAACTAGCCTGTGGTTTAGCAAAAGAAACTTACCATATAAAGCTAGCTACATTGAACAAGCATGTTACTATATACATATATCTCTAGGAATTTTATTTTTTATACACACTAAGGAAATTTCAGATGCTTTGGGAAATTAAAAAATTTCAACCTCATAAAAAATATGAAAGAATTGAAGTTAGGGAATTAACTAAATTATCTGTGACAAGGAAAGAGTTGTCAACTTTTTGAATATTTTGACTATATGATATTAAATAAATGGCTATTTGTTAGCATCTGGAAGGTAGAAATTTGTAGTATCTGCACTTATCAATATGATTAGATTATGAGGTGGTTATTGATGCTTAGATAGATAATATAAAATCTCATTATTTACCTGATGCATGTAACTCTTGAGTTGATTCTGAAGGTGTCAAAGGATCTGAATTTAATATAAATAAACAAAAAGTTCAGATATATACATACTCACATATACATATATTCATTAACTATGTGGAAATTATACCGAAAAATTAAAATATATTTTTTAAAAATGTGTGTTTCTTCAATATTGCCATTTTCCAAGAATACCTTAGGTTGTTTGTTTCCCTAAAAAAGAATGTCATGAACAGAATTATTCTAATTTTTAACCTTCTTCTTGAGCAACTATTTTTCTGCCATAAATCTACCTGCTATGAAACATATTTTTATGTTCATTGTTTACAGTATCAGATCTACAAAGACATCAGGCTTTTTTTCCTTAAATTTTTGACTAATAATAAACAATCTGAATCAAAAGGACCAAACTTTTATTAGACTAAAAAAGTCAATAATAAAAATTTGGTCCTTTGGAATATCTCAACCAACTTGGGTAACCAATGATAACTTGGCACTATTTTATAAAACAAAAACATATCCAAAAAACCCCCAAAATATAGACCTAAAAATGTTATTGTACAAGATCTCATTTCTACTCTATTTTCTATGAAATTTCCTTCATAAATTAGAAAAATAATGGAATAATGTATGCAGGTTATATTTGAGACTGAAATGACAAAACTTTTATAGGCTTGATAATGTAATTTTCCCTCTTTTTTCCTTCAAAATACTAGTGCAAGTGATAACAGGTATAAGGAGGCACTTTACCATCTTAGTCTCTGATTTCATGAATACTCAAACTGTGCCTTGTGAATAGGTTACTCACTGCTTAGAAGTATTTCAAATTTTTAAGTCATTTTAGTATTTTCTTTGCATCTTGATGTTTGATTAGTTTCTGATGTCCAGATGGGTAGTGCTCATTTTCTATTATAATCCTCCTGATATAGACATATTTTTTAATTTACAAAAGTAATAAATGCAAGTATCCCCTGTAGACTATTTATACTATAGTAAGTATGGTAAACAAACTGTGAAGCTCCATTCTTCCCTGCACACCCAACCTCTTCCTCTCTCCGAGCCCAGAAGTATCAACTGTTTACAATGTTGCATTTCCCTCCCTGCCTCCTTCCCTCCCTCCCTTCCAAGGTACCAGTTTTCTTTGTTCAACTCACCTTGAGGAACTATATTGTAGCATAATTACACAATTAATTGATATTAATAATTTTAAATGAATTTATATTCACATAGTATAACTTTTCCTCCCTGTAATTTTATGTCTCGAAATCAAAGGAAAGCTGTCTTTTGGAGCCAGTGAGGTGAAAGACAGTATGCCTTTAGGTTAAAACTCTTTGATGTCCAACCACTAGGTTTATACTTTTGTTGACCTTCTCTTTAATGAAAAGGGAAACAAATAAAAATTGAGAAATATGGAGCTGTGTTCATCACCACATGCCAACAACTTCTTTTGCATTTTAATCTGACTATCTGGGTCTGATACCTGTGCGATCGCTTCAGACAAAATCAAGACTGAGGAAATAGGGAAACAATAACAAACAAAAGGCAAAAAAAAAAAAAAAAAAAATCCCAAGAAAATAAATGTGTTCACTTCCTAGAAATGGATGAAAATTCTACGAATTATTACCTGGGATGTTTGCTGATCTTATGGGGAGACACAAAGGAATGAAGTGTTCGTGCTGACATACTTCTTGAAGAAAATCAAATTTGTGTTGGCATAAGGTCTGAAAGAGACGCAAACTAAATGACTATTATTTACACACCAAGAAAGTTAATAAAAACAACCCCCCACCCACCCACCCCACACTTGAATCTTAACCCTAAAAAGAAGTAGTTACTGTATTTTTGTGTGACCACCACATAATTAATTGTTAAGTTTAAAGGATTTTTGCCCCATCTAAATGGGTCCATGTAGTTAGGTTCCCTATTTTTGGAGATTGGTCAAGCCCTCCTCAGGAAATAATCCCTTTTGTAGCCTACCCTGAGCTTCTATGGGATAAGATCTGACCGCATCTTGTTTTTAGCTTCTTTTAGTGTATATCACGACACATTTATTCTGGGAAAAATCCTGCCGCACCACATGTGCAGAGCGCTCTCAAAAACTACACTCAAATCTTAAAACAGATGACTACAATCAGCTCCTATGGTGCAGAGTTAAGGAAGACAGCAGTGTGTATCATCTAAAATTAGAGTCGAAACTCTGCATGCCACTTGTTCTCAGAGTACACTGTTTAATTCTACTTTCTTCCCTGCCCTTACAATCAGGTCTTTCTTCTCAGTACTGTTTGGATTAGGGCAGAGACAAAGGGAGCCCAGGCACAGTCTACGTCTCCTGCAGCACCCCCGTCGAGAACAACCGCCCCAGTGGGAGCAGTTAGCATGTTCCTAACTGCTCTATGCTCACCCTCACGCGTGCTAAGTAACCATGTTTTAAGACTAAGTTAGACTGTCATCATCATATTCACTAATTACAGCTCACAAAATAAAATATATCCCATTTACTCAGATATGTTAGAATAATATCTTGTGGCAACTTAAAGAGACAATAATTTAAAATACTGCCATTCCAAACAAGGATAGTATCTGACCGAATCCTTTGTACATCAAAGTCAACAGGCGCATAATTAAATTATATGTTAATTGTTTTACATTGGGAACACTCTGGTCTTCGGAGAAATATATAATTTAGGTCTACTGCAATTATATCTAAATGGAGATTCTGCAAATGCATGATAGGAACACAAACGGAGAACATCCTTTCCAAAAGTATTTAGAGAGAGAATTGGATTTTCAAAACCAAATGACATGTAATCATGTAACTCCTCTGGTCAAAAGTAAATCTCTAATGCCAAAAAATAAAAAAAATATTCAGGCTCCTAAGCATGGCACGAGAGGCTGTCAGAATATCATTGTTTATTTTTGGCCTTTCTGCATTGTTGGCTTTCCCAAAACCTACTTTCCCCTTGGTGACTTATCTGTTTCTCAGTGGGAAAAGGTTAACAGAGAACTATTAATCCAGGTGCCCTGTCTTCCCTCCTTGGGAGGCAGATGTACAACCCAAAGCAGGTTGATCACACACTTCCTCTATGGAATGCAAATCTAGAGCCAAGTATTAAGAGGCAGACAATGGTTCCAGATGATTGATTTAAGCAGCAGCAGCAGCACCCTGGCCACGTGGTCCCTCATTTGTGATTATGGGCAGGCCCTGTATAACTAAATTTCGGTCAATGATGGACCACATACAAAACGGTGGTCCCACAAGATTCTAAAGAAGCCATATAATGGAGTGATCTATACATCTAGGTTTGTATAAGTACACTTACGATGTCTGTACAAGGACGAAATTGCCTAATGGTGCATTTCTCAGAACATATCCCCGTCATTAAGTGACACATGACTGTATTCCTGTGCTCTGAAAGTGCTTGGCCCCTGCTCTTTTAAAAGCCTGGTTCTCCAGATGTTTCATCAATGCTATTTACTCCCAATAGCCTTTCAATAAATTTCTTTTTGCTCAAATTGGAGTCAGTTTCTGTTTCTTGCAACTCCAAGAACCTTAACCGATACAATGTTCATGATCTAGCCGGCTTCCAGTCTTAGTTCCCTCTGGTATAAGCCACACCGTAGCTCTGTGGTTCTCAAACTGGAGAGTGCATGAGAATCACATGAAAGTCCTGTTCAGATTTTTGGGCCCCACTGGCGGCAGTCCAGTTCCCAGGTGATGCTACCTGGTTGGTCTAAGAACCACACATTGAGGACCAGATAGAGTTCTCTCTCCATCTCCCTGACACACACTCCTATTTGGGTTGGGTGATCAATTGTCCCGTTTCTCCTAGGACTTAAAGGTTTCTAGGGAAGTGGCACTTTCAGTGCTAAAACCAAGACAGTCCAAGGTAATTGCAGCTGAAAAGAGCCATTCACCACACACTAGACACAGAAATGAAATGTGAACACTTTCATTCCACTGTCCTTGGTCCCTATTAAGGAAGGACTTGGGAGAGTTACTCAGCAGATGAACCATTAAAAGGCTGCCTCCTTTTAGTACGGAAATCATTTTCTGATACAGAGAATGGATAGGTTAATGTTTCAGAAAGATATATGCAGAGACCAGTTTATTAATTTATAATGTCATAGTTTAGAAAATAATCACTCCTGTACAAAGCTCTTACCTTGCGCTCACCGGAGGAGAACATGCTGATGTAATTGTTAACCATCTTAAACACAAATCCTCGGTCCATAAACGTAAAGCAGCGCTAAAAAACCCAAAATACTAAATTCAGACATCTTTATTTGAAGAATCATTAAAGGTATTAGAAAATATGATTAAATATACTGAAGTAAAATAACATTTAACTAAATGTGTTATATAATTAGGTGTTTTAAAAAATCTCTAAAATATGTTTAAGCATCCCTGGCAACTAATTAAAATACTAGATGTAATACACAAATCAGAAAGTTATAAACCTATAGTTATCAATTTTATAAAACATCACTTGGAGCTTTGTAATAAAATATTATAGCCCTTTGCTTTTTATATAGAAAGTTTTTGCTTTCAGTTGTCTATTTTTTTCCCCCACTTGGTTATAACTTATTATTGTCTTTAGTAATTGGATTCCACAGTGGAGAATCTTTTTCTGAACCACACTGGGTAGGAATTCGGGTGGCAGAGATGGGTCATGAAAACCTTTTAAATCTCACTGGTCCTTTTCAACAGAGAGCTCCTCTGTTCAGCCAAGGAAGTTTGAATCTGAGGGTGAAAGGAAGAGATCCTAAGATTTCTATCAGGGAGCTGCTCACTCTTTCTTATTCTGAGGTCAAATTTTCCTTACAGTAATAAGGGAGTCTTAAACTGTAGGTAGGTTTGGAGAAGCACTTGCTGTCTCTGCAGAAGATCTATGGCCATACAACTAGTAACCAAGTTACAGTTGCCAAAGACTGCGCTGGAAAAGTGTGAAGTAGGGGGCAGGGACCATATTTACTGATGTAGCACCTTGGGGAGGCTCTCCTATAGCAGATCGCCATAAGGGGCCTATTGCTTGTGAGTTTCATTCTATCCATCCACACAGGTGTGAGTACACATACTACTTGTGACATTTCACAGCTAACGTAGAGAGCTTCTTGTCCAGTGAGTCCAGGATGGTCCATTACAATGGGTTTGCATTTCTTGCATCTCTCCTCAATTTCACTCACAATTCTCTTTTCTCAGAAAGGACTAGACATAACATCTTGCTGTAGGTAGTCTACCAAGTAGAAAGTCTCCCATTGAAATATACTGTGTGTAAATAAGAGCTATTTTCTCCAATGATGTTTTTCCACTTGTTACATCATTTATATCTTTGTTTTGTTTTCCATTTCAATTTTTCTTTGTTTTCTTCTGAGTTTTTTAATGTACCTATTCATTAGTGTGTTAGTATATTGCCTCATTTATGTTTATTTTCAATGTGAATTTTAGTTCTTTCAATAAGTCTTCATTCAGCAAAAAGTAAATGGCTTCTGTGTCCTCTCATTTCTCTGTAGAATTGTGGGAGAAGGAGACTCCACAGAATAAGATGTAGAGTCATAAGGGGAGAGCAGAGGAAAAGAGGGAGGGACTTTCAGGCCTTCTGCCCTGTGCTGGCTCCCGGCAGGTGCCCCAGACTTCCCAGGCTCTGCATTTGCAGCAGGAAGTCCCAACCTGGCCACCTTTGGAATATCCCCAGCATGGAGCACTCTCTCCAGAAGACCTCTGCCGTCTCCTCTCTGCTGGGAAGGGGCTCTGGTCATATCTTGTAGAGAGAAGAAGACCACCCAGTACATCTGTGGGCTCTAGAAACTTCCCAAGAAAAAGCAGGAGAAAAGAAGCTCTGGGGAAGTCTCTGTGGGGCGTTTGACTCCATGCAGGAGAGGCTGGTGAGTCCTGTCACTGAACCAGTCCAGAGCAGGGATGGCACTGCCACATCCTGGAGGCCACAGTGGCTGCTCTGCAGACCAGTCCTGGGAGCTTCTGAAGGAGGCCTGTCTCCAGCACCCACGAGTGGGGACAATGGAAAGGAAGCGGTGCTAGGGAGCTAGAAGAGTCAACTTGGGGTTTCTTGAATTTGGAGAAAGACCTTCGATGTGGTAGGCCCGTCATCCCCTTTCCAAAGGGCAGTGGGGGAGAAAGGGGTCATTCCTAGGCCACGAGATCAGCAGAGTCAGCTCTGTCCCTGCAAAAAGCCATTCCTCAGGTCAAGCTTCATCGAGTGTGTTCCTCATGTCATGGGTGCCCTGTGTCTGGCCCATCCCAGCATCTTCTTGACTCTGGGTGCAGCTGCTGTCCTGCTCATTGCTGAGGACTGGAGGGGCCCCTCTGATTTTGTTTTAGGATAATTTATATTAATCTTTTATATTAGAAAATAAATTATAGCAGCTATGGGCCAAATCTGGCCCATTTTTGTAAATAAAGTTTTATCAGAACACAGCTACACTCAATCATTTACATATTGTGTATGGTGAGTTGTGTGTAGCTGTTTTCGTGCTGCAATACCCAAGTCGAGCAGTTGTGACAGAGACTACATGGCTCACAAAGCTGAAAATAGTTAGCATTTGGTTTTTTACAGAAAGAGTTTGCAGACTTCTGATTTAGAGGATAACTAATACTCTACCGAACTTTTACTCAGTTTGGTTTAATAAAAGTAAAGACCAGATATTCTAAATCACATGCAAAAAATATATTGTAATAAAAATCATTTATTTTATTTCACCAGTTGTGATAGCAATGAGAATTTTATTCTATAAAGTGATGAATTATGAACTTCTAAATTTTGAAACAAACCACATGAATGTGTTTGTCCTTTTCTGTAACCACTGGCCCCTCTATTTTGTTTTTTACTTTGGACATTTATCCTCTGCCTCCATGTTAGACATGAGCGTATGAACCACCAGTTGCAGGTTTTGCACAGATAATCTCTAAGGAAAACATTCATTTATTCCAAAAACACAGAATGTTTACGCCAAATAGAGTAGATATGAAGAGTTTTCCCTTTTCAGAGAATTCACTTATTCATTCTTTTTTGATGTTTCGAAAGAAACATCACAGATGTTTCTTTGAACATATTTTGCTAACAAACCAAGTCTCTCTTATATTAGATGATTTCCAAATGTTTTTTCAAAAGCTAGTTGAAATAAAGCAGTGATTAGTCAGGCAAATGGGCTAAAAGATATGGCTGTCTGAGCAGGAAAATAAAAATACAAATGAATCTTGTACCATCTTGGTATTCTGCCTCATAAAAAGAGTATCTAAACAGGTATGCTCAGGTAAGTAGAGTTGTGATCCAGGTTGGCAGCACAAAGAAAAATTGCATAGGTCGTCATGGAGCCGTTTGAATCCTATCTACTTCAAAAAAAGAATAGTTGAGAAATGTGTAAGCTTTTTGGCATAATTACTTAGCAAATGTTACTTTCCCATGATGTGGAGTAAGGAAGGGTACATTTTTACCCGGGACATTTTTATATGCCCATGCACCAATTCCTAGAGATTCTGTTCTCATGATTCTTAGAAAACAATCTTGGCACAACTGTGAAGTTATAATATTTTAATTGCTAAATGCCAATGTTGACTAATTCACAGTACTTGATTACTAATGTAGAATTCAATAGCCAAAAGAGGTAGAAGTCATTTGAAGCCCCAGCTGAGCAAGTAACTAGTATCAGTTTTCTGGGAATAGAAGAGATTTATAATGTCAACACTGAAAGTGGGCAAGGTTGAGCAGTTGAAAGTTCAAAGTTCAATTCATTGGAATTGCACCAAATGACTACATGTAATTTTATATCTTCAAAAACCACTTTCTCTTCCTTTCCTTTTTTCTTTTCTAGTTCAAATGATTCAGGTAATAAATTATCCAAAAATTATTTTTGAAAATTTTTCTGTGTCAAATAAATGCCATTAAAACTAAAAATTAGCTACAAGGAGGGGAGATATGAGATCTTTTCCCCTTTTTAGAGACTTGCATTTTTTGTAGTTTAGGGAAGAATATTGCAGATGTTTCTTTAAACACATGTTGTTTACAAAATGGACTGTAGATAATTTTTTCCAAATTTCCTATTCTGTCAAGCACTTCAAGTAAGCATCAGAATAGCAATAAACTTTATTCCCATAGGTCTTAAAATGTGGTAGAAAACTAGAGTGATTTTCTTCCTCCTTAAATCTCTTCCTTTTTAACCCCGACCAGTGCTTTTTTCTTTCTGGAAGCAAGTAAAAAGCAAAAATAAGAGGCAAAACATTGAAGAAAAAAAATTCAGCATAAGAACAAATATAGTGTGTAATTTAAAATAGTTTTTAATGTATAAAACAAGAAATTAAGCTGGATTAAAGCTCAATAAAGACAACTCAGGCAACTTTCCACCTCTCTTGCCTCTTAACTTTATATTATTAGCATTTATTTATAAATTCTCACAGCCACCCAGTGTGTTCTGGTGTCTACCATAAGGAAACAAGTAAAATGGTTTTATCAAGGTAAAGTTGTCAACAGTTGGACAAAAGAAGTGAAGAAAACCATTATCTTCTAAATGAGTGCATTATCTATTAAATGATATACCATAATTCTGCATCTTAGATTATTTTGGACTTTGCATTTTTTTTATTCTCAACTAAATATGAATGGCTGTAACCCAAAGAAATCAAAGAAATATAACTAATTTTGATATATATCCAGGTCAGTAAGTAGTTGTTCAATACTTTAATAATTTTCCTTTTGGCTGGGCATGGTTGGTTCACACCTATAATCCCAGAACTTTGGGAGGCTCAGGCAGGATTTTTTGACGTCAGCAGTTCAAGCCCAGCCTTGGCAACATAGTGAGGCCCTGTCCCCACAAAAAATAAAATTAAAAAATTAGCAGGGTCCAGTGGCGTGCGCCTGCAGCCCCAGCTGTTTGGGAGGCTGAGGTGGGAGGCTTGCTTGAGCCCAGGAGTTTGAGGCTGCAGTGAGCTATGATCATAGCACTGCACTCCAGCTTGAGTGACAGAGTAAGACTCTGTCTCTCTCTCAAAAAAAAAAAAAAAAAAAAAAGATAATTTTCCTTTCCTCTGACCAGTGCGATCTCTTCATCATGTAGAAAAAAGCTGGGGGTAATATAACAAAGGTGCCAAATACCCAAATGTTTTTTCAAAGTAGCTATTTGGTATCAATGCTAGAGCTAGAACTAATTCAGAATGTCACTTCAATGACAGAAATGCCCAAGAGAATACTATTGCCACAGTGCAGCTTCTCCTTTAAAAATTTCATTTTTTTCCTTAAAAATATTTCAAAGTACTATGATGTGACCATACGCAACTGGATACTTTTATCTAAGCTTGGTCTTTCTTGAAGGAAACTGCAAGTTGGAAAAAGAAATTAAAAAGCATTTCAAGCAGGAAAGATGTATACATGAAAGTATTCACCCAACAGTGCTAGTTCTGACTCTTCATCATAAGTGAAGATGTGAACTGATTAACATTTAGAATATGGCGCATCCACTATCATGGGGGCTGGAACAGATTTGTGGTCTCGCGTGACTGTACCTTAAGAAATCTGGCAACGCTGTGGTTTGCCCTTCTTGTTTCTTCAAGTGCATCTTTGTATTTCCAAATCACGTGGTCACACAGGACCATCACAAGATTGTCCAATTCATTTTGGTAAGATTCAGGAAATCTTTGAGGCCGGGAAAGCTAAGGAAAGAATGGATTATTTCTTTATAATGTAGAATGTGAAATACTAAGCCAGGGGAAAATAAACTGGAAGACTGAGTTCATTTTACAGATTATCAAATAAAAAGAGTCCTTTTGAAAACGTGAAAGCAATAATAAAATAGAAGCCTTTCTAATTTCGAGGTCATGATTTCCATCATTTTTTATTTAATGTTTCCTTCTATTTTGGTCAGTACATTTTTCATTAAAAAGTAAATTATAACATGTTAATTGCAAACTATGGAAACAATGTAGAAATGTACAAAGTAAAATGTGAACCTTTTCTATGCCCTCTCCGTAATTCCTCTTCTTTCCCTCTCAGGGAATAACTACTACTAATGGTTTAATGAATATTAATCTAGATTTTTTTGGGCATAGAGTTCGCCATTTAACTTAAAAATCAATTATTTTATTTTTTTTAAAACTAAGAATTCCCTCCAATGAATGAATATAAGAAATCAATTAATAAATAACTGAGTGAGTGTACCTATTGGTTTAAAATGTCCTCTAATACGTGGTGAGTCCCAGCTAATCTTAACTCCCCTGGTCAGTGGGACCTCACAAGTCAAGCTGCAGTACGGCGTGGCTGTGGGATGACATTACGTCCATGGAATTAAACTGTCTGGGCCCCCAAGACCACTCAGGCCTGGGAATCCATCCCTCCTATTTGGACTCCTGCACATGAGGGGAAAGTTTGAGGCAGCTGAATTGTCCCATCCCAGCTTCTACTTCTTGATAATATTTATTCATTTTCACCAATTGGCTTTAAGAATGAGACCCAGCCACACTTTCCCTGTAGATAGAAACATGGAATTTAGAGTTAGACCGAACCATGTATTTCTAAATTGTGAGCACCCAGCCTTCCATGCTGCAAGAATAAAAATCATGAAGGCTGAAGTTACAGGAGTTGTAGAAAATGGAGATTTAATGGGATTTAGGGGGATGTTAGAGCTGGCTTAGACTGGCTTTTATTTTTTTAAAAAAGTGAATTAATCAGGATACCACTATATAGGTATTTTGAGAATCTCACGGTTACTTTTTGCATATAAAGTTTATTGTTGAAATAAAATAAATCCATAACTAATAGACCTAACTGATTTGATCACATTTGTTATTTTTTATTCTGTTCCATGTACCTTGGGCAATAAGGGTAAACAATTCACCTGCACAACAGCAACAATCACTTTGTACTTTCCTTTTTTCATTTTGTTAGTCCTCTAAGATCCACTAAACATATCAGTGCCTGCATTTGCTCCACATAGACATGTATTGATGCTTTGGGCTTTGATTTTCCTTTTGTTCCTTCTGCTCACACTCTCCTGTGGCCCATTCCCACGTTTAACCCAAAGATGTGTTGTCCGATAAATATACGAGTAATTTTCAAATTGTTTTCTGAAAGTATATCCTAAAGGCTCGAGGTGGAAGAATTCTTGCACTGGAGATCGTGGATTTTCTGTCTCAGGACAGGAGAGGAAGGCAGTGAGACAGGGTGGCCCAGCATGCTCCCTGAGCCACAGAGCTGGAACATGAAGGAGCACCTGGGCTGCGGTATGACAGAGGTCACAAAGAACAGGCTTAGGATACATGGGCCGAATTTCAGGCATCTGGGAGTTTTGTTAGGAACAAGGAGGGTGATGGGAAATACAAGGTTTAGCCAGAACAATGAACCTTCTGCTAGTGGCAATTGGTGCTGAGAAGACATTCAGCAATTCCCAGGAAATAATAGGATCTCACCTTGGCTAACAGGCACTGTCTGTCCAACCACGTTGCCGAGTCCCTAAATGAAAGCCCCTGCCACACTGCGGTAAGTGCACACTGTGATGATGCTACCAGTTCTTCTCCAGAGGGCCCTGCAGCTATTTGCTCAGGCCACTGTGCACTGGGGAGACAGGGGTACTCATGTATTTCAAGGACTATTGGACACAGGATCTGGATTGACACTGATATCTATTAATAGAAACCAAAAGCATCATCATGTCTGCCCTGCTAGAGTGAGGACTTACAAGGATAAAAATAGGGTCATGATTAAAGTTCTATTAATGGTAGGTCCACTGGGTTCAAATAATTTATATTGGCAAAATTGGCATTTGGAGTAACCCGTAACCCTGCACTGGGTGCTTGGCCTGTGGAGCTGTCCTAGTGGGGAAGGCCAGGTGGGAGCTTCTGATTTTGCCTCTCCCCCACCAAGAGAACAAATCAAAATAAAATTGTAACCACCACCATCCCCACCCCTGCAGTACTGTTCTGATTACTCTCCAGGAGCAGCAGGGGCAGTGCCAGAGGTCTCCCCTTGCCCTTACCCACAATGGGAGCTGAGACAAATACTCATATGTGGAACTCAGGTGATCCACCCAGGTGCTTCCTGATCTGTAACTGAACGGTCACAGGCAGCAACCCTGGTGTGAGTAGAGTATGATGACCAGAGGCTCAGACCACTCTGGAATGAGGGTCTGGGATACATGACCAGGTGAGTCATGAAGACCTTCAGAGCTGCTAGCTAGGGTGAGAGGAATCTGGAATGGACAGCAGAGGAGGGAGATGATGAGTTTCATGTGGGCTGCTGGGGAGACCAACTGCCGTGACAAAGGCTACAGTTAATCCCACCAGCCTCCCTCTTCTCAGCTTCCTTTCAGGAAGAGAGGCACGTGGGAACTTGGAGGAGCAGCTTCACGAACATGTGCACCATGCAAACTGTGGACTGTGGCGGCCAAGAAGGTGCATAGCTCAGGTGTTCCTTCAAGAGAGAATCTACGGGAAGGAATGGGAAGAGCTGCTGTGTCTTGGGATCCACTCCGGCATTAATGCCAAGGCTGCTCTCTCCCAGCCAGTGACTGAGCCTGCCGAGGGTCTAGGGCCAGATGCCCTGCCCAGTGCAGGGCTCCACGGTGAGCATTGTTTGCTCTCAGACTGCCCACCGGCCCAGCTAAAACTTTCTGAGCATGAGGATCTTTCAGCCAATCTTCCTTCCTTTCCTTTCTCTTTCACAGGTCTCAGATCTTCCTGTTCCTTTTTCCTGTCCCTTTTATCCTTTATAGCTATTTCCCCCAATAAATCCTTTGCACTTCTAATTTTGTCCTGGCATCTGCTTCTGAAAAGTTTATACTGATGTACAGGATCATTTTTCCTACCTAAAAAGCAGTGAACATAAATTGCTAAAGTTTATAAAGCAAATAAAAATGGAACTGATGAGAACATATTCATAGGTACAATTGTTGGATAATATTATAATACTATATTACCTATGCTCCTACCTGAATTTTATTTGTGTCAATCAAGTGCTGTGCCATTGATTTCAGGATAATAGCAAAGAAGAACCAGGAATGCTGTTAGGAAAAAAAAAAAGATAGTAAGGAATGTATTTCCTATGGTAAAATAATAATTCTGTTCTTTATGATATGTAATATTATAACATTTTTATCTTAAGATGTATTCTTTGAAATTAAATGAATCAGGGCAATAATATATTCTCCATCATGGTAGGATGATCTTTACCAAAGTTCTAATGGTAAAAGTAAATGTCAGACATTTCAGGTTCTCAATCATCTCCAAAATTGTTTTAAACTTAAACAAGTTACCGGTTAACTCAACATGACTGCCTAAGAAATTGTTTTATGAAATATTTATTCATAGGATGTTGTTCTATTTGTTTCACTTAGTTAAACAAAACTAAACAAACTTTTTATATCAAAATATATCATAGCAGGCTCACCCCTAAAATTTCAGGGGCTAGAGGTGAGAGTAAAAATGGAAGGTCAGATGTCTAAATATCTAGAAGTTGGAAGTCAAACCGATAAAGTGTAAAATAAAATATATTTGATCCTCCTACCTTGACAAATATAACTTCGTAACACCTTGCAATGCCGCACCAGAATGGGTGGCCTGGGGAGAGCAGTGTCCACCCCCTCTCTTCTTGCCTAAGGCTCTGTCCTGTACCTTGAAGGACCAGGTGCACATGTGTGACTGTCCTGCCCACACACCCAGGTGCTGTCCACAAACCAGCCTGCCTCCCTGCCACAGACAGCTCCTCACTGGGGTCCAGGGCTGCCCTGGGCATCGAGATCTGCTCTCAGGAGGGTGGACTTGGGAAAGGCCTAAGCAGGCCCTGGAATCAGCCTACAGGCCCTCGAGGCAGGAGCTCCTGGGCTTCCTTCCAGGTCTAGAAAGCGAGGTGGGGGTTCCTAGTCCGCTTATTCTCTTAGCTACTCTCATACCTTGGCCTATGAGGAGGGTGCGGATAGAGACCAAAGCACATCCCGGGATGAGTGCCCCTCTTTCCTGGGTGATGATTATCCCAGATACAGAAAGTTACATCATATACATACAGTTTCAAGAATACACCTCCCTCCTCCTCTCCCCTTCCCTCTCCTCCCACCACAAGTATGTTTTGAATTTTGTGCTAATCATTCCCTTGCTTTACTTCATAAAATTTTGCTCCCAATACTTATGCATTGAGGGAATATTTAATTTTGCCTGCCATTGAACTTCACATAAACAGAACCATCCCATATGTATTCTTCTGTGATTGCCTTTCTCATTCAGCAAATTCTGTTCTGCAGTTCATTGATGTTGAAGCATAGCTGGGGTCACAAATTTTCATGACATCACATGTATAATCCCCATTTGCTTATCTGCTTTACTGTCAAAGGGCATTTGAATTATATCCAGTTTTAGGCTGATACAAACAATGCTGCTATGCTGGGCGCAGTGGCTCATGCCTGTAACCCTGGTACTCTGGAAGGCCGAGGAGGGAGGATTGCTTGAGGTCAGGAGTTTGAGACCAGCCTGAGCAAGAGTGAAACCCTGTCTCTACTAAAAATACAAAAAATTAGCCAGGCAACTAAGAATAGAAACAAAAAAATTAGCCAGGTGTTGTGGCGAGCACCTGTAGTCTCAGCTACTCAGGAGGTTGAGGCAGGAGGATTGCTTGAGCCCAGAGTTTGAGGTTGCTGTGAGCTAGGCTGATGCCACAGCACTCTAGCCTGGGCAACAGAGCAAGACTCTGTCTCAAAAAAAAAAAAAGCCAAACAAAAACAAAAACAAAAACAATGCTGCTACTAACTTTTAGGTACATAGTCCTAACTCCAGAGGGTTGGCTCATATGAGGAAGAGAAGAGGTTGATCTTCTGAAGAGGCAGCTCAGCTTAATGAAGAGGGGGTCACTTCTTAGTAAAAAGAAATAGAAATGGCTACCTGGTATTGGAACTGAAATGCATGTTGTTAGGAATTTTAATTAACCCTAGGCACACTGCCACAAGCCCCTGTCCCCCATCGTGTCCACAATGACACTTTTAGCCATCATGTCAAACGTTCTAACATTTGTCTCTTCATTCAACAGATTCCTAGCACTCTCCACCCCTCTGCACTCTTGGTACGCCTCCACTATTTTTCAAATTTGCCTCTGTTTACGTCTGATGACAAACGAAGCCTCAACTTCTCTCCTGCCCTTGAGTTTCCAAGGGCTCTGCACAAGCCCTTGTATGTCCACGTCCTGCTGCCTACTGTCTCCTGGAACCCTCCCACCACTCGCTCTGGAGCACACCGTCCATCGTTGGCAAAATCTGCAGACACAACTTCTCCATCGTGCATTCCCTTCTCGTCTTTTAACTGAACACCCACCTCCCACCCTCCTGGAGGAGCCTGCTGCTCCCACGGCCCCTCAAGCGGTCCCTGTCTCCATTTTCACCCCACTGTAGTGGATCCTCAACACGGCAGTCAGAGAGGGCCTTTGAAACCCAGGTCAGCTCGTATCACTCCTCTGCTCAGAAATTCTCCAGTGACTCCCAGTTTTGCTCTGGGTGGAAAGCGAAGCCCTCACAATGGCCTGCAAGGTTTCTGCTGCCTGCCACCTCCCAAGCTTCCCTGATTCAGCTTATACTCGCTTCTCTGCTCACTGGGCTCCAGCCACAGTGGCCTCCCTGTCTCCCTGGGGACAAATTAGCCACACTGCTGCCTAGTGACTCCCCGGGCCCTTCCCTCTACCTTTTAGCACTGGACCCTGAGTGTCCACTGGCCAGCGCCCTCACTTGCTTCGCAGTTTTTGTGCAAGAATTGCCTTTCTCATGAGATCCATCCTGACCATGCTATTTAAAACTTTAAACCTCACCTTTCACTGTCAGCATTCCCAATTTTGCTTACCTATTCTACAATTTTTTTCCTGATACTACTTTTCTCACCTTCTAACATATCACATAATTTTTAAATTGCATTTGTAGTTTATTGTTTTTATCCTCCAGTAGAATGTATGCTCCCCAAGGGCAGGGATTTTTATTTTGTTCTTTGATACATTCTTAGTGCCAAAGACTGTGCCTGTTGCCTGAGAGGAGATCAAAATATAGTTGCTGAATAAACAGAATGAATATACTCATAAGGTGAATTTAAACAAACAAGTTGCTTGGTCTAAGATAATTTGGTATTAGTGAACTCATGCTGATGCTCACTGATCCTGGCTTCTCTTTCTAGCTATTTACTAATCACTCATTCATCTGTCAAGTCACAACAGATAATTACATTCATGGTTCTATAATAATTTAGAGTATCTTTTCATAAGCTTCTCATCATGTCTTCTTTATGTTTCTACAAATGCATTGTGCTTCAATTTTTTGTGACCAAAAAATGACTGTTGCTCTACTTCCTCTCTGTTGTCCGTGTATATCATTAATACAATATCATTAATTCTTTCCTTGGTATATTTCCTCTTATTGTGGCTACAAACCCAACACACTTTATTTGTGCTACACTTAGCATTTTTGAATGTTTTAATAAGCTCAATCAGGAATGGAAAAGTAGAAATTACAACTGATACCATGGAAATACAAAATATCATCTCTGAATACTATAAAAATCTCTATACACATAAACTCAAAAATGTGGAGGAAAAGGACAAATTATTAGAGACACACAGCCTCCCTAGGCTCAATCAGGAAGAGATAGAATTCCTGAACAGACCAATATCAAGTACCCAAATTGAAGCAGCAATAAAAAGCCTTCCTAAAGAAAAATGTCCTAGACCAGATGGTTTCATACCCAAACTTTACCAGACCTACAAAGAAGAACTGGTGTCTAACTGCAGAAATTATTCCACAACATCGAGAAGGAAGGAATCTTCCCTAACACATTTACAAAGCCAACATCATCCTGATACCAAAGCCAGGAAAGGACTCAATAAAAAAGGAAAACTACAGACCAATAGCCCTTATGAATATAGATGCAAAAATTCTCAATAAAATCCTAGCAAATCAAATGCAGCTTCTCATCAAAAAAATAATCCATCATGACCAAGTGGGCTTCATCCCGGAGATGCAGGGATGGCCCAACATATGCAAATCTATAAATGAATGTTTTAGATTTTTCTTAATAGTCATTCATTCTGTCATTGGGCCAATACACTTAACTTGGACCTATTCTACTTTTTTCTATGTTCTCTTGACATAAATCGCCTTTGCTTAATATTTTTTTATGCTCAATTTCCACATAAATGTTATGCCAGAAACTACAAGAGAATGATCTATGAAACTCAGTGAATTCTGTCACCTTCCAGGGGTGAGCATGATCCATCCCTAGTACTAACAAAAGACCATTTTTAAATTCTTTACCTTTAGAACATGCTTTACCGTTGTTGAGTCATTTGATTTCAAAAGACCAGTCACATTCTTCACCAGTTCCTCGTGTATAGTTCTCTCCTTGCATGTCCTGGTCTTGAACACGAACTGAAGAAATCCAAAAAGTGAATAAAGTCAAATACTTTAAAAAACAAAACTTTAAAAATTATGTCACATGAATAACCCATATCTCAAAATTATCTTCTCATGCCAGATTTTGTCATGAAATAAATGAAGGCCCAATGGTAAGAGCAGTAGTACACACCTGGTCCTATTTAGGGCTTTGCATAGGCAGGGCCTTGCTCACCTAAGCTCTCCTTGAAACTCTTTTTGTAGAAATCAAGAGAAAGAGCCAGAGAGCCATTTAGTAGGTTTAAGGAAACATGGAGGGCTTTGACCCACCTACTTAGGACACATTCCCCTTCTCCTTCCTTCCACTGGTAACAGGTGGCATGGTAGCAATTCTTCATCCTGAAAGGGTAGAGCACCCACTCAAATAGCCAAGTGAGGAAGCAGGTGCCTTCCAGAGGCCAGTAGGTGAGCTCCCCACAAGCCCAGGGTCTACCATCCCATGCTTAGACACAGCTATCAAGGGGTTCATGAACATTGGCTGTCAGTAAGATAACAAATGCTGCTTACTTTTTATTTTGCAAAAGATTTGTTTTGGCATGCACTGCTGAGTGCATGTAATGGCTAGTATTCAGTATTTCTTCATATCTTTTAAGAGTAGCAGTATCAATTTATGCACATACATATATTTCAAATATAAAATGCTTATTACCGAACTGTAATATTTTACTTATGTGTTGAGTTTGCCTCAAGGAAGAGCATTTCTTCATGTGATTTATAATTCAGATTTCACTATAACTGAGGGTGAAGGCAGGCAAGAGATTGGCTCAAAACAGAAGCATATTCGCCTTTGGATCTATAGATTATAGGTTATAACCATTTCTTTGAATTTTGTAGCTCATCGGCCCCTAAGTTGTCTTGGTAGGACCTGACTTCTCCAAGCTCATCCCAAAGGAGAAAGACGAAGCTAATGGATGTATGAAGGTAGATAAAATCAAGATAAATCCCTCTCATGGATTATACGTCAGATGAGGGTAATGTCATCACCATCTCACCCCATGCACAGTTATTTATCTTGAATGGCATTTCAACTAGCACTGAAATATTCTTATTTTTTAAATTTTGACCAGAATCTTCCAGTGCAACAAATCACTATAAACCATGGCATTTAATTAAATTGACTTTAGGCATACATCTTTGAAAAAGGCATGGTATATGTGTGCATTTTGGACAGTGTAGATGGAGTGAGTTAGCAGCATTTAGCACCATTGAACTTGAAATGGTGTTTAGTTTACTTCTGAATACATATAAATTACATGGAAAATCACATCTTTCAAGGACATCCAATCATGTACTGGTACCAGCCCATCAGCTTTCACTATACTGCTAGGTGTGGGGCTTAATCTCTATATGTTAAAAATTAATTTTCTCACATAGGGTAAAAAATAAAATCAGACTATTTGGTCAAGGCCACATTGTAACCATGCATTGTATAACAACAGTCCAATCACAGAATCATAGAGCTGAATGTTCATTTGGTCCATTGTGTCTCACATCACAGAGGAGAAAACTGAGGTTCAGAGAGGCTGACTCAAGTTAAGTATTTACCTTTGCCTAGAATCTAGTCTCTTATTTGCTAGTTTAGTGCTCTTCCCAGAGTAAAATACAAGTTGATTATATTTATTAAAAGGTATTTGTTTCAGATATGTAAAAACATATTCTAAAATACCTTAAGAAATTGTTATCAACCTGAAATTCTGCATGGTATATTTCTGGATTTGGACCACTTCAAGGCAAACTAAATAAATAATCTCCTATATTATAAAATGAAATAGTCTTGTCAAGATATTGCAGAAACCTTGGTGAAGAATACAGGTCATACCAGGATGCATTTCTAATTCATGTCTCCAAGAACATTACAGATAGAGTCTGAAATGTGAGGTGCTCATAAGGAATTAGCTTTGGTTACCACAAAAATAGTCACAACACCAGAGGGTTCTTAATGTAATTTTCAGTGCTTCCACTGGGACTAGGAAAACAACCTGTGTTGAGATGGAGATGCTAGTGTGCAAGATGGATAGAGAATTGTTTTTTCTTCTCAGTCCCTTTGGAGATTGAAATGGAAAATTGGTGTAAGCGTTGAGGGGGTGAAAGCTCCCCAGCTGATTCTATTGAATGGTAAATTTGTCAATACCCTATAAAATTAAGCTATGACCCCATCGTAAACAGAAAAAACTCAAAATGAATGGGTAGTGGAACTGGCTTTCTGCCATTGAAATGTGGATCTTATTGGGTAAAATTATACCATAGAAAAATCACCATAAAGCAACTAACTATTTTTGGCATACGGGCTATTTTAAGGAAGGGCACACATTCATGCTTTGGTATTTGGGAGGACACCCAGGATTTCTCATAGGTAGGAAATATATTGACATAAAACTGTGATTAAAAGTATTTCCTTACAGATGGTATCTCAGAGGGGTTCATTCCAGAATGCAATTTCCAGTTATTTCCTTTCACAGGAGCACTGATTTTTGTTTTTTTTTTTTTTCAAAAATAAGTTTCTAGCACAAAAGACCCAAATTCTTCTCTAGTTACCTTTCTAGACATCTAGAATATATGTATATATGTCTATCCATGTATATAAACAGAATATGTTCTTTTTATTAAAAATGTATGTCTCAAAAAGATTTAATCTATGCATAGAAAAAATAGAGATTTAGGTCTTCTATGTATTATAAAGTAATTTGAGGTACTCTTATGTATCTCTGGGTGAGTTCTTTCTTTTCATTTGAGAGGATGACATTTAGGTCGGAACTATGACAGTGCAAACATCATCACAAGTTCACTGGCATTAATCCACGGGCCAAGTGGAAATGAGAATATAGACGTCTCCGAGTGAACACATGACACAGGACACTGGAGGAAGCAGTGCACACGGTGAAATGGGCAAGTGGTTCATGCCAGAAGATAAAGGACTTAACATACCAGAAGCAGGTACAAATATACAGTAACTGGGAAAATGAAATAATGCCTGAGAAGACAATAAAAAGAGCTAAGAAAACATTACAGAAGAAACACAGAGCATTCAACAAACCAATAGGAAAGTCTTCCTTGAATTAACCCAGGAATTTCATTTATTTGTAATGTTGACTTCAAAAGGATACTTTTGTTTCCTCCTTTATCCTTTTCTTTCTTCACTCTCCCCATATAAATATTTATTTGCACATAGACATATTATGTATACATTTAAAAAATTCATCTAGCCCATTAATGCAAAGAGACAGAATTCTAAGTAACTCAGGGGAATTCCTGATATTACTGTGGTGGGCATGGTCCAGCTAATGGGGGAACACTTCCCACTTATTACAGACAGAAAACGAGACAAGCCACACAGCACAGGGGATATGATCAAAATCCAAGGGGCGATTTCATACCTTAACGTACGACTGGACAGAGTGCTCCAGCTGCTCCTCGTGGCACTTGGCCACGATGTCGGCCAGAACCCTGTAAAAGCAAAGCTGTTCAGTGGCCTTTCTAGAGAAGGCAGGAAAATCCCACTTTTGTATGTCATCAGAGTACTTGATAAAATGGGTATTTATTTCATTTATTACTGAATAAATGAATTAACTGCTATCAGACTCCTTTTTCACCATTCTCACCCCCAAGTAACATGCATTTAGTATCTATCATATCTGTTAGCCATTTCCAACCTTGAAACTTCTAAACGTTAACATATAAGTAACGTCTTATGGCTGCAATATCACACCACGGACCTTTTGCCCAAGTTGAATGTGCTAATTATGGTCTGTGCATTTGCTGCCATTGTCTTTTTGGAAAAGGGATCATTTTTAGTACCTAATTAAAACTTAAGACATTTAGTCTCTAATTAGTAATCATATTCCATTTTAAAAGGATTTACTTCCCAATCTATAGGCATTATATATGCTTTTGGAAAAAGCAATTAGGTTAAGATGCAGTTGTTTTGTTTTCTTTTGCTTTTCCCTTAGCTGAGTTAGGGTTTTTAGTAGCAATGGTGGTATGGGTTGATTTTTTTCACATTAACACTACCAGTTGTTCCATGGCTATAGTGCTTAGGAATATTTCAGAATTTCAACAGATCAGCTACAATATTTAGGAGTTTCACCAACACAGGCACATATATTCATGCTGAAAAGAACATCAGTTGAGGGTACAGTTGGGGACTTTTAGTCTGGGTCCAGAACTGGCTGATGATAGTATCATTAGAGATACTTTAATTTTCCAGAACTTCAGGGCTCTACTTAAAAAACTAGGCTAAAACCCCACATTCTGAAAGAGGCCAATGATATGCCTGAGTTAGGAAGATATTGGAAGCATTTCAATGACAATAGTACTTTTTTCCCAGATTGCTATGACTAAGTTTTTTTTAAAAAAATGAACATCAGGAATATATGATTCAGTAATTAATTGAAAACACTGTCTCTATAAAGAGGAAATTATCATTTCCAAAGTCACCAGCCAGATTAAGGATGTTAGAAGTATTTATTATAGTCAAACTTAAAGTGAAAGCAGTTAAAGACAAATTTTTCATATTTAAAAAAAAGTTTTTGTGGGACTGTGAAATGATACAGCCACTCTGGAAAATAAACCTGGCAGTTTCTTAGAAATTAAATATGCAATTTCCCTACCACCCAGCAATGTATCCTGGGCATTTATCTCAGAGAAGTGAAAACTTATGTTTACATGAAACCTGTACATGAATGTTTATAGCACCTTTATTCATAATAACCCAAACAGAAAACAATCCAGATGTCCTTCAATAAGTAAATCATTAAATATACTATGACACATGCATATCATGGAATACTACTCAGCGGTTGAAAGGAATGAACTATTGACAGATGCAACAGTCTGGATGAATCTCCAGAGAATCATGCTAAGTGAAAAAGCCAATCCCAAAAGGTTACATATTGTGTGATATTATATATTCATATGGGAGGTTACATATTGTGTTATTACATATTCGTATGGGAGAAGTATCCAGTGGGCTAAACTAGGTAAAGGGTCCATGGGATCTCTCTGTATTATTTCTTACAACTGCATGTCAATCTAAAGAGATCTCAAAATAAAAAGGTTAGTTAAAAAAAGAGGTCTAATGCTTTACTAATGATAACAATAAGAGATTAGAAGGTAAGGATTCAAGAATGAGAAATATTTAAATTTGAGATGTGCTCAGATGAAATGTAAGCATACAACAGTGGATGGCTGCTTAGTTATAATCAAGGTTTTGTGTACCCAATGATAATGAAATCTCTTCTCCCAAGGTTGTGCTATGAATACCTGGTGACAGTCGTAGTTATTTCATCTTCCTCATTCTGTATCAGAACCTTGAAGAGTTGATTCAAGATTATAGGCAGAAAACTCATGATTGCATGAATCTTTTCCACATTCAGTAAGTTCTGTAGTAAATTGGCAGAAGAAAAAGGATATCAACTAAATTTAAAGTATGTCTTGGATTAAGACTTAAACGGAAGACCCAAACTGTAAAATTGCTAGAAGAAAATGGAAGAGAAAAGCTCTATGACGTTGGTCTGGGCAATGATTTTTTGGATGTGACCCTAGAAGCCCAGGCAATAAAAGTGAAAATCAACAAATGGCATTACAGCAAACCAAAAAGCTTCTGCACAGCCAAGGAAACAACAGAGTGAAGAGACAACCTATGGAATGGGAGAAAATATCTGAAAATCATACATCTGATGAAGAATTAATATCCAAAATATATAAGGAACTCAAACAATTCAATAGCAAGAAAACAGGCCAGGCGCAGTGGCTCATGCCTGTAAAGGATTGCTTGAGACCAGGAGTTCGAGACCACCCTGGGTAACATAGTGAGGCTGTCTCAAAAAAAAAAAAAAAAAAAAAAGAAAGAAAAGAAAAGAAAAAGAATAACCTAACTAAAAAATGGGCAAAGGACCTGAATAGACATTCTCAAAAGAAGACATACAAATGGCTAAGAAGTATATAAAAACGTGTTCAACATCACTAATCACCAGAGAAATGTAAATTAAAACCACAGTGAAATATCTTCCCACATCTGTTCAAATAGTTGTTATCAAAAAAGACAAAAACTAACAAGTGCTGGCAAGGGTGTGAAAAAACAGGAACTCTAGGAACTCTTATACACTGTTGGAGGAGATGTAAATTGTATAGCCATTATGACAAACAGTTTGGAGGTTTCTCAAAAAATCTAAAAATAGAACTGCCATATGACTTGGTGATCCCATTATTGGGTATATATCTAAAGGAAATGAAACCAGTATGTCATAGATATCTGCATTCTCATTTTTTATTGCAGCACTATTCACAATAGCCAAGATATGGAAACAATCTAAATGTCCATCAACATATGAATAAAGAAAATGTGGTGTATACACACACACACACACACACATATGGAATACTATCCAGCCTTTAAAAAGAAGAAAATTCTGTCATTTGCAACAACATGAATGAACCTGGAGGACATTATGCTAAGTGAAATAAGCCAGGCACACAAAGACAAATACTATGATCTCACTTATATGTGGCATCTAATAAACTGAACTTATAGAAGCAGAGAGTAGAATGGGGTTGCCGGGGATTGGGGAGGGGGTTGTTGGGGAGATGTTGGTCAAAGGATACACAAATTTCAGTTAGACAGAAGGAATAAATTCAAGAGATCTATTGTACAACATCATGACTATAGTTAATAACAATGTATTATATTCTTGAAAATACCTGAGAGTAGATATTAAGTGTTCTCACTACAAAAAGTATGTGAGGCCGGGCGCGGTGGCTCACGCCTGTAATCCTAGCTCTCTGGGAGGCCGAGGTGGGCGGATCGTTTGAGCTCAGGAGTTCGAGACCAGCCTGAGCAAGAGCGAGACACCACCTCTAAAAATAGAAAGAAATTATATGGACAGCTAAAAATATATATAGAAAAAATTAGCCGGGCGTGGTGGTGCATGCCTGTAGTCCCAGCTACTTGGGAGGCTGAGACAGGAGGATCGCTTGAGCCCAGGAGTTTGAGGTTGCTGTGAGCTAGGCTGACGCCACGGCACTCAGTCTAGCCTGGGCAACAGAGTGAGACTCTGTCTCAAAAAAAAAAAAAAAAAAAAAAAAAAAAAAAAAAAAGTATGTGAGATAATTAATATGTTAACTCAATTTAGCCATTGCACAATATATATATATATTTCCAAACATCATGTTGTACATGATAAATATATGTAATTTTTATTTGTTAATTAAAAATAAATAAATCAGAAAAAATAAAGCATGTTCTGCTGGTATTTTTCAGAACTTGAATACGAATGCTTCTTCACTGCATTTATTCTTCATTGCATTTAGCATGGCATATCGTTTCAAAGACTTTCCATTTAATTAACTAATTTAAAATAAATTCATTCTGATTTTCAATCATTTTTATTTTGGAAAAAACTGATCTTTGACTGTTTTTTTTTTTTTTGTCAACAAACAAAGTATTCAGGAATTGCGAAACAAAATTATTTACCCTCTAAATTGATAACGGATTTTAAAATCTTCAATAATCATCACCTCTTAGTTTGCTACTCGGTGGAAAATGTAAAGGTCCCTTTTGCCCGTTTTCACCCTGGAGACCCCTGAAGCTACTGGCATGTCACATTACCTTGCAAGAGAGGATGAAATTTGAGGTAGGTGACTGAGACATATCTTTCTCTCTTTTTTGGCACTGTTGGAAAAATGCGTTCACATGTGGATCCTGCAACAGCAAAAAAACCAAAAGCGTGTATTTCTTATGCCGTACAAACTATATCAGAAACAGTCATCGTGATGGGAAATGAGCATTTCTGTAGGATCCGTGCCTCAATGGGCAAGTGCTTTAGCAAGAAGTCCTTTTATATAAATATTATTTTATATAAATATCATTTTCCTTTTATATAACTATCAGTTCACTGGTTCATCTATTTTGTCGTTATTTATGGAAAGCTGGCTGTGCGCCGGGTCTCAGCAGGCTCTGAGGACAGAGCAGAGGGCAAAACAAACTGACCCCATCCTCTGGACTTTCTGTTAGGGCAGGGAGGCCAGCACCCTGTCCCCACCCCCACGCCACAACTTCACGCATACCTGCTTGATCACAATTTGATAAGTGCTTCAAACGAAAAGCAGGGTGCCATCTGGGTGTATGACAGGATGGCCCAGCTTTGTCTGTGGGGTCAGGGATCAGAAAAGCCTTCTTTGAGGCAGTGACATTTGAGCTACGATCTGAAGGATAGGTAGGAGCTGAACAGGCCAGCAAGGGGCAGGGCGGCAGGGCGGGACAGCCTCCCTTCCTGGCCGAGGAGGGGCTGAGTGTCCAGGGGATCACGGGTCTTGGGGGGACTAAGTGGACGTGCTGTGGCTGGAGGGCTCTGGGCACTGGCAAACTGCGGGAGAGGCCAGCAGTGCATGGGCGGTGAGAGTGGGGGTGGGGAAAGGGTGTACAGTGGCGAGCTAGAGAGGGACCAGGGCTGTCTGGAAAAAGCGACTAGAAGCATGAAGCAAAAATTGAGAAGCAGATACGCGTTGAATTTAAAAAGAGAGGAGAAATATTTTATGTACTTGTAATAATTTACTTTGTGTCTGTAATCGGTGCCAGGAAATTCCCCACATCGTGGCAAAATAGGCTGTCTGGCAGTGGAAGGGGTGAGTTTGTGGTAATTTAGCAAAGATAATGATTACATGCGTGCGGCATTTTGCACTTCATGAAATGCTTCTTATTTTGATCCTCACCACAACCTTAGGGAGCAGAGGCTTTACTGATACCATTTTCCTGATTAGGAAATAAGGACTGCATGGGGTAAAGTGATCTGCGCGGGGCTCTCAAATGTAGTTCTGCCGACCTCATGGCCTTCCCATTAGGAGCCCTGCGTAGGCATCGGGAACTGGGCTTAGTGTTGAGGGAAAGCCCCAGAGTCTTTATTTTTAACATTTGGGTGTTGTCAGTGGGAGCAAACTGTACTCCAAGGGGAGTGTCATCCTATTAAAAGCCCTTCTGGTATTTTGGTCTGAAGTTTTATGGTGTCTGGACTTAAGAGGTTAGGACATGCTATGTCTTGAGAGAGCCATAAAATTATGCCCTGAACATTCTTCCTTTGCAGAATCCAGTCACCTGCTTTTCTGACACCTCATAAAATGATTATTCTTACCCTGTAAATGTGGGAGTTATGTCATGACTCTATGTGTTAGAGAAGATGCTGATATTTCAGGACTGTGGACTCACCTGAGTATTCACTGTTGATACGACAAACGTGGATACTTTGAAAAGTGGTTTGCCACCGTCAACCCATTTGACGTCACTCCCACCATGCTGCAAAAGAGAGTTCGCTACTGTGACTGTGACAATTTGAGAGAAAGAAAATAAATCTGGCAATACTAATAATGAGACCAATATGATATCAGGGGATCAATTTTAATAGATTATTTCTAGCGGCCAGAAACTAAACAAGAGATTTAGACTAGGTATACTTGATTCGTAACTACAATGGACACAGACCCTATGGTCTTAAATTAAATAGCAGAGAAAGAAGATAACCTCATCCATTTGGCTGATGTGTTTTTTGCTCCTAAATTACACATGACTCAATACCTTTCCACTTGCAGAATCTTGAAAGCTTAAATAATTAGGAGGCAGACTTGTTGCTATCGGGATATTATACTCTTGGGAAGCTATCTGGTTGTGTTTCATCAGAGGAAGCCAAGCATATCCAACTGTGCAAAGGAACGACAAAGAGAAAAGTTTTGAGTACAAACCTCCATGCTAAGAAGTAACAATAAAGCTATGTATCATTTATGAATACTAAACCTCACTAAAACAATTCAGTAAATCAGAGCATTTAAAATACTCTCCAGCTCAAGTCAAACAGACGATGTGTAAAGCTACTTCAGATCACTTCCTGTCAGTACCTGATGTTTCCAGAGCCTCCTTCTTTTTGGCATTGGCTTTTGCATTTATGTCACAGGTGACATGATAAAAAGAAAACAAAATATGGTGTTTTTCATGGAGTTGTGTTGGTAGCTCAATTTTCACCTGCAGTGAAAGAAACCAGAGTTGGACTGAGATTAAAATCATTTGCTCAAGGTCAGGGCAAGACAAAACATTTTAAAAGTTCTTTAACTGAAGTCTAGGTCCATGTTTAATAGTGTCGAATGTACTGATTTAACTCTCAACAAATATTCTTTCTGCTAGCAGTCATGTGTTCACATATGGATATTTTTCTTTCTTTCTTTCTTTTTTTTTTTCTTTTTAGAGATAGGGTCTTGCTCTGTTGCCCAGGCTGGAGTGTGGAGTGCAGTAGCATGATCACAGCTCACTGCAGCCTCAAACTCCTGGGCTCAAGTATCCTCCCACCTCAGCCTTCCAAGTAGCAGGGACTACAGGTGGGTGCCACCACACCTGGTTAATTTTTCTATTTTTTGTAGAGACAGGGTCACTCTTTTACCTAGGTCAGTCTCAAACTCTTGGTCTCAAGCAATCCTCCTGCCTCGGCCTCCCAAAGTGCTGGGATTACAGGCGTGAGCCACCATGCCCAGCCAAGAACCCACATCTTTTGATGAATTCCAGGATCCTGTTCAGATAAGTTGCATTCAGCTCAATATCAGCAACTAAGTAGTTCCCAGAATTGTCAAATCAAACAATAAGGTGATAGCCATGCAAATTATCTACCAATTTATTTATTAGATGCTTTGTGCATCTAGCTAATTTATTTCCGTATAGTTCAAGAAAGGATTTAAGACAGCAGTTTTCAACATGTTGTTCCTGAAGTACAAGCTTCCACCTGTAAACCTGTTACAAATGCAAATTCTCAGCCTCAAACCAGATGTATTGAATTTGGAAATTGGGGGTAATAGTGTTTCAATAAGTCTTCAAGGTGATTCTGATACATAGTAAAATTTGAGAATCCCTGAATTCAGATGGTTTACAGGCTTCCATATTCTACGTCAGCATGCTAATCTGGTAAGGAAAGCCAATATACATTTTGAAATATACAACAATAAACAATGCAGTAGAAAGACTTTTTCCTTTTTAGCCAACATTAAGAGCACATGGGAATGCAAGAAGTACTCAAGAATTCCAGTTAACTAAAAGTTAATGTAAACATCCTTCGTTTAACAAAGATTGCAAATATTCACATTTTATTATAATAGTGCCTTGGAAGAATTTATACTCATTTTTTGCAACTAATACAATCTTTTTTTTGCAATGATAAAGAAGAATATAAAACCTTAGTTTTGAATCTGCACTGCAGAGATCACCAGGCTGTTCATTATGTACGTATTCTCATGTGGAAAAGCTCAGGGCTTTTATGAGAATTCCAGGAAACGCATGAGAAAGGGAAGGATTAAAAGACTTAACAACAGTAAGAGCAATGATTTTTTTTTTTTTTTTACAAACCATCTATCTAGAGTATGCACCTTTCAGATGGACTTTGCCAAAGGGTCAACTAATATAGTAAATATTCTGTAATGTGATAATAGCTTTTTCCCTTAACTGCTTTTCACCTTCTGTCCTGAATTTATAGGGGAAAATCTAAAAGCATTAAATGGATATGGAAGAAAGAGATAAGGTCAGGCACGTTGTTTCATTGGTGTTCCTTTAATTAATTTTAAAATGATTAATGTGCAACAAGGTATAGTAGGCAAAAAAATGTCCCTTGAAAGGTATCCTACATGTTCTAATCCCCAGAACCTGTCAATACGTTATCTTACATGGAAAAAGAGACTTAGCGGATGTGATTAAGTTAAGGACCATGAGATGGGGAGGTTACCCTGGATTTTCCAAGTGTAATCACAAAGGTCCTTATAGGTGGAAGGCAGGAGAGGCAGAGTCAGAGATGTGGGAACAGAAGTAGAGATCAGAGTGACCTGATTGTTCGTGGGCAGCCTCTAGGGGCTGGAAAAGGTAAGGAAAAAGATTCTCCCCTAGAGATGGTATGCGGCCCTGCCCATGGCTTGATCTTAGCTCATTTCAGACCTCTGACCCACAGAACTGTAAGATAACAAATGCACGTTGTTTTAAGCCACTAAAGTTTGGTAATTTGTGACAGCAGCAATAGGAAAGTCATGCAAAATGTGTGATACTTTGTATCCCAGGCATCATATCAGCAGGTTGCACTAGTTCAGACCTTCGCTTTATGGTTAGAAATTAAATTTTATCCTGGAAACTTGTTTGTTCAAGTGTTTATGATGCCGGCATGTATATAGCAATTTACCATCGACTCAATGACTTTTGTACGTGTTACAGCAGAGTAGTGAAGCTTCAGGCCCTGGACTCAATGGCCTGGCTTGATTTCTGCCTATCACTTACTACTTGTGTGCCTTCCGCAAAGTTACTTGATTTGTCTGAGCCTCAGTTTCCTGATTCATAAAATAGAAGGTACTAATAGTACCTACTTCTCAGAACTGTGGGGACTAAGTGAGATGATATGCGTGTGGAGTATGGCTTGGTACTTGGCATGTGGCAGGAGTGTTTTTTTTAATTTCAGAATATTATGGGGGTACAAAGGTTTAGGTTATATATGTTGCCTTTGCCCTGCCCGAGTCAGAGCTACAAGCGTGCCCACCCCCCAGACAATGTGCACCACACCCATTGGGTGTGAATTTACCCATCCCCTCTTCCCCCTCCCACCTGCCGGACACCCGATGTTACTAACACATGTGCTTGAGAGTTAGCCAGGGCAGGGCTAGGTCCCTGTCACATTTAGAGATGAGAGGCCCAAGCTCACTCAAGTTCATGCAGGTTATAAGCAACAGTTTTGGCTCATACTCTAGTTCTTTGTTCTTTTCTTTATGACATGAAATGGTGCCACTGATTCATAAAGCTTTCTAACACAGTCTTTATTATACTGACCAGTGTAATAAAAGAAAAAAATTAGTCTCACTTGAAAAGGATGCTATAATAAAAACTGCATTTTTAAAGGTCAATCCTGTGCTGAAATACATGAATTTGCAACATACATTTGGAGCAACTGTCAACTAATGTAGTGTGTAAATCTTGGTAAGTACATACTTGCCAAGGCATGGGTGAGTCTGAGGTGTGGTCTAGAGAAAGTGTTTGAAGTGTTTATTGTTACATGTTATGTGACCATGTACTTTTCTTTCTCAGGAGCTGCTGGGGGCAGCACAGGGCTGGCCCTTACCTCATCCGAGAAATCCGGATTCTGGGAATGGTGTAGAACTGCTGTGTAGGCGGCTGAGGTGAAGAGGGGCCCTCCAGGTTTTCCATAAATACACTGTTTAAAAAGTTATGAGTCGAAAAATTAATGAGTGTCTGAAATTATCCCTTAGTGAAAAAAAAAAAAGGCCACATTTCTTCTGTTACCAATCCCAGGATAGTGATGAACTTTATGATAACTTGCCAAGTTTAGCTGACATCTAATTAACCTTGAACTTCTTTGGCCTGCCCCCCTGCATTTATTATACAATGGGGTGCTGAAGAAAATCTAAAGGCCTCTATTCGGCATATAGATCATATACCAGGGCCAAATACCTGCACCAGTTCACTATCTGACTTTTGATTACCATAAGGGCTAACTTGTTTATGACTGATCCCCGCAGAGTGGCTTCCTGAAGGGGCCTGTGGAACCAGCTCTGGTCTAGAGTTAAGGTCCCAGGCAACGGCAAGGCTTGGTTCGACCCCAGTCCCTGACATGCCATCTTCCACCACGAAGGCTGAACTGCAGGGAGAGGGCTGGTTCTGGGCTCCAACACATTACATTTCTATTCTATCTCAGCCCCCAGTCAGACCAGGGCATGTGATATGGCACTTCCTAGTCACAGAGCTTAAAAGCCCCTTTGGCCAAGGCTCAAGGCCCCTCTTCTGGAGTCTGGCATCTAGCCTTGCCATATCTCTGTGTGCTGTTTTAGAATGCAATGAGGCAGGGGGTCTACACACCTGATTGTTCTTCTTTTCTAGAATTTGCCTCATGAAAACACTGTTCTAGCAAGGCCTGGTATGTTTGCCACCTGGTCCTTGCCTCTGTTTGCTTGACAATGACTTTTCACTTTTCTTTCCCGAAGCGAATGCTGTTGCGCTGCCTGCGCGTGCTAACAGCGGCCCAAGACTACTGCGGAGAACTCCTCTTCGCTCTGCACGATTCATCAGCCACTCAAATCGAATATCGTTCTTCTGAATAATGCCACAAGCTTTCTTGGTTGCATAAACTAGAGGACACGATTTGTACCCGACAGAGCGCTTTAGGAGATTATCTCAGAGAACGGTGGGGGTTCGTTAGAAATCAGATTTGCCCTTTACCGTCTCGCTCCGGTTCACTGAAACTGCTAAGATCTGGCAGCGGGCCCACTAAAAAACGATTTTCCCTTCTATTTTTATAGGCTACTTTATGTTGCTTAAGTCCCTCCAATAAAAACAGTATCCTATAGATCAAATATGAACTCTAAAAAATGCCATCCAGTTGCAGTTTTATAGGTTAAAATGGCACAGTTCACACAAACCTCATAGTTTTATTGATCTTATTAAATCACATGATCAACAACCGGGACTGACTTCCCAGGGCCCCTTTCCAGTTCCTCAGGCACTTGGCCACATGCACCCTCGGTGAACGAGAGCATCCGCGGGCCCCGCGTTAGCCATTAGGCCAGCGAGCAGCTGCCCTTCCGCCCAGACCACACGAAGGCCGGCTGGGATGTGCCGTTTCAAATCATGCACGTGGAAACGCGAGGCAGGCTCATCTCTGCAAAGGGCACTGTCTTCCAAAGGGGACTCTTCGCATTTATTTCACATTAGAATGGTTTCCTTTTTATCCAAGTCATGAAAAACTAAGAGACCCGTGAGACAGGTATTTCTCATAGATCTAGTTAATGATGGCTATTAAATCAGGTACTTTTCAGAAAATTTAAAACAAATGTATTAAATTACTCGTCTTTTTAACCACAGTCACATAAAAGGCCCCTCGGTGGTGGGAAGAATCTACGCACCCGCCCTCCCCCTTTACAACGTATCCCTGGACGACTGGCTCACCTTCACGGGCTTGGCGCCTTCTTCGTCGGAATTTTTGAATTCGATGCACACAGTTATATTTCGTGCCTGAAAATTACAGAAGGAAAAATGGAAATTATAATTGCCTATCAAATAACTTCAGAAAATAATCCAAGTGCCTAAAATAAGTAGCTTCTAATTAAATCTGCAAAATGTAGAATACCCAACATCTTCACGGGACATTATCCATAGAGTTCCGAAATAGCAGAAGGATCTGGGGAGATCATTTAAAAGGGAAGTAAAAGCTCATGTGGAAAGGGAGCAGGCATGCTATTTTTAGAGTTTAAGAAACTAAAAAACTGGTCCAGAACAAAATTATTTAGGGCTGATTTCGGAAAGGATTATTAATATGTTACAAAATGACATACTTATAAGGTGAACCTTATCACGGCTCCTTACTAAGCATTTTCTCCAGATAGTTTTCTATTGCAAAGTGCTGGCCTATAGTAATTTATCTTTGCACCTTCAAGAAACCATCTTGTACGGTCTAAATGTGGTGAAGAGAGAAGATGATATCTCTGAAACTTATACCTTGTTGAAACATTTCTGGCTGTCATACTTGAGGTGTTTGGGGTAAATGTATATTTGATTTTTGTATACTCTATAAGGACGACAATACTTTGATGAGTCGTAAACAAATTCTTCCACCTCCACTGTGGGTTCTGGTTGAGCCATGACGTTGAAAGGCTTGACAGGGATAAAGGACGATGTTACACAGTCTTAAAAAATCAGAAAATAAGAGTTTGTCATTTAATATGGTTCTTTTTAAATGAACAATACTTAACATATTTTAAAATGAATCTACTCAAGATAAAAACTCCTATCCCAACTGATGTTAAATTATGCTAGCGTGAAAAGTTTGTAGGAGGTGGGCACGGCAGATTCACAAGCTACACATTTAATGTCACAACAGATGTCTCAAAAAAACTAATAAATCTTTTAAGTGGATTTATAACTATTTTCTTTTTGTATGAAACATCATATAAAAAGTAAATATTAGTGATTTAATCTCTGAACCTACTAACCAGATATTATAAGAAATAACCCACTGACCTTTGCTATAATGCCATAAAAATAATACAGATATTGATATATAATAGAACAAAACTTTGTCCAATGGATGTATTACTAATAGTGCTGGATGGATCAATAGTAACCTCTCCCTATAGAATGATTTTACAGCATGGGCCTGAAGCCCTCTCTGCCTTATTACAATTCACTTTATTTTTCTCTTCAGTTTTAATAATCTTTTTTTAAAATTTTATTTCAGCATATTATGGGGGTACAGAAGTGTAGGTTATCTATATTTCGCTGCCCCCCCCACACCCCGAGTCAGAGCTTCAAGTGCCACCCGATTAATGTTATTCCTATATGTGCACTTAGGTGTTGATCATTGAAACCAATTTGATGGTGAGTACATGTGGTGCTTTTAATAACCTTTTAAAATCTAACTTTGTAGGACCAGCCTAAGAAAATAGAAAAAAAAGACCCTTAGGAATTAATAAAGTTTTGTCACTAATTAGTTTGAAGGCTGAAGGTGTGATGCTGAAAGATAGTAAGACCTTCTACCCTTCTCACCCCACCGAGAATCTTCCTGGGTTCTAAAAAGGAAAATGATTAGCTATGTATGCTTGGGAATCAAATTACAGTTTTTCTTCCAAAAGTCAATTACAATATTTTTGTTATATGTTCAGATTTCTCCAATGTCCTACAATTTTTTCATCTTTTAAAGAGAATATTTAGCTTTCTCATTTGTTGCTTTTCCTTTCCACAGGTGATAAAAGCCATGTTCTTCAAATCAGGGAGAGGAAATAGCTTAGTTTATTCTCTGCTTTTTCACACAAATCCATATAAAATGATACAGAGCCATAGATTAAGTTAGAATGCTCATTATATTTTATATTAAAATGATTTATGGAAAATGGTAAGAATGGAAAACTTAATAGTGCAATGGCAATCAAAATGTCCTGTGGCAATAATCCTCTCGCTGTTTATAGTTCTTTATAGGATGCCTTTATTCATTTTTTGCATCACTGAGAAAGTCACTAAAAGATACAATCAGAAGTAACAAAACAAACGAATGTCACCACTTAAGAATTAAATTCTCGGCTGGATGTGGTGGCTCATGACTAATCCCAACACTCTGGGAAGCTAAGGTGGGAGGATCGTTTGAGGCCAGGAGTTTTAGACCAGCCTGAGCAACATAGCAAGTCCCTGTCTCTACAAAAAATAGAAAAATTAGCCAGGCATAGTGGTGTGTGCCTGTAGCCCCAGCTACTCGGGAAGCTGAGGCAGGAGGATCACTTGAGCCCAAGAATTTGAGGTTGCTCTGAGCTATGATGATGCCACTGCACTCTAGCTCAAGCAGCAGAGCGAGGCCCTGCCTCAAAAAAAAAAAACAAACAAAAAAAAAGAAAAAAGAAAAAAAAAAGAAATTAAATTCTGATTCTTATTTATAAAGTTATTAATAATAAAAAGCTCCTTCTGCAATTCAAATTTTCACTGACATAAACAAGACATTTGACCATATTCTGAAAAGAATAAATGTTCTCTGTGTAATAATACAATCTAACAATATTTTACTTATAATCATTTCATGGCCACTTGAGTGGCTACACATGGTGTTCAGAGTAAGCTTTTGGCAGGACAGTTTGGCAGAACCAGCCTATATTTTGAGTCAGAGGAACTGGATAGAACATAAATTCTCCTATTATGGGTTATTAATTTATTAATCTATCTGAACCTGGCTTTCCTCATTTGCAACCCTCCAGGGTTTTAAGGATTGAGTGATATGATTTAATAGCTTGCTGGATGCATGGTGCATGCCAGATAAATATTAGGCTACCCTGAATATAGTTCTTGACCTGCAATACTTATTGTTTGTCTTAATGGAGAAATAAGAAGCCCCAAATTTTTATAGCATCATGAATTTCATTTATCTCAACTTTGGAGAAAACAATAAAAACAACAAAACCCCCTAAACCTTGTAACCAACCAACCAAACCAACCAAAAAACCCATGAAATCCTCAAAACTCTACATCCAAACCATGACATCATCATCATACTTGCAAGCTCCAAAGGAACGTTGTCAACAGCGATATCCAGGCTTCCGGGGATGGTCTGCATTTTGCTTATTCTGTCAGCCCTGTAAGAGTATCCAGCACAGAAACACACACACACACATACACACACACACACACACAATATTATTCTAGTTTTCAAGAAAAAAGCAGTCAACTATAATCCTGAGCTTTTATCTGTGTAAACTACAGGCCCCAAATAATCTTGTGAATTATTTCATTTAGCTAGTTTAATTTTAAAACTCAAAATTTATGTGATATTGCAAATACAAGTGAAAATTGGGGGAGGGCAAGTTATAGATATTCTGAAAAATATTTTAAATTTATTTTCTTCTACACCAGATAACACACAAATGATCCAAAAAGTACAACAGTAAATTATACAGTTTTTGTTAACAAAAGGTAATAGTACTTGAACCGGTTTAAGTGACTCATCCTCATGAAGAGTTTTATGAGACTGCACTGCCTACTGCACTAAGGAGACAACTTCATGATGAGCTTTAAAAAGTTTTGAAAGGCCTTTATCAGATGTGTAAATTGTAAATATTTTCTCCCATTTTGTAGGTTGTCTATTTGTTCTGTTGATTATTTCCTTAGCTGTGCAGAAGCTTTTTAATTTAATCAAGTCCCATGTATTTATTTTTGTTGCTGCTGTAATTGTCATTGGGATCTTAGTCATAAATTCTTTGCCTAGGCTGATGTCTAGAATTTTTTTCCTACATTTTCTTCTAGGATTCTTATGGTTTCATGCCTTATGTTTAAGTCTTTTATCCCTCTTGAAAGCAAGGTTTGTCTTCACTACAAGTGCTAAGTGAACAGCCTATATTTTTCCTCTTTGCCAACAAAAAGGAGGACAGGGAGCCTTTCCCTGACTCCTGTTCCTTCTGCCCTCTCCCACCCTTGTGACGTGTGCAAACACTCCTTCCCCACCCATCTCCAACTCACATTCACTCCCTGACTCTGGAGTCCTTGCAGTTCCTTCCCTCCCTCTCTGCTAAAACCTCTCTCCAATCTTCCTTTATACTAACATGGAAGCTGCTGATAAGTTTCAAGTGTTATCCCTCCCAGGAGATCTACTTTGAAAGGTAGAATAATTCCAATGGTGTATCAGAGCCAACTCTTCTCAGCTTGTGAGAGCTGATTGTTAAAGTTTCAGAAATTTTGCCTGACAGTCGTCAAACAAAGCCATTATTAAAAATCAAATAATGTAGACTTACTATTCAACAAATTATATTAAAGGCAAAGGTGATAAGTATTCAAAATTCACCACTTTCTAATTATTTTACTACATGGTAAGAGTATCTGTGCTCTCAAGGTCATGTACATTTAACCGTATGGTGGAAATGCTATGAAAGGTGCACATCTCTTTCTAACTCCATGTTCAGTGAAGCCCCATTGTTAGCTTGAAATCAGCAATGGTAGGAGAATTTACACCATAGAAATTGGCCATCAATACAAATCAGTTTTTTCCCTGGGAGCTGGTTGTTAAACATTTGTCAGCATATCACTGAGAATAAACGTTCTAAGGTGTGAGGCTTCCATGGAATAATTTAATGTCAGCATTGCAATGTGTATTCTAGGTACCCCTTAATTACCATAGTAATAATTTTTTTTTATTCACTAATAACATGGGTTTTGTGAGAGTTTGGTTTTCTACTATGTACAGAAGATCACCCCAAAACCTGTTTCCTACTCTCTTCTGCTCAGCATGACAAATTTTCATGCTTCAGTACACTGGCCAAAAGGTAAAAAGGAAAAAGCATTCTTAGTTTGCATCTAGTGGATGGTGTAGCCTTTTGAAGCCAATGGTATGAGTTTGGCCAGGATGTTTGATTACCTTAGGGGGCGGGAAGCTCTCCCCATGTAAGGAGTAGTCTTATAGGATGACGAAAGAAGTCAGATTTGTTCAAGAACTTTTCCAAGATTTTACTTCTCACCTTTATTTTGCTCTTTAGAGTTTATATTTTTTCCAGAAAAAAAACAAACATTGGGAAAACTTTCCTTCTGGTCAAATAGAAGCATATGCTCTAGAGAAGCTACAAAAATATTAATCATGCTTGCTTCAGAATATATTATTTTCATTTTGTTTTGTTTTTTTTTTTTTTTTTTTTTTTTTTTTTTGTTGAGACAGAGTCTCACTTTGTTGCCCAGGCTAGAGTGAGTGCCGTGGCGTCAGCTTAGCTCACAGCAACCTCAAACTCCTGGGCTTAAGCGATCCTACTGCCTCAGCCTCCCGAGTAGCTGGGACTACAGGCATGCGCCACTATGCCCGGCTAATTTTTTTTTTTTTTCTATATAGATTTTTAGGTGTCCATATAATGTCTTTCTATTTTTAGTAGAGACGGGGTCTCGCTCAGGCTGGTCTCGAACTCCTGACCTTGAGCAATCCACCCGCCTCGGCCTCCCAGAGTGCTAGGATTACAGGCGTGAGCCACCGCGCCCGGCCTATTATTTTCATTTTGCATAAACAAATTAATTGGTAGGAGATTGTTGATTTTTAGATGGGAGAGGCAGACAGATAATATTTGGGAAAGGGCAAAGGGTACAAGAATACTGTGTGTATTAGTGAGTTAATTGTTTAAGATAGTAAGTAGCTTGTAATGAAAGACCTTATCATCATCAGATGTTGGATGTTTGGTGATTTGTTTAAAATGTTATGGCTTTTACACTTTTCTTCTTATAGCAATAATTTCCACTGCCTTTTCCAAAAGTATTTGAATTACAGAGCTATTATGATTGATCATATTCACAGCAATATAATTGTTCTGTGGAGTTATAAGTGTGGTCCTAAAATTCCTTAACATTCCCCCTACTGAGAGGTGTCTATGTCCCCTTCCTTCAAATCTGGGTTCTGTATCTCGGGCTCTGCAACAGCGTGGCAGCACAGTATGGCAGAAACGGCACTATGACTGTTTCTGGGCCCCAGCCTGAAATCAGCAGTGGTTACTTCTTGTCCCTTGGGACTCTTACTCTTAGAACCCAGCCACCGTGCAATAGGGAAGTCAAAGTATCTCATGGACAGGATCCCACAGAGAAGAACCAAGATCTCTAGCTTATAGCCGCTGAGGAGCTTCTAGCCAACAGCCAGCACCAGCTGGCCAGACATTAGATGAATTGTCTTGAAAGTACATCCTCTGACCCCAGCTGGCCTCCTGCAACCCACAGCCATGTGTGGAAGAGACGAGCTCTCCTCACTCAGTTGTGCTCAAATTGTGGACGCAGGGATAAAATAACTAGTGTTGTTATTTGAAGACACTAAGTTTTGGGGTGGTTTGTTACGCAGCAATAGATAACTGATATAGTTTAATATTTCACAATCCCTCCATATAATTCTGGCATATTTTACTTTTGTGGCACCACTGAGCATATGTGAAGTCCTCTGAAAAGCATCTGTTTTCTGGGGAAGTTTGGCCATTGGAGAATCAGATAATCAGGTATTGTTTATGCAGAGATAAGAAATCAATGTAGCTGATTTATGTTAAGTTCAACAGTATCCAAAAAAATCATACCTTCTATAATCTGATACTAGTTTAATTAGGTCCTCAGTTGAAATCTTGCTATTTTCTTGTCTATACAATGGTGAAAATCTTGAATCTCTGTCCACATTTCCTTGGTTGTCCTTAAATACTGATCTGAAAGAAAATATTTATTCAGGTTGGTATTTGGATATTGTTTATGGAGTTGTGTTTTTAAGGTGACTAAATTAAATTTCTCATTTACAATGGTAGAAACTCTAGGAACTTACACAATAAAAAGACAAAAATACTTCTTAGACAAAAGTTTAATTTACACAGTTTATTTTCATCATCTTTAATTTCTTATTTTCAACTCTGTGCCTAAAGTGACAGCAGTCTATATTATAACACAACTATTTTTTTAATGATGTCTCACATTTAGTAACTTATATGAAAACCTTGGAGTACTAGAGCAGTGGAGAGGAATAAGAACACATGGTATTCCTTTTAATTATTTCCTCAAGCCACCCTGAACATGGGCGAGACAGAGTCACTTCCATCTGGGTGGCACTATTAGGAGTTACGAATAGTGGGACAGGGGTAAG
This sequence comes from Eulemur rufifrons, assembly GCF_041146395.1. Classification (NCBI taxonomy): domain Eukaryota; kingdom Metazoa; phylum Chordata; class Mammalia; order Primates; family Lemuridae; genus Eulemur; species Eulemur rufifrons. Next base: position 12,611,188 of record NC_090983.1, on the reverse strand, counting down.
GTTGTATATGCGGGTATAGAAGGCCAGGCTCTTGAAACGTTTTCATGGAGATAAATGCGTCCATGTTGTAACTTTCAGGACAGAGACAAAGATAAAATGGAATACAGCTGAGTCAGGTTTTTGTATTAAATAAGGAGAACACTATGATCTGAGCCATTTATTTCCTTTGTTGGTCTGTTGTGTTGGAACTATACAGACTCAGTTAAAATATGGAAATTGTCTTTGTCCAAATAATATAGTAATGTCAGGTAATACTTGTTTCATATACATAGCATGCTTAGATGTTAGATTTTTCTTCCTCATGCTTCATCATACAATGTATAGTCAAAGAAAAACTAGATCCATACATAATTGCTTTTTCTTCAATGTTAGAGAAATGTTGAACTCTTTCTTCTTCTAACTTAAAGGCCTCCACTAGAATATTTTATCAATCTTTAAGTTAACCAAAGAATTTAATACACAGGCTGAAATGGCCATTTAAATGGATAACAGATCATAGAGCTTTGCTGTAAAGTATAGAAAACAGGCCAGGAATTTATCAGAATGATATTTTTAGACTCCTTCCACATGTCTCCTCACTTTTCCCTGCTAAGTCGTGACTGAGGGAAGGTAAAAAGGCCCTCTGTTAAATAATACTGGGGAGACTTAACGAAAATATTGAACCTGAAAATTATTTTTATTTAAATATTATACAGGGCTTTTGTTTGAGTGGGTGAGATGTTGAAACCAATATGATGTATTCCTCAACATGAGAAGAAGTTAAACTGAACTTGAGCAACAGCTTTTTAATTAACCAGTGACTTCAAATAGGTTGAGAGATGTGAGTTGTATAACTCGTTTCTGTTTCTATTCAAAGCGCTGTCATGGAAATTGCTCACTTGCAATTGGACACTCATCCCAAAGAGAATGAAGAGTACAGCACCACGGGAGAAGTTCTGCTCACAATGCCATACAACCTATGGTTGCTCAATAAATATACGAACTGGCAAGAGAACAAAGAACTGCATCATTTACACAGATGGTTTCAGGATGGCTGGGACACTGTGCCTACTTCCAACCGCTGCAGTTGAGCAATGATCACTACACTGTGAGGTCTCAGCACCATGATATTTGGGATATGATCGGAGGGATCATGAATTATGTCCCAGCCATCTCAGAACCATCTGTGTAAATGAGTCTGTTCCTTGTTTTCTTGCCTGAAGGAAAAACTTAGGTGTCCCTGATAGCTTTGCTCACAGGCAGCATGAACAGCCACGATGGACAGCATGAATTAGACATATTTTTTCATCACTATGGAAGACAAAACATAAAAGTGGTTGTCGGGCAGTTTAAGATTATTTTATGGAATGAATTATTTAATCATTAGAGCTTGAAAAAGACAGACAGAAGGAAGCCCTGTGGGATGCACTTGGGTTTTTGTCACTGGAAGGATTCAAACGGAGGTTGAACAACCATTTGCTGGGGATGTTGCTGTCACGGGAACCTTAGCTTATAGCAGCATTGTGCATCTTCTCTAAATGTAGAGATATGAGAATAAAATATTTATTTCAGTCTTGTTTAATTTTAAAGAAAATTCAGTGTTGTGTGTTTGTCCATTTAGAATGTCAAATGAGACAAGAGTGAAAGAAATCACTAAAGGGTCCTGGCATGAATTTAGTCACATGTGATTCTGGGGTGATATGCATGGAAAGAGTTCCATTTTCAACATCATGCATTTGGAAGGGCCAACGTTCTCCCAAATCAATGAGTGTAAAATACCCTATGTAGTCATCTGTATGCGTTCTCTATTCCTACCCCAAGGATAACCTTTTCACTGTAAAACGGCAGTACAGCTGGTGCCAAATATGAGAACATCAAATTAATTTCAAATAAAACGTTGCTCACAGTGATGAGCACTGCAGCGGGTGGGAGGATTAGATCTGGGTAAAAATATGGTCATAAACGAAATTGTCAATTCTAGTCTTTTAATGGCTATTGACTGTAAGGGCGAAAACGTTTTAGAGCACACTGAAAGCTGCACTGAGAAACAACTGCAATCTCCAAAGTCTAATAGAAAGGAAAAGTAGGCCGGGCGCGGTGGCTCACGCCTGTAATCCTAGCACTCTGGGAGGCCGAGGTGGGCGGATCGTTTGAGCTCAGGAGTTCGAGACTAGCCTGAGCAAGAGCGAGACCCCATCTCTACTAAAAATAGAAATTATATGGACAGCTAAAAAATATATATAGAAAAAAAAAAAAAATTAGCCGGGCATGGTGGTGCATGCCTGTAGTCCCAGCTACTCGGGAGGCTGAGACAGGAGAATCGCTTGAGCTCAGGAGTTTGAGGTTGCTGTGAGCTAGGCTGACGCCACGGCACTCACTCTAGCCTGGGCAACAGAGTGAGACTCTGTCTCAAAAAAAAAAAAAAAAAAAAAAAAAAAAAGAAAGGAAAAGTAGCCACGTGGTCAGCAGTATCAATAAGGTATTGAAATATGTCCGGAAGCTGGTAATGACATCGAGTAACAGCTAGCCTGCCTCTGACGCTGCCACGTTTATTTGAAGCGGTTTCCACACTGTGAAGGGGAAACTAAAATCTTCTTTGGCTGGATTTTGTACTTTTTGTGGTTAGATAATCCAAGTGGTCTAACATGAAATCTGTAGAACTGTACTACTAACCATTTTTCTCAGTTGCCAGAGAAATTTAGGTACCACGAATCATATAGGTATATACACGAATTGGTGGCATATACTGCTTCCTAACCTACAACCAAACCACTAATTGGCATTAACACAGCGTGAGCTTGTGGTGTCTTTGGCTGTCCTATCCTAGGAATGATTACTTCAATATTGGTAACATTGTCAGGCTCCCTAGAAACTTTATCTGTCTTTCTTCCAGCATATTTTACTAGACAACTTCAAAGCAAGATTGTCACTTCTGCTAACTTCTCAAGTTCTTTGAATAATGGGTGATTCTTTTACTTTTCTTCCTCCACATTATTTTTCACTGCCCCAAATTTACTAGAAAAGGGGACTTGTTGAGGTGAATATGATCTCCACAAGTGACTTTTAGTAATAATAATTTTAGAAAAATGCCTTCTAACAATAGCAATCTTTTATTGGGTACATATCTGTGCTCAGTAATCCCTACAATAGTAAATTAGATATTATTATGCCTCTTTTGTAGATTTAAAAAAACAGCAGTAAAGATATTATAAGTAACCTGCCTAAGTTCACTTGGCTAGTAAAGGATTGAGTTGATACTTCCTGGCTGGCTTTAAAGTGCCTGTTTCTAAAATCTCAGAACAATTTCTTAAAGAGAAAATGTGTGCATTGTTGTAATTTTGCTACATTGGAATATTTCACTTTTGCCAAGACACATCGGGACTTGACTTGCCCCAATAGGTTTTCTGGAGGGAACTGAGAATGTGTCATAATATGAAAATGTTTGATCAGTGAACTATAAGTAGTTATCTTTTCTCTTGAAGCTTATGAGAAATAAAAACAATTAAATTCATCAAAAAGGGTTTAGTATATCTAAATAGCATCTATTTCATGTAGAATGCCCTGGCATTAATTGTTCCTGTAGGAAAAGATAGAAAAGGGGAGACAGAGTGATATTCATGATCTACCTTACGCCAAATGCTTTTGCATCTGAGATTGTACTTGACATGCTGTCCAGAGGCAGGTTTTGTCAGCTCCATTTTATAGATGGGAACCCTGGGACTTGGAGCAGAAACTTATTCAAAGTCACACTAAGTGGTGGCCTGATCTGGACTAGGTTTATCAGACTCCTGGGCCTGGGATCCTCCTCCCCCCCTGCGATAAGGCTTCCTTAGGGCAAACTGATTCCTGAGGACTGTATGGGTCTGTCTTGGTTTACTGCTGCCCAAACTTCCACATTTCTCCTCTCTGCGCCTACGTGTCTCCAACTTTAAATGACAAATACCAATGAGTTTACTCCAGATATACTTATCACTGGAAACTGTGAGACCTAAAAATGGCATAACTAACAGGTTCTCCCTTCTTTATGAATTTTAATTTCCTGCCATTGGGATAGTGTTACTAAAATCCAATGAATACTTGCTAGGCTGTCTTATTTTGTAACTCTAACCTTTTTTCATTCATTCAGTTTGTACATTGTTGACCTTTTTTCCTTAGGAGTCTATGCCAGGCTCTTCCTCCTTTAAGAAATGATTATAATTAATAGAGATCTAAAGGGATTGAGGAGGACAATAGTAATTGATGATTAAACAGATCTAAAAAGGAATTCTTGTTCTTTATGCAGAGGTTATATGTCCAGATGAATGATGCCACCATCAGTGTCCACAGAGCTCAGCATTTCTATCAGAGAGTCAACTGGTACTGATAAATTTGGCTATGCTAATCAGTAATGAAATCAGAGAGTTTAAATGATCAGTTTGATGGTTTCATTTGGACGTCCATATATAGACCTGAGCTCGATGCCTAAATGAAAACATGCAGCTGCATAAGAAATCATAGTGCATCCATCTGAAGTTTATGCACACCAGACTCTCAGGACTGACATAACGTCAAAGTTTTGTTAAGCCAGCTATACATCATAAACAAGCTATGACTTTGTTTTGATATCTACCAAGAACCATGCAATATACCTGGTCATCCATACACTGTACGTATGTCACTGCCCTCTATTATAAGTTGTCTTGCTAAACTGTCTTGTGAAACGTATGTCTCTGGGGAGCTTGAGATGTTCATGAAGATGACCACATTAACATTCTTCTACATGTGGGTACATTAAAAATAATAGGTAACACAGAAGTGTTCAAAACTAAAGCTTCCAGTGCCGACTATATATGTATTTCTAGTCTGTTGGTTGCAATTGTCGACCTACCTCACTGCCCAAGCGAATGGCATGCGGTATTTCCCCAATTTGCTACAGAACTGCCTGTTGGATTTTAGGATCTTCTGTGCATACTAAGGAAAAAGATAAATAAAAATATTGTTTAGAACAGCACTTTATAAGCTGTACCTGAAAGTAATACCAAATACTTTTTTGTATTATTTTATATTGAAACTCAGAGAAACCCTGCCTTAGTGGCCCGCAGATTTCACCTTCTAAAGAGCCAAATGATATCTTCTGTGTTCAAACTATTGCATAACATTTTTCTTTCTTTTTAGCTTGGAAATTCCAAATGTCAAAAATGTACTTATCTTGGAATATCAACATTTTTCCTTTTCTTTTTTGTCTTAAAAGATCTTAAAATCTTGAACAAAAAGTGTTATCACATTTATATCCACAGTCTATATTATATCTCTTTTATCCCTTATGATAGAGGTCAGCAGATTTGTTCCATAAAGGGTTGCATAGTAAATATATTGCGCTTCGTGGGCCATATGGTCTCTGTCACAACTTTTTGACTCCGTTGCTATAGCAGGAAAGCAGCCACAGACAATCCATAAATGAACCAGTGTGACTGTGTTTCAATAAAACTTTATTTACAAAAACAGCTGGCAGGCTGAATTTGGCCTGCACACTGTAGTTTGCCAAATCCTGAGTTAAAGGAGCCTCATAAGTGTGTTAAACTCTGCCCTAAAGTGTCACGTGCTTAGATGTAATTCTTATGAGTTATTTCCCCAATATATTCCCTTGACCAGAAAAATATAGACTTTTTATATTTATTTTTGATTAAATAGTAACATTTGATTATTAAAGAAAATATGATAATATTAATAGAAAAGAAGAAAGTAGAAATATATTACCTGTAGTTCCACCATTCAAAGCACTTACAGCATTCCCTTTCCTCTTTCTTTCTTCACTTAGGTGCTACTATAATTTGACGTACAATTACCTATCTTACTTTTTCACTTAGTTCATCAGCAGCAGTGCTGATGTCTTAGTAAACTATTCACTCGCTTTCACTCAGATTATTCCAAACTTTTGAGTATCATGAATACTTTGATCCTGGGGTTAAAGATTTTTTCCACATTTAAATTTATTTCTACCAATAGATTCTCAGAAGTCAGAAATTGCTGGGTCAAATGAAATGTAAACCAAAAAGATATACTTTAAACATTTCTTGGTGGATATTCATTTCACTAATAAGTGAATATTTCAAGACATACATTTATTAAACTTCACAACTCAGCAAGGTAGTGTGACTCCATTTCTTGAAAGCAAATGAAGTTATTTATAAGAGAGTTTATGCATTACCTTGTTGGAATCTGGATTCTTAATGTAAGGTTCAGCACCACTTGCAATGTTTCCCATCAGGACTTTTTCAATTTTGGCCACCAAAACAATTTCGGAATGCGGATTGCTTACAGAAAATACAGCCTATGCACAAAGAAAGCAGCTCATGAGCATCTAAGACATCACATTGAAGACATTTGCAAAAATACTACTTTTTTTTTTTTTTTTTTTTTTTTTTAAGGACAGCTTTAAGGGAATTTTTATTTGGGAAATTGCCCATCCTATGTGATCTATTGGTAAGAACAACGGAACTAGTATTTTCTGTCCCATCGGAAGGAAAGAAAAGTGCCACCTGCTTTGGAAATTTTAGCCATTCCTCGGGAAGTCCCTTGACGTAAGGTTCTTCTGATTGTCGTGGAGTGATAGTGTCGATGTTGCCATTTTCCAAAGCCACGGGAGCCCCCGAGAGCATCTGTCTCACAGCAGTGTGATTTAGATCCACGTGAAAATCGGCAGAAATCTTTCTGCTGTCTCTGAGGTCATAAAGTGCCACACTCACAAAAAAAGGCTCAATCTGCATGAAAAAGAAAGAACAGATGTTTCTGACATAAAATCATTACCAGTGCAACAGCGTTTTTAGTATGCCATTTAACAAAGCAGTAGATGAAATAAATGCAGAAAGCAAGCTCCCTTTGACTCTGAGAACTACCTGGAACCCTTTCCTCCAGCAGGTGCCTTGGATCCCAGCACTATATTTCACTGGTTTCTTCACTCTAGTTTCCCTGCCAAGTAGTCTCTTCCATATGTTGTACTACATAGATGGTTTGGCCTTACAAATCCTTCTAGTGATTTCCCCTACACTCTCAGAAAATACCTGCCACCTTAGTCTCCCCAGACCCCTTGACATCTGTAATGAAATCCTAGAAGTTTCTAGATGGCACTGAGGATGAACTTCACTAGTCTAACCACTTCTCAATTTTTTTTCAGAGTGTGATAGGATAATAATAATAGCTAACATTTATTCAGCATTTACTATGCGTTTGCCACTGTTCTAAAACACTTGCAATACATTAGTGTGCAAGGTACATATTAAAACACAGTGTGACAAATAGGTGAGCATCAGGTTGTGAGGGGATCTGTTGGCAGAGAAGGCAGGAAGTTTTCAAAGAGGAATTGATATCTTAGTTGAGCACTTTAAAAAAAAACCAAACTGATATTAACTATTTTTCCCCAAATTTTGAAATCTTTTTGAACTGACAGTAAGAGTACAAGTATGGTGCAAAAAATACTCTAATTTTCCCCTTGTCAAGATTCTCCAAGTATTTTCTCTCTCTCTCTCTCTCTCTCTCTCACACATACTCCCTTGTTATAACTAGTCTGAATCTTTTGAGAGCAAATTTCCAATAGTATTCCACTGCTAAATGCTCCAGCGGGTATTCCCCCCTTTGAGGACACTCCGTTGCCTAATCACCATGCAGCCATCCAAGTCAGGACAACAACCTTGGTCTAAAACTGCTGTCCAACTCACATGCCCCTTTCAATGCTGCCAATTGACTTGACATTGTCTCTTTTTTTCCTTTCTGGTCCAGAATCCCATCTATGACCACGTGTTGCATTTTGATGCCATTTTTCTTCAGTTTACTTTAATCTGAACCATTCCTCAGTTTTTCTCTCTCTTTCATGCTCTTGACAGCTTAAAGATTACAGGATATACATTCTAAAGGATGACCTTTAACCTGGGCCTTTTCTATGTTTCCTTATGACCAGATTCAGGTCTTGCTTTTATGACAGTAATACCCCAGAGCAATGCTTGATTTCACACTTCGCTGTATCAAGAGCACAGTGTTAGCTCTCTTGGCACCTGTGACATTAACCTTGGTCCTGTTAGTATCTGCCAATTTTTTCCATTATAAGGTTACCATTTTCCCTTTAGTAATGGATTAATATTTATGGAAATATGTTTCAAGATTACCCCCATGCCTTGCTACTCATCCAACCCAACCTATAAGTCTTAACCTCCACTGATAACTCCCATTGGAATCAACTATCACCATGATGGCTACCAATGGTGATTTTTTAGCTCCAAGGACATGCCACCTATGTAGGAATTAGGCAAAGCATTGGTTCGAAGGGACTTTTAGGTAGGGTGAGTGACATGTGTGAAGACATATAGACATGAAAAAGCACAGGAAAAGAACATTGGAGTGGGATCAGAGTGGAGGCAAAAAATTAGTTAGGAGGTGTTTGTGGGAGATGCATTTGAGAACATGAAATACAACCAAAGGGCTTGGAAATCCTTTGCATGAGTGTTTATCGGTTGATTGGAGAAAGAAGTGCACAGGGGCATAAAGAAAATTCCCAGGTTTGGGGATACAGGAAACAAAATGGATGATCATGTCATTCACTGATACTGGGGATAAAGATATAAAGATGAATTGCGAATGGGACATTGACAGTCATCTCTAGGACATCCCAGCGGCAGTTGGATACATGAGTGTTGAGCCCAGTCAAAGAAATGGTGCTGTAGGTCCAGCTTTTTGTGTGTGTTCCTGTTTAAGTCATGAGATAAAGAGAAGAAAACCAGAAAAGGATCTTGGGAAATATCAACATGCAAAGGATAGAGATGGGAGTAGGGGAAACAGCTTATAAAAGAGATTGGGAACTAGAGAGAAATTTTTAAAAAACTGATAAAAATTTTAAAGTGCTACCAGAGTATCACAGAAACAAAGAAAGATTCAACAAAGAAGAAATGGTCAACCAGAAAAATGTCAAATGATTAAATTTGACAAAGACAAAAATACATAATATACATATATGTAATTATATACATATTATGCACTTGTACATATATAATTATACCCGTGCACATGTATGTAATTGCATATCTATGTAAAGGTGGAATATGCCTACAAAAAACAGCATTTTCATTTTTTTTTAAAATGCTAGTTAATTTTTAATTGATGCCAATCATCTGCTAGAATTCTGTGGACCAGCAGGTTATATAAAAAGACCACATTACGACCCAGTTCATTATTGTACAGATTCACTCATGCTGTGGATCTTTTTAAGTGCTTGGTGGTATCTCCTGTCCTCTGAAATGTAATATGACTAGCTTATAACAGGGGTACAAGTTCAATTCTTCAATACTAAACAATACTTGCCAGCTCCCTTACTGTTAGAAATAGAATCTCATACAGAAAATAAATTCAATAAATTATTTTTTTTAAAAACAAAACAATTACAGAGTAAAAGTTTTGCATTTTACCAATTTAATTTTATTTAGAAAAACTCTTGGTTTGTGGTGGCGTAGTCTGCCAACAGTTGACAAATGCAAAAATTACAGGAAAATAGCTCAGGTAGGAACTCAAAATGCATTGAAGGTCAAAGGAAAAAATCTTTATTATTTTTCCTGAATTGTTGCATTTTGATTTTCATTTCTGCTCAGTGAATGGAAATAAATACCTCCTTTGATAACCCATCAGAAATTAAAGCTCATATGGTGATTCATTTATTTCTTCCAATCCACCTTTTTCAACGTAAATGTCAAATCACTGGCTTTTCAATGAGGATTTGTTTAACAAAGCACCTTCAAAGCCTAGAAAATTAAGTCATATGTTTTGTATGTTGTGAATTCTGCACTCTTCTTTAAAAAAATTCAGGAACATAAAATTTTAAATGTAGCTCTACTGTGAGGCAGCTCTATTAGTTCAGATTTTTGGGATCAATTTCTACTTTCAAAGAAATATTTTATACTATAAAACCATCAACTTGAATTTGGTTTTCAATTTACTGACAACAAAATTACATGCTGTCAAATATTGTTTTCTCATCATGAAAAAGTTCTTGCAGGGAGTCTTTAGAAGCTCATTCATTAAGTGCAGTAGTTGGCTCTTTAGCAACCTGGAGAAATATTGCAACTAATTTAAAACATGCTCATTGAATCAGAACAATGAATTTAAAAATAGCTACATTAATAAAAGAGTGTCATTGAATAAGTACACAAAGATTTTAAAAAACAATACTATTAAAGACAAAACTGTTATTGAGGTGAGGCTGTCATTATTTTTTTTTGTATTATTGCTTATAAGCACAATGAAATTGTTTCTTAAAAAGCATTTTCCTAGTTTTTCAACATTTGCATCAACTGTAAGATAAATTTAAAACAACACAGACGTACAAAACACTCCAAATCAACTTAACCCTTTGGCCTGACAGATGTGAAAGGTACACTGAAGCTGATCTCTAAACTTGGGTCTGTTCTCCTGCCTGGGGAGATTGGCCTAAATACAAACATTTTGCTTCTGAATATGGGTCTTCAGACAAAGAAAGGAATCCATGTGGAAGGAGTCATATGCCCTTGGCACTAGAAAGAAAAGCCTATTATCTTTGATTTTCAGTATCTAAGTTAGATTTTTAACTCTCACTTAACGATGTGCTAGGTTCAAAGAACCATCTTTTTTTTTTTTTTTTTTGAGCCAGGATCTTGCTCTGTTGCTCAGGCTAGAGTGCAGTGGTGTCACCATAGCTCACTGCAAGCTCCAACTCATAGGCTCAAGCAGTCCTCTTGCCTCAGCCTCCCGGGTAGCTGGGACCACAGGCACGTGCCACCATGCCCAGCTAATTTTTTCTATTTTTAGTTTTTTGGCTAATTACTTTCTATTTTTAGAAGAGACGGGGTCTCACTCTTGCTCAGGCTGGTCTCGAACTCCTGAGCTGAAGCAATCCTCCCGCCTCGGCCTCCCAGAGTGCTAGGATTACAGACATGAGCCACCACGCCCAGCCTTGAGGCAAGATCTTGCTCTGTTGCCTGGGCTAGAGTGCAGTGGTGTCACCATAGCTCACTGCAAGCTCCAACTCCTGGGCTCAGGTGGCCCGCTTGCCTCAGCCTCCCGAGTAGCTGGGACTACAGGTGTGTGCCACCACACCCACCTAATTTTTTATTTTTTGTATAGACAGGGTCTCTCTATGTTGCTCAGGCTGGTCTTGAACTCCTGGCCTCAAGTGATCCTCCTGCCTCAGCCTCCCAAAGTGCTGGGATTACAGGTATGAGCCACTGTTCCTGGCCTATTTTTATTTAATTAAGACTAAGTGTCATTACAATTTGGGTTAAATTTTCCTGATATTTCCACATAGTTTCAATGAACCAAATTTCCAGGTTTTGGTTTGTTTTGCTTTGAAATCCTTCATGAAAGCATGGCCTGATTACTCCTAACACTGTCCACTCCATGGGAGTTGCTCTTGCCACAATCACCGACATCTTCTGTTTGGCTCTGTCTACTTGATCCTTCTTTGACCTCATGTTCCTCAGCTTCTCAGCACCACCCCACAGCTGAGCTGTTCTCTCTCAGTTTCATGACTCTTCCTTGGCTCATCTCTACTGCCATAGCCATTCCTTCATGGTCTTGCTTGGTCACTACTCTATTCATCCTTTCAGTATTTGGTTCCTGGCCCCTTCTCCATGACATAGAAATTTTTAGATGATTGCCCCCAGGTCTGGACTAGACTTGTCTAGCCCCCTTGTCTGGACTAGACTTTCAAACTTATATCTCCATTCATGGCCACTCCTTTGAGTCCCAAACTTGCATTTGAATTTGCCCAGAGGACATCTCTATTTGGATATCCCACAGGCCTATCAAGCTGATCGTGTCCATAACAGCATTTTTGACCTGTATCCTGCAATCTGCCCTTCCTCCAGTCTTACCATCTTGGTAAATGGCACCACCATGCACAGAAATGTCCAAAGCGAAAACCAGGGACTCATCCTCGAGATTTCCTTTTCCCTTACTCTGTATATCCAACTCATCAGGAAAACCTGTCAGTTCAGTTTATAAAAGAGCAGTCAAATCCACCCATTTCTGTCTGTCTTCCTTCCATGCCAGCCCTACCTACTTCAGGCCCCACAATAAATGGCGGTGGCAGTCTCCCAGCTGGCCTCCCTGGACAACTCTTCTTTCCTCCAATCCATTCTTCTGATGGGATCTTTCAAAAATACAAATCAGAGCACATCATTGAATGGCTTCCACTCATACTTAGGATAAATCCAAACTCTTCTCTATGGCTTATAAGACCCTGCATGACCTTACCTGTTTCTCCCACCTCATCTGGCTCTGCCCTTCCCCTCCCTGTCTCTTTTCGCTTCCTAGAACTTGCCAAGACTTACTTGTCTCAGGGCGTTTGCACTTGCTCTTTCTCCTGCCCAGAACGCTCTCTCCTGACCTACCTTTCCATCCTTCTCAACCTTTAGGTCCCTGTTCAACTGTCACCTCTGCAGAGAGGCCCTCTGTGACCATCCTGTCTAAAGTTACCCTTTCCCTAGTTACTAGCATCATGTCTCACCATAGTTATTTCTTTCAAAAAACTCTTCAGAGTGTGCGGTTATCTTGTTAATTTGTTCTCTTGTTTACGCTTTGTCCTTTACAAAAAGAGTCTCATCTCCAAGAGACGTGGGACCTGGCTTAGTACTTCCCTGCTGCTTTCCCAGTACTTAGGACAAGTGTGGCTCACGGCAGGCACACCGAATAGAACTTGACAGAGAATGAATACATCTGACTTCAACTACATTCATTTCTACTCACACCTAGTGCATAAAGTTACAAACTATGAAGAAGCTTTACTCTGGGGCAAGATTCTTATTGATGACACGTTTCCATTTTAGCTTACTTGTCAACAAGGATCTCACATGTCACAATGAAAATATCAATACCTTGTATGCATAGTCTTTACAAATTTCAAGCCATTTCCCAGACATTTAGATAACAGCATATATTTAATGAACGCTTACTTTGCACCAAGCACTAAGTACCTTCCATGTATCACCTCATTTAATTTTCACAATGACCATTTGAAATGGTTACTGTTATTTTTCCCATTTCTAGGAGAGAAGACTGAACATAAGCCACCTGCCCAGCCTAAATTGGAAAGCCAGGTAATCTGGTGAAAGTGGCACATCTCATTGGATTCTCCCCATCAGATCGCAGGTGCACACCATGAACCCTATCTACTACACCAGGGGGCAGCAGTCTCAAAGGGAATCACTGAGGCTATAGAGACACAAGGACAGGAGGTGTTAAAGTCGTCTTCTGAATAGGTTAGTCCTTTCTGCCAACCGCTCACTGTGAAGACCTAGAGGGCTAGTTTCACTGCATCATAAATAGAGGAAGACATGGGATTGTGTGGGCCCAGTGAAAACGATGCTCTTTCTGCCTTCCAAAGTCACTGTGACTTGTAGCAAGGATCTGGAAGTCAGTTTTCTTCTTTGAGGTGAAAGATGATAATTAAAGGATGATTGATAAGAAGTCGGAACAGAATGCATTAAAAAGGAATGAAAGGAAATATGCCCAAAATATTAATATTAACTGTGACTTGTATTGATGATAGGATTATGAGTGATTTTTGTTTTCTTTTTCATAGTTCAACATTTATAAATGTTTACGCTGGTAAAATGCCCCCTTCCCACACATACATTTATAATCAGGATGGAACTACCCACTAGAGTACTAAGAGAAAATTCTCAGGAGAGCTCCCTTAGTAGGAAAAGGAATCTTATATTGATTTAATTAGCACTATGATGTTTCCAAATATCAGTGAAGAACCTTTATAATTTCTGCCATTTACACGTACCATCTATACTATGATTTATTTCATATTTATCTAATATTATTTTATTTGATTCACTACCCCTATCTTCAGCAATAACAGCTATAAAATCACAGAGTTTGTTAGCTTTGATTTTTCTCTAATGTACATGAAAAAATATGTAAATATTAAAATAAAAATTTCAGTTTAAAAGCCATCTTGAGTACCACTACGAGGATACAAACAATACTTTAGGAAATTGTGAACCACCATGCTGATTTCATGGAAAGAATCTGAGAACAGAGTCCCTTTGATGCTGTTTCTTTAAATTAAAAGGAAAATGTTATGTCAGTATATTGACAATTCTACTTTAGAACTTGTGCACTTCTGTAATGCGGAAAAATGCTGTGAATCATATTCCCTGGTACACTAGATGGTGTGGAATCAGTGCCTGGAATTAGGAGGAATAGAAAAGACTTTGACGAGGGTCTTGGCCAACTGGAAAATGACACCACAGAACAGAAACTTACATTTGTTATCGGATCGTTTTCATTCTCTGTAACACATCCCTGAAGATTTAAGTTGAGAGCTTTACAAATGATCATGATTCTCTTGGCAGCTTTTTCTTCAAATGGTTTGATCACAAAGTCAGAGTCTAAAAGATCCTTTTTTTGAAGTTTCAAGGTCTAAAAGAAAAATTTGCAAGTTTTAGTCACCAAACTCCCATCATTAAAAAAAAAGACATTCTAACTTATAGCCCCCAATGGTAGGGACCAAGTTCATATCTACTTAGATAGGATTTTGCCTTACGTCTATGTCTGGATCCAGCGAGAAGAGATTTAGCCTCTCCATGTTTCGAGTTGTTTTTACAGTATCTTCAGTTTCTGCGAGGTACTGCAGAGAAAACTATGTTAGTCTTCGGTGTCTAAATATCCATGTACCACCCCAGACACATCCACATGGCTCAGATGTAGCTCTTAGTATTATCCCTATTTTAATACTCTCTGCTAACCCTTAGAAAATCTTTTAAAAACATGCTTTTATTTCTTAGTACTGTGTGCATGTTAAGTAAAGCACGTAGGTTAATGGAAAGTTCTGAATTAGTTTCTTAGTCTAAATCTTAAAAAAATTATTTCCATCTTTTCTAGAAAAGCGATAACTATTATAATAAGTACTTCAAGTTTATCTGCAAGTACAATGTCAACTTTATTACTTTTGCGAAGTCTGGGTGTAGGCTGTTGTCTGAAGAATCTGTTTCCTCCGGCGTGCATTCACAAGTTACAGAATTATCCAGCGGATCTTGAAAAGATACACCAAGAGAGGTTATTAATATTCATGAGTTGTACATTTTTCTAGCCTATGACACATAAAACTCAAGAACTAAGAGGGATATTGGTGAGCCTGAGCCTTCATTTTGCCCTGACTCCAGTACTCCATGTCGCTAGGTGATCTGGGCCTGGAAATCAGATCTCTTGATGATAATTTTGGGATTCTTGCCATGGCACCATCTTGTGTCCGTAAGAACTTTCGGTCTTTACAACACTACACTTATGCTTGGGGTTGTCTTGACTTACTTCATTAATGCGTACTAAAGTTTTCTTAAATATATATGCATTTTTTGGTAATTCTGACTCTCAGGCCATCAATTTAGAATCTATCTGCTTGCTCCAGTTATCTA
This sequence comes from Eulemur rufifrons, assembly GCF_041146395.1. Classification (NCBI taxonomy): domain Eukaryota; kingdom Metazoa; phylum Chordata; class Mammalia; order Primates; family Lemuridae; genus Eulemur; species Eulemur rufifrons. The sequence continues at coordinate 12,595,790 of NC_090983.1, read as the reverse complement.
AACTCTGTAAGATACTGTAAACATTAACATTATAGTAGATTATTATTAAATAAATCATAAATATAAAACACTCACTATGGTATACAGTAGTTGCATTAAAATCTGCAACAGTTTTCTTCCTCATGATCCTGTGACCCTCTCACTTCGAAACATATGACACTTTGTCTATGACAACTTAAAGCTGCTTTGGTTTCTAACGTACCATGTATTGTGCAAAATGTCTTAAAATAGTTTTCTCTGGGGAGGACTGTCTGACTCTGCTGGTGGTGAACTTGCCTTCTACGTAGCTATAGATTTACTTTCCTAGTCTTCCTTTCACCTTTTCGTTCTTCTCTCTTGCTCTCTTCTCATTGTTGAGAATGAATTAGAATCTTATGAGGGAATTAGGCTTGGCAGAAGAATAATTTTAATCTTATAAAAAATCTCTACTACCATGCATAATTTTTGGAACTTTTACAAATAAGCTGATCTCAGTATGATCAAAAAGCATAAATGAAAGCTGCTTTTTAACTACAAGGCAGTAGTCCATATTTGCCTTAACAGAGTATGAGGTTCATTCATTAAATTTAATGAAAGGCCCAAAACCCACAAAATGCCCCCTCTAAGAGAACATCCCATCAGACATGTGCATATTTTGGATAGTGCTGACAAATGATTCCCAGCATCGTTTGCTAGGTCACAGCCTCAAATCCTTGCCCGTTGATGCAAAATCACACTTCTGTGTGGTGATCATCCTATTCAGTAAAGATTCAGGAGTGATTTCTTAGAGCAAATAGCTCTGGGATGGATGAGCTAGAACAGACAGCTCCCACAACTCCTAGAAGCTTTAATGAACCAAAAGAACAGGTCACACTTGACAAAAGAAGGGAGACGATTTCATGTGCTCTCTCTCACCCAGCCCCAGATCGGTGAGCTCTGCGCTCCTCCGCCCCTGCAGGGACCCCTCGGGACTGATTTGCAGGATGCGGTTGAGGGTGTGGATCCACTCATCCATGTCTGACTCTGTTTCAGCTGCCAGCACAAAATAGGTCAGGTCATTCATTTTCAATTCAAAAGCATATTTTCTTAGTCTGTTGTTCTGTGGAATAAAAAGAAAAAAAGAAAAAGGAATACCAAAAAATAAGTCTTCGAGAGTGAGAGACATTTTATATGGGGTTGGGTTTCCAAAGTGTTCTCATATAGGTAGCTAATGTAAAGAAAACCTTCTAAAACACGACAAAATTTTAGATGAACATGAATCATTTTGTTTGATTTTTTTCAAAGCTTTTTGTAATAAGAAAAATCTTATTTAGGTTTTTGTTGATTGGATGGTCACGTTAGCTTAAAAATTTCATCTGCAGGCACATGCGTGAGTATATTCTGAATTTCTTTAAATAGTTGCTTCCAGTTTCTGCCTTTGTTTTTTCAACTTATGTTCTGTCTGTGATTCGCTCTAGTTGGGTTTCTGACCCCACCACATCCCAGAGGCAGCTCTTGCCAAGGTCACTGACAAGCTCTATGCTATCGTACTCTCCAAGGGATATTTCTTTCTTTGTATCTTCCTTGACTTTTCAGTGAAATTAACATGGTGGCCACCACCTCCTTCTTGAAACCATCTTTCTCTGGTTTCCAGGACCATGCTCTATTCTGGTTTTCTTTCCAGTTCATCGGCGAGCATCTTTCTATCTCCAGCACTGGCTCTTCCTTCTCCTTGTGACTCCTAATGGTAATCCTGCCTCCACCTTACACTCCGTTCCCTCCTTTCTTTCTCATCCAGTCCAATGGCTTCAACTGACATCCACGTGCAGTGATGTCTCAATTCCTTTCCTGGCTCTGGCTTCCCCACCAACTTCCACACTCTTCTCTAACTTGACATCTTTCATTTGCATTTTGGGACCAACTCAAAAGGCCTTATTCTAGTTCCTGAATATGTTCCTCTCACTTCCTTATTGCTGCCACAGGGCCTGAGACAGGGCGTCCGACTGCTGTCCCCTCATGCATGCTCCTGCCAGCAGAGGGAACATGACACTTGCCCCTTGTGTACATACATGAGTTGTATTCACTCTTCAAACTCAACTGAAAACCTCAATTCCCCAGTCTAGGACCTCAGGAGCACTTACTATAATTTGGATTTATATGCTTATTCATTTTTGCCTGTTTGTTTTGACAAATATGTCTCCCTCAAGGCTATCTCCATGAGGACTGGGTCAGTTTTGCAAAACATTGTATCCTGTAACAGTGCTGACACATGGAAAGGTTCAATAATACTGGGTTCAAAACAGACATATTTTATAAATGGAATAGAATAGGTTCCTATTCTTGGAGAACTGACATTCTAGTAGGGAAGAGGAATGAATGATTGAAGGAATGAACACACAATTGAAAAACAGATTCTCCATTGTGCAGAGAATTAAAATGGGCTGATGTGATGAGAAGGTACTTTAGATTGGGTGGTCAAAAACAGGCCTTTCACAAAAGGAGATGTCTAATTTAAAGTACAGAAAAAGGAGTGGGCTATTTATAGTTCAGGGAAGGACCTTTAAAGCAGGGAAATACAAAGGCAAATTGTTACAATTTTATGTATTCCTGCCATGAGATTAGTATGTAAATTCAAAGTGGAAACTTTCTCCCAATGATACAAACTAGCATTATGGAACCAGGGTGATTGTTGTAAGAATGACTGAAGATGCTCCATCTTTGATTCATTCCCAGGCAATTCTGATGCAGGTGTTCAACTTTTACCCACATGTTCTAAAGCCTGTAGTGTATTCATAATTGTAACAGAACAAAACCTAACACATAGGACAGCTCTATTAAATGAATAGATATAGGAGAAGCACCATAAGTGAGAGCAATAGTTGTGGGATTGTATCAAAGCATAAAATTCTTTTTGAGAACAGGATTGTTATTTCCTAGTAGCAAGAAAAAATAATTTTTAATATCCCTCTGGCAATGTCCTCTTGCCTTGGAATGCCTTCACAGACTATCCCAAGATAGCTGTTGCTTTCAACTTTCACAACAGCAAGTTACTGCTGCAAACACAACACTTATTAAACACTTGCTCTGTAGTTTACAGCCATTATGAGACAAATCACATTATTCCATTTAACATATGATGGAATCGAGGCTTTGGGAGATTAATTAAAATGTGCTTGGGATTATATCCATAGCAAGTGACGGAGAAGGGGAGATAATCCCTGTACGCTTCAGCAGTTGTGCTCCTCATCCCTCCGCCGAGCTGAGAGCCAGGCACATAGATGATGACTGGCTAATGCTGGTCTTCCTCGCCATTGCCCTGCCACCATCGCACATCAAGGAGGTCACTGTGGCCTGCAAGTCACGGTCTCTCTAAGTGGGCAAGAATACACAGTGGGGCAACGCGTAGCCTCAAGATACGGTAAAATTTAGGAACTGAAGGAGGAAGAAGAATTGACTATAAAGCTAATTACGGTTCTCACATGGAAATTCACAGCTCAAATGTCATTTTCTAGACTCTTCCAAGGACAAGCTCTTTGCTCCTTTCCATACTTTTGTATTACTATCAACTATTATTTATCTCTTTGTCTTGCCATGACTCACTCACAGGTTTGGCTTTTTATTAGTCCTTCCGTCTCATAAAGGCAGAAGCTAAATCTTTATCCTCAGTACTTAGTGCAGTGATGTCATTCATTCACGAAAGAGTTTTTTCTTGTGTTCATACTTTGTGTTGAGCAAAAGCGTAATCAGTCCTTGCCCTTGCAGAATGGGGAAGACAGGGATTAGGCAATAAATCTTATAAATGTGAAATCAGAAAAAAAAGGTGCTTAAATTCTGTGTAAATGTTTTCAAGAAGAGGTACTAGGTTCTATGAGAGCATAGAATAGAACGATTCAGGCAAGTCAAAGGTCAGAGTTGCATGTTGAGATCATTTTGACTGCAGTGTAAACAGTGTGTGTGTGTGTGTGTGTGTGGGCAGCCAGAGAGGCCGTGGTGGATTGTACCTTGCTTTCAAATGAAGATGCCAAAAATTGTTAAAATTTGCATCTGTACTTCAAATGAGTTTTGAATGTGGCTGCCAGCTTCAACAATATTATCAAAAATATTTTTAAGACTTTTTAGCAAAGTATTACAAGCTATTGTTTCACAAAAAGGGATTTTATAAGTAAAATAAATATTCTATTTGCAACTTCTCAAAATCTAAATTATCTTTTTCTATTTTAAGAGAAAAGAATTACTTGCAGCATAGACAGGCTTATGTAGGGAAAGATTAAGATGCCTGAGTGGTTTTCTATCTCACTCTCTGTAATCTTGAGGATAATGGCATATGGGACAGCAAAAAAGAGAGGACAAAAATAGAAAATCAATGAGACATTTTAATAATTTTGAAGTGCAATTGTTAAGTCATTAAAATGGTAATCAAGAAGCAATCATCTTCTTTTCACTCCCCCAATTTTCCTCTATTTCCCTTAAATCAGTGTCTTTTGTAGCCAATGCAGCCACTTTGTTCAGTCGAGCTTACTGCAGTCCATCTCCATGACTTCACAGATAATAGGAACCTGCGAATATGTCCTACCACCATGGGATGCATTTAATGAATTGTGACAAACTGTTTTTTGCCTGCACAATGTTCCTCTGAAGAAGTTCCAAATTATAGATACTCCAAGAAAACCAGAAAAGCCAGTGGAGGGCTGAGTAACGAAGAGGGAAGTTACCCACACAAAATATCCGTTCCATACCTATTATTTTCCTTGCATCTTTTACAGAATTTTGCAGGAACAAAAGAAGAGTTTTCAAAGAAAACAAATACCATCAAATCCAGGTTACTGGTATTGGTAGCTACTATCCATGCAATCCAGTTTGCTGTCTGTAGGTTTATTTGTTCATTCATGCAACAAAAATTTCCTGGGTATCTCCCACGTACCAGTCATATAGCATTGAAAAAAATTCAAGTAAAATGCTTTCTCTCATTGAACCGACACTCCAGTTTAATGGAATATCTATCAGGAAACAGATAAGCATAAAGACAATAGTCTATATAATATATGTGTAATATAATACCGTATTATGCAGTGATAAGTGTAATTTCATTTTTGCATATGTTATCAGGACTTACTGTTTGAGGTGTGTCATGCATGTTTTATTGCCATGTACCATAACTATTTTGTTTTTTTCTGGTATCCTTCTCACAGGCTAGAAGCTCTTTGAAGACAGAAGCCATGTCTGTTTTCATATTTGGCCTTTCCACAATGCTTTGTACATCACAAGTTTTCCGATACATACAGTATTTGCTTAAGTGAATCCTGCATCTAACACTCACTGCTAAAAGCTGCACATGAGCATATCTTTGTAGTGTTTCTTCTGCCCACATGGCTCATGTAGCATCAGTGTATGTGTATGTGTGAGTATGTCCATTTTATATATGATAAAGACAGCATTTCCTTGGGCATCTTTCTGTAATATTGGATATGCCTCTGCCTCAAATCTAATTTTGCCATTTATTACCTCTGTGGCTTGGGAAAGCCACTCCATTTCTCTGAATTTTATTTGAATAAATGGGGACAATAATCATGCATATTCCATCAACTGCTGTCAAATAATATATTAGATGAAGGAAATTACAAGGATCATTTTGGTTGTTATTACCCTGGGAAGTGAGATCTTTAGAACCAGAGTTTGCTAATGGGAGGCTTAGAGGTCACATTTGGGTTCTGGATTTGTTTTCCTTGGGAGGTACTCCCCTCCTCTTTGTCCCTAACCTGACCGGCTTTCTGTGGGCATACACACGCCAGGTCTACACAGTCCAAGATGCCTTGATTTCTCATACCTGGCCTCACTTCATTCATGCAGAGGGATGCTTGACCTGTGGAAGGTATCTGAGCTTCTAGCTTTTGGTCACTTATATCAAGCCATTGTCTTGGAACCCATATCCACATGGTTCCAAGACCCAGCACCTAGGATGACCCAGCACCTAGTGTCTGGCACTCTGCCTACCCCCATTTAAGCCTTTGTAAAGTGACATCAGCCATTATCACCATTGAAATAGAGACCCAAGATGGATGGGTTCTCTGCCACAGTGGCAGAACCTGGAATGGATGGATGGATGGATGTGAGAATGAAGGAATGAACTCTGAAGGAGTAAAATAGGGTAACACAGACCTAAATAGCCCTCAGTCCCAGGAAAAAGCTAAAGCACCCAAAACTGGAAGTTCTGCTCCAGATTGGGAGTCTAGGCCTCTAAAACATACCTAATACTGTTTGATGATGTTCTAAACAAGTGGAAAACTATGGCTAAGCCTTTTATTTTTGCCAGGATGCAAGAAATTGTCAATCATAAACATCACCTAAAGTGTCTGAGAAAGCTGGGTAATAGTTTTTCTCTACTTGAGGTCACCCTTGTAATACATGTGTAAGAATTCCAAGAATTATTCTAAGGAAAACACAGTGATATCGATTGGGTCTGAATGAGGTAAACTAAAATGGCATATTCACTAAAGACTGTTACGAACTTTAACTGCCCATGAATGCTGGACACAAGGTAGCACTTTCTGAAACAAAGACTTTGTTCCTCTTTTTGCCTTACTCAATGCACATTGGTAATGGTTCCTAACAAAATTGGTCTGACTCATCCCAGTTATTCATTTGCTCTGTGTACGTGATTCATCTTCAGGCACATTTTGTCCCTGAGTGCTTCCTAGAACAATGGTGAAACTTGCATTATCTCCCTCAAAAATCCTCTTTCCAGATGGAAAATCTTACAAATCAGAAAGAGCTGCAAGCAAATATTTAAGATCTGGGACTCATACACAAAGTGACAAGTGACCCAGATGTCTTTCTTCCCAAAGTAATCTCAAGAAGCTGGTCCCTGCCTCTACAAAGGATGTAGAACATACTGGATAAAGTTTCTTGATAAAGAGGAATATAAATGTAGGGACAGACCTGAAACCTTGAAAGATATATATGCAAAATCTACCTTGGGGAATCCTATAGACAGGCCCAGGTTTTTTGTACAGACTTGCAGAGTTCATCACTGTTTGGTGCTCCCAGAACACTCCATGGGCTCTGCCATTCACACCTCCTCTGTAGCTCTTGTGACACTGTGTCATAGTGAGCCCATAGCTAGTTCCTCTCTTATTTTGACTTCAACAAGGAATTGAATCCCCCATGCCTAGGCACAGTTTCTAGCATGTCATAGGCACTAAATAAGTTTGTGGAATGAATTAATGAATAAAGAAAGAAATAGATAAATTAGTACATTGAGGTAGAAATTTTAGGAAAGTGAATCAAGATTTTCTTGGAAGGCTTTCCCACAATGGAATGTCTGTATTCCTGAAGTTGTGAGTTTTGTAATTAATGGAAGAACTAGGGAAGGAAGGTTGACCACACTGTCTCTCAGTGCTTTTCATACGTTAGCATATTTAGTAGAGTTTTACTGATGAGGAAACAGATAGAAAGGTTGAGTAGCTTACTCAAAGTCTTCAGACAGTAAATGGCAAAACCAGGATTTGAGTGTTGACCTGCATGCATCTCAACTTTGTGTTTGCCCCATAAGACTCTTTCTAAATTCTAGGGCAATGTTTAAGCAGGGACTGAAACACAGTCCAAGTAACAGATTATGGGAGAAAAGGTTCCTATAGTGGACAGTCAGATTATAGCACTAAAATGTGTATCCAACACTGAGTTCTATGATTCTTTGAAGAAGAAAGATACTGCACATTAGACTGTATCTCTGCAAACTTGATACATAACAAAGAACTACAATGATACTTCTTTAAAAAAAATAATAACTCCTTTGCCAGAGAAAGCTTTGAAGTACAAATGGAAAAGAAAATATTTAAATTTTTCAGCTCACTATCTATAAAATGTAGTTATTGATCTTCATTGCTGCACTTTTACTTCATATTTCTAAGGCCAAAGAGGCTCCTTTGTGACCAACAGTAGAAAACTATCTCCACCCCCCATTAAGGTCATCATTGGTCTTTCCATATGGAAAGTTGGCATCTGTGTGAAAATGCAATTATCTTTCGCTGCTCGTGGAGTGCTCAGCAATACTTGATTAATTCTTTCCTTTTAAAGTTCAGCCTTATGACTTCCTGGAAGAATTCCAGATTTTAATAGATGAACTGTCTAGAAATAGGCCAGGGCTAACTAACTGAAGAGAACTCTATTGGCACCCACACATCCAAGCACCCCCAGATGTAATCTCAGCTAGTAACAAGACACAAGAGTGTTGGGGGTTAGTGGCAACAGAAAGTATTGCTCTAATGGCCCGTGACCAGAAACACAGTCCTCAAAAGGTGGTGAAATTTGAGGGGAGATTGTTAAAACACTTGACTGCTTCAATTTTTACTTAAGCGGGAATAAGGAGTGTTATTTCATTAGAATAGAAAGAATGAATATTTTGAAAGCAAGATGCCTAGCTGAGGTCTATGGAATTATTCTGCTTCTCTTTGTCACAGTGACCTGTGGCAAGTTTAATACTAAAGACAATAATGTGAAGTCCGAGAGAGCTTGTAGAGTATTACCTGTTAAAAGCGCTATATCTGTTTCTGAAATTAAACTCTTGGGAATCAATGTAATCCCTGTCTTTAAAGAAAACCTCCTCTTAGAAGAAAGATGATGTGTATGTGTTAGGTAGTTAGCGAGGGATTCTGGGTCTCCTATGGACAAAAGTGGGTGCTGCTGTGATTCACCCCCCAAAATGGGCTTTCAGAGAGGCTCATGGGAGATCTGCATGCACAGTAAGACTTAGGTCATACATCTCCCAAATGTCCCAAGTGGTTCCACAGTGACATTTGACTTACGGGGAGGTCCCAATCCAGGCACTATAAAACAAGACACAGACCATAACCAGGCCCTTTTTTGTGCCTTTCCTCTTGCTTTCCCTTTGCTGTGACAATGGGTCCAGTCGTCACCTGTAGTGTATGGATTATGCTCTGCAAACCTATATCGGGCTCTTGCCCCATAATCCTATCTTTCTCTCCTCAATAAACCTCATTTTTGTGCTTGCCTTACTTCGGTGTGTCTGGTCATTCTTTGGCCATAAGCGCACTAAGAACCGACAGTTCATACTAAAAGCTGACATATGCACACTATAAATGTACTCTGCTATTATTACCTAATTATAAAGATAACATTTATGAAATGCATACTTTGATACTATGTGGTTTACATATTACTTTACTGAATTTCTTCAGTTCAGGGGATCTCCACACTGAAGTTCCACTGGTGCTCATCTTCCTCTTCTCTTTGAATATATCAGACTTGCCCCTGCCTCAGGACCTTTGCACTTGTTGCCTCTGCTCATTCTTTAGTCTGTAGATAAAATGATCTTTCCTCAAAATGATCTTCGCACTTATTGAGTATTAACATTCATTTCTAACCTCACCACTTGTCTCACTCCCTTCTGTTACTCTGTTCATTTTATCACAAAATTTACCAACTGATTCCATTCTGTTTACTTATTCCTTTGTGTATTACTTGTCTTTCTTTATCTATTGAAATAAGTTTTGTGGAAGCAGAGATCTAGGCTGCCTTGTTCTTCACCGAATCCTTACAGCCTAGAACAATTCCTGGCTCATGTCAGATATTCCATAAATATTTGTCGAATACACTTTCCAAACAAAAAAAAATCCCAAGGGGGAAAAGGATTTCTACTCACCTGTACCACACCTGTACAGGAATCCAAAAAGATGCAGCCTTTGGGTTCTTTGGATATCTTTTCATCTTTGTAAAAATTCATAATGTAGGAGTTATCCGGCAACTGAGTCAGCTGGAAGTAGCGCTTTTTGAATGACTAAATAAAGGAAAGACAGAAGGAGGTAGTTCAAATGGCAGTGTGGGATTACTCGTGGAAATTAGAATTGTTCTCAGTGCTTCAGGAGTGCAACATTACTCGGGCAGGGTTCTAGAGAAGAGCATCCTACTTCTTCATAAGTAAAATATCACATGAAACATAAACTCAATAGAAATGGTTCTCCTCTGTGCTGTGACCAAAGGAGGGGATGTCAAGAAAGGTGACAGAGACAAAGATGAGTCTTGTCTCCTTACCCGAACAGTGACGGTATTGTTCACAGTGCTGTTAAAATTCCCCTTGTAGAGCCAGCCAGACTTGAAAACTCCAGTTCCTCCTGCTCCCCCACCGCCCTTGGAGGATGAGTGGGATGTCGTATCCTGGACAAAAGGCATCGTTAGCATCACAGCCCTCTCTTGTGGGTCCCACAGCCTAGACGCTGCATTTAAACAGACTCCTTTTCCTCTCTTTGACTCATCTTAAATAACCATGTTCCATTTCAAAACAAACGTGATTCATTCTGACTAAAAGCCCTAACACGAACAGCTACTACAACTTTATGGAAAACTGATCAGAGCGTGAAACACTCTAGGGAAAGACAGGAACTAATTATGCTCATGTTTTAAACATTTCACTTTCAACAATTTACTTACTTCATCCTTATCAGCATCTTCATGGTCAACCTCAAAGGAATGTGAAGGAAGTTTCTCTGGTTTGTATTCTGCTCTAATATTAAAAAAAAAAAAAAGATTCTGATTCATCATTTGAGACATGACTTTCATGTTCAGCTACTCCCTGGACAACGACTAACGTGCTGGCATTCTTACAAATTTTTGTAAAATAATGCAATCTTGTGAGGATCCTATTTCCTTTTGGAAGTATTAAATTTCCTCTACACCATTATATCTTATGTCCAGTAAATAAATCTCTATTTTAAACCGTGAAGTTACTATTTGTATAAATTTACACATATCTTTTTGCATTAGAGGAAGCAAGCAGAACAATTTGAAAGGCTTCGTAGTTTATAGTATCCTTCCCCCCCATTTTGAAGTAGAATATTAAGTAGTGATATTTTTCGTGATCTTTTCTGTGTCATCTATACGTGGCGTGCTCAAGGGTACACGACGGTCATTTAAAGAGCTGCAGCCCTAAGGACCATGACCCGAGAACAGCCTGGGCTGTGACCCCTAGGCTGTGCTGTTCCCTAACTGTGGCTTCTCAAAGGGTGCCCCGAAGGGACTGAGCAGCAATTAGGCTCACTTTATGCATTTCCCTGGTGGCATGGAAATGCCTATTTAAGTCACAGTGTCACTGACCAGCCAAGAGGAGACAGAGTGTACACTTGGTTTTATAAATGGAAAAATAAGTCATCAATTAGCTTTCCTTGGCTTGATTCTCTCTCATAACTAACGATTGAATGGAAACCAGACAATACCATCCAAAGCTCAGGCATTCCTTGATATCTGGCTATTTGACCTCTTTTACCACGTAGAAATTTCATGGAATATTTTCCTCTTTTTAAGTTAAATTTTATTATGTATATCTGAGTTTTACAACATGATCTTATGGGATATAGATAGATAGATAGTAAAGTGGTTAGTATAGTGAAGCAAATTAACATATTTTCCATTTCACCGTTACTTTTTTTGGTGAGAACATTAACCTCACTTTCCATTAAACTATGGAAAGCCTGAGATCAGAACCACGTTCTCCATTCTTGATCAGAGATTTTATTTTATCATGGTAAAATATAAATAACATTAAGATTTACCATTTTAACCATTACTAAGTGTACAAGTCGGTGGTGTGCAGTACATTCACATGGGTATGCAGCCGTCACCACTACCCAGCTCTAGACTTTTTCCATCACGCCATACTGAAACTCTATATCCATTAGACTACAATTCCCCATTTTTCTTCCTTCCAGCCCCTGGTAGCCATTGTTCTACTTTCTGTATTTATGGATTTGAATATTCTAAGTACCTCATATAAGTGGAATCATAATATTTATCCTTTTGCGTCTGGTTTACAAGTGTATTTCACCTAGCATAATGTCTTCAAGGTTTATACGTGTTATAGCATGTATCAGTACTTCATTCCTTTTTAAGGCTGAATAATATTCCATTGCAACCTGGTAAGAGTTTGTGCCCCCAAGATAGTTTCCACGAAGGCATCCTTGAATCTACAGAATTAGGACTCTCTTCCTATAGACGCTGTGTATGAGTGTCTTGTGATGCTTACCTGATTCTGTTATTTGTGCACTTGTCTTAGCCCTCCATCATATTATATATTTCTTGAAGCCAGGGCTGCTAATGAATTCTCATATATATCTCACCCAGATGTAGATGTTCAATATGTATTTGCTGATTGAATCAATGATAGGTGAGGTGAACAAGGATATCACAGAAGTGAAATAATATGAAATGGTATAATTTAAAACTCTATTTTTGGAAGCCATCTTGGTGATTATATATTTTTAGCTATAGAACACATTTTTGATGATTAAAGTCTTAAGAGCAATCTCTAACATATTAAACAGGTTTTCAAAAAGTATTGTACTATTTTGACTTTATTTTATTTTTTAAAGATGGGGTCTTGCTCTGTTGCCTAGACTGGAGTGCAGTGGCATAATCATAGCTCACTGTAACCTCAAACTCCTGGGTTCTAGTGATCCTCCTGCCTCAGCCTCCCAAGTAGCTGGGACTATAGCATGCCCCACCATGCCTAGCTTCTCTTCAACTTTGCTTTATAAATTCAAATTAATGAAAGTTACTTGCTACCCAAATTGATAGCTAAGAACAATAAGGCTATTTTGATGAATCCAGTAATTGAGACTGAGCACTAAGGATGATATATGGAGTCTTGTATTGGTCCTAGTACCAATTTACTTTTATATTTTGTTTTGGATGCACAGTCTTGATGAAATCCCAAGATCCATAGATAAATAGTGCAAATGGGAGCAGTTTGATTTAACAGCCACAGGCTTGAAAGAAGAGTGTTAGGAAATGTGTATTTCAAGGTTTTTCCAGCATAAGGTCTGGCACATAATAGGTGCTCAATAAATATTTGTGCGCGCGCGCACACACACACACACACACACACATATATATATATATAAAATTTACATCTGTGAGCATGTACTATCTAAAATTTCAAAAATACATTAATACATAATATGACCTTCCTTAGCCATGACTTATTTATAAGTCCAAAAATGTTCAAAATATATATACAGAAGTTTTGTACTGAAGTCTAAATATGTATTAAGTGCCATGTTTCTTTTTATTAAAATATATACGTGTAAAATCACAATCTTGTACACAACACTGGGGCTCAATAGTCTTGTCTACCCTTGACATTTTTCAGAGAGGAGCACAAAGCCCCTAATGGTTACTTACATAAACACGCAGTGGAAGAGATGGGATTAGAAGCCTTATTTCTGAAATAATTCCTGTATTTAGGAAAGGTGAAGTCAAACCACCTTTAATAAGCACATTAAGTATGATTGCAGCTATTTTCTCTTCCAAAGGATCCTGGTGTTCCTGAAGCTATTTTTCCTTTTTGCAGAGCCTTGGAGATACTTAAGCTTATCTGTGCCAGTTGCACTGATGTTAACTTGTTCTGCTCCTTTTGGTCAGGGTCAACTCTCAGTGAAGGCTAAGCAAGTAGCAGAGGACACAGTGTTCTTTTAGGACTACTGGGAAATTCTTCCCACCACACCAAATATGTTCCTTTTCTCCTGAACATCATCTGACATTTTTTGAACAAGAAGCAGCTCCTGTAATCTTTTCATTTGATTGGTAAAGGAAAGCCCATAAACACAACCCTTCCCTCTCTCCCCCTCCTACGAGGGGTGACATGTCACCTGAGATTCAGAGGCAGGTTCACATGGCTGATTTCAGAGTAATTACTCAAGGTATTTTGTCTGCAGAGAACAGAATATGAGTCTTCCAGGATTCTTAAAATGATGGTGCAGCAGTAAAAGGAGGATTGAGGAAACATCACAAGTGAATGAGGAGGGAATGAGTGGGGAAAGCAGAGGAAGACGCAGGGAAGGTAAACTTGAATGTGGGATGCCAACCTTGGGCTCTAAGCTAGTCATTTCCCATCAGTCTCCTACTGACCTTGATACCATTTGTTTCTGAAATCCTTATTCTGTCTTCTTTAGTCAACATGGCTTACCCTTCCTTCTTTTCCTTACAAAGGAATAATTTTGTAGATATTTTTTCTTGATAACCATGGATCACACCACTGGCCAGGTGCCTCAGTCCAAATTCTCTCACTAATATTATTTCTGCAAGATCCTTGCAAACCAGGGAGAGAGGGAACAGCCTTTCAAACTAGTCATGATGTCAAAACAGAAAAGTAAAGAAACAGGCTGGGCATGGTGGCTCATACCTGTAATCCCAGTCCTTTGGGAGGCTGAGACAAAAGAATTATTTGAGGATAGGAGTTGGAGACCAGCCTGGGCAATGAAGTGAGATCCCTGTCTTTACAAAAAATAAAAAAATAATATCTAGGTGTGATGGTGCATGCCTGTAGTACCAGCTACTCAGGAGCCTAACGCAGGAGGATTACTTGAGCCTAGGAGTTCGAGGCTGCAGTGAGCTATGATCATGCCCCTGCACTCCAGCCTGGGCAACAGAGAAAGACCCTGTCCCTAAAAAAAACAATAAAACAAACTAAAACAAAGTAAGGTTTTCACAAATCTCAATGTAGAAGGCTAAATACTTGTGAAGACTTTTCACAGATCTCCCAGTTGAGAAGTGGAAACAATGACTGAGAAAGCTTATAAATGATGGCCAAAGTTTCCCAAAAACCCATGGATTTCAAGTGATTTATGACCAACTCAGCTCAAAATGCTGACGGAGTGTCTATCAACAGGAGAATGGTTGCACGAACTACAGCAGATCCAAAAGAAGCAATGTTACCCAGGAGGGAAAAGGAGCTCCCGATACAGGTGGCTGTCACTCAGAAGCATTATGCCACGGAAAAGAAGTAGAAATGTAAGAAAACACATGGTATGACTCCAGTGTTATGATAATCAGAGCATTGGTTTTCTCTGGGGGGGACAAGGAAGGAGAGGTGAGGATTGACCTAGGAAGGGTGGCAGTTTTTCTCAACCACCTTTCGAGAATGGTTGGGGGTCATAATAGCGTTCTGGATTTCAATAGAGGTTTGAGTTGCACAGGTGTATCCATAGTCAAAAGTTATCAAATGGCTCCCTTACAATTTGTGCATTTCCTTGTATGTAAATTTTATATGGAAAGAACAAAATAAGCTGCAAATATCTATATCTCTATTTAAAGAGATGCATTCTGGAGTGCTTGGAGAGGCAGTATGCTGGTGTTTTAAACTCACTTTGAAAGTGTCAAAAAATAAGGTGGTCTGATGGATGGACGAATGGACAGATGATGTGATAAAACAATATAGCAAAATGTAAAGATATATTCTAGATGGTGAGAATGGGGTGTTCGTTCTACACAAGTCTTTCAACTTTTCCCAATGTTAGGAAATTTGTGAAGCATTTTAAAAATGATGAAGTGTGAAAAGGTTTAAAGTACTGAAGAAATTATACAATGAGTGACAAAAAATGACATCTTCTGAGCTGATTCTTTTTTTATATTAAGGATAAAAAATTGTACAATGTATGTATAAAGCATTCTCAAAAAATGTTGAGTGAGAATTTCTCAACTGTTTTCCCCTGATGTTTTTGAAGGATAGATGAATTTAGAAAAGAGAAGGGAGCTTCCTACAAATGCTGAGAAAGTTTTCAAGAATTTCCCAAATGTTACATTTAATACTTCGATAGTTACCCTACATTATATTACAACTGACGATGTCTCCGCACTTTCTTCGATAAAATAAAATTTTCTTTAATTGTTTCTCTTGAGTTTGCTTTAAGTGTTAATAATTCAATAATAACTCGGAAGATATGAGACAGATAACACCAATGAGGTCAAGAGCAAAACTCAACCAACTTCAATAGTTCCTAGCAATATCTGCACTGTTTTTCATTTTTTTTTTTTTTTCCTAAAAATGCACAGACCAGTGAGTGTCAATTTTGGTCATTTTGGGGGTTTGGGTTGTAGTGAATGTGGGCACGCCCTTTCACTGGTGGCTTTTCCTAATTTTGAGTTTGCTTGAGCCAATTCAATGTGAATCGAGATCTATCTCGATCCTTGGAGGACATTCTTCTTTGCTACTCAAAGATCCCGTTTCCAGATAGTACCCGGCATACAGGAGAGATGCAGTAGTGCCAACCTCATGTCAGGAAGTAAGTCCCTGAACAGAGGAAGGTTACATTCTAGGGGAGGAGAAAGTCAGTAATGAATTAAGGATAAATAAACAAGATAATTTCCCTGCGTGAAAACGGTTGTTGAGAAAAACCAAGAAGAGAAGAGAGAAGAGCGATCCTCCCTGGAACAGCAAGGGCCAGGTGTAGGAAGGATGGCCTCTCTCGGGAGGTAACGTTTGAGTTGAGAGTGAGCAGCAGCCCGTTGTGTGATGACCTGGGGGAAGATCATTCCAGCAGAGGGAATTGCAAGAGTGAAGGCTGTGAGGAGTGACCAAGCGTGGGGCATCCTGGAGGAGAAGGCTGTTGGGGACAGGACCCAGCGAGGGAGGGCGGGCGGGAGCGGGGAGGCCAGTGACGTCAGTGAAGGCTCTTGGGCAGGGGAAGCAGACAATGTTCAGACCACTGCTGAGGCTTGAGGGCTACAGAGGGCTCTTATTTCCCAATCTTGCTCCCAAAGAGCCACAGGGCACAACCTCCTGCCTTTAAAAAGCAATCTTCACCTCAGTCTGATGTCTGCTGGGCTGTTTTGCAATGACTTCTCACCTTTAAAGATCATTAAAAGGTATAGCTCCTCTGGCTATGGACTTTAACATTCTCCCCTCTGGAGCTCTGTGTGGTTTCTAAGGGCCTTTGGAGTTTCATGATACAGGGCTCCTTGTGGACCTTGCCCTCTGGCTTTTGAACCCAACAGTGGTTGTAATTTACAGGCAGTCTCATTTCTCACTTCTATACCCACATTACTGCCATTGCCCAGATAAGGGGTGTGGGGATGCCTGAGTACACCTCGGTTATTAGCTGTGGGCTTTGGAGCAAGCTGCCTCTCAGTTCCTGAGTCTCCCCAGTGAAATGTAACAGTTCCTGTTGCACAGGGTTGCAGATATTAAATGAGATAATACGTGTACGGATATTAAATGAGATAATGAGTGTACGGCACCCAGCACATTCCTGCTCACTGTAGACACTCAGAAATTTTTTTTTAATTAAAAAGTTATTCTGTTCTAATTCAGCCCAGCTAAGCTGGGCACACTTTGTTGGATCTCCAGTCATAAAATATACTCTTATGAAATTGTCTTCTTTATGCCTTCCTTCTATCAAATCAACTGTGGTAAAAAATTTTTAATATATCATATATCTCTGTATTTTACGGGGTGGATTAATGAAATCAGTGGCATCGTATGATGTCGCGCTGCTCTTATTTTCTGTGCTGATTTTTATTCCTAATGTGTAAAGAGTTACATTTTACCCGGGCGCGGTGGCTCACGCCTGTAATCCCAGCACTCTGGGAGGCCGAGGCGGGTGGATTGTTTGAGCTCAGGAGTTCGAGACCAGCCTGAGCAAGAGCGAGACCCCGTCTCTACTAAAAATAGAAAGAAATTATATAGACAGCTAAAAATATATATAGAAAAAAATTAGCTGGGCATGGTGGCACGTGCCTGTAGTCCCAGCTACTCGGGAGGCTGAGGCAGAAGGATTGCTTGAGTCCAGGAGTTTGAGGTTGCTGTGAGCTAGGATGATGCCATGGCACTCACTCTAGCCCAGGCAACAGAGCGAGACTCTGTCTCAAAAAAAAAAAAAAAAAAAAAAAAAACCAAAAACAAAAGAGTTACATTTTATATTCTAGTCTGAAACAATCTCTCTCTCCTATGAACACACACTTTAAAAAAAAAGTGGAGTTCTTAAGAGTCAATAATAACACAATTTTAAATTTAAAGAATAAATTTTACCTTTTTCTACTTTTCCATAATTGCAAATTTTCATTTTACAGCCTCAGCAACCCATAAAAAGAAATGATCAATTTAAATTGGGAGCAGACATAGGAGAATTCTTCTAATCCGGGAGGTATGAAAATGATTTACTTCTAATAGCCTCAGAAGGCCCAAGCAAATTACCTGTTTCTCCTACTGACCTGAATATGTGTAGTCTTTGGGGGGAGTGCTTAGCTCTGTAAAATCATTAAAAAAATAAGTCTCCTGTTCAGTGTTACAGTCTTCATTATTCTAGGGTATATGCTAGAGGATTATATTCTAGAACTACTGATTTTCATTTTGAATATATACAAAGCTCATTAAAATTTCTAACTTTGTGGCCATCTTATTCTTCCCCTTCTTGGTATCAACTTCTACTTCCTTTAGTTAAAGTAAGGGAAATTCTCAACAACATTTTGTTTACTTTCTCATTTCTGCTCATGAGATTAATCCTTTCATGGTCTACAAGAATCCCAGTTCAACAATGATGCCCACAGCCTGTTCTTACAGAAGACGCTTTCTCTATTGTTTGAATAGAGGAAGAATACCGTGCATGTGCAATCTTTAATTTACTTTCTTTCTTTATGGCATCACGAATGTAAGAAAAAATGAGTAGTGTTTTTTGGGGGGAAACTGCCACCAAAGAACTCAACAGAGCTGAAGGTGGCGGGAAGGCGTGTGTCCCAAAGCGCAGCTACATCTGTCTACAGCCTCTCACTTCACATGCAGTCTTCTGGCTGCTCGGACACAGCTTCCAAGTGTGACCACTTCTCAGAACTATTTTCAGAAAGTGGAAGTCTGGAGGATAAAAAATGCTTTGCTTTACAGTTGTGCTTACAAAAAGCGCGTGACTAACCCCCAGACGTTCTGACTGTAACGACTGCTCAGGAAGGCGCAGGGTGCGGTGGACCTTCCCAGCACGATATTACCAGCGGTTATCTGTCAGGAGTGATGCAAGTCTAAAAGAATATTCTAATCTGGTAGAAGTTAATGTTCAGTGCTTTGCAAACAGATTTGCGGTTTTGGAGGAACGTTGTCTTGCTCTTCACAGTAATGCAACTCCAAAAGAAATGGCCTCCTCTCTTTTTCTTCTATTTTCATCCCTGCAATCCCATTTTCCACAGAGTAAACCAAGGGATCTTTTAAAGAAGGAAATCAGATCATGCCACACCCTGCTTGAAATTTCCTAAGGCTTCTGTTGCAATGAGAGTAAAATCCAAGTTCCTGTCCAGGGCCCACAAGGTCCCCTGCCTAAGGTCGTTGGTTTCATCTTGCTGTGTTCCCCTCCAGACCTCCGCTCGAGCCCCCTGTTACTCTGCTCAAGTGTCCATGCTGGTGTCCAACTCAGGGTCTCTGCCCTTACTGTGCCCTGCGGGAACCTTTTCCCAAGATCGCAGTGCTGGCAGCTACGGCTCACTCACATCCGAGCTCAAATGTCACCTTCTCAAAACCATTTCATAATCCCTCCTTCAAATTCTGCACTTAGGAATGGAGAGCAATGCTTCCAAGTATCCAAATCTGGGAAGGATGTTTCTGGGGTCACAGGAAATCAGGGAAAGTGGTGCCCAATTCCTTACCTTGTATCTGTTAAAAAATTCGATACAATGTGTGTCATCTTAATGTTTTCACTTGAGCAAAATTCTAAGAAAAACTTTGATTAAGAGTTTTTCTGAATTATTTGCATCATCTTGGCTTGATAAATCAATGAGTTGGGAGGTACCAGTTCAAGGCAGTTCTTTGAACAACTCCAATCCTACCCAGCAATATTATACTTTAAGATTTGTCATCCACTCAGTTTATTCATGCAATAGGTAATTACTGCATGCCTACTGTGTGTCATGCATTCTCCTGGGCCTGTAGGGGTTTCTGCAGGGAAAAGTCCCTGCCCTTTGGGGATTTCTACTTTAGTAAGGAACAAACACTAAATAAATTTCTACGTTAGTTCAGATAGTCAGGAGAGCTTCTCTGTGGAGGTGACATCCGAGCAGAAGCAAAACAAAGTCACCTTCTCCTAACAATTTTATGTTCCCAAGACTCAGAGGAAAAATGAGGTCTTTATTTTCCTTTTTGCTGTATGCAGATAGAGATCACTTCTGTGGAAGTTGTTTATTTTCATGACTTTTGATAACCCAGCATGAAAATACAGGAAACGAGTGGCAAACAAGAATGTCATTACAGAATATTGTCAGAAAAACCCTTTGGCCATATTATGCTTTGCTAATCCTCTTGTACCTGTTGTTGAAAGGACAGCTCACCAAAGAATAAGATAAATGGATTTTAAAACATCATCCAAAGGTTAAATCAGAGCATACTTATCTCTCTCTCCAAACTCTGTGAATATGCAAAGAATATATTGTTCTATCTTGACTCTTATTTATAAATTCTGTAAAATGTACCTTGGCACTAGATTAATGTACATGTATTGATAAACAATGAACGGGGAACATAGTCTATACATGCAAAAAACCCAAGGAGCGTTCATATCAGGTTCTTACCGGGGTAGCTGCCGAATGTCTCCAGAATACTGTTCATATTTGTAGTTTACGACATACCAGTGGGAACTATAAAATTTACAAGCCTGAAAGAAAGAAAAATGACAATTATAAAGCTATCCATCATTCAAAAAAATCAGCTATCCTGGCCAAAAGTACCAGGAATAGAGTTCTCATATTCCCAGGGGTGGTTGTGAATGTTAGTGACTTTAAGGTAGAAAAGCGGTTTGCTCTTTATAATCTTTTTACATTTTCCAGTGGAATGGAAATCTAACCTTGTTCAGACTCATGGAGGAGGAACCATTTAACATATTTATTCTACTTTGCTCCATCAAGGAAAACCTAATTTCATCATCCCCTGAATCATATCGGAAATGTTGCTAACCTCAAGAACCGTCATTCAGCTTTCCTCAGTAACCAACCACTCCCATTATCTGACAGTTCTTAGAAGTGAAAGATGTTATTATTTATATATAATCCTTCTGTCATAAATTTAGCCTATTTTTTCTCATTCTAATTTCAGTAACCCATCTTTTTCCCTTTGAAATCATCGCCCTTGTCAGCCTGAAACTGGTTTCTCAGTTTTACCTCCTGCCTTTTGAGGCACAGCCCTCTCCATGACTGTTCATAGACCTTACAAATAGATGTGAATAAATGGTAGCCAAAAACTATTTTATTTTATTTTTTTTATTTATTTATTTTTTTTTTGTTGAGACAGAGTCTCACTTTGTTGCCCAGGCTAGAGTGAGTGCCGTGGCGTCAGCCTAGCTCACAGCAACCTCAAACTCCTGGGCTCAAGCGATCCTACTGCCTCAGCCTCCCGAGTAGCTGGGACTACAGGCATGAGCCACCATGCCCGGCTAATTTTTTGTATATAGATTTTTAGGTGTCCATATAATGTCTTTCTATTTTTAGTAGAGACGGGGTCTCGCTCAGGCTGGTCTCGAACTCCTGACCTTGAGCGATCCACCCGCCTCGGCCTCCCAGAGTGCTAGGATTACAGGCGTGAGCCACCGCGCCCGGCCTCCAAAAACTATTTTAAAAACAAAGTTAATAGCACAAAATAGTTAACACATAGTGGTATGTGATGGCTGATTTTATCGTATTTATTATTGGCAAATATTTTCCAAACACCCACCCTGCACCTAGCACTGTATTGACTGTGGATTTGTGATGGAATTCCACTAGATGGCTTTTGAGACTCCTTTCTGTTCTAAAATTACATGATTCTGGGGATTAAATCGCTATCATTAGGATTGTAAGGGCACCTGCCCTCTAGCATTAGTGGAAAAATGAAGAGCAATAAACTTATTGCATGGTGAGAATAAAAGCCTGTGATTGTCTTTGTAATCAGCAAGGGGACAGGCAAGGTGCAGAGCTGCTGCTGCAGAGAAAGCACTAGCACTGTCCCCGCAGAGGGGACAGAGGACGGGTGCCCCGTGAGCCTCGGAGAAAGGTGGATGGAGAACACAGGGTCTGTGTGTGCAGCCCGAGGTGCACAGAAGAGACAGGGAGAGGGGACACGGCAAGGAGTCCTCATTCTCTCAGCACCAAAGCCTTATTGGATCTGGGACGTGCCCAGGCACAAACTGGGGACTGGGGGCAAAACAAGGAGTGAGACTGGGTCAAAAACGGGCATAGAGGATGGCAGCACAGGACAAAGGAAGAGTTTAGAAACAACAAGCTTTGCACAGTGGCAGTATCGTAGCCAATGAGGTTTATCCGAGGCCCAGTTATCACTAATTGAAAACTTTTCCCCAAAACAGAACAGCATCAAGACAGATGAACATAGAGAAGCATAAAAGAAAATTCAGGGTATCTGTAAACTTATCACTAGAATGGATGCGGAATGTGAGCAAAACGGCATGGTTAGCTAAAATTCAATGTATTATTAACTTGCCAATTCCTGAGCCAATTCTGCAAAGCACATGCTTCTGGAAATAGAAGGTAAACTCCTTGGCTAAAATATTTCATCTTCATTTTAGATAAAAATACCAGGGATCCAGACAAGGAGCCTATAGGCCAACAGCATCCCAAGCCACGGAGCTAGAACTTTCATGATTATAGTTCTTTCTCACCCTTGCTCCCTTATTTTCCTTTCTCTTTATGTTGCTGTCATTCTCAGACAAAACAAAATATATCTGAACATGAAAAACAAAAAACATAAAACCCACTCTCCCTTTGCATTCCCTTTTGATCTTTTTTCTGGGTACATAGTTTTACCTAGTTCCTCTCTTTAGTATTTGAATATGAATATTGTTTTTTATTCACTTAGTAGCATATTTAGAGATCTATACATTTGTTTTCTAAATTTTATGGCCACATTAAATAAGTAGAATACAATACCATACTCTAGTTCACTAACCCAGTCTCCTAGTTTTGGAGATCATTCATCCATTAATTTGTTCAACAAACACTACTGAGTCCTGAATGAAGTACCCAGAGCCACTCTAGGTGATGGAAATACAGCAGTGAAAAAAGATAAAAATCCATGCACTCTTGAATGCACATCAGAAGAGCTGATTGATAAACACAAAAATAAGTAAATTGCATTATATGTCAGAAAAGGGTAGTGTTGGGGGAAAAAGAAAGCTGAGGAAGGGCATGGGGAGAGTTGGAGCAAGGGAGACAATTTAAACAGAATGTTTAGGGTGGGTCTACGGTAAAGATGACATTTGAGCAAAGACTTAAGGTAGAGGACAAAGCGAGTCATTTTTATGGCTCTATCCAATTTGTGCCATTGTGGAAAAAAATGCCTCAGAGTACATCTTCATGCATATGGCCCTCCTCTCCTCCGCCAAGTGCCACCCAGGTTGGATTATTTTCTTAGGATAGAATGCTCAAAATATGTTAAAGATTCTTTGATAAAAATATTGCTAACCAGCATGTATTTTTTTTAAGGCAAAATGCAAATGGACGGTGTAGCCCTTAACCAAGAGCTACAAGGCTTTATTCTTGTCCTGGCACTAGTATTGACTCCTGATGTGATCTTGGACAAATCATTTTATTTATTTGGATCTCAGACTTAGCTACTGAACCTGCAAATTAGACTGGATTATGAATTTCTACCCCATAATGTCTATCTCTGCACTTCCTAATCCGGAGGATTTGATGGGACACAGGTGCGCTGACTCACCCACTGCCCTGTCTTGCTGTGGACAGTACCTGCGTCTGACCATGAAGAACATGTACAGTCACGTATGTTGTACACGGTACTCACAATATGCCACAGAGTCAAGATTAACGAATCTGAGATTTGTTAATCTCGAATTTCACTGAACAAAAAGGAATGTGACACTTTGTTGTACTTATAAAAAAAAAAAAAAGACCCTCTTTTTTATTTCTTTTTCTTGGTTCACAAATGCTTGTCAGATACTGCACTACCAAGCACTTTACATATAATCCTAACAAGCACTGTATGAGACTTTGTTATGCCCGTTTTGTAGATCAGAGACGCAAGCTGAGAGCAGATGCTACATGTGGTAGAAACAGGATTTCAAACTGAATTTGTCTGACTGCAAAAGTCCGTTCAGCTAATTTATAACTTGTTTGATGATTGCAGACTTAAAAAAAAAAACACATTTGGAACATCATTCTGGATGTTTTGTATGATGTTTCTTTTTATGTCCTAGAGTTAGATTCGGTTTTGAATTTTGGTTCCGTCGTTTATTATTAATAGCTGTGGGATCTCAATTAAATAACTTAGTATGCCTCCATTTCTTTATATGTCTAAATAGTATCAACTTCACTAGGATCAAATAAGATTATTCCTATAAAGCACCTAGCATAGAGTAAGCACTCAATAAATACTTGCTTTAAAAACATCAGTTTTCCCAGCATGTTTGATTCAATTTACAATTCACATTCACAACAGTTAATAATAACAACTTGTTTTTCTTGATTTATAAAAGTCAAGCTTTGGAGAAGCATACTAAGTCTGATTTTTCAAAGAATTCTGCTTTAATCAAATTTCTTCTGAATTTATTTGCTGGGTTTCATGCATTTGGTCGAGTGGGGAGATGAAAATCAGGCTTGGACTAGATGACTCTTAAGTATGCTCTAAATCTGCAATTTCTCTGATTCTGAGAAAGCTGGTGCATTTTACAAACACACAAAACATTTCTCCTCTAGAGTCATGGCATTTTGGAAATGTGCATAGAAAATTATACTCTATTCTTTGTTCCAGCCCACACAGTCACTCCAAGGAGATCATTAAAAACTTTTATGACTACAGCTCCTCTTTGTCCAAAAGCTGAGTTGAAATGATCTGTTGCAAACTCAAAGTCACAGGCTACAACTCCGCTTGTCACAGTAAGACAATGGCTCCAATTTTCCCTTACTGACTTCCGAGCCCACAGCACCTCATCCCCTTTCAAACGGAGGTTGCCATTGCCTACTTCAAAGGTGAAGACTGTGAATATCGAGCAAGAGCTTCCTGAGCTGGTTAATTATTCCAAACACTGATGCCCTGATTCACATTTTACTCATTTATGAATATTATGCTTGCTCATTCAGACTTTATACTTTCCATCTCTGCCTGCATGTGTTTAGACATAAAAACGGCTGGCCAAAGTCAACATGGCTGAAGGCTTTTGTGCCAAATGGATAGAGTTTCCTAAACAGCATAGTGTCCAGGAATCCTCTGGGGTTGTTAATTAAAATCCAGGTTCCTGGGTCCCACCTGAGATACACTGAATCAGAATCTCTAGAGGAAGACGTAGGAGTCAACAGTATAAGAAGTACCACAGGTGATTCTCAAGGAGGTAGAGCAACGTTGCTACTTCACCAGGTGGAATCCATCATTCCACGTGAGTAAGAACATGACCCAGACCTTGCTTGACCATGAACCGAAAGCCTTGGGGTCTTGGCTTCACACAGTGAACCCTAGTGACTGGGATTACCATCTAGTTTTCATACATATAGACACAGGCTTTCAAAAGGACACACCAACTCCAGTATGGGATTTTATTTATAGTGGACATTCAATATTTATTTGTTGAACGAATGATCTTCTATATCCTTTTTCTTCTAGAAATGACTAAACATGATACTTTGAAAGCTCTAAAAATCTAAATACTTTAGAAACAAGTGGGCAATTATAAAGGGCACCCTAAGGTACTGTAAAGAAAATATTTCATTTTTCTCCTATCTCTTCTTCTTCAGAGAATCATTAGGATCAATTCAAATCATGTTACATACCTCAAATAGCAATTTGGCTTTGGCAATGCAATTTGTTCACATTGTAAAGGAGCTGATTATTAGATTCAGGTTACATAGTAATAAGCAGATAAAAGATGGATTTTTAGATGCAAAATTATTTTTCTTCCTGGCCATAGAGGTTTATTTAATTACATGACTATTTTTTTTGCCAGAAAGATTAATGCAACCATAAATGGTGTCCATTTTGGCCTTTAGTCATCATTGGGATCGATTCTGTATTGATAAAGCGAACGTGGTAATTTTCATATTCATGCCATTCTTTATAAAGTTTAGAAGTAATTATGGCTATTGTACAAATGTTGAAAATGAAGCTTCATGAAATTAAGTGAGTTCAGGCAAATTATCCATTGAAAGGATGGCTGGATAACTTATTGTGTACACAGACATTTTGGAGTGAAAGGAGACCCTATTAGCCCAGCCAATAAATAGTAAGAACATGAGACCATTCCTGTAAACCGTCAGGATATATAGTCACCCAATACATCAACATTTTAGAGAACAAAAGAAAAGGCACTGAAAACACTTTTTTTGTCAATTAGATCACATTATGCGTTCTTTAAAAATGCAATAATTAATTTCTGTAGTGTAAAAACAAGTTGGACAGTTAATGATTTTTAAAAACTTCTACTGCATTCTTGGGGGAGAAGTAAAAATAATGTGTTGAACAAAATAAATGATATAAATATTGGTATGACTCAGTTTCAGGAATCACGGTACAATCTCATTTAATGGATTTTGATTCTGACTTTTAAAAATATTACTTGATATCAGGCAGTGTTACTATGTATATAAGTACACACACAATGTAAAACAGAACGTCATAGCAAGTGCCAATATAAGTGAAAATCATTTTTAAACTATTTGTTACTTTGAACAATAAAGTAGCTTAAATTATCATTCAGTATCTTTACTGATTATAAACTGTAAATGAATCAAAATATTTGGTTTCTCTTTTCAAAATGTGCTGTGTCCAGGCAGTTGAACACACTATAAAATTAGACTTTCATAAATTCTACCCATGCATGATCTGGGAACATACATTCTAATTTCCCAGCTAGATCTCACAAGTAATTTGTTAGGACATGAATTATGGATGGTACTAAAAAACACTGGTAATATTACGATCTAATCCTTCTTCCCATGTAAGGCATAAAACCTGGGTAATAATTCAATGGAACTGAAATTTTAGGTTCAAACTTAAAATGGGTCTTTTTTTATGCCTGTACTCCAAGGTCTCTGACTTGTACATCTGTGTTTTTACTCACTTACTGCCAAGCATTTTAGGATAATTTTTACTGTGGAGAAAAGGAAGCCAATTTAGAACTGGAACAGTTTTTTATATTTAGAAACAAGACTATTATTCTAGGAAATTTAGTGAATAGAAAATAAATTTCTTCAGGATTGTTAATGTGAAACATACAACCATTTCCTTTTCAATGTTTTCATCGGTTTATTTCCAGATATATTTTGTCCTAATGCCACTAAATAGTAAATTCATTTGAATTTACCTTAATCAACTTGTGTCAACTTTTATGTGTTTATCATCTCTAGTGCTATACATGTAGTGCACAAAAATTGGGGTGATCCATTTTGTTTTGGCTGTGGTAGAAATATAGTCATCACGTATAAATAAGACTAGGCCAAACATAAGACAACAGCAGATTTTGTATCTTAATTTTCCCTTAAATTTTTGAAGTTATAAAATAAACATGGCTTTGCTTGTAATTTATCTTTTAAAAAGTACACCCAGAATCAAAGTCTGTTAACTTCCAACAAGACCTTCGTCAGTGCAATAGGAGTCTTATTCTTCAAGAAAATAAAACAAAAATTAAAAACAAAAGAAAAACAAAAAATAAAATATAAAAACAAAAATAGTTTTATTGACGCTAATTTTATTAAGAGAAGATATAACTTTTTAAAAAATTTGGAGCAATTTTTATAGTGGCATTTTTCTCAGTATTCTAGAAGAATTTAAGTTGTTCATGAAGCCCTAATGTCATATCATAGGAGTTAGTTCTAAAGTAAGGAACATCATACTGACTGTGCTCCAGTCTAAAGCTAATAAATGCATTAGAGTCATTCATTTGCTGTCCAACACTTCAGAATCAGAAAACAGAATTCATTTGTACTTAATTTATTTATACATGCACCCCCTCCCCCTAAATCATCTATTAAAAGACATTCTTATTTATGGGCAAGTTTGAGTGCACATTATTCTACATATGAGACTCAAAAATTTGTATAAAGTACACTAAACAAAGGCATTTTCATTAAAAGAATGGCTTCTTTATCAATGTATGTAGTATGGAGTCCAAAATTTAACATAAAGCATGTGTAATTATTCTAACTATAAAAGCAAGAAAAGAAATTCTCTGTGTTTTTTTGAGATAAAATAAATTCCATTCTAGTTAGATACATTTCTTTCAGTTAACAAAAATGGGCAGTATGAAGTACATTTTAAATTATAGCCAACTCCTCCTCCTCCATAATTTCTTTCACTACATCTAGTATTCAAGTTCTTCAGTATCTCTTTTACTTCCATGAAGTTGCATGATGTGGTTTCTACCTTGAATATTCATAATTTTCTCCAGAATTAGCTGAATGCCATTTTTCTGTGTCCAAATGGTGGAAGAGGAAGAGGAAGGGAAAGATTTCATTTTCAATATACTCATTTGACCATATCGTTTTTCATGTTTACATTTTACTTTCCAATAAATTAAGCAATATTTGATACACAATTTAAAGATGAATAAATGGCCTACTGAATTATTTTTAACTTTGGTGCACATTGGGTATTCTGCCTTAAGAGTTCTAATATTTTTATTGGGCTTACTCTTTTTTTTTTTTTTTTTTGAGACAGGGTCTTGCTCTGTTGTCCAGGCTGTCATGTAGTGGCATGATCATAGTTCACTGCAACCTCAAACTTCTGGGCTCAAGCCTCCTGCCTCAGCCTCCCAAGTAGCTGGGACTACAGGCACACGCCAACATACCTGGCTAATTTTTTCTTTTCTTTTTTTTTTTTTTTTGTAGAGACAGGGGGGGTCTCGCTCTTACTTAGGCTGGTCTCGAACTCCTGACCTAAAGGGCTTCTCCTGCCGTGGTCTCCCAAAGTCCTAGGATTACAGGCATGAGCCACCATGCCCAGTCTTATTGGGTTTACTCTTGAAGTGCCTTGCAGGTAAAGGGATAACACTATACTAACACCTCGTTTGATAAGATAACACATCCCACATCTCTTTACAGTTTAATCCACTGTAATCAGGTTGTGTTCACAGCTTCTGAAATTGCTCTGCTAAAGACCATCAATGACCCTGAACTGCCGTATCTAGAGAGCCCTTAGCTGTATCCTTCTTTGGTGTTTTATACCATCTATGAACTCTCCCTCACCATTGATCCTTCTTTGATTTTGAGATATCAATTTCTCCTGTTCTCTTCTTACCTCTCTGCCCACTCCATCTCCACTCCCTATACAAGGATCTCTTTACCTGCCCCTTATGTGGGAGTGTGGCTCAGGGACCTGTCTTCTCAGCACCAGCCCAGCCCAGCCCTCGTGCTGTCCCTGGGAAAGCTCTTCCAGGGTCAAAGCTTCAACTTTCAAATCTGGAGCAATTGCCCAAACCTTCTTCCTGTGGTCTAGACCTATGTATTTACCTCCTTCTTGGACATCTCTCTGCATGTCAGCGGGTAAGGTTATCTTCCTTGCTTCATCCATGCCTGCTCCAGCAATCTTCACTGTCTTCTGCGCACTTTATTTAAATGAATGGCACAACTATTTAGCGAATAGCCCAAGCCATAAATGTGGGAGTCATTGTTAATCCATTCCTCTTCTGTGTTTTCTTTTCAGTCTCCACCTCCTGTGAATTCTGTCTTTTTAATAGCTCTTTACTGGCACCACAATCACACAGCCATGTTAGTAGAAATCTTTATAATCACCCACCTGGACTATTAAAACAGTCTCCTATCTGTCCAACTTTCTTCAGTCTTACTCACCCTCTAAGCCAACCACACCATTTTCTGGTCTCCCTTTAGTTGTTTTCTTCTGACACGTGAACCTGACCTTGTTTCTCTATCTTAAAGTAATACTCCAGAGGGTATTACTTTATTACTTTATACTTTATTACTATACACTTTATTACTTTTTTAAAGTAATACCCCAGAGGGTACTTGTCAGACTGTATTGCAAAAAATCTGATCACAGGTCTCTTACTTCTTGCCTGATGGTATGTACCTTGTGGACAGGACTATGCCAAATCTGCCTGGTATCATCATCAGCTTAGTAAGTGATCAATGTTGAATAATGAACTTAGTCCAATATTTCATTCAATGGTTGATACCCTTTATTGCATACACTTCAGCTTTTAAAACAATGTGATCCATAGTAATAATAAATCAGTGGGAAACAAACTTTCTATGTAAATTTATCCCTTTGTAAAGATAGGGTAATTAACTACAATTAACTACACCTAACTGAATTGCAAGTAGCAGATTCTTATCCACCTAAAGGAGCAGCTTATTTATGTCACTAGGACAAAAGAAAGAAGAATCTGGTCATTAGGTAGCAGATTGAGGAGAGAAATGTAAGGGCTGAAAAAACCATTACGCTAACTTTTGGGTATTACTATTTACTTCAAACTTTGAAATTAATCTTGTTTATACTTATGATTTGCTATATGAGTATAAGTCCATAGAACAGCCACCACTGGGGCTCATATGGAATTGTGTAGTATTGCTAGACCTCCCTGAACAAAGGCAGACATTTTGGGTAGTAATGATAAGAATTAAGAATGAAGGTCTGGCCATGAAGAGAAGCAACCAATTTATTTGATCTCTTGGGGGCTTTAATATTCCCTTTTTATTCATTAGCGTCTGCATCAATGAAATGCATGCCAAGGTTCACCTGATAGCTGATTCTGTTTTACTTGAAGTATATCTTGCCCTTATTCCTATGATCTCCTTGGATCAGATTTACATTAGCATTTCTCAAAGGTGTTTCTCAAGATACTCGAGGAAAACTAGACAGATTTTCTACATGGCCAAATAAATTTGGGTAATGTTACATGTCATATTCCCTTCTAAGACAATCTTGATGGACATTAGCTGATTGAAGACTCTTGAATATGTGTGTGTGTGTGTATGTATGTGTGTGTCTGCCTGTCTGTCCTTCTATCTGTATGTGAGGTACCTACAAATATCCTGCAGACCTGGGTTTTTCTAGAACATTCTGTGCTTATGTAAAGTTGGCTTCTGCCCTGATTCAAACCATATATTTTTCTGATTTTTAGTGTGAACTTTCTATGGGCTTCTAGGGATTTCAACAATATTTACTCTGCCTTAAATCTGATTTTTATTTTCTACTCAGTCTTGGGTTCTGTTTTCATTATTTTTCTTTCCTAAAAAAATCCCACTATTTCTGTTTGGAGCCTCTGCTTAAAATCTGAACTTTTCCTTGCCTCTGTAACTGAGTACTGTCTTAATGAAGACAGTACATAATCATTATGGCTATATGTGCATGTACATACGTAAATGTAGATATAAATATTTGATTCCATTCTTTTAATGTTGTTTCCATACCTCTTAAGTCTTCAAGTGTTTTATGCTATGATCAAAGTGAGGCATAGATTCTTAAATTCATTACTTTCTCCTGACTTCATCCTTATCCTACTCCTGCAGCAGGGTTGGTTTCCAGAAATGGGAGAGGGCTTTGTTGCCGGAGTAACTTGCTACCTTAGTACTTTGTCAGTATTTCTCTCAGCCGTTCTGCCGAAGTAGTCCCTAGACCTGGGTGCCCTCTTGAGCCATTGTATTATTCTCAATTCTCTGCTCCCTCATCTTCTTTTGTTAAGTGAGACCAAACTAAGCGCTTAGTTCTAATTAGTGTGTTGAGCTTCCGGCTTTATACAATCCCTTTGTGTATACTAAAATGAAAACTTTGCTGTGGAAGTTTTGCTTAGGAAGTCTGCATTGTATTTATAGATCCCTTTAATTGCCCCCTGTTCCCTTAATCCCCCATGGGAGTGGTGCTTGTTTTATCATAGAAGTGTTTGGGTATTTTATGATGATAGGCGTTGATTTTAAGCCACTTACGAGGGTCAGATAATGTTCCCCAGTAGTTACTTTCTAATCTAAGTGTTTTCATACCATTGCTATATTTGTTTTCAGAAACCCAGCATTAGAATTATTAATAGCCCTATTTAAAGGTAGAGAAACTGAGGCAGAAAGGTGAATAGTTTGTCAGAATGAAGGACATACTCCCTGTGAGCAGTGGAAATATATGCATCAAGTCAGGCTATATAGCACATGGTTTAAAGGAACTTATCAAAGGATCAGAGACAAGAAAGTGGGTAAGAGCATGGAGCGCAAGGTCAGAGAGAGCAGGGCCTTAGTTCTGGCTCTGTGTGAACTTTGGGCAAGTTTGTTAACCATTTAGAATTTTCTAGGCTGTAAAATGCATAATAATACCTATATCACAGAATGCACAAAAATATTTGTATACGTATAATGTTGCTCAACTATGGTTTGATGTTAACATAACTGTCAAGTGTTTTAGTGGATGTGAAATAAGCCTGTGTTTTTGTGTTGGGAGATAACTTAAATTTAAGAGTTAAGGAGAATTAAAAACAGATAAAACAGAAAGAGAATACACTTCATTTTATTGAACTCCCATTAAAAATATGAAGTCATTCAAGATTAAAAAAGAGAATGCCTGGTATCTTTCACAAGAGGTTTACAATTGTCAAAGTAGAATGAAGTGAGAGATAACGCAAAATTTTTATTGAGCTGGATGTGTTTAAACTAGATTCTTGCCAATTTGCTGCCTAGCAACCATGGTATTTGTCCTCACCACTCCACAGGGGGCCACAGGGCAATTTAGCACAGGGTGGACCAAAAAGGTTGCTTAGTACAGCAACCATGGTAAGGCAAAAGAGTGTTTCTGCAAAACCCTACAAATGTCACTGAATTCATTTCAATGCTGGCTTAACCTGGTTTCAGAAATCCAGCCAGTGTTCCTCCCTGTGTGGTCCCCTGACTATATGCATCAGAGTCACCTGAGCAAAAACTACAGGGGGGGATGTGAGGAAGAAGGCTGAGTGAGAGAAGTACTCTTTCCGGAAGAATATAGCAAATTTATAGCAAAGTACCATCCTGGCAGTTAATTAGCTCTGTGCTTAGGAGCCCAGGGGCGGGGCTAGATGGCATGTGTCCAGATGTTAGATCTGTCTTTTCCTACCTGTATCATGCTGGCTGGGCAGGTTTCTTTATCCTTCTATGACATAGTTCCCTTGTCATTGAAAGGTGATGATGATGATAATGATGAACACGTTTGTAATTATTACAAATGACCGGCTTGGAAGCCTATCTGGCACAAAGTAAGTAGTCAATAAAGGTTAGCTGCTACTAGCAATTGAGGTCAAGACTTTTTGCAGCATGATTCTCTGGGGTCATTTCCCAGACTTAACCCAGCTCTCTGGTGACCCCTTTCTTTTTATCTACTGTCTCCAGGCCTGCCTATTTATGCTCCATTATCATTATGGGATATTTATAAGTAGGGTTTATCTTCTTCCCATCCTATAAAGCACAGGTTTCATTTTATCTCCATTTTAAAACCAAGCCCAACCATGGGAGTGTTTGCAGGATTTTCATTGCCAGGGATACACAAAAGTTAGCAGGAAATAAAATTGTTTCTTCCCAGGTTTCTTCATCTTCTTTCTTTTTTACTGCCTTAGAACCTTATGGTTAAGGAAAACATGACAAGAAGATTCATTCATGTTACAAAAGAGAGCCAAATGTTATGTCCTGAGTTTTGCAACATAAAAGTTTGGCAGACATTTGGGATCTAGGGTAAAAGGCACTCTGCTTGGTTTCTCCTGGGAGCAGAGTTTAGGAGAAGTGAGAAGCTGAGCGTTGAAGTGAGAAAAGGAGGTTGCGAGTACTTGAAAGGTGAAGATGAGAAATTTCTCCCTAGGAGCAATAACAAGAGAAAGGCAAATGTGTGGTCTAACTGTTCTCTGCTGAAGGTGACATTCACAGAGAACTGTAGAAACAAAGAGATCGCGATCTGGACATTTGAAGGTGTGGTGCAGAAGCTCTTGAAGCACAAACAAAAGTAAAGGCCTCTAAGAACCCGAGAAAAGTCCTTTGAAGTTTCCCGGGTTGTAAAAATCTGTGTTTCAGGCCATGCTTCCCCTGGAAAAGTCACTAAACTTGAAGCCCTGGTTGGATCCAGAGATTGGGGTTGGGTGTTCTGAGTCGGTCCTGGGATTTGGGGTTTGGGCTCGTTGGCCCTCCGTCGAAGGCATGCTCAGCAATAATGTGAGGAGGTGGCTAGAGACAAGAGCTGAAGGAGGCCTGCAACGAAGTCTAAGGCCTCAGAGGTCTTGTGTACCAGAGACCCACAGCAAAGAGCTAAGAAGCCTCATTCATGGGAGGGCCATTTTCCACAATAAAAAGGAAATTGCTGCAAATTGGAAATGCATAAATGCCCTACACATCCAGGAAGAGGGTGAAAAACTATAAAATGAAAAGTCCCTAAAATTATGGAAACATTTATAAATCTATAGTAGTTATATTTAAAATGGTTAAGAATGGACTATGTCAAGTGAACTTAATTGACTTCTCTGACTGACAGACAAGCCCAGCAGGTAGAATCAGGTAGAATCATAAAGCAAAACACATATGAGATTCTGACTGCTCCATATGACACTTTTTTTACCAAACTAAGATAGTAAAAATAAATCTGAAGTAGTCTCTTAGGTGACTGCCTAATTACTTGAAGAATTATGTTGGATTTTAATTTTTGGAGACAAGTTTAGGTAGTAGACTCTGGTTGCTTTCAATTCTGGCAACATTTTAAAATATGTTCTAACTAACTTTTTCCAAAATAGTCTTTAGTTACAAAATTCATTTATAACACTGCAACAATACAGGATTATATAAATTTAAAATCAATCTCTCACCTTCCTCTATAATCTCAAACTTCTTGGGTAACCAATATTATGAGTTTAATGTGTACATTCTTTATACTTTTTCTAGGGTTACATAAACATATTTATGTATACACTTATGGGTTTTACATCTTTAATGCTATCATACTACACATTCTGTGACTTGCTTTTTTTCCCCTAACAATATATCATGAGCATCTAAATTAAAATAGTTAAATATATTTAATTTTTATTGGCTGTATATTAGTATAAAATATAGATGTGCCAATTTTTTTTCAACTTCACCTCTATTAATTGATATTTCAAATTTTCCAATTCATCAATACACATCTATAATATCTTTAGGCTCTAGTATTTGTTTTTATAATATGTATGTGCATATTTATATATGCTACTGAAAAGGTACTTGTGAATTACAGCTCAAAAGGTTATGGACGTGTGAGTATTTCAAACATTGTGTGACAATATTTCTTTCACTATACTCCCACCATTGCTAAATGATATTCATCTTAAAATATTTCTTCTGTCAAATATTATGTAAAATTTTGGTTTAATTTATATTTTCATGACTACTAGTGAGTCTGAACAACTTTGTATGCCTCTTGGCTGATTGCATTTCCTCTTTTAAACTGCCTGCTCATGTCTTCTGCTCATATTTTCTTGGGTTATTTGTCTTTTTCTTATTAATTTGTAGGATTTTGAATATTAAGAATATATAATATGTGTGTGTGAGTGAATATGTGTGTTAGGCAAAAGATATAAGGAGTTACAAATAATTCTCTAATTCAATATTTTCTTTTGACTTTGTGGTACCATTCATCATATAAAAATTTAAAATTTTTATTTGGTTAAATCTTTACATTTTCCCTAACTTTCCACTTTAACATGTTTTCCTACATTTTTAGAACTTTTGTTTTGAAAATTTATATATATATATTTGTAAATATATATATATATATTTTTGAGACACTTTGCTGCCTAGGCTGGAATGCAGTAGCATCATCATAGCTCACTGCAACCTCAAACTTCTGGCCTCAGGCGATCCTTCTGCCTCAGCCTCCTGAGTAGCTGGGAATATAGACACATGCTATCACGCCTGGCTAATTTTTTAAATTTTTGTAGAGATGGGGTCTTGCTCTTGCTGAGGCTCAAGCAATCCTCCCACTTCAGCCTCCCAAATTACAAGGGTGAGCCACCACACCAGGCCAAAAATTTAGATTTTGTATTCATCTGGAATTTACTTTTGTATGTGGCTATGAGATACAGACCTAACTTTATTTTCTTCCAAAATGGATAGCCAAGTAGTATATGTTGAACTGTTCACTCTTTCTCAGAGACTTTAAGTACCATCTTAAATAACCATTATGTACTTGATCTGTTCTAGATACTGTTTTGTTTCACTTGTTTATGTGTTTATTCAAAATCACAAAAAAGATTTAGAGTGTCCCAATTTATTTTTTAAAGCTAGCATTTCTCTAAAACAAAAGAAAAAAGAAAACTAAAGCCAAATTTTAGTCATGAATATCAATGCCAAAATTCAAAATAAAATAAAAGCAATTTGAACACAATAGCACATTAAAATAATAATACAACTTGAAGAAGAAAGTTTATACCAGAAATTCAAGTATGATCCACAAAATAATGGCCCATTAATTCTAGTACGGTGCTAACTTAAAGCAGAAAAACTATTGTTATATCAATAGAACGAATATGCATGTGGTAACATAGTACAACCAGTCTTTATAAACACTCTAAAGAAACTAAGTAAGACATTTCTTACAACATGATAAAGAGATGCCAGAAACCAACATACAACACCATATTTCATATAGCATCAAAGATACTAAAAGTGTCCTCCTAAATTCAAGAACTAGACAAGATGCCTTATATTAGCATTAATATTCAACATTGTTTTAGGAATATTAGATAATAGAATAAGACAGGAATTAAAGAAACAATATATTTATTAGAAAAGAAGAAAATTTTAATTTCTTTATATTAGGAATATAAAAATATTTCTCAACATGGGGATCTTAATTGAAATAAAAACAAAAGAAAAGAAGATCTAAAACTTGAGCAGTCACCAGCTAACGTGAAGTGATTAACAGGGAGATGGAAAGCCACCTACAGGTGATGAAGGTTGAAAAACACTCGCTGATCAGAGCACTTGGAATTTCGTATTGAAAAGGAGAAGAAGACAATAAAAGTGAATTGTGTTGCGAATCCCCTGGGGAAAAGCAAAAGCTTTATGAAACGCAGCATTGGAAGCATCACATTTACCTCTTTCACCAGCAAGTTTTCCGCCTTGTGCTCTGCATCTTCAGGGACGGTTGAGTACAGTGTTCGGATATCCCAAGAAACCGTGGCTGTCTGAGAAGAACAATAAAAAGAAATGAAGTCCTCCAACTTAAAAGTATTGGGTAGATCACTATACTGAAAACACAAAAGAGAAGTTATTTAGATCTTAGCATTTAGGGATAACAGAAGACAGAGAAACTTCTGTGGTTCTTGCCATTTTAATCTCTAGGAGAGAAGATCCACACAATCCTTTGACCACCACTGCCGGCATTACTGCAGGCACTGTTTTAGCAGTGCAACTCATAATTTTAAGGTCAATTTCCCTCTCTGCAGAAAACAAAGATTTGGGCATCTCTATATTTTTATTTCAGCTTATTTCTATTTGAAATCTTTTTAAAATTGTTGCTGTTAATGCTTAAATAAATTTGACATGAAAAAGAAAATTTACAAAATCAGCATTATTTTAATAGTATTGTAAATAATCTCTTAAATGCCAACAAGGTAAACTTAGCACCTTTTGGAAGCACACTGTGTGTGTGTGTGTGTGTGTGTGTGTGTGTGTGTTTATCCACAGTTAGAGGTGGGAGGGAAGAAAGACTGTTCAGTAAATCTGGACCTTGAAGAAAATAGGTCATGTTTACGGTGTCTTTATTTTTGTTGAAATAAGCAAAATATTTTCCAACTTCCATGCTAAGCAAACAACAATCTATTAAATGAATATACATAAACAAATATGTAAAGTACCTCTTAAAACATCTAAAAGAGAATTTCATAGGTTATTTCTTCTTTACATGCCTGCAGTCCCATGAAGCTGGGGAGTGTGAAATGCCCTAAAACAGCAAGTTTCCATCTCCAGACATCAGCTTTCCTTAGTCTGTACTACATCTTGATGGTTACAGGGATGCTGAGATGAGGAGTCTGCAACATCCATGGTACCAATGGTTAAGGTCTTGTATGTTGCACATCCCCTAATCACAAATGATTCATCAGGGTTTCTAAGGCACTAAATTAAACTGGTTTAGATGAGAGGCATTTTTCTAGGTTAGTTGTTGGAACAGTTGATAATCTTAAAACCCATCCTTAGTTTTGGAGAAGATGGGTAGGAGAAGGTAGAGGGAGTTAGTCTTCTGTGTTCGCGTCACCACTGTCAGCTGTGCCACCAAAGGCAGTGTCCTTCCCACCATTCCATTGCTTCCAATCCTTGACTCTCATTTTCTTCAAATCCTCCTTTTCTTCACTCCTCATGTAAGCTCCATGAGGGCAAGACACTTTGTCTGTTTTGTTCACTGCTATAACTTCAGCACTTAAAAGATTCTTTGTTGAATTTATGGAATGTGAGTATATATAAGTGTGTTTGGGGTGAAGATGTGTGAATGGTGTGTGGGAGCACATATGAGAGTGTGTGTGTGGTGTGTGTGGTGTATGTGAACACATATGACTGGGTGTAGTGTATGAGTGTGTCTGTGCGATGAGTGTGTGGGGCGCATGTGTGTAGTGTGTCAGCATGTGTATGTGCATGTGTGAATGGGTGTGATGTATGAGTGTGTCGGTGTGAGTGCATGTGTGTGCGTGCACATGCATATTGGAAAGCATGGGGTTTAGACACTATGAAAGAGGAAGAATGTCATGTGGCTCTAACAAGATTACAGGATAAAAATAATGAGAAAACAATGTTGTGGATACATCACGTGGTAAAGATAAACGCTCATCCTAAGACATAGCTGTAGACTGAACTCCCTGGGCCACTGCATTTGCCCTGGGATTTGACTGCAGCTGTATCAACAGAGTTTGGAAGAGCTATGGCTGCTACCAATTCAAACCACGTACAGACAGAGGGAGCAAGTATAGATACATAGATGGGACAAGAAATGGTTGCTTCTTATGTAAAGTATGATAGAACCAATTTAGATCTTATTATTTATAGTTTATATTTTTAATTCCTTTTGAAATTCCTCCTTCAAGTTGCTTCTTTTATGTTACTGTATTAGAAAAGAAACAGTAAAGAAATGCTATTGAAAGTTAAGAGTAGAAGATTAAGAATCACACCTAAATTGAGCTTTGTGGATTATTGCTAGATTTCAATTATCTGGGATGACTTTGTTTCCTGTTTGGACAGATAACTCTCAAATATACAGGGTTACTTGCTTGGCTCTCAGGGAATATTACATATTATAATCTACCGGGAACATCACAATTTTCTTTCTCTAATTCAAAAATTTTCTATATTATGGCCATTATTTAATAAAATTTTTATGCAAAAAAAGATGCAAGAGATTCATTCCTCTTTCTCATTATCCACCTAGAGTCCTCCATTATTTGCTTGCCTTTTTTTTAAATAGCTGCTCTAAAATACTTTAAGTTTGATGGAGAGTAGGGTAACATGGCTCAAAATAAAGCTTATAATAAAATAAAATGTAAACAATAAGATCTAAATTGGGTCTATCATACTTGACATGTGAAGTGACCACTCCTTTTTCCATTTATGTAAACATATTGTCCCACTCAGCTCACTGGTCTGTGGCATAAAAAATAAAGCGAATACTTAGTGGATTTAAGAAGCTTTTTTTGTTTTAATGGTTAAGTTCCTAGAATGTGGGTTCAGGTTTCCTATAATAATAGTGACATGGCAGCTTGATTAGTAATGTCATATAGCAAAGATAGACCCCAAAATACATACGCTAATGCTCATATGCAATACATGAGACTGGGAATTTATGCAGGTAGGGTAATAAAAGCTGCTTAATGGTGTGTCCAATGCCTATGAGTGATTCCTGATGATCTCTAGTTATTATGAACCGATGTTGACTCTTTACTAAATAAGACAAATGGGGCTGAATCATGCTCATGGACCCATGTGATAAATTTGAAACATTATTTTACAATGAGTGGAGTTATTGCATATCTAATTACCTTTCACAGAGTACCCAAGTTATAAGAAAAGAAATATATGTACAATGCATGCCTTAATTGTATTTTGTTATAATACTGAAGTATTTGTCTGAAAAAAAAAAAAACAAAAGGCTTCCACAAGTTTCAACTTTAAAAATTGTGGTGCTCCAATTCATTTAAAAAAGTTCTTTAGTGTGCCTCCACTAAAGCAAAAATAAATCGATCAAATAAGAAGAAAACTATAAAGAATCATAGTTGGTAAGTGTATTAATATGGTTACAAAGAATTTCTTTTCTGAGAATTAGATGTTTTCAGACCACTACAAATTGCCTTGGCCACAAGAGACTTCCTGTTCTCTTTTATAAACCCTCTGGTCTACAATTAGTATAGCTCAATAGCATGAAATGGATCTGAGACTGCATTGGAACCCGGCTGAACTTCTCTTTCGGTGGTAGGGTTTCATAAGGAGCCTATTGTCTGGAAATCAAGCATTTGGAAATAATAAAAAAAACTGTCATGAAGTGATGCATGCAGGCCCGTGTTTGTAATTTCAGATCTGTTATATTCAGACATCTTCAACTGTGGCCCTGTCACCTTCTGGCTCTTTCCACCCTGCAGTGGGAAGGCTTTGTGGTTTTGTTGCAGCCACCACTCTGCCAGCTACACTAGCTGCAGAAGACTCACTCCAAGCACATTGGGGCTATTTCTCAATTGTCTAAAGACCATTGTCAAAGTCTGAAAAAAAGAGCTGCTTTTCCTACCCTAGGCTGAGAAAAGCTTCCTCTGACAGTATTGTGGGTTCCAGCTGCTCAAAAAGGAGGACAAAATGATGATGTTTAAAGTAATCAATCAGCCCAAGTTGAGAAGTCAACGAGCCTCACAAGAGGAATGATTGACTAACGCTTACGATCAATTCCAACCTCAGCACACGTTGGAAAGTAATCTTCACCTAAATTTCTCAGGCACTAATATTACCTTTTATTCTATTAGAGAAGATACTTATATTATATTAGTTGCTTGAGAAGCACTTTTTACCACATTCAGAAGAATATTATTGCTGTGATTTTATCTTACTTTTTTTAATACTTTAGTATTAAAGAGAATATCGCTTTAGTACCTTCATTGTACTTTAAAGAGAAGGCCCTTCTTGTTTTGCTGGAGTTAAACTGATTGGGAAATGCACAAATAATGAACAGTTGTCCATGACTGGATAGTAGCCATCATCCAACCAATTCAAGCATGGTGATTTAGCATTACAGTATTTAAGTATACTTAAATATAATTAAGAATATATAAACATAGTAAATATATAAGTGCATAAGAAGTTGCTCAAGATGTTTTACTCTTGGACTGACAAACTGCTAAGCAAGTCATTTCACTTCTTTTTCTGTGACTCATTTTTCAGGCTCCAAAATGTTTCTCAATTCCTCAAAGCAGGTGAGGACAAAACATTATACATATGGAAAAATGTGAGCATTAATAAAAACAAAGGGCTCTAATAACATAAAGACACTTATTGCGTCAGAACCTTCCCTCGGCAAGGACTCAGAGGCGGTGGTCAGAGCTCACTACCCAAGAAGGCCCCTACCACAATGGGCTCATTCCTGCAATGGTCCTTGCCCAGGCCCCTCTGCCTCTCAGAAAATCCTCTTCCTTCCTCATTCTTTCCAAATCTCAGGTTTCATATAGGTGCCATCTCCTTTTGAAAATCTCTAATTCCTCCAAAATACATTTTATCTTCCCTGAACTCTATTACTTACGATGTGTATCATACATGAAGTCTGGAGCTTAGTTATAAATATTTGAGACTCAAAAGCTATGCTGCTGATGAATTCAGCCCGTCATTTTATACATGTGTTTTATCATTCATAAGCAAGCCACACTAAATGTGCTTTGGGAATAAAATATAACAATTAATGAAATAAGTTTGGCCACATTACTTATTGTTCCTTTGGTATGTTTTGTTTCTTCGTTTTAAATAATAAAGAACTTGAAAGCAGACATATGTTTTTATGATTCATTTGTATCCTTCTTCTGGCCACCTATAGGACCTCTACCCTAATAGACAGAACAACCTGAATAACAGTGTAACTGAAATATAATCAG
Source organism: Eulemur rufifrons (assembly GCF_041146395.1). Taxonomy (NCBI): domain Eukaryota; kingdom Metazoa; phylum Chordata; class Mammalia; order Primates; family Lemuridae; genus Eulemur; species Eulemur rufifrons. The sequence goes on along the minus strand of NC_090983.1, from coordinate 12,554,052 downwards.
CATACCATAAAATTCCTTTTTTAAAAATAGAATTCAGTGGTTCTGAGTGTATTTACAGAGTTGTACAACCATCACCACTATTTAATTTTAGTACATTTTCATCACCCCCAAAAGAAACCCCATATCCACTAGCAGTCACTTCCCACTTGCCCTTCTCCCCAGCTTCTGGCAATCACTAATCTGCTTTCTGTCTCTATGGATTTGCCTACTCTGAACATTTCATACAAATGGAATCATAACATAAGTGGTCTTTTGTGACTGGCTTCTTTCGCTTAGCACAATGTATTCAAGGTTGATCCAAGTTGTAGCATGTGTCAATATTTCATTCCTTTTTATGGCTGAATAATAATATTCCATTGTATGGATATGGATAAACAAAATGTATTCATCAGTCGATGGACATTTAGGTTGTTTCCAGTTTGGGGGCATTATGAATAACGCTTCTGTGGACATGCATGTACAAGTCTGTGTGTGGACATACATTCCTAGTACAATCACACACAGAACAGAGTCTCCACATATGCATACTGAAATGAAGTAAGCAACTAGAACTGCTTCCCTCAGGACTAACATTCTAATAGCGTCACTCCTTGTGAGATTCAGGGAGTTGATATTAATATTTCCCCTAACCTGTGGTGCACCTTGAAGCATCTGGCCAAAAGCATGCCGTTTAGACAGGCACGAACAGCAAAAGTCAAGGTGCTTATGTTTGACTTCTGTCCTCACGATTGCTCTACGTCCTGGAACAAGAGCCTTTCCAAATCTTAACTTCATTAGTTTGTAAATGAGAGGAATATTATAACTCAGAAAGAATCTAATTCGACAAAGACTATTACTTAGCTTTCCACACTGCAATTCTGTTGTTCTTGCATTAACATTATAAATCATTTACAGCTTGCTTTTTAGGCTCAGAGGCCATGGATTAAAAAGAGGTTGAGATTCCTATAAAATGTTAAGCTGTGTCTCAGAAAAAAAAAAAAGAAGAAAACTTATGACCTTTCTGCTTTGCAATTTAAAATATATTAAAGTCTTTCTGCTTCCGCTCCTAGAATGACCCATGCGGTTTATTCTGGAAGTCCCCATACACCAGCTGCTTTTTATAGCTAGAGACACATTATGAAAAGAATAAGCCGTCAGTATATTATGAAATCCACCATTCACTCAATTTTAATAGCAAGCCAGTGAAAAGTGCAGGATGCACTGGGGTGCCCTGGGACACTAATTGTGACCTAACAATATGAAGATGGAATTTAAGAAGATAATGTCACTCTTTCGACAGGTGATTTCAGTTGTGTGACACAGACCTTTGACTTTGAACATAACCCTGCCCGGTGTTGAAAGTCTAACTGTTCATGGGTAAGGGCTGCTTCTTGTTCATACTGGTACCTCGATACATACAGCTTAGATCACCAAGTGGTCCATGAAGGTGAGTTTAAGCAGAGGAGTTTTGGTGGTGTGGGCAGTATTGAAACACAGCGGTAAGTGGTCTTCCTACGCAGTGTGCAGTATTTCCAGTTTTCATACATCAGAACTTTCTTATTTAAGGTTTTCTACCTCCTAGAAATGATTCCACCTCAGGATTTCACATTTTCTGCTCAGCAAGAAACTCATTTCTGGCTTTCTCACCTTTTGTTCTGTTATTTTGCATCAGCCTCTACTTAAGTGAACCATTCAACAGTATGATTCAGCGTGTCCTTGAAACTGTTCTTTTCAGCCCTTGCTTTCTTTGCCTACTTTACTGAGTCACACACTTTGGTGACTAAGTTCTTTATTTTTTGGTCTTACTACCAGCTTCAAAAAGAAAGATGAGAAGAATAAGAGTAGCAAATACAATTTTTGAAGTATTAAGAGTATATTTTTTGCAATGAATGGGTTAATAAACGCATCTATGCTGCTTATGCCCAGGAAATCATTGACACAAGTAGTGCCGAAGTTCGTACTGCCTAGTCCCAGAACCCAGGAACCACAGTCTCCACCTGGAGTACCAGGATAAAGGCAAATGCTTCACCTTCAGTTCCTTAACTTGGAAGAAGACTATTTTAGTTCAGGTTCAATGATTTCCATTGAGTGCCCATGAACCAGACATTGTGTTGGGTACTTGAAATACAGATATGAACTGATTTCTCCATTGCCTAGTAACGGAAAGCAAGTGACTGAGTGAATAGATACATTAAAGTGTTAGATGGAGGAAGATAACCTTTGTTGACATCAGCTACGTACCAGGCACTGTATTAGAAGGAATCATGTTCTTAGTGCTGTTTATTAAGGTGATATGTTGAGATGTGTCAAAGAGGAAAGTATGATACTAAACCATTTTCTTCCTCATCAAGCAAAGCCAATTACTTCATTCTCTTTATTTTTGAGAATTTCATTTGAGAATGGCCTCATGGTTCCTCGAGATACTCAAAACGTCAAAGTTATATTCTAAAATAATAACCTGCATGTTTCTGAAAGACAATTCATGAAATAAATATTTATTTTCCATCTGTTTTGTGTCAAGAGCTGCTTTCATTACTGGGACTCTCACAATGATCAAGACAGAGGACATCCCTGTCCTGCTAGAGGTTACAATCTAATGGCAAGAAACAAGTGACAGAAGAGTGAGAAAGCAAACTGAGATCCTTCCCAGTAGTGGCAAGAGCTACAGAGAGAAGCAGGTGGGGTGATGGGATAAAGGGGGTGTGGGGGAATGCAGGCTGGAAGTTGGGATGTTTATTTGAAGAGCTGACATTTGAACTGAATCGTGAAGGGAAAACAGGAACCAGTTGTACGGAGAGCAGAAAGGCCCTATCATGGGGAATAAGCATGGCAATTTAGGGAACAGAAGGAATGCTGGGTGTCTGTGCAGTGACCAAGGGAAACACGGCTAGCAGATGAGGGGCTTGGGGGTCACCAGGAGCCAGATGACAGAGCTGGGAAGGAGCTGGCTCTGACCCTCAAGGCAACAGGAAGCCGCTGAGAGGTTATAACCAAGGGTGCAGCATTATCTGATTTGTGTTTCTAAACCCTTCCTTTGGATACTGTATGTCAATGAATCAGAGCAGGTCGAGGGAGAAGGCAGGGAGAACAGGTAAAAGCCACTTCTGGGGGTCCAGGCAAAAGAGTGTGATGGAGGCCAGCAGAGTGAATACGGAAAAACTTAACGTCTATGTTCGCAATGCAGCAATACTGCCTTGGCAAAAAATCATCTTTTCAGTGTACCAAGTACCAGATGATGCCCCCATTTCTTGATATTTCTGAACCATAAGCATGCTTGATCAACTGACTTTCTCATCCATATACGGGTAAACACAGGGCTTTTGCTTTTCTTGTCAGTCTCACAGGTCTAGGAAGTGCTGTTCTATATTCGGCACCTTGTGGGTGCTGAATAAATATTGATTAAACAAACCGAGTAATGAATCATGTCTGCTGCAAGCGTGGGTGCTTGGTAACGTGAAAACATAGAAGTGGGATGGATTCTCCAATCTGCAGGGCAGGAACTGGATTCACGAGCTTTGGAGGGAGTTAGGGAGAGTTGGAGCCACTGCCCTCCTTCCATCCCGCCATGCCTTAGGATTGTAGTGGTCATTCTACGACCACTTTCCACTGGCTGAGTCAAGACTGTCCACACACACCCCAGAGGATCCTCACTCACTGCTCAAGGAGGAGCTAAGGAAATGATGCACTTCCCAGGTGCACAGAAGTTTGCTGTTGGTGAGCAGTAGCCCTAAAACGTAACGTAGACTGTGGATGGAACAAAAAGCATCAGAGGACACTTAAAGAAGTGTCATTTATACTCCATAAAGAGGATGAGAAAAAAAAATGCAGTTATACTGTATAGCAGGGATTGGCCCCTTGTTCTATAAAAGGTCAAAGAGTACTTAGGGCTGCACGTCTCTGTTGCAACTCCTGCAAATTTGTTGCAACTCCACCTTTGTATCATGAAAGCAGCCATAGACAATAGGTAAATGAATGCATGTCAGTGTTCAAATAAAACTTTATTTACAAATATTAAAATATGAACTTCACATAATTTTCATATGTTTCATACATTTATTGTTTTCCTTCAACTATTTAAAAACATAAAAAAACATTCCTAGCTCATGGGACATACAAAAATAGACAGCAGACACTCATGTGCTGCAGTTTGCCAAGCCATACTCTGTACAACAGGAAAAAGGGAGAGTAATCTATCTGAATAGTATTCAAAAATTGGCAGTTTTATGTAGAAATAATATTCAATACTATTCTTTTGTTTGTCAGTTGCTTAATGCAAATTAAACTTTAGCCATTTGTGGGACATGACGTTTTGTGATAATAAGGATTAGGTGGCATCAAATATCTCTGAGCATCAACTTATTGGAAGCCACTCTGCCAACTGGCCTCCCTGCTTCCTCTGCGCCCTGTCACATGTTCTCCACACAGGGGCCAGATGAGCTTTTAATAGTACATGCCAGGTCATTTGTTCCCCTTCTTGAAAAACTCCAATGACTTGCCCCTTGCCACTTGCATTGAGAATAAGACGCAAATGCCTAATCTTGACCAGCCACACCAGTCTCCAATCTCAGAGCTCTCCAGGGCCTTCCTACCAACTCTTCCTTCAGCCTGAAACACGCCTTCCCCGGTTTCTAGCATGGCTGTTCCTCCTTGAGAATTCTGAACTCAGCTCAAATGTCACCTCCTCAGAGGGGCCGTCCTTGTCCTCCCAGCCCAAGGTAGCTCTCTTCCCTTAGTCAGTTTCTATCACACTGCCCTGTTTTCTTTTCTTCATGGAGCTGGTCTTTATCTGAATTATCTTGTTAATTAATTGGTTTAATTATTTTTTTCCCTGACTTCTCCCACCAAGAGATAATTTCTGTCTAGTCACTGCTGTGTGACGGAACAATGCCCAACACTCGGCATTTTTTACATATTTGTTGAATGAGTAAAGGAAGGAAATAGTTTGGGGTATGTTTGAGAATGGTATATTTAGAATTGTGCTAGTATTTTACCCCAGTTGGGAATGAGGGTGACTCCGTATGATGGCGCTGGGGTGGGGGAAGGGAAGAGAAATGAGCTAGGACTGATTTTGGAGAAGGCCTTGGGCCATGCTGAGGTGTTTGCACTTCCTTTGGAAGACAACAGGGAGCTACAGAAGGTTTTAAGCAGGCATGGAATAAAATAGTTCAGTGTATTTCTTGGAATGTTTGCACTGGGAAAATAAACAGTATGTTATTATACGCTCTGTTACACCATTAAGGATGGCCAGGGCCAAAGAGTAATCAGAGACAATGCTCAACTTAAACGAGCACAGAAAGATGCCAAAGAATAAATTCAAATTCCGTGCAAATATGACATCCCATCTACATTCCTCCACTCTTTTTTTGAGATATGAAGCCTTTGAGTAGTATTTGACATATTTCTGAACGACAGAGCTAGAAGGAAAGATGCTCCAGGTTTCATGATTTTTGGTGATGTTTGACAGAAAGAGGCTGTTCGTCAGGTTTACCTTCAGTCCGAAAAATGAAAATGAGGATGTGGAATTAAAAAAAAAAAGTGCTTCAACTTTAGGCTTACAGTTCAAGCCCTAGTGGCTTGATCCAACTACGGAAATGAGATTTCTGTGTGAGATAAGCCTCTCTCGAAATGTGCCAACACTAAAGGAGAAGCCATTTAAAAATTTTAAAAAAACAGACTGGAAGAGTTTCTTTCTTCCTATTTACAAATCTGTCTCCTTTTTTCCATTATTTTTCATACTTGGAACAGAAAATTACTAACTTCTACATATCTTCTTTTTCATGAATCCACGGAGGAAGGTTAAAAAAAAATTAACCCGTTAGAAGCCAGAAGTCAGATTTGCCCCAATGGTGAGAGAGAAAACCGAAGTTTGAGGCTATTTGAAGAAAGTGTGGGGTACTGAAGCCCACACTCCCCGACAGAGGTTTTCACAGACAGTGGCTATTTCGCAGGGTTACCCTTGAGCTGCCTTCTCACCTGCTTTAAGATGTTGAAGTTTGTGATGTCTAAGACTAGCTTTCTTTTAGGAGAAAAAACAGCAAAGTTTATCAAGTGCCCATTGAGATCTCTGTTTGCATAGTTAGATATTTACTAACAACCTAAAAATTTTTAAGATGACCAGAAATACCAGAATGCAATGTCTGGAACATGTAGGTGCTCACCATCCATAACTTTATCCTGCTTGTCTCCAAAAGGCATTTCCTTTTTATTTATTTTCTCTACTGCCCTCAGGAGCAATCTATGTGGTGGTATGCACTGTCCTAAAGGGGACATATCTCAGACTGTAAATCCTTCCACGAGGATGTTTTTGCCTACCTTTCTTTGCCGCCAAGCTTCAACATCTCCTTAATAAAGGCAAATCAAGATTAAGGGTGATTTTTAAGAATTGCATCTTTTGTGCCAATAGATTCCTGCCTTTGCTGTTGGTTGGTTTCAGTTGCTTGGAAGCTTTCACTTAGAAATGGCCTGAGGGAGGAAGTGCTCTGTGAGTGCAGGGGAGGTGGTGGTTAGAAAGTGGGACATTGGTGGGGACATGAGCCAGAGCGCCAGGCAGCATCCTGTGCCACTTCTGTCCCAGTGCTTACTGCCTCACTGAGCCTCCAATCTTCCAACTTGAGGAGGCCCATGGGTACTTTCTGCTGCTGGATGTGGACTCCCACTGCAGAGACTGTGACGCAGGGTGGCCCCAGGAAGAGGCCTCTGCTTCCTGAATCTACGGGGAAAGACAGAGACCCAACTTCTGGGGCCCTCCTGAATTTAGGTGGCATGAGACAAGAAGACTTACTGAAAAGTCGTCACTGGGGAAGAACAGGAGATCCTGAAGAGGATCATTCCGATAGGTCTTTTCAAGTTCTTCGATGACAGTTTCATAATCCAAAGGATCAAGGAGCCTAGGCTTTTCCTGCTGTAGGAAAAGAAAATATGATATTAGTCACCTGCAGGTATCGTCTCCCTTCTTCTCGATGCCTGGCTGGATTTCATTTCTTAGTTATCACAGGGGCTTTGACATTGCACAATCCTTCCAAGGGAGTCACAGAGACTCCAGGAGGTTAGGGCAAAGTCACCTAACTATTATTTCTAGATCTGAAATAATTTGAGAAGATCCTGAAATGCCTGACATCTCCCTCAGAAATTCAAGCTGTTCATATCGAGTCCCCCGGGCTCACCATATCCAGCCCTATCACATCCACAGAACAGATATTTACATAAACTTCATCGTTGTCAGCTGGACATGGTGGCTCACACCTGTAATCCCAGCCCTTTGGGAGGCCAGGGTGGGAGGATCGTTTGAGGCCAGGAGTTTGGGACCAGCCTTATCTTTACCTTTATCTTTGGCAACATGAAGAAAGACCTCTGCTCACTTGCTATAGTGCTATGATGATCATCAGCATTTTTGCTGAATTAGATACTTCCTTGTGGGTTCTGTGCACGTCAGTTTTAAAATGTTGGCATCTTGCTAGCAATCAAAGTATCACAGGCTGTCTTAATTGTCACTGAAGCATGGATCCTGTGTCAGGATTCATTTCTTGGCTTTGAGCCTCTTTGGCTCTACTGAGAGAAGCTAGATCATTTTCAAATAAAAGTGGACAACACAATTATTTTGTACCCAATGTGGTGAAAATGGACAAGTGTGACAAAATAGCCAGATAGCAATACTGCAATAAAATCCCAAAGCCAAGAGGAAATGCACTCCCCTCAAAGAAGCCTCCCACACTGCCAAAAACATAAATGCTAGAGGAAGAAGCATTCTCCCATATGAACCCCATTCATAAATAGGGTTGACATGTTTGCTCCAAACTGTACAGAACTTATAAAGTGAGAAAAATGGACATTCCCCCCTAAGAAAACAAACAAAACAGAAAACCAAGGACACAGTCTGAGACCTGTAGCCCTTTTGATGAAGGCTTTCTGCACCTAAATGAAAAGGGGTGGTCCTCTGGGTTAGTTTTGGGCTCCTAGAAGCATGTGTGATCACCATGAAATTTTGCTGTTAAAGTGATCTCATAGGTGAAAAAAAAAGATTTCTTTTTCACATCAATGACAACAGACATTTTCTCTCCAATCCTTCAACACCCACCCTCCACTTGCCCCTCCTCCTCATTCTGCAGAGCACACAGACTGAGCTTTGATTTCTAAGGCTTTCTTTGGAAGATCTCTGCTCATAAAGCCCTAGAAACTTTCACTGACATTTAAATAATTGCTAATGGGCTCCTCAAAGTAGCAGTCAATATTTGTTTTGATGATTTTCCAAATATAAAAAATAAAACAAAACAAAATATGAGGCTCTCCATGCACTTTCTGCATTACAAAAGAAAAAGAAAAAAAAACTACATTTCACAAATGCTAAGGGCAATGCTAAGGGTAGGCTAAGGGCAATGTAAGATGTTTTCTCTGGAAGGCCCTTCAAGTGGCTAGATTTAGCAAATAAAAATACAGACTCCACACAATATTTGGACAAAATAAGAAATTTAGTTGACCAACATAATCTATTTAGTGAAAGAACTGTGAAATATTAAATATTTTGAGGTAGAAGGTACAGAGACATGATGGCATGACTTATGTAATTAAAAAGAAAAGTCTTTCTAGAATCCCTGCCTAGAATATTATTATTCTATTTAGATGTATTTTAAGTTTCAATTCCTTATTTTTCAGGCAAAGGTTAATTCCAAGGATTACAAATTGATAGCTCAAAGGGCAATCGCAGGCAGACGTATACGAGGATGGAGGGATCAGTGAATTTCTTACTACTGCTCTGTGTAGAGATGTTGAGTGAAACTGGGCATGTAGCAGCATTGATTTACAGCTTTAACAAGGGCTGGGTTGTCCCTCCTGAATTTAATGTGCCTGATTCTTTTGGAAATGCACCAACAGGGATAAGGTATGTGCCAAGATTACCCTGAATCGGATTGGATTTTTATAGTGCTTTTTACTCTTACTCTCTTTCTCTCAAATGACTAATGAATTTCATTAGCTATTCTAAAGTCACTTTGCATGGGAAAAGGCACCCACAGTACCTGTTATTATGCATCGGGGCTGGTGGTGTGCTGCAGTGGTAAGAGGCCCTATTCTTATACAGTATGAAGAGATTTGTTTGATCTAGTTCCCCAAATCCACAACTCTCCTCCAAATCAACTTCACAGTAGAAGAATGGGCTCTTGCCACAAAAACAAATGCTTTGTTCTCTACTGATTCCATAACTTCTCATGGCCCAAGGGTGGTGAAACTGCCATCTCTTTGATAGTCCCTGAATGCCAAGGGCCATTCAATTGGTTTGAAACATGCAGACTGTGCATGTCTTAACTAAAGATTTTAATTTCAAGAACACAGTAATCCATTACAGAGAGCTGAATTATTTTCATTGTTACAATTCAAAGTCAAATGGGTGAAGAAATGACACTGAAAGAAAATAAGCATCTGAAGTGTGTATCACTGAAAAATTACATGATTAAATTACCAACCCAGATATTTCTCCAGAATAGAAGTACAGTCTAACTAAAACATAACCTAGACTATCCAGCCCCTCATTATGGGAAAGTCCAAAGTTTAAGGGAGAATGTGATTATAGGTTTTCTATGTTAAGATGCAACATCAAGTGTGACATACACCATAGAACCAGAATTCCAGGGTTTCCAGTTCTGGCATTGTCACTTACGGACCATGGAACTTTGGTCATGATAATTAAAATCCCCATGTCTTAATTTCTCCATCTGTAAAATGGCTTAGTAATAGTTCCCTCATAGGATTAAGTGAGGTAGTATTTGTTAAGCCTTTAGAAGATCACCACACTTGTAGTACTCATTACATAAGAGTTGAATAGATGAAGCCTGCAGATTTTAAATTTTCACTAATCAGGGATTTAAAACACCTGTATTATAAGTTTAATGTCTATAAAGAGCAAATAGTAGGCACTCAGTAAATATTTGTGGAATAAATAAGTTTACATTTTTTTCATCTAGATCCAGCTGGGATTCTATCTTAAAGAACAAGCAAACATATAATCCAAGACTAATACAAGGATGTCTTTGCAACTTTATCTTTGTAACAAGATGGAGAAAACATGTTCACCTTAATACCAGGGGGATAAGAAAGGCAGGTAGGCTAGTGGGGCCCAGTAAGTGAAGACACCAGTGCTGCTGTTCAAAAAAAGTGGATTATATTTTTCAGAGAAGCATGTGTAGTGGAGAGAGGCTTAATGCTGCAATCGGCTTTGGGAAGGACATTCAAACTAGCATAGGGGTTGGAGTAAATCAATGAATAGCTGTGCAGTACATGCCAGGAATTTACTGAACTCTTCAATCCTTTAGGAGAGTTAGTTAACTCAAAACATTTTGCACAAGATTTTTTTTTTTTTTTTGAAAACATGAGGAGGCTGGAGTCCATGATCAAGATGGCAAGCATTGCTACAAAAGAAAAGATAAAGAAAGGGTACTACCTCAGAAGGAAAGAGGTCAAGGTCATCTTGACAATGGTTCCAGATGCACACATATCATGACATTAGAGTTTAAATCCAGAATGCCTAGTAGTAAGGCTGGAAGGGGAAGACCAGCTAAAAATGAGAAACAATAGATCATCGTGGATAAGGAATGTTTAGGAAATTATGGCACAACCACCCTATGAAATAATACATGCCCTTCAAAACTGAGTTTTTTGAAGTTTATAATAATCAATAAAAGTGAAAATAAAAGTTATACAACAGAACTGTACAAGATGCAAAAAAAAAATAAAGAAAAAATATTAGAAATATAGATCCAAATATTATCAGTTATTATGTTTGGGTGGGACTGATATTTAGGATTTTGCTATTTTGATTTTTCCACATTCTCCAAATTTTCTATAATGAACATGTATTTCTTTCACCACAGTGAGAAGATGAACTTGGTTTCTCAAAACTATCGTGCCTTCCTGGAAACACTGGGGAGTTATTTGATTTTTAAAATTGTTTCCCCTTTGAAAATCCACCAGAGAGGGAGCCTAAAAAATTCAGAGCGAGACTTCACATAAAAGTTGAACCATTAACAGCTTCACAAGTAATTAAAAAAAGATACACAAAACCCTGGGGAAAGGAAACCAGGGAAAATAATTACAGAATATGTATGTGGTTCTAGAAGCTAATGTCAGCAGAGGAGAGAAGCACAATTAGCAATTTAATAACTAATGTATTACTATTTTTTTTAGCTCTATAGGGAACCATAAACATCTAGTAAGTTATTTAAACACGCACATGCATTGGCCATTGTTTCAAGGGCTTAGAAGTCAGAATCTCCAGTTGGAAGTTCCAGGTCTGTTCCTTACCAGCTACGTGACTTGGACAAGTCATTAGAGACTTAGCTGATATCTGGATAAATGGCAAAAGGTTAATGCTACAAAGATCAAGGAAATGGAATATGTGAAAGTGGTACATGAATCACCAAATACCAGACAAATATAGATTCGCTTTTATTTGAAAATGACTGAATGTTAACCTACATGTTTTACCCAGAAACATATAAAAACCAAGTCAAACCAATCATCCAATCAAGACAATTACACTAAATTCTTCCTGCACCAGGAACTATACTACAAGCATCCATATTTATTATCTATATTTCATTTAAAAATAACCCTGCCAACTAATGATTCTAATGGAGGCAAAAGAAGTAATAATACAAGTAAGAGTACTGAAATAAAAAAAGGGCAGTGTCCCCTTCCCAGTACCACCTGAATCAAATTAGGCTCCTCTACCTCCTGTGCGAAAAAAGAAGGCAACCTACCTAGTTATGTATATCAGCAAATTGAAAGTGACTTTGAAATTCTATCTTTTATTTTCCTTAAGAAATGGCCTAGAAAATATTTTCATGTATTTATACTTGCAGATCAAAAGAGAAGGATTAAATTTAGGATTGGTTTAGTCTTAAACTCATTAGCTTTGCAAATGGAAATATCTAAAGGACAATCAGTGTTGTAGATACTCAGAATTTCTTTCTGTAGCTCACAGATACAAGGTGAACTTGTCAGCACTGGGGAGCTAATCAGGTAGGGGATTGATGGAATGAGGCAGAAAGAGCAATTTCTGAGCAAATCCCTCCTGTCTGAGGACTTATTCAGGCTGTAAATGTCAAGTGTAATTAGCTAGCCAATTAGTGACTCATCATTGGGGTTACTCTAGTTTTGTCTATCTGAATTAGTTATTCTTGGCACTCCTTTTCATAATATCTGATCTTTTCAAGAAACACGATGAAGAGTTTTCCCCCTGCGTTTGAGAAGTTTCATGTTCTTTCTGTGACATGCAGTATATTCCCTGGGATTCCCTCACTCTTTCACAATCACCCCTGTCCTTTCTAGATATCTGAATCTTTACTCTCAATATTCAGAACAGAATTAATCCTGTATCTGAATGCCTTCTTCAGTGTGCAGACTATCACTCTGGTTAACAACACAGAAAATCAAACAAACAAAAATAGATGTTTAGTTTAGGACCAATAGAGTAGGCTCTATTAGAATATCACATGGTAATTATTTTAAAATTCTCTTCACATCTTGGCATACAGACAAGCAAATAACCCACGGGGTCTTTTGAGAGACCCTAAAAAGAATTCCAATCTTGAGATCTCCAAAACAAATCAGAAAGAACACAGCTGTTAACTAATTTCAGTGTTATGAAGATAATGGATTAAATATCTTAGAAGAAACAGAAGATCTACATGACACATGGATTCTTTAGACCTTAACTTAATCTAGGACCTTTTGGCCTTAGTGTAATTGGAATGGAACCAACTCCCACACTATTTGTGTTTAAAACAAACGGGAAGAGCGGAGAAAGTCCAAACAGCTGGATCTACAGCCACAGCTGTCAGCCTGCGGTCCTGTGACGGCCTTTCATCAGAGGGACGTTCCACTGGACAACCTCGCAAATGTTTGAGATTCAGAAAACAGGACTAGTTTTTCTCAGCAAAAAGGAAATGATTAAGTAAGGAATAAACCATCGTACACTGACCCTTTAACCTTCTCTCTGTCTTGAACCACACAGTTTCATGAGAATGGAAAAACATTGGCTAAATCAAAGTTAAGAACTGCACAGCTGGGCAAACTCAGATTAAGCTGAATTTGGAAATGGTTCCCTTGGTAACAGAGTCAGACAGCAGTAAATCTCAGAAGAAATCAACCAGTAGTAACTCTTTGAATGTCTTAGTCCATTTCAGTGAAATAAAGCAGGTTAAAGTTGGTAAAATATAAAGCCCTTTGCAAATATAAGGGATGATTAGTTCATCATATTCAACACAAACATGATAGTTAGAAAAATCAGAATTTTCTATTTTGTTAACTCTTAACTTCATTAGTAAAAGCAAGGGTACAAATAAGCCTTACAAGTTTTATGATGTAAGGTGTACTTTTAATTTGAATTCAGGCCTGGCAGTTTTATTTTCTTTTTATTTCCTAACCATATATATCGCTTATAAGCACATCAAAACTCACACATCTTTGTATAGAAAATGAAAATAAAAAATTAAAAGTGGCTGCTTCCCTGTATGATACTGGTATTTGTAAAGAAGTAGAAAATTTCCAAGAAGATCCAAGTCAAATTAAATTACATGTCTCATTTCCTTTTCTAGAAACACTTGAATGATAATAAATATAGTTAAAAATACAACACAACCCAATTATGAGGCTGCCTGACACCAGTGAAATTAATGCCTTAGAGCAAACTGTGGGGTATTTTGTATTAATTTCTATGAAGGCTGTGATGAAAGCTGCCACCAGCTTAGCCTCTGATACTATTTTAGTACTTTTAATAGTCACACAAACGAACTTTCACTCACAGGTCAAGTGGTGTGTGTGTGTGTGTGTGAGTGTACACACACATGTATACATGTCACACACACAAATTAAATAGTTCCGTCAACAACATGCATCCTATATTTTCAATAAATCTTCCCATAATGATAATCAGCCTATTGTTTTATTTGCTTTCTTACCTGTGGCTACTTGAAATTGAATATACACAGTGGATATTTGTTGTTTTTCGGCCTACACAACACCCAACCTGCTTTCTGTGAATACTAGCATTTGAATTTCCTTTTGAGGACTTATTTTTCTCCCCATTCCCATAAGGAGCAGTCTTGGTGGGTCTGATTATTAAAAGAGTCCTGTTTTTCTGGGGTCAATGGCATGTGATCCCAGCGAGGCCCATTCAACTCCTCCCCTCCCCAGAACTCTAAATCTTGAGTGGAGGGATGCAAAAGTTGAGAAAAAGATTGGAATTTGTTCATTTCTGAGGCTGCACTCGTGTGAGACTGTCCATTAGTTCCCATCACCAAGACCACCTCTATTTTCCACTGTCCTGAGCTTCTCTAAGTCCACTCTCGGTTCTTTCCAGAGCCTGTTTCTCCATCGTTCCTTCTGTCCTCTTTTCTGGACCGTGCCTGTTTAATGGAGTAGGTTTCTAATGCTTGCAACTAAAGAAATCTAATGAGATATAATACAAGGAGCAGCACCTAGAGAAAGGGACTTTTACTTTCTCAATTTGTGTTTATTTGAATTTGAATGTCCTTAAAGGAGGACCTATTGTAGCCAATGACTCTTGTCTTTGAAGTGTAGGAATTCAGGCTTAGTAAACTCCCGAGTTACCAATGCATCCCAATACCATCTCATTCTGTCAAAAGTACATCAGGCACCACGCGTCCTGCGAATGGGGGACTTAAGTACCTTCTTAGTTCCAAGGGGAAGCATTCAGTGCAGACTGGATTTCTAATTTTCCACTAAGCCTAACTCATTCAACTCATCATTCTCCTATGATAGCAGGACACCTGGAAACCAAACAATGAATCACAGTCACATGCTATAATTTTGCTTTCTATAGGAGGTAGGTGCCTGGTGCTGTTGGAAGAGCTGGCAGACCCCTAGTATAGAACACACCAGGCATCTCTAAGCCATTGCTGGCTCCAGATCACCTTCCTTCCTTCTGCTGTTTTCATCTTAAGAGTCACTTTTGCTATATATGTTATAGTAAGAGTGATTCTTATGTGTTTTCTTGTAGAAATAACACAGTCAAGCCAAATAATTTAATAATGATAGCCACAATAGGCACTATCATTTTTTATAATTTACCCCATAAATGGTAATAAGTTATTATTTTTCTACTATTTGCCATTATTAATGGCAAAGATCATAAGTATTTGGTATCTTATCTCATTGAATACACACATCAATGCTAGAAGAGATCATCATTGCTTTTTTGTTTTTAATAGATGAGGAATCTTGGACTTTGAGGACTTAAGCAACTTGGCCAAGTTGATGGAAGAACTGATATTTCAACTCAGCTCAGTTTGAAGCTGACAGTCCATTCCACTCCTCTCCACCCCACCAGCAAAGAATATGGCTTTGCAGGAACAGAAGACAGAAAACTTTTTTTCTCCCCCTGTTGGGAAGATTCTGAGTATAGTTGAGGGTACTGCTTCTGCTCCCTTTGTGAGTTTCTGCAGCAAAGGCCATTAGAAGGCGAGGGGCTGGTGCGAACTCATGGCGCACCTCAGGGCACAAATGGTAGGGACAGAGGACAAAAACATATTTATAGGAGGATAGGAAAGATGAAGAGAAGGGAACAAAAAGGCAGATTTGGGAACCATATAATGAATGCTAATAATGCATGTGTCAGCCTCCACAATGGAAATTGTCATTAGTTGAGGGCATCTTTAAAATCAAAAGGTTTTGTACCACTGGCATCATCCAGGAAATAGAGTTG
Source organism: Eulemur rufifrons (assembly GCF_041146395.1). Classification (NCBI taxonomy): domain Eukaryota; kingdom Metazoa; phylum Chordata; class Mammalia; order Primates; family Lemuridae; genus Eulemur; species Eulemur rufifrons. The sequence continues at coordinate 12,538,358 of NC_090983.1, read as the reverse complement.
TGGGGACCATGACCTTGCTTCCTGTCCATGGTGGTACTCCCCTTCTCTAACAAATGGCCCAGCTCATGTTCAGAGAGTTGGCTGTCTCCTGGTTTAAGTTTTCTCCCTCCCTTTACCATCAGCCTGGAGGAAAGTAAGGTCATTCTTGGTTAAACTGCAAGTATTTCTCCCAAGTCCCCTTTGGAAGCAGCTCTCTGAGGCTCTCTGGCGCCTGAGCTCCCTTTTGTTGCAGCTCACACCCAGAATCTTCTGATCTGTGTTCACCTGTGATTCTTAGGCAGATCGAGTTCCAATGTACACGTCTCCATTTCTTGGATTGAGTTCAGATCCCCTGCCTACTCCTGCTTCTCTGCTTTCTTCAACCTGTTCCTACGTAATGTTCATCGCTGCTTTCTGTTGTGTTTCAACCCTGATTCAGTCTCATTTCATCTTTCCTGGAAACAGCATCCTGATTCCTGGGACTCCATCCTGTACTTCCTTTCAGTTAACGGGCTCAGTACACAATGGCTTAAATAGGCAATACCCTCTGAATGTCTGTATGAAACAAAGAGTAATAGTAGATAATGAAGCACAGATCACCAGGCAGGGAGTCTGTTCACATTAACATGGAAGATTAGAGGACAAAAAACTGACTTTTTTTTTGTTTTTTTGGAGACAGAGTGTCGCTTTGTTGCCCTGGCTAGAGTGAGTGCCGTGGCGTCAGCCTAGCTCACAGCAACCTCAAACTCCTGGGCTTAAGCGATCCTACTGCCTCAGCCTCCCGAGTAGCTGGGACTACAGGCATGCGCCACTATGCCCGGCTAATTTTTCTATATATATTTTAGTTGGCCGGATAATTTCTTTCTATTTTTAGTAGAGACGGGGTCTCGCTCTTGCTCAGGCTGGTCTTGAACTCCTGACCTTGAGCGATCCACCCGCCTCGGCCTCCCAGAGTGCTAGGATTACAGGCGTGAGCCACCGCGCCCGGCCCAAAAAAAAAAACTGACTTGAAAGACAACAGCACAATACAATATAAAATGACATACGAACGAGATATGTTAAAGCCATTCAGCTTAGATCCTCTGCCTGTAGTTTTCATTTCTATTTTCCTATTAAGGTGCTAATTGGCACTTTAAAGAGGAGAGGATGAAGTTTCATGGATATCCAAAGTTTTCCAAATATTTCAAAATCTTGCAGATTAATGATCCACAAGCCAGTAACAACTTAAAAAAAATCACATTTATTTAAATTGACTTGCATATTTTTATGACTGTATAGATGATTGATATGATAATTCAACTTAATCGTGTTTTTAATCTTTCTAAATTAGAACATACAACTTAAGAAATTTTCTTTTTATTGACTTCTTATGCACCAGAGATCATACTGAATGATTTTAGTAACAAAAAAAAAAAAAAAAAAAAAAAATTAGAAAGGCAGTTACAAACAAAGCCAGCAACTGCAGAATACCATACAGATTTCAAAAATTAAGGGAAGTAGTTCTCTTTGGTGATCTAACATGTAAATTTCATTTCCTTAAACTTTTTGCATAACGCAATTGACCTCTGTCAATTATATGTTGTCTGTGATAAGTGGATTAAAATATGTGAAGGCATTTCTTAGACAATACATTTGCAAACTGGATTAATAAGAGAAATTTCATACAATTTAAAAATCCAACAGAGTAAAATATAGAGCCTCAAAAAGAATTTGAATAAAACAGAATACACAAAATTGTCAATCTGGATCAAGGGGGTATTGGGTTGTATAATTCTTAGGAAGTCACAGAGTTCTGGATAAGCATTCTAGATTACTATGAAATTAACTCTTTTCTAAATATGCCTTAGAACAAGAACTGACTTATTGAGTTTAAAATCTACATGATCATTATCAAAACAGATAATCTATGATAAATTATCTCCAACAGTCATTTTTTTCCTCCTTTCATCACAATATATGAGAACATCCAAAAGTTCAGAAGAAGTTATTATTTTCCCTTCTCGACTTTAGGACTCATCTTCATCTGTGGGGCATTTTGTCACTTGAATTGCTTCTTCTTTATCACCTACTGAATAGACTCCAAAGCCAGTATAAGGGATTTTGGTTTAGATTTTAGAAAGCTTAGCTGAGTGTGATGTGGAAAGTTCAAGTTGGCTTTGGTTGGGTCAACGAGAGAGATCTGGGATTGCCCAGCACTCAACTTGATGCAATTCAGAAGTCTGTTGACTGAGTGATTCTGTTACCAAAAAAGGATCCCAGGAACAAAGTGTTCCCTATAAACCAGTGGCTTCAATTGTTGCAGTCACTGGAAACCCAATCTCACTGTCCCTTTTCCCCTGCCCTTGGAAATATTTTACTTGGTTTTAATAATACTACATAATATTTGTAACTCTCGTAACTTCTTACAGTGTTCAAACCATACTCAGAATGTACATTATCAAACTTAATTCGTAATAAACAATCTCAGGACAGGTATTATTATGAGTATTTTTCAGAAGAGAAAACTGAGGCTCAGAGTGATTTAAGTAACCTGTCCAAGTTCATATAGATGGTAGGCGAGGGAGTCAGACAGAATGACCCCCACTCTCCACCCCAAGACATGGGTCTCAAATCCTAGTCCTCTGATTTCTCGTTTTACTTTCTTGGATTCCAAAATGAAAATCACATCTCAGGATATTACTTAAGGAGGGATGAAACAATCCTGTACTCAAGAGAAGAGACAACTTGTGAAAGCAGATATGCCTATCCTAGGCAGACCAAAAGCAGGCAGCGGCAGCAGGAAAGTCCCCCGTGCCTCCCATGGAAGATGACAGTCCCTGTATGAATGATCTTAATTAAATTTGAATGCGTTGCTACTGAATGCTGTGGGGAAACACACATCCTTACTGGCTGCTTTTCCCATGGTACTCAGTAGCAATACATTCAAATTCAATTAAGATCATTCATAGAGTGATTAGCTTCATTATATGGTGAGATACCAGGGACGGTGCTCTTGCCAATACTGTATGTGTGGTCTGTGTAAGATAGACATGTGGTTCTCCTGTGTGTTTTCTCTTTTATTGGACAAAAGAAGTAAATCTCAAGGTGACATAACCCACGGTATTCTTAATTCCATGGAAAGAAATGTAGCAAGCAAATTATGTTTTTTGGACTGGTCTAAAGGTTAAAATAATCTCAAACCACACAAATTTTTGAAACCGTTATCCTCTTTTAACAGGTTAACAGTAAACACCCGATGAGGCCCTGTAAGGGCCAGTAGGGAGGATATAACTGAGCTCCTATTTCCGGCCAGCGAAGGGGAAGACGTTAGACTCAGGTCTCTGCACATTCGAGTTACCAAATACTGGGTGGAAAAGACCCAGGCTACAAACCACGGGAACATGGTTGAGGGGCCCAGTTGTGTTTGCTCACCAACGGTGAACACGCACGCCTGAGATGGAAACTGAACAAACAATAACACAGCACCAACCCTATGAGCCAGACCTCTAATAAATTCTGGTTCATGTTAAATTAATGCCAAATAATTGTAAGTACAGAGACAGCCACTATTAATTGAGAGGCAGTATACTTGTACCTGGTTTTGGTCTGTCAAAGGCTGAGTCACTATTCATTAATTTTGTTTTTCATATGCATAAAACTATTCATATATATATGTACATATATATAAAGCTGCTTCTGGTTTTAGATTAAAGATACTCATATGAACAAAGATTCTTTCCTCTCATAACAATGGCTGTCAGTCAATCACTCTCCGGCACAGGGGACATCTGGCAATCTTTGGAGATGGTTTTGGTTGTCACAGCTGGGGAGGGTTTGCCACTAGAAAATAGTGGCTAGAAGCCAGAAATTTGCTAACCATCCTTCAATGCACAGGGTAGCCCTCCATAAAAGGGAATTTTCAGACCCCAAATAATAATAGTACTGAAGTTTAGAAACCCTATCCCGAAGAAAGCAAGCAAAGCTTGAACCAGCCTGTAAAATGAAGCTACCCAATAATGCTGCTGCAGCCATTTATCATACAAAGCAGGACTTGTGCATTACAGGAGAGTCACTGACATGCTCTAGCAATCGGCTCTGATGTCCAACTGTCAGTACTCTTACAGATAGAAATGGAGAGTGCGACAAGAAGTACTTGTTTGCAGGCCTCTCATTTTGTTTGCAGACAATAACAAGGCAGAGATATTTTTAACAGTAAAACAAAACCAAATCTTTTGAACCTTTAAAATAGGTCCATTTTTACAGTCCTCCTTGGCTCTACTAATTGAATACTTAGTTCCTTTTTCTTTCATATTTTGGATAGTTCTTTCTAAGAGTTTTTAAAATGAATAACTAGTGGCACATGATAAAATAGAGCAGTAATATTTTTAAAAAGTACAACTACATACGAGTCATCAATTGGGATCTTAACTTGGGCAATTACATGCTTTTCTTTAATGAAGAGATTAACTGCTCCAGAAATTACAACTTGTACCATAGGTGAATTCCAAATTTCCTAATAATGTTGTAACTATTGAAATCCTCTATCAATATGATTTAAAACAGTTACATAGAATGTGAAAGCAAGGTGACTTCAAAAATAATGATGTAAGTAAAAGAGGTTATTTACGAACCAAATTGAATCTTCTGTTCCCCATAAGACTTTGCCCGGTAACTTACATTAGGATACCACTCTAGATCTAAGCCTTCTTAAAAGAAAGTACAGAAGAAAAGATGGAAAGCAAACAGCAATATTCGGATACCTACAGAACTAAATCTGTGGATTTCTTGTTGATTTACTCTCCTCACTGTTCTTCTCTTCTTCCAGAATTCACTGGGCTCCCGTTTAAAAACCTTTCCTCGAAAGCTCATTGTATTTCTGTAATTAGAGTCACAAAATATTTTAAAGTCTCAATTGTGTTAAACTTTTCTCTTCTGAAGCTTCACCAGGCCGAACAAATCTTTCTTCTCTGGTAAAAAGGGAAATGCTCATGCTATGTTAACGTAACTGAACAGAAAGGAAAGGAAAACCGACAAGTTACCGCTTCCTGTGAGTAAGTAACTCCCAGCTGTTCAGACACTGCTTTTTTGCATGCATTCTCCCTAATCACCTGCTTTAAAGCAAGACAAAAACACAAAATGCCTTTGGGTGTTTGAGAGAATTGCTCATAGCTACATAAACCATATGATGTAAAATCACCCATGGAACCAAATCAAGATTGAATCAAAGAGCTGATTTATCATAGGGCTTCATGTCTGTCACTGAAACAGCCATCCAAACTTTCTAATTCTGGCCAGATCCCAAAGGTAAACTGGTAATAATATAGCTGAGGTCTGAGAATTCTGTTTTTTTATTTATTTATTTTTTATTTATTTTTTTTTTTGAGACAGAGTCTCACTCTGTTGCCCAGGCTAGAGTGAGTGCCGTGGCGTCAGCCTAGCTCACAGCAACCTCAAACTCCTGAGCTCAAGCGATCCTCCTGTCTCAGCCTCCCAAGTAGCTGGGACTACAGGCATGCACCACCATGCCCGGCTAATTTTTTCTATATATATATTTAGCTGTCCATATAATTTCTTTCTATTTTTAGTAGAGATGGGGTCTCGCTCTTGCTCAGGCTGGTCTCGAACTCCTGAGCTCAAACGATCCGCCCACCTCGGCCTCCCAGAGTGCTAGGATTACAGGCGTGAGCCACCACGCCTGGCCAAGGTCTGAGAATTCTGTTTAAAGCAGTTGTTCATGTTAAGTGTAGACTAAATTAGTGGCCTTCCAAGGGGGGTGCCCAAGCTAATCACTTAGGGTACAAGGAGAAAATATGAGAATTCTATTTATACTGGTTATCCAAACAAAGAAATTATGCTTCACTATTATTTCATATAATACACACAGACATTGACACCTTCAGTCAACATGTCAAATGGTTACAAAGAGCCAAACGGTCAATTCCCTTATCTTTAGACGTACTTTCTCTAGGGCTGTTTAATTTAAAAGTACAACTCTCCCCTCAAACCCTCCTGGATGGTCTTTTCTGTCTTATTTTTCTCCATAGCATTCACTAGTATGTGACACAACTATACAGTTTACTTCGTCATTTTAATTATGGTCCACCTTCCTCTCTTAGCCTCTAAGCTCCACGAGAGTGGGGATTTTGCTTCATTCACTGTGTCCTCAGTGATTAGAACAATGCCTGGCATGCAGAAGCTTCTCGGTTTATACTTTAAATTCAACAAATGAAAGAATAAATGAGGAACTTACATTTATTGTGCTTAACAATGAACCTTGCCCCATATATATAGCACTCGGAAATACGAGCTATTGATAAGAACTATATAATTTATAAATAAATATAGAATGTGGGAGGACATTTAGTACATTTAGTTTTTACTAGGTGAGTTTAGTTTACTAGGTGAGGGAGATGAGAAATATCTGGAGGCCACAGCACTAGATGGTTCCCTTTTCCCCCATAGTAATTAGAGTCAGTTGGAACATATGCGTATACCAGAGGCTTAAGCCAATCACACATCTCTACTTTGTCATGTGGTGATTTGTGCCAGATAGGTAAAAAGGGATTCTGATTATTCCTTATCTAAGCATGGAGACTTCTTTTCAAAACTCTCAGTAAAATAGCCAGATGCTATAAAAATGACAACGGGGGAGGTGAACTATGTCGTTATCTGTAATTGGCTGAAGTAGGCAAACCAAAGGATTCCACAGAGCACAAGTCCTTTTGATCCATGGTCATCGGATATTGAGAAATTCCACCATATGTCTTAAACTCTAAACAGAGTTCACCCTCTAAGTAACTCTTTGGCATCTGTTTGATTATAGTACATGCAGAATTTTCAGATCTAATTTTTTCCCTTATATGATGCTCTGAGAGTCTACCTCTGGGTCACCTGATTTCCTGGGGTCAGATTATATTTTAATGGCTAATAACAGTATTTTGCAATCCTTTTTAGATCATGGACTCATTTGAGAATCTAATAAAAGCTATAGACCCACTCATCAGAAAAATGTAAGCCATCAAAAAATGAGCATGCAGGGGTCACAAACGCCTGAAGACCATCCGTGGACCCTCCCACCAAGGGAACCTTAAATCCCCGACTCACAGTTTTAGAAGACAATCACACTGTCTTCTAACAAAGCATTTAATGATCTTGAGAACCGTGACTTCCTCTCTTTCTAATATTTGCGTCTATATTTTCCTCTATTCCTCTTTAGGAACCACAGTTCTTTGTCCTGGAGTCCCTCCCACTCCTCAACTTCTGCAATCCGAGAATGACTCATTGCTCCATTTCCTCAGCTGTTGATCCCAACTCCCTGAAAAACTGGCAAAAGGAGGCACCACTAGGCAGCACATGGGATGTCAGGTAGAAAGAGCTTGTGTTGACTGCAAAGGATGTAAAACCCAGTAAAAGGGCAAGGAGTGTCCCGTGGGATGGCACTGTTGGGACCTCTACTGAGCTTTGCCTTCCTTGTTCCTAGACCAAGTCTGTTTCTCCAGCATTCTGTGAGATGCCCACACACCATTCCGACAAATTCCTTTTCTGCTTAGGTTCAGAAAAGTGTTGGCAATCTAAAACTCTGAGTAGGACAACAGGCAAGAACCAGTGATAAAGAGCAATTCTGGCTTCACCACAAGGAGTCACTGTCAAGTTCATTAGAAAAGAAATCTGATACCAAAAATGATCAGAATTTATTAAGTACTGTACTCAAAGCAGTTCTGGGCTTTGTGAGAAATACACAACACCTTTGCTAGTTTTAAGAAGGCCGTATTTGACAGAAGAGTTCACTACAGTTTGAAGGAGTCTGAGAAAGCTTTATAGAAAAGACAGACCTAAGGTAGACTTTGAACAACAGTGGGAACCAAGCAGATGAGGACAGGGCAGACACTGAGGGGAAGGGATATTCTAGGAAAGGAAAGTAGCAGAGAGAAGGCATCAAGATAGAGTGGCTAAAGTCACAGGGTGTGGAGTCGGCCTGGATTCGCATCCTGGGTCCATCACTTCCTACCTCTGTGTCCTTTGAACAGATCACTCACCCTTTCCAGGCCTCAGTTTTCTCATCTGTAAAATAGGGACAGCATAGTTGCTACCTTACGGAGTTGTTGTGAGGATAAATGAAATGACATTTAAAATGTCAACACACGGCCTTGCCTGGTACATAGTAAACATAACTATTAGAGGCAGGTCAAAGCAGAACATTTAAGAAAAAATTGGAAATCCAGCCTGTCAATAGCCACTGGTTAAATAAGAGGCGAGGTAGAAACAATTGAAAATAAAAGCCAGGAGCCAGTTCATGGAAGGCTTTGAATGCCAAGATAATGAAAGTTTCTATTATATCCTGAAAGCCCTGGGAAACCACTAAGGGATTTTTGAATTATAATTAAAATAGCACTTTAGAAAGATTCATCTGGTAGCTACATGCAGGCTGGATTGCAGAGAATATGATCCAGCAACACTTTGCATTAATCTAGATATTAAATAGAGTGGTGGAAGGCAGGAAATGAGGCAACAGAAACATAATCACAGATCTCAGGGAGATTATAAATACAGATCTGGCAATTAAATAGAAAATGATACCTGAAATTTATCGAGAAAATAGTAGGTGCTGGGTCCGGGTTTAAATTCTTATAGTACTTCATTTAAACTGTGCAAAAACCCTGTGAGTTAAGCATTGTTATTATTGTTATCACTATTCCAATTTTACAGAGGAAGATATGGGGTCTAGGTAGGGTAAGCAAGTGGCTCAAGGTCCCATAGCAAGTAAGTAGCAGAGCTGGGATTTAAACCCAGGGGTCTAGCTCTGGAGCCCATGCTCTTAGCCAGAAGGGAGGTTCAAAGATGCCAGCAGGATTCTGTGTTTGGCCATCAAGGATATGGATAATATGACTAAGAAAAACAGTGTGGTAAGAAGAGAGCATTTTCCTCCCTTGGTTTAATGCACAATGTCGATTTAGACACATTGGATGTTGTGTCCAGAAGATCAGCAAAGGGCCATGTCCAATGCCATCGTCATATGTGTGCCTGGAACTCAGGAAAAAGCCAGGACTGGAGATGTGGAGTGGAAAGTCATGGAAAGAGCTCAATTTAAAGCTCTAAAAGCAAATTGAATTTTTGGAGAACAGAGTAACAGAGAATTGAGGACAAAGTCCTGAAGTTCCTTTACATATGGTAGAAGGAAGGCAATTTAGGAAACCCTGAGATAAAGGCGGAGAGTTACCAGGGCAGTGCAGAGACCAGATGACCCGGACCGGTGAGGTTAAGGGGGGGGTCGTGCTGGTTAGAGACGGATGCAGGACTTGGTAATGTCCAGAGGTATTCAGTGTAAGAGACAGACAAGCTGAAAACTAAGGATCTTGCAGTCTTGGATCCAGACAGACCTGTGTTTGATTCCTCTTCAACTGTCTGTTGGACGACCTCCAGCAAGGCATTTGACCTTTCTCTCTGCCAATTTCTTATATGGAGAATGGAGCACTTAACATATAGAGTGGTTGTGAAATAATATGTTAGTCCCTGGAATTGAGAAAAAATACATATATGCTTATATATAATGGTTAAGTTTCCTATATGTGCATATATGTAAACTATTATTTATTGAATATAAGTGGTATTTGTCAGGTGTTATAAAAGTATGTATTTATGTATATACATACATGCATATACATGTACATGCAAAACACAAAACCTCACACATTCTTATAGACGTATTCAAAGTCTGGCCCCACGGTGTCCAGTCACAGAAAGTAAGTTCTTAATTTTCAATGGATAAGAGGCAGGATGTTTGGATGTTATTAATAGTTAAGATGGGAAGCTTAACCATATTTTAGAAGAAATAGGAATTTGAATAATAAGATGTCAGAAACTTGACAAACAGTTCTGGTAATCTGTATTAGTTTTCAATGGCTGCTGTAACAAATCACCACACAGTCAGTGGCTTAAATAGACCCCCATTTATTTTGTCAGGGGCAGAAATCTGGGTACAGCAGGGCTCAGCTAATTCTCTGCCTGGATAATCACAAAGCTGCAATCTAAGTGTCAGCAGGGTGGTGTCCCTTCTGGAAGCTCTAGGGGAGAATATGTTTTCAGGTTCATGCAAAGTTGTTGGCAAAATTTATTCCTTTCAGTTGTAGGACTGAAGTGGCCATTCCTCTGCTGTCTGTCAGCCAGGGGTCATTGTCAGCTTCTAGAGGCCACCCACATCCTCTGGCTCATGGTCCCTTTCTCAGCCACTGAATGCCGCTCACACTTTGAATCTTTCTCACTTCTGCCTTATCCTTCTAACGTATCTCTTCTTCTGCATCTCTGCTCTCTCGGGGAGAAGCTCTGGCTTTTAAGGCCTCATGTAATTAGACCAGTTCCAACAGGACAATACAGGATAATTTTTATATTTTAAGGCCAAATGATTAGTAACCTTAACTTACATCTGCTAAGTCCCCTCCCAGCAGTACTAAGATTAGTGTTTGATTGAATAACTAGAGAGTCTTGGTCGGACAACTTTAAAGCACTGTCTACCAGAGCCTTATTGTGGACTTCGTGTGTGTGTGTGTGTGTGTGTGTGTGTGTGTGTGTATGTATCTTTTAAGAATACTTTTAACATGAAGAATATACCGAGAAGAAGGTGTAGGTGAAAAAGACACTTGGCCTTTGAGTGTTGTTTCCACTGAGCAGTGAGGTGGGATCCAGGTTACAGCAAATGAGTGGGAGGAAATAGAAGGTTGGTTTCTAGATCATTTACTGGAAAAAACTGGCAGTGAAATTAAGGTGAGAAATATGAGAAATAGAATGGTATAGCAGAACCATACTGACAAAGTTGGAAGAGAAGAAGACAAATAATGTTGGAGAAAAATACAGGAAAAAAGGCAACGTGCTATGAGAAGGTCCTTCTAAAATGCTCAATTATATTATGTTTTAAAATGTTCAATTATAGGTGTGTTCATTTATGTAGGCTATCCAATATGCAAATGACATCATCATTAAATCCAAGAAACCAGGGGGCAGAAACCTGGCTTTTGTTGACAATGCATCTGAATCCACTGAATCAAGGTGGCTTAAAAAATACCATTAAGAATTTAGAGCAACTAGGAACTTGGTGGTCAAGATGTAGACAAGTACACAGGATGTCATACTTGGAGCCGCAGATACTGACTTGAGCAAGTGGTAAAGCACTTCCTACTCATTTGCACCTGTTTTATTTTACCACCTCTTTAGTCCCTCTTATCTTTGTTCCAGTTGTTTTTTTACCTGTTGAGCATTTCAGCATTTGCTGTGATTACTTTTTTATTCTTATAGAATGTTTAGAAAACTCATTTTATCTTTTCTCTTCCATTTCCCATAGATTTTCCTTTTGCTGGGGGTGGGGGTGGGGATTGGTTTGCTGCATAGTCTTTATCTCACAGGAACAGCAAGGCTGGTCCACCGTCCTCTGCAGGCTCAACTCACCGCTGTGCTCCCTGTTTAAAGGAGGCAGCAAGAAGCTACTTCCTCCTTCACTGTGGTATCTCCTGAGCCTGGCCCCGGGCAGAAGGTCTCCTAAAGTTAGTAGTGCTCACACTCACTATTTCCTGCTAGAAAGGTCAACTCAACTGAACAGCTACAAGTTAGCAACGAGAGGTTAGATTTCTCTGGGAGAGTTTAAATGAACACAACAAAACCTCCTATTTCTAAACGTAGAGCTTCCAGTGGGCAATGCCTGTGGAATGCAATGGGTTTTCCTGTCAGCTAAACTGTAATCCAAATAGCACTGGTTTTAGTACAAAATATTAATATTTAGAAACTTCATGGAAAATTAAGGGAGCTATGCATACTGACAGAGAATGTAGGTAAGCCAACAATAGGAACAGACTCTGTGTGTGTGTGTGTGTGTGTGTGTGATATGCAGTGTGTGATGCATGTTTGTTGTGTGTGGATGATGTGTGTGATTTGTATTTGTTGTTTGTGTAAATATGCATAGGCATAAATTATCTTTATTGTATTAAAATAATTTATAGTAGCCTATTCATAGCCTTTCAGACATGTATCAAATTGTAATGATATTTGTATATTATTGAATTTCAGCAAGATTCAGAAGGTGAAAATTATCACTTCCTCAGAATTTGATGGGGGGTGTGAGTAAGGAACTCATTTCTTACAGAGTTTAGTGAGCCCACATGAGAATCTGACAGCAAGAAGTGAAGTAATGGACCATCATTGGTCATGGACTTCCACCTCCAGAAAAAACACTGCAGTCCAGAGATACTTGTGTATCCTTCCAACAAGTATCATAATGTGATATTTAGGAAATAAAGAACATTGATTTTAGAGTTTATTCTTTTCTTAATTTCTTGTTGGGTATTTAGGGAATCACCCATCCTGAAGTTTTTGATGCTTTACACTAAAGGCATCCAACAGTCTTCAGATGTCATGGGTATTTTAACATTTCCAGCTTCAGCCTGGTCTGTTGCTGAAAATGGGAAATCTCTAAGGGAAAACATTCATTCTTATAGAGACCACACTCTAACTCACACCCGCTTGCCTCCATCCTCAGAAGCCAGGGCACAACAACAATGACAATGACAACAACAAAAATACCACAGCTATCATAGGATTTCTAAACTTATCTTTCATACTAATATATACAGCTGGATTGGTAATGCTCTTTAAAAAGTTGTGCAGCTAAGTTTTCACCTAGAATACAGGATTCATTTCCCATTAAAAAATAATCAACTCCAAAACTCCAACAATTTTCATTATTTCTCTGTCTTTTAAAGAAATCTGCAAGGAATTCTAAGCTGAAGCAGAAGATTTCTTTCACAAATGATCAGGGGAAAACACACAGATACAGCCTCCCAGAAGATGGGGCTGAAGAACTCTGAATCAATGCTATTATCTGTTATCATATAGGGACTGTTGCCCAACAGCATTTCCCCCTAGAGACAGAGGCATCTTCCCTGCTTGCTGGCTTGGATCCCACTGCAGCTTCCCATTGCTGGCAAAGTTAACTACAGAACAGAGTTATTTCCTTTAAAATAAAACAAGCACCTAAAATTGCCCTTCTGTAGTCATTCCAACTGCTAATTACCTTCCTTTCCATATGAATGTCACCACTGTTTCATAATTACCCTGAAAATCACATTGTGCACAAGAGACCAAGGTTTTTGAAATCTGTGAAGCTCTATTGGAAACATTGGTTAATTTATAGAATATCAGCATTACATGTATTTTATTCTTGTGGCAGTGTTTTTGCTGCAGAAGAATGTGTCTTTACAAATTGAAGGCAATGCAGCATTCTTACCTAAGCGATTTTGAGGAGGAAACAAAATGTCATGTAAATGCCAACCCATGAGCATGAAGGTAACCAGATATTCTGAATAACAATCTCTTGGTAGTGGATCAGACTGTTAGCCTAGGTGCAATCTCTGGGACCCAGTCCACCCCACAAACCACTTCTTTAATGGTGCCATAATGCATTTGTATCTTTTAAGGCCTACACCAGAAGGAGGCAAAGCTAACACAATATTTTAAGCATTTAATGCCTTGCATTATGGAAATTGGAGAATAATGGCAGGGTCTTGGCTTTTCAATCAAGAGCTTCTTTGTGTTTTGCAGAGAATTAATTGTTGGATTTCCTTTATTTAGCTATGCATACTGCCATAAATTCTTGACCTTTTGATGTCCAGTAGCTTAAGGTCCCCAATTAAAGGACAAATTAACCTCTGGCTATCTGTCACACCTTGCCAGGTAAACAAGAACTGAGATAGCAGAGAAACAGGATTGGATAGCTCTACAAAGGGCACCCATACCTGCTTAACCTGGTTTGTGAGGAGGGGAGGAAATTCAAAGAGGCTCTGACTCTGTTGAACATTCCTTGTGCTGTGCGGCGCCAGGGATCAGGGATAAAGAGAGGATTAGGACAGAGAGCCTGCCCACAGCTCGCGTGGGGAGATGGTGGTACACATAAAACAAGCTATAGAAAGGCAAGAGGGCTGAAACTAAGTGACAAATGAAGAATACAGGCTATGGGACTCAAAAACAAAGGAGGGCATTGTGTCGGTCAAGCTCAAGCAGGACTTCATATAAGCACTGCAACTTGAGTTGGGGCCTTGACAATAGTAGGACTTTGAAAGCCACTCTTATAAGAACAACCCCAAGAGCAGAGGTTCTCCAGGGTGTGTAAGAATCACACGGAAAGGTTGTTAAAAATATGGATTCCTGTGCCCTATCCAGGACCTCAGTAGGTCTGACGGAGGCTCAGTAATCTGGCTTTACAGAGCATCCAGGTGACGCTCACCAAAGATGCTGTGCAGACCGCAGTTTGAGAAACAATGAGGCAGAAGCTCTTTCACCTAATAGTTTTGTTAGGCAGAAAATCATACAGTTGTACCCTCGGGGGCACCACCTCCCAGTGCTGGTTATCTTTTATCCTGGACGGAGGTCTCATTTATAAAACCAAATATTCTCTTTTCCTAACGTGTACTCCATCAGGTGGAATTAGCTAACCAGCTGGATCATGACACAAGCTCAGGAGACCGAGGAGAAAACCGTGAGTAAAGCCAACCATCCATCAAACGCTGTGCCGCACATCTCCCGGCTTCCCTCTCCACCTGCCCCGCCCACCTGTGATTTCACATCATTTCCTCTTCATTGGCCATTTCTCTGCTTGGACTTCTGTAAACCTGGTCATGCTTGTCATGTCTCATCAGTTATTGTCTACATCAGGTATTCTCAAACTCGGCACTGTTGACATCTTAGACCAGATCATCTGCTGTGGCAGGGGGTGTCCTGTGTACTGCAAGGATGTTCAATGGCATCCCTGGCTGGCCTCTACCTGCTAGATGCCAGTAGCTCTCTCCCTTCTGTGCCCATCTGTGACAACCAAAAATGTCTTTGGACATTGCCAAAAGGTCCCTGGGGAGGGAGGAAGGCAAAAATCCCTTCTCTTGCCAGTGTTTAAGTCCAGTATTTCTTTGATGGTGGTTTTCAGGGCCAGGGGTCTCCTGGCAGATGATGGAGGTTGCTGTTCAGATCAAGAAAGGAAAAAAAAAAGCTGAGTTGACTTGCTTAGAAGAACCTCAGTCAGTACCCTTTCTCACTTCTCCATTTGTCTGAAAACTCCAGTATTTGAATTAGTGTACAAGCCTAGGTTTCTGTTTCTGGGCCGTTTCTATTCTGGGCTGTCTCTGTTAAAATGCAGCCATCACTGCACTTGCCCGGAAGAGATACAAAGCCCTTATGATCTTCAATAGCCTAGAATGACATCTCAGAAGAGACAAGCTGGTCACCTAGGCAAAGCCCCAAGGATTTGGAATTGAGAATTCACATTTCAAGGATGAAGCTGGGAGTGTGGTGTTTGCCACTGTGGGTTAGACCACTGTGCTGGAGTCAGTTGGTTCGGGATGGATTCCTGGCCTTCCCACTTAACTTGCTGGGTGCCTCTGGTCAAGTTATCCAACCTCTCTGAACTTGAATTTCCTCATTTGTAAAATGAGGATAACCATGGTGTCTACCTCATTACATGTTGTGAGGCTTAATAAGAGAATATTTGTAAAGTGCTTAGTGCAGTGCCTGGGATATAGTAAATGCTCAGTAGGTGTTAGCTGTAAGTTTGACTAGGAGGCAGTTCTGTTCAGCAGATGGTCTTAAGCTGGGTTGCCTCAGTGTATTTTCTGGGGGTGCAGGATGGCCCTAGCTGTTCATGCACTGAGCATTAGGAGGAGGAAGTGGGGGCACAAAAAAGGCACCAGCTGCTTTGAAAGTGGCAGTGAAAGAGATAGGACATTTCAAACATGAGGGGAGTGGCCAGAAGACCCACTTGGTTTGGATATGGATAATTAGGTTAAACAGCCCCTCCTTCCCTGCACACCCATTCCTTCCACAACTGACCTCTTTGTGCTCATTGTGTCTTGCAACACTGGTTATTTCATTTTTAAATCCCCACTGTGCACAACTACAAAAGGTTCCAATTATCCTATTTCTGTCATCTCCCTTCATCCCACAAAAAAGTCTCAAATGCCAAGGAAGTTAAGAAAGCCAAGTTTTAACCAATATCATATGCTTTTTAAAAAAATCTTTTCATGGTTACTTTTCAACCTAAGCAGGACTGTAAATTTCCAGAACAGTAAACAGTATCGTCTTTATGTCTCAACTTTGCTGGGTCTCCTACTGGCATGTTGCAAATACCAACATTATAATTACCGATTTGATGTTGTACACAAGAGAAAAGAGCATTGCACTTTCTTTTTCTCTGTCTAACCCTTATTCCTTTCCACAACTTTTCAAGGCCACTGAAAAGTATTCAAGAACACTGACAAGGAGACATATAATCTGACTTTGCTCTCTTTTGCCAGGGTACCATAGATTGGGAAGGAGATCTGCTACTTAGATTGCATCAAAAGATCTTTGGCAGCATTTAAAATTGGCATCCCTGTTGCTTTGGTTGGCATTAAGGAATATATTTCCAGAAACAAGTTTTGAATTTGTGTTCACTTCTTCTCTCTCAGTGCCCATGAGCACCGAGTGTAGACTGCCATGGATAAGCTGTTTCTTTTTTTCTCTTAGGCAGAGTGCATCTGTGTGCTCAAGTGAGAAGAACTTTGGGTGGCACCAGCAGGTCTATATTCAAGAATCAGTCCATTCACTGATGGGCTGAGTGACTTTGGACAAAATAGTAAACTTTCTAGGCTTTTGTCCTAAAGCCTTTTTCATTTCTAAAATTTTAGGTTTTTGTGTTTTTAAATAAAATGACTTGTATCATCCACTTTCAGATAAACCTATGACTGGACCGAAAAAATAAGCTTTTACTTTTTTCTTCTTTTAACCTCAAGTGCTAACTGGAAAAGAAAGACTATTTTCAATCAGAGCCCCTCTTTCTCCACACTTAGTCCAGATGGTGCACCCAAAAAGATCTACCTGTCTCTCATTTCCCATCCTCAGATTTCATTTCAGAAGTAAACAGCTGTGCCTTCTCACTAGATGATATCGCCTATGACATGGTTTATAAACAGAGCATTGAAGAGAATTTTGGCACCATTTTCACACCCACTTAATTTAGTGATGATATCTTGGCTAAATATGAATATTCAGTTTTTTTGTTTTTTTTTTTTTTAACATATCATTGCTTTTGCTTTGAATGTAGCTAGAAAACA
Source organism: Eulemur rufifrons (assembly GCF_041146395.1). NCBI lineage: Eukaryota > Metazoa > Chordata > Mammalia > Primates > Lemuridae > Eulemur > Eulemur rufifrons. The sequence goes on along the minus strand of NC_090983.1, from coordinate 12,521,283 downwards.
GAAGCCAACACTGGGAAACCAATCCTTTAAAAAATGCCTGATGTTCCATTTTTGCCCCACTCTGCTCTTTGGGCTGATTCCATGTGGCCATTGCCAAGGTCAAGTCTTTGTATAAAAGCCTGAACTTTTACTCTGTTGCAGAGAAAGGCAACATCGTTGTGGGTCTGACACATACACTCTTTCTCCTTGTCGTGATCACTGTACCTTGATTTTCCAATGGGGAACATCTCTACCTCCCAGAGCATATCCCACAAGGTGCTCTGATCTCACCTTGACCCACTAGGTTGTCTTTTCTCTGAACTTGAGCCTTGAGAGGAATGACATAAGGGCAGAAGACAGCTGTGATTTATAACAAAGACAGCATCCTTCAGGCTGCACGTTATTATTGTTTTTATTGTTCCTGGCATCCTACTTCTTCCTGTGCTTACTAAGGCCTGCTGGTCAGCTTGCCTCCAGTCTGACGGGCTACACCCCACCTGCACCTGCACCTGCACTCTTTATTCCCCTTGACTTAGCTAAGGTCATTTGATTTTTGCAACCATATACCTGTTTGCAACCATTTGTTTATTTACACTGTAAATGGGTACAGATATTGTGTTAGGTAGTTAGGTTAACCAGAAAAGTGAAATAACTTCTTTGCCTTTACAGAGCTTAGAGGCGATGGTTTGGCAAGTGTTGTGATGGGAAGTTTGCATGAGAAAGGGCTAACAATCAAACAAATGAAAAATCATTATTTTTTCTTCTATATGTCCTTCTAAGGGCTAAAAAACAAACCAACCAACAAAAAGCCCATTCCCTTTCCTTTCAAATACTATTCCAGTTGACTTTATCATCATGTTAATAACATCATCATCCGCCTAGGTGATAAAATTGGGGGCTTGATATTCATCTTCAACTTCTCTTATCCCTTATGGGCATAACCAGCCCATCACTAAATTCTAATGATTGTATATTTTCTCTTTTAAATTTTTGTAGAGATGGGGGTCTATGTTGCCCAGTCTGGTCTCAAACTCCTTGTCTCAAGCGATACTGCTGCGTTGGCCTCCCAAAGTACTGGGATTACAGGTGTAAGCCACTGTGCCCAGCCTATATATTTTCTTTTAATCATCCTTCTCATTGTAGCCATTTTCTTTTCTAAAGACAGGTTTGATCATGTCATTCCCAACTCAGAAGTCTTGAGTAGCATCCCCTCTTGTCAATATCAGTGTTTCCCCAGCTGTGTTCTAGAGTTTCCCAGTATGTTAGGCAGGATTACAAATAAGAGATTTACAATGGCAACTAAACTTGAGAAGCACTGGGCTGAGCAAAGCCAATGTGGCCTTTTCACTGCAGAACTCCTCGAGCTGTACATTCCCAGCGCGCGGTGCCGATCTCTCGCGGAGGGTCGTACACATTATTTCCCACACTTACATTTGCACAGCAGCATTTTCTTATAGGGCACTTATTATTCTGTGTCACACAGTTTGGGAATGATCTCTGCAACTGCCATACATAGTGTGAGACCTAGTAAGACAGAATTTAAACTATTTTCACAAAAGGAGATGACACGGGCATGTTCTTCAGTGTAGATAGGAATGTCAGCAGTTTATGTGACGAAATAGGAAAGTCTGAACTAGGGCAGATGCCAGGTTGCACTGGTGTTAAAACAAAGAGATGAGGGGGCAGTGGCTCACTGACAGGCTTCAGGGCAAGACCTCTGCACCTTTCCCAATTTTGGTCTGTCCCAGGAGTGACTGACTGTCCATAGCAGTACAACCAAGATACTTGTGCACACCAGTTAGGGAAAGACATAACTTAGACAGATACTCCAGTGATTGGCTTAGACTGGACAAAAGGTGACATCTATTTAGGTATGTGGCTTTGGGTTTATCAGGCCTCTGTGAAATAGGATGAGGCATGGACAAATTTTCATGGTTGTATAGTAAGCACGAAATAAGCACTGCAGTCAGCATGGAAAATAATTCTTGACCTACTTAAGGGGAAAATACGGAACATCTGAGCCCACTCTCCAATCCCTCCCTTCAATAGCTGGTGATATCTCTGGTCTGGTTTGTAAACAGATTTCTAAAAGGATTTGTTGCTGTTTGATACATTACTATCCACATCTTCTACTTGTATCATGTTGCTGAAAATTAAATTAAGTGTCAGATATTTATTGCCACATTCCCTTCTATTGTTTTACAGTCAAGAAAAGATAGTCTGACCTGTTGTTATTCAATTATACCTGTGGAAATCTTTCTGAATTAGGAGCCAGAGTGCGCATTGCTCAAAGTTAAAATATAATCCTTAAACCGGCATTTACATTAACATCAAAATGATCTCCCACTCCTATCAGCCAAACATGTCGTAATACCTCGCAGGCAGTATAGCTCTCACTGGCCCCTTGAAGTTGGAGAACTGAGTTAAGGAAATGACAGTCAGGCAGCCTAGGACTCAACTGGGTCCTACAGTTGTATTTTTTTCTGCCAAAAGTGGTTCAAAATATTTGAAGTTTTTGCCAGCATTTAAAAATTGGGAGATTTTTACATAAAAGCCCTGGTTACCAGCTTACTTTGGAAAATTCAAGATCTGGCCATACTGATCCCACTTTCTGACATGGAAACTACTGCCCAAGCTGAGCAGTGGCCGTAGCCTTTGGATGGGCCTCACTTTTCCCAGTTTTCTATCCTGCCCACTGCTTCTATTTGTCTCCTTGTCTAGCCTGCTTCATGTATTCCCTCATGGCCTGTAGGCACTCGAGTTTGGGACCCTTAGCTTAACGTTGCATTTAAGATCGTGTCTTTTGGTAAAACTATTGTAACCAGGACTGCAGTCTAAGCCTGGCCTGATCCCTCCCCTCCGCATTAGGCAACAAACCTGACGATTTCTACTGCTGATATATTCTCAGTTAACACAGGTCTACACAAGACCAATAATTTACTTGTGAGGAGTCCCCAGTGTAAACTATATGCTAATATTTGAATGTAGTCATACATTGCGTTTCTGTTCTAATATGTTTAACCAGAATGTCACCTCCTTAAATGTATAGGACAAGAGAATATTTCTTGTATTGATTAAGCCATAGGAAGCATTATACTGCACTAAATTTCTTCCTTAATTTTTAAAAATAAAAGCCATTTTGATGCAGAGTCAGCGCGTGTGAGAAATCAGTGTGGCCATTAATGGCATGGCTCTTCGTGTGAATGACGAGAACATGACGTTAAGCAAAACCTCTAAGAAATGATATTTGTGTCAAAAAGGAAGTAAACAATTTTTCAAGTACCAATTTTATATTAAGAAGGAAAAAGATGAAAAAAGGGTTAACATGTAAGGTTACTCATGGTATTACCAAGTGATTTATCCATAAATTGAAAATGATCCTCACATATGTTTTTAGAAATGGCACCCATCGGGATAAGGAACTTAGCACTTGAATTGATCATTTCCCTCTTTCAGTAAAATAAATTATAAATGACCTCTAAAATACCTGGCTCTAAAACTCTCTTATGTTATGAGAGTATAACTATGAAAGCTCAACAGATGTTTTTATGTCTTCTCTACATCTATCCTTGGAAAACTAAGGGAACACTACTCTCCCTTCTTCACACAGAGTCCCTGCACTGGTAACAAGATGTGAACCATGATGAAAGACTACAGAAGTCTCTTGAATAATTTAGTGACTTTATGGACCTATTTCCAGACATGCTATGGTTGCATTTTTCTTACACTTTGAAAGACGGTCAAGAGAGGATTCTGCCACCCCTCACAATGTGTATTGGCATTTCTCCTACAATGTCACAGGAGATGATTTAGTAATGGATTTATCCCAGAAAGCTTCCCACCAAATCACCAGTGCCATTTTTCCCCTGCTACTGCATCATTTCCACATCATGGCTTCCATGCTGGATGGCTGAGGTCAGGCAATGAGTCGCCCTTCAATGTACCTAACCAACCATTGAGTCAAGTACCTTTCTGGCCTCTCTGTTCTTACCACTAAACCACATGACTTTAAACCGTCCTAGGAGTATAATCCAAATATGATGCCAAGACTTTGTTGCTGAGGTCTTTTGTAATAAATGACAAATGCTTACAACTTATCTTCACTGTTCTAATAGTCATTTGGACTATACATCAAATTCTGTCTGTTGTAAGAAAAAAAAAATGCATGAAAAAATGTAGATAACCAAGACATAGATGAAGAAAGTCAATGAGAACCTGACATGGCCTCCAACTTTTCTTAAATTGTGAAAGACAACTAATTGAAAGTTTTGAGTTAGTGTAACTATTGAATGGGAAATTTTAAGTTCAGTAACAACGGCAGCAGAAGCAACAACAATAACAATATGAGGGGTTGGGAAGGGGGAAAGTCAAAGTTATAATGAATTTCTGAAATTCTCCAGTGCCGTTTCAAGCCCACTTTTCTCAGATTATTTATATAAATCCTCAAGAGTGAACAGTTGTCAACTTCCCAGGCTTATATTTAATCCTCTTGGTATAAAATTCAGTAAGGTTGGACTTCAGTGTAGGAACCAAAACTCCTATGTGGCTTAATTCAGGAAAGAACTATTTGGCTATGGAAGGTATCTGTCCCTCCTTTTTCCAAATAATATTTGCTTGATAATGTCTGGAAAGAAAGGCTTAGTACATAAATAATAGTGGGTCATAATATAATATTCATGCCCATTGCAGAGCAGAGCAAGATAGGGCAGAGAATCTTCAAGAAGGCAAGCAGGCACTTAGGATGTGTGTGGAGGGTGTAGGATCCAACCACATACATAAGTCTCAGGGATGGTTATTCTAGACCACTGGGTCTAGAATCATCGTGCTTTTACAATTTGGCCTGAAATTCACTTTTTACCAAAAAGCCATTTCCTACATATTACATTTTAAAAATATTTATTTAAAATTTCACGTTTGAAAGGAGAGCTAAAATACAGTATATAGAGGATGAGAACAGGTGAAACTTCTGTGAGTTTTCCTTGGTAAAATTTAGACAACTATCTGTACTTAGATGAATGTAATAAGAAACATGTCCTAGAATTTAAAGTGAATTAGAACAACTATTTAAATGATGAGCTGCTATAATAATAAAAGCTATTTGATAGCCAGTCAAAATTTAATGTGTTGCTCATTTTCTAAATGCAAACGATTCTTTAACATAGCTTGATCTCAAAATAACAAACCTCTTTGAAATGGATTCCACCTGACTCATCAGTAATTCCATATTGAAGGCTTAAAGAACCCTAGGAATCATGGGGCTAGGAACAAAATAATGATTTTTTCTATAGCTTTAGTACTGGCCTTTAAATATTTCTAAGAAAAGATGATTACTGATCTTGAATATCATTAATAAATTAAAGTTTAAATTTTCTCTTTTGGCACTATGTCCTCAGAAATGCAGAACTCCTTCCCCTTTTTTTCTTTTTCTTCTCCCTTCAGCCATTGTATTGTCAGAAGGGAGAACGTCCCTGTTGTAAGAATCCATATCTCAAGGACACAAGATTAGGAGAGGGAATGATTCGGAATGGCTCAGGGTAGAGACATAGGGTAATGCGCTGCCCACCGCATTGCCAAGTTATTTCTAGTGTGGACGTTCACACAGCAAAAGTGCTTCTCCTTGATGGTTTATGTCCATATCACTACATCAGATAAAAGAGAAACGCTTTTGGTGAAAGCAAGAACCCTTATTAATCAACTTCCTAATTACTTACAAAAATATTAATAATCAGTAAGTTGATTTTAGAGAACAATTATATTCCACATTTGACGATGCACTTTTTCCCAAAAATCACAGTCATTCAACTTTTTAAATGTATGGAATAAATAGCCTATTCAATGAGAAGTACTTTAACTTCACAGTGTGTGGAAAATTCAAGGAGGTTTGCTGATAATCTTGAAAGTGTCCAGAGTTTTTGTTGTGTCAAAGAGGGAGCAGAGCCTGGCATCTAGGAAACATTAAGTACATGTTTGCTGATTAAATGCCCAACAACAAGCATTTTTGGGCACCCTTCTATGGTGAGGCCAATGTTCATCCAAAAGACTGTCTGCGAGTAACTTTCCTGCCTTCATCTCTCCGTATGATTCTGTGTATAGTCTATAATCCAGCCCTTCTTGGATGGATTTTTATCTTCCTTATCCCTCTGTTGAAATATGATGATGGAACTTTCTTTGTGCTTCTTTTGTGGAAATTATCTTTTTTTCCTCTTCAGACTGTATTCACTTAAAACTTGCCAAATGCCCTATTATTGTGACATCTTCTTAGATACACAGCTAGTCACTTAATTGCTGTTCTATCCTTTACAGAGCTTAGTTTCAGAACATGAATATAGCAGGTGCTCCACAATTATTAAGAATTTAACTGGCTTCCCTAAAACTTCCATACAGCAGATTTAACTCTGAAGCCTAAAATACTGTTTCTTGAGAATTTATTTGAAAACGTTTAAAGAAGAAACTTGAATTGTACCCATTTTTGTAGGAAGAGCTAGAAGGCATCATATAAAACTCTTTATTTTTCTCCTTATAGGATTATTTTTAGGGAAATAAATTATGATTCAACCATGTGTCTCATATACAAAATAAAAATACTTTCAAAGAGCCATGTTTAAGTGCCAAGTGAAATGCTACATTTGGAAATTCGAATGTACCATTAATCACATTGCTGTGGCTTCTGATGAATGTAATTACTTACTATCTATAGCATAATTGAGCTAATTGATTAACATTACCCTATAAAAATGCAAGTAGGCACAACAGACTCTCTGACGCCTTCAGATATTTGGCAAACATTATAAAGTGCTCAGCCTATACATCATCCACTATCAGCCCCCTCTTTTCCTCCAAATTGTTTTGAAAGACTTTTCTGAAGGACTTGCATATCCTTGATGCCTAAACATTACGTGGGACTAGAAAAGTGTAGCTGAGTGGTGACCCCAATTGTAGTCCTGGATCTCTGCCTTACTCACTGCAGAGAGATAACTTTATTCGATAAAACCACGGCTTCTTTGCATTAGCATGGTATATAACATGCTGTTTTGAATACACAGAAAACCATCCCAAATACTTCACGGCTTGTTAAAATTTACATAAGACTGAATTTCTACTTTTATGTGACTGTAAATTCCAAAATGTAATTCCCAGGGCAACAAAAGGGAGATGTGTGCTTTACCACTATTTCCTAGAACTCTTAAGTCTTTATTTCCTCTGTCTGGAAGTCAGTAAGACAGCTGCCTCTGATATGTGAATTGTAAAACTAATCACACGGTCTTTAAATCTGAGAAGTTATCACCCAGCATCCCTGAGAGAGAGGAGAATAATTCTCATTTTAAGATGCAGAAAAATGCTAAGTGGGACAAAGAGCATAATGGTCTATATAATAAGTTTCTTTGGCTCTAGACCTTAACAATTGCTGGCTTGATGGCCAATTATATTTTATTGAGGCCATGAACAAACATGGATAAACCCTTCAGTGCTGGCTAGCTCATGGCTATAACGTTAAATAGCTCATCTTGAAGCAGATATTCAGGTTAAAAAAAGTAAAGGTTCACCTTTAACTGTATCAGTGGTGAAAGAGGCAGGAATACATACACCTTTGGAAACCCTTTAGGTCTAAAATATTATAGGTGCTAAAAAAAACTAAGAGCTCGCATGAAATGACCCTGCCCATTGGGCATGGAACATCAGGATCAAACAGATAGAGTTCAACCCAGCTTCTCGTCTTACCCAGTGTTATGAAGTTTGCCTTCATATGGCTTGATGAACTCCATAATCAGTAAAAATTTCAGTTTTTGCCCAGTGGCTTGGCATTGGATAGGTCATATCCAAAATATCATTTTACAATCAGGTGCCTGAAGTTGCCATTTTACTTCGTGACTATGACACAAAGTATGTCACATCAGTGACTGTAATAGGCCTCCTTACCAAACTACAGTAGGAAATTAAGCCCCAAACTGGCTCTGTGTCCATGTGTACTACACCATGATCATGTTTAATTCTGTTATTTAAAAGATCTTCTCATGATGAGTCACATGCTAAGTGTCCTATTAATCCATTTTGTAAGAAAAACTACACATAGGAGGTGCTAATGGTTATTTGCAGGGATCTGAGGGGAGTGTGCGAATCTATGGAAGAGATTTAAGGAGAATGACCTCAAGTATTTTCACTTTTTATCTTATACCAATATGCAGGGTTATGTTTTTCATGTAGCATATACTCCTTTTACAATTTAAAAAATATAAAAAAGGAAAACGGAGAGGCTTTATTGTGTCCTGATTATTTTAGACTTCTGCAATGTAGTTTTCCAATACCCATTTATGGTATATTTTGGAAAAACATCTAAATGGAAATCACCAGCAGAATTATGAATCGAGCCATGTAAATCTAAACTTTTGAACGTGGAGTGAGGTAACTGTTGGGAAAATAAAACAACGTTAAATCAGAACCATGATTATGCACATACAAGGAAGAACTTGCTGGGAAATCGAGTATGTGTGAAGCAAAAATGGCAAGGAGAAAGCCAAGAGAAAATGATATGTTCCGTATTTTTACTGACTGAAATGATTCCCATGTGGTATTTAAAAAAGAGCGCCAGAAAATAACCTGGAGGAACTAAAAATAGTTTAAGTTTTTGATTCATAAAACCACAGGGAACATGAATCTGAGCACAAGATAATTCCAGGCAGGGCAGCAGCTGGAGCTGAGGGAGGGCTTCTGTGCCAGAAAGAGCTTTGCTGGGCAGGTGTGAGGCCGGAGCTCAGCCCCACCCGGCAGTTCTCACCTTCAGCAACACCCTGGCCCCTATTCCCGATTTCTCACCTATGATGTGGCCCTTGGCACATTGCCTCCTGGAAGCCACTTGGTACTGAGTACTTGGAATTCTCTGTAAAATGGTGATAATTTGATATTTACTGCTGGAAGGTGAGTGATTCAATGAGATGATATCTGCTAGGATTTATGAATTCTAAATCAAGAATTTCGTTTTCACTGCCTTTACCTTCTCAAGGTTCTAAAATAACAGATTCTGTCCTAACTGGGTAACGGAGGTCGTAGATTACTTTTTCCACACATACAGGGCTCCATTTACAATTCTGGTCAGCAAGCTAATGACTGTAGTATCATAGCCAGGTCTTTATCCAAGTATGCAGCTACATGGCATGTGCACATGAAAACATTTATGGTGCATGTATGGATACACATGGCGCTGAGTGTTCCAAGGCAACACAAGGTTGAAGGTTTTTTTAACTGGCTTCCAAAAAAACAGCCATAGAAGGACAGACACAGGCACATAGAACTACCACACAAACTTCAACCAAACAGAGGCAGAAGGTTGGGAGGGTGAACTCAAAGTAGGGTTTGCCAAATCCAGGCAATAAGGGCTGCAGAGAGGCACAGTATCTTTTGTGGAACCCCAGGGGAAAGCTGTTGATCTGTGATTTCTCTACTTCTTGGTGATCTCAATCTGAGATTGTGCTCTCTGCTTTTGCCAAGGAAATTTTTTAAAATGTGCAGTTGTGTGGAAGAGCCACAGTCCTCTCAAATGGCAGTAACAGATTTCTGTTGGTCCTTTTTAATTTACTCAGTGATGATATCACTCCACAATCATGTTTGTTCTCTCACTGTCCATCTTTAAGGAAGTCATCTAAAGTCTTGAAGGTCTTTATGACCTTGACCACATCTGTAACAAAATACCCTTTCTCTACAAAGAGATCTGAAAAGCTTCTGAAGGTGAACTTGAGTGATTCCAAAGGCCCTCACTGTTTTGTGATGAACTTATAATTTCTTTTTTGTTATAGCTGTGCAAAAAAAGACATATTTGCAATCAGACTTTTTATTCCCCACTTCTTTGCAAACTCACTGGTTCATTTGCCTGCCAGTCAAAACAAAAGCCTCCAATTTCTATCATGTCAGCCCCTGAAGACGTGATACCACCCTGGTTCCATTAATTACAGATTTGCTGTGCTTCACTCAACTCTCAGAGCTACATGAAAGAAATGGATGCATGTAATCTTCATCTCAAAAGCTATCAGCATTCTTTTTCAACAGCATAGACAAAAATGGGACAAACTATCATAGCCACTATGAAAGAACTGACATCTTTAAGGAAATAAAAACCGGAGTGGAGGAATGACACAGATTGAAATGTCACACTGTTTTAGAGTGGCACAGAAGCAGACTGGCTTTAAAGCAGACCTTAATAAGTCCCCTTTAACAACCACAGAACGGTTTGGTTTCACACTTCATTTCTCCCCCTCTTCCTTGTCTGCATCTCTCCTTGTCCTTGGTCCCTGTCTCTGCCTTTTGGTCTCCAGCGACATTCCTCTGGTGGCTTTCAGTTGGGGAATATCGTCAGGTTCCCTGGCTTTTTCACTGAGTCCTCTTTTTGAATAACACCAGCAACAGCAGTGTGAGGAATCACTACCACGCTGCAAGTCAGGATACTGAGGTTCAGAGAATTCAAGGAATTATCCCAAAGTCCTGTATTTCTCAAACGGCACAACAAGCTTGATATCAATACCCAGGTTTTGTCACGATACCGTTCTGTTTCTGTCACAGCACGGCATTTTGGGATTCAGAGTTCTGTAAGGTGACAAAGATAGATGTCTGTTCTCAAAATGGAATTCTGCAAACCCTTCAGTCTGAAGAGATCACAAGAAGGTGATTTTCCTTTCCTTTTTCCTCTTTGTTTCTCTGTCATGGGACCCATGAGACCCCCACAGTAGTATCTGTGTCTCTACAGATCTGCTTTTCTCCTTGGTTTATCCTACAAATTAACTTGAGCTCATTATCTTTGTATTTAACCCTTAAAGAAAAAGTCAAGAAACTAGTTTGGAGCAAGAGTCCCTTGTTATGAAATGATGGAATTGGCTTTCATCTCCAGATGGATTTATTCCTTTAAAATAATGAGAAACCGGACAGCTATGGACATTATTATTTTGCAGTTAGCATCTATGTAGTTCCATGTAAGACTGTGCACATCCTTTGAAACTATAGCTCATTATCTGTGGATTAAGAGAAGGGAATAGTATGTATAATAGTTAAAAAGAGTATGTGGTTCTCATCATTTTGAGATCTGAGCAAATATCCTTGTTCTGCCACCAACTCTTATAAAAGTCAGAGATATATCCATTTATCGCTTTGGCCCTTAATTTTGCCTTCCAAAGAGGCAATTCGATTCTGTAATCCCAAATTCCTAACGTTTTATTAGTCTATATAATCTATACTGAAAACTTTGAATTTTTGAGAAAAGCGCCAAACACCCTGCAATACTAGATGGATACTGAGCAGAAAATACCTCTGCAAGAGATCACAGGCCTGAGTCAGTGGAGATAGGGAGGACAGAAGGGTGCCATGGAGAAGCGGGTGTAGTCAGGTTGCAAGAGAGGAGGAGAGGTGGGTGTAGTGGGACAGGTGGGTGTGGCTACGTTTCAGGACAGGAGGGGGAGTGGGTGGAGTGAAAGAAGTGGGCGTGGCCAGCTGCAGGAGAGGAGGGAGGTGGAATGGAGGTAGGGGTGAGCTTGGCTGCTCTGTAACGGGAGGGGAGGTGGGTGCAAGGAAGGAGGTGGGCGTGGCTGGGCTGCAGGGAAGTTGGCAGGTACAGGTTTGCCAAGGGCCACACTGGTTGGGTGACTTGGGACAAGTTCAGTAGCCCCTGGACCTGCACTGTCCAATACAGCAGCCACTAGCCACAGGTGCTTATTAAGCACTTGAAATGTGGTTAGTTTGATGTAGGAACTAAGCTTTTAATTTTATTTAATTTTGATTTAAGAACTGATATTCTGTCCAGGTATTGGAAAATATTTTACTAGTTTTGGAGAAACTTATGTATCTGTTACTCTTTCAACTGCAAATTTTATGAAATCTAAATATCAAACAAATATTTGTGACAAAAACTTAGCATCCAAATTGAAATGTGTTGTAAGTATAGATCCACTGAATGTTGAAGATGAGGTATGAAAAAAAGAGTGTGAAATATCTTAATGATTTTCATATTGATTATGTGGCCAAAACAATAATAGTTGGGATATATAGTATTAAATAAAATATATTATTAAAAATTAATTTCATTTTTTTTAACTTTTTAAAATATGGCTTCTAGAAAATTTAAAATTACATATGTGACTTATATTATATTTCAACCAGTCAGAGCTTCTCTGTATGCTTTAATTCCTTCCTCAATGATATGGGAATAAAAATACCAATTTCCTCCAGTGGTTGTTGTGGTAACAAAAAAAAATAACCATGCAGATTTCTTAGCAGAGTGCCTGGAAAATGGCTGGAAGTGCTCACTGAAGAGCTATTATTTTCCAACACTATTTCCATCTTTACTTTCTCCAACTTGCAAAGCATAACATAAAGATAATGTATGGGTTACTCAATCAGTTCTCATAAAGCGTCTGAGAGCAAAGAGGGGATTACACAGAGGGACCAACATCAGGGATGCTGATAATTTACAAAATGAATCCATATTCTTTCCACCTCACAGATTCCCACTTTATACCGTTATGACTCATAAGATAGGGCTAACATTCATTCACCTGTCAAAGCTCTTACTGAGTATCTAATTTGTAGAAGAATCGACATTCTGTAATTTCGATTTCCTAGGTTTCTTATGGTTACAAATCTGTAATAAAAAAAGTCTACTCACATCAGAAAACACTGAAATAACCTTAAGGTTACATAAGTTTAAAAAAGTCAAATAATGTTAAATAAGATACAATCAATTCTCCATCTCTAAATTAATAATTTCAGTTATACCTACTGAGTTTAAAATACATTCTCTCTCTCCTGATTTTCTGCTTTTTGTTATTATTGTGGCGGTTTTAAATTTTAAATGTTTTTTCAGTATTTTGTGTATTTTTTCTTGGTTCCTTACAATTTCTAAATTTGGCATAATTTGGAGAACTGGAAAGGTGTAATATTCCTTTAATAAACTATGAAAGAAGAAACTAAAAGTTAAATTTCAGAAGACAGACAAGTAGTGGATAACACAGAAGAGAAACTCAAACAACATATATGCTCTTTGAATAACAATCTCTTTGTGTGAATAGTCTATTAAATAATTATTATAGTGCTCTGATAAATACGCTAACCTTGAATTCCGTTTCCACACATTCTATGAAGCACAAATTTTGTGTCTAGTAGTTCAATTCCTTTTCCTAAACTCTTTAAAGTAAATTAAATTTGTAAACCTTTCCTAGTTTCAACAAGACAACAAAAGCAATAATAGTAGCTAAAACGTAGTGCATTGTTACCAAGTGCCAGGCACTATTACAGATCCATTACTTGTATTCACTCACTGAATCCTTAAAGCAACCCTACAGGATACTAGGGAAGGCAGAATAATAGCCCCTCAACAATGTGCATGTCCTAATGCCCAGAACCTGTCCCTATGTCATTTACATGGCAAGGGTGAATTAAGGTTGTAGATGGAATTAAGGTGTTACTAATCGGCTAACCTGGAGACAGGAGGACTAGCCCAAATCACCCAGGTGGGCCCAGTGTAATCACAAGGGTCCTTACAAGTGAAAGAGGAAGGTAGAAGGGTCATAGAGAGACATTTGTAGATGCTACACTGCTGGCTTTGAAGATGAAGTAGGGCCATAAACCAAGCAATGTGGGTGGCCTCTAGAACCTGGAAAAGACCAGAAAACAGATTCTCTCCTGGAGACTCTAGAAAGAAATGCAGCTCTGCCAATTTTAGTCCAGTGAGATCCATTTCAGATTTCTGACCTCCAGAAATGTAAGATAGTACATGTGTGTTATTTTAACTGTAAGATAGTATGTATGTCGTTTAAAACTAATTTGTTAT